>NC_134454.1:68828307-71228307 GCF_030867145.1 Opisthocomus hoazin
CTGAAAGGTTTGGGAATAGTTTAATAAAAATAATATTATATATGATAATACTAGAAATAAGGTCATGTTGGTGACGCATTCTTTTATTTTGCATGCTAATGTATCTAAGATGGCATCAGGAAGTAACTATTCTGTCCATTTAAATGAAGAACTTATTGCCTAGCTCAGTGCTCAAAAGAGGTATTTTTTTACCTTTCTTTGAAGTATCCTGTCATTAGCACTCTTTCTTACATCATCACGATGCAATTTGGAAATGCAGTTTGGAAATTCATATGGCTTTAAAACATTGAATCGTAACTGTGCCCCAAATGCTGTGTTCTAAAATGAAAAGCAGCTTTTGTTTATGTAAATCATTGTTTATAACTGTAAACATATAGAAGTATGTATTTATAAAATTTTCTATATATATTTATATAAGATTTTTTTAGCTGTATACTTATATACTTTAAAATTCTATAACTGTATACTTGTAAGTGTACTTACAAACTTGTAAGTACAGACTTACAGGTATATAATGTGTAGTGCAAAGAATAGAAATTACTTCATAAGTAAAATTTAGTTTTTAGACTTTCTCAGAGTCTAAATCCCTTATACTTCTCAAAGAAAATCAGCTTTAACTGTTCCCTTAAGCTTTAGCAGTATAAGTTTACATTATACCTATTCTGCTAACATTACAGAGCCGAGTCCTGTAGATTGTTAAACATGCATAGTTCTACTCATGTATGTTAGTCTCTTGTTTGCATAGGAGGATAAAATAAATATTGTCTTTGTCACACTGAGAAAATGGCTACCAAAATTAGGAGATTTCTTGTTTAATTTGCACTACCTCAGGCAAATGTGAAAAAGCGTGATTTCAAAAAAATGGGGTTCAATCACTAAGCGTTTCAAGGGTCTAGATTTGTTGTTCACTTGTTAGTAAAACTTCACCATTTACAGTTTTTAATAAAAAAAGATAATTTAGGCCTTTTCAAGGACAGCAATTTAAAGCAATGAGAGACAGGGCTTTCAAACAGTTTTCTCTGGAGTGGCAAGGTGACCAAACCACTGGGATGCTTGGAGATGACACTGCCCTGGGGAGATCTTGACTCCTTTTCTGTGTGGAGTGTTGTGGTTTAACCCCGCCTGGCAAATAAGCCCTGGACAGCTGCTCACTCACTCTCCTCCAGTGGGATGGGGGAGAGAACCAAAAGAATAAAAGTGAGAAAGCTTGTGGGTTGAGATACAGGCAGTTTAATAAGTAAAGCAAAAGCCACGTGCACAAGTAAAGCAAAACAAGGAGTTCATTCACTACTTCTTATCCGCAGGCAGGTGTTCCACTATCTTCAGGAAATCAGGGCTCCATCATGCGTAACGGTGACTTGGGAAGACAAATGCCATCATTCTGAATGTTCCCCCCATTCCTCCTCCTTCCCCCTGCTTTATGTGCTAAGCATGATGTATGGGATATCCCTTGGTCAGCTGGGGTCAGCTGTCCCAGCTGTGTCCCCTCCCAGATCCTTGTGCACCCCCAGCCTACTCACTGGTGCAGTGCTGTGAGGAGCCTTGACTGTGTAAGCACTGCTCAGCAGTAACTAAAAAATCCCTGCATTAGCAATACTGTTTCCACAGCACAAATCCAAAGCATAGCCCAATACTAGCTACTATGAAGAAAATTATCCCAGCCAAAACCAGAACTTAAAGTTTGCCTGGAAATTCAGTTATGGACCTCTGGAATCTTTCTTGATCAGACTTTCAGTATTCGAAATGAATACGTTTCTGTGAAAAAGCATTTCTGTTTGGTTTTTTTTGTTTGTTTGGTTGGTTTTTTTCATTTTTTAGTAATGCAGATATTTTTTCAGACATTTCTGCCAAGAAAGCTAATGGGATCCTGGGATGCATTGAGAGGTGTGGCCAGCAGGTCGAGGGAAGTTCTCCTTCCCCTCTACACTGCCCTGGTGAGGCCTCATCTGGAGTACTCTGTCCAGTTCTGGGCTCCCCAATTCAAGCAAGATGAGGAGCTACTGGAGAGAGTCCAGCGGAGGGCTACAAGGATGATGAGGGGACTGGAACATCTCCCCTACGAGGAGAGGCTGAGGGAGCTGGGCTTGTTCAGCCTGAAGAAGAGAAGGCTCCGAGGGGACCTAATAAATATTTATAAGTATCTCAAGGGTGGGCGTCAGGAGGATGGGGCCAAACTCTTTTCAGTTGTGCCCAGCGGCAGAACAAGGGGCAATGGGCACAAACTGAAGCATGAACATGTTCCGTCTGAACATGAGGAAGAACTTCTTCCCTCTGAGGGTGACGGAGCACTGGAACAGGCTGCCCAGGGAGGTAGTGGAGTCTCCTTCTCTGGAGATATTCAAGACCCGCCTGGACAAGGTCCTGTGCAGCCTGCTGTAGGTGACCCTGCTTCGGCAGGGGGGTTGGACTAGATGACCCACAGAGGTCCCTTCCAACCCCTACCATTCTGTGATTCTGTGATTCTGTGATTTATGTTTGTAAATCTGAGGTACAAATAAGGATTTTTCCAGAACAAGAAATCATAGTAGCAGCGTTGGTGACAGCAAAGCAATCATGTCGTAGGACCCGTTCTTTCCACCATGGACTCTCTGTTGCCTTCACTGCTAGCCTGAGCTTTCAGTCTGTGTAACTCCTCTTTGCATCCTAAAGATCGCTAAATGAGGCTGTCACACAGAAACTGTGGGAGAGAAAATGAAGTGTCATTAAATAAATGTTAATTTCGTAGAAAACTCTGTTACTTTACTGAGTCTTTTCAAACACAGACTGGTTGATTTTGCAGTTTAGAAGTCCTTTTTTGTTAATGCATCCACTCAGCAAGTAGGAAGTGTTTTGAAAAGCAGAGGAACAGAGCAGATCACGTATGGTTCAGTGGAGGTAACTTGGAAAGAAAAGATGGCACTCTGTTGCCATTGGAGGTGGTCGGAAACACTGATCATAGAAACGCTAGTAAATATAGTCAGTAAATGACATAGAGAAATATGTAGTGATATATTGATATAAATGTAATGTATGTAGTGTATATAAATGTATATGAATGATACAGTGATATAAGACTACTGGACAGTGAACTACATCCATTGACAAGGAGAGGGCTACAGATGTCATCTAGGCCGTTGACACAGTCCCCCACAATATCTTTCTCTCTAAATTGAAGGGATATGGATTTGATGGATGGACTGTCCGTGGATGAGGAATTGGCTGGATGACTGCATCCAGAGAGTAGTAGTCAACAGCTTAGTATCTGGATGGAGATCAGTGATGAGTGGTCCATACTGAGACCAGTACTGTTTCATATCTTCAGCAATGACAAAGACAGTGGGATTGAGTGCACCCTCAGCAAATTAGCAGATGACACCAAACTGTGAGGTGCAGCTGACATGCCTGAGGGAAGGGGTGCCATCCAGGGGGACCTGGACAAGCTCAAGAAGTGGGCCCACATGAACCTTATGAGTTTGCAAGGTCCTGCACATGGATCAGGACAATCTCAAGCACAAATACAGGCTAGATGGAGAATAGATTGAGAGCAGCCCTAAGGGGAAGGACTCGGGGGTGCTGGTTGACGAGAAGCTCAACATGACTCGTGAATGTGCGCTCGGAGCCCAGAAGGCCAAGTGTATCCTGGGCTGCATCAAAAGCAGTGTGGCCAGCAGGTCAAGGGAAGGGATTCTGCCCCTCTGCTACACTCTGGTGAGAGCCCAGCAGGAGTCCTGCATCCAGCTCTGGAGCCCTCAGCACAATAAAGACATGGACCTGTGGAAGCAGGTCCTGAGGAGGGCCTCAAGAATGATCCGAGGGCTGGAACACCTCTCCTGTGAAGAAAGGCTGAGACAGCTGAATTTGGTCAGCCTAAAGAGAAGGCTACTTATTGCAGCCTTTCAGTACTTAATGGGGGCTTATAAGAAAGATGGGGACAAGACTTTTTAGCAGGGCCTGTTGCAATAGGACAAGGGGTAATGGTTTTAAATTAAAAGCAAGTAGATTGAGACTAGACAGAAGGAAGACATTTTTTACTATGAGGGTGGGGGAAACACAGGAACAGGTCGCCCAGAGAGCTGGTAGATGCCCCATCCCTGGAAACATCCCAGGTCAGGCTGGATGGGGCTCTGAGCAACCTGATCTAGTGGAAGATGTCCCTGCTCATGGCAGGGAGGTTGGACTAAATGACCTTTAAAGGTCCCTTCCAACCAAAACTATTCTATAATTCTATGATTCCATGGTAGAGGTATGTATACAGATATATGTGTTCCAGTCTAAACCTATAAACAGGTCCAGCTGCAGGATCTTGGCTTTTCTGAGCACATGCTACAGTTTTCAAGGTGGAACTTCATGGAGTTTTGCTTCTTTCCACTTGTTCTTGTGGATGCAGGCAAAAGGTAATGGAACTTGGTAGGTATACAAAAGATGAAGACAGCAGCAGCACAGCAGCACTGTGTTTCATTGGCCTTTTCAAGATTTGTTTTTAAGCACGGAGAGAGTGATGGATTGATTTGCTATTTGTCATAAGCAATCCATAGAAATTTAATGTTAACTCCAACAAGAATGAAGAAATACTACGAATTTCAGTGCCTTTTTCTTCCAACAACTTGCCATGTTTCTTTCTTAAAAGCATCACAATATTTGCCCTGCTTTGAGCAGGGAGGTTGGATTAGGCAATCTCTAGAGCTTCCTTCCAACCCAGCTATTTTAAGTTCTTTGTACATGTACTAAAAGAAGCAACACCATACATAAAGTATTAAGTAAAACTTCTGTTAAAGACAGATGATTCCTACTTCCTGAGCATTTTCTTGAGGAAATTAAAACGGAGAAAATGGGTGATAATCTGTTACATTTTTTACAGACATTACAGGTTGTCATTCATAGATATGTTCTTTGAGAATGAACTTGCAGAAGGGGCTCCCCAGTTCAAGAAAGATGAAGAGCTACTGGAGAGAGTCCAGCGGAGGGCTACAAGGATGATGAGGGGACTGGAACATCTCCCCTACGAGGAGAGGCTGAGGGAGCTGGGCTTGTTCAGCCTGAAGAAGAGAAGGCTGTGAGGGGACCTAATAAATGCTTATAAATATCTGAAGGGTGGGTGTCAGGAGGATGGGGCCAAGCTCTTTTCAGTGGTGCCCAGCAGCAGGACAAGGGACAACGGGCACAAACTGAGGCACAGGAAGTTCCGTCTGAACATGAGGAAGAACTTCTTCCCTCTGAGGGTGACGGAGCACTGGAACAGGCCGCCCAGGGAGATTGTGGAGTCTCCTTCTCTGGAGATATTCAAGACCCGCCTGGACAAGGTCCTGTGCAGCCTGCTGTAGGTGGCCCTGCTTCGGCAGGAGGGTTGGACTAGATGACCCACAGAGGTCCCTTCCAACCCCTACCATTCTGTGATTCTGTGATTCTGTAAGGGTTAAAGCATTTATCAAAATGTAGTGAAGTATGTTTCAGATTGTAAATCTTGAATGTAAGTTCAATTGTCTTCTAGATGCTTTATTATCGAGAGACATGAGAAATTGCAGATGGATTCTTTCTGGTACCCTAGTGATTGACGCTTGATAGAGAAAAGCTCTGTATGACTTTTAGTACTGCATTTTATTTTAATGGGCAGTATTGCCATTTTTGTATAATAAAGTGCCAGCTATTAGAAAGATATTTTTCTCACACTCCTACCAAGAAATTAAAGCACAAAGAAGTGAAGAGATTTGCCCCTAGTTATGCAATCTTGCTGGGTAGAAAAAAGAACTGAACCTAGATTTCCTGACTTACAGTCATGGACTTTCACAGGAAAGTCACACTTTAGAGGAGAAAATAGTTACCTAATTACTTTCAAAACAAAGTTTCAAGTGAACTATTGGGGAATCAGAAAATCATAGAATCCTAGAACCAGTTACGTAGTAAAAGACCCTTAAGATCATCAACTCCAACTATTAACCTAATACTGCCAAGCCCACTGCTAAACCATGTCCCTAAGAGCCATATCTACACGTCTGTTAAACACCTCCAGTGATGGTATCTCAAGTATTTCCCTGGGTAGCCTATTCCAATGCTTGATAACCCTTTTGGTGTAGAAACTTTTCCTAATATCCAACCTAAATCTCCCCTGGCGTAACTTGAGGCCATGTCCTCTCATCCTATCGCTAGTTACTTGGAGAAGAGACCGATAACCACCTCACTACAGCCACCTTTCAGGAAGCTGTAGAGAGCAAGAAAGTCTCCCCTCAGACTCCGCCAGACTAAACAATCCCAGTTCCCTCAGCTGCTCCTCATAAGAATTGTTCTCTAGGCACTTAACCAGCTTTTGTTGCCCTTCTTTGGACATGCTTCAGCAACTCAATGTCCTTCTCATAGTGAGGGGCCCAAAACTGAGCACAGTATTTGAGGTGCGGCCTCACCAGTGCCGAGTACAGGGGCAGGATCACCTCCCTAATCCTGCTCGCCACACCATTCCTGATACAAGCCAGGATGCTCTTGTCTTTCTTGGCCACCTGGGCACACTGCTGGCTCATCTTCAGCCAGCTGTCGACCAACACCCCAAGTTCTTTCTCCGCCAGGCAGCTTTCCAGCCACTCCTCCCCAACCCTGTAGTGTTGCATGGAGTTGTTGTGACCCAAGTGCAGGACCCGGCACTCAGCACTGTCAATATAAAGGTAGTTTCTGCTAGTTCAGTTCATCCTCTCTAAGTGTGGGTGTTATTTTGCAGTCTTTAACTACATGAACATGATGTTTTACATGATTACCTTTATGATCAAATAGACAAGAAATTGTATGTATTTTTATTTAAAAAGTGCAGAGTCCAAATGTGGCCTAAGTCAAGCTTAATTCATTATGATGAAGTAAAAGTGTATAATATTCTGTAACCAGCAAGGAAGATGCACTATTATAGTCTGTTATTATCTCATCAGATATCTGCAGGACATATCTCAGTATACCTGAAAGAGGCACAGTAATAGTCGTTACTAACTTTACACTAATTGTGTTGATAATAGATGTTTTCTCGTCCAAAGATTTTGCTTCTTAGTCCATTCTAAGAAAATTACTTAGTATTTCATACTACTTTAAAATGTTTGCATAGTGAGGAACCAAGAAGAAAGCAGAACAAAAATGAGTTTGCTGTAGACTAGATAATCTCTAGAGTTTAATTTTGATTATGTTTTGCTACTCAGAAGTCGGTTTAGAGATGTTTTTATAGCACTAACTGATCATCTTATTGGTGCAGAACAATATGTGTTGCTCATTGAATTCAGTATATCTAGACATAAATATGCATCTATTTATGTTTAATGTGTGCTGTATACAGATGCAATATTCACCAATGATTATCTCAACCTACAGATCAGAAATTGTAATAGAACTATTATCTTATAAATCTAAGTAGTGTGTTTACAAGAAATTTATTATAGCAACATCTAATATTCACAGAAAATACGCTGTTAAAGTATTTATAACTGTTTGTTGTAGTAATTAACACTACTCTGGGATACCCAAAGTGGTAGTGATGAATGTCACTGTTGAATTAATTAGGCAGAGGTACATTTACAAATGTAAATGTTTTCTTGCCAATCAGCATTGCTATATTACCAACTTGTTCTCTGGGTAACTTACGTCATGTAAAGCTGTATTAATTTTGGTGTCTGTTTAAAAGTTAGTGCACCTTAGCTGAACATTTTGTTGTTTTGCAATGGAGAATAAATTTGATGCGTTATTAGGTAATGAAAAAACAACAGAATTTAAGGTCTGTACTTAAGATGTAAAAATTCACAGCAAATTAAAACAAACAAAAAGGTATGTGGTAAGCCCTTAGAATTAAGGATCTTTTCTGCTTATATTTTTGCATAGTTGCCCACAAAATTATTATAGCAAGTGGTGCTGTAAAGATATTAAGAATAATTTGTTTGGCTTCTTTTATATTCATTTTATTAATGTTATATAATGCCTATCAGTTCTTATGTGAATGAGGCTCCATAATACACTAACGTTCAAATTGCAGATGTTTCCAGAGTTGCTAACAGCTTGAATTGTATGGTGGGCATAAAAAAGAATTGTCTGGCCACAAATGAGTATATTGATTGCAGAACTAGTGTGTTAGCCAGGTATCATGACCTAAACTTTCAAAGTATCTGTCTGTGTAACTCTTGGTAAACAGTGAGCTGGTTTGTCTTATGCTGTAATGAAATTTTAGGTTATCAGTTGTTAGGGTTGCTCTGTTGTGCTACGCAGCAAGGATCATAGACTTGTTGGTTCAACCAGAAATTATGGGAAGCAGTTCTTCTGTGTGTGTCTGTCATTTCTTGTGAAGTGCTTCCAGAGTTACATGCAGCTGCTCCCACCTTCTTAGGCATGTTGCTGAGAAGTGCTGTCTCACCCTATATAAGCAACATAGCAGCAGTTTCTCATATAAAAGTTCCTGATCCTGCATGTGTAAGTATTACTAGGTAAGAGGATACAGACCTTATAAATAAATAAACAATAAGAAGAAAAGATGAGGTCTGTGGAAGGGGATGATAGCTAGCGTTACCTGGTCAGCCATACCTTTCTATGTGTGTTCTTTGCCATTAGCAAATGTAAGGCAATTTGTATTGTCTTGATCATCTTTCACTGATGTCATTAACCATTTTTCATAACTTCTGTGAATAACACAGTATTTTGATTGTTATAGCAACTTTTGAAATCCTTAAAATACAATTTATCACATGTTGTTTGCTTTGAAATGCAACCCTATTCCACTGCAAAGTATATGAGAAATGTCAGTTGGTCACATCTGTTGCTAGAATAGTCAGATAGTTATGCACAAAGTATTACATAGTCTTAAAAAAGGAGCTATCACATCAGGGTATCAGCTACTTGTATTTGTTTTCCAGAGGTATGTTTTTCATTGAAATATTTAAAGACTATTGGAATTAGAACTACTAAACTCCCTTTCAGCATTAGGGAGGTTATGAGGAGAGGAATTGCAGCAGTAGGTAGAAGACAATTAAATACTACAGCTTCTCTGAGATCCTTTATGTAATCTCTTTAAAACGTGTTTTCTCCTCTGGTCATCTTGGTTCCAGATTATGTGATTTAGAAGCCTTCACAATTTTCAAGTGGGAGCACATGAAAGTGTGCCCATGGTTAAGGCTCGGAGACATAGGTGTGGGCATGATGTGTTCAGGAGTTGAAAACTTGTTGCTGCGTTATCTTACCTGGTAGCCATTGGACACAGGTTTTCTGAAAGGGCCTGATCTCCCAACATCAGAGCTGTTGCAGCAAGCAGGATAAGCAGATGCAGCCAGGACCAAATCTCTCAGTCACTCCACATGGTAACGCAAGATCCCTGCAGGACCTGCCGCACTGCAGTACCGACAAATTCACCTGCTGAGACACTGAAAGGCAGAAGCCTGCTGCCCTAGCTCTCCATGGGGTTGTTACCGAGGGTGCTGTTCTGACAAGAGGGCTAGGGACTGCCCTGCTGCTCTTGCTGCTGTTGGTGGGAAATCTCTCCTGGGCCCTCAGCTTTCTTGGCAGTGCAGCTGCAGGGTCTTCATTGCTTTCTTTTTTGTGATGGGGTGGAGATAATTTTGCAGATGGTTACAGATATTTGTCTCTCCCCATGCCTTTATTACCATCCCGTCACAGTTTCTGCATTCCCTGCATTCCTTGGCCAGAAGAGGAAGCCTGAGAGCACTCCTTGGCCACTTCAGTCCAAAATCCAGTAACTTTGTGCAGCTCATTTCCAGCAGCCGCTGAAGTGAGTCTTTGTGCTGAAGCAGCTCAGCAGCACTCATGTATTCCATTTCAACCAGCATCTCCCTGGAAACAGCAGCCTCTCCTGGGAGGACAGCGATACCTTGCTGGGCGAGCTGGGCGGGTAGAGGAAGTGGGCTGCTGAACAAAAGCAGAAGTCGCAGCTATTTGCTGAGCATGTGCCTGTCTGACTCCTACGTGTTTAAGTAGTGTACCCAAATGGACAAGTATGAAGGCAGTGCATTTATGCAAATGTAAGGAAAGAAAAGTATATGGAAGACAGAAATTGTGGAGGGGGAGAAAAGAAGGAAGAAAACAGTTTTGGGTGGTAGAAGTATTGTGGTATACCGCAGTTAACATTTTTTTTCTCATGGTGAAAACACATTTGACATTAGACCATCAATGTCTCTCATGTTGTCAGTTCCTCAAACTGTCAGTGTTACACTGTCCCAAACTGGGAGCGGAAGCATGCAGAGATGACTTTCTCTGCCTGATGCGTACCATCAGCCTTTTTGAGTCATTATTTTCAGAGTGGGCATCTTTGATCTCTTTCCCTAATAAGGACTAACAAAAGAAAGAGTAGAAGGAGAGCTAATGCTCTGTGTGTGGTGACAGTGCCATATAGCAATCAGTTTTCAAATATTCATCATGCAAGTATTTTTATCCTGCAGTCTACTGAGAAGCAAATTATGTTTCTTCATCTGGTATTGAGCTTTTCTACAAAAAGGCTGAGAGGATTTGAGTGTGTTTTGGGGGGAGGAAAATAAAATTGCTCCAGATTTTCTCTTGTCCTTATAAATTTTTCTCCAGCCGTGGTTTTAATTAGGAGTTCTGCAGCAGCACCACCAAGACTCTATCAATCCATGCTAAGATTCGAACATTATAAACGTACACTGGTCTTGCATGTAAAGAAAATGGGTTTATAAAGACAGAACTTGTTTTTAAAGTTGTGTGTAATTTTGTGTCGCGGGCGGGCTTAAGGACTCGTCATACGATCAATATGATCAAAGACAGTTTATTCCGCTACAGACCGGTGTTTATATAGTTCCTTGCCACGCGATAGCTCAAACGTGATTGGATGCATGCACTGTCCACGCGCTGTTCACGCGTACTTCTCGGTCTCTGATTCGTGCAACGCTATCAGTCACGCGCATCAAACTGCTCCTCAGGATCTTGTTCTTCTTGCTAATTGCGGTTAATGCAGGCCTCATTTGTTCCTCGTTGTGACCTTGATGCCTGCCTGCTCCATTACCGGCTATCAAGAGTCAGGCCCAGTGTATCTGGAGGGCTCACCACATGGCCGTGGTTCCCCCAACAATTTTGGACTTCGTTAAGGTGTCCATTGGAATGTTTAAACTATCAAATAAGCTCATTTAAGCCAGGATAGAAGCTCATCCTTCCCATCCTCCCTCTGTGGACTGGAGAGCATGCAAATACAGCCCTCCTTAATGCTTCCAGGATATCTGTCCCTCTTATATGGCATTAGGAAACACAGCTGGCTGACAAAATAGGTAATGGTAGACAGACATTACAAAGTAACCTATTTAATCTCTTACAATACTAATTCAATATAGCAAGAAGTATTATTATTGTTAATATATTTACTATCATACCCTGGTTTTGTTCCTATGTGTCATTTCCATAACATTCCTTTTACCAAACCTTATTAGGAAAGAACATTGTCCAGCCTAGAATCCAGATATACAAGCCACGATAAGAAGAGTTCACAGATATTTCAATGTTGTCATAGGAGTTAAAAAAGTAAATCTCAAATGGATTAGAAATGATCAAAAGCAAGTACCAATTTACACATATAAGGCGTGCAGCTAATACACTGATAACACTGTCTCCTCCTTAGGAAATGTTTATTCCCTTTCCTGAGTTGCAAAACTGTTTTATAACATGTTACATAATGAAACAGGAAATGTTTGACAGTACTTATGTGTTTAGAGCATGCATTTGTGGATTAATTTCTTAGTTTGGAAACAATTTGTCACAAAGCATCTGAGCTGCACAGAAAGTGATGGCAAAAAGGAAGCAGTTAGTTTTAAGCACAGAAAACAAAATTCAGTCCTGTTGTGGGGAGGGAACAGAGTGATGCATACGTCTAGTGAATGCATGGTGGCATGTCAAGGGAAGGGAAAGGTGTAAAGAATGCTCTGGCCTTCTCATTTCTGTTCTCTTTCTATACAACTATATTATTATTAGTTGTAACTACAGAGTTGGAATCACTGGATCATAAAACAATTTAGCTCCGAAGCGTACTCTGGAAGCTATGTCATCCAATCCTCTACTGAAAGCAGATCAAAGTTGATCTGATCAAGTTTCCCAGGGCCTTCACCAGTGAAGCTCTGAGCATCTCCAAGAGTGGAGATTCCACAACTGTCTTGGGCAGCTGGTTTCTGTTCTTAACCATCATTATTGTGAAGATTATTTTCTTCCTTATGTCCACTGAAAACATTACTTTGTGCAAATGAATCACTGAGAAGAGTCTGTCTCTACCTCACAGACCCAGTTCCCTCAATGCTCCTCACCATGTGTCTTGATAAGACAATTCTCCCTTCAGCTCTCATCAGTTTCCTAATGTCAATGGAAAAGTTCTGTGCCCACTCCATGAGTGTTCTGAAGTGCCTGAGATACAAGCCAGTCTGGCAGACAAGCCAGTAAGCCCCACCAAGAAAAAGAATGCATTAACCTGGGCTTGAGTCTGTCCAAGACAATTACAGACCACAGCTTTGCAGCTTCTTCGTGGTCCTAGGGCAGCTAGCAGAAGCTGTAAGATGGCACTACATCCAGGATTGTGTGAGTTATTGCTGATGTGGTAGGAGAAGTGGAGATCTATGAGCTGTAGGGAGTGGAGATCTATGAGCTGTAGGAACTGGAGATCTGTGAGCTGTAGGGAGTTCAACAAGCAAACTTGCAACTCTTTGTCAGAAGCTGGTAGCCTTTGAAGGTCTGGCTATTTGAAAATCACAAATGTTATAGCCTTGTCACTCTCTACAACTACCTGAAAGGAGGTTGTAGTGTGGCAGGTGTTGGTTTCTTCTCCCAAGTAACTGGCGATAGGACAAGAGGCAGTGGCCTCAAGTTGCATCAGGGGAGGTTTAGACTGGATATTAGGAAAAATTTCTTTACTGAAAGAGTTGTGAAGCATTGGAACAGGCTGCCCAGGGAGGTGGTGGAGTCACCATCCCTGGAGGTGTTCAGAAAATGTGTTGATGTGGCACATAGGGATACTGTTTAGTGGTGGGCTTTGCAGTGTTAGGTTGATGGCTGGATGATCTTAGGGGTCTTTCACAACCTTAATGATTCTGTGATTCTATGTTTTATACACCATAGCTATAACCTCTTTAAAGAGGGAAAGAGGACATAATTAAAACTAAACCAGTTACCCTAACCCCCTTTCTTCTTGTATGACATATGGAATAATCTTTCTGTTCGAAAAACTGTTTTGCAGCTCTTTCATCACTGAAGCAAGTATGAGGGGAGGAAGAAACAGATGATGCTATTTTGGGATAGCATTCAGGGATGTGTGTCGTGTTTTGATCCACTGGGTCTGAAGAAGCATCTAAAGCTATTTGCACTACATTAGCTGTACTCTACACCAGTAAAAAGTACATTTCTGTGCTGTCTTAATGTGATAAAACAGAAAAAACTTTAAAATGAAGATTTTTTTTACTAGGTGCTGAATTTTCTTTTGCCTTAATATGAAAATATTCCTCATGGCATTTGTCACAGATATTTTCTTGTAGTCTTCTTCTTTCTGCTGTCCCCTAAAGGCCACAGAATAGCTATCATGAAAGCAAAAGAGGTGTCTTAGAAACCAGTTTTGATAAAGAGTGAAAATGTAACTCAACCTACAGATGCAAAACATGAAAGTGTCAGTAGTCAGCTTCTCCTGATTATAAATATTATTAGCCTTCATGTACTGATGTCTTTAATTAATAATAGTAATTTCTTCAGCCAGTTAAGATCTTCTTCAGCCTGTTTCTGCTGAATGCTGTACCTACCTCCAGAAAACATTGTCACTCTTTTTTTTCCCTTATGTCCAATATAGAAGGCAATTTTGTAACAGCTCGAAATCAAGCCTGATAAGAGGATTTTTATCATACTTTTCTGCTAGAGTTATATTACTAATTTGCATTTCTAGATCATTAGGCAAAACTATTAAGAATAGAAAAAACATGTTTTTTTTAATACAAGATAGTTACGGCATTGGTAGGAATATATCATACGCACACAATTGTTGTCATGCAGATTTACAGGACCTCTAAGAAACAAATATGGTGATCGAACAGTAACGCAAAATAGAGATTAATCTACAGTGAGGCTATGATAAAAAAACACTTGATGTACATAATGAATTGTTTTATTGTCCTCTCACCTTTTATTAGAACTCATATTTAGGATGTTGTTTTATTTATTTAGAGTAGCAAATGCCACAGTTATGAAAGTCATCTCATGGCCAGGATTCTAAACAGTTTGTTACATGTTTGGGATTATTATTCCCTTGAGTAGAACTGGATTTAGGAAACAAGGTTTAGAACCTATTTACAGCATTCCGATCGTTTGAAGGCAGGCAAATAATTTTTCCAGTCTGGTATGCTCCAGTTTTGCACCTGTCATTGATCAACATCTGGATTGAAGTGTGCTTGGAGTCTCATTGTGTCTAGTTGATGGTACCAAGAGGAAGCAGATAGCGAAGCCTGGGAAGTCCAGACGTTAGGCTAGTCAACAACACCAGGGAGGGATTTTGGGTTTTGCTGAGGAAGAGATTATCAAAAGCAGGCCAGAAAAATGGTTGATAGAAAAGCATGGGGAGAAGTGTTTTACAGTAGCAATGACTTCAAATATGTGTCAGATCCATTTGTGTAGCCTGGTATTCCTCATGAGGCTCCTCACTGTCACTTCTGGACTGAGTATTCAGCCATTCGTTAATCATATTTTCATGGTATTTCTGCTGAAAGTATGATAGAATGGAAATTCAGTAGCGCTGAAAAATAGGGCTTTATTCTTTTGGCTTTTTTTGTCAGGTTGTGAGGGGTTTTTTGTCCAGGAACCTCCCTGTGTGTGAAAGGAAGGAGACAGAATATGTGTTTTAGACTAATGAAGATGATATTTTTTAAAACACTAATTCTTTACTGTTTATTAGTATGTTTTGGATAAGTTACTGGAGAGAAACACTGTTGTGAGCACTGGTAAAATTCCTGTTGGTCTAGCCACCTTTTAAATGAGGAGGATTCTTTTTGCCTCTTACATAGTACTTTCTAAAATTCAAGTGATTTTTATAATCTTTTTCTGTTGTCCCAATTTATGTCACAGAGATTTTAGTGAAACTAAATAGCAAAAGAACTTTAGAGATCATAAAATGCCTGCAATACTTCATTTTTAATCTGTCTAAAATCTGACCTATGTATATGTATAATGGCTGCAAAAATTCATTCTCTTTGAAGATCTGAGAATTCACATTTTACTTACATGTTTTGATATTAGTAAATATAATGATATTCAATAATACTGAACTAAAAGCTAATTTTAAACGCAACTGCACAAAAATGTATATTGGCAGCTATTTTTATAGTTGATAATTTCAATAAAAATTTATGCAATATTGTCTACAGAAAAAAATAAATATGTTGTACAGAAGCTGTCACATATAAGTGCTGTATTATACATTAAGTATTCTAACAGACTTGTTAAGGAACAGTGCCTGTAAGAAAGAAGATATGTAACAAAATTTGGATATAATTTTGAACATCAAAGAAATAAAGTGTCCTTGTGTATGTATTTATGTGCTGAGTTCACATTCATGGTGTAGTGGCATAAAAAAATAGCATTGATACCTAAATAGAAACAATCCATTTTCCTAGTGCTTCTGTAAATGCTTGTATGTGCTAATGGTGTAAGTAAAAAAATGTAAGCTTCCATGTTCTAATAATCCCTTTCTTAATGTTCTGTTTTCTAGGTAAGTACTCTCTGTATTCTTCTTCATTAAATTGACAGACAACCCAATGTTATTCTCTGCCTTCTCGAAGTGCAACAAAAGAGGTAAAAAACAAGACAACAAAAATGAAGGGACATTTGGTAAGAATTTGCTTTGGCTTACGTGCTCATCTACTTTGTTTCTGGAGGAATGCAACCATTACAGAAGATCAGTTTGTGTAGAACTGGTGAAAGGCGAGAAGCTAATTACAGCAGCTGTGCATGAAATGCTCACTGCACTTGCAGGCTGCCCAAGTGAACTGCAGGCAGCACTCCCTCCACTCCCTGGTCCAGGATCATGTTGTTAATTTAAAGGCTCTTTGTTTCCAAAGCTACATAGCTACTCTGTATTGAGATCTTTAAAATTTCTGCATTTGTTCTGAAAATACTAGGGAGAGTAATACGGGCTACTATTATAATAAAGACATAATATTAAAGCTTTTCGTAATAGATATCATAGTTCAGATATGTAGGGGGTAACATGCTGCAGGCAAATAGAATGAACGATTTGGTATGGAGTACGTTACTAAATCAACCTGTAGAGGGCAATATGGCGTTTCTGGCATCGCAAAATTTATGTGGCTGTAATAGGGTAATAAGAAAGCTCATTAAGACCTCATTATAGATAGTTTAAAAGTTCATACAGAATACCTACTGTTACTGCAGTTTGGTGCTTATAATAATAAAATGATATATCTTGTTCTGAGTTGTCATGGAATGGAAACTGTCTTGCTCAATGATTTAAAAAAAACCCCTTTTTGCTCTGTAATTCTAAAAAGAAGAAGAAACATCTTAATAACCAATACAGTCCTGTAAAGCTTTTGATAAATGAAGAAATATACCGTCCCACAATATTTTTCTGCAAAATAATGCATTGCGTGTAAAAGGAGAGGATTAATGTGTGTTAAAATACATATATATGCTTAAAACCTCCTGTGAATATGAGTCCATTCCCTACAACTTTAAACTTCTTCTCATTTAAAACACCCTTTGAGAGAGAGGAGTGAGTCCCATGATATGGTAAAAATCAACTGTGATACATGGGCCTGGCAAACCTTGCACTTTTTGTCCAAGCACATTTTGTAGTGCTGAATGCTTTCTGACAGAAAATAAGGTTGAATGTGACTTTTGTCAGTCCTTTGACAAGGAGCCTGTTGAGAGCTGGCTGCTGCGATCCATGTATTACCATCCTCAGAGCACAAATAATAGAACTGTTCAGAAAGGGGTCGGTAAGAGGAAAGGAATTGGGGCTTGGAAGGTAGAATGAGTTTCTTTTGTACCATGCAAAGTAAAGAAGGAGGCGTATTTTAGGTAGGCCCTTCTATGTATTTGTGCAAGGACCATTCAACTGTGCAAACTGTATTATTTAGGTAATATCTTGTATATGTGAACAGTATCTTACAGTATCTCATGCATGCACCAGTGACAGTGCTGAGAAATGGCACAAACATAATTGTATGCTCACAAACACAGACTGAGCTGAACTAGAGTGCAGCCTTGCTTTAGAGTTGGGGTTTATTTTTAATCTAATCTTTTTCGGTTTTAAATATTGACAGTTTACCTGGAATAGTTCTAGGCAATTCGACTAATGTTTTTCTAATGTGTTTTGTCAAACCAATTTAATATGCAGTTGTTCTTTGTGTTAGAGGAAGACTGGGTGTAAATCATGTATTTAGTGACAGAGTCTCACTGATATAAAAGCTTGAGTATTAGAATTTTTTTAATGAAACTTTTGTTGTCTAGCATACCGTGGGCTTTTACTGGGTTTTGAATGCATTTTCCTTGTCATTTCCATACTTGCTGCATTATGGTGCAGACACAGAATTAAGCACTGAAAATGTGTTCTTCAAAAGAGCAAATAACCTATTTTCTACCAGGCTGCTACACGAATTAAAGCTGTGTACACATAGGGACAGGAGTCTAGTAGATCATAATATTGGAACAAATGTGCCAATGAAAGAGCAGTCACGGGTAGGGTGTGCTACAGCTGATGACAGCAGAAATGGCGAAGTATCTGGTTTCTCTTGTTGCAGCTGAGATTAGCTCAAAATATTTGTTCATATCTCAGTTTGAGACAAATATTCTCATATGTTTAAGACAACATGAGATCATTATAAGGTAACATACTGCATACTTTCCGTATTTGGAGTGTATGTAAAATGCCTAATACCATGTAGTTTGTTCAAAGAGACTGCTGAAAAACCCTGATACAAGTAAGTCTGTACTACAGGGCTAGCTGACTTTGGTACAGTGACTCTCTTGCAGTTAGAAAATAGAAGGGATCTAGAGGGGAATTACGGGAGCTGTCTTTTTATATTTAATTTTGGGTTTTGGTCTGAAGGTAGTAATCCTTTCACAGATTTTTCTAAATCACTCCACTAAGTAAGTAATAAAAAGACAGGGTTTTCTTTTCATACAACACAAATGAGATTGTGGCAGTTTGTATCTTTTACACTCTTTGTAACAAATGTCCGTGGCTGTTGGACAACCTCTTCTATATACCATTGGTTTGTATTCACAAAAATATTTTAATACGTTCCTGTTGATTCCAGAACAGTAGTCTGTTTCCTGCCTCTTCCCCAAGTTGGATGACTTTACCCTTTTACTTTAACATGCGCAGTCCAGCATGGCAGTCTGCACCAGTCACTAGAGGTCCGCAGGAAACTTTCAGCATTGCTGGGTAAACATGGACTTGCTTGTTCTTGCTCTGTGTCCTGTCTCTGTCCTGTCTCTCATCCCTTCCTGCCGTGCTTCCTCAGCATGACTCTATTCCCCATCTTCACCCCTGTTCCAGACATACTTTGGGCAAATGTCCTGTCTGTCCTCCCCAACCTTACGAACCACAAGACTAGCAGAAGGTAAGAATACGATTCTTAGTACAGCATAATTTTATTTTTTTTTAAAGGGAAAGAAATAGAAAGCTAGTTTGCAAAATCTGTTTATTATTGTTGAATAGCCAGACATTTTATTGGACTTTACTGTGGTTAATATGTTTGGATGGATAATCTTATGAAGTTTTTGTTAATGCGCCACGAAATGCTAGAGTGACAACACCGATATTGATTGGATCTTTTTTTTCATTTCTGCTATAGAGATTTGTGAATAGTTTGTGTATGTTTAAGCTTAAATAAGATGTTCAAGCCAGTACTTGATTTTTCAGTGGAGGCTTCTAGAAAACAAAAAAATTGTCCTTTGTCTCCAAATATTGTCTTTTAAAAAGTGAAAAATTGTATTTTGAGATCTTGCTTATGTAGGTGTACATGAATATACTATATCATGATACTATCCTACAAAATTTTTTTGCTACTTTTCCATCATAACCTTCTTTGCTTCAAGACTTTGGCACTGAAATGGAACTGACTTGCCAGGCATAAGCCATGGTGACTCTGATGCTTTTTAGTTGCTAGGGTTCTCCACAGAAAATCTGCTCATATTCTGAAACTGTATCTAGATAAGGCCACATCTTCTGTACTCAGTTTTTGTAGGTAGATTTATGTATGTGGTCTGGAAAGGAACTATGATGTACAGTGACAACTTCCAGGATAGAAATTTAATCTGTGCCTATCTAGCTCCAAACTCTGATTTCACGTTACTGTGGTCAGATACTTCATCAAAATGCAAAGTCACTTGAACTGAATCTGTTACGTACTTTGTGCCAAAGGATGTTTCTCTTTGTATCAAAGGGTGCATTCCTGCCTCGGACTGACAATCACCTCCCTGTGACTCATGAACAGTCTCATTTTGGCCTTTTTCAAACTGTTCCGCTTACACCACACCTTTCTGGAGATTTTTTTCTCTAATGGCTACTTCCTCATCTGGAAGAGTATAAAGGCTTTGAGCACAATAATGGCCAAATCTCCCTAAAGGACCCTTCACAGCAACATCAGCTTAAATCAGTTACTGAAGTGGTTTCAAAATTCCACTGAAATGAAGGTATTCATTCACTGGTAACATCTTCAAAATTTTGCTTTGAGTCTTGCTTTATTATATCAGAAGAACAACACTATCCAGAGTCTTCTCTGCGATTTCTGAAAAAGAGTTGAATTTTTCAAAGTGTACAAAGTCTATCTGAATAGATAAAAGGACTGTAAGTTCCACACGATCTTTCTGAGTTCTGTCCTGCTATGATAAGAGCGTATCTTTGGGTATCTCTCCCATCAAACATGAGGGCTTGCTCCATCCACCTTCAAGCAAAACTCTGCCAACTTGGAGACAGAGAAGTTCTCAAAATCTTCAGACAAGCAACATGATGTTCAGCTGTGTCAAACATACAAAGTTGACAGGATCATGTGACAAATCCAAGAGTGCCGTTACAGTCTTTTGTGACTGATTATGCTAGCACTTCTCATTTCCACCATCCCAAGGGGGTAAAATCTGTCAGTTTTCCACAATGGGATCTACGCTGATACTTACAGAAAACAAAAGGGATGATGACCTTTATAATTAATCCAAATTAGGCTCTGGAAATAGCTTGCGTACCTCTCTCTCAGTGGTGCTTGCAGTGCAATTCTCCTGAAATTTCCCACTGGCTTTTTACTTGCTTCAGTTATACCTAAGACTGCATCCTGTGTCATCTGATGACTGTTCACAGTTTTAACCTCAATCCACAGAAAACATTTAAACGTTGACAAGGGTGATTTCTAGCATTTTTGCTTTTAAGATCCTGATTAGTGTCAACACTACAGAGCAGAATTCATTTTCTTCCCTAGTTTAAGGCTCTGGTAACGCAGGAGTACACAGCCTTTACTGGTAGTCTTTAGCAGAGCCGCATGTTTAACAAGTTTGAATGGACTTCAAGTTTCGGGTGGTGAAGGGAAAACCAACCTTTGCCACAAAGCTTCTAAACCTTTGTGATGATGTTTACTTACACATTACTGCAAATGATTATGTGTGAATGATTGTTTACGATACAAAAACGAGATATTGGCTTGATTTTTATTTTTCTCCTTGCTCTTATAGTTATCTTCAACACAAGCTAATCAAATTTGAGAGGGGTGTGAAGTAATTTTTGCAAATAGTGAGTGTATTGTTCTCCTGAACTCTTGTTCTGCAGCTTACCCTGGGAAGCATTGACTCATTATATACAACAAAAGAATTTTGTAGAGAATGGTTTCCTATGAGATGGTGATGTGTGGTGGTTTATCGTGATAGAAATAAAAATCTAGCCATAACAGGCATAGAACTGAAACAGGTATATCCATTACATAGGGAGAGAGGATGACGAACTACTAATTATTTTTAATAGTTTGAAAAGGGAAAGGAAACCCTACCCAACGCTTCCTGCAAGAGACATAAACCCATTCTTGTCTTTCAAAAGAAAACCGTAATAGCATACCTGTCACAGTGCCAAAAGCAGTAATGCAGAAGCTGTGCCCCTGTGCGTAAAAGCAGATTCTCTACTAATTTCAGTTGCAAATCAGCACATAATTTTCTCTGCAATGATTGAAGTTCATTTCCAGCAGAGATCAGAAACTGGGATGATGATAGCAAGGAAAAGAATCCAATACTCTGTTTTAGTTTGACGCAATACGGCTGGTGCAGCACAAAGAAAAGTGTTACAGCTGTCACAGTAGAAATGTTAAAGTGCAGTACTTGAAAGATCTCTGTGGATCTAAGTGGAAAGAAGGGATTTTGTTTTTTGCATACGACTATAATTTCTGTACTATTTTTGTAACTGAATATTTTCACCGTTTTTCAGTTTGCTCATCTGCTGCAACATACTTAAAACTCCGTACCAAAAAAAATGCATTAAGAAAAAATCTGTGTGGCAAACTTTGACATTCCAACTTTGGAAAGAATTAAATTATCCTTACATTATAAACTTAATTTTGACCCTGTGTACATGGACTGATAGTCTTGAGTTGTATAATTGTCAGCTTTTACGGAGGACCTTAGACTCATATATGCAATATGATAAACAGGACTATTTTTTATTTTATCTTCTCTGTTCTTTGTGGAGAGTCCCTTTCTTTTCTTTTTAAAAAACACCTCAGTTTCAAAGTCTTGATAACATTATGAGTCCTGACAAGGGAAACAAGTTGTTACTGCCTTTGTTCACTTTTCAGAAATGTTCAGCAGTAGAATACCTGAGGCCTTGACAAATGGTCTGTGTATTTATCTTTACAGTAGTATGCTGGACAGATAAAATGGTAGTGGTGTTTCTGTTGTCAAACACTGAAAGATTAATGGCAGAAATCTATATTAATTATTTTGAGTGCTGAGTTTAAATGCTAAGGTCCTGATTTTTTAATTTTGAGTTTTCTTTTTATAACACCTTTTTGCTCAAATCTCTCATCAACTTCACTTACAGATGAAAATGTTCAACATTTCTACAAATAGGGTAAGAAGGATGGGATCAACCTGGCTAATGGTAGACACCTCTATTGGAGACATTATGTTTGGGGATGTCCTGCTAGGCACTCTTAATGGCAAGACATCGGTATTCTTAGGGAATAACTCATCTCCTTCCAGAAGTTCGAATGCTTGGCCAAGCAAAAGACTACTTGCTTTTGTTCTTGCTCTTTCAGCTAACAAGTTGAATCAGTTCACCAAGGACTCAGGTGAGTACCCTAGCCAACACAAAAGCAGTAGGAGTGTATGACCAAGAGCAAAAGGGAGGCTGGCATGCAGCTCAGCTGCACGTACGCGTACGTACCCTCACCTTTACCCACACTTAACTCTCACAGGTTGCTGTAACTAGAAGACTACTGTGAGCTACTCAGGGGCTTTAGAGTGGTTCGAACTGAAACACAAGGAGAAGATATTTAAGGATTGGTTCCTAGAGAAACCCTTAAGTCTTTAGAGTAGTAGATCATATTAAACATCGTAAACAAAATACTGTGAAATTCCTTGGAGCAAAAAGAACTCAGGTCTCTAGGACCAGCATCAAGCTAAATACCATAATTATGCTTCATCAGCCTGTTTTAGAGCAAAAGTTCCTCTTTTTGCCTAGATAACGTAGACCTTAAGACTTCTTTGCCTTCAGGAAAGGATATCACTCTACTTTTTTTTTTTCATCTCAGAGTAAACTGGAGACATGTCCTCTTTCTCTTATGAGTGATTTGTGTCGAGTATGAGAGGCATGTGGACGATATTTTGGGGGCTTTTTGTTTTGTTTTGTTTTTAAAGAAAAGTTTTAAGACAGCCTGGCTTTGTCATGTTGGGAAAAGGTAATGAATACTACCAGATCAATACTATACATTTTCAAATGTCACAGAATGTGGAGGTCAACTTATACAGAGGAGAGATGTCTACTCTTTGCAGTGTTTCTATGGGAATCAGAAAGTCTTGATAATTAGAGAGGACAGCATAGTTCTTTTACTTTGATTTATTCATAGAGCTATTAATTATACAGCCAGTAAAAGTTGAAGATTAACCAGAAATTATAGCCTTTGTAAACTGACAATTTCTAATGGAAAATATCTTTCTTGAAAATTAGTTGTCAGTGGAAACCTGTAATGGGATACATAGTCTTTCATCTGTACATTGTAAATTTTAATTTAGCCCTGATGAATAGTGTGCAAATAGATGATACGTGTATGGTTTTGGCAAAATAAGAAAAAAATCCATGCAAGGTGATATCTCATTAAAAGAACATAGGTATATACCTAAGAAATGGATTCAGAAATTAATTGATTATTAACCTGTACAGAATACACAAATTTAATCCTAAATAGCCAAATTGGTAGTCAGTATGCTGCAGAAGTAATGCATATTAACAGCACCTAACATTTCTAAAATGTCTTCATTTTGCCTATTCAATAAACAACACTGGCATTGCTACCTTGCTGTTCTAAATATAGTAGTAGCAGCTGATGTTCAAGGAAGATGTTCATTTGGACAGATGAATAAACACAATTGTTCTGCTGTGTAACTACAGCAGTATGTCATTAATATTTTTTAATGAGTAACGTTATATACAGTGACACTGACTATCTATGGTTGGAGACAGGATTTAATAAGAGCTCGTGATTCTTTAACTGCTTCCATTTTTCAGCTGCTTTATGCCCTTAAATAATTCTTCTGCCAGAACAATATGATTATTTTGCAACAGGATTATTGAAATTCAATCTGTAGAACCTGTCTGGTTTTGTCATTACTATGTATGCCAAATAAATGGCAGTCCTCTTGGCCAGTGTTGCAAGTGGGGCGCTGAGCTGAATGGACCCAGTGTGGCTGTTCTAATGGGTATATGATAGTGAGGGAGAGAGCAGAAGGTCTTCATGAAAGGTTCTATGGGGTATTTAGTGAAATAAGGGGAAGAAAAATCTGCATGAGTCAATTAAAAAGAGGATCTTCAACACAGCAGTATGAAGTCCCAAGTTTCAATCGCAAAAGTGTGTATTGGCAGAGTTAAAAGAGTGTATGCTAAAAACAGATTCATCTTTTTAATTTAAGGCAAATTTAAGGATACATTATGACAAAACATCAAGTCAAGCCAAGCATATGCCATTAGTGAATATCTGTCTCAGTCCTTTGAACCTGGGGTCTTTTCCAGCATGTGTGTTTGATATGTACTACATAAAAATATCCCTGTAAGATATGTAGTAGATGGACTCATAAAATGTCTATGTGTCCTGGTTTCACTGGTTTCACCTGGGATAGAGTTAATTTTCTTCTCAGTGGTTGCTGTGTTTTGGATTTAGTACAAGAAGAATGTTGGTAACACTGATATTTTCAGTTGTTGCTATGAAATCAAGTACTTTTTCCAGTTTTTCATATGCAGCTAATGACAAGGTGTGCAGGAGCTGGGAGGGGGCACAGCCAGGCAGGCAGCGCAAGCTGGCCAATGGAAATATTCCATACCATGGACGGCATGCTCAGTTTGTGAATGGAGCGTTGGCCAGGGGGCAGGAATCTGCTGTTCCCTTGTTTCCTGGAGTTCGAATCCTCTCTTGTCCAGGAGTTTGAACTTTTTCAGGAATTTCACGAAATTCGTGATTTAGAATCATAGAATCATAGAAATTTTTGGGTCAGAAGGGACCCCTAGAGGTCATCTAGTCCAACCCCCCCGCAGCAAGCAGGGACACCGCTAACTAGGTCAGGTTGCTCAGAGCCCTGTCCAACCTGGTCTTGAATGTTTCCAGGGATGGGGCCTCCACTACCTCTCTGGGCAACCCGTTCCAGTGTTTCACCACCCTCATTGTAAAGAATTTCTTCCTTATATCTAGCCTAAACCTACCCTGTTTTAGTTTAAAACCATTACCCCTCGTCCTGTCACTGCTGTCTCTACTAAAAAGATTGTCCCCATCTTTCCTATAGGCTCCCTTTAAGTACCGAAGGGCTGCAATTAGGTCTCCCCGCAGCCTTCTCTTCTCCAGGCTGAACAAGCCCAACTCTCTCAGCCTGTCCTCATAGGAGAGGTGCTCCAGCCCTCAGATCATTTTTGTAGCCCTCCTTTGGACCCGCTCCAACAGTTCCATGTCCTCCTTGTGCTGAGGGCTCCAGAGCTGAACACAGTACTCCAGGTGGGGTCTCACAAGAGTGGAGTAAAGGGGCAGAATCACCTCTCTCGACCTGCTGGCCACGCTTCTCTTGATGCAGCCCAGGACACAGTTGGCCCTCTGGGCTGCCAGCGCACATTGCTGGCTCATGTCCAGCCTTTCATCTAAAGTCCCTCTCAGCAGAGCTGCTCTTGATCCTTTCATCCCCCAGCCTGTATTGATACCGGGGATTACCCCGACCCAGGTATAGGACCTTGCACTTGGCCTTGTTGAACCTCGTGAGGTTCACACAGGCCCACCTCTCCAGCTTGTCCAGGTCCCTCTGGATGGCATCCCGTCCTTCTGGTGTCTCAACCGTACCACTCAGCTTGGTGTCATCTGCAAACTTGCTGAGGGTACACTCAATGTCGCTGTCCATGTCATTGATAAATATATTGAACAGCACTGGTCGCAGTACGGACCCCTGAGGGACTCCACTCGTGACTGGTCTCCATCCGGACATTGAGCCATTGACCACTACCCTTTGGCTGCGACCATCCAACCAATTCCTTATCCACTGAATGGTCCACCCATCAAATCCCTGGCTCTCCAATTTAGAGAGAAGGATGTTGTGGGGGACCGTGTCAAAGGCTTTACAAAAATCCAGATAGATGACATCCATTGGTTTTCCCTTGTCCACCCTTGTTGTTACACCATCATAGAAAGCCACTAGGTTGGTCAGGCAGGACTTGCCCTTGCTGAAGCCATGCTGGCTGTCTCGAATCACCTCCCTGGCCTCCATGTGCCTAAGCATATCTTCTAGGAGGACCTGTTCCATGATCTTCCCAGGCACAGAGGTGAGGCTGACAGGTTGGTAGTTCCCAGGGTCTTCCTTTCTACCCTTTTTGAAAAGGGGCACAATGTTTCCCTTTTTCCAGTCACTGGGGACTTCCCCTGACTGCCATGACTTTTCAAACATCATGGAGAGTGGCTTGGCAACTACATCAGCCAGTTCCCTCAGTACTCTGGGATGCATCTCATCAGGTCCTATGGACTTCTGTACGTTTTAGGTTCTTCAGAAGGTCCTGAACCTGGTCTTCACTTTCAGCTGGAGGGATTTTACCCTCCTGGTCTCCTTCAGGCCATCCCATCGACTCGGGAGGGGTGAGGAGAGAAGTTGCCAGTGAAGACTGAGGCAAAAATGTTGTTGAGTACCTGAGCTTTCTCCTCATCTGCTGTTACCAGTTTGTCGGTCTTGCTCACGAGTGGGGGTACGCTTTCTTTGAGCATGTTTTTCCGGCTGACCTACCTGTAGAAGCCCTTCTTGTTATTTTTCGCATCCCTTGCCATTTCTGGGTTCCATGATTGCTGCTTGGGGGACTGGCTGCGAATCGGTGGTCAGCTGGTGAGAAAAATTGTATTGTATATAGTTTGTTTTGCACATTCATTATTATAATTATTATTATCAATAGTAGTAGTAGTAGTAATATTTCCTTTGTTGTCTTATTAATCTGTCTTTATCTCAACCCATGAGTTTTCCCTTTTGCCCATCTCCTCCCCATCCCGCTGTGGGGGAAGGGGAGGGGTGAGCGAGCAGCCATCTAGTGCTTAGCTGCCAGCTGATGGATTAAACCACAGTACTATGCAAACTGCACAGTGGTATAAGTAAGAGTTTGTTCTTATTCACAACTTTATTATATGACCCTTATGTTAGGGATTTTTGTTTGTGTATTTGTTTTGGCTGACAGTTCTTGAGGTATATGGCATACTTTCTCAGATCACCGTTCAGTCAGAATACATTCAGCACTTAATAAAAATATATGAGCAAATTTGTGGACAATTCCTGCAATAATTTTCCTTGTAAGTATATCAGCACTACATTTTTGAAGAAATTAATCCTCTAAAAGACAGAACAGACTGAAATATTCATCAGTCAAGGAGAGAAGAATTGAAATAACACTTACATTCCCGGATTTCTTTTGCTTATTTGCTGAGAGGTAAATAGTCGCCAGTATTCAGGAGTCAGGGAATGTTCAACAGCAAGATTTAGAAGAGTTAGTTAAACAAATAAATACATAGAAAGGGAGAATGTTCAAAACAGATAAAGTGGAGGGGAAGCTTAGTCCAATCTATGAATATATAAAAGAAGATTCCTAACTATTTCTGTATTCTGGACAGACCATATCTTCATCAGAAAAATTCATCACATGTTGCCAAACAATTTTCATGTCATCAGTCAATTTTCTGTCATTCAGGATGTTTCTGGAAAGAAACTCTTCTCACAAGAAAAAAGGTTTAGTTAGTAGATGAACTGACAGTATATAGGTCAAGAAAAATCTTTTCATATGCTTGAGCTGTGAATGTGAGGAACACCTGCCTTTTCTTTATAATGTTCTGCGGTCTATTGAAGCCCATGACATTGACTGAGGCCCTCTAGTCTAAATAGCAGTGCAATCTGATAGTAATAAGAAGAGTTAAAATCTTACATAAAGTGTCTTATACAGCAACAGAAGATTTTCATAGTTATTCTTTAATAGCTGGTTATTTCCTGTTGACAAACACAAATCAAACTAACTTCTATAAGCTTTGCAGACATTGTCAAAATCTGATACAAACAATATTCATACATATATACCATGTGCCACTACAAATCAAATTCCTTAAAAGACACAAGGATAGTCTTCTCTGTTTCACTGGGCTTTGAGTATATGAATAAATGACAATAACATAGCTGTTTGTAAAGTTCAACATTAAAAAAAAAAATGTTGAAAAACTACTTAAAAGACCAGTAAATGGGAAGATGTTTAAGTAACACTTGAATCTTAAATTATGTCATCCACTCAAACTACAATTAAGGTTTCATTTTTCCCAGAGTTTTGAAATACCTAAGTTAAGCTGTGTGGCAACCCAAATTATCAAAAACATTCCACAAATGGAAATCTCAGATAGATTCATTTTATACCAACTTAAATATTTCATATTGAGAAATGAAAGATACTAATTTAGCTTAAATTTTGACTTTATTTTTGTATATTGTAAATACTTCAAAGTAAACCACATCTTAGTGAAAAATTCAGATTGCTCTTAAAATTATCAAAATTATGCATTCTAAGTTTTTCTGCTAAAATTCCATGAAATTAAATCCAATCTCAAAACACGTTTGATATATCCTGGTTCTGTACACTTCCACTGGAATTCGTCTAGTTGACAATGATTTGGATCTGGTTTAATTACCTGTACACACATTATTCCTGGAACATTATGTCAGAATAAGTTCACTGTTTCTGGCTGCATGCTTTACGAGGATGTTAAAGCTGAAGACATGTTTAGTGTATAGTTTTCAAAGATTCATAGGAGGGATGAGGAAAAAAGGAAGAAAAAAGAACTCTCAGGTTTTTCATTGGGTTCGATACCCCAGCTGACGTGTGACCACAGACCATGCGATGGGAAGTCAGAAATTTTCCAGTAAATCTGTATTGCCGCTAAAGAGGGACAGGTTGCTGAGAGGGAGACTGGAGCCTCCCAGCTCTTCCACCCATGGCTGCTGGGGGCTGCCCAGTGAATACACCAGTTGGGGCACAGGTGTCAGAAGTGCAGCAGAGAATATATGGACAAAGCATGGCTCCTGTGAAGTGCTGCTGTGCACACTACAACTGCTTCCTCGAAGAAGAATCTTCAATGCATCAATTAAGTCAATTTTTGTATCTAGAACAGATATTTCCAGTTGTGTCTATGTATCCATTATGAAATGGAAAAAACCTATTCCACCTCATTAACGAGGAAGAATCTGTTCTATATACAGAAATACTTCTTTACAGCTGTCTTTAGCTGCACTTGAGAAAAAAAAACACGACCAAGAAAAAACCTCTTGGTTTGAATTTAATCTGATTACTCTTAAATGACTGTTAAATTTACCTGCCTTTCTTACCTTTTTTTTTTTTCCTGCTTAACTCAAGTAAAAAAGCTAAAAGGTAGGGGGTTAAGGGTTGTTTGCTTTTTAGTTTTTTTTTCTTCACAATAGTTGTATTTAGAAGTCAGAGAATTGCTACTTGGGGCATAGATTACACTAATTTATTCATTTTAGCTTTCTGTTGTACAAAGCTGAATTAATTTCTATAGGATTTTAACTGCTGATCTCTTATACCCTAAACAGAATCAAGTGTGGTCTTATATTATTTGTGTCACATATAAAAGACTAATGCAGTTTTTCAGGTGTTCTCGCTTCAGTCATTTTTGTCTTTTCAAGAATATGCACTCCTCTTTCCTTAGAGTGGCTGTTACTGAAGTATAAAGTTTACCTAACTTGAACTCAATCTTACAATAGCAGTGCATGCAAAATTATACTTCAATTATACAGACGAAAGAGTCTCAAGACAAAAACAGAATTTGGAACAACCTAATAAAGGCTTATCTGTTATACTGGTGGTTTGTATTGGATACAAGGAAAGGGTAAATGATGGAAGACTGTCCACCTTTTACCTGGCTTTTTTGTCACTTAACAAAGTCCTAGGAGGACTTTGATACCTGCCAAAGGTACAGGACTGATTGCTTCTGTTTCCAGCAAGGGACTGGGGTTGCAGCACCCGGACTGACCACATTGTGGTTGCGGCCCGGAGCACTGAACCAGTGCAAAATCAGTGACTTCTGTTACTTCTGCCCTGAGAAGTACTTAACATTCGTTCCCAGCTGGACTTTTGAAAGAAAGAAATGGGCTTTTTTCGTCTCCTCAAAAATACAAAGCACATCGAGCAAAAGTTAAACAAACATATGTGGCCAGAGTTTAGCACCTGAACTTTTTTTGTCACATCATGCAGAAACCCCTCCTCCCAGTTCATTTTAGCAGTGCTGAGGGGAGGCAGCCTGCTTCCCATTCTATTGGGTATCCCTGCTACTTGTCTCCTTTTGCTGAGACATCCTGGGCAAGTTCTTGCCACTTGCTTCTTTTCCCTTCTGTAGTGCTCTGCAGCCTGGGAAAGGTAAATGTTGCCACCCTTGCTGGAGCCAGGCAGAGGGTATTCCCCGTGCGGGAACACTCCCCCGTCCATTGTTTTTGCAAGGAGCCTTATCTTTCTTTCTGTCTTGCTTCCTGTTGGGGTTCCACCTTTGCAGCCTCCTTTGATTTGATTCCAGCAATTCAAGAGGATTAATATTACCCAGATAGATTTAGGTTCTTATGATATTTATATATTATATACACAAAATCCCCCCGGTTTTCCAGTTCTCCGTGATAGATCTTTTTCTGTACTGAATGCAAATCTCCTTTGTACCCTCAAATTCTCATGCTAGAGTGTAAAATCCACTTCAGAATTTACTGTGTGTGAAAGTAGCATGAAAGTACTACTATTCTGCTTTTTGTAGTTGGGACCTCTAAAGGCATTGCACAGAGGCTGAGATAGTGGAGGCTAAGTAGATGCACTTTCATAATTAAAGGTGATCCCATGGATAATTTTGAGTAGTTGCATGTTCAACAAAACCCACAGTGTCTTTTATAATACAGGAAAACAATGAAGCACATTACTGTTGCTCAAAGACAGAGTAAGTTCTTATATGAGGTTAGACATGTGTTTCGTTACTTAGTGGAGAATGTGCTGCTATGCAATAAGAAACATGCCACTGAATATAAAATGTCATCGAATGCATCATAAAATACATGATCATCTTTTTTGTCTTTACATAGATTAAATCCTAAAAACATTTGTATCACAAATCTGATCAGTCTAAATTCATACCGTGAATCTGAAAAGTTACTTGACCTTTTCAAATGTACCAGTGGGTAGATGATCCTCCTCCCACAGCGATCTTTTGATATATGCGAAAGTATCTTTCCTGGCCCACCTGCTGCTTTGAAGTAAAGTTGGTCTGTGGCTTTTTTAGACATCAGTCTTAACTGATTAAGCTGTACTTATGTTCTGTCTCCACCAAAAAAGATTAGAGAAGAGATTAGTGCCCAAGGGTAGGGAAACTGTTCCCGAGAGACTTTCCACTTTATCTGCTTAATCAGTAATTGGATGGAGTATGGCTGGGTGGAAATAAGCAGCCAGCTTCCTGCATCCACAAGGGTGGCAGCTGCAGCTGATACAAGGAGCATTTGCTTTTCAGGCACAGGAGTGTTTGGCTCCTTTGGACCAGCGTACTTCAATGAAGTTGTTTATGTAGCGTTTTCTTCTGGTTTTCCCAGGAATGCATCTTTTTGGCTGTTAGGCTTATGCTGCTTCTGTTGGGATAAAATGAGTTTACCATCTAGCTGTGAGCACCTGACTTTGGAGAAAGTGGCTAGATTCCGGAGCGCTTACATTCACGGATCACCTTATGCTATTAACAAGCCAATTGATATTAAACAGCAAAGGAGACGGTATGAGACTTTATTATTCTTCAGCTAAGCATTCGCATTGTCTACAGCTTGCTGCCTTTAAATCTTCTGTTCTTGTGTGTAGAGAAAGGGGGAGAAGGGGCATGCGATAGAAGAACCATCTCACTGTGTTTGTGTTCAATAATGAATTGTGAAAGAGAAGTCTAGTTAAAAAAAGTAAAAAAAACCCACAAAACGCCAATACCAGGTAACAGCAATAAATATGTGGCTTATAGCAGCTCAAAGTTATATTTGTTTTAGACGTATATATGAACAATGCATTCAGCGCATTTACTATTTGGACAGGACAGTACTGTATGTGTGTGCAGTAACAAATAATTAGATACTTTTTCAGGGAAGAAATGTTACTTAGGTTTATTTAATACAAGTAAACTAGGGCTGTTGTCTCTAAATTTCAAGCAAAAAAACATGCTAGGAGTTTGTTTAGTCACAAATTATTTCTTAGTCCTATTTGTCAGATTCTATGCATGATGTGGAATATTTTCTGTCTTTTTATCTGGAATATATTTATTTTGTATATTAGCAAAATAGCTGAAAGCAGCTTTTTGTGTATTGTTCAGTGTGGCAGAATTTCTTTCTCTTCAATTTGATCAAACTGTGCCATGAAGAGAAACCTCCTTTGAAAGACTTACTGAAATTTCTTGTATAAAAAACCCCAATCTCCCTTGATTTTATTCTAGTGGAAAAAGCAGATGTAAAGTTCCACTTGGGATAAGAAAATTGCTGATAGCTGGTTAGTGTTTTAGCAGAGGCTCTTTTCAGTAAAAGGTAAACTCATGTGGTTCTAAAAAACAGTTACGTTAAGAAAAATGATCTTTTATTCCAGCTGCCTTTCCAAAAGTAGTTCCAGGTTAAATCAATATTTATAATCTGAAGTCCTTCATGTGCTTATATATTACATAATATTTTTATTGAAGTGATAAGGTTATATATGAACTTTAAATAGAAAAAGCCAAACTTTAATACGGAGCATGGAAAAATCTAATGTGAAAACTGCAATGAAAACTGTTCTCCAGTTTCCAAAAAAAGGTGACTTTCTACAATGTTTCTGATAATATAACTTAAAAATAATACTCTATTAAAAAAAAAGTAATCAAACTAGTAAGAAATTTTGAGTGCTAGTTCAAGAAAACTTCCTGAAAGCTTCCTATTTTTAGCATGTGAGGCAATTGCTTTATTGATTTAATGTAAGATACTTAGAGAGCTCCATGATTTTTCTACAAGATCTGCTTTCCTTTTGAATATGCTGTTAATTGTTCATAGTTTGAAAAATCAATGTAATACATAACTGTTCCCAAAATGGTATTTCCCTGTCCTAAGATAGTGTCAGGCTATATTAAAGCCTGACATTTGTTTTTTGGTATTAGAAGGGCATATTACTCTATTCTGTAAACTATTTGCCACCATGTAGACTCCAGTCTGTGGTGACTACACATCCATAGAACGTCATCAGAGCTGGTGGGTATATTGGGGAGGAAAAATAAAAGTGAAATTCAAATGCTGTTGTACAAATTCATAACTTTATTTTACCACCAGTGATAAATATGTGTGTGTGTGTAAGCCAGAGAGATTTCCTCCTTTATACTGTCTTAACAGTTGGGAATGTATTCCAATCTCTGCTACATCACAGGAACTTGGAGGCTTATGCTAGCATCTGCTGAATGTGATGCAATACATCCGTCGGTCTCCACATCCAAGGGATTTCTAAGGCATGACACTAAGCTGAAGCCACTGTACTACTGCCTGTTCAGAAATAAGACTCTCTCTTGTTTGATAACTATTCTAGTTAAGATTTTAACCTCTTATAGTTTTTTTTAATCTCAGAGTTTTAATAAAAGAGGTTGATACATTTTGTGACTATGCATTCTTCTCCTTTCTTTTATGCAAGCTCAAACCCAAGTCAGTTAAAAAACAATAATTAGAAGTTGTATTAGGAATTGAAGCTCTTCCACATGTCAGATATTTTCATAGCTCTTTACCTGTTGTTCCACCTTCTTTAGAAAACTCATGCAAGCAGCAGTGCAAGATTGTACTGGAACTCCTTGCTATGTTGTTCAGGGAGAAGAGGAGGTGCTATGCACAAGTTAATTTCAAATATACATAAAATGTTCATGTGTCATATTTTTTCAGTGCACTGCTTAAGGCAGAACTTGCAAAAATAGTAGATGGAGAATTTCTAAGCAGAATATAACTATTAGTTTTGTGGTGCCAAGTATTACTTAGGAGCTCTTGAGAGAGTAGAACTCATAACTGAAGTATTTTAAAGGATTAAGGTTAATGGGAGTATTCCTATAGTGGAAATGAAAGAAATTCTTGGAACTTCAGAGTCAGAACCTGAATCAGACTGCAATATTTAAGATGACTGGGTCACTAACAAAACTCCTGCCTCCTAGTACACCCAGTTTGTCTTCCTGAGTGTGGATTTGCAACGAGACTTTTCATGGCTAATAGAAGAAAACACAGATTTAACTGTCTGAGAGGAGTGTGCATGGAAGGAGCTTCAGGGGAATGGATTGCCCTTGGGTAGCACACATTTATTTTTGCTTTTGGTCAGTGTATGAGATACAAGGGTTTCTCTCAAAGATCGCACTGTTTGTGTTGCTTAACATGCAAGAAGTCTCTCAGCTGGCTTCGCTTTTGTCATCAAGGCAAAACATTTGCAGAAGTAATTGCATCTTTCATAACCAGATACTCACAGGAGGTGCTAGGTAGATATATCTAGGTTGTGGAGTTAGGACTATGAATTATTTTTATAACTGCAGGTCTCTTTATAGAGAAAACTATAATCATTCATATGTGCGCATGTAGCATTCTACATACATATACACACATACAGACATTCTGAAATGTTGTCATGCTTATTTTCATGGCCGTTACCAAAATTGAGACAACCATTTTCTTAATTTAATAGTGCTAGCTGAGGGTTTGTCAGTGTTTCCTGAATGTGAAAACTTTTTACAGAATTGCTTGTTGCCAGATCGTTTGGAGATTTTCAAACTGATAATTCCATTTTGTCTTTAGGCAGAAACGTGTCAAATTTCTGTTTCAAAGGAGATTCTTGGGTTTATATTTTTATAGCATGAGGCTTCTAAAGGCTAACAGAAGAAACTAAAAAAAATAAAAATTTCAATTTTTTTATACCAAATACGTTTCAATTAACCTGAAGTGCAAGCCTTTTAGAATTTTGTGTCACTTGAAATTTCCATTCTGCATTAAGATTCTGTGCTGGAATAGGATGGAATTTCAGAATTGCAATACTACTCATCAAAGCAAGAAGACTGTTTGTCTTCTAGGCCTGTGTCTGAGTATGAGTAGGGTTTTTTGTCAAATCCCCAAGCTAGTCATCATTTTATAATGGTATCCATGGAAATGTTTCAATTGGAATGGCACAGTGGTGCGAGTTAGGACTTGGAGTAATATTTGTGTATTAGTTGTATCTTCATGTCCATAAAAACAGAACAAAACAATTAGTGAGCACCAATATATGGTGAACCATGCTGCATAGCACATCGTGCACCAAGAAGGAATTGATTTGACCGGAAACTAACTGGTGGGGAAACAATTTATTTGTTCTAAATGAGATATAAAGGAAGCCTTGCTTTTTCTTCTGTTGAAAAAAGAATACAGAGGGAAATTATACCCAATATGCAGGGGGAAACTATGGTTTGGGTTTTTTTAGTACTGTATATACTGTGCACTGCTTGTGCAGTGCTTAGGTGAACTTGTAGAGCTGAAAGTGACAATGTAATGAGCACTTGGCTAGTCTGATATTGATATAAAACTTGCTTATTAAAATCCATCATTGATGTTTCTTGACCTGTGGCACAAGCTGACCCCGTAACAGGGAGCTGACTAGCTATTTAATTTATTTCTATTCTGTTCTCTTGTTGATGTGGGCAACTTCATTTCAGAAGCAAGTCCTGCATTGTAACATTTTAGTACTGTGCCCTATTGAAAACTGCTTTCTGTTTCAGTGTCATTTTAAGGTATGTTGTTTCATCGTATGAAAATTGTATCATATACACTCAGTTTTCCCTGTTTTAAGTCTCCATCGGATAGATTATTTTGGAAGTTATAACTTTCAACACTTCTAGGATGCTTGAGATAAACGCTGCTTTAGTAGGGGATGGTGTTTTCAAATCAGCTTCTATCATACTGTAGTGGCACGCTGAGAAAGATCCTCAACTGACTTATGAAACTGTTCCTTATGGTAAAATTCCCATTCCCTTTCCTACCTCATCCTCCATCGTCATGGACAGTGTTTAGCTAGTTTGGGAGCTTGCTTCTTATCTCCTGACCTTTCAGTATAGAGAAGATGCCTAACCACGTTATACTTACAGCACTGGCTTCTGCAAATAACATAAACCTTGCTCATATTACCTTGCAATTTATGCTTTTTTTTTCCTCTCCTTAATATATAAGCTTTGTGGGCAAAGTGCCTGAAATAATTTCCTTTTTGCCTGTGCTCTTCTTTACAGTTTCTGTGAAACACACATTCTTTCCCGCTGTGAATGTCAGGTGATCTCAACTGTTCTGATCCTTCCCTTACCTCCCTGTAACATAAGCTGCTGTGTGGAGGCTAATAAAGTGCTTTGTATTTATGAATTTTATTTGCTTCTTGTTTGTGAGCAGTACTGGCATAGATTTAGAGTAATAATTCATTAAGTACATTTATTTTATAGCCAATTTGCAGTAGTAGGAAAAAAATAGTTGTTGTTTTTCATAATGGAAGCCATCCATTTTATTCCTTCTGGCTTTTCTTATTACAGGCATGACTACAATGTTATTACATATCTGCTATTTAACTTGTATCATTAAACATGTTCTTATATTAATTTCTTTTAAAATAGAAAACCTTGGATGATTGACTGCTTCAGCGTTGAGCTCACTGAGACTGTAACTACTGTTTTTTGGTCTGTTTCTTCTGCTTTACAAATATTGGTGTGTCTGAATTGAGGCTTCAGATAACTGTGACTAAAAGAACATTTACAGCAGAGTCTGATTTAGTGGCTGGAATGCTTTTTAGTACATGGCTTTCAACTCTAATTCCTTGAGGCAAACTATAAGGTAAAAATCTTGCATTTGTTTTTAATTTTTCAAACTGGTTGGCCTGGAAAATAATGCTTGAAAATATTATGCAAGTACATCCAAAACAAAACCAAATAAGCAAAAAAAATTCCTTTGACTCTTTTTTTTTCCTCAGTTAAGTTGTAGGATTTCAGTTCAGTTTTAATTTTTACATCTAATTTTTTTTCTCTCTTTCACTGGATACACTTTCAGATTAATTTCTGGTGACTTTTTGGTTACTTCAGTTTTGGTGACTTTTCCCACAAGTCAGAATTACTGGAGAAATGCTATTCTCAAAAATCTGTGTTATGGCATATAATTTTATGTGTTGATTGATTTTGTTTAAAAAGAAAAAAAGCAGAAGATGATTTTGAACTAAAATTAAAAAGCAGTCTGAACAGCATAAGCAGAATTAGCCCAGCAAACAAATGATGGCACTGTATATTTTCAGGATTATAATGACTTGCAAAGTAACAAGGTAGTTTAGAAATAAAAAGTCTTTTGTTTATTGTAACAATAAATAAAGGAGAGTTGTTATTGAAGTGTACATGTCTTGCTGCAGTTAGAATGCAGTTCATTGACCAGTTATTAAATACTATATAGTGAACAGCAATGGCTGGGGGGTGGAGAAAATGTAAGACCAACTAAGTAATTTTTCTTTGTATTAGTTTAGCATGCAAGTAGAGACTGATTTCAAACTTTCACTTCACTGAGAGCAATATGCTGAAACCAAGTACTGATACCTCCTAAGTGACAGGGCTTAGGCAACACTAAATTTCAGGGAAACACACCAATGAATGATGGTAGACTTATGCACTAGGGGATGCACCAGCAAAAGTGCTGAAACTTGAAGTCTGTCATTTGTACCAATGAGAGTGTAAAATGTTGTTTCATTTGAGGCAATTCTGTCATAAATGAAAAGGAGCTTCTATCACTAATGTACATTTTTGTACTGTTGACAGCCATGCTTTGCAATGTCTTTAAATGAAAATATCTTAAGAAATTAACTAAATGCTTAATCAGTATCTTCTATATTTTCCTACCATAGGGACAGATCAAGAGAAAGTAACAAGGGCAAACATTGCTCTGTCCTTAAAAAGTTGAGGAAGAAGCTAGCTGAAGAAGTTGTACAGCAGTCAGCTGTAACTCACAGGGCTGAGTTACCACATTTTAACTGATTTTTGGTAATAACCCTTTATCTTTTGCAGTGTAAAGAAAAAATACCTTAGCTTCGCTCTCCGCTAGTGAGGTATAAGAGCTTGGACAGATATGCAGTCTAAATAAAACCAGATAACTCAAGCTCTCAGTGCTCTCAGCCAGCTCCTCTGTTGCTAATATTGAAACAGATATTTGATCTATTTGTGAATCAATTCCTGAACCAGACATAGCTGGTTTTGCCTTGTGTATTAATTTACTTCCCAATTTACTGGGGCAGAAATACTTTATGCAATTTCTGACTTTTAGCTGATTTAGTATATTGTCTTTTGTCTGCCAGAAATCAAAGCTAAAATATTTTGCCTGGAACTTGCGATAGCCTAAAAGCATTGCACAGCAGTGGTCCTTGTGGCTTTGCAGAAGAATGGAAACTCTTTAAGCTTAGTTGCATATTTGAGCCTTAGTTTTCATGCCAAGAAGGATAGTTAATGTGTTATCACACAATCAATTTATATGCAAGTAGCAGACAATCAAGTGGAAAAGAACCCCGATGGCCAGTGTGGATTAGACAAATTAGGTCCAGCCAATGGGATACCATTCTTTAGCAGGATAACTGGACTCATATTAGGGAAAATGCAGAGGATTTTGTGTAACTATAGGAAAGCTCATGGTGCTGTCCCATGGGAGTCCTGCAAGCAAACTAGTTAAGTATGGTTTAGATTAAATTACTACAAATTGAGAATCTAGCTGGTTTAAATGTATTTTCAGAAAACAGCAAACATTTATTGTAAAATAGGGTGAATTAAGTGAGCTTGTGTGAAGATCTTGATTAAGGGATGAAATACAAAGTGCTTTTAAAATGTGTGTCTGACAATCTGAGGAGGACTCCAAAGGTTTAGCAGGATAGCTGAGATTAAATCTAGATGAAATTTGGTGCAGACAAGCACAAAGTGTGTGGAAGGGAGGAATAGACTGTGTAAATATAAATGGGTCAGCAGCTGTGCAGGCAGCTATTAGGAGAGAACTTGTAGGTCGTGGTGAATGACAAACAATGTAGTGGTGATGTTTCTTCTCAAGCATTACCAGCAGAAACAGGCTGGGGAAGGATCTCAGTGTGCTGAAGATCTAATAAGACAGGAGATTTAAATAAACACAGATAAATATGAGGTAAGGCATATGGCAAAAAGAATTTGAATTTCAGGGCTATTAACTATGAAGTTCAGTTCAAGAGCAAAATCTTGGTGTTTTGATAGATCTGAAAATATTATGTCAGCACTCTGCAGCAGCCAAAGAAGAAAACTGAGTTAGGAATTATGAGGAAAGGAATAAGGAACAGACAGGGAGACTTTATGCCATTATCTATAGTCATGTTATGACCATGTTTTGAATGTTAACTGTTTTTATTTCTCTCGATTTCAAAAACAGAGTAGTTGAAAAAGCTGCAGAGAAAGATAGCAAACGATCAAAAGTATGAAAATCTGAGGAATTAAATAAAGATTCGGGCATTTCAGCCTAGAAGAAAGGACAACTGGCAAGTATGAGAAAGATTATGAAGAGAAAGGCTGGGTAATGACTGCTGAGCATCTCCTTTAGAGCAGTGACAAAACACTGCTCAGAAGGAGTGGGGAGCAGTTCTGTGACTGACCGAGGGAGGCACCTCTCCATGAAACACGTAGTTAAGCTGTGGAAATCCTCTTCAGAGGATGTTGTGAACACTCACGATTTCCATGGGTCAAAAAAGCAATTGGACATATTCATGGAATAAATCCCTGAACTTTAACTCAGGAAGTCTTCAGTCATTAAAACATTTATTTAAACTATGTGAAATATATATATATATGTTTTTGCAATAAAAGGATATTAGTAAAAATTATTTGCAAACCACAATGGTCAGAATTTATTTAGTACTTACTCTGACAAATTCTATTCAGTCAGCTCTATTACTTTAGTGTGAAAATATATTTTAGAATATTAAAACTTGGTTAGTAAAGAGCAACACACTAGAAGTTTAACCTTTATAATCTACAAAAAATAACGCAAAACAATAACACAAGAGGCAGCAATGGTAGTATACGTATTTGCTAATATACTTGTAGCTAGATGTCGTAACAGCAATGAGGTAAAAAGCCAGCTTGCAGTCAGAGCACGGCATTAACAGCCCACACAACCCCACCTCTTTTTTTTTAAATATCTGAGGCAGAACATGGATGATAATGACCTCCCTATGCTTTGGGCTGTATCTAGCGGGTTCGAGGGAGAAGAGGATGAACAACCTATCACAGCGATCACTGGACTGAGATGCTGACTGAGCTCTGTTTATTGTGATAATCTGAATGACTGTAGGAATGCACAAAGGGAAGTTGAAATGTGGGCTCAATGGGCAACACTTGGCATATTGAGTGACAGCAGTTATCACTCAATATGAAGCTGCCTGTCATGTTTACTATCTGATGGGACAGCCATTGTGCAAGCCGTTTGGATACTGGATGTGCTCTGCAAAGATTGTTTTGAAACAGAAAGCAAAATACGAAGAAACAAGATGCACTGCATTGTTTTGTACATTTGGCAAAGCCAGTGGCTATATTTTTCTACAGCTGGCGCTTGCTTTTCTGTTTTTGTTGGTGTTACAAATCTGCCCACTTGAGTCACGTAGCTGGATATTACTGTATAGTAAAAGATGCCTGATGCTCTGATTAACATATGTCTTTTCTCACTACAAAAGAAAACATTTTTTGAGTTAACACATAGTTCAAGTAGATGGGTTAATGTGATCAAAAATTTTCAACGCTTCCTGGACTTAAGGCCATTTTAAACAATTAGAATGAGGTCATCTGAATCTCCTTTCTAACATACGTTGCTGAATTTCACCTCAGTCTTGTTTAAAAGATAACTGATTTTTTTTTCAGCTACTAGCATTCCTGGTGGCTTATGAGTCCTTTATGGGAGTAGTGCAGAGGCATTAAGTAACTTAAATCTAGCTGCAAAATTTTTGAAGATATTCCAAAGGAAGTTCATTTGTACATCTTTCTACTAATTAAATGACATTGCAGTGATTCAGAAGTTTGCCCAGTATATAATACATGTAAATTTTCAGACTAGAGATTTGGCCAAAGCTAATAAGCTTTCAAAACTGGTTAAGAGCTGGGTTTTGTGTGTTCATTTATCTCCACTTACATTTTACAAAAATGCAGCTAAGATTTTCTACATGACACAAAATTCAGTTGTATAGTTGCAGCTTCCTTCACATGGAAAAGGTCTTTGTATGATATCCTCCTACTTTTTTTTCCTTTGGCTTGTAGTAATCCTAGTCTGTTTTGTAACTGATCTGGCAAAAATCCATCATAACATTGCTCTCAAATCACACATTTATAATTTTAATGAAAACACTGGTAAGAAGTAAAATGTTAGGAGGATCTCGACTGAGATCTTTAATTGATGGGAGTACTGGTAAATTGCAAGATGTATGGTTTGTGTAAACATGTAGTACAATTGCATATTTTCCTTAATTTCTCATTACTTTTCAATAAAAGCAAAATCAAATAGCGATTAGAAAAGCTTATTGGATGTCAACTAACAAATGTCTTCCAAAAAGTAAGTAATAAGAACCAGCCACAAAGCAGCAGATGTTGGTGAATAGATAAACATAGCAACTGCATCATTTCTACTTTTTTATTTAGTAATGGAAATGTACCTTTAAATAGCTTTATGACTAAGACAAATCAACAAAAGCCAGGAAATTTGAAGCCAGTGCTGACATTTTGGTGCATGTTCAGGACTTGATAAGGATGAATATCACACATTAACATTGCAGGATTTGCATGCATGCAAAAAGTCAATGCAAAATGGACGATATACCTATTTGTTTTGCACTTATGTTCCTCTGAGTTTGCAGCTCCCTGATTCCAGAGCCATACATCTTGGTGTCTGAAGTAGACATGCTAAGATGATGTGAAGACTCTTTCAGTTGTATACTTGCACTTCCATGCATTAGGAAGAAGACCAGTTTTACTGAGATGCCTAGCTGTGAAGGTTTCATGTTACACACTAATGGTTACTAAGGTCTAGTAGTACTGGAACACAAATCTTAAGTAGTCGCTATTTTACACTTGTATTTTCAGGGAATAATATTGATGTGCCTCACATGCCATACAGCTACTTTCAGTCTTACTTGCTCATTCTGTCATGGTTTTCTCATTTCATAGAGAACTACGTAAAGTTACTTTCTTCAATGTATTTTTTTATATTTTTTTTCACTCTCCTAAATTTTGTGTCTCTGTCTTGCCTGCACTCTTCTTTTCAATCTGCCTTATATTGCTTTGACCATCTAAAGTAGCCCTAAAATGGAAATCAATTTTCTTTGTAGCTCCTTAAAGCCAAGATTTTGCTAAGATGCCTTTCCAAAAAAAAAAAAAAAAAAATACAAAGGGCAACAATGTTGCGGGGTTTTTTAAAAGCAGGTTGTTACTTTCAAATGGATTTTCAATACTATCGTTTTCAATTTCTAAGTCCTACAATTACTTGTAAGTAATCCCTTCTAATCAGGCTACTCCCTTTCACTGGCAAATTTTTTCACTCTCTTTCATGTGTAAACTACCACAGCTGGGTTTTTTTGGTGATACAGTAGTTTGAAGAAAAAGAGTTCTGTGTTCTTTGCCGATTCACTAAACAGCTCGAATTTCATCCAGGATTTAGAACCTCACATAACAAATATAGTCTTCTGTATTACAGCAACTGTTTGGGTTCAACTTCCGTTTGCATCTGCTGAAGTCTTGCAGTGATTAAGCCTTATACTGATCTGTAAATGGAATACAGGATGATGATTTAATCCTCTCTTCAAACTTTATTTTTTAATGAAATACTTAACTTTTTCTTATCACTTAAACATTACTCAGATATATTGTTCTGCTACTTGTTAACAGTGGTGCCTAAAGTGTTGTTGAAATTAAAGTGATTCATTAATATATCTTCATGGGCTGGTAAAGCAATTGTATTGGTGTATGTGATATTGCAGAAATAGATGATTCTGAACCATGTTAAGGTAAACATCCCTTAGGGAAGGGATGCCATTCAGAGGGACCTTGACAGGCTCGAGAGGTGGGCCTGTGTGAATCGCATGAAGTTCAGCAAGGCCAAGTGCAAGGTTCTGCACGTGGGTCAGGGCAATCTGAAACACAAGTACAGGCTGGGCGGAGAGCGGCTCGAGAGCAGCCCTGAGGAGAAGGACTTGGGGGTAGTGGTGGATGAGAAGCTCAACGTGAGCCGGCAATATGTGCTTGCAGGCCAGAAGGCCAACTGTATCCTGGGTTGCATCAACAGAACCATGGCCAGCAGGTCGAGGGAGGTGATTCTACCCCTTTACTCCGCTCTCGTGAGACCCCACCTGGAGTCCTGCATCCAGCTCTGGAGCCCCCAACATAAGAAGGACATGGATGTGTTGGAGTGGGTCCAGAGGAGGGCCATGAAGATGATCAGAGGGCTGGAGTACCTCTCCTATGAGGACAGGCTGAGGGAGTTGGGACTGTTCAGCCTGGAGAAGAGAAGGCTCCAGGATGACCTTAGAGCAGCCTTCCAGTACCTGAAGGGGCCTACAGGAAGGATGGAGAGGGACTTTTCACAAGGGTGTGTAGTGATAGGACAAGGGGGAATGGCTCTGAACTAAAAGAGGGCAGATTTGGATTAGGTATTAGGAAGAAATTCTTCACCATGAGGGTGGTGAAACACTGGCACAGGTTGCCCAGAGAAGCTGTGGATGCCCCCTCCCGGGCAGCGTTCAAGGCCAGGTTGGATGGAGCTCTGAGCAACCTGGTCTAGTGGAAGATGTTTCTGCTCATGGCAGGGGGGCTGGAAGCAGATGATCTTAAAGGTCCCTTCCAACCCAAACCACTCTATGATTCATTCTATGATTCTAAATAAAGAAAGTTCAGAAACCCACAGATTTTCTGTTGAATTTCAAGGTGTACATAAAGGTACTTCATCAAAGGCTATATGTTCCTGAAAAAAGGAAGAATGAAGACATAAATATGAACCTTAATAAACTAAGATAACTTTTTGCTATCGATACTGATTGATTTGCCCACTCGAATTATTTGAATTAACATAAAAGCCTGTCTGTAACTTGAAAATACTTGTTTCATAGCTAACAACCTGAAGCCCTGGTTCGCTTTGAAGGCTCCTAGGTACTGTGGTGACTCAGATAATAAGCAGTGATAATAACAAATACAGTTGTTGAACTTTGAGATAAGTTATTGTCTTACTGATAAGAAAGTAAATGCATTGGTGTAGACATACCTAGTACTGGTGACTGCTGAAACGTGCATTATGACAACTGTCTGAAATAAAACATTTATTGAAGAAATGTTACTTATCCAGGGGAAGCTAGAAGTGAATTGCTGTAAAGTGCATTTTGAAGGTTGTATGGAAATAGCATTCAGCTTCACAAAGTAAAATTATTAGAACTGTGGATTCTATATCACAAAATAGCATCTCCCAAAGGAAGTATCATCAAACACAAGGAAATACCAGGGCTGTCACTAAACATGCAATCCTCAAGCAGAAAGCTGTAATGGGACCTGTTCTGCTGATTTATCACAGCAATCAGAACTGCTGTCTCAATAAGAAAGAGCAAACTTCATGATAATTAGTCTGGGATAGGTCCATGGTAAGTCTCTCGTGACGTATTAGTCTCTTCCCATCATGCTGTGGCATTTAGAGTTGGAACAGCTAGAGAGTTCCTAGGCCAATTCCCCTCTCCTCCTCCCCTGCAAAAAAACAAAAACCAAAGCACCTTCCATCCCCAATCCCTCATTTGCAAGGCATGACTGAGAGCCAGATGTACTGATAATTTGAAAATGGGTGATAAACTGACCAACAAGGTTATTATTTGGAAAATGGGAAATGTAATCCTGCAAACATTGCATAACACATTGTGCCAAAGAAAGGTGCTTATAGGGAGAGAAGTAACAGTATGTGTTGGTTTTCTAATTATAATACATATTGCACAATACAATATTACACAACCAAGAAAAAATTGAACAATATTGGTTAAAAATGAAAAAATACATTGATATTCATAATTCTGAATTAACTTTTTATCCTTTTTTGTGTGGCTTTTCAGTCATTTTCTTTTACAAAAAATAATGGTTTTTTAACATCAGAAGCTTGAAGAAAAGAGTCTGAGTTAGGAAAACAAATTAAATTAATATAGCTGCATACTAGTAATTAAGCAGCTGGGTTGAGATTCAACTCCGTAGCCATTTAGAAGCCAAGCATCTTTGTTAATAGTCATCCAAGTTTCTTCTGTGAGTATTGAAAAGAGAAAGGCATCTCCAGGGTTTTGTCCAAAATTGACCTTTAAGGCAGGTGGACTGAATCACCTTTTCAAGGTGCTTTTGTCCATTACTATACATAGACTTGTAAAAATATATTGAACTAAACCCCTAACTTTTAAGAGACTGAAAGTAAGTGAAATAAAATCTGTTCCTATTGAAACAATAGAATCACAGAATCACAGAATAGTAGGGGTTGGAAGGGACCTCTGTGGGTCATCTAGTCCAACCCCCCTGCCGAAGCAGGGTCACCTACAGCAGGCCGCACAGGACCCCGTCCAGGCGGGTCTTGAATATCTCCAGAGAAGGAGACTCCACAACCTCCCTGGGCAGCCTGTTCCAGTGCTCCGTCACCCTCAGAGGGAAGAAGTTCTTCCTCATGTTCAGAGGGAACTTCCTGTGCTTCAGTTTGTGCCCATTGCCCCTTGTCCTGTCACTGGGCACCACTGAAAAGAGCTTGGCCCCATCCTCCTGACACCCACCCTTCAGATATTTGTAGGCATTTATAAGGTCCCCTCGCAGCCTTCTCTTCTTCAGGCTGAACAAGCCCAGTTCCCTCAACCTCTCCTCGTAGGGGAGATGCTCCAGTCCCCTCACCATCCTTGTAGCCCTCCGCTGGACTCTCTCCAGTAGCTCTTCATCTTTCTTGATCTGGGGAGCCCAGAACTGGACAGAGTACTCCAGATGAGGCCTCACTAGGGCAGTGTAGAGGGGAAGGAGAACCTCCCTCCTCCTGCTAGCCACACTCTTCTTGATGCACCCCAGGATCCCATTGGCTTTCTTGGCAGCCAGGGCACACTGCTGGCTCATGGTTAACCTGTCATCCACCAGGACACCCAGGTCCCTCTCCGCAGAGCTGCTCTCCAGCAGGTCCACCCCAAGCCTGTACTGGTGCATGAGGTTGTTCCTCCCCAGGTGCAGGACCCTGCACTTGCCCTTGTTGAACCTCATCAGGTTCCTCTCTGCCCAGCTTTCCAGCCTATCCAGGTCACGCTGAATGGCAGCACAGCCTTCTGGTGTATCTACCACACCTCCCAGTTTGGTGTCGTCAGCAAACTTGCTGAGGGTACATTCTAACTCTTCATCCAGGTCGTTGATGAAGAAGTTAAACAAGACTGGGCCCAGTACTGACCCCTGGGGGACACCACTTGTCACCAGCCTCCAACTAGACTCAGCGCCGCTGATGACAACCCTCTGAGTTCTGCCATTCTTTCATCCTCCATCCTTTACAATGGGAACAAGAACAGTTGCTCGAGTTACCAGAAAAAATGTAGACCATGGGAAGAGAAGTAAAAATTATTTTTCATATTATGTTAAAAAAATTCCAAATTATTAAATGAAGAAAAAAACCCATGAAAGCTGTTATAACATATTAGACCAGGAATCTAACAAAAATGGTATTTTGCCTCCAGTTGTGGCTAGTAGGGGATGTCTGTGTCCTAGTACAGAATAGAGAACGTGTGGTATTTTTGGAAGATGTGATTCTTAATTATGTTGCCAACAGCAATGCCATGGAGTGTGCTGAAAAAACCTTATACATAGGAACAATATATTTTTTTATGAAATGGGGTTTCACTACCTTTCTTCTGGGTGTGTGTAGCACCTGCTGAAAAAAGACTCCATTTTGAGTTTGAAACTGAGCTGTGATTGTGTTCCAGTCTTTGTAGATCCTCTTTACTAGAAGAGGAAAGATTGGGAATCCCAGAATTATCCTTGAAGATACAAGTTTCATTTTTAGGACTGAGAAAACTTTAATTATTGCTGTCACAAAATGGCACAGCCATAGTAAACGTTGCTGTTTTAAATGCACGTGCAGAATATGGGCTGTTGCCAATGCATGTGTATGTTTTTGAATAATTAAACAGCTCTTTATCTGAATTTAACATCACAGGAAAACTGAATCACTAGTTCATTAGTAATGTGAAGTACACTTGACCTTTTTCATTCAGTCTTTTAAATTAAAAATAATCTAAAAATAGCATAAAATATAGTACTTTTAAAATTAATTCACTGATTCATAACTTTTAAATATTCAACAATTTAATTCAGACTCTACTTTATAAATACGAGAATTAAAAATGGAGCTAAAATTAAGACTATATGCATTCCAAAAGAACTAAAGCACATCCAGGATGCCTTTTTCTTTGGGGGGCAAAAGGGGAGAGAGTAACATGGCAAATGTCAGAACTTCAGACCAGATGGACATGAGGAATGGACTAACCTCATAAAGTTCAGTAAGGAGAAATGCAGAGTGCTGGGTCAGAATAACCCAGGCAGAGAGTGAATGGCTGAGCAGCAATTCTGCTGAAAAGTACCTGGAGATTTTGATGAACACCTGGTTGAATATGAGCTAATAGCGCACTTTCATCATGAACAAAGCAAGCTGCAGGCTGAGCTACATTAGGACTGTGGCCAGCAGATCAATGGCAGTAGTTATTTCCATTTGAACTTGTGACTTGCTGAAAAACTTCCTGTAGTTTTGGGGTTCCAGTTAAAGAGGGATTTGGAGAGGCCATCAGAGATCCAGTGGAGTGCTGCCAAGGTGGAGTGAGGAGAGGTTGAAGGAGTTGGGCTTGTTTACTCAAATAAACAGAAGACTAAGGAGAGGTCTAATAGTCTGTGCCTAGTAACAGTCTAATAACAGCTACTGACGGGTAGTTGCAAACAGTGACATAGCAAGCTCTTCTTCATAGTGAACTGTGATCTAAAAAGGGGTAATGGTCACAAATTGTGGCTTTGGGTCAGATGGGTGTCCGTTTTTGACATAATTTTCCTTTTTCTCTACTGGGAGAGTATTGCAGTGCTTTAATATGTTGCCTGGAGACACTGCCAAGTCTTCACCCTTGGAGTTTTATCAGACTCAGCTAGACAAAGCCATGGCTGAACTGTTCTGTGCTGGTGATAGCCCATTTTCCAGCAGGAGCTTGGGTGAGGTGACTACCAGAGACCCCATCCAATAAATCTGTGATTCTGTGGTTCATTGCTACAATACTGGAATACTGCAGAAGTTATTTTTCTTCTCTGTGAGAACTGACTGATGAGAGACTAATACTGTTCTCTTTTTGTGAATGGGTACTGAATATATCAAAAGTGAGGTCAAAGTTTCACTCTTCATTTTGTGTACTTAGCTGGATGGCTCAGGAACCTATGATAAATTTCTTACGTGTTCAGAAAAGACTTCCTTTAGCTTCATCTGTGTTTATAAACTCAACACTTTAGCAAAGCAAGCTTAGATAGCCAGAATATGAGGAAAATGCAATTGCTGTCTGTAACTATGTTTATCTCTGCATTCAGTTTCCCCAATAATAATATCATCATTTCCTTTTCTGTAATTTCCTGTCTCATTTACTGCATACCTTCTGATCTGGGCTGAAAGAATGGCTATGAGACATACCTCTTTTCTCCTCCTATCTGTCCATACTTCCTCTCCCCTCTGCAGCCCCATCTCAGTGGAAGAGGTAGACTCCAGCGGATAAAAAGTGCACGTGGCTCTTTCATTAAAGACTGTAGCACAGTGCACCTGTACAAGGAGGACAAAGGTAATTTGCATAGTCAACATTTAGCCTGATGTTTCCTGAACTACATGCATGTAAAGTATTGTTAATTGTGTGCCAATGGTACGCATCCATTCCAATTCTCATTGTGTTCTTTTTACACGAGAAGAGATACAGTCCTCTTTGGATCTTAGCTGCTTGAAGTAAAGCCAGATGAATATTTTTTTAAGAATTGCAAGCTAGCTAAAAATATTGAAGAACTATTAACAAATATTAACTGGTATGCTAATTAGAGAGTCAGGATTGGATTCATCAAAAGGCTAGTGGAAAACCAGAGGTCTTTATATTTCTCCCGGTAACTGGTAAGAACCTTTCAAGGATAAGGAAGAATTTGCCTAACCCAGTTGTCTTGCGAATTTTTGAACCCAGGCTTGTTGAGACAATGCTGTGACCTGTGAGGTACTGTATACATGGAATACAGGATTCTCTATCCCACCAAATAAAGATGTCCTGCTCTGGTAAATATTTCTCTTCCTGATCTTTCGATTGAAAAGTTGGAATATTAGCTAATTGCACATTCCTCACCTGAAATCCCTGTCTTACTCTAGATTTTATTTGCTTACCTAGAAGCTGTAAGGAGTGTATTAGTTACCTTTAATAGTGAAATGAGACAACTGGGCCTCTTCAGGGCCTGCAGAAATCACCTTTTAGAAGAAGTGTAGTTTGCAGAGATGTTTGCAGTCAGAAAAGAAAGAGAAAAGGTACAGAAGGATCTGGCAATCTAGTTCCTTGAGGAAATTGCGAATATTTTTTTTGTCTGTCTGTCTGTCTGTGTGTAGAGGGGGGTGTGTGTGTGTCTGTCTGTCTGTCTGTGCGACTTGACAGATCACATCAGTTTTTGGATGTCCTCCTGCACAGACACCTTGTGTGCAGTTTCATTGTGAGTCAGAGGGACTCTATTAGCTGTCCTTTTCTGAGCCCCTGGGGGAGGCAGGAACAGAAGAGTGATATCTCTGCAAATTTGCAAAATGATTTTCCAACACAGTCACCAGGACAGTACAGAGTTCCCACTTTCTTCAGTCTCTCATGTGCTAGGCACTCTTGCAAAGAACACAGTAACTATGTAAAATTAAGTGGTCGATATAATTATTTGGTTTGCCCAAATACTTTATGTGAGTAGTTGTTCTTATTAAGCGAAAAGTGCTCTATTACAAAGAAAACTACATAATGCCAAGGCTCTAAAATAAACCCATGCAAAACACGGGGAATTAAAAGGGCAGAAATGAGACTTTAAGCATCAAGTGGTTGTTATGTGTTGTGCCCCCCACAGAAGCCAGTTGATATTGCTAACGCTTCTGAGATAAGAGTCAAGATTAATATAGCAAGTATTTATCCAAGTATAATCTCGGCAAACAAAGTAATTCTTTTTTCTTATCCTGGTTTGATGATTTTTAATTAAATGTTTTGCAGTGTGTGTCTTCATGAACATTTAATTAAATTGTTCAATGTTAATAATTAATCAATGGAGGCAATTACGTTAAAAAAATAATATGTATTATTGGACCTAAATAAGAAGCTTTTGTGGACAGGGACTGTAATATCATTGTTAAAACAGAAGGCTTGGTATCAGTCATAGCTACCAGTCTATAGCAGGTGAACCACATACAGAAGTGCGGGTATGCTTTGAATTTGAAATACTGGGGCACTGTTACTACTCTCTAATGGCTGCTCTTGAAAACACTTTCAGTAAAGAACAGTAACTTTTAAATAAGATGATCTATTTCTGTATACCATATTAGAAGCATTATCTACTTCAAAACTCAAGTCAAGATGAACCTCCCTGTGTAGAATTATGTTGCTTTTTGCAGGGTGCTATTAGAGAGACTGGTAAGATTTTTCAGCATCACTGCTCACCTGGTAGTGTTTAATTTCCCCTTAGCTTTGAAGGTAGCTTAAAAAGTGTTATTCTTGTTAAACTATGGCTATACTAATATTGCTGTGCAATAATTTTGAAACTAGCCTTGAGGTGAGATTTTGTGTTTTTCCAAATATTTCTCTGCATCGATTCTTTTTTTTTTTTTTTTTTTAATCTAGAGGAAGTTCAGCTCTTACAGCTGGGGAGGAAAACTCGGCAGAAGCTATGGGATTAACTTAATTCAGTGGAGTCTTTAGTTGCGAAGTGATTAGGTCATGATAAATTGCAGTGAGCCAGGCAGCCTTCACGTATTATTCCAGTGACTTTGTCTGTCTGATGTCAGGTGGTCAGGATAATCCATGACACCTCCAAAATATGAACAGTAGTGAAAATTTATTGTTTGCGATTTTTCCCAGAACAAAGGAGTGAATGCACAGTATAGATAGACATAGCAAACCTATCTAAATTTTGGAAAGACAGACAGCGAAGCAAAAGACTGGTATTTTATTAAAATGACACTTCACTTATGTCCATTACAGCAGATACATTTCAACTAATCCTTAAAGCAAATCCATCAGAAAAGTTTATGGTTGAAAATACTTCCAATATCTAGGCTTCTGATGAGGAGAAAAGTTAACAAAAGACAAGAAGAATCCAGCTGTCTGAACTCTGCAAAGCCTTTTGTTATAAAGTAGACGAAATTATAAAATGATGTAAGATGACGTATCCTGAGTCAAAGTCTGATCAGAAAGGGTAAAATGTCTTTATCCTGAGTCAAAGTCTGATCAGAAATGGTAAAATGTCTTTAAACTTCCGTAACAGCATTATAGACGTGAAATCAATGCACTCTACAGCTGCACTTCCTGATTTCAGCCATGATTGACTGATGACTCAGCTTCATCTGTTAAAGTCAACTGTCAATTTACAGAAATATCGTTGAAGTAATTTCCAAAATATCTTTATTCATTCAACTAAATATTGTCTGTTCTCCAGAATTGTAAAGCTGATAAAAATGATTTAGTGTACTGGCAACTAATGTTGCAAATCAGCACAGCCCTCAACATTTTATTCAAATGGAAGCTTGCAATATAATATTTAATCACAGCTTAACTTCTACATAATAAAGATATTGAAGAACAGAGGTGATGACTTACACCTTGCAGATAGGGCAAAAAGAAATCCTATTGTGAAACCAAGTTAAAGACCACTGCTGGGAACTTTCAGATCTTTATTTTCCTTTTTCTTGTGCTTTTAAAAGTACTGGTAGTTTTGTTCCAAAATTGTATTTTTAGTATGGGTAAAGTTTCTGTATGAAGCTCAGGATTTTCTTTACTATTTAATGCAGCTGTAAAAGCCTAGTGCAAATTCCCAAGGCAATACAGCCAAAGTCACATAAAATATTCCAGGTAAATCTGTGGGAAGAGTGCAGATTTTTCTGTGGGTTTTCAAGACTGTGTTTCTTACCAGGAAAAAGTAATTTTTGCTGAAAATGTTGGAAATACAGAACACATAATCTCTCTCTTACCAAAATACGCACATGGTAATTAAGCAGTTTCTTCTGTGAATTTGAAAAAAAAAAAAAAGGAGAGAAAAAAAATATTACAGACTCGAAATCACCCATCTCCCTTCCCCAGAGATTTTTTCCTGGGTTAAAACTGGAGCTCTCTTCAGTCATATTTCCTCTTTCATCTTTGTGCTTCTTTTAACATCTCTTCTTTCTTCCTTGTCCCCTAACTCCTACCTGTTTTTACAGCTATTCCGGTAGATTTCCTCCTTTCCTTATTTCCTGAGAGTTCTACGATATTCTGTGTGAAGGCCTTTTCTTATCCTTTCCCATGGCTTTAATTAAAACTTCTGCGTACTCAAAAATTCACCTTGATGCACCTGGCTCCAGGGTTGAGATGCTGCTTTTCTCTAAGGCCTTGACTTCTCATGAAAGAGCATCACTGTAACGCTTCTGAACAAAGCGGCTCAATTTATCTGCTTCAACAAATGTGCTACATTCTGTATAATTTCACCTGTGAAACTACGGAACAAATATGTTTGCTATAAAGTCACATTTTGCCATACCAGTAAGTGAAAGATAGCATAATACAAGACAATATGATCTGTTTTTGTAATCAGAAATACGGCGCGAAAAAGGCACTAGGTCAATAGCTTCTTTACAAAGGTTACCCAGTACATCAACTATATTTGTCTGTTCGGGGAAGGTGTTGCTACTCATCCTTTTCCCCATGTGTTTTCATCCGTGGTTCTTCATATTTTTCTTTCTGATAAGAAGAAAAAAATTCTGGTCATACTCCAACTTTTTGTGGTAGAAATGTTGTTTATATGAATCTGTTGTTCACATGTTCACGTGAAAGCAAATCTCCATTATGAATGCACAGTCACATCTGACTTCTCTACAGGCAGTCTCTGACTTGCAACTTTATGACACGGGAAATGGTGGTAGTTCTTGTTCCTATTTTCATTATTAAAAGAATTACGCTGAAAATTTGTTGGGTATGTGAAAAACAGCATCATGGCATTTTGCTTCATTTCTGTGAGGACATGAGAGGAAGAGAAGTTTCCACTGACTCAGTTTCAGGTCCTCTTTCTAAAAATGACTTTTTGTTTAAAAATAATCTTCAGTTTCCACTCATTTTTTAATAACAGACTGTCTGGGAGGGTATTGCTTTCCACAAACTGCCATTTCTACACTCTGTCATTTTGGTTTTTTAAAGAATTTAGTAGTGAGCAGGTTTGGGGTTTTTGATTTTTCTTTTTTTTCATGGTAAATGAAATTATTAGTCATTTATTTGAAGTATATATATAAGGACTCAGTCCTGACTGGCGGAATAATGGGCTGCTTCGGTGGAGCTGGGATGTGGCAGTGTGCCCCTTGCCGCCGGGATGGGGATGCTGTATGCACAGGGACATCGAGCAGGCAGTGACAAAGGGCTGCCTTTGTGCAAGACACTGCCAAGCTGTGTCCCATGTGGTAACTTGGAAATGTACGTTTTTGCTTTTAATGCACCACAGATTTGATTCTTTCTTAATGGGCACAAGCTGTTACCGGTGGACTGATTCCCAAGCTGCTGAATTAATTTCTAAGCTATGACTCATGCTGAGAATGTATGTCAGCGCCTGGTATGGCAAATGTGTGTTGGAGATGGTCCCCAGTCCCCAGTATCCTTCTTTTCAATTTGGTGTATTGAATAAGTGAGCGTCTGTGAAGTTCACATGGTTGCTGTTTTCAATAAAAAAGTTGTATTTCAACCCCAGCTACTAAGGTCATTCGTTCGGCTTTGCTAATGGGATCACCTCTGCTTTGAATTGGTATATTTGTTACTGCTTCTACCTAACAATCACGTATTTTTGAGACGATTAATATTATGTTAAGGACTTCAAGTTGTACACAGCTTGCATTTTTAAAGGTATCTAGGCATTTTACTTCCTTCAAAAATGCTGTCTAAGCTCCATTTTCTGTGGGATTTATCCCTTAAGAATCCAGGTATGGGACTTGCTCCAGGCTAGGACAACCAGCTGTATATAGAGGTGATCTGTGCATGTGTGACTGGTGTCAGAGCTACTGCGGTCAACAGGCAGCTGTCAGTATTGTCAGAATAGCTTAACGATCAGTTCAACTTGCTATACAGACACCTTGTGATGGCCAGCTGAACAAACAATTTCGAAGGAAGAAAAAGGGAATGTATTATGGTCGTTTAATCTTCATTGTTGGCCTGTGTGCTTTTAGTGTACAGTAAATGTAGTTGCTGTTATTTAACCTTGCAGAATTCTGGTGTGCCTGCTTGCAGGTTTAAGGGAAGACCAAGCAGGCCATAGTGTTCAATCGCTACATATTTCTAAGGCATTTTGGGAATGAAAAGGGCTAAAAATGTTCTTGTTCTGAGAGATGAGAAAGGTTTTCCCCCAAAATCCAGGTACTTCAGTCATCCTTTTACACAGATGCATAGTTCTTTGAAAAGTTTTTGTATCTTGAAAATTACAGAATTAGTTCTTTATAGTCAAAATGTTTCTAGTGAAAGTAAGGGCTTGGACACATTCAGATGCTTTTCTCAAATATATTATGGTTCAAGTTAGATTTTTTTAAGAATGACTGATTTGCTGTGAAAGGAACCAAAAAGCAAGTTTCGAATATGAAAAATAATAGTCAGTATTCCGTAAACCCAGAGAAAATAGATCAGATCTGTCTGTCAGATTACATTAATTCTAAGTCTTTCTGTGTAGCACTATCACTGCAAAATTTCAAAGCATTTCACACACAGAAACTGAAACTCTGTGAAATATATTGAACATGGACTGGAGTAAGTCATTTAAGATAAACTAGACTACCTCGAAGTCATCCATTAATTGAAGGTGGTTTAGATACCTGGATGGAATGTTCATTTCTACACTTCCATCTGTAAAATCTTCTCATTACATATACACGCACTCAGATGTTAGGCCAGTTTCATACAGTTAGTATGTCAATGCAGGTAGTGTTTCAGTGATAGTACTTTACAATGGTTGTTTATAAGGCCAGCAAACTTACTTGGATTCCACCATTCTAACCAGATATTGCTGTATAAATAGAGCTTCAAACAAATACTAATTTAAATGAAAAAAAACACCCCAACAACCAAAAAAAAAAGACCCCAAAGCAAAGCCCGGTTATCTTTAGCCCTTAAGTCCCTGAGTCACAATTTGTTGAAGTTTAGGTGTAAATTGGGGGAAGTATTATCAGGTACCAGCTCTGGTCTAAAGTCTTTTTGAAAGTCATCCGCTTTTGTCCGTTGATCGAGATGAGACACTGTACTGAATGAACCTTTTTCTGGTCTAGGAGAGATGATCTTATATGTATCTTTTGTTTGAAATTCTGTCTGTATTTGATGATGTTTCAAAGCTAGTGTTTTTTGGAACTGCTTACGTAATTCCCTAGCAATTAGAGAACTCAGTTGTGGGAGTCCCATCTTCATGTCTTCCTGCTCGAAGAATTGAACCTGTGTGTTTAGATTTCTTAGACACTAATAAACCTCATGTATTTATATTTTCTTATGAGGGTTGTCTTCTGTCTAATTTGGTCTAATCTGTTTAAGATATTTAAGTATTAACTGAATAAGTGAGTCAGTGGCAGAACAACTTTTCAGACGGTAGTTAGTGCAAGTACTACATTAAGAGCACAGAATCACAGAATCACAGAATGGTCAGGGTTGGAAGGAACCTCTGTGGGTCATCTAGTCCAACCCCCCTGCCCCGAAGCAGGGTCTCCTACAGCGGGCTGCACAGGACCTTGTCCAGGCGGGTCTTGAATATCTCCAGAGAAGGAGCCTATGGTTCATTGTGCCTGCTCCAGCAATTATTTAAATTATTTATTCAAAGAAGAGCAAAAGGAGGAATTTGGGTAAAATAGGCTAAAGAACCCTAGATGAGAATGCCAGAATCCTTCTGTGGCAGTAAGGATTTTCTAGTCATCTGTTTTTTGACAGAAGATAGCAATGATGGGTATTTTTTCTTCATACCATTACAATTTTTCTGATTAAAATCGGAAGTCTGAATTAGTGTTCCAAAACATTAGCTAGGTCACTAATATTCCTTAACAGATAGTACAAAGTAAAATAGTAAATGTATCATTTGATACTCAGTAAAACAGTGCATGTATTTCCTGCTTAACATTTGCCACTACATGTGCGAGTTCATCCTCTTCTGTGTCATAGTGAAATATTTGTTACGGAATAAATCTTACAGTGTTGACTCCTATTAAAGTATACTAATTACTTCTGTGAAGATGTTTGTGATTGTTTTAAGTTTAGCAAACGAAGTATTTGTGGTGGTTCATCACTGAACTATAGCTTCAATTCCTTGTGCGTTGTGACTCACCAGAACGATAGGCAACTTGCTGTATATTTCACGTGAGGTTTCCCTTGCAAGACGCACAGAAGTTGCTCCTTTAGAAAGAGCTGTCTCAATGTAGCTCTGCATTTTACTCACTGCCGCTACCTTAGAATTATTGAACCACTGTATTTTTCAACTGACTACGTTATTTTGCCTTCCTAAGGGCAATCAACAACTAACCTAACAAAAAAATCCTTTTGTCGCTCTTTTGATCACAATCTGAACTATTTGTCTTGATCAGAGGAATGACCTAGTTAGGGTGGTGTTATTTTAGATGTAATTGAGGGAAGTGAGAGAAACAGTTTTTATTATTTTGAACACCAGAGGGCGTGGAAGCGTCTTTCCAGAGAGCGAATTGCTTTGTAAATTAAAGCACGTCCGAAATCCCATGGCTTGCGTGATCTTAAAACCTGTGGGATGCTGGATTGCTTTACAGCATCACAGAGTTGCTCCGGCGGGAAGACACCGCTGGAAATCCTCTAGTCCAACCCCCCTGCTCAAGCAGGGTCACCTGGAGCAGGTGGTCCAAGACCACGTTGCTTGATAACTTTACTACTTTATTTGTAGTTCTGATGTATGTCTGACCATGAAGTGACCAAAATTAGAACACTATAGTATTGTGTAATTTTTTATTTCAGTCAAGAAATCTTCAGCAAATTAATTACAGTGAATTTCCTTCAGTCACCTGCAACAGCAAATGGTCTAATATTACTTTTGGATCTGTTCAGCTTTTAGAGAAACTTACAAAGCCAAGCATTGCCTCTTTATTTCATCCTCTTCTGTAAGTTAATTTTCATCATTTATGATAGGAACTTTATAATAGTACTTTCTATATAAAATCTACATAAAACTATTCTCATCTTGCAATTCTGGTGTTAGGATTATGCAATTAAATAAGTCACTAAAGCTAAAGGAATGAATTATGAATAAAATGCTTTTTATTTTCAAAGATTTAAGGAGAAAATTAATGGGGACAAATGTACTGAAAAACTAATAAAAATATAATACATTTTACTAACTGCAGTACAATTCCTTTTTAAAGATCGTAGTAATATTATTACAGGTTTTGATTACATTAGGGTCATGTGTTAAAAAAGATTCCAGTCCTAGTTCAGGTACTGATTTCCTTTTTGGTTTAGGTTAGATCAGCTAAGTTCCCTACTTCATCTTCCATTTTTCTTAAATGAGAAAATACTTTTTAATGCTAGATGGATAATTTGCTTTTTAATAAGCTGGTGAAAAAAACCAAAACAAAATAGATATTCAAGGTGATATTTAATTAGTAGTTTCACAAATGAAGTTCTGTTTGAATACAAAATGTATAGTGTATTGGTTCAGTCAGTTTATTCAGGAAAACCATAGTGCTTTGTGGGATATTTTACACAAGAGAGTTGATCTTCACTTTTTCTTTGCAGGCAACTCTTCTGGGTTTTTCCAGTGTGTTTGTCTGCCATGTTGGCTGCCATTCCACAGTACTCGTTTTCATGGGGTATATTTTTCATTGAGGCTGAACCAAAACCACAGTATGCTAATTCTCTAGCAAGTGGGTCCTGGGCAGCCCTAATGTCTTTCCTCTAATTGTTCCTTTCTTTTGAATAAGACTTTCATACATAACACATATGTCCCCATTTGAGAACTTACCTATAAGTATGGTCTGTCATCTCTGAATGACAGATTTACTTGTCTATCTGAGCATCAGGAGAATTGATACATGCTTTTTGACTGTCGCACAGACAAAAAAGACTGAATTGCAAAGACTTTAAGACTCAGATTTCCTAGGTCTTGCTGGCAGTGTTAATTCTATCTTGTTGTGCTCAGGCATTACAGTAGGATCTTTATTTCCATCTTTACAAAAGATCACTTAATACCATACTTGATACAAATGGGATTTCTTATATATGTTAACAGTAAATTCAGTAAATTAAAATATAGACTATTAACTTAGCTTGTTTCTTTTATGTTTCAATACTATCCAGAGCTATCCCATTTTTGCCCTTGTCCTAAGGCAGGACTTCTCAAATTAGCTCTGATCTAAGTGGCTCTGATGCCACTTCTGTTGCAGTCAGCTAGAAGTAGAATGTGTTCCTGCCAAATAGTTCTTGAAATCCCGCTAAAAATACAGGATTGGAAGTATTTGTTGCAAGGAAAGACTCTAATTCATGATTCTTTGACAGGTCTTTGAGGAATGAGAGCATTGTTTAGTGTCCCTAGGAGCAACTGAAAGCTTTCCTAGGTGATTTGCTGAATGTACATTTTGTGTATTTGCGAAATCCCCTTTCAATGAGCCAGCTCCAAACATGAGTCAAAGGTGCCTGGTAGTCATTTACACAAGCGCTTCAATTTCATTTGTACTAAAATTAGGTTCCTCGGTAGTTCTTGAGACGCCATTTGTCCTTGAAGTATATCAGCATCCTTTGAAAGAATAGATAGAAGAGCTTTAATTTAAGCAATGATTTAAAAAATAATGACCACAACATATGTTGGGGTAGTATCTCTTTGTTTTGTAGGTGGTGTTGTTTATTTTTTGTTGTTTTGGGGTTTTTTTTTGTAAATACAGGACATACGATTTATTGGAAAATTATCAGGAGTAAGAGCATTTTATACCACATTATTTAATCTGGCTACCTTTTTAAAAATAATACTTTAAATTGTGGCTTTTACAGATTTTTGTAGTTTATAACTCTTTAAGCTGCACATCAGTGTGCGGTATTTGTCTAATGGCCATAGAAGGACATACAACTCTGTACCAAAGATGACAGCTGTCCTGCACAGGCTGCAGGAGTTGCCAGTGAATCCAGAGAAACACCTTGCTCGGTGGAACCTCTTTGTGCAAACTCCACAGAAAACTTGACTAGACACATTTCAATAGCCTTAATATTCTAGCACCCTCCTTTCCTTCATGATTAAACCAGCTTTTTTCAGACCTCAGGTCTCTCCTGGCTTTCACTCTGATACTCCCTTCTTGATGCTGTCTTGTCACCTATAGTAGGTCTGTATACATGTTTGATGAAAGAGCTATCTGTTTTTAGCGGGTACATTTTTGACATCCTTCTTCTTGCTCTCTGGTGTTAGTACTTTAATCTCTAGGCAAGAATTTCACACTTCTTTTATCTTACATATATTCAGCTCTCCATGTGATTTGCTTCCAGCATAGACAGATTTGTTTTACTTTCTGAGCGAAAGCTTGCTGCTTCCATTGCATGGCTTTAACAGCAATGATCAGAGCACCAAACTTTCTCTCACTTTAAATTAGTCACCACTATTTAACAATCATTTCCTCACAACAGATATGCAAGAGGCCACAAATAGTTCATGACTGATGAGATAAAACCCTTCATGCATGCATCTCAAGTCAGGTTATATTATAATCTCTAAAACTACCACTAGCAAAGAATTGCACTACTATGAAGTTAGTGAAATAGCAAAAGTCAGGTCCTATTTTGTGATGTTTTCAGATTTTTTAATATTTCCTATTTACAGACTCAGTACTTGAGTGCATGCTTGTGCCTGTGTGTTTGTGTATCTTTTTTCTAGATAACTTTTAACCCTGTATGATTTCCACAAAATTTAATTGGTTTATAAGAATCTAGGAGGTAATTAAACTGTTGGAAGTTCAGCCGGCTGCAGACTCTCCTGACTCTGTATTAATCACCAAAAAAATCTTACAGGAGAGCATTCTTGTGAATGCTCCAACCTCAGGAATAGTATCAGTACTACAAATGATTTCAGAAACTTTGCTCAAGTGAAAATGTCTTACAGAAATATTCCCATTTAGCCATGTATAAGGCAGCTAGATTTTTTTACAGAAACAAGCACTGCAGAATTAAGCATTAAAGCCAAAAAGAGATGCTAAGTAATAACAATCAGAAAGAGTGTGCAGTGGAAACAGATAATAGTCCTGGGTAGAATCATGTTTAAGCGTAACAAAATATAGTTAGCATATGCGTTTTTTCTTGATACTTAGTCCCCAGAGAAATAATTTGTGATTCTTCTTTTTTCATTGAGCACACTAATAGGGCCAAGCTGGTATCGTAAGTAATATGTTCAGACTTTCTGGCCTGTTAAAATATATCGGAGTGATGGAAAAAGTGGAAGACTGAAGAAAATGTACTTGCCTTTTGAGAGGTTGAAAGTTCAGACTTTCAGTTTATTACTCAAAGTCAGAATTAGATGGGGTGTTTTCTGCTGGGGTGATTCTTTCTTCAGGTGGAAGAGGAATACTTCAAAATCAGGATACTTCTTTCAGGAGAAAATACCTGTGTTATGGAAGTATAACATTCTGAACAGGAATAATATAAAAAATGCAAGCTAGAAGAAATTTTACAAAAATAAACTTCCAAGTTATCTAATAACTAAATGAAATGTGGCAAATAATTTTATTTAATTGTAGGCTTTATGTACTCTTAGCCTTCCAGCATAAACATGTATTGATGTAACTCTGTGTGAAACTCTAGCTACTATCATGCTACTAGGGAAAACAAAAATGCAAGTTTGTTCTATATTCACATGGTTTACTTCTAACTCTTGTTTTGTCAGTTGTCTTTCATTTCTGTGTTGATAATGGCAAGAGAGGGGAAAAGAAGCTGGGAAAATATCGTCTGTAATAAAATGTGCATAAATATTATTAAAATGTTTACAATTCAGATTGCACAAGCCATCTATTTGAAACAGTGAGTAAATATTTGATTTTAGCTACATAATTTTCAGTGGCATTTTTCTGGAGATGTCTAACTAAACCGTCAGGCAGTGTTTGAAGACAGAAGGAGTAACTCTGGGAGAAGCATCTGTGAAATACTGTGTGCTAATGTAAACCGTTCTGTCCAATATAATGACCCCAGTTTGAACTCTCAGAGTTTCCAGTTGTTGATAAATAAGCAATTACTAAAAAACAATGTTTACATATTGCAACAGTAACTGTAGCATCTTTCCTCTGCATACAGTAGACCAACAGGCAGGGCAGGGGCTTTGGGCAGGCTGCATGGGGCAGGAACATGACTGCACTATGCAGGAGCCACCAAGCGAGCACACAGGAAAGCCCCGTTGCTCTCCACAACTTACCAAGTAACAACCTCAGTTGTTTCTTCTGTTTCCGATGTCTACTGCTACTCCATCTGTCAAAACGGGAAGCAGTGGTCCTGTCCGCGTTCCCGCGTGGCTCAAGAGGTGGCTGGTTGCGCTGCAGCCTGTGTGCCCTGTGGTGCGATGCGCTGCCAGCATGATGTCTCTCCCGCTGCCCACTCAACTGCAGCTGATGACGGTGACCCAGGAATTTGTCGCAAGTTTGCACCTCAACAGCAAGATCAAGGTGGGAGGGGAAGGCTATTTAAAAGAACTGTGTGAGGAGTCACAGTGTCCAGGTTCAGGCTGGACTTCTGTCGCATGCTTTGTTGAACAGCACAATCTGTCACATGTCCCGATGCTGATGTGGCTTCCTGTCATACGACGTAAAATGTGGGGCTGGGTTACGGTAAAGTGAAGATCTCTGCGGAACACCATCGCCACCACTGATGAGCCTCCTGGCCGCTGTCCCCTTAAAGCTGTAATTGTTTGAGCATTGGATACATTGCGAGGAATTCAGGGAGAAGACTTGGCCCTTTGAGTTCTAAAATGCGTCAGGACACAACTAGGAAAGTGAACTGAGACTGTAAAGATATTTATGCTTATCACCAGGCCTGTTTACTACCAAGAGCTTTCACACTTACACAACTTCAACTGACCAAAAAAAAGAGTCTACTTTCACATGGGTTTGTGTGTTCATTATTAATTTAAGCTTCACATTTTTAATCATACATATATATAAAATACATATATAAAAATACATATATATTTTCCCGTACATGAATAGAAGAAACCTTTTCTAAAAAAAATAGCAGCAGTTTACATATGTGGGAGAACAGTAGAAGAGATGTTTCCTTAAAAATTCACTCTCTGTACATCCTGTAAACCTGAAGCCATCGGCAATGACATACTATAGTGGTGCCACTGACCAGCTAGGAGTGTGAAGTTGATACCCCAGTATCTCTCAAAAATGTAGAGCAAAAGTTGCAATTACAAAACTGCGTGGAATGTTGGAGATACTGCACCGTAAATGTTTATTACACTATGCATTTCTATAAGAGGTCTGGATTATCACTGAGTGTAATGATACCTCTTTAGTATAAGACTAGATATCTGTTTACTCATGCTATTGAGCTATTTTTCCCACAGAACACTGCCTAAGATAACAACTTGATGTCAATTCATTTTATGTTCTTTCAGTGCTTCTAGAAACATTGCGTTCCGTTTGTCTGAAAGAAAAGAAAAAAAGCAAGAAGAGCCTAGTGACTTCTCTGTAAAAAGTCAAAATTGTATTACAGAGTTATTTGCTCCTTCATTTGCTTGAATTTCCTTAAACACCGTGGTTTGTTTTGATACAGTGATCTACTGCATGGTGCTATATAGTGACCATAAGTGTTTTTGATATTAAGGTATAAATTTAGTCTTTAGTAATCTTGTAAGAAGCTTATTTCTGTGACCTTGTTGTGGTTGGCTGCATTAGCAGGTTTAGTGCAATAGTGAAGGAAGGGCACTAAGAAGGAGGAAAGAGAGGTCATAGTAAGCATGTTTTGTTCAGTTTTCTTTATAAAAAAACAAAAAAACCAGATGTTGTTGTTGTATTATGCATTGTACAAAAACCTTTTTAGAAACTGCATGTGAAAAGAAAACATACCTGGCAATATTAAGTCATTTAGGATGTAATTATAAAAATGCAGCCTACCCTGATTTTATTTGCCAGAAGAGAACTATTGATTTTGGCAATGCTAACATCCAGTATTATCATTCAGATATGTTTGAAGTGGTCTATTAATCACTCAAATTTTAGTGATATCATGATTGTGAAGAAGACTATAGCTTATGATACCCAGAGAGCACCTTACTAACCGTTACTGGAATGGAAACAATTCTATTCCTGTGGAAATTAGATGCTATATTATTGTAATTTAATTATATGGTGTATTCTTTAAAATGCTCAAGAAATAATGTGACTTTTGGCCTGGAAGCAGTGATTTCACCTATGAATCTAATATATTGAAAAGTTATTTCGTGGTGTGAAGAGATTTATTGTCAGTTGGCCCTGTAGTGCATTTGTCAGTGTAACAGAAGAAAAACAGTTCCTCCAAAGGGCAAAATACACCTGCTTACAGTGTATTTATAATTCTTCTGAAGAGTGTGTTTCTCGTAGTACCCTTTACCATGAAAATAGTATGCTTCATCGGATAATTGATGGATAGACATAATTTATCTCTGGGAATTTATTTTTCTATTCCTCTGACCTTTTCCAGTAGAGCCCTGAGTAATCCTGAATTTTTGTTTTGCTCTGAGTGGATACTCAGTTTCTCCTCCATCACCTTTTTTATCAATGAAAATATCTGGGTTAGCTGCATTTCAAAGATCACATGAATTAGAGAATCCTCTGCTTACCAGTGCTGGGAGATCATAGCCACGTTCAGAGATGGTAGAGGAAATGCTGGTGGCCCCGCTGGCATAAACCTCATTTGACCTCAGAGTTGAATTGTAGGCTTTTGTTTGCCTTCAACGCTGCTAACAGTAGGCTGAAACAATTGCATGCAAGAGTTGGGGCTTGAATTAAAAATAAAAATAAAAAAAACCCAAAAACCCAAGCAAAAAAACCCCAAACCAGCAAAACAAACAACAAAAAGACACTGAACCAGAATGACTCCAGGTAGCAGGAAGCTGAGTTCAGTTCTCAAAGTCATTGGTGGTAATTCAGTACGGGCAGTGATGTCTTTGAGAAAAGCTGCCAAGAGGCCTGAAAATTATCTACCAGTCTGAGAAGTACTTCTTAGAGTGGCTGATCTCTCGTAGATGATTAAGCCCTTTCAGAAAAGCTACTTAATGTTATAAATTGATTCTCTTTCGAAACTGTGGGGAAGGAAGACACGTTAAAGAGGGTTAAGAATTAAACAAAGAGGCAATTGAGGGGTTTGTGGACATGTTTTCAATAGCAGTTTTACTCCCTGGTTACCAGCTCCTTACTGTGCTGGGGGGACACACACTGAGGGCCAGAGTGGATTTTGGTTTGGGGTTCTTTCCGTGGGTTTGGGGTTTTTTTCTTCATACTCTTTAACCGTCTGATGCCAGCTGAAACAGATTGTTCAAATATAATCCATATTAAAAATATTTTCAATAGACTGTTAAAGGTTTGGAGGCCTTTGTCTGGGCAGTAGTGAATAATCAGAGCATAGGCTATTTCTGGTCTGCCTTAGTTCTACGGTTCTGTGCTCTTCAGTGGCTGCTATAACTATCCAAAGGTTTACCATAAGAGTTCTCACTTGAATAATGAGATAAGAGCCCTGAATATAGGAGACGTTCATGCAAAGGGCAAGTCTCATGCAGCAGGAAATCCCAGTTATCCCTTCTAGCCTGTGCTCTCAGCCAGCCACATCTCTGCCAAAGCATACCGTAGGAAAAGGACGTTCCCTTACACAGTTACAAGTGCTTCATGATAAGTGCAGGGCACCTCCAGCACAACTGTCCTGCTTCCCCTCAGGGCTATATTTTTTAGGCAATTTTAGAATTAACTTTGCCGATGGCCTTTCTGTGGGATCCTTTTGGAGCCTATATGCCTCGACCATCTCCAAGAAATAAGATGAGATTTCGCTTTTTGAAGTCCTACAGGTATCTCTTCTAATGGCTTACGGTGTAATTGACAGTGATAATAGTTGCAACTATGGATCTTTTTTATTCTTCTATAGGATTATAGTATATAAAAATTTGGAAATATCGTGTATTAATTGTGACTCTCGAGCTTGTGAAGGCTTTACTGAACACGTGTATCAGCAAAATAGTAAGTGTTTCTGTGTGATTAGAAAATATAATGAGTAAGTGACCATGGAATTTTATGCAACTGCACTTCTCAAGCAAATAATAATTTTGAATCTTTTTTGCACTCCAAGTTGGGGAATATGTAAATTAACATTTGTGTAAGTGTTCTTATAAAACCTGATTTTAAATGTTATCAGTACTTGTTATAAGTAAACATATTTAGTTATAAATATGACACACTGATACAGCATACAAAATCTGAATTAATATTTATAGTTGAGGGGCTTTTGCATAAACAGAAAACCATGTTTGTTAAATATTTTTGTGTTCAAAATTTTAGAAGTAAGTATAATCAATGAGGAAGACACGCAGATTCTATTTTTATTTAGCTGTTATTTAATAATAGCAGTAGCAAAGTATGCTTACTGTTAATTATCATACTGCTTTTTGCAATTGAACTAATACTTGTTTTCCAATGTCCTTGCTTTTATCTAATAGATAAAATAAGATGCAATATAAATTCTGAATTACAAAATTCTTAAGATCTTCCAGTTTGTATATAATGCATTGAAGAACTTATTACATATCATCTTAATGATAATTTTTTAATATTAATTGATGCAACGGTCACATTTATTTGTACACGTGTACTGAATGCCCAAGAAGCTAAATGCTTTATGTAGGATTATTGATAGTGAACACTGTCTATGTGAATACTGTAAAAAAAACATGTCTTGGTACAGTCCAACTTCTTTCATTGTTTTCTTTTGCAAAAGTTAGGTTGTTCATACCGAGGGAGCTGGTTTTATGACAAAAAATAATAATAACAGATAAAGGGAACTGGATAGAGAATAAAAAGATGGTATCTATAATAGTTTCTAAAAGTTCAAAACTATATCATATAATTCAACTGAGATTTTCTTAAGGCAATCATCTTGCGGATTTTTTTTGTTAAAGAAGGCTACTCATGTTTCTTTTACAAATTTGTATCAATATTTCAGAATCAAAAAGAAAAATATTTCTAGTAACATATTAATATGGGATCTGACTATTATTATGTAAATATACCTCATTTTCTAATTTTTCAGTTTAACAGGGTGAAAATAGTCTTAGAAGTTGTTTATGAAAATAAAAAGCAAGGAACTCCTGAATGTGAGGTCCAAAGGTGTGAATGGATTTTGTCTTACCATAGAGAAAGTGTTGTATGTTTGTTTTTCAGGAGCTTTAAAGAACTAGCATGAGTTTGAAGATAATTTTATAAAAACTGAGTAATAGCTGAATTATTGAATGTGAGCTATTTTAGTTGTTACTGTTTAACTATGACTGAGAAGAGGATTAAAAATCCTTAATATACATACTGCCGTGTCACTGCCATGGCTCCATTCACACTGTAGGATATATTTAGAAATCTACTACAAAATTTACAGTACTTGGTCCCTATGTAATTTAATAACCTTGTTTATGTCAACTGACAGTTCTGCTCACGTCACTCAGCTATCTGATGTCAAGGGGCTTTAGTTTCTAAAACCGAATACCTGATAGTATCATCCAGGCTTTCCATGATGAACATTATTTAGCAAACCATGCCGTTCTACTTCATAATCTTAATTTAAATTGTGAAGTTAGCTATGATTTTAAAATTCCTTTGATGCATTTTGGGCAAAAAACATATTGTTCTGTGGGATATGCCAAATCTATTAATTAAATGGACCATTATGTTTTAGTTTTTTAGTTTACATATTTCATTTTTGGGAGATTCTGTGAGACATTGGTGCCCCCTTATAGCCAAAAAGTAATTTGAGTTTCGTTGCTGATCGGGAAGTGCTGGGATTTGCATCTTTCAGAAGGTGGTGGAAGAGCCAGGCTAATGCAAGTTTTTCCAGAATAGGAAAAAATATGCCCTGAGACAATGCACTGTTTCTAGGAAGAGCTGGAGTGCAATGCAGTCGCTTAGACCTCCTCCTCCTTTGCTCTTACCATCAAATAAACCATAGCTTAAAGCCTTAGAAAATTGTACTGAACAAAAACCGGAAAGCAGACCCAAAAAAATGGTAGAGATTCACTTATGATTCACTGTACACCAGAGTGCAAGTATTCACAGCATTAGATGTAGAGCCGAGGCCAGGAGTGGGTACTTCACAGACATGGAAACTCAGGAGACCGCCAGACCATTTCACAGTTTCAGTATATTTTTGCAAGCTGGAGGAGGAGGATTGTTTGGTTTTGCGGGGAGGTGTGCCCATCCTGCTCTCTGGCAGATGAACGTTCTTCTAGTCCAATACAAACAAAATATTTGTAAATCTTTATTATGTTACAAGAACTCACAGACAAGCTCACCTCTTTTCCTTCTTTTTCTTTTGTTCTTTTTTTTTTTCTTTCTTTTTAAAGCTTTGAGTCTCTCTAAACTGAAGCACACCTCATTTCCTGAAATGCAGACAGGAATTGTGCTTCCTGCTGCATTTAGCTTTGCTCAGGAAAATACCGCTAGATGTGACTGTAAAAACTGAGTCCTAGCAGTAGCACAGATACACTTTAGAGCCTCCTGAGACCTCTGAAGAACTGATGGAGACAGAAGCTTGCTTCATGACCTCTAAATCCTATCATGGATGGAAGAAGAACTAAAACAACTATCAAAATTTCGTTCACATAAGTGAGATGTGTGAATAAGAACATGTTATACGACACTCAATCTTGCTAAATGCTGAAGACTCACAGCTCCCACTGACTTAATGACAGGTCCTCAGGACCACTTAGAAGATTCTCCAGAGGCAGCAGGATCTGCCCTGGTTGTCTGGCTGGTCATTAAGTGTTTTTTCACAATGAAGGATTTGTGAGTTAACTCAGAGTGAAAATATGCTGAATAAAACCTGTTTGTGGAGAAAATTTTTTAGAGCTTGTAAGCTCCAAAATAAAATCAGTGTTATGGAGAAAGGACACTGGTAATAGTATGCATTAAATAGAATAATCAAAGAATTAATAAGTTTGTTCAATTTTTGTAGTGTCAGAACTACATCTTCGTTTGGTTAGCTATGAAGATGCACTTCCTGAGACAGTAGTCATGAAACATGTCTTCATATGGAAAAGAAAGAAAGTTGCTTTGTTGGTTTATGTGAGGTTCTTTTGTTCCTTCCTCTGCTTTCTTTCTGTTTTTCTTCTGTGGCTGCCATCTGGCATATTTCCCTGGGCTAGAGGAGTGGTCATGTGGCCGAAGCTCCTGCCAACACCGCTTCTGCAGCCAGCTGCTTGTGGCATTCGTACGTAAGAAGGCAGATTCCCTCCTGCCAGATAATTGTACTCCAAGCCCTAAATTCTCAGGAGCTGGGCTGGAAGGTGGAATCACTCTCTCTCAAACAGCAATTTTTAGGAATCCCTTCTCTAAGGGGATTTCTTAATGATGTCAAAGCTTTCTTAGTAAGCAGAGTGTAATATTCTAATTTTTTTTGTTATTATAAGCCTTGTAATCAACTAGGAATAAAACCAGATTAAAGTTTATTATTTTCTTTGTTAGGGATTAGAGTCCCAGCACACTGGAAGTAGTGTGGCTCTTTTTGACTAGTTATTCAGCATTGTCTGGGAAATAAAATATTCGAATGCATAAGCGTGGACTTTTCTAGTGAACATGACGAGTCACACAGTTGATTTCGTATTCAGCTCAGAACTCCTGTAATTCAGAGTATGCCATCTCACTGTTCAAATGTTTTGAGTCTCACTCAGACTTATTTTAGACAAATCTGCATGCCAAAATGTCATCATACCCAATTCAGACATTTGCTTATGTTAATTTGAAATCTTAGGAAAAGTGGCAAAATAGCAAGGCATGTTGCTATTGAGGTGAAGTAGCAGCAGGAACGCAGGTGCAAGGGAATCATGCTTGACTCTTGGTGTTGTTTTGTCAAGACTTAGATTCTTGACAAAACTGCCTAAAGAGTCCCTGATAATGACTAAATATAGTCTCTGGACCATTTCCTAAACCCTCAGGAAGTCAAGTCCCAGAGCGCAGGTCCCCAACAGCAGGAATAAAAGCAGAAGACAAGTAACATATTCAAAAGTTTCAGCTTTTGCATAAATTTCTCAGAAGTAGTTTATCCTCACACAGATGGATTGAGTGAATCTGTCACAGTGGGATAGGTTGAGTCTGTCAGTGTTTCTTATTGCTGCTTTGCACTAGCGTTACCTGAGTGCTTATTGTGTGGCATTTTGTTGTTCTTGCTGCTGCCTTGGAAGTGATTTAGTTAGTGTGAAATAAACAGAAAACTGAAGTGTATCTCTAGGTATTTTATCAACATGTTTTTCTCAATTTATGCTTAAGTAAGTGCTAGCAGGCTAGACTAACGCTAAGCCAGAACCTGTACAAATAACTGTCAGGAAATGTTCTTTATATGCAGTGTGTGAAGTAAATTATGGTGACTAGTATTGCTGTGGTTTACAGTAAATAAATGGCTGGGCTTTTCTCTTTGTGGCTGAAACAATCCCCATACAAAGCTGGCCTTTCAGATTAGGCTGGGAGCAGATGTTACAATCCCTTGGGATGCAGAAAAAAAATTACACCAACCATAAACACTAGGAAATACAAGGTCTGATTTACAAATTTAAGATGTTCATGGATAGTTATGTTAATGTCAGGACTATCTGACTTGCAATTCCCTGATGTATAGCAAATTCTAGGAGCGCTATAAATAGATCTATCATTCAATCTGATACCGAATACATCAGGAACAAGCTGACGCTGGTTCAGCATGTACCATGTCAAAATGTTGTAATTAATTTCTGGATACTGCATTAAACAAAAAGAAAAGTGGCATGGGGGTAACCTACCAATGTTTATTTTATGCCACTGTAGAAGATGTTTATGTCCATTGTGGATCTGAATAGTTTTTTTTATTGCAAATGAAATTGGAAAACTGGAATTTGTTATTTGAGCTAGTAAATACAATTTATTTCTGAGCCCCAGAAACCACTAATATTTACAGGTCATTTTGTGTTTCAGTTGTCTCTATGAAAACTGTATGTGAGTGTTAACTGAAAGCTTCTGCAATATGCTAACAGGTAATTTAGGCTCTAATGCGCCTTTCTTCATGAGGAAAAAAAGGAAATGATGAGGATAAAAAAAAAAAGAGACCCCAGCCCACCTGGCAGGGTCCAGCACACACACCAGTCTGTTGTCCTTAGCCGTAGAATCATTGTTATATTTCATTGCCAGGGTGGTCCATGCTAGCTGATACAGTTCCTGGTCTGTGGCAGCAGCCAGCAGCAAACATTTGAGAGAGAACAGTGAGAAACTTGGTGATTCCAGTATGGTCTTCCCTGAGAGAGAATATCCTCAATATCGTCCTTACGTATGAGTACTCCAGAACTCTCCTTGCTGTGTGTATTGCTTAGTCTAAGACTGGGTGTTTATTCACACCAAATTTTGATAATTTTTTAATAAAAAGGTTGCTGAATTTTTGGCTTCTGCAGTGTTTTTTGACAGTCAGTTCCACAACTCTCTGTGATGTGCAGGGGTTTCTTCATTCTGTTGTCATCTTTTGCCTTGGAATGTTTTAAGTGGTATTGCGACCTTATGTTGCTAAAGGGTTAGTTGTTGTTTTATGAATTTGTAGACCACTCTTGCTCATCAGCTTTCTAAGTAATCTGTATTTTCACTGCCTCTTTTCACATAGAAAAATTTTGTATCCATATCTTTCTTGTTGCCGATCTCTGAACCTCTCCTCCTACTGCAGTGTTCCTTCTAATGCAGAGTGACTAGAAAGTAACCCCAGGGATTCTGATGAGGACACATGGTCTAGATAAATTATAATATTCCTATTTTAATAGAAATACAATTTTAATGGCGTTTCTATTATAACATGTCCATTATTACCCTCTGTCTCATTTCTGATATAGTTTAGCAGATTTGCCGATGAACGAATTTTGAGTCCTGAGCAATAACTTCCCATTCTATTAGATCTTTGGTAGTGTCTGTACTGGCCAGACTAGCTATCCTGTGTTTCTAACCCTGTTGGAACAGTCTCCCTTCCATTACCACATACTTTTGTTTCATGTCTGCCCATTCTCTTTCCTCTGAGAGAAGCTTACAAGGACACAGTATTGAATGAAGGCAACAGGGTTCATTGCAGGAGGTAAAATTTCAATCTCACTGGAAATTTTGCGTTTCTGAAAGAAACAAATCCCTTATGGTAAATAGCCAGTTTTACACAATTTCTATGGGAAGGACTTTTTTTTTAAGATAATGAAATATAAAATGTGATTTAGATTTTTTTATAGCCTCTCTTCTTCAGGATTCCTGACTTGTTAGGAGGTTAGAAAGTCCTTCAGGCACGTTGCCAGAATCCAGGCAACTGCAGAAAAATTAGGGGTCTCAACAGTAGGAGGAGACAGGTGCTTCCCATTAACATACTCATAAAGTTGGTCATTCTCTACATGTATAATGTGTATACAGTATCCACATACACACATGTGCCTGTCTATAGATATCCTATATTAAAGTGAGCAAACTGCCAGAAGTTTACCAGGAAGAAGCTGAATACACAGTACTCACTTTATTGTTTGTCCACGTGAACTCGGTTTTCCTATATTTATTTTACCTTTGCAACGTTTCCAGTCAATACTCATCTCTTTAGTGGCTTAGCTTTTACAGGCTTTGGAAAAAAAAAATTCTGTTGAAGTTGTAAAAGCAAAATGACACAGCAGAACAAACAACAGCAAAGCCTAACCCAAGTAGGATCAGATAAACCCCTGTTAACACTGGCTGAAGTTATTCAGCTAGTGAAGAAAGCTAAAATGGAAGAAAACAAAACTACTTTAATGGGATATAATTGCCTCCAGATGGAGAATGGGAGGCCTCATATTTTCTTGGTTATAGCAGATGTAGGTGAAACAAAAAGCTGAATATAAGAAAGAAAACCACAAAATAACTCCAGCTCGAGCTACATATGTATTACTCTGATATACACTCTGAGTGACCCTGTGAATCCGACCTAATCTGCAGTTGCTGGGAAGCAAGCCATACGAGATATTTCAGTGTTCCCATGACATTTCATCTGGTGGCACCTTTTCCTTCCCCAACCTCTTTGCAGACATGACTACGCACCTGCAGCCCTTGTTAGAAGCTGCTACAGAAGTACTAGCACCAAACAAAAGCACTTGTGGTTGTCCGCAAATGTGGACACTATTCAATGACTTTCTTTCTGCTTGCTTCATCAGGAATTGTATTTGGTCCACATCAGATCTGCCATGAGAAGCCTCTCACTCACAGAGAAAACACAGGGAGTTCATGTTCCATGGGAAAGTTTGCCAGTTTCTTAAATGATGCCTTCTCCACTTCTGCATGACCATTTTAGGTGTACAGAGCACAAGGAGGGTTACTGGCTGGCTAAAGCTTTCATCCCTTCCACAGGGGAGTGTGAGCCTAGGGAACAGTACATCAGGGTTGGTTGTTTTGCTTTGTGTTCCCCCCCCCAAAATTAGAAACACTCTAGTCTCTTCTGTTCAATTTAAAGTTCTCTCTTCCTTCTGATAAACAGAAATGTGGCAATATGTGGAACTCATAATTGCCAATTAAAATATTGCAGATGGAGCAGGATCTGCTGCTTGGACAGCTCTGGTGTAAGGCTACTATGCAAATGATGCAGTTTTTACCTTAATTCGTACGACATTAGTAGGTGTAGATATTTTCTTATGTTTACTTGGTTTTCCTAAATGTGTGAAACATGTTTCAACTTCTAGGTAACCATCCAATTGCATAATTTTTCCTCGCTTCTTGCTCCTCTTACTCATAAAATAAAAAGACAATGGAAATGCAGTCATGCAAACATTAAATGGGAAAAGCAGAGCAGTCAGCTGTTTTAAGCAACAAAGTTCATCTGGTTTATATCATGCTTTGGAAGCCAAGCCAAATGTTTCAGCATCATTTGCACTCCACTGAACCAGTGACAAAACAGTCAGAAAATTGATAATTTGAAAACTGTAAAATAGTAGAAGTAAAATCCACTGAATTATGTTTTTTCTGGTGGCAGAGGAGAAAATCAAATTAAATTTCTTTTAAATGTTGTACAAGGAAAACACTCCCATGAATTTGCTGTGAAATATCTCAGAGTGCTGAGTTCCTGAACAGAAGCATCATTGGCATCTGAGACATGAAATTTACATTATACTAGCATGTGTGGTTTATCATGTCAGCCTTCTGAAACAATATATTGATTTTTGCAGATATTTTTCTATTGTAAATGGAAAGAAAAAAAGAAGACATTCATATAATTTCTTAAAATTAATCCCAGCTTCCAGATGGTTCCCTTAATGAGGGAATCATGCAGTCTTAACGAGCGTGTAAGTTGCAAACTGTATTTGTTCCATGTGTCCTCTTGGCCACAGTCTCTGTTTCAGCTCTCCAGCATGACACAGTGCAGTGTATATTGGAACATGGCATATTTTGGGGCTTACCCAGATTTGGCATAAAAATACATGTAGTTCTGTTTGCTGATAAACTCTGCTCAGCATCATAGAAAACCAAAGGAATTGTAGCCAGAGTGGTTTTACAGTGAAAACACAAGGACATTTTAACGCCAAAATAATGCTTACTGTTTATAGATAAGAATACTAATGATGTAACACAGATGGTATGCTAATTTATACTTGGGGCCAGTAACAAAATGTAGTGTGATCTCATTAAAAATCCATTTCAAGATACAGACAAAATTTCATCCTCACATGCAGAGAAGCAGATACCTCTGTGATCCACCAAGGGCTTAAGTTCTGCTGTCACAGTTCTTCCTGCTTGGCTATCCCTGCTAGGATATCATGAAAGGATATAAAATTTTAGTCATGCTGTGCACACTTTTCAGTTTGGACTCCTAAATACACCAATTATTAGCTGATGAATCCATACAAAATTTGAATAGAAATATGTAGTAATCCAGGTAGTGTGTGTTAAACACTTAATCGTACCATGATATCCATGCTGAACATCAAAACTGTATGTTTCTGTAAATATCCATGTGAAAGCTCTTTTCGAGGTAGCTTGATGCTGTCAGAAAGTGCTAGCTGGACTGGTTTTAGTGAGTGCTGTGTGAGGGCCCTGATTTTTCCTTTGTTGCATCTAAATAGTGAATAAAAGAACCTGGGAATCCTTCCAGTTGGTGAAACGGGACTAGCTGACGTAACAAGACCAGTGTCATTACGCTAATCTCTCCTTCTCCCCAGAGCAGAAATGCTCATCTGGAGAGGTCCTTGGTCCAGGACTCGGATGGTCCATGGTAACCTCCAAACCAAGAAGGGTTTACTCCCTTTCTGCTCCATTAAAATGAACTGATCACAGTTTTCTACTGGACTATATTATATTCTTTACAGTACTGTCAGCTCTAACTGTTTTTAATTATGCCTTGGAGAATCACAAGAGTTTGTTTAAAAAGTCTTTTCTTTTTCTTTTGTCTTTGAGTGGTTAAATCTAAAAGGGTATCCCAAAACCAGAAAAAACAGGAGCTTTTTCAAGATGCGGTTTCTGATTTCAATCTAATACCTGGACTCTAGGAGTTTTAAGGTAAATACCTTAGTCTGTGAGACTGGAAATTACATTTCAGAAGGTGGCAAGGCAGGAAAATGTGCCTTCAACAGTCACACCCTGAAGACATTATTGATTTAAAATTCTACTTTTCACAGCACAGCGAGTGGAAGTGTGACCCAGACTGCTCCTCACGATGCCCTATTCATTCCTCTTGAGTTCAAAGTAGAAAGTTGTTATGTTTTAGTGTAAGGTATTCACCCAGGCTGCTATTAGCATGCAAAACTCACCAGCCTCTTCTCTGATACTCTTTCAGGATGTAGATTTCCCAGCTGTGTAGTGGAACTGTTGTAAGATGCAAAGAAAGCAGCAGACAATCCTGGAAAAGCTGTGCTCGCTTTCCACTGAGAGAGACATTTGCTTAATTTGCACTCTCTTCACCCTTTCAAAGGAACAGTTGATCTTTGACCAAGAAGATGTTTCATAATTTGGACCATTCATTTTCAATTAATTTGTTGTTTTGACTATAGTTTATAATAGCTAATGTAAGTTTAAAAGAAGAAGGATAAAAAGCAGTCAGAGAACGTCAGTGAAGATTATTTATTACAGCGCAGGACTGTCTGACTGAGGTGCAGTTTGCCAGCTTCTTAACTTTGATAAAGAGAAATAAATGGATGTTATTAGCAATTTTTTGTAAATGTTATCTCATACGATACTTCTAAATGGTTTAGATAACATTTCCTTTTGGTACAATTTTTTTTTTTTTTATCCTGGAACATTGAATTCACCGCTAAATGTCATACACTCTGTTACTATAAAAGGATAAGAGTAAAACTGCTTCCAAGTACACACTGTTTCAGTAAGACATAAGCTTGTTCATACCAGCTCTTTGGGTTTACAGACAGAGTCATTTCACCTCAAAACAGCTGCTTTAGGAGTTACGGTAATAATGTAAAGCAGTCTATAAAGCAGTTTGTGGTAACAGTGTAAAGCATTCTTACCTGCATTTGAAGTCCTGCAGCTCTTAACTTGGGTGCAGCAGCATCATTTTTGCATTTATACTGAATAGCATAGGAAACTAAAGAATGAGTATACTGTTAGAAAGACATTATGGCTGTACATACTTCAGGAGGGGGAATTTTTTCTTTAATACATTTTACATCTGTAGTTTAGGAACATTTTTATGTATAATCTAAATAATTGATTTTCATTATAGCTGTTGTCTATTCTTGTTCTGTAATTAAAGTCATTGCAGAATTTCTGCCATGTTTATTGAATTTATTTCTGGCTAACAAATTGCCTGCTTTAGTTACCTCTTTCTGTTTGTTGTGTCACTAAGTATATGTACTGGCACTACAATTTTATTTACCGTTAGTACAGTAACACTTTGTTTATAGCACATTTATGAAAAAAAATTTTATTTTCATACTTGGCAGGAAGATAAAATGTTGACTTTGTTTTGTGTATTTCTAACAATCTAGTGATTTGCTTAGGCTTTGTCAATATCTCTTTAAGCTAAAATTCAGAATAGTTTGATACTACTTTTCATCTACAAATGTTGGGTTGCACAGTAACATTGTAATACCTGTGAACTGAGAGATGTAAATTAACAAATGGGTACCTGCAGAAAATTCAGAGAAGTCACAGAATTAACTTTTACAGCTTTAATATCCAGCTTTGATTTGGCTATATGGCAGAAAAGTATAGGGCAAAGAGTGGAAAGGAGAGAAGGAAGAACTGTTGGGGGGGAAAAGCATGCAAATGAAAGAGGTCATGTACTACAGTAACATACAACCACTGTCAAAGGAGTCAGTGGCAGAATCTGCATCATACTGCTGCAGCTCGATTCTTTTAGTTCTCTTTTGCAGGGCTAAAATTGTTTCCCAGCTGCTTAGAGCCTTTTGATCTGTAATACCTGTCTTTAACAAAACAAGATTTGCAGGTCCTTAGGAAAGGGGGGGTTCGTAGAGGTGACTGTCTGCCCCACTGAGTTACCTGCATGGATATACCTTACTGAGTTCAAGAGATTGAGATATATATTCCCCTTCCCTTAATATAAATTAATCTATTATAATTACTTATATAATAAATAACCAATAATTTCTGTAATGGCCAGGCATAGGTCAGAGCCATTCCAGGTTACCAGGAACAACCAGCACCTTGATGCAGATTTCGATTAGAGTCATAAAACAACTTCATTACAGTTTTCAAAGCAAAATTTTATGGCAAATCACTAGCTGTTTTGTAGACAAAAGTGGCAGGCCAGTGGTGCTGCCATGCAGAGTTCTTCTGAGCCTCAGACCATATTCATAAAATTTTTACATTGTTGTTGATCAGCGCTGTATCTCTCACATCCACTGTAATTGCAGAAGCATTTATTTAATTCCTTTTTCACAGCAACACTACCATGGTGAATTTAGTATAAATACAAAACTTGTACTTAATTTTTCCTCTCCAAAAACGAAAAATTCTGGAAGCCCAGTTAAACTAGGCAATGCAGTGCATCTGTAGGACACTGTTCAATGTTGAATATTCCTGATCCTACTATACAGAAACCAAAGATACTATAAAAACAACCATACATTTTACTTGTAATTTTGTATGCACTAAAGTTCATGCACAGTCTTCTGTAGGACCCTGCTGTTATTGTCCAGTGTGTTAGACAGACCAAAGTACAGGGAAAAAATTTCAGGAATTGGCTCTTCGGCATCTGTTTGATTTGGTTCAACTTTAAGACTTGCATGTTTTGTGAGATTTTTGATATATAAAGTAGTCAAAAATTACAAAATGGTGCTCAGAAAAAAAATGCTGAGATAGTTCAGCTTCTTGCTAATTATACCAGCACATTTACAGGGAAAAATGCTTTCCAAGATCCATGTGAAACCATGCTAACTGAACGGAACTGAACCTACCTTGTTGAGGTGACTGTTAGGAAAGTGACATACCATGATAAATAACTCAGATTGATTAAACCCAAGGAAAATACCTGGACTGTGAGAAGTTTTGAGAATCATGTAGCATGAAATTCAAATGGATAACACAGGAGTATGGATGTCTTAATATTTCAAATTTTTATATGTTGGGAGAGAAAAGTGACAGCAGAACACACATGAAAAAAGATATGCTCCTGAGAGGTGAAGAGGGTCTCCAGTTGCTCATTCAAATACAAACTTGGTTAATGAAGCTGCAAATGCTTTAGCTCATTCTTGGTTATTTATTTTATTTTTTTGTTGGTGATAGTTATCATATTTTTTTAAAAAAAACATAGGGCCATATTTATTAGGTGAGGTTTCTATCTTACTCTTCCTACAAAATGACTTTTAAAAAAGTACCATAATATGTCATTGATGGTGCTTTTTTCTTTACCAATGTAAATAAACACTCAGTTTACGTGGGTTTTTTCTGTGCTTTATTTTTTCCTGTAACACAGACATGGTGTTTGCTGAAGTTATAATGCAAAATGAGGCAGGAAAGTGTTATTAGCAATCATCAACTTCAATATATAAATAATTGCAACAGAGAAAAAATCAGTGTGTGTATCTAAAATCTGTCATGTACACTAAATGTATTGAGCAGTTTGTATCTGAACACTTCGTGTACAGGTATGTGTGCTGTAGCAGGGCTTACTCCTTCAGGAATAATGGCCCATCAGCTGAGCCTGAAAGGGGCCCTGAACTGATTTCAGATACTGGTAAGAAAATAAACAACGGGGCAGCACTGAGATCTGAAGTCTAGACTGAAGATAAGTAAAGTATGTTCTGTAAGGTCTTATTTTGAAATGCCTTTTTTCTTTTTTGACAGTAGTAGTCGCTGTTTATGATACGTGTCGTGTTTTCCACTTCCCAGAAAACAGGTTACTTTTTGGAGTGCTGTACCTACCAAGCTGCTCCAGGTTATCTAAAAGGTTTGTGTTAAAAAAGCTGAAGTGGCATAACTTTGAATGTGGTGTTTTCATGTATATTCAGATTTAAACCACAGATTCATGTCTACACCACAGATTAGAATTACTGAAGTTCTATCAGTTGCATATATCTGCGGATAAATCCCTGCAGGAGAGAAAGACTCAAGTTATTACTATCTTTTTAAATACTACGTATTACAAGAGATAAAAGATCAAATAACTTCCATATTCAAACTAAAACGGGGCCAAAACCAGGATATGTAAAGGATGAAAGATGACTGTATTGTAGGAGAGGCCTTAAGGTTTTTTAGAGTAGTGATGTAACTATTCTGATGTTCAATGGCTTTTCTTCATTGAAATTTTGGTTGCTGAGAACTGTATGTCAGGGAAATAACTCACGTTTTTCTAAAGCTCCAGTGCATTTTTTTCTTACTCTTTTCTGTAACAGTCTGTTAACCACCTCTCCATCTTAGAATACTAAGCTGAAACAGACTTATTTTAAATGGCATTCTCAGAAAAAAAAGCAAAACCAGAAGGATTTGCCTGAGCTATAAAGGCAAAACTCTTAGGGCCACAAGCAGAGTTTTAATGTTTTCAAATATTAAGAAAGCCAACACATGTCCAAAGCCACCACAATCAGTATCTTTCAGAACAGAAATATCAAAGTCCATGGATCCTACATCTGCTCCTCATCACCGTAATATACTCTATCTCATGGAAGGAATATCGTCATAGAAACTTTGCGAGTCAAACTACAAAGTTCTGCATTCTAGAATCATGTTTCTGGAGCAATGGAGGAAGGTCAGAAACGACATCAGCCACGTTATATCTCATCCCAAAGTGTGACACAAAGAGGACACCTAACAATATCTTCAAAAGGCAAGCCTAGCAATTAAAAGTTGTTATTTTACCGGACATTAAAATTAATAGAATCCACAGAGACACTGGGTTTTTTTTTATCTTTTCCCCATCCTCCTGCTGGCCACCTTCTATTCTACAGATGCTGTTTCTCTCTTTTTGCTTTCTATGGATCTGCTATTTGTTCCCTTTCCAGCATCTCTTTCTTCTTCACAGGTACTGCATTTTTTTTTCTTAGGCCTAATTAATGAACAGAATTAGATTAAACTAAGAACACACTTGGTTCTAATTCACATTAGTCTTTTGTTTACTGCTTCTTAGATCTAGATGAAAGGATCATGTAAACAAACTTTGTTCCTTTTTCTAGGACCATCAGCTCATTTTTTGAAAGACATCTTCTGCAAATCTGACTTGTCTAGAAATATCTTGCATTGGTTATGAACTTACAGAATTAATACGTTTAAACTCTGATTTTTAGTACTACAGATTTCATTGTCAGTATCTACATTTTTTAAAACTTAGACTCAGATCCTAGAAGACTAGTCTCAGATTTTGCCCTGCTTTATTTCAAAAAGCAAGACAAACCTTCTCTGACATCCTTGTTCTTTGAGAAGGCAAGAGCAGACATTGTTTTGGTACAAACAGCTGCTGGCCCACGTTTTGGAAATACAGAGTCATCCCTAACAAGGTTGTGAATGAGTAGACCTGAAGGTACTCCGTGCGTTTCTGGGAGCACAGCCTCCTCCCTGAGACCTCTGCAGCCTTGCACACCTCTGTGTTGGGCAAGGAGCCACAGATGCTACTGCTTCACTCACTGGGACTGTGCATGCAGGGTGTCCTATATTTAAAAAATATGCATACCCTCAGACATGAATCCTTTATGAACTGCAAAGCTGAGAACTGCAATCATCATTTTAGTAGGTGTGGCTTTTAAATGGGTTTCTAGTTTACTTGAGTTAAAATTAGGTTTTTCTGTTTCTAGGTTATTCTCTTTCTCTAGGCAGTTGAATATTAAAGATCAGAAAGATTCTTGAGTCTTTATTTTCCTTAGGTGTCTTTTTGAGACAGAATATTGGCAGAATTAGTGGTTGTTATAATCTCCTTCTGTGTAAGCCTTTTCAGAAGAAAGATTTCTGCCCAGAGCTTTCTCTAAGATGATGACTTTTTGAACCATCTGGCCAAGGGTCATAAAGCAAGTAATCAGCAGAGGGCTTCAGTGGGGAAACTGCTATTGCTAGAGGAAAAAACAGCACAGATGCAAACCATGTGTTAGGAGAACTTCAGTGCACTGTTTGGAGGACTTTCTTTCAGCAAGAAAGACTGGGATAACTAAGCTTCAAGTGTTCATAGAATTATTGAATTCATTAACAATGTTAAATAAAATTTAAAATAAACATTTAAGAAGTCATGTTTTTTCAGCTGCAATCAGCACAATGTGTATTAGATTGAGAACGTTTTAGGCAAAACATCCTAGTAGTTCATCCTTATCTTTGCAAGAATGACATGCTAACTGAGAAATGGTTTATATGCCAAGACCTATTTTTCAGTTGTAAAAGGCAAAAGTGAATCATCTGTTTGTGTTCTTGTCCAAAATAACAGGACACAATGGAGAGAAACAAAAGGGCAAAAAAATCTCAGCCAGTTTTTCTCTTCTTAAATGTCACCTTATCTGGGTGTTGATCAGCTGGACATGACTTTGCAGGACTGAATTTATTTACATACATAGAAGTTGCTTAAACGGCAAAATGAAATTTCAATATATTATAACTTCATATTCCAGAGACAGAAATGTGCCTCTTGCTGTGATTTGTAAAACTGCCAGCATGTTTTGAACGCTAGCTCAGGTTAGAGAATAGTTATGAAGTATGTGTCTATGAGCATGGAACATTTTAAAAGGTATTATTATAGTCAGTTTTTAATGTCAGCAGTAGTCTTTAACAGTGTTTGCAGTATCAAATATAACGTAGTTTTCTGAATTGTTCAAATTGTGTATGAATTTCAAAGAAAAAAACTTTACTATTGAAATATTTGATGATCTAAATCTTTATGAAATTTTCTATAAATGAACCAATGATTTTCATGTAAACTGTGATGTATTCTTGGGGAAGGTTCTTTTTTTTTTAGTAGATTTGTAGGTAATTTAAGGTGGGAATTAAAAGAGAATAAGAATTCAGAATGGTCTTTGCAACCCAGTGTGTTTTATTTTTTAACCTTCCTGTGGATGTGTAACAGAAACCAAACAAACCACCTTTCAAAGGTATATGTAAAATGCTGACAGTATACTGAAAAGGCTGACTCTAGTTTTTCTAGCTTTCATGCAAACACACTGAAATACAGCCCAGCTGGTCTCTAAAGCAACCAAGAGTGAGCACATTCTATTATACGTGCTGCTTAAATTAAGTAGATTCAAATAATAACTGCTGCAGTTTAGATTTCATTTTAGGGTAGATTTCTATAAAAACATTTAAAACAGTTTTCCAATACAATAAACTATAAATCTCTATCATCACAAGGATATTATTTATACAAAGGAAACCACTAAGCACAGTTTAGTACGTATACTCTGATTTTACACTGTGTCTGTGACCAGCTTCAACACAGACTTAAAATAATTTAAAATTAATTTAGTCCTTGCATAACTGTTTCTTAATTTCTTTGAATATTCTCAAGTTTCAGGCGTATGTGAAACAGATTCAAGGTGTGCCATAGAGATACGCTGCCAAGGAGCTCATGATTTTTGCAAGACATGTGACACAATAGCAAAAAGGAAGCTTGAACAATTGTGTTTGGAGAGGAGGTAATCACCACAAAATGTAGACAGTATGACTCTGGATCTTCTGAAGTAGCAAAATTTACATGAACACAGCAAACCTAGAATTTTACACAAACTTATAGAAAATAGAAGTTCAAGTTGTTGTTCTGTACCCATTGTCAGACACGGCCATTCTCTGGCCATTCTAGGAAGAGCATGTCTTGAGGAGTAATTTCAAAGGGAGTTGGGAGGATATGAAATTTCATGGGGGGTCTTTTTCCCTGCACACAGGGTCAGCATGAAAAGCACAAAATGCTTGAAAAAGAAGCAAAAAAGTTGGTGACTGAAGGAGTCTTTATTATCAGACCAAAGTCAACTGCTTGACAAACTAATAGATACAGTGGAGATGAAAATGTCTAAGAGGGAGGAGAATGGAATTAATGTAGAAAATATAAATTTCACACAAGAAGGGGCCACACATTGGGACATACAAATGGAATTATACTGCTGAAGTAGTGAGCCAGAAAGACATGGCAGTCTTTTTGCCTAGGAAGTGGTGATACCAGCTGAGTCTGGTGGAACAGGTGGTAAAGGTCTGATCATGTTTTGGGACTCTGGACAGAATAATTCTTAGAAATATTGTCCAAGTGGAAGCAATCATACTCAGTTATAGCAAGGCTGTCTTGGCCAAAATGAAGGATCAATGCTGAAAACATTTTAGGATAGCAAGAATAAGCGAGAGGGCTATCCATGGGACAGAAAAACCTATGAGATAATCATAGAACCATAATATCACAGAATAGCTTGGGTTGGAAGGAACCTGAAAGATCATCTCGTTCCAACCCCCATGCCATGGGCAGGGACACCTTCCACTACACCAAGTTGCTCAAAGTCCTATCCAGCCTGGCCTTGAGCACTTCCAGGGAGGAGGCATCCACAGCTTCTCTGGGTAACCTCTTCCAGTGCCTCATCACCTTCACAGTAACGAATAATGCTTATTTGAAGCCCAGTTTTAACATTTTGCTTGCATGGAAATATCAGAAAATGGTATGAGAAGCATGGCTAAGTAAAATGAGGTAAGAATTTAATACAGAAGGCTACATGGTGGCTCCTCAATATAAACCTGGTGTTTAAAACTATATAAGAATAGGTTTAAGATGGTGGATGAGAAAGATGGTGTCAAAAACAGAGGGCTACAGAATCAGCTTTGGAGAAGATGTGGCATAAAACTGAGAGAAGAAAACAAGATTTCACTTTGGTAGCAGAGCTGAAACATGAGGAGAGAGGGTGCTGAGCGTGAAAGAATTTTTAGAGTCAGGGAGTAGTTTCTGGCTTCAAAATCTGTCAGAGCTCAAGGAGAATGAAGAGAAGATTTGGTGAGGAGGAGGTAATTTGAAGCATTGACTGATACAAGACCAACTTAAATACTAAAAATCTGTGAGGTTTAGACCAACCCGATTATAGCTATCTAAATAGGACAAAACTCGTAGCTGACATAACATTTTTTAATTTTTGTACTTTACAACTGAGACAGAATTTATTTCATAGCGCGTAACAGTCATGACCATGTAGCTCTTCTTAGGAAGAATGTGTAAATGTAAACTTTATCAAAAATGACCGTGACAAAGGTAATGTTATTTGAAAAAGCATATTCCTCTAAAGAAAAATTTATTTAGAGGAAAAGTAGCTTTCAATGAGTTGTTTGATTTATAAAAGAATGGAGAGAAAAGTTTCATATTTCTTCAAAGAAATGATAATTTAATATTTAGGTTTTATTATGTTTGAGAAAGTGAAACTTCAAAAAGATATCACGATGAGAGGTGCCTTGTTATCTGTATTCTTTTAGAGGTTCTCTATTGTAAGAAAACAAATGAGTTAAGTCCAAGCCCCTTAATCAATTTGAACTGCTCTTCATTGTCATTGAAAATGATCTGAAGTAGTACATCAGTAATGGACATGCAGATGTGTCTATCACAGAAGGGAAATGAACAGGTAGGACTTCCCATTGCAATTATATGTTGATATTTTTTTAGGAAATATGCTGTTGTAAGGTTGATGAACACCTTTTTGTTTAAAGAAGACCTAAGTCAAGAAAAAGAAACACTTGATGCCTTTCCTCTTTTTTTAATTAAAGATTCTTTCTTCTGCATTTAATACGGCAGCAAATGTGTAGAAGGAAGTTAGCTGGATTTGATTCAGTGGTTAAAAATAGAGATAGCTTTGCTAATCAACTACTGAAGGAGAGCATCAAGAAAAGAGAAAAGATGGATCTGCTATACTAGAAAGCTGTCATTAGAGTATGTGAAAGGAAAACACTAGCTAAGTATCAAGTAAAACTTTGCTAGTGTCAGAATTTCTGCCCTACATGTAAATATGCTTGTATGGACACCTGTATAGTAGGCTAGCTATGACATGTTCTCAGGAATTTGATGACAGACAAAGTATCTGTTTTACTCACAGAAGGGCAAAGAAGAAAGATACATATTGTCCATGTCTAGTGTGGCACGGCATTGGCAATACTGAAATGCTTGCATCTGATTTATGCAATTCATACACCTACAACAACATGAAGTTTCTGGCTATCATAATCTCTGGTGGTATTGAACAGTCAGTGTAGCTGTCAGTTACTTTGAGATTTATTCTGCAACATGCTTTTCTTATGGCTGATACGTTGTCTAGTAGCGGAAATTTAAAACATAAAAATGAAATAAAGGGTTCAAGCAGAGCTAATAAATCAGTCCTAAATTGGGGAGAAATTTAGAATTAGTGAACATGAGAATGCACTGTATCTCCCCTTCCAGTTGTCTGGGAAGCTTTTAAGTGGTAGGCGGAGCTGAGGTGCTATATATATTCCTTTTGATTGCTTTACTTTTTCCCCCTTTGGGGAGGAAGGGGTGAGAGGTCAGAGGTTTAGCTTTTTTGAAAACTACATATCATTAATGAGAGTTTCTAAATTAGTTATGGACTGGGGAGATGATGTCTTGACATTGTTCATCTCTCACGTGATCCAAATATGATATGAGGCCAACTATGAAAATGTTTTGAAATTTACATTTCTATAAAACCAAAATTCTACATTCAGTTCAAATGCTAGACGTAGGAGAGTGAAAAGGAACAAAAATTCATATTCTAGAAACACATAGTTTTTAGGCTGGTACCATAGGATTTATAAAGTACATCTTGAATCACCCAAAATTTAGGTTTCTAGTGTAAAATAGGCAGGGAGCCATAGTCCACAGAAAGATAGATAGGCAGCTGTAAGGAGCAGTTCTCTCTGTCTTAAAATAGATGTCTGAATCATGGAAGCAGACTACCACAGCAAATACCTATCAGAGTTGTCTGTAGTGGGAGCCTAGCTCACCAGTTTAAATCAGCAACCAAACCTTCCAACAGCTCAACACTAGTGAGAAAACTCCTTTCTTAGCGTGCCTTGTTTAGCTCTCAGTGAATAATTCATGGCAAGTAATGTACTCCCAATTTAACCTTCATTTGTGCTCATAGAATGCTCTCCAGTAAGCTGCCACATTTTTAAACACATAACTTATGCTTGAGTTTTTCTTTCTTCTCCCAGGACCAGCTAGATTAAGTCTTTGGAATTTTCCATACCTTGAAAACAAATAGGTGACAAACAAGATCAGAGAATTTTATACAAATTTAAGCAGATTTTTTGAAACACAAATGCTTTAGAGGTGTAGTTCCTCTTCAAGAAAGGTTTGGTAGCATAATGAATAATTTAGATTTAATTTTACTTCCTTGCACTTTTCTGAAGGACTTAGAAGTATGTGTGATGTAGAGAGTCTTATACATGTCTGACTCATTCAGGTCATGGTCCAGTACCTGTGGATGCCAAATTTCCAATGAAGAACATGGGGAAATCCACTGTCCTGCTTTGTAGAGAGCTGTGCTGTTACACTGATGTAGATACCCCACCTCAGATTTCCTTTCAGGAAGGCTTTCTGATAGTAAAAGTTGATTGCTTTACTGCTTCCAAGACAAAAGCGTTACTGAAACATATTCATTTTAGAACATATGTGGTTGGAGAATACAACTTTGCTGTTAATGCTAGATTTTTGTTCTACACATGATAAAGTTGAAAAAAAAGATGCTTTAATATATAAGATTAGCTAACATAAAATTTAAGAGTATGTGTAAATTTTCAGGTTGTATATATAAGTTTTGTCTTCTTGAAATGGTGGCATATTATGTATTCTTGAAATATAGACGCAGCCTTCTTGAAATGGTGGTATTCCTAAGTGTCTCCCAGATGTCGCTCCTTTATCTCTCACTTCTGCATCTGAGTGATATTCAGCAGAACTATCCCATTCTTCTGAAGAGGATGATGATAATGAAAGAGGATATATCCTACAAAATATCATTGTTCTCAAAGTAGTAACCCTGACACTTAACAGTAACTTTGTCCAGGAGCAGCCCTAATTGTGAAATATTTGTAAAAAGAATATAGTTTTCTCTTGCTTTTCCTAGCAGCCACTGGTTCATTAACAAAAAAGAAAAAATGTTAGTCTCTACCTTTTTTTTAGCTGAAAAGACTGACATACTACACTTGGAAAACACAGCTACTGCTTAACTCTGTACTGACTTAAGTATGAGCCACTGATGTTTATTTTTTAAGCAGCTATTTAGCTAAGAAATTGTAGTCCAAGTTCCTATGGAGCAAATAGTTGCTAATGAGCTATGAATCTTGAAAAACGGAAGTCCTGATGGAAAGATCAATTTGTTTTCCCTTTAACAGTGTAATTGCTGCTGTAATTATTTCAGTATGACCAATTAGAGCTGACAAAAAGACTGTTTTTGTAATGCAAACCATATTTTTATAGTTTTATAAATATATATATATGTTTGAATATCTGGGGGGATTTTTTATGTCTTCTTTAAAAACAGAAAAACAGCCTGACACACTAGGCAGCTTTAGCTCAGCTGAAGTCCAACGTTTTCCAGTGGGCTGGTATTTAATTTTAGGCTATTCACTGTTATCCAGTATTAGTCCAATATTAGGAGCTACCTTTTATTCTAACCTTAATGTTAGAGGTAACCATGGACCACAACAATAGGCGGTAGCATGAGCTCACACTGTTTTCCCAGACTGTAATGTTTGTCAGAAAAAAATATTCTCTTACTCCTAAAAATTATCTCTCCTTTTTTCTTTTTGCTTTTTGAATCTCTAGCAATGAAACTTTACACAGGTACCGGATCTATTGTGATAAACCTTTATTTCTGCAGCTGAGTCTGTGTGGACCAGCAATGGTCAGTTAGTACTGAATTTGCTTATCTCTAATTGCATAACTGGCTGAATCAAATGAAAATGTGGCCTAAATAAAGGCAGAGAGACACTTTTTAACCCCAGCACATATCAGGAACCTGGCCTCTGCTATGTGAGGGAGCAAGGAAGGCACGGTGACACTTCTCTCCAAGACATGCCTCATTCGCTGCTCAGGCAGCAGCCCCTGGCAGTTCCAAAGGGTACCAGCGCTGAGGACACAGTATCTTTATTTACACTGAGCAAATAAAACATGTTTATTCGTAAGTCAGGTAGCTTGATCCAGGCAGCTAAATGTAAGTGAATATAGAAAGCAAACACTATTGACATATGTTGTACTTCTTCTGTGCCCTTTGGTTTGCCTTCTTCCATTCTGAAGAATTCTAAGCTGTAATTGTTATTACATTTTTCAGTTATTTTGCTGTGCAGTTATAAATGCCTTTTTCCTCTTTGATAAAGTAGCTCCAGTCAAAAGGGAATATGCTGTTACCTAGAAATGAATGGTAGAGTTTAATTCCCTGGCATTCCGTCAACACCCTACAAAAGAAGATTTTTTAAATCGTTTTCTATGGTGAGCAGTGGCAACATCTTCTGGAGGGTCAAAAATTTCTTGCTCTAATTCTCTGGCTTAATGCTTGTTATTGAAAGATGTCTCTTCTGAACCTACACCTGTATTACTAGTCCTCAAACCCACCCATGCAGGTAATACAAGAACATCTTGTTAATCTTTTCTGTCCTTAGGTCTTGTTCTGCAGTACCAGACGTAAGAGGATAAACTCGTGCTGTGGATGAACTAGGGTGAACTGTGTAGCAAAACTAACTGGTATGGTGCTTAGCTTGTGAGAAAAAGTTTGCTTTTCTGGAGTATGTGCTCCTAAAGATTAGAAAGGTTGGGTCTGGATTGTAGTGATATTGAAAACTGTGTTTCATATAAACATGTAAGCTGGCAACCACAGGTGAAGAAAAGAAAGGAAAGATACAAAGTGTGCACAAGATCAGATGCAAAAATAGCTCGGCAATGCCAGGGACAGTCCTGAGCGAATGACCTCAGCTACCAGTTTTTAGAGATGCTTTAATAATGCTATGTGAAATAAATTTATGGTGAAACTAAGATTGCACACTGCTTGTTGTATACCTTTCATTTGCTAATGTGCATTCCAAACAACATACTTAAGATCCCAGTCATTCTTTACGTGTTAAGGCTTGATGTTAGGCTTCCAGGATTCTTTCTCTTGATTCACTGCCAGTGTCCCTGCATGTCCTAAAGCAATGCATATTTGCTAGAAATTCCTGAATTTTTCACCCTGGGAAACAGGAAAAGTGGTATCAGCTGTTGCATGTTTAACTACAATGTTAAGCTCGAGTTTTACAAGACTACAGGGGCATCTTACTTTGTCTTAAAGGAAGATTATGAATCTATTTCTTCAGCTTGTACACAACAACAGCAACAATAACCTGGCACCTATTGCATGATTTCAGCCCTTTGATCTCCAAGTGCTTTTCAGGCAGCATGATGTGCATTATCCCTGCTTTACAAACGAAGAAACCAAAACTCAGCGTGTTTAAACAAATTTTCCATACTCTCAAGACAAAGATATTCCCAGGCATGGAACAGAACAGTCAGGCCTTATCCCCTAAACCATGCTTTTTCCAATTAATTTTAATTTTCGATTTTGTGAATTCAATTAGTTACTAGTTTGAAGATGAGTAACTAAGTTGCAAGCATCCTCAAAGTGGGTTTAATCCGCACACATTCTATTATCGAAGTTTTGATTACTGCTGTATCTTTTCTTTCTCAGACAGCTTGACCATACAGCCAAAACCTCAGTCAACACATACGTGCAGATAAAAAAAATATTGCTTTTCTTCCTGCTTTTGTTATTAGTGTATTTAGCAGTACTGACTGGCTCCACTTTTTAGTATTTTCTTAATTTAAAATGTTTCTTCCTTATTTTCATTATGCTGTCAACACTTGCCTTAACTGTGATGGCATACCAACATGAGCTCAGTTCAAAAGTCTTTATTCCTGTCATCCTAAAAAAGGATTCCAAAAAGGACAAGAAATACCATTGTTTTTAAATTACTGAATTACATGTACAAATCAGATGCTTCAAATGCCTGTTGCGTTTGTCTCAAATAAATGCTTGTATTTATGTATTCTGTATATTATACGTGCATCTATGAAGCCATGCACGTCTTTTTATAAACATGCAGTGTACACTAATGAATATACTTATATTCATCTTTTTTATAGTACTTTAAAAATATATCTGTACATAGTTTTAATCTTCACATTTTGGATTTAATGATATAAAATGCAGTAGCTCTTACTCATAAAGTATTGTTCTGGTAAAAAAGAATTCTTCCAATTAACACAAATACATTTCCATCTTCTGATGCATATAGTCTTATCTGTTAGAATGAAGTTGGATCTGATGCTGTCATTTCTTATGTCTTTGAGAAGTTTAATCTGCTTCTCTTGCTGATGGCTTCTTACTGGCTATTTTAACAATTAGTTAATCGATATCACAATTTTCCATTGCTGTTGAAGTGCAATGGCCATTTCTCTCTTTATTATATTAATTTCTCTTAATTTCTCTCTCGCTTAATTCCTCAAATTATTAAAAATTCAGAGTTTATATTATTTGACCCCATAATGAGACCTGGGGCCTAAAATAAATGCTGTGTCATCTATGACCACAGTGGACTGGTATGCTCTTATCATTATTTAAATCTTAGATAAAATTACCATTGCTATTAAGAAATGGTGGCACAACAGGCTTTATGGACAAATTAGAAATTATTGCTGACTGCCAAAGTTGGTCTAGTAGTTTCCCTAGAAACTTCTCTAGAAAAGGTTTGCCTTTCTCATACTGACTATCAAATCCCTGGGTTCCCTGCAAAAATTTGTCCCAGTAATGGAGCTGAGAAATCACAGACAACGGGTTTTCGCTTTGCACTTAGTTTGCAATATTCTAATCCAGATGAAAAATTAAAGGGTTTTTGGATTGCTTATTGTTGCTCTTTTTTATGCCTCATTTTCTCAAACTCTCCATTTTTTTTTAGCTTCACCAAAGTCAATTTTTTAATTTCACATGAAACTAACATTCCTTGGAGGACTGTGAGCTCTCCCTTCTACTGATACATTCCTCTTTACAGGAAGCCAGAGCTGCTGAAGTTGCTACCTGAAGACAGGCTCTGATTTGACTGCTTGGAATCTGGATGCAATACCATAGTCGTCTTGTTGCTAATTAATAGTTATTTCATAATTACACCTGATCTGAAGTTAGCAGACACTTGGAGGGCAGGGGACAAGGGAGACCAAAAAAGAAAGCATGTTAGCAATAGGTGTTAGTATTTACCTCCGCGAGTGATCTGCATCTCCAGCAGATTTTTTTTTTCTGAAAACACTACCTTGATTATATAAATACTTATAACAACAGTGTATTTATATTGTATAGTAATATTTAGTATGTAAATATATTGCAGTATATTTCTAGCTATATTTCTATAAACTAGAAGTAAGAGGCATCATCTTGACTGATGAGAACTGCTTCTGAGAACAGACTATCCTGAGATACCTACTGTGTGGCACAGTAGGTATCTCAAGATATTCCATTCCAGCATGGTGTTGTGAAACCATTTAGTCAGAAGCCTTATTTTCTTTCATTTTGTGTTCCTTCATTGATATGGGAACAATGTTGATATTTATCAATAATAAATAAACAGGCATAATTTAAAAAGAGCTTTTAAATGGCCAGCTATTCTGGAATAGCCCTGCACCTCTGTTTCCTATGGTATTTGTTTTTCTTCATGACCTATTCTATCTGTTTAAGGAATAAAAAAGTTTCACAACATGGTGCCTGATTTATGTCCACTTCTATAGACGTGTGACCTGCACAGTGACAGACCCAACTGTTACTAAAGGTCCCATGACTGTATGACCCTTTGAGCTATATTTACCGCAGATGCTTTTTCCACTCGTTCACTCTTTGAGGTTAACTTTTATGATTCCACAGGAGTCTTACAAAAGGTCCAGTGTTAACCATTGGGTGATATTTGAAAGACAGGTGCCAGAAAACATGAAGAACAGGATGCTAGCAAGAAACCTTATTAACATTCCTTCTACTGTGGTGGAGCACTTTATATGCAGATGACTGGTGCAAGCCTCCAGGGCAGTTAGGATCTTTCCTGCTGATACACAGTGTAGCTGGTAATGCATTTTATTGTACTGTGATAAAATAAAGCGCAAAGGTTCTAGAGAGCTTTACACACTTTACACACATTCCTATTTGATAATTTTTTTTTTATATTTTAACACACAGTCTGTTTATAATGTTTTCCTTCTATTTGCCAAGTCTATACAAATTTTATAAATACAATTTTCAGTCCTTGCTTTCATTACTAACCTAGCTGCAGTATCATCAAAAGTAATGTACTGAAGCACTTGTAAAGACTGTACAAAGGAATGGCTGTTATGCATGTAACCACTTGTTAAGCAATACCTTTGCTCTTTCAGTTTAAAAATAATTTAACAAAGTTCAGAGAAAATTAAAAATGTATAATTTAAATGGTATATTCCCTATCCAGTTCTCTGCATTTTTTTCCTGTTCTTATGCTGAAATCACCAAATATGCTTACACAAATATTTCCTAAAAGGAATTGACTCTCAAAGTTCTTATGATAAGTTTTTTGCTAGAAACTATAAATGCAAGTTTGTTTGTAATGCATAAGCTATTAATGTATTTAATGTAACAGGAAAAGATCACTTCCTGCAGTACAGCAGAGAGGACGTCATGTTAACAGTTCTTTAACTGAGGTATTTTGTCCTTCAGTGATTTATAACAATAGCTGTCTGTATGTGTGTTTGACTTTAACAGTCAACAAGGAATTTTATTTTTACTTAACTTCCCCACAGTACTTTGCATGTCTTTCAGATCGGGAATACTTTCTTTTTTGTGAAGTTTGAGAATAATACTTATCCACAGTATCTAGGCAAGGGTTAGAAGCAAAAGAAAGGGAAGAATTAAATTTCTAGGTAATGCTTTTAGTGAACTTGAAATGAAAAATCTTTGTTCTTTCCTTACTCCACAGAGACTAATTTATCTAGCACTTCTCTAAGTGGAATTTCCCTGCAAACTCACTAATGTTACTGGTAACTTGCATTCATCTTTTCCTTTTCTTTTATTATCCATCAGTATTGTTCTTTTGTTTGGTTTTTTTTAATGTGATTGACCTTTAAACCTGTTGTTATCAAACGGCAAGAAAGAGATAGAGACTCTTTTCAGCTGCCTTCGTTCCCATGTGACCTGCAGGGAGAATAGATTCAAAATAGACTAGTTCCTCCCAGGGCAATACAAGACAGAAGAGAAAAGCACTGTCATTTCCGAACAGCACAGTGCTAGAGTAAATTCAGCGTGAAAAAGGAAGGAGTTGCAGCGTGTTAGAATTCGTCCTCCACAGCCTGGATTATTACAGGAGATGGATTTCAAGAGTTTTAAAAAGCAGAGGATTTAAAAAAAACTTTGAAATAGAGTACTTTGAGAATGAGCTTCATAAGGACAACTGATGTTTGACTGCTAGAAATACTGAAGGAATTTTTCAAAATGAGCATTGTTATGAAGCCAAGATCCCGATCCACCAGCTCTTTAAGGACTGCCGACGCAATGTGGTAACGTGTTTTTTTTCTTTCAAGCTCCCCTTCCTATTATGACACACAGACATGTCCTACGAAAGTCACAGGGTTTCATTTTGACTTGATAGATTTTGCATGGTTATTGCAGATGTTCAGCTGCACAATTAATAGTAAGAAACAAAATTATGTAGCTTTTTCTTGTACAATACTGTGTGTAGCATTTTTTTAAGGAGAACTCATTACATACCTTTTTTTAACCCATTACATACGTTTTTCCCATTCAGTAGTCAAGTTCAGTCCTTGCACTTACAGGTACATTCTTAAAATCTTCATTAGATTTATTTCAGGAACAGAGTTGTAATGTAAAGCTTGCAGTTCTGGTGGCTGGAGGGTAAAATGAAGGTGTAGTTTGCGTGAGCTATTTTGGGATACTTACATGTAGTTTTGCTGCGTAAATAGAGTGACTGGTAGAGATAAGTGTCCTGGGAGGAGACAGGCTTTACAGTGGCATATCCGAGACTGTGCTGTGTTATGCTTCGTGTGTTTCCCCTCCTCTCCGAGGCTCAGAGGTGTAGAAGCAGACTGTAGTAGTGATCCACGTGTATGATTTTCTTGCAGATTTTTTGTCAGCAATCAGCAAAGTTCTGTCTTCTGATTAATTATTTTTTCTTGTGAGAACTTTATGTTTTATGTACCTTAATAGGCACCGACAGGGCAGGTTAGTATTAGGTATGTGAAATAAATTCCCTCTTCTAATGTCGCCCACATTTTTTTCCTCTCCGTGTTTTTAATAAAACACCATCATTTTAATAAGCACGTAATAAGACTAATTGTTCAGAGCTATATTTAACTGCTATAAAATGAGGTATGTTAAATATAGTCTTTGTTTAGAAATAAATGGGTAATATGGGACTGTGGGATAGACTAGTAACTTAATACATTTCTTTGTGAGGGAATATATCAAGTTAATTGAACATTAGCCTATGAAAAATTTTATGTTTCAAATAGTCTTGGTTCTGAATTAGAGCCATGTCAGTACGACCATTAAAGCAGTTAGCAATTTTTTTCTGGTTATCCTTTGCTAAAACCATTTTGTAATAAAAGAAAATGAAATAACTATACTACTCAAGCTGAAGAGTAGTCCCAGTAGTTCTCAGAAACTACTAAGGAAAAGTTTTAATAAGGAAACTGCAGTAAGCAGTGGCTTTATATCTGTATTAAAATGTAATAAAGTAATACCGTGTCGGTGAACTATATATTGCTTAAGTGTTACAGTCTGCAGGGTGTCTCCAAGATAGTGAGCTAAAACATACCTACCTTGATTATTACGTATTACTGTGCAAATAAATCAGTACCGTTCTGATTAATTCTTCTGTCTTTTAGTTACTTCTTTCTTGACTGTTTCCACTGATTCTTGCAGGAAAAAAAGAAATTCTTTCAAAGAGAAAAAATCTCATAGCCAATACGTGTACGCTGATTTGACCACCAGGTGTTCCATGTAAAATACCTGTCCGCCTCCCTTTTGTTGCCCATGTCTTTAGTTACAACGTTGATCTGGTGGGTGAGAATACCTGTTTGCTAATACTGAATTGGGAGTCCTCTGCTACCCTGCCGTTTGGAAACGCTGCCTGAGCTTGGACGTGCCTCTCGGGGAGATCCTAGGAGGCAGACAGACAAGGTACATGCTGTTCCCTGCCAGAGTGGAGCCAAGCCAGGCAAGCGCTGCCCCAGCCGGAGAACCAAGGAAAACTGGAGTGTGGAGCGAGGAGGGCAGGGGAGGGAGCTCTGGCCACTCTGAACCGAGCTCGGCTCCCTGGGGAGGGGGCAGCTCAGGCCAGCCAGAACCACCCATGCTGCTCAACGAAGCAGCCTTCGTGCTGGGCCTCAGCAGAACCACTTCCCAAATCACCTGTGTGACTTCGGTTGGTGTTCTTAATCGCCAGGCTCAGGAGCCTGTGGGTTTGTCCCCATGGGTCAATGGGGAAGAACAGCAACGCTCCGGTCTCGCCACAGTGTTAAACAGCACCACAATGCTTCGGGACAAGTGACATGATGAAGTCAGGACCACTGATGGATGTTCAGGCCAGAAGGCAGGGAGAACTACAGCCTTTAATTCTCCTTTCTTTATCTGTTAACATAGCAATCCTGCTGTGTGTTGGAGGAGCAGGGGTGACTGGAGGGAAGGAGAAAACGGGTGAATGTGAGAAGAAAAGCCTCAGGGGGCTTTGTGGGTCCCAGGAGCACAGATACTGAGTGACAGGGTTGTACTGAGGTATGGATATCCCTTTTGCAAGGGCTTCAGAGAAACGGTCCTGGGATGTCCTTGGGCTGCAGTTTCCCGTGAAGAACAGAAACCAGGCTCCCAACATGCGGAGAACAGTGAGAGAATGGAGGAGGCTTAGCAACAAGGCAGAGAAACTTCTGCTGCTGGTTCCCTGAAATCACACTCACTCTCTGTTCAAAAGATGCAATCACTGGAGCGTATGTGACCCTCTTTTCAGGATCAATACTGCAAAGCATCTGGAAGGTATCACCTGCTGGTAGTGTGCTGAGGCACCAGCTGGCTTTGAGGAGGTGCAGGTGAGCCCAGGCTGTGCGAGTGCTTCTCCTTGCAACACCCGCTCGGTTGCCACTGGCTGCTGCTTGGCATGACAGTCAACCCTCCTCTTTCTGATGCACCTTGCAAAATTTCTCAGGACGTTATAGTGACTGAAGTAAAAGCAGATAGTTGGTATTTATGCAAAATAAGAAGGTGGCTTAAGGATTATAACGTGTTGTGTTAATTCTGCTCAATTCTGCCACTCATTCCTAACTTCACGATGTGATTGTGAAGTGTGGTTGTGAATCAGAACATTTCTAGGGAATAGTCTAGAAGGGATAAATGATGGTACAGACTTTTCAGTGAGGATGACTGATCATCTTGTTATACCTGAGAAGAAATAACAAGGTAGTAAGGAAACTCACTGTAAGGTAAAACCTTGGCTGAGACAGGAGTACAGGCATTTAAATGAGAATATGACTCCACTTTCTTGACTATTTGCACTGAACAGTAGAGCAGCAGTGTCCCACAGAAAATGTCGTATTTCTGTTGTTTTTTTTCTTTTGTAATTAAGGAAAAGTTTGAACTTATAAAAAAATACTATTTTGAAGGTTAAAATTTTGGAAGTTTAGGAGAGGAACCCATGGCAGGTCAAACAAGCAAGGGTTGTTGGACAACAGCTTACTGGCTCGAAAAGGTGCAGCTGATCAGATTGTAGAACTTCATTTTTTCACGATACAGATAATTAGCTCAAAATGCTAATAAGCCTCAGGAGCATTGTCAGGTTTTTGCCACAATGCTTTTTGCATGGTGTGTCTGCAGTTGATAGTTATCTGTTTACTTTGTGAGTTGGCCTTCCTCTGTCTTTATTTTTTGTTACATAGGCCAGTGTGGGCTTTCCTGTTTTTTTTGGAACTTAGGGTTGGCTTGTCTGCAAAGGGCACATCCCAGCCTCTCCAGTGCCCCTGAGAGCAGAGGCATTCTATGATTCAGTCAGTGGTATTCTGTAGAACAATGCATCTGTTCTTACTTAACTCCAGAATTGTGTGATACTGCTTGACTGCAATATCATGAAGTCCGGTAGACTGGAAATTGATGAAGCATGTTGTCAAGCAGGACTTTCTTGTTCTATAACATATTTATAGATAAGTGAAACAAAACTGATCTGTTGGATGATCTTTTCATGACCATACCCTTAATACGTAGTTTCAATAGGGATGCTAAATAACAGTTTTATGGAATGGAGACAAGAAAATACTTGTGGCCTGACATCAGTGTATGGTGGTGTTTCTGGGGCAGAAGAGCTAGGACAAAAGAATGCAATGATATCAAGCTGTGCTGACCTGAGGTAGCTGCACTGGCTTCCTGACTTAAAGGCACCACAAACTAGAACTCTGTCATAAGCGTGACCCAGTCTTGTGGTACCCACGTTGGGCAGGAGGAAGCTGTGGCTACACCACATTGCCTAGGGACTGGCCACCCCAAAACAGTTCAGTTCCTTGGTTACTTGCTTGGTGCTAACAAGCCTATTGCCAGTATAAAGAAGATGATGAATACGTATAATAAGTGCTATTGAGTGAGTCGTATACCTCCCGGTTATTGGCCTGAGACCTATATTTGAAGTAATTGCTGACTTTCAGACTGAGAATCCCAGTGCTGGGGAGATCAAGAGCAAACACATCCTATCCCTTGAAGGAGTCTTTGTCTCTAGGGCAGAGAACAGTACGGGAATGTAATCGTGAGTAATATTAAGAGCATGCATACCACTTGGCTGCTGAAGAGTTAAGGTTTTTTATTGCTGTACTGGATGAATCTTTTTTTCCTCTCTGGTATTATGATTGTTTGTGGGAGACAAGTGCCGGTTGTGATTGCTGGCGATATTACCTGTCCCCTGTTGTCATAGCTTGTGAAACCCCTCTTGAACAAAAGAGGGTTGGGACATTACCTAATTTTCAGTTGCACTTGTAGTAGTTGAAGATGTTGAACACACTCCACTGGGAAAGTTCAATGCAAGCTGCACAGTGTCCAAACTCCTGGGGACACTGAAGTACTGAATACCATACGCAGAACTGGTGTATTTCTGAATGCTGAACAAAGTGTGCAAGCTAGACATGACCTTTCCTGCAGGAAGTCTGACTTTGATGGAATTCATAGGTGACTTCATTTAGCAAAATAGGGTTTCATAAGCAGTATGGGCCTCAAATCATGAACAACCACAGAAATTTGAGGTGTTATATGTGCTTTTGTCAGTGTCAGTGCTGATGAGGAAGCTTGCGTAGTCAGCACTGGACTATTTTCCAGAGTGTGATATGTTAAACAGTGTTATTTTTATAAAATGAAATGGAAACAAATTCTATTTTCTCCCATCAATTAAAGGTGGAGTTTGAGTTGATCATTCTATTTTCTGACAATGTAAGAAGTGTCCTACTGGGCCTGACCAATAGTCTTCCTAACCTAGTGTTCTGTCTTTACCTGCAGCAACAGGAGAACATGGAAAGCCTGTCCAATTTCTGCAGTCCATTTCCATCATCTTTCCCAGCATCTACTAGTGTTGTATTACGGATGTTACAGAATTCATGCTTGCTTGTTCTCTTTAGAGTCCATCTAAGGACCTGTTGCCCATGGATTTGTCTAATCCCTTTTTTGAATTTGCTGACATTTGCTGTCTTCCTCCACAGCCTTCTGACAACCTTCCTCACTGTGTAGAAAAGCACTTTCTTTACTATGCTTTAAAGTGTTGTGCTGCTGGTTTCAACAAATGTCCCTTAGTTCTGTCAGTGTGGCATTTGATGAAAGATTCTGCGTTCACTTTATCCATCAGCTAGATGGTTTTGTAAAGCTCGGTCATAACCACCTCAGCCTTTTCCTGTAGAAACTGAAGAGCTGTAGCCTTAGGTATTCCTAAAAAGGCTGCTGCTGCCCCATCCCTTGATGATTTTAGCGGCTGTTCTTTGTATTTCCTCAAACACCACTGTGGCCTTGAAATATAGAGACCAGAATGCACGCATGAATCAAGACATGAACACACCAAGGTTTTTATACAGTGGTAAAATTATGCCTGCTTTTTTTCTCAGTACCTTTGTTGATGATGCCCAGTATGCTTTTAGCTTTTTTGACTGCCATTTCAAGTTGAGTCAGTGATTTTAGAGAATTTTTACTGTTTTTTCTTCCAGTACCATCTTTTGGCATGGTCTTATCTCTGCATTTATTTGGAGCAGAAGTGTTATACTTGCAACATAAAATCAAATTACTTTAAGAGGAATGTGATAAGAACTGCTGTCTTGAAATAATAGATGTTTTTTTTTAATTTTGCAAAAATACTGAAAACCATGCCAAACAGAACAAATGGCAAAGTTTGACTCCAGCAAAGAAAGAGCACTTCCTCAGAGATATTCTCTTTCAAGCTACATCCAGAAAAGCATACATAATACTCTTTCCCCACCACACGCAGGCACATGGTGTAGTCCTTTGCTACTCACTTTAGCGTACAAACAATCTACTCTTGATTTTCTTGAAGATATAATCTTGTCTTTACAGCACAGTTCATTCTCACACCTTCTACCTGTGCACATCTGTAGATTACTGGGTTGCGGACAAAGCTCCGTACAAATGTAACTGGATCATGAAGCTAGTGGAGACAGGGCACTTCAATGTCTATCCCTAGCATAGCATAAGGGATAGGGCAGCAAGCTTCATGGGGACCTCACTTGACAGCTCAGCCTGAATGACCAAAACTCCATTTACAGCTGGTTCAGCTAAGGAGAGGAGGTAGGCCAAATGTGGGCTACCTCCTATCCTCATCATCCGCATCTACCTATCAATGTTGAGATGCCTCGACAGAAATCTCTTCCGTTTTATTTTTATTTTATTCCCTTCCATTACACCATGGCTGAAATAGTTGGTTGCATTTTTTTCTGAGATGAGGGGCACCTTTTTTCCAACACAATTTCCTGAGAGGCTCAATTATAGTATAAGGCGTAACAGATAGGATTCAGCTCACCTTGGCTGTGGATGCTATCTACCTGGACTTTAGTATGGCCTTTATGACTTTAATAATACTTTAGTATTATAACACTATTTCCCACGGCATCCTCCTGGAGAAACTAGCTGCTCATAGTTTGGATGGGTGTGCCCTTCACTGGGTAAAAAACTGGCTGGGTGGCTGATCCCAGAGAGTTATGGTGAACGGAGTTAAATTCAGGTGGCAGCCAGCCATGAGTGGTGTTCCCCAGGGCTCAGTATTGGGGCGAGTTATTTTTAATACCTTCATCAATGATCTGGATGACAGGATCAAGTGCTCCCTCAGCAAGTTTGCAGATGACACCAAGTTGGGCTGCAGTGTCAATTTTCTTGAGAGTAGGAAGGCTTTGCAGTGGGATCTGGACAGGCTGGATCGATGAGCCAAGGCCAACTGTATGAGGTTTAACAAGGCCAATTGCTGGGTCCTGCACTTTGGTCACAACAACCCCATGCAATGCCACACGCTTGGGGAAGAAAGCTGCCCGGCGGAAAAGGACCTGGGGGTGCTGGCTGACAGCCAGCTTAACATGAGCCAGCAGTGGGCCCAGGTGGCCGAGAAAGACAAGAGCATCCTGGCTTGTATCAGGAATGGTGTGGCCAGCAGGAGTAGCGAAGTGATCATGCCCCTGTACTCGGCACTGGTGAGGCCACACCTCAAATACTGTGTTCAGTTTTGGGCCCCTCTACAAGAAGGACATTGAGGTGCTGGAGCACATCCGAAGAAGGGCAACAAAGCTGGTGAAGGGCATAGAGCACAAGTCTTATGAGGAGTGGCTAAGGCAAATGGGATTGTTTAGTCTGGAGAAGAGGAGTCTGAGGGGAGACCTTATTGCTCTTTACAACTACCCGAAAGGCGGTTGTAGTGAGGCTGGAAAATTTATGCACTGGAAAAATTTCTGTACTGGAAGGGTCGTCAACAGCCTGCCCAGTGAAATGGTGGGGTCACCATCCCTGGAGGTGTTCAGAAAATATGTAGACGTGGCACTTCAGGACATGGTTGAGTAGGCATGGTGCTGATGGGTTGATGGTTGGACTTGATGATCTTAGAGATCTTTCCCAACCTTAATGATTCTGTGATTCCATGATAAAGATAGATGTCTGCCATACCTCAACTACTAACCTCACACTGTCAGTGGAAATACTTGCTTTCAGGGTCTGACTTACATCATGTATTTTACATGTTGCCCTCAGAAGGAGATGTGCTCTTGGTGTCACTGATTTTATCAACAACAGGTCCCCTGAATGTAAATAATAAATATAAATGGAATCTAACTTGTATATGGGCACCTGCAGTGTGCACGTTTAACCAGATTAATTCTTTCTAATGTGACTAACTTAGCTTATGCTGAATACATACTTTAATATTTAGTAGTTGTAGCATTATTTTGTAGTATAAGGAGAGTATTCATACAAAACAAGGAAGTCCAGTATGGAATGTATGTTTTGGAACACAGTAGCAAGGATAAACTGATGGCTTAGGCTGAACCTAATACTGAAAGAACCTTGTGCTCAAAGTATGGTCAATTTATATACATGAAGTCACTAAGCAGTGATGTCAGCATTCTAATGGTAGCACAAATGACTCAACCTCATTAGAGTGATTCCCATCAGATTTCAGCTACGGTGGGTTTTAATTCCAACTAATATGCACTAGAGCATGTTTCTTAAGTCACATTACAGAACACATAAGTAAATTTTTGCACTCCTTTATTTGCTGACATTGATGTCAGCTGTGAAGATGTGTGGATATATGACTTAAATAGGTGCATGACATGGCTATGGTATGATACGATATAATGTTTAAATACCTTTTTTCCTTCATCAAAAATTATGAAACATTTTCATACCTGTTATGTATAAAAAGAACAGTGCACAGCTTTAGAAGGTAAATGGCAGAAACTGTTTTTTCTCATCTGACCTCTGTTTCGAGAATTCAGAAGCACAGAGAGGAACCTGTGACTTAAATTTGGTTCTTCTCCATTTCACTTGCTTGTTTTATAACAGCACCTGACGGTGCTATTTAACACTAATACACTCAAAACCTCAAGCCCCAAGTCAAAAATCCTTTTCTCCATAGATATTTAAGAAAGACATTTCCCCTTCTGTGAAAGTGGTAAACATTGAAAAAGGAAAAAAGATTGCTTCAGAAGAATGGATAACTGTCTTCTTTTTGTCAGAGATCTTAAAATAAATTTAGCAGAGATCAGTTGAAAAATTCCATTTCAGTAGTTTCATTATGCTTTATTTCAATTTAATAATTCAAAATTATTACTCAAATGAACTATTTGAAAAAAAAGCATGTCAGACTAGAAAAAAGGGTTTATTCTGATGAAAACTTTTTGATAATTCTGAAATTTATCCTTAAATTTGTTTTAATAATTTTAATGAAATGTTTCAGTTTGAGTGAAATTATACTGTTTTATTATCAACTTTTTTAAGAAATTCCCATGTGTGCTTATGTGAGACTCTACAAATAGCTCTAGAACGTGTACCCATAGCATGTTTCAAAGAAAGACAGGCATAGGTGCTACATGCATAGAGTGCAAGACAACACATGGCAAAGACTCGTACATTGGTGACAGCTGTGCTGCCCTGGGAGCTGGTGGGATGATGCCATACCGAGGCCAGTTAGCCCTCTGCCACAGTGACATGTCTCTGTTGCTTTCTGAACCCCAGTTACCAACTCCATGTGGTGTCAGACTGCATCTTGTAGCTGCTGCCAGCATCCAGCCACATAAACATCAGGGCAGATTCCAGCAAGCACTTATAGGAAGTTCTTTCCAAGAGGTATACATGAAGAAAGAAGTCAATCACTACAAAAGCTTCTAGGTTGCTCCTGCCCTGAAGTGTCCCCTACACAAGATCAGTTACATAGGGTCGTCTTCATTGTTGGAGCTTTATAGTCATAATCATCTTTATTGACTCAGAAATTTCCATATTTAGTGATCTGAAGCTTGGGAGCAATACTGTCATGTGACACGTGACGTTTCCTCGACTTACTCAACATCTGTTTTCCACTTGTCGGGCTCCTATACATTTGCCTTATTATCTGAGGTCTAATTCCATAGCTAATTTGCTTTCACTTCCTTCCTTTTGCACATTTTCTGTCCTCCTTACTTGCATTTAAATTTTCCTTTCCAGCTGAATTTGAAATAGCCTCCCCTCATTCCTTTTCAATGTCCTGAAACTTTGCCTTTGTCAGACTGCCACAGAACAATTATTTTCATAATATGAACTTCATTAAAAGAAACCCACTTGGTTTCAGTTTTTGCCTTCAAAACTTCCAGACATAAAATAGGTATTTATACACCTAAAACTAAGCAATTGCATAATTGTGGTTTTGCAGCTTTCGTCTTTCCTTGTTCAGCCTCTCCTACACAGTTAGACAAATTCAGTTCGGTTGTAAACAGCTTAATCCTTTTAGTTTGTTTGCACTTTAGATGTGTGATGCCAGTAAACTTGGACAAGTGTACTTTCATGGATGTGTATGTACCTCCATACAGCAAGTTGTATATGTTATATCTATAACTTGCAGTTTCCTTTTTCGTATCTCTGTATTTTCCAAGTGTGTCTGGTGTGCTAAAAATTTGATTTAGTCCTCACAAGTTATATTTGTTCAAATTTAATGTGATAAACCAGAGTGTGATAAAGCCAGTACTCCTTATGGTCTGTATGGCCAAACGAAGTGCATCACGCGTCCGCAAGTGACCCCTTTTGTCTTAACAGTTTGTAGTCTTACTGCTGTCATCTCATGCCATCCTAAGGTGTGTCTGAATTAAATTGTATGTGTGAATACTATTTTCTTTTTCCCATCCGAACTTTTGTTCCGGTCAAGTTTTTTTCATTCATAAAAATATATCTGCTTCTATTATTTAGCACTTGGCATAGCTCCAGTAATTTTTATATAAACCCAAGACTTACACTCATGTGAAATTCTCAGCTTTCACATTTAAAAATAAAGGAAAGGTTTTAAATTTTAATTCAAAGTTTCAAAAATTAAAAAGTGAGGAAAAGCTCTGTTACTTGTTTTTGAAATCTCACCATTTTAAAGACAATCCCATCACCCATGCTTGTGTAGTTGATGGAGGAAACAGTGTAGATCTAGTAGGCCATTCAGAAAATCAGCAGTGACATCCTAACACAGGCAGGTGCTCCCAGCTTTCCTCTGAGCTCTCTCCCCAGGGACTGCTGGGGAGCCCGGCCTCCACATTCAGACATCTGTGCAAATCTGTGCTGTAAATCTTCCCCACATGATCTATAAACAGACGTTTTTTCAAATTTTGCCAAGTGATGCTGGCAACTTTTTAGAAAACAAAAGCTATCTTTTTGTTTTGTATATTTACTTCTTATTCTTGATTCATGTGTGTATTTACTTTTCATGCTTTGCATAAAGATGGTATGATAATCTGCTGGGGTTGCAACGTACATAGGAAAAAGGAAATACAGAGGAAGGACGTCTGATAGACTGAAATGCCGTTTCACAAATGCTAGATAGATCTCATCCAATTCCTGTGTACAGTTTTTCATCATTTCTGATCTGTTCAGTCTGAAACTGCATTAAAAATTTGTTGGCCTGTATAGGCTCACTTTGTGGACAGAAATATGATGAAGTAAAGATGAACATTTAAAAGTTAGCAGGCCTGCACTTGCAGTAAGAGTGTAAGATTACTATTTAAGCTAGCTCTGACAGACTCAATAATGGTAAAATGGAACATGTTCACTTATGACAAATGAAAATTTACAACAAATTAAAATGTCAAGTCGCAAAACAACAACAGTAACATCAGTACAGCTGCTGGTAGATGTTCTGGTTATACTCATCAGCAGATGTTTTTCGGTAGTAGAGGGCATATTAGTCCTTGGTTGCTGTTTTTGCATACTTCTTTGGCTACCGAAAAGAAACACACACAGAGTTACCCTAAGAAGGTCAGTAATGGAAAAGGAAAAAAAACACCGTATGTTGTTTTGGACTGGAAATGGAACTTGGGCCCTGAAGGGATCCCTTGCTGTTGCTGGAGAACCACGTCCCCTTTTCCACCCACTTCCATTGTAACACAAGTCTTCTTCTATGCATGTTCAGTGACGTGAAATCAATTAAAAATGTACAAAGGACTGATCCACTTGAGCATGATTCTGTAAAGTACAGCTTGAAAGCAGTTTGTAGCCAGGCAGCTAGGCTAAAAGGGACGTTGAAGTAGATGTTGCTAACACTTCCAAATGAGTTTCGGGTTTTCTTCATGTCTCCTTCAATTTTACAATACTTTAGTCTTAAGACAGTACTGAATTCTGAAGTTGAAATATCCTGTAATTCTATAATTTAATTACCTACTATTCTTACTATCTCTTGTGAATCATACCACCACCTGGATGTTGAACAATTCATCCAGTACAGCCTGCTGCTTCAAACAGACTCTGCTCAGGCCATTCCTGGCATCTTGTTTGCTTAGGAACAAATCTTCTGTTCGTTTAAATGGAGGAAACTCTATACCATAAATTAAGCAAATGCTTATTTAGAGCAGCAGACAATTAGGTTTGGATAGGTTTTCCTTCCTGGCTCATATTCTGGTTCTTGTTCCTTTCTTCTCTAAATTTCTTTGGATTTATTCACCCTTTAATACCCACTGTTTCACAATTTATTTTTTAAGGGATTCTGAAAAAGTCAAATCAGACCTGTTTGTGTTCTTTCTACAAAACAGGGCTGAAAAGAGGAATTGAGTGTTTGTCAGGAACTATTGTGATTTGTTTCTCTCCAGACTGGAAAACAATTATGTTTTCCTGACTTCTTCTCTGTCTTTATTCTACAGTATAAACCTTTGTATGAATCAGATAATGAGATAGTAGGCATGTGCCTTTTCTGTCACAGGGGAAAAACATTCTGCTTAAGTCACTCTTCGGTTTACATCTTGCACAGTGAGCATTTTGGTTGTTTTGTTCACAAAGTATTCAATACTGTAGAACCATTTTTATATCACCTTTCATAATTTTCAGGTTTTTTCTTCTGCTTTAGCAAACGGACTTCTAAAATTTGAAATTTCGTATTTCCCTCCTCAGCAGCTCATGATACATCAAAACCTGCACTGCAGAGGATCCCAAAAAACAGTTTCAGCTCATTGTTCAGTGCCGTTTTGATAGCTATGCTACTACCTCTGCAAGACAGTCAGTGTCTGAAGAGCTGGCCAGATTGTTGCCCTCTCCTGCTCTTTATTAAAGTCCTGATTTGATACTTTTGTCTGCCTTAAGTTGCTAGCAGTTCAAAACATACTGATAAGCTTCACAAGAGAAAGAAATCAGTGATTTAGAACCCAAGGACAGTAAAGCTGTTTACCAGGCTGTTACCTGTTACCACAGGAAATCCCTGTGATGTTAATCTTTCATTTGTACTGCCATATAGAGGAAAGCTGACAAGAATCAAAGAGTAATAGGCACAGAGGAAAAAAAATTTACAACGTTCAAGTGGAAAGATACGCAGCATAGGGGATCCTTTAAAAGTTAGAATGTTTATGAAAGGCATGGTAAGAGAACACATGGATTAAAGCCAGTGGAACCCCTGGTTCAAGCCTTGCCAATGATCAGTGATAGCCACTACAACTGTGTAATTAATTGCTTTTTAAGAGTTCAGCCTATTCTGTGTTAGTTCTCAAGCAAGCTGTTCAGATGCCCTTCTTTTAATGAGCCTGAAAATGATGCTGGCTGGCTCAGTGATATTGAAGCTGAGCCCTTTCCAGCCTAGTCTGCAGAAGTTTATTTTTTGATTTATCCTCTTGGAAACACTGGCCAACCCAATGTCTGGTTTGGTCTTTGTTTTAATGTCCCTCTTGTCCCGTGACAGTCACCTCAGTGCCATCTGCTCTGAATTCCGTACTATTAAGGGAAGACCCATGCTTACCTGGGTTTCAGTATGACTGAAATGACCGTTTAGGTTTAATGCCAGGTAGGTTTCAGGACATTTGGGAAAACATGTAAAGTGACTCAGTCAATACTGGTGCAGGCACTGTTTTTATGCTTGGTAACACTATGACTAGTGACTTAATCACTGACATATGTTTTCTATTCTTTTAAGGGCCAGAGATTTGAGGTGGAAAAATGTTAGGAAGCATTCTTTGAACGCCTAGTGGTGGCAGCAGCCTTCAAGGAGTCTTAGCATTTGTGGCAACTGAAATGCCACAATCGCCTATTAGAAGGATTTTGTCTCTTACAGCGTTCCTCTTGGTTTATAACTGATGTGCTCGCTGTTATGCACACACACAGCTAGCCCTTCCAAACGAGTCTGACTTTCAGCTCTAGAGGTCTACAGCTCCATGAAGTGAAGTCCTTGCTCGTATTTATCAGCAGTGCCATCATTTGTCTTTGATTCACAGATAGTGATTACATTTGCATTTTTGGCAAGCAGGGTGTTCACGGCTGTGAAGCAATGTATTTTTCTTCTTGGAATTTCCATTCTTGGAAAAGACTGGAAATTAATAACTAGGAAATGACATTTTGTAAAGCCATCACAGCTTTTAATCTTGTCCAGACAGTTTTTCCACCTCAGAAATGCATTCCCCCCGTGTCAGTAAGATGACCTTATGGCTTTGTTACTGATACTGTGCATTTGCAACTTTCTCACAATTATTTATTTCAACAGTAAAATAGAACTTTGTATTTATGCTGTCAGTATCATTACATGGTTTTAGATGGGTGGGAAGCACGCATTTTTCAGTTTCTAGTAGCTCTTCAGAACATTTTACTTAATCACTTAGAATTGATTGATTTACTAACCAGTAGTTATTTTCTTATCGATTGCTGCTAGTAGAAATAGAAGTCTGGTGTAATTTCTAGTAATTGAAAGCAAAACACTGTAGCTCTTTTATCATTAAGATAGACCAGCTGCTCGCTCTGCCTTCTCCAATTTTTGTGTTTCAGATACTGATCATGGTAATATTTGGGCTTTTGCTCCAAAATAAGATTTTATTTTAATTTATATGTTCATTGGCAACTAGAAATCCAGAATGACAAAACAAAGAAAAATTGCTTTCCTGTTACTTTCAAAATTCCTTGGAAGAGGCTATTGAAATACTAATAAATGTATCTAATGAAATAAAACAATGAAATAATAATAAAATTATAATATTAATTAAAAATCCACTGCAGTTTTTTTTAACTGGAGAAGAAAATCTAAGGGCTAGCAGCTCTTGGAATGTACTTTTTCTCATGAGGATGTCCCTTTTCTTCAGTCTTTCCTGTAAATTGGTAAATTCTATTGGTAAATCCATTTGTTTGCTAGAGATATTTATGTGCTAAAAAGGATGGGTTTGGAGGACAAGGATCCTTTGGTGTATTTCTTCCCCCTTCTCCACGTACTTGGCCAGTCCATTCCACCTTTGCCTGCTGCTTTTCCTTTGCAGGTGTGTGAATATTCTCTATCATGTTATGGATTCTGTCATAATAATGCTGATGAGCAACAATTTTGAGAGCAATCTTCTGAACCTCTTTGACATTGCTGTATTATCTCTGTGTGACTCAGGATCAGCATCTGGTTTCAGAGTTACCTCTTAGTTCTTTTGACATTAAATTAGCCCCAGACACTGTATTCCTTGAAGCAGAAGAAAAGGCCCCATTCCTGATATTTAGCTTAGCAGAGTCAGCTCTTGTGCAATAATCTTTATTGCAGCTGCTTGGAATATAAATTAAATCCAGCTTTCCATAAAGGATGGAACAGAGAAACAATCACAAACATTGCTGTGTAACATAATAGTTCACGAAGATTAAAAATATACAGATATTCCCATTACAGAATCACAGAATGGTAGGGGTTGGAAGGGACCTTAAAGATCATCTGGTTCCAACACCCCTGCCATGAGCAGGGACATCTTCCACTAGACCAGGCTGCTCAGAGCTCCATCCAGCCTGGCCTTGAACGCTGGCAGGGAGGGGGCATCCACAGCTTCTCTGGGCAACCTGTGCCAGTGTTTCACCACCCTCATGGTGAAGAATTTCTTCTTAATATCTAAATCTGCCCACTTTTAGTTCAGAGCCATTCCCCCTTGTCCTATCACTACTGGAGCCTTCTCTTCTCAAGACTGAACAGCCCCAGCTCCCTCTGCCTGTCCTCATAGGAGAGGTACTCCAGCCCTCTGATCATCTTCATGGCCCTCCTCTGGACCCACTCCAACACATCCATGTCCTTCTTATGTTGGGGGCTCCAGAGCTGGATGCAGGACTCCAGGTGGGGTCTCACGAAAGCGGAGCAAAGGGGCAGAATTACCTCCCTTGACCTGCTGGCCACGCTTCTTTTGATGCAGCCCAAGATATGGTTGGCTTTCTGGCCTGCAAGTGCACATTGCCAGGTCATGTCCAGTTTTTCATCCACCAGTACCCCCAAGTCCTTCTCCTCAGGGCTGCTCTCGAGTCACTCTCCGCCCAGCCTGTACTTGTGTTTGGGATTGCCCCAACCTACGTGCAGGACCTTGCACTTGGCCTTGCTGAACTTCATGCGGTTCATGCAGGCCCACCTCTCCAGCCTGTCAGGGTCCCTCTGAATGGCATCCCTTCCCTCCAGTGTGTCAACCACACCACACAGCTTGGTGTCGTCGGCAAACTTGCTGAGGGTGCACTCAGTTCCCCTGTCCATGTTGCCAACAAAGATATTGAACAGCACTGGCCCCAGTACCAACCCCTGAGGCACACCACTTGTCACTGGTCTCCACCTGGACATTGAGCCATTGACTGCAACTCTTTGTGTGCGTCCATCGAGCCAGTTCCTTATCCAACGAGTGGTCCATTTGTCAAATCCATGTCCTTCCAATTTAGAGACAAGGACGTCATGCGGGACAGTGTTGAATGCCTTGCACAAGTCCAGGTAGACAATATCAGTTGCCTGTCCTTTGTCCACCAACGCTGTAACCCCATCATAGAAGGATACCAAGTTGGTCAGGCACGATTTGCCCTTGGTGAAGCCATGTTGGCTGTCCCCAATCACCTCCCTGTTATCCATGTGCCTTAGCATGGTTTCAAGGAGGATCTGCTCCATCATCTTGCCAGGCACAGAGGTGAGACTGACTGGCCTGTAGTTCCCCGGGTCTTCCTTTTTTCCCTTTTTAAAAATGGGGGTGATGTTGCCCCTTCTCCAGTCGATGGGGCCTCCCCGGACCACCCATATTATTGGTTATATCAGTTTCTCAGGTGTCAGGGAATTGTTTGAACTTTAATATTTGGAGTATAAGCAGAGATTTCCCCTCCATTCTTCTCTACTTTAAATACTCCTTGAGGATTTTCTTTTGTTTTAATCAAATGCTTCATGTCTCAAGCATCCTTGTAGAAATCCCTTAAATTTTACAAACCCAGGAAAACTCTGTAAATCTATGGTTATTAAGTTGCACTCTTCTGTTGACACTTAAGTTTATTAGGAAAACTGTATTGCGTATTTCATACACGCTATCCTTTTTAATAGCGTGTATTTCTCATGGATGGGCAGGTTCTTATCTGTTGGCAAAGAGCTATGCCTGGAGGGGGAGTAAAAAAGGAATAGTGCAGAAAAATATGTAGTGTCGAGTCTTCCTTAAGGCACAACTACCAGATTCCCAGGAGCAGACACTCGCCCGCGTGCTGTCCTGGCAGGGCTATGTAGTAGAGTATGCCAAACACATATTTGGCTGCTGTCAGGTTTTTCTCTTTCAGGCCTCAGTAGTGTTTCATCTGCTGCAACAATTACTCCTGTTTAACCTTTATTTTCAAATGCTATAGTCCTTTTTTTTTTGTTCTAAAAAAAAAATCATCTCATTCTGCACGAAAGGAAAATTCATAATGATTTTCTGTCTTGTATAGAGTTGACAGAAATAAAAACCACATTTAAAAAAAAATCTAACCAACTTCTTGCCTGAAGTGAAAAAGATTTTCTTTTTCATTTTCTAAACTTTTTTTCATAAAATTTCTTATAATAAATTTTTAATTATTTTTTTCCTCTGGTTTTTTTTTGGGGGGGGAGGGAGGGGGCAGTGTGCCATTATTCCCTCAGTTTCCTTCTAGATGTTACAGAAATATCAGGGCTAATGTCTTCTTCCACTCCATTTTTAATGGTTAAAAGGTCTTAAAAAGCAAATGTACCAAAAACAATTAAATAAGCAAGTCTTTCTTTCCTCTTGCTCTTCCTATTCCTTCAAATGTTTCCTATAAGGAAAAACAGTAAAATTTCTAAATTTCTCTTTTTCCCACCCAAATCCACTTTTGATAGGTTCTTAAAAAGCATTGTTTCTGATATTTCTACTTCTCTTACTACTAATCCCAGCTAAATACTAGTTTTAGCTCTTAGAAATTTTATATATATATATATATATATTTTTTTTTTTTTTTTAAATGGCCAGAGCTCTTAGCACTTTAGAAAGTACCCATTTTGCAGGTAGGGAAATGGAAGCACAGAAGGGGCTAAAATGATTCACTCAGGGTGACTCATCCAGTGAAAGAACAGGTTTTGTATCCTGTTATCCTACTTCATTCCTGCAAAAGAAAAGAACGAAACAAAGGATTTCCTGATAGCTTATGTAGTAAAATAGCAGTGTCCCTCCCTCGGCTGCCTGGGAGTCCCCACGCCTGCTGAAGGTTTCTCCTTTGGAGCCAAAGCCTCTGAGGGCAGGTTCTGCTCCAGGATCCCAGGCTGGACACAGCGATGGACGGACGGTGCATCTGCGGTGGTGCCAGCTGGGGAGGGCGCAGAACCGCATGGCCACGTGTGTGATCCACCTAGCAGAGCTGTGGGTGTATGGGTTGAGTTTTGCTAGAAAGAACTGCTTGAAAAGTATTTTTTATTTGGCAAAATTGTTGATTCTCCTGAGAACACTTTGCAGGATCAAATAACCATATGTCAGGGGAAAACAGTTGGAAACAGGGCTTGTTCCAAAAGCCACAGTGTTACAGTGACATTTCTTCAGCTGTAGGGACTGGCGCTAGATGCTGGCGTTTCTCCTTCCCTGTCTCCTGGATTGCGCATTTTGTAATGTTTCCAGAGTGAGCTAATCACCTCCTTGGCTGCAGCATTTATGGCATGTCCTGTCCCAATTTCAGTAACAACATCAGTATCAAGAAAATAGACTTCTGGAGTCAAGTTGCAAAACAGCTTTTTTGCACACAGTGAAATAAATCATATACAATTTTTCCTGAAAACGGGAAGCTACTTACTTCAAAAGATGGCCTTATGCATTTGATTTATTTTGGGTTTTTTCTGTTTGTAAACAGATGGCATTTTAATCGTTCTAAGAAACTCTGTTGTACAGTTGTTAGGATTTGACTGAACTTTGCGATGCTTTTGGTAGTTTAGAGATGTAATCCTTTGGTGTTTGCGAGAGGGCTTGCAGAAGGGATGAGGAGAGGCAGCCCATTTTGCCTGGTGGAGAAAGGCAGCAGGGGAGCAGTTCCAGCAGGGAGGATGGTTGATGGACAAGCACAGCAGTAAGCAATCAGTCTGCTGCCCTCCCGAATTCTTAATGCAGACTGGAGCACAAAGTTCGTCTCTGAAATTGCCTTGTGCTTACAGGTAACTTCATAATTGATGAGAAAAGCCTGAGCTGTCCTAGAATGTATTGATAGCTCTGTAGATACATATTTCTGTGTGGGGCAGGATGAGTTGTAAATTTCAGTAAAACACACACTTTGGTGTTGCTTTGTGAGGAGAATGTTTGATTTTGTTTTGCAATACACAGGGACTTCTAACCACTTTGGCTTGTCAGATCGCTCTTATTTATTAAAAGGGGGGATTTGGTTCCTGTTTCAGCCCACTACATGAAACCTGCTTCCAAGTTTGCTTAATACTGGAAAAAATGTCTTGTTACAAGCGAAGAGTGTAAACTGATATTTCTGTCACCACATTCCTCCACAGAGGAAGACTTGTTTCATTGGTGAGACATGTTTACTTTAGCTCTGTGTGTGTGGCATTTGAAGACTGCAGCAGCTAGTGTTTTGTTGTTTCTTGTTTCTATTTAATTTGTGAATAGTTCTTGAGAACTCATAGGCTTCTGCTTATTTAGGTATTTTACCAAATGATAGTTGCATAATGTAAATAGTAATTTTACACCTTATGTTCCTTATTTTGTTAATAGCACAGTATTTGTAGCTTTGTAACTTTTGCTTTATAGATTTTGCTTTCAGAGCCCAACAGTCATGTGTGCGATAGGGATCTTACAGTGACTTTGCAGAAACTTTGTAGACAGTAAAGGAGCACAAGAGATTTTAGTGAGAACATGTTTATATTACAGTCGTACTCAGTCATAATGAGACTATGAATGAGATGTTCCAATGATCTTGAAGTCTGCAGGAGATGATGTTGATCAAACATGCATTATAACCAAAATGGAATGTGCACTTGCGCATCTGCATACTAACCATTAGAAAGCAAATCTGCAAGACTGCATTTGAAGTCTGTGATTTCTGATGGTCTACCAGTAATGGCTATTGATAGTGCTACAGTAGGCTGAAAAAGAAAATTGGAGAAAAATAACAGCAAATGCAAGAGTTCAGATTAAATTAGTTTAGATTAGGCCATCTCTCCAATGTGTGCACAAACGTATATACAATAACCTCATATTCGCGTTACTGTGGTTCCAAAGACAAGCACAAAAGGAAATGCCAATGTTACAATTAGTTTAGGAACCTTGTTTTAGTCCTGTCCATAAATAATTTCATAAAGACTTTACCTATATGACTCCATACTGCTTTTACTTCACTGAGTGCACAGAATTAATGCAATTCATGAGATATTTGGTATTCTGTTATTTTCTTGCTGCTCATTATATGGCCATGTGCTTTATTGACAGCCTGCTGTTCAGACCTATTGGAAAAGCAGTTATAGTGCTTTCATTGGCTTTTCTATGGTGTTCATCACTATATTTTACTTCTTCTCACAGATGATTAAATTAATTTTCATATCACCCATGTGATATGAGGAAGTAGTATCATCCTTACTTTACCTAAGGAGAACTCAAACACAGAGATTAAAGTGAAAGTATTTTCTAAATTGAATATCCAAAATAAGATGTCTGGGACTTTCAGGTTTTTATCTGCTTGCCATAGAATGACTGATGTATTCTGAGCATAGCTTTTATGAAAGGATGAAAGAATGCTGAAGGGCTGGGATATCCTGAGGAGGTATCACTTCTATTTGCTTGTTCTTACCCTCTTCTATTGGCATTCACTTTTGGCCGCTGCTAGGCACAGAACAGTGGATCTAATAGTGTCATAGAATCATACAATGGTTTGGGTTGGATCCACCCCCAATGCCATGGCCAGGGACACCTTCCACCAGACCAGCCTTTTACACTGCCAGGGAGTGGGCATCCACAGCTTCTCTGGGCAGCCTGTTCCAGTGCCTCACCACACTCATAGTAAAGAATTTCTTCCTTATATCTAATCTAAAAATACCGTCTTTATCTTGAAGCCATTGCCCCGTGTCCATGTAAAGAGTTCCTCTCCAGCTTTGTTGTGGGCCCGCTTCAGGTACTTTCAGGCTGCTATAAGATCTCTCTGGAGCCTGCTCTTCTCCAGGCTGAACAGCACCAAATAAGTAAGTGGCTGGTTCAGTATCAGGTGCTCTGCAGCTTGGGCAAATATTCTTCCCAGTTTCTGATGATAAAAGCACTTTTACCCTTCTGTAGTCCTTTGCCTGATTCAGTACCCACTTTCTTCAGTGAATGAGACAAGTACCCCGCTGACAGGGCCTTGTTCCTCAGACCCTCTTACACTCTGAGCAAGGCAGGATATTTTTAAAAAATAATGTAACATTACTTAATATTTTTTCCATAAAGCAGATACATGAGGTGACTGACCTTAGGTTGGCCTAAGATTACAACTTTTTGAAATTTATGAAGATGTTCACCGAATCAGCAAAAAAAGCATTTTGCAGACACTTGGCTGAGCTCCACTTCTCTGCTGCAAAGTATGAGTCTAGAGTATCTCACAAAACAGCTTCTAGATTTTTTTAAAAATAAGATAAAGTATACATTTCTCTGCTACTTCCTCATCAACAGCTGACCCATTTTCTCTCAAAAAAAAAATTTTGGAAGGGAATTTTCAGCATCACTGGACAGAATTTAGTAACAGTAAAAAGAAACCACAGTCTTACAATGCAGAGCGCCAGGGAGCCCTCTTTAGGTAATGTTATTAGGCATTATAATAATAATTAAATAATGTAATAAAAATCAAGAAAAATAAGCCCCAAATGATACATTATTGTAGATTATAATTTGTTTTGGAATAGTGACGAGTATTACCTTTATTGACATACCAGGTACTCAGTGAATGTTCTCAAGGTCTACAATCAGTATAAAATAAAATACAGTATGAGCATGTACACTCGAGATATTCCAGTCTTGGCACCCTTCCAAGGCAAGCTCCTGACCTTTTTGTTTCCCTTTAAAGGTTATTTCTTGAGTGTGGCAAAGCCTGTAGCAAGGATTTCCAGAACCCAAGTTATGAAGTGGAACTTGATACATTTAGTAGAAGTCTAGGGAAGTGGAAGCAACTAAAAAAGTAGCAAATTTGGTAAACTAAATACAAAAATACAAAATGCACTATAAAAAATACAAATAAAAGAGAAATCCAAACACCCACTATGTAAAAAACTGAAATAGAAAGAACTGAAGTTGAAAGAATTTCAATGAAACAATTTTGAAAAAGCAAAGTACAAAAATTTGAGAGCGCTCAGGCTCTTAATACCTTGAGCTTTTAAGCTTTAAACAATACATACCATGATTTAAGTGACAATTGCCGCTAACATAACCCAACACGAATTCTTGCAGAAGTAGAATTCATATGTGATTTATTGGTAGCAATTGTTTATTGCAATGAGAGGAATTTTACAACAGTGTGAGGAAAAAAACATTGCTTGTCAAATATAATTGTGTCTCATTTTCATGGAGCTATAATTGGCATAGGTAATCTAGCATAACACTGGAAGACACTTTCTTTGCCTAGAGAGACAACTGCAATTTCTTATCCAGCTGCCTCCTGTCCACTCTCCTTTGAAGCTCACCTTGATTTCTTGTAGATGGCTGTGTGTGTATATCATACTGGTGAAACAAACCATCTTATCTTCCGTGCGCAGGGTTCTTATGGCTTGGGCTATAGACCTTCTTCTTTTGGGACTTTTCTGTCCACAGCCCTTATGCATTTTCTGGAAAACACACTTTTTGAAGACAGGTTGGCTATGCAAAAGACTTAAATAGTATGAGCTGGATGATGTTGAGGGATGCAACCTCCTCTTGTCATGATGATTGCGTCTCCTGGCTCTTTGGACCTCCTTCTGTGCCGCATTCTCTGGGATGGGAGAGTAGCCAGGAGTAACCATGACTGCTTTTTCCTGTCAGCATCTGGCTGGGGCACTCTTTGCTGAAGATCTCTGCCAGTAAGCACAGGGTACATGTAACCATATCTTCTGTGACCATGCCAAGTTTTTAATCATCATTATGGCTAGATATGATGATTCTTCGGAAGGATCTGTTTGCCAGGAAGCTTCCCAATGCATACTGGTGTTAGCCCTGAGGAACATTTACACATATTTTCTTCATTCTGTGTGCTGTCATCAGTACTGTAGGGTATTGATTTAAGTGTTACCAGTCTGAGGAACTACCTCTTTTCCTACATACTTGCTCTATCACACCACCAATTCAGAAAGAATATGTAGGCAGTCTGGCCATTTCTGATAATGGCATCCATCTGAATTCACAGAAAGAGGAGGCTGAGCTCTTTCAGTGTATTGGATTTTCCTTCTCCAGCAGCAGTCTCCTTCTCAAACATGATCTTACATTCATTTTCATATTTTAGTTTACCCTGAAAGAAAGGTGTTTCACTAATATTTTAAGGGAGTTGCATTTTCATTAGGATTAGTCAGCATGCTTGATAGATGGTTTGCATATTTTTATAAATTGCTAGATAAACATTTTTCAGTGCTTTGAGATTTGATTCTAATACATTTAAAGTGAGATAAAATTAATAGCAAGGTGAGTTACAGTAAATACATGCTATGTAGTCACACTCTGAGCAAGGTTGGTTTTGTCCCCCAGTGTCCAAATACTCAGAAAGTAGTGCTGCAGAAAAGAAGTGGGGATAGTTAGATCAATACTCACCCTGGAAAGAAAAACAGTGTTGTTCTAGAATTTCTTGAAGAAATTAGGTAAAGTGACTTTTTAAAAAAAGAGTTTGAAGGTACTTTAGTATTTAAAGCCCAGAGAAAAGGTACCCTGTGGAAAATAAGTTCAGACATCATTATGGAATGATTTAAGTGAATGGTGACAGACAGACTGTAACTAAGCAATGACAATAATAAGGTGGAGAACCGTCAGTCCTGTTGAGACTGCACTCCTAGCAGCAGCAGCAGGAGCCAGTGGGTGCCTGGGGCCGGCTGGCTGGGGCTGCTTGGGAGCACCCCCGGGGTTTGCTGCAAACTCTTTCTCACGTCTAGATTAAGCAGTTCTATTTTTCAGCCTTCTTTACCTCAGGTTACCCAAAATAGTTCCGATGCTTCAATATTTTCTGTAGATTTCCTCATTCAGACCTTAACCTGCCACAGACTATATCAGAAGCCTTGGGGAAAACAGCTGATGTCTTGGTGGCCTTTTTTCATCATCTAAAAATGGGAATACTAGTCCCAGTAGGACTTAAACCTAGTACAAGCCTGAACAGACTACCATACTTCTTCAAAATTGTTTTGCATTTTGTTTCGCTTGTGTTTTTTGTTTGCATTTTTATTATACTGCAAGAAGACAACTATTTCAGCTTCAAAGAAACATCAAAACATCAACTCCAAGTAACAGGATCTGGATCTGGCATTCTTATTGGAACATCACATTAGTAGGAAGATGTTCACTTGCAAGAGCCATGTCCAGAGAATAAAAATTGCTGGGTGAGGGAAGATCCTCTCTCCGAGGAAAGAATAAAAGCAATTACAAAAAGAATCCCAGTATGACTGGGTGCAACAAGCAAATTGATTTAATAGGTTCAACAAAGGCTTGCGTGTCAAATGCATAGACCACTGAGGTATAATTAAGAATAATGAGGAGACATTATGAAAAGTACACCTTGAATTGAGTATGAGGAGACTGTTCAAAGCAAAACACTCAAAGATATGGAACAGTCATTACAGGAAACTCCTTGCTTGGTAACTTCATAACAAAACACAAAACAGTTTCTTTAGAGAGATTGGCTGCATTTCCCAAGACAGTTGCTAGAAACTCAGGAGACAGAAGCTCAAATAGATAGCTGGAGTTCCTTTGCTAACATGTTTGAGTAGACTAATTCCTAACATGTTTGAGTAGACTAATTCTTACAGACATTTTTGTTTCTGTGTATTTTTTTGTCCTACACGTGTTCTATTTGCCTGTTATCTGGGCTTTTAATATTAGTATTAAGCCTTCTTATACTCTGAATGTTTCCAAAAACAGTTATGCCAAGACTAAAAGCCAAGTTCTGCTGCTAAAAGCAAACCTCATGAAATGTCACATTTTCTTCCTTTGCTGGCAGTTTTGATGCTGGAAAATCTATCCACACTGCTAAAAATGGATTTAATCATAGGGCTTGCTTGCTGAGTCGCTTAACTGGAAACCCAAAGCCACAAGTAGATAGTTGGCTTGAATTCTCCAGTGATACATGAAAACTCAGATTTAGATCATATATATCATTCGCTTACAATTCACTGCACATATTTTTAAGCAATGGAAGGCAAAAGTTTTTGTCAATTTTGCTACAGAGAAAATGAAAATTATCAGGTCACATATAAATGATTTTTTTCTTCAATTGTAGAGAGTTGATGTGATATATTCCTTCTAAAATGTCAGTATAAATATTTATCTTTTTTTTCTGCTTATTTTCTTGATGTCTTTAGTTTTTCCTAAGTATAGCGGAAAAGACAGAAAGGAACGTAGGAGAAAACCAGATGTAGTCTTTCCCACGTCGCTGGGTAGACACTGTCAGAAAGGAAACATTGTGAAAGGTCTTCAGCAGAGAATTAATATAAGGAATAAATTTCAGGCCTGCTATTCAGTTATATAAATCTACTGACGTATTTTTGCAGTTTTTTTCTGATGCTGCAGGTTAACCTATTTAACATCTACAGTCCATTGGGAGCCTATGGCAGGGGCTGATTACTGGCAACTTGTTTCTTTCTGATAAAGAAAATTCTAAAGCTTCATCTTTATTAAACCCTGGAGATAAGCATGTCTGGCAAAAAAGGGGACACCCAAGGCAGTTGTTGGCTCAGTTTAATGCTTAGTTTATTAATAAGCAATAAAAAAGCCCAAGAGAAGTCATAAAGACATAACCAAAGTGCTTGTCCAGTCTAGTTAATAAATGTAAAGTGTGTCTAAAGTCAGTATTTCACAAAGAAATTATGATAATTATTTGGTGTATTATCAAATCTTTGGACAAATTTACAGCTGAATTCAGTGAGTTTGGTGAATATATTTAGTGTATAAAGTAAAACAGAATTTAACTACCTAAAACACATTGATTAAAACTCCATTCTTATCAGCAGATAATGTCAGTTCCAGAGGAATAAGTTTTTGTCTCTGTCCTCATTCATTCCTTGCACTGCCTTCTCTGACTGAGAGCTGTAAAATTAATGTAAGAGAATCAATGTCTACCTCACATAAAATGCTTTCTAATGACATAGGAGTCCCTGTACATTTTTTGAAGAATCGGGTCACAGTGGGCGTCATTCCACAGTAACTGAAATGATCTGTTCTACTGAGATAACCTGTAATTAATGCAGAAGTTGCATTAATTACATTGTCTAAGAAAAGAAATCATTGTCTAAGAAATAAAACTTTAAACTGCCCTGCTTTGGTTTGAGGCACACGCATCTCCAGGATACACAGCAGCGAACTAATGCACACAAAGTCTGAGAGCACATTACACTCTGCCTGTCGCATCCAATCTGACAGGGAATGAGCTTTCCCATTCCCTGGGCTTTTATACCAACCTATCCTAGATACAGGCACACTGTGCCCTTTCTCTACAACCCTCCACGTTGATGGTGGGTCGCACCAGCTGAGGCAGCCCACTGCTTTTTTTCATCCCAGGCAACCCAAGTAACAAATTCGGATTCTGCATTTGAAGGGACTGTCTGATCACCCCCTTTCTCCAGGAGCTACAGGCTGCCTCCTCCAGGGGTGGGCTTCTGCCCTGGGGCACAAGCGATGAATAGCTTACCTTTTCCTTGGAGACATAAATAAAGTTTTATTACCTTGCTTTTTCTCTAAATAAGACCCTGCCCAAAGGCAGTTGCTACAGGGCTCTTCTGTGATAATTTTAGTGAATTACAGCTGCTATGCCAAATGCACCCTTTCAGTGTGATGGTGGGATTATGCTTCCAGGTGAAAATACAGGAAGGGACTTCTGCGAAGTAAGGATGTTGAGATGCATAGGTAGGTCATAGCACAAACAGATGGCTGGAGAGATTGCTTGACACTTAGGACAATGGAATCCTTTGACGGGGGACAAAATTCGCTCCTCTAGAACTTGTCCGTCTGTAATGTTTAAATATGGCCTTAAAAGTTAAGAAGTCCTAGAGGATCAATTAATTTGGCTCCTGCCTATCTCCCTCCCCATAGTTTCCAAGATAGGATAGGCTGAAAGTGGAGACAGACTTAAAAGGGGAATTTGTGTTCTTAAGAAGTCTAGTAAACTCTTCATTTTGGAGTGAAATTTATTTCCTTCCCTCTTCTACTATTGCTTACTTCTCTAAAACAACAGAAAGCAAAAATCCCTGACAAAAACCTACAGGATTAAGTTGTTAAACTCTCAGTAAGAAGGAAGACCAATGTTAAGATTTTCTATGCAGCCTTAATTACAAGCTCTTGTGCATATTCATTACGATGCCGTTACTCCTTATGTAACTAAAAGCTATGTTTTGTACACAGATCTTCCCCTTTTTTCTTTTAGCAACCTTGCAAAGAGTAGGAGAGTGTTATTTAAGGACTCAAAAGGAAGTCCACAGAGGGTTTCTTTCACTGCGTAAAGAAGCTGTGCAGTCATTAACAATGAAGAGATGCTGCTGAGATCCAGGATCCAGAACCTCGCCTGTTCTTGCCACGGAGTCTTACTATTGCCTGAAGCAAATCATTAGTAATCTTCCTAAAGGTTGCTTGTGGTGTTATTACTTCTTGTCCTATTAGGAGCACAGAGAAGATCAGCTGTGAATGTTTACAAGTCGCCCAAGAGAGTTCACCACCTTTATCTCCATCTGAGGTCAGAGCCTGGATGATACATGGTGGGCTAGACATGCAAACACGATGTATACCCAAAAAAGGCAAAAAGGCTGAACTTTCATCTCATGTCGTGTTTGTCATCACTGAACACTGAATAAGGCAGGCTCTAAGGATAAACAGTATCCACTAATGTCATAAAACATTTTGTCAAAATGCAGACATGAAAGTTGCTGAATTAGCGCTGGCTTTTCATAGCTTTGGCATCTCTGGAGTTGCAGCAAAGCTCTTTGAACACAGAAAATTCTGTGCTGTGTGCTGCGCCAAATGCTCCTGTCACTAAAAGCAGCTTCAGTTTGCGTGCGTTGTGCAAAGTGTCCAAAGCTGGCTGCAGAACAACAGCGGAAAGTTCTGTCTTTAAATGGCCACATTCTGCCTGTGAAACCGTAGCAAATCAGTTCCTGTGCCTTCAGTAACAACATCCATGCTTCTTCTTCCTTTCCAAAGACCACCCTCCACCAAAAGTGCACGGAGGCTGAGGAACACGCTAGGGAGAGAATAGCATTGCTTTGTCGCTGAACGTGCTCTTTTTAAGTCACAGCAGATTCTTGCTGTGGCTTAAAACTTAACAGGAGTGGAAAGATACATATGAAGCAACCACAGCTGACCTGCAGTTTCTGTCCAGGCAAAATAAAGAATCTATCCTATTTTGTATCTTAAACTTTTAATTTTCTTCAGCGCATGCAGCAAGAAAGAGCAAACAACTTGTATGAAAGCCTTCAATTGCCTTTTCTGATCCTCTGTTCATTTGATGTAGTGTGATCAGCAGTGCCATTTCTTGCAAATAAGGCTTGTGATTCAGGCAAAGAAATAATTAATTTGATTTTCAGTGTAATAACAGATTTAAAATTTAGATTTCTGTAAGCTTTTTTTATCTGAAAGTGTTAGCAAATAGTAAGAGCTAAACAAGATGCTTAACTGCTGTAGCATTTTAGAAACTTTTTAATATAAACATATGTTTCTGACAAACCAGTACTGTATTCACATTGCCCTTTGACTGTAGAACTGAACTTTTTTTTTTCCTTGGTTCATATTTACATAAAAGACATTTTCGTCGAGCAGTATGAGCCAAATCCTAGCCGATGTATTTGGGTCCCTTTCGTTACTTTTGACACCCATCTAGTGGACACAGCGCAGTATAACAAGGATAAAACTCCTCTCACTACAGCCATGTGCACGTCTTGCACATACTGATGGTGCAAACCACAGGCCCTCTCCCAGCCGATCAAACTGCAATTTTATCTAATGGAGTTTTAAATTTTAAAAAAATCTCTATTTTATAATCGGACACGGAAATAATTCATAGAAGCCTGCCTTAGTTTCTGACTGGGAGAAATAAGACTGATAATAAAATATTCATATTGTGTCCACAAAAGGTGGGTCAAAAAAATATGACAAATCTGTGAACAAAACTGTATGTTCCTTTAATCCATTAAAATGCATTTTAATAAGTAGATTAATTAAGTCCACTATTAAAGACATCAATTTAGTAGTCATTCCTTATTCAAAATTTTCCTGCTGTGAGACAGACTTATATTTACCTGCATTTATTTCTATTCCACTTTTAACTTTTACTTAAGAGCTTTCAGACACCTTATATATGTTTGAAATAATACTGCCATTGCAGAAGTTAGACTTATTGAGCACAGGAGTAAACAATCCTCTTCTATTTTACCTAAAATTGCATGAAAGATCTACCCTCCTGCCTTCAACAGAAAAACAAAACATACAGACTGTGTATTTTTTAGGAGTCTGTGTGTTCTTGCAGCTATTTACAGAACAAAACTGTTTTATTTAGGCAATGAAGTAGAAGTGTTAGGAAATTTGGATATGATGAGCTCACAGATGTTCCAAACCCTTTGTTGGTATTGTGAGTATTTTCTGCTTCTAGAATACTCAGGAATTCAAACTCAAAAGATGTTGATTGCTAGTAAGTAATAATAGTCATGCTAGTAGCAGTGACAATATGGTTATTAATTTATGGTACTATAAGCTGCGAAGAATGTTCTACTGTAGTGTTCATGCTATCTTACCCTTTCCAGTATTTTTTCCAATATTTTTTGTGAACAGACTGCACAATAATCACAAAGATGCAATGAACAGGGAAAATGAAATGCAGAGAGGAAGTGGCAGAACTCTCGTTTGATGTCTTACAGATTAAGCTTTGTTAGCTTGAGATTGATAATGTAGTAGTAGCACACTTGAGGATACAGAAAAAGTATTCAGGCATAATCAAAAGGAAGTTTGGGAAGAAGTGTGTGTGTGTTAGGATTTACTGACAGCGAATTGTTCTGAAAACTACAGTGAAAAGAGGATTAAATTGCTAAGCTGTCTTGAAATTTGTTTAATACGATTTTCTCAATTTTTTTTTTTAATTTGCTTTCCTAAATTCAAACTGTGAAAGAGGAATATGAAATAAGCAACATAGTCTGCATGCAGCAGAAAGCTTGCAGATCCAGGAACATGTGCAAAGCGACAATGAAATAATGAAATAAAACATGAAACCAAGGTCCATTCTCTACCAGGCAATGTGCATCTCTGTCAAAATAGGCAATATATGTTTCTTGGATTAGTTCATTTGACAAAGAAAAAAAGGCCATAGGAATGCTATCACTTCAGTAAAACATGAAACCGGCAGCCTCACTGCTGTCTCAGGTCAGTGGTGGATAACAGCAAGAAACAAACTAGCGCCGAGAGCAGCATGTACCTGCTGCGACACCTGCACCAGGGTGAAGTCCAATCAACAGCTGACATGTACTGAATATTTTCTCTTCCGCTGTATACTAGATATAATTGAAAACCAGTGGGTGTTCTGCACGTGAACACTATTTTCAAAATGAGTATATAGATTCATTACGAATACATATTATGATGCTAACACTTATCCATGTTTGAAAAAACATATGAAGGATCCTCTGTTCATCCGTCTTTCCTAAATGCTTTAGCAGTATTATTTAAGTTCCCATTAGTATGGCAAATAAGCCCAAGTAGTTATAAGCCAAGGTCTCATGCACACCTTTCCTACTATTCTATAAAACTAAAACTGATGTTTGGTTTTAGAGATACAACCAACTTGGGAAACAAAAGTAATTTTCCACCTCTGTCGGGATAAAATGTGCTCCATCCCATCAGACAGAGACATAATCTTGCTAATCCACACAATGGTAACCTCTGAGATTGCACACCACAACACGGTAAGTCTAAAAATGGAGCTGCATGCTCCGAAAAGACTCCGTACCAAACAGAGCTGGCAGGCTGCTAAGCAACACGGGTTGCCATGAGCACATCCTGCCAGCACTGCCCACCCTGCGCTCATTTCTGATTGATGGCACAATCCCATTCAAGGTCTTTGCACTGATTTTCAAAACCCTTTGTGGAAACGTCACAGGCTACGTGAAAGAGCATCTTCTCTCGCCTTCTCTTTCTTTCCCCCCACCCTTCAGCCTCGCATGACGGCCATGTTCCCTAGGAATAATAAGCCTGTTTACCACTCTTAATACCAAATACAATAGCTGGAAGTGCTGTATCTAAACTGTGTAGTTGAAAGACATGAATGGCCACAGAAGTCACACTGCTTGACAGTGAGCAAAGAACTAATTTCTTTAATCTGGTTGTAAAATAGCAGCTCTAGCACATGCAAACGTCCCCAAGCACACAAGTACGCCTTCATCCCACCCCAGTGCTTTTTTTATTGGCATAAGACAAGATACATTCTTCAAATATTTGGGTAGTAATGAAATATTAGGCTTGGGTACTGGATAACAAAAGAGTCCCCAACTGCCTCAACAGTGGGAGGCAGGATAGTGAGGCTCCAGCTCAGGAGAGAAGGCGAAAGAAAATAAAGATGAGGAAGAAAACAATGAAACATCATGTTTCCTCAAGTATACAGCTCGTGGATACTCTGTGTGCAGAGAAGCATAAGTCTTCCTCTATTCCTAGTAGCAGTTTTTTTCTCCACCAAATTTCTCTTCCTTCAATCTTGTTCTTTTTGGTTATCAACAATTTTAAAGTATATTTCTTGTGTGCCTTTGATTTTGGCTTAGCAGTGGACTTGACCAGATCTTTATTTCCCTGTTGTTATCAGGAAGCAATTACCTAGTGTTAAATTTGTCGGAAGCGTGTTTACTGCTTTCAAAATTCTTATGTCAATGGCATAAATCTTTTTCTCCTTATTTTTTGCAGTTTCGATGTAGACAATGGTACATCATCGGGACGAAGTCCCTTGGATCCCATGACGAGCCCTGGATCAGGGCTAGTTCTTCAGGCAAATTTTGTCCACAGTCAACGTAGAGAGTCTTTCCTTTACCGGTCAGACAGTGACTATGACCTTTCTCCAAAGTCCATGTCCAGGAACTCCTCCATTGCCAGTGATATGTAAGTACGTTATAGAACACTTTTAGCCAATGTTGTGTCCTCTTTCTTAAGATTTTTCCAGCCACGAGAAATTTCTTTTACAAGTCAAAGACAGTAATCACTTATGCTACTGAAGTAACGGAGAAGTGTTTGTTTATTTCTTTAATGAAGCATGTACTTGTTTCTGCAGTTTTCTGAATTTAAGGATATCATGAGGGTGTGCTTGATGTGTTTATGCATTTTATTAGCTTTGACAGAATAATGAAGACAGTCAATACTGGTATATCAAAACACTAAGGGGAACTCTGATTTCCTGGCTATGAAGTTCTTTTCAACAGAAGTGACACAAACTCAATTTCTGCTTCTTAATCTTCTTAAGGAAAAGATTCCTTTTATTTACACCAGGTATTTTTAGTTTTTTAGAGAAAAGATTTACCAGCTGGCAGAAATTAATAAATTCATGAGAGGCAAAAGTAATTTCAAATATCCTTTGAACTAAAAGGCAAAATTTTAATAAAAGGCCTTTTGAAAGTTATTCTGTCCTCTCTCACTATCCTTCTGTGATGTGTGTATTTTCTGCTAGTAGATCGTACTTTTGAAGCATGTGTAGACCCCACGTTGCCTGGGTAGTGGAAGTCAGATGCAAATCTCTGTTTATTCGTAAGACACTAAAAAGATGTTAAATGTCCCAGTTTCTAGTCACTTGTAATAGTAGAAATTAAGAATAACTGTTTTTTTGTAAGTTTGTTTGCCTTATCTGCTGAAAATTTCACTGCCAAGTAGGAGTTTATGGTTCAATGATAAATCACTAAAATAAAGGACCAGTTTTGTAAGAGTCCCCTAGTGAATGAGGAAGTCTAAAGCATTAAAAATCTAGCATTGATATAAATGCTGTTTTTTAATGAGGCAAACCCCAGCCAATTCCCTCTTTAAAAAATAACAGAGTACACACAACGATGGAAAAAGGTTTTCATAATAACGAGTGAAATTTCACCTGAAATTTGACTTGCAGGTTTGATAATTGAACATTCCTATTTTCAGTTTACGTATCATTTTTAGAAATGTAGATGAGTCGATATAATTATACCTCTCTTTCTGTGTAAGTGTCAAGATGAGAAAAATTCATGCTTTTACAGAGGGTTTGTGTAAAATCCATGCCTCAGTCAAGCCCTGCAGATTGAAGTACATAGTAAGCTTTGTGCCCAGTATAACCAGTCATGGTTGAGACCAAATGAGTAAGAAAAAGACCTATCCATCTTGCCTTGTTGAAAGGAAAAACGCATTTCACTTGCAAATAGTGACCCCCTTGCAGGAAATCTTCTTCTGACAGATAACCTTTCTTGTAGATGGACAAGAGTCAAGCTTTTAGTGTGGCACCTGTGCTAGGATACCATTTGGAAAGACTTTTACATTCAAGGGAGCAATTCAGGTCACTGTGTTGCTTAGATGAGTCATTTCAATTAGGAATTCAATTAGTGCTCCATCCCTGAACTCATAATCTCCTTCTGCATTTCCTAGAATTCTGCGTAATATTTCAGCACATGGCAGTAAATTGGATAAACAATTGAATTACTGAAACACTGAGCACACTTTTTCCTTTGGATATTTGTATCTATTCTTCCTTTCAAAATTTTCTTAAAACACATCTGCGTATGAAATATATTGGACCACACATCTGGATAGCTTTTCACAGTCTCCTGTCACAGAAGAGCTGTTGTACTAAGGAGGTAAATATTCCTGCCACTGTTTAGGATGGGAGCACATTAGGAAGTGTAAGAGGCAAGTTGTTTTAACCATGGAATGTTAACCATATATCAGTAAGACTAATTAAAGTAAGATGGATTATAGCACAGAAGTCACAGAAAACCAACAAATGAAAGAGGAGAAAGTTTAAAAAGATAACATGGCAAGGAAAAAAATAAAGGAAAAATACCACAAAACTCTTTATATATGCCTTCAAGGAGAAGCTAGGTGTGCTCATGGAAAGAAAACCCAGTGAGGATTAGTAAAATAGACCAACCACTTGGTTTAGGGCATTACTAAACAAGGAGGAGGCTGGAAGAGTTGTCAGAGGAAGTATCACACAAATTTTAGATTATTCTCAAATTATCCTGTTTGCCTTTTGCATCTGTCTGCATGCTTCATTTTAATTATTGCATGTTTCTAAAGCATGAGCAAAATATCTTACAAAACATATACATCATTCAAGTAATGTAGATGAATTAATTGTACGTAACAGTTTAACCCAGAATTTCCCAATTCTTCGGTACTTGAATTACCAACCTCAATATTTCACTTTGTAAAGCAAAGCAGAAAGCAAAAAGCATGCATCTCTTATTTGGAAAGAATATAACATAAAGATTTCTAGCATTTGCATTACTCTCAGATAGTGTGCTTACAATAATACATTCCACTTCAGTAGCAGCAGATGAAACAAAAACAAACCTTCAAGTTTTGAAGTCAAATATGGAGTGTTGTGATCAAAGACTGCCAGCCGATGGCAGTGCTGAAGTACTGAATTCATCATTCTGTCATTCTTTATTTGCGCTGCTGCAGCAGAAGCTCTGAGCTCCGGCTGAGGAAGGGAACAGTCATGCTCAGTTCTTTGCAAACCCAAGGTGAAAAGATGGGCTCTGCCACAAACAGCGCAGGAGAAGGTACAGCGTGAGTCCCTATGCCCAAAGTAGTAAGCCTCACAGAGCACCCAAAAGGAGCTGCATACAGTGAGTTGAGATGGAAAGTAACAGAAGCTAGGGCAGAGAAGGCGGAGGTGAAAAGTTTTTTAAAATCACAGAGACTAAAGCATGTTTTAGAGTGAGGACCCACATTAGCTAAGGAAAAGAATAAAATATAGGATGAGTGCAAAGCTGCTCAGATGAGAGAAGGCTAGTGGGACAAGTGCGCATGCAGTTATGGCACCAAAAGAGGCAGAACAAGCAGCTGCATGGTAAGAAAGGAAAAACAAATGAAAAGGGGTGGGAGTCAGTAACGTATCTTTTCGGTTATCTCTTGGAAGAAATAGCATGTTCCTAGAGATGAAAAAAAGCAGAGCATAGATATGGTATCAGGACATTCAAAGTTGTGAACTGGAGAGGCAGGTGGTTTATACAGGAAGATGCAGGGTCCAAGACAGAAGAGCACAGACGCGGTGTGAAGCCTGGTTATGGGGTTTCCAGCAGAGAGGTGAGGATGTGCAGGAAAGAGAAGTACATGAGCAAGCCAGCGAGGATCAGTGAGGCAGTATGAGGAATTGCAGGGCAAGTTCTGTGATGACAGACAAGGAAAACAATTTTAAAGAGAAGGAGAATAAAGAATGGAAAATTGAAAAAAAAAAAAAAAAGGTCCCCAACAGCACAGTTGCAACACTGGGAAAAAAGGGAACAGAAGCCGGCTGAAAGATGAGAGCAGTCATCAGTGTTGTACTGGAAGAATTGTCAGGTTTAGATCTGAAGGCACCAGCGAAGCAGGGAGCTTTGAATGTGGGTGTCTTGCAGAGGTGGCCTGATTACTTAGTACTCACCTGTTTGAACTGCTGTTGCTGCTCAGAGCTTGCAAACGTAGACCAAGGTGGCAGTGTTAACACTTTTGTGTCTTTCTTGCTAAGGGATCACTGCTCTGATTAATGGAGCACGAGATGGGATTTGTAGAGAGTCTCTGTTTTAGCAAAAAAAAGGTCTCTGACCAGGTTAAAAAATGAATTCTTCAGTGGAATCATTAGCACTCCCATGAACACCAGAAAGAAGCCACTAAGCAGTCCACTAGCTAGGGCAGAGCTCATGTTTTAACTGCCACTCCGAAGGGAGAAAAGCATGCCTAGTCCCCCTGTGATCCTGAAGAAGCAGACCAGAGTGCAGCAGACCAGACCAGAGGACTGAGACTCTCTCAGTGCAGAAGTCTGTCTGAGCTCTGCTGTGTCTTCTGAATGTGTCTAGGGGAAAAGGTGTGTGACGATAAGCACTCCTTAAGTCTGTCCTTTCCTCATTTCCACAAGCTCACAGGAGACAGCTCGGAGGCAACACCCTGGTCTTTCCAGGACTTAGCCAACAGAACCTCACTTACTAAAAAAGTAGCTGGTGTGGGGAGTTTTATGGGCTGCATTGGAGAGGCTCAGCACTGTTGCCTCAATCAGGTAAAATATCAATACAAGCTCTAATTAGTATAAATACACAAAATTTCCTAATTTCTATGAAACATTGCTTCCATATTTTAAGCACCAAAATCCAGCCAGGAAACACTGACCGTAGGGAACGGCAGGGTGATCAACGGTCGGGTGATCTGCTAAATAGCCAAATGGTCACCAGTGCACGCATTCCCCAAACTGGCCAGCCTACTGCTGTTCTGCCAGTACCTTCTGTAGATAGTAAACATCGCTCTGCTGCTGTCCCTGGTAAAAAAAAAACGTCAAGAGAATGCAGTTTACTGCAGGATTTTTTCTGTATAGATACAGTATTATCCTGCCTTCTCCTAGAGGACGCACTGCTTTGTAGACTGTATGTGAATGTATCTGTAAACCTTGTCTCCACGTTTACATCTCCCCCCCCCCTAAAAAAACCCTCCCTTTCAATAATTAAACCAAATCTGGTCGACTCTGGAATGAAGAGAGCCTCTGTAGTCTGATAAACATGGATACTGACATACAAAGATTTGGGTTATTTCATCAGAATGAATTATCCCCCTTTGTCAATAGCTGGAGAAATAGTTGTAGGATTTTTAATTTGTGTGGGTTTTTTTTCCCCAAAATATTCTGTAGTTTTGGAAGGAATAAAGAATAACATAATTATTCTGGCAGCAAAATTTACCTTAAATAAAAGGAAATTCCAAGGTAGGGAGTTCCCTTATTTGTCAGTGACTAACAGCTCTGGTCCTGACCTGAGGCTGCAAGTGGGCTGAAATATCCCTTTAACTGGCATGTGGAACAACTGCCAGAGAAGAGAATATCCGAAGTAAATTTGCACATTTCCCAGTTCTCGACAGTCTGCTCAGCTTTTTAAAATATTGCACTGGATTCAGTCTGGATCAGATTCATAAAGGGAATCTGCTTTAAAATAACAGCACACAAAGATGGCAAATCTGGCCAGTTAATAAGGTTCACTTGAGCCTTTGATATGACAACAAAATCATTAAATGAGGATATATTATCCAGAAGAGGAAGCCAGATTACTAGTGATACAACTTATTCTTCTGTTTCTGAGCCAGGAAGGCCTGGATTTATTAATAAAATGCTGTGATTATGCACCTGAAGTTAGGGAGAAAAAAACTCTTTTCCTTGAAATGTTCTGGCCAAGACTCCAGGAGAGCAGAAGAGACGTGCTTATGGAGCAGAGTAATTGCACCTCAGTTTAACAAATTAGAAATAATTGTCTTTCCACATAAATGAAATTCCTTATGATTTATCAGATTATTTTCGCAGAATCTGTGATATTACTATATGGAAGAGCTGAAAAGAGCCAGCTAAACTTCAAAGTCCAGCCTACTTTAAAAAAATCTTTTATGATGCATTTTCTATGTGTGTTTCAGCTTAGAAACATTTTTTAATGAAAAAAATGTATTAAACTGCTTGAGACATTTATTTGTCCATGGAAAGAAATGTACTTACATGGCTTGGGGAAAAATAGGCCAATATTTTACTTCATTGAGTTTTGCTTTTTTGTTCTTAAGATCTTTTAAATTGAATAAATCTCCAACTTGCAGCTTAAATTCAGCCAAGTGATTAGTAAGTCACAAACTTTTTTTGAGTTATAAACAAAAACATTTTGAAAAAAGACCACTGTGTCCTTTCTACTTGCTTGAGACATTTAACAAGTAGAATGCAAAACAAAGAACTTGGTAATATGCAGTTCGCTTAAATTTCAGTAGTAAGTTTGCGCTAACTTCATTTGTTGATCAGGAAATCAGTTATGTTGTAAACAAAAAGAGAGTATTTTTGCATTGAGAAGGCTTCTTTTGATCTGATTTTTAATTCAGGACATTTTAAGGTGTGCTAATATGCCTTTATATGGTTGTTGAACCAGGTTTTTTTTTTGATGAAATGCAAATAGATTTTATCTTATGTTCAGACAATGCAGAAACATCATTGCTTTTATGTCTGAATGCTATAACCTAATCATTTTCCAAAAACATCTTGCACTTTTTAAACACATCACTTCCCCTTCAAGAACTTTTCACGTGTCAGGGGTTGGGTTTTTTCCCTCTTATGAAAATAATAGGTGTTTGAAACAAAATGGCAAGTTACTGTTCCTGTGCTAGGCAAAGCCAGACTGAATTCCTAAACCTCTTAAAAATACAGTACCAAAACCGATTCTTAGCTGGGATTTCAGCTAAATCACACCACCACTCATCTCTGGGCTTGCGATAACATGGATCTGCCTGCAGTGGAGGGGAGGGAGGATGGGTGTGTTTTGTGCGTGTGCACGCAATACTGAAGGATGGGAGCAGTGTGGAGAAAGGGAACTTTGTGAAGAGGGACTCGGATGTTTTGGGGGAAGCCTCTTAGACTTTTTTTCCAGTTCAGTGATCACCTACATGCATCGGCTGAATTTATTTCACAGCCCAGAAGAACGTTAGTTCTTGTTTCACCCCTCAGGGCACAAACCACGCTCTGTATGCTTGCAGTGGTGCTCATGCTGTGTTAGCTGCAGAGTTTGTTCCCTGAAAATGGACAGTCTGAAGTTCTGAAGGCTTTGGCTTGTTTTTCTTGAAGTCTTGTTTCTTCTTACATACATACATCTAGGGGCCTTTGAATTTGGTTAGGGAATCCTTTTTTTGAAACCTCAAAGCTGAGACAATCGTCCTGTGGCTGGCTGAGAGCAAGCTCGCTCAGGCTGGGAAGTTGCCTTGAGTAGGGGCTGTTCTCAGCAGCTCTGCTCTCATTCATTTTAGAGAAGAAATCTTTCAGCCTACATCAGTAGGAGATTCACATGGAAAGTCACATATTCTTCAGAAGTAACACAGTCATATCGATTCTGAGCACTTAAGTATATGGGGCAGGGACAAGCAAGCGACCAAACGTCTGCTGCTTAAAAGCAGTTCAAGGTAATACATTTTATTTTCATTTGCAACAAGCTAAGAGTTTACATGTGTCAACTAACACAATCACGCCTGATTAATAGTAACTCATTAAGCTGCACTAACTTGATTGCTTCCAGTCATGTGTGCCCACCCACTCATTCGTTTCCTCTAACCTGAGCAGAAAACAAACCTATCCTTTAGTCACTGATGCTTGTTTGTTTTACAGCCTTGCTTAGAGCTAAATGATGATTTCTTTTGTATGAACAGTCCAACAACAGCATTGCTGAATTGCCCTGGACTCTTCTGATTGAGTTCAGCTCTTTTCACATTCAAAGTCCTACATCCTCTGGCTTAATCCAGCCCCTTCTTCAACAGACAAACCAGATCCCTGCACTGCAGCAGCTTTTTTTCCTTTGCCATCGCCTCAGTGACCCCCAGCAGACTCCCTTCTGATTTTAGAAGGAAAACCACCTACGTCAGTGAAACACTCTGGCAAGTCCATGCTCTGTTTCTCTTTACGACTGAATGATTTTGTCAGACTTGATGCAGGCCAGTTGCTCAGAGCTGTCCACCATTCTTCCGTCACCTAAATGATCTGCCATATTATGGTAGGATTAAAGCATTGAAGCTTGGTGGGTGTTTGGGGCAATATGATACCAGTGATTTCTCCAATTCTCCTGTGTTTTCCTACCTTGCACGTCGTTCTGGCATCCTTCTATGATGGCCCACTACATCAGTACATATATGATTTCCTCAGGCAGATTACCCAAGTCACATGTGCAAGTGCAGTCTCTCTGGAAAATGTTTAAGCTTCCTGAGCAAGGAATTAGCTGGGTCTGACACCAGAGGCCTTGATCTTCCTTGAACTGTTCTGAAGGTGCTCTGTTACTCTCATGGGTGATGGCAGAAGCCTGATAGTGTTCCTATAGCATGTTATATGGAATGTAGAAAAACGGGAATACTTCCTGTTCTTTGAGTTAGTCAGCTGACTCTGATTCCAGCCCATCCTGCAATCCTCAATGAAGCTTCTGGATTCCATGGGTCTCGGTTCGGATCATCATCACTGAGATGTTCTTAGCTGCCCTTGTCACTCAGTAGTCTCTTGTTCCTAGTCTGCTTAAAAGTGCAGGCGCTGTGACGTGATGCGGGTGATGTAAGGTACACAGATAACCGGATAGTACTTCTTGATACTGCCTGGATTAAATCTCAAAATATTGATCTGAAAACACTTTGGTATTCACTGTTCCTTTCCAGTCCTTTAGTCTGTAATAGATACAATAATTCTGTCTTTCCAATTCTTGAGAGAACTCCTTGCCTTGGGTGCTAATGCAGTTCAGTTGGAAGATTGTAACTTGCATAACCTAACACTGATGACTTCAACAGAGCAGACTCCAAGGATTCGAAAGCTTCTTTCAAACATAATAAAGTATATCTTCAGGAGCAGATATGCTAAAAAGGTGGCATGAAAAATTGAAGTAGTTTCTTGTACAAAGTATCCATTATACCTGGAAAGCTCCAGGTACATTAGCACATAGTGTATCTTGGTGCACATTAGCCATGTGTAATAATCCACATTTGTTTTGAGCTGTCTTTTGGATCGCTGATCGTAAGGCAGCCAAGTATTGTTTTCTTCATCAACATGCCATAGTGAAGTAAGTTGATTTGTGCTCCGCATGAAGTTAATTGGGGTGTCTGGGAACACATCAGCAGTATTTGCTTTACTTATGCTGGTGAAATGATTTTTCCCTTTGGTGTGTCTTTCTAAGTCTAACTTGCTTAGTTAGATAGTCCAAGCAGAATTACAATAACCAGCCTTTCTTTTGGCTGGGATAATGGACTTCTCAGAGACTGTGGCTTTTCTGAGCCAATCCTCTTCCATCTGGTTAAGCTCAACTGAAATTAAGTAGGTTGAACTCTCCAGAACTCCCAATATTACAGAAATACTTTTGACTAATTAGAGCAAGCTCTGTTGCTGTATTAGAAATATCAGGAGGACATAACTGCACGGTGTTACAGAAAAATGTGGTGTCCAGAAACACTCAGACAATAGTTGACAAGAGTCTGCTTCATTCAGGGTCTAATTTCTGTCTACTGTATGATAGAACAAGTGGTTTCAGGTAGCTCTTTGTGAACATCCTTTGAGGTACATGTTCCCAGAAATAAAGAAGCGCTCTGGGAAAAACGACCCTCTCCTCTGTAGCGCATGATTCCATCAACAATTTGAATTGCTTGCTCTGTCAACCTGAAAGCCCAGCCTGCCCATAGTGTCACAGTCTCTAGCCCCTGCCTTAGATGCCTGATCATCCCCCAAATGGCACTCAGCCTTTCAATGAGATGCAAATCACTGGCAATGCACTGACTGTCTGGGAAAAGCTGTAAGCCAGTTTTTGTCACACCCCATAACGTGGGCACAGCATTGAGAGGTGCCTCTTATCCCCAGTCAGCCTTGGCTTTTGGAGCCAGGCCTGGACTATCTCATATTAGGACCAGAAAATTGTTTTTGAGGTCTTTAGAAATGAAGATGACATGACTTAAGCATTATTCCTGCAGAAGAAACTAACGTGGAACGCTGTGATTTCTGACTCCACAAAATCAGTATTACGAACCAACGCACTTGGGTTCTCCAAATGGAGACGATAATAAAGCGCAAGCTGCCAGGAGCAGCCAGCCACGCCTCCTGTTCTCCTTAGAGCACAGCTTCTGCTGGCTAGTGTCATTACATGGTGTTTCCATTACTGTATCAGATTGCAATCTAGAATCAGATCTCATTGCTGCTAAAATCTGAATCTGAGCAGTGCACGTATTTGCAGCATACCTAATTCGTATGTTTCTTGTGTGTTGATTTGGCTTCACCTATGAAATGTTATTGAGGCAGAAAAAAAAATCCTAGCAATTAGGGTAAACAGTCACCTTACCCTCTGTTCTCCATTTGTGGTTTTGCACGTGGTATATTTGTGTTCCAGTGTATGTGCAAGCAAAACGCGAGTGTCTCATCTAAGCTGTATTTATAGCATGTTATTGGACAGTAAGTTTGAATCAGCCTTGTATACATGAGTGAGTGGATGTCGTGTTTAATACAAATTTAGATGTTTACACTGAAAAAGGAGGCTGCAATAGATTTTCTAGTTCAAGTAGACTACTTTCCTGTTCATCTTCTTTCCCACTTTGTACATTGTGTGTAGACAGTATGACTTTTCCCTTGCTTTTATGTTTGCTATGTTTCTATATTGAAAATATAATAAAAAATGCTGAATAACAACTCTGTAAAAATTGAGTCAATTCTTATGACAGTGTGACAAAAGGCTTAGTTCTTGCTGTGGAGCACAGCTCAGGGATTCCAGCCAGCCACTGTCCACCAGGGCTTTTCAAAGTCTGTTGGCAGCTTTATTCTTTCAAATAGGCTATGTCCCAAGTTTCTAGCCAGAGAATCCAACACAGACTATGCCAGTTGGATTTAAAGCCTGTCCAGCATCCTCAGCCAGTATTTATGCTGGGGAGGTGAGATTTTCATTCAAATGGAGGAGTGTGGCAAACTAGTATGATCGTGCTTTAAGCTGCTACAAAGCGTCAAGATTCTTTCCACTAGTCTTATAATTTATGCTGTAAAAATCGTATCAAGATTAACCAGGAATTTTATTTTGACCATATCTTATCCATGAAAAGGTATGCGTCAGATTGGTGTAAATATGTTTTGTATATTTTCCCCCTTCTATTTAGACAGAGCTCGCTCTTACCTTGTTTATGTCTCCCATCTGCAATACGTGTCCTCAAGATCACTCGGTATTCTTCATATGTGTCTGGAAAGTCTTAATCTGAGTTTACTATGGCCTTTATGAAGACAAACTTTATTCAGGAGCTTCCCTGCGAAGCTCCACACTGGCAAGTGCAGACTCACATTTCTCGTGGTCTCTGAGGTCTGGGACTCACTTCTTCTTGATGGGCATTTTGACTTTCTTCTGACCACACTGGAAAACCACTCTCTCTTTTTTAACTGTATCCTAGCAAGTCTGCAGAATGTCTCTCTAGCTAGTCCTCTTATTAGATGATTATATTAAATTCTCCCAACTTAATTAAGAAATAAAGGTTATGCTGTCTATCCTTGTGTTAATCTTCCTGCCTGCTCCTCTGTGTGTCCATGGATGCATCTCTAAGTTCCTTTTTAAGGGGGGGGAAAGTTAATTACTTTCCTGTAATTGGGATAGAAGAGACAAATTAATGCCAGTCTTGAGGAAAGGAAGCAATTTTTTTCTACGTTTTATTTGGCAACAGTCAATTGAACAAGTTCATCTAACTTCTGACTTGGCATAGCACTTCTATCTCTTTTCCAAGGTGGGGACAATCACAGGTGATATGGGGTGAGTTCAAGTATGTCCCATAGGAAAGGTTAGCAGGAAAAACCCAGAAAATTTGCAGAAGGCCAGGCTCCATCACTTTAACATGGTAAATAACTTGCAATGTGTTATGTAATCTTTGGTCTGCTAATGGGAATTCGGCCTGTGTTTGATGTAACAGTGATTCATCTCATGTGGACTGTTGTGTGCTTTAGCAGTCCTTTTTGGTGATGGTGGATTTCATAATTTTAAATTTTGGTGCTATGTGGAAATTATTCTGCTTTCAAATCTGTTTTTCCTTTGAAAAATTAAGATGTGAACAAGTATGCCAGGCATTCTAGTTAACAGAGTCTAACACTGATGTGAACTATTTCATCTAACCTTAAAGGTTAATAGCTCTGTCTATATTTAGAAGCTTGTGATGTATTGCACAGGCTTTACACTGCCTGTTGCTGCTTCTGTATGTAGATGTGTGGCACTATCCTGTCCAGAATCCAGACAGAATCATCTATCAGCTTCCGTATCATCTGAAAAGAAAGCAGCAGGATACCCTTACATTGTAGTGTTTACTATGCTGCAGTACACTGTGGATCAATGGCACTTTGATTGAGTCATATATTCTTGATCTTCTGTACAAAAAATAACACAGCTGCTTTAGACATGTCAGCTCCCTGTTTGAGCACTCTCACCTTTTCCAGATCTCCTGACTCAATGTGGATTAAAGATTACTCGCCACACTATGCAATTGCTTTTCCGTTCAAGTGGTTCTGGTGCATGCTAAACTGCTTTGAGAAAGCTGTGGCTATCTGCACTTTCAATACGACGCTTTCACCAAAATAATGATAATTTGTGGAACCGTCGCTTTTGACACAAGGAGCATTTGAAAAGTGAAAATCAAGTCCTGACTTGATTTCAGTGCGTTAAATTAATATTTAATAATGCTGCCTCAAAAAAATAACAAGCTACAGTATTTCATCAGTGTTCTCCGATGAAATGTAGTCCAGCAAGAGCTCAAGAAGAATGAAGTTTGAAAATTAGAGGAGTGGGGTCATGCTATTTTATAGAAAAGACAAAAACCTCCAGGGCAGAAAGCCCAGAGACAGAAAGCCTCTTAGAAGTGCCTCAGCATTCAAGGAGTGGCAAACAAGGGCACTGAATGGGAAGAAGAGCAAGTAAGTACCACCTCCAGTAAGGAAGCTCACAGGAGATGGTGAGAAGAACTATCCTATTTTTGTAGTTTTGCCAGTCTGCACTTTGACAGTTAATATCTATGTTGTAGCAGTTGCCTGGGCATTTGAAGTGCTGATGATTATTTTGTGCATTTGTGTCGTATGCTTATTCAGACTGTTTGCCACTGACAGATGCTTGTGATGCTAGAAGGAACTAGTTCTACTCTATCTGGCTTATTTACAAGTAGAAACAAGTTAATATTTCATTGTTTGTCCAGTGCTACTGCTACTTGTAAAATTTTGATCTTCAGGATTCTGCCCCTTCATAATTTTCAAATGTGGGAATTAGACGAAGTCAGTAAAAAATGGGTGTGCATATTGATTTTAGATACAGTTTCTGTGCAGAATTTGATCGCTCAGAAAACATGCTCATTTCTAAGAATTTGCTCAACCTTTTGTTTGCTTTCTGTCTAAACAACCTGAGTAACAGATAAGGTGGGTAGGCATGAGAAAGACTGGCAAATAATTTACTTGAGGCTTTAGGCTTTTTCATCTTTGCAGAAGTCCTTCAGATGACTAATGCAGGATTCCTTGCTCTAGACAGCTGTGCCTCTTTAAAGTGTCAAAACAGAAGAGAAAATGGAGTAGCTATATGCAAATACTAAAAATATTCTTTATAAAAGGGAAAAAATAAACAGATTTTACTGAGGAACAGGTAAGGCAGCTGTCACACAGCAGATAATAAGATTTCACAGAATTTGAAGACAAAGAGCATAATTTTTCTGGAAGTGAGGTAGTGTCCATGTTCACACTATGACTGTTTAAGTGGAGAAGAGGAGAGAAAAGGAAAAGGGGGATGTGGCTGAAGCCTTTGTGTAGCTGTATAACTCATTAAGCAATCCTGATCAGAAATGATAGTCCAGGACATTTCCTGATGTTTTCATGACCCTGTGAAAATGTGAAGAGGTACTAAACTCAGCTGGTCACCCATGTTAACTAACCCTTAACTCACCCTTGTTAAGGCCGTAGGCTGATTCATGATGTCTATAGTAACTGGTTTGATTTGGCTTCACTGGGCAATTAGAGCCTCTGAGTTCCTCCCATGGTGCCATGTTTCTTCTGGCTTGGTGCGAGAATCAGGCTTACACTCTTTCCAGCCAGGCTGGTACTGTGACTTCACCTGAAGCAACACCTTATTCCAATCACTCCTGCAGACAGCTTGTTAAAAGTGCAGACTTCTTCCACATGGTCTGCAAAAATCCATTTCTCTATTTCACCTAACAGGAGTAAAAGAGATAGTAATAAAAGCAGCTACACAGATGTTAAGCATTGTGATAGTTTTGAATATTGGGGAGTTTTGTTTCATTCTTACAGGCTCTCTAGTCGTACTTACTGTGTTTTTCTTAGGTTCTTGAAATACCTGCAAAAACATTATTGTCTTGTGGACAGTATATAAATAATAAGAAAGATGCTGAAGCAACTCAAACGCAAATCACATTTCTCCATTTATCAGAAAGGCTTTTTCTGATTAGATTTTCTTGGACTTCAAATCCATTGATAAATACCCATATTTTATGCTTAAATAACATTAAAATAGCACCAAAGCAATGGTAATTTCTGCTGAAAGCTGCAACTTGTAACTCACCACAATAAATTCACTGCAGGAAAATACAGGGGAATTAAAACGGAGTCGTACTGGATTTTTGTCTTTGGAAAATTTCTTTTCATCTTGATTGCTGCCATATACTAGACATGATAATTGAAAACTCCAGGTTTTCCCTGTCCCTGTGGTCCCCTGGAGAGGTCTGACTCCATACTCTCAGTGCTACCGGATGCTGCTCTGAAGCTCAACAGCCCTTCAGCCTACCTGTATTTACAAGACTGTATTTTTTGGGAATGTTTTCAAGTGGCAGCTTTCCATGCCAAAGCGAAGGAACCCCTCTTTCCCTTCCTCCCTGCTCCCCTACAGCGCGTCATCCCGGCACCTTGCCCACACGTCACCCTATGGTGTGGGTGAGGTTGCCACGGCAACAGCACACACTCGGTCAGGTAGCTACAGAAGTGTGAGTCAGCTTGAAAGTTTTACTAGGTTTTCACTTGTCTGCGATGCGCTGCCCAGCCATCTGCAGTTACTCGCCCGTCCAGAGCTCACAAACCTGCTGGTAACCCCGAACGGGGTCACTTTTGGTATTCTCACCTCCATCCTTTGGGATGAAATCTCTGCAGATCAGTCCTGGGTGGTCAGTCACCTGCCCAGCCCGCAGCGCAGAAACCGGCTGGTTCGCCAGTCATCCCACAGACATGCCAGGCAGTTGGGCAGTAACTAAGCTGGTATTTACTTTTCAGAGAATGTGTAAAGCAGTGGTAGTGAGTAACTGTAGAAGAATAAAACTGGAGTTACCTACAGTGCGTTGTAAAACCTGATTTTTTTTCTGTAAAGCAGTGAGACAAGTTTTCAGTAATACCTAACTTGCAACTCTGCTCATTTTTTCAGACATGGAGATGACTTGATTGTGACACCATTTGCTCAGGTAGGCACAATTTTGCCATATTTCTCACATGATCTAGCAATTTAAGGGCCAAATGGCCAAACCAGTTGTTTTCCATTGTTAATATTATACAAGATATCTTGGCTTGAAATGGGGAAAAACTGTCTAAACAGAAAGTCATAAAACTGCCACTCGTTACGTATGCCTCTAATTTTTAATGCTATTTGATTACGTGAAAAGCTGAAGTGCAACAACACTATAAACACCTTTGACTTCTCTTTTCAAATACCGTAGCAGTAATGATGAAGACAAATCTGTGCTCTCTGTTATTCTCCTGCTTTTTATAATTCCTCCTTTTGAACATCTTTTATGCATTGAATACAAGGTAATTTTTAGATGCTAGGTAAGTTTTACCCACAATACTTATGTTCCTTTACAAAACCATCTCTATGTGTTTGATTTTCCCATTCAGATTCTGTTTAATAAAATATCAGCTCAAAATTCAATGTAATTTAGATCTAAACTCCGCAATTTTTTAGCAAAAAGAGCTGTCTTACCATGTATGAAAAGTTAACATTGATATTGCTTGAATTCATGGTGATATGTTTTACCCTGTAATAGATAGGGAAGAAAGTTAATTCTGTGTAACTACAGGGGGAAAAAATAAATCTGTAAGTCATATGTGATTGAGGGTGAATGGAAAGAGAAAGGTTGAGTCACACAGCAGTCTCAAATAAGAATAAGGCATCCAACTTGGAATATGCAGGTTGCTTTGGTCTAATGATAGGCTGTTAAGAAAATATTCGTTTAATAGGTTATTATATATTTAATTATATTCTAAACAGGTAGAGTGTTTATAAGACACTGGCTGATCAAATCCTTAATATGAAGAATCCTTCGTCTTTTATTAGCAGAGAAAAAATGAAGACAGGGCCTTTTCTAAGAGCACTTTAAGATCCGGAGAAGAGAAGGCTCCAGACAGACCTTATTGTAGGCTCCTTAGTGAAGGCTCCAGACAGTACCTGAAGGTGGTCTACAAGAAGGCTGGAGAGGGACTTTTTACAAGGGTGTGTAGTGATAGGACAAGGGGGAATGGCTTTAAAGATAAAAGAGGGTAGATGTAGATTAGATATAAAGAAGAAATTCTTTACTATGAGTGTGGTGAGGCACTGGCACAGGCTGCCCAGAGAAGCTGTGACTGCCCCCTCCCTGGCAGTGTTCAAGGCCAGGCTGGCTTGGGCTTTGAGCACCCTGGTCTAGTGGAAGATGTCCCTGCCCGTGGCAGGGGGGATGGAACTGGATGACCTATGAGGTCCCTTCCAACCCCAAACATTCTATGATTCTGTGATTCTATGATCTCTCAAAGGGTACATATACTTCAACAATAATGGAAGAGAAGAAATTACAGGAAAAAGAAGAAAAAAAAAAAGCAAAACCACTTCTGGGTTTAGTTCCTCAGGAAACAGAAAAACCCTAACTCTTGAGTACAGAAAAAATACGAATTGTCTGGTAGTCAAACAATCCAGTAATATTTACTATAGTTGAGTTAATGTTCATTGTCATCTGCATTTTTATTACAAATTATGCCACATACATAAGGTAGGTTATAGTATACCTAGAAAAGCAGCAAATATTACACTGCATTTATGGATATTTTTTTCCTGTGACAAAACACCCTATGTGTTTTAAGGGCAGTTTCATATTCTTGTTGGCGTTCATGGTTGTGCTTCAACAATTAGAGTAACAGCAGTTGAATGCTATTGCTACTTGAACCAAGGTGCTGTAATTGATTATTTGAGAGATTTTAGTATTTCGGTGCAAAACCCTGTTAGCACTGGTTTAAATCAACCTGTTTGCATTTGCATTGAACAGGAGAAGGAGCACTCAAAGGATGAGTTATCGTATGTCACATTCCCTGACACAGGGGAAACTGAGATGCAGTTGAGAGGGTGCCTCATAAAGGGGGGGTGACATCTGGTTACACTCTTAGGGAAAACATAGCCCTTATCTAAAAATTATTTGAATATGCAAAATCCCATCTCCCAGTGGGGCCTGCTCACAGGCTGCACCTGCAGCTAAGCACAAGGCCTGTCCCTTTGTGTTACGTTAGCAGTATTAGGACCTCACTCAGGACTTCAGAAATTGGATCCCATCTGCCAGTACAATGTCTACGCATTGTACAAACTACCCTTTTAATATCTTCTTACAGCAGTATTTCATCACATGCATCACAGATGCATTTTTGTGTTGCAAACAGCAAAAGCACCTTTTAAATCCATTCGGTGCTTCCTGGTGGCAGTAGAGAATAGCCTGTGGAACACGTTCCAGTTACTTCAAACCATCCGTTTTCTCTTCAATTGATCAGGAGTCTTGTTTCATCTGATCGTGAGCCACCTGGTAGTAATAGTTCTAATCTGAGCATTTCAGGTTCTGTTCAGCACATCACCATGGTAGCGCAGCTGCATTTGTTAACTGGAGGCAGGTTGGCATGCTGTGTCCCCCATGTAGCGTCTACCCCAGGACAAGATAATCTACTATTGTTACCCGAATGGAATTTTGTCAACTAAAATTAAGAAACTTATCAATCACAAGGATATTATTAGTTGCACTTCCCTATAGCCTAGCAACTGCTTTAATTTAATTACTCGTAGAATTTTGCTTTTCAAAATAAAATTGAGTGATTTGAAATTTGAGGACTAATTCCATAGGATTTTTATCATCAAAATTTTTGATTTTTTAGTTCACTTGCAACTCTTTGTACATAACTTGAATTTGCAAATAATATTATTTACTTAAGGATTAAACCTAAAGAGTTTTGCTGGTGACTGGTTGCTTTTTGCTCACAAATCTAACTCTAGAAACATTAAGCAGAAGTGGAACTTCTGTGGACAGAGAAACTGTCACTTAAAGCAAATTATAATGAAAAATTGAAATATTATTTTATGTTTTTGTATGATAATATAATAGACTTATAAATTTATAAATGTATATACAAAAACCCAAGTTGTTTATATACAATAAATCATTATACAGTAAATGCAATATACAATAAATCAATTTGTCTAGCTCCACTGTAGCCAACGGCCAAAGTTTTTGTTGTCACTTTTACATTCATTGTTATGTATGTGGGGACGCCTTGCACGTGCAGACATTGTCAACGTATGTGCACGTATGCTAAAGCAGCTGTGACACTGGGCAGATACTGGACATTTCACCCTTGGACCTACAGAACAGTTACCTCACCCGTCAGAAGAACAAACAGAAGGACATACAGACCAAACAGTCAAGTCTCTGCTTTCTGAAAAAGGAGAGATTCATGATATCTTAGACAGCGGAAAAATCCAGTCAATGTACATAGCGGTGGGCACAGTAAAGAGACTCCGTCGCAGCCCTGCAGGGACTGGAGCGTGGGCCCAGCAAGGCTCGTTAGCCTCCATTCGTAACTGGCCCTGAGCAACCTTGCAGCTCTGCACGCGTCTTCCCCCAGCACCCCAGGTGCTAAATGTCCTGTTATTTCAGATCCAGTGCATACCTCAGCCAGGTTCATGTTTTCACCTGGCATCGTGCCTAGCCTACTAACCCTTCTGAAGCTCAGCCCTGCGCAGCAGGTACAGTCATTCCCTTCAGTCCACCAGCGGCAGAGCGAAGGAGCATGGCTGGACCTGAGATCACTGACCGAGGAGTCACTTAGCTACCTCTGTACGTGCTCCCAGTTCTCACTGCACCTGAATATACAGCCAATTTGAGTCCAGCACTTGCTGAGTAGGAACTTGCAGCCAAGAAGACCAACTACATTTTTTCATGGCCTGAGACATCTCTGGGAGCCACACAGATATGTGTCTCTGATGCTGTCTCCGCACCCTGGCACACCTAAACTGAACCCAGGCAGACTGACCAAAGAGAACGGGAAATGAACTGCAGCCACTAAAATATGTGTCATACCTTAACAGGCCCAACTTTTTTCTGCTTATGCTTTCCTTCTTCCACCTTCAACTCATCCTTTCCTTTTACAATATTTTCATACTTCAGTAGTTTTTCTTTGTATTTTATGTATTCATTTTTGAACTTTTGAATGCCGAGATCTTTTTTCCCTTTCTGCTCAGTTCATGCCTGATTTCTGTCTGTGTATATCCAATATCTAAATACAACATTTATTAGTGTCACTGTACCCTGGGCATGCAAATTTGATGGCACATATATAATTATTTCTATTCCGTGGTGAATGTAAAATATGTGAGTTTGCCTCCTGATCTTTGGAAAGGAAAGCGTAATTAAATTAGTACTGTCTGATTAGGCAACAAATGTATTTTCGGTTTTATTATCTTAACTCACTACCTACAGTAGCTTGAACACTGCCAGTCATTATTACCTCCTGAATATTTGGTGTCTGTTACAAGCTTTCATTAAGTCCTTCTTTTCCCTTCAGCCTCCTACCCTCATCTTACCTCATGTATAAGTTTAAGAGGCTCAACTTGGACCTCTGGAACCCAAATTCCCATATCCACCTTTGTTATTCCTTGGACAACGGGCAACTCCTGCAAAGGCACACCAATGATGAGTGTTGCTTCTTCTCCCTGTTCCCAGTCTGGTTCCAAACAAGTCTGGTTCCTCTCTGACATTGGCTGAACTGCCTCTTCTTAGTCAGAGAGGTGTACCTTACTCTCCTTACTTGGTACACTTACAAGAAGACTCTTCTCTAATGCCTCCACTAGCTGCTGTCTTGGATGGAATTAAGTCCAGAAACGAAGTAGTTCATTTATGTCATCTTTCCCAATGCACAAAGCTCGTAAGAGCCTGTAGACATTTCCCACCTGCTCAGGTGACACCTTCTTCTTATTCTGGCCTTCTGCACTGCCCCACATCAATTGTGCCCCTTAGAGGAGCCACTTTTATTTTTCCTGGCAGTCTAGACAATCCCATTCCCTTTGTCCTTTGAGGTTTGTGGGGGCTGAACTGCAAATGGAAAGTTCTGTAATCATTTCTTATGCATGAAATATTAGGCTTGAATGGGCTATTATCTTTGAAACATGAATGCTTTTATGGTCATTTTAGAGAACTAAGTAGTATTCTGTGAAAAACTTTCCTACTCTTCAAGTAAGTCTGTCTTTAAACAAATAATGAGTTGTTTATGAGGAAAAAAAAGAAATAAACTATTGCACTTGTATTACAGACATGTTATTGTTAAATAATGGTCAAAGGCTTCTCACAAACCAACCCTGGAAACCTTTTACAGTTGTTTTGCAATGTTCTTTTCTTTTTGTTTCAGCACAGTGGAGCGAAGGTAAATCAGTTGTCTCACCTGTGCAGAAATTTAGACTGAAACCTTTTTGTCTGTTCCAGGTGCTGGCCAGCCTGCGTACTGTACGGAATAACTTTGCTGCATTAACCAATTTACAAGATCGGGCACCCAGCAAGTAAGTGTCAATTTTTGGCCACTAAACTTGTGAAGTAGTATTTTTAAATGTAAACCAGAAATAACAATCAGATGTTACAGATTTCAGTCTGTGTCGCCAAATCTGCATAAAACGTGTGATGAGTAATGAGTTTAATAATCCCTTGAAGTTGATAGCTGAGACAACAGACCCCTTGCGTACTGATTGCTCTTGCCTTACTGTCCTTGCATAAACTTGGAGTGTTTTTGTGCGATTTACATGATTTTCAATAAATTAGTCATATGTCAAAGATCATTCAAAGATGATCATGGAAGCAGGGTCTGAGTCTTGCAAATGAACCAAAGTGAGCAGACAGCTACACTCATTGTGAACTACTTGCATGATCTGAACCTACAACTCTGCCTAACTCATCCAAGATAATGACATCCCACTTATCCAGATTAGTTCATGATTGTAAATGAGACATTATAAATATGATCTTTCTCCAGTCGTGTTACAGCGTCACAGTTAACATTTACGTCAATGACACTGGCGAATTTTGTAGTGGAGTCATTTCCCTCACCCAAAGTGTGTGTCTCTAAAACTTACAAGTCAGTAGCATTCCAAAGACAGCTGCCTACCATTGCTTATGCAGTGCCACAAAGAGATATTTCCAACCCCCTTCACTGGAATATGCGGACCCTGTGTGGTCCCTGCTTGCAGTCATTCACACATGCCTATGCAGCCATGTCAGACCAGCAACTTCTAGCTTTTTTCTATGGCCAAAGCAGCCCACTGAGCTGTTTGCCCTAGAGATTATTGTCAAAGGTATACACAAAATAGTATGTGAAATGTATATGCAAAATAATAGAGTGACAATTGTTTTTTTTTAAAAAAAGTATTTCAGGTCAGAGAACGTAGGTAGTGCAGGCCATGTTAGAATAATGATAACTATGTATATAAACCAAACTTCAGGCTAGGTGTAAGCTCTAGGTGTAATTAGGCAGGTTTTTAATGAACTTGTAAATTCCTGAAATATTCCTCTCTTGGAGTCCGCAATATGCAAAGATACTTCAGGGTCAGTTGTGAATTCCCTTCTACACTAGAAATATCTGTTCAAAGTGAAATTTTTCTTTGGCAATGCCAGAGTATTCCTTTCCCAAGGAAATGTATTTTCTATTGTATTGTTCAAGGATTCAGTCATCTGGGAGTTTATCAGGCTTATACTTTTTTTTTCTTTTCTTTTAAACAGACGATCACCAATGTGTAACCAACCATCTATTAACAAAGCAACTATAACAGGTAAGAGTAATTAATATGACTAAAATTCCTCTGTGAAACCATCTTGGGTTTCTAAATTTAATATTTATTTATAAAAAGTCTCACTGAAAACTGCCTTTTATAATAATAATGTTATATTGTTTCATATCCTTATATCTGTTTTATTAAAGAGGACTTGAGTCATGTGGTGACTCAAATTGGTGACTTTTGGTATTGTATCTTGCTAGCTTTCTGGCTTCTCTCTTATTATCCTGGTTTAAGTTCTTTCCCAAACTGTGGTTTTTTCCACATATACCAGTGTGTGCCCATGTCATGATTACCTTCATTAGTAACTTTTTGCAGTGAAATGTAATGGAAAAAAATGGTATGAGGAATGCATCGATCCTTTATTTGGGACATGCAGTTCTGTAGCTGTACCGAGGCAAAGTCTTCGCATTACAAGCCCTTAGGCAATTACGAGAAACTTTCAAAACTTACTTTTCTGATTCAGGATGGCAAATTCTATTGCTCTAACCTTTGCAAGTGTGTAAGAGAAAAATAATTCCTTTGTAAAAGACACTATTATTTCAAAAGAAACACAAACTTGAAAACAGGACTGGCATTGTAAGTTAGGTGAACACTTGAAAATTTTACCCTGCAGCACTTCTGGTTATTATTATGGCAGTGTGGTCTTGGACATCTTTATGGGAGCATACCTTATTTGACCTCATATTTTTTACATCATGTTAATCCATGTGTTCTTACACTGTGTAATTTTCCAGGTTGTTACATTCTCTACAGTGTGTTGGCAGACTGAAAGAGCATTTTCTTTGACTCTCCATCAAAGTATACAGACATTTAACTAAACCGGCAATTTATCATTTAAACTTAAAACTTAACATTTCCAGAATTTTCAAAATACCTCTTGTCTTCTCAAGGGTATAACAGGTATTTAACCCAAGGAAAAACAGTACTTCACCTATTTTGAGGAGAAGTGCAGCTTTGTCATGTTTAATAGTTTTTGTCCATAGGCTCTGGAGTGTGTTAACATTGTTAGTTTTTTTCATCTAGCCTCACATAATATCCATATTTACCTCTAGAAGATCCAGTCTTGGCAGTTCTGTAGAATTTTACTCCCCTGGGAACTCATCATGTATTCTGAGCATTTTTGTGTAGGGCTTCTCAGGGAACAGAGGGTTAAATCTTTAAGTCTATTCTATAAACAGAAAAGCATCCTTAGTTAAGAATGTTCTGCAGTCATACTTAAATTCATGGTGATTAAATAAATAGGAAAGGGAGACAGATAAATGCTTAGATCAGTAATCTGTTATTATTATAATCATAATCCTATGTTAATGTATTCATTTAAGAGGTAATTTAGGGCATTGGTTTCAAATTACTCTCCAAGAGACATTTCAGTTATTGATAGATGTTACACCTGTTTCTAATAGTGGGATTTTTGTGTCATACAACACAGTCATTCAGAAATCTGTTAACTTAACCAGACAGAGACCCTGGAAAATATGGCCCTCTCTTTGGCTCCAAGGGACAAACTTTAGAAAGCCTATAACATAACGAAATCCCTGACAGTAAAAGAAAATGTGATATCTGGAAGAGAAGGTACGCATGCCTGTGAGCACACAGTGAGCCTGCCTTACGTGCTCTTCCACAGTTGTTTGCCTCAGGTCAGCTTCTTTTCTGCCACAGGAGAAGCTGCTCAGGCAGCAGGACCCAAGACACACTCTGCTGGAAGTCACTGTTGCCCTTCTTAATTCCCCTCGACAGGAAGATTTCCATTCAGTTAGTCCCCAGAGTGCATTCTGCATATCAGAAGCAATAAATCATTTGAAGATTTAATGTTTAGAAGGAAGGTGGTGTAGTCAGTGCTGCAACTAATCTAGAAAATGCCTCTGTGCCAAGAAATCTAAAGGAAGCAAGAGAAGGCAAAGAATAGTAAGGATAATTTAATCTAATTTAGTTTAATCTAATTTCTCAGAGGTGCTGCTGGAATTGCTGTGCCCAAATTATGCATTGAACTGGGGCTTGCGTGCATTGGATGTAAGTGGCTAAAAGACTTTAATGATATAGGAAAGATACTAAGCCACTATAAAGCATGAAAATGGCTACAATTCATTTTGACTGTTGAATGGAAATGAGGCTGAATACTATTTTGCCTGAATGGGTTTGCTCATTCTTAGTCACAGACTGGTTTTGATATTTCCATAGCAACAAATTTCATGGCATAAGCGTGGAAGTATGCATAGGTGCTTTCTTGCGGCATATAAAATCCCAGTAAAACATGTTGCACTGGAGTGCTATGCCAGGAAAGAAGATATGCATTACAAACACTCTTCCTGCTCTTCACAGAAGGACTGAAAACCCTTTCCGATGGTACTAAACTTTCTGAATTCTTCTGGGGAGTGTTTGGAATGCAGCTTGTGCAGATCTTTCCTGCTGAGAAATTCTCCTGGTCCTGCTGTTCTCAGAGTTCGTGTCATGGAGTATACAGAGAAAGAACACCAGACAGGTAGAGCCCAATCACATCACCCAGATGGCTCAGCTGGCAATCTCAGCAAGAGCTCATCACCAGTGTAATAAACTAGGTGACTGGAAGGCACAGTGTCGCTAAAGCACATCAAAGCTAAACTAGAAACGGACACTTCAGATGGAGGGCTTTATGTTCCTGAGCTTCCTGGAAGAGTGTCTTTGAGAAGACTCTTAACTGAGGAAAGGGAAGATCACAGAAAGCAAAAGTGTAGCAAAAGGGAACTACTGCAGAAGATACGGGGAAAACGATAAGGGAAACGTGAAAAGAGGTTTGGTAAAGCAAAGTGACTAAAATAGCAAGAGCAAAATTCTCCCATTTACTATTCTAAGAATTCAGCCTGAGGCATAAATGTGGGAGAAAACGCATTAGCAAAAAGTAAGAAACTGTGGAATTGAGAAGTGAAGCAGCACAGGAATCAAATGTTCAAATTTTTAGAAGCAGTAGCAACCATGGTGGCCTTAAAACTTGCAATGATTTTTCAATGTAAATATGTGGAAGTTGATGATCAAAATGATCAAAATATGGTCTTTCTATTCAGTATATCCGCAGGAAGCCCTTTTTGAAACTGTCAAAAGAAGCTCATAAGCACCAATGGCATACCTGATCTTCAATATCAGCCATGTATGCCACAGCATGCTGATTGTTCCTTTTGCTGACCAGTCAGGGGGTAGGAGGTGGGACCTTTCCATGTCACAACAGACTTCTTACATGGCACTTTTCTTACCTGCTTTACACACCTAGGATGCAGGTATCTATTTTGTCAAGGCTCTTTAGAGTCCCTTATAGTCAGTGTGAATAAGCAGACATGCAAACTGAGTTATGTTCAATGTCTTCTTCAAAGGGAGATGAATTGCTCACTAAAAGTTCCATCTCTCTCCCACAACTGAGACCAGCCTGGGATAACTCCCTGTTTGCTGTACAGTGATTCCACATGCGGCGTTCCATGATTCAACCAGAAGAGGGGTTCCTCTCACCGTGAGTCACATTTTCCAGGCAGTGATATGAATGGTGTTTCATTTCAAGTTGATAGTAATTCTCTTAACACAACCAGTGAATTATAAATAACGTTTCATTTTAAAAAAAACAAACACCTAGCTGTGACTCAAGGATTGAGCTTGCACATTTTAACTGATGAAAAAGTGAGCCAGCATTAGATGTCTTTTGATTTCCACAGTTCTAATACTTGCACTTCTAAATCAAAATAATTTAAATTAATAAGGAATCATATAAGGTCTTTCTTTATGTGTGTCAGATTTAAAACAGATAAGAGATCCCACAATTTCTCTGTCCACTAATGACAACTTGCAAACTCATTGTGGCAGCTGCTTTTCTGTGCCAAGATTCTGCGTGCAGAAGGAGGTAAATTTGCCCAAGAGAATGAGTTTCCGACCCTATGAGTACTATCACAACTACTGATAACTGGCAAGGCGTAGTTAAACTGAAGTCACAGACACAGGGTCTGATTCGTATATATACACACATTAGATGCACATAATACGTAATTCATAGTAATAGCTTTGAAGTGGACGTAAATGAGGATTGCATAACTGGTCCTTTATATTATAAATGCAGTGCCAAAGGACTTCTAAGGGAAGACATGTATATGTAACAAAAAAGTCACTTAATTTAGCCAGAAAATAAATCATAGTTGCAAAATTGCACTTCTGAGAAGTTATTCATATGTTACAATTTTACATCAAAAACTTTCCAAACCTATTTCATCCGATAGAGGAAAGCATATGGAATTATTCAGTAACACGCTACCAGATACCTCTAGATTTTGTTTATTAAAACGTAGGAAGCATGTGGCTGAGTGTCAGGAAAACCCCTTCAGATTTTGTCACGTATACAAAAAGCAAAGATTATGAGGTTGTAGATCTAACTGAATTAATTTGCTACTCCATGCTTTCATTGCTTCTATTGGACTCAAGTTACACTCTTTATATGCATGGCTCTGCATCTTAAATCCAGGAAAAATCAATATGCTGCTAATTAAATGAAATTTCTTGCATGTTTTTCATGGGATTTGTCCAACACATTTCATGATTTGTATTGATTAGCTTCAGGTTTCCCAGTTAAGTTTATGATTGTGAAATGGGATCTACCAGTCTTTTGCAAGAGATTTTATTTTAGTACGTTGAAAGTATAATCAATCATTATTTAATAAATCAGTAATAATTAGTTAATTAAAGATTATCCTCCTGTCTTTCAGTAGGATACATTTAAACAAATATCACTATGGTAAGCTAAACATCTATATTCATAGAGACTAAATTTCTAAATACAAGCAGCAGGACTTAACAAGAAAAAACAAAGGTTACAGATGAAGATCAGTAGGTCACATCTTATGGCATTAGGAATAATAGATTATTTTGAGTATGTATATGTATACAAGTGTATCTCACCAATACCAGTTCTGTAACTGAAAGTTTTTATTGAATAACAGGATGGAATTAAAATGGAATAAATTACAATGAAATAGAATAAATTCTTGTTCAGTAAGAAGTAATATTCTTGATATGCTTTAAACTGTTCAAAATTCCAGAAGGCAAAGTGTTACATACCCTGCTGACTCTTTTAGGGCCTAACTGTACAGTGTGTCACTGCATGGAGATGTCCTCAATGATCCAAATGCCTTTTAACCTTTCCTGTGCCGGGGACTGAGCCAGAGCACAGCAGGGGACAAAGTAAACATGAGAATAGGAGTGGACAAAGAAAAGCAAAAATGGATGCCTTATAGAGGTTAATTCATGCAATACTGGGGTAATTGCCACTAGCTTGGCAGTGGGTATATGGGATTGAGGGGATCCTAATGTCTGTGAGACCATAGGGTTAAAAATACAGACTATTTCAGATTTTTAACAGAAGAAATCTCATAATACAGTATCAGTGTCACAGTTTAAAATGCTAAAGACCTTAGATTTCACACTGAGATTTAGGCAGATATACAAAACATGCCCTATTCAAGACGTAATTGCAGTGTACGTATCACTCCTCTAGATTTAGTCAGTAGGATTACATTTATAATGAGAACTTCCCACTCTTACTTAATTTGCCCACTGAATATATTTTAATCTTATTGCAGAGAAGGATTCTTATGGTACACTGCACTGCCAAACTTCTGGCAGAAGCGAGGTAAAATGTTCTGAAACCCTCACCCCAGTGTATTGAGTGAAGGGTGCTTTCCGAAGCACTGGAGAAACCTGACACCCTGGTTTTAAAGGGGGATGTTTTTCATAAAATAGCCTTTGTTCTTTGTGCAGTATAATGAATGATATGTAAATGTTCTGTTCATTGTACTTTTGCTTATGCCCTTATGCGTATGGATAGTTTGAATTAATTTAATTCACCTCAGACAATAATTTTAATGAAGGTGATCTGTAGCATTTTCACATGTTTCAGTCTGTAATAAATGCCATGTATTATCTGAGAAGTCAGCAGATGTGTATCTGCAGACTCGTGGCAGGTTAACAGGGCACATCACCAGTGGCTGAATTCAATCATTACAAGTGCTTTACATGCACAAAAGTCACTGGCACACACATGCTGGTCCACCTCAGTTTAATTCCTAAAGGATTATGTTCAATACTGGCATTTAGAACCATAATTCTTAGTAAGAGTCAGTTAAGTCTGTCCTTCTAACTTCTGCAAATGCTTTTGAATTTACCCCTTTATTTTAACTATGTGAAGACAACCATACTCATTACAACTGTTTTCTCAGATAGACCAAAAAACCAGCACATTGTGTTGGTTGGTGTGGATTTTATGCTATGTGAAGAGTAGTAGAACAAGAGAGAGGAACTGGAAAACTGGAGGAAAACTATGCAGAAGGTTATATACCTATATTAAGCTGTTCATATTAATGGAGTCCTGAAAATGTGTTTTTTGGAAGATACCCATAGCGCATATACACACAAGTTCTACTTGTCACTGTCCATCAGATGGATATGTATTTATCATTCCGTTATTTCTATTCAACTCACCTTCTTTCTTTATAAACAAAAGAAAAGGCCTCTTACCAACTCACACCCCAGGCCTAATATTCTATTGTATATTAAATTGACATACTTGACACAAAAAAAGTTGTAGAATTCAGAGCTGACTTCTTTATCCTGGTTTCTTGGACTTAATTATCATCTACGCAATCCTGTTGCTCTTTCATGTCTATAACATCCTTTCAGAACTTCACCATCCTCTACAAAGAAGTCATTTCATGTCTAAAAAATTAAAATAAAATATGGCTGATGTTACCTAGACCTCTGTATGGCACAGACCAATGCGTAAGGACCATTCTTCTCTTCAGTTGTTGCTTCCTCTTGCTGCTGTTACTTCTGACCCTTAAGCATCTACAGTGCCATCAAGTTTTGAAGCTCAGTACGCAATGTGAAACTACAGAGGAAATTGCTAAGGAAAAGGAAGACACATCTTTTTTGGTCAGAAAAATATATTTTATCATAACTTTTAACAATTCATAACAATAACTTTTAACAATATCATAACAATTAACACTGGTCTGTAATCCACTATTTGGATTAATCAATCTAAATTTGGTATTAATACATAAAATAACAATTCAGTTAGAAGATCAGTAGTCCTTCATATGGAATGGAGTTTCAAAAGGCTTTGTGCTTTTTTCATTAAGCTGCTGTTATATAATATTGAATTTTATTTGTGGTCTGCATCCTTGTTCAGTTTTAGAGTTATGTAAGGTACTGATCTCAGGGCTTTATATACTGAAAGGACAGCAGAAACAGATGGCTGAGATGGAAGGAGGATTAAAAACTAAATGACTGGTTTACATGGTGTGCAGTGCCTTCTTGAACAGGTTTATTATGATTGGTGGCAATATTGCAATTACTGGTAAAGTCTAAGATATATCTGGCCCTAGAAAGTATTCCATTCTGTTGTCTTTTTAGACCAGAACCAATTCACATTTATGTGATATACTCTACTATGAATGCATGTGTCAAGCTTCAGTTTGAGAAAATAAATTATGCTGTTCAATATTTAGGGTGATGCATTATGGACTGGCATTTTTTTCTTGTTGTGCAATTGAGATAGCAGATAAAAAGAAACAGATTTCTACTGTGCAATCCAGAGTAAATACAGATTTAGCTTCCAGTGAAATGCCTCTTCCGTAACGACTAGCAATGCAGATGTCCTTTGTTTTAGCTAGTTTCAGCTTATCTATTTGCAAAACGAACTCACAATTTTCCAACAAACGTTCTGAACAGAGGATTGCCAATCATCAGCTTCAGCAGAGTTGAACCAAACCTCCATCACTACTGTACAAAGTACTTTAAGAGGCTCGTATATTGTTTTTTTTTAATGATCAGTAATATTTTGTGTTAATAAAACAGATTTGGAAAACAGTGATATTTACATGAGCTACTCTTTTTAGTTAATCATTAAAGGCCTTATCTAGGTCATGATAGCTAAAAGAAGAGTTATCTCATTTACAGCCTTCTTACCCACAATAAAAACAAAATCATATTGCTTTGAGAGATACAGGGCACAAATTACATTTGGACTGAAATTCATTCATATGTCTCCTGCCCATAGTAAACAATGTATGCAGTGAACAGGCAGGGAATCGGAGAGACAGAGGTCTGCTCCCCACCCAGTCTTGCACAGTGACTTTGTCACCTTTGGGGGTGAACCAGCAGCTTGTTTGCTTGCACATGCAGAGTTTGTGGGTATTTGATATTCATAAACGGAGGCCACATTTGCTTATTTTCTGTGAAAAACTAGCTCTCTGTATCACAGTCGTGCAGCACTGTCATGTGCTATAATGAAAAAATACCTGCTTAAAATGAGTGATTTTTTTATATATATACCTTTTATATATATATAAATACTATACCTTTTAAAGGGTATAGTATTTGTGCCTCCAGTTCAGCCCTCCTCCTTGGTTTAGGGAATAGGCTAGTATTGACAGGATACAACTGTGAAGGCTTACTGAATGCTTTCTCCATCTTGATTTATTTTAATGTTGCAAAACTTTTCTACTGAATGAGAGATTCCAAATGAAATGTTTATCTAGTGCTCCTTTTAAGTTTGGTAGGTTTGTTAAACAGTGATTAACTGTCTTGAAGCAGAACAGCAGGAAGAGGATTGATGTGGTTTTGGACAACATAAGCTGTTTAGGTATTATTTCACATTCAAGGAAGTGAATGAAACCAGGGTACAAAATAGAATAGTCTGTACATTTGATTACTGCACAGCACCGTAGAAAAATCTGAAAAATTCAGGCTTTCTATGCAGTGAAAGTGTAAGAAACCTATGAGTTTTCTGGATCACCTAAGATGTTTAAACAATGACTTGCCCTCACTATACTAATAGCAAAATGGTGGTTTACAGTATGTTCCTTAAAAATGCTAATTAGCATGCATTATGAAAAGATGCATTTTACCCAGTGTTACACATACCTTTTGATTTGTACTTCAGCACTGATACCTAATAGTCAAATGTGTAAGCCTTCATAAAACTGCAAGTTACTTAAACAGAGAAGTATAATCGTAGTTTGAAATATTCCTGACAATAAAGTCCATGTAATTGAAACTATCCATCTGACTCAATAATTAGAAAACAACTGCAGCTGTTACGCAGTGTGTAAAGTACAACACTTGGCCCTTATGTACGACTTTTAATTTTTTAACAGTCTGTTCTCGTGGAAACATGTAGTTAGGTTATCAAAGTGCATGAAGACTAGCAGGCAACACAGCGCTGACCTCTGCTTGTAAGCTTCATCCAGCACTTCAGGTTACTTTTCCTTAAGACTGCAGTGTAGCACAGCCTTGATTTTGAAATAGACTCACACATTTTGGAGTTAGAATAGTGATCAGTTCCAAAAGAAAACATGAAGCATTATCAGTCTCCACACTGATAAGTTGATAAGCAACGCAACACAGATCTTTGCTTCTCACCTTTAAATTGGTCTTATGTTTTGCTGCATCAGTAAAAGTTCCCCATATCACCATTTCACCCAAACTGTCAAGACAGACAGGATGACAAGCTTCCTGTGCTTCCTCTTCTCCTTTCAGCCCAGCTATGTCACTTACAGTCACTGGTAGCTGAGAATTGTATGTGACCCCAGGCTGCATTTACCGTATCGATAACAACAGCAGAAAAACTGAAAAGAGTGAAAGGTGGTTTGGTTAGTAGGACTGAGGTGAGAAGAATCAGAAAGAAACACAGGACTCATCTACGTCATTCTTCTCATTCCTGTTAAGATTGCAGCCCGTTGGCTGATGAATATAGAAAACAAAACTGTGCGTATGTATGTGGCTTCTGGTATGACCGTTGGATGCAGTCTGAGTGCACCTTCGCTTCACACTTCATGCAGCTTCTGACATCTCTGATCAGTGACACATTATCTTCTGCCCAATTGAAAAGATAGATTTGAAAGTGGATCTCTTTTCCATTAACAGGTTTACTGAGAAACCGGTCCACGAAATCCTATTCACTTTCCTAAGTATCCGTTTAAAAATTAAGGGCTACATCGAGATCATCCATTAAAGTGCCTAAGTTCTGCTTGATTATACGCAGATTCTTAAGCATGGAGCCCGAAGAAAGCAGTGAGTCAGAGCAGCCAGCAGCCATGGTCAGACAACTGTGGAGAAAAAGCAAAAATAATAGCTCTCCTTTTGTGGACTAGGAAGTTCTGCAGGTCTCTCCACACAATCTTTTGTCTGTGCTCAGATAAAACAAATAAATTACCCTAGGAGTAGTGCTCACAGTTTAGGACCTGTCCCTGCACAACATCTCCAGGAGTGACCTCATTACCAGACAATAGGGACAGCCTCCCTTTTGCTCATTCTCTGTCTGACCTCATGCATTTTGCATTGCATTCTGCAAAGTGACTCATCTTCAGCTGGAAGGAGTAATTCCAGGTCTGGCACAGTAGAACAATCAGCTTGTGCCTACTGTACTTTCTCAGGAACTGGGATCAAAAAATTCAAGAATCAGGAACACCTAAAACTCAGACTTCTGCTCTCAGGCCAGTTGTTCTAACATCTTCAAGCAAAAAGATCTTTTTTTCCTGTGTTAGGCGACTCACCTCAGAAGACCTTTGGTGGTGGGAATCGGGAAGTATGGAAATAACTGGTCAGCATGGAAGTAACTGGTGGGCATACCTTAGTAACGTATTCAGACATGCCCCTGTGTTTCATGCTTCCAGTTAGCTGGCACAGTATATCAAATCCCTCTGAACAGTCACAGGCTTTCTGCACAGTCAGGAGAGGCAAGCAGGCGTCTCAGGCAAAGTCCGAGTGCTCTGCGGAGGCCCTAAACCCCCAGGTGCCTAGGCAACACTTTGAGAGTCACCCAATAGACGTTACTTTGTTGTCACTATTCATAAAAGAGGCACCAGCAGTGGGCAGCCTAACATAGTCCCAAATAACATAAGGCATTTCCTAGCAGAAACCTGCCAGGGAAGAATTGCCACAGGGAATTTACCAGACTTGCTCTGGGACTTTGAGGGAAATGATAGAAGGCACTGAAAGAGCCAGTAGTTCTTAATGGAGAACTTTAACTTGAAATACTAAAAGCACCAGGGTATGACTTCTTTAAAATTTCATAACCAGATCCAAGCCATAGTACTTGGGCAGGTTTGCACAGCTCTGACTCTTGCTTTCTGTTAATAGAATTGGAAAATTTTGAGGCTTTTATCATAGTCCTGAATCAGCTGACAGTTAAGAAGATTAAGGTCCGCCTTGCGGAGGAGCAGACTTATTTGTGGCAGGAATGTCTTGATTTTATCCCCATTATGATGATATTCTGAATTAATGAAGCAGCTGTGGCCACATGCATAAAGTTTTAGTTGATACTAAATATTAAAAATTATTCCCAAACATTTACATTAAAATGCTAGTAGCAAATTGCCAATCTAATTCATTATTCTTTCCCCAAGCAGTATTTTAAATTAATTTCTGCAACTGATAATTATCTTTGAAAGTGTAAATTAGATCTGGAGTTGAACTAATTCTAAACCACATAAAAAATAAAGATGACAGACAACAAATTAAGGCAATCTCTCTTAAATCACAGGATAATACTATAAAAAGTTTCTTTCCTTAATAATAATTAAGAATTACATCTGAGTGAGTGACTTTTGCCACTAGATAACTTATTACTATGCTAAAGAAACAGGAAGTAACTCAGGAATATGTTACAGAAGTGACTACTAGTTTAGCAAGCATTTAAAGATTCCCTTTCTATTAAGTAATCCATATGCAATTGGTTTACTTAGTGGACATACTGTAGGAACCATTGACTAACCGAAGGAGTGCAAAGATGACTAGAAGAAAAAGCCCATGAAGAAGTCAGTGCCAAAGAAATGAAGGAGAAAATTGGAAAACAATTTGACGTAGTCTGGCTACCTGAGCTAACTGTTACCAATGGGATGCAGAAAGGTCTGACAGACAATGGGAGGCAGCTAATTGAGAAAGAAACCAACGTTTGTTTCGGGAAAAGTCTTTAATACTGTTACTGTTATTGGTGTTGATGTGGTGTGGTGGTGGTTGTTGTTAATATTATCATTTTTGAATCCCACTTCTTAAAGGGAAAAAGGATAATCAGACTTGATCAGACTTTTGGGAAGGTTTTTTTCTTTTTAAGTGGAGTTTGGCAAAAAGCAGAAGCAGCCATGGCAAATGATACACACACACCCCACCCCCCCACCCCCTGCATCCTGCTTTTTGTATTCTGTCCTTTCTGTTTCCTAAACAAAAAGGAAACTGTATGATCTGTTTCAGCATTTCAGATACAGAAATACTTTTCTTCTCCAGTATGTCACTTTTTTTTTTGGTGATACTCAAACCTTTTTTGGCGATTCTCAAAACTTTTTTGGCATATCAGATAAAAAGGCTGTTTGAACCTTGTCATTCCCCATTCAGTCTTCAGCTCTGAACATCTATCAGACAAAGGAGACAGGCAGAGGGGGATTAGTCCTACAGCAATCTATGTCTTTGCAGTTCAATACACTATTTTCAGAGAAAGAGCAAGCAGCTGACACACATACTATGCATATGCCTTTCACACAGGAAAGCAGTAGTCAGGTGGTGAAACCATTTAGTTCTCACATGCTTCTGCTACTTGGAAATGTATGTAAGCATGTTACTTTTCAGCCATAGATTTTCACTGTACGATATTGTGAAACCAAAATGTGATTTCTTTGCTCCTGCTAATTCTCACGCTGAAGTCTGCAAGCCTTTGTTTTGCTGAGTAAAACCTGAAGCTGCAGCACCAATGAGTCTATCGCAATACTTTGCTCTGCTGTAGTGCAGTTCTACCCTCCTTGCAGATTTACACTCCCTTGAGTTCTATGTCTCACTACCTTTCCTGTATGGCTTATTTGCTCTTTAGGAGGTACAGGTGGCAGTATGATACGATGCAGTGATAAGCTCTAGTGGGGGAAGACACTGGGAAGACAAAGGATCCTTGTAGCCTCAGGACACATTCCAAAGAAGAGAGGCACAATTCTGTTCCACAATTGGTACTGTCTAAACAGATCCACTGGAACACAGAGTTGATGCTCAAAGGAGTAACTGTTGCTTCAGCAAATAGTATGTGTTTGTAGTAAGAATTGGTATGCTGAAGTACTTGCCAGTTCTACCTTGAAATCTCTTTTCTCCAAAAATGGTGTTACTCTTGTCTATAAAATACAGGCCATTAAAACAGCACAGATTTTCCAAGAATCTCTTTGGAGATTCATTGTTAAAATCAATAGGTATTTCTACTTCGTAGTATACATAGATTTACTGATAGAAATTGATTTTTGAAAACTGTAGGTTTTGATGGTTCTGTAAGAGGCCAGTACTATAGGCATTCCTTCCAAGCACAGCTCAATCCCACAGGGCTGGATTGTAAAACATCTACTAGAGCCACATTTCCTTTTGCAAAATAAAAATGTTGACATCAGTAGTCTAAAGAATAAAATTTCATAGAATAAAATCAAAATGTAATAAGTTTTCACATTAGCTATAGTTCTTTGATGAAAAGTAGCAACTCCATCCAGCCAAAAAATTAAAATACAGCATAAAATATCCACCTTCCTCCCAAGAAGATGTTAGATGCTGCCTTCCAGAGGCAGTATTTCAAGACGCTGACTGCTACTGCAATGTTCTGGAATAAATTGCTCAGTTTTAAAAAGGGAGATGAAAAGTGATCATGCAAAGGGACATGAATCCAATTTTAAAGCAAACTTCTGTCATTATGTCTGAAAAAGCATTCCTAAAACTAGATTGATACAATTTCCTTTGGAGTCACTAATGGTATGAAACAGCTATGAGTTAAATCCTTATTTAAAACTAGTCAGGTCTACCATCTAAACTCTGTCATGCATACTAGATAATGTAATCAACTGACAGAAGCATATGCAATATTTGTACTTAATCTTTGTACTCCTCAGGAGCCTTTTTTTTCTGAAAATCTACAGACTTTCTGTCTACACTTCCTGTAGAAGTGTTAGCAACAAGTGGGAACATTTTTCATAGTTTGAACCACAGTCAAAGAAGACCATTTGACTTTCTCATGTTCTGCATGGTTTCTCCAGGTCTGCCTTGCACACTGATAACACAGACTCCTTCTGCTTCATTGAGAGACACCACCAAATTTCAACTCAATTGGTTTAAAAAATCACCATGCTTCTTTTTAATTGCCTGTGATTTAACTACTTTAAGCCTTGCTTCAGAAAACTTGAGGCATCTATTTAGGTCCCATAGATTTAAATGGGACATAGGCTATGGCTCAACATGTATTTTTGAGCAAAAGGATCAGTTTATGTCATTCCTGAACCTTATCACTCATTTCTTTCCTCTCATTACTCCCTGCAATATGCTATCAAGTTGTCTGTGCAGACACAGGGTGAAATCATGAAGGAACCCAACAGACTGAAAAATAACCTGGATTATTTTTTCTTTTTTTTTTTAATCTTTGAAGTTTTCCAGTTGATTCACTACACAGCTATTCAAATTCTTGTCTGAAAACAAATGAATGGGCCGCTGCAAGGGCAGATTTAAGCAGAAACAGTGGTATAAACTGGGAATTTGAATTTAGCTTAAGCTGTACAACTGTAAAAGAGTAGTGCTGAGTTTATACAGGTTTCTGAAGATACGGCTGTGTTAAATGTTGCCTTAGATCATTAGCTGCCATTGAAAACCTTAGCAGGCATACAGCGTTCTGCATTCCAGAGCTGGAAAGTTTCCACAAAAATAAACATGTTATTTGACTGGCAGAAAGATGGCCCAGATCACAGGCAAACATTTCTGTGTGATGCTGAAGTAATTCAATCCCATTAAACAGTTAACCAGATTAAGGGATTTGACAATAGTCACACTTGTAAAATGAATGAAGGAACTGTGTAGAAGTATATGAACCCATGAGCTTGCCTTTCATCATGCTGTCATCATTTAATCCTCACAAAGTGGCAATCTGAATTGCTGTAAATGAGACTATATATTGAAATACAGCAGTAGGGTTGATACAGCAAAACTAGTTTTACTGGAATCTCAGTTAAACCGATAAAACAAGGTTGGGTTTTAGAGTCTTTCAAAAATACTTAGAAAGAAATTAAAATTACACAAAATGTCACGTAGATGCACATTTTCCTTATCTACCTGATTAATACTTAAAATGCAAAAGCACACCTTCAGCTTTCATACTGCCAAAATTCTTTTTACTTTCTTTTAACCTCTTTGTCCCAAGTGGATTTCTTTCTGAAACAACAGTGATTCATTTTAAAGATTCAGCTGCCGTTTTCTCATATATGTGAAAAAGTCTTGCACATCAAAGTGTAGATCACTATCCAGATGTGATATTCAGACATGAAACTCAGATGAACAGCACAGCAAGTTCATGTCTCTGAGAACAGGACAATCACCCATTAACTCTAACGCAGATTTTAGCTGAGGAGACATATAATCCTTAGACAGAAAAGGTCCAAAGTAAGGTTTAACTGTACAGACTCCACTGTATACTGAGTATAAGCAAAGTGTGTTAAAAACTGAAATGAACAATGATGTTGTCACCCAAAATGGTTCACCTGGAGAACAGTTTGCTGAGGTAAATAGTTTCATCTTCGTTTTGTTGAGAAAATGACTGTATGTCACAAATACCCACGGCTTGTTAAAAATCAGCTTAGTGAAGATTAACAGTGCTTATTACCTGGATTTCAAAATGTAATAAATCAATCAGTTGTTAATATATTCAGAAACGGCAACTATATATTATTACGCAGATTATTTTTCACTTTAGACATAGTGTTTTAAAACTGTTTTGGAAAGTTTTCAATCTTCTCATTGGGAAAAAGGTGCAAGATGCAGAGTGACATTTCCAACAAGACAAAACAGTCAGGGAACTTGAAACACATTTTCATGTGTTGCAGCTTTCAGGCTAAGTTGTTGGGGTCCATATGCATAAGTCTGACCACAGAGGAAAGCTTAGACAGCTTAGTCAAAACAGCAGCATGCTGAGCATGGGACTCGGTGGGCAGCTGGGAGTTCTGCAGCCTGAGAGGGCTCCGTGCTCCTGAAGCTCTGCTGCTACAATGGCACGACAGAGACTGTTCATGGCCAGCAGCACGAAAGCCTTTGACTGCAACACAGGCTGCCTTCAGAAGCTGGCTGTACGGACACAGACTCACACCAGGAATTAGTTCTGAGCTTCCTATCACACACGCACTTGTGGCTTCCTCTCTCACGCTGCCTACCCCATTGTGAGGACAAATCCATTAATGGCTGTGAGACTGACAATCTCGTGATCAGCCATTCAAAAATCCAGCTGCAGAGGGAGGCAGAAGGAGTAACTCTACATGGTGTGATCATACTACACACTAGTACGGTCTAGTATGAATAGCATGAGGAAGGCTTGAAGTCTGACAACGTCTTGATAGAGTCTGCTGGGTATACTACACATTTAATGTCATTTTTTACATTTGGTCAGCAAGTTGCAGAGGGCGAAAAAGGCTTCTGTTAAAGCAGAGAATCTTGCTACAAATTGAATGTTTGCTATTTCTTAATTTCAGTTTATTCCTCTAAAGCAAAATCCCTATTTTACTTTCTTCTCCTTATGCATGTTTTTCTTTAATTATTTCTTTCTTCTACACCTTTTATGACTTGACTTACAATTTGTCCTGTCTTCTCCTACTTAAATGTCTTTGTGTTTTTCTTTAAATGCAATCCTGCAATGTGTGATCATATCTTTACGATCTATTATCTTTATCATTATTTTCCTTCACATCCTCTTTACAAACCAACAGCAGCAGCTGGGAAAAAAAAAAACAAAACACAACAAAAACCGTCACATGCAGAGGCTTAGAGAGGTTAGAACAATTCTAGACCTACATGGAAAAACTTGACAAAATAGATTGTGTATAAGCAGTTACAAAAGCAGGACTAGACCTAAGCACCTTCACGTCTCTGCTTATAATTCTGGATTCAGTTATGTTGCAACGGTTTTTAATCTATTAAATAACCATAGTTCTTAAATCAACATTTAGCACTCTTGTTTTTTTAAAATCTTTCAGAATTGTTCAAGGAATATTTCTAGCTGTTGGGTAATAAACTCACTTAGAACATTCTCTTTCTTTTTTTTTTGCCTTGTGTGCAGCTTATGCCAATGCTATAGTTTCACCATTCCTAAATGTAAAATGATTAATATTAAATGCCTTATAAACTTCATTCTAGGAAAAATAATGAATTTGTTAACACTAGCTCAAATATCCCCCACGGCAAAGCCCAGTACTACAGTATTTCAGCAGATTACCATTTTGTTGTCGGACTTACTGATTATCTCATCACCTGGCAATGCTTAGACAAGGTTATTTGGAAGCTAGCGTTCATATTGCTGCACAGGGAGCAAGTTTCTCCAGCATGTGCTAAAGCAGCCTGGCCAATGAGGAGGACTTCAAGACATATGGATATAGCTGAGCTCACTACATTCAGTTAGCAGGCACCAGCAGGAGCGAAGGAGGAAAGTGTGCCTCTCATCGACCTGAGGAAGAGCCCAGTACTAGTAAAGTCCCAGGCTAAAATCCACAGTCTCACAGCTTCATGGCTGTCAGATTAAAGCTGGTTTAGCTATATCTGCTCATACTATGATCCCATCCTGGTTGAACACAGCTTTAAACAAAACATATCGCATGTGAAGTCCGAACTAGCCACCTTCCTGTTACACAGAATTGCTTCTAGCAGTTCTGAAACTCAGCTATGTGTTGTGTTGCTGGAGGGTAGACTGTTACCATACAGCTGTCAGGTTCATTAAAAAAGAAGGCTTTAGTCTATGTAATTGGCATAGTAAACTAAAGTATGAACTGTTCCATAGAAAAGATTGCTCCCCACACAATCACAGAATCACAGAATGTTTGGGGTTGGAAGGGACGTCTGTGGGTCATCTAGTCCAACCCTCCTGCCAAAGCAGAGTCACCTACAGCAGGCTGCACAGGACCTTGTCCAGGCGGGTCTTGAATATCTCCAGAGAAGGAGACTCCACAACCTCCCTGGGCAGCCTGTTCCAGTGCTCCGTCACCCTCAGAGGGAAGAAGTTCTTCCTCATGTTCAGACAGAACTTCCTGTGCTTCAGTTTGTGCCCATTGCCCCTTGTCCTGTCACTGGACACCACTGAAAAGAGCTTGGCCCCATCCTCCTGACACCCACCCTTCAGATATTTGTAAGCATTTATTAGGTCCCCTCTCAGCCTTCTCTTCTTCAGGTTGAACAAGCCCAGCTCCCTCAGCCTCTCCTCGTTCCAGTCCCCTCACCATCCTTGTAGCCCTCCGCTGGACACTCTCCAGTAGCTCTTCATCTTTCTTGAACTGGGGAGCCCAGAACTGGACAGAGTACTCCAGATGGGGCCTCACTAGGGCAGTGCAGAGGGGAAGCAGAACCTCCCTCGATCTGCTGGCCACACTCCTCTTGATGCATCCCAGAATGCCATTGGCCTTCTTGGCAGCCAGGGCACACTGCTGGCTCATGGTCAACCTGTCGTCTTAATCAGTCACTTTACGTGTGAAGTTGTTTAGCAGAAAGAAAAGGATTCAGGAGATTGTGTTCTTAAATTTGTTCTTTCCATACAGTCTGTTTTGTTAGCTGAGGCTGGAAACAGGAATTGTTCTTTAAAGGGGCGACAAAAAGGTTCTGCTCACTGTACTTTTTTGTAAAGGCTTTCTCTGTGAAGAGAATGTTATTCATGATGCTTACGTGGCCACTATGTCTATCTGGCCATATTTTAAGACTGCAGTTTCCACTTCTTGCCATTACAGAAAATCCTGTAATGCAAAAAGATGGCTTCAGTGTTGCTAATACTTTGAAAATGCATTGCTAAGAATAAATGTCAGGCTCTCCTGTGAAGTGGAAGTGCTAGCATAACAGACCGTAGTCCATCACAACTGTAAATGGGAATGGAATTTCTAGGCTACTCCTCAGGCAAAGGGCATGGATCAGCAGTTGTAATTGTGTGTGTGTCTGCTAGTTGCATGCATCAAAAATACCCGGCTAAAAAAAGTCACACTTAAGGAAATATATATCCTCTGGCTACTAATCCTCAGAAAAAATATAATCTGGCTTCTAACTTTAAAATTGCTTGACTTTTAGTTTTTAGTATATTGATATTCCATCCAGGTACAGTATACGTATTAACTTTGTAAATGTAGGTCTCTGCCAGGTCAATAATGTTCTAATATCTTCATATCAGATTCAGAAAGCATTACAAACCTTTTTTTAAAATATACTAATAAGAAGGGTCAATTTTATAATCTTTTCAGATGGTCTCAGAATACCTTTATAAATGTCACAATCATTAGGATTTTATTTACTCTTGCAAGTGCAAAGACAAAGCTGTTTGTATAGTGTAGCAATTCTTTTCTGGCAGGCTTTGCTGTTATATTGATGATTTCAAATGGAATCTACATCCTAGACAAGTAGAATTCTTACCCCATTTAAGAGTTACACGATCAGAATTGCTTTTTATAAGCTTAGACTCAGAAGTCTCACAATAACTTTTGAATTTCATTCAAAATCAATACACAAACAAAGAGCAAAGTATTATTTTCCTGGTGACAGAGACTCCTGAATTCATCATAGGCTGTAGTGAGGGACTCTTGGCATAAAAATCCTCATTCAAAGGTGCCAGTTCTACTGGATCTTAAAATGATTGTATTCAATATAAACAGAATTTAGGCAAAATTGTTTTCTAATAGTCTGTCACAGAACAGTATGCATGAAGCCTAACCATTCTTTCAAAGTGTGTTTTACAGAGTAGAAAGCTGGATTCCATTTCACTCGCATCTCAGTGACTGTTCTTTGTTTGACTGTCCAGTCTGGGATTGAAACAACCACCTCAGCGAGCAGGATTTGATTAAGCCTTTTCAGGCCTAGCCTAGATTTGACTTAATTTCTCAGCTTTGCTTTCACTGGGTTTTCACTTCGGTACATAGGTGGCATGAGTGATAGCATTCCTGTCACAACATGCCATTTGGTGGGGTGGCAGTGGTTTTCACTGACAAAGCTGATGGCTGGTTTGTATTTGCACCTTTATTGCTCCATCTGGAAGACTGACAACTACAGGCCAATTTTAAAAAAATAAGGAATTTTGTCCTGTCTTTAGAGGGCTGTCTGTGAATGGATTAAGCCTGGTTGCCACAAACCATTCTTGACACCTTTTTTTCAGTCATTTTTTCAGCAAAGGCCAACTGTGGCTTAATCCTGTTGAAGCGGCAGGACGCATATATAACACATCTGAACTTCTGAAGAAGAAAGTTATTCTGAATAACATAGATAGGGGACAGACTCTGTTTTTCTGTTTTCTCCCTTACATTTTCTACCATTTTTGCAAAAGACAGCGGCCACCATGACCAGGAATAGCATGATTATCAGATTAAGAAAAAGTTGCTAGATTTCCACTCATTTCTCTTACAGATCAACCTGTTTGAGTCCTATTGGCTTCTGAGGAAATTAGTCACTTCCTGTAATTGACAAAAGGGCATCTGAAATGAGTGATGTGCTTAGTGAGCAGGAAAGGAACAAGCATAGTCTCCATACCATTTTTCTATTCCATTATCTGTTCACAGCCATCCACTTGAAGAAAAGCTTTTCAAATCACAAGTAACAGCAATATTTATGAAGTATAGGTATTATGGTGAAACAATGCGAAGACCTCATGAGCAGCAGCTGCATCTGCAGCTCTCCAGTCTGTCATGCTTTGCCTCTGTAGACCCATCGAGGTGCCGCTTCCCGCTTTGTGAGCTGAATTCATATACAGGGCCAACAGCTGTAATTCTTTCAAAAAGTAATGGAGTTTTAACTGTTTTTTCTAGGCCTGAGTGTGATTTGGCACTCACTTCTTGGGTGGGTGCGAGCGTTAATGCTTTGTGTCATGCAGTGGAACAGCCTATAGGTCAACGAACACTGTGTTAGCATGTATCAGACTGTAAAAAAAGAAACAATCCAGGGATTGATACCTGTATGTGGAAAGACTGGGGCTGAGATGACGCTAATGTGTTTCATTCAAAAGGGAATTTTGCTTTAGCTAGAAGGACAGAAACTGCAATAATTTTGCAAAATTCAAATTGCTGGATTTCGTACATATGCGTATGTACAGAATACCTCGGGGGGTGTGCATGTGTACGTACAGACAACACACAAAGGCATGGATGTGTAGTAGGGGCGCAGGCAGGACAGGAAGGCTTGTGAGACGTGACATCTGCAGCAGCAGCTGATGAAGATCACTCGCAGTCGGCTGCATCAGTCGTGAGGTGCAAACCAGACTGACATGCTGCACCTCGCAAGCACTTCACTACACAGGTGTCGGTGTAAATCCAGTTACACCACACACCACCAAACCAGCCATCGCTGTCCCCTTCTGCCACAGTCTTCCCACCAGCTCAGGCTTGGAAAGGTTTTAATCTCACGAAAGCTCAGAAAGTTGTTGTCACCGTCGTCAGTCCGACGTCGTGGCCCCACCGCCACGCGTGCGTTAAGCGCTGTCCACGAGGTGTCTGCAGCCGCTGCTTCCCGCCAGGCCTCTCCCTTGCGCTGCCGCCACCAGGCCCACGTCACCCGGTGCCCAGCCTGGCGCCCAACAGACACGGCGGGGAGTGGACTCGGCCCCTCGGGGCTTACAGCTTAGACACCTCAGCCGGAGGCCGCGCTGTCAAAACCTCCTGTGTCTCCAGAAGGGCCTTCGCCTGCCTCCCGTGGAGCTCAGAAGGTTCCAGAAGGTTCCCTGCCCCGCCGGCAGAAGCTCGTCCAGGAGCGCTCAGCGGGGCGGCCGCCTGTGCGAGGCAGACGCGGGAGGGCGGGAGGAGGCCGGGCCGGGCCGGGCACAGCCGAGGGCCGGGCGCGGGGCGGCCGCCCCGTCTTCCGCCGGCTCCACTCCGCAGCTTGGCGGCGGCCCGAGCGAGAGCGGGCTCTGAGGGCTGCGGCTGCTGTCGCAGGCGGCGCGATAAGAATGCCATTGACGTCAGCGAGGCGGCCGCGGCGGGGGGGCCGGGCCCGCCCGCAGCGCTGCCGCCCGTGGAGGCGGGGGGGGCGGGGGGGGTGTTGGTGGCCCCCGCTTCCCCGCCCGCCCGGCTGCGGCGGGGGGAGCGGGCGCCGGGGCGAGAGACGCGCTCCGGGACGGCGCCCCCCGAGTCCCCGTGCCGGCGGCGCGGCCCGCGCGTCAGCCCGGCGGTCGCGGTGACGGGCCGCGCTCGGTAGCGGCCGAGACCTCCGAGGGGTGGGCGGTTGGAGGTGGCCCTCCGAATTTGTGTGTCTGGTGGGGAACAAAGCGCCAGCCCGTCAGCTGGGGCCGCCTCGGAGGCGCTCGGTGGTTGCCAGGGCAGAGGCTGACGCACCTCCACGCGCCGTGGAAGTGTTTTTTGCATTTGCTGTCACTGAATCTCCCCTAACGCACCAAGTGTCCCTGCGAAGTCATCAGAGTCATCGATTATTTCGGTGCGAAGTAAGCGTCAAATCAAAACCAATGTGTTTTTCTATCTGCCAGCAAATCTCGACGTCTCTGACTTAACTCTGTCAAATCTGTAGCTGCTCCATTTCATCTTTCTTACGGCTCTGTCCCTTTTTCTGTGATGGGTAATTATAATGCCCCTGCCCCTCTGTACATGCTTAAAAATAGGCTTCAAGTGAGATAGCAGCAGCGGGATGATGCGTTTCTCCGTTTTCAGGCTGCGATTGTGCCACGCTGCTGCACATAAAGAGGAATAGGTGGGTTCTACGTTTCTAAAGATTTCGGGGGGCTCTGTAGCGAGTGAGAGTTCCGTGCTGCAGGTCAACCCGAGAGCCATCAGCTAGGGTGTTACACAGCAACAGTGTCAGGAAGGAGACCAATTTCCCTTACCTAGAACATGAATACAACAGGTGGGACCAAAACGACTCCTTCTCTCCTAAGCCCCCAGGATCAGCAATCTGCTTAGGCGATCTTTTAACTCCCTCTGCTGACGTGTCACCGTGACCTCTGAAAATCCACGCGTTAGCGACGTGAAGCGGTTCCCATTTGCAGGATGAAACGTGGATGCGTTACTGAGACAGTCCAGAAGACGTAGCTGAGAGAAACAATGGGTGCCTGTCCAGCTGTGGCGATCTGTAGCTGGGCTGTAACGGAGCGCTGCTGGAGGTGGCCGAGTTCCCATAGTCACCTGGATAGGGGCGTGAATTCACTTGGATGAAACACTTCTTACTAATTTCTCAGAGATCGGGGGTTGCCCTGAAGTCAGAATGCTCCTGTTTGATAAGGACACATGACCCATTGTAAAACACTCTGAGCTTGTTTAGGTCCCATTTCGTTTTCCTAGGTACTTTTGTAACTTTCTTCAGCTTAACACTATTGATTTTGTATTTGATACTGAATGAGTATCATACCTATTTGCTCAGTGATCCGTAAAATCTCTTGGAGAGTAGACAGACATGTGTATAAAAAAATGGGATGATGTAGAGTGATGCTTTCTGTATTCCTCCAGAGGGATTTGCCTAAAACCCCTGACTGACAGGTTTCCTGTGCATAGATATTCTGCTCCATGAAATAATGGCTAAGGACAAGTGGTATTGCCTGTATTCTTTTATTTGGTGCACGACCTGATTTCATTTACCATCTAAAATCCTTAGATTGTATCAGAACTATTGCAATGTACATTAGTTATTACAGTAGTTTTATTGCAATTGAGCTGTCCTTGAAAGAAGTCTAGAGTGACTCTGCCTTGGTCTGTAATGTCTGTCATGGGTTGTTTGTGCATTATGCAATTAGACAGCAAAGCATTCATTCATTATTGGCTTTGATCTTTCATACTTATGATACATTTGCTCAAAATATCACAATGCAGGCATATATTTTTACAAATATCATAAAGGTATGAGAGCTACCAGGAATGGGAGTGGTTGTATTTACATCACTTCATGTAATAAAATGTACCCCAGTGATAAAACTGCAGATTAACTGTGCATTATTGATACACAAGGTAGCATGTATGGTGCAGCCTAATCAATTTAACCAGGACATACATGGTGTAATAAGGGCGTGAGTCACAGAAACAGAGGCTTGACTGTGGTTCCTGCGACCAGCTGGCCAACATCAATCAATCTTACAAAAGATGGGGCCTTTCATGTGGCCTTTGGCAGTCGGCTGGCTACAGCCTGCACTGCTGCATGGAGCAGTTGCCATTCTGCGCAGCACGTGCCGCAGAGTCACCTTCAGGGAAGTTGGCAGGGCAGCTGTCTTGCGACTGGTGACCCCTGCAGGTGTCCTGGATTTTTTCGTGATGCAGCCTGGCTAGCGTCAATGCTGTTTTGAAAGACAACAGCATGGTGCTGGCTCGCGGCCTTTCAGGATCAGACTCTTAGAAAAACACTCTGAGTTCTTCTTAAAGGATTAACACTGAGAGTGAAAGATCTGCCACTATTTTTAAAATATCCTGTAAAAAAAGATTGTTGAGATAGTCAACTTCAGCCAACGATGAGCGCGTATATAATTTCTGTACATTGTTTCATCTACGAATTCTGTCCTGTGCAGATTCTTAAATCTAGAACATGGTTAACACTCAATAAAGTGTTGTAGAAGACTTATTTTTAAATCTGGGTGTTGAATATTTATCCACTGTTACACAATTAGAAATACGAAGGCAGTAGCAGAGGCAATGAGGTCAGGTGGACTTTCTGTGTGAACATGTCAAAATACTAAAGATGTTAGGCTGTCATATTTTTGTCATCTGATTAAAGTTTGTAGGGTCAGGACACACCGATACTGGCTGAAGTCTGAAATACAGTAAATATTTTAGTATGAGAAGTATTTACAAGTTGCAGCTTATGATACACTTTTTAAAATCGGATTTTTTGGTATTTCTGAAGATTATTGAGTCTACACTCAACAAGAAAGAGAAGCCTTGTTTACTTGGTTAGAGATGATGCATATATCCAAACATTCCCAAACTTAAGAAAAATGTCAGTATTTCATTGTCGTTTCATTGTCAGTACTACTGTACCAGCAAGGAGCCCCAGGCCTCAGCTAGAGCTTGTACCAATAAGCTGTAACTGGTGGTCTATGTCTCAAAGAGAATTTTATTTATAATGGAAAGGCAGAAGGCTAGAGATGGCAAGATTCAGAAGAAAGGAATGAGTTAATGGGTTATGAGGGGAAAAAACCACACTATTATTTGTCATGAGAAAAGATGGACCCAACACACCAGCAGTGTCATTCTTAGCAAGGTTTTGGATGCATCACAACAATGGAGAACTTAGGGGCATGACTGAAATGAAGATGATGAGGCAGCTTTGCTAATATATAGACAAGATCCTGCATGTGTGAACGCAAGACAGGAGAACTGCAAATGTGTCAGTTTAAAGGTACAGTGACCTGATCAGTGAGGGAAAACCATCTCAGGGCTGAACGCGGAATGAGATCAGGAGACAGCTTCTAAAGTACTTAAAACCTGATGTAGAATCACACAGAATCTCAGAATCACAGAATGGTAGGGGTTGGAAGGGACCTCTGTGGGTCATCTAGTCCAACCCTCCTGCTGAAGCAGGGTCATCTACAGCAGGCTGCACAGGACCTTGTCCAGATGGGTCTTGAATATCTCCAGAGAAGGAGACTCCACCACCTCCCTGGGCAGCCTGTTCCAGTGCTCCGTCACCCTCAGAGGGAAGAAGTTCTTCCTCATGTTCAGACAGAACTTCCTGTGCTTCAGTTTGTGCCCATTGCCCCTTGTCCTGTCACTGGACACCACTGAAAAGAGCTTGGCCCCATCCTCCTGACACCCACCCTTCAGATATTTGTAAGCATTTATTAGGTCCCCTCGGAGCCTTCTCTTCTTCAGGCTGAACAAGCCCAGCTCCCTCAGCCTCTCCTCGTAGGAGAGATGCTCCAGTCCCGTCACCATCCTCGTAGCCCTCCGCTGGACACTCTCCAGTAGCTCCTCATCTTTCTTGAACTGGGGAGCCCAGAACTGGACACAGTACTCCAGATGGAGCCTCACCAAGGCAGCGTAGAGGGGAAGGAGAACCTCCCTCGACCTGCTGGCCACATTTCTCTTGATGCACCCCAGGATTCCATTGGCTTTCTTGGCAGCCAGGGCACACTGCTGGCTCATGGTCAACCTGTCGTCCACCAGCACACCCAGGTCCCTCTCCACAGAGCTGCTCTCCAGCAGGTCCACCCCAAGCCTGTATTGATGCATGGGGTTGTTCCTCCCCAGGTGCAGGACCCTGCATTTGCCTTTGTTGAACCTCATCAGGTTCCTCTCTGCCCAGCTCTCCAGCCTATCCAGGTCACGCTGAATGGCAGCACAGCCTTCTGGTGTATCTACCACACCTCCCAGTTTGGTGTCATCAGCAAACTTGCTGAGGGTACCTTCTAACTCTTCATCCAGGTCGTTGATGAAGAAGTTAAACAAGGCTGGGCCCAGTACTGACCCCTGGGGGACACCACTTGTTGCCAGCCTCCAACTAGACTCAGCGCCGCTGATGACAACCCTCTGAGTTCTGCCATTCAGCCAGTTCTCAATCCACCTCAAAAGCTATGTAAATAGCTTATTTTTGGCACACTGTAAAAGAAGTGGCCAGAAGAGGGATGTGCTCAATAATATGAACATAGAGACTTAACAAGTTGCAGATTTTGGATCCATATCCATATCTTACCAGAGTTTTACATCTAACGTGTTGTCTGTTGTCTTGAGGGAAGTCATCATTTGGGTCATGTCAGCTGGTACCTCTATTTGCCAGGTCCTGCTGCCATGAAGCACCTGCTTGGGTATCTTCTTTCTCAAGCTCTGAAATTGTTTCTAAGCAGCATCTAATAAGCATGTTTCTTCACACCTTAACAATCCTCTCTTACTTTTACTGCGATTGCATTGATTTTTACGGATCTCCTACTGACAGAAGGAAGGCAAAGTAGGCAAGTTATATGCTGTAGATGTTCTCTCAACAGGTTAACACATGTTCATTACAGGAGCTATTTATCTTCCAGATTTGCCTGTGCAAGCCTGAACTGTTAGGTTCTGCAAATCAGTGGTAACATCATGAGAAGCAAAAGCAGTAGGTTTTGAAGCCTGAAGTGAGTTACACTCAATCAATATAAACAATAGTATCTAGCGTCTTTTCGGCAATATCTTGAGGAAAATCAGAAAGCCCATGCCCCGTCGTTAGCCATTTGTACAATTTAAGCTTCTTTGGTGACTTATTTTAAAGATTAGTATTGAATAAGGCTATGCTGTCATTAAATGGTGCTCACCCTGAATTTGAGAAAACTGTAAAAATGAAAACTGCATGATTAATCTTTATTTGTGACTTCTGATAGTGGTAGACTACTAGTACACCTAGTATATTGTTCTGCTTTTTACATAATTTCCAACAAAAGAAATAACAGTAAAATAGAGTGTTAAATAAAAGCATAGTATTCAGGTTTTGTAAGTATTTTCAGGAAGATAATTGAATATTACAGAAAATGTTCTACAACGAAAAACTGTTAGGCATCCACTAAGCATGTTATACAGAGTTTTTTAAAGGTCACATTTCTGTTTAACTTATTAATAAAGTAATAAACCACTCTTTTTCCCTAGGTACTTTATCTGAACATTAAAAATGCAACTGAAATATAATATAAAATCAATAATATCTCTTTGTTCTTTTACGTGCATGGGACTACGTAAACTGTAACAAAAATGTGCCTTTGTGTCAGTGAGTTCCAATAGACAAAGTAGAAGAAAAAGAAGTATTTGAATACATTTCCACTTACAGAGTAATAGCTTTTAAAAAATTAATAAGCATCCTGTCCTGGGTACTGCTTTTATTTGGTTGGGGTTTTTTTTGTTTGGTTGCTTGGTTGGTTTTTTTTTGTTTGTTTGTTTTTTTAATTGTATGGGGAGAACATGGTCCTTTCTTGTGGACTGTGGACAAATGTGCTTCACTCCACTGCCTGTATCTTGTTTTCTTCAGGCCTGACATCAGATTGCTAGATGACATCACTGCAAACCACTAATTTAAATTTTATTGCTAGTGTTTTACATCTGTTTACATTTGAACTTGGCACTCTCTTTGAAGTGTATTGACATTATGTATATCCTCTCCTGTACTCTGTCAACTTTCTTACCAGAAAATGTTGTCTGACATTATTCTTTACCTCATTAGTGTTGTAATAGCTGTTGTGGCATTTTTAATTTCAATGATATTGCAGCATGCACTGGTTTGTTAGGAATCTTCCACAGAGTGGAAGAGGCACCATGTGGAATCAGCAAAGTGTATTTGTGCTATAGTTTCTCTCTATTTAATTAGAGTCTGCTAACAAATCAATACACAAAAATAGCCTTCCACGAAAGCCTTCATTTGCACATGGTGTGGCTGGAGTGCAGGAACTTGAAGAACAATGTGTACTTCTTTGGTGAGAATTGGTATTTCAGTCTTTCATCGAAAGAAAGCTTAAATAATGGAAGTTAAAATCCTTTTAAAAGGATATTTATAATTGAGGCAAAGGAGAAATTAGTGTTAGACATATGTGACTCATGGATGTTCATGGAGATTTGTAATTAGGTGTTTGTTTAAAGAGGCTTACATACTCACTTAGTAAGGCATGATGGGGCAGACTCTGAATTTATGTGTGCAGGTGTGCAATGATAAACTACTTTCTGGTATCAGATCTTTAAATGACAGCGTGGGGCAAGGGTTTGAATCTTCTCCAGCGTTCTATCACTGAGTGCCTTCAACCACTTTGTTGCTGCAGATGAGATGAATTTGGGTGAGTGGTTCTGAATATTTATGCATATTAGAGACTTTAACTGAGTGTCATTACACCAATGTATTTATAGTCACAAAAAATGCTAATCTGGGCAGATTATGTAGTGCTTCTCAATGGAGGTTTGTAAAGTGGCATAGCACAGTGAAATCCTTTGAAGTTGATGTGTAGGGAGTGTGAACCAATGGTCTGTGTAAAAAGCAGGAAGAAAAGATGGCAAGAGAATCCTAAACTGGCTGAGTTTTCGGAGCAATTAGAGCTGTGATTTCAGTTTAATGCTAAGAAGAAACTACTGTTAAAGCGACTAGCTGCATTATTTGCTTGTATAAAGTAGTAAATAGAAGAAATCGAAATTAGTTGAAATCATGAATAAAGCAAAACTGCTCTCATTTGTATTGAAGTAGGAGAGAAACTATGAGTGAGTTCAAGAGCCCAGGAGGATTAACCTTAGTCTTGTTTCACGGCATCACCAGGTGTGAGGATCTAAGGACACATCCCATTGCTGCAGTTGTCTGTGGGAGTTGCGATGTCAAATTCAGTGGTTCTGTGCTGCCCCATGGCAGCCTTTTTCTTTTGTCTATCAGTTGGCTGTAAGTTCCCAAAAACATGTAAAATATTAATTACTAATCTCATGGAATGTGCTTTATCTATGCCCTAGTATATTTTAGAACTGAACCATGTGGGAGTTTGTGATAGGATAATATAACTTTCTATCTCCAATTATTGCATTCAGGACCAGTTCCAGTTGGTAGGAGCTGCATTTGTAGTGGATTAGGTGAATACAGTCCCCAGTTCTAAGAAACACCTTGGTTTTGGCCTCACTGCTGAGTTCCATGTGCTCTTAGCCCACCCAGCAGCCAATGCCTGCTTAAGTGATATACTATAAAAGTGTAGTTTTATATTTAAATATAAAACCAGGTGTTAGCAAATGTTAGGAATTTTGCTGAAAGAAGTTTTGTCTTTTTCTCATGACATGATAATTTAGAATTTAAGAAAAATACTACAAAACTGAGAAAATTGACTATCTGTTTTCATGCACTTTGAATTTCTACATGGAATGGCAGAGAACAGGCTTCCTTTAGAAATGCTTTTCTGTCAGTATCTACTTCCTGTGTCACATCTGGCTGCATAGCCCAAGCATCTGAGGGCTCCTGTTGTGTTGGTTATATTGACTAAAAGCTTATAATCTTGATGTCCTTGATTTCCTGGTAATAAGTTTTATTTTCTGGCAGAGCTAATTGCACGGTCCCCTTTAAAATTATCTATGTGGCACCAGTGTGTTTCTTTCCTTTGCCCAAATTTTGCTTTTTTCCAGGCCTGACGCAGGACTGCTGGCTGATGACTCTATTGTAAGCCACTAATTGTATTTGTATCACCAAGTTGTGGCATTTGTTAGCACACAGGCAGTCCAACAAGTATATCATATTCCTTCTGAATGCTATAGAGATTGCTTTTCTTCTCACATTCTCTTCCTTCAGGAATTCTTTCTTCCACTTAACTGTTTTGCTAACAGTAAAGTTTTTCTTACGATAAGCAAGCAGATCTGAATTCTTTAATTTGATTCCCTAGCTGCCTCAACTGGAAAGCTCCTATATTCTTATTTATGGCAGCAGATATAAATGGAACACTTGCTCCCTTCCCAAGCATAACATTTTGCTCTTTTGGGTACATTGAAGACTGTCATTCAAGTATCACAGCCCTTGGTGGTACAGTGTTATGGAACACTTGAGTTAGATATGTCCTTTATTTTCTCTGAGAGCTTGTCATCACTACCATATTAACTTGAGCTGCAAGTCAAGTTTTGCCCCAAAATCATTCTTATGTAACTGGAGCTGCAAGTCAAATTGTGCCCCAAAATGTTTCTTGGTTTGTGGAGGAAAATAGAAGATTTCGAAAGTAACAGTGTACCTGTGAACCATTGTTAATGATTTCTGGAGCAGTGTGATTCCTAGGTGGAATCCTGGACTGCGTTTCAGAGACCTGCCTTCTGGTCATAGTTGTGGGACAAACGAGGTATGTAGTACAGACTTGGACAACTGATTTTGCACCTCTGTGCTTCTCTGTCTATTGGAATATGGATATATCAGGTGATGGACTGCCTCTGAATGCAATGTTCTGCAGTAAGTAGCACTGGAGACTTCAGTTCAGTTGTGAATTTCTTGTGAACGTTTATAGTATGTGTAATTAATCCAGCTGACACCAACTATTGACCAAGCTTCTATATAAAGTTAGATATTTTATGTTTTTCATTTAATGTAATTCATAGTTCCCTTTGCCTCACTTCATTGCTCTATATTACAACAAAAAGGCATTATTAGACTGATAAGGATCATAAGTTTATCTAAAAGGAGTTGTTAGCAGTTCTTCTTTCTTGCAAAGAGCTATACTGATAATACCTCTGAGCAGATGAATGCTACTCTTTTCGAAATCTTACTTGGTCCAAAAGGTTAAGTATTTTTTCCACTTGATCTTCATCTGTAAGGATTTATGGAATTTATGGCTGGGTTCTTTTGATGTGGCACTACTCCACATGTGCATGATGGGGAGCTGGAAGGCATGGTGAGGATGTTTGCCAAGAATAATTGGCTTCTGTATTGTGGAGCAGCTCAAATAGTGTGAGTATCGCAGTATGTAATTCGGGTGTGCATAGTGCCTGCAGTTCAAAGCATTTCATTAGTCCACAGTGGGAAGCTGAGCTTCTTGTTGGCTGGCTCCTTATATGTTTACTAAACAAGCTACATGCAGCACTCGAGAGAGGGGTGTGATTTCTAGCTACAGTCTTGGGTTTCTTTGGAATAATGGAAATTAATTTGAGTCATTTTTCTTTCCATTTGCTTTTCTAATGATTGTCATATTCCACCAGTCATTCTTGTGACTTTCTGTTAAATCTAAAAACCTGTCTGATGACTGTTGCAGTTTGGCCATGGCCGGCACCAAAGGGCCATGCGGCCCTTCTGCCACCCCGCCCCCTGCTGGGGTGGGGAGGAGAATGGAAAGAAAAAGGCAAAAACTGGTGGGTCAGGATAAGGGCAGTTTAACAGAACAGCAAACAAAGCCAAAAGTAACAACAACAATACAGAGAAGAAGAACATACAAAACAAACAGCGAAATGCAGAGAGCAACTCTCACCGCCCGGTGCCCCGCGCGCTCCTGCACCGCGACTGCCTTCCCCCCAGCCAGCTCCCTCACTAGAGCCCAGCATGATGGCACAGGGTATGGAATACCCTGTTCTGTTTGGCCAGGTTGGGTCAGCCCACCTGGCTGTGTCCCTTCCTGGCTTCTGGTGAAAATTAACCCTGTCCTGGCTGAACCCAGGATATTATCCACCCCTTATTCTATACCATCTACATCATGCCCAGGTCCCCCATTTTCCATTTAATCCCCACCACTTCTCCTGCCTTTAATACATACAAACAGATATAATTCCTTAGTTTACGGATCATCACTCTAAAGCGTCCGTTGAGTTCATTTAATCCATGACTTCAGGCTCCATCTGTTGTAACAGTCTTCCATGGCAGGAAAGGTGATGTGTGGTGATGGGCTGCATCTGGAGCTCACGGCTGATGTATCTGGTGCAGCCCGTGCCCACAGTCTGTGGGCTGGAGTTGTTGATCTTGATGAGGTTACTGGGTGCCAGTTGTTGAATCTTGGTCCAGTCCCATCATCACTGTTCTCTGCTAGGTTTCATCAAAGTCCGTCCTTCATTAGTCTGGGTGATTTTTACTGTGATACTACTGATATATAACAACTATAGTAGTGATAACAGACAGTGACAGAGTTATTTAGCAATTAACTTTATACAATCTATTTATTGACTATTCTCAAAATCAAATCCCCATGAGGTACACATCGGACTTCCCCATCCTTTCGCATCACCCACCAGGTGCACCCAGGTCCTTGAGCAAAAGCAATCTCACAAACAGGCTTACCTTTGCCCGAGGCAGGACTAACCTAGACTGTCTTCCGTAACATATTCCTCACGTGCACTACAGGGACTTTATCCCCTTCTACAGGGCATGGAAGTTTTGATTGGGCAGGGCCAGCCCAGTTGGATCCTCTGGTGTTGGCCTTTGCTAAATGAGTATCACAGATTTTGAAAGTCCCACCCCCCATTGCTCTCAAAGTGGTTTTTAGCAGTCCATTGTACTGTTCAATTTTTCCAGAGACTGGTGCATGGTAGGGGATGTGATACACCCACTCAATGCCGTGTTCTTTGGCCCAGGTGTCTATGAGGCTTTTACGAAAGTGAGTCCCGTTGTCCAACTCAATTCTTTTGGGGGTGCCATGTCACCATAGGACTTGCTTTTCAAGGCCCAGGATGGTATTCCAGGTGGTGGCATAGGGCACAGAGTAGGCTTCCAGGCATCTGGTTGTTGCCTGCACCATTGTGAGCATATAGTGCTTGCCTTGGCGGGTTTGTGGGAGCGTGATATAATCAATCCATCAAGCCTCCCTGTATTTATATTTTAGCCATCGTCCTCCATACCACTGAGGCTTTACTCACTTGGCCTGCTTGATTGCAGCGCATGTTTCACATTCATGGATAACCTGTGCAATGGTGTCCATGGTCAAGTCTACCCCTCGGTCACGAGCCCATTGGTATGTCGCGTCTCTTCCTTGGTGGCACGAGGTGTCATGGGCCCACCGAGGTATAAACAGTTCACCCTTATGTTGCCAGTCCACATCCACCTCAGCCACTTCAATCTTGGCAGCCTGATCCACCTGGTGGTTGTTTTGATGTTCTTCAGTGGCCTGACTCTTAGGGACATAGACATTCACGTGACAGACTTTTACAACCAACTGCTCTAGCCAGGCAGCAATATCTTGCCACAATGGGGCAGCCCAGATGGGTTTGCCTCTGTGCTGCCAGTTGTTCTTCTTCCATTGCTGCAGCTGCCCCCACAAGGCACTGGCCACCATCCAGGAGTCGGTGTACAGATAGAGCACTGGCCACTTCTCTCGACTGGCAATGTCTAAAGCCAGCTGGATGGCTTTCACCTCTGCAAACTGGCTGGACTCACCTTCTGCAGTTTCCGCGATTTGTTGTGTAGGGCTCCATACAGCAGCCTTCCACCTCCACTGCTTCCCCACAATGCGACAGGACCCATCCGTGAACAGGGCATACTGTTTCTTATCTTCTGGCAGCTGGTTATACAGTGGGGCCTCTTCAGCACGTGTCACCTCCTCCTCTGGCGATGCTCCAAAATATTTGCCTTCTGGCCAGTCCATGATTACCTCCAAAATTCCTGGGCGACTGGGGTTTCCCATTCGGGCGCGCTGGGTGATCAGTGCGACCCACTTACTCCACGTAGCATCGGCAGCATGATGCGTAGAGGGGACCCTCTCTTTGAACATCCAGCCCAGGACCGGCAATCGTGGTGCTAGGAGGAGCTGTGCTTCAGTGCCGACCACTTCTGAAGCAGCTCGAACGCCTTCATATGCTGCCAGAATCTCTTTTTCAGTGGGAGTATAGCGGGCCTCGGATCCTTTGTATCCCCGGCTCCAGAACCCCAGGGGTCGACCTCGAGTCTCCCCTGGTGCCTTCTGCCAGAGACTCCAGGTTGGGCCATTCTCCCCGGCTGCGGTGTAGAGCACGCTTTTAACATCTTGCCCTGACCGGACTGGACCAAGGGCTACGACATGAACTATCTCCCGTTTAATTTGTTCAAATGCCTGTCGTTGCTCAGGGCCCCATTCAAAATCATTCTTCTTCCGGGTCGCGTGGTACAGAGGACTTACAATCTGGCTGTAATTTGGGATGTGCATCCTCCAAAAACCCACAACACCTAAGAAGGCCTGTGCTTCCTTTTTGCTGGTTGGTGGAGACATAGCTGCTATTTTGTTGATGACATCCATTGGGATTTGACGGCGCCCATCCTGCCATTTTATTCCTAAAAACTGGATCTCTTGTGCAGGTCCCTTGACTTTGCTTAATGGCGAAACCGGCTTTCAGAAGGATATGAACTATTTTCTCCCCTTTCTCAAAAACTTCCTCCGCTGTGTCACCCCATACAATGATGTCATCACTGTACTGCAGATGTTCTGGACCTTCACCCTTTTCCAGTGCATTCTGGATTAGACCATGGTAAATGGTGGGACTGTTTCCACCCCTGGGGCAGTCGATTCCAGGTGTAATGGATGCCTGTCCAGGTGAAGGCAAACTGTGGCCTGCACTCTGCTGCCAAAGGGATGGAGAAGAATGCATTAGCGGTGTCAGTGGTGGCATCGATGATAATTTTCTGATGCAAGTGGTGGAAGAACCAACAAGGAAAGGCGCGCTGCTGGACCTTGTGTTAACAAACAAGGAGGGACTGGTGGAGGATGTGAAGGTCGGAGGTAGACTCGGCTGCAGTGACCATGAAATGGTCGAGTTCAGGATCCTGCGTGGAGGAAGCAGGGCGATAAGCAGGATCAAAACCCTGGACCTCAGGAGGGCTGACTTTGCCCTCTTCAAGGAGCTACTGGGAGGAATCCCGTGGGCCAGGGCTCTCGAAGGCAGGGGGGTCCATGAGTGCTGGTCGCTCTTTAAACAATACTTCTTCCGTGCACAGGAGCAATGCATCCCCCTGAGAAAGAAATCTAGCAAAGGAGGCAGGAGACCTGCATGGTTAAACAAGGAGCTTCTAGCAGAGATCAGGCAGAAGAGAAAGGTCTATGGAATGTGGAAAGAGGGGCAGGCCACTTGGGAAGAGTACAGAAACGTGGTGAGAGCATGCAGGGATGCGACGAGGAAGGCCAAGGCCCACCTGGAATTGAAGCTGGCAAGGGATGTCAAAAACAACAAGAAGGGCTTCTTCAAGTATATCAGCAGCAAAAGGAAGGCTAGGGACAATGTGGGGCCGCTGCTGAATGAGGCGGGTGTCCTGGTGACAGAGGATGCGGAGAAGGCAGAGCTACTGAATGCCTTCTTTGCTTCAGTCTTCAGTGCTAAGACTGGCCCTCAGGAATCCCAGGCCCCGGAGGTAAGAGAAGAAGCCTACAAAGAGGACGACTTTCCCTTGGCCGAGGAGGACTGTGTGAGGGATCGCTTAAGCGATCTGGACGTCCACAAATCCATGGGCCCCGATGGAATGCACCCACGAGTGCTGAGGGAGCTGGTGGACGTCATTGCTGAGCCACTCTCCATCATCTTTGAGAGGTCCTGGAGGACAGGAGAGGTGCCCGAGGACTGGAGAAAGGCCAGTGTCACTCCAATCTTCAAAAAGGGCAAGAAGGAGGACCCAGGGAACTACAGGCCGGCCAGCCTCACCTCCATCCCGGGAAAGGTGATGGAGCAGCTTATCCTGGAGGCCATCATGAAGCAAGTGGAAGAAAAGAAGGTTTTCAGGAGTAGTCAGCATGGATTCACCAAGGGGAAATCATGCCTGACCAATCTAATAGCTTTCTACGATGACATGACTGGCTGGGTAGACAAACGGAGAGCTGTGGATGTTGTCTACCTTGACTTCAGCAAGGCTTTCGACACAGTCTCCCATGATATCCTCCTAGGGAAACTGAGGAAGTGTGGGCTGGATGAGTGGTCGGTGAAGTGGATTGAGAACTGGCTGAATGGCAGAACTCAGAGGGTTGTCATCAGTGGCGCTGAGTCTAGTTGGAGGCTGGTAACAAGTGGTGTCCCCCAGGAGTCAGTACTGGGCCCAGCCTTGTTTAACTTCTTCATCAACGGCCTGGATGAAGAGTTAGAAGGTACCCTCAGCAAGTTTGCTGATGACACCAAACTGGGAGGTGTGGTAGACACACCAGAAGGCTGTGCTGCCATTCAGCGTGACCTGGATAGGCTGGAGAGCTGGGCAGAGAGGAACCTGATGAGGTTCAACAAAGGCAAATGCAGGGTCCTGCACCTGGGGAGGAACAACCTCATGCACCAGTACAGGCTTGGGGTGGACCTGCTGGAGAGCAGCTCTGCGGAGAGGGACCTGGGTGTGCTGGTGGACAACAGGTTAACCATGAGCCAGCAGTGTGCCCTGGCTGCCAAGAAAGCCAATGGAATCCTGGGGTGCATCAAGAAGAGTGTGGCCAGCAGGACGAGGGAGGTTCTCCTTCCCCTCTACGCACCCTGATGGGGTGAGGCCCCATCTGGAGTAGTCTGTCCAGTTCTGGGCTCCCCAGATCAAGAAAGATGAAGAGCTACTGGAGAGAGTCCAGCGGAGGGCTACAAGTATGGTGAGGGGACTGGAACATCTCTCCTACGAGGAGAGGCTGAGGGAGCTGGGCTTGTTCAACCTGAAGAAGAGAAGGCTCCGAGGGGACCTAATAAATGCTTACAAATATCTGAAGGGTGGGTGTCAGGAGGATGGGGCCAAGCTCTTTTCAGTGGTGCCCAGTGACAGGACAAGGGGCAATGGGCACAAACTGAAGCACAGGAAGTTCTGTCTGAACATGAGGAAGAACTTCTTCCCTCTGAGGGTGACGGAGCACTAGAACAGGCTGCCCAGGGAGGTGGTGGAGTCTCCTTCTCTGGAGATATTCAAGACCCATCTGGACAAGGTCCTGTGCAGCCTGCTGTAGGTGACCCTGCTTCGGCAGGAGGGTTGGACTAGATGACCCACAGAGGTCCCTTCGAACCCCTACTATTCTGTGATTCTGTGATACCACTTGGCTGCCTTTGACTCCAGCTGATACTGAAGTTCTGGCATGTCTGGCACGGCAGCACTCAGTGGTGGTGTGACTTCATTCAGGCCACGGTAGTCTATTGTCAGTCTCCACTCTCCAGTAGATTTTCTCACTGGCCATATGGGACTATTAAAGGGTGAGCGAGTTTTGCTGATCACTCCTTGACTCTCCAGCTGCCGGATCAGCTGATGAATGGGGAGAAGAGAGTCTCGGTTGGTACGATATTGTCGCCGGTGCATCGTTGTGGTCACGATTGGCACCTGTTCTTCTTCAACCCTCAGCAACCCCGAAGGATCCTCTGAGAGACCAGGCAAAATAGACAGCTGTTTAATTTCTTCCGTCTCCACAGCAGCTGTGCCAAAAGCCCACCGATACCCCTTTGGGTCCTTGAAATACCCTCTCCTGAGACAGTCTGTACCAAGGATGCACGGAGCCTCGGGGCCAGTTACAATGGGGTGCTTCTGCCACTTTTTCCCCGTGAGGCTCACTTCAGCCTCCAATACACTCAGCTCTTGGGACCCCGCTGTCACTCCAGAAATACAGATGGACTGTGACCCTTTGAAAGCTGATGGCACTGAAGTACACTGTGCACCAGTGTCCACCGGAGCTTTATACTCTTGTGGATGTGATGTGCCAGGCCACCGAATCCACACCATCCAATAAACCCAGTTGTCCCTTTCCTCCACCTGGCTGGAGGCAGGGCCCCTCTAATCCTGGTCAGAGAACGTGCTGCTCACTTGCTGTAAAAATGACTTGGAAGGTCCCTTCAAGAGGATCGTAATCAAGATCAAACTGTCTGCCTTTTCTGGAGAGCTGCCCGCTGAAAACTGGAGCAGCATTTTTCCTAGCAGAATACCCTTTTGTGATTGTTCTACCTTGCAGCTCACGCACTCATGCCTCTAGGGTGGAGGTAGGTTTTCCATCCCACTTCCTCATGCCCTCTCCGTGGTCATGCAGGTAGAACCACAAGGTGACCCATGGTGTGTAGCCTCTGTATCCTCTCTCCTGAGCAGAGAAACGGTTGCCCCTAATAGCTGAGACACTGGCCTGTACAGGTAGGGATTAGGACATACTCTCTTTGAATTGCTGGACTTTCCGGGACAATTTCTCCACAGCTGAGACGAGGGAGGAAGAGAGGCTCTCTTCACATTGCTGGAGTCAGCCAGCCACCTTATCCACTGTTGGTGCCTCTTCACCTCTCCAGTCTATTACTGCCAGTGCATTGGCATATGAGGATGATGCGCTCCGCACAAACTTTCTCCACCTGGCTTGTGTGCACTGGGCTTTGTCTGGGTCTGTGAGTAACTGCACATTGTCCGGGTCATAGTAAACCAGCTCCCGCACAGCTAATTCCCTCAAGTACTGAATACCCCTTTCCATATTGGTCCGCTTGCCAGGATGACATATAACATCCTCACTGAAGGGGTACCTCTCCCTCACGCCTGAGAGAAGTCTCCTCCAGAGGCTGGGGACTTGTGCCTTTTTTCCAATGGCCTTGTCAATGCCCCCATCCCTGGCCAGGGATCCCAGCTGCTTGGCTTCCTTGCCCTCTAATTCCAAGCTGCTGGCCCCATTACCCCAGCACCACAGCAGCCAGGTGACAATGTGCTCGCCTGGGTGGCGGCTGAAATCTTTCGGCATGTCTCGCAGCTCGCTCAGGGACAGGGACCGGGTGATGATCTCTGTCTCTGCCTCCTACGATGGCCCTGGCTCATTGTCATCCCTCCCGGAGTGATCTGCTCTCTTTGCGTCTTTCTTTTTGTGTACAGGGGTGACTGCAACCGGCACAGGTTGGTTTTGGGGCTCAGCCACGGTGCCTGCTGTTGGAGGTGGAGCAGGAGCAGCCGCCATGCCCACCAGGGAAGCCAGGGCAGCACCAGTGCTTGCAGCAGCAGCAGTGGTGGTGCCAGTCGGGGGGGCTGTGACTGCCTGCTGGGCTTGAGGGGCTGCGGGGCCGGCTGGGGGCGCAGCGCCAGTCGCAGTGCCTGCCGCTTCGTTTCTCCCCCCTTCCCCTTCAGAGCACTGAACAGTGGTGAACAGGGCTTTGTAGGCGTGGGCCAGACCCCAGCACGTTGCGGTGATTGGTGTCTCCCTGGAATTCCTGGGGTGGCAGCACACTTTTTCCAAACACTTCCCTAGTTTTTCAGGATTCTGTACTTGTTCAGGGATGGGTTTCAAAAACACCAGGGGTGCCCACTGCCCTAAATACTTGCCCATGCTATCCCACACACCCAGCCACCCATAGCCATCAAGCCCTGGGGCAGGTCTCTGGCGATGTTTTTAACTACTTGTTTAACACTAAACAAGACCTGAAACCCATTCAAGAGACAGAACAATGGAAACATGCTGGCCTGAGCATCCCACAGGCATTCAGAATTCTCAAAAGCTGTTACAACTAGCCTAAAGGAGAGAGGAGGGGGGAAAGAGTGGGGGAAAGCATCCCCTCTGTTTTTCCGCATGGAGTGGTTTCAGTTATTGATAAATTCTGAGAGATAGCACCCGAGGTGTGGAAATTACCGCAGTGTTGCACGCAAATACAAGCCTAATTTCATGCCCAGTGATGTTATCAAATCATAAATTGATATTATACAGTACAGCAAAATCATAATCCTGATCCTTTTCCCAGAGGTGATAAACATCACCACAGGGAACACGCACAGCAGGTACGGGTTCACATACCACAGCCATGTGACCAAAGACAACATTTTTTACTGGTGACTATTTAGCCAATACAATAAACGCATATAACAAATTATAACAAATTCTAAGAAAGTTGTGTTAACACCCTCTGCTCAGCCCTGCCATTATCCCAGCCCCACACTGGGCGCCAAATTTAATGTTGCAGTTTGGCCGTGGCCAGCGCCAAAGGGCCACGCAGCCTCTCTGCCGCCCCTCCTCCTGCTGGGGTGGGGAGGAGAATGGAAGGAAAAAGGTAAAAACTGGTGGGTCGAGATAAGGGCAGTCTAACAGAACACCAAACAAAGGGAACAGTAACAACAACGATACAGATAAGAATATACAAAACAAACCACGAAACGGACAGAGCAACTCTCACCACCCGGTGCCCCACGAGCTCCAGAGCCGTGACTGCCTTTCCCCTGGCCAGCTCCCCACCAGAGCCCAGCATGGCGGCACAGGGTATCGAATACCCTGTTCTGTTTGGCCAGATTGGTCAGCCCGCCTGGCTGTGTCCCCTCCTGGCTTCTGGTGAAAATTAACCCTGTTCTGGCTGAACCCAGGACACTGGCACACAGAAGTTGATGGCAAAAGTAGTTGTATGAATAGCTGAAGGAATTGTTAGATCCCAATATATATGCTATTTATTAAACTTTAGCAATGTCCTTGAAAACGAGTTTGTGCCAATTCAGGTTTGTGAGCTGTAACATGTAGAGACATTAGAGTTCTTTGGTCAGTTGAATCTGTCTTGTCTTCTTGTCCTCAAACACTTTTTATGTGCTTCTCCCACTCTTGATCCAGACATATTCTTTTAGACTGTGCTGTGATACTTCTCTCCTTCAGCATGCAGGGATGTGAGAGAGAGAGTGTATTTCTCCTAGTCCTCATGGAAGAGCTCAAAGACTTTAAATTACTTATGTCTTTACCTATCCAGAGTCAAAGCTGGCAATTATCTAAGCTGTATCACCTCTAAAGTACCAATATCGAGATTTATTGGTATCTACCTTAAAGAGTTAGCATTTAGAGAATCAGTCTGAATATGGCTTTGTAACACAAGGATTGACCAGTTTCCATTTATTAGAAAGCTATTCCCATGGCAACCAAGAGCCTAGTGTTTAGTAAATATTCCCCCGATGTTGTACAGTTCACTGAAAATGCAGAGTTGTGCTTTGATGTGAACCCTTTTTTTTGCAAGCCTGCAAACAAAATTGTCACTGGTATGTCATCGCTCAAAACATGTATTCTTAAATTCTAAGGAAACTGTCTTCTGCTGGTGAATGGTCATTCCACTGAGACCTCATTTCTACATACCTTTGCCACAGTGCCAGCATCAGACCTATACTCTGTCCCAAGCCATTCTTTTCTACCCTGGGGTCATGTCCTCATCTCTGCCAGTGCTATTGTTTATGAAGGCACAGATAAACTGGTGAGAACTTAGCCAGGTTAAAAATAACTGTTTTTTGCAGAGCCATTTTTAACAAGTGTGGCCCTCTGATCTACATCACCATGAGTCTCCAAAGGAAGGGTAGTACACAGATGGCTAACAATGACTGCAGTCATCAGAGCAAGGACAGAACAACCTCTGCCAGCATTGCCACCAGGAACCAATAGTGTGGAACCTTCCCTTCAATCCTGCAGTTTTTATTTCCCTGATGTTCAGCTGTTATTTTGCTTATTGGTGATGATGTACGAACAAAGTTGGTCCAGCATAAGGTCGATGATATGCTTTGCTTTTCCATTCAAAACAAAACTTCAATCAAAACCAACTCATTTTTAAAAGTATTGGTTTGCCTTGTTATGAATTAGACCAAGCTCAGAACAAGGTAAATGATGATGATTCTGCTGCAGTCTTCACACTTCAGTTTTACTTTGTTATGAAACACCTGACCCCAAAAGAAGTCAAGACTTGTGCCCAGAGTTTTACAAGACACAAAATCTGTAGGAGAAATACCTCTGGCAGGAGGGAAAAATGCACAGCGCTGATAACTGGAAGATGTGTGCGGTCTGGCTTCACTGAACCTGACCAGAGGAGGAAATTGTATTGTCTGGCTTCATACACTGGAGATAGCCAGCACAGCACATCACCATGGTCTTTCCCATCCTGTAAATCCACCTGCCAAATGCACCGGGGCCACTCGAACTGCAGCTCACTGCCCACCTGCACCCAGCAAGTGGGGCCACCAGCGCTGAACCAAGGCCAGGGATACTGCCAGGCTGGTAGCAGAAACCCCGTCTGTCCTTCCCAGCTGCACATCATGACATGCCAGAATGGTTTGGATGGGTGTACTCTTTGCTGGATAAAGAACTGGCTGAGGGGCCGAACCCGGAGAGTGGTGGTGAATGGAGTTAAATCCAGCTGGTGGCCGGTCATGAGCAGTGTTCCCCAGGGCTCCGTTTTGGGGCCAGTCTTGTTTAATATCTTTATCAATGATCTGGATGAGGGGATTGAGTGCTCCCTCAGGAAGTTTGCAGATGAACCCAAGCTGGGCGGGAGTGTCAATCTGCTTGATGGTAGGAAGGCTCTGCAGAGGGATCTGGACAGGCTGGATTGACAGGCCGAGGCCAGTCGTCTGAGGTTCAACAAGGCCAAATGCCAGGTCCTGCACTTGGGTCACAACAACCCCAGGCAACGCCACAGGCTTGGGGAAGGGTGGCTGGAAAGCTGCCTGGCGGAAAATGACCTGGGGGTGCTGGCTGACAGCCAGCTGAACATGAGCCAGCAGTGTGCCCAGGTGGCCAAGAAGGCCAACAGCATCCTGGCTTGTATCAGAAATGTTGTGGGCAGCACGAGTAGGGAAAAGATCATGCCCCTGCACTCGGAACTGGTGAGGCCGCACCTGGAGTACGGTGTTCAGTTTTGGGCCCCTCACTACAAGGGGGTGTAGTGAGGTGCTGGTGTGCATCTAAAGAAGAGCAATGAAGCTGGTGAAGGATCTGGAGAGCAAGTTTTATGAGGAGCAGCTGAGGGAATTGGGGCTGTTTAGTCTGGAGAAGAGGAGGCTGAGGGGAGACCTTACCGTTCTCTACAACTACCTGAAAGGAGGTTGTAGTGAGGCAGGTGCTGGTCTCTTCTCCTAAGTAACTAGCGATAGGATGAGAGGCAATGGCCTCAAGTTACGTCAGGGGAGGTTTAGATTGGAGATTAGGAAAAATATCTTTACTGAAAGAGTGGTCAGGCATTGGAACAGGCTGCCCAGGGAACTGGAATCACCATCCCTGGAGGTGTTCAAAAAATGTGTAGATATTGCACTTAGGGCCATGGTTTAGCAGGCGTGGTGGTGTTGGGCTGACAGCTGGACCTGATGATCTTAGAGGTCTTTTTCAACGTTAATGATTCTATGAAATTCTATGAGGGGAAATCATGGCATGATCCAGTGCATGGCTTTTCACAAGGCAAGGAGTCAAATCTTTAGAATACCTAATGTCTTAGGGCTTGTTGTACACAACATTTAACTTTTTTTTTTAGTTCAAAATTGCAGCCCCGTTTAAGCTGGGGTAAGCTGGTGCAGCCAGCACTCAGCCATGGATTGATCTGCTTTGGGGAACTGACTCCCTTGTTCTGGTTTGTTTGGCTGGTTTTAATAAAAAAGTTAGAATAAAAATTTTTTGCAGTAATTATTTCCTAGGAAAATAATCATACCTTTCAAAAAAAACAGTTATCACTCCTCTCAGAAACCACCAACATTGTTACTTCTCTTTGTGAAACCCACTCAGTGTTGACAATGAACCATTTCGAAGTTTGTGTTACTATGAGGTAACCTTGCAAATTATGTGAAAGACTCATTTTTGCCTTGCACATTTCATTACCTTGACCACTTGTCTAATCTCACAGGAATACCTGACTGGTCATGTTTGCTTGACTAAGTTTATGTATTTATTTAGCTTCTTACTCATGAGTTTGAATTCAGTTGTCTTTGCATATTTTACTACATTTGCATAAACAAATAGAAGCTATGGGTCACATCCTCAGCTGCAGTAAATCAGTGTGCCACTGTTAAAATCACCTGATACCTACCTATTGACTAAGATGTAGCCCTTTATTTTTCTATACTTTCCATTGCAGAGACTTACATGTTTTAGAGGATAAGGTGTTAAAACTATACCCATGCATATAAAAGACTCTTCGTGTCTTAAAAAAACAATGATGTCCTTCTTTGCACTAGACCAAATGGATTTAAAGGAGAACACTGTTCTGTGTTGAAGGTTAAACCAGGTTACGAAATCCATTAGGATAAAGATGTGATTTAGAGTGCTTACATTAGTTATGTCACAGAGGTTAAAAGAGTTTACCTAATAATCAAAGTGTGATATAGTACTTCTTATGACAGAAGGTTCAGCTACTTTATTTGTACTAGCTTGCTACAAGTTTCTTTCTACTAGGTAAACATTCCTTTCAAAATAATGAATTTTGAATGTCAAAAGTCTGAAACTCCCCACGAAGGTATGATGTGCAGTTTTCCAGATGGTACAAGAAGCAGCACTGCACACTAATGTATACTGTATTTCTCATGGGAAGTTTTCCAAAAGTAGCCTTTAAAATAGTAATTTTTCAATATCATTTAAGAAAAAAAAAGAGTTATATCCAACTAGACCTAACAGTAGTTGCATGTTGGATGACAGTTGTTGGAAACCCTTAGTAAAAAAAAGGTCATTTGAGGTGTAAATTGTTATGTAGTAGCAGCTTATTTTTCAAATCCAAAAAAGAGAAAACACAACCAGCACTGTCATTTTGCCACCTCTTTTCATCACTCCTGCTATCACTCCTGACAACTCTATGAAGTGGCTTTTCAATGAAATTCTCGTCTGTTGCAATCAGTGGGACTTTTGCATAGGAATTCACTGGAGCTTTAACAGCTGTTCTTTTTCTGTTGAAAAGTTTTATGATCCAATGCTTGTTTTTTAGTTTATAACTTTTCCCATTTTCTTCTTTTTCCCTTTCAGTAAATTCATTGTCTGATTCTGGAGGCTGGCCAAGTTGTGTATCTCTTCTCATTTCATAGCTAATCTTATTCTTTTTAAAGTGGATTATATATACCTCATTGAATTTCATTATCTACAACAATGACTTCAAAAACAATCAAACAAAATGTTCATCATAAACTATATTTGGTATTTTTTAACTGCTCCCCTGGGAGGCTTGCCTTAAGTACATGCAGGAAGCTAGGTGTGTATTCTGCCATCAAAACCAGGAGACACTTCTTTTAAGGACCTTTAGCATGGATTAATTGTTGCACAGGTACCCAGTCAAGACTAAGTAGGCAGAAGTGAAGGGGTCCACATGTTTTTCTTGCAGCTTCCACTTCCCATTATTTTTGGAGGTACACTGACTGCTGGGCTCTCTTACCTTCACGTATTGCAGGAGCTTCCTTTGCAATTAAAAGCATACCATGAATTTGCGTTGCCCTCACTGGAAGCTATTTCTATTTGCCTCTTTCTGGAAGAATATCATTCACCCATCCTGCTGCTCTTCTTCTTAATCTGTTCTTTCACTGTCTTTATATCTCGTATTAAAAACTGTCTGTTAGCTCATGCAATAGCTGTTTTTAAACTATCACTTTCGTCTTCCAAGTTATTCAGTCTCCCTCACTCAAAAAACAGTTGGCAGTAGTGCATTTTTGTGCAAGTTTAAAGATGAACTGGGCTCCCTAGTTCAAGAAAGATGAAGAGCTACTGGAGAGTGTCCAGCGGAGGGCTACAAGGATGGTGAGGGGACTGGAACATCTCTCCTACGAGGAGAGGCTGAGGGAGCTGGGCTTGTTCAGCCTGAAGAAGAGAAGGCTGCGAGGGGACCTTATAAATGCTTACAAATATCTGAAGGGTGGGTGTCAGGAGGATGGGGCCAAGATCTTTTCAGTGGTGCCCAGCGACAGGACAAGAGGCAATGGGCACAAACTGAAGCACAGGAAGTTCGTCTGAACACGAGGAAGAATTTCTTCCCTCTGAGGGTGACGGAGCACTGGAACAGGCTGCCCAGGGAGGCTGTGGAGTCTCCTTCTCTGGAGATACTCAAGACCCATCTGGACAAGGTCCTGTGCAGCCTGCTGTAGGTGACCCTGCTTCGGCAGGAGGGTTGGACTAGATGACCCACAGAGGTCCCTTCCAACCCCTACCATTCTGTGATTCTGTGATTCTGTGAAGTCCCCAGAATATAAAAGACACAAAAACCAGTTTAAAAATGGTATTCACCTTAATTTCCAATACCTTCATTTTAAATGAAAATATTTAAAAATGTTTGTTCTTCCGTGACAAAATTTGAAAGACTTGTGTTTTTCTTATGTGGGCTGATTTTATCAGTAATGTGTAGAGGACCTCTGCCCCATTCAGCTGCTGATGCTCTAATTGTTGCAGGACAAATATGGTGTTGCCTGCCAGAACTCAAGACATTTCATTTTGACTTTAACATGCAGTCACTGGAAATGTTGAAGTCCACACGTTAATTTTGTTACCGGGACTAAAACTCTTACTCATTTTTTTCTTCTTTAAAAAAAAAAAAAAGGTTTTGGATCACTTCCATGGTTCAATTTTGTGTTTTATTTTTTACATCACATTGGGATTTTTCCATCTCAGCTTTGATTTTTAGTTACTAGAGTTTCTTCGTCTTTTGTATTATCCTCTGCAAAGTATTTTTGATCCATTCTCAGAAACATGATATATACAAACTTTGCGTTATTTTGGTTTATACTTTTGGGACTGAATTAAGAGCTGCCAAGGATGAGAGTGACGTCCCACCAACAGCTTCTCAGTAACCACTGGGAGAGGCACAGAGGGGCCAGCAATTCCTGTTTGCGTGTTACAAGTCTTTTAAAAGTTACAAGTACTTTTTTTCAATTTGTTCCACTTTTTTTGTCAGATGAGAAGATGCTTTAGAAGCTCCATTCACTCATACCTTAAATTAGGATTCAAGTTAGATATTTGGGTTTGTTTTTTTTAAAAATAAAGGCTATATTTTGTACAATGTCTATACCATATGTTCTTTACCACTGGTTCTTGGCGTCTTAGCACCAACACCACAAAAACGGCGTAGGCGGACTGTTCTGTACAGAAAGTACAGCCAGCTCCTGCATTTTCTTGTATCTGTTACTTCAAAGAATTGTCTTGTATCATGACTGCACATCTCCAACACTAAATGCGTTAGTACACGGCGAAAATACGTTATCTGCTCAGGAATTACTTTCCTCATGGAAATAAAAATGCCCTTGCTGTGTCACATATTTTCTCACTTTTGTCTTTACCATATTTTATCAGCTTGTAAATAAACAGATCACTTTCCTTCCTTACTGCCTCTCTGTGAGAACTCTGAGTAAAGCTGGGCACCTTCTATGTGTGTATCACCAACATGAGGAATATCACCACAGAAGCAGGCACATCCATGTAGTGTACTGAAACTGGATTTTTGAAGGGGAAGAAAGAAAACGAAAGGTTATTCGCTACTCTTACTGATTTCATTTGCCAAAAATGAAAAAAACTATTCAGAATTCTTATGATATTAAAAAAACTCCAATAACCGCATGAAATGATTAGACAAAAAACCTTCAATGAGATTTTTTTTAGAAAACTGATAGTTCTGTGAGCAGCAGGTTTAGCAGTTCTTGGTTTCCTATGGAATTATTTCTGACTATTGGATTCCTTAGTTTCTAACAGATACAACTTCCAGTGGAAGTTTCCCCTACCAGTGCATAGCCCTCTCTCCTTTGCAGTTTCTGTGTGCTCTACAGGGACACTGAGCATGCTCTACATTCTCTTCACTCAGCAGAGGCATTAATAAAGATTTTCCTTTTAGTTGTCACTTATTTTCGAGAAACTTGCAAGATTCTAGTACGTTTGAAATCTCTACACTTCTGCTAGGTCTGGTTGAGGATGACTGGTAGTTTTAACCTAGGCAGACATCCAAAAACAAAAGTATTTTGTGAATTGCTTCCACTCATTTATACTAACACAGTACACAGTACATGTCTTTGCATGTAGCCAAAGGTCTGGTGTATGGATGAGTTCTCAGAAAGTTTCATTTCCTGATTTTTATACTTTTTTTCTGGATCCTAGAGATGGTTTGTGAAACAAAAAAATATTTTGAATTTTAAAGGTAATTGTGGTGAAAAGATAAAAGATGTTCACTCTTTTCATGTAGTCTCATACGTAATCAAGAATTGTTCTATGAATGTAGATTAATCATGCAAGAATTAATTTTTTTAATAGTTCCTGAACAAATAGATGTACAATAAAGTATATATATCAGAGATTTTATGGGGTTGCAGGAACAACTTTGTGGTAAAGCTACCAATGTTCATTGTGTCAGCTTGTGAGAAGTAACTGCTTTTCAGTTGAATAAACAGAGCAACAAGGACAGTTGTTTTCAAGCTGAAGTCTTGAGACCTGAGAACTTGAGAACTGAGGAGCCACAGGTCTTAACTTTGTTTTCTTTTTGAGCTTTTAGGGAAATACAACTATTTAAAGCTGTAGGCAGATGTCCTCTTTCAGGTTCTCATCACAGAGGTTACTACAGGCTGCTAAAAGTTACTGCTCAGATTTGTTTTGCAGTGAAGTAATTGCCCTGTGTGCTTCCGAATATGCTCCAGACAAAATCAATGAATTTAGCTCACATCAGCAGTTTAAACAGCTTGAGCTGTATTAGCTCTTCTCGTTTAAAGCATATTAGCTCTCTTAAACCTTTTCTACCAGCAATGTGGTGACACTGGTCATTTATAGCAAGGAGCTATTACTGGGCAAATTTGGGCTGAGGTGGCGGAGGACATTTCTCTACAGTCCATGTTTGAGAACCAGCTAATTTGATACAGTTTTTGGAAGAACAGGTGTGCTCAGGTGCATAAAAATGTTTATCACACATGATAGAAGTCTATGAAAGTATGACTAGCATGGAAAAAAACTAATTCTATATTAATATATGTATAAAAAATACAAAAATGCTAGTGAATTAAAACTAATAAACAAATACTACAAATTACAAAAATACCAATGAAGGTATAATAAATGTAGGTTTGTGAGAACCTGTTCGGCAATGACTGACACTACTTACCCTTGAGAGCTGTCTGCTGTGCTGCCTCTTTTCTGAGGCTTTTTCACGTTGTTTTGCAAACTTCTTTTGTTCCTAAGCAAGAATCAAAGAACTTGAGACATAGTAAAACTTTGTATGACCTGAGCACCATATCATAGCAAACCGTCCATGACTTGGAAAGTTGCTAAATAGATTCTGAGAAAAAAAAAAATAACAAAAAGCCAGCGCTGATTTTCCTGTGCACAGCGTGACTTGCTTTATCAAACTACACATGTAAATCTAGTTAATCTAAAATTAGCTAAAATGCTATGAAGAAACAACCAGTGCTTTTGAAACTGGTTATAACTGATGACTAAGTAAGCTTTGCTGAGCAGAATAAAGCTGTTTTACTGGAAGCTTTGAACTTCTTAGGTCTCAACGAAAATGTAAAGTCATATTGGGCCACATTGACACAGTGTGTTTAGGAACATGCAGTGGGAGAAGGTGCTCCTAAATCAGGAATCGGTGTGCTTTCCTCTAAACCAGCACTAAGCTACAGTAGTTAGGCAGTCGCATTATTGGCAGTTTAAAGTATATATTTGTCAAGATATGAAGCTGGTGTTTGTAGACATGACTGGCTTGCCTGGAAAAATGTTCATGGCTAAAATGCTCTTGTAGTTTCAGGTAGGTCCTATAATCTGTGTAGCTTTTCATTGTCAGTTGTACAGTGCACTGTATCAATCTATAAATGTCATGCTGCTACTCTTGTGTGTCAGCGTTGAGCAAAATGAATGTAATGTAAATGGATATAATTTAGAGCTGGTTTGTTAATCCACTTTTACACCATTAAAGAAAGGTGCTGCATTAAAGTTCTTATTAGATTCAACACTATTATTATTTATTTTAAAAGAAATGCAACGTGCTCCTCCTTCAAAATGTAATAAAGACCCCTTTCAAGTTGCTTTAAAAATGGAATGAGCTGCACAGCACTGCTGTCAAGGACCTGCTGGCAACTGCAGCAGTCTAGACTGTCGTGGCCTGGGCAATGAGCAGCCATCCTGACTGATTCTTTTTTGACTTTCAACAAGAAATAGTCTTTATTAAGGTCAAACTTTATGTAGTAACTGTTGATAAATGTTGTTATGCAAACGTACAAAATTAGAAATTGTCCTCTAAATTGCTAATGGGAAAAATATTTTTAATTATATACAAAATATTTACCAGTTTAGAGAGGTTATTAGTAGAACGTAGAACAGAACAAAAAAAAAATGCAGACTACATCTGAATTAGGAAAAGCTGGTTTTTTTCCTGACAACATTTAACAGAGGAAATTTCCTGTGATTAAACCCTGCCCGCTGGCAGAAAACTCGCAGATTACTTTTACCAGATCTCCTAGGCCTGGACAAGTGGTTACTCTTTCACTGCAATGTCTGTATATTCCTTCTGCCTTCATATTCATACCTTGAGCTGCAGAACTTGGAGTAGTTTTGCACTTAGCTCGGTGGATTTCTGCTTGGTTTTGTATCCTAGAACAGTCAGTGCAGTTCTTGTGTGGATAGTGGGACAGCTATAAGGTCCAGCTACACATTTGTGCACAAAGAGGAAAGAAGTTATCCATAGTGAAAAATACAGTTATTTGTGTTTCTTTAAGTATGTTCCAGTATTTCCTTGAAACCCATATAAATGAGGAAGTGTTATAGGAATGATGTTTTGAAATTGGGACAGCTCTAGCTTGCCTGGTAAAGATAACCTTAAAAGATGATTAACAAATCATCTTTCAGGGGAAAAAAAAAAAGGAAACAGAACCTGTTGACGTGTTGAAATCGTCTCTTTGCATAGATGAGTATCCTAGGATTAAGGACAATGCACTTTTAATAATGAATTGAGTCACAAAGTACAGATCTTTATTCCATAGTGCTCTTTCTTGCTGCTAGGAAATCAAACATTTTGAGAAACAAGGTTTTGATTCTTTACTATGCCAAGGTTCCTTTTGCAGCACTGATGAGGAATCGTTAATCAGCTTGTTAAGGCTCCTTCATACTCAGGGCAAATTTGCATGAGCCCCAAGCAGCACTATGAAACATACAGCAATTGCCTCTGCTCAGATCCCAGACTGGCTGCCAGATGTAGGTGGTTATCTTCAGAGGTTCAGAGATCTTAGTTTTATTTTTCACTAGAAAATAATCATCTTCAAAACCCAAAAACTTTTGTGGAAGTGTACCAGTACCACTGAAGTGTACTCTGGGAAAAATTTCTGAGCTTCCTCAGAGAGTGCTAATAGCCATATAAGGGCATTCCCAGGCTGTAATATCTCCCCATCCTCAAAATAATGAGGAAAGGGAGGGATCTCAAACAATGCAGTTATGTGTGCATCTCAGCATCTTCTTTTGGAGCTGCTCCCCTTTGTATAAATAAGCAAAGAGCTGAACCACAGAGATACTGATCTTTTGCAGGGCTAGGAGGGGAGAAGCTTCCTTTTTATTATTTATCCATACCAGACAAACTTCAGCAGAAAAAAATCAACAGATCCACCTCAAAAACAGTCAACAATTCTGCATTAAGGACGCTCACACAGGATGTGGGAAACTAGTACAAAATTTTGAGCCCCCCTCAGTTCCAGAACAGTTGCATAATAGTCAGGCTATTTTTGAGTAAGATTTTCTTTTATTGAATTTCAGGGGGAGAAAAAACCAACAACTTTGAACCAGTTTGGTGTTACTCTTCTGTAGAGTAGGATAGATATATGTTTTGGGTTTTTTTTAAATCTCAAAAATTTCCTGGGATGGAAAACAGTTTCCCATCAGTTCTAATTTGGACCTATATCTGTGGGAGAAGAAAAGAACATTTTGGGCAATCTTTCTCAAAAAAAAAAAGCTCCAGAATGAGGTGGACTAATCATTACTGCTATGTATCTCACCTGAATCTTTTTGTTCTTACCCTACTTCTGATGTTTTTCATTTCATCTACCTAAAAATTAGGAGCAGGTCATCAGCTAATATAAAAGAGTGGGGCACCATATAAATTCATGCCGAACATTTGGCACAGGTCTTCTAAAAGACAATATGAGGAAAAAAATCCTTCTGTGGGTTTCAGGGAAATGAACTGTTAATGAATATTGTGAAAGAACTGAAATTTGCTGTAAGGGAAAGACTGACACAGTGTTTGTTGAGTTTTCTACTTGACGCATAGAGGAGTAGGTTGAGCTGTCTTGTGGTTTTACTGGATGACGTTTGTTCGTTGCCTACCTGTCATCCAAAACAAACCGTCTCCTAGCCTTGCCCTCTTCACAGCCACAGAAACTGTTGATACTAACAAGGTCAGCTAGAGGGTTAGTAGCCTCGAGGATAATTTCCTGAGGCAATATGACACAGAAGTGAGGCAGAGATAATGATTGACTCATTGTCCAGTGCAAAGAAATTGTATGACTAACACAGTTCATTCAGTTTAAACTGTAGGTTTCTTACCTGTGACATAAATCTAACAACAGGAGGAGTATGTGACTTCCAAAGGAGTGTTTGTGATCCTCTGCAAAAGCCGAAAATCAAAGCAGTGGAAACAGTATTATCTTAAAACCAGCATAAATAGGAAGTGAGTTTGTGCTGAAAAAGCTAGGGGGGAAGACCCACAGTTATGATGTATTTGCACCATCTATTATTTAATGAGAGCTAATCCTGAATGGGGCTCTTGGTCACTACTATAATAATGTTTTTAATATATTAATAAGCACTAAACCAAAAGAGTATAAAAATATTTATGATAACAGTAAAGGTTCTGTTAGCATGATCGTACTAAAACCAAACTAAGTTTATCCAGCTCCTTAGTCTTGTAATTCATAGGCAAAAATATTTTTCACTTCTTCAGCAGTGTCAGAGACAAGCATGGAATTTTACAGGAGATGCAGTGGATGATCTGTAGATTTTGTAGAGTGAGGGTCTGATTCAGCACATGCTCACTGGGAATAATCCATCAAGAGTAGCCATTCAGACAGGAGCTTCAAATTTTTCCATTATCTTTAGTTGGGCTCAAGAGTCCAGTGATATGGAGTGTGCTGCTAGCCCAAAGGCTGATTCGGACACCACTGGACCTGAGAAGGAAATGTTGAAAACTAAATAAATATTGAAACTAAAAGCAATGTTTATTGGTGCCTGTGTTCTTAGTTTAGAGAAGAGTGCAAAAGCGCAGTCCATTTGTGCCATGCAAATAAACCCCAGCTAACTGGGTGTGAAGAGTAGAACAGTTTCATGAAAGGAAAGGAGGAAAATTCATTCCTGCTGCTGCCCTTTCTGCTGCTTTCAGGAATGGAGGTGAATGAAGTTGTGTGTTCTTGCATTCCTTATTTTGCTTTGTTGGAAAGAGAGCAGGCTTCCTTCTACCCAGCTGGGGCAAGGCCGAGAGGCTTCCTCTCTCCTGCAGTCTCCAGGGCCATGAGATAAAGCCTGTCTCCAGCTGCTCTCTCTTGCCGACGGTTTGTTTAGTTTATCGTATCAATGTCATGCAAATCAGGTTCAAATTAGAATTACCGCTAAAAACACTCTTTTAGAGTGCTTTCCTTTGGAAATAGGTGTATATTACTAACAGCCACTTACTAATTTTTGAAATCATTGACCACTGTCAGCTAAATCTGACAGTGAGGTAGTGATTTATTAAATCTATTAAATATAAACTATGTAAAAATGTGCGGCTTTATAGAAGAGCCTATTAACACTGTCTTTAAAGAAAAAACTGTAGTTTGAGCATATTTCTTGTTAGACACCAGAGGATCTAGATGGAGAAGAGCCAGTATGAATGCCTCAACTCTTGCAAAGCTTTCATTCGGCTTTCCCATTTTATCAGACAACAGGAATTCTATTAAGGTTTCTTTGGCACAGATGAGTTGAAGCTTATTCTAAACTTTGGCATATATAATTTCTTAATATAGTGTGAGCTCAGGGTGCACCGTTGGGTGTCATGAAGTTCAGAAGTCACATCAACCAGGAAGCACAAATACTTAGGGAAATAGACTTTGTTAGTTCTGTTACTTAGAGATACCTTTATTTTTTTTAATTCTACAGTGATTTTTGAATATGCATCTGTAAAGTTTTTCAGGAACTCTCAAAACCAAACAGGGGTCCTGAAATTCTTTCCCAGATTGGACTCCCAATTTTCACATTTCAGCTTAATCTAAACAAGTTCCAGCTGATAATAAAGATTTTGTGACAGAACAGAGTTTCTGGGTCTCAGTTCTATTGACATCTCAGATGAAACCAGCAGTAATCTGCTTAAAAGTGAAATTCATTGTTTCTAATGGGCTCGTACTGTTTTTTGTCAAAAACTTGAGCTATTCATTTGTGTTCTGGTCACATGTTCCAATACAGTAGGAAAACAAAATTGTTAGTTGTTTTCTTTTAACTGTAAAGTTTTACACATATGAATTTAATGATTTGTATTTATTGTTTTCATTGTAATGCCGTGAATAATATATAGGAGCTGAGCTCTTCAGCAAAGTCCTGATGGCTACAAGGTAATATCCTTTGATCCCTTCTACTAGGGTCAGAGACTATTACAGAATAGCAAACATGACAGCGTGGCTATTTCAACCACCCACTTTTTGCCAAAATGGCTTTTATTTTTTCATCTGCTAATTTTATCACAGAGTCACAGAATGGTTGAGGATGGAAATGACCTCTGGAGGTCATCTGGTCCAATCCCCCTGCTCAAGCAGGTCCACCTAGAGCAGGTTGCCCAGGACCATGTCCAGATGGCTTTTGAAGAGCTCTAAGCACAGAGACTCCACAAACTCTCAGGACAACCTGTGCCAGTGCTTGGTCGCCCCTGCAGCAAGAAAGTGTTTCCTGATGTTCAGAGGGAACCTCCTGTGTTTCAGTTTGTGCCCATTGCTTCTAATTTTGTTCTGCTTTGAAAACCTCTCACTTCTCTCATGATGTTGAATCAACAGCAGTATCCACCTCAGAAACAAACTTGTATAGCTACAGGGGCAACTGATCTTGAGGATATATCCTCTCACCTAGGAAAAATATTGTTTATATGATACAAGAAATAGGATAAAAAAACAGCTTGAGCAATGAATCCATTATTAAGCTCCTTGCCCACAAGTCTCAGAGTACAGAATCAACACAATTACAACTATTGGGGGAAAAAAAGAGATTTAGAACAGGCCTCTTCTGAAAATGCAGTTTGTTCATGAAAAGAAAGCAATAAAAATACAAGCAAAGGACATTTGGCTACTTGAAAATCAAGAGCTTTCCTCTTTTTCTTTATTTTCAGTAAGGTTGATTGCTAGATGGAAGGGCTTACTTCTTTTCAGAAGTGAAGTGAAGTGAGTGAGTGACAGCAGTCTTTCTGGCAGATTCTTACAGGCAGAGGAGTAAGGAATGTATTAGTCCTTTGCCAAAGTGGTCAGAGGGAAAGGGAGCACTGAAAAGGGATGCTTGGTAACAGAAGAACATTCATTTGGCCTTGCTGGATATCTGATAAGAGCAAAGAGTGGATTTAAACATTCACACTGGAAACATTTTGATGTGCTCTGTCATTAAAGCAGTAAATTATTTAAATATGCTGCATGCACTGAATCTGTGTCTTTCTGCTTGGCTTCAATGAATGATACTTTTCTGATAGTCTGCTGTACTACTCTGGCATCACAAGACTCTTTCTTAGGATGAATTTTCAAATACTTAATACAGAAATACTTCTAGACTTTAGAACAAATTATATCAGTGTGAGTAACTTTGTTCCAAAGCTTTTTCCAAGAAGTAGACAGATGTTTAACAGAAAAAAACAGAGGAAGCCAGAACAAGTTACATCCCCATACCCACTCAGTGAAACTGAACTGCATACTGAGAGCCTAATGATACAGTTCTGTATTTATAAGAGTCAGAAGTGCCTTACTTACTCTGAACTAACTATACTAGGTCTGTTTAAAGAGCCCGATAACTTCTTTGTAGATACTTGCAGCCTTCCTTTTACCTGATTTTGTAAAAATATAAACACATGTCATTCATATTTTTACCCTTGAATACAGTCTTATGGTGCAGAGAGATTGTTATATGGCATGCGTGGATTTCTTTGAGACCATGAGAGAAATACAAAATGTTTGGGGGAAGAAACTCACCTTTTTTCTTAGATCCTCATGTGGTGTGTGTTTTGTCTGTGTATTTCTTTATATAGTCCTTGTTTATAATTTAAGTGTAGTCAAGTATTTTGATAAGTTGTACATAACAAGACTTTATCATTGTGCTCCTATTATTTCCTGGAGGTGACCACATTCTCTGTTCAAGAAGATAATGCAGTTTCCGCAGCCTAAGGCTAGTACTACTGTCATTGTATAAAGCAGTATGTTGGGAGAGCCCTGCAGATCATCGCATCCTGAAAGAAGACTAGTCCTGGTCATTTGGACACAGTCCATCTATGCATAAGGCTACTAACCAGTACAAAGGATTTTTCTTCACTAGAGTGGAAACTTGGAGAGACTCCTGGCACGGAGGACTGTTCAGTGTGGGACCATCAAAACAGTTTCTGAGAAATCTGCCGCAGCTGAGTTGTCTTCCCAGATGCTCATTCCAAGATCTGATCAAGAGTATTTTGTTTTACTTATGATTGCTGAGGAATGTCTGCAAATTTCTAGATGTTAAACAAAAATGTCTTTTATGAACAGTAAGACATATGAACACTCCACAAAGATAGCCTTTTAAGTCACAATGTTTATGATTTTCTCAGTAAAACCTGAAAACAAAATTAAATTTTTTTCAGTTGTAAAATGGGTGACTAAGAAAACGGATGCTATTTCTATGCTGAATCAGTGTTAATATGGCTGTGTTGGACAGAAGGTACCAACATTGACTAAAATGTCAGTCACTTCAATATATAGGCCATGAGTTAAGACTGTAAGTACGAACATCCACATTTACAGAAAAATTCTGAGTTTGAACCACAGAGGATTTTTTTTTAAATGCTGTACTAGTAAGAGAAACTGAAACTCTTGGCCCAGCAATTCTGTTGCTCCAAACTTCAAGATGACACTAGGTAGAATAGCAAAAAGACAGTCAGGAGATTCAGGGAAGGTGTCCAGGGTCTGAATCTCACAGTAGATCTTCAGCTCATCTTCATTTAGAGTAGCCTGGAGGTTTCCAGAGCTGCCTCCAGCTGCCTGCACCCCCAAAAGAGAGTACACATGCTGAGCTTATCTGCATCATGCCACTGCTTGGCAGTGACCTTGGTCTTGCCTGCAAGACACTCCCATTTTAAAGCAACACAGTGATCAAAGCCCATGGCCATGCGCTTTCTGAGTCAACTCTTTTCCAGCCTCGTTGCATCACTCAAACACTCTCAACTGATCAGACAACAATGAAGAATGTGTACTCACCTTTTTCTTGTGCTGTGCTGAAATTCCTTGAAGTACTGCAAAGCTTAGTACAAATACACTTGAATGCTAGTAGAAAAGTCTACTATTCCTTTTTGTTCTCTGGAAACAGCAGGACATCGTATATGAAAATCATGATGAAATGTTAAGTAAAGTGAACACTGTTTCTAATTATTGCCATATAGTAATTTTGAAAATTTTGAACAGAAGTTGTTCCCGAACAAAGGTGTGAATGCAAGTACAGCTGTCTCAGGTGTTGTGTTAGGAGCTGGGGTAAGAATCAAGTCTTCTACAAAAACAGACCATAGAACACCCTTTTTTAAAAAAAATAGGTGTGCAGTGCCAAATTATTATGGCTGAGCGTTTTCTTCCTGCTAGCCTTTCACTTGTTTTTTTGGTGTACAATACTGAAAGCTACACGTGGTGGAATTGTTTGTCATAGTCTGTGAACTGTAAAGAGAACATTTGCTGTCACTTCCTTTTTTTTAAAAGCATATATGAAATAACATGCAAATTTTTAAAGCAACTGGCGTTAAACTGTATTTCTCTCCCTCTTATTAAGGCATAATGAGATATAAAAAAACCCTGGAAATTTCAAAAACTCTAATTTGTAGAAGTTTATCTGGTTTAGGACTTCATCATCTGGGGGTGAACAAAAAAAAAAACAAAACAACTTGATCATGTGCTTATACTAAAAAACCCGATTAGTGGATCAGTCCTGGCTGGGAATAATTATAGAGTGCTACCTTAGAGGTAACACAGAGGTCAGAAACAATGTTGTGAGGCTGTCAAAGCTGCGTGGCTGATAATTATTTTTTCATTCTTAGCTTAGATGGGGTGTTAACACTTGAAAAGCTGTTAACCTCAACAAAATTTTCTGCCACATAGTGCAACAGCAGAAGTGTGGGCCAAATTTACAGCTTCAGTCCTGTTTATTAAAAAGCTTTCCTATGGCTGTTCTGCCCTTCAGAAGTGCGGGAACCAAGCAGGCGTGCTTGTTTGATGGGTACTTTGTCACCAGTTAGAAACCCTTTTATTTCCCTTAAGCTATCAAGGCTGGCCTGACAGCTCTGGGATCTAAGAACTGGCAAGAGGTGCCGAGTCCAGCAAGTCTTTAGCCTGGCTTCGGCCATCAGAAGTTTACTGAGTCTGAGTGGTCAGTGGGGTCCCCACGGGAGCCACAGACTGTTGAAGTGTGGGAGTCGGAAACAGCAGACCTAAGGGTGGTGGGACTTCTTTGTGGGTGATGGATTCTGGTTTCTAATGTGATTTGAGATGTACTGGGAAGGTGGATAGTAGATGAAGATCCCTGAATGTAAGGTGCTGTTGGTAATATATATTATCGCTAAATGGATAACAAGAAAAATAAGTTTTAAAATAAATAACAAACTAAGCATTTTATTACTTTTACCTAAATATGGTATCCCTTAAGTTTATTTTGTTGCTTTCATACTTCTTGGAAAAACCTTACCCTCTTGTTCTCTGAAGTATTAGAAGGGATGATGCTTACTTGTGAAGAAAAACACAAGTTTCCCACTATCTGATTTTCAAGAACTACTGAAGGGCAGGCTACAGGCTAGCAAGAAAATAACATCATGCAGATGCGTTTTACCTCACTTCATTATGCATTTTATCCTCAGTGAAATCATTGTATAAGGTCATCCGATAACTATGCGTATGTTAACCGCATCTCCGCTTCATCAAAAGCATTTAACACAGCACACTTACAAACATACCATAAGCAGAGTTATTTGCAATACTGACCTTGATGAAGCCTACGCTGTGAGGGCAGTAAACCAGTCACGTTTAAGAGTGAGAGAGCTGTGACGTCTGCTGTGTTGCAGAATGTCACAGATTCTCTTTTGATGGATAAACAGGCTGGAAAATCCTGACTTGATTTGCCAGGGGAATTCTTTTGGATCAGATAGCGTTTACAGTACCGTCTGAAAGACAGCGTTTACAATTCAGTGGGGATGGTTTTCGTTGAGTATGGGTTAGTGTTGTGTTTGCTGAAGTGGTAGGTTAATAATGATACAGGCAGGCACTGCAAAGTTTTCTTTAAACATTTCTGCCAATTAATCTCAATCCAAACTACTTCTCGCATTGCCTTTTTCCAGAGGTGAAAGGACATCATTCAAAATTGTGGAGTGTTTTTGCAGTAGCCACAAGTATGCAGAGTTTAACAGCTGCGAAGAAACCTGAAGTTTTTGAGCACGTACACTGAAAGTCAGGAGATACGAATCTGCTATCCTAGATACTGAACAGTAATGCACTGAGCTATCTGGCAGTAGTCCATGCTGGGGTGTTTTATTTAAAAAGGAGTTTTGGTTAATTTTTTTGCCTGTTTTTTTTGTGTGTCTGACATTTTGAAAATAAGTTGAATTTGATGTGAGACAAGTTAAGGAAGATGTTTGAGATGGGAGTAACAAGCCCGCTGAGCCAGCATTTCTTTGCCTTGGAGTTATGTTTGTGTGTAGCAAACTTCTGATCCAGAAGCAGGCATGCCAGGAGTTTCAAAACTTGGTGTTTCAGACACACAGCTTGCAAGACATCATGCCCGGGCTCTGCTCTGAGTTCAGTGTGGAGAAGCATTCTCCGCTTCTGACCTGCATCAGAAAAAAAAATAGCCGGGCTTTGTAGGTGAGGCTCGCACCCTAGATGCGGGATTATTTTTCTGAAATTATTTTTGTACCAGCCGGCCTCCTGCTGCCGGTGAGCTGCTGAAGAAGGGAGCGTCTCCCCCTCTTCAGTCAAACTTATGCAGGTTTTGGGACAGCAAGCTCCAACGCGGCATACAAAAATTTTGGTTAAACCACAACTTTCCGTACCGTTACTGGGTCCATTTCCCGCACTGCGTTGCCGGGTCCAGTTCCAAAACTTTCATCGGCCCTTTTTTTTCCCTGCCCTTCCAGCCAACATGCCTTGCTTTGCGCACGGGGGCCGATGGGGCCTTCGGCGGGTCACCGGTCACCCGAGCGCGTCCATCTCCCCCCTGCTCCATGACCATTAATTCTCATGGTACCCCTGCGGGTAGCTGAGGGACGAGGGGGGGACGGGGAGGGGGGGGATCCGCGCCGGGTTTTGCGGGGCTCCCGCCCCGCGGCGGGGGTGTGTGAAGGGCTGCGAGTGAGGGAAGCCGGGGGGCAGCGGGTCCCGCCGGCAGAGCTGCGAAAACAGGAAGCGCGGCGCCCGCATCCGAAGGCCCCGCTGATTCACCGCCGCGCTCGGCCTCCCGCCCGCTGCGCGCCCGCGGAGCTCGGAGCTCGGCGGGGGGGGGGGGGGCGGCCCCGGGGCGGGGCGGGGCAGAGCAGGGCAGGGCAGGGCAGGCGGCGGGAAGTTTCTGCCGGTGCCGCCGCTCGCCGTCCCGGTGGCTCCGAAGAGGAGCGCGGCCCCTCGGAGGGGAAGCGCCGCCGCCGCCCGCTAGCCCGGGCTGGCAATATGAGGGAGCAGCACTCATGTGCGGGCACCGGGCAGCGGAGGATGGGCCCGCTGGAGCTCGCCGTTAGCCCTGTGAAACGCTTGCGGACTGAGCACGGCTTTCCCTGTCTCTTCGCAGAGGAGGCCTACCAGAAACTGGCCAGCGAGACCCTGGAGGAGCTGGACTGGTGCCTGGACCAGCTGGAGACCCTGCAGACCAGGCACTCCGTCAGCGAAATGGCCTCGAACAAGGTAGGAGCCGGCCGTCGGCGGCGCGGCGCGGCCCCGGGCTGAGGGACTTGGCCGCGGGAAGCAGCGGTCTCCTTCGAGCGCAGGGGAGGCTCTTCGTTGCGCGTTTTGCGCAGCTCTCGGAAGTTTTCGGGGTAGGCCGTGAAGGCGGTGGGGGTCCTGGAAAGCTGCGGTGCTCCCCTGCGTGTCTCGGTTTAAAAGGCCGAGCTCTGCCGGTGGAGGGTCGACGCGGCGGCTGACGGCGGAGCCCGCTCGGGGCCGCGGCGCCGTCCCCGGTTGCTGAGGCGGCGGCGCGCGGCCGTGGGTCGCTGGGTGCCGGCGGCGGAGGGTGCCCGCCGGCCCGGGGTGGCCTGACGGTGCCGGAGACCGCTTGCGCCCGGGTGCGGGGCGGGAGGTAGCTGCGACTGCGGAGTTAGTTCGGCTTTAAAAGTTAAGAAGCCTGCTGTCTTGCTTTAGAATTTACTTTTGTGTTTGTCACCGGCTGATGCTTTCAGGTTTTGGGGAGCTGCATTTACCGCGACAGAAAAGAATATAAGTTTTCATTAAATAGGCTGGTTTTGCCTCCCATGTCTCTGAAAGCAGTTGATGATTTATATTTTAGCACCTTTTAACCGTTTTAGTAGCAATTAGGATCTTTTTCAAGTCGGAAAATCATAACGGGTTTTGACTTGGCTTATGCCATTTTAGAATTCGGCTGTGTTGCTGTGACTGCCCGTAACAAATGTTTACTGTTTCTTACTAACTGTTTTTAAGTCCATGTTCAGCTCGCCTGTTCGTAGGGTACAGGGCGTTTTGCACTCTGGAGCAGTTTAGTCCCAGGATACAATACCCCTTGTGCTTTTCTTGTCTTTAGAGACTCTTAGCAGCAATTAAATCCCCATTTTAAGAGTTACCTGCCTGGCGTTGCCCTGTTCCCAGAATCGGGTTTTCAGTTTTAATTGCCAGGCGAAAGACCTCGTTATTCAGGGCATATTGTGTACGTACTGGCAAGCTACGAAGTCAAGAGTTTCAGAGTCTGTTTTAGCACGGTTTGAATCTCATGACATTGTGTTCAAAGGGAGCGAGATCGGACAGATACATAGGACTGGATCTTTCCTTGCTAACAACTTTGAACACCTGTTGGTTCCCTGACTTGTGATGTCTGTGTAGCTACGCTTTTCATGGGATCCTAGACTTTGTTGAAATACTTAATACCTCTCTATACCAGATAGGGTATGCAGTGTGTTTTATGAACAATGAGGGCAAGCTGGTTTTAGAATAAGATAAAACTAGTTGCGAATCGATGTGTCGCAAGTTTTGCCAAATATGTTCAGGTATCTTGCCATAGATTACAGGACAAACATTCTTCACGTGTTTATTCAAATGAAAAGGAAAACATGATTCAGAAGAAGTTTTTCATCTTCTAGTTTCCAATAGAAGATCACTCAGACAAGGGGCATACAGTAATCATAGTTGTTATAGTTGGTGTTCAGCAAGAATGATGCAAAGCTTTACATCAAAAAAGGAATTTTCATGTCACAGTAATGTAGTGCCTCAGTCTGCTTGATCTGTCAAATATGGATGTACATGTCTAAACCACTTTATTGCAACTTACTGTTTCATTCTGCAGTGTTTAGGAAGAGCCTGGTAGTACTATGCTGGAAAGGAATAGCTGGTGTTTGGTTTTGCGGGTCATACTCAATTCGTAAGGTAAACTTTTCCCCCTTTTTTTGGAGATCTGCCCCCCTTATATAGAAATCTGTGACATCCTTCAGTGTTTATTTTCGTTTTTAGGAAATGTGAACAATCTTGAATATAAACCAGCAAGCCGAGATAATAATGTGAGAAAACTTAGTGCAGGAGGATTAAAATTTTAGGTGTGCTGACGGGTTGTGCTAAAGAATCCCGTTATTCCTCGTTATTAAAATGCATCCGGCATTTGTACGGCACTTCCTATTGTAATATAACTGCAAACTGCGACATCTCTGTGAAGCGTATGGGTAAATTATACTATTCTACTTTGTAGAGAAACTGAAGTAGAGAAACTTTACTCGAGGCTGAGGACATAGACTTTAGTACAGCAGTGAATATTCATGAGTACCCAGTTCCCCGTCCCAAGAGTAAGTCCTCTAAAATCGGATGAGAAAATCAGGAAAAGGAACATTGCTGGTAGAGATGATGGTTTCTCACTGTGTTTCCCTCTTTTCCTTTCTCTGAGTTTTTTAAGCACTAGCCTGCAAGACTGATTGATTGGGGGTTTTTTTCCAGACTCTCAGTTACTTCTCTTATTTATTTCCCCCTTTTTTGGTATATAACAGCATTTTTGTCAATGTTAGTTTTCCTTATTTATGTGAACGTGTGTGAGACATAAGGGGTGGTGTAAGAATTGAGCTTTTGAGGTAAGAGCTTTTGCCCATCGTACAAAGGCTGCCATAGTAGAGGAAAAAAAATGGAGGGAGGAAACACTATTGTGCGTCCTGAATGCCTGAAGTAGGCCAGGGAGCAAGTCTTATCTCCAGTCCCTCTCTGTGCAGTGAGTTGGCAGTCTGAATGGTCGATTGCGTCTGTGTGGAATCCCTTTACCATCGCTAATGCCTGCGTAGGACTCACGTTAGTGTATCCTAATCCAAGGGTATTTATCTTGTTTAGGTGCCCCTCGGGCTCAGTTAGCGGTAGTCTGTGACGTGCCAGCTTACAGCTTTGGGTGGCTGAAAGTGGGATGACGCAGATACACAAAAAGATCCTTCTTCTCCCTGCTTAAAAGTACTTGAAGCACTAGGCATGGAGTGCTCTCCATAAGCTGCAGATGAGCCCTGGCGTGTTGTGGCAGCAAGCGTAATCCTAGAAACTTTGAAAATGTGCGCTAGGTCGGTGCTGTAGGAGGCCAGCCATGATGCTTGGCTGCTGAAGTTACACCAGGATGACTGTGATACCCAGATGTTGTCCCATTTCTCATCCATCCCTGTGATAAGCAGGTTTTTAGGTGCCTGGAGCTGTTGCACGTGAAGTAACTGATGGACAGAGCTGTGATGCACCCATAGGTGTAGTTCATAAATAAATCTGATTTCAAAGGGACATAGTATTTAAAAGTCTTGTGATTATGTTGTTATGAATCTTACATTACTTGGTGTTTTCTTAAATTACCACCTTCTGGAATTGAGTACTAGCAAGAGAATCCCAGCTTCTTTTTAAAAACACAGGAAATTTCTTGTCCTCATACTGTTGTAGAAACCCTGCGAAGTCTTGAAAGGCTCTGAAACTAGAAAGCAAATAAGAAGCATCTTAAATTTGAGAAATCAACTAAAATGTCTTTCATTTTTGGAGACCTGTTTCTGATTTCCTGTATCATGTGCTATTAATATTGGCCAATGTCAGCGGACTATGGCTCTATTGTTGTGTTTTTATGCTTGATGCTTACTTGAACAGAAATATATTCATTTGAGGAAATAGTTTACTAATTTGGGTCACTAAAGATAGGATCTCAAGGCATAATTAGGTGCCTGTATTTAACTGTTCTGATTTCCAGAGATGCTAACTGATATCATTTTCTGCTAAACTGAATTGTGAGAAATACCTGTGTTGAAAAACATGGTTTTTCTTAGGTGGGTGCTAGCTTGCCGATTGTGATTTCCAAATCCCTCATTCTGGATCTGAGAGTTATTCTGTGACAGACGGTAAGTAGATGAAGAATGCCAATGGTGAAGATGCAGTAACCACTTTCTGCTAGACAGCGTTAATTGTAGGCTAGTCAGACGTGGAGGAATACTTATAATGAAACTGATATGCAAAAGTGTATTTTCACTTCTGTAATCATGATTTTGCAACCATCCCTCGTGTGTTGCTTTTGTGTGTCTTGAGTATCTGAATTTAGACGTGGAAGAAGTTTCAATTCATGTTGCTTTTGTTTCAGTTTTAAGTTTACTGCAGAAGATGGCATTTTTGCAGGACTTGCTGATAACTGGTAACGAACAAGAAGTTTTGGAAAAGGTCATTCATTGGGTATTTCTTTCCCACTATACACTAGTGTGAATGCCTTTTCTCCAGGAAGCTTTTTTAGGTGTCAGAGCTAAGAGTTAAGTTTCATTTAGTTTGACCATGAATGAAATGGATACTATGAAACTGCTGTTTAAGTGTAAACTGTCTTATACTTGTCCAGCTTCTATTCCAGTATGTGCATATACTCACAAATTAAAGCGGAAGTCTATTTACAAATAATTACTAGTGCTAGTTACTATTAAAAAAACCCAAAAAAACCAAAAAACCCTTTCTGAGGTCTTTGAATGCTTTGAAGGTACCCAAAACATCAATGTTATCAACCAACTAACTTCCAGAGGCTACGGTAATGTAACACTGGGTGCAAATGTTAGTGAGATTTTGGTTTATGTTTATGGTCCTGTACTTGTCACCCACTACGGATGCTCAAGCAGTAATCTTAATGATACTTTATTTTAAAAAATTACCTCCCTGAAATCATTTAATGTAAACTAAACTTACACTTGAAGGAAACAAAGGCAACTTGAAATCTGTTCAGTTGCTTCTTTTTTTTTCACGTTACCTCCTGAAGTCCCCTGGCAGTTTGAGCTGTTTTATAGTCACATTTTCCTACTGCTAAAAGGGACTTTTCCTTTCCTCCTTTACAGCACTAAAAGGCACACACAGGCAGCGGGGAGCTGACTAACGTAACACCTGGGGAAAGAGTGAGGATAAACTAATTATTTAGTTCAAATAATGGACCGTATATAAATTCCCTGACATACCTCAAACAGAAGTGCTGATTTTCCAGCGGCAGGGGAGAGCCCCGCTGCCCGCACTGCTGCGTGACCCTTGCTGGGGCAAGAGGAGCATCTCCTGAAAAGCACCTCCTGCTCTTGGCATCTCTGTGCAGGCACTGGCTGCTGGATGGAGAAGCAGCATCGTCTTCCCACCAGTCGACAGCAGCTCGGTGGGTTTGCCCATGCCCAGAATTTATGGAGCTGACGACAGGCTCCAACTCCTGATTTTGTCTGTTCGGCTGTTTTATCTTTGTCTTAATCTGTGGAAAAGCTGAAGTACTGCGGTGGCCGGTAATTTTTTAGGAGTCTAGATGGGCTGGGTCTCAAACTTGTAAACATGGCTCATTCCACTGGCTCAGTCTTCTATTAACAGACTAGTTTTAGCATTGTCTTTTTTTGAATTCTTGCTGCCAACTTGGGGACAGTTTCTTCGCACGGTTAGGAGGTTGTCTTCAAAACTCACACTTCGTATGTAGGAACATAATTTTTTTTTCAATGTTTTTTCCAAATGTGGAAGCTCATCCAGAGTACAGTTGTATCCTATTCTGTCGTAGCCACTGATGTAGAGTGACCTGTTTCCAATTAAGGGACAGGATAATGTTGTCATATCCATTTAAGAGGATTTAAACGTCAGTCATTCTCTTTGAGTTTTCAGCTGTTACACATGGAAAATATGTGCTGGAAATGTAAGAGTAGAAAATAAATTTGTTGTTGTTATGACTAAATTGTTGCAGAGCAGGCAGCATCTCTGTTTTGCTTCTTGGATTTAAAGAGCTTGGATATCCAGATGAAAAACTTCATGGGGTTTGTTGTTTGGCAGTCTCTTATATAAATGTCTGGCAATGCAACTGCACCTGGGTGGCTGAGATGATAGTTTAATTGGTTCTTAAGTTCCCGGATCTTTCTAGGAAGATCTGATGATTTGGTTAACTCTTTAGAGTGCTGCTTTTGATGAAGATTACAATTAAGGGGCAACTGTTAGCAAGAAGCAGCTTGTTGAGTGCAGTATCAGGAAGTTTTTTATTCATTAAGGATTTCAGTTTGTACAGTGACAGAGTAAAGGGATACTGATAAAGTGGTTAGCCAGAATTTGAATCGATGCACATTCATGTGGGCTCCCCAATTTTGTTGTACTTCATAACATGAGAAATGGAAAAGAGGACTGTGGAGGTAAGGAGGGACTGCTTTCGCAGGCACACTCATCCCTTTCCATGTGCTGGCCAGCCCACTAGGATTTTAAGACCTTGGGAGTGGAGTGCAGTTCCCTGTGCACAACCTTACTTGCTCCCATGTAAGGCTACTCATGCTTCTGGAGAACAGCAGACTTGCCCTCAGGTAACTGCAGTGATGAGTAAGGGGGAGTGTGTGTGTATATATATATAAATATATATATATACATAAATAAAACAAGGAGATAGCACTTTGACTGTATTGCACAATGACATGCTGCAGGAAGATAATGGGTGAAACTTGTGCAGATGGCTTGCACCAACCCCTCCTTTTCAGAAAGAAGTGGCTGGAGTGGTGGCACCAGTTTGGCAGCGGCTGAATCTCTTCTGTGCAAATGCATGCTGCTTCTGTAGGAGCTGTCGAGTTGGTGTCAAATGAGAAAAATCATGAAAGGCCCCTTTCTTCTGCAGGGATAATAAGTGGGGGCTGTGGTGCTGTGGTAGAGCTGTAGATCTGTTGCTGAGAAAGAAGCAGACGTGGTGGGTGAGGCTCAAGGTGACCGAGTTGTGAGCAGCCCCTTCTCCTTATGTGGGTACATGATGACAAGCGTTCACCTCCCAGGGCCATGACAAGCAGCCATTTGTGATTTGGAAACATGCTTATTGGGTAGTGGGGTAAACCCATTCTGCTGTCTGTTGGGGCTCTTCTCAAACAGGAGTAATCCTGCACAGGCTATCCCGTTCTGCACCAGTGGAAAGGAGCCTGGAGTTGACCTGTAACAGTTGATGCAAAGAACACTGGCATTTCAGGGCTCCAAAACTAGTTAGGATGCCTTAATCTCATATATTCAATCTCTACTTTAAATTTTAGAAAAAATTGCATTTCTGCATCTCATTCACTGCTTCTGAAAAAGTCCTTGGTGTGAGATCTGCACGAGAGGAAAGATGCCTCTCTGAAGGTTGCTATGATTTAACTCTTCTCAGATTTTTAGCTGTTTCTAGGATTGCATAGCTTTCCAGTAACTAATAACCTGATAATCTTTTCCATAAATATAAGCAAATGGTCCATACTAGCACACAAACAGCCCTTTTTGTAGCCTCTTTAATTATAGGAAATGCCACAGTATGAAAGATTCTTTCCGTTTAGCGTAATGGCACAGAATAATATAGAAAAAATGTTATGGAGTAAATAACTAGGACTTGATGTGGGAAAATAACTTTATTTTCAACCACCGTAATAAAGGATTTGAAAATTTTGAAGTTTTTCCAGCAGTTGAATTACGTAAAGTTCAAATTCAAACTTCAATGTGCCTTTTCGTGGAATTCACAGAAAATACAGACTTTTTTTTTTTCCCAAATGTTTTACTTGGAAAAGGCTTTATGGACATGAGTACTTCGTAATTTCTTGCTTAATAATAAAGGTGGAATTCACGGCTACGAAGAGGCATGATAAGTATCTAAATACTTGCAGCTCCTTGTGACAGTATTGGAGCCAAGAACTGCATCGTATTCATAGTAGCGTGCTGCTGTAATCAGGGTTAGGCTGTAAGATATGAAGTATTTGGAGAGCAGTGGCCATTTTTTTTTTCTTTTTAATAAATTTTGTGTTTCCAATAGGAGACAGCTTCTGCTATTCTATAAAGTTTTGGTACAATGAATGTGGTGTTTGCTGAAATGTCGGTTCAGCCTCTGCCTCATAAAGAAACTGTACTAAGAAACTGTTCTCCTGTCTCAGTTACGTCAGTAGGGGTTTTGGTATCATCGGCCAAAACTTTCCAAGTTTAGGAGACTTACCATAGAATTAAGTGTATTATGGATGGATGTATCCTGTTCCAATTTATTTTTTCTCTTGTTTTTCAGATAGAACATATCTCAATAGAAATTGATCCCAGTTTTAGTTAACTTGCAGCCAGTCCCCCACCTGCCTGCAAAACAGAACGTAGGCAAGCTGAGGCACAATGGAAGGCGATGCTGCTCACCCTGCCGTGACAGCATGTGGGCAGGCCGGTGACCAGCAGCTCCCTTTTGTGCTGGGGCTCACCTCTGAGCAGTTCAGCTGCAGCATCCCCGTGGGTGCTCCGTTCCTTGCCTGGTGGCCGAGCTGTGCTGCAGTGGGCATGGATGCTGTTGCTGCTTCTGAACCTGCAGCCAAGGGAGCAGCTGCCGTGCTGGGTCGAGCTCTGCCTGTCGCAGGCTCTGCTTGCCTGATGGGTGTGGAGATGGAGCTGTGCAGGTCGTACTACCATCTGCTGTAAATCACAAGCAGTGGAGCAATGTCGAATCAAGCTGATGTGCAGGGCCTGTTCACGAGATTATTACAAATAAAATGTAAGGAGCTTGCTACTTCTATTAATGAAGTTGTAAACCACCAATATACAATCAGCTAATGAAATTGAGTGGACTGAATACTTCCATAAGATACCTCAGCAACACAACGCATAACTAAACCCGCCACTCATAATTGCTATGGGAAAGTCTGTTGGTTTATGCACTTTTGCTATTAGTTTTATTTGGGGAGGGAAAGCAAGAGGACAAAAGTTGAACTGGAAGCAGACCTTCTAGCTAAATTTGATTGATTCTGATCTTCTATTACAGATCACAAGTATCAGAGTTGCAATTAATATACATGTTTAGTTTTGCATAGTAACAGGTCGTCTTTCCTGGTCAGGGGTAATTTCTAATTTGTACAAAAAGTATGGAAGTCACTTATGGAGATACGTAAAACAGCCCAGAATATAAAATACAGAACATCAATATATACGTCAGATTTTCACTTGTAAAACAACACAGATCCTGAAGCTCCTTTTTTCATCTACTTGTACAGCAAGTTATGTTTACAAAAAATAGGCCTATGTTGTGTTACAGCGATGGACCATGGCATTCATGTCACTGGATTTACAGATCAGAACTATTTCTGTTTCTCACACTGGGGAACTGAGCTGGGGCAGTTAAGATGCGTTTGTGGTGTTTCGAGTCTGGAAGCATACTTCAGAGCATCTTGCTGCCACTTTCACGCGTTCAGCTGTGCTGTCCAGTTACTGTCTGTGTGGCACAGCTCGGCAGCAGGGCTCCCTGCACTCCCCACTGCATACATTCACCTGTGAGTTTGGTTTTCAGCTGTAAAGATCGCTCATTAGCAGGTTTCCTGAGCATCAGAATGCGGTCTGCTCTCATCAACGCTAGACTTTGGCAAAATGTTAATGAGGCAGCAATTGCTTCAGTGCGCACTAGTCCGGGCTGGTTTTCATGCTCCTCCATCGTTCTCACACACTAATTTAATGTATGTTAATGGTAGATTTCACTTGCCTGTGTTCATAAGCACCATATGCTCACCAGTGGCATTTTATTTTTTCCTGAAACTGTCTTTCTGCAGAGATTTACAAGTGGGTTTTTGAAAGTCATATAAAGCGGTGAAAACAATGTCAGTGTTCATTTTATTCTGGAATAAACAGCTGAACCTTGCAGGAAATGTGTACAATTAACTGCATAACCATTCTGCTACATCAGTCATATTCCCCAGATACATAAGGCTATGAGTATTGTTCAATTGATACAATGATGTGTGGTTTTTAATTGAGTTAGTTTACATGATTGAAAGGATGCGTACAAGCAGACGTTAATGTATTTAAACTGGGCTATCTGATTTTCTTGTGGCCAAGGTTGACTGTATAGCCTTAAAGCAATAATTTTACCCAGAATTATGGGCAACCTCACACTTTCAGCTGAGATACTAACGTTTTCATAAACTTGATTTTTGTGATGCAGAATGAACAGTTGGAACAGAGATGTCTTTTCTAATGGCTGAGAGCAAAATGACTAACAATACTGATACTTTAATTACCATAAATCAAATTTTAAGCAAAGGACTGCCAAGTGGATAGGTAGAATTTTATAATGAAATAACCTTCTCTTGTTGTGTACTGATACCAGTCAGTAGATTCAGGAAGGCAGCAACTGCACCAGCTGGTACTGAAAAAGTTATTTTAGCTGCAGGAACTAGAAATGAAGGTACTAGATTTTTTTCCTTACTCTTCCTCAAGGTATCGGTGTATATTGCATGCTGTAAAATGTAAACTGAAAGGAACCTCACCCCGAAGGTTTCTTACATGTAGGAACAATGATTTTCGTAATACATCGGGCACCCACGGGAGCTTCAAAGGGTGGTCTAAATCAAGAGTAATTTTCTCAAAGTGCGAATATCATTTATGTGTACTTGCTGACACAAGGAAGGAGTTGTTAGTTTTCGGAGCTGATCTGAACAAAGAAAGGATAAGTACCCAAGGTGACATTTTGGCTGTGCTCTTTAGCAGTGTTTCTACAAACTTCGTTGCTGGGACACCAGGAAGGAATGGTGGAGAGCCGGCACAAGAGGGGTTAGTGTAAGAACAAAAGAAACAGCAAGATAGTGCTGTTTCCTTAGAAGAGCAAGAAAGAGTTTGAAGAGCTGAAACAACTGAAAAGTAGGCTGCCAAGAAGATGCTGTGGACTTGAGCATCTTTGAGTGTGTTTTAATGGAAAACAGACAAGATGGACTAGAAGATAGGCTTTTTATGCACGCAGCCTTTTGAACAGTTAACGTATTTTCTGTGCTTGAAATTTGCTAAACTTTATTGGGGCTCTCACAAGTAACGACAAACAAAAGGATCATTTGAATTTTTTTTTTTTTTCAAGATTTGATAACATTTTTTTTGAGAAAAAAGTTTTGCTGTGCTGTGTGCTTCTGCAAATGATTCTGAAGGATAAGGATTGGCCTCTAAGCTTTGCCACTGCTGGGTTTGCAGGTGGTTTCAGTTCTTGAGTATGTCAGCAATATCGTGAATCTTTGGCTATTGTTGTTAAGTTTTATGGACACAAATGTGGTGTTGGTGACTTCGTTTCCTGTTCTATGGTGGGTAAGCCCTCATACATTAGAAGTGATCTGTGGGTGGTGTGAGAGTTACCATGCCTTTGGTTTCGGCTATGTTTTCCCTGTGTTCAAAGGGACCTCTCCTGCAAGTACATGTGAAATTAAATGTATTCAATTTAGTAGCTGAAATGAATGAAATGAGCTACAAAATACTAGAATCACATTTGAAAGTTAGTGATGAGCAGGTTTGTAATGGTGTTTTTCACTGTACTCTTGTAATGGGGATTAAAATGTGCGTGTTCTGATGCTCAATAGCAGTATCTCAGAACCAGGGGGACAGACAGGTGGTTGAGTCCTTGCAAAATGCAGTATGTATTTTGCTTTCTAAGCATGTGATTCCCTGGGATTCTCTCTTCTTAGCCTTAGCTCACCCTTGTTCAGCTTTTGCTGCCATGGAAAACTAGAGCTAAAAGGACTGCTTCAGCTGAAGCAGGATGCATTATTTGCATGCCATATAACGTGTCTCAAGGCAGCCCTTGTGAGTGGCGTTGCAGGGAGCATGCTCGGATTCCTCAGCATCTCCGTCCTCTGCTGCATGCTGATCACCTCGGCAGCGGCTGCTGGCTACTGCTGCGGATGCACGCTGTGCTGATGCAGGCAGCGTGCTAGGAACCACCTAGGCCTGTTGTAAACAAGCAGGTCTGGAGAAAAAAGTGCAAGCCTGACGTATGGTGTGGCCATAGCAACAAGCAGAGATGAGGGTGCCATTTTGGAGTAAATGCAGACTAGTGTGGCTCATCAAGAAGCCAGAAAGTGTCTTTGCTGGATTTACAAAGCTGTTCTGTGTGTGCATGCCAAAGGTTTTCGGAAACACACGACTTGCAAGAAGACAGCTTACAAAAAAACAAAATCTGAAATGAAGTATGTAAGGGTGTCTTTAAATGAAATTTTTTTTCACTTGCAATGGAAGCTTCAGCTGGAAAATTTATAAGCATGTTTACTCCTGAGACATTATTAATGTGATGAATTGTTTGACAAATCACAGAATGTCTCTTTGGATGCATAAACTTTAAAGCCCAGAGCTCAGATTTCTCAGTAAAATGACCGTGTTTTTCTTGTACTATGAAGCATGGCCAAAGTTTTGTATGTCTGAATACTGGACCCAGGTAAGAAGATTGCATTTCATAATTTGGTAATTAGTTGCTTTTTCCTTTTTTCTTAGCAAAACATAAATGTGTGCATTTTCTAGCTGGGAGGGATTTTCTGCGGGTCTTTTTGGTTGTTGCTGAAAAGGTTTCAGAGGCTTTATTATAGGAGAGCTCTTAGAGCTCATCACTGTGAAGATGATGCAGTTGGTCGATACGCAGTCAGAGCTCAGCATTTCTAGTGCAGCTTTCAGTACACCCCTGCTTACAGAACTTGGTTTTTTAAGTGGAATGACTAAATTTAAAGACAAGAAGATAAAGTGCTCTGGAAAACTTCTGCAGAAACAAATCTTGGCATTTGAAGGCTAAAACCTAATGATTTTTCTTTGGTGGTCAGGGATAGACATCTGTAATCTGATCTTTGTTTTACAGAGCTGTGAAAGATAGATTGGTTATGGGAATGGTACAACAATACAGAATAGAGAACTGTGCTGTTGGGATAAAGTAGAACTGCAGGGAGAAAAAAGAATTTGATAAGTATGTTGTGGTGACTCTTCTGTCTTTCCAGAGAGGTACTATTTGTGTACTTAAATGTCTCTTACATTTTACAGATGTGGTATAAAGAAAAGTGTACTTGTGTAGACTGGGGTTTTAGGTTTGTTCTTGCAATTATTATCAGAGCTTGAAAAATGTCCTGATCGTGGAAAGCTAAAGCTTCCTGACTGACCTAAGTGGAGGATGAAAGGACAGGTGTTGGGTCTTGCATTTTGTTACACCCGTCATTTGAATAGAGTGCATCAGTATGAAACTGTGCCTAATTGCTCTTGAGGGAGGAGTCATCTGGCGTTTGTTTTTGTTTTCTGATTTTGATTCCTTCTATGGCGTCTCACCTGTTGTGAAATAGCACGCTCAACACAGATCTGTCTGTTCCCCAACCTGTCTTTTCACCCGCATCCTGCCCAGCGGTGGTCTCGTGCCTTTGCTGGTGTACGTAGGTTTGTAGAACGGTGAGAGTCACGCCGACCTGCTCTGTGTCTGCCGGGCAGCTTGCTCTTGGGCTTGTTCGTGGCAGCACTGGAAGGAATAAGATCCATTTTGACTTACACCTTTTGACTACCAGGGGACTTCAAGGAGTCTGTTTGCAGGCTCAGATGAATAGCTCAGCTTTGCTTCATAGTCCTTTTGCGCTTGGAAAATTTTCTGATCAAGACCTGGGACTTTTATGTATTTATACTGTTAATTTAATATGAGGTGATTAATACAGCAGTACACTGAAGAACAGATGAGGCAAATGTTTGTTCTAGTCAGGAAAAGTACGTGTTGTGCTTACATGAACTGGACAATATTGGGAATTCACCTAGTGCATGCTGAGAAAACAGTCTAAAAATCATCAACATGTTTGGTTTTTAAAAGCTGGGAATATGCTTTTTACATATGTAGCATTAAGTAGTAATTAATAGGATAGGCATATCAATCTCATGAAGTGGGTATGAAAATTAATATCCACTGAAGTTATTGAATGTTGCGTTCTAATTCACTTTTAATGGAATTTGCCGAAGACAAGACATAAAATCCCTGGTTAACTATACAGTGCAGTACAGATGAACTATGTTTGTTACACCATTTCAGTTTCGTTCTTTGGTTTGGAGATTGAGCAGAAGTATGGCACTGGGGGGGAAGGCTGGAAGGTGGTACTAGAGCATCGCCCTCTTTGCATGGGGCATTTAAACACTTTGTTTGGATTCAACTAGAACTCGATCTGCTGCCTACTCAAGCTGATGAGAGTCTTTAAATTCACTTCATCAGGCTGTGGATGGAGCCCATAGTTGGTTTTATTTAGCATCGTTACCTCTTTGGTAGAGAGTTGGTAGAACTGGCTGTTCAGCAGAGGCTTTGGAGGAAGCTTAGTTTGTGGCAGACTGTGAGCCTTTTCAACATTTCTGTCCTTCTCATGGCAAAAACAGGCTTGTGCATGTGTGTGAGCCCCCACGTAAACTGATAGACTGACGTCTTTCTGCATCCACTGAGGTCTCTCAGTGTTCCATGCGCTGCTCAGAGCTTTTCCAGCTGCTCCAGACATTGTGTGCAAATGTGTAAGTGGGCAAAAAGCAGCTAAATTTGCCCAGCTTTTTTTTTCACTAATAAAAATTCAAGCCAAAGATTAAGATGATGCCATATCTATTTACAGCGTATTGGTTTTGTTGGATTTTAAGATGTTGTTCAAACTAGGGATGATTTTTATAGAGAATTATAAGTATTTAAGAGGATTGAAATATGAAAAATGCCTTGTTTCTTGATGAGACACCTGGTAATAATGAAAGCTTAATAGATAATCTTTTACTTGAGTAATGTCTGTGTATTTTGTATGCGTATTGCAAGTTCATCAGAGAATATACCCTAATCTAATTATGTATTTATTTTTTTTTGTTAGTGGAACCTGATCAGTTTTCAGTATGTGATGCTATTTTCATGTTTTTTAGTCTACCTTTGGTTTCTAATTTTGCATGAACGGCAGAATTCGTTATTTTAGTACTCAGAAAAGAAGATATGTGATCGTGGGTTATCATTGATTAAACAGAGGTCTTAACATCTCGAAATAAATTACCTTTAATGCTTTGATATACTGCAGAAGTTTGTAAGTGACTTAAATTTTATCAAAGCTAAAGCATATTAATTACTTCATTACTAAAGTACATTTAATCATTGCTAAATATAAAATATTCACTGGTTATAAACCATGAATAAAAGCAGCATTTACAAAATGCGATTACTGTATGGTGTTACAGTACATACTGGAAATTGCTAAATACAAGCTGCATTTGAGCATTTTCAAAGGAAATACTGATTTGACAGTAAAATTGTTTCCTTGTAAATATCAATTTATTGGTGCTCTGTCAAACAGGAGCAACCCACAGTAACACTACTGATGGGTGAATACATTGATGTGGCAAGAAAACCTTGATATCTATTTGTATATTCCATGCTATTTATTCTTCTAGGAAACTTAGCATGAAAATGTTTTCTATATTTGAACAATCAGTTATGAATAATGCAAAAGCAGTGTTAAAAAAAAAAGGTGGAGAATTACTGAAAGGTTGCCTCTCACCTGAAATCCAGTTCTACAAAATTAATGGGGAATGCATATGTTTATACTCCGGTATATTGTATGACTTGAGGTAATCTTGGTGCCTTGTTTGGTCTTAGTTTCATTTCATAACAAGAGGCAAAATTCACCCAGGTGAGAGGGCTCCTACACAATCCTTTCAGCTGTTGTGAAGAGACTGTACTGGAGACTAACAGGTGTAGGAGCTTTGCTTCAGCAGCTCCATGTAACTACCTTAAATAAAACTTAGTGCAAGACTGGCTGTGTTTGGGAGGGCTCCTGTCTGTAGCCCGTGGGCTCTGAGTGGGCAAGATGAGAACCAGCTCTACCCTTGAGGTTACGTGAGCCACGTACCACGAGAATTGTTCTGGGTTAATGCCCCAGTCTCGCAACAGTGCACAGTGTGGCATGGGGAGGAACAAGATGTTCACAGGATAGGGTTGACAAGCAGGTCTACACTCATGGAAGAGCCAGGCATTCAGTTGCATCTCCAGACTCTCAGTCATTGTTCCTGATGCTTTCAGTTTCCAAGAGCGTGCCCTTGTGAGAAAGTCCGATCCTTTTTGTCTTTCTTCCTGTCTATGTTGCGAACCATGAGCAACATGGAAGCTCCGGTAGCTAGAGATGAAGGATGCTAATGGTCCCATTTCTTCAGCTGCCTCTCATCTGTTGCTGGCTGTCCAGCTGAGGCTCGGCTGTGACAGCCAGAGCCCTTGCTGGCTTTGCTCCAGCATGAGGTTAAACAGGGTTGCCAAACCCAAAGGAACCCGTTTATGTTGGCATGGGACGGCGAGGAGTGTGCTCCATCGGGCATGGGTGCGTCACTTGTCCTTACCAGCCCTCGACCAACGCCTCTTCAGTGTGGCCTGGTCTGAACCTACCAAACCCCAGGCAGGTATGCAGACATCTACGGCTGGCAAAGCGAGCGAGCGCCAGGGGACGGAGCAGAGCAGCGGCTCTGCGTGATGCAAACGCAGCAGCACCACGCAGCAGCACCCCGCCGCCGCTGTCAGCACGGCACAAGAAGTCAGCACCCGAAAAGATGCTTGGATCCTGTGTGTAGGATAAGAGGCAAATTACTGGTGTCAATAGACGCGGAGTAAGGAAACATGAATATACCGTGAGCTTCCTCATGCAAATACTGAGAGGTCTTGTTAGAGGGGTTTAAATCACATGGGTAGTAAGTATGCAATTCAGGAAACTACAGAGCTGCCTTTGGCCTGGTTTTGTTATCTTGTCTCCATATCTCTCATTTGTACCAGTAAACCCAGCCTTGCAGTACACCTGACTGTGGGACGGGAAACCACTTGGGTTTTGTGCTTGTTTGCTAAATTTGACCTAGAGGCATTTGGATGAAGCACTTGCTTGGACAGAAAAAAGAGGCATTACATTTTTGTATGTTTCCCTCTATGTGTAGAGATGAGAGTGTAATGGATGAGACTGGTTGTTTCTCCTCTTCTGGACGGATAGACCTTAATTGTTTGTGAATCTACAAAGATTTAGAGCATGTTTAGAACATCTAAATAAATAATCAAATGAAAGGTCTGAAGGACACATTGCAAAAAATATTAGTTGGTGAATAACCCTGATTTTTTTTCTTGAAAGAACGATGACACTATCAGATGCACTTAAGGTAGAAGTACAACAGTCACGGTTTAAGAACTGGAGACTGAACCTATGCAATTGCATGAAACAACTTGCAGTCTTGCTTTCAGAATATTGGTATCTACTGTGGATGATTTACAGGCACTTGCTAATGCGTGTTTATACCAGAGCTGTACTGAAATCATTGCAGTGTTAGTAGTTACTTTGCAGTCCACAATTCTCAGCTTTTGTCTGCAGTGTCGTTGCTTTTTTTCATAATATGGCTTTTACCTTCTGTCTTTTTTTGTAAACTGAGCAATAGTATTTAGAAGGGTAGGAAATAGTCTGGTTCGTATTTGGTTTTCATATATTAGAATTAGAAAAAAAAGTCATTTAATTTTTGCTTTTTCACAAGAACCGTACGTATGTTAAGCCTGACTGTAGCTTTTAAAATTGTGATTAAAAGACTCATTTCTTTTAGTATGAAATGGCAGCCGTTCAGTAAGATTTCTGATGAACTGTTAAAGCATGTGCTTGGCCAGGTCTACAGAAGGAACACCTCATTAAAATAAGAACGTCATGTTACTGGAGAAGTAAGATTAATCCACCAATGCCAGTGAAACTGTTTTTTGTCCTTATATAGCAAGCCAGTTTTCTGTGTGAAGTAGGCAATAACTGTAAAGCTCAGCTTTTGATGGTGTAGCTGTATCAGTCTTAGCGTGAGTGTGCCGTCAGAGCTCTGCGAGTGAAGTATTGCTCCTCTTTTGCACATTTGTTAGACAAAAACGCATAATGGAGGTACAGACCTCTTTTGTGGCTATGCTACAGCAGATATTTATGGGGTAGGTATTTACTTGCAGGGTGCATATATGTATGTATATAAAAAAATAAGTTACTTGGATGACTCTGCAGTTTATACTTCTTCTGTTACAGACCTATTCCTTAGCCCAAACTGACGCTCATGTTGAGGAAAAAAAACCCTCATAAAGGACAGTAGGAGGGGAAAACCGCAAAATTTTTTCTTTCTCGTTATCTTTAAATTGTTTGTGGGCAACAATCAGAGAGTTGCATGAGATCTGTGGGGTGGTGAAGAAATAAGTGCAGTATTGCTCCTTGTAACTGTTGGCAGGCTGGATTTTTTCACTCGTATTTTTGACCTACACGTCTATCACATTTGGCTGCCAGTGTTGACTAGGCAAATGTTAACTAGATATAAACTAGGAAAAGGAGAAGAAACTTTGTCAGATGTGTTTAAAGCCAAATCTTTTCCATTCAGTAAGAAGGGAAGTGTTTGAATTTCTTAAAAACACATTTTTGAAAAAAACTCCAACCTGTTTCTCTTTTCACGATACTTAAATTACAAAGCACTTGTTTGCAGAGGAGTGTTTTGATATTAGAAGAAATCACCTTTATCGTTTCTCTAGTGTGACCACCTTTATGGATTTAGCACAAGATATCTTGGGAAAGGCTTAAACTTCACTGTGATTTTATCCCATAATATAAGTGTCTTTATGAGGCGTTACACTGATGTAGCTTCGAAATCTTACTTATGCAAATAAGCAGTAGAAAAGGCATTTGCAGTTGCTGTAGCTGGGGTAACACATACAAGTTGTAGGAATCCTGCGCCACAGAGCGTGGGCAGTTAGCTGGAGCTAAGGCCACATGTATCTCCATGGCACAGTATTTTTTATTAACAGCAGCATTCCTTTAGCATCGGTATTGCATAATTTTAGGTGCGTTATTGAAGTGTTGTGTCTTTGCAGTACCTCTGACAATTTTACTCTTCTTAAATGCCATTGGACTGAAAGCAGGCATAACTGTGTAAAGGAGATGCATATACTAGATCACACTGGTCTTTTGAGTCAGATTATTTTTTCTTCTTTGCTTTCTGTAAAGCATGTTAAAGTGCCTATAAAGCATAGAAGCTTCCTGCTGAGGTGCGTAGGAGCAGCCCTGATACTCCACGTAGAGCAAAACTTGCTAGTTTCATGTATTAGTTGTCCTGACAAAGCATCCTTGGCTGGGGCTGCACTTTGGGATTCAGGGAGTGGGTGTCAGTATCTTGTCTGGAAAACATCCAGGTTCAAGGCATGACAAAGAAGTGGCAGCTCAGTGAAGCACAGAATATGGTATAAGCTAAATTGTGCAGCTGTATCTGACGCTGAGAGTTTCTCCCGGCTTTCTCACTGTGCTTTGCCTGGAGGAGGTGGAGAGGCAGGATGCGCTTTTGTTCGCAGATAAGGGGAAGGAGTGAAGGGGACAGCAGTGCTCTGGCTGTTGGGTCATTATTGTTCCCAAGACAGGAATGGATAAGTGTAATGGAAAGAATTGGGGAGAAGGACCAGAAATGGCACTAGGAGATCCTCCCCAACAACAGTCTCCAAGAAAAAACAGACAAAAAGACGTGACTGAGTTGCTGTGCCATCCACGGATGTAATTTTAAGGAGCAACTCTTACCTTTTTCTTTTATCCCACATCTGATTTGTTTTTCACTTGTATTAGTTTGTTTGAGTTTTATTTCCTTTTTTTTTTATTTTATTTTGGGAATTGTTATGGCTATCTTGCTGTCCTTTACAAGACACCATATATATACAGTTTACATTATATGAGCACTAAGGGAGGGGGAATAAATGTGTTTTCCCCTGCGTATGTGACAGGTCTTGGCTCTGCTCTTCCAGGAGAGGACTCTTCCTAAAAGGAAGTTGGAAGGCCAGAGAGTGGGTCTTCTGGTGGACTGTAGAACTATTTGATTCTGAGATTTGGTCACAGTAAAGCCTGAGCAGCTCCTGTAAGAGGCATGTCCTGGAAGTGAAATGATAGTTAAATAATTTCTATTTTATTTTCCACTTCTACATCCAAATTCAGTTTCTGTAAAATATGAGAATTATTATAAAGCAACAGATTGCTGCCAGGGTATTGGAAGGGAACAAATCATGGTAAGAGAGTCCAGGTTAGGGCCCTTTCGTGGTGGTATTTGTGGCTTCTTCCAGAGCTGTTTTGAAAGATTCATTTTAGATAGTTCCCTGCAAAGTTGGTTGGATAAATAATGCCAAGAGAAGTGTGCCATTAAAACAGCTTGCATAAATACAATGGATTTTTGCATATCAAGTAGATATGAAACATATGAGTTATGAGATCTCACAGTTTGCTCCAGGTTCCCTGAGCTCATGTCTAATGCAAGCTGAGCGCATGTTTGATTTGTGTGCCAGCATCTTTTATAGATAGAGAGAGAAACTTTGAGCAAAACACTTTGGCGTCTGTTGAGAAATACGCTGATATGATTAATTGAGTGGAGTAGGTATTTCCACTAACACTGCAGTAATTTAAGCGTGCTTTTGAAAAATACTGCCTTAACCCAGGATATTTGTTTGACACGTTTCCAAGCCAGAGGTATAAATAACTCCGGTTTGTTGTTTCACAACTTTTCCCGTTCTGGTGTGGACATACTGTATGTTGGTGTCAATATGCTGTGGAGACATATTGACACCTGCATAAAAACACTGTACGTATTGTGTTTTTATGATGTGAATATATATACATATCTCTGCATAAACTGAATTAAAAGGGTTTTTTTAACGTAGTTTTTAGGGCAAAACTTGAAAAGCACTCTGTTCACATCAGGTGCTAATCACAATAAGAATTTAATGGATGAAACGATGGGATTGTGGTTGCGCATTTGATACTGTCAGTTGCCAAGCGGGATAGAGAGATAACCACCACCTGAGCTATTCATCATTGCTTTCTGCTAGGCTGACCGCCTCCTCAAATCTGCTGTCATAACTGCAGCTGTCATCACACCCTGATCCACGTTTCTCAGACCTAAAAATTACTTTCAACAGTAGCTTTCTTGTGGTTTACGTCATTTTGACAGCATTGCATTAAGGGGAAAATAAATGTATAGCAGAATATCGTAAACAGCAAAACACTCGATGAAATGAAACCCCATTTACTGCATGATTTTTTTTTTAGAAACCGTTGTATGCATACTGTACTCTGTGTAGAAGAATTCCTGCAAGGGAACTGTGGGTGGATATCGCATCTTAAAGATTGCTAGTGGTCCCCAAAACTTGACATGAAAGAGAGTGTAATTTTTGTTGCTTGTGCAATTGCTCAGAGTGTCTACTGAAAATACTGCGGTTGTAGAGAATACCTGTTGAGACTCTGTTGTGATATGAACATCCACATTGTGAGATTTCTGGTCTGAAAAAAGTTTAATGTGTTCCTATATATTCATAGCTAATGCTCATGTTATCGCTAGAGGGCAGTAGATACAAACACTGAATTACACATTTTACCAGAAAGTCAGTTTTTCTTTTTTTTTTTCAATTAATAAAGGAGCTTAACTCTTTATTAAACAACTCAGCTCCTGTGTTACACTACATATTTCCCCTAAAATAGTGAAGAAGAATGTTGTCAAGTCAGTCTGTTCAGCAACATAAAATTTTCATGTTTGATGCATGAGAATTAGATATTCCCAAATAAAAAGGTCTGTAAAATGATACAGCTTAGGCTGTTCCATGGTGTCAGACCAGTTACTCCCAGGGTATTCAGCCCCCTGAGATGGAAGACAGGGTGGAGAGACGAATAAACCCACCATAATCCAGGAGGAAACAGTTAATGACCTGCTGTGCCACCTGGACACTCACAAGTCTATGGAGCCAGATGGGATACACCCAGGAGTGCTGAGGGGACTGGCAAAGGAGCTGGCCAAGCTGCTTTCCATCATCTGTCAGCAGTCCTGGCTAACAGGGGAGGTCCCAGACAACTGGAGGCTGACCAGTGTGACGCGCATCTACAAGAAGGGCCTGAAGGAGGATCCAGGGAGCTATAGGCCTGTCAGTCTGACCTCAGTACCAGGGAAGGTTATGGAGTAGTTCATCTTGAGTGGGCTCACTGAGCATGTGAAGGACAACCAGGGTATCAGGCCCAGCCAGCATGGGTTCGTGAAAGGCAGGTCGTGCTTGACCAACCTGATCTGCTTCTATGACTAGGTGACCTGCCTAGTGGATGAAGGAAAGGCTGTGGATGTCATCTACCTGGACTTCAGTAAGGCCTTTGATACTGTCTCCTACAGCATTCTCCTAGAGAAGCTGGCAGCTCACGGCTTAGACAGGTGTACTCTTCACTGGGTAAAAAAAATGGGTGGATGGCCTAGCCCAAAGAGTTGGGGTGAATGGAGTTCAATACAGTTGGCAGCAGGTCACAGGTGGTGTTCCCCAGGGCTCAGTTTTGGGTCCGGTCTTGTTTAACATCTTTATCAATGATCTGGATGAGGGGATGGAGTGTTCCCTCAGTAAGTTTGCAGATGACACCAAGCTGAGTGGGATTGTCAATCTGCTTGATGGTAGGAAGGCTCTGCAGAGGGATCTGGACAGGCTGGATCGATGGGGCGAGATCAGCTGTATGCAGTTCAATAAGGCCAAATGCCAGGTCCTGCACTTGGGTCACAACAACCCTATACAATGCTACAGGCTTGGGGAGGAGTGGCTGGAAAGTTGCCCAGCAAAAAAGGACCTGGGGTTGGTGGTCAGTAGCCGTCTGAACATGATCCAGCAGTGTGCTCAGGTGGCCAAGAAGGCCAACGGCATCCTGGCTTGTATCAGAAATGTTGTGGGCAGCAGGAGTAGGAAAGTGATTGTGCCCCTGTACTCAGCAGAGTATTTCTTATTTATTAGTATGGTGATAGGTGCTTTACATATATAAATATATATATATATTGGTGAGGCTGCACCTCAAATACAGTGTTTAGTTTTGGGCCACTCACTAAAAGAAGGACATTGAGTTGCTGGAGCGTGTCCAGAGAAGGGCAGCGAAGCTGGTGAAGGGTCTGGAGAACAAGTCTTAGGAGGAGTGGCTGAGGGAACTGAGATTGTTTAGTCTGGAGAAGAGGAGGCTGAGGGGAGACCTTATTGCTTTCTACAGCTACCTGAAAAGTGGATGTAGTGAGGTGGGTGTTGGTTTCTGCTCGCAACTAGCTAGTGATAGGATGAGAGGACATGGCCTCAAGTTGTGTCAGGGGAGGTTTAGATTGGATATTAGGAAAAATATCTTTACTGAAAGAGTGGTCAAGCATTGGAGCAGGCTGCCCAGGGAAGTGGTGGAGTCACCATCACTGGAGGTGTTTAAAAACTGTGTAGATAAGACACTTAGGGCCATGGCTCAGTAGGCACGGTGGTGTTGGATTGATGGTTGGACTTGAGCTTAGAGGTCTTTTTCAACCTTTATGATTCTGTGTGTTTAATGAATGTAGTTCTGACAAGCAGGAAGCTGCCAAGATAGCCTTTTTAAAGCAGTGTAATTGTGCTACAGTTAGGATGCTTAAAGCTGAGATACCTTCAGAAAATTAAGTATTTGTTCCCATTACAGCTATCAGTTGTCAGCCACCAGTGGAATTCATCTCTTCTGATATCAGCAGAAGATCCAACTTTGTTTCCACCCCTGCTGCTCACTTGATGTGTGTGATGTGTGGCAGCTGATTGCTACAGTTGGAACAGCAACTTATATTTGTAAAATTCCTCTTTTCTTTTTTTTTTTCTTTTTTTTTTTTTAGGTTATTGAAGTTCTACATTTTCTCTCCTTCCAGTCAGGGCATCTTACATGGAACCCAGAGAAATTTGGTGAAGCTGGTTGATTCAGTGTAGTTTCCTTGTCACTAGCTGTCCAGCAGCTTCCTGTAGACCAGATGAGTTCTGGTTTCTGGCTCAGTTGAGTCCTCCCGCACACCCTTGCTTGCTGGATGAAGTGACCATTTTTGCTGCTGTGGTCTCCTAGCACTGAGCAGACTTTCCATTTTGTGAGGAGGCTTTCTGCTAGGGTGCATGCCAGCATAAATGCCAGGTGGAGTTTGCTAATGCTTTGGAAACAATCTTGTGTTTGTGACCCACAGGAGTTGGATTTGACATGGGTGATTATTGCTGTTCTGTGGTGTATGGAGTGTTTTGATATTTTCAGACAGGCTTCTCATTTGGCTTGTGAGATGTGTTCAGGTTACCTGTACCTGTCTGTAATGCCTGCAACGTTGAAAATTAAAATTGTTGATTCGTTTAGCTGTCTTCCTCTTTGTTTTACTTTTTGCCCTTACTAGACATTATGCACTACGTCCAGCACATTTGTATTCAGGATTAATGCTCAGACATCTCTTTGAAGGTCTCTGGTGCAGCTTCATAGTCAATCCAGGGGTTGTAGTTGAAAGTTAAAAAGCACTGTTCTCCTGCCCTCAAAACTAAGCATGTTTCTGCTGGAGCTCCTGTATTATCTGTTACTGACCTGTGGAAGGAAAGATCAAGGTTGTGAGTCTCCTGTGGGATGGTTCAAAAGTACTGCAAGGGAATCAACAAAGTGGTCCTTCAGCCTTCTTCATGTCCTTTTCCTCAAGCCTGCAACATAGCCATCTTACTTTCCTGTTGACTGAAGCTTTGGGAATCTTTGCTTATTAACAAGAGCCAGAAAGGAGCACAGTTACTTAATTTCAGAGGATCATGGTTTCCCTCAGGCTGCTGAGGATGTAATTCGGTTCCTTGTCAGTAATGCGTGTCTTTATCAGAAGCCCTAACCTAGATGTTGGGAAACATGAGCTTTCCTTCAATGTCTTGTATTGCATATGTCCGATATGTGTGCTCTGCAGTGGTTTACAGGCTGTAGGTCCTTCTAGCCAGCTGTGATCATCAATATGACAGATAAATAAAAGTATGAAAACCTCACTAATATTGGTGAAATCTGCATGCCTTTGCATGCACTTGGAATGATTAACAAAAAGAGCAACCTAGTACTGAAATTCTTCACATTCTTGTTGAAGGACAGTAAAATTTAGGTTAATAGTAATTTTTTTCTGAGTATGGCAATGGCACCAAGCTTTATAGAGAACGGAAAAATAGTTTAAGTGCTGACAGCTCCAGAAGTTTGCACAGAGGTAGAGATTACTGATTCAGTTATAAGAAGAACATTTGAGGTAACTCACTGCAATCTTGATTTTGTCACAAATACACAGCTTTGAAGTTGCTTTCAAGCAGAGCATGTTCGCAGGAGATGTATGAACAGCCTTCGTGATACAATTTATTTAGAAGGTAGAATTTCTAGAATGAACATCTACAATAGATAGATTGAGTTGTAGACTCACGGGCCAGGCTGGATCTCCTCTGTCTCTTGGCTGGCTAGTTTCCATATAACTGTAGAAGTATTGAACTCACTGACTTGTGCTTGACTAATGTATGACTTGCATTTGGCTAAAACGTGTCTTCCAAAAAGATTGCTTTTCTTCATTCGAAGATACCAAGCAGCAGAGAATCTACCACTTTACTGCTGACATATGCTAACCTGTTAATTTTTGTCGTTGAGTGATGTATCTTGTACGTAGTTTGGGTTGATTTCAGCTCAGTTGGTTTGAGGCAGTTTTAGCTGCCTTCCATTGGTTCTTGTTACTTCCTTGGTGCTAGTGAACTGGGTCTGGTACTCTTTATTTGCACTTTGTTATGGTCCTACACAGTAGCCACATGCTTTTTTAAGTTAAACATCCATGTGTCCTCTCTCACCTTCGGACTGCTGTCACAGAATATTATACAGTAATAAATCAAATGCCTTACAGCATTCCAAGCATATTACATGTCTGAAGACATAAAATGATATTGAATGTCATTAATTACATTCCCGTGTCTTAGTTCTTTACCAAGCAAATGCCTAGAATATGTGTATTTCAGCTTTTCGATTATTTTACCCAGGACTGATGTTTTGTGAAGTGGCCTGAAGTTACTCGGCCATCCTCCTCGCAGATTTTAATTGGCACAAAATTACTGTTGTTGTGGTCTTTCAAAATTTACTAAAGCTGAACATTGCAACTCCTGGGATCTCTGCCACCTCTTTTTATGACTACTGTGGAGAAAGTTGTCCAGGCTTGTGGATTAAGTAATGGCTAACATTTCCTGTGGGTATTAAGGGACTTCATCATCCTTCTGCCTCTCAAGGTCGTCTTGATTCTTTAAAAACACACAACAGTGCTCATTAAACACTTCCTTTTTTTTCTGAATTATTTTATTACTCAGTTACTGTCGTTTCAAATTACACCTTTCTCATTTTAATATTCTTTGCTTGCTTGGAATCATTGTAGAAAAATGTGATTATTCCCTCTTCCCCCATGTTTTATCTTCATGGATGTATGTGTGTATGAAAACAAGAATTTCCCTCTCACTTTACTGGATTTCCGCTTACCTGTCCCTTCTGTTTTTCTTAACTTGAATTACTCTAGGTATTTAGTTGTGTGTGGCAGCTACTTGTTGTGCACTTATCTGTCTACTGTAACCTCATTTAAAGCTAATTATTCACTCATTCCAGCCTGGGAATTGAGGATGAAAATCAGCCAAAATGATTGCTGTAAATCAGTGCTGGTGTGAAATTCCCAGCTATAAAGTTTATAGGTCTTACTTTTACATGTAGCTGAACTCCGAGTGTGCTTTCTTAGTCAATGAATTCATACTAGTAAATTATATCACAGCAATTGGTAGTTTTATGAAGTTGAGGCTCTGGGTCTTAGAAAAGTCATACAAGTTAGTAATAAGCTGTCAATATCAGGTTTAATTTCCTATTATCAGTATAGTTAATATGCAGCTAACATAAATGGTTGTAACATATATGTGCATTGGAGGAGAATGTTTTTTTTGTGGTTTTACATCAAAATTACCTGGCTAATAGTGCTACAAATACCATCCTTCAACAAACTCAATTAACTATAATTCAGTAACTCTTATGGATGCATCTTGGTCTCATACATTGGTGGGGAATGAAAAAATTCAAGGAAGATTTTTGTAATACATGCTCAACAACTAGTATGATTTACATAGCAGCCATTTTAAATATTTCTTTTCTGAAACAAATGCTGTGCTTTTGGGCACAGTTGTTAATAGGATTTAAGGAGGAACCAGCCTTTTAAAGTAACAAAGTAAGAGAACTGATTTAAAAATCTGGCTTTCCAGTGTCTGTCTGTGCTACCTGTTGCAGCTGAACTTTCATACCCACATGCTTCACTTCTTAAGTAGCCAGAACTATAATGGCTGTTATTTAACCATTTTCTAAGTTATGATTTGAAATTTGCTTCTGAAGGGAGGCATCACTTTCTCATTCTCAGTGTTGACCCTGGGTAGGTGGCAGCAGTGCTCTCTTGCGGGCAATCAGGAAACAGTGCAACGTACATGTAGACAAGCTTTGTATTCAGCATTACAAAGCCGAGTTGGAAGAATCAGGAGAAATATTTTCCATAAATACTTTTTTGGCTATATTAATGTCTTTCTGAGTCTCTAGTAACCCAGGGCGGTTTTAATTGTTTAAAACAATTTAATTGTGTTATATTCATCTACCTGTGTAGATCCAGGACAGGTTTAACTGCGTGGGTTGTACAGAAAATGCATCAGTAACGTGTTCATTCATGTGTTTTTTATTTTACCTATTTTAAGGAAGACAATATGTCTTCCTTATGAAAATGCATAAGTGCTGGGTGATTGTTAACTGTGTCCAGTTGTCACATTGCTGTACGTTTCTTTCTTGCAAGGAAGGGAGATTTGTTAATGTCATATTTTGCCGTATTGATTTTTGCACTTTCGATTCTTTGTGAAGCACTTAGTGTTGCTGACATTGCTGCGTAGCATCACCTAGAGAAGTAGAAACCACTTCAGCCAAAACCTCCTTATGACCATTGTCGGTCAGCATCTTTGAGTGAATCAGCAGTGTGAGCTTAGGCTGAATGCTGCACCTCATTCAGCTTGTCCTTAGACATTTGCCCATTGTCACATTGGGGAACTCTCCGTTCTTTTGATACAACAAAGGCTCAGAAATTTGCCGCAGTAGTGCATATGCCTTGCACAGGGCAGTGCAAGATAATGCATTCATCCCTTTTAAGTTTTGGTTTCTGAATGGCAGATGGTGGGATATTTTATTTAATACTCTGAGTCAGCTACCGACACACTCCACTTTCAATTAATCCCTTTTTTTTTCTATGATGTATAGCTGTAATTGATTATATTAATCTGCCAAGGAAGAAAGAGCAAAAGTAGAATAAATACAGTGAGAATTTGAGAACTCTTTATTATCTCACTTATGACTTCTCCATGGAAACTTAATGTTTACTGGGAACTGTAAGACACATGACTTGCTTTATCTTAATAATAACTGCTTTTATCTCTTACAATAAAAAAAGCAGTAGAAACTGGCAGACTGGCCCAATGGTCTAAGTAGATTGGTTTTTAATCCAGATGGCATAAAAGCCCAAAACATTTTCAGTGTTATAGTACATCACAGACTGCTCAATAAACCTGATAGCTCTATTTCTGTTGTTTTTTCTTCACAAAAACCTCAAAAATAGTTCCCTTCCATACGAACAATTAAAACTGCTAGGCAATCCACATGAATATGCACAATACTGATTTTAACTGCTTGGATGGCACGTCCATTGAAGAGAGCTGGTAAATGCGGCTGAAATGAGGAGACCTTAACCCAATTATTTTTGAATGGCATGTGAATGCTGCAGGCGGGAATGCCGTTATTAAATGGCATTTGCTATAAAAAAAAAAAAAAATACCCGTGCTCAGGAGAGTCCCTAGTGCTGGCCAATGGGAAATTACTGTATATTATGTCACCAGCCCCTTGGATTTATATCTTTTAGGGTGATGCACTATTGGCTGCTAGTTAGGCTCTTTGGGAGGGATTACTGGCACTCTTTGTGGCTTCCCCTTCAGGTCCTTATTTGGTAGCTGTTGATAGAGCAAGTCTTTCCAGCAGCTGAGCATCTTGACATACATTATTCATTAAGTCCTGGTGTTCAGGGAATATGCATATCCCTAGCTCTTCAGATATTTCTTCAGCTCGTACAATATGTCTCTTCACTGTTGCCTCTGAATGCTTGGACTTTTACAAATGGCATTTATACGATAGGAAGACCACGCGGTTGGATTTCATTTCAGTATGCCTCACATGCACACAGTTGCTGAGAACCTGAAGATCAGCAAAAAGAATTAGGAGAGAAAAGAAGGAATCGTTCTTCTTGGAAGTCTTTGCAGTATCAGATAGCAAAGAACTGATTAGCTTAGATTGGTAGTATAGGAAAAAAAAATCAAAGATGCCTGAGGCAAACTATTTACTCTCAGTTTCTTGGGGCTACATAAAGGTAGGATTTTGTTTTACCTTTTAAGAACCTTGATTTGCGGTGCATGATTGCATGATCACTGGATAACATGAGTATCTGTGGGTGATATGGCTATGAGCATATGAATATAAAGTGAAAAATCAGAAAAGCAAGCCTTTGTTCAGCAATGAGAATGAACTGCACAGTATACAGTCTTTTCTTGGAAGCTATGCTGGGACATTTAAAACAATGTTGCTTCAGTGGATAATCAGACGAAGCCTAAAGCCAAAGAAATTCAGAACAGTTTTGTGTTCTTTTAAAAAAGATTTACAAAACTGTAGACACAAAGAGATTTTTTTAAAAAGCTCAAAACTGTACGATACAATAGGAGAGAGCATGAGTGAAGAGACTGAGGATAATAGATGAATGCATGACTCATACCAGTTTTAATAGCTGAAGAAATGTGATATTATCCACAGCATGTTCCAGCAGCATCTTTTGTAGCCTCTGTGTGTGTGTATGTATGTGACTGCTTATTGATTAAAACACTGGAAACTGTCGTCTTCTAATATTGATCTACATTATTATGTAGAGCAGCTTTGAACTAGCTTGAAGCTGCAATACTGCTAGAAAATGGAGTTGAATAAGCTTTTATCTCTTTTATAGAAAACTTTTGCACCAGGAAATTAAATCTATATGCTTGTCAACATACAGAACTGAAATTCACTTAATACAGAACCATGTCTGGGCTTTGTTTTAGCATTACTTATGTGTCTGTGCTTAAAGAAATGATGTTGCCTTTATAATTGTTACCAAGTATGTAAAAAAGGAAAAAGAAGCATTATCTTAAGCTTGGCATACAATAACTTTTCCAAATCATCCTGTTTTAAAGAAGATTCTGGTTTCTACTGAACTAAATAATGCAAGTGTTGAGTTAAATGGCTAAAAATAATACAAGCATTGTGTTCACACATGACTGAATCTCTTATGCTTGCTTGTATTAATACCTTCTTTTATCGTAGATTTTTTTTTTAATAGAAATGTAAAACCCTCATTAGGTCAATGTGTTCAGTTAGGTCATTTTGACCATTCTCTGCTAATGCAGAATTGTTACCAGTATATTCTCAAGGATTTTGATCAGTCGTTTTTGAAGAAATCGGATGCTATTATGCTAGCTAAGTAGATTCCTTTCTAGTTTACCAAAAAATAAGACGAAATTACTTTCCATTCAGCTAAAAGGGAGGTATTTATTGTAATTCACTTGGACATGTTTCCTGCATTTCCAGGCAGCTGCTGTCGTGTTCCTGCTTGCTAAATTAGAAAGATTCAATCACCAATTTTCAAAAGTTGTTCACTCTTACAGCCTTTAAAATTGACAGACTTTTTGCTAATTGAAGTTCAGCAGAGAGCATGGTAGCTGTAATTGATTATAGGTGGAAAAAAAGATGTCCTCTGTATAGATAGTGTCCTATACTATCTATAGACAATGATTTTAGTTAAGAAGCTAAGTAGTACATGAACACAATTTTACTACCATGCTTTTTGAGTTCACAGTTTGCACATTATAGGAAAAATGTGGAGAGGCAAAGATCTGCTTTTTACTACATTAAAAACAGAATGATATAGGGTATTCATGAAATTCTAAGGAAGAATGAGACATATTAGTCTCAGAGATCATTATATATGTTTAAATGCCTTACTGTACATATATTTCTTTAACTGCCGTATGCTTTAGACTGTACTTTATTATTTTTTGTTAATTATATTTCGGGAAATGTTTGTCATGTGGAGTGTTTACCCTTGGCTTTCATTGAGTATCTTTCATTGAAACAATGAGCACCACTATCACAATGCCAGGCTTAGAGATGTGTACCTCACTATAGCTTATGTATAAAAACCAATGCGTGACCTTGATATTGATTAAACACATGGGCTTCCAACCAGACTATTTAGTTCTTAAGAATGCTGTTAAGTATTAAGAATGCTGCTACAATCAAAGGTGGTTTTGCATTCACAAGCAGTATAAACAGAAGCCTTACATGATTACAATTTCAAGTTGTTTGTCTTGTGTTTGTAGCATACAAGACTGTCAAATTCAGTAAAATAAGATTATTTATTAGTTTTTGAGTTATGTCTTTTTTAAAAGAACGTTGATAGATAACTTCAGAAATGAAATAATGTCGTGTAAATTTAATGTTCCAACTATGGAATGCGTGTCCCATGGATGTATTCTATTCATGCAAGCTTTTAGAAATAATACCTAGAAAGGAGGCAGCCAGAAAGATTGAATGTTGCCGTGTGGGTTTGGGAGCCAGTGCAGTCAAAGGCTCCAGGCGTTCTTGAGCATTTTGGTTCCAGCCTCCACTGGGCTTGGAGCTTGATTAATGCTCAAACTGAAAGGAAGGCAGCATGGGGCCTTTTGGTCTGTGGACTATCTTCTGTGCTGGTGCCGAAGGTTGTAGTGGAGGCAGCCTCTTTACAGTTCTTGAGATGCAGCAGATCAGGACAAGGGGCAATGGGCACAAACCGAAGCATAGGAAGTTCCGTCTGAACATGAGGAAGAACTTCTTCACTCTGAGGGTGACGGAGCACTGGAACAGGCTGCCCAGGGAGGTTGTGGAGTCTCCTTCTCTAGAGGTATTCAAGACCTGCCTGGACAAGGTCCTGTGCAGCCTGCTGTAGGTGACCCTGCTTCAGCAGGAGGGTTGGACTAGATGACCCACAGAGGTCCCTTCCAATCCCGACCATTCTGTGATTCTGTGAGATCACCCATTTAGGAACAGAAAGCCTGGGTGGAAGAGGCCCTACCAGGACAGGGCATTTACACCCATTTACACCAAGGGTGGTTCTGATTGCGCCCTCTCCCAACACAACTGACTGCTGGCTGCATGTTAGCGTAAGATTTTTTGTTACTGAGTGAAGAACTTTATGCAAAAAATGTAGAATGTTCTAAAGTGTAATCAATAAACCCTACATATATATATATATAAACACCTATATATAAAAATCCTATATATGTGTATATATATATATAAAGCATATAGCCATTTTTCATGGCTATCACTTGTCTCTAGTTGGATCTTCTCCATGTCTTTGGAAGTTTCTTTCTAGTACAGATGCAAAGTCTTCCCAAAATTATATCAGTGCTCTGGTTGCTGTCTGAAAACACGGTTACTACAAAAGTTTGTCTACATTTTTCTCAGACAAGTGTCATCAGACAAGTATCCAATTTATTCCTCCAGAACCCCATGTATATTTATCCTAGGTTGACAGTAGTAATATATATGCAGAGATAACGCACACACTGTGCTCCAGCCCAGAAGGACCCAAACTACCAAGCTCAGTCCCTTATATGTAACCTGTTCTTTCGAGGTGACTGCTATTTAGGAAACTGTACTTGTCTCATCAATGTATGCACGTTTGTTCTAATTTATTAGAGTTCTCCTGTCAGACTCCCTACATTTTTAAAGGGAAGTAGAAGTGCACGTGGACTTTTGTCACTTTGGGAGATCTCTGTTTGTGTTGTGGGTTCCCCCCACCCCCATGCAGAGAGTGAAATGGAAACATTAAAATCAATAGAAACAAATGAAATGAAAAAAATATGCTTAAGGAAATATTTTTAGAATTTTTTCCAGACTATAGTGCTCTATTGCTGTGACATGAGTATTCAGCAGTGGATAACTTTATAATTGGCTTAAGGGACATTTAATAGCCTGTACATTTCCAGGGGGAATTGCCTAGACTGTAGTCAAGAGCTGTGATATCCCAAAGGGATATAGATGTGTCATTTTTCCAGTCTAACAATGCTTAGTCTTAATGTGGGAAGATCTTTCCACCTGAGGAAGAATACAATATATGCATAAATCAGCCAAAAACTACTGCTTCCTCCCCATACTGAGCTCACAATATAGTAATTACAATGTGTGGTGTAAATGTTTATTAGTAACAAGAGTTTTGATGCGTTATGATTATTTTCTTGAACGAGGAAAGTATATGGTGTTCAGATCTTTAAAATTCTTATTTAAAATGTTATCTTTAACATTTACTGCTAGTGACAAGATAATGTTATTTCTGAGAGGACAAATGATGAGAGCATGGAAAGTCTAGCCAGGTTTCAAGCACGTTAGAGGCGTCAGCTTTATGACTGAAAGAGTGTTTACTCATAGATGTAACAGAAACTTCTCTGATTTGCACTAAGATCTTGCAGGAGCCAGGTGAGAGTTAGACAGTTTCATTATAAAGTAATAGTGCAGGGATGTATAAATATGTGGAAAGCAGACGCTCTTTGAAGCATCAATTACACTTGGGCCCAAACAAAGTCTTTGAGAAAGAAGTAAAATGAGGAAAAAGTAGGGGCTCTGAGATGCTTTTGGGTTTTTTTCTTTGAAAAAAGATTTTTTTCCCCCAGAGGACAAGTTATTAAACACCAGAGAATTAAGTAACATACAGATATACTGAAACAGGGTATAATCAACAAAAATGTCTGAACATCTCAATCACTGTTCATCTCTTCTGGGGTTTATTTATATTCTCAAAGAGCATTACTGTTCTGCATCAGAAACTGCTGTCTGCATATGGTCTTCAACTTCATCTGTTTCAATGTGGATGACGATTGTAAGGCTTTGTCATATAATTAGAAAATCAAAACCATTCTCAAAACTGCTTGGTCCAGATGTTTTCAAAATAAGTATCAATTAAAGTCTTGCCGTGGCGTCAGCAATGTGTGAAAGAGTGTGAGGAAATCACGCTAATAGAGTTCTTCAAAGCCAGAGGCTTCTCCCTTTGAATTCGCTGTTAGCAGGAGGGCCTTGCAGAACCTGGGGGACTTGTTTCACTGTGCACCCATGGTCAGGAGCCACACAGGCTGTTCTGCAGGTTTCATGCTGATGGTTGAGCTTTTGTGTTCTGGTGACTTACAGGGTGATGGGAAGTGGGAAGACAAGGCTTTGCTTCAGACTAGCGGGGAACATAACATTTGAAAAGAGCACCATGCACCTTCCATTTGTTGTGGACTTACATACAATAAATATTTAGTTGGAAATTCTTTAAGAACATCTACTCTGTAAGTTTCACATGATTATTACCAGTATGCAATAGCAAACCTTCGCTACCTACTCTCTGCAATTAAATTTATCTTTTTTTTTTTGGAGGGGGGGGCGGGGAGCGGTAAAAAGTCTTACTTCTTTGTTGTGCTGGGTAGGTCCAGGAAAAACAATGCAAACAAACACCAGTTCATTCTCTTTCAAAGCTGGGAAATTTTTAAGGAGAGTTCCTGAAGAGTACATACCAGCGTGGCTAGTTGGTCTTCTTCCAAAGTGCAGAACGTGACCAAGTAGTGTTGCTCTGCAGCAAAAACAGTATTGCAAACTTAGGGGTTTACTAGAAAACAACCAGACAGACGAGGCCCTGTTTAGCTGGGATCCAGTGAACAAGCTGGATTAAATTAGGGAAGAGAGAATATTGGAATAGTAATGGATACGCTGATGATGGGCCTGGAAATTAATGCAGTTTTGTCAACTTCTGATATTTTATGAAGATTCCTATACACAGTATTTAATTCAAAGCTGCAGTTTCTGGATACCGTCTGGAGACAAGCTATTCTGTGAGCTCTTCAGTTTTTGCCTTTCTCATCTTTGTGGGTACAGAATAAAAAGCATGGAAGCGTGACCTAAGTGCATGTTAAAAGCTGAAAGAAAGGCTTTTAAAATACTCTTGATCTGGACTAGTCACTTTACTGCTTGGCAAGCTTGACTTGCTTTTTTAACATTTGACATTGGTGACAAACATTAGACCTCACTGTAAAGATTGGTGCTGGTTTTGTGCAGAGTGTGTAGCCCTGTAGTTCATAGTATGTGTAACTGTATTTGCAGTATGGTTCTAATTTTCAGAAATGCATTGAGTGCTTGCTAGTACATGGCTATATCTGAGATCAAAGCTGAGCTTTTGGCTTGTGACTGAAGTAGGATTCAGTCTTTGTAGCAGGAACTTCCTGAGCTGATGGCATGTCAAAATGGCAGGAAAATGCAGTGGCTAATGGTTAGAGTGTTATATTAAAGGTAATTTTTATTTGGCACACTGTGAGCAATATAGTAATTGGTGACTTACAAAGGCATCATGAAGAAAATAACACCATTCACTATGCAAGGCCTCTTTGAAGAAAGGGTTTGATGATTCCAGTGGAATGGAAAGGAGGTGGTTAATGTTTAGTCTAGTGTTTTATCTTGTATAGAATAACGAATCACCGGTTTTCAACACAGAGGAGTGTTTACAGGGATATATACTAAGGACAGCTATTGCTTGATGTAATAAATAGTCATAACTGGGTGAACAAGGTGCAAAATGGTTCTGAAAATGGCACAAATCATTTGGCTTTCTTCAGACAAAAGATGACTGAGAAATCGAACAACTAAATGAAGGGATAGCACAATGGGAAGCAAAATTCAGTAGTGACGGATGCTAATTTACATTGACAAGAGTTGTTTATAAATTGCTAATGAATATTGCTGAGTCCTGTTTGTTGATAACACCATGGCAGAGCTATAGTCAATGAAAATGCATGTAAGATAGCTAGAGCTATGTTGTGGAATTAGGCTGTTGACAATGTCACGAGATGCAATTTAACCCTGGAGTCTAGAAGGAATCGAGGAAGGCTCAGTGATAAGTACCTAATCAACTACATATTTTGTGGAATGTTAATATCCCCTTGTATGCTTTGTAGTGCCTAGAGTGATTTGCTGTCTTGGAAAACGAAAGTGTTGCCACAGATGGGTATTTTCTACTCCGATGTTTCATACAAATACTGACAGTTTTCTGAGACTGTGGAATAGTGAAGTCATTGGGCTGATCCAGTACAATAATTTTAAGTCAAAGACAACAAAACCTACCTCCGTTCATATTGGTGTGCAGGAAGTCAGTAAGCTATTTTGATGGTTTTGAGCAGTGCTGTCAAATATATTTGAGTAGATTAATGATGAGAGGGAAGATAAACTTTAAATACTACAAAATGAATTTCAAAAAAATGCACAAACAGATTAATTTGTAAATCTGATTAAGACGACCCTAGTGGAGAAGGAGTCTTCTGTGAATATATTTGTATTTTCTCTCCAAACTAAAATTAAAAAATGGAAAAGACAGTAATATTAATTATTAGTGTGTATAGAAATGTCTTGTATTACTAGTAGGACCCGGTGCCTTAGTAGCTGAATCGCTACGGAGTATTTTAGGAGGTCAAGAATTATGTTGTCCTACCCACGAAGAAGTTAGTAGGGTAGAGCGATGTTACATGTGATTTTTGCTTTCATAGTTATATTAGTTTAGTATGTATTCTTAATGTCACATCCTTTCCCCAATTACAAGTTGACTGCATTTTCTCATCCTGACTAAAATACATCTTAATTGCTAACTTTACCTTTGTTTTGTTTTGTTTTGTTTTCCAGTTTAAAAGAATGCTCAACCGGGAGCTAACCCACCTATCTGAAATGAGCAGGTCAGGCAATCAGGTCTCAGAATATATATCGAACACATTCTTAGGTAAGACTATGATTGGAGTTAACTTTTTTCCTTTTGTTTTTTAATCTTTCTCTGGGCTGTGATAGAGCTTAAAAGCAAGTAGTTTTCCCTATTAATTTCTGTTTCTAGAAACTATACGTTTAGTATCTCATCGTTCAGTATTTGAGCGCAGAGATCATGTTAGATCCATTTCCTCACAGCTCGTTAAGTTTGTGTGTGTGGTTTCACTGTGTGTGTAATTACAGATATAGATACATATACATAATTTCGTGTAACATTACAACTACTATGTTCCTACTGTATTAAGAAATTAATATATAATTAACTAATTATATATTAAAAAGGTTCTTCCACTCTGTTTCCCTTATGAATGTTACCACAAAGAGATTTCAGTGTGCTGGAAGAACACAAGCACAACGTCATAAAATCTTGTAGTACATGGTTCTTGTGCTTTGCTATTCCCTGCCTGCACATGAGCGGGTGAATGAATATGACTGAGTCAACATGTGAACAGACTGTTGCCTGGAGAATTTATGCGGCTCAAGAACTTGCATGGTATTAATAACTTTTTATTAAATTTTTTTATTAAAAAAACCCAACACAGTATTACAAAGTGTACGGTGGTTCTTCTGTGGCTTTGCAGAACTAAGAATATATTTTTTTTTCGTGAAAACTGGTGAAAATTAGTAACACTTAGTTCCATACTGTTGATTTTGAACATGAAGATAATACAGCAATCTGAAACATGCTTTGAATGAAACACCGTTGGTTCATAAAGACTGTACATGTAAGGGGAAGCACAGCTGAATACGTTTAAATTAGGATACAAGTGCTTTGAAGGGTGCTAGTCACACGTGTTAAGATACATCTTGTTTTATTTGTGTGAGAGGCCGTAGCTGGTGCTTCTTGTGTTTTTTGAAAGAAGCAAGTTTTTTTAGGTACATGTTATCCTGCGTGTCACCATATCCAAAACGAATTGCCTAATGTGTCTGTTCAGTGTCCCTGAGTGCTGCGGCACAGCAGAGTTACGGACAGTAAGAAAGTGGTGAGTCTCAGTCGTGGAGAAGCAGTATTGCACAGCTTCAGTCACACTGTACCGTTGCCTGAGAAGATGACCCACTTAGGCTGAAAAGAGTGAGATACCAGTGTCTGCTTGCTTTTGCTTGGAAACTTAAGACTCATTTTGACAGGATAAGGAAATGCATCTGTCAGCCTTTCTCAAGACCTCAGTCTTGGGCAGAAGGAGGGCTGCAAAGGCAATTGCTTCAAAGTTACTAGGTATTAGGTATTGTTTTATGGCTGCCTGAAAACCTAGGATACTTAAAATAGTAGGTATGAGAGGCATACAATGGGGAAAATACCTCATCTACAGAATTACTGCTTCAAAATATGCAGTCTAAGTATGTAGGTTCTGAGCAACAACGTGAAGAGGAAAAACATTCGCTTCATAGAAGATTTCAATGAATCTAGTTAGTTAATTTTTTTAATACATAATCTGTCTTCTGAACATCTACAGACTTTCTCACATTTGAGAGTTAGGAACAGGTCATAAGACAACAGGTTTTTCTGTTATTTTAAAAAAAAAAGGTAGGGACTGTTTTCCCAAGTAGGGTTATATGACATCTGTGAAGTTATTCGTAATGACAACAAATATATTCCTTGCGCAAGAATTAAGACCTCCTACATTGAGTTTAATAATGTGCAAGGTTTTTATTTTTCAGTGTCATTAACCTGTTTTCCTGTGAACGTAAAATGCAAGAGAACCTGCCAATGAGCATAGCACAACCAGGGTCAAGATGGCAAGCTGTCTTTTCTGGATGTTCAGATGGGCGCAGGATGCTTTGCCCTATGTGCTCATAGTTACAAAAGCAGAGGCAGTCCCGTGGAATTCCTCCGGAGATCTAAAGTCATTCAGACAGACACTTCCTTCCATTTGAGTTAGTCTGACAGCTCGGCTTACGAACCTCCCTTTGATGGGTCTAAACTTTGTGCATATGACCGAAACCATAAACATCAAAGCACGAACACGAGTCACTGCTCCACATCTGTTGTCGGTTTGCACCAGTCAAGAGCTGCAGCAGTCCACCTCCCCCTTTTCGTGGTTGTCTGTATGAGGAAAATGGTGAAGTATGGTGGGGGCAGCTGGGGAACTGGGTGCCGCAGGCTAAAGCTTGGTGACATTTCCACGGTGTCTTCTTCGCTGTGATTTGTTTGGAATTTGAGGTGTCCAGTAAATGTGGCTGCTAAAGGGTAATAAAAAAAAAAAAAAGGAAATGGGAAAAAAAAAGTAAGTGAAGAAGCAAACACAACAATTGCCCGTTTCTGGCAATTAGAAATGGGCTTGCTACCCTTGTCTGGTTTCAGTGTGTTTGTTTAAAACGACCATTTCAGGAAGTTAAAAAATAGACATGTTTTAAAGAGCTCAAATTTTCTTTCTTTTTTTTTGAATTTAATTTGTTCTAAGGTGCTTTTTAAATCATAGTTTTTGCTAAGCTCCCATGTTAGAATCATCTGTTCTGGATGTTCCTGGTTTTGCTGGAATATTGGGATTATAAAAGGTGCAGGTACATTTCAGCAAAGAAGAGATAATTTGGAGGGAGTCATTAAAAGACTATGTTGAAATACAGTATGAAAAGAACAAGTAATGCAAATTCCTAGCAATTTTGGCAGGAGAGACCTCTGTTGCACTAACTTGGATTTCTTTGGGGACCACAGATGTCTGTCTACACACCCCCATACTGTTCCTGCAGCAGTCAGCTGGCAGTGGCCTAAATATACTTTTACTCTCAGTTTAATCGTTGTCTGAAGTTTTGCTGGCACAGAAGTTGATGAGGTGTATGAAGTGATGCCGCTGATGCTGCTGTGGAAGTAAAAGCCCGCAGCAAAATGTTGTGTTTTAGCAAAACATCTCTGTTGTCGGTATTACTTCCTCTGGCTGGGAGGTACAGAAGTGCCCTGCACTGGTGGTGTGAACTGCCTCTCCATCCAACGTGCTGGTAGAAATGGCTGGCAAAAGGCTTTCTAAGTTGTGCAGTCTTAACACAAACAGGAGCAGTCCCCAAGTATTAGGTCCTTAGAGTCCTGAAAATGTTATGTAAAGGTTTACATGGGATACAGTTTTGATTTTTTTTAAAAAATACAATTTCAGAGAATGTTTTTCCCGGAAAAGAAGAAATTTTAAGTTTTCCTGCAAAATTGAAGTTTAGATTTCTGTTCAGTTGTAATAACATTTTTATAATGAAAGGACTGATTCTCTCTACAGCGCTAGGGGTGCAGGAGAAGTCGAAGTCAGACAGTCACAAGTCACATTTAAAGCCAGTTCAGAAATAATGAGGTAGTTTGTGAAATAGAGATCTGCTTATGCTGAGGTATAGGTCTATGCTTATCTTGTCATATTTTTGCTGCTTTTGATGTGAAGTATTTGTTGCAAAATCTCCAAACAAAAAAATCTTTGTTAACAATTACAGTATCCATAAGATGCAACTCAGCAGTGAAACGGACAGAAATATTTGTAGTTACTGTAAAAATTATTCTTTTTTTCTTCATTCTTTTGAAGACAAACAGCATGAAGTTGAAATCCCTTCTCCAACACAGAAAGAGAAAGAGAAAAAGAAGAGGCCAATGTCCCAGATCAGTGGAGTCAAAAAACTGATGCACAGCTCCAGCCTAACTAATTCTAGTATTCCCAGATTTGGAGTTAAAACAGACCAAGAAGATGTTCTTGCCAAGGTAGAGAATATAAAAGTCCTTTAATTTAAACCACTGAATTAAAATAGAGAGTGGACTTGTCAGTATTATTCCATCTTCTGCTTATAGCCCTTGATTTCAAGCTATAGCACCAAAGGCTGGTCTCACTTGAAATAGAATAAGTTCAGTAAAGTGGAAGAATAATATGTAAAATCATAATCAGGGCATAAGGGTTAATTTCCATGTGAATGGGGTTTCATCTGGAGGTGGAATGTAAATTAGCATTTGTGTATGCATTAATAAAGCTGCTTATTCATGAATAATATCTGAGGAATGAAGAGTAAACATAGCATACACTGTCACAGGAATGAAAATATGTAGCAGCCCTGTGTTTTTGAAAACGCACAACTGGTGTATAGCATTAGAGCTATACTTCTAGGGTCTGTCTTTACCTGTATCATTTTACATGCATAATTTGTGGTTTAGTTTTTAGTGACATTCCTATAGTTTTTGCACCAGCAGCTAACTAGTTGGCAATAAACTAAAACTGGCATGAAGTGATTATTAATTTAATTCTAGAGTTTTGCATTTTGAAATATGCATATCCTTATGTTTGCAGGAATCTCCCCCTTCATTTGAAGAGTGTTTCTAAGAACCAGGTAGACAGCAGCAGAACTGCAGCATCTCTGGAGGTTTCCTCCTCACTGAACTCTGCTGTCACTGGGCAGTGAGATAGCAAAGTGTGTCAGTTCAGCTCATTCGAGATACTGTAGCATTTTTTCCTCTGCAGCAATCCACTTCAGAGGCACTCTTTCCTGCTTAGTGAACTAAAAGCTGAAAAGCTGGTAGCTGCGAATTCAAAAACTACAAAATCAGTAGCAGCAGCTTTTCCCCCTGTCAGAGTCTAGCATGTATTTTTCACAGTGGCAAGGTTTGAATCTTCATGAGTCTGCTGCTTGTGGCTGTTGCAGTAAAAAATCACTGGAATTTGTGTGTTAGGTTTCAACGTGTCTGTTGCTTGACTCTATACTCTAGGAACTAGAAGATGTGAACAAGTGGGGCCTTCAGGTTTTCAGAGTAGCAGAATTATCTGGAAACAGACCGTTGACAGTCATCATGCACACGATTTTTCAGGCAAGTAACAGCAGCTGTGCTGCTTTTTTCTTATCTTAGATATTTTTCTGTGCTTTGTAATCTTAATTGTTTCTCTTTTCCTTTTCTAGGAACGGGACTTGTTAAAAACATTTAAAATTCCAGTAGACACTTTAATAACTTACTTGATGACGCTAGAAGACCATTACCATGCAGATGTGGCATATCACAATAACATACATGCTGCAGATGTTGTTCAGTCAACCCATGTCCTGCTATCAACCCCAGCATTAGAGGTAAACTACGCTGAGGTGGGAAAGAGGCAGGCAAGAGAGAAAGGGATGTACTAAGACTCTTCTAGACTAAGTATTAAAGAACTTAGTTTCTGTAATAATTTTTAAAAGAAATCTTAACATTTCTTTCATGAATTGCGCTCTTTCAAAGATATTTTGTGAAGACCAAAGCTTATTTACATGTAAATACTGCACAGAAAATGTCACATCTTTTGGTTTTAAATCATGGATTTATACTTGCAGATTTGTGCTGTTGCAACCTTTTTTGTTGTGACGCGGTGCGTAACTTGTTTCCACCATCTCGTTATTAATACTACATCCTGTTCTGCCGTTATTTCCGTAGTGGGATTCTTACTAACCGCAGTTAGTGGAATTGCTTAGGAAAGACAGTGATAAAATGGAATTTCCTTAAAAGGGCTGTTTTGTTTTTTGTTTTTTTCCTTGTGCATATTCATTCTGGTCGTGAAAGGCTACTTTTGTCTTTGTTTCTCAGGCAGAGGTGTACTAACTTTTCACTGGACTATCTGATTTTTTTTTCATAAATATTTCAAAATTGTTTGGAGAAAAATAACATTTCATATGTTCTTTTCTGAAGAATTCTCTTGTTGAAGATGATTAAATTTCTGAAGTAGAAGAAAGTAGAAGAAATAATGGAGATTACTTTCCCTTTTTTAAGCACAGTTCAGGTCTTGGCATAGCAAACATTGATGTATCCCAGTAAATCGTTGGACAAAGGCAGATAAAGCAAGCAGTTGAAATTTTAGTAGTTAAAAATTATTTACCCTCATTTTGAGTGGGCTGCATTTTGACTCTTTTTCATAATGACCAGTGTTTCATGTTACTGAAAGCTGCTGCTTTACCTTCATCTTAACAAGAGGGTTATAAGTGAACCTTAAGACCGTTGGCAGGTCTGGATCCTCAAAGACTTAGGAATTCTCTTGGGAATTCTCTCAGGAAGGAAGATGAGATTATGTTCTTAAATCACCACTGGCTTCACTGAGCAGCTGAACTGGTTGTCAATAGCATTTTTGGATCAACTGTTTTTCATGGCCTTGTTCTCAGCAGAGATTTAGCCAGTAAAACAGCAGTGTCTGCCCGGTGCCACTGCTCACTACTGAGCTGTGCTTGATGAATTTTGAAAGCAATTATATGATGTGGGCCCTTATAAGAACAGGGTACTGGGCTCAGTGCCATGCCAGGTCTATTGCAGTCCTCTCTTACTATCTTGCTAATAATCCCACATGGAAGAAAAATCAGTAGATGTTAAGTAAGATGCCTTGTCACCATTTCCCTTAGTGTCATTTAGGAGATTTGTGTCTTTCAAGTATAGGACAACATGTAGTAGGAGTCAGGCTGAAATTTTTAACTTCAGTTTGTGCTGGAGGTTAGAAACCTGTACATCTAATCTGTACATAATGATCTAATGAAAATGAATTTATTTACAGACTGAAGCTGAAAAAACTTCAGTATGGTATTTAGTGATGCTGTCAATGTGAAGTAAGGGTTGTTTTACTTTTGCCAAACTTGAAATATTTATGAAATTCTACATAATTGACAATTTTACAAAGGGTTGTGATAGCCTATGTGTAAAAACTCTTGAGATCCCTGATACATTTCAGATGTGTTTTGCTTGTTCACATCTAGATTCAAAGTAGAGTCCTTTTTATTGAAAACACTTTTTCATTAATTAGTGATTGTCATTTCTGTTTCATGATTTTCTAGGCAGTGTTCACTGATTTGGAGATTCTTGCAGCAATTTTTGCCAGTGCAATACATGATGTAGATCATCCTGGGGTTTCAAACCAGTTTCTTATCAACACAAGTAAGTTTGCTGTTCAGTGGTTTTCTCAAAAATTTGCTGCAAGATCTGCACATGGCACCTGAAAAATACATGGTTCTTTCCTTGTTTGCTTCTATCTGTACCTTTTCTCAATAAATAGATAGGTGTTTGTATTTTAAACTGGATATTATTTTGCATTTCTGTAACTTCAGAAATAATATACATAGTACCCTCTGGCAAGAATTACTGGGACATAAACTAAAAACATGCCACTGTTTCAACGTATTGGATGTGGTCCTTCCTGGAAATTAGTTAGTTTGCATTAAATAAACAAAGTTGTAGGAGAAAAATGAAGGAAGATTAAAAAAAAGGACAGTTTATGAGTTCATATTGGAAGCATATGATATCACCAATGATAGCCATACGTTTTTAAGAAATTCAACAAACAAGTTTCTTTTTAGCAAACAGACTGACAGGCTCATCTCTGTCTCTCCCCTGTGGTGTACTTTGTTGCTGATCTCAGCATACTTGTGCCTCTTGGGCTGAATTTTATCAAGCTGTCCCTGCAGTCTGTGGCAAACCTTTTATCTTGTTTGTTTGTTTGTTTCTTGTGAGTCTCTTGCTAGCACTCCGTGTATGGAGGAAAAAGCCCTAATGAAATGAGATCCTATTGTCATCTCCAAATTTGAAACCCAGTGTACTTGTTCTGCATTTCTCAAGACTGTTCTCTGCAGCACTGCATGAACCTTTGCCCCCTCTTTCATCTGCTACTAGAAGAAAAACAGTATTAGCTTTGTTGAACCCGATCACGACACATTTAGGAATGGCTTGTTGCCTCAGTGTAACCGGCTTTGATTTCAGTGGCACATGTTACTACTATAAGTGGATAGCGCGTTGTAGGTCAGTGCAAGTTCTGTCACACAATGTTACTTCTTTTGCCATCTGACAACTTCTCCTTTTATGATAACTGACCCAGAAGTGCAGAAGTTGAAATAATACTAATAATCCAAGCACAGAAGAAAAAGCTACAGAAATGGAAATGTACTTAGGGTTGTGTATTTGATCCATCTGGTCGCACATTTAGATACTGTCATTCCTGCACTTGGGTGAATCTACTAGGTGCTAAAATAGTGTGACCCCAGATCAGCAGTGTATTTTGAAGAAGGGAGCTCCTCTTGTGACTCACGGGTGCTGTATGTTCAAATAAGACCTCCACTCCAGTTTAGCCTGCACCTAATTTTATTTGCCTTAATGGGCTGAGGGCTACCCTGTAGTGAAATTCAATTTGATGACTCAGCTGCAGGGAGGAGGGTTGGGATTGACTCTAGATTTCTGGTGCATTATTGGTAACCATTACAGTTCAGCGGCATGGTATAGGAAGAGAGTGAATCAAACTTGGTGCACAAAACAGCATGTAATACCTAAATTCTTAATATTCTCAATAGTGGGCATATATAAGTGAAGTTTTTATTTATTTAATCAGAAATTGAATATCAGGATATATTGGTGGCTCTGAGGTGCTACAGGGAAACCACCGAGTTGTTTGGGTTTAAGCAGGAGGACTAGCTAGTTGGAAGGACCAATAATGATACATAAAGCTTTCACTTTTAGGCAGATAGTTGAAATTCAGCTAAGCTAGGAGTGATTATGATGCTGCTTATTTAATGGCTTGGAAGAAATGTCTTGTTTTTCTCAGTGTAGCTTTTGATAAGGCTTCTGTGTCAATCAAGTAACATCACTAACTGGAACTGCTGTTGCCAGGCTGAAAGAGACACAGGGATTTTATCCCTTTTGAGTTGTTCTGTGTACAAAGATGAAACTGGAGGGACACAGAGAGAGATAAAGACCATCTAATCTAGGTCTCCAATCCTAGTTTTTCTTAACCTCTAGAAGATCATTTGCTTCCACCTACTTTTGTTTTCCACTGAAACTTAAAATTTATTAACATTTCACTGAAAGTATTAAGAATATATTTTTTTAAAAGCATAATAGACTTAGTTACTTAAACTATGTACTTATTTGCCATGTATCAGCTTATTCTTTATAATTCAGATGTGGTATTTCTGAATTTTATTTCCGTGTTTAAGGATTTAAAGTCTATTTGCACAGTTGTCTAAAATTCTGATCCCTCTTGAATCCTATTGAAGAAGAAACTAATATGGATTGTAATACCGTCAGAGGAGATGCTTATTTGGTCATGGTAACTCTGTCCTTGCAGACAAACACTCCTGAAGCTTATAATGTGTTACAGAGATTACTGAAGGGCAACATTCTTCAATTTCCACCTCCATTACAAAGCTGAGCACATTTTAGTTCATTCTGTAGCTCCAGCCCTTCCAAAGTGTTTTGGTAATGTGAGTTGGGGCTCATCAGAAGACTGTTTGAAAGGAAAAGAAACTAGTGCCTGCTGTCTTTGTAAGAAAAATAACAATTAGGCAAGCTTTGTAAATGTTCTGTGAAAGATGAAAGAGAGATCATTTGACAAACTTACTCTCAAAATTTTTCCTTTTGCTGTTATGGTTTTGCTGCCATCGGGATGAGGAAAGGTAGAGAAGGGTTCCCTGATTCAAAAGGTTGATGTATTGAAGACAGGAGAGGACGACGTCAAGAGAATGGATAATGAGACTAATGAAATCTGAAGAGCAGGCACCCGATTGAGCCCGAGGGATTTTAAAACAAAGCTGCTGTAAAACAAGATAGAGAGGACAAAAAGTAGAATAGACTGACGTATGGTTAGATTTAGGCTAAAACAGCTGTAATACGTAGAAGTTGGTATCACACATGACAAGTGTGATTGCATAAAAAGTATTTGTTTTTTATGACAGATTCATTTGCAAGCTGTGTCTTAAAACATATGCAACCTGACTATGCGGTATCCCCGGGTAGAATCTAAAGCTGTGCAGAAAATTATTGTAACTGCTTTTATTTGTCAGAGCTGGCTGTTCAGCAGGTCTAAGCAGACAAATGCAGACCTTGCATGTGTGCCTCAGCAAAGGCATTGCTGGGAAGGTGTATGTTACTCTCTCAGCTAAGACGACTTCTGATAGAGAAGGCAGCATGATGGCATTGGGTGTTGACCATGGTCAAGTACAAGGCACTGTTATAATCACTGTTACCACCCTACCAGCCTCCTCAAAATACACAGTTGTCATGGCCTAATGACCTGTAGGCATGACTGGCTAGACATCTGAGTGCCTTAGATAACTGCAGAAGGACATGGTTTGAAAACCAAGATATGTGGTCTCTGCCTGACCTGCAGCAAAGCCTCAGCTGTGTATTCCCAGTCTGAGTGCTGCGTAGCTGCAACTTCACTTAAACAATGGAATTTCAGTAGTTGTGATGGGCGGAAGGCATAGAAGAGAAAACATCAAAGTGTGTTTTGGTTTAGGTGTGTTTATGCATATAATATTTTCCATGTAACTTCATGCAAATGTGGAAACTCATTCTGAAGAATACCTTCATTGTATGTTTTCTAGCTCGCCACTGCAGGCACGTGTACATGCTTCATTGCAAAGCTTTTTCTTTATTTTCCTCAACATAGTTTGCCTTGATTTGTTAAGATGTTCAGTCATTAATTCTGTAACTTTTGATATTGTATGAACAATAGGAACTCTGTTTCTAAAAGTTCATCTATAAGTCTTACTATGAACGTAATGGATTTGAAAAATCTTAAGGCACTTGGTAGAAGCACAGACTTTAGTAACGTTCTGCCCTGGGATTGTTATTGCAGATTCTGAACTCGCCTTGATGTACAATGACTCATCAGTACTGGAGAATCATCACTTAGCTGTGGGCTTCAAGCTGCTGCAGGAAGAAAATTGTGACATTTTCCAGAATTTGACCAAAAAACAGAGGCAATCATTGAGGAAAATGGTCATTGACATTGTGAGTTCTGCTTGAGACTCCGTCTTCCATGGTGCTAGCAAATTGAATAGTAAAGCACAGAAGCATTTTATGGTAGATTACATGTCATTAGACCCATAACCAGTGAAGTGAAAGTTTGAGGCTTCATTGTGTCTTATTGAACATGAATAGTGGATTCTTTTCAGTTTCAATAACCATCTATAACTTTTTAGAAGGTATACAATCCTGCTTCAAGCTGTTTTTCATACTGACGTGTACACCATTTCACCATCACAGATAGAAATTTGCTACTGAACTGATGATGAATTTAGGCTGATAAGATCAGTCTGAACAATTCCAAATGATCATTTTGTCATCTTCTTAAAATAACCAAAATGGAAACTTACTGTTTTTGACACTAATGACATACAGGACTCAGACTTTTGTAATAAGTGTTCAGACAGAGGAGGTATGGGTTCCCCCAGAACTGTTTGTTTGTGTTCAAATATTTTTTTTTTTAAATCAGTAGAATAATTTCATTTATGTAAAAGTAATTTATTTGTTTGTTTCTTTCAAGGTACTTGCAACAGACATGTCTAAGCATATGAATCTGTTGGCTGATTTAAAAACTATGGTTGAAACCAAAAAAGTGACCAGTTCTGGTGTCCTGCTTCTTGATAACTATTCAGACAGGATTCAGGTAGGAAAATTCACCTGCAAATGGTCGCTTGTATTAATTTACATCGTTAATAACATTGACCTGCCCATTCTCCAGCATGGGTTAGATCAACTGTCCATTCTCACACCATGACTCAGCATCTTCCCTCTACTCCCTCTTACGTGTCCTACCTGTGACATGCTCTGTTAGGTACTGAGTGACTCTGAGAGAGGAATGAGGTGCCACAGTACTTCTGGACTAAATGAGGCTTTGGCCTTCCCTTCAAGTTATCAGCACCTGATTGGTCTTTCTCTCAAAGAGTTTCTGTCTCTTACACAGGAAGAAGCAGCAGAAGTGAGGTAATTCATGGCTATTACTGCAACTGTGAAAAACACCCAAGCACATAAGTTTTTGCCATTTAGAATATGTCTCGCAGTACATGTATTTTCAGGATTCTGTTTCGCAGCTACAAGAAGTGTAAATGGAAAAGGAGCTGGTTTTGTACAGTGTAACAACACCGTAGGTGTTCAATCTATTTTAGGTTCTTCAGAATATGGTGCACTGTGCAGATCTAAGCAATCCAACCAAGCCACTCCATCTCTACCGCCAATGGACAGACAGAATAATGGAGGAATTTTTCCGTCAGGGAGATCGGGAAAGAGAGAGAGGAATGGAGATAAGTCCCATGTGTGATAAGCACAATGCATCTGTAGAAAAATCACAGGTAATTGATTTGAGTAAGCAGTTGCGTAACACAGTATGACATTTTAACAGAAAAGGATGGTCCATAGCAGTGTTTTGATTAATTTCTGAATGCGCTATTTCCTTTCTTTGCTCCTAATTAATTAATTCAGCTCCTGAGTAGTAAGCAAGGGGAGCTGAGATTTTTACTGTGAAAACATAGTGCATGGCAGTGTGTTTGCTGAAGGGATTCCATCGCTGTCGTGATCTGCAATGAAGCATACGCATTAAAAGAGTTGTACAGCTGCTCATTAAGGTTTCCTTCAAAAGCAGAATTAAATATAAAGCAGCTGTTTGGCTCACTAGATGCAGTGGAGTTGTCTGGAATGAACAGTTCATTTGAAAAAAATCCTTTTGAAGTACTTATCCAATGTCCCGAATCCGACTTTCGAAATGCAAAAGAGATCATATTTGCTACATAAAACAGCATGGTTAACTTTCAGCCACCTTTAGGGGTCGTGCACCTAATGTCTCTTATTAGCGTTACATTTCTCATACTTTGCATGGCTTACAGGCGTAGTTGTTTCTTTGTGAATCAGAGCTCATCCGAATTTTGTATTCCTTGCAACAGGTGGGCTTTATAGACTACATTGTTCATCCTCTGTGGGAGACGTGGGCGGATCTTGTTCACCCGGATGCCCAGGATATCTTAGATACGCTGGAGGACAATCGAGAATGGTACCAGAGCACAATCCCTCAAAGTCCCTCTCCTGCACCTGATGACCCGGAAGAGGGTAGGCAGGGCCAAACTGAAAAATTCCAGTTTGAACTAACACTGGAGGAAGATGGTGAGTCAGACACCGAAAAGGACAGTGGAAGTCAAGTAGAAGAAGACACCAGCTGCAGTGATTCCAAGACTCTTTGCACCCAGGATTCAGAATCCACTGAAATTCCTCTTGATGAGCAAGTAGGGGAAGTAGAAGAGGAGGAGAACCAGGCAGAACCTTGTGTGGTAGAAGACCGTTCGCCTGACACGTAACAGTGAAAACGCAGTCTCTTTCTCTCTTGCCCTCTCCCTTTCTTTTCCTCTTTCTCTCTGTTTTTGGTTTTGTTTTTTTTTTGTTTGTTTTTATTACTTAATGGTTTCCAAAGTGTATGTCATAAGCTACAACCGTGGTCACAACTCGCTGTCATCTGCCAGGATATTTGTTGATCAAAACTGACCTTGATGACTCAGTTTGGCACTCAGGAATATTGTAACCAGAATTTTCACCTCCATGGCATCAGAAAGCAGGGGGGAGAACATCCATAAACTACCTTTTAATAAGCTCTCCATCTGGCAGATCTGATTAAATAAAGGAAGTGTTTTCAGAGGAGTATTGCCTGCCAACTGAATGCTGGTATGCTGTGATAGTTTTTGAATTCATTGTATTTCACAAGCAAAGCATTGGATAATGTTCATCATGAGAGCAAACAGACAGAAAATAAACTGAGGTTCCTACTGGAAAACAAATGCACATAAATGATGGGACAAAACATGATTCTGTTACCAATGGGAAGATGAGCTGTGGAAATTGTGTAGTTTTCTAATTTCAAGTCTTCCTGATATGTGACTGAAAAAAGTGTGACCCAGTGGGTTGCACTAACCTCTGCATTTTGTATAATATGTAAGAGAGAGATCTTTTGTAGAGCTTACTTTTATTATTAAGTGTACCAAGGTATTATATTTAAAGAAAAACACTTTCAGACTTCATCTGCCACTGGTTATTTTTTTTCCAAAGAGTAACTTGCAAGTTTTCAGCACAAATTTGTGCTACACTGGATAATACTTCGAGGTTTTTTTCCTTTCCTTTTTTTTTTTTGCACCTTAGAGTCTCATGGTAATATTGAGCTGTAAAAGTGTATTATTTTATGTATTAGTGAGTTCCATTAGTATCTTTTATGTTACATAAAACTCCTTCAGTGTAATGGCTTTTTTGTTTGTTTTTCATCACAGTTTTCCCAAATGTATTAGAGGAACTTAGATTGTGCTTTTGCCCTCATAGTGGCCTGATCCTGCCAATTCTGTCTTACTAGAAGAAGTGGTCCCAGTGAAACCAACTGGGGCCACTAAGATGAGGATTTGCAGGTGTAGAGCACATAAGAAAGGTAATGTCATCTTAATACAAAAGCGGCTCTTCTGCTATACTGATAAAATTCATCCCTCTGAAAAGTGCTTTCCAGACCATTTTTGGCTGGGAGCTGTCGATTCCTGAATGAGAACCAGACAATGCAATGTATGGAATATTCGTTCCGCTGAAAAAAGCGTTGTTATAATATTTACAATTTTGACTCAATATTTTTTTATCTGTGCTAGCTGTGTAGTTAAACCATTTGCTAATCTGCCATGCATACAACAAAAACAATGATTAGCGTTATTTTTTCGTGTCTTTATGGCAAGAAGAGCCAGGTCAGTCTTTTTATGTTTTTGAGTAAATGAGCAATGCATCATGAGAGTTGTAGTTTACTCCACATTATTTCAATCTCAGATCTTTTCATCCTTTATCCAGATTGTGCTGAGGAAATCCTGCTTTTCAGTTTGATTGGTACCAAAATCTTCTGTGATGTGCATAGTTAAATGGAGGGAGGAGTTCGTATTTGTAATTTTCGAGTCCTGTTGTTTGGTCACATGAAAGAAGAATGAATTATATTTCCTCCACTTTACTCTTCATTAAAATTGTAGTTTTCAGTGTAGAGGATGAGAAATAGTTGCCTAGGGAAGCTGGCAGACTCCCACTCTGTAAAATTCTGGTAAAATGACAATACCAGCATGATTTCTTAACAAAAGAAGGTAGCAACAGCTGTTATTTCCCCTTTGGATTAATTTTCTAGAAGATTTTCAGATAATGAATACAGGGATTTTTTTAGGTGTCTGGTGTCTGGAATAAAAAACTGTTTAAAAATGATTGGCTAATAATTCAGCTTTTAAATACATTTTGCATTCTTCTGTATCCAGGTCTTAGTTTTTTCTACCTTTAGCCCTCACAGGGCCTTAGCATAGAAGATGTGAAGGACGAAAAAGAATGAAGAGAACTTGGGAGTACTTCCATTTTTTAACTTTTTTTTGTTCTTCATCATTTTCTCCTGAACCTGATCCATCTAAAAACCCTTTCAGTCCCCAAGAGTGCCTGGAACCTTAATAACGGAAAAAGCAATATAAATTCCAAAATAACCAGTAGGGACCTGAAAATGTTTTGTATCTGCACTAAGTGAAAGTAGATGAAAAGAATAATACCATATTGTGAGATACACACTGATACATGTGGACAATCAAGTAACAGAAAATTATATCATTTCTTAGAGCCAGGGATATAATGCACTGTACAATCTTTTTTTTCCTATTTTGCCAAAGTGTGTTTTAGCATTGCACACTGTTTTAAAACAATACAATTTACAAGTGGCTTTATGTGTTCTAAATATTTTTGCCATAAGCAAATGTAGTGAGTGGATATTGGGGAAAAAATAAAGTTCACTTTGCTTGTAACAGTACACTTTAGCTTGCAAGTTACTGTACTCAGTAATGTTGTATTTGAATTCTTAAATTTTTTGTTTCAATGTTAAAAAATGATAAAGAATATAGATAGAACAAATAGCATTCAGAAGTTTAAAAAACTTGAATGACACAGATTTTACAGAAAGCTTTGCAGTTCTTTTCGAATGCATTATTTATTTTATTTGTGCCATGCATTTTTCTCACCAAATGACCTTACCTGTAATACAGTCTTGTTTGTCTCTGTTTACAACCATGTATTTATTGTAATGTACATACTGTAATGTTAATTGTAAATTATCAGTTCTTATTATAACATCATCCTTGTCAGGATGGTGGTGTTGTATTTGGAAACTCTTGGTGAGAGAATGATTATTGTGTATACATACTCCTTGTACATTTTTTTCTCCTGTAATATATTCTGTGTCACCTTAGAGCTTGTTTATGGAAGATTCAAGAAAAGTATAAAATACGTGAAGATGTATCAATAAAAAAAGCTGCAGGTCTTTGGTCCCAGGGCTGTGCCTTAACTTTAAACAATATTTTCTTCTGTTTTGCTGCATTTGAAAGTAAGGTAGCTGTGGGGATAGGGCTGGGCATTTCTACCATATTTTTGGTTACTAGCTGATGGGGTTACTTGTATGAGCTAATGTGCGTGAGACTGCAGTGAGCTTTCATTCGTGACCCCACTGGAAGTTCAAGCTTTTCCAAGCTTCTGGCGCTATAGTTGTATTGCCTGTCTGATGATCTTTTTACAGGCTATCATCAGGGATTATTGCAGCCATTTTTTGCTCCTAAAAAAAAATAAATTGATGCTGTATTTCAGTACTGAATTGCACTGAAACACCTTTGGAAAGCATCTCTAATAAGTATTTTATTTTAATGCATACTGGGAAATTGAGTAATTGGAATTAAAAGGGTATAACACATACCCTTTTACAATTGTCTGTAATATCCCTTGTCTATTTAGTAGCAGAAATTATCACTGTATAAACAGAATCCATGAAGTAGAACAAACGACAGCTTTAATCTCGGAAATGCTTTCCAACACCAATGTTAGTGTTGTAAGCAGCCAAAGTTTTATTTTATGGAGATATATCTAAGATTTTCTACAGGTGTGTATAGCATAATGCACTAGATCTACAGGAGAATGGTAAACCTTTAGATCTTTTACTAACACTAGTATTAGGTTTGCAAGTTGGACTGAGCATCTCTTGCCGTTTGAATTGTCATGTTGCTCCAGACTACTTGGACTGATACCAGTGGATTTGCCAGAGCGAGGTAAATACCTCTCCTCCATTCCAGCGATGCCCAGCCCTTGTAGCATATGACTTCTTTGTGAAAGGAGAGATTCTTTTTCAAGGAAAAACAGAGCCTCGTTTTTGACACAAACTGTAGATTTTAGCAGCCCTGGCCCAAAGGAAATTGATTGCTTTTGCTTTAAACGGTGTAAAAGGGACACTATAACAACAGAAATCCTGAACAAGTATTTTGTTTTTGTTTTAATTTGATTTTTCCGTTGGTTATGTCTTGAGAGTGGCAACTTGTGTGAACATTGCACATGACTATTCTTTCACTGGTTTCTTAGCCTCTCTTACAGCCTAGGGGATAGTATTGTACATCAATACCTTCATATGAAATTTTATATGCAATGGAAATAAAAGCATGGGTTGATTCTGCCTAGTTACTGTATTTGATTTTCTTTTGCAAGTTAATTTTTTTTTACATACATCCCATAGTTGTGACACCTGAAGAGAAAGCGTATTTCCAGAATAATTTGATTATCGTATTTTTCTCATCATACTGTTTTACATAGGTAATACAAAATAAATGTGAGGGCAAATCGGAAAAGTCAATCAAATGTGGTATTTCATAAAGAAGACTAATCCACAAAAGTGCTATACAGCTATATATGAAGGTGTTCAGTCTCAGTTTTCAGGAAATTTTACCATGGGCTTCAGTGGCGGAAGCAGCTTGTCTTGAGAAAATAAAACTTCAGCTTTCAAGCAAGTAGAACACTACAGATTGCCTAGAGGAGCAATTTGCTGGGATACCACAAAGAAAAAAGCAGGAGAGTACCATAGTTAAATATTGACCAGACAATCCCAGCTCTAAGTGGATGATAAAAAGAAACTGTTTATTAAAACAAAATTCATGAATGGCAGCTGTTGTCTTGAAGAAGAAATACAGTCTTAACGCAGGTCCAGCTCTTGAAGTGGCTTTCGTGCACCTCTCTCTGATTAGTGAGGATTTTGTTGGGGGGGGGTGTTTGCTTAACTGAAAATAGTTTCCAATTGAATACAAAAAAAATCTGTCTCGATTTTTTCCTTAAGTCTCTTAGATCCTTTTTTGCATTTGGGGTTAGTTCGCAAGGTGTACCAATCCTTAGGACTCCTTTTTAATCACACCCCGGTGGCAGAAGAGGCTAGTAAGTGCTGTGCTGGGAAGATGAAGGATGCTGCACTGGGCACAGCGGGGTGGATAAACCAGGGGTTGTTGGCATCTTTCTCTCAGCAGTCTCATCCTCACATGCTCCCAGTGGCCCTCATGGGAAAATGGTTTGCATACACCATGGCTATTGTGAAGGGCAGCAGGGACCCCAAATTCTGGTTGGCACTACTGAAACCTTTTCAGTAAGGAGCACAGCTACTACATCTGAGCACGTGGCGAGCCTGAAGCTGGCAGGATCAGCCTGCTGCTTCCTGCATGCTCTGGCAGCACTTTGTCAGTCTCTGTGCACAGCAACAATGCGTCAGAACAGGCAAACTTCAGAGCAAAACCAAAATGGATCCCCTGTTTCACTGCAGCCAGCTGCTGCTATAGGAGTTGAACATCTCTCCGAATGAAAGACTCTTGTATTTCCTAATGAGACAAATAGTCTGAGTAGCTGCAGCTTTATTTGCTTGATCTCTCTGCTGCACTGAAAGCAGAAGTCACAGCTGCTAGCACGCAGAGTGTTTACTGGGATGACCAGCCCAGTTTCTCTTCCAGCTGTGAATAACTTTTACTGGATTTTCCAGGGGGCAGGAAAAAAGAAATAGTGCACAAGTCTGCAGCCGTAAAAGCCTGTAATTAGTTCAATTTATTTAAGCCCACAGGATAAAGAAAATCTCCAGCTTTCTTCTATCAAACTTGTTGAGATGTCTGCAAAAGTAGTAAGGGGGGATAGGAAGTCCACCCAGAAAATGGAGTGACAAGTTGGGAGCAAAACCTGGGCTGGGAGAAACATCTTCCAAATAAAATAATCTCATCTCATTAAAGACAGTCCCATGGTTTGGATATGGACATAAGGAGAACTGAGTTTGAGTTTGATTCCGTCTCAGTTCCCCAGACAGAAAGCTGTATTTTTTTTCCTCTCACAAATCAAGTTTTTTCAAGTCCTTGGAGTTACTGTGGTAGTAAGAACTACGTGTGTATTGAAGATGGACATGTAGAAAGTAGAAAATTGATAAATGCAGAGTTTAGCACAGCTTTAAAGACAAAAAATGTGCGATGACTATCTGCTAAACAAGTCCTTAGCATGGGAGGAGGAGGATGACTACGACATCATACCTGCGTAAGCAGCCCTGAGGGAGAGGGAGAAGATACAGGATGTGTGGCCCCATCAACTGTCTAGTGCTGATGAGCTGTGCAGACAGCAAACGCAGATAAGAAACTCGGTGGTCACGTTGCATGGTCACCTCCAAATGCTGAACCTCTCACCCCCAGCAGCCCTCACCCTGTCCTCTTCCAGGATCCCTGGAGTTCAGATGCTTACACTATCAGCACCTCTAATATGCAGCAGAGACCATTGTTTATCTGAAGAAGGCTGGAAAAAAAAACAGAGGTTATGCAGCACGTAGCAAAGTATGGTTGGCATGTGTGTTGTACATGTGTGTTGTACATGTGCAGGACTTGGCCTACAGCAGATGCCTATGAGCCATCATTACCTGGGGCTAGACAGAGACAGTTGAATATAGCTTGAAAATCTCAGTACCTTCTCATAGTTGAAACTCTCCAGAAAACTGATATTCCAGATTGCTTACTAAGTTTTCAAAGCCTCAACTGATTGCAGTTGACCAAACGAAGAGCTGTGCACAGCCCGTTGCACTCTCAGATGGTGGTTAGCAGCTCACATTGACAGTCGTGACTGCAGCCAGGAGCAGACCTCCTAAACTGTGGTGTTGGTTGAAGCCTGATACAAAGCCTACTTAGTACAAGGGATCATTTGCGTACAGAGACGCTGAGCAGTGCCCCAACTCTGATAAAAAGCGCAGCCCCACCTCGTGTAGAGCTGCCTTTATAATCCAGCTGGCTGTGGACCTCTGCCAGCACCTGGGTTTGTTTTAAGGCCCCACATAAAACAGGTCTTGGTTTTAGGATCTTTGCCATGATGTGGAAAGAGAACAGAAGTGCTCTGTCGAGTTTTAAAATGGTATGCTATGTGTTTATTTATTGCCTGTACCACAAAGACAGAGATTGCAGCGAACCAAGAAGCAGCCCTAGCCCTGCTTTGAAGCAGTCTTGCTCTCTGGCTTGCTCTCTCTCTGATTCCCTCCCATATGCTGGGGTTCTGTGTCTCTAATAACCACATGCATCTGGGGATAAAGAAAGTAGGACACGTTTGTCAGGTGAGAGAGTATCGAGGAATCAGTGATACGGCATGTGTGTGATGATGCTGTGCTGATGGCAGCTGCAGATAAATGTCCCTTACAAAGCTATGCCTGTAAAAGGGCTAAAAAAATCCTTGAAGAGCAGTAAATGGGAGACTGTTTAAACAACCTTTAGTACTGCTAGGGATGTTATGGGAATCACGGTGTTCAGGTTTGGTAGTGATATTGGAGATGCAGTTTCAGGGGGAAAAAAAATGGAATGGAAAAAATAAGTTAACAACCTGGAATCTTGCTGTCTAGTGGGATTTAAGGAATATGACCAATTTATCTTACCTGAGAGAAGGTTAAGATAAGGTTTGATCATGTGGGGACAGAAATGTGATAGCTTCTCAGTCCGCAGGTCTGTCTAGCAGGCAGGAACCTGCAAGCACAAAGAGTGAATGAAAGCAGCTGCCAGCAAGGGAGCCAAATCACTGGAAGCTGACATGACGAATTCAGGCTGGTTTCATTCACTCTTTGTGCTTGCAGGTTCCTCGCTGGGGACCAGGACCTGGGGAAACATCACCATTACAGGTGAGTGATGTGCTGTGTGTGCTGGGAGCCGCACACACTGCTTAGTGCCACAGGTCCTACCCTTGAAGGCGTTTAATGATACGTGCAGTTCACTGGTTTAGCTTTTCCTAAGAATGGGCCATTCCTTTGTGTAAATGATGGGATGGGGGTCTGAGGTGAAGCAGAGGGAAGTGCTCTTTGGAAGGGCTTTTTCTATTACAGTAATTTTCAAATCATAAAGCAGTAGGGCTATTTATTGCAAAATAGCAAAAAATGTTCTTTGCAGGCAAAAAGCTTTCTGTCTCCATTTCTAGTAACAGCCTCCAGTATGAGCTGATCTTGTTTGACGTTCTGCATTGTTCGGCTCCTTCCCCACATTCTTGCAGGGGGGAATAGGACACCGCTGGACTTAGGGTTGCTGGCACAATGTCCCTGGTAATGCCAGTGTGGGGTCCTGGGCTGGTGAGCCACGCGTGGAGGGGAGATGGGGCTGCAGCACTCCGACCGTCGCCTTGTGCTGTTCAGTGGCAGCTGTTGTGTGTCACCATGCGTTAGCAGCACGGCGTTGGCGCTCTTTTCCTCAGCTGAACTGAGACAGCGGGGTGCAACTGCATATGTGCCTCCCCCCATTTTGTTAATGAGCACAGCCCTCATCAACCAGGCTGCCGGTGAGGCGAGAGCCTCCAAAAGACCAGGCTGGTCTGCCTCTTTCTCTTACCCAAATACATGTCAGGTTTTCAGTTGCCTTCTCCTCCCATCATCAGGTAGCTGAGTTTGACAGGGTTGGTTCACTGTGTCGGTCAACGTGGCTGTGTCCAGCCAGGGAAGAAGACACCTCTGTTGCAGGAAGGGACGGGTGCAGTTCATGGAAGCAGGGTCCTGCTTTCTGCTCTTGCGATATGACTACACCCTGTGCAGAGGGGCGTGTGTGCCGTTTCAGGTGTGTCTTTCATTTCCACATACACCAAGTAACTTTGCGCTTGGATGGCCTCACCAGCTTCTGGAGCTTGTGCTTCATGTACCACTCTTCCCCCATCCCTCAGGAAGGCAGTGACATCCCTCATCCAGGAGCTGCGAAGCCTCCCTCATGCACTTAGTGGTTAGACACTCCCCACAACCAACAACCGTGGGACAGCCAGGCCCCTTCCTCAGTTTCTTGCTCTCTGGGTGACACCATGACAAAATCCCTGCAGGAGGGAGCACTGAGCCGCCAGCGCTGGAAGAAACTGTCCCTGGCTGGCAGGACAGGGAAGCTCTGCAGTTTGTCCAGAGTTGTGCCAGGGCGCTGCGCTGGGCTGCGTGATGATGCATCCCACCTCGCACCCTCCCAGGGGCTCCTTCTCAGTGGGAGGTGAACACCCACTGCAAGACAACCAGGCGTTGCTGCCACTCGCAGAGCTTACCAGGAGGGTTTTCTTCTGCTCTGGTGTTTTTTCTGGAGTCGTGTGCTCTTGGCTGAGCCTACCCCTGCATGGGCAGACACATGTGTGGGATTTTTCTCCTAAAGCAGGCTGTTTATTTTCATGAAACTACTAGAAATGTGGGCTCTTAAATATGGTGAAATTTGGTTATGGGTTCAAAAGTTAGAGGACAGCTATGGGGGCAGCTGGTGCTGGTGCATGGGCTGTGTTTCCTGGCAGCGGGAGGGGACAGGGACTCCACTCCTTACAATCAGCAGCCATCTCCTGGACCCCAGAGAAGAGACCTGTTTTGCCAGAGGCATCTCTTCCCTGGCAAGCACTGTCCATTAAAGAAGCACAAAGGTTCCTGGTGCATCCCAAATGTGAAAGGAGTGCCCCAGGAGGACATCTGCCTCCCACCCCTCAGGACCAGGTGGCTGCAGGAAGGGGCAAGGTGCTGCACGGAGTGGGGAGAGGCGCAGGGCAGACCCTTCCATTCAGTTACACGAGCCAGTGACTGTACGTAGGAGCATGCTCAGGATAAGGTAGGTGTCAGCTAGCGTGTTTTTTCAGGGCTATCTCTGTAACACCTCCAGTTTTGCTGAAGGTTGCTCATATAAGCTATACTTAGATACGATTAGCTAAAGAGATCTCACTGAAACCTATCAAAAATGGTCTGTCTGCAATTGCCTTGAAATTGAGTATGAAACCCTCAGGGAAACATCATATGTGAGGAAAGGGAAAGGGGAAATGTTTCAAGGAAATTTAGAGAAAGATGGGAAAAAATTACAAAAATAAGATTATTGCCATCTGGCCCAGGGTTTTGACACTTCTTAGCAGAGATACAACCTCCTGCTATGTCCTCTGATCTCTGCAGTCCCCTGGTGCTGTAGGCACCTGGGCCTTCATGCTGAAAAGCTGTGGAGGGGCTGGGGGGGGGGGGGGGGCTGAGGATATAGAGAGAGAAGTCAGAGGAATCCGAGGAACAAAGCCTCTCTCAAGGGATGTCTCAGCCACAGACACTCTGCTGCTCCGGAAAGGATTAAAGAGCTACAAAGCCCAACCAAAAAACCCCACTGTGACCCGAGGCGTTTCGGCTGCGCAGCGGCTCTCTTGCTCACGCAGTGCTGCAGCAGACTTGCCCAGGCTCACCCAGAGCAGCTGCTCATTGCTAAATGCAGTGCATAGGTCAGGGTGCCAGCTGCTCTGAAGTCACCGGAGGGATGGGTGCACCGGAAAACTGACAGGGTCCTGAGGCTGAGGTGCACCCCCAAAAGCCTCCCAGCAGCCAGGGCCGGAGCATCGCTTCCCCCACTGCCCCCTCGCCTGGAGGAGTGGTCTGTAGATGTAAAGGGTCTTTAAATCCTGCTTCCCAAAATGGGCCCGGGGTGCTCTGCTGTTCGCAGCAGGCTGCAGCCTCTGATCTGCAACGCTGAACAGCACTGCAAAGCCAGGGCAGAAGCCAGGCAGTGTCCCCAGCAGGGCCACGGGAGCGGTCCTGTGGGAGCCATCGGCTGTCTCCTAGTGCCCTCCTCCACAGTCAGCAATTATTATTAATGAACACCATTAGTATTCAAACAATTTACCTGTTAGACTGTCCAAGGTGAAAGAGCCTTCAGCAGCATGACTTGTAACTGAACTGGTCATGGTTTGGTTCTTTCCTCCTGCAGGCAGGCAAAGCAGCTCTCAGACTCAAGCTTTATTAGAAGTGTTTGGTAGCACTGTCCCTTTTTTCCCCACCAAAATTCCCTCTACAAGCCCCCGCTGCATAAATCTTAATACCTGCCAGTGCTTCTCACCAGCCCGCAGCTGTCCAGAGAGACTAACAGCCATGCCCTTGCAAAGTGTGTTGTTACAGATCCCATTTGGCCCTCCTGTCTGACTCGGGTGGCTTCAAGCCTCAGGTCTGCTGCTCTGCTGGGTTTGCTGCTCCTGGCTGGCGCGGGGATGGCGGCGAGGCCCCGGCTCCGTTTCCCTGCGGGATGGCTGTGGTGGCAACGCAGGAGCTCGTCTGCTCCAGATGGGCTGTTTGCACAAGCTGCCAGGCGGGAGGAAGTGTGGGTGGTGATGCAGGAGGTTTCTCTGGAAGGTTGATGGGCTGGCAAAATCCTCAGGGCTTCGTGCTTGGTGCATGGTGAAAATCACAACTGAGTGCGAATGGTGATGTTGTGTGGGCACAAGTTGGGGGTGACATGGTGAGCAGGGTGAGATTTTGGTCTACCTGTATCTTGGTTACCCCCAGCCAACCTTAAAAGCCTGGAGGTTTATTTTTAGATACATTTGGGCAATTTTTTCCTGCTTCTCTGCAGAGTCCTGCAGCTCTCCTTTCAGTCACAGCCCTTGCTGGCAGACTAATGGCGGCTTTTTTCCTGGGGAGCAGATGTTAGGGTTTGGCTTCTTTTAGCAAAAGGTATCCTCATGACGGTACCCAAGCATCCTCTGCTGTACTGGATTCAGGGAGAACGGAGATAAAATCCCAGTGCCTCCCTTTCCCCTCCCAGCAGATATCCGGCAGCAGGCAGTGGATTCCCAGCACTTTCTGGAGACAGGTCACACACTGGCGAGGACCCTCGCTGCGGGGGTGCTGCTGCCTGCCACGACCCTGGGCTGCACAGCCTCCTGCCGCGCTGCCGGTGTGGTGCCGCAGGGCAGCGGCTGGGCCGATCATCGTCTGCCGCCATGATGGCATTTTGTGTGTTCACGGCAGATGGGAAATGCTGCTTTGGGACACGCTAACTTCTACACGTTCATTTCAGTATAGAGCAGCGTATTGTAGTGAAAAATACTAGGTGAAAAAAAAATCTTTTAAACAGGCTTCATATCCAAAACCCCATATTGTGCTTCATGTATCACTGTGGAGCTGGTTTGCATGTGGTCTGATGGAGTCATATACAGACCATTCTCCTGCTGATAAACCAAAATTTCCTCTAGCAGGGTAAAGTTTTGTGCCTGATCTAAAAAAAGGGGAGGGGAGGGGGATTTAATTGGGGGTCACTGGAAATCCAGCGAATTACTCTGAAAGCATTAGCAAGAGCAGGTATGAATCAATCCTTTCTCCTTTGTGCTGCTTCAGCTGAACTGCTCTAGTGTTCAGCTTCATTAATAATTAATAAGCCAGGGAAGCAGGACTCGGCCGCATTGTCTTTTGTCACAGCCAAATGGGAGAGCACGTCTGCAGATCTGCAGAGCCACTCTGACGCCAGAGCTCTGGAGAGGACAGCCGGGCGTGAGGGAGAAGTAAACAAAATCTGTGCCTCTTGCTGTAGCTGACAGTGATAGGTGAGAAAAAGTGAGAGCACCATGCAAGGCGAAGTGGAGGTTCCCCAGGAGGAGGAAACAAGGGCACAACAGAAAGCACAACCTTGATGCCTGCAGCAAGGCTCACACAGCAACGTAACCGTGCTTGTTAGAGGAGAGGGAAGCACAGAGCCTCTGAGGACCCCTTAACGAACAGCTAAAAAAGCCTGAGTTTGTTCATGAGGCAGGTTATAGCAAGATGAAGGACTGCCCGGCCCCTGGCACCCTGCAGCCTCCCAGACCTGCTCTGCGAAGATGCCTTGCTCCGCTGCCTGCCTGGCCCCCACCTCCCACCTGGGCATCTCTCGGGGAGAGCTGGTGAATGGGGCAGGGCGGTGCAGGGGCACATAATACTGGCTGAGGAGTTTTTTCCTGGTGAGCATCTGAGCACAGAGGATGATAGTGGATGGAGGGATGCTGGGAGCACCCTTAGGGTAGGGGTAAAGCTCCGCAGTCAGCAAGAGTTGAGAGAGAGAGGCCACAGCTTGCTCACAGCGCAAGGGAGGGACCTCCTGCTGGCACAGTCCTGGGACGTGGAGGGAAGAAGTCCTTGAAGGAACGTCTGTGGGCGGCTTCTGTAGAGTAAGTCAGGCCCTGGCAAACAGCAGTGGTGAACAGCTTAACTGTGGGCATGGCAGACTGGGATCCTATTTTAGTCCATCTACAGCTTACTTTATCATCTCTTCTCACCAAGAATAGAGTAGCACCTTCCTCCGATACAGAGGGAAGTTAATGTCTGCTTATTTTGAGCAATTGTACACATCAAGGTTGTGCATTGGTGTTTGACATCAGCTAAAAAGCTTTAGTTCAGCTTGGAGTTCGTTGTACATGTCTGTGACTTAAGGCTTTCCAAAAGGCTTTTACAATACAGAAATCACTGTTGCTGAGCGAGCTTTTGAAACTAGTACCTTAGGAAAGCTTATTATGAATCTATCAGTGAAAGACATGAAATAATCTATGCTTGGTGTGAAAAAGCATATATATGTATATATAAAAATATGTATGTGTATGTACACATCCCTTTTCTACTTGGTGAGAAGGGGAAGCTCTCTGTGGGTGTGGGGGTGAAGACGCTTCTCTTGTGGAGCAGCTGCACTAAGCAGAAAACAGCCGCCCCGCACAGCTCGTTAGTGCCCAGGCCGGTGAGTCTACCTGGAGCAATTCAGGCTGTCACCAGGAGTGAACTTCTGGTCGGGCTGCCTGTAAGAAAGGACCTTCCTTGCAAAAGTGTCAACAAGAAGGAACATGTGAATGTTTATCGACAGCTACAATGCAAGGCCTGCAGGCTTTGACTAAGCTCACCTCTGCCAGTCATCCAAGCAGTGGCAGGGAACCGTGCACTGCTGTGGCTGGTCTCGCTCCTCCAGCTCTGCTGCAAAGGGGCAGAGATCTGCGGGATGAGTGCAGTCTTGAGCCGCCACCCCCCTTGCTCTGGACACAAGCAGAGAAATGCAGGTGCTTTAGAAGCAATATTTAAGACAATTAAGTAGCTAAAGACAAGTAATTATAAATGCATGCACACATGCATGTACAAGCTAAGTTGTTCCTGTGTTATATATGAGGAACACAGCTCAGATGTTCTTCAAAATGGCTCACAATTGCAGAGCCATAGGGAAATCATGCAACAGAAGTAACTCTGCCTGGACTTTAAATACTGGGGGCGTCAGGCAAATCTCAAGGATCAAACAGGTGATGGCATTTTAATGAATAAAATCGACTTTGAATCTAATGCTCAGTGGAGACGAATCGAACAAGCTCACAGGCCTCTTGCTTGTATGCTCAGCCTCGCTGCAGGAGAAGCGAGCTGGCCAGGGAGACATGGGGGCTGGCTGTGCAGACTAGAATGAGTGGTAAAATGCTGCTTCACCCTCTTTTTTATTTTCTTTTTTTTTAAATGAAGAGAGAGAGCAGATCAGACTTTCTGATATAAACACAGCAAAACTGCAGAATTCTGTCATTGTTTATGTCTGGTTTTTGTTCATGACAAAGTCATTGGCAGTAAATTTTGACAGGGCCATGTTAAAAACTACCAACTGAGTCAGAAGATCGAAGTTGGTCAATCCTGTGTTCACCTGCAACAGTCAGTAAATTTCTTGGATGTCAGTGAGGACCTCATGCAAGCCTGGTTCTTGCTGCAGCAGTTGTGGTAAAGGGACTGACTGCCCTGCCACCCCCTGCTGGGACTCACTGCCAGCACCCCTGCTCAAAGCCTTGTTTATGCCAGCCCTCTTCTGCTCAAATAATGCTTGTTAGCCAGAGCACTTTTAATAAGAGAGTGCTTTTTTTTTGTACCACCAAGGCTATCCGATGGGCAGAGGGCTGTCATTGTGGCTGTGTTAGCAGCATATTAATTCTCCTAGCTTCCGCACCCTCAACCCCAAAACTGTTACCTCCCATCTTCACTCCCTTTCCTGTCAGGCGCTGAGAAAGGGATTTAGTATCATCTCCCCTTCCAGCAGGTAGGCTGTAACAAAATCTCTTCCCTGGCTCAGCCTCTGGGAGGAGGGACTGGAAGAGGTTGCAGAGCCAGGGGGTTGCAGCCTTTGTCTGCCCCCTCTCCAAAGCCACTTTTTGCAGCTTTGGGGAACTAACCCACTTGTCAACTGCATTTTAACAGCAGTTCATCATATTAATCACATTTCACTATCACTTATCACACCTTTCATCTGAGTGACTCCACACCCTCTCACAAGTTTGCTGCAGACATGGGTCCTTTCTTCTTAGGCCAGGGCATTCAATCACTGTCGTTTTCCCTCATCCCACAAGGTTTCTTTCTTTGTACTTCATATGTCATCACCTCAATACTCTTGCACCTCATGCTTTCTTGGCTAAGCACTGCAAAAGATGTTGTTCTGCTCTTTTTGCTGTTGCTAGCATGGGGCAACTCACCTCTACCATATTATGTTGTTTGGAATGGATACCCTATAGTGAGTGATACAGGTAAACAGACGCAAAACAAAGATACTTATTCTCCTCATGGCACTGAGTGTCCCAGAAACATCCTCCTCAGATGTTCCTTCCTGGTAAACATCATTCAACAGGAAGTATTTTCAACCATAAAGGGTATCTTTGATGCTGCATTAGAAACAAACCCTTGCAGAATTTATGAAAAAGGGCTTTGGCCGCATTCTCCCATCAGACCATAAGCTGGCTCACTCCAGGTACCAGGAGGTTCAAGTTCCCTCTGGTGACTCTGGATGAAGTAGATACTGAGCAGGTGAGATCCCTGACCTGCCTGCTGTTCCCCTGGGGGAGGTACCTTACCCACAGCACAGTCACCCACAGGGAACATTGCTCATGGCTCAACCATTGCAATGCAAAGCCCAGCATCAGCTATGACACTGCCACTGAAGCTGAATTTGTGCAAAGACATCGAAATGTGCACTGAAGCGACTAACGTTTGGGTGCCTGTTCCCTTCCCCCGTCTCTGCGCAGGAGAGGGGCAGAAAAATTCTCAAACATGGGAGGTGATGCTCATCAGAGAATACAGAAGTCAGCCCAGGATGAATGGCGTGCTGTCATCACATACTCCTACCGACCCAGATGGGTGCAGCTGCATTCATGTCGATGCTATATGCATCTCTGTACGGGAGACAGTAGGATGGTTCACTCTGTGCCCACGCAGGCTCCCTGCTGTCCACTGAGCCTGAGGCTGTGGTCATCAGTACAAGGACAACACCTCGCATTGAAGCACCCAGCCACCTTCTCTGATGCCTGGGGAACAGCAACCAGAATGAAAAAATATGGAGGTGAAAAGCTGAGCTGGTCTTGGCAGATGTCAGCATAGGAGAAAGGTAAAAATAAACAAACAATAAAAAGGGAAAATACAGCCCAGGTGCCCAGGTATAAGTGTGGGATGGCTCAAGGAGGCCCAGCAGTATCAAAACTTGTCAAGGTTGGTTCTCAGTGCAGAAAAATCTGGTGATCCACTTGGAAAGAGATGAAACCTGAGCTGAAGCCCACATTGTGAGCTGCATCTGTTCAGTGGGGGCAAGAGCATCTTCCACCTGCTTTAAAGCTACTTGCATGTGCCTGGAAGAGGGACAGGGCAGAGCAGTGCCTGGGCCAGGCAAAGATTTACACTAACTGCAAAGATACATGTTAAATCTGAGGTTATATGGCTTTGACCATGCTCCGAAGACCTACTTGATCCTATCTCTCCTCACACTGTGTTTGGAGAGATAGCCACAACCAGAAGGGGTTTGAGTGGCATATACTGGGAAAAAAAGAGGTGTTCATGCTGACAACATGCATGCTGTGGTCTGGGTGGGAGTGCTGTGCCTCGCCCCACTGGCACCAGGTATGTGGTCACTAGGACAGGTCACTTGTCTGTTGAGGAGTGATGTGGTGGAAGGTGGTGTCTACAGGCAGTCAGACCCAGGTGCACCCTCTGGCCTGGCAAAATGCTCCATGAACTGGGTCTGAGCAGGTAATTTCACATGAGCACCAATTTAAAATGTAGGTGGGTCCAACTGAATAACTGCAAAGATTGCTTCACAGGAGTGTTTCAAGCAGAAAATGGTGGCCCAGGACACTGGCTGGCCTGGAAGCAGGGCAGTAGGCTTTGACAGCAGTCTCTGTCTGCATTGCAAGGGGAGACGCCCTACAAGGCACTGAAGAAGCGAAAGAGAGAGAAGGGCACTGCTGTGCAAGCTGGCTTCCTCTGGCTCCTGGAGACAGCCCAGGGCTTTGCCTTGTCTCGTAGAGGGATCTCCCAACCAAAGCAATTTCCTCTGCAGCCTGGGTTCCCCCTGGAGCATGGGGAAGCATGTGCTAGTAGCCAAATTATGGCTGGTTGTCTTAGTGCTAGTCCTGGATATCCTCCCAGTATTTAATTAGAGACAGTAATGAAAATTGCATGCTGTTTTCTGCTGCTGAAATGAGCAGGGAGCTGGCAAGCTGGCAGAGATCACACCACCAGGTCTCCCGGACGCTTATGACTCACTCTGCAGCAAAACACCTGACACAGAGCAGGACACTCCTTGGGAAATCCCATCTGTGTCTGAAAGGATTCCTCCTCCCACACTGGAGAAAAAAGCAAAAAGCTGGGCTGGAGTGGGGTGCGTGTGTGGACAAAAGACAGTCATAAGGCCTATTTTCTTTTAGGGATGTAGAAAAGCAATGACTGCAAGGCAGTTCCCCATGCAGCCTGAGCCAGCTGCCACCCCAATGAGCAAGCGTGCTGACCTAAATCAGAATCCATGTATTAGGATGCGAACTGTGCAGCACGGACCGTTGAACAAGCTGTTTGAGGGCATGTGTGTGCAGTGAGCCACAGCTACGCCAGCGCAGGTGCTCCTCCTGGGGCGATGCACGCTGTGACATCTGCCCTTCTGTGTCACGGGTGCAGCCGTACGGACCACTCTGCAAGCAGGACATGTCTTAGGGCTCCACCATTTCAAGGAACTGCCCCATGCAGAGCCTCTCTGCTCTGTACCCAGCCCTGGCAGCAAGCACACCTCTCTAAGTACTGAGTGCCTTCCAGAAAACTCACCTCAACAAGCGAGGGAAGCAGATTGTAGACCAACCAGTGGGGATCCCATGTTGACAGCCAGCCCCAGGTGGACTCAGCCTTGACAAATCCTCCATCTCACTTGCGTGACATGTAAAATCCAATGAGCAGATACGCTGCCTGAACCAGGGATGTACAAAAGCACAGACACACTGCCTGTGAGTCACCGGCTATTCCTGCCTCCGATGAGTCCCCTGATACGCCAGTGACATGCTAATGCCAAGCCATGTGAAGCAACAACTGATAGCTCTCACCCTCTTTTCTCACCTGTATCTTCTGGGCAGGTGCATGTAACTTGATGAGAAAAAGGGGGATGAAGGGAGGCTTATGAAGTGATGAGTTTTTATAGGGAGGAAAAAATAAGACAGTGTTTGGTTTTCTGGTTTCTCGCTGTAACATCTGACGATAGGAATACCTGTGAACAGAAGCAAAAGTGGCAGTGCAGGACAAGCATGGACAGCTTCGTTAGCCTGCATCGGCTCATGCTGGGCTCTCAGGTGAGCGTGTGCAATGCCCATTAAAGCAGCTGGAGCTGTGGTAGCCAGTCCAAGGCAGAATTACCACAGCTCCTTGTCCTATTTTTTTCTGCAGCATAGGGTCATCAGTCTGACCATGGCAGAGCTTAACCCTGGGTTGCTCATGTCCAGGCCACTTGGTGATGGCCAGACCCAGCTCCATTGTGCTGCAGGGAAAGGCTTCTTCCCAAGGTGTTAGCCTTCTGGACTGACATCCGTGGCCCAACTTTGCAAATCCTTTTTCCACAACAGCCTCAGACTTCACTTCCCACAGCAGTGTTGGATCTTGACCTGGGCTTTTCATTCAGCCACACAGAGGACAACCCTGGCATGAAATAAAAAATTGTACCAGGGGCTGTTTTATTTACAACTTACCCGTACAGGACTTGCAATTTTTTGTGGGAGGGGGAAGACTCAAACGGAGGAGGGTAAGACACAATCATAAGTCCCAGCTCTCTGCGTGGCTCCGTGCTGTGAACAAGCACAAGCAAGAGGATGTTTTGGCTTGATGTGTTCATTTTCCTCCATACCATGCAAAAGCTTGAGCTCTCTGGCTTGGCCTGCAGGCTGTCCCCCACTCAGCACATTTAGGATATTGGGAGCGGAATGGGGAGCTGAAGCTGATGTCTTTACCACATTCCCAAGGAGGCCATGGTTAGGGCTTAATCCGTGCTGTGACCTGGCAGGACTGCTGTAAACCACCATGTGCGCAATAGCTTTGCTTCTGATTGACTTCAAAGACGGGTGTGATTCTTCCCCAAAATCAACACAAAGTACTAAGCTGTTCAAAACACTGCTTCAAAGTGGGATGTAACTGGAGGGCTGGTCTTCCTGGATCCCCCATGCAGGTGCAAATTTCATCTAGCTGTCTTGTAACTAGAATCATAAATGTGCCTGGGCAATTTGGGCTCCTAATGAAAACAACAGGAACTAAAGAGTGAGTATTATAGTGGTAGCTCATTGCTTCTGTTGAATCACCTCCAACACCACCAGAATCACGTTGCGTCAAGGCACGGCAGTGCCACCTGATCATATCCTAATTCAACCAATTTAAAATAAAAACCCTTGCTATGCAGACCTGAGGGGGCATTTGTAGAAACATATATATACCTAAACGATGTTTTTTCTTCCATCTGAAGCTACGCAGGCCTCATTAGAAACATGGATAGTTTTAAATGCCTGCCATGGAAAACTGATGAAGGCTTGTTTTCGGGAAGCTGACAGCAGTAAATTCATTCATGAAATTTTTTTCTCTAGGTACTGAAAACGTGTGCTCCAACATGTTACCATGTGAAAACTAGCTGAAAGCCAGAAGCATTTCACAGAACGGCAGAACAAAATTGCACGTTTGCGGGCATGTGAGGGGTTTTTTTTCCTTCTCCCTCCACATCTCCCTCCCCCCTTCCTCTCCTCCCCCCCCCCAATATCTCCAGCTTTTAGCAGCTCCTGCAGTAGGAAAACATGTGAGGCTTTCCAGCCCGGCAGGCAGCAGTGGGAAGCTGGGCACGTTGCCCTAAGATCTGACTCGTGCTTCCAGAGGTACCAGTCAAATTTGCCAGTCTGAAGGAAAAGAAAATAGCCCTGAGCTGTAGGCAGGTGTGCTTACTGTGTTTAAACCAGGCTCCACTGCTCCAGGAACATGCAGCATTTTCAAATTACTTGAGAGTGATAGCGTCAGGGAAAATGATTCTGGGGTTTTAGGAGTATTTCTTCATACCCTTGTCTTATTTCTTCAAAGTGTGGCTTTTGGAGAGCATGGCTGAATAGCAGGTGACTCATAAATGTCTATTTTAAAGATGGGCTCTAGTTAGTGTGTCACACAGGAACCAGACAATGTGTGAATCCACTGGTGAAAGCCAGTGACATGATCCGGTGGGGAAGAGACCATCAGTCTCGGTGACGGAAACACTATGGATACTGAAAGTGGAGGCAGGAATTCTCTGCATTTTTGACTTCAGAGTCATTCAGCTGAGAAAAGCCAAAATCCCCAGCTCCCTCCTCATTTACTTATTCACTTGCAGACTTTGAGGATTGCAGAGTTGTTAGATCATGTAACCCGACCTTTTCAGCTCTTGGACTCAAACAGAGTTACTCAAAGCGATGTTTGACTGAAAAAAAAAAAATCTTCCAGTATGATACTCAAGTAGCTGAAAGACTTTTACCCTCTTATGCTGAAGTGCTTTATCTTTCTTTTGGAGAAACTGCCTCTTCTGAAGAGTCTTCTTTCTCCAGAATTTTTTGTCAGAGTTGGACTGAGTTGGGCTGACAGTCTTCCCAGCTGCATTATTGTTCATTCTCTTATCTTCAAAAGCGACATTTGCTTATATGCACAAGTCCTGTCTGAGCTGGCAAGACAGGAAAGTCCCTGTGTGTCTGAGCAAGGGTACAAGGATGCTGCTGAGGACTAGGAAATCCCACCTGGAGCCTCTACATTGTGCAAATGTCCAGGTTTCCATGCTGAGTGAGGAATCAGTCAGTCCAGCTGTCACAACACTGCTTAGTAGTGCGTGATTAGAGCAGGGTTTATTTGTATAAGAAGTACATGAAAGTGGTCGAAGTCCTCCCTGACAGAGCATTTCTGTGGGGAAGAGAGAGGGGTCTTTGAGGATCCTAAAGTGAGTAACAGCACGGTGACAACGTGAGTTCCTAGACAGTTTCGCTGGAGCTCAGGAGTGACACAGTGAAGTGAATACAGGTAGTGCTTTGGTGCAGGTGATCTTGGGGAAGGAAGTGGATGGTGCAGGTACCTGATCCTATGCTATATGACAGAAGAGGGCTGACGCACCAAACTGGCCTTTGAAAGGTAATACCAATCTGGTTGCTTCTGGCTGACCAGAGAGACAATATCAGACCACCAATATCTTCAGCCTTTTATGAAATTATGGTGCTTGTTCACCTGTCTGGACAGCTGCACACCTAATACCAATGCCTTTGGCCAGGCAAGAGCAGCTGAAGGCTCTGAATAGGTACAGGAGTAAGAAGTACACAGATTCCTTCTTGCAGCTATTCCTGACTATTGCTCAAATTTCCCTACCCCTCAAAACCAAGCAAAACAGAATCTGATCACATCAAATCCAGCTGCACTGGGCTCTCTCTCTGTCCCTCTTTGCTTTTGCACAGCCTTTGGCAGTGCTTTTTCCCTCAGCTTTTGATCCTCTTTCCTCTCTCCTGTGCACACCTGGTTTCCTAAATCTTAAAAAAAGATGTACCCGAGACACAATGACAGATCTCAATGTATATAAATAGAGAGATGAAATTAAACTTCAGCATTCAGATGAATAATGATTTTGTGGTTAACCATTATATCACTACCATATCCTAAAGCAAGTAACACACCTACTGGCCAGCACGCTCCGACCTTCATTCTACATGCAGCAGCAATAAAATACCCTTTTTGGAAATAAAACACTGTGAACTGGTAACCTTGCAGTAGGTAATTTTGGAGTTTTAGTGACAAATTCTTGTTTAATGTGAGCATGAAAGGTGAATCAGACTTCACACATTTAATACGTACTGATCGATGTGCTATGCCATGTTAGATAATTACTGTTGTCTTGTGTTGAACACCTCTATTTATACATGCTGCTGCTTTTCTCTTCTTTTCATGCAGATTCTGACCTTTTTGCTGAGGCAAGGCAACCTTTGTTAGTGTGTAATGACAGTAGACTTTATTTTGTGTTGCTCTGCTGACTCAAACTATTTAAAAAAAAAAAACAACTGAACTAAAAAGTCATGTAGCAATGTAGAAAGTTTGGGAAGCCCTTGGCATTTAACGAATGCTTCATTGGATTATGTTAAAAATTGCTTTTTCTGGAGACTTCTGTTTCCACCGTGACCATATGAAAAGTTTTTCGTGAGCCAGAGGATCGTGGCAGAGAGGAGGCTGACTCTCTTGGGAGGCTCTTTTGCTTTGCTGAAAGGTGAAAATGTTAAACACTGTGAACTTGCTCCAGAGACAGTCATCACGATAACCGGTAGCAGAACCACAGCTATTTTCACTGAAGAGTTCCTCCTGTTAAATCTGAGATCAGTGGCATTTACTGATGAGCACTAGGTGTGTGTAATACAGGTAGAACCTCAATCTCCAAAAGCCTAAATTTTAAAGAGGCTCCAGCCTACGTAGTGGACAATTAAAGAGACTGTAGGTAATTTATAAGATTGCAAACAGATATTTGAAGTTGGTTTTATTTGGAGAGTTGTAGCCTAGTTATCATGAGAAAATGCTCACTTGAAACTCTGTGACAAGCCACTGTCTGCTGGAAGTGGTGTGTTGTGGTGAAAGCTGTTTGAGCATTAAGAACTGGAAGGCTCCAGCACAGCAATTAGCATTATCTCATGGCAAGTCCAAGACATTTCTTTCTTTCCCTGTATGTCAGTGTGTGATCTAGCTTTAAAAGAATTTGGGAGACCCAGCAGTAAGAAGCCATGAGACCAAGGAATGAATTGTCCACTAAAATGACAGGAAATGTCTCTGTCACCCTTTAATGCTCTTCTCCACTCAGGGTTTCCCTGGGAGGGACTGCTGTCTGAAGACTTCACATGGCTTCACTCAGGGCTTCCATCCATCAGCAGAGGCATTCCAGCAGAAGCAGATTATGCTCCCACTGCAGATGTGGTTACCACCCCAGCCATTTTTCATGGCCCTCCAACTCCTTGGGATCCCTGGATCCTGCAGAAGAGTTTTGTGCAAAGTCACTCCTGGGCCACCACACTTCCTGGACCTGGATTAAGGTAGCCTTCACTTTAGGCAGGCTATATTAGATTAGGGCAGGCAGCAGGAGGTCAACAGACCTCATGAGAGCATTGGTGTTGTCCATGGGGCTGTTCTGTTGTAGGGACTATCAAGTCAGCCACAGACCAGCAGGTTTCCAAGGTCCGTCATCAAATGTGGGCGCAGGACAAAACTGTGGATGACCGCAGGTCACACAATGTGCAACCTCTATCACTCTGCCCTCCTTGGCCTGCAAGGGCCCTTTGCAGAAGGGCAGCAGGGCAGCATCTTCTCTTGCTCAAAAAGGAGCAAGCACAGAGATGCCTGATATGAAAAATAAGATGCCTTCATCGTCTGAAGCAGGTCCCATGCTCTCTGTTTCATCTTTTCTTCTTGTTTGCACTTTTCTCTCAGTATCTGCAAACTTTCACAACCTGCTCTGTACCTGATGCTTCCTAATTCTCACATGCCATTTCCTTCACGCAGACACTTCATAAAGGTCTCTTCACTGCCATGTCTCTCAGTAAGTTCTAAGTCTGCAACCTCTGCTGTTCTGCCCCTTACACTTGCAAGCACCACTCTCTGTCTGAAACCCAGGATTTCTTTCACTCAACTCTGTGGTGAGACCCCACTCTGCTTCCTCGCACCTCTTTAGCCAGTCTTAGTTTCAGCTGAGAAACTGAGAGCAGGTGGAAACCGCAGGGGAGGCAGAACAAGGATGGTGGTGGGAGCAGGGGTGAGCTCTCCCCGGCCATTCTTGGTCTGCTGGGCAAGCAGGGTTTTTACAACACAGCTCTCTCAGAGACACGGTTCAGAGGGAAAGCCTTGGCTGGTACTACTACCAGTTGGTGGCCAAGATAAAGCAGGGACATAAGAGGGTGAAAGTAGACATGGCAAGACCCGTGGCTGGTCAGACACTATTATCCTTCAGGATGATAGCATCTCAGATTTCATAGAATGCTTTGGGTTGGAAGTGACCTTTAAAGGTCATCTAGGTCCAACCACCCTGCAATGAGCAGGGACATCTTCCACTAGACCAGGTTGCTCAGAGCCCCATCCAATCTGACCTGGGATGTTTCTAGGGATGGGGCCTCCACTACCTCTCTGGGTAACCCATTCCAGTGTTTCACTGCCCTTGTTGTAAGAAATTTCTTCTTTATTTCTTTCTGGTCACAGCAGTCCTCCCTGGAAAAAGCCACTGCACAGCAGACTCATGCCTGAAGTGAGTTGCTGTGTCTTGCCACCATTTCTGGGTTTTGCTTTTCCTGATTTTACTGTTTCATGGTCTTGTGGGCAATGATCGCTGCTGTTGCTATATAAATTAGAGCTGGGCTGTTTCTCTTAATTACTTACTGCTGGCATGCTAAGGCAGGATGCTGAGATCTGGGGGCACAGCCCCTGCAGAGCCAGACATCGGCAGAGCTGTCTGTGGCTGCGGGCTGGGCCAGGCTGTCTCCCTTGGGGAAAAAATGAGTACAAAAGAAGTCACATCTTTAAATGAGAAGGGATGGGGAAGACTGGGAGCAAGAAACCCATAGTTTTAGCAGATTTTACATGGAACATAAATCCTCCCTGTCCTTCCCACTCCATGAGCACATTTTTGGGTAGCAGCATCAGCATTGCCCTTTCCCTCAGCCATCCCTCCTGGCCACTTTGGCACACAAAGGGCAGGAACATGTATTCCTCCCCCCAAACCCTTCAGAAATTAGGTCGTCATCCTTTCCAGAGCCATAAGGCAGCACTGGGACTCACGCCCTGCATGTGTGCCTGCTGAGAAATATTTCTGCGTTGTCTGCAGTGGAAGTTAAGAGGGGACAACACCAGGTGCCACATGAAGGCAGCCTTTGTGCTCATGGCTGCCCACCATGACGACACCATGAGACGGGGGCCGGGGAACCCCTGCAGCTCCCTGGAGAGGGCAGGAGCATTGAGCATCGACTGTCTGAGCCCAGAGTCTTCTCAGCCTGCCTTCTGGTTGGACAGGGGCAGATTGGTTGGTTGCGATATTTTAGATGTGGGGGATGCGAGGAGAGAAGCAGCCTCTTCTCCCACACCAGAATGGGGCAGACACCCCTGATATTTTAGGAGCAGGTCAGCTGAGTATTTGCAGCCAGCTCTGCTCTCTCTCTCAAAGCTTTAAACCCCCAGTTAATGTAAATGCCAGCCCGAAGCCTCCAAACCTGGTGGCCCCCATCTTTGGGGCAGGTGGAAGGATGGGGAGGACTGACACATCCACAGCTTCTGCTCAGTGCAGAGCGGGGCTGGTCTGTCCCTGACCACTCCACACTCCCATGCACTGTACTGCCCATGCAGAGGGCCACAGGTCAGGGGTGGGCCCGCTTCTCCTGGGCAATGCGTTAATAAGAAATATGCTTGGTGTTCCTGCTATTTCACTAGAGGGTCTGGCAGCCTTTAAAATTCAGGTTTGCAAGCTTACCTCTACAATGAATGTTTTGGAAAATGTAGACATTTTTTGGGCATTCTGATGAGCTGGCCTTAGGGCTAGAGTTTTAAAAGAAACACCAGAAAGTGTGTGAACTGGAATAATATAACGTGAATTAGCAGTGGGATGCACCATTTCTGCAGACTGTAGCCTCATGCACCATATGCCATGTGGGAAAGCAAAGGTAGCAAGGGGTTATTCTCAACATGCCGAAGGGCGTCTCTTCTGCACTGTGTAAAGTTTCCTTGCTTTGCTGTCTTGGCAATGCCCCTTCCCATGGCATGTCAGGATACTTTCTCCAATGGAGAGTGAGATGCATTAGGCTACAAGGAATGTGGGAAAGGTGTTTCCTATCTCCCTGCTTGAAACAGCTCTGCCTCACTCCTATCCCTGGGGTCACAGGGGGGACAAGAAGTGTGGGGGGAACGGTGGACAGATATGAAACCTCTGCTCACACAAACAGAACACCCTGGGCCCACAGTAAAGCTGTATGTTTCCACCTCTCTGCAGCTGCTGCGGGTGGGAAGCTCTCTCTGCGTGGCAGCCCCCTGACCAGGCCATTGCAGGCTGCAGGTCCTGTGCAGCTGCAACTCCTGCTTCTGGCTGGCTTGCAGGACCTGGGCAGGAAAGCCTGTCTGGGTGGCTCTGTGAGCCCACCTGGAAGTGTTGGTAAATGCTCAATTAACCTTGCTGTCCAAGAAAAATGTAGAAGTTTGGATAAGGCTCCAAGCTTGTCAATGCTGAGGTGTTTCTGGCTGTGCAACCACAATATCTTGTCTGAAAGCTGGTAGAAAACTATGGAAGAGTCTCTCAGCTCTAATTCTGCAGGGAGTTTCTAGCCCTCCGTGCTTGAAGCAAGGCTGACAACATGGGAGGTGGAAGGGGCAGATGGAGCACAGTGGTACTGAGCTCAAAAGGGGTGGCAGAGACCAGGGTGTCTACAGCGGATGGTGGGAGAGCACCTATAATCACTTTTCTTTATATATATGGGAGAGCTGACAGCATGAAGTATTTCTCCTTCTTGGTCTTTCTCCCTTCACCTAAGCAGCGACTCTGAACTCGCTAAACACACATGTCAGATGCACTTGGAGTACGGTCAAAAAACCCTAGGCACCAGACAATAGCAGGGACGAAGCCAATATATTATATAGCTTTTAGGCACCCATCTCACAGCTTTCCTGGAGTCAGACTCATGGTTTGGGAAATTAGAAGAATGACAATATTGAAATCTATAATTAAAGACAGAGTCGAAAAGCGTCAGCAGCTGCCATCAGAATGTGTGCTGCGGGCAAGGCAGGAAGGGCCCTGCGTGGGAAAAGGGGAAGGGGCCCGAGGGGGGGATGAAATCCTTCCCACGCTCGGATCCGGGCGAGTAAAAGGGAGCAGATACCGGCATCTGCAAGGGATTCCGCAGGCGACACCAAGACGATAGGAAAATAAAAACCCATTGTCGCCACATCGTGGCCAAGGGAAGCCGCTCATCTCTGGCGTGGGGAGAACAGCCCTTCGCCCTCTCCGTCGAACAGAGAAGAGCTGTACGTGGATGTAAAGCCCCTGCTGCCAGCACAGACCCCCGTGGGCTCAGAGCCTGGGATTAGCCCCCAACCTGCTGCATCCCAGATGGAAAGGGTTAGGTCAAAACGCATGTTCGCTAGGTGCAATCCCTTCTGGACTTAGAGCTGGGCTCTTCCTGGGGTGTACGAACTCTCATCCACGCAGCTGGTTCTCCAGCGGCCCCTCTGTGGCACACCGCCGCAGTGTAAGGCAGAGGAAGACAGTGAAAGCGCCTGTACACAGTCACTGGCACAGTGGTGTGCATTGCACGCTCACAGAGCCCTCGCTTCAGCTCTTGCCCTAGCCAGGAGAGCAGCTCTTAGGCATCACCCGCTCAGGTACCGAGGGACTGCACCGCTTGCCTGGTGGCTCACGGTGAACGATGAGGGATGCTGCAGCTGGAAGACGCAGCCTGGCTTGGTACTCAGGCTGGACGCTCAGCTGCAGAGATCAAAGCGATGGGAAACGTGAATTTCACATGACGGGGCAGCTCAACCTGTCGACCGGGCTGAGCACCAGCCTGGTAAGGAGCGAGCACGTTAAAAATGGAAACTTCTTCCCGTGAAAGCTGAAATGACAAAACTGCTCCCAAGGCAAAATCCTCTGAAAAAAATTTTCCTGTTTGAAGAAAGTGATTTCTTCACTGAACAAAAGAAGTTCAGCTTGTTTATTCCCAGAGCTGGCTTCTGTAAAGATTACAGTATTTTGACTTGTTTTTTCCCCATTTTTAAGTCAAACAAAAAATTGTCATGTCTTGATGCAAGTATTTTAGACACATTTGCTGAATCGAATCGAGCAGCACTTCCAGCCCCTATGAACATTTCAGTGTGACACTCAGCTTCAGAGCCACTTGGAGCTACATAGGTGTCCTCAGCAGCTCTGTGGTGAGACCCCATTATTGCTTCCTATCCACAGGGCTCTCTGCCAGCTCTTCCATCTCTTTAGTCCTCTTCATGTTCCCCAGATTGCTTAATTTCCCCTCTTTATCATGCATTCCTTGAAGTCCATGTTCTCTTGTCCTGGTGTTTACCAGCTCTCTCTGCATGCCCTGTCACCTCCACTGCCACCTCCCCGGCCACGTCCCCCACTGCTACCCAGCTCCAGCTGCATTCCCCAGATCTTCCCCCCTTATTCCTGCCTCTTGCCTGTGCCCAAGGCCAGTTCCGGTGCACACTTTGCCCTGTGCCTTCCACAGCCTCTGCCATGTCCCCTGATTTCTGCCAGCACAAATCCCTGCAGTGTTCCTAAAAGCCCCAGCTTCGATGGTTGAGGTCGCTGCTGGATGGGATCAGTTTGTGAGCCAGCCCCTTTCTAAATGACTCCCAATCAGGTAGGCAACAAGTAATCTGGAGAGGTGGGCGGATGCTCTGGTGATCACAGTAATACCCATAACAAATACAAAAGCAAGAAATAACAACCATCTCTTCAACAAGCAGATCTCTCCAGTATGAAGGAAAAGGGAAGCAGTGATCCCTCAGACTGCAAGCACAGCCAGGAAAGTGATTTCTGATCCAAATTCCTCTCAGCTGCTTTCTTTCAGGCGATTTAATACAAAAAGATTAATTTTCCCCTCTCGTGTGCCCGTGTCTCCCCTTGCTGCCTGGCAGGTGACAGGGAGAAGGACGGGGCCCTGCCAGGAGGCTGCGAGCAGCTGCGAAGCGCAGGGAGGTGCGTTTGCAGCACACACACATTAGAGGGCTATCTAATGCAGTTATAAACCGCACAGCAGAAAGGCACAACATAGGGGCTGGTCCTTGCTGTGAGACCAGAAATGACAGTCCGTTAACAGCCATTTCTGGCATTTGATTTTCATTTCAGTGCAAAGAAAAGTACAGGGGCAGAAGGGAGAAAGCAAGATTTTCAGATGAGCCCATCAGCACAGGGCGGTTCAATGCCAGGCTGAAATAACCCAATAAATTATTTGGAGGACTGGCCACGCTAACCACAGCTGACCACAGGACTGCAGCAGCAAGTCCCAGTGACCACCCTGTGTGATCTCTGTATCCAGGCATGTGTAGCCCAGGGTCTAAGACCCACGGCAATCTTTACCAACTGCACACACCAGGACTCTGGCTTGCTAGAAGCCCTGGGACCTCTATATAAAGTGAGCAGGTCATTCCTAATTTACTAACTTCACTCCTATTCCTGAAGAGTATTGCTTTTACATGAAGATTTTGCACAGCTCTCATAGACCATCCTCTTTTGCTTTCCCTGTACCTTCTTTTAGCACTCTGAGATGAAGTGACTGTGCTGTGTGAGTCCCCACTCAATGGGCTGGAGCCGCACCTTCCAAGCAAACGCAGTGCTGAGAAACCTCCTGGCTGGATCGTGAAGGGTGGCTGAAGGCAAACAGACGACAAGGAAAGAGGCTGCCCACAAGATCATAGTTTCCGTTGCTCATACTTGGAAGTGGCTTTGCAGGGTATCTGTGGTCATCAAAACCATCCTGGCCCAGCTGCATTTTCCTGCTGTGGCTTGTCTCTCATCATCATGATGCGCATACGCTGTGGCTTATTATTTGAGTGCAGCATTTATCTGCACCTTTCCTGGTACAGTAAATGGTTCTTCTAGTTATGTGACCTCATTTTCAAAAAATAAGACTCGCTTCCCAGAACCCCAGCACTAAAAGGTCACAGTTTCTCTTTGGAATGTAAGCGGTGAGTGGGGAGAAGTCATCTCTTTGCCTAGCATCGAGACACCAAGGCCAATGACCCAAGCTCATGAGGTTAGCCCACCAATGAGCTCAGTGCAGGGGGAAAGTCTGTTGCCAGCACATCTCCAAAATATAGTTCTGCGATTTCTCCATTTTGTTTTGGTAGCAATTGCCAGGCACCTGCCATGCTGCGTTAGGGACTTCTGCATGATAGGACTGTGCAGGCGTGGATTACCTTTAGCCAGGATTGGTAATGCAAGAAAGCAGGCTTAGCAGGTTAAGAAGTTATCTTTCTGGCTCCCTCTGAAATGAAATAGTGAAGTCATTATCTGCTAATGCAATAGGAAAAATCGCTACTCTCATATTTCATGAATCTCAATTATTATATTTCAAGAATGAACTAGTGGAAGAAAACTGGAAGTTGCATGCAAGACAGGAATTAGGCAATTGCCAGGCTGAAATTCTCATCCCGGGGCCAGGTGCTTGAGTCCCATAATACCACGGTATGGAAAGCACTCATATAATAGAAGTGGGTAGCAGCCAGCCTTTTGACCAACAGCACAGGAGTCATGAAATGAAAGGCTGTGTCTGAAATCCTGTGCATGCCCTGGCTTAAGTGACCTCCTGTAGGCTTGAAATGGCCACCAACTACCTCTGTGCTGGTAGATGGTCCCCATTCGCTGCGAGACAAAAGGAGAGTGTTTACCCAGCTTGTCAGTAACGCTAGTGCAGATGTTTTTATCCTGCGTAGATGCAAAATAACATTTGCTGCATGTTGACTGTAGTTATAGAGTTATACTAATATATGAAGTTATATTAAAACTTCAGTGTTTTTCTGCTTTGCCAGGTGGCATGTGAACAGTTATATGCCCTCATGCAGGGAAGACATCAGTAAACTCATCTTTCTGTTGTTAATTACTGAAGTGATCAACTGCCATTTGAAACGGGCTTTGTTTTCTACACAGTTTCTGATGTTGTTCCCCCACAGAAGTAAAAGAGATGGCCCAAAGGCAAGTTCCACCTGAGACACCCACCAGATGCTGCCTGAGCTGATAGCCACTCCGCTGCTGCAGGGCAAGTCTGGCTGGGCGGCGTGTGGAGCAGTGCAAGCTGCACTCATCGTGCTGCTGTCCTGCAAAGGATCTGGTAGCATCGGTGTCCGCCGCTAAGCTTTTTTCTGCTTTGTTGAGTATTAAAGATAAGAGTAAAAATGAAGACAAGCTGTGGCCAAATTTCCTCTTAGGGTACCTCTTCTTGAAAGAAAAGCAGAGCAGGATTTTAAAAAATGGCTTCCTGATGTTATATTCCTAAAACCTTCTGTAAGCTTTAAAATGTTAAGATGCTGGCGAGAGGCAGACATCCTGTGTGGCATCCCCAGATGTTCTACAGCTATTCATAGACTTATTTTCTAACCACAGGCATTGGTTTGAAACAAGTGCATACGCACTTCCTGGGGCCTCAGAAAACCCTGCACAGGCCATAGAGCGAGGCTGCTGTGCTAAGAGAGTGCTTATGTCTGCGCCTGGCCGGGTTCTGTCAGCTAGCTAGCTGCACTGTGTAGTTCGGGGCGACAGTTTGCCTGCCCAGCGTCACTCTGTGTGTGTGCTTGGACATGAGGACAAGGCAGTATCTCATCAGGAGAGCATGTTCCCACTTAGAGGAGGCCCTAGATACGCTCCCCTGGGGCAGCTGTTAGGAAGTGAAGAGTGTAGTACACTAGAGTTTCTAACTCTCCAAGAAGATGTTTTTAAACTTCCTAACAGTGGGGGGTTTGGGTGGGCTTTGGCCCTTCCACACATTTTTTTTACGGTTGGAATGGTCTCTGGTCTCATTTTCCATCCCACTGTGGTGGGTTGGAGAGCTGTCTGAGCCTGCTTTTGGGCTTCGTCACTCATTGGCCTGGGGTGTCTCCTCATCCTGCCACTCCTCCAGCATCTCCAGCCTCTCGAGCCCTGGTGGGAGTTGGGACCAGACCCTAGGCAGAGCCTGCGGCTGGGACATCACAGAGGACAGGACCTCACACCAGCTGGCCATCGCCTGTGCCTGCCACTGATGACCTGAGTTCACCATGGCTTAAAGCACATCTTTTCCTCATGTCAAACAGTTAAGCTGCAAATCTTCTGGCTTACAGTTTAATTCTTAAGGACCTTTCTTGGGTGCAAGCAGACACACAGATACAGCATGCACTTCATAAGATTTGTTTTTCACTTTACAGCTCACAGGTTGCATGGATCTGTACAAAAAACAACTAACTCTCCTTGCACTTAACTGCCTCAGTTTTCTCAATAACTTGCAGAGTCCCTTCACTTGGGAGTAAGCCCACAGTTTGCCTTTCTTCATTGCTAAGTCATCCACCCTCACTTCACTGGCACATTCTGATGGTCTGCCCTTTCTTACTCAAAGCAGGAACCTTTTCTGTGCCACTTCATATCTCGCCTTTCTAGCGTCTTCTCTGACGTCTTTTTCTTTAGTGATTAGGAGCTTTCTGTCTCTGTCTTCAGCCTTCTGGCTAGAAATAAGATAAAAACTGGTTTTCTTGAGCAAGAAACACCTGTTGCTGAGACCATTTTTATCCTGGGAGATCACAATTGTTATCTACCCATCTGTGATTTTCTCTGATCTAGTCCTACACGTTACAAGTCCCAAGACACTCAAAATAACAGCAATTCAAAAATACCCTCGCTCCAAGGTATCTGTCAGAAGTCATCTGTTCCTTCCCTCTTATCATCCCTTCTTACTCCTCATTCTCTTGTCTTTTGCTCACCCTTGTAGGCAGAGCAAGCAAATTAGGGCCAATCTCACAGCGCAATGGCATGAGGAAGGTGGATGGAGAAGGCACTGTGTTTGCTGGTAGCCAGGAGGAACGAGGGATTTTCATTCTTAGAGGTGGTTTGATGACAAGAGCCAGTTACAGAAAGACAAGGTCTATGAGCAAGGGCAGTGGGCTGCACAGACAGACCCCTCAGCAGAAACCTGCTCAGAGGTACAGGATCCCAAGAGATAAGCTAGGAAGCACTTGGTGTTGAATGAGAACCAGGCATTAATCAAGCAGTGATTGCTCTCCAGATGAAATGTAAAAAACTGGGGGACTTGACTGAAAGACAGCGGAGCAATGAGAGGGAACATGTGCTGAAGGAGTTGGACTCAGGTGGACTCCCATGAGCAGGAGCTGGGGGGCACAGAGGGCAGTGTGACCTGGTCAATGGATCAGTTGAAGATTAGATCCTGTGTGGAGGGAAGATAAATTCAGGAGCCACAGTAGACTTCAAACGAGCACAATGAGGTATCTGTGTCTCGAAAAAAGCAACACCTGGACGGTGACATATCACAGTTTGTGTGAAATACCACCCACCACAACTGAGATGGCTCATTCGGGCTAAGATTACATGACCGACTAATAGCAGTATCCAAAACGCAGAGATACTTTTTAACAGTTTACATAGTGAAAAGTCAAAAGAAAAAGTTTTGCCTCATTTTAAAGAGTCAGGGTACAGGCTGAGACAACCGTGTGCTTTTGGTAGGGAAATGTCTAATCTTTCTTCTGCAGACTCCTAGGGCAAAGTCTCCAGGGAGTTCTCTGGGTCTCAGACAGAACTACAACTCATCAGTGCTACTGAGAGGATATTAATGAAATGAATTATTGCAGATGTTGTATCATTGTTCATTATTTTGACAAAACTGAAGTAATTCTCTCCAAGTTTTGGTAAGTGAGAGGAAATAAACAGAGGGAGGAGAGGGGTAAGACCATGGAGATATTCATGAGTACAGTCTCTTGAATATTTATTATAATCACGAAAGGAAAAGAAAAACTTCCAACAAAAAATTAAACAAACAAAATCCACTTGGTATACAGAATTCACATACAAACAGAATATCCAATGGAATACACATGGTCTCTACGTCCACATAGAATTAAAACTCTGCACGTGGATAAAACTTGTACTTCATGTTCAGACAAGAGCTCCCATGGATATATGCAGAAGATTCACAAAATTTGTCACCCAGCAGCATTTTAAACTAACATATTTTTAGAACCACAGTAACTATATTGCAATAAGAGTCGGGGGAGGAGGGACGGATTGAGTCTCACCCCCTCACAAATGTATCCTAAGCAAGTACTTCAACCTTTCTTCAAGAACAATTCAGCAAGTAAGTTAACTTGAGGGAGCCGGAACAGCTTCATATTTTCAAGGTAAGCATTTATCTTTGTGTATGTAATCACATGTCTATAAGGAATAAAAAAATGCTAGGTAAAAATTATCTGCCAGCCCTTGAACACTCAGGTCACTTTGCAACAAAAGGTTTAGGCAAACCATCCTCAGTCCTGTAGCAGTCTGTATATCTCTGTTTAAGTGGTACCTCACATTATGACTGTTGCTTTGTCTGCTGCTCAGCTACAAAGATATTGAGAATTTCCATTTTTTTATTAAGCAATCTGGTCTGTGTAATTTTGCAGAAGTTTTCATGACAGAAGGTATAAAAACATGGAGAATTTTAAGGGCTGCTCTGGTCATTGCAAATACTGCCCTGTGCCGCTTAATGCAACCTAGATACTTTGCTTTCTCAGGGAAACTATCTGATACATAGGAAAGGAAATCAGTGATACTGGTTTCCAGCTGGACTTAAGAGTTTTCTTCTTTTCCTGATCAAGCTAATTTAAAAAACAAACAAACAAACAAACCTAAATAAACCTTGTACATTGTCACAAAAATGTGTCAGATCAAACTAAAAATCTACTTATGTGCCTTTCAGTGTGGTACAAATGAAAATAATTTGTTATGAAAGTTGTTCAGCAAAACAAGTTACTCCCCTTAGCCCAGACTCAGTGGACCAACTCCATTTAGCAGTCTCCCAATGCGGGTGATACATTCCTATGAAACCAGAGAGGCAGCAAGCATGAACAGAATGAGCTTCTCTGCAGAGTCTGTGGGTACAGCTGGGAACACACAGCAGATCAGTGATAAGGGTTTAAGGTCCTAAATGTACCCAAGGGTTTTGCTGAGTAGTGATGGCCTTGCTCATGGGCCTAGACAACTGTTAGAAATATGCAAGGATAACAGGAAAGGAAAAAGAAATGATTTGATGTCTCCTTTTAATTTCACGGCTAGATTCTGGGCTGCATTTTGTTTCCGTTTATACCTCAGCTTTACTGTTAACAGTGGAGCTGTTCAGCATTGAGGGCCATGTAACAGTTGAGTGAAGAGTTTGGGTCAATATCTTTCAGGATGTATATTCCATCTTTAGGATCTAGAAAAGTTAAGAAACTTAATTGGCAGAAGTGACTAATTAAGGTCACCACCCACTGTGCTGGACCATTTTGACTGTGACCTTCAAGCTGTTTCCAAAAATATTAACTTAGGGCACCAACTGAAGTTTGCTGAGTCAGCTGAAATAGTATTGGCTACTCCTATTTAATATTTCAGCTAAGTATTACGAGTTAAGCGTATCAGATTAAAGAAAACATGCTTACATGACATTATGTAATACAGGCAGACAGAACATGGAACTGGTTCTTTAAGAATAAATAACTCACCGTAACTGCTAAGCTCTAGGAGGTTCTTTTAATGCTTCTAAAGAACATGCTTAAAAAATATAGACAGATAGTTTAGGAATGGTTACAAGCATCTTCTGACTGAAAGCGCTGTCCCACTAGTGTTGGTGTAACATGACAATTTTGAGAAAGGACACTCACAACTCTAAAAGTAAAATTGACATGCACTTGCAGTAAACATACAAATATCTTTTACCATTGTCTCATATATGAAAAATAGTTTAAATGCTTATGAATAGAGTATTCTTACACTACACTGATAAAGTGTTTACTATGTAACTTTTACTACAAGACACATACATCTACTGGAAACCTTAAGCCACACAGTCATCATCAACAGCCTTATCACACATACATGACACTTCTCCCTTTCACACAAGTTTATATACACTGAGTAAATAATTAAATATTGCACTTATTGGCCCATAATTCCTCAGTTTTGAGGTATTAAAAAATAGAAAACTTATCTATTTTTATAACATATTTTCATGCAACATTTAAGACATCTGAATTCCACAAACACTAGTATACAGGTCCAACTGAGCCACGGCACATCTGACATTACTGACAAAATATCAAACAGGAGTTACAGCACAAACATTTCATTTAACACTAGTTGCAGGTACATGTCAGATTTACTCGAGGAAATTTATCACCAGAAGTGCTAAGCAATCTCTAGCTTTCATTTCTGCATGTTATGCATGATCCTGAAGCTATTGGAATAAAAGGACTTTTGTTCCCTCCTCCCAATCAAATACCAGGTACCTTATTGTATAAATGGCAAGCCATCTACGTCTGCTGGAACCATGGATAATAAACCTACAGTCTGCAAATGTAACCTAGCTGATTTCTGGTGCTAATGAGAATTTATGGATAAATTCCACTGTGGAGTTTAGCAAAGGCTGCGCTGAACATGAACAAGCAAGAGCGGGAACTGAGCGGCAAAGATGTACTGCTGTGTGTATGTGTATACTATACATGTGTAGTTACAATTTCTGCTTCAATGAACATCCGTGGATAAACAAAGTGAAATTAAATAAGAAAATAAATGAAGAAAAAGAAAGCTTAAATTTCAAAGGTCATCTACATTTACCCCTTAATAAAGAAAACTGGTAGAAATCATTCAAATAATTGAAACAAGTTCCTGCTTTACATGAGACTTGACAGAAAATGAATCTTAGAGAATCTGGAGTCAGAGTGTACTGAAGAGGCCACGTGTATGGATTAAACAGTGTAAATCAACATAACTCACTCCCCTGTTGGCATAAGTGAAGACATGTTGCTTTACACCCCCTGAGGGTTTATCTATTAGGATTTACATGTACATGGTCTCACATTGCTAAATCTGTCATCCTAAAAAAGAACTAGGCTCATGCAGTGTGTGTCTGTGTGAAACAGGCCAAGGAGGAACCTGTCCATCAACAGAACAGTAATTTAGTTGACGCCCTTAAAAATGCAAGTAATAAATCTTGCCTCTCACAAACAAATATAGAAAAGAGTAGTTGGGGCGGGGGGGGAATTTGGTTGGGGGGCATCTTTTGGAATGCAAATACAGCATAATTTGTCTGCTATTGAAGAAACAAAGGCATCATCATCAGATGTAGAATTTGTACCACCATTTTTTCTTAAAAATTACTATTAAACTCAAAGCATTCTCAAAGTTAGGACCAAACGCCAGCAGATTTTGTGCACCCTGAAATAGCACTTCACTCCTAAAATTAAGAAGGTGCAGGTGGTGCAGCTGCATATACAGAGCTGAACAGACTGGGAAGAAAACGTAATCTTTCAGACTGGTGCTCTGGAAAGGCCACACAGATATAGTTGCTCAGGTAGTTTCTCTAGGCATTACATTAAGTATAAGCACAAAGGAACAAAGAGTTCCAGGTAACAGTCACGTATACAGCTGTTCAGAGAGAAAGAGCATTTTTTTGACAGAAAATCAAGCTACCTCATGTGTATTTCAAACACCAAACAAACACGTCTAAATAAACAACAAACACTAACAACAAAAAGATACAGTATTAAGTAAGTCAGTTGCACTGTAAGGAACAGAATGCTTGTGAACATGAACTCTTATCAGAATCGAAAGCTGGCACCTGACGGTTTGGCGCGGCAGGGCTTGCTGGCTGCCTGGCGGGTCGGTGCCAGGAGGTACCACAGGAACCAGTCACATCCCGTGCTCTTGTGTGCTCCCAGGGTATTTTCCAAGCACTAGTTTGTTCATGCACCAGGCAAGACACTGTCAGAGCATGATAAGGCTGGTGCATTACCCGTGCAGAGGATTAGCCTGCTGCTGAAAGCTTTAGTCTAGATCATAACTTGGAAAATGGGTTGTGTATATTAGTTCAGCTGGCACTGAGGAGCTCAGGACCCTCTGCCCAGAGGCATCTAATGTCTCAGAAATTTAACATGCTCTGTGTGTCACCTGCTGTATCTCACCAAGTGGCCTAAATCTCAGCTGAAGGGGTTATCTGTGGCTGGACCAATACGGCTCCACGACATTCAGCCCTATTTCAGTGCTGAGAGTGACAACATGCTCATGCAAAGCGTGTGAGTACTTTTTCACCAAGTATTGTGATGAGGCTGAAAATTATTTCGGATCTTCTAGCCCAGGTTTCAGTTTAATGATCAAGACCTCTCCCAACACTAAAATAGATCTCTTTTTAGCCTGGTACTTTCTCTTGACAGAACTGAGCTACACCGGTGGATAGATCAGGGGTCTAACCAAATCCACTTTGTCTCCTCCAACAACTTATGATCAGTGACTATCAGATACATGTGAAGAACAAGCCATTCATTTTGGCCCTTGATCAGGTTGGGATGGGATTTCCAAAAGTGTTCAGCCTAACTCTACTTGCATTTAAGAAAATTGCAGTTCTGTCACACAGGTCAATATGAGCCTACCTAGACTGAAGGAGCCGAATTAGACTGATACAGGCTGCTTTTGGATATTCTACCCTATGAACAGGCCAAGGCATAATTTTAAATAGAATGAAAATCCCAATCTGGCTAGTTCCTCAAGAACTCGACTAAATTTTTAGAGTGTTTGGGGAAGGGATAGTAAGTTACTTCCCAAAAGCCTCTCTGTCTTTTGTATTTATCTGCAATAGCCAGGTTCCAGCTGGCAGAGGTACTGAGATCATGATACCCCTGATCTAAATCTGACCACACTTTATAGCAGAAAACCCAATATTGCTGTGAAACACGGGGCTTCAACAGCCAGCCTGTGATGGAATATCAAAGACTACTTTTCCAACAGTAGATAACCCTGATTGTTAAGAAAAGATCTACTTGAACTTTCGCACATTTTCAATTTCAGAAGAAGGAAGACAGGATAAATTTGGTTTGATGGGATATCAGCAGGTGATCTATCCCAACTTTCTGCTCAAAACAGTGTCAATTAAGAGGTCCGAGCAGTCTGCCCAGGGCTTTAGCCAGTCTGGTCTTGAAAACCTCCAAGGATTGGATGAGAACACTTCAAAAAACAATCTGATTAATTCCAAACTCTGTGACAATGTCTGACTGCCAATACAAAGATCCCAGGAGTTTAAATACTGACTGATTCTCCTGCTGTACTTCAGATGGGCCTTTTCCTTATAACACATGGCTGGCAGTCTAATGAACAGCAGTTCCCCATTCTCCCATCCCATGCAGAAGGTCAGATATACTGGAGGACTGGGAGGTTACTTGTCTCAGAAATGCAAAGGAGAGATTCTTCTGCCCAGACTCTTTATGCAAAATGAAAAGCAATTAATTAATCCTACTTAAGCAAAGAAATATTTCTCTATCACTCAATTTATGTAAAAAGATATATGCTAATAAAATATTGCCACCACTGATTAGAGTCTACATGGTTATAAAGAGGATGGGGTTCTGGATTTCATTGCAATGGAGTACAAGTAAGGTGTGGCTGTAGCAAGGTGCATCTTGGCGTCTTCTTCCCTTGTTACAATATGCACAGGAGAAGACTATTTTGCAGCAAGGATCCCAGAGCAAAGCTGGAAGAATACTTGCACTCGTAGCCATGCTGCATGGTGCAGGATATGTCCAAGCTGATGTAAGACGCGACTACATCTTCCTCTCTCCTTGCCTTGCCTGAGATGGCTCAGACTAATAACACAACCTAAGCCTTTTCTAGAGGACTTGAGGGATGAAGCTGAGTGCTGTCTCAAGGCTTCCTTGCTCCTTGTTCTCCAGCAGGAATAACTGCACATAGCAGGAAAACAATGGAAAACTGCCCACCACCTCACGCGAAGACTCCTCAGCTTCTTAGCACTTATTTTTCCAAAGCAGCTGGTACCTAGTTGGTGAAGAGCTATTAATGAAAGTCTCTCAGCACAGTTATCAACATGTTGCCTTAGACGGGGGAGAGAAAAGCAGCATCCCTGGAGAGAGGCAGAGTTATGGTTGGGCTAGCACATACCTCTTCCACCTGGCTGCTTGTCAGCCTCAAAGAGGACAGTGCTTTCTCTTCATGGAAGTAAACAAGTGAAATCCAGTCTCCATGTCTGCTAGGAAAACAACTGCTTAAGTAAACTAGCTAAAAGGACAGACATGGTTTAAAACCCCAGACTGAAAAAAGAACATTTATCCATGTAAGTAAGGCAGCCAGCATAGGCCCTGATGGCATACCCATTTTACTTGTGTCTATAAGCCTTGTTTGGAAGCAATTTTCACTGCGTCAAAGTGTATATCAGTTATATAGTCAGTTAAAAAAAGTGATCATTTTCTCTTAGTTTGTTTAAGGAGTTATATAAATTGCCTTCAAAAAAAGTAATATGTGTAGAGGGATGTCTGCATTTGTGAGCAGTTTGCAGTACCTTGAGTTACTTCCTTTGTTTAATTTGTCTTCCAATTTTTCCCATTGCAGACAATTTAAGAAATGTCAGCCTTGTCCTAAATTCTGTCTAACTGGAACAATGAACTGACTAACACTTCTTCAATTATGCTGTTTAGTTAAAAAATGTCACTGTGATGCAAATAAAGCAGTTGTACAAAGCACTCCAGGGAACAGATGTAAGAAACTGCCACCAATTACTAGAGGAGTACTTTTTAAAACTGTGAAATATGACTATTTTTAACACTTTTTAAAAAAAGAATTTGTCTACTTTATTCTGCTGTCTTCACAGCCTTTTGCTGATTTTACTAATGTATTCAGCCCAACACTAGAAATATTGACAATTTTTATTACTCCCAAAGTTTTTTAAAATCTTGTGAAATTCTGATTGTCTTGTCAAAAGAGATATCCTCATCAAAGTAAAAATTAGGTCAAACTCCAGTTTGTGGACACCAGCAGCACTTCTGCAATAGGTCTGAGTAAAATACAGGTGTTTGTAGCCAGTGTGGTGACGGTTGTCTCAGCGACTGAATGGGAGCTAAATTCCCGGAAACTTAAGTATGCAGGTTTGACAGCAATATGACAAGACAGTTTTTGGCTACAAACAACCAAGTGTAATGGATTTGGCTCTGTAAGAGGTAATATAGAACTGTGTGTTTTATATCTCGTGCAAGTAGAAATGAAAAGAGCTAGTCAGCCCTTCACTCCTGGGGTAGGTACTAGTGGGATCCCCGTCATCATGGAATGAGAAATTAAGTCCAGTTTCAGGAAGGTGTCAGATAGACATGCAGCTCCCGTGGAAATGTGAACATACTAGCTATCCGCACAGGATGAAGTACCTAATATCTCTGAGGGTCTGCACTGAACACCCATATCCAGTTAGAAACTCACAGGGAAGTTCGGTGGCTTTGGGTCCAGGAACTAACTTCTTTCTAACTTCTGCAATTTCCAGTCAGCCACGATGTGTAACATAATGACTGCAGATTTGCCAAGGCAATATGCTCCAGGAAGTGTCCCTTACACAAATGATCTGGACAGGATGAGGGACTGGCTCACTAGAGGAATACCTCTAAATTGATTTTCAGTTAGGAGAAAATATAAGTGTCATGAGGAAGCTTATCTTAAAACACCTTGGCCACTACCCTAAGGATTCAATTATGTAATTTGAAACTGATGAAGCAAGAGTCAATTCTAGCCAAATGTGGTCCGAGGACATGGTACCAGCTGAAGTAAATGTGATGTAAAACAGTAAAAAGAAAAGATAAACTAATAGCCATCCTGCATGCAAAAGCCAGATGCTAAAAAACGGGTCGTCCTTTCAAACTAATAACCTCTCCAGCTCCGTACGCATACTCGACCATCTGCTGATGTAAGATAAAAGACTTTTCTCCCCATAAATTAATAAGACAGTATAAATAAAGGCATATAGAGCATTCGTAAATACTCTGTTGGCAACAGAACACACTGGAGCTGCCTGTGCTGACAGCTGTATTAACACCCACAGTTGGGCTGCTGTGGAGGAGGGGTGTCCTTTAGCCGTGTGTTCTGCTTGCTGGCAGCAAGGGTGGGATCTGTCTCCAGACTTTCCGACATTTTGTCACAGATGATATCCACAAGTCGCTCAAACGTTTGCTTGACATTAATGTTGTCCTTGGCACTTGTTTCAAAAAATTCAAATCCTAAGAAAACAAACAACACATTTATTTTTGATGTATATTCCAAAATCTCCAATAAATATACAGACTTCTCTTGGGCAAGGATGAGTGGAGAGACACTCAGAAAGCAAACGTGTGAGAGCAGACATATAAAAGGGTGATATTGGAAGAACAGTTAAAATTGTAACACAGAGTAAGTACACTAGTGCTATTTGCTTTATACCAAACCAGATAAAATGATGACTGGCCCAAATACATTCCCTTAGACAAATTCTACTTTAAAATAGTTTAAAAATTGACACTAGTTTGAGTGTATTATTATTTTAGAAATGCCCTGTTTATACAGCCATTGAGAAGGAATAATCTACTGCTCCATCTTTAAGTATTATGTTCGTCTGAGCATTATTCAGCTGGAAACAGCCACTTCTGCCGTGTCGTTAACCTGGTGCCTAAACAGACAACTCCGTTTGGACATAACCAGGTAAAAAAACAAGCAAGACAGGGAAAGAGTTCTGCAATTTGATGTCTACTTAAGTATAGAAGTGACCAAAGGGACTCCCAACGCCACAAGCCAAACTAGTAAAAAAAAATAGACTAATGCGCCAGGAAGAAAACTTCCTTAATTAATTTATGTGGTAGGACTTTTTATCTATCCATTCCCAATAAGATCCTCAAAGGCAAAAATCAGAGCTATCCTTAAGCCAGAAGGGACACTGGAAGCCTTTATGGAGCAGAGCCAGCTTTCCTGAGCTCTGTTCTATGCCCCTGTTTGTCCTCTGTCTCCTCTCCCACGCCTGCCTTCTACATCTGGGCCAGGTTTGCAGCTTGCTGGTCAGCCTGCAATCCAGCAGGTTTCTGCTAGCGCCGAGTCTTCCCATGATCCTGCTTCCTTTGCAAAACATTTGTTTTTTTTAATTTGTTTGTTCCCTAAGCCTTTCCGCCCATGCTCCACCTTTTACCACCATTCCCACACTGCTCACCTGAGGGTTCTCTGGTAATGTAAAGCTCACTCCTGTCTTTCCGTTGCCTAAGGGTTCAGTATTAAAACAGTTTACAAAATGCCTAATCCACTGGTAATCTTACAGAAGTGGTTTAGCCTTTGCACAGCTACTTTTATTCTTTCTGATTAAACCTGAATAACAATGTGCAACTACCACCATGCTTAATTATGAGAAAAATGCGAGTAAGAAAATGTCAGTCACTTGAAGCTCTTGGCAGAAGGGCAGAAAACAGCTTTTTGTGGAATTTTTTCATGTTGTGTGTGTTTTCTAGTGAATGGGCTGATGTATTTTGAAAGGCCACTTGAAATTTAAATGCTTCTTCTTTGATCACATTAGTACTATGTGTTCAATATTCCATCTATATGGGATGTAATGTGCACGTTCAGTGCTATAACTGCTCACCATGTAGCTTTTTGCATGTTTGAGTACTAGCCTGGAATTACAGCAGATAATTATATTCAGCTTGACTTGATATCCCAGCATTCAGTAATAACCAATGAAAAAACTTTACTCTCTGTTCTGAATTTTCTTCATATGTTTAGTTCACATAAGATGCCTTGTGCTGAAATGTCACAAAGTGCTAAATTGTTTAAATGCCTAGAAGCTAAACACAGGCCAAAGTTCACAGGTGGTTTAGATAATAAGAGGTATAAATATTGTACAGGGTTTTTTTTATCATTTTGTCGTACAACTTGTATTAATAACAGCATGAAGTGTAAGGATAACCCACAGGTATCAGTGCACATTGCTGTGAAAACTTTTCCTTTCCACATTTCTCTGGAAAGGAGGAAAACTGTGCATGATGAAAGATTGTCTACAGAAATCATATCCTGGGAGGAGGTTTGAATCTACAGGGCAGTGTCTTAGTTTAGCTTGGCTTACACTTCTCCTATTTTCTAAACTAGAAGGAAAAAGGGGAAAGCCAGCGTAGCCTCACTTGCTACTGGTTTCAGCCCTCCTGCAGAGCTCCATGCAGGGGAAGACTGTTCAGATCATTTGGGGACAGCTTGGGGGAAGGAAGATCCTCCACATTTTCTGTGCTCTGTGTTGAAATCCAGCTGCAGCTCTAGCACAGCAAGAGTCAGATCCTTCCACAACTCTTAGTGTCTGCTCCAGAGGAAGCAGGAGGAAAGCAGCCATGCCAAAGAGGAACAAGCAGGGCCAGAGGGCAGAAGGGTTGAGGAACGGTGAGAGGATGCCTGAGAAATAGCACACCAAAGCCTTGGACAAGACGGCAGGAAAAAAAGGTGAATCTTAAGGACATCTATGAGGGGAGTAGTTTTTACAGATAAGAAGACAGAATAACTGGCATGTGAGATGATCGTGAAATGGTGGATGCGACAGGTAGGTAAGAGACCTGGACAGAGAAGAGCAGAAAGTGCAAGGAAAAGAGCCACAAAGCAGAGACCCACGTTAGGAAATACTGCAACATGGACAGGATCAAGAAAACAGGTCCCCTACCATGGTGAGGATGTTCTGCATAAGAACGCCATGAAAAACTTAGAGGCACCCATTCTCCAGGTAAAATAGAGGCACACAGAGTGTTCAAGCACAAACATATTTATTCAAATAAAATAAAAATAGACACTATAGCTGTGATGAAATCTACGGAATTTCAGTCATGATTTTGATACGAGAAGGAAACTGCAGTCACAGTACTGGTGCAGCTGGGTATCAGGCTATGCCTGCATACACATCCAATCAACTTAGTCATTAATTGCCTGGGTAATTCAAGACCTCCCCAGCTAGACCCTGCATAGATGAGACAACGCACTGACCTGTGAAAAAGTGGCTGAACTCCCAGCTGCCTCCACAACAAAGTATTTGATTTACGCTTTACAGGAACCGTACAGGTAGGAATTTTGGACAGCCCTAGAGAAGCCCCCCAAGCAGCCCCTGCTGTGCATAGACTATCTGATAGGAAGTATTTATATGCCTAAATGTGCTGATAAACATCCTAAGTAGAGGACAGGGCACACTGGTGGGCTCCCCCCAGGCAATTCCTGCTGCAGAATGGATTCAGCTGCAGATAGGTAAGACACTTGTAGATGGTCTGTAGAAACCGTTCTTGCAGATAGAGAAATGGTCACACAGAACAGTCTTCTGAAGCCAGTTCAGACAATTAAGAGATGCTTTGTGCTCAGTTTAAAGCAATCACTGCCAAATGATCATGCTATGTAGTGGGTACACAGGACCAGCCAGATTACAAGAATTCAGCAGAACTGGAGTTACAGTCTGGTTTGATGCAGCCGAAGACACCTTTGCAAAGACCCTTGCAACAGAGGCTTCTGTTGCCATCCAGACAGCAACTGACTGTCCTGTGCAGGGGATTAAATTCCCTACGTGAATGCTAACCTCATGCAAAAGATCCCAATAAATTAGAGTGGTGTTTCTTTTTTTTTTTTTTTGTTTTACAGAAACTCTGTCTGTGGAACAGTTTCAAAGAGGTATGGAGCATATCTCCTAGCAGACTGTGCCTGGAATAAATACCTGAATTCTTGTTGTTTTCCATTTTGTTGTGGAATACTTTGCAGACTTTTATCGCAGTGATCTCTCCTCTCCTTCTGACTCATCTTGCATTTATTTTACTAATAGTGATTAGACACCTTAAGCTTCTAAAATGCCTGCATCTGAGTGCCTCAGATCTATGCCTTTTAATACTTTCTTCACCTTTGTTTCCACGGCTCATTATTAATGGAGAGAAAAGATTTTCCATGTGAGTACAAGCCTGAAGTGAGGCAACTCTCTTGTGATGCTCAGGGCAGCAGAGCTCACAGAACACCATGTTCCCACCACCTGTAATGATTTGTACTACCGATATGGATGAGGTCTGGCAGAGCAGATTACTGCAAAGATACGACAAAGCCCAAGGGGCAAGTGGGTAGGAAAGGCAGAATGCAGATAAAACAGAAAATCCCAGATACCAAAGTGCTGCCTGAACAAATGAACAATGTGTGTGGAACATGCATCAGGATGTTCTAATTTAAATGCCTCCTTTGTGTTTAATTCAGTTTTCCCTTTGCTATGCTTACACTATGTCTCTTTCCCTTATCTACCTTCTTACCAATAGTATTGACTCGAAGGAAGCTGGCAAGGTCCCAGCAGCCCCCACAGAGCACTACAGCCGCAGGGGCCGGCCAGGACACCAGTACAGTTCTGTGTTCACCTGATGAGCTATAATGCAAACAGAGCAGTTTAGATAGCTGCCCTGAAACACATAAACGGTTACTGAATTACTTTGTTCCCTCTCTAGCTTAGACATGTCCTGGCTCTGCAGCGGCTCCTTCATCAATTCTTAGTAACACTTGTTCATGCCTGCTTTTGAAAAATGAGGAAGAAAAAAAAAAACAGAAAGGAGAGCCATATGCAAAGGGAAGAACATTCTGCACACTCTCATCTTCTTGAGAAAATATGGCTTCTTGAGGACACGCTAGCTAGCAAATTTTAAGCACAATTCCACAGGCAATACAGACAAGGGTTATGTTAATGTTTCACAACCTGATCTGGAAGACCTTCTGATTTCAGAATGTTTATCCACAAGCAAGACAATTTTATTTATCACCCCTGATGTCATGATGTTGAACAGATGTCCCCAAGGGTGTGTTCCTGCAGTAACTATCCTCCTTGAAGACAAGCTTGAACTGTGATCCTTAAAGCTGCTCTTGCCAGAGCCTTGTTCAATCCAGTATTTTGAGGAGCAGCAGGAGACTGCAATGCCAGAGCAAGAAGTGGCTGCAGAAAGCTGCTCCCTTTGTAACACAGCAGTGTACAAAAGGAAAATCTAGGAAGCCATGGGAATGAATGATTTTACAATGCTGTGGTATAGAAAGGAGAGGAGCTAATGATGCCTTGTTTCCTTGGATTTGCATCCTGTGGCTAGTTCTGAAGGGGCACTGTGAGGCACTTCTTGCCTGCTGTGAATACTGTCTAATAAGTTTTGCATTCACGTTGCAGGCTGTCAGTCCAGGCAACTGCAAGATCTTTCTGCTCTGCTCAGATGTTCACTTCCTCAGACTGTTAATATCTTTGAGACCTCTACCCCTCTGTCAAAGCCAGACACACACAGGTGGCATGGTTGAAAAGGTCATCTCCTAAGAAACTGGGCTGAAAGTAGCTGGTGACCATTGCTGTTCTTCAAAGTATCTCCTGCACCTGCAACTGTGGCAGCAGATCTGGTTATACCCTGCTCTGTTTTGTAGGCCAGTTGGATGGGACCTCGGCTGTCCAAACAAGCCTGAGGGCTGGACTATGTTAAGAAAAGTATTAAAACAACATTAAGCCCCAAAACAGGACTTTGCTAATATTACCTCCATGAAGAGCAGTGCTTTAGCACCATTCTGGATGAGCTAGTGTAGAAATTGTTAACAGAAATGATATTTATCCAACATTTAGGGTGGCCAAATTTATTTTTAAAGAAAGCTAAAGGGGGACTCTCAGCTCTGGAAGAATGGACAGACTTGAGGGGCAGTTACTGGTACTGCTCTAGAGAATACCTTCTTTTCCAGTCTTTCAGAACAGAAGGTTTCCATATAAATACCAGTTGTACTGGTTTTGATTGTGGCTTCCAGATACCTTTTAAATGAGAGCATTTGGATAATAAATTAGATTCCTGGCAAATAACTTTTTTTTGCTTGTTTACATGAGACATTTGCTGAGCAGACACAACCCCTTGCTTCCAATTGTCATTAAGTAACTTTCCTGTAACATACCTCCAAAAGCGTGAAAGCAAAGGCAGGTCGGCATTTCTCTCCTGTAAAAAATCATCCTGGGTATGGGAGCCTTTCATTGCTCTGCCAATAGCCTGTGTGTGTTGTAACTAAACAGAAGACTCTGTTGTTTGTCAGTGCTGTCAGTGTGTCTCCTTCCTCTGGCACTAACATTTGCCCTTTAAAAAGAGCTAAAAAATGGTGAAAGTTGGAACTATGAAGAGGCATGCTCCTGCACAACCCAATTATTTTCATTTTTAATGCAAAGTTAGATGCAGCCATATGCCTGTGCTCTCAGAGCTGCTGGTGACCCTGCCTTCTGCACCATGGCCTCCAGCCAGCCACAAAGGCAAAACAGAACTCGCTGTTCTAACAAGCTGTGTGCTGAGGTGCCAAGTCCCACTTGATTCCTGATTTAGATGCAAAAATTACAGTCCTAAAAATGGTTCTTCAGTTGCTGCCTAAACTCAAAGATGCCTAATACCCCCAGTGTACCCAGAGATGCCTAATGTACACATCACCCTCTAGGGCTCACACCCCAAGGCAAGCGAAGGTTCACACGAGTCCTCACGCTGTCTCGTGCCCAGCCCTGAATTCAGAAGCCAGTCGTGTTCCTGCCCCATCTCAGCAGCACGCCTACTCTTGCAGGCTTGGTCGGGTCACACAGAACTGCTGGATGCCGAACTGCACCCCATATAAGCACACAAGACTGACAAATGCTCCACTTTCAGGCTTGCTGGGGTGCTAAATGGGTTTAATTTGAAGAAATCTGATCACTTCTCATCGGGTCTCTGGCATCTCCCCAGCATGACCATTATGTATATATATGCCTGAACCAAGAACAAAATGAAAACAAAATAGGCAAGCAGGCTGATTTTGGTTCAAAGTGAGAAATTTTCTTCTCGTTTCAGCAGAATTTATTTTCAAAGCACTGGGAATCAAGAAAAGGAAATAGAGGGAAAGCTGAAAATAGACTTTAAGGAAGACATGGCCCAAAAGAGATGCGAAGAAAAAGGATGCAGAGGGCAAAACCACACCAAAATATGTAAAATAAGGTATGTGTTAAAATCTGAGGAGTAAAATGATGACCTCTCTGAGTAACAACCTGTGGAGGCACACTGATGCCCCGAGCACTGCTGATGCTGAGGCACATAGCATTCAGCACCCTTTGTAGATGCCTGAAAGCAGTATGAGGGATGGCTTCTGCTCGCCCTTGCAAAAGAGAATGTGAGAGATCACCTAGAACGGGCCTGTTTAGTTTTGTTTTCTGACATTGGTTGGTGGCCTCTGGGAGAGACAGTGTGGCAGGATGCTTTTAGAAAGCAGGTGAGTGCACCCAAGGCATGCTCAGATGTGCTGGATACCCCCAGCGATGGGTGACCCCAGGTGGCAGAGTGTAAGAAATGTGGAGGCACAGAAAATCTGATGGGAAGGGCACTACCCTGAAAACTGCTGGATGGAACATATTGCTAGAGGTAGATTTTGGTGGAACCTCACACTACATGATCACCAGAGGTCTCTTCTAGACAGCATTTCTATGTTACAACATCTCCATTTCTCAGAGCCTTAACCATCCTGAGCCAAAAAGGTGGGTAGGAGAAACAGGACCTTACAGAAAAGGTGATCAGACATTTGGGGCAGGTCTTGCAGCAGACAGGGGAGGTCCCAGATGACTAGAGGACTGACAGTGTAACACCCACATACAAGAAAGACCGGAAGGAGGATCCAGAGAACTATTAGGCCTGTCAATGTGACCTCAGTGCCAGGGAAGATTATGGAGTGATTCATCGTGAGTGTGCTCACAGGGCATATGAAGGACAACCAGGGCATCAGGCCCAGCCAGCATGGGTTCATGAAAGGCAGGTCCTGCTTGACCAACCTGATCTCCTTCTATGACCACATGACCTGCCTAGTGGATGAAGGAAAGGCTGTGGATGTCATCTACCTGGACTTTAGTAAAGCCTTTGACATTGTTCCCCACAGCATCCTCCTGGAGAAACTAGCTGCCCAGGGTTTGGATGGGTGTACACTTCACTGGATAAAGAACTGGCTGAATGGCCGAGCCCAGAGAGCGGTGGTGAATGGAGTTAAATCCAGCTGGTGACCAGTCACGAGCAGTGTTCCCCAGGGCTCGGTTTTGGGTCCGGTCTTGTTTAACATCTTTATCAATGATCTGGATGAGGGGATGGAGTGTTCCCTCAGTAAGTTTGCAGATGACACCAAGTCGGGTGGGACTATCAATCTGCTTGATGGTAGGAAGGCTTTGCAGAGGGATCTGGACAGGCTGGATCGATGGGCTGAGGCCAGCTATATGAGGTTCAACAAGGCCAAATGCCAGGTCCTGCACTTGGGTCACAACAACCCCATGCAATGCCACAGGCTTGGGGAAGAGTGGCTGGAAAGCTGGCCAGTGGAAAAGGACCTGGGGGTGTTGGTCGACAGCCAGCTGAACATGATCCAGCAGTGTGCCTAGGTGGCCAAGAAGGGCAACAGTATCCTGGCTTGTATCAGAAATGTTATGGCCAGCAGGAGCAGGGAGGTGATCGTGCCCCTGTACTCGGCACTGGTGAGGCTGCACTTTGAGTACTGTGTTCAGTTTTGGACCCCTCACTACAAGAAAGACATGGAGTTGCTGGAGTGCGTCCAGAGAAGGGCAGCGAGGCTGGTGAGGGATCTGGAGAACAAGTCTTACAAGGAGAGACTGAAGGAACTGCAGCTGTTCAGTCTGGAGAAGAGGAGGCTGAGAGGTGACCTTATTGCTCTCTACAAGTACTTGGAAGAAGGTTGTAGTGAGGTAGGTGTTGGTCGTTTCTCCCAGGTAACTAGTGATAGGACAAGAGGCAATGGCCTCAAGTTGCATCAGGGGAGGTTTAGATTGCAGATTAGGAAAAATTTCTTTACTGAAAGAGTGGTCAAGCATTGGAACAGGCTGCCCAGGAAGGTGGTTGAGTCACAATCCCTGGAGGTGTTCAAAAAACGTGTCGATGTGCCACTTTGGAATATGATTTAGTAGGCATGGTGGTGTTGGGCAGATGGTTGGACTTGATGTTCTTAAAGGTCTTTTCCAACCTATGATTCTATGAAACCCTAGTACCTGGTGCAAGCACAAGTGCAATAGGCATGGTTTGGACCTATGGCAGGATTGCACTTTTGCAGAAACCTTAGAGGTCCCAGTCTTAAAGATATAATGCATTCTGTAATGGCAGTATTTGCAATTAAAAACTAATTGAGTGTTGAAATAATTTATAGCACATGCATAGCAAATAGGAGTCGTACAGAAGCACATAAGCAACAAAAGAACATATATAACATTATATACGTAATTTGCATGCACAGTAAAATGTCATAAATAAATGGAGACATTGTATGTCAAACTGCACATGCGATTGTCCAGAGCCTGTTCAAAGCTCTGTGCACACCTCTGTCTGCTAATCCTTTGCCAGAATGTAAATCAGAATACATCATAAGGACCACGAATAAAAGGAACCATGCAATTCATGCCAACTGTGAGTCACTCTTTTTCTCTTCTGACAAGTGACACCAAACTTTTATGAACAGATGAAGCTTTGAACTCAGCCGAGATGCATGAGGTGAATATGTCAGAAAAGCTGTGTGAGTAATGCAGCTGGCAAGTGTGCATGCATTTTGCTTGCAAGAAGTTCCAAGACTTTTTTGCTAAAATGCTTTAAAGCATGTAAGTGCTGACTCTATTGGGGTTTCACTCAATAGCCAATCCATGTAGTGCTCAAAACAAACATTCACAAAGAGACAAAATAGCATAAGCATTATGTTCCACACCCTTGTTTAAATGTGTTTGCTGTGATTCCAGTGTCAATATTAACATTACGTTAATTAGTTCTGCCTGGTGGCTGGTTTGTCACGTTTCTATATTTTCTCAGTGTGATATCTCTGTGAGGTGAAGTTACATGATTCAACTGAATTTCTATGCTCGTGTCTGTTTTCACCTCATTCTAACATTACTCCTTTAATGATGCTATTATGTTAAACAACCATGAACTAATTTCTGAAAAAATGATGTACCAACTACAAAGAGGACTGAATAGGGTGACAAGGAATGGTTAAGGTGTGAGATGGTGCTTGTGCCTCGAGCAATGAAATAGCCTGGGAATTTCAGCCTGGAGAAAAAGTAGGGCTATGATACAGGTCTGAAACCAATGGTGTTACACAGCAGGTAACAGCAAACAGTTGTTCACTGCTTCTCAGAATATAGCACTGAAGAAACACAAAATAAAACTAGCAAGTGGCTGATTCAAAGCAGAAGCAGACAACTCAGATAAACTGTGCATATTTAAAGGATGTTGTGGATGGCAAGTTTTTATATGGTTTCAAAGACTTCACTGGACAAGTCCATAGTAAAAAATCATGAAAGGGCTACTGAATATAAAAATATTGCCTTTGGTTCATGAGGCCCATGAATGTAATTTGCTACAGTCTGGGAAAGTATCACTGTATGTTTGACTTTTCATGCCTTTCACAAGGAACCTAGTTCTGGCCATTACCATTGGTAAGGTAGTGTGCTGCTTGCAGCTGTGGTCTGTGGTGGTATTGTCAGTGTCATGCTCTATGTCATTAACAAAAGACTTTAAAAAAATCTAAAATGGAAATGAGGAAAATTCTGTTTTCATAGACTTTCTGTTAATTTCCCTTCAAGGTCAGGTCTGGTTTTCTTAACCACTCCTTCTCTCTTTTGTGAACTTCCATTAGTGTTACAAGAGAGGTACTCGGAGCTGCCACGGGATACTTCACTAGATTAGCCAGACCTTTGCAGGTAATGAGGCCTATTGCTGATTGATCTAAAGAACTTGTTTGGGTTACGTCTGAGAAACAAGCCAGCACTGAGATTTAAAGAAATGACTGATTACACCTTGTTAAAAAAATTGAAGGCCACACTTTTCAAAGAGGTCAGTAGCCACCAAAGAGGCATAGTTTTCTGATAACACTGTTCTTAACAGGACACCATGTTTCCTGGAGGGTTAAGTGCCCAGTGCTCTTTTTGACCTTTTGAAAACCTGGCCCAAAATGTACATGTATTCATTTTCTCAGTGACTTAAAAAAAAAACAGGGCTGAAAATAAAACCACTTGAGAAGAGAGTGTTTCAATATGTGTTCTTTGTACAGCACTCGTGCATTGTGTTTGCTTGTAGCTGTGGCTGCAATCAACGTTGCAGACCATGGCATTCAAAAGGCTCACAGTCTTAAAATGTCTTGCTGGACACAAAAATCTATACTGCTATTTTTAAAACTTGCCCACAAGAGAAGTTATCAACTCATTGGCAGAGAATGAAAAGACAGTCCAGAGTGTTTGACACAACACGTGCACTTCAAACTGGCCAACATGGGCAGAGCACTTACTACAATTCAGGGAAACATGTTCTTCTGCTTTTCCTGACACCACCTCCCACAATCTCTGAGCAGATTTAAGAAATGATTGCAGCTGTACAGGAAACATATAAACGTTTGTGTGTGCAGTGTGAGTACAGTAAATGACATACTGGATCAGAGCCACAATTTATCCAGTGCAATAACCTGCCCTTGAGATAGCCACAGGACAGATATCTGAGAAAGGAAAACCCCAGAGTAGATAAATATGGGCATAAAGGATAATCTGCTTCTATAAAGATTGAATTCTAAATCCCAGGAGTTAGAGTTTGCTTTAAAGCCTGAAACATGAGTTTTGATATCTATCTCATTACTCTTTTTTTTTTTTTTGCAAGCATTGGTTATTACAGCTGAGGATTCTTGCCTGTACAACATGCAAAGTTCCTTCTTGTTTTGCTAAATTCATGACCTTGGGGATTACTTGTCAACCCACTGCATTAATCTTTCTATAGGAAAATAGTTTGAGGAATAGAAACTCAGATTAGTGATGTGACTTAAAAAAAACATCTTCAAAATCTACATTGCAAATTTATGTTTATTGCCAGTCATCTTAGTCCCTGGTCTAAATTTGGGGTAAAAGTGTACAGTTAAATTTTTTGGATCTCCGTCTCCATTGAATATACTTTCCTAGCTCCTATTGAAATGAATAAATATTAGAAATGCTTACAGTGGGAAGAACAGGTTATTCTGCAAAGAAAAATATCCGCTGTTAAAGCAGGTGCAATGGTAACCATTTTGAGTTTGTTGCAAACAGATTTAGAACGTCAGTTCTTCACAAATATTGACAATTTTTCTGCTGTTAAATCTTTTCTGTCACATTTCAAGGACTGATTTATGGTAATTTTTAATGTATATTTTTTAGGTGTGCTTTCACACTTATGTAATGCTTATTTAGACCGATGCAATAGGAAGATATGTTATTCTGATGAAATTATTTACCAGGACAAGGAGTTACACACCTAGAAAAATTATTTAAAAACGTAAGTCAGTGAGTGATGAATATACATAAAATAAGAACCACCAGCATGGGATTAGATGCAGCACAGGTGATACAGTCTAAAATGCCACCATCTGTCTCTGTTTCCTATGCAGTTACTCGTGTAACACCATTTCCCCTAAACACTTATATAGGAATAGTGACAAGGAGATCTTAATAACACACATATTCACCAGACTGAGCCTTTATCACAGTCAATTTTAAAAATAATAGTAAACCCATGCCCAGCAGAGCACACAAATTGACCTCCGATGATGCCAGGGTTTGATTTGCACACCTGCTGATCATGCTCTCCAGAGATCAGCATATCTGAAGGAGCAAAACAGTCCAGGTAATAGTGTTACGATGATGCTCTGGATATTTTCCGTTACATTTTGGACAGTGTCACCTCAAAACCACTTCATGCTATGAAAGGATGTCACTGCTGGGCAGAAACAGCAAGAACAGAGATGTGCACAGCTCCTTAATTTCTGTGTGGGCAACATCTGCCTCCTAGAGGGAGACTCTATGAAACAGAGGTTCATGTTATTTACACCTGTGGAAATGTGCAGTAGGTGAACTGTTAGCAGTGGGAGTTGGCTATAGGTGTTTTTCTGTTTTGGGTTATTGGTGTTGGAAATCAAAACCTAAATGTTTTCAGTTTGCAAACAGGTCTAATTCATATTTTCAGTAAGCTGTTTCTTAAGTCTCTCCTCATTTTTTTTGTTGGTTTGTTCATGTTGGTTTTTTTTTTATTATTTTTCCCTGGCTAGGATGTATCTGCCTATAGCTACAACTCTCTAAACATACTGTATATATACAGACACACGCCTGATCTTGATGCTTATCACAAAGGCCATAATGTAATTCCTATCTAAGGAACAGCATAAGGAATGCTTTATCAGATGTGTCTTTAGTCTAAGTCAGCCTCTGAACCAGCACTCATTTTGTGGACACTTCTAGATGACAGACCAGTCACAGCTCTGCATAAGGTCATCCCTGGATGCACATCCGTTCTAATGATGTTACAGTACTAGTGATATGAACAAGGACAGTTCAGATCTTGCCTGCAGAAAAAAAAGGATGTATGATTATTGCTTTACAGTGAATGTATCAAAAACAATTCAAGTACTGTAGCAATTAATGACATTACTTTGTACATTTTCGCAAGCAGTCATAAAGCTTTTGTGATTTCTTTTCTTACCAAGTTGCTCTGCTAAATGTTTGCCTCTCTCAGTGAAGATTACCCGTTCATCCTCCATGTCACATTTGTTACCGACCAAAATAACCTGGGCATTATCCCAAGAGTATGTTTTGATTTGAGTTGACCTTAAAAGAGAGAGAAAGAGAGAGAGAAGTCAAAGCAAATTCCCCTTACAACCATTTTGCACAGAACTGTAACAAGACAAAAAAGACAATACCGATTTTGACATCTAGGGTAGCAGGATTCTGTTTAATTTTGTATTTCAAATAAACTAAGGATTATCTGTCAGGGATTATTATTACAGGAATAATATCAACACAGACTTTACTTTTGCGTGTTAAAACAAGACTCTCTTTCAATATTTTCTCCTGCCATCAACATCCTTCCTATATTTTTAGAAATATGCGGTAACACTTTCTCCCACACAATTAAAAAAAGTATTTTCACATTTTAATGCAAACCTTGCCATCTAAAAACAGAGCTTTGAAACAAAATTAACAGCTGATTCATTTCTTATCTTTCACCTTTTAAAATCAGGATATAAATTAATCAGTATAACTTCAAAGCCATTCTGTCTTGCCTCTGCTGTTTGTCTCCAGCACTTTCTGCTGTAGGACTTTGACCTACCAGGACAACATCAAGAGTTGCATTGTGCATTAAGCCACCGCCATGGGCTGAGTTTGAGCTTTGATTTACCTTCCATTTAAATTATACAAGCCCTAACCATGACTACAGCTGAATTGGAGTATCTGAGGCCTTGAAACAACATGGGACCTGAGTGCTTGTGGTGAAACAGCTTACCCTACAAAGCTCTCTGCAATTTGAACGCGATGCAGCTAATGAGCAATGAGGAGCACCTCTTACTTGCCACCATTCTGCTGATACTCAGACCTGCTCTGGAGGAATGAAAGCTCCATGTTCTGGCTCCAGGCTCAGACAGGAGTGATGCTGCTGTCTACCACCTTCTAACTGAGAGGAGTGCCTGCCCTTGAAGGTAACACAGGGTGCAGCAAGCTTACTCTAAGGACTTGCCCTTTGCCTTGGACTTGTGACTATGTCTGGCTTTAGGCTCTGAGTCAAGTGCTTGGTAGGATATTAATATCTCTTCTGTCCCCATACGATCAATGCAGAGAGAAAAAGATGTAGGACAATAGAGGGTGCTTAGGAAAACTGCACTGGTGTAGAAACTAACCTGCTTAACTACATGTTTAGGAGATGGCACCCTGGAAGGGTATCCTGTTGAGTATCATGGCCCTACATGTCTGTGAGAAAAGATGAAATAGCTTCAAAAATATGTCACCTAAGTGTTCTGGAAGCTAGTCTGCATGGATGCCAAGTTCACTAGTGACCCCTTCTCATAACACAGCCATTATGTCTACATATTCAGATCCCTGTCTGCAAAATGTTCCATGCCCAAAAAAGATCATGATGTAGTCTGACAACAATTTCTAGTCAAAGACAGAAAATGGATCAAATCTCCCCAGCTGGCTTTGCTTAATGCAAGACCAGAGGGATAGACATAGGCAAAAAGTGCTATAGCTGTCTTTGTAACCCTGGGTCCAATGCTATCGCACACAGGCCCTGCATGAGCCAAAGCACCTTTAGCCATGTGTGATGTGTCTGCAGTGCCGGACAGAGGAATTTAAGGGGAAGGATCACACTGCCTTTAGCATTGTTTTATTTCATCAGAATGACCAAAAAGAAGCTAAAGAAAGCCCCAGACATTTTGTGCTACAGATTGTGCCCTTGGACCTCCCCTGATCTTTCCTTCAAGAAATGAACACTGTGCTATTTTAAAACTATTTTATAGTAATTTCAGTAGGTGATCATAAGGTACTATGACCAAAGGACAGGTCGGACTTCTCTGTACACTTACATTTTACTAAAGATACAATTACTTGCAAAAAAGGGTACCATGCATTCATTTTGGCAGAAACGTTCTTTTGGAATTGTGCTGAGTTCTTCTGGATTTTGTGGTGAAGCAAAATAGATTTTTTTTTTTTTTTAACCAGAACTACTTTTGTCACCATAGCAGCTTCGCAAATACAAGTAGCTGAAATGTCAGAGGATGTCAGTCCATTAAGGACTCTGAAAGAGCTTATCTTTTGACAGTTATGAGTTGGGGGTCAGTTTGTTCCCCTTACGTCAGCAGGAAATTGAAGATTTTTGAAGAGCAAAACATACAGTAAACATATTAAGCTTTATAGAAGGAATTTCTCCTCTATTCTGCAAAGGTGAAATATAAGAAATTGATGAATGAAGAAATACAATGTGGAGAAATATCATTACACCTGTTTGAAGAGAATTCATTCAGCCTTGTTTTGCAGACTTTTGCTCCAGAGCCTTACATCAATTTTTTGCTTAAGAATATAACCCCTTTCATTTTACTACAGCCAGACATGATTTTTCATTCTATGGACTATGAACCTGTGCATTCAAATGCTTCTCATTATCAAAGTAACCTATTTTATTCTTAGACTTTTTAGGCTGGTTTGCTTATGTCTCATCTTCTAATTATAAAGAATTTTTTTAAGCAACAAGATATCTTGTCCTTGATAATAATTCCAAAGGCTTATGTTTTGAAGTAGACTCTGTAGTGCAAAAACACAACTGACTGACTGTGAAAATCAGTCAAATGTATCCCCACCCAATCCCACATCAGTAGGAGCTTGGATTCAAAGAATATAATAGGCTTATCCCTGTTCTTTTAGACATATATTTCCACTAATGGCTTTTATAGATTTTGATTCCCACAGTTCTCCATCCATATAATTTAAAAATAAAAGATTTTGCTGTTCCTTGGATACATGACCTTTCAAATGAATGAGGCTTCTGATTAATCCAAAACACAAACCATTGTCCTTGTAAAGAACTTTAGCTTCAGGAAGATTGAAGACATGAAAAGACAAAGCTGATATTTGCAGTAAGCTCAATACCGCGCTTCTTGTTCAGTCTCAGTGACGTGGTGTATGTCAATAGTAATTTACCCTGTAAATCTTTCACATTCTAGTTGTATGGTAAGCAGGCAATCTGCAACATGCCTGAATTTTTATAATGTATAGACACCAGAGGGGCAGATTTATGCAGGAGTGCAATGATCCATTACTTTCAGTGATCAACACAAGACTTGTTCTCCCTGTACTGCAATTCTGCCATACTGCTTGTCAGAAAGGAGCACTTGCTGGATGCTAACTAAAGCAATGCTATGTGCTCATCTTAAAACAGTGCTGTATTTTCCACTACTGCATAAAAGTACTGCAAAGATACTTCAATAAATCTCCAGAAGATTTTTTGGCTATTATGACATAAGACTGTCAAAGATAATACAGAGGCTTTTTTCCTTTGTTTGATGGAACGAAATACTATGTGAAAAAATTGTTCAAAACACAGTTTTGTATTTTGAACACAAAAATCCTACTTTCTTTGAAATGGACCCTAAAGGAAATGCAAAATTAAACAGTTCACACTGGCATATGTCCATATGCACACTGCTTCAGCATTACTGTGCCATCTAGTTCTGCTCCTATAAAATGTCTTGTAACACTTTTCAGCTCACAGGATACTCCTCTGAAGATACTGCTTTTTAATTCAATAGAGTATAATGAGATTTTGTATTGCTGCTGCTTTTAACACTGTCATTTAGTGAAGGAAAGAATAAAACCATTGTTGCCTAGGAAAAGCTATCCTCTGTTATCTCATTGCTCATGAGCACACAGGTTTCAAAGTGAATATTACAATGCCTAAAATTGTGAACACACCATTACAAAGAGCAAAGACATTATTATCGTGCACTATCACCCTCTAGGTCTGCCAAAAAAATTAAATGTCACCTCTGGTCAAAACCAAGCATAATGAAATGCACCTTCATGACAGAGAGGAAGCAGTAGGTATAAGGTCTGTGTTGCAGCACATTATATTTTGGGAAAAGACAGGTACAAGCTTAAAGGGCTACGTCCACTCTCAGATAAGACTCTCCCTGAGGTCTGTGAAAGAATCAGTTTAACAAAGTACTTGGTTCTAGCAGGAAGATTGAAACCAGCCATGAAAGAACAAAATTTTCAAAGCAGCAGGAGACTAACTTTCATGCAGTAGTGTGACCCTGCACCTCTGAAAATGTAAAAGATTCAAATAATTGTCCAGACAACAATGGTGGGGTGTCTGTGTGTGCTCGTGTGACCAGCTTACAAGGAGTATTGCACAGCATGATGGAGAGGTGTTCAGAAATACGCAGCCCTAGCTGGCTGAGGTAGTTGGGTTGCTGGAAGCCAAGGTAGCTAGCAAAGGCCAATATGGGAGCACTGCTGTGACATTACCATTGTGCACTAGCTTGTTCACATTAAACTGTGTGATAAAAGATCATCTGCACATCCACAAAGGAGCACAGAAAGATGATGGCAGGTGGAAGAGCCCAGATAATATCCTGGCCTTGTCTGCATCCAGGCCTACTGCAGGAGCTATCAACCTGTCAAAGGCCCACATCCACAAGCCCAGACAAGCAGAGAGGCACAAAGGCAGGTGAGAACCAAAATTAAGGACTCAGAAGAAGGGACACCACATCCAAGCCCCTCCCAGGGCTGTCACAGGAAAGCCTCAGCCCCACTGTCCAAATGTGAAACCTGTCACCATGGGTCAACACTGGAGGCCTGTACATCCAGGTGCCAGCAACTGGGGAGAGTGGGATCCAGGGGCAACTACTGGGCAGACAGAGTGTATGACCACAGCTGATGGAGGGACCCATGCCATATATATACCTACACAGATCTATGTTCTCACTAGTGGACCTCCATGTTGCTCTGCTAGGGAGGATAGGAGGATGAGGCGGTTGGTGCTGTTTGTGTTTGTGGCTGTCTGTGATCTATGTGGCTGCCCATGTATATATGTGTTGTATATGTGTTGTATATGTGTGTGTTGTGTGCACATACCTGCTGGGAATTCATCTTCAGCCTCACCAATGTTGGACCTGGGGTGTGGAGCCACAGCACCCTTGCCTCTCTTGAGCTGTCAGATCCAGTATGATATATTTTCCCCTAACAGTTCAGACTTAGCTCGGCTATGCCTGGGTAACACTGCATTGTACGCTGGAGAAACTGCTATAGAAGCCAAAACTGCTGCTTGTTGTACTTGATACATTTCATGTTGCACCCACTGATAGGCATATTCTAGGGTTCACTCTGAATGTATCTCCAGATGATTACTTTTTACTAACTCTAATGTCGAGAACAAACATTAATCTGACCTGGAACAGTCTCTAGTATATTCTCACCCACAGACAGCAAGGATAGCAAACAAACATATTTGATAAAGACATGCCCATTTAGTAAATATATCAGGAATATGAACTTTTAGTGATAGCCACAATCTACGCACCACTGTTTGGACCTAGAGCCCTCCATTGATGCTGGCCATCCCTAGAGGGGCTGGTTTCTGTGGGCTTTTTAATTCAGTTATATGGTAAGTCACATGCACTGGCAGCAGAGAAGCACCCTAATTAAAATGCTCTAGAGGGGGCCATGTATAATGTTTATTCCAGCAAGTTCAGGGAACACATTGTACTTCTGATGTTCGAGTTTCAAAAAGGAGTACGTGTTTAACTTGGAGTGCATCATCTTGCCAGGAAAACAAAAAAAACAGAACCAAAAAAACCCAAACCTGGTACAAAACCAAATTAACAAAACCTCAAAACCTCTATCAAAACCTTTTTATTTTCTGAAGTTACCATTATGCTGAGTTCATTGACTAATCCTTAAAATTCTCCCATCTCTGTCTCCAGCATGGTGCTTTCAAAGCCCATTAGCTGAACTATCAGGGGTGACAGCGTAGTGAATGGATCTGGGGTGGAGCCCAAGTTGTCTATTCTAAACCTTTCTCAGTTTATTTATTTGGTGAGGCGGAGTGTCAGAGAAGCAACTATGAGCTTGAGGGTGTGTCCAAAAGCATCCAGTGCCCCTGGTTGAGCTTCCTCCCTTTATTTGCAAGTGAGCGTGCCAAATGCCTGGCTACCTCTGAGCAGGCAGGCTTGCTTTCCAGCATTTTCAGGTGACATAATTATCCTTCTGTAATTGAGGCAATGGATGATATCTTTTGCCCCGTCCTCCAGTCGCCATCCTATGATGTGGGAAGGTAGGGCACAGCCCTCTCCCATCTGCCATTCCCATCTTTTCAGGGGATGGGATTGTGTAAGCAGCCCTTTCCCACCCTCCTTGTCTGTGAGGAGCTCTGGCACTCTCCTCATTCAAAGCATCTTTTCCACAGGGTGTCCATACTGCCAAGTACCTCCTATACTTCAGTGTGTACCAAATGCTCCATTCTGTTCCCCATGCTCTCATTTATGTCTCCTAAACCCTTATTATTCCCAGCAATCCTGATAGGTTATATATCTTAGGAATGCCCTTCCACCTTGGAATTTTCCAAGGTCTTCTCTCTATCCCGCTCATCTTAGGGATATGATGGAGATGGGGCCTACATAGGATTATTCTATACAGCAGTTAAATGATTGCAATGTTCAATCATGATAGTGATTTGGAAGCTAGGTCTGTAGCAGCTGTTCTGCACTTGGCACTCATACCCTGCTGCAAGGAGGGCAGGGAGAGAAGTGGCCTCAGGCTTACCATCAGCTCTCCAGTACATAATCCACTGTTAGTGGGAGGTCAGCCATCCAAAATGTATAAACCTACCCATCAAAACCCCCAACACAACTTTCTGATTGGGATTTTGAGGACAGTGCTGAGGTTAAAAATTTGAATTACTCTGAGCAAAAACCAGGCAGAAGAGTCCTGGAGTACTTGCATACTAGACATTTTGTGGCCATGGTTACTGGCATTGTAGGAATATACCGTAGTAGGAATATACTAGACATAATTAGTAATAACATCAGTAATAAAAAAAAGAAGATTCTAACATTCGCCAAGTTTGCATTGAACTGATGGTCAGCTGGAGGTATACACAACCGAAGGAAACTGAACTAGCTTTGAGAAACAGCTCAAGATCTTTCCTCCCTTACTGACAAGGAAGATCTGGATATTTGCAACTTTTAAACTCAGACTCTTGCTACTCATAAAAGCACAACTATTATGGGTAATATAAATTCTTTTACCTCTTGCATTCATGAACCCCTTTATAATTACTGGAGCAATTAGTGAAAATTAGGAAAAGCCATTAATAAAGGAAAAAAATATATAAATAGAAAGCTGAGGTGGATGAACCTGTGATAGGAAAGGGGAAATTGCGCCTTGATCCTTCTCACAGAGGATTTAAATCTAGTGGATGTCCTAGCATCTCCACTTCTATTCAGGATAGTTGGCATATACTGATTTTGAGATGCTTATTTTCAGTGATGTTACCAGCACTTGCTGACTGCAAGTGCTTGTGAAGATATGTTAGAGAATAGGCTAAGATGTCCCAGCAACACCGAAGTACTGAACACAGGTGAACGGGAGAAAAGAAGGGGAAAAAATGAACAAAATAGCCTCAGTATCACACAGCAGCAAGGGAGAAGAATCTGGGGAGAAACGGATGTAACAGCAAAAATGGAGTATACCAACCTCTTCACTCTCGTAGTGGACTAGGATATACGAATATTGGTCAGGACTACCTGTATTTGATATGTCAGTTATTGTTTATACAATATTACATGTTCATCTGAATTGGAAGACAAATGAATTGCAAAATGCCTGATGATTGTGAAATAAGTTGATACTGAAGAAACCAGAAGAATATCAATGATTCACCACTTCCTTCTGACAGCCTTTATCTTCCTTCCCAGAGCCAAAGAGTGCACACCATGCAAGCAAAGGCTACACATTTAACCTTCCCTTGGAGGAAGATATATCAATGATGCAGAAGCTGCATGATAGGTGTGACACTAGCAAATATCTGGTTCATTTTCAGTCAGAAGGCTAGTCAAATGAACATTACCCAGAGCATCATAGATTTTCAGTGTTCTGGTAGGAACTGTGTCTACTTTAAGGAAAAGAAATTTAGCTTTGCCAGTGAACAAAACACAAAAGCTACCTTAACAAAAGACTTTGCTACAATTTTTTGAGGCCATAACTTCATTTTAGAAAACAATGTGCCACTTCTCACTTTTGACAGGCTGTGATCAAAATTAATCCATCTCATTGGGAGGGTAAAACTGAGCTAATCTTTAATATATAAATTTTTCTAATATTCTGCAAGGAAATATGACATATCATTTTGCAAAAAGTTTAGTTACTTAAAAAAAAGAAGAAAAATAGGAAAAGGAGAGAACAGCTAAAGACATATGAGCTGATATTCTCTGTCTGTCTATGATATTTACTCTCATGTAAGTATCTTAGTGATAATCCATTACCATAATTGTAATGATAAAGTATATGCTTTCTCAATAATGTCCCCTCTTGGGAGTGCCCTGTATCTGCATTTAACACAATGCAGTAAGAACTGACATGGCACTGATAACTAGTAGCTCTGTGTGGTACCTAAGATGGAAGGTAGGCATTACAGAGATTCATCAATCAGAATGTTATTTCTTTCTAATCAACCATTACTGTCTGTTCTCTACCTTGTGCACGGAAGTGCCTTCCCATCCAGAATCCTTTGCTGAGTACTTTATTGAATTACATTCAAGTTTTAATGGAATTTACAAATAATTCTCTTAATAGTCCATGAATTAGCTTTGGTGCCTTTTCTGTACAGTGTTGTTTCCAATAGGAGTACCAACTGTCTGTTGTTGTCAGAAGATTATTTTCTGATACTAAAATGCAAATCCATGGATAATGGTATATGGTATCAGAAGAATATATTGTGGACAAAAGAGGTTCATGTTCAAACTGCAATTCTTACCTATATTCCTTTAGTTGGAGTCACAATGAAGGAACAGAAGCCTGCAGGGCATATTTAATTTGTATTAATCAGGTTGCAAATGTCCTTAATTTTTGCATCTTTGGCAAAATATCTGCATCCTGCTTTCTTCCCAGCTGCCAAAGACACCTTGAAACTACTTTCCAGTACCAGCGTAGCAGAAGCCCAATTATGCACTTACTACATGTTTAAAAAAAAAGTAAGAAAAAAAGACTGTGCTCTAAGTTAGTACTATACTCTCTATCCCTCCTCCCCAGCATCTCCTGTGCCAGAGCTCTGACAGCCACTTCTTCAGAAGAAAAGCCCAGCAGGTGAGGTGTTTTCCTGTACCTGCACAGCCAGCACACTGCAGCTGGCACTTAAACAGCTAAGCAGTAAGTCCAAGAACAGTCTTAGGCAGACCAGGGTCCCAACGCACAGGATGTCACCCTGAAGTTGCACACCCTGGAGACTTTTTTGTCATGGAGGCAGATGACAGAGTACATGTATGGAAGCTCCTGACCTACTCCTGGGCAAGGTGGACTGTGGTTGAAAGTATGCAGAATTAATAAAAGACAGTAAATTCCCTGTCAAACTCAACTGTATTTCTTTCCTTTTCTGATGTGCATTTCTTTTCCAGGCTTTTTGTTTAGAAAAGTTGAACAGATGTTTACACAGACAGTGGAGAAGAGACAACAAATACTGTGTTGGACATTCAGGGTAGTGAGATCTTTCATCCTACTTCCTTGTATTTTGTGTCATGATAAAACAATATAAAACACATTTAAATATTTAATTCCTATTCACAGCAGTATAAAATCCTCTCCTACAACAAGGTTTACTTATGAGCAGGCCAACTAATATAACACATTTTTTCACAGTGGGACACAGTAACTATACATGTTAATGAAGAGTTTTTATGTCATGTATAATGCTGCAAGCTGTGTCATACTGTGGGAACTGATTTAGCAACTCACCACACAGACAAAAGGCTGTATGTTTTAATTTTCTCCCCACTGAGAAACCCGCCATTAAATTATCACCCTTCAAAGCTACCACTACACATGCACAATGCACACAATTATCAAAAATTAGCGTTTGAAAGGAGATGGAAAAAAGTATTTACAGGAAAATAAAATTCATGGAAAAAATACAGGCAAAATACAGTCTGCACTTGCACATCTTTTGACTGTCCTTATGGTTTCATGTTCCAGATGCTTCCAGATAAATGATCCTGTTAATCACCAATTTATGTTGATTGCACAGACTGTCACTGGAACCCTGAGTAATGACCCTAATTAATACAGCTGTTCCTGACTCTGGTATTTGAAAAACACCGCAATGACATAAGGGAGTACTGAAGTAATATACTAAAGCAACTACAGCATCTGTTTGAATACATTACACTTTTAAGTAAATGAGTAATTTGCTGTCACTTAAAAATATTTTTTGCTTGCCATTTTGTATTCTTTTGTATATATATAAAATATAAAATATAATATACAATATATAATACTGATACATTTATATATTAATAGATATTAATTATATATGCTATATAATATGTTAATATATATTTATAATATATGATGTATTCCATAGTCTATATTCTATGTTAATATATTATAATATTATATGTATTAACGTAATATATTATATATTATATATATTATTTTGTGTATGTATGTACATATATATATAAGAAAACAGATACAGACACATATGTATGTGTCCTGACATTTGCTATTTTTCTTTCTCATAGTGATGTACTTTTAATAATGAAAAAAAAAAAGATAGTTATGCAAGCAATACTGATGCTGAGCAAGTCATTTTGGTCCTACACACCCCTACCTAATACTTCCGCCTTAATTGTCCCTTAACCCCAGACTGCACTGCTCTGCCAAAGAGCCTCTCTTGCACTTCTGGGGCTATCAGTTAGCCTCTGGCCTTCAGCCCCGCAGAGCACCTGCACAGCAATGCAATTCTGGAAGCAGCAAAGTTTTTGCAGGCACACTCAAGCTCTTTCGGTTTGTAACAACATTCATCTGTAGCTATAATTTAGCTGGCTCACACAGAGTTATTTATTTTTCCTTTTTCTCTTTTAAATAGCAAATCCAGATTCATATTTGCAATATATATAGCAAGCATCTGGCAACAAGACATCCCCATTTTAGGGAACTTCTCATTAAAAAATTCTCTGGAATTCTGGATCAACCCTGATTTTTTACTGTCATATCTTATGATGAAATTTATTGCATATTTGTGGCTATTAACCTTTTCCTGCCTGTTTTGCCAGGAATGTCTTCCAAGTTTCTCTCACTTCTCAAATTCACGGGTTTGGATTTTATTTCCTCTATTGTTTTAGCTTTCATTTTTCAATTTCAAATGAATTCTGTTCTTGTTTCTTCTATATCTGATCTTGTTAGATAATTTTGGGTTACTTTTCTCATTTGGCATTTTGCACAAACTCTTTCAGAAACAACTCAGTCTTATATGCACATAAGTTGTGTTCTGAAACGCCTGTGTTCATGTTTTAACAAAGGGGTTAAAACAATCAATCAGACCTAATTTTAATCACTGAAAAAAGCTTGGTAGGTCATTGGTGCCACCTGTGATGAATTAACATGGACTATCACTGTTAAGAAATTATTCAGCTTGCAAGCCATGTGTCAGGGCTATCATGTGAGTCATTTTAATCCTTGTTGATAAGATAGACAGCCTTGTTTTACTAAAATATCAAGGATATGTTACTTCTATAATAGTACATTTTATACCAGAACTGGTAGAAATCCTGTCAGCATTTTGTCTTTAAAGTTACTGATCTGGTTATCTTCTAGAAGCAGAGCAAAGGAAACATTCAGAGCTATACTTGAACCGTAGGCATAAAAATGTGACTCTGTGTCCTTGCACCAATGCTTCTTTGGTAATAATTTCCCTATGTGGATGTACACTTGCAAGCACAAGAGATTTGAGGTCTGAAATTTTGACTCAGAATACATGTGGCCTAGTTTTCATCTAAACACTTGAGCTTCTGCCTGTTTTCACAGATACCTGAAACTGGACTGGCAAAATGGCAAAGAGCTTAATCCTGTTGTTAACAGATAATGGCTAATCAGACCAGTAAGAGTTATAGAATTGTACCTCTTTTTTTTTTCCTTGAGGCCCTGAAGGTAAATTATGAACTAGCCTGGTCATACTTTGCTTTTGGGATACTGCTAATCAAAATGCAATTTCTGAGGGCTACCAGGAACAAAAGACATCAGTGAAAACTTTTTCACTGTCTGTATGCCGCCTGGCACAGGGTGGCAGGATAGTCTTGCTGACTCACCCTGCAAGCAAGTAAAGGGCAGGTTTATTTCTGCTGACTCACAGAGGATGACAGGAAGCATTAGATTTTAGAAATTATTTCTAGGATTAAAAATAAGGCAAGAGAAAACGTTGTAAAAGATGAAACTTGTGTATGCATTCAGAATGTCAGTAGTTCTGCTACCTGATTCACAAATCAAAAGACTTGTTTACAATATGTGCCTCTCAAGTCCTCACTATTATATATTTGAATTTTGTTCTCCATCACAATTCTTAAAACAAAACTATAGTGTTTGTCCCTGACCCCAGAAGCCAGAGGTAAAAGGAAATCCCGAGTATGGTGGAAGCTGTCAGCAACATATGCAAGCATGAATACAAGTTTTTAGTAAAAAATTCAGTGATTAGATTTAATACCTTCTAACACTTTTGAAAACTGAACACAGTGACATTTCAATATGATATGGCCTAACCTTTCCTAGGGCTCATGTTGAACTTGCATAAATTAAAGTTTGTCTCACTCTGACTGTGAGCACTTTAAAGCGTACTGCTTAAACCATGTTAGCTGACACATTTTTAAGGTTACATCTTCTCTCTGATAATAAAAAAGAAGTATTTAATATTGTCTTATTAATGGTTCATCGCCGACTTCAGCAGACAGAGACCGCTCTTGGTGGACACAGTTATGCACATTGAACAGGTGTTTGGGTAGACAGTATCTTTGGAAGGAAAGTTTATCAGGGCAAGCATCACAAAATCAAAAGTTGATCAGTGAAATTGTTCTGTATCCCCAGAGCAGTAAAGTCAAGTGATGCACTGGAAAATCAAGAGAATAAAACATTTCCTACACACTGTTGCAGAAATGAAGGCCTACAATTGCAAAGAAGTATGTGTGAATGAATGATTTGGACAGCACGTCTTTATGAGACATGGAGCAGAGGAAATGACTGCACTTTACCAGAAAGTGTTTCCAGTGTGGGCATAACTATATCAACAAAAGTCTATTTTGCCCTGGAATGTACAGAACTATCATTCACTGCCAACTCTGATCCTAGAGCAAATTAAAGCAGTAAAACTTTTGCCTGTATAACCACATCCCTATTAGAGATTTCTCTTGGCAGAGCTATACAGGTGAAGAGTCACAATTCTTCACAGCTCTGACACGGTTGGGCTGGCAGAAGTCTTTTTGGGTGCAAGTCATCTAGTCTATTCTACATCACTACTTTAGAATGAGATGAGTAATGAGTGAAAAGTGTCTGCTTCTTGCCACTGACTACAAGAGGTTCTCATGTTTAATTTGGATATACATGTCTGCAATATATCAGCTAAATTTTTTCTGAGGAATCTCATCCACAGCTTTGGATGTTGTCAAGGTCTCCAGGGTTACAGAACTCACTAACAGACTACAAGATTTCTCTACAGAATAACAGTATCAGGTGAAGGTTCCACATATAAAGAATCATAGAATCGTTTAGGTTGGAGGAGACCTTCAAGATCATCCAGTCCAACAATTAACCTAACACTGTCTAGCCCACCACTAAATCATGTCCCTAAACTCTGCGTCTATACGTCTTTTAAATAACTCCAGGGATGGTGTCTTAACCACTTCCCTGGGCAGCCTGTTCCAGTGCTTGATAACCCTTTCAGTGAAGAAATTTTTCCTAATATGCATTCTAAACCTCCCCTGGCACAACCGGAGGCCATTTCCCCTTGTCCTATTGCCTGTTACCTGGGAGAAGAGACCAGCACCTGCCTCACTACAGCCTCCTTTCAGGTAGCTGTAGAAAACAATGAAGTCTCCCCTCAGCCTCCTCCAGGCTAAAAAACGCAGTTCCCTTAGCTGTCTCTCATAAGACTTGTGCTCTAGACACTTCACCTGCCTCACTGCCCTTCTCTGGACACGCTCCAGCACCTCAATGTCCTTCTTGTAGCGAGGGGCCCAAAACTGAACACAGTATTCAAGGTGCGGCCTCACCAGTGCCAAGTATAGGGGCAGGATCACCTCCCTACTCCTGCTGGCCACACCATTCCTGATACAAGCCAGGATGCTGTTGGCCTTCTTGGCCACCTGGGCACACTGCTGGTTCATCTTCAGCCAGCTGTCGACCAACAACCCCAGGTTCTTTTTGTTAGACATGCAAGAAGACTTATCTCATACCAGAGAAAGACTTCTGCAGAGCTACGACACTCAGGAGATAGTTCAGCTAATGAACTTACATAAGCTTTGTTGTTATGGAACATTTCTAACCAAGGCTGATCCCCTAAGCCAAATTCACTACCTGTAACTCAAGAAGGAAAAACACAGGACTCAGCTTGTGGCAGACTATGAGGATAGCTGAGTACACCTGTGTGTGTATTGCAGAGCTGCAGAAGGGCTACAGTCTGGGGCAAGATGGCACCATCTTCTGCCATCCAGCTTCCTTTCCCCCTTTTCTTTACAGTCTCCACCATCTGATCTCTTTCTCAGAAGGAGAAAAAGACCTTTCCTCTTTCATCTCTGCTGTGGACAGGGTATTATTCTCCTCTTATTCCTTCATATGGTTTCAGTCTAAACCAGACATCCCAGGGGCAAGTGGATTTAAAAACCTGGCTGGATATGAAGAATTCTGAGGAGGCCTGGGCATGTTTCCTGGGCTGAGGAGTCAAGAAATGTCAATGTGATGATTCTCTGTCATGTGGAAATCCTATATATATCGTCCTGATCCTGGATGAAGTTGCAGGCCCAGCTTTGCCTTCTCCTCATCATTAAAGGTGTGTAGAAACCTCAGCCTGGAGACAGCAGGACAGTGGGTGCAGGGACCTATATTTCCCACAGACCAGGTGCTGGTAGAGACTCTGACTTCACTCAGAAAAATGGGATTCTGTGGAGCACTTACAACCAGTGAGAATTCTTTGAGAGAATCCCAAATGCTGCAGCAATTAGCTCCGTATGAACCATTTAACTATTTATGTCCAGAATGAGCTGTAAAATAAGCTCTCAACACACTCAAATGTAATCACATGCATTCAAAGAAAGGGAAGCTCTCTGTCTATTTTTTTTGCAAACCAAAAAACTAACCTAACTGCCACAAAACAGTTCTGGGCAGAAAAAGGAAAAGAAAAAGAAAAAGAAACAGAACATACTGAGATTAACAAATCCCATTTCTTCCCTTGTGTTTAGTTCAGCTATATTGTTTGTGACCACTACTCAAGATACAGTGACTCTAATCTCTGTTTCTGAAGGTTCAATTTGCTATGCAGAATCTCAGCATTCATTATTCTCTCAAAAAGGTAAAGCTTCAGTCATTTTTGTTGTTGAAACTCCTGACAACAGAAGGCAAAACAATGCTACTGCTTGCATACACAGGGAACAAGAAGCCTGAAAAGTCTGTTAGAAAGTCCATAGGGAGGAGAATTCCTCATCTGACTGTTTGTCTATGAATGGTGCTACATTGGACCGTGAGTGTATTTGGGGGATAACCATGTGTTTTCCTACGCTGAGCAACAGAGCTAAGAAAGACTAATATGGAGGAGAGGTGTATCTTAACAGCCTGATGGTATTAACCACCTGATCCCACCACAAAGAGAGGCCATGGCTGTCTTCATCTAGGAAAATTCCTGGATTTCACTGAAGCTAAATTCTGCATAGCAACATTTGAAAGTGAGGTCTCTGTTGTTCACAGCTGAATGGGAGGTTAGAGCAAACCTGACTTCATTTATACATGCCATTGCCAGCATCTGATGGGACTAGAGCAAGAAATTGCTGGGTATAAAACCTTTACACCTCAGAAACTCCAGCTAGCCTCCTTGTCTTCTCAGCAATGTGTGCTGCTCTGAGGCCATTTAACACTACAGGCATGGGAACTGCACATCAAAGTCACAAAAGGGATCTATGTGGTTAGTTCCTAGCTCTGACAAATTTTACTATGGTTGGAGTGTTGATCCTCTTTTTCAGGATTTGCCCAAGACAGCTAAAAGGTTATCTCCAGATTGTTACTTAACACTTTATTGGTAGCCCTGCTCACAAACACAAAGTGTCCTCTAAGTAGGCTTTTGTACTTTGGATTGTGGACTTGCAGATTGAGGAACTGCCAGTGGGACCCATCAAGTGGTAAAAAGAAGGTCAAAGGTACTCTATCAACGAAAAAAAAAAAAAACCAGCAGAAATTTCAAGCAAGTGATTCAGTCTCATCAGGGCTTGTGTTCAAAGACACACACGATGGCTACCTCTCAGGCAGTCCATAAAAAGCAATGTATACAATCCAAGGCATTGAAGCACAGATGTGGGAGGTTTGGGATGGGAAGCCGAATGAACTGCAATGCAACTGAACTGCCCTCATTTCCTGAGGACCACAGAGCCCCTGGGGAACATGCAGAGACCTTCCAGAGAAATAAGGCTTGTCCCACGGACTTCATGCTTCCCATGGCAATCCCATGACCTCCAGGTGAGTATTGGTAGCTTCAGTCTTCCACACAGAATTAGAGAAGAGAATGTGGACAACAAGGTTTAAATCTACGTTCTCTTTTCCCATTTGTCACAGCACTGCTGAGAAGATCCATCATTTCATAAACAAATTTCAGCTTCTCCCCTCTGGACATCTGGCAGAGGACGGACTTAGAATGGAAGAGAGGATGTGACTGAGAAAGAAATTATGAGTTATCTGAAACTAGTCCAGTTAAGGAATGTGGAGTATGCATGAACAGATGCTAAGGGATAATCAAGTACCTTTTCTAACATTTGTGGCAGATAATCTCTGAAGGTTGAAGATAACTTCGATAAAAAATAGAGACCACTGAAAGTGACACAAAAGGTCCTGCCAATTTGTTTTAAATTGCATGTTACATATTTATATATCATGCATGAGCGAGCAAGTCTGAGACAAAAAAAAAAATAGCCTTAATCTTACTAAAGCCCAGAAAATATATGCTGTATTTTTGTTAATATAATGTGATGGCTAAATTAGAAAATCTTTCCTCCTTCTCCTCAATTTTACCTTTAAGGTTTTTCTAAAATTTTTACATAGCATTAGAAAACCCTCATTGGATTCTAAACAATGGCTGCTTAAAGAGAAATCTAATGAACAACCAGTGTTAAACAAAAAGAAATGTCTAAAGGCAGAAGATACCTATAAATGATATAAATCCTTAATATAACCGAAACTCAGTTTGCTGATTCACTTCCCACTTAGTCACGCAGAGCAAAAATAAATATTTAAAAGCAAGATAAATTAAGAACATGCCCTCAGTCAGTGTGGAAAAAAACCCTTGAATATAAGCAACTCACCTGAAAAGAAGAGATGCATGAGAAGGAGGTAGCTGCTACATTGCACGCTGAGAAGGAGTTGGGCCTATAGCATATATAAGCAATATGCACAAAGCCATCTTTGGCTGCTTTCAGAAGAGAGGCAGGGGTGCTGCAGGAAGATACCATAGAATCCTTATATGGAAAGAAGACAGTGTGGCGCAGCATGCAAAGCAGGATGAATTAAATGTGCTGATTAAACGAACAGCTTGCTTTTTGTACTTCAGTGAAGTTCAAAGCTTTCTGGCCAACCACTTTAAGCATACCTAGCAATCAAATAAATGACTTTACGTTATAAAACCCTCATGCAGAGAAACAGTAGGTAATGAAGAATTGATCTCTCTATATTCCCCTGTCCCTCACCTTTGTTCATGGCTTTAAAAAGAATACGTAACACTTTTTAATGCAGGTATAAATGCTAAAGGCTGGGGGAAGGGAGAGACCCTTCATTATGTCGCTGTAGAAAGAAACTGAGGACAATGCCTTCTATCCTGACCCCTGAAAGATGGTGCAAACAAGTTTCCTCAAAATTATACCTCACTGCTTGCTCATTCCTTGTGTGCAGATCTTTAGCTAAGGAATCTGTGGTAAAACAGTCAGTGTTGCCTGTCCTGTTAAGTGTATGTCTCCAAGCAGCAGGACGCCGGGGCTCTAATCCTGAGAGTAACAGAATCTTACGGCTGACTGTAAATCCACAGCAGGGAATAAGGCGACACAGGTGGTCCTGAGGACTGACTGTGAAGACCAGGAGGTCTAATACCTTTGATCAGAGAGGCCAAAGGAAAAGCAAACTCACCACAACTTTTATTTCTCAGACTGAGGACGAGAGGAAGAGAAGTATCTTAACTTGTAATCAGAAGTTTTGCTATGTACATCACTGACAGATACTAACTTCAGCATCCTAGCAAATTTTGGTTTGTTTTGGACTTTTAGCAATGTACTTTGTGCTGTAGCACTTCAAAGTTGGTGACAATGATTTTCAGAGAAAGAACATCTAACATTTGAAGTCACACTGTTGTGAGCTTCTAATTCAGAAGTTGACTTCTGCTAAACTAGGTTGATTGTTCCAGTGCCTCAGTATGGATCTATAAGTCTACTTGTCAATTGTTATTTAGACTAGTCACAGAATGGAGGGCTACAAGGATGGTGAGGGGACTGGAGCATCTCTCCTACGAGGAGAGGCTGAGGGAGCCGGGCTTGTTCAGCCTGAAGAAGAGAAGGCTGAGAGGGGACCTTATAAATGCTTACAAATATCTGAAGGGTGGGTGTCAGGAGGATGGGGTCAAGCTCTTTTCAGTGGTGTCCAGTGACAGGACAAGGGGCAATGGGCACAAACTGAAGCACAGGAAGTTCTGTCTGAACATGAGGAAGAATTTCTTCCCTCTCAGGGTGACGGAGCACTGGAACAGGCTGCCCAGGGAGGTTGTGGAGTCTCCTTCTCTGGAGATATTCAAGACCCACCTGGACAAGGTCCTCTACAACCTACTGTAGGTGACCCTGCTTTGGCAGGAGGGTTGGACTAGATGACCCACAGAGGTCCCTTCCAACCCCTACTATTCTGTGATTCTGTGATTCTGTGAATGGTTAGAGTTACGCTCTGCTTGATCTCTCACAGATAGAGTAAATGGATGGAGGGTCACAAAAATGATCAGAGGGCTAGAACACCTCTCCTACAAGGAAAGGTTGAGAGAGTTGGGGTTGTTCAGCCTGGAGAAGGCTCTGGGGACACCTCTTAGCAGCCTTCCAGTACCTGAAGGGAGTCCACAAGAAAGCTGGAGAGGGACTTCTTACAAGGGCATGTAGTGACAGGACAAGGGGTAATGGCTTTTAACAGAAAGAGGGTAGATTTAGATTTGATATAAGGAAGAAATTCTTTACTAGGAGGGTGGTGAGACAGTGGACCAGGTTGCCCAGAGAAATTGTGCCTGCCTCCTCCCTGGGAGTGTTCAAGGCCAGGTTGGATGGGGCTTTGAGCAACCTTGTCTAGTGGAAGGTGTCCCTGCCCATGGCAGGGGGGTTGGAACTAGATGATCTGTAAGGTCTCTTACAAGCCAAACCATTCTTTGACTCTGTGTTTCTAAACACTAAATGATTCCTCTTTATGAGCTTGCCCACAAGCCATGAGAATAACTGCAAGCATCTCGTTTTCGGCATTTCCTGAGGGTCTCCAGCATAGTGTGAGGTATTTGGATGTCTGACATCCATATATTTGACCTTGAGGTGGTCTTGACATGATCTGTCTCATTCTTTCAGTGCCAAAGAAAATGAATGGAAGAAAGCTTCTGTTCTTTCTCTGAAATCCCAGAAAACTGCTTCTGGTTGGGATACTTATGTACAAAAGCCCTCATGTTTCCCATATTTCATGATGCCACCAAATCTCACGTCTGCCTTACTGATAACTCCAGCCTGGATGGTCAACATGCTTCATTATTCTAATAGTAACCTCCATGCATTCACCCAAGCTGTCCTTTGTAAAAAGCAGCATGATGTTATCCCCCTTTAAATCTCTGCTGAAAAACAACCTCTGTAATGCTGTCTCTATTTAATGAGTAGCCAGTTGGGATGCTGTGAATGAAGTTATTACACTAATTCTCACTGTTTCACTGATATCCTATGTTTCTTCATGTTTTCTTAGATCTTTATTCCTTATGCTTCCGCTCATGCTTTGCTCACACTTTTTTGTCAGGGATTTTTATTTTTTTGTATTCATGTACAGTGATTAACACAGTGGTATGCCACATACTGCCTCAGACTTAGCAAAGAGAGCTCAAACAGTGAAGGAAAAGCCCAAGGACAGCAGGTTAGAGGAAAGTACATGGGATTACAATATAGTGTCAGTTTGTAGCTGTCTCGCTCTTGGGCCAAAATAGAGCCAAGCCAGGAAACCAAAACCAGACCTAGATGCAAGAGGAAGACATGAGAATTTTATGGACTGAAACACATGAAGACTTCTGGCTCCTATTTGCTTCTACAGTGTTCAGGGAAACAGGACACTGCATGTGTATTCATAAATAAAAAAGATATTATACCTGAATACTATAACAAATTTCTCTATCACAGAGAAACAGTTGTCCTAAAGGCTGAATATCAGCTAACTGTGTGTGGTAAGGAAAAAAACTAGAATGATATTAACCGAGCAATGCATCTATATTTAAAGTTCTTCCTAATTATTGCTATAATGACAGAATGTTGTAGGGTGTTTTACAGGCATCATTAAACATATACCCCACAGCATTCTGAGGTTTTACTAGTAAAATAAAACCAGAATGTAAGCTCTTGATGTTGATTGTACTTTCAAGGATTTTATGTGTAATTCTACAAGGTCAAAGACTGTAACTTTTCTTTTGCACAAAAACTATGATGGAAAAATTGTACTTAGCTCAAGTACTCTGAAGAAATATTTTCTATAAAGCTCGATAATTTTTTCCTCTTGGTTGTAAATCAGCTGGTTGACATAGTTTATTTGCACTGCTAAAAAATTTGAAACTTTTTAAAGTAGTTCAAGGATTTGGACACATGAAATCCCAGTCATCTCTCTGCTCTTCCTGCTGGAGGTTTAGCGTAACAGACTAAACATGATGTCTTTCAGACATTTACATCAACAGTAACATATAAGGGTATCTGATGATGAACTATGGCTCTGGCCTGTGAGCTGGTTGAGGTGCAAGTGCATGTTTTGTTCTGCTGAATTGTGTATAGCAGCAATAATATGGAGGAAAAGCAGTTACAGATAGGTGAGGCAGCGAAGTAACATCTTAGGTTATTGCAGCTGTTTGTGTGGTAAACACAGGTAGTTCAGTGTAGTACAAGCACTAATCTACGGATGGGGAGGAGTGGCTGGAAAGCTGCCCAGCGGAAAAGGATCTTAGGGTGTTGGTCGACAGCCGACTGAAGATGTCAGATAGAATAATAGATTAATAGAATTAATTCTATTCTTCATAAACAGCAGTGTGCCCAGGTGGCCAAGAAGGCCAACAGCATCCTGGCTTGTATCAGGAATGGTGTGGCCAGCAGGAGTAGGGAGGTGATCCTGCCCCTGTACTCAGCATTTGTGAGGCCACACCTTGAATACTGTGCTCAGTTTTGGGCCCCTCGCTACAAGAAGGACATTGAGGTGCTGGAGTGTGTCCAGAGAAGGCCAATGAGGCTGATGAAGTGTCTAGAGCACAAGTCTTATGAGAGGCAGCTAAGGGTACTGCGTTGTTTAGCCTGGAGAAGAGGAGGCTGAGGGGAGACTTTATTGTTTTCTACAGCTACCTGAAAGGAGGCTGTAGTGAGGCAGGTGCTGGTCTCTTCTCCCAGGTAACTAGTGATAGGACAAGAGGCAATGGCCTCAAGTTGCATCAGGGAGGTTTAGATTAAATATTAGGAAAAATTTCTTTACTGAAAGAGTGGTCAGATATTGGAACAGGCTGCCCAGGAAGGTGGTTGAGGCACCATTCCTGGAGGTGCTCAAAAAAAGTGTAGATGTGGCACTTCGGGATATGGTTTAGTAGGCAGGGAGGTGTTGGGTGGATGGTTGGACTTGATGATCTTAGAGATCTTTTCCAACCTATGATTCCACGATTAAAGTGTCATTGCAAGCTGCTTAATGAAAACTGGTGCTGAATATGCTGCAACAGTTAAATAACCAAGAAAAATGTTGGCGGTTTGCAACAACTATGGAGAATACTAAAAAATTCCTTCTTGCCCAAGGCCACTAGCCAAATTTTGTGTTTTGTAGGCAGGTTTCTTTTAAGATTTTTTGTTGGTTTATTTATTTTTCCATTTTTGTCGGGGAGTATTACACATACCTTTGATGTAGTTCTCTTACATACAAAGAATGGGTTCAAAGCTGAGATCACAACAGAAATTAAGCATTAGATAGTTCTTTTTCTCACAGTTCCCAAACCTCATAAAACCAGTCAATTCCACAAAGAAATCCTTGCACAAAGAACTCTTTGCATTTTCTTGGAGGAGCACATTTAATGTTTTTTTTTTTTCTTTTTGTTTTTTTGGCTACTTCTTTGTCTTCTGCTTTTAAATACATAGAATAGGCTCCAGCTTACCTAATCTGAGGTATGTACAGTGGGAGTGTTCATGACTGTGGGTCAGTCACTGATGATTCCATCACTGGAGAAAGGCACTTTTAAAGCACAAATCACACAACCCATTTTAGATATCTGTCTTCGGATGAGACAAACAACGAGGCAGTTCAATTATCTGCACTGACAGTAAAGTGAGCCTAAAGTAACTAGCACAGGGCAGATGCTGAGGACTTGTCAGGTGAGTGCCAGCCTTACAGATCATCAGTATCTCATGATCCCAGCTCAATCATAACTTTTTTATTTCCAAAATACTGTATGTAATATATACAGAGAGAGAACAGATAATTTCAACTTTTTAACTAGCTTTTTCTGAAACAGGAATTTTTACTGATTCTTCCATTTGTTTTTAATGACATATGGCCATTGTATCAATAGCATAGTTTCACCTGACCTTCATCATAAAAGCCCAGTAACACATAAACTGTTTGCAGAAGCTTGCTTGGAACAAGATGCTCAGTTACAGTCACTCTGGCACAGAAATGTATAAATAAACACAGCCTTGAGTTATAAACAAGACTTGAGAAAAAGCATACTGTATAATATAGAAACTGGAATTTTTATGTCCTGTGAACTATTGGTGTCCTACATACCTAAATCAAATGATGGCTTCATCTACATTTATTTTTGATTCAGACAAGTGAATTTATTAGTTTCACTGACAGAAACATATCATATTCATTCTGCAAAACTCTTCAGTTATTTTTGAAATTTTCAAAAAGTACTAAAAATTCTTCTTTTGTCTTATAGTGGACTGAATAACTGAGTAGACTGCAGCTGCCTGGTACCTGGATGAAACCCTGCCCTGGGGTTTCAGGCATCTTAGCTGCAAGCCAGAGTTATGATCAGTTTAGGGCACATGAACACCAGAAGCTGAAAGTCTTCATCCAGTTTGTTGGAACTGATGGATGGATATAATAAAAAAAGAATCTTTATTTAATATGTAGCAGATATAAGCCAAACAATAGTAATTTCATCATCTGAGAAGAGCATATAAGACTTATAAAATTGTAGGCCTCAAAAGAGAGTATTTAAAAATAGTTTTTCCAGACCTTGGACTTTTACATGAAATTAATTCTATTCTTCATGCTCAACATCCCATTTTTACCACTAAATCTAATAACAATTGCCATGCACAAAGAAGAGATGTCTGCCTGGGTACAGCACTCAGTAAATCAAGGCCTTGTGATAAGTACAGATAATAGGAATGCTTTTAACCCTCCCATAGCCACGTACTTCTTACAAAAAACCAAAGCACTGAAAGGGCAAGTTTGCAAATAATTGTAGGTTAGTAGCGCAGGCTGTTTAAAAATCTTTGCATCCATACACTGCAGAAATCTGATGCTCTCTGAAGATGTTAGGAAGGAGAGCTTGAACAACTTCCCATGATTAAAGAGCTGGAGGGCAGGAAATTAGTCAGTGCCTTCTTAAGCTGTCTCACACAGAAAGACATCGGGTCAGAGAAAGACAACAAAATCCATCCTGCAGGGACTTGTTCAGTGCCAGAATAATTTTAGAATAGTTTACAGCAAATAAATTACATAGTGGGAGAAGGTTCCTCTGATTTAATGTTTGTGTAAGTAGACAAAGTATGATTTTTTTTTTTCAGCTTGCTAACCCTTCCCTTAAAAGTATTTGTAACAACACTGTGCATTTAAATACAATTATTTGTATCCTGCCCTTACTGTGTGTTGAATTTGGAGTGATTTGAAGCAATCCAAAGCCTTCTCTGCAATTTTCAAATACACTGAGTGGCTTAATTAAACTAACACCTTTTCAATTGATGACTTTCTACTTATGTCTTTAGAACACCATGGTTACCACAACACTTTTACCATTCCCTGTGAATGCTGGAAATTTTGGGATTTGATTTTTGCATAAAAATGAAGGATTTGTGCAGACCTTCCCATTTTTAGTTTTGACAATACAAGTGATTCTACTTATCATGCAAAGAATTAGGGAACAGAAAAATGCATAAATAAAACAGATCTTGTGTAGGAGGACTAAGATTTTTTTGAAATTAATATTTTGATGTAACATATATGGTCTTTTTCCAAAATTATTTTTGTTTAGGTTATGGCATTCCTACACAGAGAAAATGTGGGAGGTAGAACTGTTATGTAGGACGAAGCAAGGTACGGCATCAACTTAAAGTGTGTCACAATGAGTATGTAAAATTCTTCCAGCATTTTGGCTGAATTATCTTTGTTAAATCAGAAATGTATGAGAAGTTATGTGACCTGCAGAGGCCTGCTTAGAAGTATGAGTAACACACACCAGTCAAGGCTTTCCTGTTCTCCCCACACCCATCACACATCTTGGCAAGAGGCTTTGCAGTGAGTCATCTCAAAGGTTTACCATTGTGCCAAGATTTTGTGTATGAAGTATGACCATTTTGTCTAGTCTCAGTCAAAATCCTGTTTCATTACATGCATTTAACCCACTCATTTTTTTCTGTGAAGAATATCTGTTAATATTAAACATAAGATTCAGTGGATAGGGTCATTTTACAGTAAAAAATGCATATTGATTCACAAAGTGGCAGAGGAGGTGACTCTCAGTCACTCAGTCAAACAGTTGTTAATTGACTATTCAAATACAGTACAGAGTTCCTCATACACTCAATTGGCAATTGTGTCTCTGAAGACGTAAATTTGTTCTTAATTTAGGTAGTGCATTAAGACCTTTCTTTGAATAAGTTCGCAGTAAATATGTTTTGGAAGAAAGGATTGAATCTGGCTGAATCTCATGAAGGACTCTAAAAAGCTTAGTTGTAAAAGCTAGCATTTTCTACTAGAAAACAATTTCATCCCTGAGGAGTAAAACCTAAGACAGGGAATACTCCACATGAAAAAATTCCTAACCGGCAGTATAAGGAAAGCATCTACAGAATGTTGGCTGCATGCAGGGAGACTTTAATAGGCCAAGTGACAGGGCTGGGAAAACAGAAAAACTTCCAGCCACATATATCCTTCTTTAAGTCTTCAGGAAAAATCCTAAAATCTTGTCTCTTTATTACAGCTGTATTACTTGGTCCAATAACAGCAGATTTTATTTGCATTCAATTGTAACCTGACTTGACTAAGCAGTAATTTTGAAAGTTTCCTCCTCTAAGGTGGAGAGCAATATAAAAATGGCGATTCTGGTGCAGCTTAGTAAAAGTGCTTAGCTCCCTAATGTATTCCAGAGTACCCAAAAAGTAGAATAATACGTCCACACAGAAGCTGCATTTGCAGAAATGTCTTCAAGTGATTAGTGATAAGGAGAAAGTGTTTTCCATGGAACAAAGCATGACTAGTGACCTGAATCCTTCCAGTTCAGTAGGAATCTGATTAATACATGAAGAAAGAGTTACATCTCACGCAATTTTGGGGGGATATAAAAATAACAAAATTCAAATAAAAGTTCTATATATGCATTAGAAATAAGCTGGAAATAAGGGAAAATATAGATCTGCTGACTGAGTGGGGAAGAGTTACGACAGCGTGATGAAGTTCAGTGTTCGATACCCTGTACTCGATACCTTATTCAGTCTTTAAAATAAAGATTGGTTTTCATACATAATGCAAGTTTAGTAACAGGGGAGAAATGCATACCAAAGTAGCAAAGATGTTAATGAATGTTCAGGCAATTTAGACATATTTAAGTCAGCAGACCTTGACACTTCCTACGGCATTAAGGAAACTGTTGAAGTAATCTCTAGACTATTAGTGGTCGTAGAGTACTTGTGGAGCAGGACCCAAGAAATTAAACACAGGAAAGCTTAGAATACATTAAAAAAAAAAAAAAGTTGAAATCAGAAGCTGAGGAATTATGGACCAGTAAGCCTACTTCATGCCTGGAAATACTTAAAACCAGAACAGTTTCCTGGCTTCTTAGGTATAACAAGTTCATAAGACATAGCCACCATAGATGTGTTAATGACTTTGGTATGTCAATAACAAAGAATGTCAGACCAGTTTGGTTGCCTTCACTGATAGGCTCACTAACCTGGCAGGTACAGGGGAGAAAATGAATCGGATTCCTCTTGATTTTAGTACTGTTAACATGTAACAGGAATTTTCTCTACAGCAGCAAAGGAAATATGCAGAAGAGAAACAGAACAAAATTAAAATCTGCCCTCAGATTAGTTACGAATGATTCACTGTCAAGCTAGAAAGGCACCCTGAACATGGTCTGTCAATGCATTTGTATTTGTTGCTCCATTAAGTACTTGGATGTCAGAATAAGGAAGACACTGATCAAATCTGAAGACACCAAGCTGGAAGGAAGCATTTGCATGCACTTCAGAGAACAGGATAAGAATTCTAAATGGTCTTGATAGACTGATGGAGCAATCTGGAATCAATGAAATGAAATTTAATACAGAAAAGTGCAAAGTGCTACCTCTGGAAGAAGAGAGCAAATGCATAAATATGAGCTTTAAAATAACTGACTAGATCGTGTTTCTAAAGAAAAGGAGTCTGGGGCTGCAGCAGCCAAAAACTCAGTACAGGTAAGAGTGACAAGACATATCTGAATCTTGGGAGAGTTGAGAGATGTTATAATGAACATTATTCCTTAAGGAATTATTCCTTATACTCAGCATTTGCAGGACGTTTGCTCTGTTTTGCAATCTACACTATAAGAAAATTAGGAGGATTATAGAGGACAGAATCAGAGACAGATCAGAGGTTTAGAAACTTATGAACAAATATTAAAGGCTTAGAATTTTAATTTAGAAAGTGTGGTAGAAGAAGCAACATAATAACAGTACCCTAACACTTAAAAAAAACAGATACAAAGGAAAACAAATTATTAACCTCAGCTGGATACAAGTTGGATAGCCCTTGAGAAATTGGAAGCACTGACAGTGGCCCATGGGCAATGTCTAGCATAGGGCTATGAACTACGCAGTGTTCTGGGATTCCCACACCCTGCGTTGTCAGGGAGCATCTTTCTTAGTGATGCAGTTGACAAGCTTACTATGGTTATGAATATCCTTTTCTATGGCAAATCAGTTTACTGCACTTCTTACTGGAGTCACCCAAGCATACACAGCATGTCTCTTTGTGCTTTGCAGATGTGCAATGTACCCTCTACTCCAGAGAAAATGCCTTGATATGCATTACGGAACCACATTTGAAAACACGATAAGTCTCTGAATTGCCCAAACTGTCAAAGACCCTTTATTATAAAATTCTAACAAAAGATAAAACCAAGGTATTTGACACACATTGAGGGTCCACGGTCCAATAACAGCTGATGTGTTAAAGTGGGTTAAATAGCCTTGTGCTCCCAAGTCCACCCAGAATGCCTTTATCCATGAACACCTAGTAAATGAATACTTCTTTAGCTAGCTATTTAAATACTATGTCTCAACATTTTGATCCTGAATGTCCACAATATTTCTACATGACTTCTTCATGGAACAGTGAGCAATCATAAGTCTAGAACAAAACACAGCAAGGCTAGGATTCAGCACTCCTAACTTCAGCCTCTGAAGGCCTAGGCATCCACTCTAAGTCAGTTGCTTTGGCTCCTTCCATAGTCAAAGCAAAGGCACAGGACCTGGCACAGAGTAGTTCATTCCACTGTATAGAGACTCGGAAATCTTGGTAGATGAATTTCGCCTCCCAGGTTCTCATTTCTCTTCTTTGATCATAAATAGAGCCTTGCTAAATGGCTTAGACTATACCTAATTTAAAGTTAGGACAGATTGATTCTGTTATAACTAACTGAGCATATTGCTTAATCATCTATATTTACACAGATCTGAGGGGTTCAAAGACAAGTGAACATTGATTAATATGCAATACATATAGAAAGTAAACAGACTTTTAAGAGCTTGAAGTTGCTAGATATGAAGAGATAGATAAAATTAACTTTGGAATAGAAATATAAAGAGAAATGAAAGGTAAAAAAAAAAAATCCATCAGTGACCTGAGAAATTACGACCAGCTCCAAAACTCCGCGAAAGTAGGAATTTACTGAACATGAAGTACATGTTCTGCAACTTCAGTAAGAATAAGATAAGAAGAGGTTTTTAAAATAACACAATCAATAGGTCTCCTCTTGTGACCAAAATGTTAAAGGCTATTAAAGAAGCCCTAAAAAGGACACTGCTATATGAACAACTTTAACAAAGGGACACTGTAAAAGAAACACTTGAAAAATAAATATGTCCATGTACAAAGGATGCATTTTTCTTTCCTGATGATGTAGGCAGAAATGACCTATGATGTGTTTTATGCTGATTGTTACAAGACATTTTCCAGAAGAGGCAGTTAGAGAAACACTCATGACTTTCATAAAAGAAACATGAATCCATTTCACTGCTTCTCCTTGAAGGATATACCCTGCACAACTTCCATTGCAGATGGAAATTCTGCTGAAAATCACCTTCACTAGAGTTACCCAAAGCAATTGCAAGCCTTGAAGTTTACTCGTTACAGTTCCTTTCCTCTAATTCTGTCAACAGACAACTAATTACAACACCTTCTCAAACCAAAGTTTAAGATAATCTTTGGTGTAACAAATTAAATGTAAGGCAGTGATATATGAACAACTCTGTATTCACTCATACATAGTTGAAGAAGCCTCAGCAGAATTATATTTGGTGTTTCTTTTGTTTGAGACACTGTTTGTCACAGGTAGTATCTTTTATTAAGCTGATTTATCTAAGTCATACAACTGGTCACTTTTCAGATAACAAACTGAATTTTCAAAACCTAAACTGAAAGTATGTATCAGACTGTCAGGAAGTATATTATGAATGACTTAAGGCAGCCAGACATCCTTTGATTAATATTAGTGAATTATATGATTAGTAGATTAGTAGATCTAGAGCATTACTACTGGATTATTATACAGAAGATCATGTTTTATATCATTATTAAGCCCTCTGTTAGAATTGAGCTATAGATTTGATACATCTTCTGTTGCATCAGAGAAGGAGCAGTTTCTATCTTGCAGCAATTGCTGTGTTTTATTTTACTCTAAGACCAGTTTAGGAAATTCTAAATTGCCTGTATGGTCAATATCCAAATGAATAAAAACCCATATAAATTATAATTTGACATGCTTTCTCTAAAACACTGGCAACATTCAGAATCTCCTTAATCAAGTGTCATGTCCACGCTTTTTTCCAGATAAAAGAAGATATTTTTGCAAGGCTTCTTTTCTTTGCCATCCCTCCACTCTGTACTCTTCTGTGCTCTCCTGCCATACATTTCATGTTCCAACCCTCCCACAGGCTTACTTTCTCGACAGAAAAAAAAAAAAAAAGAAAAAAAAGAATGATCTTTCAGACCTTTTACAGAAAATATTTTAATGTGTGTAGAACTGTGTCGAATGTTTAAAGAGAACTCTATAAAGTGTTCTGCCTTTACATGCTATTGTCAGAGGTGTGGAGCAACTACCTAATGCAACAGAGAAGATGGAGATTTATGCATTAAGTGATATTATAGAATATCATTTGCGTCTATTGACACATCCTCATTACTCTCTATAAAATATAGTATCCTTCTTAGCCTGTGTAGAGAGCAGAGAACAAAGGAGACTACAGTAACCTGACTTCCAGGTGCCCAGCAATTAATCCAAAATTAATCTGCCTTTCCTGTAAGAGCTATGTGTTCAAGTGCTTCTTGGCACCACTTACAATACCTCTAAAACCGTGCTACTGAGACACCTGCATTAACAGTTTAAATATTAACAACCTCCTATTTACTTTTGCTGTCTCCTTTGTCACAGTGGAAAGCAAGCGGCATGTGGTGTATGTGTACATGTGTGTGTTAAAGTTCAAACTATATCTCAGGAAATGAAAAAAGTGTTCAGCTTCACAAAACAGGTGGAATCACAGCAGAGATTTATAGAGGATGGGATTGGTTACCTTGGAAACAGGTTTGAATTCTTTCATCAAACAACAAGATGCTCAGTGTTGACCTATTTCCAAGTGCTGTGTATGTATTTAAGGTGGAACTTTTTGCAAAGTTTATACAAAAAGCTCCTCCTATCAACTTTGTGTATAAGTGTACTGCTTAAATGCATTACTTTGTTTCCTTTACACTTGTAAGATTTTAAATTGAGAAAGACAGTTGAGAACAGAAAAGCCAAAAGAGTAGAAGGATGTGATAATCTCCTTGTCAATAATTTGTTTCCAATATATTTGAAGTATTTGTGAACATTGAAAAACCTTTTGGACAACATATTATCTTCTTTATAATGACTATTTAGTGAATACAGATAAACAATTTTTTATGGAAACAAGCCACTCCCCATCCTATCACAGATCCTACAAACCTGAGAGAAAGTTGCACCAGATATTTAGCATTCTTTTGTTTTCCACGACCTCAACTACAAAGGTTTCTTTTATTTTTGTATGAACTGGCATTTTACATGGCATTTTTGCATGAAGCCTATTACAACTGGCACTCAGTTCTGGTAAGACCTTTAATACAGTGCATTAGCAAGAGAAGGGTAACTGTGACTAAATCAATCTGCCTTTCTTTTCATATCCTGTTAAACATCAGAGTATAGGAAAGTGAAAACAGAAAGGATCATTAATACAAGGATGACATACACACAAATACAGATGGAGAGCATGTGCACAGCACCATGTGTTACTAATTTAGGGATCCTCCTAGGTAGTCTGGATGTCTAAGTGATACAATGCAATGCAGCATCACACAGAGACATGAGATCAAACCACAGAAGTAGTCAGTGTTGCCTGGTGCATATACTATTTATCATCTGGTCTGAACTATTTTGTGTGAATTTACTCTCTATTCCTTGGCATCATGGAAAGCCCAAGCTGGGGAATGAGCAGAAAGAAAGGAAAGCCAAAAGCTCACCAACTGAAGGTCAACTGAACCTGATGAAGGAAGAAAAAAATTGGGAACTGCTTAAACCAAGACTCTGAAAATAGGATTGGGCTGCATTCCTAGTGTATAGGTAGTTCACACCATCATACCTAAGTGATAATGTGATTTTCAGAGCCATTCTTCAGGTCATTGTCTATATCATATTTTCTGAAGCCATCCATTTTTTAGTAATTTCCAGGGAGAACAGACGGATTTGTCTGTGGAAGAGTATGTTTCTTGCAAGGAAATATATTAAAGACTATACGTTTGCAGCACTCCAAATACCAAGATTTTATTTCTTCTAGAATTTCTCATAAAACTTCTCATTTTGTTCGAAATACCAGCTGTTGAGATTGTGATATTACGTGTAAATCTTTTAAAAGCAAATCAGGGATATTATTGGCATGTTTCTTGGCAATGGTCTAAAAAGATTTAAAACACCAAAAAACACGTAAAGGTACCTCAGAACCTCAACGAATGGAAACAAACCAAAATGGAGTCCTTTGCAAGCCACACAGCCCCTTTCACCATGGTGTCTGAACAGTTTTAAGAGAGAACAAAACACTTTTTTGACTCTAATATTTTTTCCCCCCTAGTTCTGACTTTGGTAATAATATTCTTTTGGAGATAAAAGAGAAGATTCTCAGATTGACTGAAATATTTTGTTTTAGTTTGGCCGTGGAAACAGAGCTTGCCGAGCTCGATGATGTAGCCAGCTGCAGGTCAGATAGGACATTCTCCCTACCCGCATACAGGGATCTACTTGCCTTTAAAATGCTGGGCATGTATCTGGCAGAGTATAGCTGAAATATATTATCAGAGCATTTATTTCTAGGTCCTTCTTCAGTGTGTACTGTCTTCAGATCAGGTAATTATTGACACGAACAAATGAGTTTAAACATTCATCATAAAAATCATTCATATAGACAAAGTGTCAACAATTAGTCTATAATCTCTCTGCATTTCATAATGCCCTCAAAGTCCAATTGTCTGCTTTTCCTGTTATGTATTGACACACAAGTATAAGTAATATATTTTACAGACCTCATACTCATATCCTTCCTTTATTCCAATTAACTCTCTCCAGTTGAAGATTAACACCTTCCTTCCTAGGACATCTGTCAACAGTGTATCGTCACAGATCACATTTTACCTATAGCAGAAATCTTTTGTAAGTTAATACTTTCAAGTTTGTGACTCCATTATTCCCCAGAATTTTCTTCTTCTTTTGGTCATAGCTTAGTACAGATCAGCAACATCAAAAACTAGGTTGAAAAGTACGAGGAAAAACTGGTATTGGACAAGCTTCTCATCAACTGCACTACTGCTTAAGCTGAAGAGCTGAAACCCAACTATTTCTTCAATTCTGAATACTGAAAAATAGTATTCTACTAGTAGACCTCCCAAACACTCCTTTAACAGTCATATATATTTCAAAATTACAATAAAGCACTCTGGATGTATAATTTGTGTGAAGGTTAGCCAAAATTATCACACAATGCTAATTATCTACAAATGACCTACTTTAAGTCTTAACTTGCTCAAGGAATATGGTGACAATGTCCTTTTAATCACCAAGAGAAGCAGCACACTGGCTAAAGTTTTTTAAAAACCCAGTGTCTGTTTTCTTTAATGTGTGTAACACACCAAACATTGGAAGTGCTTTGCTCAACAAGTGCTCTGGTGTTTATTACGCTTCTAATTTATACCATATTTGCCACCTGCTCACGAAGTTCCAGACATAATTACATAGTGTTGTTTTTAAATAAATGGATATTTGGAATTAGCTGCTGCAATGAATTAATGCACCGAGCAATGCAATAAATATCTGGAGGAAGAAACAAGCTCAGCTCCAGTGTTCCAATTTTATTTTTCATCTCCACATTTTTGTATATGTCAGGAGGCATTCATTTTGACATACTTTTATTGTGCATATGACATTTTTTCTTAGAATTTGTCTTGAATTTGTTTAAAAATTGACAGGCATATATTCTTGAACACCATCCCATGGAGGTCTAACATTCCGCTGACAATGTCAAGGACGCCAGTGCTCCAGGAAGCTTGGCCAGCCCTGGCATGTGCCCTGGCTGAGCAGACAGATTCATGTGGTTTCTAAATAAAACAACTTACTCTGGCTTTAAATTGTCCCTGGCCTGGAGGCTGAGCAACACTGCTCTTTCACTTCATGGTGAGCTGGCACAAAATGTGCACAGCTTGTCAGCCATCAGTGAAGACAAGAGGAATTTCCTAAAATTGAAAATGGCTGGAATGAGTACAGCCAATGCTGCTGACCTGATGAAAGCCCATTAGAACCACTTTATTACTCAATTCTTCTTCTTCAAATAAAGGAAATTATTCTTACCATTTTTTCCTATCCTTTTTGAGCACAGTTCTCACTACTCACACTCTTATCCTTACCTTTCTTATATCCATTTAATTTGGGCCTTTTATTTTGCATTCATGCTTTTTTCTACATTACTGTATAGTCATCTCCCCAAAAGCCAAAGCCCAAAGTAATAATTGACATCCCCCCTATATCCTAATTTACACCTTTATGTGAGCAGAGAACAAGCATCAAAACAAAACAAAATAATTAGTGACATGATTTAACAGCAAAGCTTCCGTCTCATTTTCTTCATGCCTTTTGCTTCTTTCCCACGTGTCTAAATTCTAAGCAAAACTGAAAGACATTCCCAGCAAACTTCATTGATAAGGCTTAGAAGGAAACCATGTACTCCACAGTAAGGTATGTACACATTCTTTACAGAAATTCTCTCTTTCTGGTCCCTTAGTTTCCTTGTTTTTTTTTTACAAATGCGGAATTAAATTTAAAAAAAAGAAAGATCACCAGGAAATGGTAATCAAAAGAAATGCTAAAAATTATAATTAATGGCTTAAACTGAAATAAGCAATACTTCAAGCATTCATATTTCTCAGGTATTTAATTAGGAAGGATTTGCTGATTTCATCCTTGATGGCCTTAGCTGAAAATGAGAATGCGAAAGACATTTAAAAAATGATTTTTAATAGAGTGGAGTAATTCAGCTCTATCTACAGCAGGTTCTTATGTGTATGAAATTGACCATGGCTGCAAAAAAGGAAAAAATCAAAGAGGAGAGCAAGTAATGTAATGAATCAATAGTTTTCAATTAAATATACCTAGGAAAGTATGACAGTGCCTTCAGGATAAACAAAAGTCCCCAAAAAGCAATACAGTAAAAATGAAGATAATGAAATCTGTATTGACTGATTGACTTCACAATGCTTTAAAGTGAATCCAAACACTTGTGTTTATGAGCATTTTCCCTCCTAGGATTCTCAAGCACAATGTATTGAGTGTGGGTTTTTTATTCAAATCTTACCACATAAGAAAGGAGTGCTGCATTTCCTGGAGGTTTTGATTAATAGTCATATCAGTGATCCCTAACCAAAACAACTTCTATACATTGAAATATTGAAATAATTGCTTTATGATGCCATTCACCTCCTCATGACTTTTACTACTAGGAGAAATTCCTTTTTTTCAAAATTGGAAACAGGATCTTTAGTCCAAGTCAGACCAAGTCCAGAAGAGATCGGTGTTGACTCCACTACAAGCAAGCACTATTAACAGGGTGAATAAACATAGGAAATATCGAAACAAATTTGTTGTGTACACACATCATGGAAAAGGACAGCTAATGATTCAAGTACTCTACTAAATAAGAATGAGCCTACATTACAATTTACCTTGACAGGTTTTGCAGCTTGTAAAACTTAGTTTTTATCCATTTCCTCCAACACCTTTATTAAAGAAAATGAAATCTAGAAACTGGTTTCAATACACTGTATTTTTGTAAGACTGCTGCACATTAGAAGACCTTTGCCTTCACGAAGGCAAAAACCACCCGGATGTAATAAAGCGGTGACAGGGACCCATGCAATCTGTGGGACTGTACAACAACATTTTAATCCAATATGCATCTACAGTGCACCTTTACATTTCAAAATGCTCTGCCAGTTCTGTCTGACTGGCTAGGCAGAGAGAGAGGCTAGCAAGGTCTGCCCATGGATGGGGAATAAGCTGGCTGCATAGGAGGCAGCTTTAGTCTGGAAGTCATAAAAGCAAATATGAGCACTTCCTCTGTATATAATAGCACAGATGAGCATGGGAGACAGTGTCCAGCTGCCCTCACTTTGCACACTTCATGGAAATACGGACTACCCTAACGTACCCAGTAATTTAATATAAGCCTTTACTTTCATCACCCTTCTGTGACTCACAGGATGAACTCTAGTACTTGAATTTGTTCCCTCAGAAAGCAGTGAGTGACCAGCCATGCTCAGGAGAAGCACAATGTTGTCACAGCAGGGTGCGACCTAGGCAAATGGGGATAACTGTCCTTTCCCAAGCCGTTCCAGCACTTCTTCTTGGATAGCACAGTTCACTGCTGTTTTAAGTTGAGCATGCTTTGAAAGTGCATTGTAGCCCTTAGCGCTCAGGAAATGATTTTGTGGAGAAAGGACTGTCGTTATCAGCTTCAGTTTTGTGCTATGAATATACCAGATCAATACTGAAACACCTTTGTTAGGTCTTTTGCTGTACTGTTCTCAAGACAATCTTTGCTGTCAGAAAACTCAACTTCAATAGTTTACTTACTACATAAAATCAGACTGAAATGCAAGAGTGCTGCTTCAGACTTTCCCGCAATATGTATATGTCCACGAGTGGGTTCTGTCAGACCCTAAGTGAAAACTGAAGCACTCTAAGACTTGTTTAAAGGCATTTTGCAAACCTCCTCCTACTTTATGAAGTGCTCTCCGTCTGCGCCATTCTCCTTCTTCCTGGCAAAAGCCTCTTCCCTTCCTCCTTTATCCCTTCCCATGAAGACTTTCGCCAGGTAAGTGAAGAGAGGATAAACCCTATTTTTCGAAGAGGAGTCTCAAGAAGATGCTGATGTTCTGGACTCAGGAGAAAAACTAAGAACACGAACAAACATGAAGATGTGAATAGGATAGAGGGTATGGAAGATAGCCACAGAACAATGAGAAACAGATTTTAAAGAGCTGCAGCGGAGACTAGGGAGAGAAATCAACATGAGGAGCTGTATGAATTAAATAAAAATCAGTAACAGAAATACCAGATACAGACAAGCTTCCAGCAGCAGTTCCCCAGTGATTTTGGTGTGTGAGCCCGGCTCCATCCCAGTCACAGTCTGAAGACAGGTGCTTAAGCTGTGGGGGATGACCCAGCCCTCGCTCAGCTCCCTGTGATTAGTGGCATTTTCTGGTTCCCGCAGGTGCTTGCAACACCTCCCACAGCCCTGCGATCCCCACTCCCGCTGCAAGGAGTGTGCCCTCAGCAAGAGCTGCTGCCCTTCAACTACTGTAGAAGCTGACTTGAGGAAAACTCTGAAGGATGTCTGATCATCTTCCAGCCCTTTTCTACTAGAAATATGTCTACTTTCCAACATAACTATCTCTCTTGGCAAACACCTTTGCTTCTTCTTGGCTGACTTGGAGGGCCTATTTCTTCTTTCAGATCCCCTCTTTAAACACTTCCTTTCTGACCATCTGGTATTTTGCCATCCTCGCCAAAATCGAGACAGAGCCTCAGATCATTCTCTCTCTCTGCACTCCCTGTTTGCTGTGTGGGACAGCACTTGTGGTCTCTTTAAGAGAGCTACAGTTTTCTATAACTACTTTGATTTTAAAACCTTAGCTTGAAAATGTGAGGAAAAGATTAAGTTTTCTTTTCTTAGTAACACAGTGGATCCAGAAGACTGTTTTACTGTGGCAGACAGAATGAAAAACCCTTTAACAACCTTACATAAACCCAGACTTCCCCTCTAGCCATCGTACCCATGCTTTTGTTTATATATCTAAGCTTGGACTGTAGTAACTCACCCAGTGAAGAGTATCCATGGAGACTGAAAAGTCATTTAAACATCCATGACTTTCAGAATATAAATCTCTCTTAACAGATCTTGTATGAATTTTGAGCTAGAGGCAGCATTTCCAGATTAATCTTGGTTACTTTTTTATTTTCTGTAATCTGCTCATATAACTACACACATAGAAAACAAAACTTTGTGAAGGTTATAAAAAATGAATAAGCATTTGTATTTAAGATGAAATTCCAATACTGATTTTCCTTGATCTATGAAGGAAATATCTTTAAATCTGCTGAGAAATATAAATTTAACTGCTATGTAAAGTGTTGAGTATTTGTGGTTCAAAAGCTCAGGAAAAAAAGTAGATTATAAAGGCTGTACTAAATGAGGAGAGAGGCTACGATGGCTAATTTCAGTTTGTACACGTAAAAATATAAAATGAAACAGATCCTTATTATTTCTGTCAACTTTTCCATAGCTTACATACATGCAATTTTAATCTATGTCTTTCTCTCTCTTTTTTTTTTTTTTTTTTTTTTAATGTAATTGCAGATGCCTGTTTCTGTCACTGGGTCTTAATGATGTCTTTCTTGTCACTGGGTCTTAATGATGTGTTTGCCAATTCTCTCCCAGCAAACAAAACTGAAAGGACTGGTATTAAATATTACATCAAAGGAAGGTTTGCATCCCCATCTCTCCTAGCTGGCTCATATTTTGTTCTCTCTTTCTCCCAGAGGCTGTAACATTCAGTTCTATTATCTCCTTCTTTGTAGCAAGTGAACAGTAATATGCAGGCTCCACTCACTGACTAGCAGTAGAAACTGCTAGACTCCAGTTCTTTCTTCAGAATTATTTTGAAACACAATTTATTTGGGTTTTTTCTCTGCTTTTTACTTCCGTTAGTACACTTTGCCTCTGCTAATGTATACACATAGCTAAGTGCAAATTTCATGTGTTCAATTAATATGGATTTCCTACAGAGTCTGTCCTCCAGAAACAACAGGAAAAACAACCACCTCACGTGACAGATGCTAGTTTTGTGGTTTAGTGTACACAGAAAAGTACAGTTTAAACTGTAGATATGGAAAAACTGGGGGGGGGGTCATGCAGATTTGTTTCTGTCAAACTGGGCCTGAAACAGTGCTGTCAGCATCACGGTCTTCCAAGGAAGTCATTCCCTATGAATTGTTTTTTAATTGATATAACACTTTCTTTTCAGTTGCTGTGAACAAAGTACTGTAAATAGAGATTTATAGTGCAAGTGACAGGAGGTAATTCATGATAAAATACATTGATTTATTCTTCCCTTTGGACTATGTTCTTCTGATTTATTCTTCCCTTTGGACTATGTTCTTCTTATGATGTGAACTCATGGCAGAGCATGTTTGCTACAAGTAGAGGGGAGCGGAGAGCTTATGAAAGTCTTCCCTGCTGTGAACATCGGACAGCTACAACACTTCTCATGATTTCATGTGTCCATCAAATTTTAGTTGCATGTTTTAAAAAACCCAGTGGTAGCAAGAAAGAGGAAAGGATGGAGTGAGATCCCTTTCGTTCCTGGTAGAGTTAGAGCTGTTCCAGCATGTAGCAGCATCTGCTTCTCCACACTTTGCCAGGAGTTATTGCACAGACCCAGTGTCCTCTAATTCCCTCTCCCCAACTCCACTGAAACCATCGTGCACAGTCTTCCGCTGAATGTCTAATGTACGGATGAAATACCTGTCACATGATCGCTGAACTGTCACTGCCTGACCCCTTACAATGAACATCCCTAAATTGCTAAGGCTATGTATGCTGGGTTTCATCACAGGGAGAACTGCAATGACTTTGCAGGAAAAATTTGTGTTTAAAGTCTACACTGCATGAACTAAGTACTGCACAGTGATGTCCACGTTTGGGTGGAGTAAGTTAGATTAAGCACAGGAAACAGTGTTATCCCAGAATCTCGCTGGGGCATCACAGCTAGCTTACATCTTCATGTGCAGCATTGCATTACACAGCAAAGGCAAAAGCAACATATTCAGCCACCGAGACAGTCCTCATTTGTTTGTTGGACAGCACAGAGGAGGATTAACGCAAAAAGATACTCCCTCTTCTGGACCCTCTGGGGAGTATTATAAGCAGCTTGTGATCTCCAAGGTTCACTGTTTCCACTGCCAGTTATGCAAGGGTATCACAAGGTGTCTGGAGAAATCAAGTGCTGTAGAAGTGCTAAAGCCTATTTAATAAACACACGAAACCTTGGCCCAAATAGAGCACAGGCTTTTCTGTCCTACTTATTCTCCTGATAAAGAAGGGCCCTAATGCCTCTTGTATTAGGGAAACATGAAAGAGTAATGCATAGAAGTAGAATCTCTAATTTGGATTAACAAGATATTTTCCCTTCTTCTTCCTTATTTTATAATAACTCTATACTCATAAACCTAGAAATTCAGAAGTGTTTACGTGCCATTAACATGCTGCCACTGGATACGAAGGGGACAGAGAGCTTCTTTTAGGGATCCTTGCAGAATGATGACAGCACTAAATTACAGTAACAATTAAAGCTATATTTTCTCAACAAATTTTTATGGTTACTGTAGCATGTAATTTTTGATTAGAACTAAAGTGGATTTCTACAACCAGAATCAAGGTAGTAGGATCTATAAGTAGCATAATACAGAATTTATATTGCAACTTATGATTGCAAATCACTTAGATCTTTACTTAACATATGATCTCTAAGCACTTAGACCTTAACTTAACTTACAATTTCTAATCACTTAGACCATAACTTAAGTTATGATTTCTAATCACTTCGACCCTCTGCAGACAGAGTCAGATCTTAATACATGGTTTGCTGTATCACTATAACAGTCATAATCTAGACTCAAGAATCAAATAAAAGAAACACAAGTCACTCACTCAGCACTCGGAGGAAGCAGAGGACCGCGGAGGCATCCTTGGCCACCGGTGAGTCCAGGGTGTCACTGTCCAGCAGCAGCTCCACTCCAGGTTCCCCACTTAGGACTGGTAACTGCTTAATTTTATAGACAGTGCCCTGGGTGCTGCTTTGCTTCCCTGTTCTGTAACGGGGTCATCACCACCTGGTTGGCCAAGTGCCTGGGACTTTCAAGGCCAGCGAGGAAGCGAGTAATCAGTCTGGTGCCCGCGGACCTTGAGGCCGGTAGGGAGGGGAAGAAGAAATCTGTTTGGTTTGTCTACTTGATTCACAGACCTTCAGGGCCTGATAATGAGGCAAAAGGGAATGAATACACGACCAGCTCAGTCACAGACGATGGCTGTTTGCCTTACAAAATGGCGTTAGTTATGCTAACCATGTTACCAGGGGATGGGAGCAGCGGCTACCAGTCACACCCACACAGAATGAAAACGAAAATAGATTTCATGATGTAAACTCCTTCTTGAGGATGTAGCTTTGGATTTTTTTGTAACAATCAGACAGAGCTAGGTTGTAATGCTTTTAAAGGTCAGCTGGATTTGTACCATGCATAGTCTGTTCAGAAAATATCTGTGTCCTGAGCTTCCTAAGAAGCTGAAATACACAGTTCTTCAAGTACCAAGCAACGGGCTCTGGCAGCCAGCTGGAATCTACCACCATAACTGTCTGAAGATCTGTGTTAAGTCACTATTCATGAAACTGAAATCTCTAGAAGTTACACTGTTCATGCCCTGATGTTGTCTACATGGATTTCACACTGGTTCAAACAACAAATGGGACTGAAAAAAATAGGACTTTAAAAAAAAGTTGAAAAAAATCATTATTAAGCATTCACTATGAATGCCTTAATTTAATGCTCAAGGCCTTGCAATATTCTGTTGAAGGCTGCCTTATTTGCAGGCGCATTAAGTTATGCTTTGAAAATAATTACTATTACTAGGTTACATTGCCATGTCACTTTGCAGTTTGGGTTGCAATATAAGAACATTGACAGCCCTTTTCCTGCTTGATCACAGGGCTAAATTCCAATAAAACTTGTTGTACTCACCCACGTACAGCCTGTATCTCACATAGCTATTTTAAAACTGCCAATACTTGACACTCTAAACAAGCCGTGTTGAAATCAGATGCAGAGGAAAGGAGGGATCAAAAGCAGAGGAGCCAGCAGGAGAACGGAAGCAGCCCGAGGGGAGCCGAGGTGAGGAAGCTAATGAGGGAGAGGGAACTCAGCTAGACTTCTTCAGACTGCCCACAAGGCTGTACGCTGCTCTGCTGCTGACTTGCACAGTCTTGGTTTTGTTGGCTTTTGTTGGCTCCAGGCTACATAAATGAAACTGCAGCCTTTAGTGCTACTGACGTATATCCCAATCCACAGAAGGCAACTGCAAATCTGAAATCCCCCAAAAGAACTGCTCCTTCAGTGAATCTCAAGGTTTGAGTATGGTGCAGGCACCATGATATTCCTCTGAAGTTAAGAATTACAGATCTAGAGTGCCAGAGTACAGAGAAAAGTAAATCTTCTGCAAATTAAGCTGCAAGTGGGAACCGTTTAGGGACATTACTGAGTCACTGATAAGACTCACATGTTGTTGTCTGGCAGCAGAGCTTTCATTTGGGAATGCTGAGCGACAGTGTAACTTTGTCAACATGCATAGTTACAGAGAGATAAAACCAGTATATGAGTTACTGTTCAGCCAATAAAAACTATTATTGCCACAATATTTTATGAAATTTATTACTAACAAAAATAAATATTGTGAGTTGATATCAACATGCCCAGTTTTGTTTCATCTGCTACTGGCTGCATCTATAAAATAAAGAAACAGACTAGACTAAATAGCAGATTCAGTTTTTCATATACCTTCTTTAGCATATGGTTATATTACCATGCTTAAGTTTGTTCATCTTCCTAATAAACTCCAGCGACTCACCACTGGCCTCTCAGAGGCATTTCCCACTTTAACTTTTGGAAAAATAAAAGCATAATCATAGGAAAAACTTGAAAAAACTGAAAATGTCATTAAGAGTATCTTAGCATAGTCTAATTAATGGATAGCAGTTCAGCATGGCAGCATTTAGATATTAATCTGATCATCTGGTTCGTTTTCATCTACCTCAGTGTAATCCTCAGTGACCATATCTGAAGAAGAGCAGGATCTGGTACATGATGGATGGCACCTCCTTCATTTAACAACATTTCTCTGAATGGCTGAGTATCTATATTGCCTCATTATCCATGCAATGAAACTCTGTGAAATTTCCAGTCCAACAAAGTGAGTTTATGTTCACACTGCCACATCTGCACTATTATTATTAATTATTGATGTTCAGTTCAGTTACTAGCTGAGAGACAGTAGGCTACAAAACCGGTGTGTTCTGTTTCTTGCTGTGTGATCATGAAGAGCAATGGGCAGAAAATCACCAACTAGAGGATAATTCTGCCATATATGCTTCTGGGAATAGAATTATGGAGATAACTGAAACGGGTTTATTTTCTTGCCAGATGTAGATAGCAGTCAGGCGTGATTTGCTAGTTTGTCATATTTTCCCAGAGAAAAGATTTTTGGGGTTCCATATCAGATAGGACTGCCATATTTCATGAGTGAGGAAAAAGGGCCTCAGAAAGGAGTGATGTAGCCTTCCTTACTACTGCCCAGCTCTAACAAGAAGAGAAGAAATCAGTCCCCAGAACTGCAGCTCTTATCTGTAGGGGTGGGGGCTGTAGAAGGAAGTGCAGCCACACTTATGATGTAGTTATCAGCCTGCAGCTGGTGCTAGCAGAGTGGCTGCAATCCATGATGTTGCAATCCATAATGCTCCAAAAAGTCATGTCTAGTTATGGCCAACAGCAGTCCTAATAAACTACCATGTAAGCTGAAATAATAATAAAAAAAGGCAGTTATTTAAGCCATTCACTTGGCCAGTTAGGTCCAGTGGAAGTCAAGAGTGACTTTATCTTGCTGGTGAATTCTGGAAGCGTATTACTGAGATTAGCTCCACTGAGGAGCTCTACTCAGCCACCAGTGACTGAGCAGGATCTGGGTGAATAATTACTATCAATGACTTCATGACTGTGCTACCCCATCTCAGATTTGAGGGAAAAGAAAGACATGGAGCACCCTGAGAGAATTCTGTCCAGGCAGTATTTATTCTCTATTCTTATTAGACTCCCTGCTGGTGGCATTAATATGGTTTGATGCAATTGAGGACAGTTGAATGAACACCTTGATATCAGGTGACTGCCTAGTATCCAAGAAAATGGCACATCTATAGTGAAGGAGGTTCAAGGGGGTGTAGGACCTTCTGCAGAAGTGCTTAGTCCCACAGCAAAATGAATGAAAGGAGCAAGTGTGAGTAAGCGCCAGTAGGACCAAGAACCACATATAGATAATTTCAGTTCCACAAGTGTGTTTCTTTCTATGGTTTTAGAACATAATAGGACAGAATGTAAAATGTCATGAAAACTTAACAGCTGTCTTTCCTGATTAACTGCTATAATGAGTGAATCATTTTTTTGACAGCCAACCTACTGAAAACATTTTATGATGAGGTTTGAACATTGAAATAAAAGGTTTACTATTTTTAAGACACAAAACACTTGGATAAGAATTTGCATAAATTTACATGTGTAATATGGATATTTAAATTCAGGGTTTAGTAGAAAGAAATAGATAAGAAAATATCTTCATCAAGGAAATACTGTCCAGCCTAATCTGCTGCCTAAGCCTAACATCAGATATGTTATCAGGAAAAGCCTTTAAAAAAACAGGCATTTGTTTTTTTTTGTCACTGAGAGTTTTACAGGCAAACCTGAAGATATATATTTGGCAATGTCAGTGGTAAGAGAGGGTAATACATTACTTTCTGGTACATCCAAAACTTCAAGCAACAAATAAATAGTTTGGATGACACTGAATATTTTTTATTGGTCTGTCATGAGTGATCTGCTGGAGACCTGTAATTAAAAACACAAAACATTCTATTTGACATATTTTCCTCTGATCATTGATGCCTTTTTTTTTTTTCTCTAGAAAGACTCAGTTGCAACATCTGCTCGTCCTCAAATTTCTAGGGATATGCCCTGCCTTCGAGTTTGAAATGTGGAGATACTCTTTTTATGGATATGCTGGGAGAAACATTGTAGAAGACTTTGGACTGGGTCTGTGAAACTGGAAAGCATGCAGGCGGCTTGAGCTAGCACCAGTGTAGCATTTGTGAGCCAAAGTTTGATGACAGACTTTTGAGGGAAAAGATCAGATGTCATCTCAGGGGACAAAGTTTTCCATATGCAATTTATTACATCAGGGGTTCCGTACCTGACAATGAGTGAAGGAAACTGACCTGGAATACAGAGTTTCGTTTAAGTATTTTAAAACTCATCTGTTTCACCATGAATAACTTTCTGATAAATGTCTTGATACAATTTTGAGTGAGAAAAAAGTACCTAATTTGCCACTGGTCTTAGTTCTTCTTACAATAATGAAAACTGAAAAGAAAAGGTGAAAAGATTTTTAGTGTCATTTTGTGTATAACAGAAGTCCATTTACAATAGTGAACATTAAAAGGGAAAAAATGTAAATTTCATGTAATTGCAACCACTAACAATATTTCAAATTGTAAAATGTGTTTTTGTGTCCTACATTTGAGTCTGTAGAGAATATCAGTCCCCTTTCCCCTTATGTTCATCCATTGTGCAGAAGAAAGACAGTCACAAATTAAAAAAAAAATGACTGTGACACTTTTGAAAAATTAATCCTTAAATTTTACCCTATTCATAGAATACAATTTATTTAGAGTTTCATTCTTTTGTTTTAAACAGGAGAATGACATGAAACTATCCACCAATGTGCAACTTCATGCACCTGCTTGTCTGAAAACTGTAACTATGTCAAAAAAACAGGGAATCTGCTTAAACTTCTGTCCATATCAAGCCCAAGTTAATACATTTAGTATTGGCATGCTTCATCAGAAGATTTTTCCAGCTGGCTTTAAGCTGCATTGCTGTGTGGAGGGTGCTGTCAGCTGCATGGTAGAATCTCAGTTTGTGCATGGATTGCCAGTGGACACGATGCAGCTCCTGTCAGGACAAAGCCCCGCAGGACATCTCTCCTGAGAACGTGAACAGGGAACAGCTTGCATCTGCGCTGTGTGCAGTAGAATCACACAAACTGTGCTACATGTCAGGTCACATTTTGGCAAAAAGGGATGGAGGCTAAATTTGCCTAGAAATACTTTCAGACTTGTCCTCTGATATAGAACAAATCATAGATTTTTCTTAAATGACAGAAAAAAATTCAATATTGAGAGGCAAAAGGAAAATAGCCCGTCTGCAGATCATGCATGTGCTGAGCATGCATATTAGACTGAAATTTTAGAGATGGAAACAAAAAGAAGCTGTTCTTTAGAACACACACCCTTTAGAAGTGCATGTAGCCATGCTGACATTAATTTAATGGGCTTAATTCGCTTTGAGGACCTTTTACATTCACCCATTAACATGCTAATGTATTTTCCAATTATATTTTTTCTCTTAATCACAATTCAAAAAATGTCATTATGTCTCTTATTACAAAAGAGAAATGATGGAACACAGAATAAACAATTTCTAGTGCACTGCAGCCATAGCTGCTAACTTACAGTTCACGAGGTGCTAAAAGAAAAGAAAAAGCTGATAGTTGAAGAAATAGAACAGTTTTTTCCACCATGTTGTGCAGAATGACAACTAGTACTGCCAAATGCCACGTTGTAGCAAATGTTCGTATTTTTAAAGCCTTAATTCTGAATGTTATCTAGAATTGATAATAGTGTAGTCACCCTTAAAGGTTCTGCTTCAAAACAATCACCTCAGATGATACCTTGCAGAATTTAATTCAAGGCATTTATATTATAGTAAAAAATCCCCACATTTCTGGTAACAGCTGAGCTCATACTGCACAGGTCGAGATCTGCTCTGGTCTTACCTCATGGCTACTGTTTCATTTCTGTTGTCTTTGCCCAGACTGAATTCCCAATAACAAACTCACATGTGTTATGGGCACAGATGAAGGATGCACAATCAGTACTTCATTCTTCTGGCTTTAATTTAGAAATAATCTAATTTTCATACTGTTCCAAGCATATTGGTTAGTACTAAATTCTGCAAATAGTTCCCATAGAAATACAGAAGTAAACACAGTACAATACAGTTCTTAATACAAAAAATTGGCTGCGGTGTCCTAAGCCTCTGTCTCCTTCATAAAACAGGCAGTTTGTGTACCTTCTGCCAGCTGATTCTTTCTCAAAGCTGATGAGCTTGAGCAGACTCATGAGGGGGAGCTGTTTAAATGACACCAGAGGAAAAAGCAAGAGAAAAAGTGGAAAGAGAAACATCTTTCATGGAAGACCCTCTGAATTTCTTAAGATATCTAACCACAATCCTTTCCAACAGAGACATTAAAAAATATCCATCTTATAATTTTTAAGAAAATCTTTATTTTTAAAAGTTTCTCAAAGTTTTTCCCAGGGTGCTGTCCTCCCTTCTCCCGTACACCTCAGCCAAAAATGCAGAAAGAACCGATTCTAGATGTTGGGAGGCTTACAAAACACAGATCGACTGAAAACTTCAATAATTTGAAGCCTTTTAGGCTCTTTCAACTTTGTGTGTCTCCCTGAATCTGAGACTTCAGCAATGTGGAAGTCTCAAACTTTCAATTCCTGCACAAGGATGCCTTTCACAGCAGTGCCTTCAGCAGTCACCAGACAATGATAAAGATATTGCCGGACAAACACTTTAAGTTGGAACAATGTTTTCAGGTGCAGAGGAGCAACTTAAAGTGAGTGTAAACAAGCATACACAATGCGCTCTCTGCCCCTGTCTAGTCTTCGGACTTGGCAAAGCTTGAAGTCTAGGGTTTCAACCTAGAACATAAAACTTCCAGCATTCAGGTCATGTTTTACATTCCTGCTGTTTCTGACTTAGCTGGAGACACTGCATTAGAGATATCCTGAGTATAAATAACCCTCCAACTCCAACTCAGTCATTGTAAGTCTAGACAGGTTGTACTTACAAAAGCAGGTTTAACTTCAACTCAGAGGCATTTATTTTCCTGGCACTTCCATAGAACTCAACATAGGGAGCTGATAGCATTTGCAAAGAAAGTACAAAGCGTTCACCTTCTGCTTTCTACGGTAAGATACCATTGCTACAGAGCTAACACTTTATGAGGACTGAACCACTACGAGAAAAGGGAGCGTAACAGCTCCTAGTGAAATGCAATGATGAAAAATGCTAACAAATGTAAATGCTACTTGCGGTGGTATACAAGAGGAATGAATGCAACCGCTGTGACATTATAACTGAACTAAAACAAGTATGCATTGAAGTGGCACAAAACCACTCTCAACATTGGATTATTACCCCTTCAGATTTAATAAGAATAAATTTTTAAAGAAAATCAGATTCCACTAGACCAATTACTTGAATCATGTGGATTCTGCCTAAAGAATTCAGCTTAATGGGATGTTTTGGTTATTCTTTGTTTCTAATTTAGACCTCAGCCAGGCAGAAAATGATGCTTTACAAGTCATTCCTAAATAAATCTGTTCCCAAAATCTGCATCTTTTTATGGTGGCATGACCAGCGTGCATCAAACTACTGCAAGGTACACACCTTGCACTTGCAGCGTCAGCTGCATTTCTGAAGGAAAAAGCCTCCTGGCAAAGGTGCCTTCAAAATCTGGGCAGAGCTCCATAGATCTGCTGAGTTAAACCATGTTTGCTTTGCTGTTTCTGCTAGTAGCCAGATTTTCAGCACACTCCCACTGAATAGAAACAGAAACTGTTGGTCCTTGCAAACTTCTGAAAATCGCTGTCTATAAAGGAGAAGACTGTTCAGTGCAGTGACTACTGCTACTGGCATTTTCTTCACAGGAAACATTCAGAGACTGACTTGAAATAGGAGAGAAATATTCTTCAATTTTTTTATCAATGTTTTTAAACATTTAGGCTACTGATAAAGTCTATAGATAAGACAAAAAACATCCAAATGGCAAAAAATTGTTAATGACCTGCCAGTTTTGTAAGTCAGTCTGAACTGTCTGCCAAGCTACACTCATTTAAACAGCATCTGTTGCAGTACCTGTGAAACCACAAAGGGAACATAGCTATTCAGAGAACAGTTTAGTTGAACATACCCTAGAAGGCAGCAGTTCTGAGGTGACTGAACAATTACAGGACATGAGCTCTGGCAGTGTATTCTCAGCATCATCCTCTGGATGAGACTGAAGGCAATAAATCCCTGGCTGTACATACAGCAGAACTATCAGACGCACCAACTCAAGATTTCTCATGCCAAAAGTTTTTGAATCTCAAAAAAAGTCTACTTAGGTTACAACTTTTCCTGTTACTGTCATTTGTAATCTTTAAGTTTCTTTAATTAGGGACGGTAAAATAGGAATGTTTCTTGAAGTGTCTGCAGTATGGTTGAAATTTATTGGACTTTGGTGTCATTTAGCTAAGCTTTTAGACAAAACATTTTCTCAGCTCACAGAGTGGTGGATAAATTCTTGGCTACTATAGTATTGCCTATATTGGTGCCTATAAATTAAGTTTAGATAAAATTACAGATACTGATTTTTTTAATGTAAAATGTTAATAGTCAAAGTAGATATAGAATTTCTCACAGCTGAATAGATTTATGCTGACCTAAGCGTGGCATATGGAAATAGGACTATCCATCTGTTGTTATAAAGGAGAAAGGTCAGCCAGACTTCAGACTGAAGTAAATGCCTTTCAATATGAAAATAATGACTTTGAACTGCTTTTAAAGAATCATCTCAACACACATGTTAAACCAAACTCCTTTATCCAAATCTGAAAGGCATTTGTAGATTCATCGTCCTGACTGCAGTGCAGTTTCTAGATCAAGCCTTGAATCTGATGTGATTTGAGCTAGGATTTGGGCCACTGTGCACATATATGAAATGGCACCACTGCCTTCAGAGGTACATTTATCACAGAGAAAAGAATTTTAAGACCCAGAGAGGCTTAAAAGCTCCCACTCCCTCCCCTCCATCTTTCACAAATGCAGAGGTGCACGTGCACATCCATACTTGCTTTTCTGCAGCATTGGTAATTGTGAGTTTAACTTCTCTCACATTCAGAAGCAAGGTGTAGTTTTGTAATTACTGTCAAAACTGGAGCATGGGCTAAGGAAAATCAATTAACAGCTGCAAAATGGGAGGAAGAGAACAGAGGAAAAATGACAGGGCAGCAACTGGGCTCATGAAAATAAAAATCAAAATGAGCAAATCTATGTCTCATCCTGACATGTGAGGCACTCTGCCTCTCTGTCATCCCTTTCATCATGCAGATAACTGCTCAGCAGCTCTCAGCACATAATCATGCAATCCTTCCTGTCCACCAAATTTCTATAGTAGCTGCCAACTCTTGTACAGCTTCTAATTAAAAATCATGGAAAAAGTATTTCACAAACCTATTTAAGAACTTCATAGCTTTCAAATATTTTGTTGTTTCATTTTACAGGGATTTAATTTTTTTTTTAATTAGTATGAAGCCTAGTTACTTTGCACCAGGAGACAAAGAGTGTCAACCATACCTGACCCAGGAGGCTGGAAAACAAACAGGTGGTAAAATTAATAATCAGTACTCATATTTACACTTGCTATAAAGAAACCTTTGTATCAGAGGAAGCTAGATAATACATGGCATGCCATCTGGTTTGCCCAGAGATGGGGCAATGAGATTTGCAGATTACAGCTGGTCCTAGACAGCCATTATCATTCAGTTAACCCAGTGCTTGAATGGAATCAGCCCATGGACAAATAGCAGAGGCAAAGCAAGAAAGTGCTTCAGCTGGCAGGCCCAGCAAGCACTGCTGTTGGCAGGTACAACTGCAGATTCAGCTGAGAGGTTGGGTGTACTTCTTGGTTCCCTGATTTTGCTAAACTTTCACAGCAGTATCTGTGAATCCAGACTCTTTTCAGTGGTGCCCAGTGACAGGACAAGGGACAACGGGCACAAATTGAAGCACAGGAAGTTCCGTCTGAACATGAGGAAGAACTTCTTCCCTCTGAGGGTGACGAAGCACTGGAACAGGCTGCCCAAGGAGGTTGTGGATTCTCCTTCTCTGGAGATATTCAAGACCTGCCTGGACAAGGTCCTGTGCAGCCTGCTGTAGGTGACCCTGCTTCGGTGGGAGGGTTGGACTAGATGATCCACAGAGGTCCCTTCCAACCCCTACCATTCTGTGTGATTCTGTGATTCCGTAATAACACTTTCAGCTAACTCCTGTTAGATCGGAGATTCTGCCTTACGCTGTTAAACAGAGCAGTACTCAGAAATGTGTAACAGCAAGCCCTCAGCATGATGCCTCCAGCTCGTACAAAATGGGCAGAATATCTCTTTGGCCTAACAAGTCAGTGAACAAATGTGTCTTCGTCTTTGAGTATCGATTCTCTATTAAATGGAAAGAGATGCTCATAACAGCAATTTGGTGTCGAGTCGTACAGATAACTCACGGGGAAGAGAAGGTGCGACACATTCTGGAGCTGCCCCGTTCCCCTGGAGGAATGTGAACGACTACATCCCTAGCTCTTACACAGAAAATATTTGGCAACCCAAGATCTCACTTCTTGTAGAGTAGAATCAAGCTAAGGTTCTCAGTTCTTTTTTTCAGAGTGCTAAACAACCAGGCTCAGCATATACAGAAGAACTCCAGGTATAGAGAGGGAAGATGCTCCATGGGTTCAGTGATGCTTTCTACCAGAATAACAAGTAGAAGAGTGTGAAAGAGAAAAAGATTTTGTTGTGTTGTTTTTTTTTTCTTTTTTTTTTTCTTGGAGAGTCTGAGTCTGGGCAACAATTCTTTTCAGAAATAGGCATCACAGCATTGCTGCCTTTTCCTTCAAGTGTGAAACATGTAACTGTCCTTGCCTGTCCTGGAAAAAGTAGGCAGCAGCCTCTATCCTAAAATAATAAAAAAAACCAAAGAATCATACTGAATAAATCACATGCACTCTGAACAAAATCCTCTCTCAAACACAGCTCTCCCATGGGAACAGCATGCAAGAGAGCATGTGGACCACACATGACAAATCCTATTCATATCACTCAGAGCACTGCTGGGAGGCTCTCAGATATTAAAATAACTCCTAAAGGAAAAGACCACTGAGGTTAACTCGAGCTTTCCTTTTGGGTCTGCTTGACTTAAAAAAGCCTGAGATTGTTTGGATCCTGACTGACCTATGTCTGATTAAAATGACACACTCTAATGGAGACATCTTGACTTTCACAAAATAAAAGGTAATGTAAGTACCAGATATTTTAGGTACTGCTATTCTGAAGAAGTTCGGTCATAATTTTCACACTTGTGGCAGAAGACTGACAGCATAATGTACAACCAGTGAGGGTTAAAAGCAACAGGATGAAAAATTAAATCAAAAGACAACTCCCCAGACATGGTGTCCCATTTTTTTCCATGAAGTATGGAAACACTTGCTGGTGTCTTAGCAGTTACTCTGCACACTAGCATGTTTCTGGTTTTAGTGGTATAAATAATGCACATTAACTGAAATCATAGAAAACACAATGGTTACAATGAATTATACGCAACACTTTTGTCTGTGTACAAAAAAACCCCCACCCCATATTTGGGTATAGGAATGCTTGGGCACTGTATTTGGAATAAGTTTTCCAAAATAATTTACACTGCCATAGCAGGTGAGTGATATCAAATGTTCCCTGTGATATTTAATAAAAATACCAAGTTTTACTTACCAGTCCTGCACAGCATTGAAGGATTCTTCATTTGTGATGTCATACATTAAAATGAAGCCCATTGCACCCCGGTAGTAAGCTGTGGTAATTGTTCTGTATCTCTCCTGACCTGCTGTGTCCTGAAACAATACAAACAAAGTTTTTACATATTGCAGATAAATTGACAAAAAATTGATTTTTTTTCTAGGAAGAAAACTCTGGCAACAGTTGTTATACAGCTCTGCAATCCTACTCATAAAAGTATGAGGTGAGAGCAGAGAAAAGCAGAAAGACATGGCCCTCTGTTATGTCGTATATCCTGCACCATTCACTGATTCGTGTCATGCAACAACCCGACAGTCGGGCAAGAACCTTGTCTTGTACCTTCCCAGTTTGACAGAGGGGACAGCCAAAATCTGATGTCCTGGATAAAATGCCGGGACAAAATTTCATCCTTCAGATCTCTGTTGTAAGATCAGGATGCCTCCTGAAGTCTGGAAATATCTTGGCTGAAAAGTTTATGTCTAACTGTTCTGTTCTTGCGCTGTTAAGCTGTTGGGGCTCATGTCAACGTTAGCACCAATACAGATATGTGCTGACAAAATAAAAGCCAAGGGGCAGTGCTTTTAAAATAAGGGTGATACCTGACACACAAAAAATATTTTGGTAGCTGTCCCTTACCTCAAACCAGTTTTCTCCCTCATTCTCTCTATCTCATTCAATTGCCTTTAAAGTAATACATGTAAGTCTTCCTTTCTCCTACTGCTTGCTGTATTGATTTCCATTAAAAAATATTAAGGGCAGGGACTAAGTGTTGCTACATTTATATGCAACGTCTAGCATAACCACCCCTGTCTGTACTAAGATTGTGGGACAACGGCAATAACTAAAATACAGGAAATGCATAACTATTTCCCATTCTATCATACTTATTTAATACTGTCAAAATAAACATTAAAAGCATTAGATGAGCCATACATAATATTTAAGTGCAATCCTGTAACGGTTCAACAGATCATCTGTGCGTATTCAGTTTTAACAAACTTTGAAACATAATTTCATTTTTTCAGATTTTTGAGTCGGTAAGTAAAATCACAATGCCTTGTGAGCAAGAGGAAAATAGATTAAGTGGGCCTCCTTCTTTACACAAATACCATTCAAATATTGTAAACTAATAATGTGAAAAAAGGAGATTCTGCATATATCATACACCATACTAAATCAAACAAGGTCTTAGGTAAAATGTAAGGATTCTGTTCATTCTAGATTACAGCTGCTACTGCTTTGATGTATTTTCAGTGATACAAGACAGAAGGCTAATATAGAAGGTGGAGTCTATCAGGTCTCACAGGAGGTTAGGTTATGTCTTTGTGGGAAAGGCCAGAGATACCTAAACTTCTTCTGCTTATACTCTGAGACAGCTAAGCCCATACCAGCTGTGGACTGGAGGTTGGATAGCTGCATTAACAGAACTGCTCCCAAATTTTCTGATTGTGTTATTGAATACTAAGGTATTAAGACTCCTGTGCTAAGCCTGTGCATATTCTAATGTTCAGAGGTCAGTTCTTTCTCATAGTCTGTCAATAAAATGAAAGTCTCATTGAAATGTTGAGTAAAATAATGTATTTGAAGAAGAAATAGCAGCACATCACTATTTAAAACCATTTCTCTGTATTTCTTTTATGGAATAAAGTTTACTGTCACGTGTTTTGGTGGCTTCATTTATTTGGTTTGATATTAGAGAAAAGAGCTGGGAGGGACAGAAGGAAAATACAGCCTACAGCAAGCATGTAGCCTTTCTGTACAGAAGAGAATTGATTTTCAAACAAGTTTTGTCAGTGTCTATCTGCTTGTTTGTCAGTCAGAGACAATATGGAAATATGATGGTATGACAAGCAGGAGCCCACTGCTACTGAAGCAAATCTTATTTTGCTGTGGGTGATTTCCACTGAAGCCTGGTCCACAGATAAGTGTGAACTGCCGTAGCAATAAAGCCATAAGTCATTGAGGCTTCCTGTCCAAGACATCAGCTATTTTCTGCACTGTATTAAAGTTAGTGAGTGTGGGTTTACTCAATCTTGATCACAGAGAATAAAAAAACGAGCATAAAGGAAGGCAAATCAAGATAAAAATGCTTAAATAATTTTACACAAAGGGAAATAAAGCTGCAGATGAAGATACAAATACTGACTGACTTTAGGATAGGAGATGTTCTTTGGGACCTAGGCATTTGATCTGGGTCAGAATGGGAAGGTATCAGGTATTTGGGGTTGTTCTCAATATAGGCATCTAATATGCGCCTGTAGCTAAAGCTATGTTAATGTGATGATAAAAAAAAATTATTTTCTAAAGTGGTATTTCACTACATAGCATAGATGGATGACCATGAATAAAGTGGGATTTATTAGTTTCAAACATCCATAATCATATTCCTGTTGGTATTATTTTCTATTCACTTGCTATAAGGAAGCAACCAAAATTTTAACTGGCCTAATGTACATATTATGCAGTAGAGTATTTATGATCATGGAAGAAGTGAACGCAAATATCAGTAATCAATATTGTAAAAACTTTTGTGTTCCACACATTCATAAGTGTCTCCTTAGTATTCTGACTAGAATATATTTATAAATGCCCTAAAGACCGCTTCTTTCGTATGACCGTCAAGGAACTGAAATGCCACTTGTCAGAAGAAATAGTACATTAGAAACATCAAAATGCTTTAATATTAAATATGATATTTTATTGCAATGATTTAATTTATTTGCAACAGATTCTACAACAACAAAAGTGGCCTTTCTCTCTGTTTGTTAGCTTTTCTTCTTATGGAAGAGCTGATCAGAAAAGAACTAATTTGCATATTTCATCATATTTTCGTCTGTAAATCACTATGATTCTATACTCAGGTACTGTTTTGTACTTGTACTTGAAAAAAACCTTTTCCAGTTCAGGTGGAGTTACTAGCTGCTCCTCTGTTATATTAGTCTTTTTTGCAAGACTACGGAATTAATCTGATGACCATCTTTTTAGGTTTAAATTCTGAAATATAGCATCTATATTTTTCACTGACTGATGTTCATTTCTAAGTGAACTAAATAACATTAGCCTGAGGAAGAATAAAATTTGACCTATTACTGAGTGGCATCTTAATGAAGGCAGTTCATTTCCATCTTTGATGGGCAGAAAACAAGACACAAAGATCATCTTGGGGGCCTTTTCAGTCATGTAGGTAATGTCTGTTAAGGACAACTGGCTGTTCATTAAATAAGCAGAGTGGAAAAGCAGAAGGGAATGAATGGCAGTGAGAGAATGCTTTATGAAAAGTTTCATGCACAGCAGAAAAAACAAGGTATTTTACAAATCTTAGTCAAAACAAAACAAATGGTCTCAGCAGCTGCAAGACATATTTTCAAATATTATATTCACTTTCATAAATTCTGTTTTTAATAAAGTTCCCACAATCTTATTAGCTTCTGGTTAGGTGATCCTATCTTAGTAAATCTTTCTTCAGGGTATCAGATTTTAGATATTAAATCACAGAATGATAAGGTTTAGTGGACATAGTACTTTAGAAACCAACCAGGTTTTAAGCATTGCATAGAGCATGCTGGCAAACAGCCCATGGTCCTGGGTATTTGGAAGACTCTGAGACTTGCATAGTTTGGTTTTGTGTGCTCTGGTGTCTCTAGTCTGTTTTGTTTCAGTTTTTTCTTAACCATTTTTTTCACCTATAATTGAAACCAGATATTTGCAAATATTTTTATGCTCCAGATCCTGATATGTGTAATTTCATCTTACAAAAATTCATTGCTTTTTGCCAGAATTTCAATAGATAAAAGGACCAGTAAAACTTTTCTATCAGTAAATATCTTGAACAGGGCCTGTACATCTGTAGGCAGTGAAAGAGGAATGGTTAAGGTACAGATTGACTGTAAAATGTCTGTGTCTAGCATAAGGTAAAGATAGCAAGCAACCTGGTGCGTATTTGGCTACCTCTCCTGTATTGTATATGTATCAAAAGTTATGGAGACTGATAATTCTTGATTACCTTGGCTAGGTAAGTTAAACCTAAAGGTGTGAATTTGGCAGTACAATAAAGCTTAAAGTGAAGATATGTTACTCATTTTTACAGTAAACCCATGAACCAGGTTTTATCCTGTGATTCTCCCTTGAAACCACCCTTTAATAATATTATGGGAAATTTCCTACAGATTCGCACTATTACTGTGTAACTGCCATACCACTGAAAGCCTTACTGTATGGGGAATGCACCAGCTGCTGACAATGATGCTCCCAGAGGAATGGAGACATAGAACGATACAGCCATCTGTGCAAGTAGAAACATTTAGGAATAACAAGCTATCTGACTGAAGAAAAACCTGTATTTCACATGAAGTTAAGAGTTTATGTGGCTGGAAAGTCTCAAAACACAAATCAGAGAAACCAAGGTTCTGATAGCAATTTTGCAAATAATAACTGTTTAGGCTTGCAAAGTACAATTGGCTGAGTTAACTTCGCAGAAATAAATCCCCCTTACTGTCAAGGCCTGCTAAACTAGACTTCACCCAGATAGTTTCATACCAGCTTGGACTATATCAATGTTTTTGAGGAATACGTTAAATCAGGCCCTTGCATTAATCTGTTGTGTGCTCTCCCTCCCACCGTTGCCTAGCACTGCACCACTGACAGGAACAATACTTTATGTAAATAACTTCCAATTGCATTGCTCATTATTAATGCAGACAGTTTTGAAGGTGAAAGCAAGGAGCATCTGACAGCAAGAACTTTTAATGAGACTGTCATGAAGGAATTCCATCTGCAGAACACAAACTTCTTTTGCAGCACACTTGAGTGACTCTGTGCCTCTGCATTTCTTTCCTGTATGCTAAACATACAAATATCTTTTTAGATCCGCTTCCCCACACTATGAGTTTTACTCATGCCACAATACAGCTTGTGTTATGTGCCAAAAAACTGGCAGCAGTAGAGAAGGATTTCTTGGATGGCGTTTATATCTTTGCTGCACACAAACAGAAAGATAAAATTAGAAATGTGGGTTGGGTGCATTCTCACTTTGCAGGTCAAAATTTTCAATAAGGTAAATAAAATTGGCACAGTAATCAAGAACTTTAAGAGTTTCTTGTTTCTTTCCTGCTGTTGCTTCCCAAAGGTTATTTATATACGCCATCAAAGAGACACTATATTTCTCTCATTTCTCTTATTGATACATAAAAGGACTTGAGGCAGTCAGTGAATGAAAATCTAAACTGGCTCTTTTCAGAGCAGCACAAAAGATGTCTCTGATGTTTCCTCAGGGATCTCTAGGGTCTTGGGGGAGAAAGGATAAAAAGAAAAGTATGACAAACAAACAGAAAAAAATCAGTAAAAGAGCCATTCAGGGAGGGGCAAGGGACAAGCTCTGCAAAAATGCTCTTGGGATGGGGGCCGAACAGGGGTAAACCCATCTGAAGCCTGCTGCTAACCACCCAGGAAGAACAGCTGTGGGTCTATAGCAGAAGTAACTGGGCAGGGCACAAAGAAAGAGGTCAGGGAGAAAAGCTGCTGGCGCAGGAGGACCTGACTATCCCGGGAGCATCGTTTCTCAACAAACCGCACTTCCAACAGAAACTGTTGGGCATGTAGAAACACAGACATACAAACATTAACAACTAGCAATGGAAAACACAGTTTGAAACAGTTTCTTTAGCTAATGTATGCACAAAAGATGTAGCACTGCATATTGCCAACTCAGTCTTAGCTCATGTATCTATCCCCTGCCAGCAGCTCCTTCCAGACTTCTCATGGATTTGGTTTGCCTGGAATTCTCTACATGTGTATATGTATATGTATGCCTGTGTGTATGCATGTATGCATTTGTAGAAATATATATATGTATATCAAAAAACATTTGGAGTGTGAAAACCAGCTACTCATCTTGCCAGTACACATCTGCTAGACCTATATGCTAGTCCATAGAACTCACCCCAAAATCACAGCTGACAGTTCATTCATTGTATGGGAGGGATGCGGGAGCATGTCAGGGCCAGCTGGAAACAGTTGGGGCCAGAGCGGTGGGGAGAGGCATTATTCCAAATGTGGCTAGTAAAAAAGGGCCTGGGAGGGCTGCCTTGGCAGGCAGAAGGTTGGGGCAGAGCTTTGGCTAGAAAGATAGTTTGGCTTCTAGAAAGCCCAAGCTGTGGTTGTAGAAGTACTTTGCTGCCAAATTTGCTTTCTCTCACTCCATCCATGCAGCTGGTTACTGTGCCTGAAGTTGATTTCCTTTAAAATTTTCTGGTTTTCTCCTTTCCAGTTCTTTCTTCTCTCTCCCTCTTTAAAGTCTTGCATAAAATGTTCATTATCTGCAGTTCAGCTACCATGCCTTCCTAAATCACAAATTTTATGAAAGCCATGTTATCACTGCCTCCTTTCTAGTGCAGCGTAGGTCTACCACAGATGCCATCGGTTCCGGACAAAAGTTTTGAACACTGCTGCAATTTCAGGGCATGACTTCCTCTTCCCCTGCCATGAGCTGCAGCTTTCTCCTTGTGCTGTCTTTACTTTGTTTGTGGCCTGTCCTGCTCTGTTGGAGATTGCCCTTCTTCCCCATCTTTGGACGTACATTATAAAGCAACAGTAGGACCTAGCATTCTCTTAAAAAGTAAAACAGCTTAATTAAAGTACCCTTTTGTATTTTAACCAAGCTTCATGTTAGATCTTAAGAAGAATTTCTCCTTCTAGAAAGGCCCAGGTTTTGCTTTCAAGATCTTTTTTTTCTTTTATTTTATGAAAAGTGTTACAGAATCAAACATTAAGTATAGTTGCCAAAAATGTATAGTGGAAATCATGAATTTACAAAATCTAATTTGCACTTTGTGTAATAATGCATGTATTTCTTAATGAGTAAAAATTAAAAGGCAAATTAATATTGGAGCCCAGCTTCTAACTACTGCTAGTGAAAAATCAGCTGAATAACTTTCTATTTGAATTATTTTTGAAATACTTGTAAATCAGACTGTAAAAATTACCTCATATTTTTCAGAAAAAGAAAGAATCTTAAGGGTGGGTGTCAAGAGGATGGGGCCAGACTCTTTTCAGTGGTGCCCAGTGACAGGACAAGGGGCAATGGGCACAAAGTGAAGCATAGGAGGTTCCGTCTGAACATGAGGAAGAATTTTTTCACTCTGAGGGTGACGGAGCACTGGAACAGGCTGCCCAGGGAGGTTGTGGAGTCTCCTTCTCTGGAGATATTCAAGACCCGCCTGGACAAGGTCCTGTGCAGCCTGCTGTAGGTGACCCTGCTTCAGCAGGGGGGTTGGACTAGATGACCCACAGAGGTCCCTTCCAACTCCGAACATTCTGTGATTCTGCGATTCAAGCAATTCTGGAAAAATAGTTACATACAAACAATACCAGCAAAGCTATAAATAAGGATCTTTTTTCTACAGGCAGCTATTACCATATGGGAAGCAGCACTGGAAAAACATGTGATGTTCTTAGTGTCATCATATTTTGTTTTTAAAGGTCCTCCTCCCAGAGTCCTGTCATTGTAAAAGAACAGCAACTTTTTTTCATTTTTTTTAATCTTTGTAGTCAGAGACCAAAAATGTGTCCCAGTGCATAATGAAAAAACAAAAGGCATTTAATATGGACTAAAGTTACTGTATTGAGAATAAAACTTTTACTAAAACCAAAATAATTTTGGAATGCTGACATCTGGCACTAAATTCCAGCAAAGCTTGAGAGAATCAGAACAACCTGCTTTCGAGTGAAAGGGACACAAAGAAATTTAGATCTACAATAATATTACAAGGAACAGTAATCTTAGAAACCTGACACTCAAATACGCTATGGACAATCTTCAGACTCAACAGAACGTCTCCTTAAGCTCCATCAGTGTACTTGGTAATTTAGGCACTAAACAAACAGTGGTCGTCATACTGACAGTGGGGTGAGGATAGGTGGCAACAGAATCAATCCTAGTGCTATGATACTTCCGCCTGTTACGAAAATAGGAAGCAGAGCAGTTTCATCCACAGATGAAGCAGGCACAAAAGAGTCCTTCAGTCCTTGTATCACTTGGCTTTGGTAATTGTTAAAGGTATTTGCGACTTGCCAGTGTTTCAAACTTCCTTTTCCATCCACACTCACTTGGTAGCCTAAAAATAGGTGTGTTCTTGCACTATGATAAATGTGGGGGGTTTTTTTGGTTTGTTGGGTTTTTTTGGGAGGTGGGGTAGGGTGTTGATTTGTTTTGTTTTGTTTTCACTTTTTGGTGGTTTTTTTACAGTTGTACTAAAGCTTTTACATCTTTGTCTGACCTTCCACTATTTTTTAAAGATATTTGGCTTTACTTTAGCAGAGATAGGAAAAAACACTGAGCTACAGTATAGGTTCAGAGACTTAGAGTCAAGATGAATGTTGTCACATAAACAGAGAACAACGGTGAGGTATGTTGGAATGCCCGAGTACCTTCCTCTTGCCATTTCTGTACTTTGATTATATACTTATATATCTTTTGGATGAACCGCTTCTCTCTAGAGCTAGTTATTTATAAAATAAGAATAATAAGCTTTCAGCTTTCTCTCTCCCTTGTCATTTTGTCCTATTCTGTGTCTTGAAGACAGCTTTCTGTATTAATATTCATTACTCATATTTAATTATCTTGCCCTTATTATTCAGGATTAGGTGGGATCCACGGATAGAGAAAAGTTTGCCCAGCTATTTGGATAATAGCTCCATGTTAGTGGCTCATTGCACTGAAAAAATTTGCATAAGAGTGTCATCATGTTACAATATTATGCAAATCCTTGTCCACAGATTAGCTAACAGTATCTCTTAGCTATTGAAAGCTGTGAACATTACTCTTTCCTCATGACAACACTGAGCTTAGCACATTTTTGTTCTGGGCCTTTTTTAGAAGCACAGTTTTGTAACTCTCCAACTCGAAGAGAAAAATAAATGAGTGGTACAAAGGACTTTTTAAAGCCATAAACCAGGAACTCTTGCCAGAAACTCTCTCTCCACCTCTGCTTTTCCTTGTGATAAACCCCTGTGTTTAAATCTGCAGTGAAGTTTCTCTCTTTTGGAACAAATTACAGGAACGTTCCTACTAAATATTAATAACCTTCCAAACTTTCCCAGGAGTAAAAGAATGCATTTCTGTGCAGAAGATTAAGTTTACAAAACAAGTTTAAAAGCTCATTAGAATTACTGTCAACTTACACTTTTTACATAAAAATGTTTTCAAACTCAATTACCTATAAAAAGGAAAAGAGACAATCTCCAGCACAAAACAAGCCACATTTTACCTGTTTTAAGCAAGAAACTATATATTAAACATTTCTAGAAGAGTTTGCCCAAGGCTGAAGTCTTATTCAGAACTTCCAAGAGGGCTGGTAAAAGGCACAGATTAGTGCTTTAGAAAACCTACAGAATAAAAGTACTGGACTACCGTGTGGTCTATTCTAAAATTGTTTCCTCCTGCCTTGGTAACGTAATGCTGCTTTAGAGCGATCTGGAAGACTCCTTGTGCAATGATCTGTAGGTAACTTCTGTACCCTCTTTCTATGCCTGTGGTGGACATTGTCTTCTGGGGCAGACATCAAAGACACCGAAAGAAATTCCAGTAGCCCTTTGTATATCATACCTCAGGCAGGTATTTTAAGGTTCTAAGGCTTAGCTGAAAAGCACCTGGTGCTTTCTGGTGAACTTCACCAGTGATGCATCAAAGGCACAGAATTCCACCATCTTTTCTCCACTAGCAATGCAGCCCCTTCATGCCTTTCAGGGAGTTGTTCCCTCCCCTGACTAAGTACTGTTGAGAGCTGTGTTTGCAGGACAGTCTCCATCAAACTCTCCTTTCTTCCACTTCTGACTCCTTTTCCCTCCAACAGCCTGTCATCACAAAACACTCCCTTAATATGTAGCTGTGGGTGAAATCTTTTAATTCCCCATCATCTTAGCTTTTTCTTTTTCTTAGGTCTGATAGTAGTGATCAGTAATTTAGGTTTGCAGTCACGGGTATTATAGACTGCAGTGAGTTGCCCAGAATCATTAGACAATATTATGTTCCAGGTCAGTTATTCTGTTGTCTTCAACACATTCACATGAACCTGTCCAAAACGTTTCTGTGTTAAAGGGAAACATGGAGAAAGGATAGGTGGCACAGGACAGATTATGTCAACCATAAGGTGCTGGAAGGTTTATTTTACAGCGTGGGAGTCCACCACTGCATCCAGACAGCATGCGACACAAAGGTGATTCATAAAAGACCAAGAAACTGGCTCCAAGACTTTTAGTCTTTGAACAACTTCTCTAATTCTTTCAAAGATGATCTTTAATTAGTAACTCCTACAAGAGTCTGAAAATCTTGTTTTCTGGCTTTAATTATTTTAGTTTCCTTGTGGAAAAATTAAGAGGACACATCCTCTCTAACAAATACATACCTTTGTCATCAATATGCTGCTAGAACTATCTAGGATTTGTCTATGAATTTGGGGAATCTTTAAATTGTATTGAAGTCACTGAGAAAAAAAAGTCTCATCAAAACAAGGTGTGATTCTTAGATACATCATAACACTGCTAGAATATCTCCACATAGGAAACAAAAGTTAAAGATGCGAAACAGAAAAAACAACATAATCTACTATACAATTTGGGGTGGGTGCTCATCTGGAAAATATATTATTTAAACTAAAGGCCTGTATGTTCTCTTGCTTGTCAGCAAATATCCCCACACTATAACCGCATATCAAAAAGTTACCCTAAACACTTCTCTAATGTCCTCGTGTTTGATGAGAGAAATGTAATTTAAGAGGGCACAGGTTATTCTGACAAGGAAATATTTATTTACCCTGAAAATGTCTCAGCAGCTGACATAGTTTAATGCACATGAACCAATCATGACCTTTATGTTGTTCTAGTTTAAGACTTTAAATTATTAAAGACAGAGTTGTAAAAAGAAGTTAAATATGTCAAATGTGATTAATCTATGAATCCTACATTATTTCAGGTACCGTGCCCTTATCCTTGCATTCTCTTCTTGCAGAGTTCTGGTATGAAGTGGCATAATTAAATGAGATTTAAGCTAAATTGCTGTTTAATTTGGCCCCTGGTCTCTCTTATTTTTTAGCTCAGACTGGTTGACAGCTATGTGTTTCGCATATGTATATTCATGTTCAACAAATCTAAAGACTTCTTTATAATTTTAAACTCAAACTTTTCAGAAAAATAGTTTCACGAGAAAGCATAATTGCCAGACCCGTTAGAATAGAATAGAATAGAATAGAATAGAATAGAATAGAATAGAATAGAATAGAATAGAATAGAATAGTATAGTTCACTTGGAAGGGATCTACAATGATCATCTAGTCCAACTGCCTGACAACTTCAGGGCTGACCAGAAGTTAAAGCACATTATTGAGGGCATTACACAAATGCCTCATTAACACAGACAGGCTTGGGGCATCGACCACCTCTCCAGCAAGCCTGTTGCAGTGTTTGACCACCCTCTCGGTAAAGAAATGCCTCCTGATGTCCAGTCTGAACCTCCCCTGGTGCAGCTTTGAACTCTTGCCACGCATCCTATCTCTGGATCCCAGGAAGCAGAGCTCAGCATCTCCGTCTCCACGTCCCCCCCTCAGGAAGCTGGAGGGAGCAACGAGGTCGCCCCTCGGCCTCCTTCTCTCCAAACTGGACAAGCCCAGAGTCCTCAGCCGCTCCTCACAGGACATGCCTTCCAGCTGTCTCACCAGCTTTGTTGCCCACGCTGGGTGCATTCAATTACCTTAACAACCTTTTAAAATTAATATATTTATTCGTAAATAGGTAATATAAAAATAAATACAAGTACAGTATGAATATAAATGCAATATTAATATTTCTTGTTTTATTTTAATACTGAGAAATTCAACCTTTTTACATGCGGCAGCTATTTTGGAGTCCTGGCTGTGGTACAGTAGCTGGTATCAGTACCACCATTACAGGTATATATGTTCGTATAGGAAGCAGAATAAAAATGATATTATCTCCTCCTGCTACTCTCTCAGAAATGGTCACATTTTGTTCTGTCAGGTTTTTGTCCAAAGAAATCCTGAAATAATTAGTAAGTTTTATTTAAAGGATAAGTTTCCAGTATCACTGTAAGCTGAACACTGAACACCGTCACCTCCAGTCCGTAAGAAGAGACAGTTCATGATTCAGCACTAGAGGAACATTGGACATTTATTTATCTTTTTGTTTTTAAGTATTATAACATCACACTGGTAAGAAAAATGCTATATAAGTATTCATTACATAAGGATTGGCCCTAGGTGTAAATACCTCTGACAAAAAATAGTGGTCATTAAGTTAGGTCCTGATTTTATCAAAGTACAAGCATATAAAGCTACTAAATACATTTAGGGGGATTGCTGATTGTGCTGTATTTTTGAATGCCTAAACAATTTGCACAATTAGACTATAAATATTTGGGCATTTACTTTCCAACCTCTTGAAGATAATACAACTTCAGCACACTTGTCACCTGCCAGCTAGGTTGCAACAAAATTTCCTGTGCAAACTATAAACTTTGTGTGGAAAACATATGCATGTAAGTAGGTGTGAGTATGCAAATTCACATGCCTGGACAAACTAGAAGACAGGTAGCATTTAAAGTCTATTTATGTAGAAATACACTTACCTGTTCTTCAGTCATTTTTCTTAAGCATGTATTACTGGCAGCCATCATAGAGAAAGTACTGCTGTAAGTGGACATTCCGTCTGATGAAATATTGTTATGATCTTACAAAACATTCAGGAAGGCTCAAAACTAGTTTTTAGTGTCAGATGTTATCAAAATCTTGCTAGAAAATCTGTGGTTTTTTTCTATGAAGAGGGACAAGCAACGGTGGTTTCAAAAACAATTCAGAGATACATTTGTTCAAAGTTTTCTTCAATAAGCAGAGCAATAAGTGATGCAAAGAATCAGTATCAAAAGAAGAAGGATATTAAGCAGGAAATTTTTCTCCTTTGCATCAGGCAAACAAAGCAGCAGCAAGACTTCTACACTTGAAGGAACAGATTTTGAAGTTCTACCAGTGTCTACAGAACTTGGTAAGAGAATCTAGAACAGTTTTTAACAAAAGGTATATGACAAACTTAATAAATGCATAGGTAGACTGATGCAGTTTGAGAAAAAGAAGTGTCCAGAAGTCCCTATGCAGAGAAGTAACTTCCAAAAGGAATTCAAGCTTTCAGGTGTTTTGCTGCATGAGGACTAGAATGGTTGTCACATTCTTGGATCAAATCTTAGATGAAATAACATCACTTCCTGGACTTTTAAGGAAATCTGATTTTTTAGACAAGTAAAGAAAGAGAGGTGAGCGTTAATGTAATTTGTAAAATGAATAGTTTGTGTTTAGAAATTTAGAAAAAGAATGTGAAACTGATGATGCTTTATCATTTAGAAGTGATGACCTTTTTACTGGTACAAATGAGTAACCATTTACCGACTACTCACTACAGTAAACAATATGACCCTATGGGAAAAAAAATCAAATAAGATTTTTGTTCTCTAAAAATACTTATGATTTTAATGCTAAATTTGAATTTAGTGCCACTTTGAATTTTTGATGCAATGCTATTTCGCTGGAAAATGCAGAGTTATCCAAATGAAATTTTGCTGAAGTTTATGCCTGTATGAAAACTTTTATTACGGCAGTCAATTAGATCAAATCCAGTCCATCAAGGAATTACTGGCCAAAACCCATAAAATAACTCCCATCAGAAACAGGTACTAGGTCTCATGTTGTAGAAATGCATGGAGTAACAGAATCATGAAAATGTTGTCTGAAAGAGACTGTTAGATATGGTAGGCCTGACTACCCCAGGCTGTCTTCTAGTTCACATTTGCAGGCTGACAGAACACAACACATATAAAGGCACAAGAGATGCTGTATCACTTTACACCTGAGAATGTATGGATTATTTCGAAGACTCGCTTTTATTAAGTCACCCAAACACAACAGATTCTTTTAGAATTCAAGCAGACAGATATCTCAGTTTTCTGAGGAACTCACAGAGTTTCTAATTTTACGGTGCTGATTTTATTTTCCTTTGTTTTACTTTTTAAGCAAGTGAAACAGTGGACTATGGGTTCCAGTAACATGAAATTTGCAAGCAGAACACAGAGAAAAAAAGTCTTCATGATTCTGTAGCTGTAATAGTTGAATTATGTCCATGCTTATTTAAGTAACAAAAGACATGCTTTAAGACAGAAAACCTAGATCACATAATTAGTAAATTAATTAACCTTTACGGAAGATTCAAAACTATTTATACTGATCAAGTACAGGTGGACAATTCTATCAGTCCTGAAACTGCAATGTCATCACAAGAAGTCAAATAAAGTACAAAAATAAAACAGAATGAAAATATTTTGACCTTTCTTTAAAAAAAAAATCTACAATTCTTATATGCATTGCCAGGTAGAATGATTGTCATAGGTTATTTGAAAAGTTTGGAATGCAAATATTGCAATAAAATAAAACTTGTTGTTATAAAAAAAAATTTAAAGGAAGGATTTATACCACGTATGATGTGCTATAATAAGTGTTATTCTTCAGCTGTCATTTTCAAACTACAGGTATTTTTCCAGTAATCAGAGTTATTATGTCTTAATGCATCATAAAGGAATAGGAAATTACAGTCTAATGGAAGTAGAAAAATGACCAGCTGTGAAATCTGTAGCAAGTATTATTATAATCAGGGCTACATTAAAGCACTAGCTGCTACAAACCCAGACATTGGGCTTATATAGAGTCAAAGAACTGTCTAAAAACAAATTGAGTGTAAATAACGTTCAAAGGGCTTTGCTGCCTACTGTGTAACACTGACTACATTGAAGTAGTAGACGTTTGATGACAACAATTCTGCTTTAATTTATACGCTGTGCTATTTCTTCTCCAGTTTAAAAATTCAGTAAAACTAAGACCAGTGTTCCTGGAAGCCACCATATTCTACTACAATTCTATCCTATTCCTTCCCAGTCTTCTAACCATCACTTTTATAGTAGTATTAGGGTTCATTAATTTATAAACAATATAGTCACATAGGTGCATGTTCCTGTGAATATATACAAGTTTATAAATATATATATATGTATATAACATAAATAAAACATATATATTCCACTATTCCTATCGTGATATAAAGTTTTTTTTGTAAACTTGCCCTAAGTATTATATCTTTATGTCAGGAATGAAGAAAGCATTTTTTTCACATTTCAGATTTGTGCATACAGTCCCAATATTCTGACTGACCTCACCAAAGAATGAGGAGAAGAAAATATACCTGTTCATAATTGTTCCCATATACATTTACATTTCATTCACTATAAACAAAGAGGAGAGTTACCTTACATAAGAGTTAAACTCAGAGGTATGAATCAGAAACGAAAGCATACTATTACAATTATATCAGATTCATACATTATTTACCAAAGAAAATAAAATACAAAGTTATATGTAAACAATAGCCAAAGAAAAGTATTTCATTTACAGATTAGTCTAAATTAATCTCAAAAGCCAAGTTAAGAAATCCCTTGGCAGAGCAGCTGTTAAGTGCACAACAGAGTTAATATCATTCAGGTTCCTTAACTGTGCCTCTCCATGCCTCTTTCACTGTAAAAGACATCTTTCTGGGTGGACATGTATTTTTCCTGCATGCAATCTCTGCCTTTGTCTGCTGCAACCTAAATAAAAACCCCAGTAATCTTTTCACTGAATGTAACACTGGCCAGCACATTAACTGGAAATTGCATTATTAGACACTCACCCATGTGTTCTTTGATCCTAGATAAAAATTGATTATTTAAAAAGATTATTTCTATGTGGATTTGATTAAATTGTGGGACATGTTCTCACATTGTGTAGACATGACTGAATTATCATTCGTCAGCTGACAAAATGCTACAGTGACTGACAAGACAGACTGACAGCCAAGGACAAGACTTGAATAAAGAAACATCAAAGCAGAATTGATTCCAGAAAGGAGTTATTTTCTGATACACTTTCTAACATACTGGAGGAAAAAATACCACACCTACCCCAAATTCTGGTCATTTCACACGTAAACATGCTCAAAGACTCCTGCTCCAAGGAAGTAAGAAAGAGGAGGATAATTTGTTAAAGTTGTTTATTAGCTCCACACAGTCTTCCAGGTGTTCCTGTTTCAGCCCACAGCACATAGCTCAAAAAGAAGTTGTTGATTTTGCTAAATCTAACTGATAGTAATGAGGCAGGGAGGGAGGGGAAGTAGCCCTTTGCGAATGCCCAGTATCACAAACAGCAGTTTCAGAAGATGACAGAACTCACTACTTCACCCTGGAAATTATATTCAGTTCTAAAAGTATTGAAATGTGCTTTGGGTTTCAAAGTCACATTTACTGATGAGTAGAGGCAAGAAATGAATGTGGGGAACATAGGATTTTTATCCCATTTTTTTTCTTTAAAATCATCAGTATAGAATCATAGAATCCTACAATCATAGAATGATTTGGGATGGAAGGGACCTTTAGAGGTATTCTAGCCCAACCCTCCTGCAATGAACAGGGACATCTTCCACTAGATCAGGTTGCTCAGGGTCCCGTCCAACCTGACCTGGAATGTTTCCAGGGATGGGGCATCTACCACTTCTCTAGGCAAGCCGTTCCAGTGTTTCACCACTCTCACTGTAAAAAATATCTTTCTTATATCTATTCTAAATCTACCCTCCCTTAGTTTAAAGCCATTACTCCTTGTCCTATTGCAACATAACTTGCTAAAAAGATTTTCCCCATCTTTCCTATAGGCCCCCTTCAGCTACTGAAAGGCTGCAATAAGGTCTCCCTGCAGCCTTTTCTTCCCCAGGCTGAACAGCCCCAACTGTCTCAGCCTGTCCTTATTGGAGATGTGCACCCGCCCTCAGATCATTTTTGTGGCCCTCCTCTGCACCCACTCTAACTGCTCCACATTCTTCTTGTGCTGGGGGTTCCAGAGCTGGACGCAGGACTCCAGGTGGGGTCTCAGCAGAAGAGAATAGAGGGGCAGAATCACCTCCCTCCACCTGCTGGACGCTCTGCTTGTGGTGCGGCCCAGGATACAGTTGGCCTTCTGGGCTGTGAGCGCACATTGGTGGCTCATGTCCAGATTTTCATCCATTATTACCCCCAAGTACTTCTCAGCAGGGCTGCTTTCAATCCCTTCATCCACCAGCCAGTATTGATAGTGGCAGTTGCCCCAACCCAGACGCAGGACCTTGCATGTGGCCTTGTTGAACCTCCTGAGTTTCACACAGCCCCACTTCTTGAGCTTGTCCAGGTCCCTCTGGATGGCATCCCATCCTTCTGCTGTGTCAACGGCACCTCCCAGCTTGGTGTCATCTGCAAACTTGCTGAGGGTGCACTTGATCTTCCTGTCTATGTCACTGATGAAAATGTTAAACAGCACCGATCCCAGTATGAACCCCTGAGGGTCATCACTTGTCACCAGCATCCATCTGGACATCAAGCCATTTGACCACTACCCTCTGGCTGTGACCTTCCAACCAATTCCTTAGCCACCGAACAGTCCATGAGTCAAATCCATAGTTCTCTGATTTAGAGAGAAGGCTGTTGTGAGAGACTGTGTCAAAGGCTTTACAGAAGTCCAGACAGATCACATCCATAGGTCTTCCCTTGTCCACTGATCTGCTCATGCCATCATAGAAAGCCACTAGGTTGGTCAGGCAGGACTTGCCCTTGGTGAAGCCACGCCGGCTGTCTCAAATCACCCATGTGCCTTAGCATAGCTTCTAGGAGGATCTGTTCCATGATCTTCCCAGGCACAGAGGTGAGGCTGGCAGTTCGGTAGTTCCCAGGGTCCTCCTTCCTACTCTTTTTAAAAACGAGTGTAATGTTTCCCTGCTTCTAGTCACCAGGGACTTTGCCTGACTGCCATGACTTCTCAAATTATGGAGAGTGGCTTGGCAACTACATCAGCCAATTCCCTCAGGACTTTGGGATGCATCTTGTCAGGTCCCATAGACTTATGCATGTTCAGGTGCCTCAGATGGCCAATGGTATGATGAAAGTGTGATCTATACAACACATGATTTTGGCTAAGATGGATGTACTACAATCCTTTGTTTTGTACTACATTTTCTTTGATGCTAAGTATGATCAAAGTTACTGGATGCTGCAGGAAGTTAATATTCTCCAAACTTAGGAAGATCAAATTTCTCTACAGGAGTTTCAAGCACCCAGTCTTAAAAACTCTGAATGAGGAGAGCTCCATAGGACAGCATTAGGTGTTCCAGAGCACTGAAGATGTAACTGACTCTAAAGAAACAGCAATGGTTAATAGGATTTGAAATCTAAAAGGAAGGAGGCCCAATTCTGTCCTTAGTTACACAAAATAATTAAACAAGAACATACTGCCCAATGAAATCCAGACTGATGCAAACCAAAGTGAAGCTCTAACTTCCAAAGAAAAGAATTAAAATTTTGCATAATTTATTCCCACTGACATTGGTTTCACCATAATGTTTACATTTTTGTACAATGCAGTGTTGTATTTATATTTCTATGTTTTAATTATACTAACTTCCAAGTATTTCCTGAAGAAAAATTATGTGGGTTTTGTTGTTCTTTTTTTAAGAGGCTATTTCAGAATTAGACCTTTCCCAAAGCAGGTATACAAGGAGTAAACATAGCTCAAGTATTTACAGGAAAATTACACAAACCGTTGATTCATCACCAGATACTACATAGTAAAAGTTCAAGTGGTTCCAGTGTAGATGTTTCATAATAAAGTACGACATGTACTTGACAATGCAATATAGGGAAATAGTAGATTCAATCAATAAATAGTTAATACTTTTAAATCAGAAATTTATGCAAAATGCACTCAGTTTAGTTGCTTCATATACCAAAGCATGATCTTAATCTCACAGCACAATTTAACTGCACTTGGAGCAAAATTGCTAGCCACAAAAATGATTCTCTGCTCTCAAATCTTTTTTTATACTTCCCATATGATCATCTAAGGTAGAAAAACTGGAATGTCAGTCACCTTGTATTTTTTCAGAACATGCTATGAATTAACAAGTCTATGGAAAGACTGCTGAAAATAACCTGTTATCCATTCCAATAATGTTCAGCAGAAAAGTGTATAGCAACAAACCTACTATATATAAACACATATATTAAATATAAGTCCCTCTTTAAAAAAAAAAAAAGGTATACATGTTTAAACAAGAAATTGTCAATTCCATTTTTATACAGGATAATTTAGGCTAAATCCTCCCAAAAAGGTGGATGGGGGAGGAATATAGCGTCTATGGAAAGTGGTGTACTTTCCACCTGTGAGGTCCAAACAAATATCTGTCTTCTGCTCTGAACATCACCCCAGGATCCATGATTAGGGCTAGTGAAGTCTGAACTAACTGAAGTGTGGCATGAGGCATGGATGAGGGTATGGGTCATGAGGTACTAGTGACAGTAAATGAAACACAAGTCCTGACTGATGACCTACGATCATTTATATTCCATGACGGTGGCTCAGTAAAAACTCACTAAACTTAGGAAGTACAGAATCGTTTAGGGTTTGTTTGTTAGTTTATATTTTAATTCAGTAAATAGTATAACAGAATGCTGAAGACTAAAGCAAGAAAAATCTCTGCAGGGCACACTTTTTTCTTCCTTAATGCTCAGTACAACAGCTATACTTTGCAGTTTAAACATGATGCATTGTCCTTTGTCTTCTCTGACTCTTAAAGTTCCTTTGTGCATTAATAACCTATTTACCTATATAAATTAATCATGATGTCCTATTTTAACGAAAAACCTATCAGTCACATCAATTTGCATTTTTCTTAAGCAGAGACAGGGAGCATAACTGCTACATATTTTTAGATGGATTCACTACCATGTGTTTAAACAAAAATCAAAAGAATAATTTACCCAAACATCTGAAAATTGAAAAATTCCACATGAAAATGTTTATCTTCAAAAGATAATTGTCAACCACAGTAAGGAGGATGTGTTGCAGTGTGAATTCGAATGCTATCAGCAGAAGAAGAACCTGTTACAGCTCTTTCTGCTAAGGCTTCCCTGTTCAGCTCCAGCGCAGCATCTCAGGATTTCAGCTCTGAAGGAAGTTCTCCCGTTCAATCTCAACATCTATTGTCCAGGCGGGCAGCCACCACTCACATATGACAACACAGTATTTGTCAGTTTGGGTACCGTGGGTTGGACACTGCAGCTGTGATTGTACACCAAATGCCACTGCACTGAGGGAGAAAAGCTGTGGACTGCACAACATCAGAGTGCAACCAACTTCTCCTTACCAGGTATGGCAGTTCATCCATTCATTCATCCACGCTACTATATTTTCATCTGATTCTCTCCTGTGTCTCCTTCCACTGTGGATGGGGCAGCTCCCTAAGCTCAGCCCCAAGACCTCCAGCCCTAGTCCAGAGTAAAGCTCCCAAACTGCAAAGACTGCCAATCTGTGTTATAAAGAAACGTTTAAAAAAATTTTGGGAGTGTGTAATCAATCCATGTTTAACACAAACAGTAAACAAAGTAATGATAAACCTCTCTGCTGTAAAATCCAATAGCATGTGCCATCATCTATATGCTGGAGGATAGCCACTGAACTGTGAACAGACTTCTTTCATAATCACTATAGAAAAAAGGGAATATTTTCCCCTGACATATGCTACTGTATCTTGCTAATTTAAATTTAGAATAGAAGTCGAATGAGCCACTGCCTTATTTAATCAGGAAAAAAGAAGACTAGAGCTTGAATTTTTGACAGTGATACTGACTTTGAACAAAAAAAGGGTTTAAAAGGAGACGAGGATTTTAACTGTTTACTAAGACATGAACTACCAGGCCTGGAACTTCTAATTTTTTAACTGGATATTTCAGTTGCTAGTTCTGGGTGAGAATTGAAAGTCACAGCTTATTCATTAAATAGACTAAATTCAGAGTTGAACCTCACTGCAAATTAGAGAATCATTAATAGCTCATAAAATACCTATTTGATTTGTATCAATAGTGATCAAAGTAAGCAATAATCTAAGCATTCCTGTGCTAAACCTTTGCCAAAAATTATGCTTTCACTCAAAGGAAAAAAAAAAAGAAAGAAAAAATGAAATGCTACTCAGAAAATATTTTCAAAAGCCCTTTAAATATCAAGAAACAAAAAAGAAATTAAAAGAGGGATTTGATGACAATACAGACATGCACACATACACTATTTCCACATGAAAAACAGAGCCATGATTACAGGAAATGCAGTTACTCTTACTAGCACAGTCTTTGCACAGAACTCTGACATCCATCACAACCCCCCATTCCTTTTCATATGGCTTTGGCAGATCTGCAATTTACACTGCTACTTCGAAGCCAGGAAATACTGGCTCTTAAGGCCATTAGTTGCTAAATCATCCCTTCCAGTCTCATTCAAGTATTAGCTTTGTATTACTGGGTGCAAACAAATTAAATGCCATGCTGCAGAAACAGCATTTTTCCGACCGAGGGACAGTCACTGAGCATGCCTCTCTTGTTACTGGAAACAGCTTTCTAAACAGTACTTGTAGATTCCTCTTAAGTGCAATTCACTATCTTAATGAGTTCTTCAACAAATGGGAACAACAGAATTAAGTTCAAAGACCAGGAGCTTGAACATGTCGTCATTATGTAAAACCCACAACAGTCTTCATCAGTAATGTTGAGTTCTAATTTTGCTAGAGTCTTGGACAAAAAAAGTGGACTCTGAACTTAAAAGACAGAGCTAAGTGTTCTTTTTTAATACTGTTGGCAGGTGTACCAGACTGAATCAGTATCAGTCTTTCTTAAGGTAAATATAGATCTGTTACCTGATGATTTAACTCGTACTTTTCTGTTATTCAGTAGGCCTTTCTATTCTGTGTTATATATTCTTGGATTTGGTTGATTTCGTAAAAACAGTCCCCATGAACTAATCTGTCTCATTCAATGTTCTTTCTTCAGAGCTTCCAAACCTATAATATCACAAAGCAACATTTTAAAAATTCTTCAAAGTAAAATGTCCAAAATTGCAGTTCCCAGAAATTTCTATCATTGATTGCCTAGCATGTTCATCCAAAGCAACCTGTACAGAAGGTAAAGTTTCAGATTTATAATGTTGGCTTACTATTTCATGTTAGACTTGTATTGCTTTCTGATCTATGGTGGGTATTTACTTCACTAACACACCAAGTACAGTGATGCAAGTTTAGCCTGAGCTAAAGAGGTCTGGAAGTCATTACTTTGTAGAGCCCAATAAATCAGCTAAAATAAAGCAAGTTACTTCATAGATTACTTTTTCTTCATATATAAAAACTATCTTAACACAACTATTAGGACTTGTTCGATTGACAACTTTCTTTCTAAATTATTACAAATAGCTACTTTTCCATATTGTGTATTTAGGAAGATAACTGTATGACAAGCAAATACAGTAGACTATTTCACTTATCATGAATTTTATTCTTCAAAACTTTTAATATGAAATAATCGTACTTCAAACCCACAGAATAAGTAAATGTTTCTGATCTGAACTAAGCACCTAGCATTACCTTGTTTCTTGGTTTTGTTCATGACTCTCCAAGATGACTTTCTCTATTCTTCGTGTGAAGGTTTTCACCACTCACATTAAGCAAGCATTTCCTTTCTTGTCTGCGTAGTTCTCCTAACGTTATTCAAGAAATTTACATCCAATTTAGTCAAAACGTGAAAATGTTGTGATTTAAACCATACAACCAACATTTGCTTAAGAAGGACTGATCAAGTCTGCTACAGTTGGCAGTATTAAAAAGAGAACAATTACTTCTGTCTCTTGAGAATCCACTTTCTTCTCTTTGTAGAGGCCTTAAACATTCTGAGGATTTTTTAAATTGTTTATGTTTGTAAAATAGCACAGATAGTCTGATCTGCCTTATTTAAAGTTTTTCCCTCTGTAGCTCTTTTACTTGGTGCTTCTCATGAAATACTGCAAGGTTTTATATTTATGCAGATTTCTAGCAAGACTCTTCTCAAGCCTGCTGAAATAGATGGCTCAGTTTGTAAGGGCAGTAGAATTAGGCTTACAGCACCTTCAAAATAATTTTAATTAAGTCAAATTGAAGCAAAACCAACTATTTTGTAATTTTTTCCTTACTTTTAGAAGTTTGTCTTTTTAGTTCCTCAGAGAACAGATCAAATGAATGTGAATGCTAGTGGAAGAGCACACTATTATTTTAACTGTTTACTTTCCTAATGACATTTTTTAAAGGCAGAGCTGCATAACAGCATTTGTATTACTATGTTAATTTGAAAGTGAATAATTTATTTACTATCTGTTGTGAAAATCACTATAGAAATCATCGTGACACCAGACATTTAAAGAAACAGCTTTTCATATCCTTTAGACTAGCTATGGCAGGCCAGATGTCAGAGTAATTAAAAACATTTATACCAACATGCACACATTATATGTCTTGATAAATGCATCTGACAAGAAACAAGGAAAGCACTTTTGCAGGAAAAAGGCTCATTGCTCTGTATTTTGAACTCATCCAGAAATCATACAATCTGTGTTGCAGAGTTTTCTTAATATGAGGCATTTTAGGTAAAAACAATCATTTTTTAAGACACACATATTCCTGGATTTGTACCAATAATTTATCAGGGGGAGAAGGGTAAAAGGTTGATTTCTTCATGCTGCAATATATCTACCCATAGCTACCTACTAAGGGACAGGAAATGTTTTAGACAGTCTCCATTAAGTGTGGGTCATTTATTCAAATTCAACACCTCCACAAGAGCTCTTACACAAAAATCTAAAAGCTGTTTCAATTTCCTGAAAAGCACATCAACATAATTCTCAGCTTAAATACTAGGGCGGAAAATACTGAAGTTCCATATTTCCATCTATGAATTAAACCTCTATCTAAGGACTAATAAGACAATAATGCACTTGCAGCCCTTTTTTTTATTTTTCCCCCGAGGAAACCCCTGAAGGTGATATGAAATTTGCATTACACTTCAGTATGGAAGATACCTATCTTCTCGGCATCCATCCATGTCCCAGGCGCAGTAACAAATGAAAGCATTTTCATTGCTTTCCTCAGTGATCTTAAGCCTACAAAGGTAGTCTTCTGGTGTACTATAGCTTGATGCTTATATAAAATCTGTTTTATCAAGACTTGTGGAATATACATGTAGTTACCACAGCAATTGCATTCTGCCAGAGTGTCACGGTTTAAAGCAGGGTGTCAATAAACCCAGTGGCAGATGCTCTCTGTTAACCCCCACCCTCCTGCCAGAGGAAGGGAAAACGAGCAAAAGGGAGACTGACTTAATAATTGAATATAAAAAGTTTTACTAATAACACTAATCATGCTAATAATATTAATAATAAAAGAAATAATGTAAAACATACAAAACTGACAGAGTTTCCTGGAGTTGGGTGCCGGGTGCTGGCATCCCGCCAGCAGCTGCTGGGCAGCACCAGAAAGTCCAGGACTGGACTCCCCAGCAGATGGGAACTGGACTCAGGGATGCACGGCTCGGAGTCTGGATCAGGATCACAGGCAGAACAACGAGCAGGGTCCTCTTCAGAAGGCGGCCATGGACGAAGAGAGCGAGACCCTCGTGATCCCCCAGCTTTAAACTGAGTATGACGTGCATGGCATGGAATACCGTGTTGGTCAATATCAGGTCACCTGTCCCGTCCGCTCCACCCCGCAGTGCGACCCTTCACGACTCCTCACTTGTGGAACTGAAGAAGTCTGTCGGTGACCTTGGCTGCTATAGTAATAATTATAAACAGGGCCCTTTTTCTGCATTCCTTTCCCACCGTTAGCTCGGTGTAACTATAAACATTAGGTGTTATCAACTTTGGAGTGGGCAGTGTCTGTAAAATACACATCCAGGTTCAGAAAAATGCAGTTACTTAGAAGAACTTAGCTGTAAAGAAGATTCACTAAAAGAGAATCGGTTCTGTTTTAACCAAAACCAAGACTCAGAGATTTTTGTCTTTTTCAGCTATATTTTAGGAACTTCAGAGTTATTTGCTACCGACATTTAAGATTCCACAAGTATATGGGAACACATTGCAGTATAAATTTGATCCAGATCCAGAACAGGCAGCTTGGCATATTTTTAGTTTATTACCCACAATGTACCCTTATAGAAATTAATTTGACATCATGATTGTATGTAATTTGCACAATGACAGACATTATTGATTTAATTTAAGATTAGAGTGACTCAGGTAAATATGATATAAAGCTCTCTCATACAAAGCAATTGCAAACATTTATTAAACAAATTTGATGCCGCAAAAGAGTTTATACAAGTTCTGTACTTTCTATACGCAATGGTGTGGTGGCAACTATGATTCAACACTCAGTGCTCTACATCCAGCATTGTTTTCTCATAAAACCACAGTCTATCCTGAGAAAAAGAGTGGAAATCGATAATTTTGTCATCTCTTAGCCTGGAGCATCTCCTCGCTTCAGCAGAATTAGATTGTGCACTTAATGTTGGTCTAAAATAAGATCTGAAGTGGACAGAATATGCCTGAGAGCTCATCCATGTTAAAAGGCTCTCTTGTACAGGTCCTGATGGACCTGAAAAATAAAGTTGTAGAAGAAATATTGAGAACACTTATGGGCTTGCTGCTATGAAAACAGAAAAGACCTGAAGAAGACCTGGAGAATATCTACTGAATCCATAGATATATGCATATAAATAGCCCTTCTCCACACAAATTTGCTCAACTTCCTTCTTGTTTTGTTTTGTAAACACTGACATCCTCTGAGTTTCATCCTCGGCTACTGCTGCAGTTGGGACTTGAAGGCTAACTGAAAACACAAATTAAGCTAGCACTTGAGGATGGGAAACTTTGAGTGTCAGTGTGCTGCAACTTGAATATAGGACCTAGAGAAGAAGCAGGAGTAAAAGTGTAACCACATCAGAAAAAAGAGCTAAAAGGTGTATGATACCTTTGTATGTATACACCTTGTACAACAAAAGAGTTATGAGAGGTCTGGCTAAGGCGCACAAGCAGAGGTGTACCCACATGCAAGGCCAGATATAGTTTTAAAGCAGGTAAAAGGTGAGGAACACTGTCGTGGTTTTGGCAGGGATAGTTAATTTTTCTCCTCGTAGCTGCTGTGTTTTGAATTCAGTATGAGAATGTTCATAACACTGATGTTTTTAGTTGTTGCTAAGAAATCAAGGACTTTTTCAGTTTCCCATAATCAGCTAACGAGCAGGTGTGCAGAAGCAGGGAGGGAGCACAGCCAGGCAGCTAGCCTAAGCCAGCCAACAGAAATATTCCATACCATAGACAGCATGCTCTGTTCTGGGAGTTCATCTCTTTCCCAGGGCTTCAACCCTTTTATTTTTTTTCTAGGAGTTTGAACTTCTCTGTGAGTTTGGCATTTTTCCACGAGTTTGGCAAATTCTGCGAAATTCATGAGTTCAGCAAAATCCATGAAATTCGTCAGCTCCAGGAAATTTGTGAGTTCTGCAGTTGCTGCTTGGGGACTGGCTACGCAATTGGTCATTGGACAGTGAGAAAAACTGTATTGTGTATAGCTTATTTTGCATATTCATTATTACTATTATTATATTTCCTTCGTTGTCTTATTAAAATGTCATTATCTCAACCGGCAACTTTTACCTCTCATCCATTCTTCACCCCATCCCACTGTGGGGGAAAGGGAGAGGTAAGCAAGTGGCTGTCTAGTGCTTAGTTGTTAACTGGTGGATTAAACCACAACAAATGCCAAGCACAGAGTAACTCAGGGTCCACAGCCAGATGCAGGTAAGATGGAAGAAAGGCTCAGAAAGTCAGTCAGAAAGAGGTAGCAGGATCAGTGTGATAGAAAACAAGACCAGGAACAACAATGAAGGTAAGAACTAAGGGGGTTGGGAAAACATGGTGCAGAAGCTGATATACAAATGAAGACGGAACCAAAGACAGGGTGAATAAAACAAAAGCTGAAGATAATATCACCTCATATTTTTCAGAAAAAGAAAGAATCTTAAGGGTGGGTGTCAAGAGGATGGGGCCAGACTCTTTTCAGTGGTGCCCAGTGACAGGACAAGGGGCAATGGGCACAAACTGAAGCATAGGAAGTTCCGTCTGAACATGAGGAAGAACTGCTTTGCTCTGAGGCTGACGGAGCACTGGAACAGGCTGCCCAGGGAGGCTGTGGAGTCTCCTTCTCTGGAGATATTCAAGACCCGCCTGGACAAGATCCTGTGCAGCCTACTGTAGGTGACCCTGCTTCGGCAGGGGTGTTGGACTAGATGACCCACAGAGGTCCCTTCCAACCCCTATTATTCTGTGATTCTGTCATATAATCCAGAAACTGGGTGACTAGCAAAGGGAAACAGCTGAGATTCCCTTATGCATTAGCAGGGAGATGAAGTCTGGTATAAAGGCCAGTCCTCAGCTGGCAGGGATTTGCCAGCCTGTCAGCTGCTAAGAATGCTAAGTGAAGCTAGCTGAAAGACTGATAGCTGAGTTAGAGCGTGATGGAGACACTCTTTAAACGGCACACAGCCTTCATGTTCCACAAAGTGTTTCAGTATTATTCTTCTGAGAGCTTCTTTCTATTACTGTAATAAAACAAGGATGCTTTATAAACAGAACATCATATCCCATTATGAAATTAACGTCAAAGAATGATGCTGTTTCATCTTAAGTCCCATACATTGGCTTCCTTACGGGAAATATGTGCCACATTAACTATTCATTCAAAGGGAGCATTGAGCTATCATATGCAAAACGTTAAAGAAAAGGAAGCTCCTGCTTCCTTGGGACATCTGGCAGTAGGAACTCTGCAGAGAAGTTCTGGCTCCATAGAAATAAGGGCTGTTCTGGTTCGGCTGCAGCCGGCAACAAAAGCACCACGCGGCCACCCCTCCCCCCGCTGGGGTGCGGAGGAGAATGGAAAGAAAGAGGCAGAAACCGGTGGGTCGGGATAAGGGCAGTTTGACAGAACAGCAAACAGAGGGAACAGGAACAACAACGATACAGATAAGGAGAAAACACAACACAAACCGCACAACCCAGAGAGCTGCTCTCCCGGATCGCCAGCGCGCACTCCCGAGCTGCGAGTGTGTTCCCGCCGCCTGGCTCCCCTCCACCGGAACCCAGCATAACGGCACATGGTATGGAATACCCGGCTCTGTTTGGCCAGGTGGGGTCAGCCCACCCGGCTCTGTCTCTTCCTGGAGTCCAGTGAAAATTAACCCTGTCCTGGCCGAACCCAGGACAAGGGCAAAGTTTCCACTGACTTTAAGTTGTAAGCATATGCCTTGGTGATAAACTCAGCTATCTGGCAAGAGTTGCACATGCCGTGATGTTCTTGCAAAATGGGTGAACAGAAAATGTTCAGATAGTATTGGCTTCTACTGTTGGGTCTAATGACAACTGCATGCATGTGTCCTGCTAATGTTACATACAGAAGATGGATTGAGCCCTAAAACATTGCAAGAGTATGATTTATATTCTTGTATGTATTTAATTAGGTATAAATATTTAATGTGAATAACTTTGCTTCAGAGCCATGCTAGACCTTCCTGAAATCCAAACAATAATACAGACGGATGTACATGATGGGTGCACAGTAGATTAAAAGCTATGACAATCAGGCAGTAACTTAGGCAAAGCAATACTTCAGTTCATAACATGCAAAATGGCCAAGTTACTAAAGAGTTCATTAGGGAAAGCAAGGAAAAACTGCCACATGTGATTCCTTCCTACTAGAAGACTGTTACTTGCATTCAAGCATCAGCTACTAAATACAGTTAATTGTGAGAATTAAGTACTTCTATTTATGAACCTGTTGCTTCCAACATTAGGAATGTTGGAGCTCGACCATTAAAATTCTGAAATTACAGAAGTATAGAGATGAAAAGTGTTTCATAAAATCTAGATTCTCATTGTTCCTGTCCTGCAGGACCATAAGCAGCTGAATATTGTGGTGAATACAACCACTGATCAGGTGTTGCAGCCATGTCATTACTGGTATCTATAGTCAGCTTGATCAATTAACTATGTTCCAGAAGACCTGCAGATAATCTTCTCATATACAATTTGAAAATAATTCTTTAGAAAAAGATGTGCTCACTTCTCATAATGCATAAAAAAATAAGTTTTTCATACAAAAATGAATTGTGGATCCCAAACATTTTCTTCTGCATGGCTAACATATACGCTTTCTAAACTGGTCTAAGTCATAGCCTTTTATATGATTGATAAAAAAGAAACCTAAAGTTAACATAGACATGGGATGAAAGCATCTGCTGGAGGATTCTTTAGTAAGGCAAAGTATATACCTCCTCAGTCTCATGGGAACACAGGAGAGCCCGAACAGAGTATGGAAATTCTGATAGGAATGTGTCGATAGCAATCTATGATTTATTAAACCTAGTAGTTCCTCTGTTGTTTGAAACAGATTTGCTGTCTCAGAAAAACAGTGATGTTATTCACCCTGAAATACTTTCCTCCTTAATCTCCTAGCTATAAATCAGCTGATTTGTGATTCTTCTCTTACTCCATCCGTATTTCTTTTCTTACTCCATCCTGCAGGAAGCCATTATTGTGAAAAAACCTTTTCCTTCCTCTGCTGCCCAGGAAGGAGAGCCAAACCCACTACTCACTTCAGTGGAAGTAAGGTTTCCAGTTCTTTTCCTTCAACAGTTCTTTCTTCCACACCCTTCACAGAGCACAGCTTTCCCATCATATGGCAAAGGAAAGTGGTAAGCAGAAAGTCCTCATTAAGAAGGGTCAGGAGCGTGAGAAATGTTGGGGTCTACACCTAGGCAGTGTTAGGAAATCCACATCCTAGCTTTTGTCATTTTTGTGGGTTTGCAAACTAAGGCTAACAGAAATGTCAATTGATGTCTGAGACCTTCATTCTAGGGTATCAGAAGAAGTTTCAGGATCTGCTGCATCCCATTCATCTGAGCCACCCACAGGGCATGAATAATTAGTTTTTTCTTCCTTTCTGCCAGAACAGGCAGCTATTTTCTGTAAGCTTATTGTCCACAGAGACATTTCTATTCCTGTAGAGTCATTCTATGATTATCCATTGAACCTAAAGCATAAGAGTTCACAGTGGAGATTGCCATCTGCACATGCAGAGCTAGTATTCAACTCTGTAATATATCCATGTATTAATTGAAAGATTAAGACTTTTCTCAGTTCTTAATTACTGAGGAGAAGACCTGGAACAATAGTGAAAATAGTTATTCACAAACAAGTTCAACTGAATCTGACTGGAATGCAATTGCTTCTGTTCTCCTTTTACTGCCTCGTCCACAAATGTCCTTAAACTATTTTTTCTTGTGAAAGAAATATCATTGCTATGAAAATGATGTAGTATCATATGAGTATGTGTGAGGAAATCTTGCTCAGATATGAACTATGGCACTACTTGCTCAGCTTGCTTTGTGTCTTCAGGCATGTTCTCATTACAAAATAACTGTCTTGGAAAGGCAGAAATTTACCAGCACCTCTGAAAAATATCAGAACGAAAAACCAATCAAACAAAGGAGGATAAGTTCAGTCAGAGAAGATGCACAAAGATCTGCTGGTTTCAAGCATTGATCTGGACAGGCTGGATCGATGGGCCGAGACCAATTGTATGAGATTCCACAAGGCTGAGTGCCAGGTCCTGCAGCTGGGTCACAACAAACCCACGCAGTGCTACAGGCTTGGGGAAGAGTAGCTGGAAAGCTGCCCAGCTGAAAAGGACCTGAGGGTGTTGGTCGACAGCCTGCTGAAGATGAACCAGCAGTGTGCCCAGGTGGCCAAGAAGGCCAACAGCATTGTGGCTTGTATCAGAAATAGTGTGGCCAGAGGGAGTAGGGAAGTGATTGTCCCCAAGTACTCGGCACTGGTGAGGCTGCACCTCAAATACTGTGTTCAGTTTTGGTCCCCTAACTACAAGAAGGACATTGAGATGCTGGAGCATGTCCAGAGAAGGGCATGAAGCTGGTGAAGGGTCTGGAGAACAAGTCTTATGAGGAGCAGCTGAGGGAACCAGGGTTGTTTAGTCTGCAGAAGAGGAGGCTGAGGGGAGACCTTGTACCTCTCTACAGCTACCTGAAATGAGGTTGTAGTGAGGTGGGTGTCTGTCTCTTTTCCCAAGTAACAAGTGATAGGATAAGAAGACATGGCCTCAAGCTGCGCCAGGGGAGGTTTAGATTGGCTATTAGGAATAATTTCTTCATGGAGAGGGTTGTCAAGCATTGGAACAGTCTGCCCAGGAAGTGGTTGAGTCACCACACCTGGAGGTATTTAAAAGATGTGTAGATGTGGCACTTATGGACATGGTTTAGTGATGGACTTCTTAGTGTTAGGTTAACGGTTGGACTTCATGATCTGAAAGGTCTTTTCTAACTTAAATGATTCTACGATTCTATAAGCAGGGGCCACAACCACATGGACAGTTATTTAATAATTCAACTCCGTTTTGCAGTTGATTTTACAGCAGTGATGTGTCATGGGATGATGTTTGCCATGCAGAGAGTGGAGATCGCTGAGAATATACCTGAGCTGTTTGAAAAGCAGACAGCATTAGTCAAGAAATGAGATTTGATGTAGCCTACAGCATGTTTCCTCTCATAGTGAATTAAGAACATCAGTTTCACCATGTATCCAGAGTGCTTTCCACTTATTTATGAATGGGGCTTGTACAGAATATATTTCTGGGTCAGAAAACCAAATACAAAGTGTACCTTTAGAAAGATATCACTGGTCTGCACTGTTAGTGTTCTTGGGAACATTCAGTATGTCAAGCAATGGAATAATACTGGGGATTGGTCTTCTGTCCCCAGTTAACCTTTTTTGCAGAGTTATCACTAGGAAATGTCTCTGAATCAACACTGACCAATAAAGATGAACCAGGATGTACAATGTTGCTTTAATGAAAAGCATTTTTTTGTATTTACTAGCAAAGGGGAAACATTTTTAAAGATTTGTAAAAGGAAAAAATATCAGATCTCCACTGAAATAATGATAATACAAAAAAAGTCAGATCTAGAGTCAAAAAATGAGGTAAGGAAGCTGAATATTTTTAATTCAAAGAATCCCTTGTACAGTGGGAAAAAAATGGAAGAGAAAATCCATTGTTCACTGCTTTCAGATCCACTGAAAATCATCCAGGTAGCACCAATACAAAACAGGCCTTTTAATTTCAATCATTATTTTTTCAAGAGTTTAAATGCTCTTCACTTCTGGGACACTGGTGCAATCAGAGTTTTAGAATACAGTTTTGACTGATTGCACTGATTGCTACTTGCTCTACACATACTGCCTCAGAATGGTTTTCTGACACATTGGGACTGACTTTGAAAATATTTTATATGCAAGAATATTTTTGGTTGTGAAACTTAAATAATGATATTTGCATCTACATGTCAGTATAGCAGACAGAATGAATGTCTTTAAAAGTACCAAAACCTGAGATAAGTCCTCAGATAACCCGTGTAAAATTAGGAGGAGAAAAAGAAACGTAAATGGAATCTTCACAGAGCAGCAGTCCTCCAGCAACCAGAGACATTGGGCAGGTGGTTTAAACTTTCCCTGTTACTGCGTGCACACTTATAAAACTTGCACTGTTGCTGAATGCCGGACTTTTGGAGTGTTTGGGTCTTCCTTTGTTCCTCATGCCACCCCCACAAAAATGTTTCTGAAATGGGTGAAATACAGGTAACAAGAATGACAAATTCTTCATTTAAACGAAGAAATGAGAAGAGAAAAGTTGTTCCAAGTCCCATGCTCATGTCAGGTGATGGAAGAAGCTATGTCAGTGCAAATGCTGGAGTGGGTGGGGAATGCAGGGGAGAGTGTTCCCACAGATTCTGTGAAGCTGTCATTGCCTGCACTATATGCAGTATAAATGCTATATATAGGACACGATTAAATATGCAGGTATATGCCAAACATGTTTGAAAGCTGTTTTGTCTCACGTTATGGAAACATTCAATTCAGAAAGGAATTTACAAACAGAGACCAGGTAAAACCCAAAAAACTTCTACTTCAGATTTTGATGAAATGAATGAAAATTGCCTCCAGATTAATTTTTTCTTTATTGTTTGTCTCCTGGACATAAGAGCATAAGGAGAATTAAAATATCATCCATATTTCACTTTGACTAGAGAATGAACTGTTGCTCTCCTTCACTTAGATTTTCCCAGGAAATATTAAACCCCAAATCCAAATACAAATTCATGAAAATACAACAAAAAAAAAAACCTTTCTGGAAAGAGGTCTTCTCTACTCTGAAAGGAGAAGTCAGTTCAAAATATTTGGTTAAAAGCATAAAGCTGAGAGCCTGAAGATCCTTCTAAAATAAAGTGTCCTTATACACAGGGCAAATGAGCAGGAGAACAGCTGCTTCTCAAAGGGAAGTGACAAAGCTGGACACAGAACCAGGCTTCCTGACTTGTAAGCTATCAAGTTATTGAGTCCTAGCTGCCGGCTGCCAGGTTAAACCACGACACCTTATCTCACAGCTCTTTGTGTCTAAGCCAACGGTCCTTTCTATCACTTTACTCTGATGTTGCTTACATTAGGTGGATTTTACTAAAATCATGAAATCCCAGTGATCCAGCATGGGTCAGATGGTAGTCTGAGAAGGGACTTCCACAAGTCTTTGATTAAATAAGATGTTAAAAAGAGTCAGTTGCACAGAGGAGTTGAGTGCCTCTGTGTGATGTACAACATACAAGAACTTACCTAAGAATACCGACCTCAGCAATAAACTTTGGCTCCTACGACTCTCTCCACTCTTCCACTTTATATGTTTTCCTATCACATGCCGCTTTCCCTTCCTTCTACCTGCTGGCATCCTGCCACATACTGCCCCACTCAGAGGTCATTCTTCCATCCCCTTCAAACACTACAAGTGCTTGCTCTGTCCTGCTTTCTTGTTGTAGGGAAAAGGAGAGGACTCAGACAAGAACTGTTAGTGGAGTCCAGCTCTTCAGCACTGCAGCACATGACAGAAAGTTTCTCAGGACGACCTGTAACCGAGTAGACTGACGTCCTGGATGCTGTACCATCTGCATGGGACAGATGCATCATGGTTCAGTGGGCAGCTTGGCAACAAAAACATAAATCTACCACTTAGGAACCTCAAATATCGGTAGGTACGTAGAAGGATTCCTGCAATACTACTGAGTCACAGTTCAAACAGTAGCTATTAATCCTGTACTGGTACAGCCAATTTAAGTTCTTAATCTGCTAAATTCGCTGTGTTCAGAGCACACTCTCCCCTCTCCCCTTTTCTGAACACACTCTCATTTTTAATACGAAGATGCCCACAACTGTTCTTACTGGTCCCTGTCCCACATACCCACAACAGCTGCAAATAATAGAGATGTTTGTTCCTTGGTAATATACACTAAGTCATCCAGCCAGGAAACAGAAATGATATTAGTGTTTTACTATAGTGTAAATCAACTGACAGAGCTTACTTTGATAATATTGACTGTACTTTATAAATTTTATTGTAGTAACTTTATTTTCTTTATTTTATCTATTGAAAAACTAGTGTTTTACTGCAGTGTAAATTAACTGATCATAGAATCATAGAACAATTTGGGTTGGAAGGGACCTTTAAAGGTCATCTAGCCCAACCTCCCTGCAGCGAGCAGGGACATCTTCCACTAGATCAGGTTGCTCAGAGCCCCGTCCAACCTGACCTTGAATGTTTCCAGGGACGGGGCATCTACCACCTCTCTAGGCAACCTCTTCCAGTGTTTCACTACCCTCATCATAAAAAAATTCTTGCTTATATCTAGTCTGAATCTACAGAATCACAGAATCACAGAATGGTAGGGGTTGGAAGGGACCTCTGTGGGTCATCTAGTCCAACCCCCCTGCTGAAGCAGGGTCACTTACAGCAGGCTGCACAGGACCTTGTCCAGGCGAGTCTTGTATATCTCCAGAGAAGAAGATTCCACAGCCTCCCTGGGCAGCCTGTTCCAGGGCTCCATCACCCTCAAAGTGAAGAAGGTCTTCCTCATGCTTAGGTGGAACGCCCTATGCTTCAATTTGTGCGCATTGCCCCTTGTTCTGTCGCTGGGCTCCACTGAAAAGAGCCTGGCCACATCCTCCTGACACTCATCCTTGAGATATTTATGAGCATTTATAAGGTCCCCTCTCAGCCTTCTCTTCTTCAGGCTGAACAAGCCCCGCTCCCTCAGCCTTTCCTCATAGGAGATATGCTCCAGTCCCCTCACCATCCTCGTAGCTCTCCGCTGGACTCTCTCCAGTTTCCTAGTTGCCCTTTTTCTCAAGTACTGACAGACATGAAAATCTGTTTTTATTTTTAGCATGAAAAGAGTTCAATGACTTTTGTTATTCTACAGGAAATCTGTGGGAATTTAGACAGAAATTCTTCACTATTTAAATAGTCCCGTGTTCTTCTGATATCAAACTTTATTTTAGGATTAAGATTGGTATTTATCCCTATACAAAGAGCTAGGACAAGATCTACACTCTGTTTAGGTACACCTAACTTCTACAGAATCCATTGTTTTGCTATTAGGATTGTCATCTAGCTTGTTCTCTATAGCAAAGGCCAGGGGAGATATGTGCTTTAACTAAAAGTTATCAAATTTCTCTGTCAAGGTAAGTACTCTCTGCCCAATGAAGTCTCTATTTTTAAATAACATTAGAGATTTACTCTGCAAAGTTATTAAGCCACAGAATTGCATAAAGTGCTTGCAGGTAATTAAAAGCCCACTGTAAAGTAAGGCAAAAACCACATGCAAATGTAATTTTGTAGCTTTTAATAAGCTCATTAGCAATCACATAGGAAGGCCATATGCTGATTACTTCACAGATGTTCTGAGAAATTAATGGCAATGGGTTGAAACAACATGCATCAAAGAGCAAGAGGAAAGCTGAGGAATGGCAGCTTTGCTCTACAATCCTGGGCAAATTGTGACAATCCTCTGTGCCTCTGTTGCTTTGTCAGTGTTGTGGGGAAGACACCACTATTTGCCATATTGCTGAAGGCCTGTTCCCAGCAACTACAAGTATGTTCCAAGAGGTTCAGCTGTATTTGTCATAAAGTGGAAAAGCCATACTTATTCCATGTTTCATACTTGCTAAGTGGTGAAAGAAATCTCTCCTTATCCAGTGTAATACGAGGCACTCACAGGAAGAAACAGTAATGAGACAGAATATTTAAGTTAAGTATAGTTTAAGAGGGGAAAAAATGCCATAGAATACTTTCTTTCCTAAATATGGTTTGTTCTCTCTTATTTTACCCTACCTAGCTGCTACTCTGACTTACTCTACCTTTTTTTCTCCAAAGAAAAGATCGCACACTAGCCCTACTCTACATGAACAGGTGATATGTGTACAAAAAATACTAACATGTCCTGAAGATGTGACAGTCTGCTGTGAAAAGCAGTAGGTTTCTTGAGTTTGTAAGCACATCCCTCAGCTAATGCTATTCCTCCTTCTTCCTTTCCCAAAAAATCAATAGGGAACCCAAAGATCATTAACATACCTCACAAAACACAATAATTTTTTATGACAAGTAACAAGAAGAAAGGAATGTATACATTAATCTAATATCGCTATTTCAGATATTCCATCACAAATTAGACACTCCAGAAATATAAGATATTACTATAAATTTTTCTTCTGTTTCTGAAGTTCCTCATACATTCTTTTTGTTCCCAGAGTAGAAAGCAGATACTCTTTTTCTTCATGTTCATTCTTAAATGATTTTTCTCTATGCAGACTCAATACTACACAGACCATACTAAGCAGACAATGTAACCGGTCACATGTAGCTCTGTATGTAATTAATGAGGGTCTGTAAGTGGCTGGACCCTAGTAACATTTCCAGGTCCTCTGTCATAATTAACTACATGTGATGCAGGCACATGGGTACAGAAAGTGATTTGAGAGCAGGCAGCTGCCACCAGGAATTAATTGTTACTAGGTAGAAATATATTTAGCCATGATTCAAATGAGGTAAGTTGATGGTAACATTTGAAGCTGAATGATTCCAGATGCAGAGCTCTAAGGAGTAAGTAATATGGACCTGGTCTTTCAGTCTTTATATGCCTGAGTAACCTCTCTATTTGCAACAGTCTAATTCACATGACCGGGACTCACTCACATAGAAGCTGCAGAACTGAGATCTAAGACTGAGAATGAGGATTTTCACTTGCAAGTGATTTCAGTTCTTGAAACTCCGGACAGCAGGATGGAGTACAGCGACAAAGAACATAGTTTCTCCTGAACACATACTCATGGATGGTAGAGACAAGCATGTTATTTTCAGGCAAGTGAGCAGCTTACTGGCATGCAAGCCAAATCACAAAAATTTATAACTCTCCCCTTTGAAAAGCCCCAGAAATAATTTTAAAAGGACACAGGAAAGTACAGGTTTGTGCCAAAGCCTATTACAGACTGAAAAAGAGAAACCCAAAATGATTAGTATTGCATGCAGCTCATTTACTTCAGACATATGCTGCAAAATCTTGGCTTGCATTCAAGGGAAATGCCTGGCTTTTAGAAAAAAATACTATTTAAGATTTCTGATGCAGAACAATATATGGCATTATTAAATTACAGTCCAGATAATTAACAGTAAGAAGAATGGCAGCAGGCATTGCACAGCGTTCTTTGACAAATATAAACAAATCAGAAAATGGATTGGTGAACAGAACTCACCACTGACAGAATTAATTACATATCTTTTTCCTAAGCTATGGTTATGAAGCACAGATCCCTGCTCACTCCCACAGACAACAGGAGAAAACAAGGAAATTCTTGCCAGGTTATTTTAAAACTCTTTCTTGATCTTGGTTATTTCTCCAGAAGTCCTTTGTCTGCCTGGTCCATGTCCCATTGGAAAAATCCATGCGATCATTTTCCAAACATGAAAACATACCCATTTGTAGAAGATTCTGGGGAAGGAAGGCAACCCTTAGAAGTCATTTTACAAAAGACCATTCAAAAATTTTAAAAGTCTTAAGAAATCATACAACCTCCTCAGTAAGTTATTTATGAGGCACTGTGCTACTGACTGTAACAAAAGTACGTTTTCCTTATGAAAAATCACACCCAGAAAGGCCTGATAAAATCGCAAATTTAAGAAAATGAAACCTCTTTCTCCATATGAAGCATTCATCACAAACAACACCTCTGGAAATGATTAGCAGCGTATAGAGGATTTTACCTCTATCAGCTTGCAACAGGTATTCTGACCTATCTTCAAAGGACTGGAAAGCGTAACCTCATTCCAAAACAGATTGTATGAGCTCTGTTCTTAGTTTTCCACCTTTTTGTAAGAATCTAGCATCAGCAACATTTTCTGGACCAAAAAGTACAGAGACTTTCACAAATATTCTGGATTCTCCCACAAAGATTTTTCAAGATAGACCCATGATTACAATAAAATTCAGAAAACCATTTTGTCGCCATAGAGACGTCAGACCAAATCACGAATATAACTTTTTTTCCATAAAATGGATGCGAGCATCTGTCCATACACAGTGGGATCAGAAAATTTTACTGTTTTTCCTAAAAATTCTGCCTTGATGGCCATGCTCTTTCCCATCCCGTTTCTCATAAAATTAACAAATTTGGCATATTCACGTCTTTAAGCTCTAAACTCTCCTAACTAATAATTACTAGTAACCACCTTAATTTTTCTTCTGCAAAATCCTTTTCTTCTCTAGACAGTGAAATTCAGAATGAGAACATAGGCACTTGGTTCTAATAAACAAAAAATGCCTTAATGTTTTGAACCATGGGCATCATCTCAGCAATGGCATCCAGCTAAAGGAGGCTTCTGGATGCGTAACACTAATTTATTGGTTAATGTCTGTCTCCTTAATATCATCCGTTCTACTCATAACCTGCCCACCCAAAGTGCTCTGGTGGTCATCAATTTACAGTGCACAGATTTTCGCAAAAATTGTGAAAAGCCAAGACAAAACTAAAAGTAATCTCTCAGCCACTTGGTGTTCTTGTCAAAGATATCCCTTTGTTTTCCAGCTGCTAAGGGTGGGATTCAGCCATCTAAAACATAAGCATCTATTCTACTATATTTTGGGCCTACTTCTTTCTCAGTTTAATTGAACATACATTTCCAAAAAACAAATATTTACGAGGAATTTTTCTTTTAGAGACATGTTTTAGCACCTTCTGAAGGTAAAATCTTTCCCAAATCCTTACTTCTTTTTAAGGAGTTTGGCTATATTTGTGTACAAGAGATGCAAATTATAGCGTAATTGCTAAGTTGGATTTACAGGTGATTCTGTTCTGGATGAAGGACTGTCAATCAGTTAAATTAAGACCTTCAAGGACATTAAAAGTTGTTAAAAATTTTCTTTCCTTACCAACCTATTCAAAGCCAGACTACAAAATCCCCTCCAGAAACAGAAAACAGAGCCCATTAATCTCCAAAATACTAGGAGTCTGGCAGCCCTGGAGATACAATTTGGGTTACTAAGAGGATGAATCACAGTAATTCAACATTGGTTCTTTCAGATTTGGAAGTGGGTTGCCACAGAGGAGGATTTTTTCTATTATTAAAAGTTACATGTGACAAAACACTATGAAACCGACCACCACATTTAAAAGTCTTGTTTATACACCACTGACTAAAATCACAAGGCAGTCAAAAAAAGAAGTCCTGTATTACTTAGGTCTGGAGTTACGTTTAATGAGACAAATCAACAGAAGATATACTAATGAGTATTTTATGTGGGTGACCCTACACATTTTTTTTAAATTGCCCAAATACACAAAATTTCCAGCATCTAAAATTCATTCTATGTAGGCCATAAACACACTAAATAAGATGTCCCTGTGTCACTGGACTATCAGTGGATTTACCTATATGCTTCCAAAAGAAACAGCCATACCAAATGATGAGTGCTTCTCTTGAAAACTCAAGTTCTTACTAAAGACATGCATTCATTTTGGTCTGTTGAAAGTTATATTTGGGCAAATTATTGACACAGGCTTCCTTCTGCATAATCAGAAGGAAACAGCTATAAGCGAATTATCCTGGCCTGCTGAACAATCTATTTCCTAAGAACTTCTGCATATAGGGACACCACACAGCCCCACCCCCCCGAATTTAACTTTGCACTGAGCAGACTAAATTTGGCAAACCCACTTAGTACTCCTTATATTCTCACTGTACTACATGGAAGTAAATTAGGTAAAAAAGCAAAATGGAAAAGAAAAAAAAAAAACACTTAAAAAGGTTTAGAAAAACATTGCCTGTTCCTACTGTGTAAGCGCTGCCATGCAACGCTCCTGTGTTATTGCTTTATGTTTGAGACCCTTTGTGTGGTAGCACACTGTGTGCTGGAAACTTTGCTTTGCACAGTAATTGCACTGAGATAAAAGATGTATTATATCAATACGTGTCCATCATTGTCAACAGAGACAGCCCCTAGCATCTTTCCAGAACATGTTCAAAATACAGCAAACTCCTTATCCAAACCTAAGCCAGTCTTCCCTGAAAGCCTTCTCCCACTTTTAAAAAGAAGGTGTACACATTTACTTAGTCTTTCACATGCAAAGCGAAGGTAAGTCATACAATTCTATTATTTCACCTCCTAGCTGGCAACACAAAACAGAAAATATCAAAGAATTAAGTCTCCAGGGCTGTGCTGTTGTCATAGTGAACTCTATAGTTTATACAAAGGAAGAAGAAAAAAGAAACTAAGAGCTCAAGAGATAATGGCTATTGCATGTCAGGTAGGAGATGGTAGCATTCCTGTGTTTGGAGAGGGAAAATAGGGCTTTCTAAGTCAAGGTTACTCCACTTATTTTTCAGAGATGCCCCACAAGAGATTCTATTTCTAGCTAAATACAGGTTGGGCTAACAATGTAAACCACTACTTTTCCCTCATTTTGTTTCCTTGCTTACATGTGTGAGAATGTATTTTATTTTTCAATCTGCAGTCACTTCACAGACCACATCTGGCTGTCCTACAGGACACTATGGGCCCACATATGAATGGCTAAGAACCACTGCATTGGGGTGTAGGATTTCAAAGGGAATTCAGAAGGAAATATACTGTGATATCTGAGACTGAAAAAGAAGTAAATAAATTTTGTATTTTAGCAAAAGAAAGCTAGTATGTCATCTATCAGGAACTACAAGATAATTATACCAACTTTAGCCTCTCAGCAATTTTTTCATAATGGGAATCGCAGGACAAGTATCACCATAACATTTCCTGGAATCTACCCAGTTCCTGACCCCGCATCCTTCACCATGACGAAACAAGAAGACTGCAGTCCTGCCATGCCTCACCTCCAACCTCTTCTGTGATTACTTGCATACTACCACATGACAGCTCTCAGAAACCCTTGTTGTAAGGGACAGGCAGATAAAATCCCTATTTCCCTGGATCTTGTTACTTTCAAAGTACTAAGGAACATTTGTACATGACAGAGGCCTGAGCATTAAAATGGCTGTGACTGAATTTCCTTGAACTTTTCTAAACTAGGAAAATTTATATAATCTAAGAAAAGTTTCTAAGCTTGGAAATATAACTTTATAAAAATCAGGGAAGCTTTTCCTGGAAGATGGCAAAGAACTGACCTGTTCTATGGGTAAATAAACATTTGTGTACAACGAGTCTTGCAGGGTCAGATCAAAAGTATATCTACTCAGTATCCTCTGTAACAGTGTTGATGATTAAATGCTTAGGGAAATTCGTAACAGCAAGGTGGACATATGTGATAGATCTTTTTAACATCCCCCTAACCTCCAACCATGTGTAGCTCTGTGATTTTCTGAGCTAGAGGTAGTTCTATGTCCATAAATACTCTAGGTGAGTATCTCTTACACGAATTTACCCAGACTTCTCTTAACTCATGTAAACTTTTAGTATGTGCAACGTCCTTTAGCAATGACTTCCACTGCTCATCTACAAGTATGGGACTGACAGAATGTATGAAGAGATTCCAGGTTTTCTTCTTTCTATTCATTTAAAAACACAGGCTCTTTCCTCTTCTATAGACTAGCCCTTATAATGGCTGGTTTACAACAGTATATTTTCATAGGCAGTCTCAGCCTTTGAAACAAAGTAAGAAGTACTCATGGTTATAGCTCTAAACGTATATGGGTTTAATCCCCAGAGCTGATGTCCAGTTAAGGGTGTTCTATACAATTGCCATCTGCTAGCATTATTTCTTCCATTTAGCTTTTAAGACTCCTGTTCCTGTACAATCATAATGGCATTCATCATCTTCAGCATAGGGGTTTTTCTCGTGGACTATCTGACTTTTCTGTAAGGTCTTTTTATGCTTCAGGCTGTTAATTACCTTCTTGCTTCAGGTCTGACTTTCATTTTCACAGGACTCCTCATATATGCTTCAATCACATAATTTTTTTCTCTTTTCTCTTCTAATTAGCACAATGCTGGTTTTCTCAGCCTTTCCATTTCCCAGCCAAAGCAGGTATAATCCCCCTTGCCATTACATGATCTTTTTAATACTGTTCTGCCTTGACAGATTCTATACTCCCTGAAACATGCCAAACCAACATGCTCATACTCACCTCCTGTCTAGTGAGTGTCTTTGTCTACCATATTCATCATATCCAATGACTAAATTGATTTCCTGTTGATTGCCCTTGAGTCACACTTCTGTTATGACTCTTGCTACCTGCCAACAGCTCTATCTTATGGGACGCAGCCAGCTAATGACACTATTCCGCCCCCCTCATTTCATTAAACTGCCTGAAACACAGTGCTGTGAAAAAAGCATTCTTAGCACCTGCATGGATGGACCATCAGTGCAGATCTTGTTCATTTGTTACAGGTTTTGTCTAATAGCACATTGATGTCATGTAAATAACAGGCCTGCCTACATACATTTCCTGTCCAAACTGTTTCTCAGCGGAGAATGGTGTGTTTTGGACAAAATTAAGTAGATTTCTTGAAAAAAAAACACAACTTGATCAAAACCCAAAGAACTAGTCTTGCCTTTGTTTTCTAGCATAAAAAGCCACACTTTTTGTGTCCTATTTCCTTTAGTTCCTCCACACATTACAATAAGGGTTTTCTGCACATATATTTAATTTGAGTTCCTTTCTCCATACGAAGTATCTCCAGTGCAGTAGACAATGGAGTAATCCCATTTCCTCTGGAAACACTTCACCAGGCACATGCAAGAGCCATATTAACTGCTTTTTATTGGATGGTTGGTAGGAATCCTTTCTCTTTCATGTATAACCAGATTGTGCCTTTCTTCAGTGGCTGCTAACTGAATAACTTCTAGTTTATAAAATAATTTCTTATCATTGTCCACAAAGTGCCCAATTTGGTACTGCTAAATTAAATTCCATTTCTATTACCTGACACTTGAAAGTCACTATTATTTTCTGTATGATATATTGATCCTCTTCTATACTGGTAACAGAATCACAGAATCACAGAATGGCAGGAGTTGGAAGGGACCTCTGTGGGTCATCTAGTCCAACCCCCCTGCCAAAGCAGGGTCACCTACAGCAGGCTGCACAGGACCTTGTCCAGGTGGGTCTTGACTATCTCCAGAGAAGGACACTCCACAACCTCACTGGGCAGCCTGTTCCAGGGCTCCGTCACCCTCAGAGTGAAGAAGATCTTCCTCATGCTCAGACAGAACTTCCTATGCTTCAGTTTGTGCCCGTTGCCCCTTGTCCTGTTGCTGGGCACCACTGAAAAGAGTTTGGCCCCATCCTCCTGACACCCACCCTTCAGATATTTATAAACATTTATTAGGTCCCCTCTCAGCCTTCTCTTCTTCAGGCTGAACAAGCCCAGCTCCCTCAGCCTTTCCTCATAGGAGAGATGCTCCAGTCCCCTCATCATCCTCGTAGCCCTCCGCTGGACTCTCTCCAGTAGCTCCTCATCTTTCTTGATCTGAGGAGCCCAGAACTGGACAGAGTACTCCAGATGGGGCCTCACTAGGGCAGTGTAGAGGGGAAGGAAAACCTCCCTAGACCTGCTGGCCACACTCCTCCTAATGCATACCAGGACAGCTCCCAACTTCCTATCATTAACAAATTTTATTAATATATACTTACTTTGTATTAAGTTTACTAACTATTTGAGTCCCAAAACCTTTCCACAATGCATTCCAAGTCTGATGTCCTCTCCTTTCAAGGCAGCCTTGCATTAGTTCCTTACCCACCCATCTTTTCATTACTAAACTCCATCTTTTCCAGGCAGTTTCCTTAATTCCTTTTGTTCATACAGTTAAAGAATCTTATGTTTACATCCAGCCAGCTGGGATGCTTCCACACTTCACTCACACATTTCTAGTTTACAGCACAGGTGAAGCCATATCACATGTGATCATATCCACAAAAATCTAGGAACCCTAATCACAAACAGATTTCTACAAAGGCATCACGGTTCAGTTAAATTGCACTTATTGCGGTTAAGAACTCTCCTATGATGACCAGAATTTGAGTATCTTTTGGAAAAGAGGTCAGAAATGAGTAGTCCCAGAAGATTTCGGGACTCTGCAGAAAATATGAGTGCTAATTATGGGTGAATATGGAGTTACAAAAGATTACACTTCCAGGCTTTTTTTAGCTCAGCTCACCCTAGAATGATTCATTAAACTGAACAAATACAGCGCTTGCTAGCCAGTGTGACAGACCAAACCATCTAGAAAGGAAAACCAGAAACCGTTATGAGAGGTTAATTCATAATCCTTTCTTTAAAGTTGGCTTTATTTCCAAATAAAATCAAGCAAAGTCAACAGTATCCAATCTATATGGGGCAAAAATTCCCACCAAGTATCATTCTTGCTGTCACATCAGAGCAACTGATTTCCTGTGACATACCTAAATTCCCTTTTCTTTTTATAAGTACATCTAAACAATAAACTGATGGGCAGGAAAGTAAGAACTCTCTATACCTAGGTACCATCTCAATTTTATAATAAACAAGTTGTCTAAATTACACTGTCAACAACTTCCATTTGAGTTGTTGACTGAACTCATTGAGGCAGAATTCTCTGTATTTCTCAAACTGCAATTAATGAATAAATAAAGTCATAACAGGTAAAAACCACAGAAAGAATTTGTTTATGAGCAGTGAGTAATAAAACAATCTGAGTTAAACCAGAAAACACCTAGATGATTACAGAAGCACAATATCCAGAAAAGACTCAAGGAAATTAGCCTTCAACTACACTGAAAAGAAAGAAAAGTTGAAAAAAACAGCTTCTGTACTAGAAAAAAAAGCAATGTATATCCTAATTGATTTTTCTTAACTGACTAAGAAATAGCAATGTAAATACAGAATGAAATCCTCCCAGAATGCTGTTTTCTTGATGTTATCATTTGACATGTAAAAGCTGGATGCATTGTCCATAATGTGTTAGATACCACAAACACCATCCTGATGTGACACTAAGCCCCTTATGGCTCAGGCTTCTTACAACATGCACTTAAGCTTGCTTCTGGAACATCATGTAAATTGGGTAGTGTTGAGTAAAAAATAGTTGCTTTTGTGTGACTCCCATCCTACCCCAGTCACTTGTGCCCCTCTCAATCCAGCATAATTTCAGAACTACTTCAAGCTGTTCTAACACAGCACAGGGAAAAAGCTTGTACCAAGCAGCAGGAGAAGGCAAAAGTGAGCTTTAAATACTGTTTCTACACTTCCCTTTTCATGGTATTTACATTATGGCTCCCATCCAAGGCTCTGGTCTTCCAATTTCAAAGCAACAACTGCACAGCAAGAGTGCAACATTTTGCTTTAATCTGCAACACAAACCTTATTAAAATGCAGTGAAGAGCCTGCATGGGTTTTTGCTTTTTTCTTTGTAGATTTACTGCATCTGTATAGATGTGCTGCTAAAATGGATCACAGGACCTGGCAGCACAGTTGATTTCAATTTAAGGAACGCTGTCAACATGAATTTAGAAATAGACTAATAATTTTAGAAATAGACTTATTCTTGCTTCTTAAAATGATAGCTTAGTAAGTATAAGTTGCATCTCACAGTTTAAATGTTTCTCTGGATTTTATTGAGCTTGAATAATTAAAATAGCTTATTCGTTTTTTGACATTAGCCCAAGGTTATTATTCTTTCTTCATACCACTATCACAGCAAAATTATTCCATTGCCTTTTTCCTTCCCATCTTGACTGCTTATTTTGAGCAGAATCTAGGATCTTGCTATTCAGGTACACATGCATGAAGGACTTTTCTGTCTTCCCTTTCCCTTTCTCATAGCCAGTTTTTAAGGAGCCTGTGTAGCACCTATACTGTACTTGCATATAGGTAAGTGTTGGTCCACGACAATTCTTCCACTGGTAGATGCTTCCCTACACGGGAAAAGCTGGTGGCTCACACATCACGATATGGAAGGCAAAGGTGGCTGAAAAAATATAGATACACCAGACTGCCTGGTCACAGGTTAGAGGAAGCTGCAATTACTTTAGGTCTGGCAGGATGATGATTTGTTGGCCTAAACGATGGCAGGATGCATTTCCCAGAAGTCCGATCAAGAAAACTGCCTAAGACATACTACAGAAAAGCATTCTAGGAAGTGTCTTAAACTAGCAGTTTCTCTTAAAGAATCCCCATGGCAATTTCCATTTAAACAGTGAGATAAGCCTTACTTAGAATTCTAATTATACTAAATGCCACCTTCTCTTTCCAATTAATCTTTGCCTTTGAATACAGATGTATCATTTTACTGATAACAGGAGTCTTTGTCAGAGAATATTTAAAGTCCAGCTATGGTATATGTAGTGCTAAGATGGTCACAGGGACCTATTTCTATGCTGCAAGCAAAGCTATACAGCAAAATTGCTGAAGTAGGCAATGGAGGGTTTTGTAAAGCACAGAACTTTGCAAAAGAGTAAAATCTTTGACCTAATATTATAGAAGACTTTCATAAAACCTTTGGAATATTGGGAAAAATAGTGGAATTCAATGCTAATTGCAGTTGCAGGACTGACATTCACCTAAAGTTTCCTCTCCAAAATATCTGAGGCCAGGAATTTGTAACCACTTTGGTGCATATGAGTGTAAGAACAACAACACAGGATCAGGCCACAAGGCTCTCTAAGCTAGTATCCTGACAGTGACCAAAAGCACTTGCCTAGGAAGGTGTATAGAGCAAGTACACATGACACTTTTTGAACTATTCTCCTAAGACTTGTGGCTCAGGAATTTTGACTTAGATAACCTTAAGCAAATAACTAAAACCCAGTTTTAAATCTAAAAGAATCAGTGGTATAATGCATGTTAAGAATGTTCAAAAGTGTTCGCAACCTCAGAATTTCAGATAGTTTTAGGAGAAGCAAAGTGGACACATGGTAATTAGAAACAGTCTAGGACTACTGAACTCATTTCACACAGATCAACAAAACATCCATCAGACAGAAACAGCTATTGATAAATTCTGACCTGGATTTAAATCACAGGCCTGAAGCTGAGGGCCTCTGTACATGGTTACCATCCCCAGAACCATATAATTTCTTAGCAGCACAACTTTCATCGGAAAACAGAAAAACACATGGTCCAACTGAAAGATGTTGTAACAGAAGCCACAGTATGCATTTACCTATGTAGAGGGATTCACAGGCTAGATATAGAAGCAGTAGGAAGGGAAGGAGATGAAAAGAAACATGAAAATAACCACATTGTTTATAGCTAAGCAGTAATACTAACATTACACCTTCTCGCAGCATTTAAGCAATGGAAGGGCTTCATATGCCTTGATGCTTTACACATCCTATCAGCTTTCTCAGATGTAAAGATAAGAACGTGTTTTTGAAGGGGCTGTTGTGATAACAAAAACATTAAAGAAACTTTAAAATTACCGTAATGTAGCAGTCTCAACAGCGAAAGACAGGGTGCTGAAGTGATAGGCACCATCCTTTTTCTGAGTTGGGTTTAGAGCCAATGTCTGAAAGTTTCGAGACATGCTTTTTATAGCAATAGAATTGTAGTGTCACATCAATATTTGAATAGCCAGTGGTACTTTTTAAATAAAAGCTTATCACTTTTAAAAGTGCCATCACTGTCTGACATGACAAGTCTCACAAAGTGTACAGCATGTGCTCTTTGCACTGAAGTCCATCTGAACTGTGTATGCCTTTTTACATTGCCAAGATCTTCTTTGGCCCTGAAGAATGCGCCCTGGTTTTGTACAAGAAATACTTCAAGTAGTTTTACAAGATGTGTACTGTTTATAATGGATGCATCTATATTTTACACCCAGAATAGTACCCAAGGTAGCATTTCTTGAAAATCTTTTACAGAGTTCAGTTTTGTGTTTTCCATTAAAGGACTGCAGTATCACAACTGTTACCACTTTTGTGGTATGATTTTTAAGGAAATAAGAAGCCATCATACACAGTATCTGTAACTGTTTCTGAGCTTTTACTCCATCTATGGTGCCCTGTCTCATAAATTCTTAGTCCCATTCTCACTCAGACTCTTTGGTGTTTTCTTTCACATCATGCCTCATTGTATAAGCAATTGCATTCAAACTTCAAACAGCAGCACACGTTATCTTTCCAGTCTCTGCTTATATTTCCTTCTGCTCTGATGCCTTTAAACTATATAAACTATTTACATTATATATACATTATATAGAATATATAAACTACTAGCATCTGCTTAAGTTTAGAGAAAATGCAAGCTGTCTTGTCCACTTTTTAGGTAAGCAGTTTTCTTTTCCCTGGCAAATGTCTACATTAGCCATCTCCCCTTCCCACCTGTTCATTCCCACTTGACTGGCTAAAAGTGAACTATTCAACCACTTTTTTCTTGGCTACTTACCTAAAACAATGGAATCTGAGCTGAATTGGATCCACGGGAGCAATTCTAATATAAACAGAAGAACAGGTACAAGAAACAGAATACAAAATAAACCGGCCAAGGTAAACAGAGCACTAAGAAACCCTGCAATAAGGAAAACATACAACTTCTGGAAGTAACTAAGACCCTCAAGCTATACAAAGGTTAAAATCTCCTGGTGGTTCTCTGACCAAGCTCTGAACACAACAGTACTGTCTGTACTATAATGGGCTTTCCCTTGGCTGTGCAAATATTAAATATTTGTTTTTGAAAACCCCAGGTGCTACAAAATACAAGGGAAAAATAACATTTATGGAAAAATAATGATCAATGAATGCCAATATTTCAGAGAAATAAAGTATTCCAAATATGACTTGCACATAAGTGAAAGAGCTCTCAATGAAGATGTAAGAAGCATTGCATGAAATAATACACCAGTATGAAAATAGGATCCTACCTCAAAACTTTCAGCTAAATATTATTCATGGCTCTTCAAAGATACGCATTGTGTAGAAATAAGCAAGCAAGGAAAAAGGGAATGTTTTAGGCTAGCAATATCCCGCCACAACTGGAATAACATTCACCTGTTGCAGGGCAGCTTAAACCAAAATACAAGCTGCCCAGAATTTCACGTTATTTCAGGTAACAGGGGAAATCCAGAAAGAGCTTGTGTTCTGGCTGTCACAACTACGTTCCTCACTAAGCATCTTTTCCAAGGAATGGTTCCTTTGAAGCCTTCTGACAGAACAACATTTGTGAACACAATGCATTGCTTATCACCACAGACAGGTCAGCCTAACCCTAGGCTGACCAGAGCTGCTGCCCTTTCAGGCCTTGCCTGTAACTGCAAATTAAGTTGTGCCAGGGAGTGGCAAGGGTCAAGGCAGTGTCAAGGCTGTGGAATTTGTCTATACTATGAAACTGACAGTAAGTTTTCTGGCACGGTTTTGACCCAGGCTTGCCAGCACTCTGTCAAACAGTTCCCAGGCAACATTCAAGACTTAGCACAGGACAGAGACCCTTCCCAATAAAAAATCTGGATACTTCCATCCTTTTTCAGAAAACAAAAGTGTTTAAATGTATGGACAAAAGCTATTCCGCGCCAGGTGGACTCAGTGTCAAAGGACAGTCTTTGTATATTTAGTGTACTAGAACAGATGGATCCAGAGAAATCCCAAATCCCTGCAGTTTTCAGCCTTCTAAATTGCTGTCTTCAAATCACTTGTTACCTGATGTATTGTAGATACACATTTGATTTTCATGCCAAGGTGAGGAAATTTCATTTTCAATATTAGATTTACTATCCTCATCTAAAAATGCTGTGTATTCAAAACAGCAGCTACACATTGTCACCAGCATCCAAGATAGGAGTCATGAAATGAACTTTGATGTGGCTATCGTACCAATTAAAAATACTCAGACGAGTCAGATGTGACAAAATCAGGCCCTGAAACTCCTGTGATGAAATATTTGCTACATTCCCTATCCACTATCTCCACATGCTACTCTTAACTCCCATTTTATTGCCTCAGCTTTCACTACCTTTCGTCTAAACCAAAGTATTTAGCGATTCTTGCACTGATGCTATTATAGCCCTAGTCCCTGTTACAGGATATTTCTGAAATATTGCACTGCCTCCACACTTGCAAGTTACTGTAGGATAACCCCTTAAAGACTCCAATATCAAGGCAATTTTCATTCATGTTGGTACTCCCACAGACCCTTCTAACACACACACACACACACACACACACACACACACAAAATTATTCTCATTTTAACTGAAACCCTAATACTGCTAAAGCACTGTTACAGAGCTTGTACAGCAAAAAAATCCGGTGCCTAATGTTTATTGAGGTTTTTTAACAGTTTTAATTATTGAACGATGACATTGGATTGCCTCTTTCAGCTTATAAAACCTAGTCCTCACTTAGTCCCTAAGTGCTATGACAATTTATAGAAAACAGTTGACGTGAAGACAGCGACATTTTGGGTATCAAATGAAACTGTCACACACAGTTCTAAGCAGGATATGCTAACACAAGCAGCACTTACACTGTCTTTTCTAGGAGGATATCTTACATTTCTGTGTGATCATTGTACCTTGCCCATGAAGCCCATGGCTAGTCCCACAGAAAAGACATCTAAGCAGCAAAAGGCAGTGCAGTGTTCGTATTTGATATTTGCACCAAAGTGCTGCAATCAGACAGAAACTTTACAAATATTGCTGTGCAAATGCAGTTAGAATATTTTTGTGTAATAAACAGATCAGAGACGGAAAACTTGATGCTTTATTCCTCCAACAAAATTCATACTGAAATCAGTTAGAAATCACTGAGGGTTCTCATCAAGTACGTTTTAAACATGAGCTAAAGATGTGGCATGGATATACCATCAGTTAAACAAATATGTTGACCTGTCTTTGTAAACCTTATTCTGTTTTTTAGGATTCAATATCGGCACTTTATTTTTCCTTTTTTTCTCCCTATTCTAATGATTTATTTTGACAATATTAGGTAGCAAATTCTACTGCCCAAATTAGCCTATATTTTCTCCATAAGCTCTTGCATTCTGTTATTTCAATAAACCATTGATAGGGTTTACAAAAGTAATGCAAACCCTTATGGCATCACAGATTACAGAGTACTGAATGTAGTGACTTATACAGTGAATACAGTGATAGACTTATAAGGTTAAAATTTATTTTCTTTTCCGATTTGCACCTTGTTTGAGCTTTTAATAACTTTCTTTAGCATGTAATTTTGTGAGAATTAGTATTGACAAGCTTTTTTTTAATTCAAGATAATTTGAAATCTAGCAGTTTGACACCGAAAGAGACTTACAGCCTTCCAGTCCCATCCCTTTAATACTACTAGCTCAAACCAAATTAAGGAAAAACCATATTGCTGTTTATTATTTGACTCTCTAAAATATCCTAAAACACTCTGATGGACTTTTATCTTATGCACCTATGTGCAGCACAAAGACACAACTCCTTTCCAAAAATTCTTACAGTTTCTGTTGAGAAATCAATACCTTTTTAGATAAAACACCCTCTTTATGGATTTTATTCCTTTAAAAGGTAAAAAAAATGTTAATATGCTGTCTTCAAAATGTCTGTACCAGGGTTGTAACATTTATAACTTGCTGTGAAACAAAATTTCAGGGCCAGCTGGTGGTCCTATGACAAGGTAATGGGCTATCACTAATGAATATACCACTTGAACTCTGAACATCTCTCAATTGCACTAAGAAATATTGTGGAAAGCAGGTATTAGGCTCAGAAGAAAAAAACCCAGACGTTGCAGTGCTCCCAGCAGGCCCTTTCTGAGCATATGAAAAACATATAAAGGTAAGTACTAGAGAGAGCCCCATCCTCCCTGACTTGAACAACATAAGAAGACAATTCAATTCAGGTCCTTTCAATCCAAGAATAAGACATCATTACCTCAAAGCAAGAAATAACCTCAAACAAACAACAGACGTGCAAGGCATTCCAGTATGTAAGACAGCACCTGCTTCAACCTGTTAACCCTTGCTAGTTCACCTGTGATAATCACACAGTGAATTTTATTAAGAAATAATATCTCTGCTTCCCTGAGTGCCCATGCTGACTTTCAAACAAACTCGCACCATTCACTGCTAGGCATATTAGAATCTTCTTCTGAGGAAACCAGTATTTGAAACTCCATCACGCTTCAAGTTGAACACAAAGTATCATACAGAAAGGGCTACTAAACATGAAGTTTAAAAGTCTACCCAAGAAGACTATGTACAAAATTGTGACAGGACACTATGATCCATTCAATTCTATATTTTATCTAACATAATTAGGCTTTCATAAATTCAGTTTGAAACGGAAATGGATATTGCAGGAGTACTATTCATTTTAGAAAGATATTTGCATAATCAAAAAAAGTAATGCAGTATAATATAATATAGACAGATGTTATATATACAGATCCTGCATATTAAGAACAATACAGCTGTTGATATAGCTTACAAGATAGGGTAATAGTGCTCTATTATTTCAGATTTCGTGCACCAGAATAGCTTTCTGAGATACTAAACTCATTTTGTTTAAGGTCCCAGAGGTGCAACAGTCAATCGACTTACTAGCAAGCATAACTGCAACACAATGCTCCAATGCAGAATATTCCATCTAAAAAGTGCAGACGGCAATAGTGAGCTGTTACAATTTGAGTTAATTTGGCAATTACAAGGTCTTTTAAGAACTGGCATTAAAATTGTAATGGGGGAAAAAAACAAACCAAGGTGCAGTGCTGGCTGGGTAAAAAGCTTTAACATATAAGTAAGATCTGAAGTCCTGTCTCTAACTGTGTGTCCTGGTAGATGACTTTAGGAAGGTCTCTTCCATGCTCTGAGCCTCTGTTCCCTCTTCCCTATGGGACATGCAGCCCTTGTGTTTGTTTCACTCATTTCAATTGCAAGTTCTTTCAGGCAAGGACGGTGAGAGTCCGTTTGGACTCTGCATGTTACTGCCATACAAAGAACAACAAAATATCCACTTTGCTAGAAATCAAAGTTTATTCCAGCTGGCAAGAATACAGCTGCTACGTCCTCTATGCCACAGATAGCCCTGAACACATTTAGATCAATGGACTGCTTTGAGCCAAGCACATATTTGTAGTCTGCCATGGAGAGGCATAATGAGAAATATGCTGGTGCCAAACTAATCACATTAATATAACATTGTAAACTAACATTGCTGCTTTTGCTAGGAGAGACATGAACAATAAAATCTATTGTAGAGGATACTTGGTGACTAAAAGAAGAACTGTGTAAAGACTATAATGTGAACACAATTTAATTGCTCCATTATCAAAAAATAATTAGATAATGTCAATGTGAATTACCATGTGATCTCCAACATTAAAGTACTACAATGAAACTAGCAAGTTATCACAGTGAAAGCATCCACATGACATACAGTTACCTAGTATGCAGCACTGTTATGATAACATCAAGAATCTAAGCTTAAAAAGGTAGAGAAGTTGAGAGGCGAAGAGTCTGTGTTTCAGCTCCTAGAGGGCACAGAACAACAAATGTTTCGAGAGATATCAAGGGCTGAAGCCTACCTAAAAAGCCATGAATGAGATACAGTCTAGGAAACTCTGGGAAATTCACCTTTGTGCCATACTAAAAAGATATTCAATTTATCTGCTGTTCAAAACATGTTAGATGAACTGGTCATATTTGACCTGAGTTTTCCTGAGATTTAATGGTTGCCCATCATTAAACAAAGTTTTTAATGACCTGTATTGATGCACAAAAAAAGAAAATCCTGGCCAATAAGGCTGTTGTTACGAATATCTCACAAAGGAAACATTGCTCAAAATCTTCAAGTGCCCAAGGAAGATGGCAAAGACCTGAAGCTTTAACTCCAGGTCCCACACTGTTAAATTTTCTGCTATGCCTCCCTGCCTCCTTTAAGTAAGTATGACCCTATCACTCAACACTTAGGAGATGTGAGCACCAGCAGCTCCTGCATAAACAAGTTTTGGTTATCCTTTCTTTCTGAGGAAAGTTTGCAGAAAAGAACACCTATTCCCTGGCATCACACTTTCCTAGATTTGGCATCTTTCCACTATTTCTAAGGTCTAGGCAAGGGATGAGGGTTTTAATACACTTGGGCAATACAGCTGCTACACTCTGTCTTTCCACATGTTTTCTTCCCCAGCAGAAGAAGGAAGATGTTTCAGATGATGAGGATAACAAACATAACTAACTGAGCAAAAAATTATGCCTTCTGTTATGTATCCACTATCATAGCTCCTACACAATTTTATAATTTTTGTGGGAAGAAATGAGATCCTAATTGGTACTTCAAGGTACTTTTTAATAATGTGTATCACTTTCAATAGCCTATATATTGCACAGTTGTTTATACCTCACTGTACAGATGTCAATATGTGTCAACCTGTGTTATTTCTTAAAGGAATTTAATTCAGAATATACACTCTGCTGTACTTAAGTACTTTAAAAATACTCTCTACACTCTATTACTCAAGACAGAAAAATGATGCAGGAAATAATTAACTGATTTTTCATTACTATACCCTACACACATATATAAAGGTTATGACATTTAGTGCAAACCTACAGTAGCTTAAATGCGATTTATCAAACTGCTACAGCTTGCGTAGTTCATAGAATTATTATTTATGGCTTACCCAAATCTGTAGCTTAATTCTTTTTTCATTTTTGAAAACCGTTTTTACTTTGAAATCGATCCCAACCGTGCTTACAAATGCAGACGTAAAGGAATCATCCGCATATCGAAACAAAAAGGAGGTTTTCCCAACACTGCTGTTGCCGATAATGAGCAGTTTGAACATGTAATCAAAGTTCTGGTCAGATGTATCTTTCTGGCCATATCTGGAATCTTGAGCAGATGCCATCTGTAATTCAAAGTAAAAAGAAATAGTTTATTGTCTCTTGTATCATACAGGCTGGAAACATTTAGATTTTACTGGAGTTTTTGATACCAGATAGGAATGAACTCAAGAAGGTAACAGAGGTTAAATATTTTTTTTAAATTCTTGTGTCAATGGTACTGGTTATAGTTGCATACGAGGTTGTAAACATTACTGGTGACTGGTACCAAAAAAACCAAAAAATTCTAAAAATCCAGGACAGTTCTTGAGTATAACATTAAAAAGATCTACATTCAGAAAATGTGATGAATGAAACAGGTGGTGAAAGTATAGACAAAGATACTTCACTTGTACAAGAAGGAAATAAGAGGACAATGCTGCACGGTGACACAGGAGGTGCATTTCCAAGCAAAAGCTTAATAAGTTTTACATTTGATAAAATTCTTGAACCATTTTTTTTACTGCAAATATGCTGCTGTCTTTTGTAATGCCTATAACCTTATTCAAAGCATTTCACCTTTACCAGCTTCCAGTTATCATACCACTAAATAGTGAGTTGGACATATACGTCTGAATTAAGGTTTTGATTTTGTCTCTTTCTAGTCTATTCTATAGTTCTGGAATTTGCAATGTTAATGCAACATCATCACAAGTAGGAGCTGTAATGTTGTCAAATTTGAATCCTTAAAATACAGTTTCTAATCCATATAAAAAACCTGAATAAGAACAGATTACTGAATACTGCTAAATAACAAGCTTATTTTGCTCTAGGGACTTCAGAGATCATGGGTTCCATTTATAAAAAGTAGAGTTTTGTCTTTCAGGAGAGTTGCAGACATTAACGTGAAAACTTGACCAAAATTCTACCTAGCATGCTCAAAAAACAGATGGCAAAAATAAAGAACTTAGAACTACGTAGTGTTTCACCTTATATGCTTTTTCAGAAAAAAAATCAAGTATTTTGGGAGCCTCGCAGGATTTTAAATTCTTGGGAGTTTGGCAATGCTAAGGGCAACGTTTTTGCACACTGATTTCAGACAGAAAGACGGATGTCATATCCTAACATAAAGGCTTATGGAAAAGCAGCTCACGCCAAAGCTTTCTAAGTTACACGTCTCAGAGTGCATTTGGGCAATCAGAGAGTACAGCTGGAACCAGGGTGAGGCCTGTACACTAACCCACCTTCTCAGGAGAGTTTCAACTACTGCATAAATTTTCTGAGCTAATTCTGCTGTCTCATAGTACAACTAACACTATGCCAGCTTCTCTGAGCTACTGAAGAGGCATATAGAAGTGAGGACAAAAAGTTCTGAAGGAGACAATGGAAGTAGCAAGCTTTTGAGAGAAAATTCAGTGTAAGATTTATATTTCATAAATAATGCAGTAGGGAGTGCTTGATTTCAGAATTACCCTTTTACTTGGTAGCGACTAAAGTCCTTGATTAAATGTAGTCTTAGGTACCTGCGTGCTTGCACCCTGAGGTATTGGCCTTCACGTTTATTCATTTCCTTCACAGGCATGCAACAAAGAAGTTTTAGAACAAAAACATAAATATTACCAGGCATACACATCATGAATCTTTCATCTTTCTGATGTCTATAGCAAAAGACAGAAACATATCCTGTCCACCTTTACTAGACTTCATTACTGTAAAACTAAGTGATGATATTTTTCTTGGAACTTGAGAAAAAGAAAATTAATGCTGTTTATACCAGTCTAATCACAACTGGCTATAAAGTAGCAAAGAGTATGCTGATGCTGTGTATAGTTTGCAGCAACAAGTCAATAAAGTCCAGCAGACAAAAGACTGTGCAGTGGCTGGGGATGCCAATGTGTAACGTGTACACTTCCCCCATCAGCCTGTTCCTCTGCCTTTCTGGCTCCTCTTTGTAATGAAGCCACTGAAACCAACAGTTACCACTCCTAGCAAGAAGAAGAATCATTTTCTTTCTTGATTTTATCCCCTAGGATGCCTTCCATGTAGCTTCTTCAACTAGCTTAAGGTTTACAATACGAAATTTTAGCTTTGTTTTCATTTGCTTCCCTCAGTCCTATGTGCCTTACAACTCATCCCAGTGTACTTTAATGCCTAACACTTCAGAAAAGGTATGATTCAGTTTGCAGAGGAATCGGGAGACACGGATTCTAATAATAGTCTTGCTAAATCTTGTACATTATGTAGACTTCCTGAGTAAGAACTTCTTTCCTGTGGATGGTTTTAAACACAGACTTTGCCCACAAAGAAATTTTAGTGCCCCTCTATATTGTGTGCATTACCCTTGAAATAGTTTCCTTAAAAAGTTCTTAAAAAATTGTAAAAAAAGAAACCCAAACACTATCACTGATTTCTCCACCTCCCACCTGGGGAATCATGAGATGATTAGTGAGGTATTAATAATAATTCAAACTGTTTGCAGAAACTAACTTTAGCCTAGACAGCCAGTCTCCCTAGACTACCGATAGTGATCCTTTCTCATGTCCAAAACCCAAATGAGTTTTATAAAAGTACTAGTGCCTGCACTAGTCTGAAGAAACATCAAACTCAGCATGGGTGCTAAGACTTTGCCATTACTTCCCAAAATCACTCATTCTGTAGTAAGCACAGAGACAGACTCTTCAGAGTACAATTCACATCACTTGCATCAGGCTCCTGCTCTAAACATTACTCTGGAGGAGTGTCTATTTTTCTGCTGATTGTAAGGGAAACCTGCTTGGTCCTCTTGAACTTTGTGAATGTGCCTGCAGTGCTTCTCTTTCTTAAATGCAAACTGCTGACTTCAAGTAAGTATGAGAGGCACTGTAGCCCACTTCCCAACATATTAATATGTCATTTCACTCCTACTATGACTTGTCCCTGCTATGAAGGCATTTGGCAAAGAGATGTGAGGAAGCTGGTGCTGATGTTATGTTCCTCCTTTGGAAATGATCCTGGAAATAATCACCAGGAGTGCCATATAATCATAGAATCATAGAATGGTAAGGGTTGGAAGGGACCGTAAAGATCATCTGGTTCCAAACCCCCTGCCATGAGCAGGGACACCTTCCACCAGACCAGGTTGCTCAGAGCTCCATCCAGCCTGGCCTTGAACACTTCCAGGGAGGGGGCATCCACAGCTTCTCTGGGCAACCTGTGCCAGTGTTTCACCACCCTCATGGTGAAGAATTTCTTCCTAATATCTAATCTAAATCTGCCCTCTTTTAGTTTAGAGCCATTACCCCTTGTCCTATCACTACAAATCCTTGTGAAAAGTCCCTCTCCATCCTTCCTGTAGGCCCCCTTCAGGTACTGGAAGGCTGCTATAAGGTCACCCTGGAGCCTTCTCTTCTCCATGTTCAGATCTGTAATTAAATATTACATACATAGATGAGAACCAAATAAACATGCCAACTGTGCTAATGTTATGATAGTCTGCTTCCAAGAAAGCAAAACGCTTACCTTTATTTGGACAAAGTTCTCTTCTCTGATGATTAAATACATATATTGAACAAGCATCACTTTGAGCAAAACACATTGAATTTTCTCCTCAGTAAAATTTTGTCATAATTTGATACAACTGAAGACAGAATGAACAAGGCTATTTTTGTGCCGATTTTCAAAAAGGGTTGGAAGGAGGACCCTGGGAACTACCGAACTGCCAGCCTCACCTCTGTGCCTGGGAAGATCATGGAACAGATCCTCCTAGAAGATATGCTAAGGCACATGGGTGATTTGAGACAGCTAGCGTGGCTTCACCAAGGGCAAGTCCTGCCTGACCAACCTAGTGGCTTTCTATGATGGCATGAGCAGATCAGTGGACAAGGGAAGACCTATGGATGTGATCTATCTGGACTTCTGTAAAGCCTTTGACACAGTCCCTCACAACAGCCTTCTCTCTAAATCAGAGAACTATGGATTTGACCCATGGACTGTTCGGTGGCTAAGGAATTGGTTGGAAGGTCACAGCCAGAGGGTAGTGGTCAAATGGCTTGATGTCCAGATGGATGCTGGTGACAAGTGATGACCCTCAGGGGTTCATACTGGGATCGGTGCTGTTTAACATTTTCATCAGTGACATAGACAGGAAGATCAAGTGCACCCTCAGCAAGTTTGCAGATGACACCAAGCTGAGAGGTGCCGTTGACACAGCAGAAGGATGGGATGCCATCCAGAGGGACCTGGACAAGCTCAAGAAGTGGGGCTGTGTGAAACTCAGGAGGTTCAACAAGGCCACATGCAAGGTCCTGCGTCTGGGTTGGGGCAACTGCCACTATCAATACTGGCTGGTGGATGAAGGGATTGAAAGCAGCCCTGCTGAGAAGTACTTGGGGGTAACAATGGATGAAAATCTGGACATGAGCCACCAATGTGCGCTCACAGCCCAGAAGGCCAACTGTATCCTGGGCCGCACCACAAGCAGAGCGTCCAGCAGGTGGAGGGAGGTGATTCTGCCCCTCTATTCTCTTCTGCTGAGACCCCACCTGGAGTCCTGCGTCCAGCTCTGGAGGCCCCAGCACAGGTGGAGCAGGTGCAGATGAGGGCCACAAAAATGATCCGAGGGCTGGAACACCTCTCCTATGCGGACAGGCTGAGACAGCTGGGGCTGTTCAGCCTAGAGAAGCAAAGGCTACGGGGGGACCTTATTGCAGCCTTTCAGTGGCTGAAGGGGGCCTATAGGAAAGATGGGGAAAATATTGTCAGCGAGGCTTATTGGAATAGGACAAGGAGTAATGGCATTAAACTAAGGGAGGGTAGATTTCGACTAGGTATAAGCAAGAATTTTCTACCATGAGTGTGCTGAAACACTGGAACAGATTTCCCAGAGGGGTAGTGAAGGCGCCGTCCCTGGAAACTTTCCAGGTCAGGTTAGATGGGGCCCTGAGCAACCTGACCTAGTGGAAGATGTCTCTGCTCACTGCAGGGGGGTTGGGCTAAATGATGTCTAAGGTCCCTTCCATCCCAAATCATTCTATGATTCTACAATTTTCATTAGCATATTGCATGCCTGGTTTTTTATAGAATGAGTCCCTATTCAGATCCCTACACCCATCATGATGATAGCACCAAAGGCAGTCTCAGGCCACCTCCTAGAAGACTCAGGACAGACCTGAGAGTCTACTGGGAAATCTAAGCTGAATACAATGATCAGAAGACCTATAGGCAGGAGGTCTTACATGCCTGCTCCTTAACAAAATTGGGAGAAGGTATGTCCCAACTTGAATATGGTCCAAGGACAAAAAAGGATGGCTTTGTAGGCTTCCCTGTTTACATCGTGTATTTAAACTCCTTAAATGTGGATTATTTCTGGGCATAGGCAAGTTTAAAAATTAAGCAGAGTTTTCTGTATCAGACCCAGGTACTTTTCAACCCTCATGTTCAGCTGTTTCTTTGATCTCAAAGAACCAAGCTAAAACAGGGCAGGACTGAGAACAAATGTCTGAAAAAGTATGTGTTTACCTGCCACCTTCATGTTAATAACAAAACACTAGTCTATACTACTCTTTATGGCCTTAGAAGACCTTATTCTTTGACAGAATTAATTTGAACAGCTTTCTCACTTAAGCAGAGTAGCACGCCATGACCTCCTTCACCTGCACATCACTTCAGTTTGCGCTTACATATGCACCCCACTGTGGATAGTTAACGCACGATGAATTGCCCGTGGAAAAATATAATGCAAAAGGCAAAAAAAGCTGGGATGGAAAACACTGGGGTCCATTCCTTTGTGCCTTTCACAAATACATGTTTTTCTCACAAAAACTGAAATAACTGGCATGTCTTAAAGGAAAAGATCGATAATAAACCGAGGAGAAATGCCTTGTTTCTATCTACAGTAAGGATAGACAGACACTGATAGCTAATTTACAGTTGTTTCAAGGAGCAACACTCCTTATCTATATACAGTGTAGAAATATATACTTTTCCATTGCTTTCTGAACAGAAACTGACTTCAGTCATTATTTTAGTAAAAAAACAGAGTTCTCTGCACACACAGCTTTTTGTGAGGTCATCTTTTTAGTTTTTCCAAAATATAATTAGTCATACTTAATCAACTGATATTGAAACAATGGAATACAATGGGAAATTCAATTTTTGTAACTCACTAGACTGTATGTAGGATGCACTGCAAGTGAGTGTCTTTAATGTGCAGATCAAATGTCATTATCAGAGTAGTCAAAATATTACCAAGATCCTTACGTATAAGAACACTATGACAACATAAGCCAGTCATGAAGAAATCAATGAATTTCTATGTAAAATACAAGACCAATAATCTAGAGGTTGGATTTTATTTCTAACTCTTTCAGAGGTATCCTATGACTTCTGTTTTCCTTTTTTCTATACCTTGGGCAAGCTGCTTAACCCCTCTTACTTCTGGTGTGCTCTCATCAATACATCAGTACCCACAGTTGCAGACCACAGCCAATTCTCACAAATCCTTATCATCTAGTTTTTAACTGACCAATTAATAAGACTTAACGGAGTTCAGTAGACAATGCACCAGCCACTTCTTTGGAATTTATGGATTGCCAGCCATCTGCAGAGCACAGCTTGTGAACCAATGTACTTGGCAGCATGAGGAGAACCTTATCTGCTTCAAGGTATTATGAGGTTAGACTCATGAATATGTGTAAGTATATCATAATGCAGTCTGAAATGTGCAGTTAGAAATACAAAGTTTTATTACAAGCAGCATACTGAAATGCCAAGTTGGGGAATATCAGGAAGGTACATAGAGGTGAGAATCTAAGGCATTTTAAAGAAGTTCTACTTGCTTCATATCAGCAGAAGTAGCATGAACATGGCCACAGTGCTGGCAGCTGCCCAGGACAGCAGAATGCAAGGTGCAGTAAAGAACAGTTCTGGCAAGGCTCTAGCACATGGATTCTGGTGAATCTACTTGTGGTGAGCTAGGGCATTACCCCTCATTTGTCTAACTTAAGTTTACCTTCCCCATGAAAAGGGTAGCTTAAGAAATGTCTTTCCAATTCCCACTCCAGGTAGTATGGCCAGATCCCCTTTTCCAAATAGTGGCAAAACCAGAGATAAAGTCCTAAGTGGGTTAATCTAACACAGGATGTCAAGAAGTCACCAAAATAGTGCAGCTCTGAAAAGAAAAAACACAAGTTGTATCAGGCCAGGTACTACAGTAGAAATAAATTTGGATTTACTGGGGATAGGAAAGAGAATGAAGATGAGATGGCTACAGACCTCTGCCATTTGCCCTGTTTAGTGCAGCACTCAGGGTCATGAGACTAGCAAAAGACCATGCAGCTTCTCAATTGCCAGAGCAGTTACATCAGGACAAGAAACAAAGTGAAATACTAATGACAATGTCTAAGGCACTGGTGAGATGCACTTAGTAACTATTCTGGTCAAACATATTTATGAAAGCTGAGTTCAAACCGGAAAGTACAGAGGGAGGTTATTAGGAAGACCAGAAAAATGAAGTGCTTATCTTATAAAAGAAATCTTAAAAAAAAAAAAAAGGCATAAAAGCAAAACATGAGCCTGTTTCATTAGATAGTATTCCCTAATGCTCACTCCAGATTAAGAACTACTTAGATCAATGTATACTGGAGCAGACACCGGACATTAAGAAGTGAGTGTAAACTAGCCCTAAGTGCCTCTGAGCTGGAGATTAGAAAGTATCTAACCAGCAAGGGAACGAGCTTCCACAGTACAATTCTAAAAAGGGTAGTAACAGAAAGAGGACTACTGACTCTAAATGCAGCTTGATCAGTTAACAAAAAGCTGTGTATAACTCTCTCTGTGGACTCCGTGGCTTGGCAGGCTCTTCTCCTCCTAACCTGAACCAAGCCTGACACATCTAATAATTTTGCTGAGCAATAGGAGACGAATTGCCATGCTAACTTCTGTGTCTAATAGCTTGAATTTGGCTTTTTTTCATCATAATTTTATAATAACCTCTTAAATATGTGGAATTAGCATTTTGGTTGCTATTGCCCTTCTCCATTTTGTTTGGATGTGTCTGTTATAAACCTTTTTTGTCTGGACATAACCATTGCCAGTGACAACAGCATATGAAAAGCTAAGAAGAAAACGTTCTCATTTATTTCCTTGGAAAAGCAGATTATTTACAGATTATTTCCCACTTCCTGGTTTTGCTTCACCTCTATGGCCTCAGTCACCTTTGAAATCATCTGATGCCCTGGCAGGTGAAAGAGAGGGTCTCTAGAGATCTACCATTTTCTACAAACTGCCACCATTAATGTGCATATGCTCTGATAAACACTAAGAACAGGTTATCCAAACCACATTCCTGCTTTTTTTATTTCAGCAAAGTGCAGATATGTGGAAAATTTGCATGCTACAGTCAGATAAGAAGTGAAACTTTAAGCGAGTGAATAGTGTATGAATTGCTGAGAATTTCCTATTGAATCTTCACTTCCGAAAGTACCATGAAAGCCTTCAGGGGAAACTACTAAGAGATACACTGTCATTTCAACTAATTCATAAAAGGACATGCAGAAACCATACAGACTTCTATCTTTCACAAAAAATAGAGTTCATTGCTCTTGACTTCCATACTAAAGCCCTCTCTATGGCCATAACCACTCCTAAGACTTGTACCTGTTCCTTGAAAATATGGATTGAAAAATGAATAGTAGTGATAAATTCTGACCCAGATCCAATTATATCCAGCAGATGATAATAGCAAACTTTTACACTAGGTAACTCCTTCTCCAGAAGGATTGTTTCGGCTGCCTTTCTGGTAATTGTAGGGCCGTCCTGTCTACAGAGAAATAGCATGAGCTTGAGATTGAAAAAAAGAACTCATAAATAGAGAAAGACAGTGCCACTGCACAAGCCATTTTTCTCATTTTGCAAAAATATTTTAACTTTTGGTTTTCTTTTTAATTATTGCTTGATGGAAATGGAAAAAAATTGCTTGCGTTATCCTGTGAGTTGGTTTTGCCATGATAAAAGACATACACTTGATCACTCTTTCTGTTGCTCTACAGTTTAGAGATGGTAGCTCTTTAACAGACTGTTCCATAATTGGTTGTGTGCAAAGAAGCAACTACATTTGTTTCATGTAACAGGAAATTAGACAGCCAAAACAGATAAATCAAGCAACTAGTTCAGCCAGTCTAAACCACATTTGAACAAGGACCAACCATAGTAGCCTTATGTTGGAAAATGAAAGGACTCTTAAGAAGAAGAATTCATAACGGAATATTGTTTTAATGGAATCTTTGACAAGAATAATATTTGAGTGTGCTGGGAATAGTGTAAGCAGAAGAAAGCAAACAAAAATGCAGAAAATACAAGTGAAAATCTAACCTCATCTACCAGACTGCATTTTTACATCTTCGAAAAATGCAGATGCTTGTGATTATAATTTTGGATGAGATATGCTTAAAAATAGACACTGCTGACCATCTCACCAGCCTTGAAAAAGTGGAATTTGTAGGGTTCTTTATAGCTCTCTGCTGTCTCTTTTTATACTAAGACTGTGATTTCTGCTGGCTTTTATTCAATTATGTTTAACAATAATTCCGTTTGTACTGACAATGATATAAAAAAGCCAAGAAGCTGTTCTCTGATATGTGTCAAGAACATATTTTTTATATCTGGACTTTATTTTCTATAGATTTTATTTTAATGTTGTACCAACATTTTGTTTCCACGACTGTTTGACAACACCAGTGAATTCAAAACCCTTCAAAAATCTCAAATACAATAGTGACCAGCCTGTAGTTGTTATCATTTACTAGAAAAAATTGCTTGTAAGGATATGGTCTCCAAAGCCAATAGATGCTAAACATGACTTGAGTATCTCAATAAGTATGTGTAAATAAATGGCAAATACCACGCAGACATTTCCAACACATGCACGTAGCATGCAGATCCAGGCATTTTAAACAACATCCTAATTATTGCTGTTCTCTAATGAGAAAACTGAAAGACATTATTACTGAAGAATGGGTTATTTCTAGCGCACCTCTTTGGTTGAAAGGTTTCAGTGTGTGACATCTGCACAATTGCTCTGCAAAACATCTTTGAGTTTAAAAGTCTGTTCAAACTAAACTCCATATGAACGTAACTTCAGATTTTAGACTTCTCTTTGAGCATGCATTTTGAAGAGGATGCAGATCTTCCCTTCAGGCTGAAATTCTATGACTGCCAGAGTAGATATCCAGCGTGAAAAATATTAGCTAACAGAGCTGCAGTTTGTAACTTGAATCACAGCAGACTGCAAAAGCAGTCTTTGATTGTATAAAATCAGCAGGACTGATTGTTACAATTCACTGGTAACATGACCCATCTTCTGTTAAAAAACAGCCATGTGTTCAAATGTATAGACTGAGGCCGCCAGAGCTCCTGCATGAGGTTATAAAATAGGTCCTAATTAATAACTGAAGTACCGTTCACCAGCGGAAACTGTTTTGAACCAACAACCTAGAAACTGCTAAAACCTCTGCATAATGTAACTTGTATCTGTACAGTATCTGTTTCTCCAGCGCTAAGGGGCATCACATTTTTCCATACATAAAAACCTGCTGAAATGAGGCCGTGCTGCCTGGCCTCCCGCTCCGGCTGCCCCCCGCCCCGGGGAACCCTCTCACAGGGACACAACCTCCTGGGACCCTCACACACAGCCCCCGGGCCCCCTCCCTCACACGCACCCTGGACCCCTCACACAAGGGGCGTCCTCACCTCCTCCCTCCTCACACCCCGCGGCTGCCAGCGGGAGAGCCCGGCCCGGCTGCCCCGCTATGCCGCTCCTGCCCCGTCTCGTGGGCGCCCGGCTCTCGCCCGCCCTGCGCCCGCCGCCCTCCTCCTCGCCGCCCTCTCGGCTACGGCCCGGGGACCGACCTGCACGGGCGCTTCGTGCCTCATGGCCGGGCGCGGCCCGCCGCTCGCTCGGCTGCCGCTCGCCCCGCGCTCCGCTCGCCAACAGCCGCCGCCGCCGCCCGCCCGGGCTCTGCTGACAAACCCGCGTCGCGATCAGCACCGGAGCTGTCCTCGCTCCGCCCCCGGCACCGCCCCCACCCCCGGGCACCCCCGGGAGCTGTAGTCCCCCCGCCGCCCTCCGCCGCGCCCGTCGCCGCCAGGGCGGGTAGCAGGGACTACAACTCCCGGCATGCTCTGCGTCCGGCGGCCGGCCACCGCGGAGGATGGCGTGGGCGGGGACGAGCGCGGCTCTTTGCGAACTCCTCTCGGGGCGGTGGGGAAGGGCCGGGAGGAATGGGGGTGGCCGGCCCCAGCGGCCCAGCCCGAGCTCCAGTAGCCGCGGAGATGCGGCCCCGGGCCGGGGGAGCGAGAGCGGTGGCGGGCGTGGCAGGCTGCGGGGATTCGCTCGGCGGAGTGGGGCCGACGGACACCGCTCCACTGCCGCGGCGTGGCGGGCTGGGCAGCGTCGGCGCTGCGCTGCCGTCACGTCCCGTTATCCCGGCACCGGCGGGCAGGGGCCGTCCCGCTCCGCCCCGCCGGCAGGGGGCGCCCGCACCACCCGCCCCTCCCGCCTGCGACCCGCGCCTCAGAGCCGGGCGGGCCGCGGCGGCCCCCGGGGACCCGAGGGGAGACCCGAGGGGAGACCGGCGGCCGTGGTGCAGCGCTCACGGGGTGCCCACCGCGCCTCAGTCCTTCTCTGACCTCCCTCCTCGGTCCCCACAACTGGCCCTGGGGGTAAGCGAGGCTTGAACGGGTGTGGAACGGTGAGCAGCGTGGCGCCTGCTCGTTAACAGCTCGCCTGACCATTGTGTGGTGACAGCCCCTGCCCACGCCATGACTTCTCTTCATCTTTCCCACCGCCCCTTCTTGCTCTTTCCTGGCTTGGGTTTTCTCAGTCCATGGACAGACAGCAGCAGGTGGGTGCCGGGCCCTGCTGCTGTACAATGGCGGCAGTCCCGTGGGGACATGGCGGCATGGCTTCTGGGCGGTGGCACTCGGTGTTGATGGCAGCGTCAGGGTCGTCATGAGGGAATGACAGTAAAAAACGACAGAAGCACCATGCCATGTGTCCCCAGCGCCGGTTTTCATTGTCCAAGAGGATGTGCTAAACATCTGTTCTGGCACTTTTTCCGTAACCCCATGCTCTAACGCAGACTCCATGCTTACATTGGGCCCAGATATACAGGCCTGTAGAGAGTAGGAAAATGTACAAATAGTGTTGTATTGAGATTTAACGTTTGGCGTGATGACCTTCACTGAAAGGGTGAAGACGAGCCGTGGGTGCAAGCAGCAGAGGTGGCTTGCTCCGGGGATGCCTGGCCAAGGGTCAGGAGCTGGACGCAGTGCGGGCGGCGAGGGCCGGGCAGGAGCAGGCAGCTGCGGCGGCTGAGGCAGCATGAAGGCAGCAGTCTGCCGTGTGGGCCACCCGCTTCTACGCATCTGGTGTGTGGTGCGTGAAGTAAATCACCTGCAGGAACTGTGACACAGGCGAGTTGTGTAGCAGAGATGTGGATATGGACTACAGTGTATGCCAGAGGTAATTTCATTCTAGCTCTGCAGGTTTCTAATTTCATTTACAGCTATTTAAACTTGCCTCGCTGTAACATGAAAATAGGATCTAAGTGGAGTTTTTTTCAAAATAGGATCTAAGTGGAGCTTTTTTCAAAGGCACAACGTATACCATCATGCATTTTTGCAGCTGATTCTTCTCTGCTGCGTGAAACACTGAATGCTACTCTTTCTGCCAATGCGGGCATGTAGACATCATTAATTTGCTCAACATTTGAGACTATCTGTATTTGTGCATGCATGCGTGAGCATGCTAAGAGTTTGGGTTTTTTTTAATGCATGTGATTTATTCTTGCTATAGATTTTAGGTGAATACATACCAAAAAATTATGAGTAACAACCCATTTCCCTTGGAAAACATGGCATATTTTATTTGTTATCAATTGCAGTTAGAGAAAAACAGAGAGATACTTCCTCCTATTAAAGCGTTGTTTTATGGAGTTTTGTTTTTGAGAAAGTATTATAAATATATTACACAATCATGAATATATTAAACTATAACTTTCCATAAAACAGTTCTGATTTTGGAATGTTATTTTGAATCTTAGCTGAATAGATCATTGAAGCAGTAATGTATTCAGAGAAGCTTTTGATTATAGAATTTAGAAAGTAAATACTCTGCATTTAGTATTCTGTTAAACTTTGTAAGTGGATTTACTGCAGATACTGTATTAGAAATTACCAGACTTAAATGATGCTGGGTTCATAAATTTATCCCAAGACAAACATCCTCCACATCTTTTTATCATATTGGCATTTATCTTAGCATTGAATTGTCTAAGCACTCTCTCACCCAAAACCTCCATACAGGGAACTATTGATAGAACTTAAAGCAAGATCGTCACATGTCCTTCTTTAAAGCATGGGATAATTTTTTTTTTTTACTAAAAATGTTAAACAGCATCTATGCATGAACAATACTTTTCTGTTTTTTTTGGTTTAACTTTTAAAAGGCATAGAACCACAACAAGTAGTGCTGAGATTTTGCTTTTTGTGTTTGTTGAAAGGACAATACCGTTTTTTTTTAATTCCTTGTGTTTTGTTTATTATTTGTCTTCTGGCAGTAACTTTGTCCTTTTCTTTCTGTCTTCTTCAGAGGCTTTTGGAGATGGTAATGGAAAGAAATAGTATAGTTATAGACACAGCCGAGGTTTTACACCTCAAACATTCTAGTCCAGTGGCATGCTGTGACAATACTCCTGAATACTCGTATCTGTAGTGCACTGTTTTTGTGGGGCAGGAATTTCTGCTGATTACTAATCACTGGGTTACCATATGTTAACATTTTTAGACCACAGTGTACTTGAAGCTCTCTTTTTCACAGTATTACTATGAACTAGCTGTTTTCACCAAGTGCTAACATACAAGGAATGCAGTTTAGTAAAACATGTAATTATTTTTACCAGGAATAGTAGAAACACTGCAGAAGTAGTCATAAATATCAGTTCAGGTTTTCAGTTATCCTGATTATACTACCTCCTTTTACAGTTACATTGATTATACTACCTCCTATTCATTTGCTAACACTCACAGGAGTGATTTTTTTTTTTTTTCTCATACAAATGCTGGATTGTGGAATGCAAAGAACAAGTTAGTTATTATTTGCCAATTTGGACTAAAGAAAAAAGGAGAAATTTAAATTTTTCTTAGCTGATGGCAAATACTGATTCAAATAACATATGTCATCACAAAAGCTAATCTGGAATGAGCATGGTGCCCATGAGATAGCTAGTACAATCAATCTGTTCTAGATGTAGGACAGTATGATTTTAGGACATTATTCAATCTTTATAACACAGTTTGGTTTTTGCCCAGAACACTGATTTTACGGTACATATATGATAAACAATAACTTTCAGGGCTGCATGCTAAATACAAAAAAGCTTGTATTAAGAAAGGCACCAGGAGACAGCTGGTTTGTATAAAATGGAGTTGTTTTGGATGAGTGAATTCTGGAATGATGGACACGTTAACAAAGCTGTTTCTCAATTCTGCGCTGAAGGTCTACATAAGTAAAAATAATATAAATGCAATGTAACTTTTATTTCACTAGTTCAATGCATTTATTGTGAGAAAATATTTCTGTGCTCTCAAAACTTTCAAAGTGTAGGCCATGCTGTAAAATTAAGTAAGTAAGACTGAGAAGCAGAAGAAGCCCAAGTTAAGGGGGAGAATAATAAGGCAATGAGAGTTAGCTAATGATCATGGTTCCTTTCTTGTAATTTTTAAATCAAAACACAAATCCTTTCAGTTTTTGATTTAAGAAAATAAAGTTTCTGGCTAGATACAAAATGCCAGCCATTTTGAAATATCTATATATCTTGACAATGTTTTCTCTCATGCTCTCTTCCTTAATATCAAATAGCTTTCTTTTTCCCCCTGACCTTTTAGAACACAGTATTTCTTTTACTCATGCATGCCATTTGACTTATCCTGGAATTGGACTTTGGATGCAGAGAAAAAAAAGAGAGTCATGGGTCTTTCACTAAGAAGTAAAGGTCGTTCACCCTGACTCCGTCTATCATGTTTGCAAGTCTGGCTTATGCTTGCAAAATGTAAGTGTTGATGTATGACTTCTTTAGACTTTTTTTTTTTTTTAAAGTATGGAATCTTTATATTTGACTAGCTAAAGAGAAAATGCAGAGAGCAAGAAAATGGCAATTAAAGATCTCAGAAATGTGTATCCAATGACAGTTTTAAACATTATTTCAATATTTAGACATTGAATTAAATTTCATTATTTAAACAATATTATCAAAAAGGCAAGCTTAAATTAACAAAATACAGTTCTGAAATGAAACGAGAAATTCCGCTGAGAGAAGATGTGGCACTGAAACAAGGCAAGCTCTGTGTCAAGCACGTATCTCAGATACACACCCACATCTGTGGGGACTTCTTGTCAGGCCTAGAAGACAGATAAACTACATAGAATCTCGTCATGGGATAAACCATGTATTTGCAACAGATTAAGATGCTTCACTGCTGTACGGATGCTTGGTTTTGTGACCTTGCCAGATTCTGCAAGTCCTTAAAATCCCAACAGACAAGACTCACACATCAGGCTGCATGACAGCACGCTGCTGATGCATGAACTGGAGATGCCACAGTGGGGAATGGGAAAGAAGTCGGTAAAAGAGCAAGGCTGATGCTCATCACATGAGACTTGACAGGTCTGTGTTACAATGAAAGACAAGTAAACGATTCCTGTCCATGATTTTTTTTTTCTTCTTCTGATTCTTGGAACACAAGATACTGTTGGTCTCCTTCCTGTTAAACTTTGCCACCACTCAAACTGTAACATAGAACTGAAATGCAGCTTTTCATTTTGTGGATAAGGGACCAGTGTAAATCACTACAGTTCTGCCATTGATGGAAATGAGCACTGGAGTAATCTATCGTTGTGCTGTTGTTGCCATGGCTACTGGGTCACAGCACCAGATATGCCATCACATTTCCTGCATCCTTGTATTCTACATGCAATGGTTTCATTGACTTATAGAAAAGGGAAAATTTGCATTGTGTTTTTCATTTTCTATTGCATAGCATGTTGTCTTGTCTGCAGTAAGCTCACTGGGGTCTGTGGAGATCAAACAGGCATTTCATACTTCTCCCTCTGAAGGCATATTCCTTTGCTATGTGTCCTGGGGCTGAAGAAAAAAGCCTGTTACTCTTGACTCCAGTCTCCACCTAATCTGAGCACTCACACCGCTAGGCACCTGCATGTCCAGTGACCTGTGCAGGCAAGGGATAAACTGCCACCTGGAGCTGAAGGTGGCAGTACTTTAAGTCTTCTGGCACAGTTTTTGGTACAAAGTGTAACTTTAAAAATCTTTAAAATGTCAGCTCATATACTCCCTGAACAAGGGCTTTACGCTCAGATTCTGCATACCGTTCAAGAGGAAGACCAAAGCAGCGTATATTCATTGTGATGGGCAGGTTATAAAGGTTATAGAAAATATGGAACTAGAACCCATGCTTGGAGCTGTGCATATATATGTAGGGATATTTAGTATCAGTGCATGCATCATCAAATTAAAAAATGCAATTAAATTACTGATTAGATGTATTGCTTATGTAATGCTTTTGCAACAAGCTTTCTATTCATGGCGAAATGTCATCATCCTAAGCTTTCTGTATATCAGAAGAATGGTTCTTTTACTGTCCATGCATTTCTATACCATTAATCACAAGATCTGTCCTAGAGAAGAGGAAGCTCTGATGGGAGAAAGGAGCATGTTTAGTTTCTGTCAAGCACGGAAATTATTAAACTTTGCAAACACGATAGTGTTTTGTCAGATGAATACATACCATGTTGCAATTCTGGGTGGTCATTGGATGACATTGATGGCTCTATGCTCACAACAGCTCAGATCAATCAGATGACATAGAGAGAGGCGTTCTGAGGCTACTGCTGTGGTAAGAATTTTCACGCGGTTCCTCCTGTCAAATCATTTGTGCATTGCAGAAGTAGTTGTTAAAACAGCATAGCAGCAAAAGCTGTGTAGTGAATTCAGTTGTATTAACTTCCGCAGAACAGCCAAGGGAAGCAGCAGCCATTAACAATGGGGTTTAGGCTCTCAAACCAAGCAGGATGATGTTTTTTTTTTTTTTCCCTACTCGTGGTGAAAGGCTGGCTGGTTAAAGAAAATAATCTTACCAATTTTATCAGATATACATACAACCAATGAGAATTCTAGGGGTGTTATGTTAATTCATTTTTCATCTGACTTGTCTGTCTTCCCTCAGTATGATGTGAGCATAAAGCTTCCAGTAATTAGTGGAAATGACAGTGACAGATATTCTACAGTTCATTGGATTTACTTTTGAAAGTTTCTGCTACAGGAAGTGTAGGCTGAAGTAGAAAAAGAAGATGAAAAGAAGAAACATTTAGTTAGAAGAACTGCATGTAATCAGACTGCATATTTTTCGGTCCAAATCATAAAAATGAATGAGGAAATAAATATATTCACAGCTAGCTCTAATATAATTCAATTTTCATGCTTTTTCTCATCTAGTAAGAATTTCAAGCTAGAAACACAGTTGCTGCTAATGATATCATGGTGATTTTATCAAGTACTTCCCATGAATACTCTCCAGCTGTGTCAGAAGAGGCTGTTGTGGCAGGAAGCAACCTAATAGCTATTTTTGGGTCCCTTAGCTATGCATGACTCGGGAAGAAAAGGAATCATTACTTGATTTTCTATTCTGCCTAGGTACTTAAAACACCAGTCACCAGGTCTACTCAGATATCAGTCCTGTTTCATCAGGCAGATGAAGAATAAGCCTCTGGAACTCAAATGTGAGGATGTAATTCTGTGAGATGCTGATCCCCTGTAGATCTCATTAGCTTTCAGTTAGAGGCATCCACCTTCTCTCAGGTCTGAGATCATAGGCTGAGATTCAAAAGCAAAGGAGGAGCCTCAACTTGGGCTTAAATGTCACGTCAACTTCATAAGCAACACTTGCAGTCTCTAAAAGCAGCCAGGAATTTTTTCACCAGAGCAGAGATGTTGAGTGGTCAGCAGATTCCATACATGCTTAGTAACATATTGTCTGCCTCCATTTCACTCCTTATTTCCAAGTTAAATTCTTCCACACTTCACCGTTTTCCTTGTTATACATGCAGTATATTATTGTGTGCTAGGGAGCCGGCAGTAGCCTGTAACATTAGGTCACCATAATTTTCCATTAAAGGTGAGTTTTCTAACTGTTTCAGAGAAATCATCACCATCACATCCTACCCCTGTTATCTGCAACTGTCTCTTAATCTGTTTGGAAAAATCATTGGGGGAGGTTGTGTTCTGTGTGAGTATGTCCTTGTTTTGAATGTCTGTTTCCTTCTGTTGCTTTTGCTCATCACAAAATTGTACATCTCGCCAAAATAATAACTGAACATGAACATCTGAACCTGAGGGCAGGTTCAGCCATAGTAACATGGTGTAGCTCATTTTGCCTGGCCATCCTCAGGTGTGCTCATTTGGCACGCAGGGCTGACAGTGCAGAGGAATTAATCAGGAAGCGAACTGGGCTGTTTGCACAGTCTGTTCCAAGTTCTCTGGAACCTCCAAAATATGTAGAAAGCCAGACCATAATGGCCGGTAGATAAAGATGGGATATACTAGATTAATGTTTTGCAGAAGAACCCGGTTCTGCCATCATGACTTCTACATAACAAGCAAAATATTGCCAGCTGGCCAGAGAGTCCCCTTAGATACTCACTACAGAAACCACTGTGAGGTTTTAAGACATTGCACAGAGCTGGCCAATTTCTGACCAGACCTGGTGATGGGCACTCACACAAGTCATATCATTAGCTCTTCCCCTGCAGCAGCAACTGCAGTAGTAAGAAGCAGTAGTAACGGGCAGTCCTCAGGGATGGATCCCGTACGCTCCATGCTGCAGGGTAACTCTCAGCACAGTCAGCTTCCATGTTCCTCATTTTTAGGGTGCTTAAGTGCAGTCAAATCTGCATACATGTTTAGTTCTCGCAGGTGCAATCAAAATGCCAGACTGTATGTTCTAGAAGAATGAATGTGGTTGGAAGTTTGTTTGAAAGTACCTTTGTGTTCTGCCTTTACCCCAGATTCATTGGGTGGCTTTAAGGAATTCTCTGTCTCCCTTTCCTCTGCTGTAAAATAAGATAAAATTGTTATCTCATCTTAATTGTTGCTGGTTTTGAGGGTGTTAGGGAGGGAAAAAACAAGAGTTGGGAAGTAGAAAAAAAAACCATCAAAAAAGATCTTGAGGAAATTAATATGATTGTGTTCTTTGAAAATGGTGCTTAATATGATCCAGTAAAAGAGCGATACTTAAAAATAAGGATAAAAATAATAAGCAGACAATTATTTCTGAAGCAGCATCTATCTATACACTTTCTGAAGAAGATAAATTAATTCTTTAGTTGGAACTCCATACTGTGAGAAGCTTCTTCCTATGTTTCTGGTAACTGTACTGAAATGCAGAGGAATGAGAATTAATGTTGCGCTGTCAACAAATTTTAATCTTGCTTTAGATTTGCTAACAGTCTCTGGGGCATTTTTTCAGACAGCAATCTGCTAGTTCAGATAACTTCAAGTAAAAATCTTCCTTCAAGAAAATGCAAGATTCTGGAAAATGTTGGGGTTTTTTTTATATCTCAAGGTCTTGCTACTGGCTTTGCATAGAAGAAGGAAAGTCTCTGTGGCATACACTGTTCCAAAATCATCCACTGAGATATTCTGGTAAGTTTTTAGCAGGGCCTGATGGTTTGCATTTTAAATTTCCTCTAGTTTATGAATCATTCTTTATGTTCTTGGAACAGGTACATTCATAAGGAGGGATTTACTTTAAGCTGTATCTGCTTCCTCAGATTTTAGTACATTATTATTCTCATCTGGTTAGAAACACAAAGCAAGGTCATATGGCTCCAGTTTCAAGAATATGCAATGTAGATTTGTGGTTGTTAATCTCATTTGTCACTAGGATTGCCTTCATAATTACTGACCTGTCAGCCTTGTAAACTAAAAACATATGTACCACAGTAATGTCAACCTCTTTGTATTCATCTAGTGTCCCAGATCATTTCAGCCCTATGACAGCTACTGAAATATATGACAAGTTCACTCAACCAATAATGGCAATGAATACTCTTGTTAAGGACATGTAGGCAAAGCATTACATCAAGAGCTCTACAGTTCAAATATATATTTTTAGGGTGGCCAGAGCTGCACTGTGAGACATCAGTAAAGAGGGAGAAAAAGATACAGTGTGGAGAAACATATACTGTATCTTTCATGCATGGATCTTTTGACATTACACCTCTGAGCTCTAATAGCTGTCAAGAGGCCAGGGCAAAGACCTTCTTTGAACTGAGCTGAAGAAAGAAGTCATCTGTTAGACCCAGATGGCCATTTTTATAGCTAAAGCAACATAACAACAAAGCTGTATATTTTCTGTTTTATTTGAAAGGTCTATTATCAAAAAGCTTGGAGTGTAACTAAGGAGAAAACTTGTTTTCTGTGTATTTTTAAACCTTTTTATTTCATTTTTTTTCTGGGAATAATGAGAAAGCTGAACATTTTCTGCCTGAGAGCTGCATCCATGTGTATTATATCATGCATGCTTACTAGGTTTTGCTACATGTCCCTGTCAAATGGGAATAGTTTCACTGCATGAAACCTGGTTTTACACAGGTAACAAACATAATGCTGCTTTCTAAAAGCAATGCATCAGGAAGTGAAGACAAAAGCCAGCAGGAGCTTCAATTATACAGAGGAAAAACAGATGTATGGATCGATACGCTGTATGGATGTAGCAGCTTTTGAGTCAGCCATGCCAAATGGTATTCAGAGTCAAGGTTTATCACAGAGATGGCACCTGCTCCTATTCTTCAACAGAAAATTGCTGCATATTCTATTTGATTTGCAGCAACAATATTTACCAAAAGAGAAAGGGCTGTCATAGGAAAGAATGTCAAGAAGCCTACCTGAGCTGCCTCCACAACTCAGGGAAGTACACTGGTGCAGTGCCCAGGCTCTGAACAGAAGGGAGAATAGAAAGGGGAAAGACACACACTTCAACCACATGAGCAACAGAGGCACTATAATTGTGGACACTCAGGGGAAACTGATTTTCCGTAATGACTTTATGCAGAAGTAGATTGTGTTTGCCTACGCATATGGGGTGGGAGACAGGGGGGATGATACAAGAAAGGAAGGAAAGGTTACTGCCCAGAGGCTGGTGAGTACTTTGCACATATTGCCAGAAGAGGGAAGAAATATTACAAACTTTTCGTGACCTGAGGATTCTTCTTTGAAATAATCTCTGATGCTTTCTGAAAAAAATAAAAGACCAGCTGATGCTGAGAACATAGTTTGTAAGTGCCACACATCACAAGTAAAACCATCCCAAATTCAAACACAGTTACTTACACTAGTGCCCTCTACTTCACAACACTTTTCCATAAGAGAACAAATCTGGTGACGCACCATGCACTTTTCTTGCTCCTGCAGGTTTCAGCTATCTGAAGTAGTCTGCTTTTCACAGGTCCCTATCTCTGCACTCCAGGGTTTGAATATGTAGTCTATAGCAATATCTCAGGCTCCGGGCAGTGCAGGTAATCTTGTTGAGTGCATCTAGTAGTTAAGGACACTTACTAGTGCAGCATAGTTGGCAAAGGCAGAATGAGTGACTACTGTCCTCCAGCAGCTTTGACCTACACGGTGTTAGACTCCAGCCGTGGTCTCTACTTCTGCCTCATGATTTTCTCTATGTCGTCTCTCCCTGGTGACCGCTGTCTATTGTTTCTTGGTAAAAGCACTGAGAAAAGACAGAATTAAGCTCTGAAGGCATTTTAAAGGTGGGAGATTTTTCTCTGTGCTAACCTGAATTGCATGTAGATCACATGTACATTAATTTGAACACACACAGTGGAGGTTTTAATTTTACATTCATATTGCATATCTTTGTATTGCAGATATCATTTGAAGTAACAGAGGTTAGAGTTGGCAGATCTCTGTTATACAAAATTAGCAGCTGTGCTAAAATCAGAAGTAAAAAAGGCAATTCATAACATTTAACATAGGTAATTTTCCTATATGATAATAAGTATCTTGTATATCCATTGCAATCTCAACTGCTTGAAGACAAGATCAAACTATTAAGAGCATCAAAAATCATCTCTTGCACACACAAGAAACAAGCATAAAAGAAGTCTGTGTTTCAAGGTAATAAATTAATGTTTATACTAGTATAGTAAAATGTTGATTAGTGTTAGCATGAAGTTAGCAATATCTTTCAAAATAAATACATAATATCATAGGATATTTCCTATTTATTGGCTGGCATTTTTGATAACTTCAACAATGTCATTAACTAGTATAATTTACATTCACTTCAATTTAAGGCAGGCCAATGTTTAATTACTGGGTACACAACTAAAGTGCATGTGTCCTTTCTTTCAGCATTATTTTGGCTAAGATTATAAATTTAGATGACTAAGGAAAGGAGTGGTCATTGTGGGTCAGAGTCAAGTCAGTACACTGTGATAAACATGCAAGTGGTGTCAGTACTTTTTTAATATATAAAATATAATTGTTTTCAAAGAAAGAGATTGAAGATTACTTAAGCCTCATGGAGGGATCACAGGAAGGTTGAGTTTCTTTAGGATACTTTAAAACTCAATCTTTATCCTCCACATTTTCTTCCTGCCAGCTCTTTCCCAGAACCCTGGTAAAGGCTGATGTCACTTCTGGGCTGGTTAGTGTCAGGATACAGCTGTTCCAGGCTACTCTCAGACTCTTCTTACTCCATTTCCTCTACCATCTCCTGCTGCATTTGCTAACAGAAAACATTTGTGTTTACTTTCAAATGGATGCTGGAAAAGCTGTCAAGTCCCTTCTCAAAGACTTCCTCTGGTGAAACAGTGTCAACAGTATAGAGCTCTTCATGTACGAAAATAATTGGAAGTGGGCAGTGCTGGATCATGCGTGCTGCCTGTGTTTAAATGCTCTCACCCAGCAGGAAATGAAAAAGTAGCTTAATATTACCATTCTTGAACACTGTGAGATATTAGTCTGAATCTGCATTACCTTAAGTGTCAGCACACTACCAAGCAAGGTCATGACTACATCCACCCATAATTCACCCCTGAGCAGTCAGAATTGACTTCTGACATGTAACTACATTCAGCAAACATATTTAAGTTATCAGTACTGTGCCTTCGATGGCTGCAACTCAGCCTCACGTTCTGTATTGCTTTTAGTGGACCCTCTGGTAACCGACAGAGGGAAATTGCTTGGAGGAGTGAACAAGAAAATAATAAGCAGCTAAGCTAAGCTCTTGGCCTGTGTTAACAGATATAATTTATGCCATTACAAAGTGTCCCCTACTGAACATTTCTCCTTCAGAAACTGATACAAATGGGGAAAAAAAATCTGCAATTATTCTAATCTTATTATCGTTCAGTGATGATCCCCTTCTGTTTCTTCTTTTTGGGATCCTGAACTCAATGTTCAAGTGCTGTGTAACACTAATTTTTAAACCTGACTTTGACACTTTGCTTGGTGTGCACCTTTCCACCCACAGAATCGTGGCTGTGTAAGCTGAGGGAATGCTTAGTTTATGTAGGCTAGGATATGTAGGCTTGTCTTATATAGGCTTGTATAAACTGTGCCTTCCCTCAGGTTCAGGCTGTGCAGCTAAACAGAATATCCAGAGGTCTGCAATTTGCAAGCCGACCGTATCATTGTGAGGGCTAGTGTCCCATATTTAAATTATTTTCCTTTTTTTTTTTTTAGACTAGGCTAACTGGGACTTAAAAATAATGTTCTCACTCTATTTGCTTGCCCTTTGGCCAGCAGAGGCTCTTCTGGGTAGGCAGGCTAGCAAAGCTTTTTGGACAAGATTTCGCAGGATCTTAATCATCTTTGTCAGGGGCTGTGAAGATGCCTTTAGTGTAATTGATCCCTTGACTTTTCTTATGCCTCAGTTCCCTTTGCATGCTTTTTGTGATGAAGAGATAATTCCCTTAACAAGGTGCATTAAAAAGCATTTGGAATTCTGCTTTTGAACTAGTGCAAGAATTACTTCAGACAGGCAGCTGAAGTGTTGGAGACCTTCAATGAACTTCAGGTCCACAAAAGTCAATAGTTTTTCCACTAATTTCCATGAGGTTAGCACGTCTTTGGTACTGAACTTTTTCCACTAATTTCCATGAGGTCAGCACGTCTTTGGTACTGAACAACATCTTTAGAAATGGGCTTGGGGCTTGTTTTTTTTTTAACTTCAAATCAGCACTGCAGAATAATTTTACAGAATTAAATGACCTCTGCTATGTTGTTTTCCCTTTGAAGCCACAGGGATCTGTTTCACAAGGGATTCACTTTTCATATCTAACTCCTCTGTGGCTTCACAGGTGTTAACTACTGCATACATATCCCTGAATGCACAGAAAGGAAAATAAACACTCCCCATAGCCTCTGATTATATTTGACTCAATCTCATTAGCCAACTTGTTTACGTTGTTTCAAATTAAACACTTACTAACCAAAGCCTGATGTCTCCAAAATAATTTTAATGCATTTGCTACTGTTCACAGCATTTTAGCTACTCAATGTTATTTTGAAAATACACCCTCAAAGTACTCAGGTCTAATGACAAATAAGATCATCAATGGCTTTTTACCATTTGCACCCTCCTTGTGTCTTATATTACTTTCAAGTACTTATGTTACTTTCTTCTGCAGAATAATCCGCAATATTTACTTCCGAAGATTTCCTAATATTGTTATTCAGAGTTCTTCATTAGGAGATAATGAAAAGATTAATATTAGTACTGTGGCACCACATCACATTTTAAATATACATCCAGGCAGCTTTGTAATTTTCCTTTTTGGAACAGTTGTTCTGAAGTTTGGTGATGGAAAGTCCTAAGCAGAATCTCCCCCCTCCATCCCACGATATACAGCTAGGTGGCAATCACAGGGGTGGACATCTGTGCCCATAACATCTTTGGCATTTTAAAATTTCACCTGAAGTTCTTATTCATCAGATAGTTAAATTCAGCCCTCAGATCCTATGCAGTTGTGCGAGTTAAGAGTTCTCAGCTTTGTGCACATTCCAGTGTCCTGTGACCAAACTGTCACTGCTTCCCAGCTATCCTTTCTGATATCTGTGTTGCTGTAGCTAAAAGGGACCAAGAATGGAATGTCAGCACAGACATTTCATGTGTATGGAAAAACAAACACATTAAACCCAAAACTGGGCAAATATGTTAACATATTAACCAAGGCCATACGGTCTGGGTTTTTGCTTTTCTTCATTTAATTCTCTAGTTTTTCAGCAACTTGATACCTAAGTAGCTTTCTGCTATCTCTCCTCTTGCAGGAGCTCTGGTGTCTCATTTCTCCTTTCTGAGTACTCTCCTACTGAATCCTTAGGAGACTGGTTTTTCACAAATCTATTACCAAATGTTTTCTGGGTTTATTAATTTCTTACTGGAAGTTAAATGTTCACAGGGAGTATTGCCAGTACAGTACTTGCTAAAAACTTACCCTGTCTTCTGGACCAATCACCAATAAAGAACTGAAGCTCAGCTTGGCATAACAGACTCTTGGAGGAGAGTGCTTTTCACACACCCACATATACATACACACCCTCGTCCAGGTATCCTCCCTCCTGTCACCATCAATTGTTTACAGACGTGCAGCCAGATTATTTTGATTTAACACTGCTCTTTTCTGAGGTGTTTTTAAGTAAGTTTTCTGTGAAGTTTTTTAAGGCACTGCATCAAGTAACTATTAATGTCCAGACTGCACTGACCAAAATCACTCCTTCCATTTGTTAGGGTTGACCACATTCAACTCTCTTCGTACAGTGATACCATTTATTATTTTTAGTTCTGTTGACTTTGACAGACCTAATCTTCCTACTGTCATGTGTGCCTGACCTTCAGGGGAGGTAATCTATATTTTCTAAATTTGGAATAACTTTAAAATTAAGCTTAAATACACCTTTCATTAAACTCTTTTTTTACCTTAATTTCCTTCTTAGAAGTAATTTGGTAGCTTTAAAAATGCCTAGTCCATGCTATCTTTTTTCCTTATCAGTTCTTGATTTTCTCTTAATTATAATGCTGATTCTTGCCCTTGCAGCTTGACCTGCCAGACAGACACATCTCTGCTCTCTATATTTATTAGTTTCTTCCCTCAAAATTCCTCTGACCACAGACCCTGACACAAGTTCACTTCCTTCCTGGGTGAGCATCATATCTGAGAGTCTTTGATACTGCCCCGCCTTGTGCCTTTCGTAACCCTCCCAAGCTTGCAGGCCTGTGGCTGAATTAGCCACAGTATCCAAAGGTGTGAAACGCAGGAAAATGTCTCAATAATTTCTAACAGTCCAGGAAATCCAAGACAGAAGGACAGGCAAAATGAATAGACTCATTTGTGCAAAGAGTAGCATATACATACGGATGTATTACACATGTCCCACAGAACCATAGGATCTTGCGTCTTCTGAAGAAAGGCTTTCTTTCAGAACACCATGGTACTTGGAAAGGCCATTCTTTCATTTTTCATGTGCCAGTTACTTATTTGATAACATTGCAGTTAACACTTTCTAAAGTGGACTTTTGCCCTTAGACAGTTTGTTGAAAGACTGCACTTGAGTTTCAAATCTGTGCTTACAATATGTGGGAATAGTGGCAGTCCAGAACTATCTGCCTGTCTTAAATGTCCTGTTACTATTCTTAATCTCCCAGCCCTCTAAATTAGATAAACAAGAATTCCAAACCAGGGCACAAAATATACTAGAAAGCTGCTCTTGTGTCTCACCGTGGTCATCCAATTTTGCAGTGTTCAGGTTTTGAAAAGTACTTCTTACCCACCACAAGTCCTAAAAGTCTATCTCGAAAGTGGCCACATGCTCATGTCTGATGTGTTCTCATTCAGCAGTAAAGCCTGCCATTTCTTTGCAGCTTTGCACAGCATGTACTTTCTTACACCAGTACTTGCAAGTGTAACCTACTCCAGGTGGTTTGCCCAAGTGCAGCCAGTCACATGAACTTTGAAGGAGTAGAGAATCAGATTCAGCAACTCCGACTGCTACCCCAAATCTCTCTCTTAATTTCTCTAGCTGATCTTCATTATGACAAGCTTATGCAGTAAATTAATTGTATGTATACCATTTAATAAGAAATACTGAGCAAAACAAGCTTGATACAACCATCATGTGACAGGACACAAATCACGTTCTAACTTGAAATTTACTTACCAGGAAAATGTTTAGTCCGTGATTTTCAAACTGAAGCATATCTGAACCCCTTTATGTGGTAAAGAATGTCTTTAAAAAAGCCTAAATAACAGCAGGCTTAAACTCCCTATAAGGCAGTCTGTCCATCCACTAGACAATGCTGAGGTGGTCTGCAAACATAAAAAAAATTGAAAGGTAAAGATGATCAGCTGTATTCCATGTGCATAATCCCATTTTTCACTTGCACTGATGTTTGGGGTTTGCATAGCAAGGTTTTGGTAGCAGGGTGGCTACAGGGTTGGTTTCTGTGAGAAGCTGCCAGAAGCTTCCCCCATGTCCGATAGAGCCAACGCCAGCTGGCTCCAAGATGGACTCGCTGCTGGCCAAGGCCAAGGCCATCAGCGATGGTGATAGCACCTCTGTCATAACATATTTAAGAAGGGGAAAAAAACCTGCATAACAGCATCTTGCAGCTGGAGACAGGAGTGAGAACCCTGCAGACACCAAGGTCAGTGAAGAAGGAGGGGGAGGAGGTGCTCCATGAGCCGGAGCAGAGGTTCACCTGCAGCCTGTGGAGAAGACCATGGCGAGGCAGGCTGTCCACTGCAGCCCATGGAGGTCCATGGTGTAGCAGGTATCCACCTGCAGCCCCTGGAGGGCTCCGTGCCGGAGCAGGGGGATGCCTGAAGCAGGCTGTGACCCCATGGGAAGCCTGTGCTGGAGCAGGCTCCTGGCAGGGCCTGTGGACCTGTGGAGAAAGGAGCCATGCCAGTGTAGGTTTGCTGGCAGGGCTTGTGACCCTGTGGAAGGGATCCATGCTGGAGCAGTTTGTGAAGAACTGCAGCTTGTGGGAAGAATCCATGTTGGAGCATTTTGTGGAGAACTGTCTCCCGCGGGAGGGACCCCACGCTGGAGCAGGGGCAGAGTGTGAGGGGTCCTCCCTCTGAGGAGGAAGGAGTGGCAGAGATGTGTGATGAACTGACCGCAGCCCCCATTCCCCTTCCTCCTGCACCGCTCGGGGGAAGGAGGCAGAGAAAATCAGGAGTGAAACTGAGCCCAGGAAGAAGGGAGAGGTGGGGGGAAGTTGGTTTATTTTAAGATTTGGTTTGATTTCTAATTACACTACACCAATTTGACTGGTGATAAATTAAACTAATTTGCTGAAGCTGAGTCTGTTTTGCCCATGATGGTAGTTGCTGGCTGATCTCCCTGTCCTTATCTTGACCCTTGAGCCTTTCACCGTGGATATTTTTTTTCCCTTATCCAGCTGAGGAGGGGAGTGATGGAGTGGCTTTGGTGGCACCTGGTGTGCAGCCGGGCTAAACCACGACAACTGATCAAGAATTTTTTATTTAAGACAAGGAATTTGCCAACAAAACAAAAACACTGTCCTGGTTTCACCTGGGATAGAGTTAATTTCCCTCCCAGTAGCTGCCATGTTTTGAGTTTAGTAGGAGAAGAATGTTGATAACACTGATGTTTTCAGTTGTTGCTGTGAAATCAAGGATTTCTTCAGTTTCTTATGTTCAGTTAATGAGCAGGTGTGCTGGAGCTGGGAGGGAGCACAGGCAGGCAGGGAGCCCAAGCTGGCCAGTGGAAATATCCCTTACCATGGACGGCATGCTCAGTGTATGACTGGGGGTTGGCTGGGGGCAGGGGGCTATCAGCTTGTCTCGGTTTCCATGCATTTTGAATTCTATCTTTGGCTGGGAGTTTCAACTTTTTTCAGGCTGCGAGTGGGTCATCAGGTGGTGAGAAAAATTGTGTTGTATATAATTTGTTTTGCATATTCATTATTATGATTGTTATTACCATTACTATTATTAGCACTATTAGTAGTATTTCCTTTGTGGCTTTATTAAACTGTCTTTATGTTAACCCACCACTTTCCTCTTTTGTCCATTTCTCCTCCCTATCCTGCTGGGGAAAGGAGAGGGGTGAGTGAGCCGCTGCCTAGTGCTTAGCTGCCAGCTGCCGTGTTAAGCTATGACAAACACGGACACTCCAGAATCTATAATTTTTGCAAGCCAAAAGACTTAGAGAATTAAAATATAGGCTAAAAAGATTCTTATATTCATCTGAGCTAAAAGAATTTAAAACCAACTTCTTTCACAAAATTTTTCAAAGAAGTGGGTTTGGTTTTTTTTTTCCAGCTTACATCCTGGCAATAGCAAACACAACTTCATTTACTTAATAGATACTGTAGATCACTAGGGACTTTGCCCTACTTTTTTTTTTTTACTGTTCATTAAAAATGTTTCTTAGAGGACTGTTCAATTAAAATCATAGTTTTATCAACAAAGATTAGGCGTAATGTTATTGTTACTGAATGCAGGAATACAGTTGTGTATCAAGACATTTTCAGTAATTTTTAACTTGTATACATTTAAGCACCGGGGGAAAGTATATTAAAGTAATGAAAATTTCTCTTAAAGGAAATGCCTTAAAGATCAGACATCGACAGAAGTTGAAGAGCCTGACATGATTTACCAAAGTTCAATTCTAGCAGCTGTAGCAATTTCAAGAGATAAAGGCTGGGAGCCCGTAAGGAAAAGCATTTCCACGCTTTCCTTCCAAACAGTCATGGATTTCACAAAAGGCATGAAGCTTAAAGCATGAGTTGCCCAGAAGGGGTCTGGCAAGTTTATGATGAAAGAGGAATCAATTTATTATGACCATACTCTTGAAATTTCTTTTGCTTTTTTTTCTTTGACCTTCCTTTTTCTTTTACAATGGCAAAAAAAAATGAATGAGAGAATTGAACAAGCTGTCCTCACTCTGCTTCACAGTAAGTCCTGCACTTGCAGTAAATGCGGCTAACATCTTACCCCAGCACTGCCAGACGCTCACCATTGTAAGACAGTTGTCCGCAGCTTCTAAATTTTGTGAAACTGTGCTAAAAATTTCCATTTCTGTTGGAAGAAAATATCTCAAATTAATGTTACACTTTCCTGTTGAAAAAGTAATTTAAAGTCCAGTGTCCTCTAGTGACACTTTGATTTTGCGAAAACTGAATGTTATCTAATAACAGGGCTATCCATTAAGTTAATGAATATATAGGATCTGCTTAGCAGCAGCACTGAATCTAGAGGAAACTGTCTAGGTCACAAGAACAGGACTCTAAGCATACTGAATAGCGCTACTTTAAGTTACATCTAAGAGATTTGGGACTGTGCATACAAAAAAAAAAAAAAAAGAGTTGAGTATTCTCTTATCTAAATCTTTTTGTTACCAACTATAAAATGGGAATGGCTATTTCCACCAGCAGTCTACTTTTTGTAAAAAAAAAAAAGTTGCTCTGGTACACATAATATATTGACAAGAACTATTGAAAACCAAGGAGAAAACTAAGAATATTGTCTTCAGAGCAGACTCTGACTTGTAGGCAATAAATATTAAATGGAAGATAATTAAATGAGTGCTGCCTATTCCTATCCTATGCAAAGAGAGTGTTAAAAACATATGCAATCTGAAATTGAGATCATCATAAATGCAGCCATACAAGGACATATTGAATTATATTGCACAGGCAGCCTTCGTTTTCTCATTTTGGTGTGCTTGACACATATCAGTAATGTTATCTGATGCTCATTCCATGCAGTTTGATATTGCAAAGATTTCTAGCTATATATTTGTACAAACTGATCTGGAAGAATTAAAGTCCATGAAAACACTGGCTTTCCATGCAGATTGGTCTTCCCAGAGAATGAACGTTGGCCCTCTCCTCTTGTCCATGATGACGGCCACGTAATGACTATTTTGCACTGAAGTGTTACTTGAGATATTGGCCACCTCTGTTCTAGGAGGTCTTGTCAGGGCAAGAGCTGTATTTTTCACAGTTCTTCTGCCCAATACTGATGTGCCTCTGGTGTTGTCTTTGGAAGACCAGGTGCTGTTTCTGAGTTTGGTCTACCTGAACTACTTCTGTCCACACCTTACCTAATGCTAAAAAAGCAGAGTCCAAATGAAAAAAGAGGTTTGCCTAAGACTTTAAACACCCTTAAGCTGTGCTCCTTCTTCCCTAGGCTGGACTTATACAAAGGCTGAATAAAATTATCTCGGGCTTCCTTTCACAGCATGGTGTCTGTCTGCAGTGGAAAATCCCAGGAGAGACAAGGCACAGACAGGTTTTACCATGGCACAGGAAGAATGAAATAGTTCACTCCATCGCCTTGGAGCCTGAGTTTTCATCAGGCCACATGAACTTGATTTTTCGGGAAAATATCCCTCAGAAGGTCACAGCTAGATAAAACGAAGGATGAGGGCCAGACCTGCCTCTGCCTTCGTTGCAGTACAAACCCCAGGGCATCCCTGAAGATCCAGTGGCTCCCCTCCGAGCGCCAACATCTCTCAGCCCACGTTTCACACGCAGGCCATGCCACATCTGATCCTTGCAGCCGATGTGCCGCAGGGCTTGCACGGAGTGCCCGTGGCCTTTGTGCTGCCTGGAAAGGCTGAGAGAAACATGCTGGTCATCTTTCCAGTCTTTCACACCCTCCCTCCAGCTATGCCTGGCCACGCTCATCTGGGAGAAAAACTGAAGAGCAGCTCAAACATTTTATCCATGTTTTCCCTCCCCCTTCACAACTTTATACGTGTAAAGGGAAGGATAATAAAGGAAAAGGAAAAGAAAGATTTAGGAAGCACTGCACTGCATAAATGTATATCACAGCAAGATCAAAATGTTGATAGATATCCTACACCATGGGTTTTTTCCCACTTCTTGTACCTTGAGGAAGTTTAAAATGGCACAAGCCTCTTTTCAGCTTTTTTTCCACGCAGTTATGCCTCATCACTTGCAATCTGCTTTCAGTTCAGCTGGTAAGTATTTCTGGGCAAGTCATAGTCCATTCTCCTGCTTCTATTTTCTTCCTACCACTCTGTCCTGCAAAAGTAGAAAATATTTTATTTTCCTTGCTAATCAGTGTGGTGTTACATTAATAGCCAAGTACAAGAAAAGGCTCTTATCAAAATATGCTCTTCTGAGAAGTGTAAAGAAGGAACATGGACGTAAATAAAAACACAAAGCTGGGCACACCTCCTTCACAGAACAGTTTGTTCATTTGTTATAAAGCTCTAAAGCTGGTAATCTCTAGCAGGCCCTCCATATTAATCTTGCTGTTTACAGTTCACAATCTGTCCACCCCAAACAGGATTGTTGACTCCCTACAACTTTTTAGAGTGTTAATGAGTAATGTGTTTCTTGTTTTGCTGAAGCTTAATGTCCTGCCTCCACACAGATTTTCTTTCTTTTGTGGTAGTGTTAGCACAGTGAGAAATTACTTCATCCTTCGTATGTTACAACATTCCCAATAACACATAGCGCTTCTGGTTCTTATTGTTGGTCTAAGTAGTTCAAGGACTCTTCTGATCTTACCAGCCTTTCAAAGTTTTGCTGGGCCATTTCAAAGTGTTATTTTGATCCTGAACAAGGTGTGAGTCCTTTGAAAGGACTCCTCTCTCACTTAACTACAATCTTGAAAAGTCATTTAGTCTCCAGCTGGGGTTCTATTTTAATTTCCGTATGAATATTATAACAACTCTAAAGACCACAACAGTGATAACTAATTGCCATAGAGACAATACACTGTAAAAAAAAAAGCAACACAGGCAACACCTGAGAAACACCAGGTTTTCCTCATCGTCACTTGGGTGTGTTGTGAAAGAGGCGGCGGGCAGTGACAGCACAGGTGGCCAGGCATCGCTCCTGGCATTCAAGATGTACATTTGCAGGATATACTAGACTTTTTACAAGGCAAAGGATCGTTTCTCTGCTGGCAGTCACTTTTCTCAGTATGTCAGCACATCCGAAGCCCTGCCCTCTAGAGTTGAGAACTGGACCAGCATCCCATGCTAACAATACCTGTTTTTATTTGAAAAGCATCCAGCACAACAATTCAGATTGAAGCTCTGGCATAGTAGTAACATAAATAGTTATAATTCACTGTGAATCCCCTTTCTCAAGAGTATATTGGGAAGGCTCATCAGATGACTCCTGCATGTTCATCTAAGCACTCACAATAAATATTTGCAGGCCTGAGTCCCCATTTTGTGGCAGATCCAACCTAATTTACTTCGTCTGTTTGAACTGGGGAGGGACATACAGCAGTGCTGCCTATGTGCCCTGCTGCTGCTTCTCCTACCAGGGTCCCCTTCTGCTTTCCAGATAAGGTGCCTTGAGCACTAACACCACAAAGATTAAAAGATCAGCATCCATACTTCAATTTAAGCAACTGAGAAAATAAGATGAAGAGGAGGGAATGAAAAGATATACCTGAGCAAAGAGACTTGGATATCAAGGGTGTTTTTTGAATGACACAACAGCTGAGAAGATAACAAATCCTGTCAGAGGAGCCTAACGCAGACACTTTGAATGTTGCTTCTCATTTAGGTGGTTTATCATTTTAATATTTCCCTTCTGGGTGCATTAAATCAAACCAAAGGGATATTCTACGGTATCTTGGCTCAGCCAGTCTCCTAGACATGAAGGGCCTCTAGTGGCCGATGGTCTCATTATGCTAAAAATAAGTCCTAACTCAGGCTTTCAGGGTATTGGCATCAGGCATTTCAAGGTGACACTTTGTCTCTGCCTATCATCTTTGATACAGTCTTAATGAAAAAGAAGCCTCTGGCGGAAGGATACTAATATGTAGGATGCTGATGCTGTTCCACATGTGACAGAGTGATATGGAAGGTCAGACACTGAGCTACACCATTTCAGGCCACCGAAGTATTTTATAGGCATGAGTCTCCCTTATACAGTCTTCCTGTATTCTTAATGTCCCTCACCTGTCCTGGAGTTAGAAGACCTTACTTTTCAGAAATGTCAAAAAAATGTGTTGGATTTGTTTAACAGCTGATAGATGACTAATCGATTTAGTTTGTGAGAGAGATGGTAAGAAGTGATTTAATTGCATTCTGCAGATGTGGCTAACAGACAGCTGATGGTAGCACGTTGTTTCAGTGTAGCAGAGAAAGGCAAGATGTAAGAAGTTTGAAGTTGAAGTCAGCAAAGCTCAAACTGGAAATCACGAAGGATTAACACAAAGAACAATTAAGCATTTAAACAGATAGCAAGATGAAAAAAATCCAAGTGGTGGAAAACAAGCTTCAACACTGGCTGACATTCTAAAATAATCCAAACCTAGCAGGTCAAGCAAAAGCTGGTTAGCCCTAAATGAAACATCACTAGGGCAAAATTCTCTGATCTATATTCTTAGGACAGAAGAGACTAAATGAACTTTAAGAGAATATAATATTTGCTATTATCTGAGATATGAGATCAGTGGTAGGAAGGGAGGAAGAAAATAGGAAAAACTGAAAACACAGAGGACACAAAGCATTAGGGAAATAGCAAAATTAAACAGGCAGATAAACCATAGGTTTATTTATCAGAGAACGGGTCTGGCAGGTAAACTGTCATTACTGGAGGGTAGACAGCATTATATGAAGGGACAATGACATTCACTTCACTTTGACACAGCCAGTAGGACTCATCATCTCAAGCTATAAAAGTCAACAAGTCTGATGTAAATGCCTGGTAGGTTCAAGTGTAGAATTAGCCATTATTAGTGACATTATGGGAAACTAGTGCAGACTCTCACATGTGATGATTTTACTTGGCAGCTGCTATGAGGCAGAAGCTAGACAAGGCACCCAAAAACTGTGCAAAGAAATCATATCCAACATGAAAATAGTAACCATCTCCGAGCCACCAGGTTCTTTCAGACTAACCTTGTTTTAAATGTTTCCCCAGCTGCAAAAGGTTTTAGTTAAAAGGTCAAGCTAATTTTAACCATTATTTCCTGTTTCTGATCAAATGTTTTGGTCAGGCTGGTTCAGGCCTGCTCTTCTCCTTTTAAAAAGAGAATGAATCCTGGTGAATGCAGTAATTGTTAATAGAAAACAGCATATCCTTCACAGATGAATAAGGTATTATGATAGCCAAGATGTGAAATCCTGAAGGTTTCAGTACAATTCTCTTATTCAGAAACAAAATTTCTTTCCAAAAAACACAAGCAAAATGTTCCAAAATATGTTTGATAAAGCTAAGTCCAGACATTTAGGACTCACCTTGCTGTCTGTATTTAGAGTACAAACATGAAGGATGTAGGCGTATATACATATTTTAAAAAATGCTGGTTTTCCACTCTGAAAGCCCTGTTTGCCCCAACACTTTTGTCATTTCAACTTAGATGGTTTTTGTTTGTGCTTTTCTCTGCATGTCTGCTGAATTAACAGTGTCCTTTATGGAAATTAAATTACTATCATGGATCTTTGTGGGAGTGACAGTTATTGGCAGAGGATGGGGGATATAATAACCCTCTACCTATTTCTGGGATTTTAAATGGCTGATGGCTGCTAAGTGCAGCAAGTCACTCTGAGCTATTTTAATCACTTGCAAATGCAAGGAAAAGCATGTCCTGCAATAGTCCGCTTTCAGAAGAATTGATGTGGAACCTTTAAATTGATTTAAGAATAAAGCAGAGAGCTATCTGGTGCCATCACACTGTAGGTCACTGTCAGCCTGGCTAGCGGAGGGTAGCAAGCTGACTTTATAAACCAGCATAAAACATATCTTTACCTACAAGATGTTGCACTGTCAATTAATATTATCCTTCCAAAACCAGGATTCATGTTACAGCTGTTCATCTCAATCATAATTTTCAGGGAGGTCAGATGGTAAGTCAGTAGTGCAGCAGTAAGTAAGCTGGCAAACACCACAGGGATCTGTAGCTACATCTTTGCAACAGACATAACTAGTCTAAGGCATGGGTTTGAACACAAGAATGGGGTCTGGCCACCCCAAGTGTGTAAGTACTAGCGTGCTTCCCAGCACAGCTAGCCTGCACCCCCAAGGCAGTGCCCAGGCACAGCCCTGGGGAAGGCATAGAAGAGCGACCCTTCATGAAAGACCGTATACAGAAGGCCACGCTGTTTCACTGGTAGGATGGGGTTTTTGCCGTATAAAGATCCCATCTAAGCCCAGATGTAAACTCCATGTTTGTGTGTGGAACGTCACCACAGACACAGCTGACTGTGTGTGTGCCTCTTCCTTGTCCTTGATACCTCCTAGGATTACTCCAAGCAGTGAATTCTCTAGCATTTGCCACTTACTGCCCTAAAGTGAGAAGACAAAGTTAGGAAAGAGGATTTTTTTTTTCCATTTAAACTATTGAGCATATCAGTTGTGAAAATTGTGCAAGGAGTTTCCTTCCCTCTGCCCTACCTCCCACACAAAAAAATCCCAAACCGGACTGAATCAACTGAAAAAATATGTTGGAATGAGTGAAGGGAAAACAGCAATTTCCACATATGGAAGTAGAAGCAACCAAGAGCACAGGCTTACAGAATGGACAAACTGACTGTGTTGCATTTCTGCGAAAGAGTATCCAGAGCATAAAGAATATAAAATGATTAACACCACTACACAAAAAAGAGCAATACTTTGAAAAATGGGATCAGCTAAACCACTAAATCTACAGCACGGCTGGGGAGTCATACCACAACAGTTGTCCCATTGCATGCCACACTTGCAAAGCTTTGCTTGCAGTCCTGACATGATGATTCTTCTTCTGGGCAAACTGGAAAGTATCTAGATGAGTCCAGACTGAAGATACAGGCAGAGTTCTAGAAACTGTGTGAGGAAAGACTAAAAAAATATTGGGTTCGTTTAACCATGAAGAGACTGGGAAGCCATACAATATTCTTCAAATATCTGAAAAGGAGGAAAGTAAGAAATTCTTTTCTATATTATCTGGACATGAGGTTGGGAATAATAGGCTTATACTGCAACAAAGTTTCGACCACGAGGAAAACTCTAACAGAAAGTCTCGTTACGCATTAGCAGTATCTGTCTCTGAATAGGATGGACAGTAACCTGCAAGGAATAGTCTTGGTGTCGTTGATTCACTTCCTCATTGCAACTGGTTCCTGTTCAGTGTTACCAACTACAGCTCTGCCATAAAGCACAGGTTTGAAATTGGCCTTACAGACAGCATCATGAATGCATATACACTAAGCATGGCACTATTTGCCTCCTTCAACCTTAATTTCACACTTACGAGCATATTTACAGCTTTCCATAACCTAGACCAAGCAAAAAGATATCTCTACCTTATTTCTCAGGAGGGTGGCTCACCAGCTGAGTCTCAAAGGGACAGAGTCACTGAAGCACAGTGTTCAACTGGGATTGCTCTTGTCATGGAGTCGAGGGTGCTGTGAAAGATGAGAAGTAGTTGGCCATCCTTTCAGTCCTGGGTCTTCAGGCCAAAATGCCCATTTCATTGATTTTCATGCTATGCATATGTTTGCTGGAACCAGAAAATGAAGCTATGGATGTTTATTTGATTGGTCTTGTATTAGGATATGAGGACGAAAGAATATAATTTGGTACTTGCCTTTGGTAGTCATCCACTTTCTTTTTTTATTCTTATTTCCCTCCTCCCTTCCATTTTCCTCTGTTGCTTTATTCTTTAGCATTATAATCTCTAGCTGAAACGAGATGGTTTCCTCAGTGCTGTTTGCCTAAGATCTTAGAGCTTGGAAAACTCTGCTTATTAAAGTGAGTCTTTATCACTGTCAAGGCTTTTAAAGCCTGAAGAAACTCGCTCCATTTTTCCCTTACCCTGAAGGAAGGCACACACAAAAGGAACAATTAGGGTCACACAACTGAAGTCCTCCAAGATGAAGGGAGGTCAAATTATATATCACAATTTGATACAGAATATAAGCAGATCTGTCCTTGTCATCATTTTAAATCAGAACCACTTTGTCACCTTATTAAAAACTGAGAAAAATAAAACACAATCGGGGCAGTCTTGAAATGCTCTATTGAAATCTCTGTCCAGCAAAAGCAAATAACACCCTTTTGCCTAATATTTCTTTGTACATTGCCATAAGATGAGGAGATAAAAATCTTATTTATGTCTTTCAGCAGCACAACAAACATGTACCATCTGTAGACGTAAATGTAAGGAAGTCTGGGGAATATGCAAACTTCAGGGTGAATTAATGGAAGCTCATTTTGATATCACTGGCTCTAGTCTATAAACCGAACAAGACCAAAGAACGTAACTGGCATACTTATCCTGCCCACTCTTTGCAAAAGTCCTCCTGCAAGGTGTCAGAATTTATTTAGACGTCTAGGATCAGGGCAAAGGGCTCACAATCAGCACCAGAGAGCTGAAACTGGAATTCCAGCTCCCAGGCAACAGAAGCAAACCTAAATCTGATGAGGAATCTGGGTCACTGCTGGGTTTAGTAAAAAAAAAAAAAAAATCCCGAAGGAAATAAAACCCTGAATATTTCATATTCTCTAATTGTGTTTCATCATAGTTTCCAATGACTTCAAAGGAATTGGAGACTTGGAAGCTGCTTCTGAATAAACAGCTGAGCCACTGCGAGCCACAGAGCTCTGCATCAAGAGTCCATCTTGTGTCAGCAAAGCACCAGTTCCTCTGGGCTCAGTTTCCCCTGCAGGGAGCTTGTCCTTGGAAGTAAAGCTTAGACACAGATATCTACAACAATTAGCAAAGTTCTTTAAGGACAAAATAAGAAGCTTTCTGCATAAAGTCTGCACAGCAGCCTGCTAAGTGTGTAGCCCAAAGTTATAATGTCAGAAAAGAGCTCTGGGTTTTGGGCCTTGGATGTTGTAGCAGGAATGTCACTGACTGGTAAGACAGACAGTTCCCACCATTAAAAAAGTGGCTAACAGTAGAGACAGCGCTGATGATTGCACCTGGGTGATTTGGGAAGGTAACTGAATCACCAGGCACTGCAAAAGAAGATTTAGTTTTCCTCTGTAAGCTGATTGGCATTGTGAAAGTGCCTGTGGAAGGCTGGTATTTGGCAAGACCAGGGTGCTGAGGACTGTTAGAAACAGGAATTTGGAGGGAGCCGAGTCGTGGGAAAGGTTATGGTGCTCTTGAGAGGTCTCTTGCCATTGAAGGGCCTCAGGAGAAGAATCAAGTGTCACAAGTCCAAAAAGAGGGGCACTGGGAAGAACTGCAGTGTGTGAAAGGGTTACAGCAGCACACGTATCCTACCCTTTTAATTTTCCAGTTAGCCCCCTTTAATGAACAGCCTTTATTTGGAAACAGAGCAGGCTTCAGAACATTTTACTGAATCTTTACCTAATGATTTTTCTACTTTTTAAACCACATAATATAGGTTTAAGCAAGGAGCTCACTAATTCTGCTAAAAGAAACCTAATGCATGCCTAACATACACTGCGTCTTGTCTTTTGATCCCTCATCATGTAACCAGTGAAGACATTCAGGTAGACTGGCTTTTCCCAACCAAAGGTTTCTGTTTTGAGAGACCTTCTATGCCATATGGGGAAGGTATTATGGACACAACCCTTTGACATCTTTTGATCTTGGACCTATATTGTTATGCAGTGTAGAAGTCTGGCATAATACTGAACTAACTTCAACTGAATAATGGCATCATAGTGAAAGCTAAGTTTCCAGTTTCACTTGTCAGTTCCTCCTTCACTCCCCTGATTTATTTATTGTACGCAGACAGCAAGCTTTGCTATGTACAAATTTAGGTAAGAAAGCCCCTTTTCCTTCCCTTCAGCCTTCAGCCTTAATCTGTCCTGTCTTCAAGTAAACATTGCTCTGCCTGATCAAATTGGACCTTAAAAACCCTGAAATTCAAGTGAGGTTTAAAGTTTGTACTTGATCAAATTTCACCTATACAGAAGGGCCCAAGACACCAAATTCTGATGTAGGTGTGGATGCAGTTTGAAGCTGAGGTCTATTTGTACATGGCTTTTCATGATGTGAACTGGAAGTAAGATATCAGACAAATGCTGCCAGGCATGAAAGCTGCTGCTCAAACCACTGCTATCCTGAAGATAAAGTTACTGCCTGAAATGGCATCCAGACCTTCTTACAGCTTGTTCCTGCAGGAGAACCATAAAATGCAGATGTGGGAAGGCTGGCCAGGTGGTGGCAGAGAGCCTGGCATCGCTGGGTGGGAAGGGGCCCCAAGGATCTGTGCATAAAAGGCTGATGCTTTCACCACCTGCTGTCACTGAGTGCTTAGATGGTCTCTGCATATGTCCAATCTTTTCTTTTGGGGAAATATCCATTAGAAACCCACAATTCACCTTTGGGCCTGTCAAAGTTGTCCTCAGCAATATAATCGTGATTTTTGTGAGGAATTACTGAGAACAGCAAAAATCAATACTAAGCACTGCACTGTAAAACTGGGGGAAGTGTAAGCTGCCATCCACAGGACCTTGAATGTTCACAAGTTGTAAAATCCTATTTAGAAAGTGCGTTCTATCTGGCAACCAAAAAAACCCATGCAACTTCTTTACAGTAACACTGTTCTGTTAGACACTGACCTGCTTAGGTTACATATCTTCTGATCTACACACAGCTTCAAAATCTCTCTTGTGTTCTCCTGCTGACTGCTGCCTCAGATGATTTCCACTTTCAACAAATGACCTGAAAGGTAAGTGCTGCTCTCTAATCTCTGCCTCTTTCATCTGGCAGCATCTATATTAAAATTAGCATTGTTGTGCAACTCTCTGAAACGTTTACTGTTGCATCCCCCTTCACCATGTGGAATACAAGCCTGGCACCATATCCCACCTGAATGGAAGGTTTAGTCATCCACTCCATGGCTGATTAGGTCTGTAGAGGAGAAGGTTTGGAGCAGTTCTGCGAAAGATTTCCAGCTCATGAGGACACTTGAAGACTGCATATGATGGTTCCTCTCCCAGGTTGTGATCAAAATGCTTAAATCATTTTAGACTTGCTGAAAAAAAATTAGCCGTAGGTTACCTGCTGCTTCCTAACTTGTGAAGACAACACAAGCACCATGATGTAAGTTTACAATGGTATCAATGAAAGCTGACATTCTAGTTGCACCTGAACTATTTTATGGTATATGGCATATATTGATAGGAGAAATAACTTGATGTGGAGATTGTTTTTAGTAAGATTACTTACAGTAAGAGACAATTCCTTAGAAAGTCTTTGTATCAGAAAGGTCAGGGAAAGACTTTTAATGTATCCATGTCTCTTTCTTGTCTAGCCTCAACTACAATATAAATGATCAGATAATTTTTTCTATTAAATTAATGATTCAAAATGCACGTTGTCTAATGCACATGAACAACAATATAAAGACAAAGTACTAGCCTGGCCACTTGGGAGATAAAGATTTGTTCTCTTGGTTTGCTACACATCTCCTTTCTACAGTCAGGTAAGTCACATTTAGTGTTACCTTTACAAACAAAAAGAGAAAAGAATAAATGAAACATCACTGTATTTAGTGTTGGTTGGTTTGTTGTTTGTTTTTTTTTGAATACACTGAAAGGCATGAATTGCTCAGGACATAGCACCATATGCAGTTCAAAACACAGGTATAGTATTTGGAGCCAAGAAGTGTCAGTATTCATGCTTTAATTGATTGTCCATGTAGAGGAAGTATGAGCTCCCTCTTGGTTACAATGTGATGAGAGAAATGCAAATTCACACCATAGCTAGCATCTGAAAAACATTTTTGTAGCAAAACCCTCATTTGTTGTGCAATGGGGATAGAAAAATTCATGTTCTTAAGCAGTTTCTCCTGCAATACCAGGAAAAAACTGCCAGCTTACTGTATTTGTATCCGGCTGTCTGCCTTGAACAAAAAAATTTAGGAGGAATCTCGACATTGAAGTAGAGAGGATGCAGATTCCCAATGAGGAGGAAAACTGCTCTTGTTTGGGCATTTTTTTCCACTACAGACCCAAGAAAATGTGGTGTGTTAGCATTCTTCCTCTGGGAAGTCCAAAAAGTGGCTTAGCACTTCAGTTTTGGGTCTCCTAGTCACATTCGCCTTCTCACCTGTACCTTTTACTTTCTGTCTCTGTAACAACCTTGAGTGGCTGCGAACAGCTGGTCACCAGCAAAGAGATACAGAATTGAGTAATCTATATATTTGGCTGTCTTCTAGGAGGTCCTAAATAAAAAGCTTTCAGTTAACTGTCCTCTGTTGACTATCAAATAAAACCTAAAACTCTCATCTGAACTTTAAGAAGCAAATCTTGATTCTATAGTCATTCTAGGAAGCATGATTTCATATAGCGATTGCTTACTCTAAGTCACCTATACCTGGATAAAGTACGAGATATACTTCAGGGTATCTTTGGACAGTTTTATGATGAACATCCCAGGGGCTAGAACAGGTTTCATGGGGAAAAAAGTCACTTTTGAGGAGGTAATTTTCTACCTGATACCTCTTTTATATTCAGCTCTGATTTTCAGATAAAGAGCAACATGCATTGTATCAGATGTTTTTAATCCTGGCTACTCAGAAGAGCAGGGAGATCATTTTGATGATGCCTGCTGCTGAGCAGGAAGAAGAACTGCTGAAGCCTATCCGAGAAGTCCAGATAACTGGACATAGATCTCAGACTTCTCTTGGCAGCTTCTAGCAAGCAGAATACAAATGAAGTCTGGTCCTAAAGTCAGTAACTTTAAGTACTATTCAGGCCCACAACATACCTTTGTTTTCTTTTCCTTTTTAAATTTTGAACACATGATATTGCCAAAGGATTAAAAAACAAACACAGACATTGGAATAATAACATCATTTGAAAAAAAATCCACAATTGCCAAACATCAGATACAAGATATAAAACACATTTTCCCTGCTTTGCAATAGTTAACCAGAAAGTTGCATTAAGCACAGCTGGGGGCTCTCATCATAGCCTGAAGCAATAGCGTGAAGGAGCTCTGAAGAAGCCAAGAGGCAGGAAGGGAAGCACTCCAGCTAAAACAGAAATTTTAATGTACTGTGGTTTCTTCCCTGAAGAGACAAGCTGGTGCAAAGGCGGTGAATCAAGGTCTGTAACATGGAGATGTCTTCTGAAACAGTGGGCAAGCTAAGATTTCTCACTTGAGAGCTGTCCTAAACAAAGTCACAGCTTTTCCTGCCATGCAGATGGACCTGGACTAGGTGGAGAGGTGGGCCTCTGTGAACCTCAGGAGGTTCAACAAGGCCAAATGCAGGGTCCTGCACCTGGGTCAGGGCAACCCCCAGTATGCATCAGGCTAGGGGATAAATTAATTGAGAGCAGCCGTGCCAAGAAGGACTTGGGGGTACTGATGCATGAAAAGCTGGACATGAGCTGGCCAGAAGACCAGCCATATCCTGGGCTGTATCAAAATGCTTATATGCTTATAAATATCTCAAGGGTGGGTGTCAGGAGGATGGGGCAAAACTCTTTTCAGTAGTGCCCAGCGACAGGACAAGAGGCAACGGGCACAAACTGAAGCATAGGAAGTTCCGTCTGAACATGAGGAAGAACTTCTTCCCTCTGAGGGTGACGGAGCACTGGAACAGGCTGCCCAGGGAGGTTGTGGAGTCTCCTTCTCTGGAGATGTTCAAGACCTGCCTGGACAAGGTCCTGTGCAGCCTGCTGTAGGTGACCTTGCTTCGGCAGAAGGGTTGGACTAGATGACCCATAGAGGTCCCTTCCAACCCCTACCATTCTGTGATTCTGTGATTCTGTGATTCTGTGATTCTGTGAGTCTTTGAAAAGTAGTGTGGCCAGCAGGTTCGAGGGAGGGGATTTTTCCCCTCTACTCCGCTCTTGCAAGATCTCACCTGGAGTCCTGCATCCAGCTCTGGAGCCCTCAGCACAGGAAAGACATGGACCTGTTGAAGCGGGTCCAGAGGAGGGTCACAAAAATGATCAGAGGCATGGAACACTTCTCCTGTGAGGAAAGTCTGAGAGAGTTGGGGCTGTTCAGCCTGGAGAAGGGAAGGCTCCAGGGAGACCTTACTGCAGCCTTTCAGTACTTAAAAGTGGCCTATAGGAATCATAGAATCATTAAGGTTGAAAAAGACCTCTAAGATCATCAAGTTCAACTGCTAACCCAACATCACCATGCCTCCTAACCATGTTCTGAACTATCTACGCATTTTTTTTAACATGTCCAGGGATGGTGACTCCACTACTTCCCTGGGTAGCCTGTTCTAATGCCTGATCACTCTTTCAGTAAGAAATTGTTCCTAATAGCCAACATAAAACTCCACTGATGCAACTTGAGGCCATTTCCTCTCATCCTATTGCTAGTTACTTGGGAGCAGAGACCAACACTTGCCTCACTACAACCTCCTTTCAGGTAGTTGTAGAGAGCAATAAAATCTCCCCTCAGCCTTTTCTTCTCTAGACTAAACAACCCCATCTGCCTCAGCCGGTCCTCATAAGACTTGTGCTCTAGACCCCTCACTGGCCTCGCTGACGTGCTCTGGACACACTCTAGCACCTCAATGTCCTTGTAGTGAGGGGCCCAAAACTGAGCACAGTATTTGAGGTGCGGCCTCACCAGTGCCGAGTATAGGGGCAGGATCACCTCCCTACTCCTGCTGGCCACACCATTCCTGATACAAGCCAGGATGCTGTTGGCCTTCTTGGCCACCTGGGCACACTGCTGTCTCATGCTCAGCCAGCTGTCGACCAACACTCCCAAGTACTTTTCCACCGGGCAGCTTTCCAGCCACTCTTCCCCAAGCCTGTGGCGTTACATGGGGTTGTTGTGACCCAAGTGCAGGACCCGGCATTTGGCCTTGTTGAACCTCAAACATTTGGCCTCAGCCCATCGATCCAGTCTGTCCAGATCCCTCTGCAGAGCCTTCCTACCATCAAGCAGATTGACAGTCCCACCCAACTTGGTGTCATCCACAAACTTACTGAGGGAGCACTTGATCCTCTCATCCAGATCACTGATAGATGTTAAACAAGACTGGACCCAAAACTGAGCCCCGGGGAACACCACTCGTGACCGGTCACCAACTGGATTTAACTCCATTCACCACCACCCTCTGAGCTTGGCCATTCAGCCAGTTTTTTATCCAGTGAAGTGTACACTTATCCAAACCATGAGCAGCCAGCTTCTCCAGGAGGATGCTGTGGGGAACAGTGTCAAAGGCCTCATTAAAGTCCAGATAGATGACATCCACAGCCTTTCCTTCACCCACTAGGCGGGTCATCTGGTCATAGAAGAAGATCAGGTTGGTCAAGCAGGACCTGCCTTTCATGAACCCATGCTGGCTGGGCCCGATTCCCTTGTTGTCCTGAACCTGCCTGGTGAGCGCACTCAGGATGAATCTCTCCATAATCTTGCTTGGAACCGATGTCAGGCTGACAGGCCAATAGTTCCCAGGATCCTCTTTCCGGCCCTTCTTGTAGATGGGCATTACATTGGTGATCCTCTAGTCATCTGGGACCTAAAGAAAGATGAGAACAAACTTTTCAGCATATCCTGTAGTGACAGAACAAGGGGTAATTGTTTTAAACTAAAAGAAGGCAGATTTAGTCTAGATATAAGGAAGAAATTTTTTACGAGTGTGGTGAAACATTGGAATGGGTTGCCCACTAAGGTGGTAGATGCCCCATTCCTGGAAACATTCCAGGTGAGGTTGGATGGGGCTCTGAGCAACCTGATACCGTGGAAGATGTCCCTGCTTACTCCAGGGGGTTGGACTAGATGGCCTTTAAAGGTCCCTTCCAACTCAAACCATTCTATGCTTCTGTGCCCACTATTATGCTGCCACAACACATCATTAAAAAAATTGTCCTTAGGTTAGACGTCATCATCCATAGATAATGAATCATGATGCTGCACAATGCAGAAGAAAGACACTTCCTCTGTTGGTCTCACCCATTCTGAGGAAACTCTCTCAGTGCTATTGCCAACCTGGAGATAACTGATGACGGAATAAAAGCAGTACCGTAAGCTCAAAGCCAGATTCGTATTTCCCTCACAGTAAGAGTCATTGGTTTCAAGCCTCTAGGCTCATCCTTGAGAATGGAGAGTGCTGCCTGTTACAAGTACCATCCTGCTGCCCAGACTGCTAGCTAGGTTTCTGGCTGGTGGCAGCTAGGCATTTGGAAGAGGGCAGCAGAGAATCCGTGTTTGAGACATATAACCCTCCTGCTAGGTGCTGCTGATAGTTAAAAAATGTGCTTCCTTCTCTCCACAATCTTGCTTAGATGCTGGAAAGTCTTATGCTTAGTCCCTGTGGAGTGTATTAATTAGAATCTCATCTTATCTTTGATTTTTCTTGAAATCATCAAAATAGTCAACCCATATTTGACTATGCTATCATACTTAGACTGTTACAGTCAAAACAATCAAGCTATTTCAGAACAGTCACTAATACAGCATGTATCCTTCTGTCTGGGCTTTCCTCATTACACCTAGTGTATTCAGGAGAAGAATAAAAAGCTTATTTTACCTTGCTTATTCTCATGCAGGGTACACAAAAACACAGTGAACACAAACATAATTTATTGCTAGAGGTTATGAGTCACCCCTGCTTCAAAACCCCCAGGTATTATCAGCCACATACACTGTAAGAAAAAAAGCACTCCAGAAATTGTTATGACTAGGAGCTGGATAACTACATCTTATCTACCCAAAAGTCTTTTTTTTTTTTTTTTTCTCGAAGCTTCACTTGCCTGAGAAAGATTATACAATCCTTCCTTCTTCAAATTTTTCATTTTACAAGCAACTCAGTTTATCTGAGATTCTGCACACCAATACACTACTAAGGAAGTCACCAAAAGTATAGCTCTTTCTACAGTTGACATCCCCCACCCCAGCTTTCCCACTCAGATGAAAACACAACCACCAGGATCCAACTTATCTGCTCAAGAGCCCTCCTTAAGTATATGCCTACTTTGCATGCATATGTTAGTAAGGTACTAATTGACAAACACATAAATTGCCCTTAGTAGTCTGTATGTAGAGTTACTACATCAGAAGCACTCTGGTAGGATAAGTTTATGTTCTTGTTAGGCATTATATCTGTTCTGTGGATAAACAAGATTATTTATCCCTTAATGACTAAACTTATTTTCTTAAAAGTGAAAGTTATAGTTTCAAAAGACAAGTCTGCATGTTTCAGCAGGTAATCAGCAGAGAAACGTAGGCAAGCCTGGCAAGCCCGTGGACAGTACCTACCTGATCAGCGTCTTAAAGCCAATGTTCTGTGGCAGCTGACCAGATGTGATGGATGCACTCAACCCTTTGACCAGACTGGCAGTGGTTTGGTGCAGGCTCTGGAGAAGGTAAAAGCCTGAGCAGTCACCAGGCCAAGAACTCCTCTAGTTTCAATCTGTTCTCTGAAAACCCACAAAGGTGCAGGGCGACGCAGTGAGAATCAATACATACGAACTTGGAACACCAATCATGTGATTTATTAATGAATAGTGGGTGGCTTTTCTGAGACTCATTTATCAAGAAACAAAGTTGTAGGTACACGGAGTCTTCTGCATACCTTTCTGATGGCATGTTAACTTGACTACAAGCCAACCACGTTATCCCATAAAAATGACAGCCTAAGTGAGCCTTCTTTGAGCTCTCCCTGCTGGGCAGGGTGGCTGTATGGTGGTGATCTGCCCTTGAACTGGGACGCCGTTCAAGGTTGCTCCTCAAAGCAGAGAGATCTTTCACCAATGGCATATCTTTGGTAAGCGACCGACATCATGCATAACCCTGTAGCGTGATAACTTTGATTTTGCCTTGATAACTTTGATTGTATGCTGAATTGATGCTAACGAAACATTCATATGTAGTCCTTTAGACACAAAACATTGATCAAGTCTGGGGCTAAGTCTGGATCCAGATGCACGTACATTCCCCTCTGAGATGGAGTTTAGAAAGCAAGGGGGTACATTCTGAACCTCATGACTCAATGGGAGGGCATCCCTTACTCTTGTTGTCTCTGGTCTCTCTGCAGATCATTCTAACATGTGTATAACTCAGTTTTCCTTAGTATGTTTCTTCCATGCAGTCATTAATAGAGTGAACCTTGCCATTGAACTTTAAGTCACACTTTTACAATCTTGTATTAAACCACTTTTGTAATACCTTTGACAAATCACTCATTCATGCCAAATTGATGTAGTCAGCAGGATCCTAAATGAGGATTTGCAACAAATTGGCATAGTCAGCAGGACCCTAAATCAGGTTTCGTGACAGCAGGCACACTTGCATTGAAAGTCTTGAATGCTTGAACAGAAAATTCCTTGAATTGAGTTGGTTTGCTGTAATTAAAAGAGAATTGACTGCTATACGGAGAGAACACAAATTAGCTGTGTTGTACATATTGTAATTCTGTAGCTTCATCTAAACTGCCTTTTCTTCCTGCAAATTACATCAGAAAGGGATTTCTGTTCCTTCTTTCTCAACAAGACAAGCTGTAGTCTTTAGTGATAAGACATTGATTCTGCTTTAACTTGTTTTATTCCTTATTTCTGTGGAACAGCAGTCTGCTGGACATCACCAGCAGCCATGCGATGTAGGGTAAATGTTGTTAACAGGAGGGTGGCTGGCTGCTGCAAAGTGCTCTTTGTGCTATTGGGCTTTTATCACTTGCAATTGTAATTAATAACAGATAAAATTGTGAAGGAAAGAGCTGAGTAAACAAGCTGGAAAATGTTATTTTTAAATGCAGATATTAAACAATGTGAAGCCTGATAAGGAACAAACTGTACTATTCATACTACTGCATATCTTGCATCAACAGATTCTCATGTCAGTGTCCAGATGATTGCCTGCTAATAATATCCTCTCTTCTGCCTTAGCTTTGTTATAACACAAAGGATGTTTTCTCTGCTTTTCCTTTTCCTCTTCCGCCACTGATGCAGCAGAAAGTTTCCTTTGCACTGCCACTGATGCAGCAGAAAGTTTCCTTTGCAGGTGTGCCGTCTGGAGTGGCTCTGTGCCTGCTGCATCAGGTGCACAGCGAGGGAAAGTGGGCAGCAGGTCCCAGAAGGTCCTGGCGAGTGGGAGCTGCTCTGCTCAGCGTCCCAGAGAGGATGGTCTTCCCAGTTGGTCTGTCATGCTGGGACCAGCAGAGGTCTTTTAAAATGTCATCAACTTTGCTGCTACGTTTTTGACAAAAACAAAAACTTTCAGGGTACTGGAGCTTTGCTTAATGTTTGTGTGAGGCAAAACATGGGATTCAATAGCTCACCAAAACTGGGCACCCGAAAGCATACGCTTATGCTCCAGACCTCATTCTCATTTATAATCCACTGCAATAAACAGGATTGCACATGTCACTGTGATCATCTTCTCAGCATTTGTTTAGTAATGTGCGTCAAAGTTGTTCTGTGTTTTGATCACCAAGGGATATTGCACGAACATTGCAAATGTATATTAACCAGTGTTTTCCAAAGTGCTGGGGGACACAGATGAAAAAAGCAATTAAAGTGATTAAGTGTAGGGGTAGTTGTTGTGACTGCTGAGATCATATTGGGCCCACACTGAAAGCGAACCCCTTAGCAGTACCACCTATTCTGTTTTCACTTGGAGAGTGAGAACATGCGGTCTATAAATCCACTATCTATCTCCAGAGATGTCCAGAAAACGGCTTCTACTGCTTTCCCCAGCTCATCCTTGTCCAGACTCTGGGAAGTCCCAGCCAGCACACTGCACCCATGCACACAGCAGCGGCTGTGTAGCAACAGCTGAATGCTGTTTTCCCCTCTTGCTTAAAACCAACTATTTTTGTCCACAGTAATATCCTACCATAAATCTGGTCTAGTAGTGGTGAATATTTCCAAAATGCCATAAAACTTCTGTCACGGTAGTCCAGCAGACTTCAGGGTGTTTGAAATTACAATCTTTAATGCTCTGCCTTGAATTGCAGGCAGTGTAAGGGAGCAGGTGCCTGATGCTAACAGGTAGGCTGTCTTTTCCCTGCCTGCTTTTACTGAGAATTTGCTATTTATAAAAATTGGCACATCTTAAAGGGACTTGAACAGTATAGTTGTGACTTGGAAATACTGAAAACAGAAAAGACAAAAATAAATGCTTTTATATATAATGAAAGTGTATACAGTTACATACTGCAGGACAAAACCACCTCTGTATCTTGAATGACTGAATAAGCTGAAATCAGAAACTGAAGTAATGTGTACAACTTGGAACTAATGGTTAATAAATGCATGCAATAGCTTTATATTTTTAAAGCCAACACATGCATTTGAAACTATACAACCAGCTGTCTCTTAATAGGGCTGTTAATCTTTTCCACCTCACTTCTGAGATCTAAGTGTATGATTTGAGTGTAAATATTTGTTTTTCCTAAGTTCTTCTTCAAAAGTGTGAAAAACTCAAACACTTAAATTATTAACCACACACAATGATGCAACAAGTCAGATGCAATATGAGTTTAATAGAGCAGTTATTAAGAAAAACAACCTTGCACAGAAATACTCATAAAGATTTACTGATTTCTTATCTGAATGGAAAAGAATAATCAGTTAGCTGCCAGGTAAATACCTGCTCTGTTTTCTTCCCCTTTGGTTTTAGAAGGTACTAGGACAATGTTGTAAGAACTATTTAATGAAAAATTAACATTCGTCTGTGGTAATGTTTCAATCATTAACTACTCAAAACCTATGAAGGATGCTATTACCTGTTGCAGCTATAGTTTACCTTCATAAAAATACTCCTCTGAGTGATGACTATGAAGGTGTGGAAGACACTGCTCTAAGAAGTTGAGGAGATTATGAACAAATAAAACTTTTATAGTAATTCTTTGTAGTACCTTGCTTTTCTGTATATTTTCTTCCATATATAAGAAGAGCACAGGGCATGGGGTGTGGTAAACGGTAGGGGGAACTGACTGGTTAGGTCAGAGTATAATCTCTCTCTTACATATGCGAAGCTATGCGTCCAAAAACATATTCAGTTGTGAGAATTATATCTGTTAAGGAGATAATTACATTGGTCCATGTGTCCAAAACATATTCGGTTGTGAGAATTGTATCTGTTAATGAGATAATTGCATTGGAAACTAAGAATTCCTTGGGAACAGTTTCATTTTCAAAGGCTTTCTCACTTCAAGATTCTCTGTAATAGAACATTTTTAAATTGAAGCTGATTATACTTGAAAACTCATGTGTCTCCAAAATTGTATCTGTTTGTAAGGGCTGGAAATTCCCCTCATAACAGCAACATGTAGACTGTAGCAGTAGCCGTATTCCTTAGTAAAGCAGCCTCTAAGTAAATGATCACCAGTCCAGGGCTGCAAATTCGGACACAAAATTATTATCCTTAATGCGTATTACTCCTGAGTCATCTCCCAGCAAATATGGCCTTACTTTGGATTTTGAGTGTTCTTTGCAGAGAAAACCCTACTGATTATTGCGGTCGGTGAATCCTTTGCCTGGGGACATTCTTGCTAAACGTTGTCTGCTCTGAATATGTCTTAGTATTAACGAGATTTTCCACAAGTAGGTGGAAGTGATAGCCTGCATATATCTGGTTTAAAACTGAACTGCAAGTTGCTTTGCTTGTTGTAAAATATAAACACTTCTTGCTAGTCAGACTTACGAGAATAAAAGGTATTCTTTAACATCTGTAAAAGGTGGAACCTGCAAATATTGTGTCTTCTCTTCCCCTGATTGAGTTCCATGTACTTCCATCTGTGCAATGTCTTCTTGATGCCAATATTCTTCATACAAGTATTGTGTCAGGTCCTCTAAATCTTGCATGTTTTTTCTTTTGGTAAAACCATCTGAGATTTATTTGAGCACCAAATATCTTCAGACAGACAGATACTCAAGATAGAACTAAGGCTTAGCCCTGCTACTAACTTTAATGTACTGGAAAGAAAGGTAAGTGTAGTCAGTTATGAGCTAAAATTACACCTGTAATAGCAAACTACATCTTTCAATACTGCTGATTGTAAAAACTTGCTTTAGTCTTCCCTCAGGGTCTACATAAACATTACTGGCTAAGAAAAGACAGCAAATCATTACATTGCTTTGGCTTCCATCAGTCACAGTTCACATAATTCATGTAAGGAGATGGAGCTGAGCTGTTTGGAGGCATTAACATTAAAGAAATATCTGATCTGTGGGGACTGGGACTATTAATTACATGAGCATGAACCACTTGTTGAGAATGGAAGTATACCTTCATCCCTCAGACGTGCCAGTCAAGTGTCCTCTCAGGTGAATGTTCCACTCAAATGTAGAGAGGCAGAGCCGAGAAAAGTTGGACCCAAAGCATTTACTTGGTGTCTTGAAACAGATCTGAATTCAGGGGGTTGAAGATGGATGATTTGAGTGTTGTCATAGGAAGTTTTTTGCATTCCAAGAAAGCCAGAATGCCTTGCTCCAGTCCTGGACTGAAGAGTAGTTAATGTGTGTGTACTTCACAGTAAGGAGAAGCATGGGGCCCTATTTCAGAAACAGGCAGCTGAAAACACTCAAGCTTTTCTTAAGCTGTCATTCTTCCTTTGCTATTTCCAGGCACCAGAGAGGGAGAATGGACTCTGGCTTTCTTGCTCAGAGGAAAGTGCTGAGAAAGAGAAGCCTCTGATGTTCTTACCCTGGAATTGCCTCCACTTCTTGATAAGCTGGTGAAGGAGAGGAGGGGCTGACACTCAGGTGTGCTCAACATCTCTTTGGAATGACTTATGCCAGAAAAAAAGTATACATATTCCTCCAATGGATGGGAGAAGAACAGTTTGCTCATGTTTGCAGTTAAGGCTTTCACAGAAAGGTTTATGTTGTTTAGCGCCTAGCACCGCTGAATTCCTTGTGCCTGGGTGAGTTTATATAAATGTGGTAGTTTTCTGGCATAGTCTGTAATGGATTTTTATTTACTTGCTAAGAGTTCACATGGGTAGTGTCAATGATGAGATTTTAAAGGGTAGCTGGATGTTTATTGGACTTGTTTGGAAGCAGCATTATCAAGCATCCTACACCTAGAGCTGGAGATGAACTCTCATACACTCCTCCTGGGAAACACTTAAATGACATGGCAGTTCAGCTCATTTTGAAGCCATTATGTCTGCCAAAGGAGATCATTGTTGGTAGGGAATCTGCAGAGATATCAGTGGGAATCACTCTCTTGGGGACTGGGGAATCATTCTTTTGAGGATTGTCATACCCCAAAAGGCAGGGGGTATATATTACACCTGTTTACGTTTAGATGAAAACCACATGCAGAGTCTCTTAATATTCTTTTCTTTCCCTTTGCATTATGCATTTATTTTTCTGCTAAAGCATTTTCAGTGTGCTTTAAGCAGGCTCCTGGGAGTTGCTTCTGTCAAACCACAGCCCTGGGTGCACAGGGGATGGAGCAGTCAGAAACTGACCAAATGGTGCCAGTGTACAGCAGTTCAACTGCAGGGAAGTGATGGGGGCATCATAGCTGTGGACCTGGAAAAAGCAAAGCCAGAAGAAAGGACTAGAAGTTTACCTAGTCTGGAGCTCAACACAGTTATGGAAAGAGCATATATCATTAGTTATTTCTCTGCAGGTCCAAAGGTTTCTCTCCAGTTCGGGACGAAAATACTAGTTTTAGCCACAAGACATGTATACAACAAAATGTAACTATAGATAAAAAACTTGCAGCTTTCACTCCTGAATCAGTCTGTCTTTTGCAGTCTCTGAGAAAGGATTTGCTTTTAATTTCTCATAAGATTACAAAACAGGTGATAGATTTTATTATCCATTCTCCCCTGCAACTAATTTGAACATGAATGAATCAAATATGTTGAGAGAATATACAGTGGATGAGTATCTTCATAATTATTTGGAGAGTATCTCAACTCCCTTACAGGCACTGCTTTGTTCCCTTGATAAAACGGCTGTTTCGTGAGGCACAGGATGATGCCCACAGAACAAGCAGCTGTATAATTACTCTTCATGGAACAAGGTGTTTGCCAGCTCCTGAGCTTGTTGCTATTCACTGAGATGTGTGTGCTCTCCCCATAATATTCTTCTCTTTCTAATCCCGTTGTAATTCAGTAAATGCTGCTTGATGCCGTATCTCAGAAGGACTGTGAAATACACTGCTCTTTCTCAGAGAGCAGCGAGGAACCTAGGAGTTACTTCAGGCAAGACGACTCACATCCATTCCATCCCAAACTTGTTAACCTTAAAATGCACCTGGCTTAGTGTTGGGCATCAACTTGCAAAGCAACAAGTTCTAATACAGTCTCTCTGAATTTACTGCATTTTTTTGTTCTTTCTACTGGCTCCACAACTTGGTTACTCTCGCTTCCTCTCACCTGAAGCTTAATTTTCTGTGTGCTTCCATACGTTCTGTTTCCTGAGGTTTCGAAAGTTGGTTTTGAGCTTTTTTCCAAGACTGCTGCTGAGTGTGACTTTCTCTCCACTTGAAGACACTTCTTTTCAAGCTTTGTCCAGGAGCAAAGTGAACAGACTGAATTAATGCAAGTGGTAGAAAGTCCCAGGCAGCTGCTGGAAAGGGTTTACGCTGTGTAGGGGAGTCTGAGACCTGCCTGAGAGGCTGACTCATGGAGGCCAGCTTAGCTTAAGAAATTAGAGAAGCAGAGGATATCACCCAACTAAAAATTGTAAGAGGGACACAGTGACCAACAGAAGGTAAAATACATTAAAAGCAGAAAAAAAAATCCCAAAACAACAAAACCCCACAAAAAAACAACAAAAGACCAGTACACAGATGGGGGAAGCAGGAAAATATTAGGGGACAGAATCATTATTTCTGAAGTTTTCTCACATCAATTCTAACAAAGAAGTCCTGATAGCTCAGTCTCTTTCTCAATCAGAAATGAATGTATGTCAGTCCAATGCAAACTCCAGAGGTTCTTTCCCTTTTTTCTTCAGTACAGAATACAACATGATCTGTTTTATTTTTTACTTTGGTCAGTTCTTTGTTCTCATCAGTGATGGGACCGTGCATTGAGTTCGTCACTATGAAAAGTCTCAGCTATCTGGTGATAATCTGTGGGGAACAGTGATACTAGAAAACAGTTTCTCTGAGTCTGAGTCAGACCTGGGCTTGTAAAGCTGGAGTAAGTCACCCAGTACCTAGTAAATATTGTCAGGCATGGCAAGCTCTGTGCAGGAGAAGTAAGTCTGCTGGCAGACTCGTGACAAGTATTTCCTGCATTGAGTTGACAGGGTAACCTGGTAAGCCTAGGTCTAACAAAGTCCAACAAAGTCTGTAGTTGTTCATGCGTATAGACTTGGGCATCAGCAATTCTTGGTCAGAGACCTTGTTAAGCAGTTTATCTGCTGTTTCTTGCTGTACAAAGACACGCTTGGGGACCTGTCTAACTGAACTCGGGAAAGCTCTGAAGTGGGTTATTGATGCAGTGCTCTGTGAGGGACTGAAGTGTGTTTGAGAAAATTTGTTCCAACCACAAATGGCCATGTATATTTAATGTCTTCACACATCTTTTTAAAGCACTCTAAGGCAGTTGCAAAGTAACACTCACCACATTGTTTTCCACTTTGGTGAGCTTTTTTTGTTTTTTGCAAAGTACATACAAGTGTGAACAGCCTGTCTGACTGCTGAAAGGGCAGGAAACCAGAGTTTCTCATCACTGGACTTCTTAAAGCTGCTCACTCTTTCTGCCCCTCTCAATCAGTATTGCTCTTCTAGAAGCAGCCATGTTTCCTTAAGCACTGTGCATTGAACCAGAAACACCACCACCAAGGAGCAAAAAGGCAGAAAAAAAAGTTTGCATTTTTAAAAATAGGTATGTTTTGTGCAAATAAATATTGAAGGATTTCCTTCATACATTTCATTTACCAACTGGGTATTGCTTTGGACCCCTGACCATGAGTCCTCCTCGCCATTTGACAGACAACTGAAAGTCATCTGTGTCTGTCAGAGTCAGAAGTTTGTTGATTCCACGATTCTCAAATCTGTCATTTAAGGCTAATAGCAATCAGCTGCTTAACTAAGGAAAAAATCAGCAAGCTTGTGATGGCAGTATCTCTGCCATGAGAATCTAAAGATATAAACCAGACAAGGCAGAGGTACTATTTTTTAGTTACTCGGGTTGATGTATCTAAAAAAAGAGACAGGGCTTTCAGCATGCCGTGCCTTCTCGAAGTCTAAAATAGAAGCAGGAACTTTTAAAGCTAAATGTAGAATTCCATAGGAGAAACCTCAGAGTTCGCTGTGAAGGTCACTGCTACCTTTTCACTGGAGGAATTGCCTGGCTCTACTTGAAATGAGAGCTAAAATTAGCTCAGCACCATCTCAAAAGTCCAAAAATCCATGTTGTGGGCTGAGCTATCACATCCTGTTGCTAAACTTGTATTTGCAATATTTTACTTCCTTGCTGAAGGCCCACCCTTTGGCAGGTACCACAGCTTCTCTTGGCATTGCAGAGCCACAAAAACTACTTGTGTTCATGTTTTTACCTTGCTGTAAGTTCAGTTGAGCATTATCTTTCTGCATAATTTTGCATTTGCTGTAGGCTACAACTATGCACATTAGACATGAAAGTGTGATGTACTTGTTACACTACATATTCGCTGCAGTTAATCTAAGCCAATAGTAACCACTCTCAAGACTTCAAAATAACAGCCCCACAGCAAGTAATATAGAACAGTAAAGGGGATTGAGAACCCACAACTCAAACCTGCTTAAAATGTCAGTTTGAAATACCACTAAAGATTAGATAGAACTAAAGTTTCCCAAAACATTCTCTGTGCTGGACAAAATGCCTGGGTCGATTTGTAGTGTGGAACTGAGTTCTCATCTTCCCATTTGGTAGTCCTGACTTTCTCTTCGTAGTGTAGGTGTGCAGAAAAGCATCTGCTATGGTGCTGGCAGGCACACAGGTTTTTACTCCCCTGCATGTGTCCAGTCTGTGGGGTCAGTGACTGCACCCAGACAGATTCTGCATGTTCAGAGGACTTTATTTACTCTTCTAGCTAGTGGATTTAGTCATTTTGCCAGCAGGTTTTCAGTCATAGTTCTGGCTTTGTTGTACCTGTCAAATACCTTCCCATGGGTTTTTTCTTTGTACTGATGAGGAGCTTTATTCAAGGTACTGGTTTCTCTACTTAAAAAAAGCAGATGTCCATTAACTGCCTGAGATCTTTGGCCACTGCTTCAGTACACAGCTAAGCTTAGGAAAAGTACCGCACTGGCCTACCTACCTTCCCTGAGTGGCTAATGCTAATAATAGCTCCTATCAGAAAAGGATGCTAGAACTAAAAGATCAAAGTGAGTTGTGGGAAAAAAAGCTAGTGGGGATTTTCACTTTCACACCTAGCTATTTAGGGCATGCTTTTTGTTCATCTTTTCTTTTATCCATCCTGCCTTAACCACCATCTGCTCTCATTTCTTGTTAAAGCAGCCAGCAGACCAGATTTTATGTGTCTCTATTTCCTAGATACCTTAACTTTCATTAGAGGCCATTTTTCGTGTGTTTTTTTTTTTTTTTTTTTGTGACACTGACTTTATTAATGACATGCTTCAACTCTTTGGATTGGCAGTCAGCACAAGTGTAACTGCAATAAACTAAACATAGTGCCAGTCAGTTTTAAATATTTACATAAATATAGAAAGTATTCTTACCTGGAAAAGCTGTAGTGATCTATGTATAAAACACATTGGAGGTAAGAAACACTTAGAAAAACTTCTAATGTATGCAAGACAGAAAACAGTTTATTGAAAAGCATTGTTCTCAGAGGGTTTCCCCAGAGTCTCTGAACCCATGACTCTGTCATGTTGTGTCTGATGAACTATGACTTTGATGGTAACATGGTGCTAACTCTGCTTTCTACATGTTTTTGTTTAAGCCTGTTGCTTTGATATTAGAATGCTGGATAGAAGAAATCTAGGAAAGGCAATGAATGTTAGCTGGGTTTAATCTAATCCCAATGAGCAAAAGAGCACAGGATACCCTTCCTTCCCAGACAACGTGGCTTCTTCACTTGGCTTTGACAACAGCAGCTTTCAGCCCACTTTTCCTTCCTAAGCAAGGTATCTCATGCTCTGTTCAGGATTGCTTCTGGCACATCTTGCTTTGGTAGCAAAAAGCCTCCGTAGTACCTGCAGTGCTGTAAGGAAGTGCTGGCTTGTATCTAATTAACCAGTAACTCAGTTTTCTGTAGACCATCAGCTCTTCTACCTTCGACTCTAACTTCCCAGAGTTGCTCTATATCTAGGCATGTGTAAGACACGCATCACTGTCTTGCTGAGTTGGAACATTATATACAACTGTTGAGGATTAGGAATAATGGCTCGTACTCCTATCTGCCAGAAAATTTAGTTCTTTGTAGCTATTTTGTTCTACAAGCATAGTTAATTGCAGAAAGTAAGGCAACAGAAGCCTTCAATGCCCTAAATACTTGTTCTCCTCTTTTTTGCTTCATGTTTATAATATATAGTCGGAAGTGGCCTGTACATACCCCGTTACTGGCAACATGTGCACAAAAAACAGGTATGGTTGTTCTTGACAGAAAGGAGCATCATGGAGATAGATAACCTGTGACATGGGCTCTGACCTCATGTATCTCATAACTCTGTTCCTGCATTGTCTGTGTTATCTGAGCACCAGTAACACTGACTTGCTCTGTGGATTCAGGAAACTGCTTTTCTGCCCATAGAAAGAAAAGAAGTTCTTAGCCCATTTGGTAGGAAACTGTGTCCTGTCCTGCAGTAGCTGAAGACTGAAATTGGAAAGGAGAAAGGAGAGCAGGAAGGGAAACAAGCTGACTGAAGCAGTAAACTCTTTGTTCTGTTTAGAGGATTTTGACTACCCTTTGGCATTATTTCCTTTAACAAGGAGATTTTATGTTTAAGATATTTGGGCCCTGAGAAGGGCTACACAAAAAAGCGCAAAAGAATCTAGACAGTTCTTTTAGGGCACAAAACACTACTCTGATTGTTCCTCAGGTTTGAAGCCAAGTGTCTCTAATACCGGGCATGATGCTTTGCCATGACACAGATCTTTGTTCCTTCTGCATGACTGATGCAGTTGCATAATGCCCCAGTGGTCTTTTATATGGGAGGCAGGCTAATTCTGGGCATAACCATTATATCACTGGCATGCGGTATCTTAAGTCTTGGTCTCACAAAGTTCCAAGCACCTTCAACAGCATACTGAAAACCAGCACTGCTTCAGCAGATGCAGCATCTGGAAAGAGGCGCTGGCAGAACGGGTGGCCAGGGTGTCTCCCTAAGTATCTTGTGGACAGATACTCTTTGGTTAAGTGAACACCTAGGAGTGTTCACATTGCAGGCAGAGGCAGAGTGGGTGTGATTCCTACAGGACATTGCATGAAGTATTAACTTGTGTCTGTGGTCATTAGGTTAAACTGTTTCTTATGTTTCTATACATTTTACACTCTTGATTGTCCCCAGTGGATTGCAAGGAGGGCAAACAGAGGCTGTAGAGAATTTCGCTGAAGGAAATGATATATCTGACAGTATTGTCTGTGCAAACACACCCTGAACTGTTAACCCTGCAAAGTTTAACATCACAGTTTTGATCAACTTTTAGAGGTAAAAGCAAAGGCTTTAGAGCTTTTACGTCTGCAGTACTGTTAACTTTGAAGTTATCATAGTCTTTGTTTTGGTCTGGGATGTGAAACAAAAACAAGCTGTTAAAAAAACAAAATGAGAAAAATACCACAACGTACAAACTTGTGGTCTGACTTAACTCTTAGAAGCAGACACTGTATGAAGGTGTTACTGCACTTCCTGAGTGCAGGGCCTGATGCCTGAAATCAAGCTGTGAGACATTACTCACCCAGGCAGCGCAGGGAAGGAGTATGAGCCTAGTGAGGAATAAGAGAAAACAGAGCCTCTTTGACACTGTCTTCACTGGACAATGACACTTGATTGGACCTATATTATTTCCCATACTCGCTCTTTGCACTGGGGGAACACCTTTCAGAGCCAGCCAGCCTAACTGACCATGTAGGTACTCATTAAACTCCAGGAAACAGAAAGAGTTTTGTGTCTTTGTGGGCTTAATACAGGATCCTATAATCACCACAACTGCAACCCTGCCTTCCTGCTGGCCCCAGGGAACCACTGCCAAATCAGCAAGGTGGGAACAGACCTTGGCACCACCCTAGAAGGAACCAAAATCTGGCATAGCCTATGTGACCACTAGGCTAAGCACCCTCTTTTCTGCAGACTTTGCTGGGAAAACATATGATTGCCTTAAGCTCTTGGTAGTCTGCCTGCTTCTTAATTAGTGGACCACTTCAAATGAAATTGCAAAAGAGTTTGGGCCTTTGGAAACTTTGCCAAGCTTCAAACAAACGAAATGAAAATACATTAATTATATCAGAAAAAAGTGCTTTGCACTAACATTGCAGTGAGTTAGGGAGGACAAATGGTATCACACCTGTGTGTGAGGATGATCTGTGAAAGTAAAATCCTGCAAGAGAAGTGGCACACTGAAACTGCATGGCAGCGTCCGAGAAAATGGTTAGTTCTGTATCTAGTTCAACTTGTATGTGTTTTATACTTTATTTGGTGAGGCTGTCTACTACAGATACGCTACAGGCTATGAAATGAGTACTTTAATGGAAGCACAACAGCTAGAGAACAGGGAAAGCGTGGAACACAAGAGCAGAGCACTTACAGACCCATATGGGGTGTGAAAATGCTGATGTGGAGCTGGTGGGGTAGAAAAGGTTAAACTAGAAGAATGAAATGAGGGGAATGAGCTTGGAAAGAAGTCAAGAGAAATGAGAGTCAATAAGCTAAAGTTGCCGGGGCAGGGGAACCTCAATCCATCCTGCTGCTACCAGTTTGATGCTGGTACCAGCAATAGATGTCCAGAGCCTGGAGAAGAATCACAGGTCAGCAGGAGAGCACCTGAAGGGCAGCACAACGGAACTCCAGCCAGTAAGTCAGCTGCACTGGGGACTCAGCTTAAATGCCCCCATGCAAACATGCACATCATGGCAAGTAAACAAGAGGAGTTAAAGATGTGCGCTCGCCTGCAGGGCTATGATCTTACTGGCATCACAGAGATGTGGTGGGATGGCTCCTACAGCTGGAGTGTTGGAATAGAAGGATACAGGCTCTTGAGAAGGGGCAGGCAGGGGAGACGAGGAGGGGGTGTCACCCTCTGTGTCAGTGACGAGCTGGAGTGCACAGAACTCTGCCTGGGATGGATGAGGAGCCAACCGAGAGCTTACGGGTCAGGATTAAAGGGACAGCAGGGACAGGTGATGTTATAGTGGGGGTCTACAACAGGCCACCTGACCAGAAAGATCAAGTGGGTGAGGCCCTCTATGGACAGATAGGAGTAGCCTCACATTCACATGCCCTGGTCCTCATGGGGGACTTCAACCACCCCAGTATCTATCAGCAGGACAATACAGCAGGGCATTGCAATCCAAGAGGTTCCTGGAATGTGTTCGTAATAACTTTCTTCTCCAAGTGACAGAGAAGCCCACGAGGAGAGGTGCGATGCTGGACCTTGTTCTCACCAACAAGGAGGGGCTGGTGGGGAACATGAAGCTCAAGGGAAGCCTTGGCTGTAGTGACCATGAAATGGTGGAGTTCAAGATCCTTACGGCAGCGAGGAGGTTGCACAGCAAGCTCTCTACGCTAGACTTCAGGACAGCAGACTTTGGCCACTTTGGCCTCTTCAGGGATCTGCTTAGCGGAGTGCCATGGGATAAACCCCTGGAGGGAAGAACGGCCCAAGAAAGCTGATGAATATTCAAGGACCACCTCCTCCAGGCTCAGCACCGATGCATCCCAACAAAGAGGAAGTCAAGCAAAAACACCAGGAGGCCTGCAGCAAAAAGGAAGCCACCAGGGGGTGGAAGCAAGGACAGGTAGCCTGGCAGGAATACAGAGAAATTGTCTGAGAAGCCAGGGGTCAGGTTAGGAAAGCTAAAGCCTTGATAGAATTAAATCTGGCTGGGGACTTCAAGGGCAACAAGAAAAGCTTCTATAGGTACATAGGTGATAAAACAAAGACTATGGGAAAATGTGGGCCCTCTCTGGAAGGAAACAGGAGACCTGGTTACCTGGGATATGAGAAGGCTGAGGTACTCAATGACATTTTTACCTCATTCTTCACCAGCAAGTCCTCCAGCCACACTGCCCTATTAACAGACGGCAAAAGCAGGGACTGGGAGAATGAAGAACCACTGAATGTAGAAGATCAGATTTGAGACCATCAAAGGAACGTGAAGGTGCACAAGTCCATGGGACCTGATGAGGTGCATCCATGAGTCCTGAGGGAACTGGCAGATGAAGCTGCTAAGCCACTATCCATCATGTTTGAGAAGCTGTGGCAGTCTGGTGAAGTTGCCACTGACTGGAAAAGGGGAAACATAACTTCCATTTTTAAACAGGCAAAAAAGGAAGACCCGGGGAACTACAGGCCAGTCAGTCTCACCTCTGTACCTGGCAAGATCATGGACCAGATTCTCCTGGAAACTGTGCTAAGGCACATGGAAAATAAGGAGGTGATTGGTGACAGCCAACATGGCTTCACTAAGTGCAAATTGCGCTTGACAAATTTGGTGGCCTTCTATGACAGGTTTACAGCATTGGTGGATAAGGGAAGAGCAACTGATGTCATCTACCGGGACTTGAACAAAGCATTTCACACTGTCCTGCACAACATCCTTGTCTCTAAATTGGACAGACATGGATTTAACAGTGTCCTGGGTTCAGCCAGGACAGGGTTAATTTTCACCAGAAGCCAGGAGGGACACAGCAGGGCTGGCTGACCTGGCCTGGCCAAACAGAACAGAGTATTCGATACCTTGTGCCACCATGCTGGGTTCTAGTTGGGGGTAGCTGGGCGACTCGAAGGCAATTGCAGCTCGGGAGTGCATGCATGGCAGCAGGTGGTGAAAGTTGCGTTATGCATTCTGCGGGTTTGTTTTGTATATTCCCCTTATCTGTATCATTGTTGTTACTGTTCCCTTTGTTTGCTGTTCTGTTAAACTGCCCTTATCCTGACCCACCAGTTTTTTGCCTCTTTTTTCTTTCTATTCTCCTCCCTACCCCAGCGGGGGTAGACGCAGTAGAGCGACCACGTGGCCCTTCTGTTGCCAGCCACAGCTAAACTGTAACAGACAGATAGACCATTTGGTGGATAAGGAATTGGCTGGACAACTGCATGCAAAGAGTTGCAGTCAATGGCTTGATATCCAAGTGGAGACCAGTGATGAGTGGTGTTCCTGAGGGGCTGGGATTGGGACTGGCGCTGTTTAACATCTTTGTCAGTGACATGGACAGTGGGATGGAGTACACCTTCAGCAAGGTTTCCAGTGACACCAAGCTATGCGGTGCTGTCGACATGCTGGAGGGAAGGGAAGCCATTCAGAGGGACCTTGACAGGGTTGAGTGGTGGGCCTGTCCAAACCTTGTGAAGTTCAGCAAGGCCAAGTGCAAGGTCCTGCACATGGGTCAGGGAAATCCTAAACACAGATACAGGCTGGGCAGAGAAAGGATTGAGAGCAGCCCCGAGGAAAAGGACTTGGGGGTGTTGGTTGACGACAAGCTCAACACAACCTGGTGATGTGTGCTCACAGCCCTGAAAGCCAACCGTATCCTGGGCTGCATCACAAGCAGCATGGCCAGCAGGTCAAGGGAGGTGATTCTGCCCCACTGCTATGCTCTGATGACAATCCACTTGGAGTACTGTGTCCAGCTCTGGACCCCTCAGCACGGGAAAGGCATGGAGCTGTTGGAGCCAGAGGAGGCCATAAAAATGATCCGAGGGCTGGAGCACCTCTGGTGTGAGGAAAAGCTGAGATAGATAGGGCTGTTCAGCCTGGAGAAGAGAAGAGTCTGGGGGGACCTTATTGTGGTCTTGCAGTACCTGAAGGCGGCCTACAAGAAAGACAGTGTGTAGCGATAGGACAAGAGGCAATGGATTCAAACTGAAAGAAGGTAGACTAGATACAAGGAAGACATTCTTTACTGTGAAGGTGGTGAGGCACTGGAACAGACTGCCCAGAGAAGCTGTGACTGCCCCCTCCCTGGAAGTGTTCCAGGCCAGGCTGGATGGGGCTCTGAGCAACCTGGTCTGGTGGAAGGTGTCCCTGCTCATGGCAGGAGGTTGGAGCTAGGTGGTTTTTAAGGTGCCTTCCAACCCAAATCATTCTATGATTCTATGACTAAAATACAGTCAGATTAGCAATAGTTTCTCCAGACGTAACTACTCTCTCCTCTGACAGGTCGCAAAGGATTGTGAAGCACTTTGTGCAAAAGTCACTTTTTTAATAACACATTTTGTATAGGGTGATGTTTTAGAAACAAGTTGCATGTTTTTTATCACCCATATATGTTGCTGTGTATTCCAGTGACAGTGCTATTTGTGCGGCTCTTTAGTTTGTCCCATCTTTAAGTAGGACACGCTTCTTTTCCGACAAACTGTTATAACTTCGTTTCAGCAGCTGAGGGCACTCCATGACCGGGTAAGTGGGAAACACGGTCGTGCCAACCGCTAACCTGAGGCAGGAGAGCAGGAGTTTTCATGGCGGAAAGCAAGCCGTGAGGGTGGCCAGGTGAAAGGCCAGCTCTGCCTGTCAAACCAGCATGAGCCCAGTACGGACTGCAGGGCTACCGGCGCGTGTGACTGTGCGAGCGTAGTGAATCGGCTCAGACTGGCATACTGGTGGTGGAAAAGCGTATTAGTGGCACTGTAGGAAGGAGGTTCAGTTGTGAGACAGTCCAGAGGCCAGGAAGGTGTCACTGATACTGGTTTCACATAAAGACTTTGTTGCCCTGGCAAAATCACAGCCATGAACACAGTGCCAAGGCTCTGTAATATGCAAGGAGTTCTAGTTCCAGGACTTAATGCACTTCTTTCTGGAAATTTAAGCCTTCAGACAACTCTTTTTCCCAATGCTAGGGTAAGAACAAGCAGTTGCTGCCAAGACCTTCTTCCCATAAGCCTGTAATTAGGCCACTTATGACTCTGTCAAATTCCCATTCCTCATCTGACCCAGGGATTTATGCACACCCAGGCTTCCCAGATCCTTAATAATCAGGCTTTTATGAAAAAGCTGTACACTTGTATCAAAATGAAGCTTTAGGGATAAGGGATTACTTTTTTTTCTGGAGCCAGAGACAGAAGGCACATCTGAAGCCTGAGTTCAGGCTACATTTGCCCTCTTTCTTGGCAGGGTCACTGCAGTGCTGCATACCGATCCAGCTACAAAGCTGCTGCTATCTTAGCTAGCTTGCAAAAGAGCTTCTTGTGCAGGCTGCAGGTACACTTGAGCACTCTGCTGATGTAACTTGGAAGAAAAAGTGGGAGATTACAGGGCACTGGTTGGGATGGTTTTCCTCTTGCAAGACATGAAACGGTCACTTTCAAGCCTTTACATTCATGTTACTTTACCTAAGAGAACAGTTTTGGAAGGAAAAAGTTAACTATATTAATCTCAAAATATCCAGTAGCTCTCCACAGAAGCTAAGAAATGTAAGTAAAGTAAGTGTAAAAAATGTAAGTGCCAGCACATAAGATCTTAGAGGCCTCAAGTTTGAACTTAGTACCTACAGCTAAAGTTACCTGATGAGTTGTGCATCTTTGGACTTAGAAGACAGGGCAGAACTTGCAAGAGAGTGGAAAGACTGGAGAAGAGGAAAGATGCAGCAGCAGTTTCAGAGGCAGAAAGGGCAGAAACACAATTCATCATTGACTTTAAGAATGCTGTCAAAAATTCTTATTCTTGCAACTGCTTTTCCTTCGTAAAACCTCGCAATGAATAGTAGGATAAAACTGACACCTTGAGGTAAGTGTTAGGTAAATGCTACCTGTGCCAAAGTGGGAGAAGCAATCTTAGAGTAACTGAACAGGCTGCACGGGGCAGTCCAGCAGCCTCACGGCCTTTTGCACCTCAGAGGGAACACAGCTTAAGGACCTTGCTTCCGGAAAGTATGTGAGAAAAAATAGTCCTAGCCTTTCTCAGCAGAACACTTTGTATATTCAACTTTAAGCACGTGCTTGTGTCCTCTTAAAGTCAAGCTTAACAATCTCCCCTAAACTTTTACCAGACAAAGCCTGTTTTTTCTCCAGTTTGCTTTTTACTATGCGTAGTACCACTTCTTTCCAGCGGAGGGAAAACGTGCACGCCTTATGCTGCTTGTTTTCCCCTTTCCCCCTACGCCTTCCAGCACAGCGGTCCAAAGCAACATACTGGCAGAAATCAAAGCATTAAGAAATCACGTTTACATTAAGTAACCTGTTTTGCAGTAACGGATGTGAATTTGGAGAAAGTTAAATTGCATGAGGGAAACAATATTCGCCCAGGAAGCCAATGCTTGTGTGGCTAAGGGGTGAGTGGGCACAGAACTGAGTGCAGTCTTTGTATCCCAATTTTTCCCTCTTCTTGTTTTTAGCCCTGTCCCTATGTTTAGTCACTAGTAATACTAACAGAACTTGACTAGACTTTGCGGAGCGAAGTTGGAAGACACCTGCATGCAGGAGCACGTGTCCAGTAAAAAACCATGGATGCGCAGGAGCAGAGCGTAGACCATCCAATATGTTTGACACTTGAGCACTGCTACCTTCATAATGCAATACTTACGTAGGGAAACTTAAATATTGTTGTCCTGCACTTCTGCTGTTTTGGGGGAGGGCGGTTGTCTGATAAAACTTGCAGACTGTTGACACTGTAAAATATTTTGCTGTTATTTTAAGATGTGAAATGAGGGATGTTCAGGAACTGATACCTAAATCGTTTATACCGTTACATGCTCTGAGAGTCATTTGTGTTAAATGAACTAGACCTTTATTTTTACCTGCAATGAAAGAGGGCAAAAGTATCCCTAGGGTGTGTGGACAAGCAAACCATACTTCAGAAATCTGTAACAAACCAAGGAAGTAATGAACTGCAACATTTTTCTATCTTCAGACTGTGAGAAATGCGAAACTATTTCAAAACTTTCCTCCCGTACACACACTTCACTCTTCAACGATTGTGTGTACTCCAACATCTAGACCAGAGGTCCTGGACCACCATTGCCTTCAGGGGTCTTCAAAATCAGTTCATGTGCATTTGGTAGGTTTAAGGAAATGTTTCCGTTTGTGAAAGTCACATTTCTAGGGCTGACTGTTGTCGGAGAGCTCTGAGCCGCGTCAGCAGGCACGGGGCTGTCTCACCAGCAGAGTTCGTTGCCCGGTGTGAGGGTGCTGACACAGCGGAGGGCAGCCAGGCTCCTCGGCACCGCGGCACGCACCCCAGTGACTTGCGCTGCCCAGGAAAGCGCTCGGCCCCCAGCTCCGCGCTGAGACGAAAGCCGGGCACCGTCTCTGCGCTGTGGCGGAGCTGCTCAGGCGCAGGTGGGCAACACCCCGTCCTCCCCTCCGGCGCAGCCGCGGACACTCGCCAGGCGGCTGGCGGGCTGCGCCGCCGGCGGCCCACCGGAGCCTCCCGCCGCCCCACCGGCAGCGGCAGTCGGGCCCGCAGAAAACGCCCGGTGCCGCCGCTCCGCTCGTCGAGCTCCCGCCCGGGGCCGGCGCCGGGCAGACCAGCCACCGCCGCTGCAGGCGGCCCCACAGCTGCGCGGCCCGGCTGCCCCAGGGAGCGAGCGCGCGCCGACCACCGGCCCGCCGACCCGCCCCGCTCCAACGGCCGCCCACCGCCGGGCAGCGCGGCCCAGCGCACCCCCGCGCCCCTCGGGCCGCCCCAGGGCCGGGCCAAGCCGGGCGGGCGGAGCGGGGCCTCGCCAGGGGCCGGCCCGCAGCGCCGGGGCGGAGCCGCCGCCCGCCATATAAGCGAGGAGCCGGGGCACTGCTCGGTGTCGGGAGCGCGTTGGGAGCGGGGCGGCGGGGCAACACCGGGCGGGCAGGCAGGCAGGCAGGCAGGCAGGCAGGCAGGCAGGCAGGCAGGCAGGCAGGCAGGCAGGCAGGACGGAGCCGGCGAGGCGCGGTGATGGAGCTGCTGCGAACCATCGCCTACCCTCCGGGCGGCGGCGGCGGTGCCAAGGGCTGCGAGGCGGCGCTGGGCAGAGCGGCCGGCGGCGAGCCGCGGAGGAAGAAGGCGGAGGAGCCGCCGCACCAGCACGCCCACCCCGCCGCCGAGGTCTCCCGGATTATAACCGATCCCACGACGGGCAGGCGCTACTGCCGCGGCAAGGTGCTCGGAAAGGTAATGGCCGCGGCGGACTCCCTGCCCTCCCGGGGCGGCGGCCGGTGTGCGGCGGGCCGGCCGCCTGCCCCGCTCGGCGGGGTGAGGCGAGGCGCGGTGCGGCGGTGCGGGCGGTGCGTGAGGCGCCGGGTCTGCCCTGCCCCGGTGCGAGCACCCGGCCCGTCCCCGGCGCGTCTCGGCGGCTGAAGACGGGAGGGATGGTGCCCGCAGCTGGGGCGAGCCCGCGGGAACGGCCGCGGTGTGGCTGGCGGGGTCGGCGGGAGCCGCGCCGGGAGCCTTCGGAGGGGCGATGGGCCCGAGGAGCGGGGGGAGCTGCGCTCCGCGGATGATGCCGTGAGCGGGTGGATAGCGAAGTGTGGGACTCCTTTCGTCCCTGCCCTAACCGCGTCCTTCTCCTTGTGTGTCTCCCTAGGGTGGATTCGCCAAGTGTTACGAGATGACAGATCTGACGACAAATAAAGTTTATGCTGCAAAAATCATTCCTCACAGCAGAGTAGCAAAACCTCATCAAAGAGAAAAGGTGCGTGTGCGCGAGTGACTTCTTGTTTGGGTTTTTTTTCCCCCTCAGACTCTCTTTGTGTGCTGGATTGCCCAGCCCTTTTCCTGAAATGCTTCTGATAGCGCTGTCTGCTCAGCCTGGTGGATGCTAGGCTAACAACGCTTCTCCCCCTCCACCCCCCTTGTCTCTTCAGATTGATAAGGAGATTGAGCTGCACAGAATGCTTAATCATAGACATGTTGTGCAGTTTTACCACTACTTTGAAGACAGAGAGAACATTTACATTCTTCTGGAGTACTGCAGTAGAAGGGTGAGCATCAGCTGGGAGAAATCCAGTATTTACTTATCTGGAATCTGCAACTAATTTAAATGTGTGATATGTAAAAGGTATTTTTTTTTTTTGTGGCTTCTTTAGTTATCATTTCTCACTACATTGGCTTACATTTTCTTAAGGTGAATCTTGTCCGTGAATGTTCAGTGACGTGTTTGCCTTTGTTTTTCTGCCTCTGCAGTCAATGGCTCACATCTTAAAAGCGAGGAAGGTATTGACAGAACCAGAAGTGCGATACTACCTCAGGCAAATTGTGTCAGGGCTCAAGTATCTTCATGAACAGGAAATCTTGCACAGGGATCTTAAACTTGGTAAGTTCTGCACCTCACTGACTTCAAAACACACTCCTCCAACGCCATAAGCACTGTACCACTTTGCACTTGTATGGTGATAGCTTAATTAATAGAATCAGCTCAGTCTGTCTTCACAGTGGAAAATGGGAATGCTTAAGGGATGACATTAAGCATTCCTACTTAAAAAAAAAAAAAAAAATCTTGGCTAGCTTCTGGCTTTAAACAAGTATGACTCAGCACCTGTGGCAAATGCATTCCTACCTTGCAAGAAAAGGACTAACTGGAATTTCTGTCTGCTAGGTAACTTCTTCATTAATGAGAACATGGAACTGAAACTGGGTGACTTCGGCTTGGCAGCTAGGCTGGAACCACTGGAGCACAGGAGGAGGTAGGAGCATCAACAAATGTAAAGTCTAGTAGTAAATGAAACCAAATTCATGAAGAAATGAGAAATCCTGTTCCATAGCAAAAGCTAATTGCTTCTGCGACTGAGCTTTGCTCTTCTAGAAAACAGGCTATCATGCTATGTCTTTGGGTTTCCTCTGAGCATTTGAATGATAGCAAATGCTAGAGGCAGGGTACCTGACTGGCGAATAGAGCGGATGTGGGTCTGCTGTTCCTGCAGCATGAAGACACCATGAATCGTATCTGCACTATTAATGTTCATACAGCTCCTCTTTAGGAGTTCTTGTCTGCACTTGAGAGGAAAACCTGCCGTATGAAAAATAGCTTCTCTCCTCTATCTGAAATGCTAACCATCTCTGTGGCTTCTTTGATTTGCAGAACAATATGTGGAACACCAAATTACCTTTCTCCAGAAGTCCTGAACAAACAAGGGCATGGCTGTGAATCTGACATCTGGGCCTTAGGCTGTGTAATGTAAGTACTTCACCGCCTTTGAAATGAAATAGTTCTGTTGCTGGCTTAGTCTTTTAAGAGTTCAAAGGGGATGCAGCACTGCATCAGTTTGCAGCCCTTTATACATGTCTAGCCCCAGTGCAGAAATTCTCCTTTGTGTTAGGAGACCAACAAAGCCTTTTTCAGTAGTTGTAGATAAGTGTTGTGGACACGTGAAATGAATAGAATTGGTTTCCTTTGTGTTTAAACAGGTATACAATGCTGTTGGGAAGACCCCCGTTTGAGACCACAAATCTTAAAGAAACATACAGATGTATAAGGGAAGCAAGATACAGCCTGCCTTCATCTCTCTTGGCACCTGCAAAGCACTTAATAGCTAGCATGTTGTCAAAAAATCCTGAAGATCGGCCCAGTTTAGATGAAATAATTCAACATGAATTTTTTGTACAGGTTTGTACTGCCTAGTGCTCTGGTTGGAAAAAATATCCACCCTAAAAATGAACTTTGGTGTAAAAATTATTTTTTTAATCTCATTTTCACAGGGCTTTACACCCGACAGACTTTCTGCTAGCTGTTGTCACACCATTCCCGACTTCCATTTGTCAAGTCCTGCTAAAAATTTCTTCAAAAAAGCGGCTGCTGCTCTCTTTGGTGGTAAAAAGGATAAAGCCAGATACTTCGACACACATAGTAAGTGGACTGCAGCTCTACTTGGAACTTGTCTTTGTGCCATCAGTGTCATACTAGTAATGTACAGCCATGAGATAGCAACAGAGCACTTGTATTTATGTCTCAGAGCTTCCCTGGGTTAGTTTTTACCTCTTTAGCAGGACGTGTAGATGATAGCCTGCAACTTATGCCAACTTACATAAGTAAATGTTTTTTATGGCGTACTGAGAATCTATATTAGCTATCTGTTGGTCTGTAATGTCTATTAAAGTTCAGTGTCTTAGTGATCTGTGTGTGATGGCACCACTGTTCTGGGAGACTATGGCATGTTGTAAGGGAGCTACTGGAGGAAGACAGTGTGCTTTCTGCACCTGACTTGTTAGGCTTTCTGTAATCGAACAGCTCTTCCAGATGCTGTGTTAAGTATTTTTTTCTGATATTACAGACAGACTAGCTAAAGAAGATGAAGAAATATACAAGCTGAGGCATGATTTGAAGAAGACATCGATAACCCAGCAGCCCCACAAACACAGAACAGATGAGGTAAATGCAGGTGCAGTTCAATCCAAATCCAATAACAGTTGGGTGGAGTAGCTATAATTAAATTATATTTGACTTGGATATTAGAGCCAGGGCTGTACACAGCATAATCAGGCTTAAATGATTAGCAGAGTTGCTTTAAGAGGGCTTTACCAAGCTTCACCAAGGTATGGTTGCCTTTGTAGGGAGACTATCAATTTTGGCTTTTGAGTAATTACAGTATCTGCCTAGACTCCATTGTAGTCTGTGTAGTAACTTGTCTGCCAGGTGCTCTTTCTCAATATCCCAAATACAGGGCTTCAGTTCATGATTAACTAGGACTTCTTCAAGAATAAGTTGCTGAGATCTAACTCTCACCATTTGGTGTTCAGACCTGTCCCCACCTATTGTGTTGCTAGCACAGGAGAGTAGAGGGCTAATTATTAGTGTGTAAAATGCAAGTTGAAGCTCTAAACAATGGAAAGAGCGGGCATGCTTCTTTTAGCTCAGTCTAACAGTGTCTCTCTCTAAGTGCTGGAAACACTAATGCCAGTTTTGCTAGAACTTATTTGTTTAGAGACAGAGGAGCCATGCCAAACTTATGTATAAGCCTTGGCCTGTGTTATATTTGATGTTTAAATGTCCGATATCTCTTCTAGGAGATCCAGCCTCTTATCACAACCGTAGTGAAGCCAGGAGCGTTACCAGAAACTAAGCAGATTGGAGACTCTATTCGGATGATAGTCAGAGGAACTTTGGGAAGCTGCAGCAGCAGCAGTGAATGTAAGTGCAGCAAAATATAATCTCAAATTCTAAATCCCACCATTGCTTTCTTTGTGTGTCAGAAGCTTGAAACGAGCAGCTGCTTTCCTCCCCAGCCTCTATTTTTGATGTTTTAAATTTTACAACCAATATTTTGGAGGAATTAAAACTGCAGAGCCATAAAGACTAAACTACTTAAAATTACAGTCTAGATAACTGAAAGCTTTAGAACTGAAGCCTGCTCTATGTGCTCTTGTCAGTCTGAATAATCTGTCTCTTTCAGGCCTGGAAGACAGTACCATGGGAAGTGTTGCTGATACAGTTGCAAGGGTATTGCGAGGATGTCTTGAGAACATGCCAGAAGCAGACAGCATTCCCAAAGAACAGCTGACAGCATCCTTCCAGTGGGTTACAAAGTGGGTGGACTATTCTAACAAGTATGGCTTTGGGTACCAGCTGTCAGATCACACTGTTGGTGTCCTTTTCAACAATGGGGCACATATGAGCCTTCTGCCAGACAAAAAGTAAGAATGATTACAAAACCAGCAACTTGATAAGGCAGTTTGAACCTGAAATGCTTTTTTCTCGTCTCTAACCTCCTTGCTTTCTTTCACGTCTTACAGGACAGTCCACTACTATGCTGAGCTCGGTCAGTGCTCTGTCTTCCCAGCCACAGAGGCTCCTGAACAGTTCATTAGCCAAGTAACTGTACTGAAGTATTTCTCACACTACATGGAAGAGAACCTCATGGACGTAAGTTCAGCACCTTCTGGATCTTGAGCTGTAAAAGTGTGCTAAATGTGAACTGAGTGCTTAACATAGTGTCTGCTCCCTTTCCTAGGGAGGAGATTTGCCCAGCGTAACAGATGTACGGAGGCCCAGGCTTTACCTCTTACAGTGGCTGAAATCTGATAAAGCATTAATGATGCTCTTCAATGATGGCACGTTTCAGGTAAGTTTGGCAGCATCACTGGAAAAAGTGTTTTTAAAATACTTCTTTGCAATAAAACTAGATAAGTGGCAGGAACTGAGAGGAGAAAGTATATAAACAGGAACTGTCTTCCTTTTTTTGCAGGTGAACTTCTATCACGATCACACGAAAATTATCATTTGCAATCAGAGTGAGGAGTATCTCCTTACCTACATCAATGAAGAGAGGATATCCACAACGTTTCGTCTGACAGCTCTTCTGATTTCTGGATGCTCATTGGAACTAAAACGCAGAATGGAATATGCTCTAAACATGCTGCTGCAGCGATGCAACTGAAGGGACTGACCCCGTTAAACCAAATGGACCCTCTTGTTCACTGTGAAATCTACAGTGGAGGTGGTGGAGCAACTAGTATGTTGATGGTGGATGTGTGGTGGTACGAAAACTTGACTGACCTAGTGTGCTGGGCACACATCTGTTAGATGGAAGCCTAAAACTACTGTTGGACTAATGGTGTGACAAGGAGCTCTTCGGACCGTAGTTTTGCTTGCTTCATGTGTGTGTTAAAGATACTTTTGACTTGAGCTCTGAGCAGAGTGTGACTGCTTGCTCTTTAAGAGTGCATTTCTGATGGAGTTAAACTGTGAATATGCATCTGGAAAGGGAGGGAAGGGAGAGCTCTGTTGTTGGGGATTACTTGTAATAAGCAGCTTCTGGCTGCTTAACTGTGAACTATGGCCATACTCTTTTTTTTTTCTTATTTTTCATAAATACCCACACTTGTGGCTGGCAAAGTGCATTCCTTGTTAATAATTTTTTTTATTTATTACAGCCTAAAGTGAAGTATTTATTATACAATGTGTTTTTTTGGACCTTGGCATTTTAAAAATAAATCTGTTGCCGATAAAGAGAATAGAAAACTGAAGCATTATTACCTGTTTTTTTGCAGTACAACTTAACATGTTTAGCTTGCACTCTTGTAGGTCTGCTTTCCTTATGCCATGTTTAAGTCTGCTACAGGTCAAGATATGAATGCCAGGCTCAAACACTGAGCAGTTTATCTGTGTCAATGCATACTTATGAGCACCACTATACTGCTGCTAATTATAGCAGCAACCCTAAAGCAACTGCTGAAGGAGCTTGTAGAGTAATGATGTAGGCTTTGACCCTTGGTTACTGTCCTAGGGTCTAAAAATGAAAGTATGGGTATTTTCAAGGTACTCCATCCCAGAATTAGTATTGATGTTTTACACTGAGTGAAAAGAACTCCTTACTTCTGGATGATACTCAGTGTATAGTAGCTATGATAGTGAGCTGTATAACCTTCCTCCTCTTACTTGCTGTGGAATCATTGCTCTTAGTCACCAAGGGACTGAAGTATCCTGATACCTCACAGGCAGAATGAACTGTCCATACCTGTCACTGCCCCTCTGTTACGCTTTATTGTGTGTGTCCTTCTGCCCTTGGTTAAATGATACCCTAAATAAAGTAAAATCAAAATGGTGAGAAGATTAAAGGCTGACTTAGTCCAGCTTTGGGTTTATTCTACCAAGTTGATAACATTAGAGAAGCACAAGTGTTATTAAGAGTAGATACTATATAGGGTATGCTGTAAGTTCTCTAGGAAGTAGCTCAAAACAGCAGAGGACAGTCTAGGGATGACCTGCTGCTTAGTGCAATGCCACTGCTAGTAACTGTAGATTTACTAGAGCAATTGCTTTTCTGAACTGAAGGCAATGTCATTTGTCAGTTAAGCTCAGCAAATAGGATTATTTAGAACTCATGACTCAGCACAGGTGGGAACATCTACTTATGGGTTGGGCTTATTTCTCCCTAGATATTAGATAGCACCTGGACCTATGTAAACACATAGCGGTCTTAAGCAACTGTTCAACTGTTCTGATGCAGCAGAAAGCAGTAGTTCAACTGCTTATTTGGATTAATTTTTGTATAACTGAATGAAGTCTGTTCTGAAAGACAGACCTCAGTTATCAGTGTTCCAATCAAAGCAGCCGAATGCAAGGTGAAGGCAGTGTAATAAAGTGCAGGCTAAACAAAGTACAGATGTCAACCCAAAATAGCAAGCAGAGGAAGTATGTCTGGTTTGCTTCATCTTGCAGCAAGTGTGTATAAGTGTGATTGTTTTGCTTGTATTGAATACCAAGCATTAGGTAAAATTTATTTACTTCTCAAGTCTAGACAAGAAGACCTAATTGACTTCTTCAGATGGATTCATTAATGTAACTCTAGGCAGTTCAGTGAAGTTAAATATATGCTTGCTATAGTGAGAAGAATTCAGCTTCCCAGCTGTCTACTTTCTTCAAGGGATAATGATTGATTTTATTCCTGGGAGGCCACGAGTGACTTTATTCTGCTGCACAAATACAGCCACTGTTGAGCCCTTTTCTCTTACAAAGTAAGATCTCACTTCATGACACCAATAAGCATACAGTTTGTGTGTATTTGAAACACAAAAATTACTCGAGCTAAAGTACTTCTTCAAATGGAAAAACAGTTCTTTGACCATCTATGTGCTAGAAAAAGTATGAATCTTTGCTTCAGCTGCGATAATATTTTTGAGTGTCAAAATCATATTTCTATGGCTGAAATTCAGGCTGGTGTAAGCAAAGAAACTGACCTCAAGAGCAGAATGTTTAAAAGTGCATGTAAAGGCCCCAAATACTATTCTAGGATGCTAGTTGGTTGTGGACAGTTGTAATGTGCCTCACTCAAATACAGCGAAGTGAATTAGTTATTTGTATGCAATGTGTATGTGTGGTACCAGGATGCTTGGTGCTTTCTAAATCATTGTTTATCTTTCTGGTTAGTGCTCTGTATCCTTACCTCACTTTCTGTTTTCATATTGCAAAATAAGAGAGGTGTTTAGATCAGGTTAAGGAGAAATACCCATTTCAGAGTACGCTACCTTTGCCCTAGTCCCTCAGCCCAAGGAGGGAAAGCTACTGTAAAATTTGCAATTTAAGAACTTGCATCTGGAGCAAAGGTTCTGAAATTCTTTCCCAGGGTGTATCCTGTCTTAAATAAGGCACTGTAGTGCACTAATTGATCTCCTTTACCCAATCATGTATCATCGCTGTTGTAACTCTGCATATGGGAAGATTAATACTAGAAAAGTACTTGTCCACTCCTCTATATAACAAATGTCTTACCTCCTCTATGGATTTTGTGCTTGTCAGGCAGTGATCCTAATCTTTCTATTGAAAACAAGAGCAAACACAGCATAAGACTGTAGCTTAGGAGCATATGTACTTGGATGAAAATGTGGGGATTAAAGGATCAGGTGAAAGTTGGCACACTGGTTTCTCAGGTGGGAGTGGTGGACACAGGAAATAACATTGCCAAGAAAAAAATATCTCTTACACTCTTATCAAAACATCTTTTTCTAATCTTAAAATATGTTTTTGCAAATAGACATATTTATTTGTACAACACACTGCGCTAACCTGCCAGTAGCAAAACAAGTCAAGGAAATGATTCAAATAGGTCATGCTTCAACATTAACAATATTACCCAGTGATGCCCCTAGTCATTCAAGTGTTCTAGGGCATTCTGTAATCCATTTAAGCTGTTCTGAAATTATCCCATTTCATTAAATCACTACATATACTGTATAGGAGAAAATAAAAATTGAGAGTTTGGGTTATATGCTGCTCTGCAATATTGAACAAACTTTCTGACATTGTCCAAGCTATTTAGGAAACTAGAAAAAGATTAAATTACTTAAAACTATTTCATTATTTCTGAAAATAGTCAGATTGGAGAATGATCCTTCAGCTACCCGTTAATAGCTGCAAATTTCCTGCCTGATTAGATGGATTCTAAACATAAACGTGAATTTAAAAAGAAAAAATTCTAAGTTCTTATAGGTAATTATGAACCCCCAACTAGAATCATGTATGGCATAGACCATAGCTTTTTTCTTTTGGTCTGTTTTTATACTCTATACCTTATTAACATGAATAGTGGCAGAGATGTCTTTGGATGAATTGCCACAATGCTAGACCAATCCATAAAAATTAAGAGGTTAAACTCCATTTAAATATACAGTACTGGAAACAAATATCATGGTTCATCAGTGTCTGGAAATTAGTATAATAGAATGTAAGGATTTAATCTCTGGGATTTATCTGTGTAAATTAGCTTCAGTATGTAAATGAAACTGATTTGAAAGATTCTGTCTACTGACACAGAATTAGGATAAGCTTGAAACTTGCTTTTTTTTTTTTCTCTCTACTGTGAAATCATGGGGAAAACAACATTTTACACTGCCCATATCATGTAGATGTGATCTGCACAGGAGTGAGCTGTTGTCGTGATTTACTGCTCTTTCGTACTTACTATTTGAAGACAAGCCTTAAACTGTCATAATGGGAACATAAAAGATGTAACATAATCAACAGTACCTTACACAGAGGCATTATTGGTACGAAACTGACCCAGGTAAGGAGTTACTAAACACTTTTTCTTCAGAGGCTGAAAAGCAGTAAGGTACTTTACAGTTGCCTCCATGAAGGAGGCTGCTTTCTTTTGTAGCAGGCCAGAAACGAAGATTACTCCATGCTTTGCTTCCCTTACTTATCTTGAATGATCATGAAAATGACTGCTTATTTTCCATTGATAACTTTGAAAGTCAGATAAGGACAGCGTGGAACAAGTATGCTCTGTGAATGAGTGGGTGGGTGGGTGCCTCTCTATACCCTGAGAATCTGAGGCAGAGGCCAACAAAAGAACCTGGAGGGAACCGGTAGTCAGCCCAGAGCCCTAAACATGCACGATACTCCCTTCCTCCTTACCAGCCCTTCCCAATGACTTCAGCATGACTTCCGTGGTCTTCCTACCAGAGAACAATCCCGATCTCTCTACTGACCTGTTAGACTAAGTCCAGAGAAATACTTGTATTCTGACTGTGGATATTGAATGTATAAATAATGCAGATTAAAATTCTTTTTAATTCAATCACTTTCTTAAAAAAAAAAATAAAGTTAGATACTTGCTCTACAACATATTCAGTGCTTTACTACCAGTGTTAGTAGAGGTCTCAGCTAATTCTGTTTCCCTTCCTGGAGATCTCATTTCTACCCTCCCTCTGATTTTCTGTTCTTTTTTCTCAAGATCCCACCCTGGAGAATAAACCCCAGCTCATTTTAATTATTTACCTGGATTTAAGATCTTTGGGGCTGATAACCTATCACACAGCTAGGTCTTTCTAGACAAAAATTACTCCAAAAGTGCTATAGGAATTCAAATAACCTGTTTAGATCCTGGTCATCATGGACATCATTCCTGTGGACTATTCTTCTGAAGGACTCAGCTTACAATATTTCATGTCAAATGACAACCACACCAGCAGTGTCAACAAGAAGAATTAAAGAAGCTTTGGGGAACCTTTTCAATCTTACTGCATACTCATGAAGACCTCATCTGCTCACACTCATGTTTCAATCACTGATTTCACAGACACAAGCATTAGAATCAAATTAATAGGTAAAATCTGACAATTCACAAATATTCTACACACATGAAATTTTCTGCTCTTACAAGTAGCCTCTGTAATTTATAAGTTGTGGTGACAAGGCTTTTTTTCCTTCTTTATTATAAAAAAGATGTTGAAAAGTTCAAAGGAGGTTTATGGGTTTGAACTGGCATTCACTGGAGGGGAAAAAGAGACAGGGCTTTTGTAGTGGGATTCTGGCTCCAGTGGATGAAGACTGCTGGTTCTGATGGGAGGAGATGGGGGAAGTATAGTGTGTTATAAAGTAGGCAGAGGAGGTTAGTCAGTGAGAGTGGAAGAAACAAAGTAAAGTGATGCCATCAAAGCAAGTTTAATCTTCTAAGGAAAAGCAATTTGCTTATCATCCTCCAGGCCGTCTTCTCATTCCTGCCATCACAGTAAGTCATGGATAGCTGCAGTAAAAAATGCATGAGAGGTACAAGAAGTCAATAGAACTGGAAAGGCTGGACTTTTTAGTACAGGGATCCAAGGCAGCTGAGACAAGTTCATTCTAATTTAAATGCCTTTTATTATATATTATCATAGGCTGCAACAGCTGTTTATGGTGTTTTACATAGAAAGCAAAAAAAAGCTGGCCTGATTTTCAGAAGCCACAACCTCTGTTAGTACTGAGCGCCTTTGGTAATGAAAGGGGATGGTTTCTGCTTACAGTCAAGGATAGATCTCTCTTCACAGGACACAGGTCTCCCAGAGGGGTTGTGGAGTCTCCTTCTCTGGAGATATTCAAGACCCGCCTGGACGAGGTCCTGTGCAGCCTGCTGTAGGTGACCCTGCTTCGGCAGGGGGGTTGGACTAAATGACCCACAGAGGTCCCTTCCAACCCCTAACACTCTGTGATTCTGTGGTAGTGTCAGGCAGGGGTTATGGAAAGGGAAAGGTACACAGGGTGATTACAGGATTATTCAGTAGTATATGATGCTGTTTCTGTGTCTCTAAGCATTTACACTGAGCTTTTCATCCTCACATTTGATCACCTCCGCATCATGTCAGTTCCTTCTTGTTATTGTTAATTATAAACAATTAGAGGTTAACTTGGGAGGGTGAGTCATGGCATAAGAGGGTATGTGGGAACATGTGGTTTTACAGAGGGGCTCTGGAAAAAGTGCGGGAGCTCCTAACACCAGGAGGAAGGGAAGGTGCTGGCAAGCTGTGACTCAGGGGAGGGAGCTCTGGGAAGCAAGCATGGGGGAAGGCTGGCTGGGGCAGCCGTGGAGGGGAGATCCTGGGAGGCAGAGGAGCCCGCTTTGAACCCACCCCCAGAGCAGAAGTGTTGCAAGGAGAGCGGAGGCAGGGAGGATGGAGACAGCCGGGTGAGGTGGTGGTGGGGCAGTGGCAGGCAGGCCCGAGGCAGGCCTGGAGGAGCTGGCGACAGCCCCAGGACAGGTCTCGCTGTGGGCTCGGGCCCAGAGAAGGCCTGGGGCAGGCCCAGGGGAGGCCTGACAGCAGGGCCGGGGCAGAGGAGCCCATTTTCAGCCACCCTTGCCACACGAGGAGGAGCATTTTGGGGCTGGGCTGTGGTATTAGGAGGAGAAAATAACAGAGAATAAAAGCTGTAGAAGAATTGATCCATTATCAGTCAGGATGCTGTGCTGTTGAAGAAAGCAGGCACGGACCAGGACTGGAATACTGAAGGGAGAAAGTGTTGTGACCAGAGAAAAGACAGCAACAGGAACCAAGAGACAAGAAGGGAATAAGTCGAGTGGAAAAGTTCAAAATCCCCCAAAATTAGAGCCTTTACACGTTCATTGGAGATGAGAACAGAAGGAAGATACTTGAACTTACTTATTAGTAGCCTCTCCATGTCTGCTACCAGGGCAGATGAGCGAGCAGCGCTGAAGTGGGTCAAGCGGAGAATTAGCGGTGTGAAAGTCAAGGCAGTAGGCGCAGGCTGCGTGCCGGTGGGAGAGACGGGTGCGGAGTGGGACGGGCGAAAGCTGGAGGCACACGGGGAGAGTGAATTCCCCTCCACGTAATGGAGAAGGTGCCATTTCAAGAGGCAACAGACTTATTACACATAATATGCATCTCTGAGGAAATTAAATGTGAATCAAGTGTTCAGAAAATTTTCACATTCTCAGTAAAACAAATAATTAACAGTGATCCTGTTAGATTAGAGATGCTAGCACTGGGGGCCAGTATTGCAAGACAATGCATTACTCCTCTGAGTCACAGGTTTCGTTCTCACATGGGCCTTTATTAACTGCAAATCTTTACCTCCTAATGGTTGCCTGTGGACCATGTGAAATGAGTTGGTGGCTCATTCCTGTTCATACTGAGAAGGTATCCACATTACAAAAATCATCACTGCTAATTACAACCCATTTGCACTAATTGGTATCCTTGCCGGAATTCTTCAGAGGCAAGAAGGCTAATGACTAAACAACAGGCATGGCAACTAAAACACCCTGTTTCTGTGAAGCTGAGCTCCTGACCGGTCAGGGACTATCTGGAGTGGGTGAACAGGGATATGGCGGTTGGTGCCTGAGATGTGTGAGATATGGGTGGTCTTTTTAGAACTGACCACTGATTCTCTGAGCCTAAGCTTTCAGCAGCGATGGGTATTTTTGACTTTTGTATGCTGTACCTGTTCCGTACTGCTACTTGCAATGGAAAGAGCTTCCTATCTCCAAGTATTTTACCATGGTTTATTTTGTGACCTTATGGCTGTTGCTGCATTCATTTGATTGCCCATCAGCCACATAAATGGCAAAGTAAATAACTTTAATTTTCTAATTTATCCATAAAAAATGAAAGTAGTATCTTCTTAATAGAATGCTTCTTTTGCCTCAGATTTCCCTTCTCAGATAGTTTCAGATGTAGAAGCACAGTAGAAAGTAATTGTAAGTGTCCATCCTTCAATGAGAAAAGTAAAATGAAGAAGAAAACAGTAAGCCTCCTGTCTCCCGGTTTTACTAGTTACTGGCTAACTTTGTATTATGCAGCATTTGTATAACTGGAGAAGCAGAAGGGAAAACCCACATATTAGCTAACTGAAGTAAAAGCAACAGCAAATATGCCACACAGCAGGAACCTTAGTATTCCTGTGTATCTAGATATCACAGATTTGGTGTACAGAGCTCAGATAATCCGAAACGTTTGGAACAGACAAGCAGAATGACAATTTATGGGATAAACAGATTACAGAGAGGTGTGTGGAAACTGGAAATACAGTTACCTGGAAAGAGTAACAACTCAGCAACATGAAACAGGGGTCTTGCCCAAAATTAGAGTCTGTAGCATCATTGCTTCTCTGACTCAAGGTCTGGTTCCTCTTCTTTCATGTTACATCCATCCAACTCTACCCAGAGTGCTGAAGGACCCCTTGGGAATCTGTTTAGCATTTAGGCGCTCTTCTGTAGGGCTTCCCACTTCACCAGTCCTTCCTGGATACTAACACACTTCTATGTGGAGCAAGCCTGTTGGATAATCAAGTTGACCATCAGTCAGCAGTGTGGTTGCCAAGAAAACTAATGGGATCCTGGGGTGCACAAAGAAGAGTGTGGCCAGCAGGTCGAGGGAGGTTCTCCTCCCCCTCTACTCTGCCCTAGTAAGGCCCCATCTGGAGTACTGTGTCCAGTTCTGGGCTCCCCAGATCAAGAAAGATGAGGAGCTACTGGAGAGAGTCCAGTGGAGCGCTACGAGGATGATGAGGGGACTGGAGCATCTCTGCTATGAGGAGAGGCTGAGGGAGCCGGGCTTGTTCAGCCTGAAGAAGGGAAGGCTGAGAGGGGACCTAATATATACTTACAAATATCTGAAGGCTGGGTGTCAGGAGGATGGGGACAAGCTCTTTTCCGTGGTGCCCAGTGACAGGACAAGGGGCAATGGGCACAAACTGAGGCACAGGAAGTTCCAGCTGAGCATGAGGAAGAACTTCTTCCCTCTGAGGGTGACGGAGCACTGGAACAGGCTGCCCAGGGAGGCTGCGGATTCTCCTTCTCTGGAGATATTCAAGACCCTCCTGGGCAAGGTCCTGTGCAGCCTGCTGTAGATGACCCTGCTTTGGCAGGGGGGTTGGACTAGACGACCCACAGAGGTCCCTTCCAACCCCGAACATTCTGTGATTCTGTGATAATGAGCACTAGCACAACCATTTTTCAGAAGTAAAACAGAGCTCAGAGCAAATTTATTTGTCAGTTTGAGATGTCTTTCTCCAGTGTTTCTCAAATGATCAGAGCTCTGACTGTTATTAATTACTCCTTCTTTTGCTTAGTGTTTCTCCTAATCAGGTTCTGGGTTCTCAAAGTGGGAACTTAGAGGATGAGGAACTTGCAGCTAATGATGACCTTGCTTTTAGTAGAAGGGATAAAAAAAAAAAAGGCAACTGAACCCGTGAAAGGATCCTGTAGACAGACATGACGTTTTCTACTTAACCTCAATTATTTCCACAAAGAGTGGATTTATGCTGTGGACTTGTTGAAACCAGGGTCTTTGAAAAACAAAGGGTGATCCCGTAATTATGTGTCCACTTACCGTTTTACAAATAACCTTTGTTCTAACATTTCCTAAGGCTGAGTGTTGGACATTGCAATTATAATTATTTCCCATAGCAGAGGTTTATAGATGCTTTTTTCTTAACCGCTTTGGACTCTACTAAACTAGAAAATAGAAGAAAATTTAATCAGTGCATTGTCTGCCATTTCAAAGATTTTTAGAAATTTCATTAAACTAATTGTCTCTTTGATAGCCTAAAGAAAGAGCATTTTCATATTTGTAATTTCAATAATGCTTATAAAAGGCTTTCTGAGTTTGCTAAAGAGAAGGGATCAGTTATCCAATGTTTTCTACTAGGGAACAGATGTAAAACAACCATAAAACTCTAAATCCTTTAAATCTCATGCTTTCAAGAATACTTACAAAGTAAGACTATAGCAGGCACAGAGAACACGTAGAATGACTCTACCTAATATTAGCTAGGGGTGATTAAATCCATAACACAGTTTTAAATTAAATTTAGAAGAAACTTTGTAGTATTTCAGGTACTGCACAGCAATAAACATAGATTTGATGTCTTCTTGTCTGAGTAGGGCAATAAAAATATATAAAGGTGTTTTATAATTTTGATTTAATTTGGCTTACTGGTCTCATTTTTAAGAAGGAGTCTCTTTCTTTGTCTATGCTGAATGCTTCCCAAAAATGAAGTAATGTGAAATCACTACCTAATTTAAGTGGAATAGACACTCCTTATTGCCTTGTGTACTCATCATGGCTAAGTCATGCTCACCTGGGTCACATTAGCTGTTCCACTGATATCAGGAGAACTGCACTGAGAAAGGGAAGCTGTATTTGTTGCTGGTGCTCACATTAGATAAGGCCCTGAGATATCAGATCTTTTGGAATGCGACTAGTGCTGATGATTTCTAGGGGTGGTTAAGTGTCTTTCTGCAGAGGATGGACACGAGATCCCCTCTCCTGAGGGACTTGCCAACCGTTTGCCACCAGTGGCTGCTGTCCTCTGCAAAACCGTTCTGATTTCAGGAAGTGTTCAGACAGGCCCAAGGAGCTGAGTTAGTATCTCCTGTTGCAGCAGTTGTGAACTAATTATAGACATAGAATAATTGTTGAGTAATAACGTGGTGAGGAATGACAGGAGGAACAACAAGAAAATTATGTGGTCACTTGGCAAGGGATGGTGCTTGGTATAATGCAGCTAAGGGGGTTTGTTTGTTGTTTTATTCTAATTAGGTTGTATGTCCTATCTGGGTAACGTTATTAAGGTATTATGAAAGGACTGTGTCTGGGGGATGGACTTAAGAGAATTCAGGACAGTGAACTTGCAGAAAAACTCAGGACGGACACTGTGCAGAGGGCATGATATGGAGAAAACACAGAGATAGCTGTTGGACCTGGCATTGGTGAAGTAGGGGACATAGAGCATTGGGTCACACACCTGGGTAACAGGACACAGCAAAGTGGTGATATGGCCTGATCTGACACCACTAAGATCAGTGAACCATTAACCTAAATAAAAAGCTCGATCATTTCCAGAGACCTGACTTTTGAGAAAATGTCTCCATGGGCAGAAGCAGACAGGCCTGCCCTCATACTCCTTTTGCTCCAAGCAGGTCTGAAGCAAGCATCTCTGGTCTTAGTAGCTGTCATCCCAAACACACTCTGAAAAAGGACGGCTTGGGTATGGCATAGCTATACGGCTTGTGGATGGAGCTGGCTTACACTCAGGTTACTTGGAATGGGCATTGGTGATCACATCTACCGTGCCTGTCTGTGTAAACATACTGACTTGGCCACTAACTCTGAAATCTTCAGTTCCAGATCTAGATTGTTTTTACCCAGTGTTTAAATTTGCAACAAATGGGTAATTCTAAACATGTCCTGTGAAGTGTGAATCTTCATTCACACATACCACCTGGGACCACACTTCAAGGAATGTGCCCGCCCCCTACTCCCCTGCCAGCAGCAAGGCTTGAATATGTAGTGGATGAGCTCTGGACCAAAGATTCAAAGGCTGGCATGTGAAAAGCTGGTTTCTGAGCACGATACTTGTGGTTGGAACTGTGTCCCTTGGGAAAACTACTGCAAAACTTGCCGTCTCCTGTAAGACATGAGACTTGTCGTTTTTGAGCTATGAAAAGTGGTGATAGCTGCTTGTACTTGATCCATTTCATGAATGCCCCTAGCTTTTACTAGCCCTCCTAATTTGGGACACCTTCCCCCCCCCAGCATGAAAAGCTGATGTGGAGAGCTTCCAAACTCACACAGACAATAGTTGCCCAAAATTCCTGGTAAGCAGTTTTGTCTGATAATATAAGTTCATACTCAGGTACAAATCCCAGATAAGTCCTTTTGCCCTTCTGTGCTGGTTCCTGTGCTAGGTGTTCTGACTATCTCTTCAAAGCCAGCCGGGATATTTTGCTCTTTCCAATGCCAAAGTACAAGTTAGATGGAAGTTAGTCTGTCTGAACATGGCTCCGATGTCTTTCTCTGCTGAAATAATGTAATCTTATTAAGACAATTTGAGAAAGCTGGTTTAAAGATAGAAATAAATTCTCTTTTTACATGAGACCTGCTAAACATTTACAAGTGTTCAAGTGTGAGTCAATGTGAACAAACACACACTGCAAGTCTGACTATTTGGAATTACTCTATGGGAAATACAGTTAACTCTGGATCCGTCTGCTCTGCATCAGTTAGGGAAATGATGTATACTAAACACTGGGAAAAGTAGCCAGTTGCTACAAAAATATGAGAAAAACCCTGTCTTGTGTTGTTTTTATTTGGTGGGGTTTTCTGGTTTTGTTTTTTTTTTTTTTTCTGTACGAGGTAAGACCTGATCATTTAATACAGGACATCCGGTTACTCTATAGCATGGCCTTAGAAGCATGGCTGGAATCCCACCTTTTCTGTGCTTCTTTATCAGCTTCTTTCCTTGCCATCCTAACTGATTCTTACTTTGGTCTTTTATTCTGTAGTCTTTGTAGTTTGCCTGCAAAGAGGTCACACAACTCTGCTGTGAATGTGCATGCCTTTAGCTTCCCCTTCATCTGACCTTGCTGCAGTTACTCAGAAAACACTGGAACTGTTTGCCTACCACAATCTTATTCTTTGCTCTGGTTTGCTAGTATTGGAAGTAGAACTGGATCAGTGCTGATGGAAATCACATGTTAAATGATCTTGTTTTTCTGAATGTGGCTTATAAATACTATGTGCAGCAAAATACAAATTATAAAAAGATGAGGACAATGTCATTAATTACAGATACGGCGATGCCACATAGAACTGAATTTTAGAACTCTTGAATGTAAACAGTTCATTTGCGTCCAGGTTAAAAGGAAGATGTGTTTTTCAGGGAGTGGGTGAACGTTGCTGGTTCCTGTAATAAACCTCATTAAACAAACAAAATTGAGAAGGTCAAATTCATTATTCCCAGTTGAAAATCTAAGAATGTTGTCATTATGCCACCAGATAATTTAACATTTCTTCTAACACATTGTTCTTCTTATCTGCAGCTACTCAGCTAGAAGACTCATTAGCTTTTACATGTTAAATATTTCCCATTTTATTTTTGTGGTTTACACTTCTACTCTATTTTCCAAATTAATTTTATATTGAAATTGAAGACACTAAAATCCATTTAGCTTCTTTCTCTATTTCAGTTTTTATTCTCTCTTACAAAATATAATGTAGTTTATTTTTTGTTTAGCTCATAAAAGAGCAAGAATTAATGCTACTCTCAAAAAATAAAATGTCCTACCCAGCTTCTATTTGTGTGAATCTACAAAAGTAAGTTATATCTGGAAAAGGGAAAAAAAAAGGGGGGGGGAGGAAATTCACTGATACTTTATGGCCAAGTAAAATGGAAGAGTTATATTCTGACACCTTTTTCTCAGTGAAGTTTGTCAATTTTGATTGGGATCACATGGCCATTTCCTGCATGACGAAGATTGTGATGATTTCTGTGACCTTTTCATATCCTTTATAGGTAATTTAGAGAAGTTCACCTAGAGGAATAGTGAAGAACTCTTACAGAATAAATGAGGTGCCTTGATTAGAAGGCTGTCTACTGTGGGAGCACAATGCCCCCTCACTTTTCCTTCAGACTCCTTTGTTTGTTGTGGTTTATTTTATTTTATTTTATATACAGTCATCCAAATAAAACCTGGGTAAGTACTTTTCAGGCTGGTGCAAAGTTTCCTATATATGGATAGTCAAATGTTTAATTCACAGATTAAATTGAAATTTAGAGTATGTTCCTCAGCAATGGAGCCAATTTGCATTGCGGAACCAAGCTGTGGTAATACAATAGTAAAGAAGAAAGTTGAGGCACTTTAAAAGTAGTTAATAAGATCGTGGCATATATCTAGCAGATTTCAGGAACAAGCTGAAAAGGAACAGAGCACATACTGATCCCCCAGTGAGGCTGAGGAGGCATGCCGTGTGTGCCATGCCTTACCATGCTTGCTTCCCAGCCCCCTTGTGGCAATTCTCTGAGATCTTTGCCCTGCTGTGCAGATGCTCTGAGGACACAGGAAGAGTTTCTTGGCTGAGTGCTTGTGCATGCATGCTATTAACTCACAGCTGGCTAACTGGAGAGGATTTCTCCCACTGGGAACAGATCCTTAAATATTGTCATTGGGCATAAAGGCAACCACAGAGTGATTTTTTTTTCTTTTTTTCCAGGTAGGAAGGTAATCATAGCAGTACTCCAAATTCTTTCCCAGCATAGACATATATATTAGTATTGTGAAGAAGTGTTTTTATACTTGAGGTCTGATAAAGTCTGTTTGTCTGGAAAAAGAAGTTCTAACACAAGATTATTTCTCATACAGGTTTGAAAGTACCAAGAGGATTTCGGCAAGAACTTGGTAAACTTCACTGGCTCACATCTCAACAATTTCATGGGACTTTGCCTTTAGATCACTCATAAGCTGTTCCTTATCTGTCATTTTGTTACATTCAGACTCTTCAGAAATTTCCTGGAAGATCACACATAAACACGTTGGCTGCATCAGACCTGTTAAAATTACTAACTGCTCTGCAATGTCCTTCTAGGACACTGGCCTAGTAAAAGAAGTACAAGTCATGATTCACATGGCACTATCAGGTAACATTTCTTTAAGTAATGCTGGTAAGAAAGTTTCCTAACATAGGCATTTTTGCAGGACTTCAAGTATTTTCAAAGTAATCCAAGCTATTAATGTTATCTTCTTGGTGTTTAAGTGCAAATCTGTGTTAGATTTGTGGGTGGGAAGGTAAAACTTTTCTATGCTGTGCCAGGTTACAGTAACAAAACAATATCATGAATGATCAGGTGTTTTTCTAGTCTGTATAAATACTTTGGTGAAGTCTAAGGTGTCAAAACAATGTACTAGTTTTCATTTATTTACTTTTATGCAACAGATTTATAGTGCAGGGCTGAAGATATCCTTCTCCTCTTGCCCACCCGGAAATGAACGTGTTTCCACACATGTGACTTTCAAGTAAGTGGACTCCCTTTCTGTGACAGAATAATCTTTATTATTGTAAAGGGTTCTCATATTCTCTGAAATCTACATGTACTTTTCAAAGTGCAAAATCCCTTTTTTCTTTTGATGCAAAATGGTAAAAAGGAAAACTTATTCTAGGAAATATCCTGGTTCAGGAAAAAGATTCAGCTGTGCCTGCCCATAAACTTCTGTTACACACGCGAATCTGAAGAATTATGAACAGAGTCTTAGAGAAATTAAGGATGGAAGAACCTTCTGTAGATCACCTAGTCCAACCTCCAAAGAAGACAAGCTTAACAGTTTGCCTAGGACCTTATCCACTCCAATTTTGAAACTCTCCAAGGATGGAGATCCCACAGCCTCCCTGGGAAACCTGTTCTAGTGCTTAATCACCCTTACTGTGAAGAATTTTTTCCCTTACGTACACCTGTGGTTTCACTTGTCATAGCTCTTTTTGTTTTGCTGTACATATCCAAAAGGGTCTGGCTCTGTGTTTTCTGTAAAAATTCTTCAGATAGTGGAAGACTGCAGCTAAATTCCACCTTAGCCACTTCTCCTTGAATACTGAGAACTCCTGCAGTTTAGTGTCATCCATGAACTTGCTGATGGTGCAGTTCATCCCATGGTCCCTGTCCTTGCTGAAGATGTTGAACAGTATTAGCCCCTGTATCAGCACATGAGGAATGCTTCTTCTATCAGTTACACTTTCAATGGTAAACCACTGCAGTGGTAAACCCCTGCTTACTAGCCAGTTCTTCAGCCAACTTGCAGCCTACTTATGCAGAACTCATCATCAATTTTGCTAGAAATGTGGAGTGAAGGGCTATGCCAAAGACTTGCCAAAGTCAAGGTAAACAACATCCACTGCTCTCCCCTCATGCACAGAGCCAGTCTTTCTACAGAGATGATGATCAGGTTGGTCAAGCATGATTTGCCTTTGTCAAATCCATGCTGGCTATTCTCAGTATGTTGAACAAGGACTTTATCCCATGTTGAATTGTAGAAACACCTGCAAGAGATATGCGTAAAGGTTTCTGGACACTGGCCAACATGGTTTCTTCCCCTTCCTGCCAGTAAGATAATGTAACATAGAGGTTATCCCTCTAAAAGGCAGGACTGGTCTTCTCTATTCTCTGGCGTACCTCCTCAACCTTCTCTAGTTATAGACTGCTCAAGGATTCTTGGTGTGGAGGATTATACACAGGCCATGCTGGTGGATCATGCTCCACTCTTTACTAGTTTGTGAAAGTACCAGCTTGTCCAATCCATAATATTGCCTGACAGTTCTTTCTGCTAGTGAAGGATAAAATAGTTCTCAGAAGGAGAAGAAAAGTCCTCCCTCAATGGGTACAAAGTTGGCAGATGAATTCAGCAGAGAAACTTGTGATAGATGTAACTCTGGTGCATATCTGGTGTTGGACTGATGGCAAACAGTCTGGTCTTGCTTGGCTCATTGAGTTACTGGAACAGGAAGGGAAGATGGCAGAAGGGTTTTGGGAGAAAGGCTGTTGTAAGCAACTACCTTGAAGTGAGATTTCAGACCTCTTAACCTTTAAAGAACCAGAACCATTTCTTTACAGGTTGGGGAAAGTTCTCCAAGGCCTTCAGAAGTACAAAGTTTAACACTTGTCCTTCTCGGTATTTCATTTTCGTGAGTTTGGCAAGCTTCTGTGCTTGATTTGGCAGAGATTTTTGGAAGTGCCTTGTCCTCATGCTTATCTTGGGACTGTGGATCACACTTGTTGTAAATAGCTAACAGTTAAACACTTCAGTGCTCAGTATTTTAACACTTTAATGTGTTTCAGAGTTGTCACCTTCAAACTTCTTTGGACCTTGTTTGCTGATTGGACTTTTTGAAGCAATTAAAAAAATTGCATCTCATTTTAGTGGTTCAAGCCTGAAATAAACATTCACCGTATGATCAGAATATTAATTTATTTGTCTGCTTGCTACTGACTTTTAAGCCTCTTTTTATAGAGTGATGCTTGATTTTTATTTTGCTTGGTACTTAGAAATAATAAAATCAGGAATTTCAAAGCCTTTTAATAAACATTGCTGTGAGTTTTACAGAAAGCATTGTACTCATGAACCAAGGATGTTAAGTGCTATACTTCCAAGGTCAAATCTACTGTGATATCATATTGTGTGTGAAGATACAGATGGTTTTGATGTTCTGTCCAGTATATGCATCTATTATTTAGCAGCCTGGATCTTTTGGAATTACCTTGCTGTCTAAATTAACATTCTCCATCAGTAATGTTGCAAATATATTGATTATTTTGTTCCTAAAAAAATTTTTTTTCTACTGAAACACGGTTATTCATTAGATAAATGTAAGCAATGTCATGGTTTAGCTCAGCTTTTTAGAGCATATTTATACATTTGACAGTTCCCATGTGCCAAAACAACATCAGCATGAATAATGAAGAGTGTCACTGTAAGGGAATTCTTTACAGCAACAACACCAATATGGTAGTTTTCCACCTTCCCTGACACATTTACCACTGTCTCCCCCTGCACCTTTCTGTAGCCACAGTTGCAATGTAAATGAATACTATATGTTACCAAAAGGGAGGCCATTTGTAGTTTCTTACTTTATAGAAGGTAAAACAACCCCTCTTCTGACAGAAGTGCTGCAAATTGAGTGAAAGGAACATAATTTTCAATCTGTTGTACTTGATACTGTGATTATTTCAGTGCTCAGGCCATAGAAATAGGCATATCATTTAAAGAGTTACTAGGGCTAGGTTTACTCCTTCAATATTCTTTACTGACATTAGTCCAGGTTGTGAAATACATCTCAGATTTTAGTCAGTCTTTCTCCAGTCAAACTCCTAGTGAAGAACAGCAGATACAGAGTGTGCCACTCTTACTAGGTACAAACTGTAGAGTTTCAATGTGAATTTAGTGTAGTAAGGGAAATTTAATAAGAAAGGTTTCTGCTGTGATGGCTCAAATAAAAAGAAAACTGGACTCATCTACATTTGGTTTGTAAGCATCTTATCTATCAATGAGGCTATATACATAACAAATAATAACAACATAGATTTGATAAACAAATAAACAACTTGTTTTATTTTGTTGATTCATGGTGTTAGTCTCAGGACAGAATTAGCTTCTAAGAACAATATTTTTAAATGTCATAGTTAATTTGCTGCCCTTAACACAGGCACTCATAAATGAGTACACAGAAAGCAAGATGATTCTTTAAATCAGCTCATGCTATTCTGAACAGATTATAAATCACAAAGGGGAAAAAATACTGATTTTATTTAATAACTTCTGCTTTCAGGAGTCGGTACTGGAAGGAGGCTGTTAGCAAAGGCTGTAGGTAGCTGGACTACAAAAAGAAAGTAGCCTACACTACTTATATAATCTGATTTTTAGGGATGAAAAGGTGGTAGCAGGGGTAAAAGGAGAAGTAAATACTAGCTACTCTGAAAATGTAATTGCTTTTTTGCAGAGGCAGTGGGAAAACACCAATTTACATGTACATTTCATCTCAACAGAGCACCATGGTAAAAGGTTTTGGTTCAAATGGTGAAGTCCTGTGTTTGAAAATTGCCTGTGAGGATTTAATTTCATTTACATTCTTTCATGCATGTTTAATGAGTATTCAATCTTATTTTAAAGTATAATGATAAATATGCTAATACACTTTTTGTTCTCCCCCAAAATAATTGAACATCTTATTGCTGTGCTCTGGGCTAACACAATGTGAATATCTAATGCCGGAGTTCATGCACTCTTTTATTTAAACAACACAGTCTGGGCACTCATCAGATTCTTCATCTTCCTAGTGCTGCAATGGGCATGGTTCCTGCCTGGCTACAGTGGGGTGTCAGTTGCTTTACAACGTAAAACAGTGGGAGAAACCTCAGTGGAAAAACCTCATAAGTTTACTGTATAGAAGCTGTAGAACAGCTGGGGCAACTCTAAGCCAACTCATCTACCAGCTGCTAGCAAAGGAATCATCTTGCATGTAGCCACAAGATACTGTAATCTAGCGTGGCGGCTGTTATGCTCCAGTTCTGCACTGCCACTTCCGGTCTGTTGGATGCTGTGGGAATAGAGCACAAAAATCAGCTTGGGAGCTGCTTTGCTTGACACTGCTGGCTGAGATGACTTCTGCTCACTTCCCAGAATGCAGGAAACACCAGAAAAAATGCGTCAACTTCTCTATTGTTAAGTTCTGGAATAGCATAGGCCTCTAATTTCAGAGAATTTCAGAGTAGTACTGAAGGAGGAGGAAAAACTAAGAGCCTTGTTTGTGACCAAGACTGACAGATTGTTTCACCTGGCTGCGTTACCTTTTCCTCAGGATTAGCAGTCCCTAGTCTATTCTTCAGATTTATTCTTTCTGTTGTGAAAGCAATATAACAAAAGTGAGGTAATAAATTTCTTTGTCTCATATGCCTTAAGTATAAATTAGCTGCTCTAGACGAAGAGCTGGGAAATTAAAATATTTACTTAATGTTGTGTGTTGTATTTTTAAATTGACATTTTACTATTGCCTTTGAGAAATTCCTTTTGTAGGAAACACTTAAATCCATATGTGATTTACTCATAATACGCATATGCTCTCTCTGCTATATATTTCAAGCACCCTGTGGGAATGCGCACATTTTCTTTAACTTCTGTTCAACAGTACACTGTGACTTTTTTTCTCATTGTATTGAACTGTCTAAAAATATCTTTCAGTATTTTTTCCCCTGATTGCAGTATTCTCTTATACCTTTAGAACTGCATTTCTCCACTGACTGATTTGACAGTTCATGGAAAGGATAGAAATTATCAGCTGAAACTAACAAGCTCATGTTATTTCACCAGATTTTACTCCCCGCAGAACAATGTGAAAATGATGACCCATTTTCTCCTCTTTCAGGGATTAAAGGCCAATGCATCAAGAATCCTGAAACTATCACTAATTTGCAGTGATTTCTGTAGGCCACGGATGCTTCTATTTATATATTCCATCCTTTACAGTTCACTAGTTCTTTGATAAAGACTTCCCTGGCTTGCTGTAAAAGGAATTATTGACAAAGATGGGGAAGCATGGTTGAAAGCAAACACAGGTACAGTCATTTGTGTAGAAATACTACAAGTTACTGACATGGTCAATTTGTTTTCTGTGATCCAAATGCAGATACACCTTTTGGCTGACAAGGTCAAAGCTCTTTCAGCAGTACTTTGTGCAGCATTCCATCTTCCACATCTGTGCAGTTGCTCTTCCCATCCTATTCACCCATAACTTCAATAAAGTCAAAGACTGCAATTCCATCAGTGCTTCCTGTGTCTCTCAGGAGTTTTGTAGGGCATGCCAAGTGGTCTATAGCACTGCACTTGTTTTCTACACTAATTTTGATGATAATAGTACCTAGTAGCCTACAGAAAATGTTGATGGTTGGTGGTATTAATAATTTGTGAATCAGTCTGTAAAGTTGTTATTGCTGTGGCTTCTCTTGTAGATGTACCCGAAGTAGTGTAAACTGCCTGATTTGGGTATTGGTAGCACAGAGCCCAGCATGGGCTGCGAGACCCAGATGAGTGCTGGCTGGGTTAATTCCAGTGATTAGTCTGTTTGAGCTCCACACTGCTGGCACCTAGGAGAGAGAGTGTGTGAAGTCCGTAAAGGAAAATGACACTGGCTTTGTGCTTTTCCTGATCTAATGATCTAGCACACAACATGGAGGAGGACGGAGGGTGGCGTGACTTCTGTGTTACTATGGGGCTTGGAGAACTTTTATGGAATACATAATAATCTGTAATGAAAGCACATTGATCCCTATGCATATATGGTATGTTGATTCTCTTTGACCTCAGAGCCATGCATATCCTACATGCCAAAACATTGCACAGTGAAGTAGGTGAAACAGTGGAAAATCTGTATCCATCAATCTAGCTACGTAAATATCTATTTTAAAACAACCAAGCTGGTGTGATGAATCATACAATCTCCAAACATTCTCTATCTCTGTATCATTAAACCTCCCACTATTTTAGATTTCAAATCAACACCTCATCTCTCCTTAAACAATAAAAACCACCCAAGCCATTTTAAATATAGAAAATTGCAATTTTCTTCTGTGAAATCATCTTGTCTCTTCCATCTTGATGTACTCATCACCATTATATTTTCACTGGTGGTTTTGAGTTTTCTGTACTTTCTGTCTACAAAAACATAAACAGAACATGACAGAAAGTTTTCTTATCTGTGGAAAGTTTTAAATCTGTAAATACATGTTTCAAAAGAAAAAAAAAACAAAAGAAAAGCCAGAGAGAGTCCTGGTAAAAAGAGCTTTAGTTGTGTTAAATGTGAGTTTGTTCCTGATGGCTGAATATAGACCATTATATATACTAAATCTTAGAGATCTCTATATGGCTGTGTTCACTTTATAGTGATATGAACCTTTGCACTTGTCTCATATTATTGGAATTTGAAGGGATATTTGTTCCCTCTTATCAGCAACATTAGGGCACTGCATTTATCTTTGCCCTGTTATCCTCTCCCCTGCTTTGTTTTGAATACATATGATTTTTCTCCTACAAGATATCATTCTTCATTGTTTGAGGCATAATGTTTTTAGTATGAGTTCTGCCTCTTCAGACAGTTACAGGGGAATAGATTAATACTTATAGCCACAGGGCCTAGATAGGAGTGTCACTTCAGGGTGATCTCGCGAGGCTATACCTGCCAGAGGCCTCCTCTTTTTTTGGTATTATTTCCTGCCCAGGAGCTACATATGTTTTGCCAGCTCTTTATAAACATTATTCGCTGAAGACTAGATTCTGATCCTTCTGCTCATCCTTATAAATGCCTTATTTTAAAAACTGGTCTCTTGATGTTTCTTTGTAGAGAAAGGAGCGGTTCTATGCTATGAAAAGGATCTACAGCTGGCTCCTCAGGGACCAGGTTTAGAACCATAAGATGAATCGTAGCATATCATGCTAAATTCCCCAGTAATATACTCTTTGGATAGCAGATATTTGTGATTGCATTTCATGGATTCTTATGCTGTTATAATTTTAAGGTTGTTAGAGGAAAGGAAATAAATTGGCATTTAGAAGTTTCTGTACTTGGAAAAATAGTGCAAAATAGCCATTCAGAGAGGCACTTGTAGGAACAGAACAGTGCAAAATACTACTTGTGGAGGAACTGGTTTAGGTTTTTTCTCTGTCTCAGCAAATCCTTCAAGGTTTATATCCAAGCAGGGCTTGCGGTCTGCTCTCTCACTGTCAACAAGCCTGCAGAGAAGAAAAGGAAAAAAGCAGAGCTAGCATCCTGGTTTTTTTTTGTTCTCAAGCAGAGTGCATAATTGTAATTTGCGAAAAGCTTTGTTGCTTTTGCACTTCAGATTGACATTCAGAGCAAGAAGATAGACATTATGTTAAGTATGCAAGTGGACAGAAGTAACACATTCTCATGATTCATGGCTGATCTTTGCTAATTTCTCTTTTAATTATTGTTGGCTGTTAATTATTGTTATATCTTCCAATTATTGTTGGGCAGAGAACACTGACCTTGTTTTGAGTGGGACAGAGTTAATTTCGCTCCCAGTAGCTGCTGTGTTTGGGGTTTAGTAGGAGAAGAATGTTGAGAACACTGATGTTTTCTGTTGTTGCTGTGAAATCAAGGATTTCTTCAGTTTCTTATGTTCAGTTAATGAGCAGGTGTGCGAGAGCTGGGAAGGAGAACAGCCAGACAGCTAGCCCAAGCTGGCCAGTGGAAATGTTCCATAACATAGATGGCATGCTCAATTTGTCAGCGGGGTTTGGCTGGGGGGCAGGACTCTCTCTTTGCTTTTTCTGTGAGTTCAAATCTTCTCTTGGCTGGGAGTTTGAACTTTTCCGGGAGTTCAATCTTTTTTGGGCATTTCACAATATTCTTGAAATCCACTATTTCTGGGTTCTGTGATTGCTGCTCAGGGAATGGCTGCGAACTGGTCATTGGGTGGTGAGAAAATTGTATATGTTTTGCTTATTCATTATTATCATTGTTATTATCATTACTATTATTAATATTGTTAGTAGTATTTCCTTTGTTACCTTATTAAACTGTCGTTATCTCAACCCACAAATTTTACCTTTTGTCCATTTCTCCTCCCCATCCCACTTGGAGGGAAGGGGAGGGGTGAGTGAGCACATGTGAGGTCCTAGTTGCTGGTTGGTGGGTTAAGCCATGACAAAAGTAAATAAAATCCCTCCAAACAAGTTATGTCTTTTAAGACCAACGCAAGATTTCTCACTATATATAAAAAAGTAAAACCCCAAACCCTGGATCAAAACCCCAAGCACTTTCTAAATCATTACAAATCTAGAGGTATCCACACAGGTGGTGATTATTTTCAAATCTTCTTGATGCAGAGCTGCAGGGAGTATGTGACATATCCTATCAACTATATATTATTGAAATTGTTTCCTTCTAGAGTTTGGAAAATGTCAGCAACGCTTAGGCAAGACAATAATAAGAGGGAGATGGCAGAGGTAGGAATAGTTGAGTAAAAGTCAGCTGTGTGGTCCTATTTCCTAATTAAAGAACATGCCATGGGGAGTCAATCCAATGATACTGAAACTGCAGCCTACATTAAAAAAGGAAAAGGTATTCAGCCTGGGAGAGTATTTGCCAAAAGAAGCAGTGAGGCCAAGACTTGGAAAGAATTCAAAAGCCACTTGGCACTTGTACAAACGTAGTCACCCACAATAAAATAAAAGATGATAAGTTTTTCAAGGGAGATACAGGGATTGTTGTTTTAGAGTGTGAGTCAATCAATAATTGCCTGAGAGTGGAATGGAACTTCCCTTTGGAGAAGTTATTCTTCCACTGTCTGTAACGAGATTTCTCAGACCTCTTTCTTGCAGCATCTGGTTCTGGCCATTGTTAGTGACAGGGCACAGACTGCGTAACTTAATAATTAATCTTTGTTACTAACATCTAGGCCAAAAAGAGCTCTGGGATGTTCAGTGAAGTATTTATATAAACATTGTTGGATGGCTTTCTTGTAAAAAGGCCTCTGAAATGGTTCAGCTAGATGCTCATGCTGTTAACTGTGTACCGCTGTGCAATAAAGTACATCTATCTGAAGTGTTTAACAATCTCCACAGGGCTGCTCTGTCACTGTGCCACTCCTGTGTGATCACAGAATACATAAAAGGCTAAACCTCTGCAGAGAACCCAATCTCGTCTGGAATCAAGGACGCTTAAGGTAATCTGCTACGGAATGACTTTTAGAGTCTTTCCTGTGAGGTAGAACAGGGCTTAGCAGTTGGCACTATACTTTTAGAAAAGGATGTGGGTAGAGATTGCAGGATGTCATGGGGCCACTTATGCCACAGTGTCTTTACAGTTCCCTTTCGAATACTGTACAGTGCCCGGAACAAGACAAGGAATATCTTGCCTACACAACAGAAGCTTACAGTGCTTTTAAAGAGGAATTTGACTAACAGTACTGTGGCTGTGCCATAGAGCTCTGTTCAGACTGCTCAGCCCTCCTAGGCAGTCAGGGCAAATTAACCTGTCCAGAAGCCTGTGTTCTCACTAGTAGACTGTTGGACTCCTCTGTACAGTTGGATTAAGAAGTGCTAGACAGCATTCCTGGGCACTGAAACTCAATTGTTTGTGCTGTTAGACCATTTGGCTTAGGCAGACCTCTAACCTGAGCCAGCTAACTCTGGGCCAAACAATTCCTTAACGTGGCAATAGAATTAGCATGGTTTGAGGAACATTCCCAAAAGGCAACTGGGATGTGATCTTTGTGTTTGGAGCAGTGAGGGAGTTTAAATTCTAGAAATGGGCTAATTTTAGCCTGCTATTTTCAATTCTCAGTGCTGGGAATGACCCACAGTGTATAGAAGTTAACAGTGGCAGTCTTATTTGCTTTTAAGTTTAATGGTGGCTTGAGTATACATATCTGTGCAGGGCAGACATGCCTGGCATCTTGGTGAAAATCTAGTTAAAATTCCTGTGCTCAGAAAGACCAGAAGGGAAGAAAATAATTGCCTTGGAGGTATGACTATGGAGAAATATTCCACAGGGGATCTGTTACCTTCAGACTCTGATCATCTTTAGAAGAAAGTTTTTCATAAGTGATGCTCAGGATGCAAACTTCGATGTTTCACAAAACCCACCCAAAAGACTTAACCCAAAAGACTTTTGATATAAACCCTAAGTCTGCGAGATATTTTGTCACCGCTATTGGAGCTATGTTGGAGGTTTTTTTGGGGTTTTTTGGTTTGTTTTGTTTTTGTGTTTGGTACCAGTTATGCTGCCTGGAATAATGGCTCTGGATTAATTAGAGATGGTCTAAGAATTCACTGGGTTTCCTTTTGGAAGGGCAACATGTAACAAGGCCAAAACAGGTACCCTATAAACTTCAAGAAGAGGTGAAATGGCATATTCTTCCAACTTCTTTTACCTTTGTTATTAGAAAATTATTGCTGGCTATTCAAGCCATTTGTGCTAGCAATGTGTAGGAGGCTATGAATCTGCTTTGTGGTAGTGTATTTCATCTTCCTATGTCTTTTCCACATCTCAGTGTTTGAGGGATAAAAGGCTCTGATGCAGAAAATAAAGATCATCTCATATTGGAATTTAAGCATGTGTTAAGAGCTTTGATGAATTAGAACTTAAGCATAGGATAGTGGAGAACACTATCACATTCTCTAGAAAAGATTTTGCAGTGTGTGCACCCTACAGCTCAACAACAGGCAGAGGTATTTGAGCTGGCTCCGGAACTGGATGTGGAATTGCTATGTCAGCACAGTGCTACACCCTAATTAATTGGCACAGAGGAGTTAGGTAAATTAGCTCAGGTAGCACTGTACTAATGCAGCTCTGCTTCTTCCAGCCACATGACATCTAAGCTGTGTTGGATCAGGTAAATGTTCCAGCTTGTTCAGAACCTTTAACTTGCTCCTAGACAGCATCAAGTACCATGCTGTTAGGTGTCTGACTTTGAATCTCCCTGTCTTTGAACAAATAGCCTTGTTTTGCAATTGAACTTAACCCCCCCCCAAAAAAAAAAAATTGTGAAAGACTTCAGAAGCAGTTATCTTTTAGCATTGAAACAAAATATTCTGATTTTCTGAAATCAAATTCAGAAAACGTGTTTGCATCACAGACTGAATTTATGTGTGAATGTGCTAAAGTGTTTTTCCAGTACAAACATTGCCCCATTCTATTCACTCAAAATCTGCGACAGCACAACAGCTCTTCATCTGGCCAAACTGCACTGAATGTGTCCAGAAGAAAGCTTCTTTGTCTATTGTGAATAAACAGACCCTGCTGCCATAGACCAAATAAGAGATTAAGGAAATCCAAAACCTGGCTGGATGATAGCAGCTTCTGAATGTTTTATGGGACAAAAACGCTTTGAAAGGTCTATGGCTATTTTGAACATTTTTTATCCTGTAAATAAGACATAAAAAACACATCTAAAGATTCAAATTTTCCATTCTTCACAATGAAATATACTGAGACACACTCTAGGCCAAACTATATGCTTGATTTTTGATCAAATTATTCACTGGCACACTTGGGAGTCCCATATGTAGACATATTGTACGTTAGTTTTGATCACAGGAGGCTTGTGTCTTTGGTGTTCATTGCAATGCAGTAGGTTGTAAGGTGCTGCCCTGGATTATTTTGAGTCTCTTAAGCTGCAATTTAAGTATTTCTTGGAAGCTTGTCCTCCTGCCTTGCGTTCCATTTCTTTTCTATGGATATAAGTTCCAATTATTTGGCCATACAGAAAAATTACAAAGCTTTTAATGCACAGTTTTCTACCCTGAACTCCAAAAGAAGTGGAGCTTATGTAGTTGAAGCCTGTATGTATCTACCAACAGTTTTGAACAGTTTTGAATATTTTGTCCAATATCTCCCATGTTTAATAGCGATGTAGAGTGCTTAGAGAGATTAAAGTCGCTTTTCTCTCATGAAGTAGTGGATCAAGTATATGGTGAGAAATACTTCTGTTCTCCCACTAGCAGAAGAGCTGCAGTGTTATGATTTCCTGTCCATAATATCCGAGAATCTACAGACATTTTGAAAGCAGGAAAAGCATCAGTCAGAGCTTGCTCTTTCTTGGGAAGAATTTAACCACATTACAGGAAGCCATGGGGAATCACTTTTTGTCCATTGCATTGCTTATAGAACTTGCTCTATAAAACCCTCTATCTTCTGTACAGAATTATGACCATAATAAAATTATCACTTGATTTTCAATGTTTCACAGTTTCACATGTGACAATCCCTTATGGCTCTACCTGTGTCTTTGTGACAGACACTTCTGGAGTGAATCAATCATTTCATAGGAAGTTTTGATTTCTAGCTGTTGATAAATTGTTCACAGAACTGAAAACTGGATGTAAGGCATTTGATGATATATTATGATGACAGAATCTCCTCAGGCACTCACAGTCTAGTGAGGCAGGGAGTTGTATAGGAGGCTTAGCCACCTGCTAAAATTACAAGCATTTGTATTATGTTGTCCAACTTCAACTATGCGAATTAGTTTTATTCATATTTCTGAAAGTTGTATTCTTTGCTCTTATTAAATTGCTTTGATTAAATTATAACAGGAAGCTGATCTTTACAGTCCCTTGGGCTAGTGTAGGTAGAGAAGGAATGCTGGTGGTCCACTGCCTCTCCATTTCCTAGTGAATTTTCAATATTTTCTTACAAGTTCTGTGTATTGTTTTGTCTGCAAAGGTTTACTACATTGTGATTAAAATGAAAAATTGTTCTGTTCTTCAGTCTTTAAGATGATGAGAGCAGTACTGAACTTTCATATGAGACAAAAGGGATATATATCAGTGTGGCATATCCAGTAAGCACAACCTATGCCAAACAATAATAACATAATTTTGTAGGGCAAAAGCCTGCAGAACTTCAGGAAAACATGATTTTGTGGACTGGTATGACTGAAACTGAATCAGGTAGCCAAGTACCAGGTCTTGTATTTTCTAGCACATGAGACAGCACAGTCATCTTTCCCTGGTTGGGATATGTGTATGCCTACTTCATTTTTCATGTGATACCTCTTGACTTCACATTGCAGGGGCTAGTCCTGTGGCAAGTTACATGTGTTTTGGCACTAACCTGCAGCTAGGGAAAATGCTTCAAAGCAGACCTCCTCTTGAGTATTTGACACAACTCAGCACTGTCACTTCTCTCCTGCCGTCTGTCCTAGATGTAAACAGGGAATCACCCTAATCTGTGGACCAGCTGCACCTGGCACAGATGATCATGGACAGAGAAAGAGGCCATAGCACTGTGCTGCATAAATGCAGGAGACACACTTCATGATGTGCTTGTCATTTCTCAGGAATACTAAGTGCTTGATGTATCCCTGTGGTGCCTTCCTGGACAGGTAAGCCATGAGAATCCATGAGAGTGGATTGAGAGCAGCCCTGAGGAGCAGAACTTGGGGGTGCTGGTTGACGAGAAGCTCAACATGACCTGGTGATGTGTGCTCACAACTCAGAAGGCCAACCATATCCTAGGCTGCATCAAAAGAAATATGGCCAGCAGGCTGAGGGTGGTGATTCTGCCCCTCTACTCTGCCCTGGTAAGACCCCACCTGGAGTCCTGTGTCCAGTTCTTGGAGCCCTCAGCACAGGAAAGACATGGAGCTGTTGGAGCAGATCCAGAGGAGGGCCACAAAAGTGATCTGAGGGCTGGAACACCTCTCCTACAAGGACAGTCTGAGAGAGCTGGGGCTGTTCAGCCTGGAGGAGGCTCTGGGGACACCTTATAGCAGCCTTCCAGTACCTGAAGAAGGCCTATACGAAAGATGGAGAGGGACTTGTTAGAAGGGCATGTAGTGATAGAACAAGGGGTAATGGCTTCAAACTGAAAGAGGATAGATTTAGATTAGACATAAGGAAGACATTCTTTACTGTGAGGGTGGTGAGGCACTCTCATAGGTTGCCCAGAGAAGCTGTGGCTGCCCCCTCCCTGGCAGTGTTCAAGGCCAGGCTGGATGGGGCTTTGAGCAACCTGGTCTAGTGGAAGGTCTGGCCATGGCAGGTGGGTCGGAACTAGGTGATCTTTAAGGTCCTTTCCAACCCAAACCATTCTATGGTTCTATGATTCTATAAGGATGAATTTCCTTGTGCTTATCTTATTGCTTTTTGATAGTGAATCCGGCGTCTGCAGAAACAAAACACAGTATAGCATGAACTGCTGGTCTGGGGAGATGCAGCAGTCATTAGCAAAGTCTCGCCCAGCACAGGGTTAACACAGCCTGGTCTTGACAGCCTCAGTTATACAGCTCTCCTCACACATTGCCACTTAGCTCCCTTCCCAATGACATTGTCACAACAAATTAAAGACCCCATCCTGAAAGCACGTCATGCATGTGGGTAGTCAGAGTTAATCACATGCATGAGTGTTTGCAGGACTGCAGCCTGAGAGAGTAAAATCTAGAAAAGCAACTACATAAAATGACCTATTTTGTGCGGGAGGAGAAAGGCCCTCAACAGAAGTTGTCCATAGCTTACTCGGTTATAACGTCAATAAATATGTTGTCTCTTATTTTTTCTTCTAAAACATCTTTCCCTCCTATACCACTGTTATCTAAAGACATAGTAGCAAGGCTGAAATGTGAAACTGGCACTCTGCCAGCACTTTAAATCTGTTGATGTGGCTGTGACACTAAACCCCAGACACAGGAATAGCTGCCTGTCCTAGACTTCTTCATTGATTGATTTCTTGAGCAACTTTTGTCGGTTTTGGAGATTAGGAGTTGTGATTATGGGATAGGAGCATAATGAAAAATAAAACAAAGGGAGATGCTGTTACTCACTTTTTGCCATGCACTCAGCAGCTTTAATGGCCTAGTTAGCACCTGCCTCTTTAATAGGTTTTAGCAAGAAGGCTCAACCAGACCCTTCTTTATTGCAGTAATTTGTTTGCAAATCAGTTCTACTGGATTAAAAAAAAAGTGTTGTTTATGCTACTTTGAAGGGGAAATGCTAAACAAATGTCTCTTTTAAAATATTTCTCTCATTTTCTACATATATATATGTATATTTAAGTAAATATGCACAACTGAAAGAATAGCATGGTACTTTTTGGCCTGCCATTGCATTGCCTACACGTTGCTAAATATGTTACGTTATGTTGCCAGACAGAACATGAGGTGGGAAAGAAATCTGGGGTTTTTTTCAAGCAATTGCCAAACTATTTTTATTCCCTCCCCCCCCCCCCCCCCCCATATCATGCCTTTTGGCATAAAGCTTCATTTTCAGTACCTCTTTTAAACTAATGTGATCTGACATCTTTAAATCTCATCACTTGACACTGATGTGGAGATGGAAATGTAACAGTTATTATGAATATTTAATTATGATAGCTGATATAAATCCTCCTTCCCCCACTCTCTCTGTCCTCTTTTCACAACAAAAGCACAAAACAGAGTAATTCTCTATCTGATGAGGGACTGTGGGGAGATAGAATTCATGTCCTTGTCTAAATTTATGTGCATTAAATCCAACCACAAATAGTTTGTTGAGGCTATACAAGTGTTTGGGGTCTGTGGATCCGTAGGACTACTAGTTGTTGTGTTTTAGCTTAGAAGTGTTCTGCTGTGTTCAGGGATGAAGATAAATTTAACCTCTATGAATGACTCTTTGGTTACCACCATTTTCAGTTGCACCATGGCATATAAATGGGTGTCGTGTAAGGTTATGTCTGCTTGCCTGACTGTCACCCTAAGAACTGAAAACACCAATTATGGATGGGCTTCAGATAAAGACTAAACTTGCAAATGTTCAGGTTGCTGGAAACTTCCTAAAAGGCTGTGACTTGTGACTGGACTGGATTTAGTTCTTTGGAACAGAATCTGGAGATATTTTTGTATGAGTTACATCTGAATCAGAAATACTGCAAGAGCAACATTTTTGTCTCCATCTGGCATTTCATCTTCTGGTTGCAGATGGGGAAAAGAGAAGAACAAAAATATAAAATATGCTTAGCAAACAAGGATAGCCAACAGCCTAAAGCTTTAGAAAAAATTTTTTACAGTATCAATTTTACATCTTGGTTTAGTGCTGTGAATGCAATTGCCACTGCAGGAATTCCACTGTGGTTAGTTTTCATGGGAGTCAGTGCTTTTAATTTGAATGTAGGACCTGTGATATCTGTTGTAACTTGCCTTTAAAAGAAAAAGCTTTTAAGAAAAATTCCTTTTCCATCCACTGTGGCTCTCAATGCCTCCATGACGGCACACAAACACTCTGTAATAAAACCTCAGGGATTTCTCATTGTGTAAATTACAGTCTGGACTTGATATAATCATTTTATGTTTTCCCTCCTCATAGCACCCACAATAAGAGGGATGTGGCTGTAATATTGAAGACTGGGATAATTTTTGATTGAAAAGCAGCCTATAAGTCCTCTAGGGAGTTACCAGTGAGATGCAGTGGGGTGTTATCTTGCCTTAATGGTGAGCAGATGGGTACAGTTAGGTAACACTAGATTTTTTTGTCAAGGTCTCTTGAGCTAAGCTTTCTGTCCTGTGTCTCTAAGTCATGCAGTAAAAAATATGCATCTCTATCATAGAGCCATAGAGACATACTGACAGAAGTACGTGACCGTGGCAGAAATTGTGCTACGAGCAGAAAATTAGACATAAGCAGACAGATATATTTTCTGTGTTAACGAAGTCTGAAAAAAGACAGAGAAACAATTCTTCTTGAAAATAGTATAAATAAACCAAATCCAATGGTCTCATTGTGGCAACAGTGTCCTTTTAAATGTTGTGAATTTTTTATTTGTTAGTAGACAATAATATAGTGGAGTAGTTTCCTAGACATGTTTTTTTTTCACACCATAAAAATAATTCTGATTAACGCAAATTTGAGTTGCATTTACACATCAAAAGGAAAGCCTACTCTCAAGTGGTCATTCTGATGTTTTTTTCCAGGTATCTCTTTTGCATCAGTAAGCAATGGTACATTCTCTGGAAGCATCTGTCATTTCTTCGTTTGGATGATTTAGTAATAATTCCAGCCATAGAAAATATAGGTATGCTTTCATTTTTTAGAATATGCTTATGATGCAGGAAGACCTCTGATGCCTTGCATTATGTGTTGTGGACTGATATTGAAGATAACCATACTAACAAAAAATTCTAATAGTAGCCACTGCTATCATCCATGACACTGGTGTAGTCACATATGTATTATCTATTTAAGTGTAAAGTATTGTGACATAATCACTCTGTATTTGCAGCAAAAGTAGCTGCACCTCCAAGAGTTTTTAAGTGTCATCAGCATCTCATTTTACTGGAGGCAATCTCGTTTTACTGGACGTAGATGCAGAAATCTTTAGTTGCCATGTAAAAGATTGCTTGGATAGCTCTAGGGAGATTTCTTTAAAATCTTGCTGCATCACACACATTTTAATTACAATTAATGAAGTCCATATGAAAGATTTAGTTTATTTAAAAGCCCAGCATGTAATCCATCATGTAAATTAAGTAAAGAATCCTCCAAACTTTCATTCAAGTACTGACTGAAGTCTTAGTCTCTGTACGCTCAGTTCCACCCAGCCTGTCACAGTGCGTGAGTATGGAGGCCTTATCTGAAAAAACACGGACGTGATGGAATGAAACATGTTGCAAACATCCTGCAGGAAAGTTGAGGTGCAAAGCCTGAATTGTTGTGGCTTAAGAAGGGTTACAGCTTAAGAAATTTTTCTCAGTCTGTGTCCAGCGAACCACTGATCCCCGAAGACTCTGCTCTCAGCCCTTTACTTTTCCTTACAATGAAAGTCTAACCAGCCTGGTTGTTACGTTGTCATTTGTTCACAGGTTTTGGCTGTGATATCTGTTTAATTAGTGATGTGTCATTAGGAAGTGCCTAAGGATACTAAGGTGGAGGATTATTTTAGAGATGAAAGGAAACTGAAGAGTGCTCTTCCCATCTGTATTGTATTTTGCATGCAGGGACCCTGAAGTGTATGTGTTTGCAGTAGAAGTTAGAATAAACAAGATAAAGGAAGTCTGTCCTCTTCGATTCCCTCGTACCAGCCAGGCACTGAAAAATAAATAGACCGTACCCAGCTGGGAATTCTTGCGTGGTGTGGGCCTTTGTGAATATGGTGCTGGCATAGCCACCACTTCTTCCTTTACCTGCAGGTTCCAGCACAGGCATGAACAAGAGAAGCACCCAGAAATTACACTTTGTGGCAGATTATTCTGTGGGAACATTACTTGTCAATGCAAGCTGTAGCCGTTTCTCTGCTACACTTTCCTAAGCTTGGGTAAAACTTTGACATACCAGTGAACTCGATAGTAGATCTGTCTATTACTGAGATCTGGTACTAGATCTGCTTTGCTATTAAGTCCAGTAAAATTAGAGGTCCAGCATCTACCTGCATTTAGCAAGCAGTGAGGAGACTGAGCTGCAAAGATCAGCCAGATTCTCAGAGGCAGAGATGAGAAGAAGAGCCCAGCCATGCCCCTGTTTCAGCCTTCGTGCATGTGTACACAATGAGACAGTGTTTGCACAGGAAGATTGTCTGCTGTAGGAAATTATTTCAACACCTGAGTGCTAGACGTGACATTTACGTCTAACTTAGCCTCCTGTATGAATCCTGCATTTCCTTTCTGATTTCACTGCAGCATTTTAATATATTTGTGGTCTTTCTTTTATTAGTCTTTTTTTAAGGTGTTTTAATTTTTAGTTTAAATGTGAAGGTGAGACCTGTGTTGAGGTTGAGACTTTTTGCCAAAGGTTACGCTGCTATGAATTTTTACAGCTGAGCTCTGAGACATGAAAATAGAGATTTATAGGGGAATCCTGACAGACTGTTAATGAAGGCAGAGCTGTAAAGTAGTTACAGATTAGAAATACATCCCAATTGATATGTATTTCTGTAAAGTACCAGAACAGCTTTGCACTGCATGTTCCCTCCCACCTCCAGGAAGAGACAAGGCTCTGCAATGTGAAAAAGGAATTCTTACTATTTTAAAAAGTGTTCAGACACGTCCTGCACCTTCTGCTAGGAAGTCATACAGTCAAGTGCTTACTAATACAGAGTGACTAACCTTCCATTGAGCTATCATTGACACAAGCTTTGTGTCAAAGCTTTCACTGTGCAAACATGACCTATCTTTGTCACAGATTCCTGCTGTCAACCTTTTCCTATCACTGACTTTACTTCATTATTTCTGACCATATTTAAATAAGGCAGTTTTCCTGCCTATTTTTTTTCTGATATGAATGTTCCTTTTCAGGGCATAATTACTCCATGCACCAACTGACCTATATAGACTTGACTGTCTACCAAATGGATAACGCTTAAATAAAGAATCAAGAGAGTAACAGAAGAGGTCCTGTTGCCCTGAGACTGTCCTTCTCTCTTAGCAAATGCACTCATTCTGAAATGCTCCTTGGGTTAGAAAGCTGTAGTGACTAATACAGTGTGAGATGTTTATTGAAGTGTTGCATCTTCAAAGTTTTGCTGCCTCATTTCTTCTGGGTAGCTGCAGCTTTGGATTTGTCCTGGTTTTAACTGAAACCACTATATTCTACAAGCCTGCAAGTGTGTCATTTTGAGAACTTACCTTTTTGCAGATTCAGATACCAAAATTCAAGTATTCACAAACTTTCTATTGCTCATATAAGTGAAGATATGCATAGTTACAGGGATATTTGTTACTACGAGTTATTTTTTGTCTATCCCGGCACTATCATCTCTGTGTGAACTTGCTGCTTTGTGATGAGAGAGGCATTCATTAAAAAAGAGACTGAGGCTGCCACACTTAACAACATTTATCATGCCTGATGCTGCAGGGGAATCCAAAGCCTTACCTTCAGCCTCGATACAGTGTACACGGAGCGCTCAACTCCTTGGGATGAGATTCTGCTTAGGAGAGAACTGTAAAAGATTCCTCGAGTACTCCCATTTGAACCATGACAACAGAAGTGTGTCTTAAATCCCATGCATCGCCAAGGCTTTTTCACCGTCATCAATGATCTCTGGCATCCCTCCACCCATGAAGGATTCAGAACCCAATAACCTGGAGCGAGGTACTTCTCCCATTCATCCAAGCCTATTGCTTCAGGAATGCAGCGTCATATTCCAAGTCTGTACTTAGGGCAGTGAGCGAAGCTCATGAGTCCCAGGCCTATTCTAGGGAAAGACCTCATTTCACGCTAAACAGTCACTGCATAAGATGCAGAAATGCCTTTTGGCACCCATGGAAGGCACCGCTCACAGCTGCCAGAGGACAGCAGGAGTGTCTTCCTACACAAGAGAGTCGGCTCACTTTCTCACCCAAAGAATCTTTAATCTCTGTGCAGAAGCAGAGCTTCAGCTGAAGTGGGGAGTACCCTTTTTCCCAGAATAACTTGCACTTTGTTGTAGTGAAACTTTTTTTTTTTTTAAATGATTGCATATGCTTCTTAGCAGTGAACAGCTTAACTTCTTATTCTGTTAATACTCCGGCAACAAGTTTGTTCTTCCCATCTAAAACTTTGCTTCTTAATGTCAGTAGCACAGGGTGAGCTCAGTGTGGGCACAAACACCAGAACTCTTGGCTTCTTGTGACAATTCTTTAATTATTGGTACAGTTTTCAGTATAATTTTTTAAAAAGTGATTTGCATGACAGTACCTCTGTGGCAATCCAATGTCAGTGATCTGGCATCAGTAAAAAGAATTTAAAAGAAACCACTGTTCTGAATTTGTTATTCCTTTCCACATTTACTTCTATGAAATCTTAACATTTTATAGCTCTTCTAGAGCTTCCATGTGATTCCCAACCTGCAAAAAAAAGAGTGTCAAAGAAATAAACACCTTACTGGAGAAATACAGCAAAATTTCTGAGCGAATTGAGGGAACTTGGACACAGGAGGGGAGGACACCATATTTCAATCTTTTTGAAAAAACATGAACTGACACTTCTAAAACCAGTTGGTATGAAGAAGTCATTAGAAGTTTGTACAAAGAAGCCAGTTATTAGATCATTGCAATTGTTTCCTGTTTTCATTTTAATTAGTTTCTTGAGGGGCTGAACAATTGATTGTCATCATTCTTGGAAGCTCCAGTTCTCCCACTTCTTTGCCATTTTTCTCTGCTGGCACATAATGTCTTTAGGTGTTCTTTGCTGAGAAATAGTTTAGTTAACGGTCATCTCACTCAGTACCGTTGTATTCTAACTAATTGTAAAAAGTTAAACAACCATATAAAGATCAGATCACTAGATCAAAGAGATTACTTTAAGAAATATTTTTATCATGCATCCCAAACTTTGTTTGTCGCCAAAGTAAAATCCGAGATTTTTTTGAGAAAAAAGGCAGGTTTTGTGTGAGTGTCAGCTGAGCATTCAGATACTTAAGATACCTCTGAGTCTTATGAATAGGAGTCTATGTATGCTTGTGATTAAAATGAGTAATTACTTACGAATAAACTCTTGTTGAAGAGCTATTGGAAGAGTGCTGACATGCCCTGAACTTGAACACCGCAGGGTGTCTTGGAGATCTGCAAGAACAAATGATCAGTGAGCTGTAATGGCACTGTGAGCCACAGTGACCTTGTCACAAACTCTGAGAAATTATTAGGCTCTTAACTTGACCCATAAGGGTGAATTTTACAAGAACACATTATTACTATCTGGATACGCCTACATTTCTCTTCGGTATTTCTCCCTCATTTCCTTTAAAGTGAATCTCTGGCTCCAGCAGCAAATATGCTGTTTTGAAAGGCTTTCTCCACCCTACCTTTGTGCAATTGTTGGACTTTTTTTTTTGTTTGTGGGTTTCTCTTGCTGTGCACACTGTTAGTACTGGTATGGGAGCTTTATTGAGAGAGTTTCAAACCAGATTGAGTTAATTCTGTTGAGGAAAAACACTGAAAAATCCAAATCCTCCATGACAAAAATTCAACCTGCTACAGATGCCAAAACTGGCAGTTTCACTATTTTGCTGCTATGTCTGAAGTGGTAAAGTGTCTTCTGAAAAGTTTTTCTTTCAGAAACTTGCAAATATGAGAGTGTACACTTACAGTTCTCGATATACTTTTCAGGAAGCATAAATGAAACTCTAGGTGCGCAAAAGTAGTACTGTGTCATACTCTTACAAAGGTATATCTCACAGGTCCTGTCCTGTCTGAGCACGCTACCTTGATGGAAATAAATGGAAGCCCTGCTGTTGACAGCACACAATTTCTCAGATATCACGGAGGTCAAAAACATGGTGAAAATACACACCAGTCCTATGGCTACGGCATGTACAATTAACACCCTGGGTTAGGCTTGGAATAGCAGACTAGTTGATGCGTAAGCATGTGTTCATTTAGAAAGTGGTTGTTAACAATATGGTAAGAGTCTACCCAAGAAGGCTGGTAGTCTGCATCATTCCTGTACAATAAGAACTTTTGGGAATTGTTCTGCACAGAGGAGGGTACTATACCTTTATGAGACTCTGGTACAGACAAATTGGATTGAGGGAATGTGCTGTGAAGTTACCCAGGCTGAGCAGGGTGCAGGGACTTGGTGTGAACCTGGCCTCTGCCAGAGGCTTATCTCCAATTACAGAGCAACTCTGCAATATAACTCTCTTTGTCAATGGTGCTTGCAAAGGAGAAGGGAGAAGAGAGTAGAGAGAAAGAACTTGAGTAACCATAGCTGTTCAGAGAGCCATGTGTGGCTGTGTGCTGCATGAGGCACCAAACTAGCTTGAGGGTCCCTGCTAAATTCATGTCTGCCAAGGGCAGCTCACTGCTAATGGAGTGGCTTGCAAGGTGCAGGCTTTAGGGACTGTTTGGGATTGTTTGAAGGTTCAGGTGAAAGGTAAGTTGACTTGGTCAATTTTCCCAGTGAACTTAGTCAGAGGTGTGAGGGACAATTCTCCTTTGGTGGAGATTTCTCTCCCAGTTGGCTGTGTTAGCTTGCTATCTGTTCCAGCAGTGCTGTGAGAGAGCATGTCCTCAGACTGTTAGCCTATCTCTCTTCTGTCTGTCTTTTCATTCCTGAAGTCCGTCTGTCTTAATCACGTGGCAGTCAGGAAGGACAGCCAAGACTGTTTTGCTGGCTGGTATTCAGCTCCCTACCGTGTTTCATCAATGAATGAAGCAGAATGATGCTGCAGAATGATTACTGGTGAATGATTACTGGTGTGTTGCACTGATACCTTGCCAGCAGATCAATTGCTCTCGAGCCAAGTTTCCGTTCAGTATAGAGTTAATTGTAAACTTTGACAAAGAGTGGGCTGGCGAATACATCATGTAAAGTCACATAACAAGTGAGAACAGGTTCTGATTTAGCAGAATGATTAGCACTGAATAGATCTAATTCTTCATTTAGAAATTTGAGAGCCAAACCTTCACCTCAGACATGATTCTTAGATTTATATTTGAATGCCTTGAATGTTGGGAAAATTTGGTTTTCAAATCCACTGGAATGGCTGGGACTGTTTCTTGTTTCCAGTCACCTGAAGTTTGGAAAATTCATGCAGGTGAGCCTGACAGTAATCATAGTCATGGTTTGCTGCTCATATTGGGATGAAGTGTAGTTCAGAATTATTTATGATGTTTATAATTCCACATTTTACTGTAAAATTTTAAGTTATTCTTTTGTTGTGTAAGACCTCATGGGAAGGCAATAATTTCTTTTTCTGGCAAGTGTTACAACCTAAACATGAGTTATCAGCAGGACTTCTTCCACTGTAAGTGCTGAATGAGCTTTATTTTCTTGTTCTGCAAAAACTGTTTTGTATAACTGTACAATCAAACCTGAAGACCAATAGCTATTTAAATGGGTGTAGTTGCATTGATGTTTCTGATAAAAAAATATTCTCCAGTTACATAATTCAAACAATCAAAATAAGCATTTGGCACAACAGGTACGTGACAATAGATTTGTTGCTTTCAGTGACAGCCTGACCTCCTCATGATTGCATCCTCAAAGACGACCCAGAAAAAGAGCTTAAATGTTTAAAGATTCTTTCTTTCTGTTCTTGTTTCAATCAGTCAATCTATCACTGAGACTCATCTTACATTCGGTAGTACATGAAAGACAAATGATCTGAAAAGGAATGCATCTCTACCAAAGAAAAGGATGCAATCTCACAGGCATCGAGTTGTCAGCAGCAATTCAGGGTCATTTTTGTGCTTACCCACACTGTCAGCAGAGTTGTTTATTTATGTATTTATTTACAGATTCGCAGAATTTCTGACATCCATGTGCATCAATATTTTTTCCTCATTTTTTCAGTCTATGGGCCTAGGAGTTCTGGGGAAGAAATGACATAATTTTCAAGCATGCTGAAGAAACTGTAAGTTCATAAGACCCGTATGAGAAAATTGTCCCTTACAGACAGAAGTTTGGAAGGGACAGATTAGTTGCTTTTAATATGTTTGGCAAAGCATATATACCGAAAAGGCTTTCTAACTTGTTCTGAAGATGTGAAACAGTAGTGAATGCTTAGCTCCCTTTGGGCCTCTATTCCAACAGCTAATTGCTTCATTTGTGAGAAGATCATGTCTTTTCCAGTATTCACATGATTTTTCTGACTCTATTCTGTACTTTTTCTAGTATTTCAAAGTCTCATTAAATACAGCCAACAGCACTGATGTGCTCTAGTAATGTTTTACCAATCATCTACAGAAGGTAAAATTGTGTAGATCCTATTTTCAATTTAGCTCCTACTAAGGAGCTCCTGCTTTGTCTCTTAGCTCCTATTTTCTCACTTTTTTATCAAAGGGTAGTAGTACCCAATTTGCCAATGTCTTTGGCCTTCAAGCTGAGGTTTTATTGCTTTTTCACCAGGATACCTACATCCTTTTCATGAGTAACTTTCCAAGATTCACTCATTTTATGTATGCAGTCTGCATCCATTGTCCTTAGGAACTGTAAGGGATGTTTCTTTAAGCTATATATAATGTATTTTAATGAATCAGCTTAATTAGCTTTTGAGATTACACCGAGGGACCGTCTCACATAAAGGACAGTTGAAGAGGTTCTAAAATAAATCAATATAATGAACACTAATTGCTTAAGGCAGATGGTATTCTCTCTAGAGTTCTAAAAAACTCAGATATAAAATTGCTGAACTGCTAACGGTGATATTTAAATAAGCCTTACACTGAATGCTCTGGAACCAGAGGGTTAGAAGACAGCTAACACACCACCAATTTCAGAATCATTTCAGGGGTGATCCGAGGAACTATAGACAATGTTGATAAAACTGATAAAAATTATACTAAAGAATGAAATGAATTAATACACTTATAACTACGATATGATGGCAAATAATCAACGCTTGGTTTGTACAGAAAATCATATCTCATAATTCTATCAAAATCCTTTGAAGAAATCATTGATGATATGAATTGTTTGGTAAAAATGATAGCGTTCACTTGGATTTTCAAAGTGCTTCTGTCACAGTTCCTCTCCAAAAGCTTTTAAGGAAAACATAGTGTTATGGAATGAGATCTTCTTGTAGGCCAATGATATATTCAAGTCAGGAATTAAAAGATAGAAATAAACTGTGAGTTTTCAGAGTGGAAGGAATGGAAGGATCTTCTTGGTACAGTCCATACAAAGCTATGATGAATCCTGTGCTGTTAAACATAGTCAAGAATAACTTCGAAACAAGATGAACATGACCATGTGTGATGATCCAAAGAGCTGCAGGAAAGCTCCATAATCAGTGACTGCACCATAAAATGGCAAATTAAACTACATGCTGATAGATGGAATGTAATGTGTTGAGGCAAACGGGCTTGTAACACTGTATATAACAAAAATGTTTGCCTTAACTAATTTCGCTTAGAAAGAATTATTATGAGGCCACTGCGGACAGTTCACTGAGAATTTCATCTCAGTGTTCAACAGCAGCCAAAAGCAAAAAAAAAACCTACATGGGATATTTGTAACAAACAGGACAGAAGAAGTCCTGTAGAAATCCGTGATATAAACATTCCAGTTACCTCCCACTTTCCCAAAAATGGTAAAAAGAAATAAAAAAACAATACAGAAAATAGCAGGAAAGGTAAGTAAAGGATTAGATACGTATACTGCGTAGCAATAGTCAACCTGGGAACAACATATTTAAGGGAAGGTATAAGGATGTTTATAAAATCATGACTGTCAAGTAGAAGGCGAAGAGGACATTGTCAGATGGCACTTTCAAAATAAGAGAAGGAGATACTTGTCCAGATAACACATGATTAATATGTGGAGTTTGGTGCTGCAAGGTGGTGAGAATGTTGAAGGATTACATGTTTTTGGAAGCCAATTAGAGAAAACACAGAAAAAAGTCCATCAGGAGCTATTAATCATGAGGACAAATGCCTCTGAATCAGCAGTTCCTGAAACTGGAATTGGGGAGTGCATTGTGTGAACCAACACATACATTTACCATGTTCTTGTTTGATTTGGTAGGTATCCACTCTGGGTCACTGCAGGAAACAGGATATGAAGGTAGACAGACTTCTGTCTCACCCAGTGCAGATGTTCTTATATTACATTTTAATTTAAAGTTGCCTGTATCATTCTGTATATTGAATGCTTAGTTCAAATGCATATGTTTATCATAGTGCTATTTGGGTGTTGCAGTTATGCAGAGAGGTCCCTCCCCAAGCAGTGTCTCTCTAGCATTATGAGGTATATGTGCATATCATAATGCTCTGTGCCCCGGGGAGTTCAGTTGTCCCTGTTCTTCATACAGCACTAGAAGAGCTGTCCTCTGGTGTTTTGCCCTGCTGAGATGCAACAAACAGCCTTGCACCTCAGTGAGGAGCAAGAGTCCTCTTCTCCTAGCCTGCTTTAATGACTCCTCGCCTAGGGCAGTGGCAGAGCTCAGGCCATGATCAGAGGGCCAGTATGGGAGAGGAAAAAAGCCAGGATAATGATGTACCTGTCAGAGAAAAACATGGTTGGTTACGGCCCTCAAATATTACAGTTTGACCGACCCCGTTCATCAGCAGTAGGATCGCAGCTGCTGCATTAACTCTGAAAAAACACAATTCTTGATCTATCCTTTCAGCTAAGTATTGCTACATAATAGTTGAAAGGAGCTGGATATATTTTAAGCTTATATGGGCACAAGATTTATTTAGGAAACAACTGTGTTGCATTTGTATGTACTCCATACATTTTGATAGAGTTGGAAATAAACCCTGAGAAATTGGCCAGAACTGCCTTAGAGTGCCTAGGGAATTTAATTATCTTTGTTTCCATTTGTAAATTCTACTGCAGCTGTTTTGCAGACAGAAGGTTAGCCAGTCAGCTATCTGCATACACACTTTATTTTTTATCTTCCATGTTTTCCAACTCCAAGAGAGCCTCAAGAATCTGTCTGAGCTTTTCTTTTACAGTCACCTGCATGGCATTATGACGTTGCTTTGAAGATTGGAGATGGCTGAAACAGCAATGCAAAGTTTGATAATGCTTGCAGTTAAACCACTTCATTAAGAAAAAATAAAACCAACGTAGACAGGTCTAGTGCTTATTTATAGCAATAAAGCAGGGTGTGCAAGTCTGAGGCATCTGTGTATGCTTTGGGTGTGTTATGAGACAAAGGATTAATCTAGCCAAATTCTCTTTATAATTCAGATTCTATGGGACAAGCCTAACATTTTTCAGTTGGTACTATAATAGGAAGGCAGATCCCTCCACTTACAAGGAGTTTCTTAGCATGGAATTTCTGCATGTGTATTTGAAGTGATCCCAAATGGGAGCCAGATGAGTTGCTTCTGACACATTGCTTGTGTTAGAAGCAAAGAAATGAAAAATCTCTTTAGCAAACTTACAGCACTGGTTTTATGTGGGAATCTATAAATACCTTCATAAGCTAGCTCAGTGTGCTTTATAGTTAAGACAGCAGTGACTGAAGCTAGGGTAAGGTAACTTTAAAAACGGATCTTCACCTGTGAAGAAATGTAAACAGATCTCACACTGATCTTTGAAAACATTCAAAGCCTGGTCAGGTGTTAGTTTTTCTACAGTGTACCTCTACTTGTCAAGCCTGGGGATGGAAACTGGAATACTAAAGAGATGGGTAGTTCCCATCATTTCCTGTTTGGGGTAGTTCTGGCAGGAGTCTCCACATATTTTCTGCCAATTCTTTCATCTACACCCTGAATTTCATGGGTCTGACTCCAGATGCAAATTGTATGCTCTGTGACTGTACTTCTATTAGATCATCTGACTCTGCTTGAAAGGAACAGTGACCCCATTGTACAGGACTTAATAAGGAGGAGTGACCAATTCAAAACCCCAAAATTACATGCAAGGCCATAACCTCCATGTGAGATGACACACCCACATTGCAGGGTGCCAAACTCATCTGTCAAGATCACACGCTTGTTTTGGGTTAAATGACTGCGAGTTGTTCCTACGAGGAGTCTCTGTGTTCTGTTTGCTCCCTGAGCTCTGACAATGGCAACACTTGCAGGATTTTAGGTTTTGACATGGGGGCAGAGAAACATGTTGGGCTCCAAAAAAGCAGGCATGTGGAGCAACTGTCTTTAATCGAGGGAGTGGGGACGGAAGGATATTTGGTTAGAAATTTAACTTCCAGGCCTGTGTCTGGGGTTCCAAGACACGTAATCACCTGTCCATACTCAGAAGGATTTTCCCATAGAACATAAATTTATGCAGAGCTACAGGCAGGTTTATGCAGGTTGAACCCGTAGGATCTTGTTTTCTGACTTAATTCATCTGAGGGCAATAGGATTTGCAATGTTATTATAGCTTCAAGATAGCATTCCAGCATTTGGAGGCTTATTCTTCTATTCCAGATATTTAGTTGTGAAGTAGAGTGTGTTAAGATCCTCACCCCATTCACTGTTTCCTTTAAAGCTTTAATGAAACCCTGACCTGTGGTGAGGGAGAGTGAAACAAGTGGCATTTTCAGCAGGAGAGAAATTGCAGAAACATTTGTAGCAGTGTGCTGTATACAGATCATACAATTCTGACTTAGATTCTCTGACTTCAACATTTGCTCCCCTTCAAACCATACTAGGCCTTTTTTGTAACAGTCATCTGGTATAAGTTTCAACTAGGAAGATCATGAATTTATCAAAGATGTAGATATATTGAATGAGGGCTTGAATAAAGTGTCATGTGTCTCATATATTAAGAACCACCTTGGGATAATACATGTGCAGTACAGTATGTGGCAAAAAAAAGAAGGGTTATTAAAATATGTTTGTGAGAAGTGTGCTATAATCTCACCCTCTGATGTTTTACAGCCTGCAGAATACAAGTTAATGCAATTCCCTCCCTGAATACTTTCCAGAAGCAAAGAATACGTGCCGCAAACATTGACTTTTTTTCTTCCTGATTACGTTTGCATTTAATGCATTATTTGGAGATATTCCTATCAGCTAATTTAACTGCACATGCACACATAGTCCTGCTTGGGTAAGAAAATGATGATACCAGAATAATTCCCAAAATAAAATTTTGAACTCTGCGTAACTCACTAACATTGCCAAAAACATTACTCAAGATATTTTTCCTCATTGGGGACTAATTTTTGCCAGAATATTTCACTTTTTCAAAGTTCCTTGACCAGTAATGAAAATATATTATTGTATGGAAAGTGTTGGGAATTTTTTCTTCATCTTTCTCAGATCTAAAGCACATTTAGAGATAGTCTCTTTGCTGAAATCCTGAAGTAGAATGACAGCTCTTGGCAAAAACTAGCCCAGGGCAATTATAACCAAACAATTTCAGGAAGCAATAAATAATTAGAGATAATTTTTTTAATGGAAAAGCTGGCATAATTTTTGGCTTGGTCTGCATTTAAATCTGATATCCTAACTGACACAGCAGAAACCCTCATGCAGGCATAGATATCATCATTAAGGAAAATGTCCTTTTGCCATGAAAGCTTTTCATTCAAGAAGTGAGAGTAATTTATGCCAAGGAGTGGAGTGTCCTGCCAGTAGAGCTGTGTAGACCAGGGGAGACCACTAGCATAATTGCATGGTGGGGCACATTCACACTTAAAAAGTTAGTAGAGAGGCTGATACAAGAAGCACGTGTTATAATACCTGTTACCTAAAGCTGCTTCCTGTGTTCGTTTTATTTTCCTATACATAAAATTCAGTCAGTGAATAGAAGAAGGACTCTATGAAAGTGGATAATTCCTAAACCTACTTGTTTGAATTGTATTTTTTTTAAAGCTTATCTGGTTGTGTCACTAGAAGGAATTGAGATTGGATGCCACAGCAGGTTGGGTAGACAGCGTGTTAAAACAGAAGATACTGTGACTTACTTTAGACTTCTAGGCAACTGGCGGAATAAGTAATAAAATGTGTCTCCTTTGACCTTTAGGTCAGTGTGCTAATGCACTGAACCACAATGATTCTTAACAAAAAATATTTTCAAATAAAGACCTAAGCACACACATTTTGCCTTAACGGTTACCCTTGCACTTCTGCCTTAAAATACCTAAACTGAAAAAGCAACAAAGTAAATAAAACCCAGGCAAATTATAGAAGCAAGAAATCTCATGGAAATCTTGCTCCAGCATTTATTCTAATAATTGAATTCATCACCTTTGATTTGAATGGGGAACATCATTTCCTTGTCTCTGACATAATCCAGAGAGTGATATAGTAGACCTGGCAGAATGATGGAGGAAGAGTGTTTGCCTCTGATCTTCCCTGTACTTTTTCACTTTGTTCATGTCTTACAAGCTGCTGGTTAAGCCACGAAACAGCCTAGCAGGATCTTGCTGTGACTGTTTTAGACTAAGCTGTTAAGTCTATCTTCCTTTTATCACAATATAATTTATCATAACTGCTATCAAAACAACAGCTCTTCAGAACTGTTTGGATGGGTCCTATTTTAACCTTCTCAGAACAAGGACTTTCAGGAGCACATTTGAACACAGGATGCATATTGGGTACTGAGTGTTTCACTTTATCACCTAAAAAACAGGTCTCTGTCTTGACATTTATTAAGGTTTTTGTACTGTACAATCTATTGGAAAATTGTTCCAAATTTTGAAGTCAAAAAATGGCTTCTTACATGCCTTTCTAAAAAGTCCCTCTCCATCTTTCTTGTAGGTCCCCTTCAGGTACTGGAAGGCTGCTATGAGGTCTGCCTGGAGCCTTCTCTTCTTCAGGCTGAACAACCCCAACTCTCTCAGCCTTTCCTCGTAGGAGTGGTGTTCCAGCCCTCGGATCATTTTTGTGGCCCTCCTCTACACCCGCTCCAACAGGTTGCTAACAACTTTCGGAAAAACAGATTAAACAGCAAATTCTTCTGCATTAAGCTGTATTTATTTTTTTTAATTTCCATTTCAAGTTAATTCTAAGGCAGATATACTCTAGAGTTACACTATGACTAAGTGAGCAGAATTTGGCCAGCTGACTTGTTTTCTGTGTTGATTTCTCATAGTTACCAAAATTTTCAAATTGCCTTTGTTAGTCAGTAGACAAGGAGGAATTATCAAGACCCCTAGTGCTAACAAAACTAGAGAATACAGACAGCACTACCTTATTTCCGTTTCCTGAATAAGTGCACAGTCATGTATTTTTTAACACTTGATGTTTCACCTCAACAAGTGTGATTTCTAGGCATATTCGTAATCTGAATCCTCACATTTGAAAACTCACCTATTGGAGATCCCAGCACTCGTGCCAGCAAAGATGCACACACGTACTGGGGCTATTTCCCAGGAAGTCTGTAGGTCTGCGTCTTGTTGTTGAGGTACAAAGTCAGGTACAGGTGTGGGGCAGGGCTTTCTCCATGGTGAGCCCTCTACAGCTCTACACGTGAGAAGTGGGACCAGAAGGCTGACAGATTTTATGTTTTGTAAGAATAGATGACAATCCATATGTGTTTGTGCAGGTCTTCTCAAACCGCAATTAGAAAACCATCTAGATAGTTACCAGACAGAACATTTCCATTTTCTTTTAGAAATGTCAGCAATAAAAGGACTAATCATAGGTGTTTGGTTAATCACAGATATAATGACATTTTGAAACATGCTCTCTTAAATGGATTTCTTCATGCTTCATAAAAGACATTTTTGAATGCCATAAACTAAAAACTAGTCACAGGCTATATTCTCCACATTGTAGAAGTTCCTGAGTGCAGTGAACACACTGGCATACAGTAACTTTCACCTCTGGTGGGGTAGAGATTAGCTATCAGATTTGCCTGGAATCAGTTCTCCAACCTGTGGCCACATGCCATAGTGACCATGTTGCCTGAGTACCCAAAGGGAGAGTTCTGTAGCCTCAAAGCTGCAGGGCATAGCATGGCTCACATCCATAGGCCTAAAATCTCTTGTACTGCAAAATAAGATAGCTGTGTTCAGACTGCCTTTTGAGAATAGTCCTTGGTCCTCCTCTTTTAGGGAGACTGCTCTTTGGCAAGAGCTAAAATCACACCAGGAGCTGTGCTGCTAAAATAATGTGGTCCTGTTCCACTAATAGCAACAAGGTCAAAAAGACATAGACTGTAGAAAACAGCAAGGTGGGATTCATTTGCTGAAAAGCAGACCCATATGAGAGAGAAATGTGCATCTGTGTTAGTCTTTGGCAGACAACAATTGATGAAAACAAACAGTCATTTCTAATGCGTGATTCAGGTCTTCTTAAAGTATGTCTAAAATAGGTCAGATGCATTGTGCCCTTAAAATGCCAAAAGGCATCCCACTCCAATGACTGTATAGGAAGTCTGCTAGCTTGGAGATAAGTATCTACACTGTTGACACCAAAAGTTATGGAAGATGATTAAACTGCCTATGTCTGCAGATTCAGCACTAAAGCATCATGCTTGGGACAAGCTCAGAGGTATGAAAAGTACAAGGACACTGTGACAATGTGTTTCTCCTAATGCCTGAGCGACACAAACATGTAACAACACCAGAGTTTGGTGTTTTTAATATGCATAGTTATGCAAGTAAAGTCCATAGGATAAGTACAGTTTTCCTGGTATAAAAATGCTTTATTTCAATGTACAATTATTGTTTCCCTTCTTGATCTAGAATAGCAGACACGAGCGCTTTATATTGAGATAATTGCATATATCCTGAACAGATTAGATTGCTTCAGCTATATTTGCCTAGCTGAACGATTACAATTCTCTAAAGCAGAGAAGAGAACAATGGTTTCCTCACACAGTTTGCACAACATTTCAGTATGTTAACTACATTTAAACATATAGTCAAAAATCATTTACAAGTTAATAAACTTCAGAAGCACTTAAAAGCATCACATTAGTATGAAATAAAAAAGATGATAGCACAACATTCTGTTTATAGAAGACTTTGTCATAATAATGGATGGGTGGGATTCAACTCATCTTCAGAAATCTACAGGGTAGCTGTCTTTGAGATCTCTGAGCTTCCTGGCAAATGAAGAAAAATAAATGCATGCAGAAAGTGATTCATCTCATTCTAAGAGAGATGGCTAAAATAAGCAAGTTTTATTGCATTTTACAAGTGCCTGTTTCTTTCCTCCCACTGCACAGGGAGTCCAGATGACTAGCTCTGATTTAGGTGACTACAGTGTAGACATTTATAGTTGGGGAAATTAATCCTGTTCCACATTTCTCAAAGGGGTAGCCAAAAATGGGCGACCAAATAAGGGATAGGATGCTGTCAGAGCTGTTCCTCACATAATCATGGAGTTCTTCCAAAGTAACATAAACTTTTTCGTCTTGGCTTAGCAAACAAGAAACCAGGTTTCGAGAAAAGTTCAGGCTAGGTTTGTCATATGTTAGTCCCCAGGGCTAAACACAGAACAAGACTCAATGTATTTTAAATTAAACAGTTCATTAATGTTATATATGTATATTATATAGGGGTGTGTGTGCTTATGTATCAGAGTGAATGGTTAAGTAAAGAACTGGCTTTCCCACACTGATGTGTGAGAACTGTGGAAAGGCTTTGCTGCTCAGCTCTGTGGGCATTAAAGTAAACAAAACTGTCTCCAGAAACCCTAGGGAAAAGGTTATGTCTAGAGCTGCCAGAACCGTTCTTTACTGCTAAAATTTCAGCTGTGGGCAGTAAGAATGGATCTGGTGGCTCTCCTCTCTTGTTCACGATCGAAGAGAAATTGTGTGTAGCTCAGAGCAGGTCCCAAACCATTGCAGCACATACTAAGGGACCTCCGAATACCCCTTAACCCAGAAGTGGCTAAGAGGGAGGCTGTTTAACAAGAGGGGAGACGTGAAGACATTTTTTAAAAAGTTCTATTAATAATCACGCTTCCTTCATCAGCAACACCATGAAAGAGAAATGGCACTGCACTTCAACACTTCAGTTACCCTTCGCTTCTGTATCTACTGGCACCCTTCTTAAATAATCACAATTTCCATCTAACTTGTATAGAACTTCATTCAGAAACAAAAATTCCCAAACATACATAGAAGAATGAAGCTGGTTATTATCTACATCATATAACACCCTGAACTGATGACTTGTCTCTGTGTAGAGATTTACTCTTAAGTATAATTCAAGGAGTCAGAAGACACACAGTGCCAATGTGGAGAGGTTTGTGCTGAGGGGAAGGTGGTACTTCAAGGTACTGCTGCCTCTCCCATGTTCTATGATACAGGCAGCACCACAGCTGCAGCCCTACACAACAGACCTCCCCCAACATAAATACTCTAATTTTGGAGAATATAACACACAAATAGTGACTGAAATTACAGCAGCCTTCCAGTACCTGAAGGGGGCCTGTAAGAAAGATGGGGAGGGACTTTTTACAAGGGCACGTAACGATAGGACAAGGGGTAATGGGTTTAAACTGTAAGAGGTTACATTTCAATTATGTATAAAGAAGAAATTCTTTACTATGAGGGTGGTGTGGCACTGGCACAGGTTGACCAGAGAATTTGTGTCTGCCTACTCCCTGGAAAGGTTCAAGGCCAGGTTGGATGGGGCTTTAAGCAACGTGGTCCAGTGGAAGGTGTCCCTGCCCATGGCAGGGGAGTTGCAACCAGATGAACTTTAAGGTCTCTTCCAAAAGCAAACCATTCTGTGATTCCGTTATTCTATGATTAAGCAGTATTCAATCACTCTAAATTTGTGTCAATAATATAAATATCCACTGAAGTAACTTCCCTCCTTCCTTCCTTCCTTCCTTCCTTCCTTCCTGCCTGCCTGCCTGCCTGCCTGCCTTCCTCTCCCTTCCTCTTTCTCTCTATTTATCTCTTGGTACCTCAGCTTAATTGCATCACTTTAAGGCTCCCTGAAGGTAAACCAATATTTGAGCTGGAACTTGAGGCATGTGCCATGCTTTCCAGTTCTGACAACATGTTTTTCTTTAGTAGAATTATCTCCTACCCTTGATCTGGGTAACCTGACCAGTCATGTGGAAAGCTTTAGGCTTACATGCCACTGCCCCTAGATTTATTTCATGATATTGCTAACTTGGCATTTTGAGTCATCACCATTCTAAAGGGGAAGAAATAGATATTTATTTAAGTCTTGTGGAGACAGCTCATTACCAGAGTGATCTTCAAGCTGTTGCTGTGAGAGACTTCTCTTCTTGGCTATGTACTTCACTACATACACAGCTCATAAAATAATACAGAAAAGTCTTGTTCTTGGTGGCATATGTGACTAAAAATTAATCTGTTAATTTATACAGCTATTTCATGTATCTTAATCCTGCAGAAATTTCTTTCATATTGGACTGTGTGTGCTAAATCATATGAATATCTGTTAAGCCTCAGAAGAATGATCCCCACCTTTTACCTTTGGTACCTTGTAAGGGAGCTGAATTTTAATATTTTCTCTTCAGAGAAAGCTGAAGCAGCTGAGTGGCAAGCCTTGGATAAGTAACTGCAGCTTTTGATAACTCAATTGGCTAACATATATAATAAAGATTGTGATAGGTAGTTTCTAAAGAGATGAATTGTACAGCTGAAACATCTTCTGAATGGTCTGGCTTTCATTGTGAGAGCGAAGAGAATAATGAATTTTAGTTTCTATTCCTAGCTGCCCAGTGCGTTAGGGCTACAGATGTTAACGATCCTGTCAGACCCAAGAAAAGGAAGGACTTCAGGGGATATCAGGAACCCAGAAACAGAGTGTTTGCTGGGTCACTCACATCAGCAGAAGTGTGAAGTCCCAAGAAATTTCTGAAGGGTGACTTCACTCATCTTATTCAACTCAAATCTGACTTACAGGCCTTGTAGAGCTGGTAGAAACTGAGTGCGTACATTTTGCATAGAAAGATCTGAGACTATCTTATAAACAAGAAAGCATGGAGTCTCAGGCTGTAGTGGGTCTACCAGTGCATATGTCCTCAGACCCAGGTCACTTCAGCTTGTCTAGGAAGTGATTTGTGAGGATACCATGAGAATGAAAAAGCTCAATGAGCTATAAAGGGTTAAACTGCTGTCAGATGGCAAAGCTCATTTTGGAGTAAAAGACTATGTATGCCATTAAATTTGAGTTCTTTTAATGCCTTAAAAAAAGCTGCCTGCTGCTTGCTACATCTTATGGAACTTGGCTCGCCCTTGCTTAAGCATAGCATGACATTGATGGGATCTGAATCATGGCCCTGTCTCTTCCTTTTTCTCTTCTCCCTGGTCTCCTTCATTGCTCTGAAATAGGGGGATTGTTTTTTGTGCTTAGCACACTGGATTATTGTGTGATGCACCAAGGATGTTCCAGATATACTCACATAAGAGAGACCAGAGTCCAGGGGTCATGAAGTTAGTCCTTTTTGCTAAGTCACTAATGAAAACAACATATGGGACTGGTGACAACCTGATAAAAACTTAAATGAGCCGCAGAAGAGAATCACAGGTATTTATTTTGGCCATAAAACTTCTGCATTTGTCATACGCTCTAGGTCTGCTTTCTCAGAACTTCATGGAGAACTGAGGTACCAGTATCATTCTAGTTCTTACCTGCTGAAAGAGCTTCCTTAAAATGTATTAATGAAGTGATGGATTGTTGTAACAGTTTGAACCTTAGTTTCACAGGTCATTATCCCTAGGAGAAAATGTTATCTGGTTTTCTGGTCTAGTTAGGTATTAGAATGGTTTTTATTTTTGTCCCTATTTTTACCCTTCTGTCTCATTTTTATAGTGGATTTATTTTAAGTTTCAGTAAACTGCAAAAGCTATTTTGAAATTCAAATAAAAAAGATTCAGTTCAGTAAAAGAAAATTAAATTTTTATTTCTGGTATTGGCAAACATAAATTCCTGATTCAAGTGTTAGAATGTCACAATGAAAATGCCAATAGCCCACATTGCTGCAAAACACCATTTATATATCTCAGGAAATAGTTTGAACATAGATCAGGGCTTATTTCACGGAATTACGGACCAAGCCTCTTGAGGAACACCAGTCCTATATTTGCTGCAAATTCTCTGGGAGGGCGAGTTCTGTGTTGTTTCTGTCTGTGCCTGACGTGACGATATGTAACAATACAATGTTATTACAAAAGTAATTATAATAAATTACAATTATTCCTTTGGAAACACATATTTTTAATCTCTAGACTGGTCCTTATGTTCCATTTTCTCCTTTTAACACATGTATGTGGAATCGACCACTTGTATTGTGAAGATTCTTACATCTGGGCTTAAACTTCTATTAAGCTTTGTCTCTACGAGCACTTCCAGGATGTCAGTTTTTTTCACTGAAAAACATATGTTTTCCAAATGTTCTTGTCAGTTTATGTCTGTGAAATTTCTTAGAGATCCAGGTTTCCACAACTTTCTGCTATATTGCTTGCTCCTGACATAAAACCTAAAGGGAGGATTAGTATTGGACTTTTGTAGCAGGTCTTTAACTCTTTTCTCTACATCAGTGCAAGATGAGAGGCTTAAATGTGATTAATAAAAAGGATCAGGCCTCAGGAGAAGGCTGTTAAGATTTGGTTGCGTTTTATGCCAACTAATTCAGTTCAGGGAATAGAATAACAACCTTCTTTTCTCTGCCATGCTCCCTGCCCCCATCCCCCCTCCCTTTTTGTGTCAAACTGAACTATTCCTTAAAAAAGCACAGGAAGTTGTGCATATCCAGGTTGTGTCTAATCAGAAATACCAAGGATCTTGGAAATTCACTTATCCACTCAGTGAATAAGGAATTGCCTGGATGGTCACACTCAAAATAGTTGCAATCAATGGCTTGATGTCCAAGTGGAGACCAGTGACGAGTGGTGTTCCTCAGGGGTTGGGATTGGGACTAGTGCTGTTTAACATCTTTGTCAGCGACATGAGCAGTGGGATTAGGAGCACCTTCAGCAAGTTTACTGGCAACCTTCTGGTGCAATCAACACGCTGGAGGGAAGGGATGCCATTCAGAGGGACCTTGACTGGCTTGAGAGGTGGACCTGAGTGAACTTCATGAAGTTCAGCCAGGCAAAGTGCAAGGTCCTGCACATAGGACATCTAAATAAAAATACAGGCTGGATGGAGAAGGGATTGAGAGCAACGCTGCCAAGAAGGACTTGGGGGCATTGGTTGACGATAAGCTCAACATGACCCAGCAATGTGTGTTCACAGTCTCAAAAAAGGACTACATCCTGGGCTGCACCAAAAGCAGGTCAAGGGAGTGGATTCTGCCTCTCTACTCTGCTGTGGTAAGACCCCACTTGCAGTGCTGTGTCCACTTCTGGAGTCCTCAGCATAAGAAAGACATGACAAGGTTCCATCAGAGAACCAGCAGAATGGGTAGGAGACTGTTCTGTACGACACAGGAGGAGGCTGGAGGAACTAGAGTTGTTAAGCCTGGAGAAGAGAAAGGGCATCTGCAGCAATCTTCCACAATCTATAGGGAGTATAGCAGGCAGGTAGAGCCAGGCTCTGCTCAGAACTGCACAGCAAAAGAGCAGGAGGCAATAATCACACTTTATATCAAGGGAAATTCCTTCTCAATATAAAGGGAAAATAACCCTTCACCATGAGGGTAAGAAGACACTGGAACATCATCTGACTCTGCAATTAGTCCTCCTTGAAGCAGGCATTTGGACTAGCTGATCTCCAGAGATCCCTGGTACCCTAAATTTCTCACTCAATCTGCGATTTCTGTGCATGAAAGTACTACCCTCTTCCTGATGCCACAGAGTAGACTCAGCAGTACATTATTCTCCTGGAGCAGAAGTTAGCAGTGTTCCTTACAGAGCTCTGTCCCGGGTCGTTCACTTCCCCTGCTTGGCTGCCTCCACCACTCCTCTCAGCCTTGTCCTTGCTGGGATTCCCCTTGCTGGTTGACCTCGCTTCGCTCACCCATTGCATTCTAATTTTGCCCTGTTACCTCTTGTGTCTTTTGCCCCTTCCACGTCTTCCTGGCTAGCTCAGCGATGCTTAGCTGAACCATTTCGCATTCAAATACTTAAAAGAGGAAATCAATCCACAGCAGTAGCCTATCAACTGCAAAAAGGGATAGTTTGTGTTCCCTATTGATCCAGGCCTTTCTGCTTGCTCAGTCTTTACCTCATGTTGTCAGCCTGTTACTCTGTTGGAGGGTAATATGTACGGGCCTGTGCTACCTCAAGAAATACACTCAGTCGCGTGTGAGTAGGGCTCAGAAATAGAGAGCTGTCTGAAGAAAAGCTCCTGTGTGTGGCACTTTGTTAAATAGCCAGGACTTATCTATACTCTCTCTCTGATTTACAGATGAACTTTAATGCATGCTTTCTTTTTCTCTTGTCTTTTCCTGCTTCTTTTCCCCTCACTTCAAAAGGATATTAAATATGTTCCTATGTATTACATTTCCTTCAACAACAAAAGATACTTTATATGCACAGATTCATTTTTAATAAGTTAATAATTAAAAAAACTCCTCTAATAAGTCTTAAGGAACTAAAGGCCAAATTCCTTGTTGTCTTTAGACTTCAGATTTCCATGACAAAATACATGATTGAGATGTTCTATTATACTGACCTTTAAATGGTAGGTTTAAAAAAAAATTCAAGCTTCTTGCAAATGAACAGAAGAATTTCAGGTTAGGGTGAGAGTGAACTGAAACGCAGAAGAGCTCGCTATAACGTACAGCATTCAGAACTGCAGAAGTACTTCTGCACCCACATGCCTTAACTAATTGCTGCATGACTTAGAAATTATTCCTTCTAAAGCATGTTCAGACAAAAAATGGAAATGTTGAGCCCATGCCAGCTTTATAAAGTACTCAGTCCACACAGGGACTTTACTGTGCTACGTTGCATAGTCCTTGTAAGGACTGAACTCCGGAAAATTCTTCTACTGTGTTGCAAGAATTCTGTGCAGTAAAGACTGTTAGTGCTAATGTACAAGAAGCATCTCCAGCACTGGGTCTTGTGTGGTAAAGACATTCATGTCGGGCAAAATGTTGTTCAGTATACAGGGAAGGGAGTGTCTTTAGAACTTGGCCATGCTCACTCTGGGAGAGTTTCTAAAAATAGTGGTAGAAGCCCTAGTTCTGGAATTCTGTTAGATTATTCAGGTTTCTACTGTTGCAGTCTATGCATAGGTCTAGTGACATCTTTAATGGCAAGGGTGTTTTAAGAACTTGCACAGGGTTGACAGAGATGACAGAGCTATTGGGAGGCCAACATCATCCCTGGCTAGTCTACATTCCATAGGACATCTAACATACACAGTGCCCACTTTCACATGTATGGTGCAGCCCTAGAGATTGTGAAGAAAGCAATAACAGCTTTAGAGCCATAGCACACGATCACACAAGACTCTTTGATTTCTAACACCTGTTTTAGTAGAATGAAGAAAAAAGTGACATTTGCTTGTAAAGAAGAACATATAGTATTCCACAGAAGAGAGTACCTTAAAAATTCTAAGATTGTTTAAAAATTTGGTTTGGAGACAAATACTGTATTTAACTCTTTTTTTTTTTTTTTTTTTTTTTGACCACTCACGGCTATGAGAGTGTTTGACATTTTACTCTACAGAAGGTCTAAAATTTCTTTCAGAATTGTTTTTGAATATTCCAAATTCATGCTGCTATGACTGATTTTGCAGCTTTATCTCCATTGCGTTCTGTTGATTATAGTAAATAACAGTTCGAAATATGCTTTTTATGAATATATTGCCACTTAAATTTATTGTTCTAGTGACTATTCCTGACAAGTAACTCATTTCATCCATGACTACTGGCAAGTAAGCATAACAGGGATGCAAAAGTTATAGCAGTGATTTGATTTAATAGCTCAGATGAGTTTGCAAGGACTTTTGTTTTTTACTTGTGTGCATTTGTTACTTGTGTCCTCAGCAAGCTATATGAATAAGTGGGGCCACTATAGATCTGCTTTAAAAGCATTGTTCTTAGAATACTCGAAAATAAGGAAAAATCATAATATTAAATGTCATGAGGGTAATCCCAACAGCAGTAGGAAAACAGCAGCTCAGCTCTATATGAAAAAACATACACATGCATTTCCGGACGTGAGCAGGCATGCAAAAGTACATAATGTTGTCCTGAATCCTAACTTTTGAGTATCTTTGGGAGCAAAGCCTCACATATTACTAGCTTCTCTTATATTTTTATTCATTGCTTTGCCTTTACTGGAGACCCAAGTTTACTGCTGATTCTCCAACACTGAAATGCGTTGGCCTAATTCTGCAGTGATATTCTAAGCAGCTAGTTCAGTTCATCATAAAGAAAGGGCGTAATTTGTACTTCCATGTGATAAGACAGAAATTAGTCTTTTATGTCTGAACTTTGTGTGTGCAGCCTGCAGCTGCCAACAACAATCTCCATTTCAAAACCCAGAACCAATAAAACAGGCTAAATCTGATTCAAAAGCCATTGTGTTTTTATTTTAATTAACAGTTTAGAGAAATAAATTATTGTCTCCGCCTAGAAGCTGAACAGTTCCTCTCCTCAGAATGTACCCTGCAGTATCAAGCAATAGCAGACTTAATAGAGAAAGGAAGTAATATTTGCACTAGCCAAATATTTTGTCTGTTACAGCATAGCAATTATAGTCTACATCCCGCCATGTTACGTGTCATTCAAAAATGCCAGACCACATCTCAGCCTTTGATATCTGGAATTATATATATATATTTACAGAAAGAATATGTTTTTATAGTCCCTATTGCATTAAGTAAAGAGAAAGATGAAACACAGAATCACAGAATCACAGAATCACAGAATAGTAGGGGTTGGAAGGGACCTGTGTGGGACATCTAGTCCAACCCTCCTGCCGAAGCAGGGTCACCTACAGCAAGCTGCACAGGACCTTGTCCAGGCGGGTCTTGAATATCTCCAGAGACGGAGACTCCACAACCTCCCTGGGCAGCCTGTTCCAGTGCTCCGTCACCCTCAGAGGGAAGAAGTTCTTCCTCATGTTCAGACGGAACTTCCTGTGCCTCAGTTTGTGCCCATTGCCCCTTGTCCTGTCACTGGGCACCACTGAAAAGAGCTTGGCCCCATCCTCCTGACACCCACCCTTCAGATATTTGTAAGCATTTATAAGGTCCCCTCTCAGCCTTCTCTTCTTCAGGCTGAACAAGCCCAGTTCCCTCAACCTCTCCTCGTAGGGCAGATGTTCCAGTCCCCTCATCATCCTCGTAGCCCTCTGCTGGACTCTCTTCAGTAGCTCTTCATCTTTCTTGATCTGGGGAGCCCAGAACTGGACACAGTACTCCAGATGAGGCCTCACTAGGACAGTGTAGAGGGGAAGGAGAACCTCCCTCATCCTGCTGGCCACACTCTTCTTGATGCACCCCAGGATCCCATTGGCTTTCTTGGCAGCCAGGGCACACTGCTGGCTCATGGTTAATCTGTCGTCCACCAGGATGCCCAGGTCCCTCTCCACAGAGCTGCTCTCCAGCAGGTCCACCCCAAGCCTGTATTGATGCATGGGGTTGTTCCTCCCCAGGTGCAGGACCCTGCATTTGGCTTTGTTGAACCTCATCAGGTTCCTCTCTGCCCAGCTTTCCAGCCTATCCAGGTCACGCTGAATGGCAGCACAGCCTTCCGGTGTGTCTACCACTCCTCCCAGTTTGGTGTCATCAGCAAACTTGCTGAGGGTACATTCTAACTCTTCATCCAGGTCGTTGATGAAGAAGTTAAACAAGACTGGGCCCAGTACTGACCCCTGGGGGACACCACTTGTTACCAGCCTCCAACTAGACTCAGCGCCGCTGATGACAGCCCTCTGAGTTCTGCCATTCAGCCAGTTCTCTATCCACTTCACCGACCACTCATCCAGCCCACACTTCCTCAGCTTCCCTAGGAGGATATCATGGGAGACTGTGTCGAAAGCCTTGCTGAAGTCAAGGTAGACAACATCCACAGCTCTCCCTTCGTCTACCCAGCCAGTCATATCATTGTAGAAATAATAAAAAGGAGATTAGAATTTTTCTGATCTCTGTTTACACTGAAAGAAGAGATGAGCCAGCACATGATGCACAGTCTTTTATAAATAAAATGAGATAAAAAACAAATCAAGTCCCTTCAGGAAAATAATTAGTTTCATCCCATCAGAAAACAAGTCACTGTAAAGGAAATAAAATTTACATTGAAAATTTAATGGAGAATATTGCTATTACAGAAAGTTTTCAACAGAACTCAATTTATATCAGAAGGAATTCTCTTTCTTGCAGTAATGACAGTCGAGTTCTTTGTAGAGATTTGTGCACTTTACTGTTCTCATTCCTGGAAGCTGTCCAGCTATGGCAGAGAATGGTGTCAGCTTCTCCCACTCCACTGATAAAACTGAGATCTGCCCTGTAAGAGCAAATCAAAGGTGCTTCTCTGGGTGTGGTTTATATTGTGTCCCTGTCACCCTTAATAGGAGAGCTTTTATATTCTAGCTCATCCTCAGGAGTTACAAGTAAATAGCTGAAGAAAAGGCGGGGAAACCACATAATCTGATGGAACGAATATGTGATATTCCTCTGGAGATCAGTCAGTCTCAATACCTAGAATGACAGGCACTAATTGTTTCTCACCGTAACGTCGTTCTGCCACATTATCTCTCTTTACCTTGCAAGTCTGTATACTTTGGTCCTGGATCTCTAGCAAGCAAGGTGTTTGTTTTTCAGCTGCACTGATTTTCGAGTTTGAAGTGTACAAGTGCCATTGATAAGCTACATAATAGCAACAAATTCCACTTCTTGTGCTACCAACTGTTTGACAGAATTTAGGCAATGGTCTCGTAGGATAAAATACTTCCAACTCTTCCTTACGTTTCTGCACCTAGAATATCCATTTTAGATTTCATATAGCCTCCTAAACAGCTGAAAAACAACATTTGTTTTGCTAATTTTGGAAAGTAAACACAATACAATATTCAAAGTAATCCATTTACCAAGAAATGGTAATGGAAAAAAGTACAAGTAGAATTACATCACTGCTGAAAGTGGAAACTCAATTGAAAAAATATAATCTAGCTGAATCACAAAAGGCAAAAAGTTGGATAATGGGATTGCTCAAACAAAATGGGATTCTTGGCATAATGCCTTGTGATACCATAATTAAGACTCTACTTGAAACATAAGAGAATAGTCAACAATGGATTTTGGTAATATTCTGTAGGGCCATTAAGCCTGACTTTCAGTCTTCAGAGAAATTTTAGAACTCTAATTTGCTGGAAGTAATGATCCCAGAAAGCAGTGACAGACAGGAGCGTTATGGTTTGGGCCAGCTCACTGACCAAAGACACAAACTCGCTTTCACTGCGTCTGCTGGGTTTCTGTACAAAGTGCATTGGGAAATAATATAGTAAGAAAGGCAGAAAAGAAGAATGTGCTGGCTGAGAGCAGTGAAGATGTCAAAATGACTGCGTTATTAACTCATTCCTTAAAGATATGCCGTATTTTATGAACATGTCAGCAAAATGGTATAGACTCCACAAGATGCTGCTTTCTCCAGCACTGGAGGATAATTGCAGGTGAGCTTTCCCTCCAGAGTGAGGGAAAATGCTGCCTAAACACCTGGTGTTTTATTTTTCTATATTTTCTGAATGAGAAAGACTTCAGTTATTCAGCAGTATGGTAATTAACCTTTTTGTCCCATCCAGTACTTATTTCAACCATGTATTGAAGAGGATCATCTCAGATAGCCTTTGGCTTTTAGCATCACTGAGGAAATAAAGGTCTGGATTCCTACACCTGGGGCTGGTAAGCCCAGGCATTTCAAAATGTTATGGACAAACTAAAAAAAGTGGGAAAACTTGAAAATGTGGGTGCAAAGACTACAGCTGCAACAAGTTACATGGAGTGCCTCAAAATAAGTTGTTTTTGATACCTCAGTGGAATAGCATATCCAGCTCTAAGAAATACTGACTACCAGACTTTACATGGTAGGACATGTCCGTATGTTGGAATTTAGAATGATTTGCATGTGTCAAACGACTGTCACACAGAGGGACTGACTGTTGGGCCGACAGGAATTTCTTGAGTGCACAAGATTTGCTCCTCAAACACATTTGCTAGCAACTGGTAATCATTTAATTTTAAAGTAAACATAAAAATAACCTGGCTCTTGTTTTAACTTGGGAACTGAAAAAGTGCATGTTTTTCCATCCTAGTGATGATGTTCCTCAAAAGGAAAAACTCTTGGAGTTTTCTCCTGAGACCTTATTACTAATGAGATTTGTTTTGGTTCTTTACAGAACAGCAAAAAGGCTTGGAAATCAGTCTCTTTCCTAGGAATGTCATAACCTTGAAGACTATACTGAAGACTTCTCCTTTAAGAACTTTGGTTAAAGGCAGCGTAAGAGAATTATAAAGCACTATGAACTAAGCTTTAGCCATAGGAAATACTGATGATTTCTCTTCCCTTTCTTGAGTTTTGTCTGTATTTCACTGCTGTCTTGATGATTTTTCTTTCAGTGTAGAATGGCCTTCTAGTTTAAAATAAAAAACTTTAAAGCTTTCTTTGTGGTCTTCTTTTTTGGGAACAAATATTCTTCATTTAGTGTCTTTTTTAGGATTACATTTTATGACTTACTGCTTTTGTAAAAAGCAGCAAAGATGCATTTATGCCTGCTAGTTCAAAAGCCTTCCTAAGAGTTTTACTGTGCCACATAATACCAAAAAAGAGGAGGATACTAGCCTTTGCGTTCATCACACTTTGAATAATGTCATATTACTTTTTGTTGTCTTTCTTTTCCTCCTTTCTTTTTACAGCAAAGAAACAAATGAAATTTCCTAAGCTAGCTGTTTGCTGTTTGAGTGTGTTTTGGAGTGTGTTTCCTTCTGCCCATCCATGTCTTCCTTCCCACCCCAGTTTTGTCAGGAAATTCACTGATGGTAAGCAGCTTTTCCAATGCATCATGAATAATAATTGTGAATAGGCATCTTTGGACAAAACATATCTATATATTCCTAACCCACTTTGGGTTGAAGGCTGATGACGCATGAGCATAATCCTTACATAGGCTGTTGTTTTTCAACATAGTAGTATAACATAATCAGTCATGTAGTGAGTGATTACCCAAACAAAAAAAACAGAACGGTCTTCTGCAATCAGTGAAGTACTCCAAACCAAATGCTAGCGTCATTTCTATTAAAACAACCTTGTCTCTTGCTAGTTAATATAGATAAGATTACAGTTTTTAATGCCAAAGAGAAGTCAAGGGATCACCCTTTGTGTTTGCTGTTGTACCAAGTCTGTTAATACTGGGAAGATATTAAACAAATGAGACATGCCCTAACCACAGGTAAGCAAAAGAGTGCTCTTCAGAACAGGTGGCTGTTGCTGTGTGGGAGTGTGACTGGAGCATGGAGTGAGGGAGCATGACTTTGGAAGAACAAATTAAATAGAACACCTACCAAAAATGAGTGGTCTTTTTTCTGTTTACTGGGTGCAATCAATCCATCTTCATGGCTGCCGGTACAGTGAATACCAAATGACTTCATATGTTTTTAGGGGAAGTTGCTTCTTATGCCACATCCTTCATTACTACTCTTCCCCTGACAAGTTCCATCAGAAAGGGAATGTCATGGCAGTAAAAATGATTGAGCAGCACATATTATATTACAAATACATTAAATAGTTTTATCCTTCAGTACTTCAAATATGACACAGAAAAATTACCTGCTTTGGGGTAATTTTTGCAATTTGTTTTAAAGCATTCTGATCATTGTTATTTGTGATCCTTTCCTCCAAATTCTCTGAAGTGTTTCTGAATCTCATCCATGTTCTTTTGCTGAAACCAGACAGAAACACTGTAACCAAAGTCTTGGCATGAGGAGGATATTGGTAAAGGCAATACTAAGATTTTTACAGAGGAGTATTAGTTTTAAAACTACTTAAACTGGCTGGAAGAAATAAGGTTTGAGATAAAGGAGCAAAACCAGTGTGAACTGAAAGTTCTGCATCACATCTGTGAATCTAGTGTTTGGATATGCAGCTTTAGTGTACCAGTTGCTACATGCAATACTGAATGCCATCCAAAATCTTTTATGTGACACTAGCTATAATTTTTGTAGTTTCATAACAGAAAATATTTGTTCATAAAAACAAATTATTCCAAAGAGGCTTTCACTAATATAGCTGCCTTTTGGGGATAGGGATCATTCCATAGCTGCCTTCTATCTAACTGAAGAAATGCACCCAGAGTATCTATATGTGTGAGGACTGGAGAAGAAAAAATATCATGTCTCATTTTTTGTTTTCAGCCTCTTCTAATTCCCTTCGCATATTCTCATTTCTAATATTTTGTGGAACTTTTATTTTTTATTTTTATGTGCCTTTCCAGCTGGAAGTCAGATTACCTGTAGTTTTTATTTTTCCATCCTATGATTTGGCTCTGATGGTTACATTTAGCTGTGTGCCTTCCAATTTTAAGTTCATTCTTATTTTAAAATAATTAAAAAGCTTCTGATAGGTCTTATGAGGTTTATAAGCCTGTTACCCATCAGGCACTCTCAATGCACACCCTATTTTTGCTTTTTTTGGGGTCACATTTTGCTGCTGTGCTTTGAACATCTCTTCTTAAAGCTAATGTTATTTGAATCGTTGGTCTATCTGTCAAGAGATACCCTCTGTCAATTTACAGAATTTACTGAAGTTTGCTTTTCTGTAGGACACTATCTGTCTTTTGATGTTTCAAGTTCTTAGAATGACACCTGATTTCTCATTAAACTCACGCAAATTTTCTTCCACCTTCAGACACTTACTCAATTCTTCTTTCTTCTTTAACATTTTTCCTGCAGTTTATCCCATCGTCTCTTAGCGAGTTTGTCTTGGAGGGTATTTAAGTGGCTGGGACTTAGGTTGATGTAGCATTAGACTTGCTACATCTCTTCCACAGTTACCTAGAGATAGAACCCTACCATGACATTATTTTTCTTTTTTCACACTTTTCTTTAGCCTTTGACCCTTTCCTCATGCTCAGAATAAGTACATGTCCTAGAAAAGTATATTCTTGGATTTCCCTTGTGTTCTTTGAGAATAATTTCTACTCTTATACCAGTACTTATCTCTCAGCTTATTCTACCACATTTCCTTGATGTCTGTGCTGTCATGGCTTTGGCTGCATGCTCAGTTTCTCCTTGCTTCTCTTTATTTCCCATAGTACTGACATATGTAGAGACATTAGAATGTGATCCAATGAGTCTTATCGCTATGTCCCACATGGTCTCCTTGATGCTTCCTCATCTCCCCTAGAAGCTAATTCTCTGACTAGGCTATTACTATATTTTGTTTTCTTGTAGTCTTTTATTACCTGCCCCTTTCAAATTTTAAAACCTTCCTTTCTAGGACTGAAAATCTATACCTGGTCATTTCTCTCTCTCTTGGGGAGCTGGATCCGACTTTCTGTTACATTTCTTCCTTCCTAGGAAATCCTTTGTCAAAGAGGCTAAAGATTTCCAGTTGATCCCCATACAAATCAGTGGTTGTTTCCAAAATGTGTTTATACCTGACTGACCTGTAGTTATGTGTTTATTTCTACGTTTATTATTCCAGCTGAGCCTCCAGCGTATTGAAGTCACTTCTGACCTGCTATGGGTCACCTGTAGCATATTGTTAGCACTCACATAGAAAGCGCAGGTAGCACAAAGAGAACTGGGTTGACTTAGAGTAACACTTCCTGCTCTCTAAGAGACAAAATCTCTCCCTGAATTATAGGTCTAATCAACAGACAGATTGCTTTACCACTTGCCAGGGAATTTCTAGCCGGCTTCACCCTTTGTTTCTCCTTTTGCAGCTGTGGCTATGTGTTCCTAGCTGTAGCTACATCTCATTCCTCCATGTCGATTGTCATGGTTTGCAACTGTTTTTTACAACAGCGCTAAATGGTTTGTGACTTCAGCAAGAAAAGGACTTGGTTAGGAATTGAGTCATTGCTTGCTGGCTGGGGCAGACAGTATCTGTCCTTTTCTGCTGAGAAGCAAGTGTTTTTTCTCCTGAGACTGATGTAGGTGAATACCAGAACATGAGTTCCCAAATATGACTTCCAATGCATTTGGGCTGTAGGAGAGAAAGGGGAAATAAAAATACTCTAATGAGATCTTCTAGATATTAATACTATATTGACTTATTGGCTGGCCTTTTTTCATATGGGGCAACAAAGTTTAAAAACATTCCCCAAAGTCTTACAGATCAAAGAATCCAACATTAAAATTTCCATGTTGATTCCATTCCACAGTTGCTACCTACAAATATATTAATGTGCTGACTTCTTTAGTTTACCAAGGCCAGGGGCATGAAGACAGTCTTCACACGGCAAAAATGCACATATGCAGAGGAAACTGCATATGGCAGAGGACCAGGAAATGCTAACTTTGTTTAGAAAACCCCAAAAATAATAAGAGAACACAACGTGTATAAATGACATATATACAAAACATATACATGGAGGGCAGAAAGACTTGTAAAGACACTACCTCTGACTCAGGCAGGGGCACTGCTTCCAGGTAATCTGCCTGGATGTAGGCACTTAACCAAGCCAAACAAACAGCAGGAGCTTCCTGTAAGGAGAAGAAGGCACTGGCACAGCAGAGGTTTGGGATGTAGAGCTCAGAGGGGAAATCCCTCACTCTGGACCTGTGTTGTGGAGAACGGCCAGGGAGACCAGCTGGGACTTAAATTTTTGCCTCAAAATCATCACTATTAGAAGGTGCTTCATAAGTTGGTGCTACTTACCAGGTTTATTTTTAGAATTGTGTAAAGCTGTCTCACAATTGGAGATGTGCACACACATCCTACTGTATTCCCAGATTAAAAAAAAGGACTGGTCAACTGATGCCCTTAAGCTGGAAGAGAAAAATTTCACAAGCAAGATTAAAATTATATTTATAGAAGGTTATTATTTTAGTATATATTTTAATATGGCTGTGGACTTACCAGATCAGGAGTTTCTTTAGACTCATGCCTGCAATAGAATACTAGTATCCTTAACTTGCTTAGAACATCAGTTGACAAATTAACCATTTAAAGCCCTTATGTACTGAAACAGTAACACAGAGGTGATGCATTTCAGTCCTGTCATAGTTCAGGAATTATATTCTGTCCTACATTCACATAGAAGCAGGTGACACACCTGTTTAAGTATGCTATGTCACACTCAAAATCTACGCATCACTTGAGCTGAAGGTAGCTAGAGGTGACATGGCACTATAGTAGCTATATGCTAAATGTATTTGCTTATTTTGTGACTTAACTATGGCCAATATATGATCATTTTATTCCAGCTAAAAATAGTTTAGCATTTTATTAATTCACAGTTACATTTCCTTTAGTTTGGTATAAGCCTTTAGGTAAAATAAGCAGGGACATAAATCTGTTTTCACAAAGCCTCACTGTTTCATGGAGTAACATAATATTTGAAGATATTGTGTGGATTTTTACTGCATATAACTATTTGTACTCTGGAAAAGGTGCACTGCTTTAGCAGAATGTAACTTTTTTTCACTTTTTCCAAAAAGCCGCCCCCAGACCTTCTTTTTCTTCAAGGAATCCAGGTGCATGTTTCCAGTATAAGTAGCAAAGAAATGGAATGTTATTTTAAGATGCTGTGCTGATGTAACACATAACATGAAGCAGTATTTTTTACAGTTTGCTCAAACATTTAAAATAGAACTTGGTCATTCTTTAAATATTTGTTTTCTGGAGAGACTGTTGTACCGAAGGAAACGGTGAACAAGAATACGAGTGTGCTTTGTTGGTCTCCACAGGTTTCAGTGTAATATTTTCAGAGTATTTTGCATATGTGAATGACTTGAACTTCACACCACTCCATGGGGAAAAGACAACATTATCCCACTTAGCAGTGCAGGAAATGAAGGAACATGTGTGAGTTATTTAAAGGTATTAGGTGTCAATCTACGTGATGAAGTGCCGATATACTTAAGAAAAAAACCCTGCTCACTGAAGCCTGACTGCTTAGTCAAGCACATGCAGGAAATCCATGGCCTCAGCAGGAACCCGGAACCCCTAATCCCCAGGACTCCAGTCATAATCCTCCTTCTAGCAGTATCAGTACAGTGTGCAGCTGCTGTGGGTAAGGAACCCCTGTTTTTTTGGTGTCCATGTCCAACAGAGAAAAGAGGGAAAATAAAGTTCAGATCAAACAGCAGATTCTTACTGTAGCCATGCCGTGGATGTGGAATTGGTGGAAATAACATGCTTTTTTTTCTACTGACAGAATGAGAACCTTGTTTCTGCCCGTGGTGCTTGTTAAAAAAAGTGGGTAAAACCTGTCTTTTATAAGGGAAGGAGGAAAAAAGACAGACAGATTCTATTTGCATTTTTAACTCCCTTTTATGAAACACTGTGACTTCACTTTTTGTTGGCCTAGGAGATTCAAGCCCAATAGCTGATTTAAACTTTTCTAAACCTATTCTTCATAACAAAAAAATCAAATGCTTTAATCTTTTCATATGTTTTGGGGTGAGGGATAAGAAGAAAAAGTAGTTAGATGAAAACAACTACTTTAAACAACTACAGAGATTTATGTAAAATAATAATGACGAAGTAAACTCAATTAAATATTTATCAGACCAAGCTGGAAGCCAAACTATATAAGATTAAAGGCTTATGCAAGTCTTTTATTTACTTAAAAATGGAAATAAGTCCTCAGATTTACTTATGATGAGACCCAATAACAAAAAAAATCATGATATCAAAATGCAATTTCTTCTTATGCCATTATACTCTGCACCTCACTAAGAAGGCATGGTGAAGTTTAAGCTGGGCTGTCCAGACTTGGTTGTGCTGACTAAGTGTTCCAACCCTAAGTTTCTCTGCAAAGCAGATTTCTAACCACACAGCTTGCTAGCTGAAGCTACCAGCCCACACCAAAACCCTGATGAAATGCTAAGGCTCTCGTTATCTTTCACAACTGCTAATCCATCCAGGTAAGCACTCCCAAATCGTGGACACTTCCCATGAAACGCCACATGCATGTAAGAAAGCTGAGGTTTTGGGGACATGCTCGTATTTCAGTTTGTTCTACTCAGCTGCCCAGTGTTTGGAGTGCTTTGATGGATATAAAAGTCTGAGCTTTGAATCCTTACCCTGTCTTTGGGACTTAAATCTAGGTTTCCACAGATGATAATCTGCAGATTGTTGTCTGTTGTTAAGAGGGTCTTTCTTAATCGTATCTTTGGAGCTGTTCTGCTTTATAAATAAACATTCAGTGAAGTAGAGAGCAGAATCTCTTGTTCCCACCTCATTGCCTAAACCACTGAGCCTGAAAGTCCTTCTCTCCTTCTCTTTGTCTCAATGAATACTTAATTATTATCCCAAGTGGAGTAAAGCCAACAGATTACGGCTACTTTCCTGTGATACCAGTCTGTTGGGTGGGATAAACTCCTGGCATGTTTCTTATGCCTGTTCCACTCAGTGGTTTAGAAAACAAATTTCTGACCTGCGAAAGGATTACCTCGTGGTGGAGTAGGCCTCTCCATGTCTTTATTTTGCTTAAGCGTGAATATTTGACTCAAAGGAGGAGTCTCACTGGAGTCAAAGTGAAGAAAGTCTGCCAATGTTTTCTGCTGAGGTCTCAATGGGTATTTTAACCAGTAATCTAGAAATTGAAGTTGATATTATTTATTTCCAGACTACCTAATATTTGGCTTATAAATAAGCAAGAACACCTACAACATAAAACTTCTTTATAGGCGCAATAAAATATTCCAAACAAGACAAGAAACAAAGGTGCAGCAGAAGGCTGATACTGCAGAAAAGCGATGGGAGCTACAGCTGGGAAATTAATACAGCCCATAGCTGTTTAAGATATAAAAGATGATGTTGAAAATCAATAGCTTTGAAAAGCACAGGCAAATAATAAGGGATAGTAAGCTAAATGGAAATATCTGAGACTGTAGCAAGGTCTCTAGGGTTGCATTTACCCTTGTGGATTGTTTCAGTCATGTCCCTTTTCCCCCAGTGATTTTTCGTTTGTTTGTTTGGCTGGAGAATATATGAAGTCTGTACCTTTAAATGCAGAATGAAATGGATAGCTGACAATATCCTGAGTTAGTGACGTCTAGATACTTTCTAAGTTTATCAGACAGTGTTTATACCAGCATTTTTACGTGACGGTAAAAAGCAATAGAAATGTATGATTAAGTGTCATTATGCAGATAGAAATGGAAGCTGTTGCTGAATTAGATCTTCTGTTAGTGACATCTAAATTCAACACCAGGCAATGAAAAATACTTCTTCCATGGACTGAAAAAAACCCTAGGGAAAACTAAAAGAATAGGAAAAACTAAAAGAATTAAATACATGAACTATCTGACAATAATTTTTAATTAATATGTCTGACTTTTATAACCTGACAAACTATTGGCATGCTTAATTCAAATTAGCCAATGTATATAAATTATCAACATTTTCAAATCTGTACTCACCCAAATGATTTTACGGTGCCTGGTCTTGCCTTTATCATTGAAATGTCCTTTGCTGCTCTTTTATTTCAGTTCTCATTATCTATTTTTACCTAGTTTCAGCTAACTATTTTTAGCTTTTGCTTATTCCTAGTCACCTAGGCAATGATGTACACTGGGTACATCTGTGTCTGTACCTGAGATCTGATGTTACCAGTAAGTTATTTAATTGAGAGCACTAGCACTGAGGAAGAAAACTGCATGAAAAATACTTGTGTTGATGTTTAAACATCCACCCAAGCCCATTACTTTCTCTTCTCCCTCAAGTGTGGGAACTCAGTGGAGGTGGCAGTGAGTGTAACAGCCACACTGATGGATTTGCAGACGAAGTGATCTTAACAATACCTCGCTGGCCACAAACGCTCTCAATACTTTTCAGAAATTTATGTTTGGAAGGAATGTGCTAGTTGCATTGTGGGGAGTTAGACGAGTCTCATAAGCAGTGAAATTTAATTGGGTTGTACTAGTTCAGGCTGCTAAAACCCCAGCAAACCAGAACTGTACTCAGGTCTTCCTACTTTCTTACCAGTGAAGAGTACTGCATGAAGCCTCGTGTATCTGATTTGTGGTTCTGTCCTGTAACTTCCCTTCCCAAGGGATTCTGCACAAGAGATGCAGAGTCTGACTGACTCCTATTAGCACAGAAATGAATACGGAAAGGAATCTGTCTTTATTCTCTACAGCATGTACTTAGAGGAATGGGAAAAACAATAAAAGTAGGTATTAACATTAATTGTAGCTGAAAACTAGTAGAGCAAGGTGTACTGCTCATGGACATGACAAGATGAAAACTTTGTTTGCACAAAATAGATGTGCTTTCCTGGTGCCTGTGGTTCCTCTTAGCCTGTGTTACCTCCCTCAAAGGTGAGGGAGGAACTAAGAACTCCAAACACAGGGAATTTATCTGGGAAAAAAGTGTCCGTCTTGTTTTGTACTTAGTTTTAGTGTTTCTGTTCCCAAACAGAAGGTCTAAGAAGCATGCAGTATTTCAATGACAATAGGGATAAACTGCTGCATTACTGCACAGAGAAAAGAAATGAATAGCGGACAAATAAGTCAAAGCAAAAGTGTTAACCAGCTTGCATTATGGAGTGTGATAATGAAAGCATGGCTTGCAAAAACTTGCCTTGGTGTATTAAATCTCCTGCTGTGTATCCTCCAGGATATTGTCAACAGCTGAATTAGAAAAGTGGTCAGTAGTTGTTTGGTGCGAGTATAGACACACTCAGCTGATGCTCAGGTCTACGTTCATTGTTCAGAAATTGTAATGGGGATAAAGATAAAGAACTACAGAGTACCTGTGGTAAAAGTTTTGGTGCTATCTCGCTTTACAATTATGTTCAAAACCAGTTCAACTACACTCATAAATATGCAATGTTAAATTTTCTGAGGTAGACAGGGCCTGCTGCTTCCTGGCATCTGTGAACTGCAGAGTGAAAAACAACTCGCTTGTCCATACATCTGAGGTGACTGATCACTACATTTAGAACCAGTTAAAGTCCTCTGTGCTGAAGGCTTTCAAATTTGAGTCCTTTTAGCAACTAACAGCTACAGGGTTTAACTCTAGAAAATCTGTTTGTGTAAGATCCTGTAGTGTTCTGAACTAAATACAGTTTTCTACTGAGCTCTACCTTTTGTGAAGAAGGATGCAGGACATCAGCCTACATACATCAAAATTCTTTGCTTCCAACTTCTGGGTTTTTGCACAGGATCCATTAGGTGGATTAGTTAGTTGGAATTCAACAATAGATTGTAACAGAAAATGTTTTCTTTTGACGCTTTCAGTTAGAGACCTGCTCAGGCTGAAGTATAAACTTGTCTGTGGTGGAAAATATCATCTTGGATGACTCACTGTTTTTTCTTCCTATAGCAAATAATATATATATCATTTAAGTACTTGAATTGCCTTAGGGTCTAAGTCTTCTGCTTACTGAAGTTTTCCAAATTAAAGTACAGAGTAATCTATCTTCTTTTATGGCATTATAATAAGCTGGATTTCTGGTTATTTTAGGGAGTACACAAGTCTTGACAATTAGAAATAATGATTGTTTGACATCAGAGCATTTCATCTATCTACACTTAAATCTCACAGGATTTGTGAACTTACGTATATAGATAGCTTCAATCAATAAAGTCAAAGTAGAAAAATCTGGACGTCCTGAACATGAGACTTTGAAATCAGTCTTTCTGCTTCATTTTGTTACCACTGTTTAATCTACCTTGCAAGGTAGATTAATGCTAGAATAAAATATTTGCAAGACAACATAATATTTTAATGTTGTTATGGTAAAGTGAACATCCATTTTAGGATTTCTATGAAAATATGTCCTTGTCTACTTCCCAGGCAGCCCTACTGACTACTGGATGTGAATAGTTATGATAATGCAGCAGTTGGCTCTTAAGCCATAAGAGATACGCCCGGAAGAATATTTCTGGAGTTGCAGTTAACTATGAAATGGACCCTTTGTCCAGAAAGACAAACTTCACACTTGCTGACAGATCACAGCCTGCCTACCTCCCAAGCACTTCATAGCAAATTGAAGATATTGTACAAACCCGCTGTGCAAAATTGCTGGCATGCATTTGTGTATCCAGTGCATATCTGCTGTGCTACCACTGAGAAACAGCCTGACCTCAAAACTGCAGGTCTCAGAAAAGCCAACTGTTAACTTTAAGACATGTGCTTCACATGCCAGGGTAGGAAAAGTGTCTGTGCTCTTGACGCTTTTTATTAAAAATCCTCTGTGAAAGCAGAGGTAAGGGGATTTCCTTCCTCTGAAAGAAGCTGGTGCTTTGATGCATACTGTCAGCAGCAGCTCATCCTGAAGGATCAGGTGAAGAGGAATTTTTTTAAACTTGATTTTCATTTTGCATCTAATGCCATGGTCTTTTAACACCTGTAGCCTCCCAGAAAATATATCCTACCCTTTTCTTTGGTTTATCTAAAACACTAAATCAACTGCTGACGGGGAATGTGCTAGCTCATTTCAACTTTCCTCTTCTAAAGGCAAAGTCTGCACCTGCTGAGGATCTATTTCCTGTTATGACTCTTTCTGTTCCTATCAAAGGTGATGGGAGGTCTGAACAAAAAGCATAGGATTTGGCTCTAGAGTGGTAACGTTACTGCTGTCAGGCTGCCTGTTTGGTCCTGTGTGAGAGAAGTGTGTGATCTGAATAATATGTGAGAGTTTAGCGTTATGATCCTTCTGCCAAACCCCTTGGGCTGGGCAGGGGGAACCACTTTCACAAAGCATGCTTATTGCAGACGCCCAGCATTTCAGGTCTTCCTGCTTCAGCATTGTTCATAGCTTTCATGGCACATGTAGATTAGAGAGGAATGAATAGAGCAGCTCCCCAGGCTCTCTGGAGATGCTCCTGAGAATTTCTTAGTCAATCTGAAATCAAATCACCCTTTGTAAGTAATATAAGACTTAAACATATCCAAGCAGTGTTAAAACACATAAATATATTTTCCTTACATGGAAGAGTGTTTTAGAGTTTACATGCAAAACTTTTAAGGAACTCAAAACACTCTGAACCTTCAGCCTGTACCTCTTTCAATCAGGTAATTAATTCCAAGATCAGTCCCTTAATTTCTTTATCATATTCCTTTGCTGTTCTTCCTCACGTGTAGTTTCTGCAGTGTCACCTGAAGTCTATTACATTTCATAAAGTTTAAGTTCCAGTACAAACATCTAGTTTCTTGAAAAAACTTGCTCCATCTAACTGCACTTTATTCTTTTCATCTTCCTCCAACTCATGAGAAAAGTTAGAGAAAATGTGCCTTACAGAAGTTTGCCACTATTCTTCCCTTGTTTTGTTCAGGGATTACTGGTCTTCAGCTGCTGCTTCTAGTTGTGGATAAATGTATTTGTTACATCCCTTCCTTATGTTATGCAATTTGCATGACATAGAATGCAGTAAAAAGGCAGTAATACAGATATAGGTTTCTAAATCAAACATAGATATGTTCCTTGGCATAAAATACGAAATTAATGACCTTAGGTTTTCAGTACTTGGTAGCATTTTCCTAGTCTTGTAAAAAGAAAAAACCCTATCTGTCCATGCCATTTGTAGTAGAGCTTACCTACCAGTATTGATTTTAAGACTTCAGTGGCTGGTATAGCTGTGGAACATGCTCAGTTCTTGGATCCTTTTCACTGCTTGTCTGAGCAATCTGGGTATTGCATGTTGATTATGTCTGGGCATGTATAGTACAGACTAGAGTCAGAAGTGGAGAAGTGTGATTTTTTTATATGATTTGCTATGGTAATATCAGCAGTTTTAAGGAAAGGTGTGGAAGGGTGTATGCATATTTATGCATTCATACATGCATGTACAATTTAGATAATAAATTAGCAAAATATCAAAGATTAAAAAAAAAAGCTGTACCTGGAAGTGTCCCACTGATTGTATGTAATAAGATCATTTCCTCAACAGGAATTTGCTGAACATTATTTAGAAATAAGTAGTTTATGTATGTCAATCATGTTTTGCCATGAGCTTAGAAAATGAAATTAAACTGGTTTTGCCTATCTAATAACTACTACAGATTAGCTTCATTCTGGACCAAGGTACGTTGGGCAGCCTTATCTGGGGTACATTCAGTTTTTAAGTCCTCTTTAAGAACTGCAATATCTACTAAAGATTGCTGGTTTTAATGCTGTGCAGTGGAAAGATTCATTCATAGATCAAAATAAATGTTAGGACTTACTTTATGTTTGAAGATGTTATGCTATGTTAAATACTAAATAGTGTTTCAAATCCTAGTGGATGACTGGATTTAAGACTTTTTTTCTTGAAGGTCGTACATGATGTGACATAGATAAAAATATTACAACCACAGTAAAGGGTGGTCTTTACACTAGCTGTCTTTTTTTAACTGTAAGTAGTTTTAGAACAGATTCAGATAAGCTGGTGTAGATATTTGCTGGGGTGCTCTTTTTCACGGATTGTATGGATTCCATCCAATTAGAAATGTGTTGAAACAACAAAAAATAATTCAAAACAGCTGGAAATCCACACAAGTAAAACTATGAATTTGGTGGAGCTAAAAAGCTGTCCGTGTATAGAAATGTAAAGTGAATGGAGCATACTGAACTTTTGTAGCTAATTTGTACAATCATGAAGGCAAACCACTAAGAAGCAGACAGACTATGCACAACCTTGTTTTGCTGCTCCTGTGAAATGATTGTTTCATGTCTATGTGTATATGTATATCTATGTTATACACCCACAGAATAAGTACAGCTTTATTCCTGTGTGAGAGAGCTAGATCACTTTATCAGGAGGGAAAAATTCTTTAAAGGCTAATTTAAATAGAGCACCTTAGGTTTTTGACAATCTCAGAATAAAATGAAAAATAAATAATAAACATTGGAAAGAGGCACAAATGCTTTAAGTCTTGACTTCGGAAAATTCAATATTCTGAAACTGGTCAGAAATATTTTGCAATTCTGTGGATTAAATGCCCAGACAAGCTCTGAATTGTTTGCTCCTATAGTTATTAAAGAACAGCCAGGAAACATTGCAAAATAAGGTTTCAGCTCTGTTCTGCTTAGACATATCAGGTTATTTAGCACAGTGGGATTGAATTTTAAGTAGAAGCTGGTAAGAAGATTATTTTGTCAGCAGTGCTGTCATAGATGCATAATGAAAGCTTCTGTTGGATGAAGCAAGCGAAAAAAACGTTTGACCATCTCCTTCAGCTTGTTTAGCTCTAGCACTTGCTTTGAGATTGCCAGGTATTGAAACTGTATGGATGAAAGTGGGTGAGTAGAACTTTTAGATTTAATTGGAATGGTGATGCTGCACTACTGCTTTTGTCTCATAGCTTAGATTTTGTGTATATGCTTATTTAATCTTTTCCTGGGCCTACACTGAGGGGGAGAAGTGGCTTCTAGACTGAATAGAATGTTTTAATTACCTTAGTTTAAGGTAGTGAAGGCATGGTGACAAAAGAATAAGAGGATAAGAGGGAGGACCTTTGTGAAAGGTGTCATGGCATCAGATACCTGCAGAAGGAAATGGAACATTGAGGAGAAACTTTGATATTAATTTTTTCACACTCTTGCTTAATAAATAAGAAAGTGGGCCTTACAACTCTCTTTTGCCTCTACATCGCACCCATTTGTTGACATTGTTTTCCAGTGAAAAACTGTTAGTCTTTTTCCAGTAGTAATTGGTTATTTTCTAATCTGATTTCCAATCTGATTTCTGAAGAAAATGTGATCACAGCTTTTTTTGGTGCAAAGAAGTTTTTACTGTGTTGACAAACATCAGTCAGAGGTTAAGGTCACTAAGACACTAAATGCATGGAAGTTGCATTAATAGGCAGTTAGATGAAGCTGGAGTCTCTCCCCTCCATCCCCCGTACACCTCCTTTTTTGACAAGAAGAAGCTTCAGGCTTTGCTGGATACTGGAGGACCCATCTGTGATAAAACACATTAATTTCCAAAAAAACCTTCTTGTTTTCTTATTTTTCTCTAGGCTTATTTTGAAGAGACAAAGTTGTGGGTGAGTAAACTCATATAGGTAGCTTGATGGTTGTATTTGTTTAGAGCTCTGTGTCACAAATTTATTGCTTATGGTTTGTATTGTCAGTAAACAAATAAATCAGTGAAAAAACATCCTTTGAAAAAAGGAGTATTGGATCAGTCCTATAAGAGATTCTTAAATTTCATGTTGTTTACATAACGACTCCAAATATCAAGGTGCATGATTTAAAGTTAATGTGCATTAGTGTATACAGTTAAAACTGACATCCATTTTGTTAAGACTTCTTCAAACTTGTTTTACTTCAACAGTGAGGGAAGTCATGACATGTAGTGCTTCTACTGATGATCCTACAGCAAATCAAATTTCATTTGTGTGACCACACACTTTGTTGGTAGTGATGATCCTGTACACCACTTCGATTTGTTTTTTGGGTTGTTTAATTTGTTAACTAAGATTTTTACTTTGTAAGAATACAGATGTTGACACACAAACACATTTTGGTATGAGTTGTTTGCTTCTAGTTCACCAAGTGATTAGCCTGAAGAGACATCAAGTAATTATAAATATCACTGAAGCTGTTGATATGCTCAAAGTGAAAGTTAACGATGCCTGATCACTGTTTTATGAAAATATTATTCAGTATCTTAAGTGAAGAAAATCTGCTCAAGAAGCATGCACGCTGATGTTGAATCAGAAGCTAGTTTTAATATATTGGGGATATAATTTTTGTTTATTGTATGACTGCCAAGTCCAAGATATCTTCATGAAGTTATTCTGGCTTTAGAACTATGATCACTTTTGGGTGAAGGCATCCTCCCTTTCCAACTTAGGTAGCTTCAGGTTTGCAGAGTCTAAGGGTGCACGCTGGGGTAACATTTCAGGCAATCGCTGGCCTTAGATGTCCAAACTATATTTCTTATGGATGTTACTGTCTTCATAAGTACATTAGTGAAACTGATGTTGTGTGATCTTCTCAGTCTTAGTTCATTCTGATTTACTAATGGAAGATTAAGGTAATGACTATATAAATAAAGTGTGAGACTGTAACTTGTGATGTGTGAGGCCTATGTGCACCTCTTGCTGCATAGGACTGCTGCATGGCTGATCTAAGCGGCTAAAGTTGGTAATGTCTTAGATAGCTGAAGCCACATCTGCTGCAAATGCTGTTGGAGCTCTCTGTGTTGTGGCCACCACTTTGTCTCACACAGATGACCAGCCTGGGAACTTTACTCCTAAACTTTAAAGACAGCTTCTTAATCACAGATTTGAGATGTGGCCAGCACAGATTTGAGACACGGCCACCAGAGAAGAGGTCCTGCACTCACTGAAATGTGGGTTATATCTGTTTCCATATTTACTTTGACAAAAGTTGCCATAGGCTGAGTACTCCATTCTGAGCACTGTTCAAAACTGAGAGGCTACATACACGTACTTGACTGGCGTGTGCCCTAAAGGGGGTTTAATACAGACTTCTGTAGATCCAGTTACGAAAATGAAGTACCCATGGCACTCCAACCAGTGCAAACCCCATTGGCTCAGTCTTCTACCTAAGTTCATCTCTTTGTAAGACGAATCCCTGTAAAGGTTCATGACATCATGTTTCAGTGTACAGACAGTTCAGCCATGCCACAGGGAGAGCTAGTGCAGATACTGACACAGTTTCTCAAGACCAGTGCTGGTGCTGCACCAAGGCTGATTAGCGCCTTGTGCCAGGCACACTTCACAGCAGCTCAAACTTCTTTAATCTTTCCCAGGAAAATCATATCAACCACTGGGTCAGCAATTGCTGGCCACCAAATGTTGTTGCAATTCATGCCCTGAGATCATGTCTGCAATGTACTGCATCAAAACTTTTCATCCTCACTCACGTATATATAATGGAGGAATCCTGCCAGTCTGGTTTTAGTCTTTACTAAGGAACCGTATATTCTGCTTTACTTCTCTGAACTATTTCAGATTCTTTAGTTCCTCTTACATTTTTCTGCTTTTGTGTTGTTTTCTGTTGGATTTTTCTTGTGTTTTTTTTTTTTTTTTCAGCCAAGAAGTCAGGCTGTAAAGATAAAGTTGAGAGGCCGGTTCCAGCTCAAGGATTCCCCTGGAGGAGTGAGATGCTCTCTATTTATAAAATTGTGCTATTTTCAAGTTTGGTGTGCAGATTTACTTCCTTGTGCTATGGAATGCCAGTAAGCAAAGCAAAGCCTCGACACAAAATGACACTGAGAGCTCCTGTGGGCTCAGCCTGCAGTTTTGCACGTAATCATCAATGACGGCAACTGCGATGACAAAATCCAACTCCTTGGAGTTAGCGTTTTGAAAACAGCATGCAAATGTACCGCTGAGGAAAGATGCAAATGTGAGCTGTAATTTCCATAACAGATTCCTCCAAAAAAGCGGCCGTGGCTGTGAGGGAGCAGGGTGTCAGTTTCTAAGCCTTCTGCACAGGACCCAGCATCTGTAGCAAGGCTTGAGGGTAAGGGAACTGACTGGAACAGAGGGCTACATGCGTGGGAGAAACATAGTGCATGGTTTTCTGTCTTCAGACTCACTTTTTTTTGTTTGCTTGTTTGTTTTGAGCATTTTCTCAAAAAATACCCAAAATAGAAATACAGTAACTCTCCTTCGTCACTTGTTTCTTCGCATTCTTTTTATGTTTTTATTCTTTAAACTCCCACCTTTCCCTACTGAGGATGGACCACTGCTGGTTGAGTGTACTGAAGAAATGGTAGGGCAAGGCCACCTGGCTTTTTCAGTATGTGCCACTGAGATCCTCAGGGCTGCTATACTCAGCTACGGCCTTAACAATTTCTTGCAGTCCCACTGAATGTATACCATTTGTCTACAGCTACTGAATGAGTGGGAGATGCACATCATACATGCACACATTATTGCTAAGGTGTGGACATGTCTTTATTCTGTGAGCAGATGCGTGGCTGGTGTAGGAAGCTGCTACCAGGATAATGGGGGATGGAAGCCCCATCCCATGCTCCTCATTAAACAACCAACCTTTGCTGAACTGTTGCACAACTCTTTTGAGCAATGACAGGTAGAACACGTGATGGGAGTTCTCCACATGGTGTCTGTATTTCCTATATCCAGGACTGGCTCCAAAATTTTGAAAGACTGGAATGCTTGTTATAGATATTTACGTGCCCATGCTTGGATATTTTGCAGTCTGGTTCTGTTCAAGGTGAATAGTCAGGGACAGGTAGTAGTTTTCTTCTGCATGCCTGGAAGTACGGTCACTTTCTGTCTTTTTGGCTACAACTGTGCTCGGCAGCAGGGAGTTATAACTAAACACTTGCTATGCAAATATATTAGAAGTAAATATTGTGGAAGCTAAAATAAGCACAGTATGTGGGTCTAGAATGCAAACCTTGTTTCTCTGAAAGTTATTTTCAACCGTATTTTAAAGACAAGATGAATAACACATTGCTGGAATAAGCACCACATCTTGCTTGCTCTGCAATTAGGTATGTAAGTTCTCTACTATGGAAATGCAGTAAGATGTTTGTCTACTTGGACAGATACATGCTAACACTGGCCCAACTCCCACTGACTGTGTGATTCAGACAACATTTGAGATGCGGTGTCTGATCTCAGGCAAATATGCACCCTATCCCTCTTTATTTCTACTCAGATTCTGGTCTCATTAACTATTTATACAAGCCTGCCAATCTGCATATAAATTCAATAGTTGCTGTGGAAAATCACAACGGAGTCAACCTGAATGTATTTTCACTTGAGGACAAATGTTTTTGAAATCCCCAGCAAACTAATAGGCTAAAGCTGTGTACTGATACCATACCTACAATGCTCTTGGAAGTGCAAAGGAGTAGGAAGGTTTGCCTGAGAAAATGAGCATGAATGTTTTTCCAGGTATTATTTATAGCTGAAAAAAACAGAGAGAAAAAGTAAGAAAAACAAATAATTTATTTTTAAACACTTTGAATCAATTTCAAGATGAAATTTTTAAGCAGCGTCCTGGAGAAATTATTTTCTTGGTAATTCCTGTGAGATTCCCTTTTTTCTTGTGTAGTCAAGCTGTAAGCAAACTAGTTTCTTAATATCTCTATCCCAGAGGCAATGTGGTCAAGCGATATTACACTCTAAATTTCTAACTGGCCCATAAAGTTTTATTTGTATGCCGTGATCCTGGAATGAGAGCAGCTTCAGGTATTTAAGGTGTGCAGAAAAAATCCTTAGGTAGGGCTTTGATGTCCTTTGTCTGTAGGCAAACAGACATGCTCTGTAAGGACACTCATCTGGACACAGAAGAACTGTCGCTCTTGAGCAGGAGTAGCAGCGAATATCCTAATCGTACCATCTGCATCTCAAAGAAAAGAATATGGTGCTATCTACCCCTACACAGTTTTAGCAGGGCTGAATGAATGTGAATAATAGGCTTGGATTATATTTAAAAATCCTGAAAATCTAGACTGAGGAAGGCACTAGACACTCTTCCAAGTGTACTGCTTGCACTGAAAAATCTAGTTCTAACCACAAAGTTCAAACATACATTGCTTTCACTGTCTAATTCCCTTTAACTATTGCTTTGTTCAAGCAAGTAGCTGGAGTCCCAGATTTCTGATCTGAAAATTTTCTTTGAGGTTAAAAATTTGTATATCAAATTTCAGTCTAATGCACTTGTAAAACCTGAAAACAGGGATATCTTTTGAATAGAGAAGCAGAACTTCACTTACAGCCAAGCAATTTAAGAATAGCTATCACTGTATGATGATATTAGTTTTTTCCTGAATAATATTGTGAATTCAGATTTTGTTGTTGGATATAGCAGTTGAAAGGAGATAAGTAGGTGGTGTCTAAAGTGTTCCTGTTCTCTGACTACTGATATGCTAATGTTCTGATGAAAGAGTAACCATAGGGGAGAAGAAAAAGGATCAAGAGTGGAAGTTTTCATTTAGTGATTTTTATTTTCGATTGACTGTTCTGCATTGGTCCATATAGAAGTGAGGGGTTTATATACTCTTCATCCACATTTCCTTTTTTGAATGAACTATGTGAGTATACTGAGGAGAAAAACTTGCCCTGGAGAATTTAGCTAGACGGAAAAGATAACTAAAGTCCACACACTATAGACAAAGGACATAAAACAGAAATGTTTTGTATGGAAGTTAAATAGATCTGTTAGAATAGGACTATGCTCAAGCCAACAAATCTGAATTCTCAGCAGTTTTTTGAATGATTTTATTGTCAGAAGTAATTCCTTAGGATGAAAGATTAGGTTTAAATACTAGGAAAAGTGTTATAATGACAGTATAAGATAGCCTGTTAGGGAAATCTCAACTTCTGTATGTGTTTGCAAATACTGATCAGAGCTAATAAGTGTTTGATAGCACTATCATGATATGGAGTGGTGTCTCAAAATGCCTTTGGGCAGTGGGCTATGTTCAGGGTGCTTCCAAATGATACAGTACCAAGTAGGACTGTGATTCAAGTGAAAGCAATGAACAGGTTCAGTAAAGATAGACAAAGGAGAGGTGACAGGAAAGATTCATTATCTTACAGTAACAGATACTTTGACAAACCCACACAGATGTTGGAAGTGAATGAAGAGAGAATTATGAACCAGGGAACTGAATTTTTTTGTGGCTGTGAGGGATAGTCTTGCTGGAGATAGTGGAGAAACCACAGATGGGATGGAAAACCAGGCATTAAGGCCATGTGCTATGACAGAGCAGCCAAAAACTTAAGGCCCCTCTGGTCTTGCTGATAAACATTCACATAAAGCAGTTGCAGAAGACAATTGTGGGTATTGCAATATGACACAAGTGCCTCCACAATAACACTAGCAATTCATTAAACTGATCGTAGCTGATTGAAGATACATATTACCAACGTCAGAAGAAGAATGTTGTGAGAGTGGGTACAGGGGAAGCCTGAGCAAATATAACATAGAAGGGTCTAAGGAAACAAGTTGTGCTGATGAGTAAGAGAATCAAGATGTACAGGTTTTGCATGGCAAGATTTTGGTATTAGAGGGGCTACAGAGGTGGCTTCTGTGAGAAGGTCCTAGAAGCTACCCCTGTATCCAATAAAACCAACACCAGCCAGCTCCAAGATGGACCTGTCGCTGGCCAAGACCAAGTCCATCAGTGACGGTGGTAGCACCCCTGGGATAACGTGTTTAAGAAGGGGGAAAAAACCCAAACTGTGCAACCACAGCCGAAGACAGGAGTGAGACTATGTGAAAGAAACAACTCTGCAGACACCAAGGTCACTGAAGAAGGAGGGGGAGGAGGTGCTCCAGGCACCGGAGCAGAGATTCCCTTGCATCCTGTGGAGAAGACCATGGCAAGGCAGGCTGTGGAGGCATGGAGGTCCATGGTGGAGCTGGTATCCACCTGCAGCCTGTGGAGGCCCCCATGCTGGAGCAGGGGTATGCCTGAAGGAGGCTGTGAGCCTATGAGAAGCCCATGCTGGAGCAGGGTCCTGGCAGGACCTGCGGACCTGTGGAGAGAGGAGCCCATGCTGGAGCAGGTTTGCTGGCAGGATTTGTGACCCCATGGGGGATCCACGCTGGAGCAACCTGTTCCTGAATGACTGCACCCTGTGGAAAGGACCCATGCTGGGGCAGTTTGTGAAGAACTGCACCCCATGGGAAGGACCCATGTTGCAGCAGTTCATGGAGGACTGTCTGCCATGGGAGGGACCCCACGCTGGAGCAGGGGCAGAGTGTGAGGAGTCCTCCCTCTGAGGAGGAAGAAGTGGCAGAGACAAAGTGTGATGAACTGACCACAATCGCCATTCCCCTTCCCCCTGCGCTGCTCAGGGTGGGAAGATAGAGAAAATCAGGAGTCAAGTTGAGCCCGGGAAGTAGGGAGGGATTTGAGAAGGTGTTTTACCATTTGGTTTTATTTCTCATTACCCTACTCTGATTTGATTGGTGATAAATCAGTTTTCCCAAGTCAAGTCTATTTTTCCCGTGATGGTAATGGGTGAGTGATCTCTCCCTGTCCTTATCTCCACCCATGAGCCTTTTGTCATATTTTCTCTTCATGGTCCCGTTGAGAAAGGGAGTGATAGAGTGGCTTGGTGGGCACCTGGGGTCCAGCCAGGGTCAACCCAGCACATAAGATGATGTGGGTTGTGGTGAATTTAGGTGGAAACAAGTACACCTTCAACAGCAGTGGTACATGCAAGAATTTGGAGATGAGTTTAAAGGCCATTACATTAGAATCAGTATGAACAGTAGCAGACTACAAGGAGTTAGGTGCAAGCTGGGTTTACATTTAAGTGATTTCTATATTAACAAAAGCCCGTAGCATAGCTGCAGTACTTCTTACAAGGATGTGTGATGACCTGCATGGAATGGAGGTAAAGCAACAGGAGTTTCAAGTGAGGAAGTCTTGGAGAAACACCCAGAAAGCAACCTGTGTGGTGTGTTGTAACCTGCGTGATATGGGCCTTGGAAGCGACACCAGCAAGGGCAGTGAGCAGAACTTGCTGGGGGCACTTTTCTGATAAAAACTCTCTTAGATATCAGAAATTAACTGAATACAGGGAATGGTGGATAAAGCTTTGCTTTCTTCAAGGCCTAGTGCGTTGCAGTTTAATCAAGGAGGCTAATCCAAATGAACTGTTTCTACCATAGATCTGCCTTATGTTACTACACAGTATGACGTAACCAAAGTGCTTACCACAAAGGAAAGCTATAGGAATTAGTGAATGTGTGCTTATATAGTGCTTCAGACATACTGTAAATGCTTTCTAGAGAGGAATACTGTGAAGCAACCCAACAGAGGACTCTAGAGCAGGAGCTGACAGATTCAAACCCTTGGTCTAAATTTAGGCATAGCAGAAGAAAATCAAAGCAAGAATAGTCAGTGATTGTCTGAAGCAATAACAGGATTAAGAAATTATAGAAAAAACTTCAGATTTCGGAAAAACAAATATTGTGCAGTAAAAAGAATAGATGCCTTTCAGCTCTTTCTCTTTTAGTTTCTTCTCTTTTGTATTTGGGAAGACTGAAACAGGTGACCTAAATAAGTCTGTGGCTAAACCTATTAAAACCCTAGAAACTAATGAAGGGTAAAATGTAAGGTCCAGATCAATGGGAGTGCTTCCTCTTCCTTGGACTCCTATGAGAATGAGCTTGTGTGGTTCTTCACCCTCCACTCTGTCTGTTTGCTTGTTTCCTCCATGTCTTTTCTTGTACTCCAAACACTGAGACAGAATTTTTCTTTCCCTGGTAGAATAGTTTGCTTTCACATCTAAAGATCTACTTGGCACAGAAGCAGGTTCAAATGAGTATATAATCAAGACAAGGTGTCCTCACTGTGAAAGTTACCATTTTATGGCTTTCAGCTTGTCTGCTGGATTCCTTGCTCCTTTACCCAAGAAAAATCTCTTCTTCTGTAACATTTTACATATAATGTTTTCTGCAGTAACGAGGCTAACTAGCATTCCTAATTCTGTGTAAGGCAGTCTAAAGTGTGTTTTAGTTTTTGTGCAGTCTTCTTACACTAGAGGACAATAAGGGGTTGGACTAGATGACCCACAGAGGTCCCTTCCAACCCCTACCATTCTGTGATTCTGTGATTCTGTGATAAGGAATTTAACAATATGGTTATTCAAATATCAGTTAAAAGTGATGTGGAGGAAGTTACTCTTGGTAAAATCAAGCCTGTGGATCTTGGAATCTTTAGAACAGCCTATGTGAGTTAATATTTCAAGTTGCACTGAAACTGAACTGGATTCAGGTGCCCTGCTCACCTGAACGTCTGTGAAAAATCCCAGCCTAAACTACTCACGATTTGAAATTAATGAATCTGGAACCTGTTTCTTTTACTTTCTACATTTCTACATTTTCTATCTTCTGCTACTTCTCTGTCTCTGTACAGTATGTGCTGAGGTCTTGATTCTGTACAATTGAAGTCGTGTATCTGGGCCTACACATAGTCACCGGTGTTGCAGGACATGAGACAGTCTGCCTTGTGTAGACTACAGCTGAGAGAGTCTGGATTTTAAACTTGTTGGACTGGTGTGCATGCACAGCATCTTTCATTCAAAGGATGCTTGTTAGATAGTCTAGGAACAAAGCAGCCTGTGGAGTTGGGTTTGGCTTTCTAAGGTTGCCAGACTTGGTGTGAGAAGACAGCACGGCCAAGTTTATAGAGCAAGGATGTGCCTGACTAGCGCAGACAGCGGTAAATCCTCCATTCTAACACTCGCCTGTCTCCCCTTCCAATGGAGCAAGCACTCTGCTCTACACTCCAATTCAATAGCAGATTTATTGGCTTCAAGTTCCATTCGGTAAAGGTATATAAAACAATTGTGAGGCTTTGAAACTGAAATGTTTATGAACTGACAGTCTGCCCTGAGTTGATTGCAACAGCATTCAGTGCAGGAGTGATGCTTTGAAAGGGGTGCCAAGGAGCTCAAAGAAGCCCTGCTGAAAGGCAAATATATTCTTAGAGGCAGCTGGCAGACAATATATATTAGCAGAAATCTTAATGGATACTTGAACTTATACAATCACAAAAGAGAAATGGGGAAAAGATGGAATAATAAACACATTTTCTGGTGAAGAAAATGGAGCATAACTGGAGCATTTCAGCTAGGGTAGATTTGGAGTCTTCTGCTTTTTTCTGCCTCACTAAAAGGGGCCTGGTCTTGGGTAATAAAGCTGCTTCTAGGCTCACAGTATTTTGACAATCAGTGTTCAGATTTTGTTAAATGTCTTTGTTTAAGATTCACTCAATTCATGCAAGACATGAGAAGGGAAGAAGTAGGAAGCAGCCAGCCTTGAGGACGGGGCAGAAGCTGTCCTGGAGTTCCTAAGCTGTGACACACTCAGGCTTGACTTTGGTGCCGGACAGTGTAACTAGAAGCTGGGGTTTATGAGGGGGATAGTGCAGGAAATGAGAGATAAACTTTAGCCACAGTTAACTCAGGTCAGGGAAACTGTCAGGACAGCTGAATAATCTGTAACTTGACCAAGCACTGAGGGATGTTTGGGAACATCAAATGTTATGAGGCGTGTTTAGCTTCCTAAAATGGTTGTGCTGTCCCTGTGCTGTTCTGATGCCTATTCCATACAGCTAGGGAAAACAGACAAACAGTAACCAAATATGAGCCACAATTAAAAGCTAGTAGTTAAATTACGTGTATAATTGTGGAAGAAACTATCTTTGCAGTCAAGAATACTGAGATTTTTGCTTTTATTTTGAGTGCTCAGACTGATGGGCTGTGCTTATCTTTTATTGCAATAATGTAAAGAATTTTACTTTTGTCATGGACTGCCATCCAGGTTCAAATAAGCATTGCACAGATGAAGAGCAGAAAGACAGATAAAACCCCAGACCAGCAATGGTGTGTGTTTGTGTCTCATCCAGTGAAATGCCTGTAGTTCGTATCAAAAGGGATAGTTTACTGAGATAAAAGAACACACAAGATCCCAGCATGGCTGAGTTAAGTGGGATTCTTATGATGAATATCATAATTACTACAGCCTGAAACACTTAATATTTTTCAGCTGTAAGCAAACAAATGTGTGGAAGAAAATTACTTTCTTCTATCAGCTATGTAATAAAAAGTATAATTGCAAAAAACTAAATATCCAGAGGACTCTATGGGCTCCATTATTCTTTTTCTCAGAGGGTTGGGTATAAATGACTCAGCAATTTGCCTGTGAAAGGAAAAAAGTTGTTGTGTTAAAGTGACCTATTTATCTCAGGCACTTAATAGCTAACTTGTAAGCATCTGGCGAAGAGCTGGTTAATCAAAAATGATCAGAAGCATGGAAAACTTTCAGCTGAAAGGTGAATCAGGTTTTATTTCCAGCTTTGTTGGAAAGTGAGGTGTGTTGACAGGAAAAGCTGTCATAGGTGCTCTTTGAAATTATGTGCAGTCTCTTGCGAAATCAGTATGTGGTCAGCCTTTGTGATCCTACCGCTTGCTTTGGCTGCAGATGGGAAAGCTCCAGTGTGATAATGCAGAACAAAGTTCACTTTCTGGATTGTTTGTTGTTAACTAAAGTGCTGAAAACATTGTGAGGTGAAAAATGGCACAGGACTTTCCAGACAACCATTTCGCTTTTGGAGACAGCTTCCAGTTTATTTTGTTCATGGCTGTACCTAGAGGAACAGCTGGACTTTAGGAGGCTGCAGGCCTGAGAGCTGAATGCCAACAGAAATGTATCTAACAACTATTTGCTTATATGGTGCTTATAAATGTGATGGTACAAGTCAGTGAACTAGAGCATCCCTGTGGAAGATTTGGAATGAGTGTCAGTATATTTTGCAGGTGTCTAATCAGGCTGCAGTCACACTGGCAGTGTCAAGGAATTAGAGGGAAGGTACTTGTGTACCAGAATAACTCTTTTCTGTAGCTTTGCAGCAACCAGCTATTCTTTTGTATCTATCTGAAAGAAAAATGAACGTTCAACATACGAGTAGTTCAACAGGACATATATGAAAGCACATCTATTCTCCTAACTTGTCTCTGCAAGTGGCTGCAAGCTGGTGCCAAGCAATATGTAACAACAGGGAAACGGCATGATAATTCTTATCCAGGACAGTCTTCTAGGCTCAAGCAATTTGTGGCCAAGGATTACCTAAGCCAACAGCAATATCTTTCATATGAGTGAAGGGTACCAGACATAATTTTTCTTCTTTGAAATTACCTAGATGCTGTCTAAGCCTATGTAAGTGTCTGGTACCTACAATGTCCTGTGCCCAGAGGCTCTCCATTGCTTAACTGTGTTACTGAAGAAGAATTTCGTGTTTATTTTGAGTCTACCATCTTGCATTTTCATAGAATTATAGAATCATAGAATCTTAGAATCATAGAATACTTTGGGTTGGAAGGGGTCTTTAATGGTCACGTAGTCCAGCCCACCTGCAATGAGCAGGACCGTCTTCAACTAGATGAGTTTGCTCAGAGCCCTGTCCAACCTGACCTGGAATGTTTCCTGGGGTGGGGCATCTACCACCTTTCTGGGCAATCTGTTCCAGTGTTTCACCAAACTCATCGTCAAGAATTTCTTCCTTATAAATAGTTTGAAGCTATCCTCTCTTAGTTTAAAACCGTTACCCCTTGTCCTAGCACAACAGGTCCTGCTAAAAAGCTTGTCCCCATCTTTCATATAAGTCCTTTTTAATTACTGGAAGTCTGCAACAAGGCCTCCCTTCTTTTCTGCAAGCTGAACAACCCCAACTCTCTCAGCCTTTCCCCATAGGTGAGGTATTCCAGCCCTTGGATCTTTTGGGTGGCTCTCTTCTGGACCTGCTCCAACAGATCCATGTCTTTCCTGTGCTGAGGGCTCCAGAGCTGGACACAGTACTCCAAGTGGAGTGTCATCAGAGCGGAGCAGTGGGGCAGAATCACCTCCCTTGACCTGCTGGTCATGCTTCTTTTTGTGCAGCCCGGGCTGTGGTTGGCCTTCTGGGCTGCAAATGCACATTGCAGAATCATGTTGAGCTTCTCGTCAACCAGCACCCTCAAGCCCTTCTCCTCAAGGCTACTCTCAATCTGTTTTCCACCCTGCTGTATTTGTGCTTGGGATTGCCACAACCCATGTGCAGGACCTTGCACTTACCCGTGTTGAACCTCATGAGGTTCACACAGGCCCACCTCTCAAGCTTGTCAAGGTCCCTCTGGGTGGCATCCCTTCCCTCCAGCATGTTGACTGCACCACAGAGCTTCATTTTATCTCTGCAGGAGGAGAAGGAACTTAAAAACTCAAACAGACTCTTGCAGAAAACAACTGGAGATTGGTGGTGCTGGCTGGCAGCAGGGTCCACAGGAGTCAGCCATGTGCCCTGGCAGCCCGGAGGGCAAATCATGTCCTGGGGTGCATCAAGCACAGCACAACCGGCCGGTCAGGAGAGGTGACCGTCCCGCTGCGTTCAGCGCTGGTGCGGCCTCACCTGCCGTGCTGGGGGCAGTGCTGGGCCCCACTGTTTAAGAAGGATGTGCAGGATCTGGAATGCACCCAGAGGAGGGCAACAAAGCTGGGGAGAGGGCTGGAAGGCATGTCCTGTGAGGAGCGGCTGAAGACTCTGGGCTTGTCCAGTTTGGAGAGAAGGAGGCCGAGGGGCGACCTCGTTGCTCCCTGCAGCTTCCTGAGGGGGGGACGTGGAGAGGAGGGAGGTGCTGAGCTCTTCTCCCTGGGATCCAGGGATAGGACGTGTGAGAACGGTTCAAAACTATACTATGTGTCTTCCTTTAACAGTTTCTGCAACAGTGGGAATTACAGTGCAATCCCGTGTCACAGGTGGAGATTTGACATAAAAATGTTAAGACTCAGAACATGTACATTATTCAGGTCCATATTCTCGATTTCAAGTGTTGGCTTAATGTTAGAGTTTTAGAGGGAATCTAGCAGTAGACCATGAAGCTAGCACACACTGTGATACTTTTTTCTCTTTTTTTGACAGTACATCTTTTTTTTGCATAGATTTGGGGGGTGGGAGTTGGGTTTTTTATTAAATTTTGGGGGGACAGGTTTGAATCTTAATTCAATTTTGTCTAAGTGACTTTCTCTTGGGGAGATAAAATGAACATTTTTTTATCTTGAAGAGTGCCCACGCGTGAATGTTGTATTAATGCCTTGGATTTCAATAACAGAAGTGGCAATGTCTCACTTAAAGCAACTCAGGCAGCCTGAGTTTAGGCAGAAAGCTTTGAACAGCCTTCACAGTTGGTGAAGGGACAGAGGTCAGACTTCAACTCTTCTCATGAGCGATTCATCAATGCCTTTCATTATCTACGTAGACAACCCTGAATATCAACTTAAGCACTTAAATCTCATGTCTAATATAAGATGGTGAAAATATAAGATGGTGAAAATATCCTTCACTGAAGGATACAGTCACACTTTGAAAGATTAAAAAGTTATGCTTGTTTATGCACAAATATCTGAAGGAATGGGACGTCAGAGATCTGTGGGCTTGAGAGGACCGCATCAGTCCTGGTGGATTCTGAGCATGGAGCAGGGCAGCTTGGTGCATATGTGCTCCTTCACCTTTTCACCTTACTCTCCTATTGCTTCTGGAGGTACAAGCATTTTTATTTCTGTCAATAGAAATTGCTTTGCAGCTACCACAAAGAAAATATGTCCAAGGTTATAGCTAAATAGAGAAGCTCTATTCTTTTCAATACTGACATTCTGCTCCATAGTCATAAAAATCAGGTATACTACTGCAGAGGAGTGAATAATCGTCCCACATTGCTTGTAATTTGGAGCACATGAGAGAGAAAGGAAAATAATAATAACTGCATTACAGAAGTGAGAGATCTCAGTTGCCTCATTCTTGAATCTTAGAGGAAGAGTCCACTGCTGACTAGACTTTGACTTCAGTTGCAGCTCAACATGGTGGAAGACCATTCATCTTCAGTATTAAATGTCTGCTGCCTTCCAATACAGGGTGATAATTTTCAGAATAGGAGAAGTTTCCTTGTTAACAAATACTACGCTAATAAAGAAGTCTATGGAGTGTATTATTATGTTTTTGTAATGGTTCCAGTCTTCTGAAATGAGCTAAGAAATAAATGTACACAGCTATTAATCTTCTGTGTGTGATGTTTGTGCAGATCTGGGGACATCTTTGGAAGTCCTAGATGGAAGGTTTTCAGTGCTGTTCATATGCCAGAGACATGCTGTTGTTATTTTAGTGGGCAGATCCTTTCTATCCTTTTTTTTCTGAGTCAATGTTTTATCACATACAGCAAAGCAGTAATGCCATTCTGGGCCCTGCACTAGAAAAGCAACAATGGAAACGATAACTGTCATCAGGCATAACCATAGGCAGCTTCTGGAAAAAGAATGAAAGAAAATACTAATAACACAGTCAAAGAGGATAGAAATATGACTAATGAATGCAAAAGCTCCACCAGCAGCAGAGCGTGTGGGATTTTCATTTCTATTTTAACTCTGCAGTATTGTTCTTTAGTTGCTGCTCAAATATAGTAAAAACATTTGGAAGTGAAAAAAAGTATTTGCTTAAGGTAGTTAGTAGTGGAAATCCTGCTGGAATGATCTGGGTGGTGTGGGTTTGACAGTCAGAGCTTAATCCTTTTGAGCCACAACTGAGCTGCGCTTTGGTAAAATGGTGGGAGCAGCTCACTTTCGTACTCTCCACTCCTTGGTGTAACCAGTGCAAGTCCAAGTCTCTAGCATTCTTTAGAGCAGCCTAAAGAGAGTTGCAAGAAGCAGATATCTCCAAGAGCAGGAGATGCTTTAACTGTGTCCCATTTGCCCCAGATACTCCCTTTCCATCAATGTGAAAGTTCAAAAAGCAAAGGCCTTTCTTTCATGTCAGTGGATTACCTGAGTTTCACCCTACACAGGGAAGATGCTTAAGGAGCTCAATAAAACGGATGAAGGCTGCTTTGTTTTGCAAAGCAATTACAGTTACACTGAAGAATTTGGACCTTTGAGAAAGAGAGCTTTTAAAGGTAAACGGGGCAAGCACTGTGCAGAGGTAAACAGGGGCAAGCCACGTTCATGGAGGTGTCTTGCCCTCGGAAATACTGTTTGTGGGAACACAGCCTCCCCACTTGTGTCCTGTCATGATAAAACAAGGAGAGGAGTTACATTGTGTGCACTGTTGGATGTGACAGTATGCACTGTTACACTTGGAGGGCCTCTAGGCTGCCTGCCTGTGTCCTCAGCAGTAAAAATGATCTCATGAGGTAGCAGCTAGGGAATGCTTACTATGTGTATGATAGCAGTATCTAGTATCATGGCATGCAATCAATCCATAAATATGCTCCTCCTCTGCCTTTCAAAAGCTGCTTGGTTACTCGTTTACACTTGGGATCATTGTAGTTCATATTGTCATGGGTTTGGGCATAATTGTGCAACAGTTAAAAGGTCTTTGCTGTGTCAATGGCAGAAAACAATGCTACTGTTTTTCATGATCTTCCAGGTAACAGGTACACTTCACTAATTTTTACTTGTCCAAATCTGGAAATCAAGAGGAGAGTTTTCCCAGTAAGTTACTACAGGAGAGGGTGGTTGCTATCGTTCATTGGGAATAGTGCTGCGCTCTGTGGAAGTCCTGACTGACTGCCAGCATCTTTGTCCTGAGCAGGGGCTAGTAACTGAAGCAAAAAAGCCTCCAGAGAGCATGAGGTATACACTGTCTCAAAGTGGGTGTCACACAAAAACTAATTACAAAGGAATATAATTTCTGAAAAATCAGGTGGAAAGTCTTTTAATGTTAATTTCCCAGAGGGGAAGACATCATATGGCATATTAATTGCTGTAATTTTTCTTATTTCTCTTTATCATTTGTACTAGTCCCTACTGTTTCCAACATAGCATTAATCTTTTAGTCAATTTACAGTGCTGTTTATTGGCAGCGTTAACCAGCTTTAGACTATTTAGTGGAGCATAAATTTACAAACTGACTTAATCTGTAAATCCTGGTTTTATATTTCTACTTTGAAAAGTACATAAGCATCCGTTTATTGTAACCTTATTTATTCATCGGTATGATAACTGTAATCCTTCTTCCTCTGGCATTCTTTATCTGCCTTAAGAGATTTCTTCCTGAGATATTAGTCACCTATGTATGTATGGAATTTCTCTTGAACATATATACTGCAAACGCAAAAACAAGGCAGCCCATATGGAAGTATTGCAGAGAATGTTATTTTGTTTAAGTCAAAGCCACGCCATGGGCTGTTTTAACAATATACACGGTACTCCTAAGTGTTCTTCAGCACAGTTCAATTTTTTAACACACATGTAGCCTAAGATGATGCACTGCGTTCAGTTCATGAGTTTGGATTTGCTTTTCTGCTTTGATCCTTGAGAGGAAGCAAGTTTCTTCTCCCTCACCCTCACATTCCCTTCTGTGGGAAGGTTTAGCTCACACAGTTCTCCAGTTTTTCAGTCCCTGACAATCTTCCATGTGGATGTCTGAGTTTCTGCCTTGATTCCAGGCCCTTTGACTGGAGATGGCACAGCAGACACACTCATCTCCATGAATAAGTGCTCCTGCAGAGCTACCAGGCAGTACCATTCACTGCCCAGTGTCTGGGCTGAGTTTGACTGGTGGCTGACCATCCTCATGTTTAGACGAGCTATGTAATACTGCATATTTTTCTGAAGATCCCTTCATGTTGATGGAAGTTAGAGGCATTTTTTTGATTAAGCACTTTGCTGTTAAGAAATACTGGGAAATATTGAAAGATCGTTAGGAAGTTACAGAACGTTATGAATGGGAGAGTGGGATTTGGATGCTGTGAAAGGCGTTTTCAGGATTTTCTCTTTTTTGCAGACGGTGTAAACAGTCTTTTAGTTGTTTACTCATTGCCTGTTCTTCAGGCAACGTAACATCCTCTGCATCAATGCATTAGTCACCAAGCATGGGCTGTCCTAAATCTTAGCCATCTGGATTTCTTATAGAAGATAAGAAAGAGTAGTGTGGGAGCTAAAGAAAACAGGAAGATCCCATGTAGAGAATAGAAAAAAGCAATTGGATCATACTGCCTCTTGCAAAGCAAGAAAAAATATTTTATAACTAATCCTTATGTCACCTCTGAAAGTGTCCAAGAATAACCTTTTTTTTTTTGTTTTTTGAACATTGTCACTGAGAGAAGAAGGTTGGTTTGTTAGCTGAGGGAATGAGTAAACACTGATGAAAACTGCTTTAGTTCTAACAGCTTTAAATGCAACAAATCTCAACAAATTGCATTTTTCTCAACAATTAAGCTTGTCATTCTTATACACAGGCAAAGAAATGTAACTGTATGGGTAAACCTCAACAGAAATTATATTTGAACTAACTAATGTTTTACAATAAATGGATTTGTATGATAAATTCCAAAGTATCTATGGCATAGTTCTCCTCTCACCCCACTTTACTTGCTGAGCTAATCTGTTTTGGTTTTTGTCAGCCACTGTTTATTAAGCACTCTGCTTTTTCAATAAATCTCAAATGAGATAAAGATGTGTTTAGTGTTGTTGACATCAGACCCCTGAAACCAGCTGCAGAGTTGCTATTGTTTGGTTTCAATGCTCACTAAAATGAATTTCCTTTCTGTTGAATCTGAGGGATATGATGAGTGACAGGCCATCTTTTTTTCCTTAATCACACAGATCTGTGTGTTCCTCTAGATGCCCTGATAAGCAGTGCGTATGTGTGTGAAAGGAAGGGAAGCAGGAATTCCTTTCGGAAGGGTGACAACCTTAATAAGACTAAAATGAGTTCAAGGCAGATGTTCCTGGCAGAAATAAACTGAAAACTGACATCTAAAAACTTGCACAACTGCCAGCAAAGAAGCTTACACTTACTTTGACTCTTTTTCCAAACATTGATTTTGTTCAAGAGAAAAAAATCAAACAAAGGCTCTACAAAGACCTAGTTTTCTGCACACTGTCATGCTGCACTGTGAAAAACAGGACTTGGCAATGTAATTCCAACAAGAAGTCATCCCAGCAGACATGTTGCTATTCTTTGGTTTAATATGTGAATGTTTCCATCTTAAAGAGCACCCCAGGCAGGGATAAACTGTTCCATTTAATTAAGCATTTATTGGTATTGTAATCAAAGTGATGGAAGTGAGATAGAGAGCATTCCTCCCAGAAAATAAAACAAAACCAAACAGTGCTTGATGGTACATCTACAACTTGAGTATGGAGCATTTACTCTTTCAGACATCCCAGAAACATGTCACAGACTCCACTGATGCCCTCGGCCTCCTAACCAGCACGTTGTTCTTGGTGGAAGCCTCCTTCTGTGATTCTGTTCAGTGTAAGGCTGTCAAGGTGTCCCCCTTCCTCTCCTTGTCCTGTGCTCCTGTCACACAGAACACTACTGCTCCCTCATTTTAAGACCTTGGGTGACAATAATTTAGAACAAATTCTCATGCCCCAAAGGTAAGAGGCAGTGGTAATGGATAAAGGAATTTGACCAGATGAGAAGGAACGTGGTTTGGAATTTCATGCTGACTGAGATCCTCCTTAGCAGTAGGCTGCTTCAAGTCTAGAGAAACACCATTGAAGTTAACGGGGCTACTCCGAAAATCCAATAGTTTAGCTGACTGAAGAGTTTAACGAAGTTCTGAGAAATGTTGGATTTGGGGAAAGCCAGAGTAGATGATCCAGCAATTAGAAGAAGCTAACCTTTGTTACAGTGGGGTTGAAGAAACGCTATCATGGAACAGAAGCGTCTAATTATTCAGGTTCCAGCTGCTCTTGAAAGACGGGGTGGGGTGGGGAAAGGGAAGTGAAGTCTTGTAGCACGCTAGGAAGGTCACTAAATGTGAGGTCTGGTATACCCAAGTGGAAATCAAGGCTGGAGTCCAAGGAGATATCCTGTCCACTGCCTCTGGTTGAAACAGGAACTGTTACCCTCAGAGTCTGGGATTACAACATGCTGAAAAAAATGATTGAAGTAACTGAAACTTGAATTCTGACATGGTCTTTCAAACTGTAAAAAATACCACCAAAAAGCAAAGGGTAATAAAAAATCATGTTAAATCTATGACTGTTTGAAAAAGGAAAGGGCTGAATTAGTTTGAGTAGGAATAAATCCACTTACTCCATGGTGTCAAATGGCAGGAGAAGCAAGCCATTTTCATGTTTTCCATTTCTTAGCTATACCTTCCTTCTTCCTCCCCCTCCTTCCAGTGGATAATTTCTTTGAAGCCTATCATATGGCGTTAGCCTGCTTCCCTGTAAGTGTCTACCAGCACAAATCACCATGGTGCCCTTTCTAACATCGTCTTCTGGAGCCTTAACAACAGGACAATCATGATCAGTCTACTGTGAGATATGTTTTTCCTATGGCTTCCCCCCCTCAGGATCCCTTCTACTTGCTGAAAGAGCCAAGAGCACCAAGATGTATGTGGCAAGAGGGTAGATATGTTAGGAGCTGAAGCAAGGGTATGGGCTTTTTCCCTTGAGACTCTCCGTAATGTTTCACTGACCAGGCAGCTCTGCGCAGGGAATCCTGGACTGATGTGAAGGCAGCTCTGAGCAGGCAGGTTAACATCTGCAGTGCAGTGCTCAAGAAGTCTGATGGAGTAATATTTCCTTCTCTAATTCCAGAGGTCACTATTGTGTATTTTCTGCAGGAGCAAATTCCCACCTGTTGCCCTCGCTTCTCCAAGAAAACTTCTAATCACATCTGACTGGACCATTGCAGGGCAGCAATACTCAATAGGCATAAAGTATCTTCTGTACTCTTTCTGTTTGGCTTGAATGGTGCTTGAAACTACATATATTTGAAAGATTTGTAATTTGAGCTTGAATAGTCATTGTCAGCAAATAATATCACCAGGGTTGATCTACTTGTCATCCTAAAAGTTCCTCTGCATTTGTGACAGGACTTACTTACTTTAGTTGTTGCATAAGGTTTTAATATTTTTGACCTCTTCCATCTCTAATTCTTGTTTTTGCCCTTTTCCACTGTGCCTCTCAATCTTTTGAATCTTCTGCCTTCACTCAACCTTCCCCAGAACTTCCCTTTCGTCACACATCCTGCTGCTCCCTATTCTAACTCAGGGAACAAAATATTTTAATGCAGAATATATTCAATACCTGGATTGCTTTATACAAATTATAGATAATTTTTTTTTATAGCTTAATGAATCTACTGCCTGTTTATTTTCTTTGCATCCTGTGTTTTCTGTGTAGAACATTTTATTAAGCAGTTTGTTCCCGGATTATTAAATAACACTGTTTTATCTTCGAGTCTGAAAAAGACTAGTTACAGAACTATGTGAGGACCCATTTTCTTTAGCTTCCTACTTTGAGCCAGGAGACTGTTTCTAGGAGGGTTGTGATACATTCACCATTCAGAAATATTTTGGATAGCAGTCAGTTATGATTTTGGTGTCAGGATCTTGATTCTTTATTTGCATTTCCAGTTTTCAAGTACAGATTATGAAGTAACAAGCACAGCTTCAGATTCTAAAGTAACCTTCCTCACTGCCAAATTTAGACATATGAACAACAAAAATAGATTTATAATTACATAAATACAGGAAAAAAAGCAATTTTTTAAATATTACAAATGTCAAAGTTGCATGAAGACAACTTCTATCATGCAGAGCTATGCTGAAATTGCAGTCTTTGGAATGCGGCCCAAAGGATCGCCTGTTCGTGACCCTGCTTCACAGTGGCAACAGATCGGCAACATCTGTATAATATAGGCCAGTATTGCATTAGTCTCTGTGGGTTTTAATCAACTTCCCTGTGACTGAATCGTCTTCCTCAAAAGCTTTTTTGATGAGGGAGATCAGCCACTCTTCCCTGACAGTTATTGAAGTGTTGTATTACTATTAATGCACGACTCCAGTGGGGGTACCATCAGCTTTAACAATGGAATCAAGAGTCACACGCACTGAACTGGCGCATCCTGGCTTTTTGTTTAACCATTTGTTTAGTATTTGTTTAGCCATTTATGTGAAGGGTATGAGACACTGGAGTCTTACTTACCCACACTGTGGATATCTACATCGGGGCAGGTTATCCAGGCCTTTTATAGCCAATGGAGAGATATTTGTACTTTAATAATATCATACCTCTAGTGTCTAATTTGGGATGAGATCACCAATGTGCTAGGACTGCCTAATTTCTCCACTGACTAGCAACGCCCATTAGCAGAACAGCTAACTAGGATATGGACAACTTAAGATAGTCAGATGAATCCCATGTTAGGCAATCTCCCTTCTGAATAAGGATGAATGCTGAAATCTTCACCCACTTCTTAAGCAAAATATCCACTGAAATCGTGGCATTATTACCTTAGATGTCAATCTGGAGCCTGAGGGAAAGATATGCGGGAAAGGCAATTTGTCTGTGTCTTCCCATCCCGGTGTATAAACCGGGATGCTTTTTAGAGATTGGAGGGAAAGAAAGAATGTATCATTTATTTGGGACTGACTAACATTGGTGTGATAATAGCAGATGTATCCAGGTGATCAAGGCTCATGTGGCCAAGCGACAATGACTGGGGAAAATACTTGGTCAAGGGACAGTAATTGGGGAAGATGACAGTTGTGAGCTATTGTTGTGCTGGACAGCCAGCAGTGTGCGCAAGTCGGTTGTCACATTGTGATGGCAGGGAAAGTGTACAAGTCACTGAAACGTGGAAACTGCTGCCAGATCCAACTCATTTGCTGTCCATTCCCTGTGGAGGAAATCCTAGGTCACTTCTGCAAATTTATTAAATGGGTGGGTGGGTGGATGGATGGGAGGGGACAATTTGTTATGACACATAAGCATTCACATGGTGAAGAGGTTTGCCAAGTTCCTGCAGAGGCCAAAGTGACCAGGAAACAGGCTGCGAGAGTGACGTAGGGGAAACTTGGTGGGGTTGCACAAGCAGAACACTTAGCGAGGAACAGCAAAATGTCAAAGTTAGCAGGCAGGAGGCTCTTTTGTGTGTCAGGGCACAGCTTTTTACCCCTTCAGCAAATTCACAGTGATAATGGTAGTAGACAATGTGATTTACCTCTGCATCTCATAAAGACAACAATTTGCTGGCTTACAATTTGCTGGTTTACAATTGATTATCCTGTTTTAAGAAACACAGCCTGTTTCCTCTTTCTCATTCAGAGCCTGGAAGCCAGATGCTGCAGATGAAGCTTCCTTTGCCATCACTGAGGTCAATCTGTTAGGCTTTCGTGTGTAAGTAAGTTAAATTGAGCGAAGGCAGTAACCAGACCACACCAACCTTGTGTTAGCAGTCAATGTCCTAAAGGGGCAGCTGTGACAGGAGGCCATGGCCCTGGACCAGGCTAGCATGACTCGGCAACGTCCCTGGCAAAGGCTTGAGATATTGTAGAGTTGAACAAAACACCAGCTGTACACTGCATGCTCCCAACTCGAGGAGAACATGGTGCCTCCTGCCTTCTGCTGTGCTGTTTGGTGTGGAGCAGGGCCTGCAGCCAGGGAGGGAACAAAGCTAGAGTTTCATGAATGCTGCATTTGCGTAAAAATTGTCATTTATTAAGTAGCACTGGAACTAATCCAAGGTCTTTAAGATTTTCTCAGACTGTTTTGGAAGCTTTTGTCTTGCTGTAAAGTTTCTTTCAATGTTTGCGATGTTTTGGCTCTGAGCAGGACTTCTTTTACTATACTCCTTTGGCTTTAAAAAGTATAAGATTGTCGAATTAGCTGCTGCTCATGGAATCCAACACAGGACTGTATTTCTGGATGTACTGGCACACAATTTTAGTACCTGCTTCAGGGGGTGGCACACAAGAATTAGAGAGGATGCTTAAATAGATTGCATCCAGTCTTTCATTGCTATGCTGAAATCTGTCTTGCTTGCAAGCTCACTCTTATTCTTTGGTACGATGGTGAGAAATCCTTGTGTTTTCACACTGTTAAAAAGAACTCTGGAAAAGCAGTTTAATATGCCTTTAGGAATTCTCATAAAAGTTTGGTCCTGGGAGGGATAATGAACTTCTAAACTTCCAAGGGATGCAGTTCTTAATCCAGGATTTTAAAAGGTTTTCTCTCTCTACCTATATTATTTTTTTCTCTTAAACTGAAATTTCTGCAGGAATGGCTCCACTGAGCAAGGAGGTGTTTTTTATTTTTAAAATCCATTCCTTTTCCAAACTAGATTCACATTCTTATTAAATTTAGAAAATAAAAATCTTTTTATGCTTTTCTTTTCCTATTACTATTTTTTCTTTCTTTTCAGATTCTTGAAGTCTAGTATGTGCAACCATGTTTAAAAAATAAAAGATATCTGTCACCATGGAAACCAATGTTTCAAAAAGCCAGATACCAAAAGTTGTCCCTATTTGCTTCATGTCTGGTTCATTCTTTTATTTGAAGTATACAGCAAGGCCAGCTGGCTCTGCCTGTAGCTATGAACTACAATATTGTGCTACAATGTCTTCAGCTTTGCTGGCACTGGAAGGCATGACATAAATGCTATAGGGCATCACGCAAATCACAGCAAACATAATTCTGTGCTGCTGATGTTCAGGTTGGAGGGCATTCTGTTTTGTTGGTTAAGTCAGTAAGTTTGTATGCATATATATTTTTATGTATATTCCTGATGCCCAGAAGGATACTCTGAGTCCCCTGTTCTGTCCTCCTGTCACACATACTATATTTATTTTGCATGCCATAGTTTACGTTCAAGTATTACTTTCATTTGATTAATGTAACATGTCTAGAACTGCATGCACTTTTGATATGAAGTTACGAAAGGCAGTGAGACCATCACAACATTTTGGAATAACTTAAGTTGGAATGGACCTTTAAAGGTCATCTGGTCCAACCTGCTGCTCAAAGCAGGAGTAACCTCAAAGTCAGATCAGGTTACAGAGGTCTTGTATGTTTATCTTTAAAAATCACCAGAAATGGAGATCCCACAAACTTTCAGGGCAGCCTGCCCTGTTGTTTGAACAGCCTCCTTGGGGAGAAATTTTTACATGAGTCCAATGAGAATTTGCCTTACTGCAACTTGTCTGTCTCCTCTTTTTGATTAATTTGTATCAAGAGACAGTCACTCTTGCTGTAACTTGTGCTGTATTTCTGATTTAATATTTTCTTAGTTTTAGCTTCTCTTCACTGGTGCTGATTATACCACTTAGTTGTATCTCCTCCTTATTTTTTTTCCCCCCAAGTATTTGCAAAAATTGGAAATGTAATCCAAGCACCTGAAAGCAAAATTGCCCACCTGAGGGTAGCAGCTGTTGTTCTCTACCTATCATCACTTCATCTCCTGTTTTCCCTGCTTCCTCAGCATGCTTCTTCTGACTGTTGCCACTCTTACATTTGAGAAAGAATTATTTTAGCAGAAAAACATGAACTCTTATTTTTTTCATCAGAGATAACATCATGATATTAAGGGATGCTCTGGATACTTTGCCAACACTTTTTCTTTATTTAGGGGTATTTCAGCTTCTGAAAAAGCCAAAGAGCCTCCAAGTATTTCTTTGCGAATTGTCATATAAAGACATATTTGAAAATCTCCATAGGAAATCCTTGAAATTTTTTCCCAGCTTTATCTTTCCCACAGTGTTCGGTGCATTACACTGCAATAACAGCCAAATCTGGCAAAGCAGTGTGCAAAATGGAGAGGAAAAGTTACTTGTTGTTCAAGTGGAATAGTGTTTCAAAAGTGTCAGGGCTTATTTAAACTTGTTCCTTAAAGGGTGAAGATTGGCAGTACAGTCTTGTGGCAGCCATTCTAAGGTGGAGAGTGTTTAGTTTCACCACCTTTCTTCGCTACCATGAAGCTGTTGCATGGAGCATATCAATTTCCTTCTCACAGTTGTCTGTAACAGTTAAGAGCATAAGACAATGGCTACAGAGTGGTAGATACTGAAAAGTATAGTGCACATCTCTAGGGTGTGCAATTAGAACTCTGTTACTGGAAAGTCACTTGAATTTTTTGCGAAGTGTCATAAGGGATCTTCTTTTAGTGTCTTTAGAATACAGCTACACGAAATTTGTAAAAGTTTCTAAAGGGCTTAAATTTGAATGGTTGATGATTTAAAATGTTTGTTTCCTTTTTTGTGTGCATACAGTTTCCATAGCAACATAGAAATTAAAGCCCCTGGGTAGCACTTTGCCAGGTTTTCTGCACTGGAATTCACTGAAGCAAAACATCATGGGCTTCATAAATTAAGAGCAAGCCTGTCCAAGGGATAAGGAATAAGAACAGCTTCAATGTGAGGAACTAGAACTAATAAATCCTCATTACCACAGGTACGAACCAAAGGTCAGTTCTGAAACACAAGAAGTGTTCTACCTTTGTTCTAGCAACATGTTTGGTTTAGGAAAAGCAAGAAGAAAGACTTCCTAGAAAAGTAAAGACAATGCTGATTACCTTTCTGAAGAGGTAGTATTCACAGTATGTGACTGACACAAATGCAAATACCACAATAATCTCAGATTGGCATATGGGAGATATTGCAAGGCTTATTTATTTGCAAGGAGTGGACAGACATAAAAAGACAGTGCACCAAATAATGCAGAATGCTTTTCCTTGGAGTTCATTTCAGTTGGACTTTATTTCTGAAGTTGTAGGTGGTGTGCACAGCTTACATATCTTTAGCTTCACACTTCCCTTGCAGAATTTTTTCAGGCTGGGTAACCACTTTGGAATGATTATATCCTTTCTATTTTTGTGGGAGAGGGGAGGAAATAAGCAAAAAAGTTTAGCCTTCTACAAGAATGAGGTGAAGGGAAAAATACTGGGGTGTTCTTTCATTTCAGGAAACTTTAAAAATAAAAGCTGTAATACAGTCACACATCAGAGCGTAGGTATGAAATCTGGCAAGTACAGGCTGCAGATGTAGTACTGTTGCCCTCTTCATTTATCTACTCAAGCTTGGACAATTCATATTTGTAGATGTGCTACAGATTTAGATAGACCTGCACCGTGCAGTGCAATACATTGTAGCTGGTGCAAAATGAGCTGTCAGGATACTGAAACCTACCTAACTGTAATGGTGCAAACTTCTTACCCTTCAGTCAAAGCAGCATGACTTGGCTGTCATTTACCCTTGTGATAATCCTGAAGTATCCTCTGTCAGAGTCAGTAGGACTGTAAAGTCATTATAATTTGGACACACCATACCTGGTCCCAATATGCATTGCAGAAAAGTTTGGGTAAAAAGGTCACCTGTTAGGACACTGTGTCCTTTTCAACAGTGTAGTCTCTGCAGCTTTAAAGATGATTGTAGGCCAAAAAAATGGCAATGGAATTACTAAACAACTATTTTATATTAGGCATTTAAAGATCAGTCTTCTGCAGCTTAATATAATAATTCCCAAAACTCAGGAAAGTTACTTATCACAGAGTAAATAGTCTGTTGCATTTCAGCAAAATAGGCAAATAACAGCATCTGTCTACGCAAACGATCATGACTATGGCTATACAAGGAATGTATTAAATTAAAAAATAAACCTTGCATTCACTGTAAACGGAGTATCATTTGAACTAACTAAGTGTACAAAAGGAACATTAGAGACTACAGGTTTCTCTGGAACAGAAGGCAGATTTGCTCTTCCTTGCCTTGTGAGATATCTCGAGGATGCTTCTTTCTGCCTGTTTGCCTGCACTCCCTACTTCCCTTTGTTTCCTCGAGGGTTTGCTTTTTTTGTTTTAACCTTCCAGCTAAAGGAAAATGTAAAACAACAGCTGTCACTAGTGAAATGTCTCCTTTGCAACAGCGCTACTAACTTAGAAAAAGATGTGGATGATGAGGCAGGTTTGTAAAAGCACAAAGAAGCTTTGTACTGAGTCAGTGGGAGTTGTGTGATGAATTCCCACTCCTAGCTCTGACAGTCTCCCTCTACTCAACAAAAACCATTCATGCATGTATGTATATTTTAATATATATTTATGTTTATGTAATCTTGGTGCTTACAAAAAGAAATTCACATCTCAAAAACCTGGATTTGCAATTTTTTTCAAACAAAATTTCTACTGACTTCAGTCACAGCATCACCCAAGCAAAGAGTTCAGGCTCAAACCCACATTTTTAACAGGTTATCAGATTTTTGTTATTGTGTGGCCAGAATAGTGGGTTCAGTTCTTGTCACTGGGTATTTGAAAATGCATTTCTTTCCCTTGCAGTGCCCTGGACTACTGGAAGGAGGTGGCATAAAGTGTAGCACTGTTGCAGAGGCCAGCAGAGTAGCTGTTTCTGAGAAAGTGGTTGTGTCAAGCAGGCATCTAAATCAAACGAGATCCCAGACAATGAGTAAAAGCAAACTAAATTCTACTCAGGGCAGAACTGAAACAGGGAGATCAGCATGAGATTTTTCTTAAGCCCTAGTTGCTGTCAAGATTTCAGATTCAAGATTAAAAGTAAGAGGACTTTTTATTGATACATGGTTTATTGATGCAATAAGGGTACATGCATGGAAGAACTACTGGCACACAAATATTACACAGGAATATAGTATTTAAGCAATAAGTGTTCATCTCAGTTCCTGACAAATGAGACTCATTACTGCCTATTTTAGGTGTCTGCTTTAAACTGGTCATCAAGACTCCCTCTGTAGTCAGTGGAGAGTTAGAGACAAGGCATTTGAAGAGAAACAGAGCATTCTGATATTTTTCACCTCTCTTTGTATAGGATGTAACACCCTTTGTAGACCCTTCGTAGTCTTTGTTTCTCTCTTTTTCTGTGTGTGTATGTCTGTGGAAAAAGCCTAGGCAGTCAGCTTCAACAAGAAGCCTTTCCGAAAGTAGTTACCTGTGATGAAACCCACTTGGGTAAGGCCAACATCCTCAATCTGCTTTTTCAGAGTGGGTAACTTGTGGCACCAAGTAATTGAAGAGTTGCTTAGGGCAAGGAGATAGAGGCAGAGATGGTGCAGTAAGAACAAACCCTGCAAATCTATATTTGCTCAGTGATTTTCAGACATGTCAGTTTTATGAAAGACTTCAAATTTATTGTGAAACCTTCCTCTGAAAGACAGGACCTTGGGCCAAGTTACATTTTTCCTCTATCCACAGTCAGATCTTTCTCTAGTCAGCCTTTGCACATCAGCTGACTGACGAGCAGCAACCCATGCAAGTGACATCACCCTGACATTTTTTGCACTCTTTCTCTATGTTGTCTAATAGCGAAAATGTCATCGGTTTTCTTGCGAAGTCCTGTTTGCATCTCACATGCCTTTCTGAACAGACAAGTCTGCATTCCTTCCTCTGATGAAAGGCTTTCACCTCTCTCTGAAGGGGCTCCCTTCACGTATTCAAGGGTGGCACGATGTCTTCAGTACAGAGCCTAAACAGAAGAAACCAGTAGTTTAGTACCGATGTAAAGAAATATCAGAAGGGATGTTTGTACAACATATCGGCGTATTAATATGGTAAGAAAGGAAAACACTTCGAATTGTAATATACCTCAAACAATTGTTTTGCTCTTTATCAAAGCCCGTTATGATCAGGATATAGTCTAAATTTTTAGAAGTTCAAAAAGCCTTTTGGATTCCTAGGAGCTGTTCTTTCTCTTTTACTTCTTCTAGTTGTAGTCTAATCCTTATCTTAATCCTGATATTCTGAGAGTTTCATTCAGGTGTTGATATTCTACAATAATGTACTGCATTACACAGTACATTACACACTAATAGTATATGATTCAGACTGCCACAAAAAACCCAGTGATGTCATGAATTCATAGCATGAGATGTGAAGGCCAAGAAGAAAAAATTCATGGAGGTTGCCTGTCTGTAGACTGTAAGGTATGACAGAAAACCAGACAGTGGCTGGTGTCGGATGTTAAGATGCTGATAAGGCATGAGAAATAAACATGACCTCAACATATATGAAATTGCGATGAAGTAATGCAAATGTGTGGTCCAGGCACATTCCTCTCCTGGAATGTGGTCAGCTGCTGTGAAACATGTGATGTCAACATGTACTGGTTTATATTACAGGTTGTCTCCATGGCCCTACATCTGCCAGAAAGTTCGAATGGAGAATATTTCTTCCTCTGTGGCGTGGAAACACTTGTGGAGCAGTTCTGGGAATTCCTAGGTACCTGGGTCTGTTCTCTGTATTTATTTGTAATTTGATCATACGAAAACCATCTCATTATACCAGAAAGCTAATTAGATATGTTGTTTCAACTTGTGCAACACTACACAACCTGGTAGTGAAGTATGAAGTGGGAGGGAGCTTTTGTTCCCTCCTCCTTTCTTGCAGGTTGCAGCAGTAGTGTTACTGTTGCTGTGACGGTAAGGAAAGCAGAACAGAAAGTCTGTTATTTTTTTACACTTTTCATGTTTCTGGGTTAAGAAGAAGACATTGGATTTCTGTATATGATTTTAAATGGTTTCTTTCTTTTCAATTAGTCTGTTCTGTGTTTCTCCTTTATACTGCTACATATAAATTAGAAATTATTTTGTTCCCAGGTGGTATAATGTGAACTTTTTCCCTTTGTTGAACAACCCATTTTGATAGCTACAGACATTGAGCAGCCAAATAATCTAACAGTTAGGCTGCAGGTGTTCTTCAGTGACCAAAGATTAACAAAAAATCCAAATGTTGGTTGGCCTGTATACTTCCTCTCTGAACAGAAAATGGGAAATCATCCAACACGTCACATTTTCCTTAGAGGAAACTAGTCATAGGAACAGGAAGGTTGTGTCAATAAAACAGGTACAGCTAAGCATGTAATGATTGCTTTTAGCCTCTAAATATTGTGTAAAGGCTAAAACACATATCTATGTGTTTGATATGCATATGTATCCTAAACAGTTTGTGCTGTCTAGTGAAATCACCAGCCAAAAGAACCTTAAAAAAAAGATCCAAAAACCCAGAGCAAATTTACTGATGTTTATTACAATGCCCACTACAAAAAAAAGAGAGATTGCTGTAAAACTGTAAAATTCAGGGTTGATTTATATGTACTCAGCTCCAATTTCAATTGGTGAGACATCATCATTTCGCGTCTCTCTCCAATGTAGGCTTGTGTATGAAAATCACATTAACCCTGCAGATGTGGAGGGGATGCGTAACTGCCTGTCTTCTCACTGACTGGCTGCCCAGAAAGGTCAGTTGCTCTGGGAGAGCCCTAGTCTCGCAGTCTGGTTTGCTGAAGTTGCATAACTATTCATTTTTTATTAGAACGGCTTAGGAAAACAGTTCGAGACTATTACCTGCCATGCAAAAAAATGGACAGAGTTTGTTTACAAACATTTTTACTTCAGGCTGCCAGCTTGATTTTGAAAAGCTGCCTCCTGATTTTGTCTGCAGTTTTTGGACTGAAATTGTACTGAGGTAGACGTGATGTCATTTACACATTTAATTACCTTTCTGACTTGGCACATCAGATTGCAACTATATAAGCCTGACCATTTTCACCCACAAACATCTGAAAGCAGCACTTTCTTTTGTTCTTACTTGGAAAATGATAAGCTGATTTTCAGACACTTTTTAAGAGTATGTCCTTTGTGCACAGAGTGTAGAACTACCTTCCCAAGCTCTATATCCCTTTCCCTGTAGCTTCCTGCCAAAAGTCTGGTAAGTTCTTCATCACAGTAATTGTGTTGTGAGTGCTAGATATGCCTTGTGTTAATACACATGGGCACAAAAGAGACAGTGTAGGAAATTCTAGATCATGAAGTAAATGTATGGAAGCCAGCATTCTAAGACATTTTGTCTACAGCAACAAAGACAAAAGAGTATCAAATGAGAACTAGAGACAATTTAGTTTTAAAAGTACTGTGGCAGTGTCTGATTACTGGAAAGTGAAAAAAACCCCCTCTGTACTAAGATGACGCATTTCCTTCCAGTTGCCTCTTACCCCTGCTGTGGGGTGTGGGAGGAGGGGAATGCAGGGCTAGAAACAATAATGCTTCTATGTGTATGGTACTCAGGTGCTTACAGGAGGAGGAAGGAAACATTTTAGAAACCTCTGGTATAAGAAGGTGTAGAACTTTTCAAATACTATGTCATTTTTCATTCCTGTTACAGAGGGATGGGAAATATAATCAGTTATTATATGATCATATACATACAATTGCAGTATGGGTTTGGATGGGTTGGGGAATTGTGGGTGGGGAAATGACTGCTTAGGTAACCTGCGAGTCATCACATCACATGATCACCATCGCGTGTCTTGCACTGTTCCTGTTGACAGCCTGCAGTGAGCTGCGGTGTCCCTTGGTCTTTTTGAATTCCCTTTCGTCCGTGCTCATTCCTACCCGTAGGCCTGTTACTGTTGTTTCCACTGCTGCATTAGAAAGAAACACATGAGCTATTCAGTAAGCTGCTGTACTTGTTGACCTTCTTGTGTGTACGTGTAGGTCATGATATTTTGCCTGGATATGTTTGGAAGATGTTCTCTCTTTCAGTGATCGTTGTGGAGCTGTCAGTCTTCCATGGCCGAAATGTAAAATGAGAGCTTACTCAGACTTTTTAGGGCATATATAGATAAGTAAGAGTAAACATGAAATGTCCATTGCTGAAGCTGTTACAAAAACTTTGTGTATTTCTTCTCCAAAACAGGAGTATGTTTTTCTGTGTTTTTAATGGGGAAGTAGTAACTTCCTAGTATTGTGATGCATGCTTCTTAAATATTAGCTTCACACATGGAATTGCCACTGCTTTACATGGAAATGACTGTTCTTTGTCAGGATTTGAAATATCAATAAAATGGTTGCCTTTCATGACACAAAATGCAGTTTAAATGCTCTCCTCTCCTGATTAACATTTGTCAATGTTTTGACAAGTTATTTTTGACAATTGCAGCTATTGGAAAAAAAAGCGAAAATTTTATCAAAAATAATAATAAGATGTAAACCTATGGTAAACCATTTAAACTGTATTTTGAAACATCACAGTGTTATAACGACATATAATCCATTGATTTCTGGTCTTCAAATACAGAAGGAGAATAGCAAATGTGAACTAAAAGTCAAGAATAACGCGGGTTTTCAGATTTTGTGAATATTGTATTTCTGGTGGAATCAAGTAGGGAAGCACAGGAAAGTTCGATCAAACAATATTCTTGCTGAGAAAACAAATGCAAAGCTATAACTTGTTCTGTCTAGAACCAGAGAAACATTTCTGCAGATATAGAAACAGTCCAAATTAATAGAATAAATACTGTTTGGAAAGCATTCCCTGAGGAAGAAAAGATTTTGGACAACATAAAATAGACTATGCAATTTTAATATCAGATCTTTAGATGTTTAAGAATCTAACCTTAGCTGTAGAAGATGAGTACTGTAGAAGATGAGTAAAGCAAAGGTAGCACCAAAAGCTGAGCATGCTAAAACTGTCCAGGTGACCTAAATTTTACAGATCAGAAATCACAGAATCACAGAATCACAGAATGGTAGGGGTTGGAAGGGACCCCTGGAGATTTCCTAGTCCAACCCCCCTCCCAGAGCAGGTTCACCTACAGCAGGATGCACAGGAACATGTCCAGCTGGGTTTTGATTATATTCAGAACAGAGGACTCCACAGCCCCTCTGGGAAACCTGTTCCAATGCTTCATCACCCTCCGAGTAAGGAAGTTCTTCCTCATGTTTAGATGGAACTTCTTACGCTTCGGTTTGTGCCCACTGCCCCTTGTCCTGTTGCTGGGCACCACTGCAAAGAGTTAGGTCCCATCCTTCTGACACCCGCCCTTAAGACCTTTATAAGCAGTTATATAATCCCCTCTCAGCCTTCTTTTCTTCAGGCCAAACAAGCCCAACTCCCTCAGCCTTTACTCATACGAGAGGTGCTCCAGTCACCTAAAATGATAGGACTTGTTAAAAATCAAGACATCCGAACCTCTTATGTCCATGCAATGCCAGCAACTCTTTCTATTAGTCATTTGACAGAGAAATCTCAGCTGCAGTTTTGCTTTCCCAGAACCTGGAGAATGAATGAAGCAGATCCTCTGTCTCCCTTTTCTGAACAGCAGAGTGTACACTGGGGCACTGAAGTTGAGTGCTTGTATACATAAGGATTTTTTCAGCAGCAACAACAGCTAGCTTGGGTTGTACAGTGGCTCATTACTTCCAAAAGGCTGTGAATACCAGGCCTAAGGTCTCCTAGATATCCACTTTCTTGGTAAACAAAGCCATGAAGATTTGTGTGTCATTACAGCTCCCCAGTGTGTTGAAGTCCTAAGTAACCTTCCTGTTTCTTAAGCTTTGTGGTATTGTCTGCAATTTCTTAGCTGTGTTTCTGGAATCTGCTAAACTTGGGACAGGTGAGAGCTGAAGCATTACATGGAAAACTGACAAAGTCCGTAGAGAAGCCATCTGCTTGTTCCTCTAGCTCCTTGCTGCTTGGTGGCTGCTGCTTTTGAAGTGTGCGAGAGGTCTAAAAGATATTCAGGAAAGGCTATAACTGGCAGCTTCCATTCATGTTGCTACCTGGCACTTGACTGTGTAGCAGCTGACACTTGCCCAAGCTGCATCGTGGCAATCCCACAGGGCTGTGGAAGTGGGATGTTTATAGAGAAGTTACTTCCACATACTTGCCCAGCGGAATGCAGAACGTCTTTTGGCATGTGCACACGCTGAGTGTGCCCAGACACATCCATATGTGAATGTGCTCTGAACTGAGTTTCTTTAGGAAAAATCAAATGCTTGAAAGCTTCAGCTTCAGAGAACTATTTTTTCAGGCTTGAGTTCCTTCACAAGTAATACAAGTATAATAATGACTGATCTTCATTAATCGTTTTGAAGTGCTTGAATGCTGGGGATGACTTTAAATACCCTCATAATGAGAGAGAATCCCACTGTAGCAGTTATTAGAAAGGACAAGAAGGTTCTTCTCTCATAGAACTTACAGTCTCTGCGTACACATACCAAGATAGCTACCAACTAATTACACACATCACAATTAAAAAATCACAGTGAGAAACTCTATCAAAATTCAAAATAGGATTACTGCTTTGGGGTCATGTAATTTACAACGTTAAAAGCAAAGCATATTAGATTTCTATGAGTCAAAAATGAGTTTGTTCTTTGAATGAGTCATTGCCCCCATGATGACAAGAGACACGAGTATTGTATTCTGTTTAAAGGTTTTATTCTGTTTATTCTGTTTCCTTAGCATTGAGGACAACAAGATTTCTACATTGGGAGTAACAGAAGATTATGTAGAGAGAACAAAACTTCTCAAATAATAATTATTCCTATTAGTTTCCCCTTTGATTCTTTTCTAGAAAATCATTCATATAATAATAACCTACATGATTTGGATGTAAAATCTTAGAAGCTTATTGTATCTCTCTGTCACACAAAGAATATTAACCTATATGTAGATATTTATGAAACTATTCTTACACAGATAATTCTGTGAGATTTGACAAATCTGTACATAAATTTGGAATTTAAATTTGTGCTTGTGAACTTATGCATCATTTTATCTTAGTCTCTCTTTACATTTTTTAACTCACGTGTACTCTGCTACAGAAAAAGGCCGACATGATATGAGAAGTAGGGGTATTATGCTAGCAGACAAAAGCAGACATGAGAATGACAGATTTTTTAACACGATAAATTTTATGTTCAGCTTTCTTTGGACAAGGTATCACTTTGTATACATGCTTTATTAATAGTAGTTGCCAGTGGAAAAACAGTGAAAATTGTAAGAGTTGGGGACGTTAATTTTGTGAGAGCATGGTTAGACTTAAATAAATTTTTGAAATATTCAAAATTGTTTTCAGTACTATCAAATTGTTAAGAAGAGTTTCTTCCTGTTTTAGCTTTTACCTGTAATGCTATACCTATATCAGGAATGTCTTTCATTTAAAAAAATGATACTGTCTGATTAAAGGGAAAAAATGTCCTGCCCAATGCTGTTAAGAAGTTTGATCTTATGATAGATTTCTGCAAAAAGGAATGGGATAAGAACAAACTCAGAAAAAACCTTTGTTTTGTGAAAAACACTGAGGCTTCGCCCTTTTCATCACGATTCCATCACCCAGATTCACAAGTTTACCATGGATGAATCAGTTCCTGGAAGAAGTTACAATAGCCCGGAGGATGCATTTATATGAATTGGCTAAAATTGCTCTTCTAGATGAAATTCTCAGATTGCCCACCTCTCTTCAATTAGGAAGAGGTGTTCACCCAAAACACCTCTTCCTGTCCTAGAATGCCCACTGTCTTCCTTGATCTATGTTTTCTCTTTGCATCCTTTTTCTTTCACTTTCCTCCTGTGTAAAATAGCAATATTAAGCCTCACTTCCTTTGTGGAATGTACTGACAGAGGGATGAAAAAATACTATCTATTACTGTGACTGATTGTTGAGGAGTCTATGACTGTGCATCAGAAGTGGAAACCTCCTTGCATTTGCATGTCATGAAGATTCATTCCATTGCTTAACCACAAAACAGGTAAATCCTAAAGCTACAGAAAGGTATTCTGGAAATCTGTATATTGTCTTGCAAAGGTTTCATGATCGTTCACAAATAAAAGAAAATTCTTACAAGCTTTGCAAATTTTAAGGTGTTCATTTACTAATTATTTTATTGAACCTATTTAGGGAAGTCAAATCAATCACAAAGTCATGAGAAAATAATAAACCACCTTCTAAGAATTTTTAGATGCCTACCATGAAAAGCACACTCAATTGAAAGAAGTGAAACCTGACCTTAACACAGAGATATGTTATGTCTGGTCTTGTACTGTGAGGTACTGAGTATGCAGATTTCTGTTTCTTATGCAGGCTGATAGGCTTGCACCTGTTATTAATAGAAATACATGAATAGGGACTATTTTGATCCAGTTACTGTAATCTGTTTGACAAATTCAGTGAAATAGTTTCTTTTTCTTTTAAACTTTGTCTTGTCACATTTGTTTTGAAGCAGTTATATAATACATTTTAAAATATTTTTAATATTGCAACTAAATTTATTAAATAAATTTGATCTGAATAATTTTTACCTGCTTCAATACCTCCTCAACTGCGTGATTCATTGAACTTGCTGCCTGTGAGAAAAACAAACTATATCTAAAAATATCATCAAGCTTTGCTTATAGAGGATTCCTGTAGATCAGCTTATTGTGCTGCAGTCTGGGATTTGCAGAGTCCATACTGCAGAATATTTATGGCTACTGCAACAGAACTGTAGTTATGAGGTAGAATATGTATCAGGAGGAAGAGGATAAAGACCTGTGTGAGAGATGGGAAGTGGGATGTCTGCGTACACTCATATACTCATACAATACTGAGGTATTTTTAAACAGCATTTGCCAGTACAAAAATACAGTTGCCCCTGTTCGTGACTGCTCTGTGGTCATAAAATCTCATAGTTTACGTGGAGTAGCTACATGGCTCAAATACAACTAAAAAACTGAGGAATACAATAAAATGTCTCTAAGAGTGCTACTACATGACACGGCCTCTGGCAAGATCTTATCATGTTGAGGTACACACTTATCACAATAATTCTCATTATGCCACATCTTATCCTCACTGCTGATGTAAATTTTTGCATAGATGAAGATGAGGACAGCTTGGGCCTTAAATTTGTCCTTTTGAGGAAAGTGGCAAGGGTTTGTCAACACTGTCATATTCAGCCTCCAATATGAAAGGAATCTCAACTAAAGGGACTTTAATCTCAGCCCTTCCACATTTGATTTTATTCATGCAGAAACCTGAGCAGGCTGATCAGACCAAATGCTCAGTAGTGACACAGCTGGTTTCTGCCAGTGGGATATCTGAGTGTCAAAGAGCTGTCACAGGAACGCGTGCCACAGTTCTTGCTTTGTCGGAAAGGAAAATGACTGCAATAGGAACTGGCAGATCTGTGCCAGGACTGCACTTTAGCTTCACACAACTCTATGAGGCTGGTGTAAAAAGAAGTTCTTGCCACAACAGAGAGTCAGTGTTTGTGCACAAGGCAGGAGAATGCACCAAGCACATGTGTTCTCTGCAAGATCTTCAAGTTCTGCAAGTGGATGTGCTTAGAACATGTAATGGAGTGACTTACTCTTTTGGTTTAGGAGGTTTTCCTGGATGTTTATTTCCTCTGTGGATAAATCATAGAAGGTTTTGTCATATGCCAATATCCAAAAAACAGTTTTAGGAAAGCCAGGAAGAGAAAAACCAGTCTGATTCCTCTCCGGAAAAAAAAGTAAAATTTTTTCAGCTTGCCACTTTCCTATCTCTCTATGTTGTGATGCTTGTCATTGTGTTAACATCATGTTAGAACATGTCAGAACAGTTCTTCTTGCGAGTCTGCGTTTTATGAGCTCAGAGCCAAAGCTACCAAGCTCTTCCCTTACTGTTCCCATATTATTATGAGGCTTTGTTCAGCTTTAATGAAAGTTCAACTGAAGTAAAATACATTTCAAAGGATCTTAGCTGTGCAAGTTGTTTTTCAGTATAAGTACGTTATAGTACTGTATGCTATGTGATAGACTTTATTGCAGATGTTTATGCACTATGAGAGGGTGGTAGCAGTAGAGACAGGTATTCTGTTGAAATGGTAATCACGTAGCATAGGACATTTAAACAACTGCAAAACCTTGTAGCATTAACCTGCTCTCACACTGTAAAATATTTATGATTTGCAAAAGTATTAAAGTAATGCTAAGGATGAAAATATTTGGAGTTAAATCTGACTGCCTATTTTAAGATCCTGAATGACCAATGGTACAGAGATAATTTATGAGTGCATAGCTATATTGGGGTTAATTAAGAACTGGTTTTCAGCTGTAAATGGTCATTTACATTTTTCTGAAAGCAGCGGTGTGAGCTGTCATTATAGTTGAAAATTTAACTTATTTTTTCCCTCAAAAAAGTGAAAAATTTTTATTTAGTAAAACAATAACAAAATCCCATTAAATAAGCAATGTAAAGAAAAATTAATGATTTAGTTTTATAATTGCTTTGGAATTAGTCTAAAAAATAGTTCTCAGTCTAGGACATTTTCGAAGGCATGTTTGCCAAACTTATTACCTAGTTGTCACCAAAGCTGATAAACAGAGTTGCCGAGATTTGTGCAGTCTTCCCCATACTGAGTGGTTGCACAGCTGGGATGTATTCTGTATACATACCTTCTGGTTTGCATGTACAAGAGTTAGTTTAGCCACAGAGGTGCTGTTAAACCTTATTTCACAGAAGGCACAATGTGAGATGGTCAGTTTACTTCAAATAACAAAGTTTGACTTTTCCCACTGTATTGTATGTTGGAAAATGACACCTGTACATAAAACACTGCAGCTTTCAGTGTGATTACGAATGATTTGTTTTACCAGTTGCAATCTGAATTCCACCGTGGTTGTGTAAGGCTCTTGGCAGTGTTTACTGACTTGTCGTCTGTAAGTAAACCAACAACATAGTAATTAACAAAAAAATTGCGGAAGTTCCTTCCAGATAAACCCTATGGCTTATCAAACCTTTGAGGTTTTATTCGTCATTCTGCTTTTCAGCCCTCCCGCTAGCTCTCGAGTATCTGAGTTCAGCTTTGAAAAGTCATTCATTAGCTTGGTCGATATCTAAGGACTGCACTTACCAGGATAAAGTAGGCACTGATAACGGAAAATAGTGGTTTCCATGTAGCAGTCAGCTATGTGGGACAGCTAAAGTAGTTACTGCCCTACACGGCCCCTACCTGTCCCAGAGGTTAATATCTTCCTACTAGACATGGATATTAAAGTGTGCAAACAAGCATGGTTAAAAACTTGGCAAATTTAGAATTTAAGTTCACATTAAACACCACTGTTGTGGGGCTTATGTAAACACAGATAGTGGTGGCATTGCATGTAGAACTATGTCCCGTTCATTGCCCCTGTCAGTAATGAGGAGTGATAGGTGCTGAGGAGAGGGTCATAATCCTTCCAGACATCTAACTTTCACCTGTTGCTGCATGTCAGTCAGTATCTAGTCTTTTACAGCACCTTCCTGCCAAGTATTTAATGGAATTTACAAAGTCCAAGGGAAGTTCTTTGGCTTATTATGAAACAGATAGAGCAAGTTAGCACATGTCTACCTAGGGTGCAATGAAATGCAGTGCAGCAATTTCCTGACCTGGTAAGTGGCACGGCCTTGCTGCCTAGGGTCTGGAAGCAATATCACAGGATTTGTGTGATGCTGTGCCAAAGTTAAGCAGTCCTGCATGCACATAGCCCTTGTGGTGTCTCTGTAAGGTATTCCTCAACAGTTCTGTGTTAACAGAGATGGTGATAACATGAGTGCTTCAATCTGAAAGTTACTAATGTGGCTTTCGGTGCTCAGGAACAGAGCCTGCAAAAGGCAGACCTCCAACAGGGAACCCTCCCTGTTTACCTGTGGGTAAAAGGCTGAGGGGAGGCATGAGTCTCATAGACCAAATGCTGGGACTTTGGCATACTGGATGACGTGCAAGGAACTGGTTCCATCTGTTCAGGAGTCACAATTGCAAGCATGTTCCTGAGTATGGCAAGCAACTCTCTTTTGAAAAGATTAAGCAATGGTAAAGGAATCATTTTTCCTTTTCAAACCATCATGGTCAGTAATGGTGGATTCTAGTTCCTGTTCTACTGCATATTTAGCAGCCTAGCAGTTAGGGCAGTCTCTTTCAGGAGGTTACAAAGGAACTGAATCCTAATTGACTTATGTGAGGGCTCTAGCCATTTAGATCCTAGATAGAAAAGAGACAAGACCTTGATTTCCATAGACCTCTGTCTCTTGCACATGCAAAGAAGACTCCTGCTGGGTGAAGCCTGGAAGTAAGACAAGAACTACTAGCTTGTGAATGCTGATAAAGCTGAAGTTTGGATTAGTTGTTGAACTGACTCAAATCATCAAGGCTGAAACATTTCTGAGCAGAGCCAGAAGTGCAACTTCAGGCAGCTAAAGAGCTTCAGGGTTAAAAATTACTGTGCTTAAGGACTTTCTATATCTCCAGGGCTTCTTGGCAGCTGAGGTAAGTGTAGTCCTTCTTTCAGGAAGACCTGTGTCCACAGAGATGAAGTCTGGGGTTAAGGGCAATTGGATTGAATGGCTGAGGAGACCTGGGGACTTCTTGGGCCTGGTAGAAGAGAAGTTTGAGCAATATGGATCCGGTAAAGAAAAGACAGAGGTTTAAACCAATTCAGTCTTAAACAAGCTTAATCGCATTTCTGATGAAAAGGTTTCTGGATCAGCTGATGCCTATGTGAGGTTCTAGAGAGAAATTAAGGTGTTATGAATAAGTGGGTAGAAATGAGGGTTAAGTATGACATTATGGGTTAACTTTTAACTTAACAGCAGGCATTTATCTTCCTCTCCTCTCCCATCTTCCTTATTTCCTAAAAGAATCTTATGTCTTGAAAACGAGTGATAGCACAGGAAACCTGAATTTCTATTCTGATAACACAATCCAGTTTAGGATTCATGATTAAAAGTTAGCCATTCAGAGAGGTGCAGAGCACGAATCATTTAAAGATGCCACAACAATGTTGGTTTTATGTAGATATTTCAATTATATCATTCAGTCTGGTTTTTTTTTGTAGTAAAGGTCTAATTTATGTTCACTTGTGAATTCAGACAAAAGACTTACATGCTACAAGGAACTGCATTTACAGGTGGACCAGATGGTTTAAACTTGTCCCGCTTCTTTCGAGTTAACACTGTGTTAGGTATCTCACTGCCCACTTCCCCAGCTCAGATGCAATGAGCACTTCCAGTTATTCGGCTGGAACTGGCTCCTGAATCACCAGTGGATGATGATGGTAGAGCCTGCCTCAAGTTCTGTATCTGCTTGGGGTAGCAACTTGCTCACATTCAATGTGATTTTTGAAAAAAGTTTGCTCCACACCTTCCATTTCAGGTCTACAGAAAAATATTTCTGCACATATATTTATGCAAAGTCTTTGGTTTGTGTTGTTTTTTTTTTAAATTCCATCCAGAACTGAAGGAATGTGTGGTATCTGTACGCCTTAACTAGCCAGGCTGTTACTTCATCTCACTTGTAATCCTGCAGGGAAACTGGGGCTCATTGGAAGGTGAGGGATAGCACATGTATGGGCTGAAACCCATGGACATTACCTGCTGCTAGGAAAAGAAAACCAAGGAGATGATCAGGTCAGGATTCTTCTTCTGACTCCCTCTGTGCAATGGACCTGGACACTGCTCACTGAGAACAGGCACCTGTCAGCCATGCTGTTCTTTGGCACCCATGCCTGATTCTTAGAGGTACTCCCTGTGATAGAGAGAAACCCTCAGTCAAACCAAGCCCAATTACGTCCCATCACCTGCAGATATCAATAGCTATTGAAGTATCAAAGCACAATTATATTTTAAAATTAATCCCTTCCCCTGAGACTCACATTCAATATCTTTTGTCATCTGTCTTTCATACAACCCTGCTGACTTCAAGGAAGCCCTGACAGACAATCACCTGGAGTCATGGAAACAAGTTTTGTCTTGGAACAGAATTATTTTGTCAGTGTTTGTAGTATCTTTCTAAAACTGTGAGGGTGGATTTAGCTCAGTGAATTTGTAGCAAGACCAGTAGTTTGAATGTCCCACATGTAAAAAAGAATTACACAATATTTTTCCAGGAAGGAGTGTTTTCTTTGGTTAGTCTAATGCTCTATGATCTCACTAACAAAGACAAAATATTATTTTTTCTGTTCTTGCGCAGAGCTGTCAGCAGTTGTTGGAAAGTTGTGATTTTCTGTCAGGGCTCAGTGTATGTATACTCTCTCATCCTGAAGAGCAGAATGTGTGCATAAGACATCCCCAGACCTAGTTTGTGCATTTTTTCCATTTTGCTTCCCCCTGCACTGTGTGATGTCTGTCCCATTTTGCTGTTGTAATCTGTAATTTTCAGCATTCTTCCTGCTCTTCACAACTCTTTATTCAGGTGATGACTCTTTCTTTCATATAGTCTTATTGTCATGCTTCACTTAACTTATTCAGCTGTTAAAATTATGATTATTGCATTATCCATATTTTTGTGTGATAAGAAGTTAGTCCAGCTTTGTTTGTCACAGCTTGGGTTGATGTAGATGTCAGCTGAATGACCATATATTGGCTGGAATAGCCCTTTACACATCACTTAAAAGACTACCTTGTCATGGGCAATTTCATTATTTTAATTTCTCTCTTCATTTGTAATATTCCAGTTAATGATTTTGATTTTAAACAGACTATATAATTCATATGTGTACATGACAGAACATTATATTTCAAAAGATATGCTAAAATGTCATATTAGTAGAATGTTTGCGCTAAGAAAATGCTGAATAAACTTGCACTCCAATCATGCCAAATTCTTAAATACAGCCCTGACTTTAAGAATTACTATAATCTTGCCTCTTTTTGACTTTGAATCTGTTCACTATGCTTTTGCTAAGTCTGTGCTTTAAAACGTAAGTACTGATTGTCTGTACAAGTGAGAAAGAAAAAGAAAGAAAGAAAGAAAGAAGGAAAGAAAGAAGGAAAGAAAGAAAGAAAGAAAGAAAGAAAGAAAGAAAGAAAGAAAGAAAGAAAGAAAGAAAGAAAGAAAGAAAGAAAGAAAGAAAGAAAGAAAGAAAGAAAGAAAGAAAGAAAGAAAGAAAGAAAGAAAGAAAGAAAGAAAGAAAGAAAGAAAGAAAGAAAGAAAGAAAGAAAGAAAGAAAGGAAGAAAATGAAAGTCAAAAGAGAATGTAGAAAAGAATACCTTTACTTTAAATTTTTTAACGTTTCTAAACTCTAGAGAATTGTAGTGACATGTACAGACTACTCGCAGCAACAAATAAGTACTATTCTGCTCTGCCACAGTTTTCTACTCACCACTGCCCCCTCTTTGCGTTTCATGGGTGAACCACAAAAGCTTTCTCTATTAAAGCATGCCTAAATGTGCCATTACATTTTAGTTCACATTAGAGAAATGCAGGCTGCAAAGACACTGATATAAGAAGCTATATTTTCCTCATATCTGAAGTAATCGAGAAACAGAACAGTTGTCATTTTGCTGTATATCTTGTGTAAAGTGTTAGACCTGACTCGCAGTTCCCATTTCTGTCTTAGTGCTATGAAGATTCACTGAGGTGTACTGAAACACAGGCAAGAGTGGCTCTGCTGAAAATATCATCTGAAAACTGAGGCAGGGACACAGTACTTTGAAAAATTGCTTTGCTTCTTGTTGTTTCCTAAAAATAAAAAATCAATAGAAGGAAGAAAAAGACAGTTTTGCTGAGTAGACTGTTCCTTTCTATTCTGTAAGGAAGCCTGAGGTGTACTGATGATGTATCTGTGCTCCTGTGTCGGGTAGTAAAAATGAATATTATTCTAGTAGCAAAACTTTGTTAAAGCATAGAGCGCAATAAGGATGATGCACATGTGCCCATTTCTGGAAATGTCTGTGTCTATTTAGTCACATGAAATTAATTACAGAAGTAAGGATTAGTACCTATACTGTTGCAAGTCTGGAAAATACTAGATCAAGATCAGCGTCAGCTACTAGCTCTTTCCTGGAGGCACGGAAAAGACGAAAGTATAAATTTTTCTGAGATATCCATCTGATCCCTCTGTATACCTTCTGCCTGACATTTTTGGTGTAGCTTTTTTCAGGTTGTTGTGTTATACGTACTAATCGAACTCTGCTACTGTAAGAATCATCTATAAAGCAAAGTTGTTTAACCTGTTTTCCTTCCTCTCCACGCTAACACTTTCTCATAAAAACATCACCCTCAAAGTGAAGGGAACTGCCACCATGGTCAAAGAGTTTGGAAGAAAACCCACAGCTTAAGCTATGCAGCTGACAAGATCATGCAGATTGTGTGGTGTCTTAGCCTATGTTACAGTTAAAATTTCAGAGGTTAATGTTTGGAGGAAGAAAAGGAATCACATCTCTGGTTAATGTTTGTGTTTGTAATTTAGTTTATGAAGCCCAGAAGTGGATTTAGCAGTTGAAGATCTGTAGTGTTTCTCAAGGAAACTCTGCTTCTTTCTTAGCCCATTCTGGCATTCCCATAGCACTTTGCTTGTAAAACCATTCCTTCAGTCTGCAGGGGACTTTCTGCTGTCCCGACTATTACCTCTTGTGGCTATGGTTATTTGCCAGCTTGTGCTGTGGGCAGAACCTGCTTGCAACTGTCTGTGCTTAGTCTTGCAGAGAAAACCCAAAGGTAGACAGGCATTGCTAGTAGCATAGAAAGCACAGTGGCCTGAGGATAGGCAGCTCTTCCACTCCAGAGGCAGATGAATATTTCCTGTGAATTGCTTTCTTCGCTGTTCCTTCTCCTTTCCCCTCTTCTGAGGTCCTTCAAGTGTGCTGCACCTTCAGTTTACCTCCTGGAGTCTGGAGACAGATGGGGCTTGCAAGTGAAATGTTTGAACAGAACTAGAACTTGCCTTGTGCAAGTGGCAGATTGCAGGAAATGCTCGTTTCTAGCACTGTCTCTATTTTCTTCATCTCTACTTTCGCTGTCCCTGCCTTCTTTATCTTTCCCTTATTCATAATGTGTGATAAGGCATCAGAGAGCTGTAGATTGACTTGATTTGGTGTGATGGGAAGTTTCATATGAAACCGAACTTTGTCATAACTGCCTGTGGAAATGAAGCTGACTGCTTACAGTTTTTGAACTTTTCCCTTTGGTCTCTAATAGGCTTGCGTCATCAGCCTCATAATTTTTAATGGCTATTCAGCTGCTAGAATGTGTGTCAAGACCAACTTAGCTTTTGTTTTTGCACAAGGGAGCTGAAAATCCATGCTATAAGATGGGATTCATGAAAAGAGTTTCAATATGTAAAGAAAGGGAAAGTAAATTTGATAAAAAGCGCAAACATGATGTGGTTTTGCTCTTGTGTCCACTCATTCCGTCCCCACCTCCACCACTTCTCATGAGGCTAAATGCAGCTCCCGCTGTTTCTAGTACATTTCGTACCACATCTCAAATCTAGACATAACCAGGAAACACTGTCCCCAGGCCTAAAATAGTTGTATACGAGTATTTTACCATTGTGTTTGTTGTCTCCACCACTCAACTACTGTGGGAGATGTAACTTCTCCTTCAGAGAGGGCCTCTGAGCATTACAGGCTAACTAGAACAGCTGATGTGCATTTGTGCTTCAGTCTGCAATGTAATGAGTTCAGCAGTGGTACATCTTTAAAGCGCTGTGACTACAGAGGTCAGGGGATGATATCCAGGGCAGAACAGAGTTATGGAAGAGGATTAGGATCAGCTAGGTTTTAAAACTGCTGATCATAGCTGAGGGACTAAATGTAATTTGTCTAGCTCTGATAAAATTAAAAAAAAAACAAAACAAAACATGACCCTATTTCACTAGAGATAAAACACCCATTTTAAACATATTTAAAACCTGGAAGAGATTGTGTTGCAATGTTGTAGTCCTCTTACTAGATATGTGATGCCATGTAGTTGCTTTGTGTGTGAAATACACTTCATGTGGTCACACGGATTTCCTTTATGTCATGTACTAGTCTTACAGCTAGGCATTTATTTCCATACTTTGCCAAGTCGGGGCTTTGTCACGTGGTGCAGGTCTGAGAGAAGTGCTTCCTCTGGGTCAGACTCCATCGTCTCTCATGGCTGACACAGACAATCTCCTGGTCCTCCTGCCAGGACGTCACATTTGCTCAGCTAACCCTGCATCACAAGCAGCTGCTCTGCCTCTGGGCATGGATCTCCGGCAGGTTGGCAGCCATGTGTTGGAGAATCTAGCCTGGCTGGTGGTAGTCCAGAGAGGGATTTTTTGAGTGCCAGAGAAAATTGCAAACTGTTTGTTGCTCTTTTTCTGTCAAAGATTAGACCGAATTATCTGAAGCATCCTCAGATTATTTTACTGAGGACTATCAGAAGTGTGTTGACATATGTTGTGCAAACCTGTAATTCTATTGAGTTTGAAATGGTGTGCTGGACAAGGGAAGAGGATGCAAGTGGGGTGTACCATGGCATCAGATTCAGACCTCTAACCCCAGGTTGTCTGAGCAGCCTGCTCAGTGCTCTGCGGGAGGGACAGGAAGCCCGGCTTTTCAAGCTAGGCAGATAAGGTAAATGGCCTCTGCTGCAGGGTAACTCGCCAAGCTTAGGTAAGAGCTGGGTTTCAGGTGCACTTGATCACACCTGTGTCTTACCACGGAGGGCACATTATGTGACCTGGGTTTCACGCCTTGTAACCCAGGACATGTCTACCTGGATGGGTGCTGACTGTTGCCTGAGCCAAAGCCAACTGCCTGAGCTGATAAGCCCAGCTAAGAGGCACGTCATAATTTCTCAGGCTCAGTGCCTTTCCACTGAAGATAGGCAGACATGTCTTCATTTGTGTGAGACTTGCTTAGCCATGCTGTAACACTTGCTTAGAACTGGACTGATGAGGTGACTGAGGAGAAAACTCATTTTGATTTAGAATTATATGCAGCCATTGAAGACTCTCACTTTGCTGACATGTATCATGTGTAGGAAGGGGGGGCTCGGAGTCATATTCCACATCGTTGTACCACAAAGGGGCTGCCTTATATCTCTATCTAATTCACACAGGTCTATATGCAATGTGGTGGGGTCAGCAGGTGACCGTTGAACGAAATACCATGTGCCTCATGATTTCTGTTTTTCAAGGGGAGGACAAAGCCTATTTGTTGGGTTGCATATTCTTTTAAATTATAGTGTACCCATTAAACATCTTAGAAAGTTTTGGGATGCCAGTAAAACTGCTGATAAGCAGTGTGAACTGTGGGGCCGCTGCTGAATGAGGTTGTTGTCCTGGTGAGGGAGGATGCAGAGAAGACAGAGTTACTGAATGCCTGCTTTGCTTCAGTCTTTAGTGCTAAGGCCAGTCCCTGGAGGTAAGAGAGGAAGCCTGCAGAAAGGATGACCTTCCCTTGGTCAAGGAGGATTGTGCAGGGATCATTTAAGCAATCTGGATGGCCACAAATCCATTGGGCCTGCTGGAATGCACCCACAAGTACTGAGGGAGCTGGCAGATGTCGTTGCTCAGCTACTCTCCATCATCTTTGAGCGGTCCTGGAGGACAAGATAGGTGCCCGAGGACTGGAGGAAAGCCAATGTCACTCCAATCTTCAAAAATGGCAAGAATGAGGACCCATGGAACTACAGGCTGTTCAGCATCACCTCCATCCTGGGAAAGATGATGAAGCAACTCATTCTGGAGATCATCCTTAAGCAAGTGGAGCAAGTGGTTCTCAGGAGTAGTCAGCATGGATTCACCAAGGGGAAATCATGCCTGACCAATCTGATAGCTTTCTACGATGGCAGAACTGTAGAAGAGGGGAGAGCAGTGGATGCTGTCTACCTCGACTTCAGCAAGGCTTTTGACACTGTCTCCTATAACATCCTTATAGGCAAGCTGAGGAAGTGTGGGCTAGATGAGTGGACAGTGAGGTGGATTGAGAACTGGCTGAATGGCAGAACTCAAAGGGTTGTCATCAGTGGCGCTGAGTCTAGTTGGAGGCCTGTAACTAGTGGTGTCCCCAGGGTTCGGTACTCGGCCCAGTCTTGTTCAACTTCTTCATCAATGACCTGGATGAAGAGTTAGAGTGTACCCTCAGCAAGTTTGCTGATGACACAGAACTGGGAGGTGTGGTAGATACACCAGAAGGCTGTGCTGCCATTCAGTGTGACCTGGACAGGCTGGAGAGTTGGGCTTAGAGGAACATGATGAAACTCAGCAAAGGCAAGTGCAGGGTCCTACACCTGGGGAGGAACAGCCCCATGCACCAGTATAGGCTCAGGATGGACCAGCTGGGAAGCACCTCTGTGGAGAGGGACCTGGGTGTCCTGGTGGACGACAGGTTAACCATGAGCCAGCAGTGTGCCCTGGCTGCCAAGAAGGTCAATGGGATCTTGGGGTGCATTAGGAGGAGTGTGGCCAGCAGGTCGAGGGAGGTTCTCCTCCCCCTCTACACTGCCCTAGTGAGGCCCCATCTGGAGTACTCTGTCTAGTTCTGGTCTCCCCAATTCAAGAAAAATGAAGAGCTACTGGTGAGAGTCCAGCGGAGGGCTACAAGGATGATGAGGGGACTGCAGCATCTGTCCTACGAGGAGAGGCTGAGGGAACTGGCCTTGTTCAGCCTGAAGAAGAGAAGGCTGCGAGGGGACCTAATATATGCTTATAAATATCTGAAGGGTGGGTGTCAGGAGGATGGGGACAAGCTCTTTTCAGTAGTGCCCAGCGACAGGACAAGGGGCAATGAGCACAAACTGAAGCACAGGAAGTTCTAGCTGAACATGAGGAAGAACTTCTTTACTCTGAGGGTGACAAAGCACTGGAACAGGCTGCCCAGGGAGGTTGTGGATTCTCCTTCTCTAGAGATAATCAAAACTCGCCTGGACGCCATCCTGTGCAGCCTGCTGTACGTGAACTTGCTTCGGCAGGGGGGCTGGACTAGATGATCCACAGAGGTCTCTTCCAATCCCTATCGTTTTGCGATTCTGTGATTCTGTGAACTAAATCTAGCGTAGACTCAAGTTTTCCTGTGGAGTGAAAACTTTGCCTTGAGAATTTGTTCCCCACCACCCCATGAGATGGACTTCTGCATCATTCTCCTGAAAGTGTTTTTTCAGTCCGGGCGTGCTTTCATCCTGTGATCTGGTTCCTTGGTATTCTAAGCTAATAAAATATGAGGCATGTATACAGATACATAAGGTGTATATATAGATAATCTGTGGATAGTGAAAACACTTAAATTCATTGTTGATTTTAGAAAGACGGGCTAGAGTCTCTTCTGTCAAGGGGATACTCGTACAGCTCTAGAGAAATGTGCCACATCCACTTGCACCTCCTTCACCAACAGCTGCTCCTGCTACTCAGTGAACTTTTTCATCTCAAAGGGTTAAGACTACATTATTCTACAAACGAAATTCATCCTTAAGCCAAGAAGAAAGACTACATCTTTTGTTTTGTTTTATTTGGGAAGTCCATTTTGCCCTTTCTGCGCAACAATAAATTTTGTTCATTATAATCTATTAAAATTTTAAGAATCCATTTTATTTTCCAACTTGCAAAGGTGATTGAGCTGTCATTTATCTTGAGTGCAAACTTCTTGGGGGCATTGGCTGTTTCATTACTTGTGTCTGTCTCAGTGGGGTGTCCAAGTACATAAACAGAATTCCAAGACGTTCTGCAATGCAAATAATATCATCAGATTTATAACAAATTTTCTTATTTATGCTGAAAACTCTCACAGGAACTGGTCTTTCTCTACATTGTAACAGTTGAAACAGCCAGAAATGGCTGTAGGCCTTGTATTTTCAGAAATTAATCTCAAATTCAACTGATTTAGCTTCTGCTCAAGTGATGCGGGAGGGCACACTCCATCAGCCACAAAGAATTTTACAGGGATCATGAGTGTATTCTTTTCCTGGGAAAAAAATCTTTCCTCAAAACACACAGATAAAGATTTCTCAGAGTTTGCTATGTTTACAAATGCTAATCCTTAGGGAAATTTGATTCTAATTCCTCCTGATCCTAAAGATTTTGCCTTCGATTAATCAGAATATAATAAATTTTACATTTGCTCGTGATTTGCAGAAAAAGCGCCTCTCCTATGAGGCGAATTTCTCCGGATAGCCCTAGCCTGTACTGGAAACACTTGTACAGTTTAGTAACTTCAGCTGTGATTCAAAGATCCGGTAGGAAAAACCCAACAGTACACTGTATACTGTTAAGTAGGTATTCTTTGTTGCAGCTCCAAGCACAGGGGCGATTTCTCCTCCAAACGTGCACGCCAGGCATCCTGTTGTTTCAGGTTAAATATAATCACATATGTAAATATTCATTATATTTGCTGAGAACCAAGAACACTTTTGTTTCACTAAATTATTTGGTCTAACAACTAAGTGATAGCTTGTGCCCATGTCCTTCCACTACATTCCTTAATGAGAAAACAGGGATTAGTATAACAGTTACATCGTTAGAACACTATGCATGCAGGAATACAAGTTACAGTACTAAAGACTACTAAAAACTAGAAAATATTAAGGCTTTTTTGTTATAGTTTCACGTTTCTTACAATCCCCTCTATCAGCTGATGCAGCACCTACATTTAGCATTACATAAATGCATAACCGTCACTGGAAAGTGTGACTGAGGCCGGGTGGAAAGAAGTCATAAAATTCCTTGGAAATATACTTTTGTCTTTTCCATACTTGAAGCTGTAGGACTAGTCCAGCCTCACCTAAAGTTAACGCTCTGTGTAAACCTGAGTGTCTTAGAACCAATGTTCAAATGATTGATTAAAATGTCACTTTAGTCCCCTGCAAGGTGCCAGGAACCTGGGACTGTGGTACTAATGTTACCCATTTGTAAACACCAAGAAAGAAGCAGCATCTTGCTGCTGGCGCCCTTTAAAGTAGAAGAGAAGGGAGTAACTGAATGCTATAGCTTCCCATGGACTGAATGAGCAGATCCCATTTGTTATGTGACATAAGAAGAAAGATAATTTCAAGGTACTGCTTAATCTTCCTGACATATCGCATGCTGCACACAGGCTTTTAATGTCCTCTGTTCTGAAAGACAGAGAAATAAGCTCTGGTTTCCAGAATAAAACAGAATATCCACCCCCAAAAAAACCCAAAAAAACGCCAAACCCAAACCCAAACCAGGAAGAAATGAAACCTCTTTCCAGTTATTCATTTATGAAACTCACACTGTTAACCAGGTGCTTCCTAAGATGCTGCAGGAAGGACCTGACTCTGCCCCTGCTGTGCTGCTCCCCCTGCCAGTCCGAGCAGCTGCGAGGGCCGAGCAGCTGCGAGGGCCAAGCAGCTGCCAACTGGCATCAGGCAAGAGGAGAGGAATAAAGTGGGCAGAGGCTCTGCACAGGACTTCAGGCCTGCACGGTGCTCTGCGTTTAACAGCAGTTTCTCAGGGGTAAGAAGGGGAGTTGAGGGAGGCACAATCTGCCTCCGTGCTGTTGTGCCACCAGTGATGCTGGCAGGATGAAGCTGCACATTGCAGGTCTCCAGCCCAGCAGCTCAGCAGGTGCCTTGTGTCTGCTGAAGTTGTCTGGCATGGCGTCATCTGTACAAATGAAACCATTTGCTTTATCATACAAAAATTATCACAGAGAACGAATATCTTCTGATAACAATAGAAGAATTCAAAATTTCCTAGAAATGTCACCCCTTTCACCCAAGACACCCTTATGAAGTGATGCATATTTCAGGAACATTGTCTTCATTATGAAAGACATCCAAACAGTACATAGCTCTAGGAGGAAGACACTCCCCTTGTAAAATTCAATGTATAATAGCTACAGATGTTTCATTATAGGTACTGTGAGTGGAGGATGAATTTTTTGTTTCATATTGTGTCTATACAGCATAAATATGAAAGATGAATCGGATAAAGGTAAACGGCTTGTGACTCAAATATCACAGCACATTTTCTATGTAGATTGTGACCCACATTTGCAGAATCCTGCATAGCTACAAAAATACCAAGAGGAATAATTTCTGAAGATTGCTGCAGGCTCATAACACTCTCATTCCTGTTTATGTTTTCTTAAATCTAGTCTCATTCCAGCATTAATTTTCTCCTACACAGGGGTACCTTTGTTTGCCACTTCTTCCTTTGCTTTGAGACTTGTCTTTCAGTTTCATTTCTTTAGGCACTTGTGTTTTTCCTCCTCAACTCTTTAGTGTAGCACATTGTTCTACTTTACAATCCTTATTTCCCTTCCTGCTATTCTGCATGAATTCCATTGCTTTGCTTCCCTAATATTTTGCCTCCAAGACTGTGAACTACTTCTCCTCATAATCCCCCTTCCTCCACTCTCTGTTCCTGACACTCACACTCGCCCCAACACAGATGCCTGCTCTGCTACCGCCTGACACCTACACACAGAAACTCCCATTGCCACATGTCATCCCTCATCCCCTTCAAGAGCCTCTCAGACATGCTGTCATCCTTGGAGACACTTCCGTTCACAGGTCCTCTCACTGACACCTTGCATTGTACCCGCAGAGACACAGTGCCGTATTCTTGCTTTCCCTGGCTGTCAAAAACTCACTGTCATCCATTTATGTCCCCCACGTTCTTTCAGTCCTGTTTTTACTCTGACTGGCCCAAATGCTCCCTTTCTCTGCCCTCATCTGCCCAGATGTGTCAGCTTTGGCGAGCTTTTTGAGCTGCAGTCTTCCCTCCACCGCAGAACTACCAGTCAGCTTTAAGCAGGTGACAGAAGCATCATTTTAATTTTCTTTTTCTTTTCTTTTCCTTTAATGGGCATTACTTTACATCCTCAGAAGTGTGTCGTAGATGAACCTTTTTCACTGAGGATTATGAAAGTCCTGAAACTGAAAACACAAAGGAACTATTGTGTTCTTGCATTCCCCAGCAGCTCGTGCTCACTGTAAAGTGGAGCAGGCTGCTGGGAAATCCTCCGGTTAGACAGCAGAGACTACTGGAGTTTCCACATCGGTGATCTGCCCCAACAGGACTTCTCTACGAGGTTTTTTTTAATTAATTCAATTCTCTCTTTTATGTGCCTGCTTCTCACAACATTTTGCCTAATTCTTAAACGCACTTTACAAATGAAAAGGGAAATGGATTCAGCAACAGCTGCAATGATGATTACTTGTGTAATTTGTTCTGTATGGACTATGTGTGGTGGTATATTCAGTAATTGTAAAGATACTCAAAAGTTTTTTAATTCCCCCAGTTGGGAGTGGAAAGTACAGGGCTGCAATGAACTGGGAGAAAATCCAACATTAGAATTTAAATATTTGCATGTGCCTTCTTCAGTGCTTTGGGATGGGAGGAATGGAAATCTGTAAGTATTTGCATTGCAAATCACATTTGGAAATTGATTGAGTTTACACAGATTGTGAAAGTGTGAACTCTTGCCATTTGATAATGTCCTTGAACCCTGCAGGGACCAGAACAATCAGGATGTGCTCTGTGACTGTGAGAAGCACCTCTGTGTTTTTTCAGCAACACTGTGGGACCCTGATACAGTGCCCAAGCGTAGGCTGAAGAAGAGCCCGAAGCTCTGCGTTGGGTGTGTGTTGCATCCTAAGCCTGTGTAGCGGCAATGCTTAGGTGCTGTGCAGTCCCTCTCCATCCCTGTTTCTCTCTAACCCCAAGTTTCCACGGAAAGGATATGCAGTCCCAGGGCCTTAAGGGAGCTGAGGTGTGTTCGCACAGGGGCACCACATGGGTGGCAGTGGACAAACACCACTTCAGTGTTTTAACTGTACTCCTGATAATGCAATTTAGGCTGCTACACTGGAGTCAGAAGAAAGGCACAAATTCCTTTTCCATAAAATATCTCAATTTTTGCAGAAACATCTCTTAGCTGTGGATTGCTCCTGTACCTGTGCCATTACCTTCAGATATTTTGTAAGGTAGAGTGAGATGGAGAGTGGATCAGGCTGAGAAAAAATAAGGGATGGCAATGAGGGAGGTTTGTACTCTCATAAACTCTCTGTCCCAATAGGGTCTCTTGTGGAAGGGAGCTGAATTATCACTGCAAACCAATTTCCTTTCCAGACAGCCCCTAAATCTGGACCAAGCTTTGCCTTCTAAGTGCAAATTTGAGGCCTTTCCTTCTGTATCTTCTATTCCATCTTTATTGCACATCTTTATTTAGAAGCTCTAGATATGGCACTTTCTCTCATGAATATGATGTCTTTCATTTAAAAGCTATTTTTAATTTTTAAAAAACTGAAATATGGCTCACCAACTGAATCTTGTAATTTTCTGTGGACAGGCAATGCTAGCTTAGGAGCTGCTTTCATAATTTCAGATAGTGTGAAAACTGAAATATCAGTTTCATATCGTAGCAGGACTGACAGATTATGCTCTCACTGATATCATAACTGTTGCACTAGCAAAAAAAGTTATGCAATATAACCTGATTGCATAATAATTCTTTTGAAGAGAATTATACTAAAAGGGATTTAATAATATGTGAAATCAAGAACTATACTAAATAGTCATAGTGAAGTCAAATGAAATTGTAGCATTGCCTAAAATATTTCTGCAAAGTCATTGCATAGGTTGAATTTATGTGCCATGGAAACAGGCTCAAATGAACTTTCAGATTTTAAAGTTGTTTGAACTGTAAACTCAGTGAAACTAAAGAGAGAGGAAAGAGAACCACGCTCACACGCTTTTCTACTCACATGACAGGATGCAGAATGACATCCTGGATTTTAGGACAGGGTCTGAGGAAAAAAATTTTTGAATCTACTTGTAACAACAGATTGTAAAATTAACCCCAGATTAAATGCTGTAAATCTATAAAATAAATATGCTTGCAAAACAGACAACTCAGCCTGATTCCATTAAGATAATTTATTTAGGGGGACTTCTTTTCTTTAGTGCACCTTCTACATAAAATCTGCTGGTTTTTTATTCCTTCTAAGCACAGGGATGGCATCCTAATGGATTTATCATTTTATTAAGGAATGTAGGGTTTTTTTTCATTTCAATATGCAAGCTTGTCCATCAAGTGTGTTTTTATTGTGCAGGTTCAGAGTATTGGACTTACAGGCATTTCGATATGTGTGATAATTTTAGTTTTGCTGTGAAATGTAATAACCACTGTCAGTGTAAGAACTTGACACTTCACACTGGATATCCTACTGCTCCTAAATGAAGATTTATTATTATGTGTAATTAAGCTGGCAAATAAAAACATCCAGTCTTTCATTTTCTGATGTATGCTATAGTAGAATGAAAGTCTTGAGTTTCCCAAAGACAAATGTTGGTACAAAAGATCAAAAACACCACTGCTAAATACAGGATTTATGCTAGCATTGATAAATGAGGCATACACCAAAAGAATTAGCAAAAATAATTAAAAAAGAAATCCCCTTCCCTCAATTTGTATGTAAAAGGAAGAGGGAATGTCTTCAAAAGAAAGCTAAAGCGTACCATTAAGAATTCCAGTTGCTACATCAAATTACAAAGGTAAGTACCTCATTAAAAATTATTTTTAAAATTCATTTCTATACTACAGACAATACATGTATAGCTATTATATAGAAAGTTATGATCCTGATCGCCTTTTGGTGAATCACTTAGACTTAACTGAGAGACTAGTACAACGTAAAATGTAATAATAACTGCTAACAGGTCCTTATTCAAGCATAAACCCTCAAATTATTTTAAATCCAATTGTCCTATTTCTTGGAATCTTTTTTTCCTCATTTACTCTCACTCTGAAGGGATTAGAAGTGCCTTGATATTGCACAAACAAGCCAGTACAATTTGCTGTATTGAACTGAATAAGACTGATGGGGATGTGACGGTTGGACTTAATGATCTTAGAGGTCTTTTCCAACCTTCATGACTTTATGATTAATGATTCTATATCTCCTCCACCTGTACATGAATCAAAGAACTTTAAGACTTTGTAAATCTTGTAGGAAGGCCAGGGTTTTTCATGTTAAGCTCCCAATTTACAGGTGAATGACCATGGACAGTATATCATGACAGAGTAATTCATGCTGGAATAGACCTCTGGAAGCCACCAGGTGCAATGCCCTGTTCAAGGCAGGGTCAGGTAGCTGGTTGCTCAGGGTGCTGTGGAGCCATGTTATAATTGTCTTCAGGCATGGAAACTCCACAAGCTCTCTCTCCTCTTCGATATACTGTCAGAGTACATATTTTTTTGCTCACATCTAGTTGGAATTTCCCTCATGCCATATTACATTTGCTGCCTCTCATCCTATGCTGGTGCATGTCTGAGAAAAGTCTGACTCCACCTCCTCTGCACTCTGCCTTTCAGAAGCATAAAAACATTTCCCTCAGCCTTTTTGCATACGTCATGTTTTCCAATATCCTTGACTATCTCAGCCCTTAGGTGTATTTTCCTCTGTATGTCATTTTATTATACTGAGAAGCCCAAAACTTGGTATCCACCAAGAGTCCACAAAGTACAGATCTCTGGTGCAGAGACAGTTAAATAACAATGTGAATTCCAATAGCTGTTTCAAAATCCGTTTTAATATGTGACAATAATTATTAGATTTTTATTTAATCCTGTAAAAGTCTCTTTTCTAGCTAATACATCTTAGATCCCACAGTGCTGTGTGGTCATTGGTGTCCTCAGATGAATATGCCTGTCCCTGTGGCAGTTGATAGGCTATGGACTGCAGCAGATGGAGGAAGGAAGCAACTCCCTAGCTCACTCTGATCTCACTTCAAAGATTAATATTTGTACAATCGCATTGACACTGACGGAACTATGAAAAAGCAATAACGTAAAAATTGTCATAGTAGTTGGACAAAGCCCATCTTGACAAGAATGCTGCCTCTAAAAGTGACTAATAATGTCTACAAAGAGAAAGAGCACAGAGAAAACCCAGGGTATATATCTGCTGCCACAAATTCTGCCTAATACACAAAAAAGGGGAAATACTGCATTAACTCCTTGTAAACCTGTTGAAGTAATTTCTCTAAGAAAAAAAAGGTTTCTTTATTTTTGGAGAGAATTGGAACTCTGTTGAAGACCTTTCAATAGATTTGTGTGGCAATTTATCTTCATAATTCTTTATAAGCAAATGCCAGTTCATCTAAAATAAAAACTATTACAGAAACACACCTTTTTTCAACTTTTTTTTTTTTTTTTTAACTTAGGCTGGACTTTTGGGAAAAACCAGAATGAGATAGATCCTCTCCAGTTTATACATACAAGGTATTTTTAACTAAGGATGTAATTCATGCACCCTAACTATTGATGTCTGAAAATTAAATATCGAAGTCTGGGCTCTTTACCCTAGAAACTGCCCCTAGAAGCAGGTTCATGTTATACTAAAATTAATATATATATGAAATGGCTTGTTTCTACTTTTCTCCATTGATTATGCAAACAGCCTAAGGTCACTAGATCAGACTCCTAAGTTCAAGTTTTAGATGTCTAAAATTTAGAAAGGAGAATATCAGTAAAAGTGTCCCAAATTCCAGTCACTATGCAGAGTACATGTTTCTTTCGACCAAAAAGCCTTTGGGAGATCTGTCTTTTCAATGAAAAATAAAATATATTGAAAATTATTTTGCCTAGCACTAAAAAAAATATTTTTGGAATCTCAGATTTTATGGGATGAAAAAGTCATGTTTATATTAATCTGTCACACACTTGGTCTTTTGGTCAGTAAATTTAGTAGATCACCTTCTATATCTTAAAAATACAGAAGCATTGAGACACTAAGATCACCTAGTTCTCTATCTAATAATATATTATTATGAAAAGAAAGTTCCTTTCTGTTTCTGCATTAGCACAATATCAGATGAGCTTACTGACTGTAAGTACCAGTGAAAGAGGATTTTATCATTTACAACAACTTTTTTACTATATGAATAAGATACTGTGCTAGGGTTGGACTAGATGACCCACAGAGGTCCCTTCCAAACTCTACCATTCTGTGATTCTGTGTGAAAATGTAGTCGAAAATTGTGAGGATGATACATTCCTCATTCCTAATGTCAAGATAAAATATCTGCAAGAGATACACAGGAAGAATATTTTATTATAACTGTGGCTGCCATGTCATCTGCAAGAATAAAGTGAGATGACTAAAGCAAGTGTTCAGCACTGACAGGTGAAGCATCAATCTGATGGCTGATTATTTCTTTTGCATGCAGTCACCATAACTTGCTAGGACAATGTTTTAGCTAACCCTGAGTGCAGCAGCTGTTCTTGACAAAAATTAGCAGATATACTAAATAAAGCCAGATACCTACCTTGTGGCATATAATTCAATTTATTAAAACTATTGTCAAAAATAGATATGCATTTTTTTCTGATAATTTTAAATCCTCAGTTTCTCATTCAACTGTTTACTGTAATTTGAAAACAAAAGCCAGTGATGGAAAGAGTGAGCAAAGAACACTTCAGCAGAAATTAAGAAATGTTTTGGATTTGAAAGTTCACAGAACAATCTCAGGTTACTTGTACTATCCTTTATATCTTTTAGAAGTAGGTGAGAAGCAACAATTACAGCAAAGGCAGGTTTGCCCAGGTTAAACTCCTGGACGTTGCTGTCCAGCAACAGGCTTAGAAATGTGCAACAGGAATAAGAAATTATTCTGTGTACTTGCACTGTAATTCCCACAATAAAGGCCTTTGAATTCTGGCCTAAGTTAGAATCTGGAGCTACTCAGTGAGGTAAATAATAGTTGTACTGACTTTATAGATGGTGGAACTTTAGTACAGAAAGTCCAAGTGGCTTTGCAGAAACTGATGCAGGAAGTAAAAAACAAACCAGGAACAGAGCCTTTGTTTTCTGGCACCCAGCCCCATGCTTTAAACAGAAAATGTTCTGTCCTGTGACAACATCTTCAGTCCAGCTTTGTCCAAGGCATAGATTGATGAGCTCATAGGACACTTTTCCATCACCAGCATACAGGTTTCCACAATTAGTCATGGCAACTCTGTTGACACTGTGATTAATGATGGCTGCCTCAGAATTATAGATGTGGTTTTGTTAAATGTCTAAAGCTAAAGTTAGACGTAGAAAAGACTTACAAACTCATCTGACCTATTCCCTTCCCATACAACATGGCTCACAACAGTGCATATTTCCAATGGTTCTGTGAGCGTGACTTCCACCTTCTCTGATGTCCAAGATTCCCTCATGTCCTTTGAGTAAATACTCCACCATTTAATGATCCCCCCTCTTATTAAGCTTTCCCAATAGTCAATCAAAAATTTCCTCACCTGTATTTCTAACTCCTTGCTCCCAGGCTTTGTGGGAAACCCATACGTCCTGTCTATCAAGAGGAACTTTCTTTCTTTCTTTCCTTATTGGAAACCCTGACCCCATTGAGTCATTTGCTGTTGGCCTTAAAGAATTCCACATTTTCCCCTTCCATTAGAAACAAGCAAAGAAACAAATCACCCCTCCCTTTGTCACCAAGAGTACCAACGGGACACAGGGTTAGCTGTTGGGCAGGACAGATCTCATGTGGTCTCATTGACCCAGGCATGAGGCCCTCTGAGACCTCAGATGTGGAACCAGAACCACCATCCCTGCCAGATACATCATCAGTGTGCTGTGCTCAGCAGAACTGCAGCTCTCAGAAAATGCCAATTGATGTAATAGATTATTGTCCATCAGGTTTCTCTTTCAGCAAATGCATCCCAGTGCTATTTCAGTGTCGAACTCAAAGGTTTAGATCCAAGATGGTGGCAATCGGATGGAATCCAGAGAAGTACAATGACTGGCAGTGAAATAACCTTCTCTGTAATCTTTGTCATGAGGGAGTATATCTGTATCACTTAGTAGATTACTCCAAAGGAAAACAAAACAGCTTGCTTGTATTTTTCTTCTGCTTGAGGGACAATGAGTTTATTTTTAGCATATGACTGTTTCAATAATTTCAGTGGCTACTTTGAATGACATCAAGCTAGAAAGAGGAAACCCTTTTCATACACTTCCGTGTGGAGAATGGAAATAATAGAAAATAACATTTTCCTGAGAGGTGAAGACTTCTTTCTAAGGCCGGCCTTTATTGAATAAAGAAATATCATTTTCTCCTAACTGCAGCACTTACTCAGACAAAGTTTATTGAAGTTTTCAAGGAGGTGCTTATTTCACAGCACTGTCAGTCAATCATTTTTACTGGTGCTGTTCCTGCAACATTATACACTGTAAGCAGGCACAGTTATTGTACATCCGTGTGGCCGTGCAACCATTGCCACAAGGGAGATAATGAAGATTGTCTCTCTACAGGAAGATCCCTGTTCTTGGGCAGCAAAACACTGGTGATATCACTTAATTAATAATTTTGGTGCCCTAACAGATACAGAACCACACAAGTGTCCATTGCGGAGTAAATGATGGCTCTGATAGTGGGACATTTATTACCTCAGTAATGGATGACTTAGAAGTTAGGTAGTGAATAACAGAGTTGTAGCTGGTTGTTTTTGCCATGCTAGCTGACCTGCTGAGAACATTTGGATTCATATCTTAACGGAGGGGTAGGGTGGAGAGGCAATGAAGTTAAACTGGCACATGTACAAAAAGCAGCTGAGCTATGCAATGTTCACAGTCTTTGTAAAATGCACCTTAGAAGCAGACTGAGTGCAAAACAGAACCCAAATATTTTCAACGCCTGGACTGGGTGTCTTGTTTTGAAAGTGTGTCCCGGAAGGGCAGCAGCAGATTGTGAATATTTCAATGAGGTCACTCGCCTCTCAGGAACAAAAGGGCAAGCCGTCTTTGTGACTGAATTAGATTTAGGCTAGGAAAGCAGCTTGGGCTAATCACAAGGCTCCCAACGTGTACAACTGCTGCATCAGCAACTTTTGCTTTTACTTATTTAACTTCCAGTTCAGAGCAGGCCGATCTGTGTCAGGAGTATGTAATGGCATCTGCAACCCAAAGCAAACAGCTGCTTTTCAGATTGGAGTTTTCCTCTGGTTTCAGGCTGAGTAACCTTAATTGCTGACTGTGGGCACTGTCAAATCTAGTGCTCAGCATGTCTGACCACTTGATATGGTTATCTAATTCCAGAAATGCTGTTAACCAACAGAATAAATCTCTTGTGTTAGAGGAAAAGAGGTGGTTATTAGTTTCAAGTTTGGGGATCTTCCTCTTTATTTACTCACTCAGGCAAGTTTTTTTCTTGGTAGGTCAGAGCAGCACTGGTGTGGGGCCTTGAACTGCATATTTATGTGTCTGGACATGTTCTTCCAGAATACATCCATTTTGTCATGTGTGGCAGCTTGAGTAAGATTTTCAGATATTTTCGCTTTACTAATAAGGTCAGGCTTTATTAAGGTAAAAAGAAATCTATCTTTCATTATTATTCTTTTTACAGCTACATCAGCTTTCAGTTGAATACTAGATGTATTGGAAATCCCAAATGTCCAAAATGTATGCAGCAGCAATTTTTTTCAGTTTCAATGCTCATATTTACAAATGTTGAATAATTGTAGGATTCCTACAATTAATGTGGCCCGGGGCATTTAAATGATCTGTGAACTGTGAGCAAGCATCTTACAAACATCACAATGTGTTGTAAAAGTTCTTCTCATGGTGAATTATATTTTATGAATTAACTAAAGGTTTTATCTTCTGTTTTCCCAGGCTCCTAGTGGTATCATCAACATTGTACCTTCTCTCCCACAGTGCAAACCACATATTATTTTAAAGATATTTCAGCTGTTTTATTTTGAGTTGCTTTAGAAATACTTAAGTTGGGAAGAAATATAGACAGAGATGTAAACCACTGTATCTTGAAATGACCCAGACTGCAGCCAGCCTTTTTCACATATCTGCTACTTTAACCCTGGATATTTTTCTGTCTAGCTTTCCAGTCTTACTTAGCTTTATCTGAGGGTGTATGTTGATGTATACAGGCTTCATTTAGATCATCTGTCTTTCTAGTTGTAATATATATTTCAGAATAACAATAGTGTTGAACATTCTTTGCCTCTACACAGTAGGCAGGTCACGATGGCCTGTTCACAGGTTCCTTTGGGAAGCTGTGACCTCACAGCTAAAATTTATGTTTCTGTTAGTATGTCACATAAGTTAATTTTAAGAAGCTGGAAATTCCTATGCCATTCTGGAAGTAAAATTTTCCTTTTGTACTAATGACGAGAAAGCCAAATAATCCTAAATGGACTATAAACAAGGCAATTCCATCTTCATAGCACAAAACTTTCTGATATTTAAAGTAAATTAAGAAAATTACAAAAAGTCTCTTTTTCTTATTTGGCATTCTTCAGTAGATGTTCAGAAATATATTTTGATTGTCTCATTTTCCTTGTACGTTTCCTCGCTTACAGTTTCAGTATCATTGTTCTGTGGCTAATCCACTATTTCTAATCATTTAAACGTGAGCTGTAGTAAGAAAGTCCTTAAAAGGTAAAGCTGTCATAAAAATTTGTATTGACAGACTTCCTGTGTTTCCCACAGAAGATACAAACTCAAGATGCAGAAAGAGTGTGAAATGAAATTTAGTGAAAGGGATGTCCCATACTACCAAAATGGCCTGTATCAAAAACAATGTGTGATCAGGCTTTTTCGGGAAATCTCTGCTACTAACTTACAAGTCAGAAAAATACCAGGGTGAATGTGTGTATCTTCTCTGCGTGCTAGCACTGAGTTATGGAGAAGCCTGCAAAACTACAGCAAACTACTTGAGACTTTAAAAAATTAAATAAAATGTGTTCAAAGCTCAGAGGAATTGTTTGATGACCTGTATTTGTTTGAACAGATTCAATATTCCCAACTTCAAGCCAGAGAGATTTTTTCCGAAAAGGCAGATACCTATTGTCAGCCCAGTTTTGGCTACTTTACTCTTCATGTTTGGGGAAAGAAAATTTAATGTTTTCAAAGGGTTTTCTATAGAATATTTTAAAGGTTTAGGAAGAGCACCACTAACACAGAAGTGATTTGCCTTTTTTTGTTTAAAAGTTTGAGAAGGCCGTCTTTTTCCTTTCAATGAGCACTTGCAACTCACTACTGCAAAGACTTGTGATCAGTAGGAAAAGAAGAAAAGCCTCCACTAGTTAAACTTTATACCAGAAAAAACCTTTAGTTTCCTTTCTGAAAAGGAAATCAGAGAAAAACCCTATTGAGCTTTGTACAACTTGATGGATAGATTAGCTTCAAAGGGAAGATAAAAGATTACTGATAACTGCCAGCAAACAGCTGCATCTATACTTTGCTGGGATTTTATCTGTGACCCTAAGGTTTAAGTCCACCCAGATTTTCTGCAGTTGTTGAAGGAATAAACTCAATAACATGTTGCAAAATGTATCTCTTTTAACGGCAGTGAAGAAAGATACATAATTTATCTAGCTTTCAAACTACTTGTTTCATGTAACAGTACATCAAATATTTCGCATTTTCAGAGTTGCATTTCCTAAAAGAGTGATAAGTATTTTGATCCTAATCCAGTACCTAACTTTTGCAGATTTGTTTAGAAACCATGGCATAGCATATCTCCCCTTGGCTGGCTGGTCATCTGCACTTCCATCTCTAGAAACATCAACAAAATGCTTATGTGATTTGCATAGGTTCACTGTTGTCTGGGAGAGGGAAGGTAATTGCACTCCTTTGAACAGAAATATGGACAAGTAGAGTGATATTTTCCAGTTCCAGCCCTGCAAGAAAGATGAGAGAAATATCTCATCCTTTCTTCCACGTATGACTTCAGGCAAGAAATGTATTTAAGTACAATAACATCATAAAAAATACAACCTGATTTGCCATTAGTTTCAGTTTCCATATTCCATTCTGTTTGTTACCTTTCATTCTTTCGCTTTATCGTTGCTTTCTAGTGCAATGCTCTCATGTCCACAGATTCTTCTTCCTTCCATTTGCACGCTTTCTTATACGCTGCACCTTTTATTTTCCTTCTCACTTTGTCATGCTTTATTTCCATGCTTTGTTTCTTGTTGCATGTCCTGGAGGAAATTTCTCCTTAGTTTTCAGCTGTGCTCCATGATCAACATCAATCCATTTTCTTGGACTCTTTCCTTACCTTTGTCCCAAGTCTCAGCATGTTTTACCCTTTTACGGTTCCCCTTGTGTAATTTCTGCACAAAGCAGTCTTGTCGCAGAGCTTCCTTTTCTGTTACCCCTTAAGGTATGTAGGAAGGCTCCAAGCACATCACGGAAAGGATGGGCTTCCACATGAGCTTGTGTGATCTCAAGCCTACAAATCTGGTAGCAGTTCTAAACTCATTTTTTGTCTGGGGAACAATCTGACTTCTGGCATTATGGGCTTCAAGACACTTATAGGGTCAGTTCTATCTATTACACAGAGCTTAGATGTTTCTTTCAGCTGATACAGCCACCGATGTGGGCAAAAGGCAATCAGTGATGTAGATTGACAGCCTAATATGAATAAAATTACTAAAAAAAAAGAAATCTTCCTGTGTGTTATGTGCAGTAGACATCAAGACCATAGAAAAGCAATAATAACTCTCTACAAGAAATTTGGACAAGTTGTGACATGTCTACTGGTCCAGCACAGCTGTGTTTTAAAGCCTGGAGTAGTCATAGTTTCCTGTACAATGAGGAATGCTTTGCATAGCTGCAAGTAGACACAAAGCTGCAAATTCCAGAGCTCTTTGTAGAAGGAAGTTCCTGGATGGTTCAGAGTGCAGAAAAGTGGTCCAGGTATGCTACTAGACAGCAGGTCTGGGGAGAGTAACAAATGGCTCAAAGTGACTATAACAAAGTCCTTGGTAATTTTCAGAAGTGACACTTGACCCTGTGAAGAGAGCAGTATCAGTCTTGTGTCTCTCTAATACCCCTTGTAAATCTTGAGGTGGTTAATTGGGTTTTCTGCTTTCTGTGGTGTTCTGGATTTTATTCAGTATGGATGTGGTTCAAAAAGATACCAAGACAATCCTTATAACAAGATCCCAAACCCTCCATTTATTGCTTCTCAAACACAGCCAGTATTCTGATAGCACTGATATTTGGCTGCTCCAGTTAAGAGAGCAGGCTTTGAAGTGTCACCTAAACTGGGGCCAAAGGTAAACATAAATAAGAGAGATTAATTTGTGTGTTGGATAGAATTTGTGTATGACAATTTTAGTGTCAGTAGCTGTTGTGCGTATTAAAGTTTATACTAAAGCTGCTGTGATATAGTGTCCTGTTTACACATGTGTTTCAGAGTGTGGACTCCTGCCTTCTGTACTATGATTTCAGCGCTGCATTCAACATAAACTCACTGGGTGAGAAGGCAACGTAATTCAGACTATCATTACTCTCTTTGGACAGTGAAAATATGATTTCGAAATTGTTTTAGAACCTCTGTTTGAATGTAATAGTTACTCCAGTTTTTGTTTCCCTTTTCACTTATTTCTTATCAGTTATGTAGAAAAATATTACAACCTGCTAGATTTTCCACAATTTTTTAATTGACTTCGAGTTCTGTGGTTACTATTCTCTCTGGCACTTCTTTACTAGATGATTTTGTGGCTACAGACTTGGGATAAATCAAATTTTACCTGGACATATGGGCTATTTTGTGTTGTTCATAGAACTTTTCATAAGTTTATAGAGACAAATCCAGGGAAAGATATGGAATCCTGAAGGCCAGGCAATATGGCATACAGATTTTAGCTATTTGATTCCCAGACTGGAGATCTAAAACCAAAGTTAGGCACTTAAGTTGCTGATAAAATTATGAGAAGAGGTAGGCATTTAAGAATCATCTCAGCAATTCAAACTGAAGAAGGAGATGATAAATGTCAGATGCTGAGCACAGACATGTCCCTGACATTCCGCCACCCCTGTGGAGCTTAGGCACTTGGCTCAGATGTCTTCAGTGCATTTGATTTCCTTCTCTGTGTGGTGAGAAGACATAGCAGTGGTCTTCCCTTTGGGGCCCTACAGCACAACCAGCATATGCTGACCCCTGGCACAGCACCTTTCATCCTGTTACAGCATATGGCCCTCCCGTCCACCTCTGTTGTCAGACCTAGGCCTTTCAAAGAAAGGAATGCAAGGTTCATGGAGCCAGGGCAGGAGAGTTAAAGGAACATGATCAGCAGCATAGACATTGGTGCACTCGCTTATGAGTGGGGGTTCTGGATCTTAGCCTTGACTTCCCTTGGGTACCATATCCCCTTCTGGCCCTGTTTCAGCAAATGGTGTGGTAAGTAAACATCTCCCCCGCTTCTATATACTCTCTGTCTGTATTGTAAAGAAGTCCTTATCTTGATCAGTGGAAGAGATTGATCTGAGTCACCTCAGGTAAAGGAATTTTTTCCTGGATGAGTGCCTATCCTGTTCTTTAAAGGTTGTAGGCTCACCCATCTCCTCCTGGTATTCTGGTGCATTTTATAGAGAATGTAGATAACACTACATTTTACAAATAGTCTGAAAGGCTAGAATTCATCTGGCTTAATATGGACAGTAGATATCCAAGTTTGTATTAATAGTCTAAGATCCTTTTACAGTCAATGGAAAGAACTGGGAATTTACAGGGTTTTGTGGACTCTAAGGCAGACAACATGGCTGATGAACTACATTCTGCAAGTGTTCCACTGGCCGCAAATGGAGCAGACATCTAAATTATAGAGCCTAGGATTAGCTAAAATAAATCCCATCCCGAGGATCAAGCATGCCAGCTGGATTACACCACTGGACAGGAAAATTACAGGCCTTTCTGGACTGCTGTAAACCAAGTGATTTACTTAGAAAGCTCTAGGTGGTTGCTGAAGTCAGGAAAATAAGCAGCAGTTGAATCTTATTTTTCAGCTGAAATACCTGAAGTCTAGTTATTCAAGGTGTCTAAATTCCATTTTGCATCTGGCCTTTCATTACAGTGATAATACTGGCTATTGCTGAAGTTTAAAAGACAGGTCTAGTCCTTTGTTTTTCCTGTAAAGGACTTTGCCTTGGTCCTTATTCTCCCCCTTCTTTTGTTGTTACTGTACAATGTAGTAACTGAACTGGCCTTATATACCTCTCAGTTCATATATGTTTTTGCAGTTTTTTGTGTCAAATTAAACAGAGAAAAAGGAATGAAAGCCATCTGAACAAACAAATGCACCGCTATGCTTTGAAAGTAATTTCCCTACACAGTACTTATATTAAGAGTTATGATTATTAAGTACTCAAAGAACATACCTAGAGATGTTTCTGTAACTGATAGGCCTTTTAACATCTTCAGTATGAGAACAAATAACTTAATGGATAAACAATTATTTCCATTCAAAGTAAATTGTGGAAAGATATTTTCATAATTATGAGCCAAAGTTGATATGAAACAATAGTATTAAACTGAGATTAACATAATTTATGATGCTTGTGGAACAGTACACCATTACTCAGAAGCTGAGTTTACTTTAAATTAAAAGCATCAAAAGAGTATAATGTACACCATTTATCTGGGTGTGCTGACCCTCAGCATATGAAAACTGTTTCTCCTTTTCAGATAGTCTGATGCAAGTCAATTCTCTAAAGATTCTCTGGAAAAAAAAAATAAAGGTTGACAAAGCTTGACATCATCCTGACTAAATTAATAAAGACTAGCATTTCCAAGAAGCACAAGGCAGTGGGGACTTTCAGAATCTTTCTGAAACTGTACAAGCAACTCTTGGATTCTTTTGATAATCCAACCCAAACTGCTAAATCAGCAGGCACTTACAAGTTGTTATAGTGTTTTTCACTTGGAGTAGTCCACGTCAATTAAAGACAGATTTATTTGCTGGAAACATGATTGCTGGCCTAAAGGTTTAAAATTTTAAAACTAAGTATAAAGATGAGAAAAAATTAAGTTTAAAAGGAATGATTTAACATCTCTGATCTTCTCCCTAATGTTATTGATTAATCCTTATATTCTGATCAGAATTAATGAACTGCATATATTTTTTGGAAGAGAAAGACAAACATGAGTCCAATAGTTCAGTCTGCAACTAAAATAATTCTATTCACTGAAGAGTTCCTCACATCATGATGATATTTGAGGACTAGAGCTTGATGTTGGGAAAGAAAATACAGGACAGGAGAGGCAGACAGATTTTTTCTGTCTGTATGAAATCTCAGGAAACAACAACCTGCATGCAGCTGGAAGTGAAAACAGGGAAATCTTCTCCAGTTTTGCTATCAAGTCAAACCCCAGGCTCAGGCTGTTAAATATGAGTAACCCCTGGAAGTGCATTCTGAGCCCATGCTTGAGGAAAGCTGTTGACATTGTTTCAAGTGGGATTCAACTGAGATTGCTCTGCATGCTCCCTGGTCTGCATGCCTCCAGAGGTGTGTGCTGATTCTGCTGATATGGGGGATTATCACAGAATCACAGAATCACAGAATAGTAGGGGTTGAAAGGGACCTCTGTGGGTCATCTAGTCCAACCCCCCCGCCGAAGCAGGGTCACCTACAGCAGGCTGCACAGGACCTTGTCCAGGCGGGTCTTGAATATCTCCAGAGAAGGAGACTCCACAACCTCCCTGGGCAGCCTGTTCCAGTGCTCCGTCACCCTCAGAGGGAAGAAGTTCCTCCTCATGTTCAGACGGAACTTCCTGTGCCTCAGTTTGTGCCCATTACCCCTTGTCCTGTCACTGGGCACCACTGAAAAGAGCTTGGCCCCATCCTCCTGACACCCACCCTTCAGATATTTGTAGGCATTTATAAGGTCCCCTCGCAGCCTTCTCTTCTTCAGGTTGAACAAGCCCAGTTCCCTCAACCTCTCCTCGTAGTGGAGATGCTCCAGTCCCCTCACCATCCTTGTAGCCCTCCGCTGGACTCTCTCCAGTAGCTCTTCATCCTTCTTGAACTGGGGAGCCCAGAACTGGACACAGTACTCCAGATGAGGCCTCACCAGGGCAGTGTAGAGGGGAAGGAGAACCTCCCTTGTCCTGCTGGCCACACTCTTCTTGATGCACCCCAGGATCCCATTGGCCTTCTTGGCAGCCAGGGCACACTGCTGGCTCATAGTTAACCTGTCGTCCACCAGGACACCCAGGTCCCTCTCCGCAGAGCTGCTCTCCAGCAGGTCCACCCCAAGCCTGTACTGGTGCCTGAGGTTGTTCCTCCCCAGGTGCAGGACCCTGCACTTGCCCTTGTTGAACCTCATCAGGTTCCTCTCTGCCCAGCTTTCCAGCCTATCCAGGTCACGCTGAATGGCAGCACAGCCTTCTGGTGTATCTACCACACCTCCCAGCTTGGTGTCGTCAGCAAACTTGCTGAGGGTACATTCTAACTCTTCATCCAGGTCGTTGATGAAGAAGTTAAACAAGACTGGGCCCAGTACTGACCCCTGAGGGACACCACTTGTCACCAGCCTCCAACTAGACTCAGCGCCGCTGATGACAACCCTCTGAGTTCTGCCATTCAGCCAGTTCTCTATCCACTTCACCGACCACTCATCCAGCCCACACTTCCTCAGCTTCCCCAGGAGGATATCATGGGAGACTGTGTCGAAAGCCTTGCTGAAGTCAAGGTAGATAACATCCACAGCTCTCCCTTCGTCTACCCAGCCAGTCATGTCATCGTAGAAAGCTATCAGATTGGTCAGGCATGATTTCCCCTTGGTGAATCCATGCTGACTACTCCTGATAACCTTCTTTTCTTCCACTTGCTTCATGATGGCCTCCAGGATAAGCTGCTCCATCACCTTTCCCGGGATGGAGGTGAGGCTGACCGGCCTGTAGTTCCCTGGGTCCTCCTTCTTGCCCTTTTTGAAGATTGGAGTGACATTGGCCTTTCTCCAGTCCTCGGGCACCTCTCCTGTCTTCCAGGACCTCTCCAAGATGATGGAGAGTGGCTCAGCAATGACATCCGCCAGCTCCCTCAGCACTCGTGGGTGCATTCCATCGGGGCCCATGGATTTGTGGACATCCAGATCGCTTAAGCGATCCCTCACACAGTCCTCCTCGACCAAGGGAAAGTCGTCCTCTCTGTAGGCTTCCTCTCTTACCTCCGGGGCCTGGGATTCCTGAGGGCCAGTCTTAGCACTGAAGACTGAAGCAAAGAAGGCATTCATTAGCTCTGCCTTCTCCGCATCCTCCGTCACCAGGACACCCGCCTCATTCAGCAGCGGCCCCACGTTGTCCCTAGCCTTCCTTTTGCTGCTGATGTAGTTGAAGAAGCCCTTCTTGTTGTTTTTGACATCCCTTGCCAGCTTCAATTCCAGGTGAGCCTTGGCCTTCCTCGTCGCATCCCTGCATGCTCTCACTACGTTTCTGTACTCTTCCCAAGTGGCCTGTCCCTCTTTCCACATGCCATGCACCTTTCTCTTCTGCCTGATCTCAGCTAGAACCTCCTTGTTTAACCATGCAGGTCTCCTTCCTCCTTTGCTAAATTTCTTTCTCAGGGGGATGCATTGCTCCTGTGCATGGAAGAAGTGTTGTTTAAAAAGCGACCAGCACTCATGGACCCCCCTGCCTTCGAGAGCCCTGGCCCACGGGATTCCTCCCAGTAGCTCCTTGAAGAGGGCAAAGTCAGCCCTCCTGAGGTCCAGGGTTTTGATCCTGCTTATCGCCCTGCTTCCTCCACGCAGGATCCTGAACTCGACCATTTCATGGTCACTGCAGCCGAGTCTACCTCCAACCTTCACGTCCTCCACCAGTCCCGCCTTGTTTGTTAACACGAGGTCCAGCAGCGCGCCTTTCCTTGTTGGTTCCTCCACCACTTGCATCAGAAAGTTATCATCGATGCTCTGTAGGAACCTCCTGGATTGCGCCTGCCTAGCTGTATGGTCTTCCCAGCTGATGTCAGGGTGGTTGAAGTCCCCCATGAGAACCAGGGCCTGTGACTGTGAGGCTGCTTGCAGCTGCCTGTAGAAGGCCTCATCAATTTCCTCCTCCTGGTCAGGTGGCTTGTAATACACACCCACCATAGTCTATTAGCTAGACTTCAGATAAGTCACAGACTAAATCTTAAATCCAGAAGTGGCGTCCACACACAGATCAGAATTAAGGGCTTCTCTTCCTTTGTCATGGCCTACTAATGTCCTTCTGCAAACTGCACTCACTGCTCACAGGGCAGAATAAAGCATCAGGCAGATATTCAGATATTTGTTAACTGCTTCTAATGCAGTTTAGAAGCTGCCAACAAGAAGGGCTCAGGCTGTGACATTCTCCACGGAATACACAGGGGATGAAACAGGTGATGATCTGAATGGAAGCAGTAGTGTCACGCTTATAAATACATTCAATATTAACAAGATTGAAAGTAGTAGAAGATAAAATTACCACGTTGCCTGGGTCTATGCTGCCCTGTGTAGGGTAGGCTAGCCCTGCCGAGCACTCCAGGACAGCTTGCCTCTGCCCTTCCCCTTTCCCTGAGGTGTCACAGGAGAAGATAAGGCACAGCTTGCCAACCTCGGAAGTGATGGGCAAACAAGTTAAGGCTCACTCTTCTCTCTTCAAGGGAGCTGCAACATACCTCCCTTGTACCAGGACAGATGAGGTGCTGTGCTCATGGTCCTGTGTTCTGCAGGTACCTGGTTGAAAAGTGGCCAGAGTCAGACAGACGGATTCTACTGATGTAACCTAAGATGTGCGTTACAATTTGCCCTCTGTGTGTGGATTCACAGAGGATGTAAGCTCTGTACAGCCCCAAGGTGCAGAACCGCGACTTTTCAGCTCAGACTGTAGAAATACTATTTTTAAGTCCCAGTGTCAGCAAAGAAGTTTTCATAAGATGTGTACAATGTTTACAACATTCAAAACCATCACAGAGAATGTATTCAAATACAACTACTTTAAAAATACATTTCTGAACATATTAATATTGAGGAGAGGAGTTAAAACTAAATTTGAATCCTGCACTGCCTGAGTGAGTCATTTAATTAGTCTTCATGAACTGTATAAGTATCAGAAATATTTCAATCAGTTGAGCTAAAACCAGGAAAAAGGCACAAGTGATTTTAGGTCATAGTTGTGTCTAAGTGAGAAAAAAAAAGAGGGACTCTTCCAGCCCTCCCCTTTCACAGCTGAATACCACTAATTCTGATCAGCGATAGCTATCCCCTGCTCCACAAGCACTGGAGTGCAGCCTAGACTTTCTTACTACACAGCAGGGAATTCAGACTTGAAGCAAAGTATGTTGTAAATTTTCAGGCAGTTTCTCTATTTATTGCGCAGCCAGCATAGCCAGAGAAGCTCACAAGCCAGCAGGAGTTTAGCTTTGCATAACTAAATTACAGGGAAAGATAAAATTTTTGCGCATTGTATTTCTTGCACTGTAAACCAGTGCAAAATTTGTCTCAGTGTTTACCTCTATACCAATAAATGAAATGTAATCACACCATAGGCCTGACACACAAGTAGTCATCCATACCGTGACCATGGTCCCTGGCATGCTTTTGATTTAGGTCAGCCAGCGTATTTGCAGGCAAAGCCTAGTCTGGTATTCAGGATGGACCAGGACCCATTTCCAATATGCAGTTAGAATGAGCTACCCTACAAAGAGGAGATTTGGAGAGGTTAACTGTACAAAAGTAATATATTGCTGTTGCAACTGGGACTCCAGGAATCAAAACAGTCTCTAGACATTTTTTGTTTTAGCAGTAAGCAATTTATCTAGCAGTTTTATTCCCCAGCGGGTCAGGGAGAGGAACAAGGGTTCCCCTTGTGTCTTTAATGTCAGTGTCTCCAGAAGGAAATCCTCCAAACTCCATCCTGACTCTCCATAACATTGCAAGCCATGATTTTCCTAGGCAAATGAAGGTTTTCCAAATTCCAATGGCAAGTCATCTTCCTTGAGTCATGGTGCGTGATGTGTTGCTCTTTGAGAAATGGACAAGGGTGCCCTCTGTTTGCAGCCTGGTGTGACAAGTCCCAGCCCAGGGCCAGGGACCCCTGTGAGCCAGCTAACTCTGACCCATCTCTCCAGCATGAGTGATGGAAGAGTTCCTGTTCCTGCTGTTTGCATTCACCCAAAGCTAACCCTGCACTCATGCTGTTCCTCTCCCCATGGCACGCAGGGGGCCTCTGCCAGGGAAGGTGTTTCGGAAGCACTCACCAGTGCTGTGGTGGGACGGGGACTGTCAGCCTCAGACCCAGCACTCATCTGTAGGTATACATGCTGCTTTCTTCTTCTCTTCCTTCTGTTTCTCCTGACTGTATTGGTAGTTGACAGATTTTTTTGAACACGCAATGGTTTCATTTGTATTTGATGCCTATTAGAATTTCTCTGTATATTGGTCACAAATTGAAATCAACAAACTGGTACATTCCAAATAGGAGATGAACACATAACCACCCCAAGATAAGCATCTCAGGAACAGCACAGTTGCAATACCGGGTGCAGCAGCAATTCCACTTTTACCAGTCATGCTGTTACACTCAAAATCTTGTTTATGGGCAAAGAGGAAGCACACCCTATGTATATGCACATGCAGTCAAGTATTTGCTGTTAGTATAACTGAAATCTTAAGATTCTAACCATCACTAGTCCATGTCTAACTGCCACAGAAAAGGAAAGAATAGTAATAAAGTTAGCATACTTCTATACAGAAAAGGTCTCAATAATATACTTGAAATCTTTAAATGCACTCTTCTTAGTTTCTGCCCCTTCTTCCTGAGGTATGTTCAGCCTTCCACTGCTCTTCTGATCCTAAGGCAGGTGGTTTCATTCTGGTTGTGGAGATGGCTATGTTACAGTGAGTTGCTAGCATCTGGATTCTTTTGCCAAACAGATTATGATGTTAGTGTTGCTGGTTTCTTCTCCTTACTCCAGGAACAACTTGGGGTCACTTTAATGCGTTTGCTAACATGTTTTTACACCTGGTCATTCTTATTTGGTCTGTAGCTCTGTATTACATCTAAGTACACTGTATATTGTGGCTTTTATGTATGTTAGATATGATTTCTTTGTTTTCTTTGCTACTCTTAAATCTAGTTTTGTCCAGCTCCAAGTCTGCATTTCTTTAACTGATTGTGCGGGAGCTGTTTTTTTCTGAGTAGTTTCGAATGCCAAGCTTGTGCCTCATGTCTTACCATCCCACTCCTGTACTGCTCTATGCTGCATCCAATGTCTCTGCTACATCTGCTACACTACATCATTTTGTTAGAGTTATAAACATTTCATTCTCCACAGAATAATTGTTTGTTACTGCTAGCTGTATAAAACTGTGGCTGTAGCACACAAAGATAACAAGATGAAAATAAATTAGCCATAGACAACTGGACAATTAGAGAAATTACTTTCACTGATAAATCAAGTAAAACAAAGCTGCAGGCAGGTCAAGGATAGTTTAGACAAAGCAAGCCTGACAAGTCTTACTCCTGTGGCTTTACAAATTCACTAGAAAGCTTATGGCCTGTTACTCTCAGTGGTGACAACACATTACAGAGATACATGTGTATTATCCTGTGTTTGCATTGCTTGCAAGAGCACTGATAGCCTATATATCAGAGCACTTATGGTGTACTAATCTTTCCTCTGGCATATTCTGATGCCTGTATACATCAGTATAAATTGGAAATGTTATCTGAAGTAAGACATTAACAACTAAAGCGTGATGACTTGCAGGATGGGCAGGAGTGGAAGTACATTTTGCTACAATGGTGCTGAAATGACACAGGTGATGTCACATTATCACATAACTACTTTTGAGGGGGGCAAAGAGTAGAAGTGTCATTACTCGAACGGTTAAAATGTTTCTTAGTATTCTCTGCAATAGTTGCAGTTCCTGATTTTATGGTCAAATAAATGCTAAGAAAATGTAACAAAATATTAATAAGTTCAAAAAAATATGTCACCCTTGGAAGTCATGGCAAAAAGTGATGTCTGGACAGTGTTTTCTCTGTAGTTTCTGTCTGTTCTTCGCTTTGTAACTATGGATGTCAAGTGGAAACTGAATAAGAGTCCGACACCCATGATTGCCTTGCCTGGCACATTGTACATGATACAAGACATAGACAGAAGGAGCCAGTATTTCTCAGCCTCAGGGGTTCAGAGGCCTTTAGGACAGAAGAATGCAGTAAAATTTTCTTGTAATGCAACAGGAAACATTTTATGATCACTAAGACTGAGAAGGGATTTCTGTTCTGTACAGTTCCATCTTTCCTCATCTGGAGAATGTATAGAAGAGCAAGACTCTTCCTATGTGCATCAGACAGGAGGATCAGAAGAACGATTGTTAGTTGCTTGTGATTTTTACAAGAGACAAAACAATCAGATTGACCTGAGTCAGTCTTGGTTTTACCCGAAGCTGAATTCTCTATGTTTGTCTATCCATATTCTGAATATAAAGCGAAATCTCTCCATGTGAATGTCTCCATCCTCCAAGACTCTTCCACTGGCAGTGGTCCAGTATTGTAGGTCAGGACAAGACCGATAGTGGTACCCAGAAAAGTTAAATATAGAAATCCTGGTCCAAGAGAGAACGGTGGTGAATCCCATTACACAGCTGAAGCATTCGTCCTGACAGAAAGGTCTAACAAGCCTAAAGAAGCTACTGTCTTTCCTGCTTCATCTTCTGACTAGTGAAACAGCTACAATGAATGGCTGACTAACACAGAAGGTGAGGGCATCCCCGGAGACCGAATACCAAATAACACCCGGGACAAATGTCCGGAGTCTGATCTCATTTTGTCTGTTGGGCATGCAGTCTGATTGCAACATGCAGTGCAATTTGAAGCCTCTGTTCAAGAGACAATTGGGATTGGAATAACAAAGGTGTGGTAGAAAAGGAATTAGCTGCATTGTTTGAGTAATGTTGAGTAATTTGCACAGTACCTTCCTAGGCTGTGCCTCACTCAACCAAGCCGTTGGTACCGCATTTCTCCCACGGTCTGCAACTTTATTCAGTAAGAAAAAGTAATGCATGTAAATAAGAAAGTGTGGCACCAGAACCATAGCGTTTAGTTACATTTCTATGACTTAAAAAAAAATATCTGAAAAATTTTCAAAACTGTTTCTTTTTAAATCTGCAAGGCACTAATTGCAAAAATAGCTGCCTGAGAACAGTTAGGTGGAAAATACAAAACATATCTATTAGATGAATTCATTGTTCTGCTTGTAAACATCCGTTGGGGTATCACATCCTGGAAAAGCCGTTCAGTTTCACTACATATGGAGGTTAAGGTTTGCTAGTTCCCATGCACTGGCAGGCTGCAGTTGCTTTGAGTGCACATATGAGAAACACACCTACCTCCGTTTTCAGGTATGTAAATAATAAACATACAGCCAGAGCCAGGAAATTATTCTTCTCGTGTTATTAATTACAGCCATTAACCATGAATTTTCTGCAGCATAATCAGAAACTAAAGTAATTAGTAAGCAGATGACCATAATTTGCATCCAGGCAAGTATTCCAAAACTACTGAATAAAGTCTTGCTCCTCTCACAATGATTATCCTTTAAAATATTTGCACAAAAACAGCTTTAAGCGAGAAAATTTATTTATATTATGTAGGTTTATCTTCTCTTCCCCTATTTTCTTCTTTCCTCCTTACCACATCTCTTTCTGCAAGCCACCAGTAGAGCAGTAAAACTTCATTTAGAAAAATGCAGACCTGTAATTCTCCTATTTCCTACTTATGTCCCATTATTCTAAAGAGGTTGACTCTGCTGAGAAGGTAATACCATACTCTATGCCCACCACAGGTGTTAGGTTATTTTGATTCTTTAAAAGAAGTTCTCAGACCTAATACAGTCAAGCCTTAATTCAACCTGTCTAGACAATTAGGCAGTTATATAATTTTCAGTCAAGAGAACCGTGCCAGCAGGGCCTGGCATATGAGAAAGGAAAAAGAGAAAGGAAGGCTACTGTAAAGTTTTTTTTTTTAATTCTGTAAGTATGTCTGTATCTATATTTTTAATATACACATAATCTTTAATTGTATGTATATGTTCTGAAAGTCTCTTGTTAGAAAAGGAAGGTAAGTGTGACACGCAAACTCAGAAACTGTCAGAAGTTAGACATTCAGATAGAAACACTTACCTTGACTCAGATGTCCTGATGTTTACAGACTGATTCTCAGACTTTGATTTTCCTTGCTTTGTTCAGCTTGCATTGCATCAGAATAGTCATTCCTTTGTTTAAACATCCTCACAGAGAATGATGTGAAATCTGTAATGGACATATATACCTCAGTTAAACATTAATATTACCTGCAAGTGTATTTGACTGACAGTGCAGTGGTTTGTGCTCAGCACAGGGCCAAATTTTACCCAGAGCATTTCCACACACGCTGAAACATGCACTTCCAGAGCTTTAATTAGTGTTACTTTTGCAGATCAGAATAGTTGAATTTCTTAGGTAAAGGTGCTGCTTCAAATAGAATTTAAAAAATCCTTCCTCTCTTTTCTTAACAAGGTGTGCAAAATCAGAGAGAATCTCTATAGAATTAATATAAAAATCCCAAATAGTCGAGGAATGATCAGACTGTTTAAAATATCTCACTTAAGCCTTCATTTAATGCTTTAAGCTAGAAAAATACCTTATTATTCTTTCTGTAGGGACTGTTCTTAAATAATTACTGGTGAGCTAGAAAATTCCAGGCTCTCCTTCTGAGCTACAACAACCAAGAAACTTTCTCTCATTTGTTTCTCTTTTACATTCCTCCCATCTCTTATATGCTTGCTACACTATCTTCAATTACAACTTCAGATGACATTTTAATTGTAAATGGCAACTAAATTAAAGCATTCTTAAAAAGAAAATTCAAGGGGAATTTCATGCAAATGAGGTTGACAATTTCGTGTATCGTCGTCAGAGCAGCTACAATAAACTATGCTGATTGGCAGGAAAAAACCTGCAGTTTTCTTAAGCAGTGTCTCCATTGTAGTAAGTGTTACACCCAAAGTTGCATAGATAGAACTAAAAGCTGTTGAATGATGAAGATCAAAAATTATTATTTGGCTTCTGAGTCCGCTGCATGTACAAGTCATTTACTGTGTTCCGGTGCTCAGGCAAAGGAGGTGTCTTTTAAACGCTCGCAGCTTTGAGGTCTCCGCTCCCCAGTATATGCAAAATTTACCTTGAAGCCCCATTGGGATACCTTTACAGAATTTGTCAGTTCCTATAGAAAATAATATTTTTAAAATTTGTCTTGTAATCCAGTAGTTTGTTTATAGCCCTGGTCTCACTGCAGCGTTTCCTGATGGGCTTGTCTGCTGTGTGTGCTTTTAACATCTGTTCATAATTTTTAGCCCTTTGTACTCTGTTATGGAATAGAGAGTTTATAGCAATTTTAGCACACTGATTTCAAAGTTACAATTAATTCGCCTGACAATAAAAAAGTCTGTGCCAGTTGAAGATGAACCAGTGACTTGGAAGAAAGACCCTCTCTTTCCTTTTAATTGAATACTCGGATGTGCTGGAGCCCTGTCATAGCAGCAGACTGAGCGGTTTACCTAACAGATTGCTGTCGCAACTTTCAGCATTTTTAAAATGGCTTGATATTTTGTTCACAGTCTGCAGACAGAGCACACATTCATGCAGAAACCAAGTGACAGCCCTCTCACCAAGACAGAATTTAATTTTGGTCCCAGGCTCCTTTAAAATCAGACACATACCATTAATAAGAAGTAAAAGAAGATTGCAAGGCTTGTAATGCCAGTCTTACTATTGAAAAGCCATTTTTGTATTTTAATTATTATTATTATACAAAACTATAAGTACTTTGGTATTTGATACAGAGGTGTGGTTCCAGAAGATAGCACTGAAGTTTCTCCATAGGTATGGCTAAAGGCAGGGACATCATTAAGCAGATTTTGAAACAGCATCGCCCCACTCCTTTGAAAATACCATTGGGATTATTTCAGGAGCACCTTGCTGATGTTGCAACAATGAAAATAGTTAGGTCAGAGACATTAACATTCCTTTTGCTATGCTGTTTCTGTTGCATGACTAGGCAACTGAGCCCATTAAACTAATCCAGGGCTGGTGTTTTCCCCAATTTTGCGGATCATGTGGCACATCCTTATAGATCCATAAATATAGCACAACACAACAAAGCTCCTATTTTTTTTTAGCACCCTTTTCATTACTACATATAGCATAAAACCCCAGTTCTGAAAAGTGACTTCAACTTGCTCAACTTTGAGCACTTCTGTGGAGCCACTGGATTCAGCAGGGATTACCTGTGTGCCAAAAGTGAGGCTTTAGGAGCTTGCCAAATTGAAACCCCACTTGGCATTTTTATGTGCTGGACTGAACCTCAATATGTGTTTGTTTCAGTGAAACTAGCACCTGATCCCTAGCAGCAGGTCTGGAGAAAACTGAGGTTGAAATCAAACCGCCCTTATAAATCCGATCCCGGTCATCAGAGTTTTGGAAAAGTAAAGTCATCTGCAGTCTTGACTACCTATATCAAATCCAGTGTTACTGGATGTCTGTAACTGCTACTTACTTGGGACAATAATTATATGCAGCTGTGATTATGCTTTAAGTGATTCAGTGCAATATTATGGCCTGGTCCCTTTCTAGTCTTCCCTTGCATTAATAAAGAATTGTACACAATCTTATGAAATGCTTGCCGTTGCTAGATGTGGCTGCACATTGGCAGACAGAGGCAGTACCCATAAGTCATTCTTCTGTTAGATGGATGTTCTGATACCTCCTCCTACTCATGTTAATGGATTAGGTCAGCTCCGTAGACATACTTTCTTGATACTATATGATAATTGATCAGCTGAGTTACATGTTTCTTGATTTTTCAGAGCTACTTGAGAACTAACAAGACAGTGCATTCAAATGGTCTCTTTTCAAGAGTGTTGTCTAGTGGTTAGAGCAGAGGATAGGTAATCAGTAATCTTTAATTTAAATTCAAACATTTATTTTTGGATTGTTGCCTGACACAGCCTCTCTTCCCTTTGATTTAATTTCTCTCGGTACAGACTGTGTAGTAACACCACATAATTATGTTTTGAATCTTCATTGACTTATAAAAGCAATTGAAAAGTCTGGGTGATTATGGTGTGTGAATACTACCATCAATAACAATGAGAGATTATTGCACTGTGTCATAGTCCTGGTTCAGCTGAGGCCTACTGACCTGCTTTGACCACAATTAAAGAGAATGTGATGTTTCAGTAAAAGTTTGTTGCTGCGGTACAAAATAGTTGGTACACTTTTTCCTTTGTTGCCCCTTCACCAGTAGTTCTGCTGCTACACTTCAGTCATTCATCATGGAGGGGGGTGCCCCCAAGCCTTTCACAACTTTCTTTGTCACACCAGAAGCTGTTTTCTTCCATTCCAGTCTATCTGAAACCTATCTGTGAAAGAGTATAGCTTTAGGTTCCTGTTTTCTGGGAAGAGCACTCTGTTTTCAGAAAACATGAGGGCAGATTTAGATTAGATACTAGGAAGAAATTCTTCACCATGAGGGTGGTGAAACACTGGCACAGGTTGCCCAGAGAAGCTGTGAATGCTGCCTCCCTCAAGGCCAGGGTGGATGGAGCTCTGAGCACCCTGGTCTAGTGGAAGATGTCCCTGCTCATGGCAGGGGGGTTGGAACTAGATTATCTTTGAGGTCCCTTCCAACCTTTACCGTTCTATGATTCTATGATTCTGTGAAGAAAGACCCACACAAGGGCCTTTGTGGAGTTGTCCCTAACCTTTTCGCACCTCCTCTGTCTTCTCAGCTGCACTCGCACAATACACTGACAGCAGCAGCATCCTCTAGCAAAGCATGTGCTGTTGGTCCTGGCGTCTGACAAATTACTAGACCTTAAAGCTGGAATATTTTGCTTATTAACCTCTTATATTTTTTTTCTATATTTCAGTTGTGATCTTATTTAAAGAGCTGTGGTCTACCAAGCTGCTAAAGTCAGAAATTAATATACTATAGGATTAGGGGTGAGAATTGAAGCAATTTTCAGATGTGACAACACTGGTTTCTATTTCAGGCTTTTCTGGAGGAAACAGGTGCAAGATTCAAGTCAGAGCTGAAATAAAGAGACAAAAAGGCAAAGTGGGTAAATCAGAATCTAGTAGCTGCTGGGAGCTGAGATGTAGCATGCAACTAAATGACATTTTTCTGTGTGCCTGCTTGGAGATAACTTTCTTATGCATCATTCAACTGACACCAGATTTCTAAGTCTATTTCTAGGCACGAGTATAAGACTCCGAGTTCATCTTGGTGAAAACCAGCAAAAATAACAAGGGGGATGCACTGATCCATCATGGTGATTCCTGTGTCCCTATCTCATTTCAATGTCTGATCTGTATTCAGCCTGGGTGAGTATGGAAGTCTTGGAGATGTTTTTCGTCCTGTTCATATAAAGGGTATTTCTTCCTTTAACCACTTACTTTTGGTGCTGAATAACAGGCAGAGGCCTCACATGTATGTGCAAGAAGCTGGACATCAGGGCAGTGCATGTAAATTCTGTGTGCTGGTTTGTAGTCTGACTCATACCTCTCTCTGTCATGCTGTGTCTTTGAGGTCCAGCTGCAGAGTACAGCACTGGGTAAGAGAGAAGAATAGTGAGCCAAGCAATACTTGGAGGGTATCCTGAGAGAGCAGGGAGCTACAAATCAGTAGTCAGAGTGCTGCTTACACAGAATCCAAAGAAGAACTGTCTGCTGAGCCTTTTTTGCCCTTGATTCAGGCTAGTGGTTAGGCTGGACCTTGGAGTGACCCAACTCTTTCTCAGTGAATATGAATAGCAGATGCCTCCTGCTGCCTGGAGCTCTGATGGTTTCAGATTATTTATAATCCCATCTCAGTTCCTCATTTGTCTTTTTCCTTTGGTAAACTCATGTTTGCATGGCTATGCTAGTCTGACAGAGACTACCCTTAGTATCCTCATAGACAGGCAGCTCATGTCTCAGATCCTATAAATGAAGGGACAGAAAATAAAAAAAATCATTAAAAAATATAGGTAAGAGTTTCTCCAAAACAACATTGGCTGTTACTTGACTATCTCTTCCTTGAAATAATTGAGAGCTGGGGACATGACCTTGATTTGTGCCCTTAAAAGTCTTTCCTCACTTGTGTTAATATATGGTAAAAGTTGCTTTGCACATAATCAACCTGCCGTAACCAGTAACTGAAAACCATAAGGTTAATACACTTACAATTCAGCAGGATTGAATTATGGAAACATCAGAGTTTCTGACCTAGAGGGACAATACCACCTTTCATTTACCGGAGAAGAATTTCAAGAAATTTTAAAGTGTTTTCACAAGGCTTTTCTTGTCATCTTTCGTCCCCTTTTTCAAAATTCCTTGTTTTCTTTCACGAATGCTCATAAGAAATCTGCTGTTTTTAAAAAAATGAAAATCCAACATTTTTGTACTACCATAGATCATCAAGTGTGTTGTGAAAAAAAAATCATATTCATTCCAGAATAAATTGGTTCTCAAAGTTTTGTGTCATCTCACATTTTCTGATACCTCACGCATATGCCCCCCCTCTCTTTTACTTTGTAAATAGATTGTAGGTGCTTTGGGGCAATAATTTTTTTCTGGAATCAGTTTTTACAGAATTTCGTACAGTGTGCTGTGACTATGGCTCTTGGGAGAAAACCAATGTAAATAATCATGATTTTTTTAAACTACTTAATTTAAAATCAAACTCAAGGGAGAAGACTGATAGACTGTGCCTAAAATATTAATGCAAATACTTGGAGTGTGGTTGTAAAACTGGCACTTGTACACGTGTCATGACGTAAGCGTCTAACCATCCATGTGTGCGTGATGATATCTGATTTGCATAGCTGGCTGGGAAGATGTGGGAATGCAGTTTTTGTAGGACCCAAATCCAAAGTTTCAGCTTACACTCTTTACATTGATAGGTTAACGTGTCTGTCCCAGGGAAGGATTTCCCCATCCCATTTTGTTTTATAACCATAACTGAAAATTAATTATTTAAACAAACCCTCTTCAGCAGTTGACAGAAGTGCCATGCTAGTGTGACTGAGTGGGTTTCTTTTCAAGTGCTCTGTAAGGACAGAGATGGTACTGTGATCAAGCTGCTAGTATAGCACTGAGAATTACTCCAGGAGATTAACGCTATGTCCCTCCACAAAGCGAGGTACAGAAGGCATCTGTGTCTCCTGAAGTCACTGTTACGTGCCAGTTGTTATCAGATACTTAACTATAAATAAGAATATCATATACTTACTACGGATGGGGATAACTGATGGAAATCTACTAGTGTTTACAAAAGGGACAAACCAGACATATTATTCCCTGTTGTTGAAACCTAGCCTTTAGGGCACAGTGACTTTACTTTTGGGCTATCAGGGTTTTCTTTAGAGAAGTGCAAGCCTCACAGGTGCTGAAATGTGCAGCCTTCCTGTACGCTTGCAGACAGCAACTTATCATCTTCAGTCACAGTAATAAGCGGCTGCATAGGACAAACACCAGATACTGGTTTTTACACCTGATTTGAGCTGGATGTCGCCTTAACGGAGTCAGCCAGGCTGGAGCTGCCAGGGCTGGTGCTGCAGGGCCTCCCCGCAAGGAAAGGCAGGAGCACGGCTGGCTGTGCAGCTCCATCTATCCTTCTGCAGCCGATGCTGCAGCTGGAGCAAACTGGCTCAGTGCTTTCATGGATTTGCAGCTTGGTGCAGTAGATAGGCCTCATGCCAATCAGATAAAAAAATCCCCCAAACCTTAACAGCTTTAGAAGGTCAGTTACTCCTTGTTCTAGTGGATGAACTACAAACCCCAGGTTTGATGACTGGTATCCCAAGAGCTGAAGAACTTCATTCAGAATTTAGTTACAGTAGTTTACTTTACGCAGCTTATATCATTATCTCTACCTCTTACCAACATATAGGAACTCCTGTAGGGTTAATTCCTATTCATCTTCCTTGTATAGCCATACTATGTCAGACATTGTTGCTCTGTTTTCTACTAGAATTCTTTTCTACACTTGCTGGAAAAAGTCGCAAATATAATGTAGTGCCTTGAAGTAGACTGAATAACCAAACAATATCACTAACATAAAATAGTAGTGTATGAAGAGAATCTCGTGAAGTGAGAAGTGAAAGCAGGACAGTACTAGTAATCCAGCTTCAACAGAGACATATGCCAAGGAAAGGTGAATTGTGACTTCTGAAATATAAGAGCAAAGATCTCATTAATGAAATTCTTTGAACTTCTAAAATTCCATTCTTAAGACATTCTTAGTGTTTTGCAGTGGTTGTCAGAGGAGCTATTATTATTACACAGAAAACTGTAGCTGTAAGAGTTTCATAGTTTTTATCTAGGGATATCTAAGTGCTTTTCAAATTAAACAAAGCCTCCCAAATAAATATTCCATATCAAGATCATTATTGAAGTATTGTACAGGGAAAGGGAAACATGATGGTATTGTATATCTTGCCTAAGGTGACAAAGGAGGATTGTAGCAAGACAAAAATGAAAGTGATATTTTCTGACTTGCTAACATAATTGTTACCCTCAAATAATTAATCTGTCATGATAGCTGAATGTTGAATATTATGCTTTTACATGTTCAGAAAGAACCCAGATTAGGTGAGCTGCCAAAAACAGCTATGATGTTTGATGTAAAAATTATAAAGGATAATAGTAGATATTCCAATAAAAATATATTCCTTAAACAGAAATATATTTAAATACATATTTTTCATATTGTGTCCTTTTTCTGAGGGACAAAGAGTGATTCAGTCAGTCCTGCACTGCTACTGCCTTATAGTACACAGAAAAAATTATGGGCATTGTATATTCTGCACTTTGTCACTGCCATTCCAACTATGACGAGATTAAACTTTGCCACAGAATATTATAAACCACGTCTAACAATTAAAACTGTACTTGTGGGCTTGTTACTGCTTCAGCCAATAGGGTGATTTTGCCTTTCAAAAAGAGCTAGGAATTCTGCTACTTTTGATTAATAAAGTTGCAAGCACAGCAGCTGCCAAGAATTTAATCCTTGAAGGCTTTTTGCTTCAGAAGAGAACAATAAGAGCAGGTTTTCTTAAAGTATAGGCTTGAATTTAGTTCACTTGAGTTTAAAGATATGGACTAGAGCAATTCAGAGGCTTAAGTGTAAATGTAGCACTGTCTGGGTGGGGAAAGAAAACAACCAGGAGAAGGTAAACTTCATGAGGAGTTCCTTGAATATAAGTTCTACTTATAGGATGGGATCTTAGATCAACAGGTACTCAGGGCATTCGACTGTGAGACTGTGGTGGGCTGATCTTGGCTGGCTGCCAAACACCCAACCAACTGCTCTTTTACTCCCTCTTCTCACCGAGACAGGGGAGAAAATACGATGAAAAAGCTCGTAGGTCAAAGTAAAGTCAGGGAGATCACTTATCCATTACCTTCTTTCGCAAAATAGACTTGACTTGGTGAAAACTAATTTAACTTATTGTAAATTAAAATAGGTTTCAATAGTGAGAAACACAGATCAAATCAAAGTCCAAGAACAAACCTCACACCACCAGTTTTTCCCAGACTCAACTTCACTCTTTGATTCCCAAGTCCTCTACCTCCCCACCCCGAGTGGTGCTGTGGGATGGGAAATGGGGATTGTGCTCAGCCTGTAACAGCTCCTCTCCACCACTCCTTTTTGCTCACTCTTTTCCCCTGCTCCAGAGTGTGTCCTCTCCATGGGCTGCAGTCCTTCGTGATAAAGCTGCTCCAACGTGGGTCCCCCAGGAGCTGCAGTTCCTTCAGGGTATATCTACCTTCTCTGGCATGGGGTCCTCCACAGGCCGCAGTTGTGGATGCCTGCTCCAGCAAGGGGTCCTCTCCATGGGCCTCAGGGAAATATCTCCTCTGGCATCTGGAGCACCTCTTCCCCCGCCTCCCTCTATGATGCTGCTTTTCACACTACTGTTTCTCGCACTTGTTTCATTGCTCACTCCTCTCTACTCTCAGACATTTTTGACCTTCCTGAAACGTGCTTTCCCCAGGGGACCATCATTTTTGGTGAGGGCCTCAGCTGTGCCTTGTGGTGGGTCTGTTGGTCTGTTGGAGCTGGCTGTAACCAGCTGGCACTGGCCGTGCCCACAACAGGGGAGCCCCAGCCTCCCCTCACCCCTGCAACCCCCTGCGAGAAAACATTGCCACTTGCACCCAGTGCAGGGACCCTAAACAGATGCTGGCAATACTAGCTGGATAAATGTGGAAGCAAGGCTTGAAAGCCAGTGAAACCCGAGGTAAGGATGGGGCTTGCGAGGGAAACATCGTCACGAAACAAAACGACGGCTGCGGAGGAAGAACTCTAAGGCAGCAACTGCTGTTTCCAAGCTCAGGAACCAGCACACAGGCCCCCGCTTGACAAGGTTCTTGCCTTGCACTGGGACTGCCCAGCTGGTCTTTCTGTTTGAAGGCGCAGGGAAGAATTAGTCCGGCTGAGGCTGAGTTACTCAGTTGGCTGCCTGATCAGGCTGATGGATGGTCCGCTTCAGAAAACAAGAGGGGAGCCAAGTCCTGGGTGGGCTTCTGTGGAGCTGCCGGGGTTGCAGCACCCTGCGGGAGGGGGCAAGCAGGTGTTCCCTTCCCTTCACCCTCTGGGTCTAGGTCAACTAACATCTCCGCTGCATTGCCTGGCTGGGAGGTTTTCCAGGGCTGGGCTTCATCAGGCATTGCTGCTTTAGATGTTCCACACATGAAATATTCATGAGGACAAAAAGAGAGCTTGAGAAGGACCCTATAGCCTCATTAGGGCATTAATGCAGGCAATGGGAGACAGAACTTCTAGTTCCTTCTCTGATTAATAATTAATACAAAAACAGTACCTAAACATTCCGGGAACATGCACTGACCCTCCCACCCTAGCCGCAAGGTTGTGAAGGGGGTTGGTGTTGGCCTTGCCTTGCCAGCTGCCCGCTCTGTGAGCCTGGTGAAACTTAGCACCTGGAAACACGGGTACATGGCATTGCAGACCTCCAGGGTTCAGTGTCAGTCCTGCAAAGGCCTTGATGATCTTCATTTTTGAAGACCAGAGTTCTGAGCTGGCAAACCTGTGCTTATTTTTCATTCTGGATCTAACCTTAGCTGACTTACACAGGTGCACTGAGCAAGTGCACTGGAAGACAGGATGGACTAATGACTGCTGTGCACAAGCATCCAGACAGGGTTTCTGGAAGGAAGAGCATTTACAGAGTGCATACTTTGGACAAAGACATGTTTATTTATGATACAGAAAGATGATTAGAGCATGTAGGCGTACTATTTTTATATGGTCTTAGTGAAGGATGCTCATTAATGCCATACTTTCTTTTTCTGCCTTAATACTGAAGCCTGCATGTGTAATTCTCAAGATCAAAAGCATTATTTCCCCCCCCCCCATCTGCTAAAAAGCAGAGAACTTTTAGAGATTACATAGAGATTTAGAGAACTTTAAAGATTTCATCTTCTGTTAAAATGGTAAAATAAGACATTATGGTAAAATAGTGGTTTCTGTTTTGAGAAAAAAAACACCAACATTATTTTGAAAATATGCAGCATTTGTTTGCATCCAAGTGTTTTTTCTTTCATTTCTAGAAGGCAGAAGGCCAAAGTCTCAGTTTTGGATATAGACAGTATAATCGATAGACTGGATAGAGCAGAAGGTACACCGGTGTTCTTTGCTGATACAGTTGAACATAAACATGCAGTATTAAAACGTATGTACATGCATTCATTTACATAATCCAATTAATGTCTTTGTTGTCTATGTCTGCATCTTGAAATATGCTGCAGACCACTTGCTAGAGGCACAAATAAAGCAGGCACTGAATTTTTGAAGTAGTTTATTGTTGATCAGTGCAATGACCTTAGCTAGGCAAAAAAATATAGTGCCAGTAATAAGACTTTCAGCTGCTGCTACACCAATTTCATCGTTTGTGACTTCGTGTAGACCTATACAAGTGCAGGTAGCCCTGAACTCTGTATTAGAATCAGAAGATTTTGTTACAAGGGTCCTGAGATTAATGGTTGTAGAAATACCACCTTGCTTTGGTAGAACAATGGAAGTAATTCTGATCCACTTTTATTTTCTGTCTTTGGAACTAGGGAAGTTAGGAATACTTCCAAACTGATATGATATGTCCAAAAAGTGATAGCCAGTCAGTCATGTTTTAAAGTTCATGACTACAAACTTAGAACAAAAATGAATTTCCCTAGACTTTTACAGGGAGACAAGAGGTATTATGATGTATAATGTTTTTCTAAATTCTCTGTGTGTTACTGGATGCAAATAAAAGTGAGATGACTTTATGTTAAAAAGCAGACATAAGACCCTCTGTACTGCCGAGGAAAAAGTTTCAATGTTCTACACAGAAATGAACGTGGAATAAGTAATGATATATTAAAGGTATCTAAAAAAGTCCTTCAATAAGGGATAACATTCCTTGTGACTAGTCAGAACAGGTTTATGGCAAAAAGCAAAATGAGTGAAGCCACATACAATGCTGAAGTGCAAATTTCTTGATCAATATTTCCTTAGGAAAAATCCAGATGTCCTGTTCTTTTCAAACCATATCTACTAAATACACATCAGTTGTTTACAGCTTGTTGGAGTTAAAGGGCACTAACAATTACCAAAAATGGAAGCTTGTCTTCACCTCTTCAGCACTTCAGTTGTCATCTGCTTCACCTTGCAGAAGGAAGGAGGTGATTTGGCCTCTGAATTAAAAAAAAAAATTTCTCTTTCCTTGAGCCTATTTAGATACTGTGAAAAACATGAATTTCCTGGATTAGCAGTCAAGTTTTTCATGGAATGCTTTCTGAATATCCCTATTACGCTCAGGTAAGTTTAACAACAGTTTGGTTATAGCCAGCAATGGCAACAGGACACAAGCCTGAGATGACTGATGAGTTGCCAACCAATGCCAGATTGAATCAGAATGTCCTCCTGACTGGTAAGACCACAGTACTAGTTCGCCTAACTTAGGTCCAAACTCATCATGTCAGCTCTGCATCATGGTGCTGTGCTGATGCCTCACAGCTCTCTGTTGCACTGGATGCTACAGTGTAGCCATGCAGCACCTTTAGACAATGTCACTGAACCTGGGTCTCTAAAGCATTTTGCTAAACCTTCTTGGTTAGGAAAGCTGGCTGAAAAGAAGGGCTTTTGCTGCTCTTTCTGCTGCTCCCAGGCCTAAGCTGAATGTAAGGTACAGAAATTAATCTGAGACCAGAGACTACAACCAGGAAATCCCCCTGCAGATGGGTGTCCTAATCATAGGTTTTCTTTCTTATGCCAGTCCATTTTATGATCTATTAATGTATTTGCATGATGGACACAAACTCAAGTAAATGACTGGTGGGAAATTTTCCTTGAACAAGAGAACGAAAGAAAAACTGTGGAAAGATAGAAAAGATAGCAAAGATCAGCACCCACAATGCAATCTTTTATGAGAGTGACCCATTCTTGTCCATGCATTTATCAAACAATAACTACTGGATATCAGCAAATACAACCTCTCATTAGCAACAAAAGCATTGCTGCACAGCAGTGAGGCAGATCCAGGTTAGTGGGAGTCTTTTTTTAGGGTATTTTGTTCTTTCCAATCATTTATTTCCACACAGTTTTCCTTTTGGCTCCCCAAAGTTCTTTCTTCTCAGCTCCCATAGTCTAGATTCTTTGCATGGAGATTTTGTTTTCTGACGTCAAACAGAAGAATGTTCCGTATCCGAGATAAGCCAGTGTTGCAGTGGAAGACTCTGATCTTGGCTTAAGAAATTAAAATATTTTTCTGAGCAATTAACCAACATTTTTCTTTTTTTTTTTTCCCTTACGTTTCTTATGGAGACATCCCTTTTCTTCCTTGAAGTTGAAATTCTACTTCTCACCAAGTGTGACCGCTAGATGTGTCCTTTGCTCCTACTCTTGCTTTGTATTGTTAACCTATCAAGTGTAACTTTTCTTTCATACATACCAAAAACTGTTGAAAATATTGAAAGAACAAAAGCACTTCTGAAAAAATCTCTTCATGTCCCTTATGTAGGATTTGTTTAAAGTTTTTGACTATCTATAAAGCAATCCATTCAGTGTGTAGGATAGTTAGATGTTTTTACAGACCTCAGCATGCTGCTGCCTAAACATTTTATTATCCCCTGCTGCAGGATAATTTGAGCCCAGGCACTTTTCAATTTATTTTTCATGCAGTAGTTTTTCTTGGGGTTGTGTGACCTTGATGTTCTGCTAAGAGCCTGAGATTTATTCAGCAGCTTTGTTTGATGAGGCAGACTGCTTCTTTCAGTCAATCCCCATACATCTGCAGCTCAAGACATTGCTGCGAGACATCTTTCAATTTAACAGTTTATCTCCCAAAATGGTCCTTCATGTTACACATCTAAGTGCTTCTGCTGTCCTAGTGCAACATCTTGTCTTTGCTTCACATTCACTGCAGCTTGAAGAGCATTACCTCCTTATGGCAGAGTGCATGCACACACCTTGTGGCAGACCAGACACCCCATGGGAGTCCCACGAAGGCTGAAAGGTAGCTTTCATCTTCTGTTATCTTTTGCACAACAGTCTGAGACACGATGTTGAAGTACAGATGTTCCAGATGTTCTTGATAAGAATTTTGCATCCCACTTCTCAGTATTCTCGGTCTTACTCTGCTTTTAGCATGCTTCATGTATTTTCAGTGTTTTATATGGAGTAGTGGCCCGACGGATGCCTATGCTTCAAAGTGCAGCTCTTTGGTGCTGCAAACACCTCAGACCCTTAGGGTGGCCTTGAATCAAAAAGAAAAAAGCTCAGAACCTGAGCTCCAGTGTATGCACTGGATCTGGGAGCTCTAAGCAACTGTGGGAAGAATGTGGTATCAAGAAAACTATACAATACAGTAGAGAGAAGCGAGGGTGAAGTCAGAGACATCATTTCATTTCCTCTCCAGCTGCTGTTTTTCTGATGAATTGATGCATCTTTAAAAGACCATAAGCTCCAATAAAGACAACACTGATCTGTGGATCAAGTATGACCTTAAATTTAGACCTGAGTGCCAGCTACAGGTAGTCTTCTCTTTCAGCCAAAGAACTAAGGGAAAAGAAGAAAGAATCAAGGCAGAAGTCTTCAATTGCTGCTGTTGTTGTAAAGGGTACTGCAAAATATTTGCATGGATTCCTTCTGGCAATTGTAAGTATTCCACCCATCTTCTAAATCCTTACTGTCTTTTTCACAATGTTCAAAGTGTCAGACAAATGTAAAGGAACATACATCAGCTGCAGCAGCATCCAGCAACTGAAACTAATTCCAAGATAACTTTCAGGGGTAAGATTCCTTTTGCTGCCCCTGTAGCCACCTCATGTTGTCCATATGAAAAATCACACAGCTTGTGTTACACTGAGAGGAGGATTCTCTCCCACTGCTTGGAGCTGCTGTTCATTCCTCCTGCTCTGGAATATGCAGCACTGCAACATCTTTCAAAACTGCAGCAGTCTGACTTGTAACACCCTTCCTACCCTGACAACAAGTAACAGGTCTCCCATTCATCCCTGCCCCTACAAAAACTTTTTACATGTTTGGCTGATCATTTCTTCCTGCAGAACAGTTCTAAAGAAAAAATTTTAAACAGGCAAAAGTTTTAGTGCCAGAATGAAAAAACAAAGGGAAAAATGTTTATTAAGATAAGAGTAGTTTATATTCTCATGCAGCTATGCCAGCCAGGAAGAAAGTCCATGAAAACAAAGATATTTATCAGTTTCCTCTGCCCCAGTCCTATTTACATGGAAGAGGTGAAACAGCATTTTGTTCACCAGCACTCAGAGTGGGGAACAGGGAGGATCTGGCTGATGATGTGGAGATAAATGCAGATATTGAAAGAGGCTCATTATAGCATCAGCATCATCTTAATTCTAAGTAAATATATCAGAAAATGATATGCTAGTGATAGTTATGGTTGATAAGGCTGATAAGAAGCTACCTAACATTTGAACTTCTCTCTTTAACTCAGAAGCTGACATAGCTTTTTAACATCACCAGACTTTAGTAAAACTGAGGGGAAACTACTACTTGATACAAGCACTATTATTACACAGAAATATAAGTGAAAATATAAGGCAGCTGCCTTAGTGCCCCAGGAGTTGCCCACTTATTAACTTTGTTTCTAGGAAAAATACCCTAATTCTTACAACTTTGTGATAGTGATCACAATCATGAATCTGGCAGTGTCCGGATTTACTAGTCCATGAATTCTCCAAAGCAATCCAAAAGTCTTGTATAGAGGTTTCCAATGAGAGCGTTGAGTGCGAATACACTTTATTAATTCCACTTATCAACCTTGAAAGGTCTTCTATGCAAATTCTATTGTTTTCCATGGAAGAAATTATAGCATTTATTGTGTTCGAATATTTCTGACCCCACCACGAGCACGAGGCTTGTTGACCCCAAAATAGTTGCCACGACCTGTGGGGTTTCTCACTTCTGCCAACAGTAGAATAACATCTTGGTGTTGGCTATCACATCCATGTGCTCTCATCTGCTCTGCTGTCAAATCAGTGGTGTAAGATCCTCATGCAGTGCTATTAATATTTCACCAAAATACAATATTCACAAAATATCCATAATAATATTTCACAATAATGTTTTGCCTATTCCATCCATTGTTAAAGCATTCTAGGTGAGTTAGTGCTCACTGTGTCATTCAGCACAGCGAGTTTCAAGAAGTGTGTGCTAGTGTGTCTCACCTAGGAACCATAGTCCGTGACAGGCCTCTTCTGTCCCCATTTGTTCATTGAGGCTGCTCTGCTCCTGACTGGGAAGTGTTGCCTCCATTTACTGGGCCTCAGATTGCCATTTAAAGCAAGACACTGCCAGTGTGTCCTGACAGCAGTTTATGCAGTCATGAAAAAGAAATTCTGCTTTCATAAAGAGCAGTAGCTCTTGGCCAGAGTCAGGGCAAGGAAATGCACATGAGCTGACCTACTGTCATGAAATTGGTTTTGCAAGGCCAGTAATCCACAATAGAACTTTGCCCACAAGTCTGGCAGAAGGGAAGCATGGAGTGATGTGGTGAGTTGTGGCACTGTGGAGGGCATCCGGCCAGCAACTGTTTGTCAGAGAAGACCCGGAGCAGCTGGGGACTGTCACAGGCAATGTACAGTGGCAGAGCAGAGCACCACACAGCTACTTCCCTAATGGTTAGGATAACCTCTAGGTGTGGGAAACCGTATAACTTGAAACAGAACAGCACTGCCTTGTGACCTTGAAGGATCAGCGCATCCTGTGCCTCCCTTCTCTGTTCTCATGAGATAAGCTGTTTTCACACATCCAGCTGCAAAAGATCCTGGAAAACAGCAACCGTCAACTAGCATTTGCAAAGCCACAAATCCAAAGCTGATTAGCTCTAGTAACTGTTGTATTAGTACATAAGGTATTCACTTGAGCAATAAAATGATTCTGATAGAGCACAAGATTGGGGTCCGTGAAGTCATTCACCACATCTAGGCAAAGCCTAAGACTTAAGAATAAAACAACACGTTGAAGGTGATCTTGGCTTAGAGCTTTGGCTTGGAGGCTAAACTCCCTATGTCTATGAAAGGGCTTTAGGAAATGACATCCTGGGCTCATCTTTGCTGCATTTCTGCTTTGCATCTGCACAAGGTCCCTGATCTGTCCCTATGGGTAACACTATTACTAATATCTACAACCCTGGCCGGTCTTGGATGTTGCTGAGAGTGGAAACCCATATGGAGGAAAAAAGCGTGATCTCCATGAAAAGCACAGGCAAATATCAGTGATCTCTGTGCATTGCCAACGTAGTCTACTCTGTTGAGGAAATTGTGCATTATGTGTATTACCATTGCTAGGGTTAAAGCCTGGGCAAATCTGGTGATTTCATCTGTATTGGACTGGGGCTACAGATACCAGATTTTGTGGTTTGTCTTAAGTTAAAAAGCAACAAGCTGTTTGCTGCACACACAGACATTAAAACCAGCCTTTAGTAGAGAATAAAGAGGAAGGGATACATCCTGCTGTGAGCTATGGTTCTAAGAGCTTGACTTCCATACAGGAAAACTGAGTGAAATTACCTGGCCAGTGATATGCAGAAGGACTTGGTGGCCTTTAAATCAGTTGACCTGTGGGTAAGGCCTCAATCTGAGTAAGTCTCAGGTTAAGGAAAACAAGGTACAGTGACAAAAAATGGTGTCTTTTTAGTACAGTGGGCTGCAGAACCACCACCAGCATCATGTCCAGCTTTGTTGTTCAAGGTTTGCACCTGGTTTATTCAGTATAAGACTGTAGTTCTAACCTATCTTTAAGATACATGAAAAATATCAACAGGGAAGTATAAGTCTTGAATTTATAAGATGCCATTTTGACTTCTTTTCAAGGACAGCTACACAGAGGAGATATAAGTTCGAAGAAACAGTGAGCTTTTTTGCATTGCTCAGCTGACCTTTAGTGATTCTGACTGCAGAAAGCGTGCCTCCAGTTTGACTCTTTCTTTTCCCCTCAGATACAGTCTCAGTTTGTTATTAAGGAATGTTATTAAAGCAACCCTAGAGAAAGCATGCTGGTTTTTCCCCCTGTTATAGTGGGAAGCGAAATTAAGGGATAGGCTGCAATGAATTTTGCCAACATGTTCAGCTCAAGTCACATGTCAGAGAACAAATTAACTAAAAAGAAAAGCTAAACCTTCACCTGTTCTGCATTCATGACCTATGCATTTGAATTGGATACTTCTGTTTTTGCATAGAGAGAGAGACCTTTTGTCATCCCAAAATGTACAGATGTTTCTTCCTCTGGGCTTCCAGTCAGTTGAAAATAACTGTAATCTGCTAATATCTCTTGCTATGAAGAATGTAGGAAGGAAGGATATGCTTAATGTAATCAGACCTATCGTTCAAAAAGATGGGGGGTTTTGTACTGTCATGGGCAAAATACCCTCAGTTTTCTCCACTCTAATTGGGCATGGATGAGGGGTTATTAACAAAACAGTTGTTGAAAAGCTAACACTCACAGATCCTTCATGTGAAAGTGAAAGAAAGTTATGAAAGCAGGTCCAGTTTCAAATTTCGAGCACGGTTATTTTCTTTGGAAATATATTTGTACTGCTTTCTCTTTGTTAAAATCTAAAAATGAAAGGTTTCTAAATGGCTACAAAACCCACAGAAGCTGAAGAAAACATGTATTGTGACTGTGTGTCCTGGTTTCAGCTAGGATAGGGTTAATTTTCCCCCCAGTAGGTGCTGTGTTTTGGATTTAATACGAAGAGAATGCTGATAACACTGACATTTTCAGTTGTTGCTAAGAAATCAAGGACTTCCAGTTTCTCATGTTCAGCTCATGCGCAGGGACGCAGGAGCTTTGAGGGAGCACAGCCAGGCAGACAGCCCGAGCTGCCCAAGGGAAATATTCCATACCATATCTGGCATGCTCAGTCTATAAATGGGGGTTGGCTGGGGGGCAGGTATACTTCTTTTTTCTCTTCTCTTCTCACTGAGTTTGAATCCTGTCTTGTCTGCGAGTTTGAACTTTTCCATGAGTTTGGTTTTCTTCAGGAGTTCTGGAAACTAGAGAAATCCAGCAGTTCCAGGTTCTGCAATTGCTGCTCAGGGACTGGCTGTGAATCAGTCATCAGGTGATGAAGAAAATTATATTGTGTATACGTTTTTTTACATATTCATCATTATCATCATCATTATTATTATTAGCATTGTTAGTATTAGTATTTCCTTTGTTGCCTTATTAAACTTCTTTATGTTAACCCACGAGTTTCCTCTTTGTCCCCATCCTGCTGGGGGGGAAGGAGAGGGGTGAGCGATTGGCCGCCTAGTGCTTAGCTGCCAGCTGCCAGGTTAAACCACAACATTGTGAACGTCTGCTTCTTTTGACATGAGTGTCAGGAAGTGGTTAGAGATCAGTCATAGCTGTGACAACCAAGACCTCAGTCAGAGTTTTGTTTGCCTTCTGTGTGCACAAACACTGATGTATATTATTAGCAGGGTATAAATCCAAAGGGACACCTCCTGCCCTATGCTGAAGTTTTATGAGTCTGTCCCACATTTCCTGGGCCAGAATTCGTGCCCACTTTCCTTGAGGTGAGTTATATTCACCATAGCCCTCTTAAATGCTCAGCTGGTATGGTTGAGCTGTGGATTATTAAGCAGTGAAGTGACAAAGGTGCAGTGAGTGCTGTGCATGGGAAAATACAATGACACAGGGTCCATGAATTTGCACTGCCACCATATATTTGGTACAGCTACTGAAACCTCTCAGTGCCTTAGTACCTATAGGACACCCTGCCCCAAAACCTGCCCCGGTTTCTTAGATCCTTGGACCAAACCAGGCTTTAGATATCTAAATCAGGATGCAGGAAGAGTGAACCTTTGAATACAAAGGTCTTTGTATTCAAATTTCCAATCTGAAATCTGTTCCCTTGTTACTGCGGAACTCTGGAGGCACCTAAACTTTGTAATGGTTACAACTGTCGTATTTAAAGTTCCCCAGAAGCTATTGCTTATTAGCGCGCATGGAAGCATCTCATTCCTGGTAACACTCAGCAGCTGTGTTCCTTGACCCCTAAGCTCAGACGCTCCTTAACCACTATCTCTGCCTATGCTGAGGACCTAGAAGAACATCACTGAACAGTTAGGTCCATTAAAAATACAGTGGCTGAAACCAGTTTCTTTACTACTATGGACAAAGAAAAACCCAACAGATCCACAATTAATGATCTTGTCCAGAATATAGAGTCCGTATTTCCATTTCCACTGAAGGCACCAGCTCAGGATCTGTTCATGCTACTCCTGATATTAGTAACCCCATTTTTTTTTCCAGTTTGTGTCCCTCTCACACAGCTTTTCTTAAATGGCTAAAGAATAGGGAGCAGAAACCAAAAGAGAAATGGATCAAAATTTCTGTGAATGAAAGAGTCAGTTTGTCAGCTTCTGATCATGAACAAGGCTAAGTGGTAAAACCTGGTAAGCTTCAGTTACAATGTTCCTTTTGGCTGCTGTCACAGTAACACTGGTGACATCTGAACTACCATATTGTGTTCATAGCTCCGACTGGAGCTAAAATTGACAGTCCACTTTTTTCCAAGGTTTCTTAAACTCTTTGGAAATTGAGTAGTCCTTTCAATCAAGCTGTTTGGAACATCTAATGTACAAAAAAACATCAGGGAAGCATGATCAAGGGTGCATATGCAAAGTGAGACTTTTCAGAAGCACTAAAGGAAACTAAGGCTAAATTAATGAGCCTACTTCTACAAGTGCCTGCTTCAAGAGTCTGGTTTAGACAGCTAACCTGGACTATAATTTTAGACAGCTAAATTTACATGAGATGATTCTTACTGTCTGAAAGTCTCTGTAACATTCTTATTTTTTTCATGATTCAGCACAACACCGCCGTTTTACTTTCCTCTTCTAAAATTGGTCTTCCCTTCTCAAAGTCAAATCAGTTAGACTGAATTCATGTTCTGTATCAGTCACCCAAAACAGAAAAACAGTTCCAACTACAATTTTCTAAGCTGCTTCCAGTAATTTATATTTCATGCAAATCCTCCTTCCAAACTCTTTCTAGTAATGCAGCTCTCTAATTTCATTCAGTATGTTTATTGTAATTTGTGGCATTTGTAGTTTCTCATATTCATAATAGAAATTTGGTTTTAATCATCACACAACCTGATCTGATTATATTTAACAAAGATTTAAAAAATGTGTGCAAATAATCTTCAAAGCAACCGTTTTTTTTAAATTTAAATATCTGTCTGCATTATGGGGAGATGGAATCAAGACTGTGGACTTTAAGAAAACTTCAGTTAGTGAAACTGTAGTAAAGAATAAATCATCTAATATGATATGAAAACTCAGGGTTTTCTAAAGATATTTTTGTGCTGCCTGGCATCTGCCTTTAGTTTAGTCAATCAAGCGAGTACATTTACTTTTGATGTATTTGATAATAAGTTTAATGAGGTAGACATAAAACAAGAGAGGTGGAATTAGCTTCCTAGAAGGGATAATGGAGAAATGGTGTAAAAAATAAATAGTATGTTCAAAAAATTAAAATTATTCTCACATAGAGACTAGTTATTTCACCCACTTAAGGCTTTTTTTTTTTTAAGAGAGAACGCATCTAGACTCTGCTTCTTGTTCCAAAGTAAATGAATTTGGAGGTTGATTCTCTAAACCCTGTCCAAAGTCTCCTGACATGGGAAGAAAACCTCCCCCTTGAGCACCATGGAATTTTTATCAGGCCTCAGGTGTCAGTGAGACTTTTCTTAGTGTTAGAAAAAGATCGCATTATTTGGTATTAGTAGCAAACTCGGCTCCAGGGAAGCCAGGTCTACAGTACCTGCTGGTAAGTTTGAGGTCAAACCTGGGATACAGCAGCAGAGCAGCGGGAACAAAGCTCCTCCCTGTCAGTTCTGTTAGGTTCTTAATGCTATCTGAATATTTCCTCTCACACACCTACTGCAAACGGTTTCTCATAATGGGGGGAATAGAGGAAAAAACATGTTGCATAATATTACCACAAAGTTTGAGAGGGCTGAAAGTTTCTTGTGTCCACCCCTCTGTGTCTACCTACCTAAAAACCTCATTCACAGTGGCATAGAACAAGAAATTCAATAATGAAACTCAAGTTATAGCGTTTTTAAAGGATGGTATAGAAAATTTAATCAAATGGAAAGGCTTGAATGAGTAGTTTAAATCTTCCCATTTCAGTGTCTGCTTCCTGATTTTATGTCAATGTGGTGAACTTTACTAGTGCAGTGTGTATTTATAATCCGTCAATAAGGAACCCAAACTGCTACCACCAATGTCTGTCTTACCCAGGGAAGTACAGAATGAATTGGGGTAGGTTCAGATAAAGCTCCAAACTGAGCACAGGGAAAAGAGCTGCTTAGCCACATGGCTGAAGAAACATCACCATGGTACAGAAGAGCAAAGGACAGAGTAACTAGAAAAGATTCTGATCCCATCCTCTTTCTTCCCCACAGAAAACACATGCTCACATGTGCAAGGGAAGGTTAGACTGGAAAAAGACTTTAATAAAAAATTGCCAGATATTTCTGGCAGGGGCAATAGGTTGCAAACTAGATGCTCACACGTTGTTTGTTGACATAAGAATGTTTCATATCAGTGATGCTATATCTGGTAAGAAATAGAAGTTGCATCGTACCGTGACCACATATGTGAAACAGAGACCAAATTCCCAAACCTGGACCCAGGCATAAACATCTTTGCCTCCAAGAGCCTAGGCAGAGTGTCACGAATACCGTGAAATTCCCCGGTCCCTGGTCAGGCCCCTCCCACCCTCTTTGACTTCCTAAATTTTTTTCCACTTTTCCCGCAAAAAATCTCTTCTTATTTTAATACCATAGCTAAGCAGAATAAAGTAAAGGTATTTCATAGGTTTCAGTGCTGAAAAGAATGGACAAAATGCCAATTGCATCAGAAATGTTCTCTTCAATGGAGTAACTTTAAACAGAAAAAATTATAGACACCAAACGTTCAATCTGTGAAGTCCTCATAGCTCAAGTGTCTACTTTTGACTCTTATCCTCAGAAAGACACAGCAAGCATCACAGTTAAAGCAGGGCCAAGCTTAATGTTAAGGATCAATTGGTTGTTTACAGAGAAACTGTTGCTGCAAACAAACTGTATAATGTGAGACTGAAGAAGACCAACATGTTCAGTTTACCAAAGCAAAGGCAAACAGGTGACTCGGCCATTGTGTGGGACAGGTACTTATACATGGAAGAGGTTTGTCAGTCAGGACACTCTCAGTCTTGATGACAAAATCATAACAAAAATTCAGTGGCAAATGTGGATTTGGACAAGTTTACCTTTGAAATAAAAGGAAAATTCCTGGCGGGTCTTTGAGGAGCAATTAGGCAAGTGGAACAATATATATAGAAAGATAATGAACTCATTGTAAGTCAAAGACTTTAAAACAAAAGTGTCAAATGTCTTCTCTGAGAAAAGTACATAAGCATAGGCTGGATTTTTGCAGCTCCTAGGAGATATTACTTGTCTGTGTATCATTTGCATAGGAGGTAAGGGAAGACAGTGGCGTGGGGAAGAGCTAGGTCATGATGTTTTCTTCTCGCCATGAGACATCTGAGACTCTGAACTGCCCAGATCATTCTCTACCGGCTTTAGGGGAGCAGAATTGCCTACATGGCCTCCAGCATCCTCAGAGTACTTGCAGTGGGAGTTTAAGACAATGTCTGTTGTCCAGTCCAAACACCAGCCTTGTCCTTATTCTTAAGTCATGCTGTTTTCTCATTGTCTCACTGTTCCCTTGGATTTTGTTTTCTTTGCTTCATAACAGCTTGATTTCAATAGAACAACTTTTGCCAATATTCACTAATGGAAAAGGGAGAGGGGGGGAAAGGTTGATTTCAGCTCCTCTTATTTACATCATGTGTAACCTTCCTGAGTTTTGAGACTAAACTGATGACATATAGTTCTGAAATCTAACAGGTACTGAATAGTCCAATTTAACACATCTACCATTAAGTACCTGAACAGTTTAGCCAATGCCAGTAAGACTAATTATTAGTTTATTATTGCAAGCTTAAGTGTTTTCCATGCTACAGGCCTCAGTACTCAGCACAGAGAAGGAAGAAATCCTCTGTGTGTTTTTCTATCATTAAAAAGTTCATCGATTTGCAGAAAAATATTAGGGGGAAACCAAATTTTTACTGTAGCCTACAGCTCCTTTCAAATCTATTTTCTTCAAAGCCTCAAGTAATACTTGTGGAATATCAGAGGATTCACATTAAATGAACGTTTAATTCACTACAGGCTGAAAACATCTTCTCAAACTGAAGAAAATACATTTCATTTAGGAAATTTGCTTTTATCCATTCATTGAAAACGTTGAAGATAACAAGGCATGTGTATAAAGGAGAATGTACAACATTACTGGGACCATCGGGGATACTCAGACATTTACTTTGCATCTCAGCAATTCATTTTCCCAGACTGTTAATAGAATCAGGAGCTCTCTTTTCTGGAGAGTGTGAGAAGTATGCCACACATCTCAACACTACTTCATGTTTGCTTTTATAGGTCTCTTAATTGAAAGAAAATGTTCTTTCAGTAATGTTTACATTGGAACAGGGAGGATAAGTCTTGCAAATATGAGGGCTGAAAGTAAAGGCTGGCCAGGACACTGAGGATTACTGCTCCTTGGATTTGTTGTTACCTGACATAAACTTATTTTGTGGCCTTGAATAGATCTCCTAGACCCACAATTAATTTGCCAGTTAACATAAGAGTGCTTACTGTGTGGCAATATTAACACCTAAGTTTATTTAATGCTAAATTATGATGATACCATTATTTGCATAATAAATGTATAAAGATATGCTGAATGATCTTCCAGTGTGATTTTAATACTATAAAATATGTTTGTTTGATTGTATCCAGTACAAATTCCCAAATGACAGGAGAATGTGTTTCTTCTGAAAGCTCAAAAATAGAATATCAGAAACAATATCAAGGGAAAACATTACAGCCCACACTTTAAATTTACCAACCTTAACATAGAATATTAATATTTTCCTGAGGGTGTTCCGACTTATGTCTGTCTTCTCTTTTTCCATATTTTTGTGTGAGAGAGGATGTGTAAACTGTCACAGGAGGGTTTTGGGGAGTTGAAGTAAGTAATCCAGATGATCATGTCAAATCTTCCACCTATCCACTACAGCAAGGCCGGAAGGATCAAAGGGAAGTATTTACAGGTGCTACAGTATTTATTTCCTGTCACAAAAAGCAGACCACCTCAAGTAAATTCTCTATTGCAGAAAATCTCTGTAATCCGCATAGAACTGTGTGTGTACTTTAATAAATCATTTGGATTAACTGTTATCACATTTCTACTGCTCTGTTCTAACAGCAAATATCTGCAACTTGAGTTACGACTTTGACTCTAGCTATCTCTTGTTCTACAGTACCAAGGGGTGTATTCTCCTATAAACTGACATCTGTACTTTAACGACTCTGCGATGAAGCCTTTTGTTTCATTTTGGTTGTGCACACTGAAATCCAGTGCTCTATCTTGGAGGTGCTAAGTCATGAATTTTCATAATGAGACCGGTCAGGCACCTTCTATTTCAGTGCTGGGACAAAGCATCACAAATACTTGTAAAATATTTCACATGAAAGGTGTGAACCAGGTAGTAGAAAACAGGCAGTAAATACATGTCCTTAGTTACCTTTGTAGGCTATTACAAGAGTTTCTTGTAATCAGATTGCATTTGCCTTTTTGACAGGTGATATTCCAGACCTCCGTGCAAAGACACTCGTGAGAATCCTGTGCCATCCTTTCCATCTCATTAGGAGCAGGAGGAAGAACTGAAAGCTACCTCCAGTGCTGGGCACCAGCTCTTCTGCAGGTAAGCCCATGCTGCATCGTGGGTCATACAATGGGTTATAATGAGTTATACTAAAAGATTTGCCTGTGAATCTAAGAAGAGTCCTCCTGGAGTAGGTCCCACAGGTGCTGTAATAGTTAAATACTGTAGATGAGTGGCTCTTTTGACATTGTTATCCCCTGATGATGCTTTATCTGGTAAGGTGAATCCAACCTGCTGATGTATTTTTAGGAGAAGAGTAGAGTCACATTTTACACTCACACCTTTTTTGAATCCTATGGTTGCTACTAGTGTTCTGAAGATTTCACAGCTGTTTCCAGCATGTGTCTGTGTGATATCAGCTGCTCCAAAGAAGCCTGCTTCTTCTTTCATGAGTTCAGTGCGGACAGCAAGGATTGCTACTGCAAGGCTTCCATTTTTTGTGCCAGCACAAATCCATTGTGCTCCTATCCAGTATGCACTGCCAGCCTGAGCCACTTGCTCACAGAAGTAGGAAGAGTAAGGTAACAGGTAACTGGAGCTGCTTGTCCTAAGGTATTTATTATGAGAAATTAAAGAGGGCCCAGTGCATTAATACACATCTCTGAAATCAAAGAATCACAATCTCTACTTCTGGAAAATGCTGGCTATGTAACTCCACACCGAACCAAAACTAGCCATGGCAAAGGTTTCAGGTCTGACTTGTATTCACCACCTCTATTTCTACAACAGACAGGGTCGAGGGACTGAAATAATTTCCTTAAATGCAATTGTATCTAGAATGTGGGTTTATTAAGTTAGAACAGCGCTTTCTTAAAAGAAAAGAATAAGCTATGTCATAAGAATATGTTTGTGTGCGCATACAGAGTGCATCTGCTCCTGATACTTCTGACAGCTACAGTTTTCACCTGACCTAAAATGCCATGTTGCCTGGTGGCTTCTCAACAAGTTTAAGAACTGAGGAGAACTATTCCCCAAACTAATGCTTACCTATTCCCAAAACTAATGTTTACCTCTAGCCTGACCTTTTTGCCTTCATGACATCGTACATAATATGGTGGTAATGATTCCAAGCACTCCAGCAAAGTCATATATATCACTGAAAAAAACATATCTGTATGCACTCAAGGCTGGTTTTTCTGTTTGTTCTACTTCTTGGTCGTTGCTGTTCATACATCTCCCGTATTGTCCTGTCCCTTCCTGACGTTTCCTTAATGGCCTTCTGTGAAGTCACCTTCCTTATTAGTCCACCGGCCATTTACAATGTATCTGTAGGGCATTGAGCTGTGGACAACAATGTAAATTATCCTATACTGTATAATATCTTGCATCCTAGGCAGAAATCTCCACCACACTACACCTCTCTGTGGTGCTTTGTTTTATAGATGTACCTAAGCTTTACAAACACTAACTGAATGTTTGTATCATTGTTGTCATGGTGAAACAACTGCATTTTCCAGGCATCTGGCATGTCAACAAGATAACCCAAGGAAGAATGTCATCAAAAGTATCTAGAGAACCACGGCTATGGAAAGATATTGGTAGGGTCAGAAACAGTAATCCAGAGGAACCACCTCCCTCTCCCTCTCCATCCACTTCTGCTGCTGTTCCCAAGAGGGTTGCTCAGAAGAAAAGAGGAATGTCTGTTTGGTAAGAGGGCGTTATTACCTGCAGCACTGTTTACAGAAAACAGGCTAGCTACTCTACGCAGACTGAACCAGCACGGCACAAAGCCTGCTCAAAACACTTAACTGCAGCATTCAACTTGTTAATGATTCAGGCTTCCAGTGAAGACAGAGCAGGAGGGTCACCCATTAAAACCACATTAGTTAAAAAGTATGTATGTTAAGGTCACGGCTGGAAGAACATGACATTTTTTCATACATCTCAAGAAAGTATAGAAATACAATACGCCCTCTGTAGAACACTCACTTTTTAGATGCAAAGTAGGCTGCGACCATGAATAGTTATGAATTATACTTAGTTCATGCTGATGCTGTGCTCTCCAAAGGCTTTTTCTTTTCCTGCCATGTGGGGATGCCCTAGAAATTCAACCAAAGAAAAAAAGTGGGCAGGAACAAAAGGTCTTAGCCAGCTGCCAGATTTGTTCAGAACGGTACAATGAGTGTGGTCCTAGCAAGGAGGAAATTGCTGCTGCGCAGTTGGAGGCAGCCCTTTCATTCAGTGTCAGAACAAGGCTTTCTAGCACGGTTTCTACATGCGTAGCAACTCAAAAAATGTAAAAATCCCAGTATTCAGCCAGACCACAGTCTATCTAGCTAAGTACCCTGCCAATAGTAAAACCTTTGGAAAGATTATTGGAATGGGACCAGAAGACATCAATGCTTCCCGAGACTATTCTCTCAAATGGGAACATGTTACAGCACTAGGAGTGCTATTTTGTGTTGGGCTGGGGAGCAAGCTTGAGCACTGGACAGTTCAGTGTCCATGATGCTTAGCTGTGGGCATGTTCTGAGGCATGTTTTTAGCTCAAGCTAACTCTGTCCTGACATAATGTTCAGGAACTTTGCAGGGACTATTTTGTGCCCAGGACTGTTGCCACTGGCAGAAAGACCAAGACTGCATCAGGTCCAACTCCAGTTTTCGGCATCTTTTCCTCTACCATTAGTCCAGCAGAAAGAGCTGCCTTTGTACTGCACTGCAAGATATTCATTAAACCCCCTCAGTTTCATGCAGTAAAAACAACACGAGGAGGTCTGCAACTCTATTTGCGCACTATTCATTTACAGCTACACCCATCCCCCGACACAAAATTTATTATAATATTTTGGAACCACAGAAAGCACCAAAGAAAGTTGGGATCAAGTACTGTGCAGCTCGGACAAAGCTGACTGGAGCTGACTGGCCTCAATACTCTAGCCCTGTTTTATTTAGCAGTATGGGAATATCTTTTCATTTAAAAGTTCTCAGTATTTCATCTGCAGTGATTTGTCCGCTCCCTTTTTGAATCCATGTAAGCTTTTACCATCTATGACCATGCCAGAACAAGAAGTTCAAAGCTTTGATCCAGAAAGAACAACTTCACCTCCCTTTGTCTAATACATACGATTTTGGGCTGTATGTCTGGTCAGGTGCCTTTTGTGACCTTGCAAAGCAAAAAGTCCAATCAAATCCATAGAGATGGGATACCTGCAGTGACCTCATGCTACTAGGCAGAAGATTAAGAAGGGCTGGAGTATCCAGAACGTCCAGCTGCAGAGCTCTCTGAGCTCTGATTGACTACTGCCTCTTGAACACTCACACACATGCTGGTGAGGACACAGATGGCCAAGACACTGTGTGTTGTGTCCTAGTGTCTACCCAGTTCTGTCACGGTTCTGACATAGTTAAGGAGTTCTTTAGCAGATCATTTACAAAGGCTTTGCATCTTACCTTTAGGAAGTTAAAGATATATTGGGTATTCGGTTAATATCTAATGAATTAATTAATACATTCAAAGTATATATATACACTCCTGTGCAACCTGTTCTAGCTGAACCTGCTTTAACAGGAGGGTTGGACTACAGGATCTCCAGAGGTCCCTTCCAACCCCTACCATTCTGTGATTCTGTGATATATAAACATTTGCTCTTGCTGGGAAACCTGAAAATAGTTTTTTACTGCAAGGGTGACCGAGCACTAGAACAGGTTGCCCAGAGAAGTTGTGGAATCTCCATCCTTGGAGATATTTGAAAGCCATCTGGACACGGTCCTGGGCAACTTGCTCTAGGTGACCCTCCCTGAGCAGGGGAATTGGGTAAGATGACCTTCAGAGGTCCCTTCCAGCCTCCACCTTTCTGGAATTCTGGGATTCTGGGATTCATAGAATCATAGAACCATAGAATGGTAAGGGTTGGAAGGGACCTTAAAGATCATTTGGTTCCAATCCCCCTGCCATGAGCAGGGACATCTTCCACTAGACCAGGTTGCTCAGAGCTCCATCCAGCCTGGCCTTGAACACTTCCAGGGAGGGGGCATCTACAACTTCTCTGGGCAACCTGTTCCGATGTCTCACCACCCTCACGGTGAAGAATTTCTTCCTTATATCTAATCTAAATCTGCCCTCTTTTAGTTTACAGCCATTCACCCTTGTTCTATCACTACACACCCTTGTGAAAAGTCCCTCTCCATCCTTCCTGTAGGCCCTTTCAGGTACTGGAAGGCTGCTATAAGGTCACCCCAGAGCCTTCTCTTCTCAAGGCTGAACAGCCCCAACTCCCTTAGCCTGTCCTTGTAGGAGAGGTACTCCAGCCCTGTGATCATCTTCGTGGCCCTCCTCTGGACCCGTTCCAACACATCCATGTCCTTCTTATGTTGGGGGCTCCAGAGCTGGATGCAGGACTCCAGGTGGGGTCTCACAAGAGCGGAGTAAAGGGACAGAATCACCTCCCTCGACCTGCTGGTCACACTTCTCTTGATGCAGCCCAGGATACGGCTGGTTTTCTGGCCTGCAAGTGCACATTGCCGGCTCACATTGAGCTCCTCATCCACCAGTACCCCCAAGTCCTTCTCCTCGGGGCTGCTCTCGAGTCACTCTCCACCCAGCCTGTACTTGTGTTCGGGATTGCCCTGACCCACATGAAGGACCTTGCAGTTGGTCTTGTCGAACTTCATGTGTTTCACACAGGCCCACCTCTCCAGCCTGTCAAGGTCCCTCTGAATGGCATCCCTTCCCTCTAGCATGTCAACCACATCACACAGCTTGGTGTCGTCGGCAAACTTGCTGAGGGTGCACTCAGTCCCCCTGTCCACGTTGCCGACAAAGATATTGAACAGCACCGGCCCCAGTACCGACACTCCTTTAAAAGGCTAAAGAAACTTCCATGATGCCAAAAAAAATATGAACAAAGAGTCATTACAAACCTGGTTGATCTACTGAATCCCTCAGATTAAGGAGAAAACAAGTGCTAATTACAGTGAAGTAACAGCACCTTCGTCTCTTAAATTGGCCTAGGAAAGTCTTATTGAGGAGAAGCTGGTGGAGTTTTGCAAAAGTGATTTAGGTTATGAAGTAAACTGCCAAGCTCAAAAGTGGAATCTCAGCCTGCCTCTATCAGTTGCAGTTGCACAGAACACAACACAAAGCAACAGTCCTGCTACACCAGAGAGATTAGAAGGTCTCACTGGAGGGTTGACATTGCTATGAAATAGTCCTATTTATACAAGAACATGGTTAACAAGAAAGAGTATATGTGCCAAAAAAGGAAGGAAAACGGTTTGATCCTTCAGTCTCCTCTCCCCCAGAAAACCAAATTGAGACACTTGTCTTCAGTCAAATGCATGCAGTATGACAACTCTCTGTTCATGCAGCAAAGTATCTTATTTACAGTGTTGTTCCTTTAGATCACAGTACTCCTAAAAATCTACATTCTGAGATAAATTCATTACTGAACATAAGATCCCTTAGATTTCCCTGTACGTTGTAACCTATTTACACATAACAGTATAAATTCATTAAGATGTATAGCACCAGCTTTTCCAGCTGACAATGCTGTAGAGGGAGCACAAAGGATGGTTACTGCCCTGCCAGAAACACCCACGTCATTCCACAGTGCACCTCCTGCAGCCTGGGATGTCACTCTGGGTTAATGTCTGTGATGCTGCGGTCAGGATCTTGCTCTCAGGTTTGGCTTCTCTACACTTACAAGCTCTCAATCAGCAAATGCATAAAAATATTATGAGATTAATGAAATCACAAGAACTACAATGCCTTGGATACCATTTGCAACTAATTTTGACAACCTCATATACTAGTATAACAATAGTTGCTATAGAAACCTGAAGTCATGTCAAAGAGTTGGATGTGTTAATTTGCATGCAGTGTGAGTAGCTCATTCACCAGCTTCTATTGCTATGGAAACATCACTGTCATTTTACGCTGATGACAAAGGGCTGAGTTATGGTTTTAATTTTTTCTTCCTTCCAGCATCTAGGGTTTATTTAACTACATTTAATAAATGAATACAAGTCCTAGTCTCAAGCAGACGAAGGATTTCTTACCTGAATTCAGTATTTCCATTGCAGCAATGATGGAAATTCCACGCACTCGTCTATTCCATACTCTGTGCTTTGGAATCTGAACACAGATTTGAACTCTATATGTTAATGTACTGATAAAGACATAGGCTCACAAACACACAATGAACTATATTAGAAAAGCAGAATGTGCTGCAGTCCAGTCTTCAGGACACTTGTCCTCATAATATTTTTCACATCCAGTCTGTCCCAATCTGCTCTTCAGCAGTGTGGAGCCAGTCCATATCACCTGGCTTGGGCAGTCTCAGTTTCACCTGACTTGTCTGCCTCCCTCGTAAACCTTTCGTTACATCTGTTTATGAGACCCATATTTCCCATATGCTTCAGATCCAGGCCCACTTTTCTTCTCTGTGCTCCCTGTCCAACCACAGCTGTTCCATGGATCTCTTGTAGCTTCATGACAATAGGCATTTCCTTCTCCCTGTGTCATCTGCATCCTTCTCCCATATCTGCCTCCTGTATTGTGTTCATACGAGTCTAGGGCCTTCCGCCTTCTTCTCATTGCCTGCACCCAATAACAAGCTCAGAGTAAACACTAGCAATATAGTGTCCCTGTTTCTGATTCTGGTTCCTGGATTGGTATTGTTTACTGCCCGTGGTATCCCACAGCTACAGTCTGGGGGATTGTCTCAGACAGTTCTGGGCAGGAGTAATGTCTAGGACCTATTCACCATAACAGCACAAGACACATTTTTGGTGCAAATGCTGCAGTTATGACAGATTTTAAATAGAAAACACCATAAATTTTCAAAATTTCCAGAATTTTCTAACATAGAGAAGGCAATAACTTTTGTCTGTCTTTGTTCTCTGAGAGAAATGTTGCGCATACTGCTGTACTGATTCATGTCTTTGGGAGTGAAAATTGCAGATCAAGTGGACAAAATTTAATATAGCTACAACATTAAAAATTGTGTACTCTGGCAACAAGTGCCAGGTAACCCTAATCACTGCTGAATCATCAGCTACAGATCATACATATGAAAATGGACATGTCTAATTTGGAAGAAGTTAGGTGTGTAGTGTTTTGTCATTAAGGTTTAGTCTCTGATGTTGGTTGTGCAGGGATAAGCTATACTAAGAACATCAGTCCCATCAGTGTTCCAGTGCTGTCCCTACATCATTTACATGGGCTTGGATTACAAAAGACCAACACATTGAGAACAAGCTTCTGGCTGTAGTTTTTTGGAGAGAGTTGTCAGCAGGCTGACAACAGGCTGACAACAGGGTTTTTCCATAAATGATTGCCTGCTTGCCTGAATTCTCGCTGAATAATACTGTGTTATTAACAGTGGCACCAATGTCTTTTGTTCAGTATATTTTTTTTATTTAAAACAGAAATAAGTAAAAAACAGGCATAAAGAGCGAATTTTCCTTTGGTATCAGTGGAGTCAGAGATCTCACGAAGTACAATTTTCCTCTCTTTCAGTCTGGGCTTTTTCTTTTCTATCTCAAAATATTATGGCATGTGAACTGCCAGTAAAAGAAGAGCTGTCAGAGGAAGAGATGACCAGAAAGCAACTAGAACTTGGCCACACAAGACAAATTCCATCCCAGGTGTTCAAAACACAAGTCAGCTCTCTAAATCCAGTCTATGCTTTCTTACATTTGGGAAGGGAGTGGATTTCCTTTCTAGAATCTATTTTCTTTCTGAGAGTTTTAAATAGTGCTGACTGCTTGATTCTGACTGCTCGTTATTTCCTTTAGTAATAGCAAATAATTAGCAGAAACATTATCTTCTTTGGATCACTTGCAAAAGCAGTATCATACAGTTCTTCTGTGTCTTGGTACTGTTAATTGGATACTGCAAAGAGATCTTCAGTAGCTCAGTTAACATCACCATTGATTAGCGTTACAGCCATAAACGTTTCTAAAATAAATTCTACCTGGACCATCCAAAAAAATGCAACCCTACTCACAATGGATGTGGGAAAAAAAATGACAGCACAGGGGATGAACTCGTCAGAGGAATGACACACCAAGGTACATCAAAAGCATTCATTTACTAACCTTTTCCCCAGTCTTTCAGTGAAATCAAGGCACATTTATGAAGTTATTAAAAGAAATGCCTCCTAATTGAAGGAGTGGTGTTATTCCCATAGCTTTTAAAAAATATCTGAACATCTTCCAGTATTAACTCTCACTGTAAACAGTCCCTTTTCTAATATTAGTTTCTTCTGTAAATGATCTTACCGCGTCACTTACTTATATTTCCGTAGTGTGACAACAGCCAATAAAGAAAACAAAGGAGGTCTTTCAAATGTAGTTCAATTATACAGTTTCCCCAATCAAATACTTAATTTTAAATCTAGATCAAAATTCACACATTTCCAGGGAGAAGAACAAATTTTCTGTGTTCTACGTAGAAACATTATTCACAAGCAGATACAGAGGTTGCTTTAATGACCCCATTCTTCAAATTGTTTCATATGAACAATGCACGTATCTGAAAGATCACTCCATGGGAATTTCATCCAGATGTACAGCTTGGTTGAGACTTTCTCACCCCTCCCTTTTCCAAGCTATTCGTTCCCCCTATCAAGATGCTTTTGACTCCATTCATCAGAATGACAATGCCAGTCATAGAACCAATTCAATCAAAGAAATTATTAATTTAAAAAACTGAAATTCAAAAGGAAAAATGTTCTTTGGAGGGCTTAATTTAATCCATATCCTTCCACAGAGGAAGTTGGATGAAGGTGAAGGAGGAAGGACAGAAAGATTTTTAAAATGTTTTGCCACAGGAGAATCTGTAAAGTTGAATCATGGCCACAGTGAGAGTCTGCCAATCCCCAGGAGATGCTCCTTTCTTGTGTCCACCCTGCACATTGCAGTGGTGTGCAGACATGCCCAAGCTAGCTCCACATCATATTCTCAGCCAGATAAACTGGCTTCAAGCTAATTTGAGTAGGCTGTTTCCACCTTCTCACCTAGCTCAGCTAGAGCCTTCTGATGTAAGCATAAATTGTGCACTGGAGTACTACGTGGCAACCTATAGTTCAGTTAAAGTGCAACTGCGATAGTTAAGATACGACCGTTGTGATTGTGTCATTGTAAGTAATGCTTACAGTTGACTTAAGATGCAAAAAACTCTCTCAGTGAACATCTGATCTCAGTAATGTCACTGACAAAAATGTCTTTATATTCAGTGTAGCAAATATTTCATCTTTTGCAGCTACTGATTCCTGAAGAGCATGTTTTGCTACTGTTATTTATATCATATGTTTTTAAAAGTATTAAGTTTCCAAAGGAAATGACCTATCAGCACTGAACAAACACATAATCCAATTACAATACAAACACTTTCAGTACACACACCACATCCTCACACAACTTCTTTACCTGGGTAGTTCTTTCGAAAGCAGCATTAATCAGCCTACGGATACCTCAGCTTTTCTCTCTGTGTCAAATTCACAGCTGGAAACCATTGCAGTAGAGAAAGTAACCACTGCTTTCACTCAGCTGAAAACAAACATTGATGAAACGTGCATCTGGGATCATTCAGAATTTCACTTCTCCACAGGCAGTTTTATCACTGTGTGTCCTTATCTGATTCACTGCAAAACATGCCTAATGACTATTTTAAAAGCTTCAGAGTCACATTAACTTTTGAATGCTCCAGCAAGATAAAAGTAAGTGAACGAAAGGGTAATAAATCCAACGTAAGCAAAAAATTGATTTGAGAGCCGTTCAGCATGTGGAGTTAGAAAGAGAGATTTTATTGCAGAATGACACTTGCAGAGTAAAAGTTGCAACATCAGAGACATCATCTGTTATGAAGGAGCTTAGCATGTGAGTTTGGTTATATCCACAGGCCGCTCCTCCATATTGCAGAGAAGCCTAGGTACAACTACAACTTTACTATCAACAGAGCCTGTTGTAATTTAAGCAAGTGCGAAATTTCCTGGTTATTTTGAGGAGACTAGGTTTGCACTCTACAAAACTGGTTTCAGCTGAGGTCAAGAACCTCAGGTAGAGCTGGACACAGCCCTCAAGTGGCCTGGGGTGGGGAAGTGGCCCTCCTTTCCACATGGGTCCTGTGGTGATGCAAAGCATGCCCAGCATCACTGCACTGTCCACACCAGAGAGGTATCAGACAGCTGCAGAGGCACACAGCTGCAGGCAGCAGGATCCCACAGGCAGCACGCCACAGCCATGGAAGCAGGTCTTAGACCTTATTTTCTCCCATTTCCAGCTCCCCTGCTGCAGCCCTGGCATCATTCCTTCTTTGTTCTCATACTTGATAGGCGTACACAGGCCAGTGTCACAGCTGGCAAGAGGAGACAGGACCTCATGGCAGAAGGGTCGCTAATAAACCTTCTTCCTTCTCCCTCCTGCTTACCCATACTTTGATAGATCTCCCTCTCACTGGGGCAAAGCAAAGCAGCAATTGTGTGACTCCATTTCCACAGAGCCGTGTGGTGTCTGACCATGTGGCTGTGTGAAAATCCATTAGCTCCTTATATCAAATGCACTAAGGAGGGTATCTAATCACTGATGTGACACTGAGCAACCTTCCTCAGAAAGAATATGTCAATACAATTGCAGCTAAGAAGCTCCTTGTAAGCAATTACATGGAACAAGGCAGCAAAAGATAAAATACCCTTTTGTTGCTGGGAGTTCTTGAGTAGTACAATACTCACTCTGTCCAAAAGCTTTTTAAAATAGTATGTTTTAAGAATCTGAGGACTTCATGTAATCTAGCTAAACATTTTAATAAACAGGTTATTAAATTGGCTTCCAGAGATCTAGCTAATTTGTTGAAAAAGAAAACCTCTGCCCCAGGCAAGAAACTGATTTTAATCTAAATCATCTGAAATCTAAGGAAAGCAAGTGGAATTTCCTATGCAAGAGGAGTTAGTCACAGACCATATTCTATCTGCAGCTATTAGGTCAACTTCAGAATAATTTTGTCAACGTATCAGTACATTATATAAATCAAAATATTAAGGGTTTGCCTGTTGAGCACTAGAACTAAAAATCTAGCAGAAAACTCAGCTGTCTTGTGTTCCCAGGTTGTCTGGTAGAAATATTAGGCTTAGCCAAGACGGATCTCGCTCCTCAGCAATGTGATGCTGCTGCAAAGTGCTGTACTAGAAAACTTAGCCCAGGCAGCAAACTACAGAGGAATATATTCTACCTAGTATAACTCGAGGGTGGGTTTGCATCCAAAAAGGATGAGCATAATGCAAGTTTAGACTAATTTAAGTGAGTTTATGCAGTAAACCATTAGTCCAGTACCATTGTCCAGAACAATACAGATACTGCCACTGTGATTCTAGATAGGCGCTGTCAATTACTTCATTTGCTTACTAACAATTTAATGGTGCAAGTTCACTGTTCAAATACAAGAAAGTGATTGTATTCTTTAGTCAACTTTCCTGCACTTTGTGCAAGATTTTTTTTATGCTGTAAACTTTGCAGGCCAAGAACTATCATTCTGTAAGTGAAAATATTTTGATAGCTACTAGAACTCAAGGAATAAACAGTAATAATGTTCAGCTCTTCAGGAAAGGTTGTTTTCACATTGTTTCCTATGGGTTCTGGCTTCTATTAAACATAGCTACGCTGATAGCTGCTGCTTGTGGAAAAAAATACACCCTATTCTCAGACTATCACACTTAGTGTCACAAAAATTCTGTGCGTAAAAATGAATCTAAGCTGTTATAGGGAAACATACTATGCTATTTTCACCTCTTCATAAATGTAACAGCATTGCAAAGTTTGAAAGTTTCACTTTCCACGGAGAATTTCACGCTCCTTCAGACACTAAGAGTTCAGTCTTTGCAGGCTGTGGTTGCCAGCTGTTCTTTTGAACGTGCTTAGGATTAAATGACCTTTGCAAAATTCTACAAAACTGAGTTTTGATGGTGACTTTACTCGCTGTAGTTTTCACTGTACAGTTGGATTCTCTTCAGTTTCAGAGATATGTTGGATCCATTAAAACATTGCTTCACTCTGAGGTTCATCATTTGGGAATGATGAATTTAATTGGCGAACACTGTGTGAAGAACCAGAACCATAACACAATCTAGCTTGGAGGGGACATCTGTGTGGCACTCAGTGCAGCCCACTGCTCAGAGCATGGCGAGTTGCAAAGTCAGCTTGTGCCGCCTAGGACCTTGTCCTGTAAAATCTCTAACGATGCAGATTTACAGGCTCTCTGCACAAGTAGTTCCAGTGCTTAACCTGTCTCACTGTGACGAATTTTTTTTTGTTTGCTTTGTTTTTCTTTGCTTTGTAGCAGCATGAAGATAAAGGGCAAAATCCTCTATTGAGTTAGAGCCATTTTACATCATGTAAATGAATTGGCAACAGCAGGATCAACACAGCTTAAGGCATTCTCAGAGGCACCAATGATTCCAGTGAAATACCTTGTGTCTCTCGTTCTGCATTGGTGGGGCATGGGAAAAAGAGGCAGTGGGAAGGCAAGGCCATCCATGAGGTTTTTTGTGATCAGCCAACACAAAGTGCTGTTTAGGGAAAACTTCTAAGATCAGCAAACTGAGCCATAGCGCATCTTAAAGACATTCATAGAACACATTTACCCACATTCAGTTCTACACTGTGTCCAGAGATGAAGCTCTAAAAGTAGTGTTCTCTAAAAGTATGTGTTTACTGTATCAGCTGAAGAATTTTCTGTGGTTGAGGCCATGTAGCGATGGGTGCAATGACCACATGCACAGAGAAATTTTTCACGTACAGGCAAATAATTAGACCTCCAGTCACTTGGCTGGCAAACAGAAGTGAGAGTTCTGGAAGGCAAAGCAGAGGAGACTGTATTAGCACAGGAACACAAACTGCACCTTCCTTTGATTTCAGTGCAGTTCTTCATATTTATCAGGAATGTGACAGTGAGTAATGTTTCTTGTAGCTCATCTTTGATGTTGGATCAAGGTGCTACGCATATATTCTTCTAGCGAAGCACAGAAGTCAAGGTGCTGACATTACTTGATTTTCTTTCTGTTGTAAGATGTGTGTTCCCCTGAGGGAATCTTAAAACAGGAAATGAAGGGAGCCTTTCATCTCATGACTGTATATCATCCCAAAGGCCTGTACTCAGTGCTGCCCAGGAGCTATAAGAAAAGTCAGATAATTCAAATTTGCTGTACACACAAAAAAGTGCATTTGTTTGAAGGATTTGTTTCTGAAGTGCAATGAAGTTTCTACACATGAGGTAAAAGGGTTTAGGGGATTAAGACTCCACAAAATCGCACTGACTGAATGCCTTTCAAAGTGATGACATGCATGCAATTACAGACTTGGTGTTTACAGAGTTAGGGAAGGTCCCTCCAGCACCCTTAATTAGAGGTTGTGCTAGGACATGGTTACAGACCTTCAGCTTCATCTAGGCTTTTCCAAAATCCCAAACCCCTATTGTTAAAAAGCTCTGGGTTTTATAATTGTGGTTTTGTACTTGCATGCAATGATGTGACAGGATCCCTGCTGAGGCTGTGCTTTTTTTGGAGATCACGGAAGCTGCATAGCAATTCCATAATGGGTAAACATGCTTATTGTCACTTCTCAGCTTGATATTCAAATTCATTTGTAGAGGAAGCAGAGCTGTTCTTCTTCCACAGTAAATGTGGTCTTTTGTACTCCTGCATATTTCAATTTACAACTTCCTGGGTGGAGTAGCTCAAAAATAATTTAGGAAATATTTGTGATCATAATCTATTGGGACAAAATAGCAGTAGAGTGAATTAATGTACCAAGTACACCTTTATGAGGTAACATGGAGTACAAAGTCTGCAACGGGCTGTTAGAAATACTGGGAACTGCTGAAATAGTTCAAGAATTTTGCCCACTGATAATACATAAGAGTATTCCTCTTGCCTGAATTTCTGTAGACATCTGTTCTTGATTACTATGTCGTCTGAGAGCTGCTAAATCTTTTTTGTTTGCTCCTTCTGTCAAATATATGTTTAGCATTTCAGGTTTAAAAAGACCCTATCTTCTAGGTTCAGTTTGGATGAACCCTGTAATTTGAAGACAGTTAAACCACTCTAGTGTAAGTTTTTCTTACTTTATCTAATATTGAAGTTGTTCTGTAATTTGCCAAACTTGCTGAGTTATTGTTTACAGGAAAGCCCTGTGGTATGGCTCCAGTGAAAAAGCAGCTAATTTTTATTGTGTCCTTTTCCTCTATTTTGTACCTGAAAGAGAAGTAGTAGAAGGAGCATGTGATGTCCTGTCAGACCTAAATGCTGTGAGCAAAAGTATTTCTCTAGGTCTCAGCTGTCACAGAAAAGCACAGAGGAGAAGGTGCCAGCTCTCAAGCAGATTAATGGTGCTCTCGGCACTTTATGAGGTTTCACCGTACCCTCACAGCAGTGTGTTTCAGCAGACTATGTCATCTCTGGATCACTGTGTATTCCTGAGAGATGCTCTGGTTTCTCCATCTGTGCCTGTCTCTCTGCAGTGACTTTCCTTCCCATGACAACTAGGCTTACAAATTTTTTAAGGTGTGTTGGGTGTAACTGTTTATGGTCTGCTCTTCATACTGTCATAGGTATTTCACTCTAGTGAAGTAACTTCATATTAATGAAACGTATTGAAAGAATCTGTACATCACATCACTTGTCAGATCTCTTTGATTTTGGTCTGCGTTAATTCCTCAACATATTTCAATATCACCTAGTACTTTTTATCATAATTGAAAATAGATTGTAGAAAACATCAGCTCCCTGTATAATTTCACAATTATATTTAGTTTGTTAACAACTTCTCTTCTTTGCTCTCTGTTATCCTTTCTACTCATGGAAGAATAGCTCTGAAAGAGGATTGCTTCTTGTCTTCTTTTCATCATTATGAAAGAGTAGAAGATTATTTTATATTGTATGACAACTTATTGAAGGACACTTGACCCGAAATTAAGCTATTTGCTTAGAGAGAAGGAACTCTAAACTAAGAAGTGCAATTCATATCACACTGTGATATTTTGATCATTTACATCCCAAGAGTGGTTCTGCCAACCTTTCCCAGGAGCTCTCAGCTTCAGCCATAAACCAGGCATGAGAGATACTTGAGTTTGGTCTCCCAGTGGGACAATGTCAACAGACTACAGTCACAGAAATAAAAAAAAAGGAGAATATTTGTGGCTGCCTGTACTCCTTACAAATTAATCCGCTCATGGGTTTTATTGTGCTATGAATCTTCTGCATTAATTACAATGGAGCTTAGTAAAAAGGGTTGGAGGTAAAAAGATAAGCAGCAGTGCACACCGACTCTGCCTTCCAGATGGTATTCAGCAGTTACCATCAGGTCAAGGTTTGGCTTTGTCCCCATTTGTTCGCTGTGACCAATATTGAAATTTAAACATAGTATCTGCATGCTAATGTGTTTTCTATCTGACAAACACAGATAGCTCGTTCTTCCACCTTGACTTTCCCTGAGACCACTGCCAGGGCTATGGGAGGCCGAACAGTTTAGTGGGGAGGGAAATCAGGACCATAAGCTAGGCCACATGGCTGCTGCTTTACGTTCCTTCTCTTTGCCTAGTTTACACCTGTCTGCCGTACACGCTGTGGGCACTGCAAAGTAAGGCTCTGGTCTGGTTTTACCCCTGGTTGATATGTAATCCATATATTAATAAGTATTTGTAGAACAGGCTGGTAGAACTCAATTCTGCTTCCTGACTTTTTCTGAAATTTCAGTTCTGGAACAAAATATTAAATCCTTGAAATATATATTTACTAACAGATTTGCCTGAAAATACCTCTCCTTGGCTGGCACATGTAAAGTTTTCAGTCTGGATCTCTCTCACTTCTAGTTAGAAATGCCTAGAGGAATCATGGCCTCACAGACCTTCTTGTGAAAACATGTCTTGCAACTGATATGTCTCTCAAAACAAATTTCACTCTAATGAGGTGGTATTTTTAGACGAAGATGCATTTAGCTGAAAATGTTCTGACTCTGGCTCTACTTGCTACTTTACAACTGAACACTAGGGCTTTTCCTACAACAGAACAATGATGTAATCTTTGGTTTTTGAGAATTTTCTTTGTTCTCAGAACTGATGTTAAAATGAGGTAATATCAGTAGGCATCTTTAAACTTACACTGTGTTCCAGACTCTGGCAATGCAGCTCTACTACTAATGAAGAACTGGACAAATAGCCTTTTCCAGACTTCACCTATCTCAAAAACTGCCTGCAATTTTTCCGGATATTTTTTCTGGAAATTTTCTGTCTGAAACCTGTCACCCAGAGCTAAGACAGATGAAGAAGCAGGCAACGTTAAACCTTCTAAAACAGTGCATGAATCCCTCATTTTGAAGCATTATTGCAGTCACTCATCTTTTTATAGCTACACAGCCTGTAATCTGTTTTATTCTCTTAGGTGTTTCAGGGTTTCCTTCTGTCCTTTTCTTTATGTTCTTAGAATAAGCTCCATAATTTAAGATGTTTAGTAAGCAGACTACTTTTACTGAAGGCTTCATACATTTATCAAGACATGAGAATAATTTAGTTAACCTAGTAATAATCATGCTTGTAAACAGAGAAACAAAGATATTTCAAATAATTATAAAGGAGGAAAGGAACTGTAAAAGCAGCTGATGGCCCTGAAATTGATGAAAAAAAGAGGAATACCAAAATTATTTTTTTCTCTTAAGAAAATCTTTCATAAATTTTTGCAGGTTTTACTGAACTGACATTGAAAGCACTATGCTAATGACGTGAAGAATGTAAGTAATTACCCTAGACCAGTTTAATGCATTAACCTTTGTCTTATCCTTGTAATCAGAACTCATGTGGAGAAATGTATTTAATTAATAGTGTAAATGACATGATGCTATGTAGTGGGAAGGGAACCATGGCAACAGTAACAAGAGCTCTTAGAGCCAAATTGCAATCAATACAGGTATTTTGTACTGTGGTCCGTGGTGAGCAGGTCTTTAGAACTGTGCAGTTAAATCACAGAGGTATGCACTAATATTATAGTAATATGGTAAGTTTATTGTATACACATCTTTGTTTTCAGGGTTACTGCCTTGGACCAGAACTTCCTGTTGCCTTCAGTGAATGCCTGGAGTACTTCAGGGACTGATGGCCTAATAGCTAGCAAGTAGTTCGATGTGGGTCGCTTGCCTTACTCAGATAGGCTTTGCATTCATTTCAGTTCCAAGTCTACACACACTTAGAAGGGCTTCTCTCTGTATTATTATTATTACATTACATTAAAATGACTAGTGTTTAATCATGACATTTTGCAAGAACATATGCTGTTCCACGCTTTGCCATGTGTGTGTTTTCCAGATCCATCCTGAAACTCTTTGCTTTTATCATCTTGACTAAGCACAACGTCTAGTGCCTGTCACAGTCTATGTAAGAAGCTGTCAGCATAGGATGAAACATACAGAGCAGGCAGGACAACAGCAGTGCTCTTTTAGTTGGAGGGTGTTCAAACACTTTGAAGCAGGAACCTATATAAAGGCATAAGCATCCCTCAAACTTTTTACACAGCTGCCTGTTTTCGTAGAATAGAAATCATAGAATCATAGAAAGTTTTGGGTTGGAAGGGACCCCTAGAGGTCATCTAGTCCAACCCCCCCACAGCGAGCAGGGACACCACTAACTAGATCAGGTTGCTCAGAGCCTTGTCCAAGCTGGTCTTGAATGTTTCCAGTGATGGGGCCTCCACTGCCTCTCTAGGCAACCCGTTCCAGTGTTTCACCACCCTCTTTGTAAATAATTTCTTCCTTATATCCAGCCTAAACCTACCCTGTTTTAGTTTAAAACCATTACCCCTCGTCTTATCACTGTTGTCTCTACTAAACAGATTGTCCCCATGTTTCCTATAGGCTCCCTTTAAGTACTGAAAGGCTGCAATCAGGTCTCCCCGCAGCCTTCTCTTCTCCAGGCTGAACAAGCCCAACTTTCTCAGCCTGTCCTCATAGGAGAGGTGCTCCAGCCCTCGGATCATTTTTGTAGCCCTCCTTTGGACCCGCTCCAACAGTTCCATGTCCTTCTTGTTCTGAGGGCTCCAGAGCTGAACGCAGTATTCCAGGTGAGGTCTCACCAGAGCAGAGTAGAGGGGCAGAATCACCTCTCTCAACCTGCTGGCCACACTTCTCTTGATGCAGCCCAGGACACGGTTGGCCCTCTGGGCTGCCAGTGCACATTGCCGGCTCATGTCCAGCCTTTCGTCTATCAGTACCCCCAAGTCCCTCTCAGCAGAGCTGCTCTCGATCCATTCATCCCCCAGCCTGTATTGATACCGGAGATTACCCCAACCCAGCTGTAGGACCTTGCACTTGGCCTTGTTGAACCTCATGAGGTTCACACAGGCCCACCTCTCCAGCTTGTCCAGGTCCCTCTGGATGGCATCCCGTCCTTCTGGTGTATCAGCCGTACCACTCAGCTTGGTGTCATCTGCAAACTTGCTGAGGGTACACTCAATGTCGCTGTCCATGTCATTGATAAATATATTGAACAGCACCGGTCGCAGTACGGACCCTTGAGGGACTCCACTCGTCACTGGTCTCCATGTGGACATTGAGCCGTTGACCACTACCCTTTGGCTGCGACCATCCAACCAATTCCTTATCCATCGAACGGTCCACCCATCAAATCCATGGCTCTCCAATTTAGAGAGAATTATGTTGTGGGGGACCGTGTCAAAGGCTTTACAAAAATCCAGATAGATGACATCCATTGGTTTTCCCTTGTCCACCCTTGTTGTTACACCATCATAGAAAGCCACTAGGTTGGTCAGGCAGGAGTTGCCCTTGGTGAAGCCATGCTGGCTGTCTCGAATCACCTCCCTGGCCTCCATGTGCCTTCTTTTGTATTGGCTGAATTTCTTCTACCTGAAACAGTCTGCTGGATGCAAAGTCCTACATGGAGTCAGTATCTAACTGTCACCCCATTTCAGCTTCTATATAGCATAAAGACAGGCAGTGGAATTGCTTTGTACTGTTAGCACATTTTTTGTTTGTCTTCTGCAGAAATTTTTGGCTGTTGTTAGAGGATAGCAAATGGTACAGATGGCATTCTGTTTATGGTGGGAAATCTTTATCATGTAGGAAGACTCTATATCATTTCCTAGCTATGGTCAGACTTTCATTCCAACATCTTCTGTCTTGTTTGCTCCACAACAAGATCCCCTTGTTTTGAAACAAGCCCTGAAGGCACTGATCTCCATGGTCTGAGACATTTTCCAGGCAATCACAGTTCTGTTTCTTTGCAAATTCTTAAAGAGCCCTATCTGACCAATGTGCCAGCTCCTTAAGTGGGACTCAGAATCCAGATGGGCTAGTCCTACTCTCTATTTTAATTACATAATAAAGGTATAACTCAGGGGATCAGCTGCATGCTGAAGTTCCTCTTGTAGTCAGTGGAGAGAAATTGGTGCCAGTAAATGTCATTTTAAAAAACTTAAATCCAAAGGCCAAAATTAGGGAGTATTTATATCTCCACAAGTATTCCTTACCTAATTTTTTAAGTGACCCAGCTAAGCAGAGGTGCTTTGAGTATGTTTCACTCAAAAATTACTACTTTTCCAAGTAAAGTAATTTTTCCACTCTTTTTAGTAGTCAAGGTATACCTTACTTTTCTTACAGCAGTGCAGTGATTACTGTAGAAAATTGCCTGGGAAGAGGTAGATTTGGTTTAAATTACCTAAACTGATCAAATCTCCATTTCTTAGGCCTGAAAGCAACTTAGCAACCAGGCTAGAAGCCTCTCTACCTGCTACGACTGAATCACTGTGCAAAAACACAGGTAAGTTTGACTGAGTGTGAGTAAAAGGCACTTCTTACCACCATAGTGAAAATATGGTCAGGAATGTAGCAGCCCGGTGCCCAGGCAGAGTTTTCTTCCTACATTCCGAAATTGAAATGGGCTCTGCCTGAACGGAGTCAGGAACAACAGACCCTTTCAGCCCCAAATGGCACAGGCAGATCCAGTTTGCAGAGTTTGGTGATTTGAAGAGAAAACAAAGAATTTTAAAATTCTCCCTGGAAAATTTTCTGGGGACATTCAAAATCATGCAAAAGAGGAAGAAGCTGCTGGCTGACGCAGCTGGCCCAGTGGACTGCAACCCTGTATTCTGACCCAGTGTGCTCTGGGGTCAGGACCACAGCCATGCAGTACATCTGGTGGCTGTCTTAATAGGTGGCATGCTGCTGGAGAGCAGGGAATGCACTCTCCTGGAAACATGGTCGGTAGGCAAGTGAAAGTATGATGGAAATTGCTTTAAGATGCAAGAATTCGAATTTTGAACAGCAAATCCCTTAGCAAAAAAAATATGCTAATATTTTCCTAAACAAAACTCTAAGCCTTTCAATGAATTCTCATTCATAGCACTGTAGTAGTTGCTTCTGGTGAGAATACAGTGTCACATAAACAAAAAAAACAAAAAACAGCTGTGCAGGAGAGAAGGGAGTTGGACCCTAGTACTGCTTTTTAAGACAGCTCTGAAGGTAGAAATAATTCTTTGAATCGTTTCACTAAGAAGTCAACCAAAAGTGAATTAGACAGAGCATGGGAGACTTCCTCCTAGATGCATTCCTGTTCTAAGGCAAATAGAGAAGACATTCTTGATTCTGTGATTCTGAAAAGCTTCCCAAAAAACTAACAATAAAGAAACCACTGCCAAAAGCAATGAACAGCAATTAACTACAGTTAAAGAAGCTACACACTCTTTATGTACTCTTTCAGGACATTCTGTTTGCTTAGACACAAGTCCTCAAAGTTTGCATTCGTTACAAACATACCTGATGGACAATGGAGGGATAATGTGTTTGAGACAGCAAATCTTCATACAAAATGTATTGATAAGATAGGTAAATCTGCAGTTCCATATACTATCTGAAGTCATAAATTAATCTGTGTGATGGTTTTCAGTTCAAATTGTGCACGTAAGAAACCAAGGATAAGTTACACATGAAAACTTTCAACACAGATTGAATTAAATTTCTTGGGCCTTCTGAAAGTCAGCTTTCTAATACAAAATCTCTTGTTACTGAAGTAGCTAACACTAAAAACCAAGCACAATTTCCTCTCATCCCTTCCCTAAAATCATCCCAAATTGTTTTCTTGTTACTCATGTGTTTACTGTGGCATTTGTTATAAGATGAATATAAAAGCAATTACTATGATTGGTAAGGACAGACATTATTGGGATCCTCCATTTGTCATTAACTTTCTGTGCTTGATGGCACAGTAGCTGAGTTTTCTACTTCCTTTTTACTTCAATGTAACTCTGTTGGGTTTTTTTAAGATTAAATATAGTTCTTAAACTTGTTTGAAATAATTCTCAAGTTTCCTCTGAGAATAATTTTTATTCTGCAGATCATATGCAACACTGCATCTCTTACTTAAACAACCCACTATTTTCCTGTGTTCAGGAATTGGGTGTGCCGTCAACATAATGCAAAAAGCTATCTGTAACAACATTCACAAAAGAAGTGTGCGCAATAGCAATCCTCTTGAACCGAACACAAAATTTCAAAGGAATAGTTGCAAAATATTCTACCTGGCTTTAGTATTTGTAAAGATTACCACAGATTTGTGCATTCATCAGTATTCTGTAGGCACTGTAGAGTTTAAAGAATTTTTTTCAATCAACAGCACAGGAACATGATAATTTTAGCTTTTTTATCCTGTATACATTAAACACATAGAGATCTTTCAGTATTTGCAGATAGACCTGAGGATCACATTGTTTCTTTTAAAGGTAGTGGGAGCTGAAAACACTTGGCTTCTCACGCATCATGTCCCTGTGCCATCCCACATCAAATCAAAACCTCATTCACTTTGGAAACATTGCTAATTAATAAATGTTAGGGAATCTAAAATAAGTAGTTCAGAACCCCAACAGTGAACTTTGAGAGTCTCCTGAAAGGTCATTCTGGATCAGTGCTTATCTAAATCTATCATCAAGCTTGTTTTGGCTTTCACCCGTTAATGGAACACATTACACTCACAGCCACTCTAGGCCAGAAACACAAACCTGGAGATCACACAGGAATGTAATTTTTCAGATTTTCCTTTTATTTTCTCCTTTCCTTTCATTGTTCTAACTGCACAGAAAGCAGGCTGTCTAAACATGTTCAATCAGCTCATCTTCTGACCCTGACAAAAATTAAAAAAATAGGGTTCAGAAAAATGGAAGTTTGTAATTTCGTACAAGTCTACTGCAGTATTTCGGAACCCCTCAAAGGGATTATTCTGTTTCACCTTCAACAATGGTTCGTGTTGATTCGTCTTTTCTTCTTGATCCAGGAGTTTCTAAGACATCTCTAAACATCTCTAATATGTTTAATTCACCTACTGGGTTGCAGTGAATACAGATGAACAATGGAAGCAGAAAAGACATGGGTTGATTTATGCTTTTTATGTATTCCTTTGAATTTATGGTAATGAGTCAGATTGTTGTCCCCAAAGGAGAATCGTTATGATATTCTGATAGATAGCTGGATATTGCACTCAGGTTTGGATCTTTTCATGAGTAATCTTCACTTTAATGAGTGTATTTATAGTTATATTACAAACAATTTATCATCTCAGAAATCAGTGAAGTTACTTACAAAAGAAACTAAAGCAATCTGTTGTTGCCCATTGCCCTAATATATTTTTAAGTAACTAAAGAAAATAAGAATTTTCTGTTAACTACAGCAGGACCTTGTAACATATTAAGGAATAAACTTTATTTCATGAAACTGGACTGAAGAAGTTAGTAAATGGCTTACAATAAAGACTTAGACAAAGGTGTCATTTTCAAAATAATTAAAAGCTGTTTGCTTTTTCTAGAACTCTCTCTGGAGTGACAAGAGGTCACTGAAGGGAATGGCTTGTCATATTCCCATCTCTTCCCAGTTATACGAAGTGGGTAATAATAGCATCCCTGCTCATTAATTCCTTCATTCCCAAAATCTCAGAGGAAAGATCTACGTCCTTCAGGTTTTACTGAACTGACTTTTCTACAGGAGACTGGAAGGATTAGGGGGGTTAAGAAAGAAAACGGGGTTAGGGTGTAGTGGTTGGACGTAAGGGTGGCAGAGACTCCTCTAGCACAGCAGTACTGAGAGCTCTGTGTCAGCCTGCAGCACTGTACCTACTGGGGAGCCAACTGAGCCAGCATGCTGCTGTCTGCCAGCTGGGGCTCAGAGCGCAGTGAACATCATTGTCTTCAAACATGCCTCTAGAGCTGAAGTAGCTTGTTTAAAACATGTATTTTCATAAATTCCTACATGCATGTGTCTTTGCATTCAGGATTTTCATGGTTATTTCAAAATACTTACAACCAGATTCTCAGCAAGGTTGATAATCCTCATTTCTCAGTGCACATGCCAAATGGATACTGCATTTCCTGCAGCTTAATGGAGATATTTGGACAGAATGCCAACCCTATGATTTGTCTCAAGTAATAAATACAATTTTCAATAGAGATATTGGGAGTGCTGGTAGATGACAGGTTGACCATGAGCCAGCAGTGTGCCCTGGCTGCTAAGAAGGCCAATGGGAACCTGGGGTGCGTTAGGAAGAGTGTGGCCAGTAGGTCGAGGGAGGTTCTCCTCCCCCTCTACACGGCCCTACTGAGGCCCCATCTGGAGTACTCTGTCCAGTTCTGGGCTTCCCACTTCAAGAAAGATGAGGAGCTACTGGAGAGAGTCCAGTGGAGGGCTACGAGGATGGTGAGGGGACTGGAGCATCTCTGCTATGAGGAGAGGCTGAGGGAGCTGGGTTTGTTTAGCCTGAAGAAGAGAAGGCTGAGAGGCAACCTTATAAATGCTTATATATATATATATATATATATATGTAAATGCTTATAAATATCTGAAGGGTGGGGTTCAGGAGGATGGGGTCAGACTCTTTTCAGTGGTGCCCAGTGACAGGACAAGGAAGTTCCATCTGAACATGAGGAAGAACTTCACTCTGAGGGTGATGGAGCACTGGAACAGGCTGCCCAGGGAGGCTGTGGAGTCTCCTTCTCTGGAGATATTCAAGACCCGCCTGGACAAGGTCCTGTGCAGCCTGCTATAGATGATCCTGCTTTGGCAGGGGGATTGGACTAGATGACCCACAGAGGTCCCTTTCAACCCCTAACATTCTGTGATTCTGTGATTCTGTGATACTGGATCCAGCTGGTCAGCCTAATCAATTCATGTAAGCAACATTTGAATCAAATGCAATCAGAAAACATTTGCAGTTTTCAGAAAACTCAAGCAAAGTTTCATAGGACCTAAGCCACTAAGCTGTAATACCTGTTCGTAACCAGAAACATTTCACCTCTTTATGATCTCTTAGTTCTAAATACACGGTTATCAGATTCAGGCTTCCAGTTGTCCGTAAACCACCCTCTTGCGTGCCTTTCATAAGCGCTTCAAAACATTTCAGCATAAAGAGCGAAAAGTTTAGCTTGATTCGTGGAAAATGTCATTTTAAACAACCTCTACCTTAAACTGTGTTCTCAGCATTGCTTTCAAATATGCCTTGCACGAGACTGGAACTGAGCTGTTGTGCACAGTGAATAGGTTATGCAAGAGCACGCTCTGGATAAAGCAAAAAGTGAAATCATTTCCTCCTCGTCATTCTTACAGGTTATTTTGGCAGATTCTTTGTATTACTTTGAATTGGCTTGTTTCACAGAATTGTTTTGGTTTTCCTGAGAACTGAGTTAAGACTGCGTGTACGTGTGTTGAGGGGCAGGAGGGAGGAGAGAAAAGGTGTCTTGTTATTCATGTTCTCTGTACACAGAGACATGATAACCATTGTACAGAGTTTAACATAAAATTATCTGGGTGGGGTGCTATACACAGAGACCAAAGCAGGTAAATCTACTCTCATGTGGCGAATTTCCCCGTCTAAGTTCTTGTCTCAAATATTGATGTCTTAGCAGGCTGGTAACTGCTTTAAGGCTACGTCTACCCTAGCATATTAAATACAGCCAGGGCATAGGCCCAAGTAGTGTCCTGTAATCAACATTTAGTTGCTAGCATGCACCATAGCACAGTTTTGACCCACACCAGCTGGTGTCCTCACAGACACCCAGGCACAGTTCAAGGGTTAGCAAGGACCAGAGATAGTTCCCCAAGGAGCAGTGTGGATACAGCTGCTCTCTTAAGGAAACAGAATTTGGTTGCATCATCATAAGCTGGGCCATACCTCTTGCTGTCAGGCTGGAGAAACACTTCTGAGCTATTTTACTCAAATATTGGCTTTTTATGGAACAAAACAGCATAGATAGGGTACTGGTTTGCCACCTAAGAAATCTGGGTTCGTACCTACGTTGTACTACAAACAGCTTAGTTCTCAAAGGCGTTAAGGATTACTCGTTTCCTACAAAACTGAGGTATTTAGTTACATTTTCAGACCTCTACATCGCCACTCGTGGTAAGCAAAGTTGGGAAAACAATGATTTCCTAAGCCAATGAGTAGAAACGTTAAAAAATGCAATGTATTGAAATTCTATGGTCATGGAGACCATATTACTTCAAAAGGTGGAAGTGGTGTGCAAGGAAAAGTTTCCAATCTCCTCATGCCCAAACTTGATTATCTGCCTGTTTCTTTGTGAATTCATGAAACGTAGACTTCTGAGGAAGAAAAATATAGGCAGTGTCGCAGTGCATCATGAAAATGCATAGAATACTAATCCTGTTTAAAACAACTTGTCAGGTATTTAAAAATTTTATCGATTGTGTTGACTAAAATATCATAGAGCCATGTGAAAAATATCATACTATTTCAAAGGAGAAAAGAAGAAAATGGTGGGTTATATTTTTTAACAGTTTTAATGATAACATTTTAATGCCTTATTTCCAAATGAAGAGGTGAGGGCTTATTCCTTAGCTTGTGTATTAAACTCTGTAAACAGTTTAAACTAAGTTTATCTGGAGTACAATTTGTTTCAGCATCTTCGTGTGTATGTGTCTGGCAAATCAGCATTAGACAGACATTGAACTAGTAAATGCCTGGGAGAAGCACTTGGCTGTATTTCACATAATACATTATTTTGTTTCGGCAACTGACACAGATAAGTAAGGATAAATGTGCCAGTAGTATTTGTTTTACCTGTTCATCTTGTATCGATCATTTTTAGTATTACCTTAGAGGTCATTTCTCCTTCTCAGATACGAGGGATGTGTTTACACATTCCCAATTTTTTAATCTTTGTACAGTGTGTGTCCTTGATACCTCAGTAAAGTCACAATATAGAGAGAAAACATATCTATCTTGTAAGGCTTAAGAGAAGACACTATACACCAGCACACACTCCTTGTTTTGGGGTGGTGTATGACTAAAACAGAATCCAGAAATAAACTGAAAATAAAACACAACTTTAAAAGTATAGCTGTCTCTTGGGAACTGAAATTTGTGTTTGGAAGTTTTTATCTAGTATTGTAATCAGTTACCAGATTACTGTAAGGTCATAATGAAGATACACATACTGGGACTGTAAGACCTTATGGCCATAGCTCTTAAATGAAGTGAAGACTGACTCTTAAATAGACATTACTGGAAGTGTAGATATTGTGGTTACCAGGTGCTATTCTAGACTCTCTAGTGGAGTTTGTTGTCATTCTGTACCTGCATTTTCATTTTCTAGGTCCTGAAATATTCCTCCTCTTTCATAACTTGGCTGTGGTGCTTCAGAGAGGACTCCAAGTGCAATGGCAATAATAACAAAAGAAGATTACTGCATGCTTGGAGTGATATTATAAGGTACAAAGTGAACGACTTTATGTAAGGAGTCTGTCAGTGACTTCCAAATTATACAAAAATCAGTGTTCTTTGTGTTAAACATAAAATCACTTCTATTCAAAAAAGCAAGGAAAGCATCAGGGAAGTTAATTTCATATTCTTTGAGGTAAAAAATCAACAACACCACATCCAAAGGCTTGAAATGCATTCTGAAGTACTTCCAAAATTATTTTTAAAGTATTGTGTATTATAAGAAAGCATAGTTTCAAGGGCTTTTGCACCCTCTTCGGGCCCTTAGACATCATAAGTCTCAATGTCCCTGGTTTATATAACCAACAAAATCCTACATGGAGATGTATCACAGAAGCACAGAATCACAGAATAGTAGCGGTTGGAAGGGACCTCTGTGGGTCATCTAGTCCAACCCCCCTGCTGAAGCAGGGTCACCTACAGCAGGCTGCACAGGACCTTGTCCAGGCGGGTCTTGAATATCTCCAGAGAAGGAGACTCCACAACCTCCCTGGGCAGCCTGTTCCAGTGCTCCGTCACCCTCAGAGGGAAGTAACTTCAGAATTTAGTATTTGCCTAGTTTTAACTATGCACAGTTCTTACATACAGGATCTACCTTACTTTCTCAGTATGCTCTCACTGAAATCTCCCTCTTAATACAGAGAAAAGGGATGTATCCAAATTTGTCCTCTGGACTGACATTCCGAGACATGTATTATTTCACTTCCTGAGCTCTCTGACATTTGCTCCTGGGTATAGCATACCCATAATATTTTCAGGCCTTCAATGCATCTATCTCTTTCCAGCGCAAATTTCCTCGTGATTCCTGTTTCCTGATTGTCTAAATAAAGTAATGCTTTTTGTGTTTTAAAACTCTTGGAGGTGAAGTCATTATCAGTATTGAGGGTATGTGAGAGGTTGCTTTTTATAGCATACAACAGTGACGATAACACATTTGACCGCAGAAGCTATAATAACACAAGTATGGCTACAACTGCAGGTCATGCTTTTTCTTAGCTTACTTCCGTTTTATATTACAGCAGTTGACTGGCAAGTGTGTGTAGAACAGACAGTTCTTTTAGTCTAGCCCACAAATTCTCCTTTAAATATTGTCTGTCTATAGAAAAGATTGCTATCCAGATGTGCATGCGTACAAACAATCACAGACGTATTAGCATCTATTATCTGGGGAATGGATGCATCACGGCTCAGTATGCAATCTCTTGCTTAACAGTAAGCCACATACATAGGCGGGTTACTTACCAAGAAGAAATAATATATTGTTATTTTTCCTTGGATAAACAGGCCTGCATGTTCACAAATCAAAGTAATCTGTTTATATTATAGTAATGCTAGGAGAAATATCTTCCTAAATATCTCCAATGCTACAGGTGTACAAGAACTACTTATAGTAACATGTGTGAATTTTCTCCAGGACATATACACTGCATGTCACATCTGCTCTCACTAATCTCAGAAAAAGGCATGACGGGCTCTCAGAAAGAAGACAAAAATGAGCATGCCTGTCTTTGACTTGAGTATCACTGTACTTGTATTTTTTGTTTTCTGCTAAAGCTTCCTCATACAAAAATAATTCACAACTAAAATGGGCTCTTTCTGATCAAGGTTTCCTCATCCTGAATGCATGCTTAATTTCTCCACTCCACATTCATAAATAGCCTGAGAGCTTTCAAGCATCTGAGGTCATTGTGCTTCACACAATTGTTCTTTGTTGTACTTTGTGAAGGAGATTACATGAAGGCAAGCTGGAATTCCTGGATATCATATTTCTCACTATTGAAGAGCTATCTCCTTGAACAAAAAAAACCAATAAGGCTATCTGAAGTGACCTTGGCAATTGTTCATGTGCTTTATGGCATAGTACAATTGGATGCGAGTTCAAATCAAGCAGTCCTAGAAAATCATAGGGATCACTTTCAGGTCTCTGAACAGGTCAGATTTCGATGGATGAAGGATACATTTTCTGACATCCAGATCTGTGCATCAAACACAGTATTTGATTAGTATTAGTATTTTCCTGCATAATTTAACCCTGTCTATTATAGAACTCCATTGTAAGCAACTGCTGAGCTGTTAATCTCTGTAAGCATATTAAAACTAAACACATGTAATGGAAAAAAAGTTGCTGTTCACAAGGGGTAATTCTTAGTAAGTAGAGCCTAAAAACAAATTACAAGGAATCTCGTTATTTTTAAATGAATCTTATTAATGCAACTACTTGCTGGTAGATAATAGATCTTCAACACCATATGATAGAAAAATATGCTAAACTGCTTTTCTTTCCTTTTAGTTTGATGAAAATGAGAAATGCAAGTAAGTGCAAGGGAAAGAGTCTGTCTCTCTCCTTTAAAAACCTTTTGATGTTCTTCCTTTGTGAGAAAGGTAGGAGATCTCCACGTTTCCAGACTGCTAGTTTTCAGAAACCGTAATACCAGTGGAGAAGGAAAGGTATCACAGAGGCTGTACTTCCTGCACTCCAAAAAATTCAATGGGAAGAGGCAAGTGTTGTGCCTGCCACTGGAAAACTTTCAGTTGAGTCTTTGCTTTATTAGACATTCAAAAACCTAAAGACTCAAAGCGAGAGCACGCCATGCTTCTAAACAGTGTGTAGAGCAGCCTGTGTTCTTGGGCCTAAGATAATTTTAAAAGTGAACTTGTTCTCTATTTTAACTTATACTGTGTGTCTACTTGGAGACCAAAATTTGTGAATCTAGGCACAGCAGAGGAAATGCTTCTGTCCCCCAAATTCGGTGGGATAATGTCAAGAATCTGTTGGCTTCCAGTGCAAGGTGTTTCATTGGCAGCAGATGACAGCAGTTTGGATGGAGGCCTTGAGAAATCCACACCTCTATCCACATTTAAAAAAAGGATGAGAAAGAAAATTTGGTAATAGTTAGACAGTTTGTTGTTTTTTTTTCTGTATGTGTGGAGTACACCTGTGCAGAACTAAACTTCATAAAGATTTTTGTCAACTCTATGCACAGAGGATTGGTCATGCTGTATTCATTAAGGGAACAGGAGTTTTGTGTGTGTATTATATCCTTGTATATCCATTATAACCATGCATTATTTTATATATCCACTAAACCCTCAGCACACAGTTTAGGTTGTATGCTGCCCAAGAAACAAGAGCCACTTCCTGCTTGTTCTCGTCCCACGAAGTCCCTTTTGACAGTGGAGTCAAGGGAAACCCTGTAACTGTTACCTCAGCTACCACACCTTTTCTTACACCCAAAATTACAAGTGAGAGATATCTTTTCAACAGCTTTCTGAGGACAAATATAACCCTATTGATTTAATGTAAAACTTTTTCAAAGTGTGACTGTTTTGTTTCATGAAGACAGACTGAAATGTCAACAAACATCATGGTAAATTCAACAAAAGTTTCTATTTTTACTGTGTTTTGAAGCTGCTACTTTGCTTTTTGTAAGATAAAATATAAAATGTATTAAAAGGTGAATTTGTCAAAATGCATTATTTCAACTGACTAGAAACTGTCAGGATTTTTTGTTCATTTTGGGAGTGCAGGGTGGTATTCAAGCATCTGGGAACTTTTCTAAAAGACAAGTAAAATGTTTTAGTTAAAGAATTTGCCAAAACAAGCACTTCAGTTGACGTGTGCTTGAAATTTTACTAATTTCAGGCTGCAGTTCAGAGGAAACAGAGGTACATATATAACCTTTTTTATGAAGTTGTATTTCTTTGTGGTAACTAATGTATAAATGTATTATCACAGAATCAGGATCACAGAATCACAGAATATGGGGGTAGGAAGGGACCTCTGAGGATCATCTAGTCCAGCGCCCCTGCCAAAGCAGGGTCACCCAGAGCAGGCTGCACAGGACCTTGTCCAGGCGGGTTTTATCATAAGGTTACCGTTAGCTGTAGTGCTTTCATAATGCATCCACAGAGAGCATGTCACAGAAGCAGATGTTAGATTAATGTGATTTCACATGAATACCTGGTCTGCAGTTCAGCATCCACAGCGAGTGTTGGGTTCACAGGAAGTGTAATGAAATGTGAATGCATTGTATTTCATTATATTTGGCCACTTTTTTCTACTATTTAAACAAAACTTTTACATAGTCACAATAATTTTGCATGCTCTTAAGCCAAAGGCAGAAGGAAACAGCACCTCAGTTCCTCCTCTGTGAATGCAAGCACAGTCAGCATGCTTCAAATGAAGGAGGGAATGTTAATTCAGATCTGTGAAAGAACACAAAACACAGTAACCAAAGATGTCTCAATCATTAAGCTTGCAGAGCTTTCAGTAGACAGTGTCAACACGGACATTTAAAATACCTTACAGCATTCACTGGAGTCAGCACTAACAGAGATTTGGTAGGAATTACCTGCAGACTGAAAAAGGGCTAAGCACAGATTGCTGGTGATGCTTGTAACTCTAAACTCCAGTTTACATGCTAAAGAGGTACTTACAGAGTTTGGAAATGTCACAGATTTCAGTCTACTTTGGTATCACACATAACCAATGTGCCTCGCCTGTTGATTTTGGACTTGTGCCAAGGAAGTAGGGGAGGAATTGAACATGGCCAGAAGTCTCTAAAGCCTTCCCACTTACTAAGGTCCATTGTGTAAAACCTTCATCTTTGCTAAGAAATTCTATTGTCAGATATTTTTCTAGGTTTTCCCAGTTTTCAATGACTATTCTCTTTTCCCTCTTCTTTGAAGAAAGATAACATCCTGTCCAACCTCAAGCAGGGAAACCCCCCCCCACCACTATGTGTGCGTGCATTTAAGCATGAATGCAAGTCCTATTCACAACTCTTGGCAAAAGCTAATGTCGGTTTTTAAGCAAATGTGGTTGGACTTGAACACTTTGACTCAAGTGACAGCCTACACAGGAGTTTACTGTGCACCTTTTTAGCAGAGAAGAACACAGAATAAAATCCAGTAGAAGCCTCTTAGGGCGGGAATAGAAATACAGAGAGGCTGAATGTATATGTGTAAATCATAGCTACAATCACAAAAGTAGTCTGATTTTCTGTTGAAGTAGGCTGGAGAATTAAGAAAAGTCCATAGAATAATAAACTTACCTCCTTTCCACATGTAAGTAACTGACCTCCCGTCTGTTTCTTTCACTGCTTTTTTTTCTGACTTTTTTTTATGTTCTGTCATAGAAGTTACTTGTTCCAAGGTAAAGACTAAAAGCTGGTCTTGCAATAGATCAGTGCCTTGACATTGGATATCTCGGTGATATTTTATCAGCTGACAGTGTTTGAAATGCCCAGGGTCTGAAAGAGTTTTGTCAAAGTCATCTGATGATCCCTAGTTTAATGAAACTCAGTTGAGGTTTTTCATGGGATGACTGAAGGATCCAAAATTAGTGTGTCACCATCACGTTTTCTAGGCCTCTGCTGCATGGAAAGTAGTCTTGGTGGTGATTACACAAGCTGTGTAAGCTCTTCTAAAATATTTCTGAGTAACAAGGAATGATGCAGAGTTTTACTGTCTGCTTCCTAAATGTTCCTATAAAAAATTAGAACTCACACCCTTGTAGTTATTCAATAGTAAACACATTGATCATAAAATGTTAATCATAGCAGCAAGGACAAATTCACCATTACATTTACTTAATCTTCCCATAAACATTGAAGATGTAGCCTCAGATTCAGTCTACTTAACATTAGGTACCCAGCAGAAATATATGTCTTAGGATGGTGTCAGTCCTATGGTGTTCACAGACAGAAAAAAAAGTAAAAGATATTTCCCATGGGCTACAGAAAGGACTTCAGTTAGATAGGCTATTCAACCCATAAAATCTCTAATCTGAGACTGGATGGGTCTAGGCCTATGTCCTTGGTCCTTGAAGATTAAAGTTTTACTGCGTGATGAGCTGAAATTAATTATAACTTCATGAGTTTATGGCTACCACTTCAGAATAAACTACAACAATCTTCACCTGTATGCAGTATAGGCGATAGCTGAATACAGACAGAAATACTGTGCAAAAGAAGCTGTAAGCAGCCCTGAGGAGATTAGCTGGCTTTCTCCAGCAATGGTGAGGTTCATGTCCCTTTGTATTATAGAAGTCAGTTTTCCACTGGTAATAGTGCTTATTGGTCATATATACTGTGCTATCAAGGTCACAAGACTGGGAATTTTTGTTGGGTTTTAATATCTATTAGGGAATTAATCTTGTAAGATGCTGAGGAGACGACTTTTAGAGAGATGTGAGGACACTTGGATACTAAACCAGGGAAACTCAAGGGAGAGACAGGAAAGAATGGGTCTTGTAAAAGCACGATGTACAAGGTATGAAATATCTGTAGTATAATTAGCAGGTACAGTCAGCAAATGCAAAACAGCTTTTCCTGACAGACTTGCTCCTTGCTCTTCTCTTCAACCTCCCACCACACATAAAGCAATCCGGATTTTCCTTCCTAATGTTATTTGGAGAACAAAATAAGGCAAACTAAACACAACTAAAAACATATGATTGCTATTGTACACAATCTATGATTGCTATTGTACACACATCTACAGGGCTTTTGACTAATGATCAATCCATCTAGATTTCATGAGAAACATTTTATTCCCTTTTATTTGTTTTGAATAGCAGCTCCTAGTGATTGAAGACCACTGAACTCTATAACTGAAAGATTAAGGCAGAAAGAATATAGCCAAAAAATCTGAGACGGCAAAAACAAAGGTGTAATTTGTAAGCACTCTTGTAAGTAGGGTAAGGATTTAAAATGATCTTGACAAAACAGAAAGTCATTCTAAAACCTTACAGTTTGAAATTTTGTGAGACAATAACAAACTACAATAGAAAGAAGAAAGAATAGAAAATATAGAAAGAAGAAGCGAATAAACGGCTGCAGAAGGCAAATGCTCAGGTAGGTAAGACACCACACAAAAGGATCTGGGACTGCACTGGTCACAAACGCAGCAGGAGTCAATAATTTTATGTTAGGAGCTGGGGTAGTGGAAAGGCAGATTTTATTCTAGGATGTGCGTAAAGCAAGAAGAGCAACTATTCCACGGTACTGACAGGGTCCCTGCTTCAGGGGACATTTTTGTGAGCAGTCCAGGTCTCATATGCGCAGACTACCTTACGGGCAAATACGTGTGCAACAGTTATTCATACAAGCGCACTCTGCTCTACTCATGCTGGGGAGGGGGAGAAGCTGTGTCTCTGCCTTAGTACAGCCCTAGGTCCAAGCTTATAAATTTTACTGAGACGAAGTTTACAGTTCAGGTTTTCTGACATGCTTATATGAACTTGAGGAGTAGATTGATTTATTTTCTATTTTTCACTTTTTTGGTCAGAGCACAAGAAAAGGAAAAAAAATCTGTCTACAATGTGCATAAGCAATGAAAGGCAGAAAAAATTGAGGGTATGAAATATGACAGGCCATAGCTGGATCACTGGGTAGATAATATAGGGTAAAACTGGGAACGGCAGGACCAAACCAGCTGAAAAAGAGTAAATAACATGCCAGTAAAGGGAGAGTGAGGCTGGATAAAAATCAGCAGAAGAGGAGAAGACTAGGCAGTGGAAGGTGGTAGAGAAAGTGGGTGCTTTAAAGTCTTTAGTCACAGCTGTCTTACTTGTCACTAACAGCAACAACCAGTGAGGTGTAAAAAATCAACCACATGGCCATTACCTCTGCTGGAAAGGGGAAGGAGTTAAAAATACCAACCTTTTCCAGATGAAGCTCTGTATACTGCTGTACACATGATGTGTAAATAGAGTTTGACTAGGATGTTGACTGAATATATTCCTCTCAGAAAGTCTCTCAGGCTTTTTAAATACCACTTAGTCATCAGGATATTCTCTTTGTGTCTTATCCCAAGGGCAGCATCATTTTCAATAGCAGAAGTACCCACAACACATTCATTTAACACTCGTTTAGGATTATTTCTGAGGGAGAACCTTGCCTTTCTTATTTAGCTTTTCCCTCCCCACACCTGTGGGCAATCCAGTGCAGCCCATTTATAATATAGTTTGGGTCACAGACATGTCTCCTGGACTCTCCCACCACTGCTAGCTATTTATCCTTAATGAATGTAGGGTCCACGATTCCAGAGACAGCTGGAACAGCTGCACAGCTAAGCAGATGGTAAATGTATCTGACAGGTGACCGACTGGTCCTTTCTGTAGTTTGTCAGCTCAGGCACAGAGGGAACTGCTCCTGGCAGAAGAAGGGAGCGTGTGGCTTGGGGTGCTGGAAGGGGGTGTGTGTACCCCAGCCGGGACTTGTTCCCCATCCTGCTCCCAGCAGTGCATCTGATTGACTGCGGAGGGGCACACCTGCAGGTGAGAGCTGTATTCTTCACTTTAAAGTGTAACAAAGGTGCTGAAACCAAGAAGCGTAGAGGAGGGGGTTGTTTTACCTGTTGTGTGGTTTTGCCCTTCAGAGTTTTCACTTGCGCCTACAAAACAAAAACAAAAGCAAATCCTTTCCTGTCTTTCTTAGCAATTACGCTATAAGTTGTCTTCCTCTTTGGGGGGAAGCAGATACTGGGCATGCTATTTTGTGGGTGTTATAAGAAAAAAAGCTTCGGTTATACCTTTTTCAAAGGGAGAAATGCTGTGATTAATGGTATACTACTTCCTACAAATTACTTCATGCTCCATAATACTTGCAAGTTTGATTTTGCTTTTTTTTTTTTTTTTAAATAGAAGGCACATATTCAAAGGACTGTAGACAAAATTGCAATACATGTCTTGTTTTGCATATGCAGTGGGAAAGCCTGTAGTGTAAACTGCAGGCTCTAGGCAGCTTCCTCTGTGTTTTCCTGAAAGATAAGTAAGTGATTTTACAGGACCACTTTATGTATAAAACCTGCTGAAAGACAAATAGCTTAAAATGGAGTCTGTTGGAAGGCAAAGTTTTTAAGATGTCACATTTGTGGGTCGCTGTGCCTTGTGTCAAATGAGCTTATTGTGATCACAGCTCTGTGTCCAGTGGGAAAACTTGTATACTGCAAGAACTAGCTTTATAGCACAGGTACAGTCTGTACTCATATTCCTGATGTGTCAGCAGGCACGAAACTTTAAACTAGAGAGAACACTTTGCCTAAATGACTTCATTAACATGTGCTGTTTCATTAAAGCTAAAACATATTAAGGACATCACTTAGGTAGGTAGGAGGTTTCAGCTTTATTTTTTTCAGTGAGGCAGTTTTATCCTTTGAAAACACAACCAATCTTGAATGTAAGGATGCCTCTCCTTGTAGTGCTAGATCAAGCAATGTGCTCCGAGCCCAAGAGCCCTCACATGAAACAAATGCCGTAAGAGCTCCAGGTTCTTTGTCTGCACTTAACCACTGTATGGCACTGACATAAGAGACACGTCAAAGAGCCTGGTGGCTCTTTTCTCCTTGCTTGCACACTTGGGTCCGGTAAAAAATGTCACCTTTCTCACTGACTCTTGCCTTGCATTCTTGTACTGAAAAACTGGTCAAAACCTGTATGTCTCCATTATCATATAGCCAAAGGGGACAGCAGTTGTTTTACTGTGGAACAAAGCAGAACCTGAAAGCAAGAGGGCTGCTGTGGGAGGGGGCACTCGTCCTCAGGCTTGCTTTCATGTAAAGTCAACAAGCTACACCCCTCTAAGCTCACCGAAGTGGCTAGGGAAAGCAGGCACTTTTGTTACATATCCTGTATTTCTTCCTGCGTAAAAACAGAGGACTTCAGTGGCTAGGGCAGTGAGCTTGAAACCGTTTACAAGTACTCGTAAAGAAAAGTATAGGAAGGAACTGACTGTGGTGGGTTGACCATGGCTGGCCCCAGGTGACCACCAAAGCCGCTCTATCACTCCACTCTTCAGCTGAACAGGGGAGAGAAAATATAACGAAAGGCTAATGAGTCAAGATAAGACAGGGAAAGATCACTAGACCATTACCATCACAGGAAAACCAGACTTGGGCAAAATTATTTAACTTATTACCAATCAAATCAGTGTAGGATAATCAGAAATAAAATTAAATCTTAGAACACCTTTCCCTGCCCTTCTCTTCTTCTGGGCTCAGCCTTACTCCTGATTTTCTCTACCTCCTCCCCTTGAGCGTCACAGGGGGATGGGGAATGGGGGTTGTGGTCAGTTCTTCACACGTTGTCTCTGCCGCACCTTCCTCCTCAGAGGGAGGACTCCTCACACTCTGCCCTGCTCCATCATGGAGTCCCTCCCACGGGAGACAGTTCCCCATGAACTGCTGCAACGTGGGTCCTTCCCATAGGCTGCAGTTCTTCACAAAATGCTCCATCATGGGTTCCTTCTACAGGGTGCAGTCTTTCAGGAAAAGACTGCTCCAGTCTGGGTCCCCCATGGGGTCACAAGTCCTGCCAGCAAACCTGCTCTGGCATGGGCTCCTCTCTCCACAGGTCCCCAGGTCCTGCCAGGAGCCTGCTCCAGCACTGGCTTGCCACAGCCTCCTTCAGGCATTCCCCTGCTCCGGTGTGGGTTTCTCCATAGGCTGCAGGTGGATATCTGCTCCACCATGGACCTCCATGGGCTGCAGGGGCACAGCCTGCCTCACCATGGTCTTCTCCACAGGTTGCAGGGGAATCTCTGCTCCAGCTTCCGGAACACCTCCTTGCCACTTCTTCAGTGACCCTAGCATCTGCAGAGCTGTTTCTCTCATATGTTCTCACTCCTCTCTTCTGACTGCCGTGCACAGGGGATTTTTCCCCTGCTTAAATGTGTTACCACAGATGCACTGCCACCGTCACTGATGGACTTGGGCTTGGCCAGTGGCAGGTCTGTCTTGGAGCCAGCTGGCATTGACTCTGTCGGACACAGGGGAAGCTTCTGGCAGCTTCTCACAGAAGCCACCCCTGTAGCTCCCCTGCCACCAAAACCTTGCCATGCAAACCCAATACACTGACTTAGTGGCCTTTAAAATAATTTTGAGCTGTGTCTTTTCTGGAATATGGACTGTGGCTCAACACAACAAAAAATAAATGATGTGAGCTAGCCCATTTTATTTCTTCAGGTACTGCCAATTCTGTTTTCTGCAACAGACAAGCTCAATAGTGCTAAGCAGCAGAAGTGATACAAAAGATCTGATGTCACAGTGTTATAGTAATAATTTACAGGTGGTCAGGAAAAAATTCAATCCTATCCATGTTTTCTGAGTCTGTGAAATTGGAAACATCAGCAGAGATGGTCTGCAGGAATCTTTTCCAGGTTTCTGCCAGGGTATTCATCCCTGAGCTCATCAAGCAGGTTATGGGGGATATAGACTGCCAGGATACAATGCATGTAGAGCATCCCCAGTGTGTTAATGACCCTGCAGTCAGCAGTTCCAGCACTTACATTTGCAGCTCTGTTAGTTGGATCTGCTGAATCTCCTGGATAAGCACCACTGGAGTTTCAATATGCAAGGTAGTGAAGCACACAGTTTTGTGTTCCCTCATTGGGGTGTGTGCCTGTCAGGGTTTCTGAGGAATTTGGGCTGACATCCAGGTATGGTGGGAACAGGCTTTTCAGTATTTGCGCAGCAGGCAGTCTCTGCTAATGCCCTGGAACAGGACTCCCAGTCCAAAGTTTGACCTTAAAAAAGAATGAGGGGGGGGAAAAATATTTCATTTAAGATGGTTTGAAGTTCAGCTTCTGAAGTACCCTATGTAATGGAATTTACTTGCTCAGACTAGCTCTTACGGTTGTTCATGGCTGCATCACTAGGTGTAGAGAAGCTCATACTTCAGTCACTCACTGATATGAATGCCTTGCTGTTCCCAGGAAAGGCTCATTTGTATGAAGAGGAATTGGCAGACGCAAATCCAGTGTGACTTAGAACAATAGGACTTTCTATATATGAGCAGAAAAACCTAACCACAGGCCAATGGATGAAAGGAGTTAACAGCTGTGAATATCTGTGAAATATATTACCAGCATTTAAATAAGTAAGGGCTGGTGTTATTGTGTCACTTGATTGGGAAATTTTGGAACGCTGTTATATAAGAGATGAAGCACTCAACAGCTAGAAGTCAGCAGGTTGATTAGACAATTCATCTTGTAGCCGTTTTGCTGTTTGGTTATTAAAACCAAATGCAGCTATGCGTACTAACAACAGGACAACTTCCCATCTGAGGTGTAATTGCGTTTGTCTGTTTCAAAGTAAAAAGGTGCTGCTGTTTCACAGTGAATTTGTACAGCAAAGTTCCTGTGTGGCAACTGCTAACCACTGATGTCCTGCCAAAGTTGTAACAGAAAACTTTGCCTCTTGAGTTGCCAATAAACTGACCAGGATTGTGTGCCTGTAAAAGAAAGGAAGAGGAGAAGTAGGGCTGAGAACCTACATCAAATAATTTGTTACCAAACTTCTTTTTCTTTAAGATAGAATAGTGCTTTTTTCTTCCTGGATTTTCAGTAAGTGCCAAAAGCTTCCTCCAACTTAAATTTGCCTCAGTTAATCTTCTTTGTCTCTGTTAGCTCTATCTAGATTTTTTTAATCCAAGACTCCTGCTTTTAAATGGAACCATCTGAATGTTCGGTACTTCTTTTCCAAGCTGCAGTCATGAACTAAAGCTTGAAAATATTCATGATACTTCGAGGTAGTTTGTTTCTCTGAAGTGACTTTTAGTGATTTAAAAACTTGCTTAAATATTTGTTAGAGCCTGGAGATGAACAAAAGAGTCCAGTAGGTTTGACTTCTCTTTTGCATAAGAAATGATACAGTCTGCAGGCTTAGGCCCTGCCTGTTCTTGTGAATATCCACCCTGAAATCTCATAGAATCACAGAATCATAGAATGCTTTGTGTTGGAAGGGACCTTTAGAGGTCTTCTAGCCCAATGCCCCTGCAGTGAGCAGGGATGCCTTCAACTGGACCAGCTCGCTCAGAGCCCTGTCCAACCTGGCCTTGAATCTTTCCAGGGATGGAGCCTCCACTATTCTCAGGGTAATCTGTTCCACTGTTTCACCACTCTCATTGTAAAAATTTTCTTTCTTATATCTAGTCTGAATCTCCCCTCCCTTGGTTTAAAGACGTTACTCCTTGTCCTGTCACAACAGGCCTTGTTAAAAAGATTATTCCCATCTTTCCTATAGGCCCCCTTCAGGTACTGAACGGCTGTTAGAAGATCTCCCCGCAGCCTTCAATTTGGCAGTTTGAACAGCCCCAACTCTCTCAGCCTTTCCTCATTGGAGAGGAGTTCCGGCCCTCCTCCAGACCTGCTCCAGCAGCTCCATGTCCTTCTTGTGCTGGGGGCTCCAGAGCTGGACGCAGGACTCCAGGTGGGCTCTCACCAGAGCAGAGTAGAGGGGCAGAATCCCCTCCCTCGACCTACTGGTCACGCTTCTCTTGATGCAGCCCAGAATATAGTTGGTCTTCTGGGCTGTGAGCACACATCGCTGGCTCATGTCCAGCTTTTCATCCACTAGCACCCACAAGTCCTTCTCCTCAGGGCTGCTCTTAATCCCTTCATCCACCAGCCAGTATTGATACTGGGGTTTGCTCCAACCCAGATGCAGGACTTTGCACTTGGCTTTGTTGAACTTCTTGAGGTTCACACAGCCCCACTTCTCAAGCTTGTGCAGGTCCCTCTGGACAGCATCCCATCCTTGTGGCATGTCAACTGCACCACTCAGCTTGGAGTCATCTGCAGACTTGCTAAAGGTGCACTCAATGTCACTGTCTGTGTCATAGATGAAAATGTTAAACAACACCGTTCCCAATACGAACCCTTGAGGGACACCACTTGTCACTGGTGTCCATCTGAACATCGAGCCATTGACCACTACCCTCTGGCCGTGACCTTCCAACCAATTCTTTATCCACCGAACAGTCCACCCATCAAATCCTTATCTCTCCAATTTAGAGGGAAGGCTGTTGTGAGGGACTGTGTTGAAGGCTTTACAGGAGTCCAGACAGATCACATTCATAGCTCTTCCCTTGTCCACCAATGTAGTCACAGCATCATAGAAAGCCACAAGGTTGGTCAGGCAGGACTTGCCCTTGGTGAAGCCATGCTGACTGTCTCATTCACCTCCCTGTCCTCCATGTGCCTTAGCATAGCTTCTAGGAGGATCTGTTCCATGATCTTCCCAGGTACAGAGATGAGGCTGACAGTTCGGTAGTTCCCAGGGTTGCAATATTCACCTTACACACTGTTGAATACAGGTTTAGGACTTCAGTTATGGCTATCGGTGACAATGGTGCTTTGACTTCTGCTGCTCTCTCAAGGCTATTCCGTGAATCTGTTCCCCAACAGCAGCTGTTCCATGAAAGCTGAAAAACAGAGAAGTACTAAGATCAGAGTGGGGGGTAGTACGTGTTCTGTAGGAGAAGAGGAGCTCTCAACACAACTATTAAAACTGTAGTTAGACTAAGTTTATTTAAAAATAAAGGCTCGCAGAAAATGATTTTAAGGGGTTCTGTAATTCTTGGTAGTTTGTGCGGTGACATGCCGGTGTTTTGTGCTCTATTCCTGCTGTCCTTTTCCACAACTGACTGTGACAGTTTCTTACAAAAGATGCGGTTGCCATGTAACTGAAGAGGAGAGGTCTGTTGCAGAAATGAACATGAGACATCTAACTAGCTGGAAATGTTTACTTATGGAGTGGACTTTATGGTGTTACGGACTTATGGAATAACAGTATGGTGTTCTGGCTGTGGAATTTGAAGGAAGTGGGAAATTGCAAACACTGTGTGAAATTTTGAGGCCATTGCGATGCTTCCATGTTCAGCTGTATCCTCTGCTGAAAAGAGTTCAAACCCAGATACATCACGCTCTGCTAAGTACCAGGATATGGGCTGCGCTGCATGTCACTTTTGCTTGTTCAAAGGAAGGTAGATAAAATCCCTGAAACATTCTTACAAGTAAGGACTCTTCCCCTCTGGTGTGATGATTACATGGCTATTGAATCAGGCTGCCATTTGTTTTCTGTTTCTGGTCAAACAAATCTAGAATCCTTTTTCTGTGCAGCAGAACAGCTTAAACAGGATGAAGCGGAGAGACTTCCAGTGCAGAACAGCCAATAATAGTTGGAGTGTTTCCTTATAGACATGCAAGTTTGGAACTCCTCAGACAAGGAAAAGCAGTTGAACTTGGCTCTCCTACTTGCTTGTGAATGCTCTTCGGAAACACTGTAAAAAAGGATACAAGTTCTGAGATCTCTTCAATGGCAAGAGTGGACCTTGCTCAGTGCTTTGAGGGGAAGGAGGAAGGTTCTGGGCAGCAGATTCTGATTTGGCAGAGGCTCTACCTTGCAAACACCCTGAAGTAAGCTGATGTGAGATTTGTTTGTGTAATCAGAATTTCTTACTGGCTGCCCCTAGACAGCCCAGTCATGAGCACTTTGTTTATCAAAATCTTTTTATAAGGGCTCTGACATCTACTGTTCAAGCAGTGTGACACTTAACTTGCAGACTTGAAAGACTTGTACTGGAGTTGACCCAGAGTACTCAGTATCACATGCAACATGCTAGACCATAGTCCCTCCTTCCCCCTCTCTGCTCCCCCAAATCATAACATTTTCAGTACTGAGGAGAAAATTTTTCACCAAGTGCTGCAGTAGGATTTCATGAATATATTTTTATTTGTTTGCGAAAATGTTGCAGTCTCAAGGCTCTTGGGATTTTAAAGGAGGTTTTCCTCTGGCAAAATTCTCTCTGAATTCAAGAGTTTTGCAATGAGACTTTTAGTCTCTAGAACAGTGAGGGATAGGGTTACATTTTCTTGTTCTGATATATTCCAAAAAATATGACTAAAAATTATTCTTGTGATTTTTTTTTTCTTCCTCTGGTGATTCATAGCTTAGAGTCTATTGTTAATACTGGATACATGTCACTTTCACAGCTGAACATATTGCAGAAATCTAAAAACATTTTTGAAAGAGATAGATGACAAAATTATTAAAAGCTCCTGATGATATGCAGTGTATTTGTAGCTCATGAGTGGGAGAATCCATTCCATACTAACCATTGTTCAGAAATGATAGCTTATAAGCTTCGTTGCTTACTGAGGAAAGGCTTTAACTATGTATATTTTTGAATACTTGAAGTTAAGGAGGTAAGTCACTTCCCTCACTTGGGAAACAGATGTGTGGTGAAAAGGGCTGTTCTCTTCATAAAGAAAGGGTGTCAATAAGGCTTTGTTGTCCTAGTAAATGTATACATCACTTCACAAATGTCTATTGTCCCCAGCAAGTAGAATATTTCCGCCTCTAGATTTGTCTCTCCGTTCCAAATTTAATTCTTATCCTAATAACCAAGGTCAGTCAAGTTTCCCAGGGAATGCCCACGATGAAGAGATGTCTGCTTCCTCCAAATCAGTTGGATGGCAGTATTTCCCTTTGGTTTTTAACCCTTTCTGCAGTAAGAGTCCACTTCGCAAAGCAAAAAACCTGCAATCTCCCCTTCTCTGTGACTATATCCTCCTACCAGCCTGCTTCTGTCTGAAGACTCTTAAATGTTAACTCGCATCAATCTGACGTTTTCTCTCTCACACAAGAGAGCACATGACTAACTATTGTATTTATCTAACGTCAGAGGTTTTGTGCTCCTGACACTGATTGTAGTATCCGAGTGCCTTCTGCATAGTTCGCCATTAAAAAGCCGAAGTTGTGCTGGATTTCATGGTGCATACATGGTCTCTTTAGCTGAGATTGTAACCGAACACTGCTTTCGTGATGGTGTTGGCAGGAATTAGAGGTTAAAATAAGCATCAGTCTTGCGGTGACTGAAATGCCTGAGGAGGGTCTTATGGCTTACATAAAGATGGTTCATGCTTCTGTTTCATGCACCTGAGTCACTCTGGTGAAAAATGCTTGGTCTTGAAACATAGGACTAAAGCTTCACTTTCTTGGAGGCTTCTGAGCAAAAGTGTAGTGTGTTTTCAACAACCTCTTGATGTATGACAGGTGCAGCAGTGCTGGCTGTGTGACCCTCAGCCCTCTGGGTTCTGGCCTTCATGAGCTGCTGCAGATAAGAACAATATTTTGGCTGCACTATAATCAAGGGGTACAGTTGTAGTCTTCTAGAAAAGACCTTGTGTGTGTAGTCTAGAGAAGTCCCAGGAGCTCTATAATCCTGTCTGGGAGCCTGGTGCATATCTGACTGATGAAACCTAAGCTGCTGTAACTTCATTGCACTCAGTTCCTTGGCTAGATAAATAAAAGTTACTATGGTTATGAGCAAGAGCTGCTTGTGCAGATGTATCTTGTAAAAGGCCTCGATTTCCCTGTCTTGATTTAATTTTTGATATCAGGTTACTAAGAGTTTGATTATTTTCTTAAAACTATCCCAGGGACATGATGTCATTCTTTGTTACTGAGGAAAGGCTCATGTGAAATGATGGGTCTTGCATTATGTTCTAAAAATAGCCAGGTCACTCCCATCAACAAAAGATAAGATTTTTCAAGTTACGGAAAACCCCATGTGATCGCACACAGACAGAGAACACAAAACCAAGGCAAAGTTCAGGAAACACACCAGCAAAGTCTAATTGTGGGAAAAGACATGCAAAATATTTAACACTAGATTAATGAGAGGATCTTTGCCATAAAGTATTTACCAAAATTGAAAGTTTTCTCAGAAAAGCTGTAAAACGATTGTGTAGAAAACCAGGGAGGTGTCCTGAGGTCTTGGCTCTGGGAAAGGTTGAACGGAGTTAGAGTCAAAGAAGCACTTCGTTGCAAAGTAGTATGAGAGCAGTGTTTCGATGTACTCTAAACAAATATATTGGAGATCCTCTCCTATGAGATGTATCAGTGTTTCAGTTTTATTTCCAAGGAAACAAAACATCTGTCAGGTTCTGGTGTCAACAATTCCCTAGAATGAAGTAGTGCAACAAAACTCATGTGTGTAACTTGAAAAGACATGATCCTTATTCTCATGCCCAAAGAGTCCCTGACAAGCTCTTCGGTTTATGGAGCCTTAAAAAAAAAGAAAAGAATTTTAGGTGAGGCAGGAGAGAAACATCAGGTAAATATGTCAATAAAACCTGTAACATGTAGAGCAATTATAAAATTAAATTTAGGCAGTAAATTTGGGCTTAATAAACTTAGTAGGAGTCAGTTTAGCTACCCTTTTTAACAAGGAAGACACTTGAAGACACATAGGGTCAAGACCATGCTCACTGAAAGAGTGTGATAACCTTGCATAAAGAAAATAGAGGAAAAGTATCTGAAAGATTCAATATATGGGGTGATCTGTGAAAAACAAAGGCTGTGTGAAAGAGTGGAGGGACTGCAATGGGAACATTTGAAACTGCCACCAGAGTCCAAACCTCTATAGACCACAATTTAGCAGAGGTGGCATTCTGTGTGGAGGTAGGGGTCAGTAACAATATCTTAAAAGTAGGTCGTATGCCATTACTAATATGGGCCCTTGTTAGTACCTGAAGATCTGAAGAGTCTGAATATTTGAGGGGATGGGAGGAAGGAAGGTTGTCTGCTTATGTTAGTGGAATGAGCCATGTGTTTTTTGGCTTATGCAAATCCTCCTATTTTTAGGCTTGTTTGACCTTCACAGTATGCAAACTTATTTTAAGTACAATAAGCTTCTGATGAACATTTATTGGCATTATCTGTCAAGTAAAGTATTGTAGGGGATAAAGTAAAAAACTTTTACAGGCATTTTAATACCTTTTGAAGAAAACAGCATAATGAAAACAAAAGAAACCAAAAAACCAAAAAACTTTATAGCCCCTTTACCAGAATGTTAGTATTTTGTATGTCTGAGACATCAGTAGCAGTACAGAGTATTTTTCTGAATTTGGAAATGTGGTAGCAGTTTTTAATAGAAGTATCCTGGGCGTTAAGAAATCAATGGCAATTTCAGTTGTAGTTCCTCTCCAGTGATACTTCAAGGTACTGACAACTGCTGATAATTTATGTGTGTACTGATCTTCTAGAACTCACACGATATTTGGGTAGGAAAGATGGTGGATTTTTGTTTTTCCACCTAGAAGTCTAGTTACAGCTGTCTACATCTGCTAGGTGTTAAGGGTAGTTTCATCACAAGAGGCTCACTGATTTTTTTCATCTTCAGAATTCCAGGTTATCTCCAAATCTGCTGGGTATGTTGCCACTGTTTTAATGTTTTGGAGTGCATATAAACGTATCTGTGCTAACACATTGTCCCGCTAATGTCCCAAACTCCAGAGGAGTTTGGCCCATAAAAGGTTTGTCTTGGCTTCAATATTCAAAAAGCAAACTCCTACCGAACTGTTCAAAAAATTGAATCCTGGATTTGTATTTTTAATGAACATAAAGCAGACACTACTACTAGTTTCTTGGGATTCCAATGCCAAGTTGGAAATTCAAGATTTTGGTGATTCTGGAGAAGATTGCAAAAAAACATGTCTCAAAGATTTTTCTGTCGATGTCTTAGTCAAACACTGAGCAGATTCATAATCTGACCTGCCACTGATCGCAGTTCCAAAAGCTTAATGGTCCCTAAAATCAGCCTTGAAAGAGTTTCAGATCAGCTACCAAAATACCTTGGTAGTTTTGGAAAATGCATACAATTATTCTAATTTCTGACTGTCACCTGACTAGGACCAGCCTCTCCGAATATTAAACATTACTTCTTAACTAGTTTCTTTTAGTTTACTTTTTAGGGAAACAAGAAATATTGACACTTCTGTCTTGTGACTCATCTCTTTTCTAGAAAGAGGCATCTGAAGTGGGTTGAGCAACCTTAGGGTGTAGATCATCCACCTCTTCCTGTTCACTGCAAAGGTAGCTCAGATGTAGACAACTTTGAATGTAATCAGCACAATCTGGGCAAAGATGAAAACATAGTCTTTTGTTCTTTGGTAACTTTGACTGTCATAAAGCTCATGACATGTGTTTATTATGTTTGGGATGCTAAGAAAATTTGGCCAGGGTCTTTATACTACCAGTTTCTACATGGAGAAAAATATATGCTTGAGATACCTGAAATTGAAAGTCTGCTGTTTCTCATTGCAGGAAGTAAAAAAAAAAACTAGGAGTAGGGGAATAATGACAGATGGAGACAAATCTTAAGCCAGGCAAGTTGGTTGTATTACCTGGGAAAACAGAATGGCAATGTTAATTTAAAAAATAAGTGTAAAATCCAGAAGAGATTTTTGTTAGATATATTAACTTCTTCTTGCTTTTATTCCTTTTCAGTTTTCAATATCCCTTCACAAGCTACACGTACTATGTTCTTTTATGAGTCAAAGGGATATGCTCACAGAAGTGAAGAAAAGTTATCAAGATATCGAAAAATATGTGGGATACTTTCAGGATAGCAGGTGTTCTGAACTAACTGTTAGCATCTTACGCAGGTAAATCAGTGATCACTTTAGAAAAATCTACAGCAAATACATATCTATATAATAGGTTAAAAAGGATTAACAGCTGAAAAGTGAAATCACTTTCTTGGAATTCTGAACAGGTGAAAACATAAGGGGAAATGAAAGAATGTCTTTCCATGGGTCACAGGAAGTTTACCTACAAATAGAGCACCATTTATTTCATAGCTGGCAGAAAGCAGAAAACAGCTCTTGGTGCAGAATTGCTGTAGAGAAAAGGCAGAGTGGACTGCACTGGTGTAAGTTGTATACATCTACACCAAAATGCTGCTGCTGGAGCTGGAAAACTAAAACCAGACAAGGCTTAACCTCTTAAGATCTTTCTTCTCAGCTGTGAATCCTGAGACCTTTACAAAGTAAGTCTCAATTCTGCAGGCAGCCTGAAACAATTACTCACAGGCCTGAAGTGTTCCAGTTATGTCAATAAGCTGCTAGCTTGGGAGCAATACTGTGAGCTTGTATGACCTAAACATCTTTGCACTAATTCCAGGATACTGAAAGTAACAGTTAAACCCAAATGTTAAAACACTGTTTTAATCTTGTTCTGTGTAAGAAAAGAATTGGAAGACAAATTGATCTTCTATTGAACATTAAAAGGAAATAGTAATTAATTGCCATAACATATATGAAATATTTATGTGTTATTCATCTGCATAATTCATTTAACAAAAAGAAGCTGTTACTACAGAAATTCAGAATGCATGGGACTGTCACTTTCTGGCAAGCTAAACTCAACTTTGTGCATGGGAACTTGCTTATAAATGTACTGGATTTTTGGCAGCTACTGTACAGCTTTTATGCAGAAGAACAAAATGTTACTGCTAAAGAGACCAATATTAATATAACTGGCCCTCACACAAGTTATGTATGATTCTTCCAGTCAAACTAACCACATCATCGTAGAAGAAGAATATGCACCTTATGATTTGCTTTCTTGCTTTACTGAGGTACCAATGCGTTGACTTTAACTTCTTGCAAACGACTTTTGTCAAACACAGCTTTGGGGCAAAAAATAAATCTGCCTGTCCACTTCACATCTCTCAAATTGGTCCCACTTGAAAAGCTGAGGAAATAATTTAGTTAAAATTTCCATATTTCTGAACCCTAACCATGATGGGACCTCCTGAGCAGGTGTCCAGCACACTGCTCCCAGACTGCCATGCTGTGCGATCCTCCTAGAACTGTAGTAAGGGATGCAATTGATGTTGTGCTAGATTATGTGGCACACAGACAGTGTACTGTAAAAGACAGTGGTTTCAGCTGTTTTTCTACTGATCTTGGAACTTTCTCTAGACCTACTTTACCTTGAAGTCATCACTTACTTCCAAGAAAAATGAAAATCCTGTGGGTATGGAACTGTGGAAGGGCTTTTTCATGGTTTACACAGCATCACTTAACACATGTAATTAAGTCTCTCAGCTTAACTCATTTGACCTTTGGCAGGAAGAGTTTGTTTCAGGAAGACACACCCCATTTTAGATTAATCTGAGAATAAAAATATCTTCCAGGCTCCATTTTAGCCTCTGAGCAAGAATTTAACAACTTGCAACTTCCTAGTTGCACTGCTACATTCACATGCAGTGCAAGACAATGTTTTTAAAAGATGGCAGGTTACTATAAACAGCAATCACTTGTTGTAGGTGCTTTATAATTAGTGCTGACTCAAGTACCATAACCCCTTGAGTCTCATTCCAGTTCATTCTATGGCCTTTTGTTTACCAAGAAGCACACGGATATTTGTATCTTAAAATCTTGGCTTGTAGTAAAATCCATGGAGGGAAGTGAAAGTTAGGAGCTTAAGTTGTGAATGTGAGTGTTTTCTCTTCCCAACACACAGCTCTGCTCTCTGAAGGGTGTACCCGGGAAGATCCAGCAGAAATACATAAGCAGGAGTGTTGGCTGCTGTGTACTAGGTATCTGTATCCCCGTACATGTATCTAGGTATCTGTACTAGGTAGTCACCAAGTTATTTGTTGTAACTGGTCAGAACCCATATCTGAGAGCTGTACACAGAAGCAGAAAGGCCTGGGGAGTTGGTAGCATGCAGGTGTACCATGATTGCATGCAGCTCTGGTAGTTTGTCTGAGCTAGTAGCTGCCTTAACCAGCCAAGTAAGAGGTCTCTCAGCATGGTCCAAATCAGAAACGTTTTCGGTGGCCTGTCTTGAAAGTCATGGCTGACTCTGGTCTGACCTCCAAGGAAAAAACTTGGTGCAAACGGAGAAAACAATGTAGGCTTAGAGCTATAAAGTCCAAATATATCCAAAACTCTTAATTCATTTGGCAACATAAATAATTACATAAATTGTACAGGGGTTTCAACTGCTTGGAGGCTTTTGTTACCTTGACATATCTTACTGTCTTGGCTTTCTTCTGTCTGAGCTGAAGTGACTAAAATCCATTATTAGTCTATTCCTAGCACAGCCAAGGATCAGGCAAGTGAGGCAATGTGCAATCCATGTCTGACAGATGGCTTAAGTGTTATTAGTATACAAATCAATCCAAATCACCAAAAAAAAATACTCTCTTGGAGGGGTGGAAACAGCATCTTCAGGTGGACGTCTAAAGGCAAATGGGGAAACAGAGCATGTGTCCAGAATGTTGATATTGTCCAGGTTTTAAATGAAGAAAGTGAAATGCAAGGTGGTGCTATTCTGTGCTCTCTTTGTTCTTGAGTGCTATTCATAGCTCTTTTGGTGGAAAATCTTTCATCGCTTCAGATAGATTCTCAAAATGCCTGGCAAGTGCTTCATTTATCCTGGGCAGAAGTGTGTAAAGAGTCCCTTGGCTTCAGTCTTTGTTATGCTGCATCTCTCATGTGGAAAGTCTTTTGAGTAGTACCTTCACCTCCCAAGTCCAGAGACTACCTTGTCTTATTTTAGTCATTTGTATCAAAATGCTTGTTTTGTCATCTAACTTTATCCTACAATCAACAGCTTAATTAATATTTGTAAGACCTGCAGACAGGAGGTGATTCATGCCTATTACCTCTCATTAATTTATATGAGATACATATTATATTAGAAAACAAACTCTTTAATTTTCATCTCTGTAGAAAATTCCAACATAACCCTAATTACATCTCAGCTATCAGTTATTGAGCAAATCATGTCTACAGTGGAACAAATGCAATTAATTAGACTGCTTGTTGTTTACGCAAGATGAACAGTGTGCAAAGTAGAGGAGCATGTTATGAACATCCTAAGTGCCATGTAAATTGAGCAGGGTTAAAATGGGTAAAGGGAATAATTTTTTAATGATAGATTAATAGATTTTTAAGAGTATACATTTCTTAGCATGATCATTTTGCTGAGAGTTTTGTTGCAGGCCATGTCTGATGTACAAGTGGGTACATTCTTTGTATTACCATAGTCTACTGTAGGTTCTGATTTTTTTTTTAATTTTTGCCTGCTGCCCAGTTCTTATTACCTCTTTCCTAACAATGTTTCTCTTTGCTACATGCAACTTTCCGTTCTAAATTCTTCTTTCTTAGTGTTTGATTGGTGTCCACAAAGTTTCTCAGAACAGTGTTAGTCAGGCGGTAGGAAATGTACCCAAATCAATCCCAGCAGTTGGATGACACTTGGGTTAGATATTTGCAAGCTCCCTTATTCATTGCCACCCAAAATCTGACTGTGACCTGACCAAGGATTTTGTTCAAGTTCTCAAAATATCTCATAAGAGGATCATAACTTAACCTTTTTAATTAAATCTTTTAAGCAACATATTAGGCATACTTAAATTGTGAATGAAAGGTCCAGATACTTGAAACTAAAAATTTAATTTTGCAGTATTAGCAGGGATGACTTCAACCTCTTTAGGCTGTGTCCTCAGAACTGATTTTAGCTGCATTCATATGTCTTTCTCCATGTTGCTTGAAGTGTGTCTTTTGGCAGAATTTAAAATGATCAGGCACAAAGCATCCTGCATAATAATGTTGGAGCTACCTATAAACACGCTAGAGATATGGGCTCATTGAGTCAGATTGACTAGGCACTGTATAGTGTTAACAAAGTCACACCACATTGCAAAACTAGTTTAATTTTTCAGAGAAAACTCATTTTAAATATTGAGACGTTACAGCTCTAGGGTTGTTCAAACTTTATTTGGGAATGTGTGCCAGCTGCTACGGGGAGGGTATTAATTTACCACTTACTTCCACGAGTTTTCTGTTCCCTGCCTGCAAATACATAGTTGTACAGATACCTTGAGGACAGTTTTCAGGCTGCATTACAATCACATGTGATGTGCTAGGCTGCTTTAGCTGTTTGATCATCTCTGGTGCCACATAGAAGTAACTAGCCATGGCTAATCATTGTAGACAGACTAATCAGGGACCATGGAAAAGAAAATCAAAACTTCACATTTATACAGTGAGTTAATATTGAATGAATAACCAAAGTATTTTAATAGAGAAAAGGTATCAAACTTTCATTTCTTTTCTTATTCTTTCTCTTTTCTTTGATGGTTACTGTGAGAAGTTCAGTGTACTGCAGTTCCTTTCATCACCCAAGAAGGGAGGCAGCATCAGTATCAGAAATTCCTTGTTCATTTTGTTCTGTTAGATTTCTTTCATCATCTTTTGGAAGAATTTCCAGCTCAATGCGTCTCTTAGTTCTTATTTCTTCCCATCTTTTTAATTATGCCTGCTCCTAATGAAGTTCTTGAGAATCTTCAGCTGCCTGTGAAGGAATTTCTTGAATGCTAACCTGAGGCTGTGTCCTTTTGTGGATCACGGTAATGGTGAGATGACTTACAAGAATGTTAAGTAGCTACATTTTGCTTTAGGAAGTGTACCAGGTTGTCATTTCAAATCTGCAAGAGGCATAGGTATGTTATGGTTAATCTCCTGTGCTTTATTTCAGTACTTCCTACTGAGAGTCTGTGAATGAAACTAGATTCTCTATTAAACAAAGCTACTCCTCCACTATGGAAAAGAGAACAAAAGTAGCAACAACATTTTCGGTATTTCCTTGTTTTTGGAAGTACATGGCGACAGAACCTGCTGATCAAGACAGTCACACCATTCTGGCAGCAGTCTCCACTCTCTTGCTTTGATGTTCTTTCCACTGATGAGTTTATGGCAATAGACACAATCACATCTGAGCTTAAGTTATGTTGTTAGGTTAGTTTACTAGGCAAAATAGGGGAAGGAAAGGAACGAATCAGGATTGTCATCACAGTGCGAGTGCAAAACATTCCATATCAAATCACTTTTCCCAGCAGACATCTCTAACCCCTTTTGTCTACTGTTGTGATATTAAACCGTATGTGCCTCATAATCTGGCTCTTCTGATATATGCTTTCAGTTTCTGACTGAAAAAAATGAATCTATAAAACAGGATTCATTGTCATAGTTCCTTAAATACATTCAAAAAAGTTCTACAGGATCCATTCAATGTTTCTTTAAAGAAGTCATAGTAGCAAAGGAAAGACACAATTTCAGCAGTACAAAGGACTCCACGCCTCTTGAGACCTACTGAAAGTAAAGCAAAGATGGCTGACAATAATGTTCTGGAGATAATTAAAATGGCCCACTGGGCTGGAGTTCTTGCTCTTGATTGCTCAAGGAACTCCAAGGTATAGAAATGACAAAAGTTATGGCACACTTGTTTCCACAAAACATCTGTAAAAGAACTGTATGATACATTCAACAATTAGAAAATATAGTCCATGCTGCATTTTGTTGCTTGGAGCCCTGTTAAGGTCTGCTGGATAGGTAAGGATTCCAGATCTTTATCAACATCAGGCTATAATGATTTTTGAATCATGTCTTCCAACATGTCTTGGGAAGTCATGACATTGCTTTACAGAATCCTGTTCCCCTGCCTCTGTTCTTTAATATAACTGGCCAGGTCAATAGGGCAGCACTGAGGCAAGGCACGCTTTGGTCATCAGAGTCTTCTAGTGTAGTTCATCTTGCAGTAACTTTTCCAAGGAAAGTTGCACTCCTTATTTGAATCCAAACAGTTCTCTCCCTTTAAATGAAAAGAAAGTTGAATTATACAGGTGAAATATGTATTTAAAAAATATTATCCAATTTAAGTTCCAAAACCCAAACAGGTGAGCTAGTTAAAGATGCTCTGCTTCCATATGGACAATACAGGTGAACATGTGAACTACAACATCACAAGACAGCTGAGATTGGAAGGGACATCTGGAGATTGTGTAGTCCCACCCCACTGCTCAAAACAGGATAAACTAAATCATGTTGCTCAGGGCCACATCCAGTCAGATTTTGAGTATTTCCAAGGCTGGAGACTAAACCTCCAAGGGCAACCTGTTTCAGTGTTTTGCCACCTTCTTTAGTCTACCTGGATATTCTTGTATTCGACTTTGTGCCTGTTTCCTCCTGTCCTGTCACTGGTACCCCTTTGAAGAGTCTTCTAAATGCAGCCCAGGATGCTGTTGGCTGTCTTTGCCCAAAGGGCACACTGCACGTTCACGTTCACTTTCATGTCCACCAGGATTACCAGATCCTTTTTTGAAGAGCTGATTTTTACTTGTTGAGTTCAAATAACTAGATCAAAGTAGGTGTGGTGTTGGCCAGAGTTATCTCACATATGACTATAACGGTGATCATCACTGCAAATACTCAAGTAAGTGCACGTAAGCAGTACAAAATTACTATTTATTTAAATGTGAAATGAAGAGTTTATGTTCTACCATGCTCAGTATTACACTTTCAGGTGTCAATAGCTGCCATAATGACTGCCATTTAGAAATATGTAACGGGAAAATACACAACCCTAGCAGTTAAATCTGCTAGGGTACCGGGATGCAGAATAGCTTAAATTATCGAATCTCCTCTACCACAGACAGAGTTTGTAATTTGTCTTAGAGGTTGACCTGCAGCTATGGCCAATCACTTCTTCAGTTGAATCTTGCTTTATTTCCTTTATATCAAAATGTATGTATGATCTACATCTCTAATAGGGATGACTTTCCAGACTGACTTCTACTCAGCCACCACCTGGGCATTTCATTCTAAAGTTTTGGCAGTGAAAGGGGAAAACAAATCTTCAACATCAACATTACTCATTCTGCTGTTTTGAGGCACATAAAAAGAGTGGGAACAAAAAGCCATGGACACTACCCTTCACACAGTTCAAGAAAGGATAGAAAAAACCACTGAAATGCATTTAACTTTTAAAAAGAAAAAACATTTGAGTCTACTGCTTGGATGCAGTAGGGCAGACAGAGGAGATGCTGAGTTTTTCCTCCTCCAAAGGGATGGTCCCCACAACCAGGTGAACATCTTGTCTCCCAGCAGAATTTCACCACTTGAGCACCGTCACTCCCCACCACAGGGCTGCCCCTAGCACATACTCATGATGCTGCTGAGAGTTGCAGGTGCCAAGAGACTTCCACCTACTTCTCACATCTAACTGTCCTGATATCTTCCAAACAGAGAAATAGAAAGGGCAAAACCACATGATTTTTGTAGGGAACATTGGCAGATGGAGAAGTGTTGAACTGCACCCTCCTAAGCTTGGTAGCTGGTGCTCATGATGCAATCTGTTCAGTGAAACATCCTTTTTCATGTTATTTCTGGCTGTTTCTGCAATGTGTCATCAAATACTATTCATACTGTGAAGTGCAATGATTACATTGCTTTTTTTTTTCCTCAGGCTTGCCGTGACTGTTGATTAAACAGTGTGTGGGTTGCAATTAGCTTCAATGAAAAATTCAGAATTGACTCCTACCTGTGCAAGGGAGCCACCATAGCAGACAATGCTTTATTTTTTCTCTCTTGAACCACGCTATCTGTTCTAGGGTCCATTAATAAAATGGCTATGCAAATATAAACATGAATAAATGAAAATAAACAGTTTGTCTTCTCTTTGGTCAGAACAACAAAAAATGAAGACTTTAGTCTTTACCTGAAATTTCAAAATTATTTAGGCTTGATACCTGCTGCTATTAGAGTGACCTTTTGCTCCACTATTCCCCATAGTTCACACTCAGCACTTCCCCATTCTTCTCCTTTCCCCTCAGAGAAGAAAAGTACCAGACAGGTACAGCTAAACAATTTGTGTTGTGACTTTCTGGCTTTCAATAGCTTTGGTCTGTGAGTATCTTTGATATCTAGTGACAGCTGAGCTCATCCTGGATACTGTCCTAGTAGCGTATCTCTCATACTCTGTATTTGGTTCTCCTGTTATCTGTAGGATCTTTCACTGAGATTCCTACAAAGTCTCAGTAAATTTTAGATTTAGTTGAAATTGTCTACGGGGTTCTGAAATTATTAGAGAAAGAGGCAGAATAGGTAGCTTGGTCTCATTACCTTAGTTTCCCGAGGAAACAAGACTGAATAATTCAAATGTTTTTCCAACTGCTGTACTGACAGAAGGAAAGCAAAAAAGCAGAAAGTTGCTATCAAAGGCAGCAAACTATTAGAAAAACCATTTCGGGTGCAGTACACTATCATAGGTTCATTATACCTTAGGAAATATGTGGGTAGTCAGGACTGAACTTGGTCTACCGCGTTTTCTCAAGGAAGTCTAGATTCTGCTAAAGGATTCCACAAATAATACTACTTCATTGCTTTCCTCCCATAAATCTGAATGAAAAGCGGCACAGCTTGCCTAGGAACTGGGTTTGACATAATTTCTGAAATGCAATCATGGGGTTTCTAAAATCTGCCATTTTCTAAAATTTTTAGTTTGATTCTTTCCAAATAAAAAATTCCCTCTGCTTCAGAATGACACCACTGCTTCTTCAGAACAATGCCTTCCTCTGAGTCTTACCTTTTCATTCTGTTTCTCAATATCTTGCTTAGCTTCCCAATGGATTTTAAAATTGGGAACATTTCCAAATAGACTATCTGATATTCATATATTTTAAATGTAAATTTATGTGCTTTACATTGTGTAGCAGAATTAGAGTACTGCATCCAAAGCAGTGACAATATTCCCATCCTTTTCAGTTGAGTCAGGACTTAAGCTGACGTGTTTCGAAAGCCCCTCTCACCCTAAGGCCTGGAGGGACACACACTGGCGACCAGCCCCAAGGCAGGCTCCTGCTCTTGGCATCACGGGCTTTGTCCTGGCTGTGTGTGCTGCTCCGAGGGAGTTGCAAGGGTGATTTCACATGCATGTCATCTCCTTTCCCCCTTCCCACTGTCCTCAAGTCCATGTTGAAAAAGTTTTCATTCTGTTATTTGCTCTTTAGCCAAACAATTATTTTCAAGTGGTTGCAGTGCTTCTTACATACATGCCTATAAATATCAACAGTTGCAACTTTCTTCGTTGTCTACAGAATAAAAATATTTGTTGACTGATCCTGAAATATCCTATATACAATGAGTTTATTACTTATAATAATCACTTAAGAAGCATTTCTTTTCTTCTAGTTTTCTTTGTCAGGGTCTAGTGAAAAAGACTTTTCCCTACATGGAAGTCAAAGTTGCTCCTTCCAAAACAAAAATGCTTTGAATACTTCTCAGTCAGGACTACATCCATGTTGTAAATTCAGCCTTTTCATTCTTCAGCCTTTTATTACTATGTGTCTAGCCAGCACCAGATACCAGAAGTGCTAACCACACACCACCTACCGTGTAGCATCAGTGACCAGTAAGATGGGTGCTGCCTACAGGAGCTTATAAACACTACAGGGCATACAGCTCAGACAAAGAGAAACCTGGGAAAGTGCACAAAGGAACAGTTGGCGTGACCACTGTGACAGCCGAATATGTTTTTGCAGTAGTATCTCCTGATGAATTTTTGCCGTGGGACAATGTATTATTTGAAGCAGGGAAACGCCATTTTTTTGCATGAGGAAGTTCGATATAACAGGTGCTAAGTAAAGGTGCTCAACTTTAGATTTGTGGTGTGGGGATGAAAAAGCTGTGTATTTTGAGTATAAGTGGATAGATTTGTCCACAGTGTCTGAGAAATAGCTTACTAGGTGTCAGTTTGAGCCTATTTGACCCTAAATGAAACCAGTGTCTGGGAGGTGAACCCACTTAAACTGCTTAGACACATTTTCAGACATTGAACTTCTATTTTAAACAGTCAGAATGGTTAATCACTGGAGCAACATTTCAACTGAAGTGATAAATGCTCCATTTCTTCTTGTCTTCAAGCACCGATGGCTTTTCTGGCATGTGTTTTAAAATCTACAAGGTGTATGTCAATGACGTGCAAGTTATCAGGCTCTGAACAGGGATGAGGGAGAGAAACCTACATTATGTGATATAGGGGAGATCAGAGAAAATTATACTCATTCTTCTTTCATCCCATCTATGAATTAATACAATACATCTACAGTGATTGTGTGCACAAAAATAAGCACTAGTATGTCCGACTTGGTCATATTCATTCTGAGTGTCTCACTTGTGAGTGCATATTCTGAACATCTGCTTGTATTTCTGTCCAGTTTGCTGTGCCAACTTCTAAATATGACTTCTGTGATCCTGAAATGTGCCAGAACATAAGTATCTGCCCAGTCATGATTTTCTGACAACTTGCTTTAGCATTGTAGTATCGTAAAATAAGGATTGATTAAAATATCATCTGTAGCATTTCCCACAATAGAATCCTAAACCTTCCAGACAGGCTAATAGCACCTGGTAATATTGAAAAAACTCTTGAAGCTTCTGGTTTCTGTTAAAGGCGTGTCTTGCATTTTTTTTTCTTTTCATTTTTCCTGTTGGGTTAGAACAAAAACACCCGTACCAAATAGCAACTTTATTTCTATGACAGGGACTTGTTTTCTGAAAAACAAATTCAAGTGTCCAAATATCATATTAAAAAAAACACTTCATTTTTCACTGAGAGCAACTGAAGTAACAACTGATTTTGCATTGTAACATTACTTTAACAAGATTATATAACAAAGCTCCAAAACATCTGTAACAAAACCTCTGCAAAAAATGGACTCTTCAAAGTGGTTTTGTAAAGGCATTAACCAGGTTTACATTGTTCTTCTACGGCACTTTTGCTAAAATCCAACTAGTTTCCTTCAGTCAAAATTACTTTTGTTCAGACAAAAAAGAAAATAACAGTAAGTCAGATTTACGCCAGTGCAAATGGATTTAGTTCTTTTGAAGTCAATGGATTTATCCCAATTTCTACTAGTTAAGGATGAAGTGCAACTGTCCTCTACTAAACAATGCCCACTTCATGTCTTACCACTGTTAAATGGCAGAAGTTGCTTGGCAAGCATCATATTGTATTACTTCACAGGACAGCTTTCGTTTCTGTTTTTTGCCTCAGCAGGACATTCTACCAAAAGTGTGGGCTGTGTGTCCAGCATCCGTCCAAGTGTGGTGCCCGCTTTTGATTATTTCTAGAAAACTGGGGTAAGTTGCAAAGGAAGTATAGTATTTCCCTGAATACTGGACTATGTCTTATCTCATGATATGTGTGCACAGGTGAACAATGTGAGGACTGAGCAAATGACTTCTGTGTGCTGAATCTCATGATTTAAAGTTTTAACATTTTCTTCACTGTCCATTTGCTCTTTTAATGTGCTTCTATATATTTCATGAAACTCTCACGCTTGGAGGTTTTCATATCCTACAACTACCTTAACCTTCCAATAGCAACTACTTGCAGAGCAGCAAAGAGGAGAATATTTCAGCTGGAGTTGGTCTAGGCTCCCCATTGATGGGTGCTGGTAGCAGGGAGCAGATGAGTTGAAGCAAGAGTTTAATTCTCCACTTGTTCTAATTGCCAAAGAGGTGCAGTGGTTTCTTTGATGGAGTCTTTTCAAAAAGGTGACAGTTCCCAATGCAGGAGAAAGTGGATGAAGCAAAAAAATAAAAGGAAATTGGGAACTCCTCTGGGGCGCATTAGGAAGAGTGTGGCCAGCAGGTCGAGGGAGGTTCTCCTTCCCCTCTACACTGCCCTAGTAAGGCCTCATCTGGAGTACTCTGTCCAGTTCTGGGCTCCCCACTTCAAGAAAGATGAGGAGCTACCGGAGAGAGTCCAGCGGAGGGCTACGAGGATGTTGAGGGGACTGGAACGTTTCTCCTACAAGGACAGGCTGAGGGAGCTGGGCTTGTTCAGCCTGAAGAAGAGAAGGCTGAGAGGAGACCTTATAAATGCTTACAAATATCTGAAGGGTGGGTGTCAGGAGGATGGGGCCAAGCTCTTTTCAGTGGTGCCCAGCGAAAGGACAAGCGGCAATGAGCACAAACTGAAACACAGGAAGTTCCGTCTGAACATGAGGAAGAACTTCTTCCCTCTGAGGCTGGCGGAGCACTGGAACAGGCTGCCCAGGGAGGTTGTGGAGTCTCCTTCTCTGGAGATATTCAAGACCTGCCTGGACAAGGTCCTGTGCAGCCTGCTGTAGGTGACCCTGCTTTGGCAGGGGGGTTGGACTAGATGGCCCAGAGAGGTCTCTTCCAATCCCTAACGTTCTGTGATTCTGTGATGAGTTCAGTGCAATTCTGTCCTTGATGCTGTTAATGAAGCAAGAAATATCTTCACCATCTCAAGTGACCAGATCACCACAGTCCTTTCCCATGGCATGAGCAGGTAAGAGAGGTACTTAGATAGCAGAGACCTGCTTTCAGATGGATGACAATCTCACACTCCCAGTTATCTCACTGTCAGCAGGTGTCTATGGGTAACATACACAGTAAACAAGGGTTCTCGGAAAGAATTGAGACCAGGATGTTCGCTTTCTTCTGAGTTGTGCCAATTCTACTCATCCAGGTATTGACTTACGTTAATACCTGTAACCAACCTGCATAGAAAATGAAACTTGCTGCTTCTTCTGCAAAAAGCACTTTAAGCAAAATATGTGACAAAAGAGAAGCAGAGCGAGGATTCAGTGTGGTCTCGAGATCACATTTAGCAGTGACCATACTTCAAAGCATATCTCCTTACTTCTGTCTTTCAGGAGGGGATAGATACAACAGCAGACACAGGATATAATATGTGCCTGTGAATGAGGTGGCACATATTTTCTTGAGGAAACTTGTCCCTACACTTGCCCTGCTACAGTGTGGACTCTCAGCCTCTCCACCTGCCAAATAAATCCTGCAGAAACATCATATGTAGAGTGTCTGTTTCCTGCTAAACAATGCCCTGTGACCCCTGGCAGCAGGAGCCTCTTTCCCCTTGGTCTTACTGTGGGGCTTTGTGTCCTCTCTGGCTGAGAGTCAAGAGTGTTGCTCTCTTGGAAGATCTTGGACCGAAATCACAGGTAGGAAGGAAGCGACGTGCAGCATTTTTTGTCACAGATAAAATGTAATTAGCCTGGAGGATGTGAAACTAAAGAAAGTTTACAGGAAAGCAGAATCAGGTGACTCTGATGAAGTATTTAAAGGCACTTGTTGCAAAAATAGGGTAAAGTAAGTTAGAATGTAGGAAAGCTGCAGTTCTTATACATAGCCTGTCAGAGTAGCCCAGGTCTCACCACCTATCCAGATATATCCTTAGCCTCTGTGATTTTTCACAGAGAAGGTGGTTGTGCTATTTTTGTTGTATTTGCACATGAAGTCATGGCAACTGCAGATCTAAGCTGTGCACATACGTTATTTCAAAGATGTAGAACAAAAATATTATATTCATAATAATACACCTTTTTATAGTGTGCCAGTATATTATTATATCATATTTCACTCTGAAGGTGACAGAGCACTGAAACAGGCTGCCCAGGGAGGTTGTGGAGTCTCCTTCTCTGGAGATATTCAAGACCTGCCTGGACAAAGTCCTGTGCAGCCTGCTGTAGGTGACCCTGCTTCGGCAGGGGGTTTGGACTAGATGACCCACAGAGGTCCCTTCCAACCCCTAACATTCTGTGATTCTGTGATTCTGTGATATTATTTTCAGTAAAAGCAAATAAAGAAAGGTTTGAATCTGTGTGGAATTTGTATTTGTTGTTGGTAACAATGATTTTTCACTATCAAATCTGGATTATTCAGTTTCAAATCTAGCCTAATTGCTTTAGTGCTGTAATGTAGTCAAACTCCTCTTACTCATATGGTCCTTCTGCAAATGAAGCATGTACTAATGTTTTATGTGATAAAAATATCAAGGCAAGAGTTGCTTAATTAGTTTTGTCTTAGCAGACTTGCGTGTAGCTCTGGCAGTTTTAAATCTTTGACACTGCCAATTTTATGACTGAAAAAGACACTGTAGGTAGACAAAACATATCACATTTGAATAAGAACATCACAAAAATTCAGGGGAGGAGCTAAATGGTGTAAATTCAAAATGATTTATAGCAGAGTGACTTTCCCAGAAGGTCATCTTACTGAATTAATTTTGCAGCGGGTATTTTTAGCAATTTGGAAATTTCATTTAGAACAGCCTGCTTAGACGTAATGTGAAAATTGGAAGTAATGGCCACAGCTTTGTAAACAGGAAAAGTCTGGTCTAATATCACTTTATAACACAGTTTAGGTTAATTATGCCACAAACAGAGAAGAATTTTTGCCACATAATTTGATAAATACGTAGCAATTAAACATCAAAGTGAATTCAAAATGTGTTATTTTTATCCAGTAAGATCTGTGTTTGTTTACATGAGTGCAGAATGATTATAGCTCTCTTCTCCCTTTGCTGTAAAATTAAAGAGCATTTGATAAAAATATCAGCCACCAGTGGGTGAAATGTTCAACAGATATTTCAGGGATTTTCTGATATCAGTACTCTCCAGAAAGATATTTGCCACGTTTGCTTGGACATATGAGAAAAGGCATATGAAATTTCTGCAGGATTATTTATAAGATCTAAGTAGAACAGAGTTGTTCCCCATGGACCCCTATTTCCTCTGCGGGTTTGAGCTATGCTTAGTGCAAGGTTGGAGAGTAGCCATCATCACAGCTTCAGGAAACTGAGGTGACCAGCCACTGACCGCCAGCTGCTCTCTCCCTCACAGAAGATCAAGACCCATTCTGGTTTGCTTCCAGCTTCCTCATCAGGATGTAATGATACATCCAAGCCATGAGCCATTTCCTTCAATTGCACCTCCTCTGCTAGTGGTTTGTTAAGGAAAGGATGTTATATAGCCTTCCAGTCTCTTTGATGGCTGCAATTTATCAAACCGACATCCTACCCTTCCTTGTGCAATTAGGACTAGGTGGTGCTGTGTACGTGTTCCCAGTCATGGGACATTGAATTGTCCAGGCAGTTCTGCTTCTGCTAAGAAAGGTGGTAAATCACTGGCACAGGTCCCAAACCTGGTACCAAAGTGGACCCACAGTGATTTTCAGAATTCATGTTGTACTTGACTCCAAAAAGTTGTTATTTCTGGCCTAGATACCTTACATTTACCTCTGCTTATTTACAGCAGCTATAAAATCATCCTCACTAGTGATCACAATCATTCATTTAAGAAAAGGCATTGAAGTTAAATGAAGGTGGCAAATAGCCACAGGTATCAATCTGTATGATGAAGTGTAAAGAAGATCACCTGCCCACAAAATTTACAGCCACTGCCAGTGGCTCGCAAATTTCTTTTTTGCAGCCAGTTCCTGTTTCCATTCATAGCTGAGGGTTCACAACCTTCATTCAGTTCATGCAACTGGAGTTCATGGCACTGATTTGAGAATGACCACGGTAGAACACAGCAACTGTGTCCAACCAAGGAAGGAGACTGTGAGGTGATGCTGGTCAGCAGAAGAGGCAATCTTCAGGGTACCAGGGCTTTTTCAAGACTCTTACTGTATGTTTTGGCAAAGAAGTATTTAAAGAAGATGTATAAAATAAACACACTTTTTTCTTTTTGCAAGGAGATTCTTCTGTGTATTAGGGACAGTATGAAAAAAGCAAGGAAAGGCCTACTGAGAAATGCAAAATTTGGGAGTAATTGGTACCACGGGTGTTTTGGAAGTAGAAGGCCACAGTCACAGGGAATGAGAAGGGGAAACTCCTGTCAGGCTTTACCATTTTCAAAAAAAAGTACTTCTAGTGTAATGTGGCAGTCTCATCTCCACATCTCTCTCCCTCTTCGCACAGGACAGGGCTGATATTTTGAAAAGGCAGCCAGTATTGGAGGTCGGTATGCAGTGATATCAAGGTAGAAGACAACCTATCTGTTGTGGCTAAATGACACAGAGAAGCCACAACTGCCAAGAAGGAAAAAGGGGAAAAACTGAAGAGCAAATCAAGATTCTTAGTTAATCAGCTAAGAAGCTGATTAACTTCTAAGCAATTGGATGTCATGGGAAGAGTAAGTGGAGAGATTCAATATTTGGACTCAAGAAGTTTTCTTGAGGCAAGTGGTCTGGCCTGCTCTTATTATGGAGCAATAGAATGAAGGAGTTCCCAAGGTTTCTTTGGTACAAACTAGAAAATAAAAAACTGTTGAACTCTGTTTGTACTGTTGTTGAACAGTATATATACTTTTTATTGAACCCTTCCATATGTGTTGGAAAAAGTATCAAGCAAACAACAGAATTAAAGCAGAGAACAAAAATTAGTGCATTTCAACAGTTCAAAAACTGTTAACGATAAATATTTAATCCTTGAAGTAAAAGCAGGCAGATGGTCAGCCATGCAACTGGTAATTTTTTTTTTTTGGTACTGTAAAATTAATAATACTTTCATAAATGATGCAAACTCTCTACCGTAAAGCAGAAATAGAGGGTTTTTTCTATATTAAGTGCAAATTTGATTAAATAGTAAGTCATACAGTGTTTACTAGCAAATCACAAGACTTGCAAATCAGATATTCATCTCTATTACTTAAGGAAAAAATAGATGTATTACTGAATCTCAGGATTTATTATCCTTCCTCTCGATACTCGTAATACTAGTTTCTGACATTCTGTGCTCAGAATTTGTTGCTTTTTGCTACTTGGGAATTACATTTTGTAATATTTTCTGAAGTTGATAGTATTCTCAAAAACAGCACTTCTATTTACATTATGGTAATTTAAAAATGAAACAGGCCACAGTTAGATGGAAATTCTTTGAGACTTTATGAGACCTCAGCTTACTTTGTTTTCCCTTATCTAAATTTTTCTGTACTGGAAAATCTCTTAATCATTGTTATAAAGCTTCTAATGTTTTGGCACAAAGCCTGTATAGACAATGAGACTCAGTTAAGTAATATAGTTGAGATTTGTTTCCTCTTTCTTTTCAAAAGAAAGCATTCAGAAAGGGCTTCCCCTAGCATGGAAGATAAAACCAGTAAGATGCTGAAAATTTGAATTCCAAACCCATTAAGCCCTGAGACACATACTTAACATTAAGTTCTTAGCAAAAATAAGTGTGCTTAAGTCACCTGCTGGATTAGAGCCGATATTTTATGCCTCTTATAGGGTGGGTTTCCTTAGATGAGGATTTAACAGTAAATTCAGATGAAAACCTGAAATTTCCGTCCTAACACAACTACACCTCCCAGAACATTTCTACTTTTCAGTCCTAGTTAGAGATTAAATAAAGCACTTCTATGTATGACTGCAGTGGAGGATTTGTGATTCACAGGCTTTCTACCGTCTCCCTCCACCCCCGAAACACAAAACAACCAAACTTTCCCTTCCAAAAAAAGAAGCTACCACAACCTTTCTCTGTTATTCTTTTTTTTTTTATTCTTTTCCCCAAGTGTACTGCCAGAGACCCTCCATTGCCATATACCCCAGGTTCCACAGCAGCTGAGTGACACCGAGTAAGTGGCAGCAGTTTCCCAGCACCACGTGGGGTTGGAGAGGGTTTGTGGCTCTCTGCCACTGGTACGATCTGGCATCCAGAGGCTCAGGGCCAGCTCTGCAGGTGACATGGCTGGCATCTGGGCTCTGGTACACCATGTCCTAGATCCTGTCACCAGATGCCTTGGCCTGCACAGCAGAGTATGCCAAGGTTCAATCCAGGTGGATTTTATTTACCACTCTGACCACAAAATCCTCAATATCTACATCTTAAGAATACACAAGTCTGGAAACCCCGCCCTGTGCAATCCCAACCTGAAGGCATCTGCAAGGTTCTATGCTTTGTCAGTGCAGCAGTCTTTGCTCCTGCACTGTTCAGATGGAGAAGTTGCTCTGAACTTCTCTGAAGACCTCTAGGTGCTCAGTTAGGGCTTTTCAGGGATATGCAGGAACAGAAACAGAGGTATGTGAGATAGCCTTTGAGTGATCTGATCTCCATTTCTGGATGCCCTCTGAGGAGATATGCTGTAGACTGGGTAGGCATAAATATTAATCAGATGTAATGATAAGGCAGCAAAGGTCTAATGTATTTATCCTCCACTGAAAACTATGAGCAGACTGATGTTGCACTGCTAGGTATTAAAGATTGTTGTGATTGTTACTCAGTACGTGCATTTCCTCATATTCCAATTTGTTACAGTAATAATAGAAAGACACAAGGGGATACTTGTTGTACCCTATATTTAACTTCCGTATGTTTCCTTTTTTTTCTATTTTGTACTCTCTCTTTTTGCTTATACTGTTCCTGAGGTGAAGTTTGATTTTATGCAGTGTTGACACCATTCGAGTTTTAAAGCAATCCAGTTTGAGTTTTTTTGACAATTCCAAACCTGAGGTTTATTTTGAGCAAACTGCTGGATGAATTTCAGTTTATATAGAATTTTCATTCAGTTTCAGGACCAACATTACATGTACTTTGGGTGTGCCAATTCACCTTCCTACTGCCTTAGTTTCTTCATGTAAAGCCACAGATAATGTGGATCTTATCTCTGGTTATGCAAGGATGAGAAAACATTTGAGAACACTGAAGTACTTTGTGGGGTTATTGATTCTCTGTTTCTTCAGAGGTGTCCCTTGGAGACCCGTCAAAGACCCGCCAAAGAGAAGGTTTATAAATAGCATGACCAACGTACCTCTCTGTAGTCCCATTGGACACATGAAAGTCCTCAGTGCTTCCACTGCCTTTCACTGACAGAGCAATTGCATATCACACAAACAATATATACTTATTTGCCTTTTGATGGGGTTTGATTGATGTCTAGAAATCTGACAGGTACTAACACACTACTAACAATAGTTTGCCACAGTAAATCAAGTGTCAGGCTGCATGAGCTGTTGGTTAACTTCCCACTTGATTAAATTCTGAAGCATATAAAGAGGTCCTGCTCTGAGCAGTATGAAGGGCAGTAAATTTGCTTTGGAGTGAAAAAATGAGGTTCACATTTTTTTGGCACCTGAGTCTGCTCATCTGTTGGCTGTTCAGCAGTGAGCCACTCTCAGACTCTGCCTGGCCACACATCATTACGCACAAACACTCATCACGGTAGGATCTTCAACCTCCACCTCACAAACCCAAAGCCACCTTCTCTCTAGCCAAATAATGTTTACAAATTTCCACATAACAAAACAGTTCCGGCAGAAGACACCCACCAATAAACTCATTAATCTGTGCAGGAGAGAAGTTTGAATATTCCATGTGTGGCACAGATGTGCTAACCCCTGGGCTATTGACTATATGTGGACGGAAGGAGTCGTTCTTTCATTTTCCACTCAGGTAAAGAGGATGGCTTCTCTCAGGAAAAAAATAGAACATTCAAAACCTGGACATGGCTTTTCATTGCAGTCTGTATCTGGTTCCCTGTTCAGCTGTAAAGCAGCAAGACACACCATGGTCATAGCGCTCAGGGTCACAGGAAGAACATGTCTCTGATCCTAGCTCGAGAGCACCAGTAGGCCTATAGACGTGCATCTTTAACGTGCATCGTAATCCCCCTGTGACTTGATTAATTCTCTTAGGTGGGGTTTAATGAAAATTTTGAGGAATAAGTTGCAGACATCACAAAGGAAACGGAAGGCAAATGCAGGGATAAAAATAGCTCACATCCTCAAGTCCAAGTACGAAGTTCAGTCTCTGACTTCTTTCCCCTTGGCATAAAACACAGCTGCATCTTAGAAATGTAAATTTTAGCTTTACTGGTGCATGCAGGCAATTTACAGCAGCTGATAGTTCAGTACAGGTACCTGACAGGAAGAGCTCAGTACTTACTGTTTTGATTTGCAGCAATAGTTGGGCCATGCCTGTTCTGTTTTCACCGGTCACGGTCATCACTTTTTTTTTTCCCCGTTTGACCCCAGAAGAACATTGAAAACAAAGAAGAAGCCAGGAAAAAACTCTTCACAGACTCCTCAGTTCTACACTACATCTGACAGCCCTGACCAGTGCAGATTTCCTGACTTCTGGCTCAGAGTGGGTGTGAAGACAATGAGGGTGTCTGTGCAGTGGATGTTTTGCACAAGAATTGTGTAACTGTGCTAAAACAAGTCACAGCTAACACCTGCTTTCTTCCCTGGGATCAACACCAAATTGTCTGTAGGTTTCACTACGCAGAAGCAACTCATCTCCTTGTTAATCCCTTGTGTAGCAAAAAAACTCTTGAACTTTCACTCCCTGAGAAAAGACACTGGGAGAGAAGGAAACGCCTGGTTAGGCTTAGTTAAACTTCTGCTGCCAGGCACTGTAAGATCATGGATAGTGAGGACCCCTTCACTTTTCAAGGAGTGAAGTATTTTATTCTTTCTGCATTGCCTGTCTGAGGACTGGTGCAAATGTTACCCATCTAGAGTTTTTCCAATGTCCACAACAAAAGCATCTGTCGAATTTTACTTTCAGACTAGCTTATGGACCCTTACGTATTCTTATAAATAGAATAATTTTTTTGTAGGTCAGTGTTTGTTCAAACTGCTGTGCCTGGGCTTTTTTATTTCTAGCATAGAGCTCACATGGAGGTGACAAGATCTCGCAACAGCTGCGATACACTGCTTTTGCTTACCCAAGTTTGGAGATATCTATTGATGTATTATTTTTAACCTCTAGCTATCGATTCTTCATTCTGATCTACTTGAGACACACAGATTCCTTCTCTGTTGTTTTCGTTCCTTTATCTAGCAAGCCCTTTCACAGTCCTTCAGAATACATGTGTTTTTCTCTTCTACTGATTAAGTGACAAGGAGATACAAACAAGTATTGAGACATGCATTCGAGGAAAAGGTTAAATAAACCCCTTTTAAAGCAAATGGCAGAAAATATTGAGGTGATCTTGTTACAATCTGTAAGTATTTACCAGCAGGGGAAGAAACTCTTTAAAAGATCCATTGGCATATAAGTGTGGAAAATGTAGTGTTCAGGGTAACTGATAAATAAAAAAACCCCTGTAAACCCACCATCCTTGAAATTTGTACTGGATGACTTTTCAAATGCTATGACTTGACACAGGATGCAGTTGATGCAGGGACCAGAAGTATTTTCTCTCTGGAGCATCAATTGCTAATGAATTGATCAATAGTTATTCTCACATTTGTGTCTCTAGTCTGAAACACACTAGTTTTCTATGGATAAATCAAAATTTGAACAGTGTATTTCTCAGTTTTCAGCCTGTCTAGACAATGCAGCTTTGCCAATCTCTGCCTTGTTGCTCACAGGCTTGTTTAAGATTTTTCACTAGGACTCCTGTGTTTCAGAGTATTTTAGCGACGCTGAAGTTCACCAGTAGCTTATTTGATTGCCTTGGATTTAAACAGTTATTTATCACCTACTACTGTAAAATGGGAAGGAAGAGTACTTTCCCGTTTTTGGAAGGTACACCCTTTCTGCTGTCACTGTCTTCACTCTGGATTTATGAATCTTGGCATGTAATCCTTAAAATAAGCATCTTCTATTGAGATGTCCAGACACTAAGTATTTGAGAGATAAACGGAAAGAATTTCAAGGAGGAAAAACAGCTAGAAGGAGTTATTTACTAGGAAAAACTAAAGTACTAAATGGCAGTTAACAGAGAAGAAGCTGAGCCCTCCTCCCAGTTTCAGGGAGACCTGTGAGCAGGAAGCTATCCAAATAGAGACAGCTTTATACAAAAATGAAAGGGCTTCTCAGATCACCACATCCATTTCCTTGTTTTAAGAAGAGACCAGTAACTTGAATGATTTTGGGAGGGTCATGCTGGAGATCAGAGAAACAGTGGTCATATCAAATACTGGCATGCATCTCTCTGGATAGAACACATCTATTTGCGTTAGGCTCTGTTTCTCCATACATTGCACATTTTCCTATTTAAGACCACAGTTAAACATATTGCTCATTGATACAATCCACAGGAATGCTAATGACAGACTCCAGTACTGCAATGTTTCTTTCTAAAAACAACAAGAATGTTGGCATGGTAATTTTCTATTATTTCCACGGCAAGTTTAATCAGAATTAGTCCGATTACTTGCACTTCTCTCCCTTCTCCTCTTCCCCCTCCCCACTCACAGTGCTTCACTTCTGATCATCACACAACAGAAAGAAAACTGCGGAATTCACTTGGAGACAACTTTTGTTTTCTTGACGAGAATGTGTTTTATTAAAATACAGTGTGTTCAGTATTCAGTACCAATAGGTGGTCACAATTAAGCATCAGCAAAACTGCATTCACAGAACATTTAGATCATACAATCCCAACCGAGCTTTTTTGAAAAACTCTTGAAAATATTAGGCTAGAAGATCATAGCCGTGCAGAGTATACTGACCAAGATGCAAGAAGCATCTAGCAAAAACTGGCTCTTCAAAAAATGATTTCAGAGCAAACAAGCTGGAAAATCAAACAGAAGGAGATGCAAAGACAGAAAGAACAGCAAAAACAAAGTCTTCAAAACTGTTGTTCCGGTCTGGGAATAAACGGTAAAACAAGAATGGAACCAGTGTAAAGAAGACAGAGCCAGCCTCTCTACAGTGGTGCCCAGTGACAGGACAAGAGGCACTGGGCACAAACTGAAACACAGGACGTTCCCTCCAAAGATCAGGAAACACTTTTTTGCTGTGAGGGCAATGGAGCACTAGCACAGGTTGTCTAGGGAGGTTGTGGAGTCTCCTTGCTTGGAGATCTTCAGAAGCCCTCTGGCAATGGTCCTGGGCAACCTGCTCTAGGTGGCCCTGCTTGGGCAGGGCACTGTACAAGATGACCTCCAAAGGTACCTTCTGGCCTCCACCACTCTGTGATTCTGAAGTTCTGAGATGAAGATGCTACAGCAGAACGAACAGCCTGAAAGTAATGCAAGACTTCTGCCATTCTTTTTTTTTTTCACTCTCCCAGATTTGTGAACAAAATTTTTCCTTAGAAAATGTCATTTTGTTTGGGATAATTTATATACTATGTTTTGCCATGAAGAACACTGCTTAGCTGTACAGAATGAACAGTAGTAGGTTTAGTTGACTATACAGAATAGGCTGTATATTAAGATCATGCTAATAGTTGATATTGCAGTGTTTGTTTTGTTCCACTAAAACATTATAATTCCATTCATTCGGTTTATTTTCCCACAATTTTTATTTTGAACGAGGTCTGATATACCCAGGTCCCCAGAGGTCATTTTGGGAACATGAACCTGATTAAGTGTTGCATCTATTTATATCTGCATATGCAGTGTGGTCCTGCAAAGATCTAAATTCTTAATGTGCCTTTTTATTAATTTTATCCCAATTCTTCTTTCTTCTCCCGTTTTTTATTCCAGAAGCATTCTGCTCAATACACCAAATAGTTAGTCCATTACTGTAAAATACCTTCTGTGCGCAGCAAATGTTTCATTTGGACCCCAATGATGTGTCCAGAGATGAAGAACACTCCTGGAATTAGATCTAGCAGCTAGGCATACAGGCAAACTATTTTGCCACTAGAAAAGCAATTTCTTGCATGTTGTCCTCTTACTTTCACTTCTTCACCCTTTATATTCCCAGAGATATTTGACTCAGCCCATCAATCTCCACAGTTTTCCCTGTTTATTTTTGAAATAAATCACTGGTTCATTTTCGTCCTGCCTTTTCAGTAATAAGAAAAGGAAATACATGAAGCAAAATTGCCTTTCTTCTTGGTCTCTTCTTCTAACCAGTCTCTCTTAGTGATTGACGAAGTTTATTCCTAAAATTCATTATGATTTTCCTCTACCTTGATGGTCTTCTCTCTGCTCAATTTCTTTGTGTTTTCTCTTCACTTCAAGGAATCCTTCAACCTGAACCCCACTGAATACTGATTTGCCAAAGGATAAAGACAACAAGACTACTGAAGTGCCCTTTTCTCTTACCATTGCGGGTCCTGCTGTCCCCTGAACCCACACGGACCCATCAGTACAAGAATCAGATGTTCAGCAAGTTCTGAACAGACAGTCTTGGGGAACTATTGCCATGATTTTGATAATGCAAATATTAGGATAATTTTTTTGCTGTTTTGCCTTTTACAGTAAGAATTAGGTTTTCTTTGAAGAGGGATATTTCTGCAAAATAAGTGTTTAAAGCTGGCTTTCCTAGAATTACAATCTGTGATTAGCTTCAGAGAAATGAAGGGAAGCAGTGAAAGCTGCCAAAGCCCAGGCACAACAGGCCAGTGTTTTTTTCCTACCCCCATCTTCCACATTTATTCTTTTTTAAGGCTCTGTCGTTGCCAAAGCATCGTGTTTCTTTTCTGAAAATTTTGCATTTTCCAGCTGCATTTGTAGGCTTGCTAGTACTTTTACCAAGTACGAATTAAGGCAGCTCAAACATTACCATGAAATGATTAATCAGGTTTACAACCCAGACAACAAAAAGCAATCTTCATCTGATTCATGCCTGGCTTAATCCATAATGTCAGCACTATGTCATTTTTTATTTTCTCCTCTACTTCTTGTGCTACTGTTGTCTCTACCCGGTAAAGCATTTATAACTGCATAGTTAGGATTTGTACGCCCTTTATTAATGTGCTGGTAGCCCAAGCAGAACTCTACACCTTTGGCTTCATCAGCGAACAGCACAGGCTGCTACACATGACTGTTATCTGAGCTCCAGAGTCAGGCTCTGTTCTAAAAGAATCCTGTAGCCACTCAGCCTCAGGTTTTCGAATCCTCCATATGTGATCCCTCTGCATCCTGCAGATCTTGTCTGCAATTACTAAATAAAGTTTCAAGAGCGAAGTATTGTTGAATTTCTAAGATTTTAAATGTATAGAAATATAATATTTCTTCTTTTAAGAACAGAAATGTTAATCTCTGCCTTTATTAAGTCTGCTGTTTTGAGAAGATTTCTGATTTACTTTAGGCAGTGTGACATTTCACGTGTTGTTTTTTCTTTCTTTTTTTTTTTTCCCAGTACCAGGATGTTTTTTCTCTTCAAGCTAAGGAATTCTGCAAGATACTGAATATCTCAGCATATAGGGTGCCCCGAACACCGCCAAATGCTTAAAATGTATTACCAATTACAATTCAATTTACTTAGGAGTATACAAGTTTAGTGGTTTGTTTTTTTTTTCCAAAAGGGAAAAGAAGATTCTACTCCATGAAGTCAGGGGGAGGTGAAGTGCATGCCTTCATATTGAGGTAGAGATTGCAGAATGCCAGCTGATCTGTGCTGAGTAAAACCAGCATATACCGACCCTGGCAGTGTAACCCATGACTGCCTCACACATGACTTCTGCAAATGACTACATTTTAAAGACAAGTAATCTCTGAACTAAATTATACCACCTGGCAGGTAGGCCAGGATCTAATCTCCTTTTTCTCTGCATCACACCAAGAGGATGTACAAATTCTGCAAAAGCTCTGTAAATAGGTTGTTTGTTCAGTAGCTTTTTGGAGGGTCTCTTTGACGTAGACTTCCAAGAATAAGCTGAAGTTCCTCTGAGATGCATGATGCTTTGCAAACTGGAGGAGTTTGGGTGAGAAGATGATCTTTAGAATACTTTGGGTGTGTTTCACTTTTGTGCTTCTCTTCCAAATTGCAGAGCATGAAGTTTCCTTTTTGGTGAAAAATTTGTTGCTTTCATAATTTATCTAAATTTAACTCTAGGTTTTACGGATCTAAGGACTTAAGGAACATCAGGTCTCAAAATGTACATTGCTTTCAAGCAATTGCAAGCAACAGAAAGACACAACATGGATCACATTGCCTAAAGATGTAAGTATGCCTGTCTAATGTCATTAGCAGTAGTATAAATGATCTCTAAAACAGTCAGTAGGGAGCTTCTTCATTATCCAATGGCTCAGAAAGTATTTCCCAGCAGTGTCAGGTCTCACTTTGTCTGCAGGTTTCATATACTATGTTTATTAATTTAATTAAATGGACTTCTAGTAGCAGTGCTCTATTTCTATAAACATATTACGAAGAGCTACTCAGAATATTTCCAGCAAAATATTTCTATTAAATATACTAATTCATTCAAGCCACTTTTTTTTGCTTAAATATATTGATTTACAAGTTTTTGATAGAATGATACCTGCAAGTGACTTTCTGAATGCACCAGGAAAGAGATTCTATTTTCAGATTTTAAAATCTAAGAAAAAGGGTTGTATTTTTAACAGTCTTTGATCTGTAGCATGAAGTTCGAGGACTGCTCTGCTTAAAGAACATTAAAGTATTGATCTTAATATCTGAAGATGCTGCATGTAAGATCTTGAATTTGCTGGTTTCTCTAATTACTAGAGATGTTATGAGAATTTAGCATGACTGTAAAAAAGTGTATGCTCTCTGATCTGAGAGGAGAATCAACAAATGAGAACAGGGGTTGTTACATAACTGAGATTTTACTAAAATTTCTTACAATTCTTTTGAGGTTTCTGAAAGTGTAAATTGCATTAAAATGTTCGGAAATGTAGAGGAACAAGCTTGATTTTTACAGTCTACCTTGATTTTTACATAAAAATATTAAAACTTGAGATTAGATCAATAACAAAGAAAATTTATTTCTATGCACTGTTTCCCATCCTGCTGAACTTCAGTTATGTTTGGCTCGAATGACCTATTAAATATTACACGAAAGCAGTTTCAGAAAGTAGCCATAATTAATTTGATTGTATACCTTTGTCACTTATTGCAGTACATTTTTCTAAAACGTGCTTTAGTGGGCAAAGAGCAATAATTTCCACAAGAATATCCTGGGCAGGAAGTCAGACCACACAATGGTGTGTCCTAGCTATAAAATCTGAGCTATATTTTAAAGGAATCTCTTAAACAGACTGTGCTAATACAACTTACCAAACTAGGCTTTGTGGGATTGCTTTCTGAACATAAGGCTTTGGAAAGCTGTCAAACACTTGAAAATGTAGGAATAAATATACTCCTCCTTCATTATTTTTAGGCACTTCTTGGATTCTTAAGTAATAAAAAATATGTGCTGTGGTATGAGCTCAAACTGTGCCAAGTGTCGCATCAGGCAATGGCAGAGCATGTTCCTGAACAGTAATTGGGCCAGTTATACGCAATTACTTCCAAGGAGTTGACAGAATGTAAATTCATTAGAAAAAACTCTTATCCACACTATTAATTTGTTGAATTACTGCAATGTGAGAAATTTACCACATAACTTTCACACCTGGTCATATTCTCCTGGGTTTTTTTTCTGCGAGGAAAGTTGCAGTGCAATTGGCATGAAGTCTCTGTTTCAAAATCCCTGTGGATATTCACCCCAATTAAAAAAATGAATTCAGCCTTATCTGCTTTCTATAAATATACTACTGAATCAGTTTACCAGCAGAAACACTTGCAAAACCTAGTGGTTTACGTGAACACTGGAGAGCGTTAGCAAGAGAATATTGACTTCAGAATCACTTGGAATTGTTTTATTCAGAATATATTCTGTCCTGATCCACCTAGCAAACAGAAAAAATATAGTGATATCCAAGCAAGGTTCAAGTTTTCTGTATTAGTTACTTTCTGCAAATTGCTTGTGACTATTTACAGAAGTTATTCAATAAACACTTTTAAATCTTGGAGCAATTACAAGCTTCTCTAAGCCAGTTGATAAATTCTATGACTGGGAGTATGCACTATCTTAAGTTCCCCAAACTATGTCATAACAGAAGTTATGTCCTATGATAAGTTTCCAAATAATCTTTTCTGGTTATTGAATCAAGTTGTATTTCATGGGATTAAAACTAAAATTTATTTCATTAACTGGCAACTCTACCTGTCATTTTATCTCCATTTGACATTGAGAGGATCAAAGGGCAGCTGCTGTTGTGTGTGAACAGAGGATGTGGCCTGGAACGGAAAACAGATGTGGAGCAAAATAGAGGTTTCTGCTCCACAGAGACAGCAGTGTAACAAAACTTCGGGTTTTTTCTGCCATTGTAAGGACGATTCTTCACTTTGGGCCAAACTTTGGTTCCACTTTAGCAAGTGGAAGTTTCTTTTAGTTTGGTTTTTCACTGACTTATACATGGCAAATATTTAAGTTGGAGTCCCTGTTCCCGCAGGTTTCCTCATTTTTTCACAAACGCTTATCACCTGTTTATCCCTCCTCTCTCCACTATGGTAACTTTTATTTTTGCCCCTCTTTTCACACTTTCACCTCCTTTATACAAGCTTTCCTCAAGCCCTGAAATGAGCCTAGGCTGTGACACTGAAACACTGATACTGCTTCTGCACACTGGAAAAGTCTTCCCCGAGGCTTGAGACATGAACTAGCAGATTTTGCCCTGCAGAGCTCTGTCCTGGGTTCCGCTGGCATAGGGTGAATTTTTACCAGAGGCCAGGAGGGGACACAGCCAGGCCAGCTGACCCAAACTGGCCAAATGAACAGGGTATTTGATGCCCTGTGCCGTCATGCTTAGTGTTGAGTGGGGGCTGGCTGGGGGGAGGTGAGCCGCAGCTCAGGAGTGCACTGGGCCTCGAGTGGGGAGAGAGTTGCTCTGTGTCTCCCCTTGACTTTTTTGTATTCTTATTAACAGTATTGTTGTAGTTACTGTTCGCTGCCCTTGCTGTTCTGTTAAATTGTCCTTATCGCGAACCATGAGTTTTGCCTTTTTCTTCCCATTTTCCTCCCCTTCCCACAGGGGCGAGGGGCGATGGAGCAGCCACCTGGTCCCTCACTGCTGGCTGGGGCCAAACCACGACAAACCCCTTCTCACCCTATGACGCACGCATGCCAGCAAGGCTTTTGGTGGTGGTCTCATGATGGGATAGGCAACATTTTAAAGACCTCTCCCACTTTCAAAATCATGGAAATGCAGTTTAAACAGGTCAGTCTTTAATCCAGTCTCCTGGTCCTCACAAGCACACAACCTCTCCAAAAGGTAGTGACATATTCTTCACATACATGCAATATTATTCAGGCACAGCTAAGCCAAATTGAAAATGGGACCCCTACCGTCCCCTGTGCTGTAAAAATCTGATTCTACCAATGCTTTTTTTTAATAAACTTATTTTTGTACCAGTTAAGTACAGTGAAAGTGAAATAGGATTTTAGTTATTTATCAAAAACAGAGTTTTAAATTTGCCTTTGTTCCTGGACTGCCACAGTATTGAGGATGTTCAAAACACTGGCTCACTCTCCCTGCTAACCTCCCTCTATAGTCAGGGGTGAAAACAGGCTCTTCAGGAAGGAAATTCAAAGATTCATATTAGTTTTCCACCCTGAACCTTCCTTTGAAGTAGACTCTTTCTCCATGGATTACAGCAGATATGAGCATGCGTCTGCCTTAGTCAAACCTTGTGAATATCCCTTAGCACCCTGCACCAAAATAACCAAGTCATCTTGTCAAGGCACATGTGAAGGTGGCACAGGTTTAAATCCTAATATGAATTAAGCAGGCTGAAGACTTCTTCAATACTTCAGGCAAGTGTTCAGCAGTAAATAGACTCTCTCTATACATTTTGATCAGATGTAGTATATCTGCTGAAAAGTCATTATAAATGTTTTGTTTAGACATGGCTCAATGAAAAACACGTCTGTCAGATTTCAAAGAAAAAAAGAATCAACAATTTTCCTAACTTGTGCTATGGTCTCTTATACTCATGAAATTTCAATCAATCTAGTCTGTTTTACTGCCTATCCCCATCTCAGCTGAGCCTCATAATCTCTTAAGGGCCGTAAGAGTGAAATTCAGCATCCTGTCTCAGCATTTGTTCAGACCTTTTACTCTACACCTTTTCCTATTTTGCTTCTCTTTTCTTTTACTTTCACCCATCCCAGACCCATTTACTGTTTGATTTTTTTTCCCTCCAGCATTCGCTTTAAATCTCAGGGGCAGATTGTGAGCAGTTGCTCAGAGAAACTTTCCCTTTTTCTTTAGTAATAGCTAATGTGACTGCTCATTAGTGATAGCTGTTCACAATCTGGTCTATGTGATTTAGCTTTGATTCCTTTGTAAGAAAAGCTACCAATTTCCTCTCTACAGCCTATGTCAGTCCTCAGCTTGTTATCTTTCCCCATTTTTATATCTATCTACCTACTTATCTATATATATATATATATACATCCCCTGAGTGCTTATTCCCTCCCATTCCCTGTTAAAAAATAAATCTGAAGTATACACACACGACTGTGAGGTTCAGCTGAACAAATACAAAGGCTTTCATATGAAATAATTATGTTAGGTTCCTTTTATGCTCAGTGCAGAAAAAGAAGCCCTTGCAAGGCATCATTCATCCCATCAAAGCAAACTTCTAAAATGGGTCAGATGAATCCCATCTTTAGCACCAGCAGTTATCCAGAGAATCTCTTATGAATAGGTTGCCGCCATCATTAACATTTTTCCCTCATATTTCTTGCTTAAAAACATTCTCTTCAACACATGAACAAAAGGTGCCCTAGCTACAGCTAAATGACAGTCTATTTTACAGAAAGTCCCTATACTTTCTGTATAGAACTTTCTGTAAAATAGAAAAAGGAAGTTTTTATTTTACAGGAATTTTTCATCCTTTGTAGACCTCACACCTTTACAGGGAGTCCTAATGGAAAACAAAGAGTTGTACAGCAATGGCTGTGTGTTCATGAAACCAGTCAGAACGAAAGCATCCTTATGTCCTATTCAATTGTCAAGAACTGAGCAGTAAAAACAAATAGACATACCACATATGTGGCAATGGTAAGCCAGCAGCATGTCCATAGCTGCCCTTCACACAGAGATACCAGGCTGGACCACAGTGAGCTGATGTGATATAAGCAGGTGTAAAAATAGAGAAGTAGTGTTTGCATTTGTATGAGCTATATTCTTTTGCCTGTCTTGAAATCCTAAACTTCTTTATGATGACTCAGAAGCTGAAACATTCCAACTAAAATATAAATTTTTTATTCAGAAGAAATCTTGGGTGTTTCATGTAAGTTACTGTACAGAGAAGCTTCATATTACTACTCACACTCCGTGTCCTATGATGACTCAAAAGCTTTCCCATGAGTAATATCTAGAAATATGGAGAAGCCTTCCAGCTTCTGCACCATGGAATCTGAAGCACCAGTGGGGAATCCAGTGCATTCGAGAGAACAAAGATGTGATGTAACTGAACAGTAGCTCTGGTGAGTCACCACTGAAGCATACCAAACTCTAGTATTTCAATGTGGAGATGTTCTTTTTCTCACTTAAAAAAAATTGACATTTCAAAAGAAAGACACTTCGTTACAGGTTATACATGAAAGGCCCTAGTTACCATTAAAAATGATCCTGATGATTGATTGTTCCTAATGCATCATATTAAGCAACTCACCTACATGATTATCTTCTGTTAGCACTTTAGAAGAGCCTGCCCATATCTTAGAGGGTAAGGTTAAACATTGCAATTTCATATGAGATTGGCTTGAAACTAGATTCTGTCATCGTATATTAGTCACCTGAGCTTCGGAAAGTTTTTACTGGCTCTTACCACTGTGTTTTTTCTTGCTTTGATACTTTGGTGTGTACATAGGCAGGAAGAGCTATCAAAAGGTAGAAAATGTACTGGTATTGCAAAAAGAACATTCAGTACAAGGAACAGACAGAACACAATTGCCTTTTGGTCCCCAGGCCATCAACAAAACATACCTTCACAGAACGGCCATTAAAAAGCTGGTAACATTGCGGAAATATTAAAGAACCCTATGTGTTCCTCAATCCACAATTCAAATTGAAAATTAACAATAAAATCTAATGTGTCAAGTACAAGAGCAAATGGAAAACATCAAGTTATCCAATGTTTGTTACAATGATTTATTTAAACAGCACTTTAATTTACTGAAATATCTCTACAAACAACACAAACATGTTTCACCAAGTAGCTGGAAGAACAGACTGGGAGTATTATCCTATATTGCCTGACAAGTGACAAGCACGCTCCCATTACTGGAATGGTTTTAGAGGCCAGCATCTGCACTGTGGGAAACTGGAGGCCAGAATCAAAACTCACTGGACATGACAGGAAGCCTTTCTACTACTTATAATGAACACTTTATTTAGGACATAAAGTTTACTTTTCATAGCCTCAGACTCACATCCATAATCAAAGCATATTTAGAAATAACCCAAGTAAAAATCTGAATATTTGGAAGTTCCAGTTTGTTGAAAGAAATTTAATAAGGGAAATGATATGCACTTTGCATCCCTCCTTTGTTCCAATGGATAACGCTGAACATGAAGCCTATCTTCAAAAAGGTTTTTATAATTCACAAGAAACTTCTCATGAAATGAAGGAACAATAACAGGAAGAAAACAGTATTTAGAACATTTTCAGAAGTCTTCTGAAGGAAAACTTGTAAGGAAGGACTAAACTTTAAGTAAGCCATTATGTGTAACTAGAACAGAAATTATTATTCTTTAGCCTCACAAATGTCAACTTCATCTCTTCCTCTGTTATCAGTCTTTTCTGTTCAACTGACTAATCAAAAGCCAGTTTTACAGCTCACAGCATCAATATTGCTATGAAAGAGCTGGACGTGGTCCTTAGTGTTTGATCTATCATGAATTGTCAGCAGCTTATGGAGGACACCTCACCTATAGAGGGTCAAAGGATTTTGTGTCTTCTGTGAGCTCAGATTTTAGCAGTTTCAAAACGCGTGTATCATTTCATATGTATCATTTTGTATTCTGCCCCCACGGAAAAACACATGAGGGAATGTGAATGAATGTCTAACCTACATGCAATTCGGGTACCCAAGGAAATCTTTTAATTTTATGTTAAATAGGTCAGAATCCCTCTGCTACTTCTACCTTCTCATTAATCTACATTAAAAGACTTCTGGTCTGCAGTTTGGGTAAACAAACAGGCTGTCTATTCTGGGAAATCTAGTTTGAAAATATGATGGTGGTGTTTTGTTTGTTTTGGATGCAGGAGGGCTGGTTAAGGACTGGGACTTTGCGGCACTGAAGATATGCACTGCCATGAGCTTCTCTGTCTCCAAAATAGGTTGTTGTCATAAATATAATTCTGTATAAGTAGGCTTGCATCCTCTCCTGAATTGAATTAGCTGGCTAACTAACTGGGTTTAGGTCCTGGTGTTTTGTCAGTGAATAAGCACTAAAATCCTGGGGACTGCTCAGTCTCCTATATAATTGTTTTACTGTCTTAAGGGCATCAGTATTTATCCTCGTAGAATTTTGATGTTGGTGATAAATAGGGAGTGAAAAAGAAACAGAAGGCATATATCTACGTTCAAAGGCAGCCAAACATAAATAACTGCAATGCAAACTTGTACAGATTAACGTAGTAATACTTCACAGTCCCTCAAACCAACCCTCTGCACTGCCCATTGCCTGCTATCACTTATGCCTTCACTTCTTGCCAAGGTTCCTGAAGAAGCGTTATGTCTCCCTAAGCAAGGCAAGTGGGATACTAAAGTTGTTTCACGCAGGTTAATAATACTGCTCAAGATTACAGTTCATATCCGTTTGCTGCACTAAAAACTGAGGCTTTCACTTCCAACAATTCATGCAACAAAGTATTTTTTGTTCTCTCTCTGATGGAAATGCACGTTATGACACAGTCTGAAGTTGCATTCATCACTCTGCATTCAGAGCACACTGTCATGCCAATCCTCCTCTCCAGCAGTGAGAATAAAAATGATCAAGCTTAGGAATGAATCAGTCAAATTACTTACTCAGAAGAAGTACTGCCAACCAAAACCCTTTGTTTCCTGGCAGGTTTACCTATGTTGTGAGTGGCCTACCAGTGACACTCTCTTGAACTCAGGTCCAACACAGTCAGAAATCTCAAGGAGACAAATGACACCTTGTGTTTCAACGGGAAACGCCTACAGAGAGAAAACAAGACAAATAGCCTAGAGAGTATTGTTATAACCTTTAAAACTGTTCCAATCCACTCTTCTCTGTGAATATTTACTCACACTTTTTTTCTAATGAATGTGCCTGCCCACACTTGTCATTATGATATGCAGGATCTCAAAGCTCTTTTTTTAACATATGGTCCTCTTGCTACCTACTCTTTCTCTAGAACTACATTTGGAAATGATGCATAAACACATCCTGTTTTTCTCAGCTAGAAAAGTCACCCTGCTCAACACTCTTCCTTATTAACACTTTTTCTCCTGTTGGATACGTGAGAGGAGATTTAACATTTTCATTTCATATCAGCAAGTGAGAAGTTGGGTTTTTAAAAATTTCCTTACCAAATGCAAAGATGCCATGATGGTCTTAATGCTAGTATGTTAAGATTTCATATGTAGATCTCAATACTCCATCTGGATCCTACCTTTATTTAACTACTTCCATAACATTTTAGGAACTAACACAACTAAAAATTTAAATAAGTCGGACAGAGCAAACCAGAACTTTATTGCCATGTTGTACGGTTATGAAATAAATTCAGAGTGATTTAAAAATGAAGCTACAGTAAAACAAGAGAGGGGAGAGGAGTCTTTGCAGCATCTGGACTTATATATTTGAATTATACCAGCTCTTACTAATGACTGTGATATGTAACAATTCACTATAAAAATTCTTTAAATAAGTAATTTACTTGACGAAATGCAGATGAACAGCTCATTAACTTCGCTTTTGACAAAATCCTGAGTAGGACGTGGTTTAAAATTGTGCCTATAAAAAATCCAAGACAGCTCATTATTAAAGGTACCAACACTCAACATGGAGATCACTTCCTTCATGAATAAACATTAGTACCTTCCCACACAAACTAGTTCCTTCACAGTGAAATATTGTATCACTAAATATCAAGCTGTGAATCTGACTTGTGGTTTGGGCTCTATGACCAGTAAGACCTCTTTTGTAGGAGTATTGCCTTTGCTTAATCTCAGCGGTCAAGTGGCGAAACCTCCTCCTGGTCAGCAACTGAGATCCATTAGTGTCAAGGTTCACTGCCGCCTCTGAGTGTTTTCACGAAATAGTGGGTTTTAATCTGGTGTCGCAAACACAAGACCTTCCTCTGACTCTGATCATGTCTCTGTACAAGGGTAAACCAGAGGCTCTCTCAGAGTCTGTTGCTGCATTTTTACGAGAAGCAAAGCTCTTCTTTCCCCTCCAGCTGCAGAGCTCATGGTTCCCTAGTCCAAAACCACACCAAAATGATCTTGCTCCAGAAAAGCATTTCAGCTTGCACAGAAGAGTGCTTTCAACAACACTGCATTTCTCTGGAAATGTTGTGTCCAGGTCTCTGTTACAAATAGTTTGTTTCTTTTATAATTTATGGAAAGTGTTAAAAACCTGCCATAACCACACCACTGTAAACTTAAAGGCAGAGAGGCATTTGAGCATTTTATGTATTATCAGGCACACCCCCATTTAAACAAAAGGTAGCTCTCCTGTATCTACTTGTCTTTGTGTTACTATGCAAAAAATACTTCTCTGAACTTTCTGCACCAGCAGTTAATCCTCTGTGTGTGCATGCTTTTTTCCCTCAAAGTTGCCTTCAACACAACACTTCGGGTCGGTGTCAGCACCGGCATCTGAGCTCTTAGCATCTTTCTTCAGAGTTAGAACACCATCCCAGAAATCCTCATCAGTTTAGGGAACTGAAGTTTCAGAGGTCTGCAGATTCAGTAAATAATTGATAAGCGGCACGAATGAAGGTTCTTGCCAGCAGACTGGCACATTTCTGAAACAGCAGAAGCTGCCATTGTTCTAACAGTAAAAGTATTCAACAGGCTAGCAGGTTGTGTTTTTTCATAGGGATTTTAAATTTCTTCTACACTTTCACTTCCTGGGTTTTACAGATGTATTATTCTGTTAACAAGTAAGATGTGTATTTATAATAGTCGATACTTCTGAAAAGACTATTGCCTGATGTACCTAGCTGGTCTAACAACAGTAACTACCAAACATTTGCTGAAAACAGCTTATTCTTTAAAGGCATTATTGTGCCCTTTTCTTGTACTCATGATTTCTACTACTTGTCTCTCAAGAGCCAGTATAACCCTAGGGTTAGAAAACAGAGGGACAGACACCCTTTTCAAGTAAGTCAGTACCGAAGATCTGAATAAATAACCAATGAATATCTAAAATGAAACCAGATGTACTTCACATTTAAATGCATGAGCTCTGTGTTCTTGAAAACATCATTGTAATCACAACTTTGAGACTCCTAAGAACTGCATCAAGGACATTTTGACAAGTTATTTTCCAGAGCTATTAACCATTGTTTCCAGTTTCAGTTGCTGTACCTTGTCAGAAAATGAAGGATACTTTTTAAAATGTACAAGGGAAAAATATACAACTTAAAATACAACATGCTTCTGGCATCATTAACAAAATGTCATCCTGAACGTCGAATGGGCATCTAGATACCTGTACTAAAGAGTTGGAGAGACTTGATATTTTTCCACAGTCTACTGCATTTGCAGGATGCTGAAGGGTCATGTAGAGTTCACACAACCTACATAAAGTGCAGGAAATGAATACACTTTTGGAAAAATACAAGCAGTTTTATAATAAGTGACACTGAGCTGCCAGCATTCAGATATCCTTTTCCTAATTCTTCTGCCATTATACTTTTGCAGAGAGCAGCAAATATAAAAGATGTGTTTGTAGACTGCATTTTATAGCTTTACTGAATGCCATTGTGTTACACACGTATAAACAAAGAAAGATGACATTATACAACACGAATATAAAACAGTGTGGGAACTGCTATGGCAATGTCTAGCTCCAGTGCACCAAGAAAAATGAGAGCCCATTTCTTGCAAGTAACCTAGACAAAGCAGTGGCTGGAACAGATACAGATGTAACACGAGCACTGCAAAAGAGAGTAGAGGTAATATACTGGCTGATTTCTCCAGTGAACTTGATTAAATGTCAATAGCAGACAAACTGCCTTGTTCATGTCAGTGAATTTCCTACAGGAAATTTGTTTGTTTTCTGCTGTGATACCTGAAGGTGAAGTTTGCATCTTCCATTCAGAGGACTGTCCACCCTTATCTCGAGAATAAATAAAAGAAAACATTAGCATTGTTTTTTGGGTAAGTACCCACATTTTTATCAGACGTTTTAAGAAACAGCAAGATAAATCTGTATGTTTTGTTTTCCTTACAGTAATACAAGTTGTGAAGGAGATCAAAAACCTTGTCCTCAGCCATCAGCAAATTGTCCTTTGTAATGCATTGCTACTTCATACCCTGAATGCCTGTGTCTCTTACATCAGGGGGCCTATGGATTTTTCAGTCATCCACTTCCTAATCAATGCTTACGTTCTTGCACTCTATGCACATCCTATACCACCACACAGCAGAGAAGGTCTCATCTGTTTTAAGCAAGAAAGTCTGCAGCAATTGCCTGAGAAACTTTGCTGCGATTCTCAGTTGAGATCCTGTCATACCCATCTACTTGCTCCTGCTTGCAAGAGTCTCTTGAACTGTTGCGTTACAAAAGCCTGCTCCAGGTTAAAATCATTTTCTTGTGCTCTCCAAAACAGAGTGAATTTGAAGTGGTTGTTCACAAAAAGCGGTTGGGGTTACAATTATGCTACAAGCAATTCCTGATGACGAAAGTGTTAGTTTCCCAGCACAGTTCAATGTTGCAGCTACCAATGGCACTGTACAGATCCCATACAGATACGACTTCTTGTTGATAGGCTGTGGCATCAGGTCTTCATGTTTGATCAGCAGAGAGGTAGGAGCTGCTCACAGAGCTGACTGCAGCATTTTATATTTGAGTTGAGATCTGGTATTTCTGACAGAGATTCATCACGGGAAACAGAAATCTTTGCTCAAATGCCATGCAAGGGGAAAAAATGAACCTCTGGGAACTTCGTGGTCGGACTCAGAGCAGGCAGAAATTAATATGCAAAATCTCTGTGTATGAGTCTTATCATGCACAAGTGAAGGCTGAGTTGGACCAGCATCAAACACTTCCAAAATATCTTTGCTGTAATGCTGGTGACACAAACTCAACACCTCCTTGGAAATGTTACTTTGAACCACTGTATGCTGAGACAACCCTGGAATAGCCTAACCTAACACAAATCTCTCACTCTCAGTGAGCAGAGACAGAACTTCTACTAGCCTGCCACTTCCCTTTTACATCTGCAATTAGCTGTTATATTCTCTGCTTCCCTTTGAGTGTTACTGTCAACTTCTTTCTGAGTGTTTGCCGCAACACAAGCCCATAGTTCCCAGTAACATTGGTTTTCTTGATATAAAGACGGGCTAATTCTCCTTTCATTGTTGTGTTTATTATACTTTCTCATAACTATCTGAATAGTCTGTAACTGATAAAACACTTGTTATAAGGAAATTGTCTTCCATTTAATCTTGTTTTTCTTCTTTGATAGGTTTTGTTTGCAAGAAAAAAGTGCAACGATGTCAAAAAAACACCATTGGTGAAGGCATACAAAACTATTTATTCTCTCAGTCTGTCTGGTTTTATGTGCTGCAAGATTCTAGCAACATAATCTCATATTCCATATTTTATTGTTGAATGAATGGCTTCATTTGCAACAACTCCCTACTTGCATTCCACTCTGAACCCCGGTTTTATTATCCAAGTGTGAGATAGGCATAGTGATGGGTAAATTATTCTGAATCAGAATGAAATCGTTTTCTTCCCACTCAGACGTGTGGACGTGAAAACGGACATAAAGATTTCCATAGAACAGCAAGAGTATTTGTCGAGCCATTTTGAACTGCTGAATAGTTGCCATTGTCTAAAATGACACAGAAAAACTCTGCCCCTCCTCCAGGGGGTTTAATAAGGATGTTGTGCCCATGACACGTAAATAAGTGCTTGTTTAAATACTCACAGTGCAAGGTTCTTACCACGGGCTGCCAGCAACTATGCTTCGTGCAGCATGACAGAAAACCCAGAAGACATTGAACACCAAGACATGAAGATCCCACCGCGAGCACGAGGCTGGGAGAAGCGAGCACTGCCGATAGCTGCCATGCTGCTCTTTAGCAGAGAGCACCTGGGCAGCAGGATCCCTAAAGCAGATCACAGTGGGTGCGCTTCTACACGTGGGGCATGGGAAGTATGCTGAGAAAGGGGCCGGCTTGTCACCCAGGCCTGCCATCCTGCACCAACTTCAGCCCCAACACTCCGCTTTCCAGATGAAAGGTGGATTGTCACGAAATGCCACAGAAACAGTTCTGTACCCGGTGTTACCCAGAATGACACTGCTCCCAAATTAGACTGATGTAACCCTCTGCCTCATCTCTGTGCTCAAGCATCAGGGCTGCCACGAGGAGTCAGAGAGCCCTGGGCCATCAACTGTAATTGAAGACACTTGAACATTCAGCTGCAAAGTACCCAAAGGAATAGCTCTTATATTAGCACAATACAAAGCAAGTTTAATAATTAAGGTGGCAATTTTAATCTGTTAACCTTTTCTTTCTTAAAACAATGAATCCATATGGGTGTTTTAACATGCAGCTCTCCACCAGGAAAAAAATTTTTTAAACCCTAAAAGAAGCGGCGAAATAGAAATTCTGCAAAATGTGTGTTTCAAACTATGGGAACATCACACCATTTTTAATCCAGTTATGTAATTTGTCATTCACCATTTTCAGCTTATTGAACCGTTGAAGTTAGTTCAACATCATCACACATCACTTGCTTGTACTGCTGTCTCTAATTATTCTTTAGTTTTCTTCACTCAGCGTATCACTACACGCTTTAGACATGTTGTGTTACGGAAGAGAGAATGTGAGAGAACATGAAACCATGTATGGCAATAAAAAGGAAAGGGGACAGTTTTTTAAAGTGGATAGCAGCAAATATGTTCAGTCCACTCAAAACTTGAAATATTCCATCTCAGGAATGTTGAAACTTGAATAGTTTCTGGGTTTTTTTAAGGAAAGCAAAATCTTTCAAGGGTATCAGTATGCCACTGCAGAAATCTTCAGTTCTACAAGAAAGGCATTTTGCCATCCATTAAACACTGTGATAAAATTCCTGCCTAGCTCTGTTTTCAGCATGATCTGTGCCTGTCCATGCCCACATGGAAAAGGTCCCCATGCCAGCACCCCGCCTTGCGGCAACAGTGGCATGGGGAGGAATGTGAATGACTGTCCCACCAGCTTCTGCAGTTTGGGAGGAGTGGGAATCTCCCTCACGTGCCTCAGACCCTGGCAGCCCATCCAGCCCAGCTTTGTCAATCCCTTGGCATCTGTCACTTCATCCTTGAGAATAATGCAGAGTGCTCTCCAGACAATCCTACTCTTGCTTCAGCAAAATTTCTGGCAGCTCCTGAAGCACCAAACTTTTCCACTATAAAAAAACACTTTCTGGTTTAGAATCTCACTAGTGCTCCATGATTTCTAAAGCAATTTTTTTCAGTCCTTTGGGAGGTTAGCTTGCAGATATCAGGCCTTTAGGTAGATTTATTTCTAACAGATCGCTTACCTGACTGAGAAATTCAATAAACTATTATAGATGATACGAGTGACACAAGAAACCAAGTAGATTTTTGATGACCAGGAATCTAATTTTCATTGGTCTTACAGGGCATTTGACTTCCTGCTAGGCACCAACTTTTAAATCTTTGGTCCTATTTCTCAAGTATGTGTATGACAGAACAGTGCCTGCTTCAGGCTGCAGGTGACAAAGGTTGCCATTATAATTCCTGAAATGTGTTTTAACACCAAAACGTGTACCTTACCGTAGTAGTATTACTGTAATAGTGTGTGTGATAATCAGGCCCCAAGCATATTGAGCACATCTCATCAGAAAATCATTCACTAATTACGTCTCAAAAGTAATACCTAAGGTAGGTAGAAGCAAATGGTCCTTTCACCCTCTGAAACTTCACTTATTTGACTTTTCCTTTTTTTTGTTCATTTTGATGCAACTGAGGGCTTTCAAATTCTCTTACACTCATACAGACACAAAGAGATACAAACCCATGACAAGTAATCTTGCACAGAAAGGCATTAAACCTATATGGAAGTTTGTGCTCTCTCTGGCACTTCTAGAGTATTTACAGTTCATGTAAGTAATTAAATATTAAAGCACAAAAGGGTGCCTTAATTCCAAGACATTTCTCTGATCAGAAATTCTGTTTTGAAGGAGAAATGCTGGTTTTCTAACAAAAGTTTGGCAAAAGCATCTTCTTTTTCTGGTAAGAGCTTTGTCGAACAAAAAATGGTTCATACATATGATTTCTTTATCCATGCAAGATCAGTGTTTACAGGCTAATGATATTTTTAGTAAAAAGTTACTGACTGGTTTTAACCACTAAATCTATTTAGAAGCTAGAGAGAATGAAGGGCAGAAAGAATAACCAACTTCCTTGTCCCTGAGTCAATGGAAAAGCCAGAAATAGCATGAGGGAACCTTCAGCAGGACCCAGCCTATGCATGGCATCTCAAATATCAGACTGAAAAGCAGTTGGAATGATTGGCATCACAAGCGAGCACTCATGGGCAGTTCCCACACAATGACGTCCCTGACTGAACAGGAAATATCCACGTTATCTAAGATCCTGCCCCATAGCAACAGCCAGCAGGTGTTGACTTGTTACCAGCACCTACTGTACACCAGAGTGACATCACCCATACATAATTTAAAAATGAGAATGTGTTTCATTGCTATCTGAAGTCTAAAGCTAATGGACACTGTTAATAAAAAGTTCATTTTCAGCAGAAAAAGTCCAAGATTACTTTTAATCTATAAATCAGTTTAGACTGTAAATTTTGAAAATTTTGCACATAATGTTCTCAAATAACAGTGAGCAAGGCTCAAATGTTAATCACAGAAGCTCTTTAAACCATGAGAAAACACACAATAAAAATGGCAAATGTTTCATGGTGGCTAAATTACCAGCTATTTTGTCATTATCAAGTTGCAGACTGTGACTCATGCTATAAAGACATTTTTTGAGCCTGTGTAAATATGCAATTTTTGTGTGAAAATGCCAAGGGCTAGATTTTGATCTGGTGTAAAACGAGTGTAGCAACATCAGATTTAGCCATCCCAGATGGTGTAGCACAGGTTAGTCCCACATACTTCTATTCACTGTGTGGAGAACAGGAACTTCTGATTTGACTCAGAGCTATAGAATCCTACACAGATGTGACAGCACAAGCTGAAAAGGTGTTTCAAGGTGCATTCCTGGGTCTCCGAAGTCCTTAATATTTTAGACAGAGGAAAACTTGTAAGACTTAAACACCTGGTTTAAACACACTTCTTTGCCTTTTTAACCTGTACATACTTCCATGCTTTCTCTGGAATCTAAATATCTGATTTACTGAAAGTGGTTACGTAAAAGCAGAAACACCACAGATCTGCCAGCACATTTCTTACATGTGTCTCATCTCTCTGCCTTATGAATAAAAGAAACATTTTCTCCATAAAAGCCAAAAACTTTCCAGGAGTGTGGACTGTCATCTAACGTTTCATGTATCATGTCACACCAAGGAGAGTTAATTGTCTACACAAGTACCGACGGCAGAGTGCCGATTTTTATTACTAAGGGAGAAAAAAAATCCATTTGAATTTCAGATCCATGATTTTCAGTACTAGCAGATAAGGAAAAAAAAATCCTTCTACTTACAAGGTAGGAAAATGTACTCTGACATCAATAAAGTAATCCGCAATGCAGCCTTTCAGATTCATGTAGCATTATATACCTGCAGTTAAACCACTTATTACAGACTTTGAAGCTCATCTCTGAGGGGGCTGCTGATATCCTGGTACCCAGATGAATGAAGCAATTTTGAAGAGGTGTTTGTAACTCAATTCAGAAATTCTCTTTTGTAGTTCCATACAGAGGAGCATAAGGACAGAAAATCAAGGAGTTTATTTAAATGATATTCAAATCACCCCTTTGCTTCCCTATATATTTCTTTGAGTCTCTGAAGGATGAAGAAGAAGGCAGCAGAACAGGCATTTCTGCTTTCTCTGTCCAGCTGTGTGTGGTGTTTGTTTAAAAGATATCTGCAGAGACCAGGGTGGGAAGTGAGACCAGTCCTAAAACTGAGGGGAGGCCTTTGCCCAGGACCCAGTTCACCAAACTTGGCCCAGACTTCACCATCAATTATTTCTGGCATCAAAGCACACCAAGGAGAGGTCCAGAGGCTTTCTCCAGGGCACTGCTAGGCACCACGGAGCAACCACCAGCATCCTCCAAACCCAAAGGAAGTGAGGGGCAGAGAGGTGCTTAGGTGGGTCCCCTCAGGAGGGGGCTCAAAGCAACGGCACAGCCAATACAGCCCTGTTGCCCCCATGTTACAAAGCCATTTGGGACCTGGCCTGGTAAAACCGCTCAAAAGGATGCACCTACTGCAGTTCACTTAGCTAAATCAGTTAATCCAAACTGAATTTACTCATCTGAGGGGAAGAGATTTCAGGCCCAAGTGCCTTAGATACCTGCAGCGACTTAACAGCTCTGTAAAACTAATGAATAGTCTAAAATAGGGTTATCTCCAGTGGGAATTGTTCCATTTGTCATAAAATGTATAAATATTAATTGGACTGGATTAACTCTGTTTTTTGATTTTCTTTGTGAATTTACAAGCCAATGGGATCCACAATGCTTCCCAGTGAATCTTTAATTATTCTGCAGAAAATATGAGAGCTTCATTACATTTCTTATTCTTATTATTAGAATAAATTCATTAAGAGGAAGAAAAGGAAAGGGATTTATTTTTTCTCAAAGGGAAAATGTGAAATGAAAGGAATATAAAACATAACAAATATTAATTTTAAACATGAGCACATATACCAAATTTAAGTTGAAGTGTTTCTACTGATTTCAGCAGAGTACATGTGAATTCAGACTTTTAGGGATGTGACCAGAACAGGTACTTATTGAGACATGACCAGAATTTAGACTTAACCTTGAGGTCAAGTAAGAGGCTCTTACTTAAGTACAGAGGAAGTCCATCTCCACTAGAATTTTACAACTTCTTTAAGGGTTTGCATTGTGTTTCTGTCATAACAGCGACATGAAGAGTCAGCACAAGACAATAGAGGCTTAAGAGAACAAAACAAGGACAATATAGGTTTTTCAGTGTCATAATAATGCTAACAAGACAAAACTATTCATTTGTTACTCCCTAGGGAAAAAAATAGCAATGCTTTTGTAAAGGACTTTGTAACTTTCTCCTGTCTTTGCCCTTCTAGCACTAAGCCTCATTGCTACACACCCACCACTGCAAGCTCGTGGATTATCAAACAAAACTCCGAAAGGAAACATGTTCCCACAGATCCTATTTAAAACTGATGATTAAGTGTGTTACAGTCTACTTGTGCTTTTGTGTGCTCATGCAGAAGCTCACAGCGGGGATGTCTGTGACTATATCTAAGCTCACAGAAATGGGCATGTAAAGGTATTTTACAAAGGAGTAGATAATTTTTTCTATTTTACGAGATCTCACAAGTGAGTATTCTCATGTTGTTAACATTGTCTTGGTGACAAACCATTAAAATGGAAAATAAATTATTGTCATTATAACAAATCATGTCCTTCCTTTTATTACATTTTTCACTTCAAACCTGCATTTTTGCATATGCACAAGCTGAACTTCCTTATAAAAACAAGCTCTTGCAACTCTAATAAATCTGAAGGTTTTAATATCCGCTTGTTGTATTTGCATTGCAAACAGCTGGATTCATCTTCTTTAAACTTCCCTGAATTCAGACAGCAGAATTTGGTACAGAATCTGCTATACCTTCACAGAAGCAAAAAGAAATGCTCAGTGACAGTGTTTATGGTCCATTGTACATGAGGGACACCCAGCAAGAAAACTCTTTTCATTAGAACACTTGTTTTACAGGCACACACAAAGTTATTGGCAGGGAAGAGCAGATGCATCACTAGCACTCGTGATGAGATTTTTAAAGTAATTCTAATGAAACATCACCTGTAAACAAGAAGTATGGAAGAAAAAATCAGATTATTTAACAAAATAAGGAAAAAAGAAATTCATGCAGATACCTTCTTCAGACTTAAATTTCAGGAGAGTGAGTAAAGTATTGCTGAATATGTCAGGAAAGAAGTATTTGATTATGCTGTCTTCCGAAGAGACAACAGTTATCACACTGATAGATAAAAACATGAAAAAGATACAAAAGACAACTTTGTGATCCAGAAATTATTCTGTAAGAGATATTACAGAGCCTTTTCCTCTTGAATTTTACCACTGCATCTGTCCAATACTGTGGGGATTGTTGCTACTCCCATGTACAACCTGCTCATTAGTGAAATAAAAGGATTGAGCCTAAAGGTATCAGTGACTTTGAAATGAGACGTTCAGGAGCAGGATCGTCATGCACCTGAGCGTGATGAAACACAAAGGGCCTACAGTCATTAGGGTCTCTGGCAGAAATCAAGCAGCATCTTTAAGGCAGAGTTCGGAAGACGCCTCTCAACAGAAATAATGGACTCAGTGAGGGGCAGAGGATGGACTCTCTGGTTCCTTCTCCTTTTATTTTCTAAAGGTCTGTGAAATATTGAGTAAAAAAGGGGTAGGATATTACAGCAGGGGTGAACTGAAGTAACCTCAGTGTACTTTTAGAACAGCAGCCCACAAAGGAGCCAGGGCATGATGCTAAAAAGCTGATTAAATTGGCTTTTTTTCATATCCCCTTGGCAAAAAGATGCCATTGCAGCTTAGGGCTCCATGGCTTATGGTTCCCCATACGAGTTTCTTGTGTTTGAATTTGCCTTATTTTCTCAAGTTCTTGGTATCATTAAAACAGCAAAAGAGGTTTTACAAAATCAGGGTCTTCCTCATGGCTTGACTTCATCACTTAGCACTGATGAGCCCACTAGAAAGTAAGGAGGAAATGAATTACAATGATGTATGATAACATCTATAAGTATTATATTTTTATAATTCTACTGTTTATGAATATTTGACTTGCACAAGCACAAATGAAAATGTATATGAGGAAGTGGCATTCACAGAAGAGCTGGGCCTTGCTAATCCATTCCCTAACACGAGGGTTTCAAGCATCTCTGCAAGAAGATGAGGTTATGAGACTGAAAACAGACCAACAGCGAGAAATGACCTTCCTAACAACATTATGCTGACTCACGGTTCCCAAAGAGGTAATAATCTCACTATTTAAAACTGTTAGTTCTACACTGCATCACTAACAGATCATTTGCTCTTTTCAGGGAATTATCTCATAACAAACTAAAGAGTTTCGCAGCAAGGTTTTCATTTTGTGAGAAAATGCAGATATTGCTTTCACTTTTTCCATTTTAGCCTGTGTTCAAGGATTCAGCCAGTGCTGACAGTTAAAAAAAAAAAAAAAAAAAAAAAAAAAGAACAAAAAAGAAGATGCAGATTTAAAACACAAAGACCCACACAGCAAGCAAATCAGGGACTCCATCAAAATTGATTTCCTAAAAGATAATGTAAGCCATTTCACTTGAAAAACTACAAGAGCTTGGCAATATTTGTTGACTTCAATGGTCCTTAAAGTTCACCTCAACTGAGAAAACATACAGCAGCAAGGCTAGCAGCAGAGCTCAATGTACTCATGAAAGCTCCACAGACTTCCCTGGCTGCTCCACCAGGCAAGGTGAACTGGCAGCTGAGGGCAAGGGCAAGGCAAGAAGGCCACAAGGCAGGTCTGCTATGGTTCAAGGGGATCCTGACAACAGTTTGGGAGCAGCAGGGACCAGGGCTGGGAGCAGGAACACCTACAACACAGCTCAGGCCAGGCTGGGGATGTTGGGCTGTGGGTGTCCTCAGAAGGGCACTGAGTTGCCTCACCAGAGCCCTGACATGGTGCTACAGTGATACCACCAGAACGCAAAGAGTAGCAAAACACACAAGCAGTGCAAACCCTGCTTAGCATCAGTAAAATCTATCATTTCTCCACTTTGATGTATTTTTCTTGAAAAGAGAAGTTCTTCCAGAAATATCACAGCGACAGTTGTGCAACATATATATTAAGGTCGAATAAACAGATTCAGATCATCACTTGAAAGCAAATCATCTTTTCTGAGGTTTGAAAAAGTTAGGTTCAATGCTTTAAAGTTGATTTTCTTTTCTGAGTGCTTCAGCACTTCCTGTTCCCTGAGCAGCCGAGAAGCCAGCATGTATAAACTCTCAGGAGGAAAAGAAAGTAGGTTCTTTTGCACCTCCCATTCAACTCCAGAGAAGATCTAAGCAAACCTTTGGATTTTTCAGTGCTTGCCTGAACTGAAGTGAACTCTTCATACTTTGAAGTTTACTCATTACTTTATCAAATTAAAGTCTAATACGTTTCATATTCATACACTATGTGAATACTTCAGAGGACTTGTAGAAAGTGAAAATAAGAGCTCAATGTGGTTGTGAATGTTTTCTCCTGCAAGCAAGCCCTTAATAGATTTTGCTGCGTTTGTCTAGCGGCTCCCCAGTGTTGGTGTTGGTGTGAAAGCGACAGCAAGCTCTACTTTCACGTAAAGTGCTACTGGCAGAAATACACACCCAGTTTCTTTCTAAAAACCAAATCCTACTCCACCAGCAAAGTCTCAACATGCAGAGCCATGTGTGTAGACCGTATCCAGATAACAGCAGCTCAAACAGTTTCTCCACCACACATGCAATTGCACTTAGCAAGTGCAAAATAAGAGTTTTTAGAATTTCAGAATTTTGTAGACGGATTTTTGAAAGTGCTGGACTGTTACTGAACAGGAGTAAATCACACTGGACATGCATGGCAGGATCAGAACACTAGTGACACTGTGCTTTAAAGCAATAAGAAGACCGCTAAAACTTACTCTGTTTTGAGGACCTTTTCCAGATGATAAAAAATAAAAATATAGACTAGTTTTCATTTTAAGTGTATAACTGTCTATTACATCACAAGCTGCAGCACAAGAAACACAACTTATGGGCCTTATCACACATGCAGTCTCTTTGCTGTAAGACCTGCTATGGGTAACCTACGAGAGATGAACTCACCTGAATCTTTTCTTCCTGAAAGGTCCTGTAGACACTTCTGCCACCAAATCACATCTAATCATCTGATAGGCCAAGAGGTGGAGGACCAGCTGTGAGAGGGCTTCAGCAATCACTCAGCAGCCCACTCTCAAGTCCCCTCTTTTGGGGCAAGGCTGGAGTGCCCTGCTCTGTTACTGAAGGAACAGAGGAAACCAAGGAACAAAGACACATGAAATTCACTGCCACATTGCCTGGCATTTAATGTACCATTTCTCCTATTAGCCTGTTTTTCAGTTGTTGTTTAAAAAAGCTCATGACATCCTCTTGGATTTTCCTTCAGGCATCTTCCTTCTGCTGCCTGTGATAGACTTTTTGTTCTTGCTCTATTTTCTGTCTTTGTGCCAGCTTAAACCCACTTTATACTACTTATACTTTCCCACATCAACTTACAAATAGGTATTTCTAATCCCCTTTGAGTCTGCAAAGAAACATCTATACACAGCCTAACTGAAATCAGATTCTCAAAGCTACTGTTGATTACTGTTGATCCTTGACCCAAGGACTTTTGGATTAAAACACCCATCCACACTTGCTGAAATCAATGGCATATATCATATTCCCAGCATTGCACCAGAGTTTTGGGTGTTGCAGGGTGTCCAGGGCTAGCAAAGAATATCTTTGGACACTGTCAAAAAGTGACCCGTGGTTTCATGAAATCAAGAGTTTCACTTTTTATAAGCATTTCCACTAGAAGACCAGGCACGTGTGATTCCCCATGTGGATCTGTATTCAAGGAAGTCCTTCTGAGGATGGATAAATGTGGGGGTTGCACAAGTGAAGGAGATTGGAGGGGATGGCTCATCTCCACATTTCGCTCCAGATGCCAAAATATCTTGCTATGACTTTCTGCCAGAGCAGTGCTTTCCACATTTAATAAGAAACACAGAGGGAGGAGGCTGCACGGCTTTAAGCACTCTAACTAAAGAAGGCGTGAGAAGAAAAACTTCAGGTACGCTTGTTCAGGCACTGGAGCAAAAAGTATGCTAAAAAAGGCAGTTGTGATCTGATGTGGTATATAAAACCTTTTTGTACAGATAATTAAGCTAATGGTGAAAGAAATTACTTGGACCAATATAAAACTTTCATGTGTGTTCTGTTCCAAGATTCAGATTTCCCTCTGAGGGATAGAAGCTTCTCTCTTACTCCAAATATATTGATAGCTAAACCAAGTCCATTTTTTTGTGAAAAGAACAGGAAAACAACAGAATATAATTGCTACTGTAAAGTATGTGAAAAGGTGGAAAAGATATTCCCCCAGTAGACAGAAATTGCCAATATTCTTTGTTAGAATAAGAAGCAAAGAAGTAAATGGATATTTTCAACTGCTAAAATGTTTCAATTCAGTATCTAATTAGTCCCTTTCAAAGCCATTCATGAGTTAGACAAATGACAGCCTTACAAGAATCAAGAGTATACAAGGTTCATTTGATCTCATTGGCAACTCACACTTGGATCAAAGATGCATTTTTTCAGTCCTGTAACTCCTGGCAAGGTGGTACGCTTTCCTGCCTTGTGGCTGTTCTGTATTTATTCCATGTTTTCCTCGCCGTCGACTCCAGACTTCCAGCACACTCACACCACTGCACAGTGTTCAGTGTAAAACTGCACCTGCTTTTCTGTTGCAATTCTTTCTCCAAATCTTTAGTCCAAGGTCCAGGACCTCCACTTCCCTCCTTTCCCACTTGCCCTGGGAGTGACCGCCACCTGCAGACAGAGCAAGAAGTGGAAGTGATGGGCTGCAAACAGCTCCGGAGATGGAATAGACTGGGCAAACTCTTCTCTTCCCACATGCTGCTGCCTGCATAGGCATAGGCAGGATAAAGCTGATCAGGGGGTAGAACGCAAGCTGCAGATCTGTCACTGGCACTGTCTGATATCTTCTCTTGTCTTTCGAAGTGCAACTAAAATCCAAAGACCCTGTTAGAAATAAAGCTAGTTTTCATGTGCATAGAGACACTTGCTCCCACACTGTTCTGAATTTTAAAAAAGACCAAAAACCCCACTTCTTGTTAACACTTGGCAGTTCTGACCACGAGCTTATTAAGTTTTACACTGTAGACATTTGTAATTTTATAATGTTCTGTGCTGGATAAAAGCCTTATGACTGCCATCCCAACTGGAATGAAATGGAAATGCCACCACATGGAAAGATTTTATTGTAATATTTATGAAAGAAATCATCAAGACCATCTACCAACTCAAGCTAGGAAGTAGAGAAAACTATATATAAATCAATACTGAATTCAGAAGAAATATCAAAAACTTCAAGCAGCACAATCTATGAAACTCCTCAGGAGCAAAACACATCATGCAGCATTAGCAAAAGGCAGTTCCAAAACCTGCAACTAGTTGAGGCAACATGTTATACGGTTTCTGCTGGTCCACAGTTCACCATGGGAACTGGTAGGGAAACACCATTGGAATGGCCACAGGTGGAACAAAGGGGAGCGCATACAGATCAGTAATTACCCTGCCCTCCCTTAAGCATTAGGCACTTTGTTTTGGGGGTGATGTCCATTTCTGAGAGTCAGATAAAGTCTTAGAATCACAGAATCATAGAATCATAGAATCATAGAATCATAGAATCGAGAGGGCTTTAAACTAGGTTCGAAGGGGGAAGGGGATATTGCCCAGCTCACTAGGGATGAGCCTAGGCTTGGAGTGCCAAGGCCAGGGGTGAGATTGACAGCCCAGCTCAAGTATGTCTACACCAATGCATGTAGCATGGGCAATAAACAGGAGGAGCTGGAAGCCATTATACAGCAGGACGGCTACGACTTGGTCGCCATCACAGAAACATGGTGGGACAACTCGCATGACTGGCATGCTGTCATAGATGGCTATAGACTCTTTAGGAAAGACAGACCAACAAGGAGAGGTGGGCGAGTTGCTCTGTATGTGAGGGAGCAAGTAGAATGCATTGAGCTTTGCCTGGGGGCAAATGAGGAACAAGTTGAAAGCTTGTGGGTTAGAATTAAGGGACAGGCTCAAAAGGGTGACATTATGGTGGGTGTGTACTACAGGCCACCTGACCAGGAGGAGGAGGTTGGTGAGGCCTTCTACAGGCAGCTGCAAGCAGCCTCACAGTCACAGGCCCTGGTTCTCATGGGGGACTTCAACCACCCTGACATCAGCTGGGAAGACCATACAGCTAGGCAGGCGCAATCCAGGAGGTTCCTACAGAGCATCGATGATAACTTTCTGATGCAAGTGATGGAGGAACCAACAAGGAAAGGCGCGCTGCTGGACCTTGTGTTAACAAACAAGGCGGGACTGGTGGAGGATGTGAAGGTTGGAGGTAGACTCGGCTTCAGTGACCATGAAATGGTCGAGTTCAGGATCCTGCGTGGAGGAAGCAGGGCGATAAGCAGGATCAAAACCCTGGACCTCAGGAGGGCTGACTTTGCCCTCTTCAAGGAGCTACTGGGAGGAATCCCATGGGCCAGGGCTCTCGAAGGCAGGGGGATCCATGAGTGTTGGTCGCTCTTTAAACAACACTTCTTCCATGTACAGGAGCAATGCATCCCCCTGAGAAAGAAATTTAGCAAAGGAAGCAGGAGACCTGCATGGTTAAACAAGGAGGTTCTAGCTGAGATCAGGCAGAAGAGAAAGGTGCATGGAATGTGGAAAGAGGGGCAGGCCACTTGGGAAGAGTACAGAAACGTGGTGACAGCATGCAGGGATGCGACAAGGAAGGCCAAGGCTCACCTGGAATTGAAGCTGGCAAGGGATGTCAAAAACAACAAGAAGGGCTTCTTCAACTACATCAGCAGCAAAAGGAAGGCTAGGGACAATGTGGGGCCGCTGCTGAATGAGGCAGGTATCCTGGTGACGGAGGATGCAGAGAAGGCAGAGCTACTGAATGCCTTCTTTGCTTCAGTCTTCAGTGCTAAGACTGGCCTTCAGGAATCCCAGGCCCCAGAGGTAAGAGAAGAAGCCTACAAAGAGGACGACTTTCCCTTGGTCAAGGAGGGCTGTGTGAGCGATCGCTTAAGTGATCTGGACATCCACAAATCCATGGGCCCCGATGGAATGCACCCACGGGTGCTGAGGGAGCTGGTGGATGTCATTGCTGAGCCACTCTCCATCATCTTGGAGAGGTCCTGGAGGACAGGAGAGGTGACCAAGGACTGGAGAAAGGCCAATGTCACTCCAATCTTCAAAAAGGGCCAGAAGGAGGACCCAGGGAACTACGGGCCGTTCAGCCTCACCTCCATCCCGGGAAAGATGATGGAGCAGCTTATCCTGGAGGCCATCATCAAGCAAGTGGAAGAAAAGAAGGTTATCAGGAGTAGTCAGCATGGATTCACATAGGGAAAATCATGCCTGACCAATCTGATAGCTTTCTACAATGACATGACTGGCTGGGTAGACGAAGGGAGAGCTGTGGATGTTGTCTACCTTGACTTCAGCAAGGCTTTCGACACAGTCTCCCATGATATCCTCCTAGGGAAGCTGAGGAAGAGTGGGCTGGATGAGTGGTCAGTGAAGTTGATAGAGAACTGGCTGAATGGCAGAACTCAGAGGGCTGTCATCAGCGGCGCTGAGTCTAGTTGGAGGCTGGTAACAAGTGGTGTCCCCCAGGGGTCAGTACTGGGCCCAGTCTTGTTTAACTTCTTCATCAACGACCTGGATGAAGAGTTAGAATGTACCCTCAGCAAGTTTGCTGATGACACCAAACTGGGAGGTGTGGTAGACACACCGGAAGGCTGTGCTGCCATTCAGCATGACCTGGATAGGCTGGAAAGCTGGGCAGAGAGGAACCTGATGAGGTTCAAAAAAGCCAAATGCAGGGTCCTGCACCTGGGGAGGAACAACCTCATGCACCAGTACAGGCTTGGGGTGGACTTGCTGGAGAGCAGCTCTGTGGAGAGGAACCTGGGCGTCCTGGTGGACGACAGGTTAACCATGAGCCAGCAGTGTGCCCTGGCTGCCAAGAAAGCCAATGTGATCCTGGGGTGCATCAAGAAGAGTGTGGCCAGCAGGACGAGGGAGGTTCTCCTTCCCCTCTACTCTGCCCTAGTGAGGCCTCATCTAGAGTGATGTGTCCATTTCTGGGCTCCCCACTTCAAGAAAGATGAGGAGCTACTGGAGAGAGTCCAGCGGAGGGCTACGAGGATGATGAGGGGACTGGAACATCTCCCCTACGAGGAGAGGTTGAGGGAGCTGGGTTTGTTCAGCCTGAAGAAGAGAAGGCTGCGAGGGGACCTAATAAATGCTTACAAATATCTGAAGGGTGGGTGTCAGGAGGATGGGGCCAAGCTCTTTTCAGTGGTGCCCAGTGACAGGACAAGGGGCAATGGGCACAAACTGAGGCACAGGAAGTTCCGTCTGAACATGAGGAAGAACTTCTTCCCTCTGAGGCTGGCGGAGCACTGGAACAGGCTGCCCAGGGAGGTTGTGGAGTCTCCTTCTCTGGAGATATTCAAGACCCGCCTGGACAAGTTCCTGTGCAGCTTGCTGTAGGTGACCCTGCTTCGGCAGGAGGGTTGGACTAGATGACCCACAGAGGTCCCTTCCAACCCCTACTATTCCGTGATTCTGTGATTCTGTGATAGGTTGGAAAAGACCTCTAAGATCATCAAGTCCAGCCACCCACCCAACACCACCATGCTTACTAAACCATATCCCAAAATACCACGTCTACATGTTTTTTGAGCACCTCCAGGGATGGTGACTTCACCACCTCCCTGGGTAGCCTGTTCCAATATCTGATGACTCATTCAGTAAGGAATATTTTTCCTAATATCTAATCTAAACCTCCCCCGATGCAACTTGAGGCCATTGCCCCTCGTTCTATCGCTATTTACTTGGGAGAAGACACCTACACCTGCCTCACTACCACATCCTTTCAGGTAGCTGCAGAGAGCAAGAAGGTCTCCCCTCAGCCTCCTCTTCTCCAGACCAAACAATCCCAGCTGCCTCAGCCACTCCTCAGAAAACTTGTTCTCTAGACCCCTCACCAGCCTCGTTGCCCTTCTCTGGACACGCTCCAGCACCTCAATGTCCTTCTTGTAGTGAGGGGCCCAAAACTGAACACAGTACTCGAGGTGTGGCCTCACCAGTGCCGAGTACAGGGGCACGATCACTTCCCTACTGTTGCTGGCCACACCATTCCTGATACAGGCCAGGATGCTGTTGGCCTTCTTGGCCACCTGGGCACACTGCCAGCTCAAGTTCAGCCGGCTGTCGACCAACACCCCAAGGTCCTTTTCCGCTGGGCAGCTTTCCAGCCTCTCCTCCCCAAGCCTGTAGCATTGCAGGGGGTTGTTGTGACCCAAGTGCAGGACCCGGCTCTTGGCCTTGTTAAACCTCATACAACTGCCCTCGGCCCATCGATCCAGTCTGTCCAGATCCCTCTGCAGAGCTTTCATACCCTCAAGCAGATCAACACTCCCACCCAGCCTGGTGTCATCTGCAAACGTCCATAACCAGGTCCTACCACACAGGACCACAGTTTCATCTCTCCAGCCTTTGATCTGCAGGATGGACCCTGCCATCAGCCATGCTGCAATTGCTGTGAGTGAAGCTGCCTGCCTGGTTTTGGCTTCAGAAGTAGCAAAAAGAGAGGACAAAGTCCCCAGATGTCAAAAGGCATGTATATTCAAACAAATTGTCACATGGAATAAAATTCTGTTTTGTTCAGGCTGACCAGTGCCTCATTCCCTCAAGATCTTGTGGGGTGTTATCTCACACCAATCAATCTGCCTGTTGGACTGAACAGCCCCTGCAGGAAAACATTTTGGCACACTATTTCAAGAGGGCTACAAGCATATGTGCATCATCAATGTCTTTGGCATCCTCGACACTTTGAGAACAGCAAAGCCTGAAAGACAGCTTTTATTTTCAGCTCAGCCTGATACTCCAGTTACGAACTATGGCAGTTTTTATTACATGCCTCCTCCATCATTACTTTGACAGCTGATCTTCTAGAGTCAGAACACGTTATAGACCAATGCTGAGCAATTTGGTGACAAAACTAACAACTCCTTTGTGTGAGTACTTTGAGTTCCTTTATTTGTATTCTGGGGCCCTCAGACACCAGTCAGGCATCTCATCTGGCTGAGTATGGGTTGGTTGAGCGCATGAGTGCTGTAGGACAACTACTGGTCATCTCACACCCACAAAATAATGCAAGTTGTATATTGTGCACTTTCTCCTGCACTACCTATTTTACTGTGTGCATGCCTGTAGAGACATACATTACATTATCCAAAAATACCAGAATTCCTTCCTTTTCACCTTTTGCACACATTGTACAAGCAAGAAGACATTCCACAGCCTCTGTGGATGCAGTCACTTGGGCCACTTGGTCATGAGCAACCATTATTTTCATGCTGCAATGAATGTGCAGAGGTGACCTCTGTGCCAAGACAGACCAAGAGCCTGAGACACATGACTGTGGTCAGGTCTGCTTTTGGGATAGAAAGTTCCCCTTTGCACCACAGTAGGAAGGGCAGGAGGATGCCCCAGACCCAAAGCCTGCATGGATGCAGACTGCAAGGCATGGACCTACTTCGTGAAGGCATACTTGGAGAAGGGACACTTTCATGGATGAACTCACACGGTGCTCTTGCACTGACAGGTGATTTCTAACTGAACTCCTCTCTGGAGACTTATAAATCACTGGAAATGCCTAAGTGAAACAAATGAGCAAACATGTGTCTACTTCACTGAGTCTTGGATTTTTATTCTTAAATATTTATTCAGAAACATAACCAAGATAACTCTTGAACTAGATATCGATCGAATATTAGCTGGGAAGATAGACAGAGAAAAAGACTGAGGCTGATCAATAGCTCTTACAGTTGCTTCCCAGTTTGTAAAAATAATAATTCTTCTGTACTCCACAGTAGTTTTTATGAAAGAAAGGATGAAAAGCAAAAATCTTTGATTGTACAATGTACGTGGCTTTCCAAAATCCTTCATAAGCTAAGCTCCCGCAGGCAGCTAACCATGGAACAACACAGGATGCTCTTCGCTTCAGATAATGGCAAGGAGGTTCTCCCAGGGAAGTAATCCTGTGTATAGCTCTGAAAGACTCCAGGCACATGGAGGCAGCACTGGAGAAAGGCAAATCCATAAAATCCATACCAGGTTGCACTGAGACAGACTGGCAGTAGTTCCCACTCAGATACAAGCATCAATTAAGATACAACATTGATAGCAGCTGTTACTTCTGTATCAATCTACTTACTAAGGTGAGTACATATAATATAGTATATAATACAGTGTATATATATATAGTATAATATAGTATATATATATATATATATATAATATATATATCAGTGACCCTGAATGTGCCTTTGTGACCAGGACTGATACTTTTGGGAATGTCTATTGGAACATCTTCAGCAAATTGCCTCATGAGAGTGGACAATTTTTTTTTTAATTAATCAAAATTTCATTTCTGCTTTGTTAGAAAGTCTTCAGGTATAGATATGGGGAAAAAAGGGAGAAAAAAATCCCAAAATACAGAATTCAAACTTAGTGGGGAAAAAAAGATTAATTACATAGTTCATTCACAATGTTTTTTCAGTATTTGTTTCATTAGGAGAATGGGAAATAACTTCCAATTTCTGGGTAAGTCTGAAATGATTCTTTTAACTTGTACACTTTAAAATACTAAATAAATCGGTAACATTGCTCATTTCATTCATTTATTCATTTACTCTGGCGAATAAGCATTCAAATGGATGAAATTTAAGCAACAGTGTTTTGCAGACCTTTCTGACTTCCCACTTCTCCAAAGGAGAGCACCAACTATACTTCTCAGCAGCAAGCGAGGACCAAACAAACAGGCAGTGCGTTTCTTTCAGAAATTCCTTCATAAAAAAGTGGTATTTTTTGGTAATAAAACTTCTACAAAGTTATTTCTCAGAGTTTTATCATGGGAGGGAAGACACCACAGTACAGTAAAAAGGTAGCTGGTCATGATGACAGGTTTTCAAACAATGCTTGAAACCTTTCAATTCACAGCACTTCAGCGGTCTATTGAAAACAGAAATGGCCTCTATTGCTGGAAGAAAAAAATACTTAGACATGACAGCTCCATCATTTAAAGTTCTTCTTCCCTGTGCCGCTGATACACTTGATGGACGTAAGTGAGAGTGAAGGGCTATGCAATTTCTTCCGTAAATGGTACATTTTACTTCTGGTTAGAAACACCTGTATGGATTCACATTTTAAAAATGACTCAAAATATAAAGTCAAACACATGAACAAGAATATATTTGACAGGTTCCATCAGCTGTTACCTCACTTTCTGAAAGTAATGCAAGTCCACACTAATCTATTATATAAAGTTTCTTTCTTCAGTGCTGAAAAAAACCATTTCCATTGTGCTAAAACTTACCCTTTAATAACGTATTGAAAAAATATAGAAATAATGATGTCATTTAATTATTTTTTGTAACATGCCTTTAAGCTGTGAAAAAATAATCCCTATTACTGCTTCTGATCATTTACATTTTTAATTTAAAATGTATTGCTTTCTATTAAGACTTGTGCAAAATGACGAGCTAATTTTAATGTTAGAAAACATTTATTTGTGAATAGGATTCACGGCTCAATATGGAAACATTGTGTTGCAGTGAAACTTATATCCCATGTTTGGAACAAATTCAAGATTTATTAAAAGGAATGGAATATTATGATAGTTTGGAGTAACCTAAGAAAGTGATATTCAGATAATGTTTCTATAGTTACGCAGAATAGTATGCTGCATGTCTTTGATGTGCCTTGAAGTTGACTTGATAAGTGATAGCTGGGTGCTGCTAGACCACGTGTCTCGGTCTTCACCACTGGAAGTACCTGCTTGTCACCTGAAATGAACTCAGATTTTCTGGATTTATATTGGTGTAAATCCTTTGTTTAAAATTGCCCTGAGAGAAGTTGTAATTACTGCCACGAGAAGCCAAAGAATCCTTGACAAGGAGCCCACCAAATTTATTTCCTGGTCCTCAGGCAACTATACGTCTTTTAAGCCAGATTGCTTTTGAAATCTCTTTTGAGCCAGACCAAAGTTAACAAACGATGTTGAAACACTTACACTCTTTCCATCTGAAATGACATCGTAGAGCCCACCCTCCCTTTTAAGCAGAACATGGTGAACTTCCACCAAAACAGCTTGGTTTCTCACATTCGCTGATCATTCACAATCTGAGATCATAAACACTTCTGAGAATAAATTATATAATATTCTGCTATTCTGTGAAACAACAAAAGTATTTTGTGAGGGGTTTTTTTGTGAGTTGCCTTTTTGCTTAAATACAAGCCTAGAACATCTGGCTGAAGTATGTCATCCTCATCCAGATATTTACAGTTGCTCGAAAGAGCCTTCCCCTACACTCAGGGCTGTGTTTTCATATACATCATCATAATTTTCTCATTGCAATAGGAAGCAAGTATTTTTCCAATTCACCACCTGCGAAGAGTGATCTTTACCTAGTATGGTCAGTAATACAGTAAGCAAATCATTATTGATTGATAAACCATGAGATTTTTAAAGGATATGGAAGACACAAACAGCTGTCTAAACAGCAGACAATACCATGAGCTATGAGGCTGAAGCAGTCCATGGCCCAAGTTCCCACTGTATCATGCCTTTTCCGCACTTAAATAAGTATTTAAATGCAAGCATGGAATAAGTCCCAGAAAGCGCAGCTGAACAACAGCCATGCATAATTCAAGCAAGGAGCAACCACAGTTGCAAGAATAGGACATGAGACTCAAACTATTATAGCAATTAAGCTTTAATAACATCATAGGGTCTTTTTAGTGTATTTCAGATACTTCTGATTTCCTGGCTACTTTCACTCAAGAGAATTAAGGATTGTAAAAGATAACCGCTGTTTTGTTTCATTATCACACTGCAGAATGTGTTTAAAAGGTAGTGCTAGTGCTGTTCAGAATGTTGCAAACATAATTTCAATCAGAGGAAGTGCTGGTGTTGATAATATAGCGGATGAGATTCACGCCAAAACAAAGGCACAAATCTATTCCAACTGTTCAGAGTATGTACCCAGGAAACCAAGAATTTAAACTCAAAGGATAAATCACTTAAAAAAACCAAAACCAGAATACTTACTGAGTCCTAGTAGCTCTTGCAGGTTTAGTTGGGTTTTTTTTCATAAGAGCAAGCACTGCTTTGGCCTTCAAGTGTAAACAAGAAGTCCAGCAAAACAATCCAAGAAGTCCAGGCTTCTCCTGTTTTGACCTTGGCTGCCGAAAGCCACCTTCCCCGTTATTGCTGTGATTCTTGTAAATCAGGAATCTTACTTCCAGATTCTTCATTTTACAGGAATCGAATACGTTTTAATTTATGCTTATCACTGCAAGATACACATGATGTACATGGGCTGGTCTTTTCAGGAGGAGGAAGCTATTCAAGTTCTCCTTGAGTGCATTATGAAAATGGTAGACATACTTTGGGTTATATCATTCTTGACATCTCTGTGCCATTGCTTCAAGGCATAAAAAATCCTTCCTCTTCAAGTTCTCACAACACACCTGCTTGGATAAGCCTCAGTTTCTCTGAGAAAAAAATAATAAGATCACAGAAACATTTTCCTTTGACCTGGGACTCCGCCTTTTCCCTGAGGCCAGCTGGCAAGGCCATATCCTCCTCAGTTGTTTGGGTAACACCCAGTAATCATAACTACCAAACAACAAGTTATTTGTGCTGGTGGAGGTCTCTAGTGGAAAGTCAGCAGAAACACAAGTTCATCTCTGATCTTCAAGATAAGATCTGTCTGGCAGAAAAAAAAAAAGTGCACTTCCCCCTCACTCAGTGAATGAGGACAGACAGTAGAATTTTTTTTTAAACAATTTGCTCCGCAAATAAGAAAGAACTGTTGGAGAACAATCTTCCTGGGCAGGGTGAAGCCTTTATGGACCCTGGAGATGAGATGTGGTTGGGAAGAAGGAACAACCATTGCCGTCTTACTTTTGACAAGAAATGGTCAAAGAAATACTTCTTCAAAGCAAAGCCAAGAATTTCTGGGCTTGTTGAAAATGTGGTAACTTGTCATCAGTGGCTCTACATTGTGTATCTCGGTATAAAATAATTTCCCTAGATGGAAAAGGTAAAATTATAAAAAAAAAAACAAACAGTGAATTACATTATGCACATGAGAAATCTTATGCAACTGTATAAATTATTATGATCTTGCTAGTACTTTTCTTAAGGGCTAAATTGCTTAGCAGCAACACACAAAGAAAAGCATAGCCGGTGTAGACAAACTTACCAAGAGACCATGTCAAGGAGTAACGGTGCCATTTGGGAGTCACTCTGACAGCATCTACGGGTGGATATCCTACCTGCAGGTCTGGCTAGACATCACAGCAACACAGAGAGCCAGCCCCGAGTTGCCACATGCTGAACAGGCCAACTTGGGCACATCAGGAGGAAAGGAAGCAAACCCCAAACCACACATGGATCTGAACTTGATTTTCTCCTTTGTCAAGTCAGGTTATTTACCAAGAATTGCTGATTAATAAGTAACAATTACACTCTGATTTACAGCTATCAGTCACACCTGTTCACCTGGAAAACAACATTTTCCTGAAGATAATTCAATTAGCATAGCACGATTCATCTCAACATGGATGAAAACTTAAACCACGGAAAGGATAGTGGAGTTTCAGGGCATCTGGTAGGCCTAGAGAACTCCGCAGTCAGAATTAGTGCAACCCACTACCTCTGGGGATGCACAGAAGAATGTGCCACTTACCAGGGGGACCACAGCATGTTCCACTCCCTGTCTGATCCTGGGCCAGATTTGACACACCTTCAAAATGAAAATCAAAACATATTTTAGTTCTCTAACTATTCACTCTGTGCTAGTATTATTGTTTTAGAACAGAAGAGGTTAATGCTGATTTAATTATAGATGAAAAAAAAAAGCCAGAAGCACTGAAATTCACATAAATCTGCTTTTATAATAAAAAAGAGTACACAAGCACATAGTTATACCAATATAATAAAAGTGTTTCATTAAAATAACCTGAGGAAGGTAAGAAATAATTCCCTATTACACCTATACCAATTATGCATTAAAGAATGGCTTTTGGGGAGTAGAATATTCTTTTTCTTGACCTCTTCATTCCCTAGTGCGTGGTATGGTTCTTATGCAACTCAAAGTAATTCAGTACTGGGTGTTTTACTCATGCTATGTCACTACAATTAACGGGATTGGGATTGCATAGTGCAACTTCATCACTCTGCTATCAACATTTTTTTTCCAAGTGCCTTCCTTATGTCAAGTTTCTTTCGGTCACACAGGCTTTTGCCACTAACAGAAATTGGTCTTGGACGAAAGTGTTAGTTTCCGTGTTCCCTGTGATCCCAAATTTCACCTGGATATGAAATATTAAATAGAATCAAGCAAATAATTCAGAATGAACAATTTCTCCCTTCCTAAATATCTTCCAAGAGGACATACTTCTCTCATTATTATTCAAACACAGGGGCAAATTATCTTTAATTTTATTACATCAGCTTTCAAGAAGTATTTGGAACTCAGAAGCTGTATACTGTTGCTATGTGGTGGCTGGTCTCTTGAGTCGTGGTTTGGGTTTCGTTTTCCAGTCAGACTGGTAAGCAAATAATTTGAAGCGGAGGTGTTGTGTAAATTTATTTAATAAATACAATAAATACAATGCTGCTCCCCCTTCCTCTGTGTGTCCAGGCACCCCTGTGGAGTCCTGCTCTCCAGTGTCCCACAGCCCTCCCCATTTGGGCGCCATCCCCATATGTGCTGACAGTGCACTGACTCCCATCGCCTCAGCCATCCGCATCTTCCAGGGGAGGAGGGTGTTCAGCAGCATCAGCCCCAACAGGGACTCCTTACAACCTGTCATAGGTTAGACTTTAACCCTCCTGGACTTAAACAGGTGTGACTTCCTACTGCTTCAGTGAAGACTTTCGCACTGTAGTCAGGGGTCCTGACATTCCTTGTAAATGAATGGGAAAGAGATGCAAGCACACCTCAGACAAATCCATGAAAATTCTGGCTTGACCTTGTAGCAGTGTTTTTCCAATATTCCTATTACTTCAAATAAAAGAAGACACCATAAAATAATTTAACATCTTCAGCTACTGATGTATTTATCATACAATTTGCAAATTAACACTTTAATCCAAGATTCCCTTCAGGAAAGAGACTTGGCTAAAATTTCCTTGGCTTTTAAGTAACCTCAGTTTTATAGATGTCTTGTGGGCCCTGGATACCCTCTTTGCAGCAGTAATGTGTTATTTTATCTGTCCTCATATCTCCCTACAGGCTTTGTTCAAGATATGATGAAGTGTTATTGTACCAACAAAATCACTCCTTTGCAAAATGTAACACTTATAGCTATTGCCAGAGCTGCTAAGATCTGTTTTGCACCGTTCATTTTGATTATGTGTATAAATTAGTACTATGCCTCATTTGTCAGTCTGCTGAACTGCAAACTCTCTTTTTATTTAGCAACAGAAAACTGTCAATACCCTTCAAAAGGAAATAAAGGAATAGCACAACTGTTGTTTGCTGTTTCCAAGAACTTGGATTAAGAAACCAAGTACTTATTCAGATAGTAAGGGGATCATAGTTAGAACTTGGTTTTAGTCCCTACTTGGAAGAACACCAGACATTCAGAAGAATTTATTACTACTGTTCTCAAAGGAAATATTTTTTCCTCTGGACAGAAATAGCTAGTGACCACTTGCAGAGCAGAAGAAAGTGCATCTATAATAGGCTTTGGTTTCTCAAACACAAAAACATCATAAAATCTGAAAATTCAGTGTTCATCTGATGTTTAAAAAAATGAAAGTGCTGAAAAGCATCTGCCCTTAGCCACAGGACACACACAAAGCAACCCATTGACCCTAACTTTACTACAAACCCCTGCTGACTTTCCTTTCTCAGTGCTGTAATCTTTGCAGAACACTGCTCTTGATTAAAAGCCAATTAAGAAGATTTTTAGGGCTATCACTCAAGCTGCCAGCTCCTGGCGCACCAGTGGGAGAGGTGATCGCCTCCAGAGGCTCAGCAGCATCCAGCCCAGGGCGGCTACCTCCAGTCTTCTGCTGGTGGAGGGGTCCATATGAGGGAAAACAGGCCTGGCAGTAACATCTGCTGCTCAGACTGACCCACCTGATTTTCCTGGCCACTGTGGGAGTTCAGGGAGTAGCACACAAACTGTGCTGCAGGCCACTGGTGCTGTGTAGCAACTTGAGGCAGAAGAGCAGTGGTGAGCCACCAGCAGTACTGATCCTTTCCGTGGGCACAGTTCCACAAAGACCGTCTGTGGTCCCAAAGACCATGCGTGGTCCCCAGACCGAATGTTCAGTGCCTGCTGCTCAGGTATCTTCAGTGCATGAAACTCACTTCACTTTGGCAATGCCAGGCTTGGAAACAGCATATGGATGTATACAGCTTTGATTTTGTCCTTTTACAACAGTAAAATGTATGCATTATTTCCACCCTCGCTTGCGTTACATTATCTGCTATTTGTCTTTGTCGTCAAGCAGATTTTGCCCCATCTGTTAAACCCTGACTCTGAAGACAGAAGTGCTGCTTTGCATACTTGTGGAGAAGGAGAAGGAAGGGTTGCGCAGAAATCCATCCTGTTGCAAGAGCTTTAGGAGCAACCAACCAGGAAGACCCAGGTGTGTGGCAGAGTATCTCCAGAAGAGCTGAATATCTGCCCTGGACTGATTTTAGCTATGCTGATTAACATCAGGTGAAAATGTGGGTGCAGGAATTGAGAAACAAAGGAATGTGTTTTGCAGTACATGTTGCAATTTTGAGCTTCATACAGCAGGAGGAGGGAGAAACATCTGGCAATAACAAATGCCCTGAGGACAAAGACACCATACATTAATATTATGGGAAATATTCATGACTGTGTTTGGTGTATGCTAAAAGCCAGCCAACTGGCAGATTATTTCCTTTCACTAATCTGATGTAACAAGGTGCTTCGCTGAAAAAAAAGGAGTTGAACAGAATGTGGAAAACCAGTTGCGGGATATGTATTTCATTCCCCAGCAGCCGGAGGGTGGTGAGCAATAGCAGTGGTGGGGACACGTGTACAGGGGTCCGGAGCGGGCAAAGCAGTAGCACCCGTCTGCTCCCATGGGATGGTTCGTACAACATAAACTGGTTTGTGCACCCTGCAGAGAAACCCAGCTCCAGGCCAGACTGGCTTGGGAAACAGGTCAGCGCGTTTCCACTGAAGTCACATGACTTTCACTCCCTGACAGCAGTGCCAGCCTTTCGTGACCTGTGTCATCCAGGTTACTGTAGGACTACACTTCATGGCACTGCAGCTCACAAACTTTGTATGCCTGCATTAGTTTGTTTTTCAACTTCCATGCAGTTAACAGGTGATGGTATATGTGCATGTGTGACTAAACAGTCCATAAGATATTAAGAAATTTGAGATTTGTTATCATAAAAGTCTATGGAAATCATTAATATAAAAGAAAACGCATTAAAGGTCTTCTCTCTTCCCCCCTTTCTGCTCTTTAAAATCTTATCTGGAGTTAAGTGGAAAGGGCTCCTTTGTACAACACCTCTGTATGTTTTAACGAATGAAGACTCCTTGGTGCACACTCGTGCTTTTGCCAGGTTCCCAGGGGGGCAAATACAGTGGTGTCATCATCACTTTGAAACTGGAGGCAAAGATGTCAAGTAGAGCTTGTCAGGACATCTTCTGAGGTTTTACTGGGAAGCCTTCAGGGTGGAGAAAATTGAAAGTGACCTTTACACAGAATTACAATATATGCAAGTAGGCTTAGACAGAGAATAAAGGTTCAGAGAAAGATTTCTGTTAGGTTTCATTCATATTTCAAGCCAAGTAAAGCAGCTTCATTTCCCTAAGAAAGGGCTGCCATATGGAGCAGGAGAAAAATGTAATTTAGTCAGCAAGAATAATTGGATAACAGAAAACATTAGTAGCAATATGCAAAATTACTTAGGGTTTTGACTTGCCGCAAACATGACCTGTTCCTGTTATACTTTACTGTCACAAGTTAATTTCTCACTATAAGAAAATAAAGGAAGGGTGGGCCTAAAGAACAGGAAAAACTCAATGAGTGTTAATGACCTGCAGGAGTGTCTCACCAGGAAAGCTGTGGAAGCTTCTTCCCTTGAACTTTTAAATACTTTCTGCCGATATCCCAGAGGAAACCTCTTTACCCACCCCTTGCAATGGTTTAAACAATGTCTGTCAGCTTTACTTAACTCTTAAGACAGCCTGATTTTTCTGGGGAAAGAATCCATGGACATAAAGGAAGAGCTACCTATGCTGCTTCTAGTAGAAATTATGGTTAAATTTGAATTTTATTAGCTTTATCTGGCCTCATTTTATTCATTTCATGATTTATGTGAAAAAGGAAATGGAAAAAATGTATAGATATATTCTAATATCACACTGGTTTTGCTGTCTTTTGCTTCCTCATATACAAGGAAACAAATAAAATTAAAGCAGGAAAAGAAGTGCAATAAATTAAAATCCAAAGCCTGAGCGTGGTGTTTTGTTTATACTTTTGGAAAGTACTCGATGGACCACCTTTTCATGTCCTTTGCACCACAGGTACAGAAACAGTGGAACAGAGGATGGCATTCATTTGGGTTTTGCTCTGTGATTTTCATAATAGGGTAAGTGCCACTGCAGAATTCATTAGGTTGATTACTTTCAAGGGAAAATGTGAGGCAGACCTACATCATCACAGATCAGGACCAGCGCAAATCACAACACCTCGCCTGCAATTTTATTTTTGAGAGCTTGCCTCTAAGTCTTTGCATAATTTTTCACACGGCTGTTCTCACCAGCCAGAGCCTCTTCGTGGAAGAAGTACTTGCAATCTGCTCAGCAGAGTAGGCTTCGAGACCCGCCGCAGGTGTCCCGCTCCCCAATGGTGCCAGCACGAGGGCTGGTCCTCTGCCTGCTGCCTCTTGCGCTGGCCTTCCTCCGAAGCACCAACAGTGAGGGCAAGCCAGTTTAATGGAGCCCTCTGCCACACTGGCATCAGCAAGTTCTCCTTTCAAATGCACACAGCAGCGTGAGCCCTGCTCCTGTGGCGAAGGGACAAGGGGTGGGCTGCTTGTGGGGCAGGGAAGCAGAGGAGATGCTCCCTCAGGACAGAAGGGAGGGCAAGGCAGCGGCAAGGGGATGCAGATGCTCGGGGAGGAAGGAGGAGACATGGGTGTCACGAGGGGAGGAGAAAGGCATCCCTCACTGGGTGGGTGCCTTGCATGGCCTAGCGGTGCTCACCCCAAAGTGAACCCTAAATCCTGCTTGTAAATTTTCCCAGTGTCAACAGATGAAGTACAAAAGTCCAGAATTCATGAGTCTGTGTGATTCCTTACATATCACTTGTTGTGCCAGGGTTCAAAGAGCCCCCTGATGACTCTGTGCCTCCAGCTGCAATCAGATACCCGTAGTTTTGTTCTTTCACATTCAAGCAAAGCTTTGCTTTACTGATCAGATTTTTAACATAATCACGTTCCTGCACAGGATCCAAGCCCAACTGCATGAAAAGAAAACCCCCACCTGTCAGTCAGAAGCAAACATCGCACAGCAACCGCAGATGAATAAATCTCAACACGCACACTTTAACAGGAGGCTGAAGGACATATTCACAGTAAATACATTTTTAATGCGCTCTTCCGTGCTTCTCTTTGTAAGCTGTTTGTTTGTTTTTAAGCAACAAGCATGTTCAGTAGTTGAATCATGAACCTCCCCGCTGGCAGATGCAGTTGGCACAATACAGCTTTTCTCTCACATTTGGCCTGACTGTGGTACAAACCGAGATCTTCAACACTGCAAAAAGTCAGCTGAGAGCTGATCAGGATGTCTCAGAACTGCCTAACCAACCATTCTGCGGCATCCACAGTCATGGGTTTTTTTTTAAATTTCACAAAAGAACACAGTAGTGATGTTTGCTGTTTGTGCAAAGAATGAGAGAAATATGTAAGATCATTTCTGAAGTAATTCAATAGCTTTTTTGTCTTTTCCTTTTTACTCTAGATCATACAGCAAAACTCCATCTGTGTTCAATTAATAGCATTCATTTCCATTCAGCTTATATAAATAGGATCATTTCAACCAGAATTAAGAAGACTATGTGTTGGGGTTGTCCAAGGATGTGAATATAAATCCAGACACGTTTAACCAAAAGTGTTTAGTGCTGCTGTGTACTGACATATTTATGTATTTGCTGCGGTCGTTTTCCTCCTTTCTTCTGTCCATCGTATATCAAAAGTTCTAGTTACATAAGTAATTTCACCTAAGCAATCAAAACTCTATTTTTTTTAATGTGACAAAAGTTGGAGTGTCTAAAGACTTCAGCAATTTGACTTAATTACCAGTTCTTCAAGGGATGGGGGATTTATTCCTTAGCTCAAACATTGCAATGAACTCTCCCATTTTCTTGAGATTGTAGTTTCCCAACCTGGCAATTTCATCCACAAAAACAAAAACGAAATCCCCTTGTAAAATTTCCTATGCAGTCTCAGAGGTCAAGAAATGCCCCGAAAATCCTGTCACCATTGGGAACGTTGCAGACTTCGCTAGACCTGGCCTGATGTTTGGGCAGGATGGATAAAATGGTCAAACAGCTGGAAGTTACCTTCCAGGTATTTGGAAATGAAAGGTGATACATCTGGGAACTTTCTTACAATCAAAGGCAAACGCCCACTCAGTGGATTAAAGGCAGAATAGATGGAGGTGGAATGATATCTGCAACAGGTATTGCTAAGCAGTTCTCTGATGACAGGTTTAAAATGCAAATTACAAAGAAGGGACCCATTACAAGGCAGGGTTCTAGGAATAAGTAGAAGAATATGATTCAAATCAAAAAAATCAATGTTGTGATATCACAAAGTAATCTGCATTGAGGTTTTGTGAAAGAACATGTCTGTATTGTGTCTATGCTATTCAGGCTTAAGACGAATGGCATGGAAGATCTACCATGAAATAAATAGTTGCTCCTTTTTATCATGATGCTACAGGAACAGGGAAGATGAGGGATCAAGAAGATTGATACCAACCTGATGTGCATGCAAGACCTTGCATTTTGTCCTCCTGCCTCCAAGCAGCCCGAAGTGGAGGGGAACTCAGAGGAGAGTGGCTCCATTCACACTTAGCAAGGTGAAAGGGAGTTAAATGGGAAGGAAAAAAGACCTGACTGATACACAGGGGTTTTTTGCACAAGTTGTATTATTAGATTGAGGAGGGATTTCTGATAAAAAAGGATTCCTCTTACAACAAAGCATTTTCATATATCCAGGCCAGCTCCTACCAAACCAGGAACAAACATGTCACCTCTGTGAAGGCTTCTAACAGTTACCTCCATCTTTCCACAGACCAGATTTGACCTTGTGCATTCACTGTCTGCCAGATATCTAGAAGCAGCTAATTTCCTTAGCTTAGTCCTTACGCTTTTGATCAGGGATGTGCAGCCACAGAAATGTATCCCTACATTTTTAATCCTCTTGCAAGCATCACTGCTGAAAGAAAAAGAGAGGTCTTGGAATAATCAGATAACTGGTCAAAGACAACAGACACAAAACAATTTCTGCTTATCTCTGTGCAAATTACCCCTGTTTCATTATGTCTGTGCTGTACAGTCTCCATGCTGACTCATGCCATTACTTCATGTGAAACTCCTCTAAAAACTGATGAGCAGTACTTCTGCAATGTACATACATGATGTCATTACTTGCACAGGACTCTAGCAATGCTGTTCTCCTGATGAAATAACTAGAAATAAATTTTCTGAGATGTAATGAAATACCCACCAGTAGAGAGAAGGCATAAAAGAAACTTGGGGACAAAGGGAGAGGGGAACTTTCAGGACAGAAATGTTTAAAATCTGTAGGGAAAGAAAGTTGAAGAAGTGGTATCCTTTTTCCTATTGTGTGAGCATATGAGGAAGAAGAGGAACTGGGAAATTGTTCTGCCTTGTCTCTCTTTGCCGAATTTCCTTAACTATTCAGCATTAGGAGCCACTGGTCAAAAAAAATTGTCCAAGGGACAATGACCCACTAACTCATCCTCTTCTCTGTGACCTGCTGACTGAGCACCTGAGGCACTTGCGTACAACAGAAGTGCCTGCAGGTACAACAGACTGGATAGCTTCTGATAAAATATTATGGTTGTCAGAAAGCAAGGCTTCATCAAAGCAGAAACTGCTTGTGGGTGGGAAGGGACTGGCATTTAAGGATCTCATCATTTTTAGAACAAGACCTTCATTAAGGCATTTGCGTTTATTAAACCAAATGATGTGACATTTCCAAAATGAAATCTTCACTTTCCCTTCCAAAGCAGTTCCCCATTTGAAATCTGAGTTGCTTTAAATGCTTTTAAAACACATAAGGTCAAAACACCTATCACTTCAACAAGAACTATTGCAAAAACTTTTTCAGTAAGTTAATCAAGGTACCTCCCTTTGCATTCAGCCTAAGAAACTTTTCCAGCATCTCAAAGTTCACTTAAGGAAAGCTGTGAGTTAGGCTCACTTCTCAGGTCAGTGTTCAGGCTCAGCCAATTTTTTGCACATAAGCAAGCCCTGTCCTCGTGAGCAAGCCCTGAAGGCCTGGGTTATTAGCATCGTGGGAAATGCTTGTACCACACTGTTGAAATGGAGCAGAATACTCACAGCAAGCTGACTCAAAGTAACATGCTTGCAGAAAATGACATTCCACCTCTCTCTCAATAACACATCTCTCAACATGTCTGCATATTTATTCTCAGTTTCTAACAACCACAGTCTTTTCAGGTTTCCTTTCTTTAAGGACAGCTAAACAAACTGTACCCAGAAATGCCTGTGAAGTTACTGGGGCTTTGCCTGGCTCTCCTCTAAATTCCTGGTTTTTCACTTTCCCACAGAGAGCATTCCTTCCTCTTTCAGAAGAAAGCTGCTGAGACCCTTCTGGCTTTACTTCCAGCAGAGATCAGGAAGAACCACCTTTCCCCCCAGACTGCAGTAAACTGCATTTTCAGCCTTTCCTACAATGCTGACACAGCCAGTGGAAATCATGCTTCTGCAGCTTTGCAGCACTGTGAACACCACGTTTCAGTATTGTTTTCCTTGCCACAGACACATGCTACTTGCAGCAAGAGATCAGTTAGCTGTTCCTGACAGAGCATGTTACAGTAAGCAGACATTGGTTTCGTCATGCAGGCTCCCCAGCATTTTTTCAGCTGGGAAACGACTGTGAGAACAATGGAGAATACGTCGCTGACAATAGGTGCAATATCATTTACATTTCTGACAAGCTCTCAGCATTGCTTTACTTCAGCTGAGTTCCTGCCTCCATTATGTGACTGCAATGTGCCTGCCGAGTGATGAAATGCTGGCTCCCTGACAATAGCTGAAGCAGGATACACCCAGTATTGGTTGAACACGAGGTGACTTTCCCAGCTCATAAAGGCCTGGGAAAAAACATGAATAATGCTGGAGTAAACCACAGTATCCAAAAGGTATGGAGTTCTTCCTCACACACATGCAACAAAAATAAATAATGACCAGGAGACTACTGCTGTTGCACAAAATGAGGACACAAGCTCAGAGGCAGAGTCCTTGCACATTGCTGAAGAAACTTCCTTGGGGTCCTCGGGATTTTTCTGCAGAAGGGTGATCTTTTTCCATTCTTGGGCAATGGTTTAGAGAGAAGAGGGTTCTGTATTCCTGCTCAGATTCCTGTTGCCCTGTGCTGGCAATGCATGCATTTGCAAGACAGTGCCATACCTGTTGTCTAGGTAGTTAAAATGGGAGTAGAAAACATACAGAGAAGGAGTGATGCTGGTGCTGGGTGAGTGGTGTTGGGCGATAACTGCATGAGTCCTCAGCTGAAGACCCCTCCACCACACAACCCAACTTGGGCTGACACCTCTATCAGTAAGATGGGTTTACTCACCTTCCCTTTCACAGCCCCGCTGTGCACAGTCCTGGTAAATTCTGACAGAAGATCATGAGCAACCAAGCAGACAAAAAACTCAAAGCAGATGTCATGACTCCAGTATCTCATCTCAACCTCTCTCTCACTTGTATGTGTAAATTCCCATTGTCTTTTGAAGGGCTGCATGGCTACTTTTGAAGGCTGAACATATGCCTTACCACCTACACAAGAGCACGTTGCATTGTCAAATTGCATTTACCAGCCCATCCTCCCCACCTCTAGGTTATGTGTCAACACTGATGTCTCTATACAGCAAACCCACATTAGAGCTAGTTTTAATATTGGGCACCAACCACCCCATTGCCTCGGCTCCTGAGGAGGTCCTGCAGCCCAAAATGAGTCCCACATCACTGCAGCCGACCTGCGAACCATGCCCAAGGCAGCTAAACCGCAGCTCAGGTGAGTCTGTCTGCACAACACAACAGCAATAGCTGAGTAATCTTGTCAGCCCTGCTTTTCAGTTTGTTAAGTTATTAATTTTCAGAACATTGTTTCTTGAAAAAAGGATTGCAGAATTTACCAGGTTGAGATCTCAAGCCTTTCAACACAGAAAAAAAAGCAAAAGCATAGTCTTCATGAGAACAATGGCACCCAATATTTCATGTGCTCAGAGGGGTCATCCTAAGACTCTGCCAGATGTTGAGCTACTCATTAAGAAAAAGTTGCAATTATACTATTAATTTCAAAACAGGGCAAGGAGTATGGGAAGGCAAAAGCATTTTTCATGTGAAATGATACTTTCTGCTGTCCAAACTACAAGGCTAGCCTTTTCTTTACGCAGAATATGTTGGTGTTACCCTGTCACTTCCCTAACAACAGTCTAACTGACAGGCACTGACAAATGAGTCTTCTGTATCTGTTACTGCTCCTCCATCAGAATTTGGATGCAGCATAGGATGCTCCCCGCGCCAATCCTACATAAAGCTCAATATTGTTCCCCAAAGCACTGCCGCAGCTTAGGCAGGACTTTGAGAACGAGTGGCTCATTGTAAACTGCTGAAAAACACTTGAATTAAATATAGGTTTAGGGATACAAGCTTCCTCTATATAATTCTGCCAAGTGCAATGCTCAACAGCAAAACTGTGCAGTTCACTGTAAGTGAAGATCCAGAAGTGGCAGCCAAAAGTTCAGCAGTCCAGACTCCTCTTTCCAGATGAAAGGGAGCCTTGTGTTTTTACAGCGTTTTATCAAGATAATTTTATGATCATTGGGAAGTGTAGAAACCTGGTCTAGACATTCCAGTCAAGAGTTCAAAACAAAAAAATACCAACCAACAACCCCGCTGCCTTGGAAGTCCTTCAAAATCACTCCTCCGTGAAACCTGAAGTGTGACACAAGAGTTTGTTTCCAGGACATAAAGCACATTTTGGGTGTGTGTGCTAGAGAGAGAGCTCAGAGGGTATGGTGCTGTGGCTGGCTGCTCCTTTCTTTAGAGCACAGGCACTCCCAGGAGTCCTGCAAGAGGGACCTCAATTTACTGTTATGGCAGGGATTTTAGAAGAAGAGGAGTGGTGATGAAACTTCTACCTTTTGATACTTTAGCAGTGTTGTTTGGCCTTAAAAACTTTCTGGCTTATGATTCATGTATAGATGCCCAGAATTCCCCACTTCCCAGAAGGACAGACCAGCCAGGTCTACCTGCAAACCAAGTGAGCGGGGAGCTTCCAGGAGGACAGGGGCAGGAGGAACCCCCTGTCTGGCAACCCTGGAGTGAGGGGTGACTGGAGGAGGTCGAGCGAGGTGCTGGCTCAGCCACTGCCTCTGCAAAGGTATGGACTGTGAAATGGATAGATTTGAGGAATTCATTTTGCATTTCATCCTGAATTAAGTATTGTCTGCTTAATATTAATGGTGAAGACCACCTGTTTGTGTTTGTGAGTGAGAAAAATTAGGCCCCAAATCACCAGAAGGTTTAATTATTCTGAATTGCTGAACAATGGCCCAAGACAATGATTTGTTACCCATCACTTCAAATTTTAACCCATCCCTTGTGACTGCTTAAGAAGATGTATACGTAAGACAAGCAGAAACACTTTTCATTCAAAAGGTAGATCGTTCATTTTTTTTTTGCTGTTGTACTCATAATTTTGACAATTTTGTAAACTTTGAACAGTACAACTGAAAACCTGATTTTAATCTTTTTTTCCACTAACTCACCATCCTATTCCAATTGCAAATGGATTTAAAGGATGAAAGAACCCTATTCTTTTTATGAGGGAAGTCAGTGCATTATCATACCTGCACTACTTCTGTAATTTGGACATTCACAGAAAGAGCAAGTTCTTTTAAAATTATTTGGAGGACCCTTGAAAAATCCTCTAAAACCTTCTAGAATCAGATGTTGAGAGGCTTTGCTCTGATCTTGTGCTTTCTTTAATGGTCAAATTGTCCAATTAGAATTGCCAAAGAAACAGAATTACAAACACAGCATCAAGTTGCAGCTAACATTAATCAGTAAAAGCAGTGTTAACGTTACCGTGATATATGGGAGATGTCTTCTGCCATCTGGTTTTGTTTCTGTTTCTTTCTCAGAGATGGCTTTGCTTAGTCTTCAATTATCAGAGAGAAGGTGGAGTAAAGCCTCCAAGTGGAACTTTATTCCTCTGCCTCTAATTTAGGAGGTTGAGATCTCCTATTCAGATAGAAAGCTTGTTCTTCCAGAAAAGATTCTTTTAGTGAGAGGCTTCTGATATGGCCCAAAGCAAGAAATTACAATGTGCAGAAGATTACTAAGAAAAGGTTGATTTCAAATGTATTTCTTGTTGCTGGATGATTGCATGTTATTTTTGTCTCCAAGAATATAAATCATTAATCATATGATGGAGTCACTGTGCTTTGCAACTCCTACCTGATTAAAATAAAATACTCTCATTTATACTTATTTATTTTTATGCAGACCAGGAGTATGCTGCAAAGAAGCACTTACGTACTTTCAGGTGCTTCTCTTGCAAAGCCACATTCTTTTGATTACCTACATTCCCCTGCTTCGTATTGCTCATCAGAGCTAAGTTGTTTGTAGTTTCTGATTAGCAGAACTTGACTCAGGACAATTGCATTCTTTGAATATGAAGACAAATTCTTTTATCATAGCAGAGGGATTCATCTGCACGAATGCTATTGATGTGCTGCTGCTTTTTCTTTAATAAGCAAATTAAAGTCCCAACCCACGTAAATTCCAAGAGCAAGTTATCTGAACATGGTAAACGGATGAGTAGGACTCAGCCCATGCTACAGTGAAAATATAGAATACAGAAAGTCCTTTAAATTGTCTGAAAAGAAGCTTGCTAGAACTAACATCCTTTGTTCATGGCATATACCTTTTATCTTCAATACAGAATATATGAGGTAATTAGAAACAATTGCTGAGTACAGAATTGCAATGCAGAACAGAAAAAGATGCAAGTAAGCAGACTTTTGGTCTCACATTGCAGCAAGCAGAAGTGGATTGATACATACCCTCTCCTGAATAATGTGAGCATACAGTGCAACAGTCAGAGAAAGCAGAAAGTTCACAGAGGCCCCAGATAAAGATTGAAGTCAGACTCTGCATACTTGTGTGTTGCTGACTTGCAGTGATGCCTACCAGCCTAGGGAGGCCCTTGAGCTGCTCAGGCTTACAGCCCACAGATAGTTTTCTGCAGAATGACTGAACCTGGTGCTACTGATGCTGGGGTGGCTGGTGAAAGGGTAACAGCTCTGGAGATGGAAGAGGCAGCACCGCCAGCAGCTCTGGAAAGGGTGCAGAGAGCACATGAGCAGCTGCCAGAGGAACTGGGTTCAGCAGGGTCACCTCACTCTCTGGAGCTGCCAAAGGACACCTGTAAAATCACAAATGGAAGTGCATGCTTGGACAAAGGCAGACATGTCCCTTTGTTTCTTTATATTTCAGGACAGGCTGTCTGAGAAACTCAATACAGCAAGCAGTGCAGTGCTGGTGAAACCTTGCTACAGATTTCTTCTGTTGCTGTTGCAAGTATGATTTTGTCTACCTTCACATCTTTTTCTTTCATTTTTAAAAAGTCTCTGTGCACAGCTATAGCTATAAACTGTGTCCTACTTCCTGCCCTACTGATGTTCATAGGCCAATGTTTGGGGCGTTCTGCTTGCCCATCTGTGGTCCCTGCAGGTTGGGAGAGCAGAGTGTCTGAACATGGCAGGCCTTATAAGCACCTGTGTAGTCCATCCTCAGTTGCAACACTAGTTCCTCTGTTTGAGTGGAATTGGCAAAGCGGGGTTTCTCTTAGCAGTTCCATTGTACCCATACCAGCTGGGAAAGGAAAGAAGGGGATCATCAGAGATTAAATTCGTGGGCAGATGGAACATATGACAAAGTACAAGAAGTGGAGGTATGGTGGGGGGTAAGAAATGACCTGGAATAACTAAGAGGTGTGCTGTAACACTGCTAAGCTCTGGGGAAATGAACAGGTGAGAAACTCGCAGAGATACAGAAAGAGATAGGGGAATTAATAGATGTGCCTTGGGAAATGAAAAAAATTGTCAGATCTTCTAAGAGAAAACCTTGGGAATGTAGTAGTGCCAACTCTGTTGAGGGAGGATGAGAAACAGAATGGAGGGGCCAAGATAAGCAGTAGGAGGATGAACAGCAGGAATAACCAAAAGACAATGCCAGGCTTGAGTAACAAGCCAAGGAAGCCAACACGAGTGCCAAGAGCCTGAGAAATAACCTTGAGGAGGCAATTATCATGAAAGTTGTCTCATGAAAGCCAGGAGCTGTGGTTTGGAGATCTAGACACAAGCCTCTTTCTTTAGGTCACGCTGAAAACTAAGGCATTTTCTGGTGTTGAAGGTCTTTGCCTGGGTTTCTCATAGCAAACTGACAACAATTTTATCTGCTTCTATAATACATACATTGTACTTGCTAGAGTTGTAAAGATTAGTAACTTTCAGTGTAGTTGGTGGCAATGATCCAAAATTGCTTAGAAGTCTTATGAAATCACAGCCCTTACTCAACCCAACCCGGGCTCTGAAAATACAAACTTGCACAGACCCTTTTAGTAGAGCTCGTTCATACACTTTGGATGTAATCCTGCACAGCCTCTGAACCTAGCAAAGTTATTTAGCCCAGTGCAAAGTTTGAAGGTCCCCATACCAGAAGAAGAAACTCTCAGCAAACTCACTGCTCTCTTTATCCATAAATCCGTAACAAAAAATATTTATACGTAAATGGTGGTGCAGAGTACACAGCAGTGGTAAATCCAACGAAGTTGCCCCCTTACTGAGACACCTTTCATTTAGTGCGAAGCATGGTTAATTCTGGACATGTCTGGTGCTTTTCTTGGTCCCTTATGCTACAGAGCTAAATCATTAAATGCTTTGACCTAAAGATGCCAAACCAGATACTACTGAGTGGACATGCAAGGAAATACAAGGGAGGTTCCTTCCATTTAGAGATAGGCTACAAAAAAACATTCTTTTCTAGGTTTGTGACTTTCCCAGGAGATAGCTAGTACAGTGCCTCTCCAGACAAAAATTACTAAGAAAGTAATTTTCTAGCTTGGCATTGTAACGTGGCATTACTGCAGTTTTTGACTTCATGACATCTAGATTTATAAGGACCAGATTTACTAGGAAAATGCAAAGAAATACTGTTTTGAAGAAAGCTGCCCTTCCTTCCCAACTCCAGAATTACCTTTTCAGTGTTTTCAAATGCAAATATTTATAATTTACCAACAAAATATCTTTGCTATTGCCTAAACATGTATACTTTTCTCTTAAAATAGCTGTTGTGAAAGCAATATCTTCTTGTCCCTATGTCTGCATGGTTTCAGATAGAGTAATAGAGGACAGAAGTTTTATTGTCTCTTCTCTGTTATATGTCATTTTCTGTATTTGTTCGCTCACAGCAGTAGGAGGAGGAACATTTAACTGGCATATTAATGAAGTGGCAATGTGAGTAATTTTACACCCTTACACTTTGAACATATTAAGTACAAACTGGATATTAGCATCAGTTGGTGAGTCAGCTCCTCTAAGCACAGGAAGAATCAATATCATATTCAACATACAAATTTCTGTCATTCTTATTAAGATGCAAATATTTGTTCAGAAATCTTTATGATTAACTGGCATGAAGACTGCATTAGATAAAAAATTAGTCATAGTGCTGGAATACTGGCACAATAAGGCTACTTTGATTGTTTTTCCCACTACTAGAGCTTAATTTTGAAATTATTCACTTACTTGGGCTTAAGACACAAGTCCATCTACCCCACCACAGGGACTATGACAGTAGCCAGCAGTAGGTGCTTAGGAACATGACAAATAGGGCAAGGAGAGTGTGACCTTTCTGCTGATATAGCTTCTCAGCTTCTCTCAGTTAGTGATGTAGGGACTTGTCAAGCTGGAAGTTGCACCGATGATGGACTATGATCTGTGAAGCTGACCAGGCTCTTTTTTAATCCTTCTATATTTTTAAAAATCCATTACAACGGACACCTTAATTTGATTATATACTTCTTGGAGATGTAGTTTCCTTTGCATTTGGTTAGAACTTTTTACTTGACCCCACCAATGTCTTGCATTGTGAGAAATTATTCTCTCCCCACCCTCTCTGTGCCATCTATGATTTTGATATTTCTATCAAATCCCCCACAGTCATGTGTTACCTGTTATTATCTGAGATGAGGACTCCCACTTTATATCTCCTCAGACAGAAGTAATGCCATATCTCTGTTCAGCTTTGACAACCTTCTCAACCCATCTACTAGTTTTATTGACACTTTTCTGAAACAGGGTTGTCATGCAATATTAAAGCTCAGGTAAACCATGGCTTTGCAGTAGCACAGAGCAGCTTTCTTTTTTTTCTTTTTTTCCTTTTCTATTTCTTTGTTAATATTTGAGAACCCTCACAGTTCAGTTAATGACAAAGCAAATACCTCTGCTTGGTAACTATCCTTTGCTTATACTCTTACTTCATACAGCTAGAGGACTGTAATAATTTCTAACAGTATTATTGGAGATTTATCCCCTAGGGAAACAAAGTTTTATAGAAATCTTTCTGGAGTGGTATTTTAGAGGCTGTTTTGTACTTCTCATACTTGCTGGTTTTTCCCATGTGCATTACTTCATACTTACAAGCATTAAATTTAATCCGTCCTTATATCATGCTGTTGTTCATTGCTCTAGGATCTTTCTGCAAACCTGTGCCATCAGCTTGTGATTGCACTATCCCAATATCTATTCGTAATCTGAAAACTTTGCCATTTCTCAACTTATCCCCAACCCAAACCAGACCATTTAAAAGCAAGCTGGTCAGCACGTGTCAGTACTAGCGAAGCTTGAGGTGGGCACTCATTCTTGCTGGCAACCTTCTTTACTGTGAAAGATGACTGATTGTTGTTACTAGTTATTTATTATCTGTTAATCAGTTGCTTTTCCACAGAAAAACAAGCTGTCTTTTCCTGTGAGGACTTGCATTCATTATTCTTCAATAAAGAACCGTGTCAAAGCAATTTTTATATTCAGATTCACACTTTGGATCTTCTTATGGACATAATTTCAGCTCCCTCAGAGAAATGGTATTAGGTTTGTGAGGCATGACCTGCAAAACCCACCCTTCCTACTCTAGAAGGAAGTCACACTTATCTACGGTAAATGTTTGGTTCTAATATTTTATTTTGGTTAATGTTCAGCTCTACTATTTTGTTACAATCATTACAAATTTTCAGGGTACAGAAGCCAGGGTTTTTTGTCTTCTGTGTCTTCAGTGATATTTCTCCACACTTTCTTTTAAATATTAGCACACTAATCATCTTCTACACCTATCAAACTATGTTTAAGTGACATCAATAGTTTATATTTAAGTCCATTTATAATTCTTGCATGAATACCATAGAATCATAGATTCACAGAATGGTAAGGGTCGGAAGGGACCTTGAAGATCATCTACTTCCTCCAACCTCCCTGCCATAAGCAGGGACATCTTCCACTAGACCAGGCTGCTCAGAGCTCCATCCAGCCTGGCCTTGAACAATTCCAGGGAGGGAGCATCCACAACTTCTCTGGGCAACCTGTTCCAGTGTCTCACCACCCTCACGGTGAAGAATTTCTTCCTTATACCCAATCTAAATCTGCCCTCTTTTAGTTTACAGCCATTACCCCTTGTCCTATCACTACACACCCTTGTGAAAAGTCCCTCTCCATCCTTCCTGTAGGCCCTTTCAGGTACTGGAAGGCTGCTATAAGGTCACCCCAGAACCTTCTCTTCTCCTGGCTGAACAGCCTCAACTGTCTTAGCCTGTCCTCATAGGAAAGGTATTCTAGCCCTCTGATCATCTTTGTGGCCCTCCTCTGGACCCGTTCCAACACATCCATGTCCTTCTTATGTTGGGGGCTCCAGAGCTGGACGCGGGACTCCAGGTGGGGTCTCATGAGAGCAGAGTAAAGGCGCAGAATCACCTCCCTTGACCTGTTGGTCACGCTTCTCTTGATGCAGCCCAGAATATGGTTGGCCTTCTGGGCTGCAAGCACACATTGCTGGCTCATGTTGAGCTTCTTATTCACCATTACACCCAAGTCCTTCTCCTCAGGGCTGCTTTCAAGCCACTCTCCGCCCAGCCTGTACTTGTGTTTGGGATTACCCCGACCGACGTGCAGGGCCTTGCTCTTGGCCTTGTTGAACTTCATGCGGTTCACGCAGGCCCACCTCTCCAGCCTGTCAGGGTCCCTCTGAATGGCATCCCTTCCCTCCAGTGTGTCAACCACACCACACAGCTTGGTGTCATTTGCAAACTTGTTGAGGGTGCACTCAGTCCCACTGTCCATGTCACCGACAAAGATACTAAACAGCACCAGCCTTTTTTTGCTATTCATTTTGTCAAAGCCTTCTAGAAGTTTTCCTTTTAAATTTACTTCTAAATCAACAGTTAAAACTGTAGGTTCACTGTTCCTGTAGTGACGGGCTGTGGGGTAAGAGCCATTCTCTTTGGTCAATACCAGTTGAAACAATCATTCTGGCTTTTCTGTAGCAACAATTTCTCCTGAGTGTTCCTTTTGACACTGGTTATCTATGTCTAAACAAACTGACATTGTTCTCCTTCTAATTAAAAAAAATAGAAAACCTTTATGGCACCTTACTTACATTTTGAAATTGGTTGTGTGTACTGCTAGGAAGTAACCCAGTAATTCTTTCTTCTCTTCCACAGCAATATGTGAGATTTCTGTGTCACTTTTTTTTCTGTGCTCCTGTGATCTTATCTGCCTCACTTCAGTTTTATGGTTATCATAGAATCATAGAATCATTAAAATTGGAAAAGACCTCTAATATCATCAAGTCCAACCATCAACTCAGCAACACCATGCCTGCTAAACCTTCTCCTGAATTGCCATGTCTACTCGTTTTCTGAACACCTCCAGGGGTGGTGACTCCACCACTTCCCTGGGCAGCCTGTTCCAATGCCTGACTACTCTTCCAGGAATGAAATTTTTCCTAATATCCAATCTAAACCTCCCTTGATGCAACGTGAGGCCATTTCCTCCCCTCCTATTGCTGGTTACTTGGGAGAAGAAACCAAAGCCCACTTTTCCACAACGTCCTTTTAGGTAGTTGTAGAGAGTGAGAAGATCTTCCCTCTGCCTCCTCTTCTCCAGACTGAATAATCCCAGTTGCCTCAGCCATTCCTCCTAAGACTTGTTTTCTAGACCCTTCACCAGCTCCATTGCTCTTCTTCAGATGTGCTCCAGCACCTCAATGTCCTTCTTGTATGGAGGGCCCAGAACTGAACACAATTCATCTTAGCTGTTGAATGATGCTGCAAAACATATTCTAAAATCATGCTACTTAGACAGAATTTCAGTCCATAGGAATTATACAGTGCATTTCTTACAGCTGGCCTTGTGCCATGTATTGCTCCTTCGTGGTATGTTGTCTTATTCTTTATATTCCTTTCATCAAGTTCGTGAAATGCTTAATCTCATTCATATTTCTTGCTTTGAGATATTGGTATTGGTCCCAAATCTAGGTCTCCATGTTCTATATATTCGCATTGTGGATTGCAAGCTCTTTTTGCTGTGTCAAAAATCAATATGACTTAAAGGATGAGATACTTCTGTATCATGTCAAAGTTATTTGAATCAAGAATGTTAAGCGTGTTAACCACACCACACATCAAAGAAGTCATGATTAAATGTTACAGGGTAATTCCTTCTCAGACAAATTATCACAAGATATCTCACAGTGGCATCACTGAGCTATAAGCAAGTGTCCATAAATAAAGCATCAAACTCTCATTATCACTGACTTTGCTATCAAAGCTTGTCATACAAAAATATGCAGATATTTTAAATGGAGATTAAATGATATTCAAATTACAGTAACCCAAAGCAATCATCTTAATATTTCTAGGTTTATATATCTTCTCAAGATTAGAAAGGAGACTTTTAATGTACTTTTCATCTTTACTGTTTTTTTAATTCCTTGCCAAACCGTTTTCTTTCATCACTCATGCACAGTGCATCATCGTTATCAGTAGGTTGTGCAAGAGCACAGGGCTAATTTTCTTCTTCAAAAAACTATTGAGCACTCATAAAATGCACAGCTACTGTTGTGATTTTATTAGATAACACTGCGAAAACCAAATTTTTGTTCTGCACTTTGGTATAAAGGATCCTAAAGTATGCATTTGGAAACTGAGAAAAAAATTACCAAGAAATTAAACACTGTACCAAAGAATACAGAGAACAGATGTGAACAGGCACTCTGTGCTAACACATGTGCATAGTTGTAAGGTTGTTACATGTATGTCTTTTGCACAGAATGGCTGGCTCACCATTTGGAGCAACTGGCCTGCATCTAGACAGGCCTCTTCCTCTCAGGAGGTAGTTAATGGAGACCTAACAGCTTCTTGGTGTCTTTATTTTCACCACAGCTTACATCTCCTGTGCCATTGCTCAGAAGGACTAAACTTCGACTGTGAGATTCTTGAGCTGACAGTCTTTCTGGCCTGCATTTGGGGTCTGTCAGTGACAGCCACAACAATTCCATTAATGACAGGTTATGCTACATGGACATTTCTTTAAGCAGGCTCCTTAGCTGACTGGGTACCACCACTATGTGGAGGGGGTCCACAAGTATAGATGCTCATTTAGAGAACGACCATGAAATACATTTAAGCCTCAGTTTAACCCACTTGCCATTCCTGATGCCAAGAGAACTGGAATGCAGTCTGAAGTGTTTAGTATGAAGTGGAACCAGAAAGCAACAAAACTGTGCAGAGTTAGTTCTGCCTAGAAAGGCAGCAAGTGTTATCTCTCCCTCCACATCCCTACCTTAATGAATGCATCAGGAGTGTCTTTTAACTAATTACTCCTTTCCAGGAAGATGGGGTCAAAAAGTAATATCTGCTGGATAGCTGTAAGTTTATCATGCATAAATGAATGCAGCATCAGGTATGAGAAATGCAAGAGAGCTGCAGAGGCAGAGTGAATAAAAACCTCTTGGCTTCCATCGTGTCTCTCAAAGAAAGTACCATCAGAGACAGGGACGCTCACTCTACTGAGTTCAGAATAAAGCCTGTCTGGACAACAAGCACTGTTATTCATGCTGAGCAGGTTTACCCAGCTCTATGAATATGGGTTGCTGTCAGCACTTCCCAGTGCATTCTTGGTGCAGAAGTGTCCTTACCTTTTGAACCTGCAAAGTGCCTGAGCACAGCTTAGCCAGTAAAACAAAACATGTGGCATATCAATAAATTCAGTTTTTAATTAGCTCTCCTTCTATCTCCACCTCTAATAGTGACAGATCTTGAATGGGTTTTTTGTTACTACTATTGACTTTAGCCTTTTGAAATACTGCTGAGTGGTGACCCAGAGGGTGGAGGTGGAATTAGATTCAGCAGCACTTATGCCATCATCTCTTTGGTATGTTACTTCCTCTCACTCTGATGTTGGGAAGATCACACCCAGCCTTCACATTCCTCTTCGACAAGTTGTGTCAAGGAAAGGGGAGAAAGGAAGCTGCCCCACATACCACTGGATATCAGAAAGGAAGGTCTTAATTAGGATGTCAGGATGTAATTTCTACAGAAATCAGCCCTTCCTTTTGTCAGTCACAGGTACAGCTGCTATAACCATTTCAACAACTTCATCTTAAAGAATACGGTCTCAAAAGATAGTACAGTATTCTCTGGGGTTATTTAATGCTTTTGGCTTATATGTGAAAGGGTTGGTGAATTCTTAAACTTAACAGCAGTAATAAATCCATAAAAATGAAATTAAATAATTGGGTTTATTTTCACTGGCATTTCAGAGACATGAAAGGATTAAAACAGAAAATGTAACAGAACATGTAAAGTAACTTGCTCAATGTCATACAATAGCAGCCCTTTCCTAACTAGATGAAATTTAAAATTTAATTATTTCCTTATTCATAAACTTCAGAAATATAGATTATAGATTTTTTATCTACACCTTTCGTATTCTTCAGCAGTAGCCATTTTAGCAGTAGTAAATAATCAGAAGGCAGAAGGACATGAAATGAACGATCATGGTCATATGTTTGCAATGTTCCTGCTTAAGAAATTTTTTAAACTTTAAAAATCATGTTTATTCATATTTTGTAGTGACTCATATAGAAAACAATGCATGTATTCCTGCGACTCATTAAAAAACTCTTAAAACTGACTCATTCACCTTAGAAAGGTACAATCAAATTCCTTTGCAGTATGCCTATGAACATAGAATCATAGAACCATTAAGGTTGGAAAAGACCTCTAATATCATCAAGTCCAACCATCAACTCAGCAACACCATGCCTGCTAAACCTTCTCCTGAATTGCCATGTCTACTCGTTTTCTGAACACCTCCAGGGGTGGTGACTCCACCACTTCCCTGGGCAGCCTGTTCCAATGCCTGACTACTCTTCCAGGAATGAAATTTTTCCTAATATCCAATCTAAACCTCCCTTGATGCAACTTGAGGCCATTTCCTCCCCTCCTATTGCTGGTTACTTGGGAGAAGAAACCAAAGCCCACTTTTCCACAACGTCCTTTTAGGTAGTTGTAGAGAGTGAGAAGATCTTCCCTCTGCCTCCTCTTCTCCAGACTGAATAATCCCAGTTGCCTCAGCCATTCCTCCTAAGACTTGTTCTCTAGACCCTTCACCAGCTCCATTGCTCTTCTTCAGATGTGCTCCAGCACCTCAATGTCCTTCTTCTAATAAGAATATAATAAGTCAACATACATAAAGCTTTTATAGTATTTCATTCATATGAAAAAAGATCCACTCAGCTAGAGTCAAACAAACATTTGTCTCAAAACATCATTTTCTTTTTGTTTCTTCTTTGTTGAATTAAGGACCATGAATTCCAATGGTCCACCATAACCATTTGATACCGGAAAGTAATTTGCTTTAAGTTTCTCTCATTCTTAGATAAATAAGGTGTTTCTTCAACTTTTATGCAATTTTTGAACATTTCCAGCCCTGTAGGCTTTTTTTTTTTCCATTGCTTCATGTTCATGGGACAAGAAGAGAATGAATGGTGACCCACAATTTAAGACGGCTTAGAATGAGTTCTAAAACTGCAGCCACAAAACCTGTGCAATGGTCAAAGCAGAACACACCCCTTTTCCCTGCCCGCTGCCATTTTATGGTACCAGTTTCCAACGACAGGACTACGCCCACAAGTTTGGAAATCTGAATATACCCTTCAAAAGCTAGACAAAATGCCACGCCAAAAAGATTTCCAAGTTCAGACACCATGTTACAAACATTCCAGGAGAACTGATGGATGTGTCCACGTCATGGACTTCTAGAAACTCATTCATGGAAAGGTATGTGATTTATAAAGAATTTAATCAGAGTTACCTACCCACTACTCTCCGTTAGATCATCTTCTGAAGATTATTTTATTTTCCCACACATTTGCTCTTGAGCACAGACCAAACCACCAGGATCATTGTTGGGTTTTTTTGTTTTGTTTTGATATGTTTTTGTTTCAGTTCCCAGGGCCTGATGCCTGTTTGCGATAAGAATGGCTTATGGTGCTCTAGTTTAAAAAAAGGCCTTAAAAATCAGAGTAAATACCACTTACTCTCATATTAGAGCCATTTCACCCTCAGAAAGCTGCAGACTGACCTTAGTGTGAATGAGTTTTAGGCATCACACAGGCACTGGAAACTTGTCAAACCTTGGTCCCATTTAAACCATAGTGCTATTGAATACAAGGAGACCAATACTTCCTCCATTTTTTTCAGTGATTAGTAAAGAAACTCACTGTCTCACCTACTAAATGAAAATTCAACAATTTATTCCACTTTTTGATTACCTGAGTTTCCCTAGATGCTTTGAATCATAAATGTAATCATTATCACAAAGAGTTCTTATCAACTTAATATTTCAATTAGAACTTGCGAGATCTAAACCATTACAAAATGTGGTCTTTCCAGCGACACTTTTTGGCCTATGGATATTTTTGTTAACATTTCTGCATCTCTTCAAAAACACCTTGCAGGAACCAAGGGCAAAAAGGAAGACTGGAAATGGAAAGATAATTATGTCATTCTAGCTCCCCCTTTGCTTTCAGCTAGAAACATATCAATTATGCTAGGCATATTGTAAACAAGGGTGGAGATAAGAATAAAAAGGACACTTTTGCATGAGAGAGACAACCGGCACACTACTTAGTCACTGCAAATACACAAGTACTATGAACACTACTTCACAGCTTGCTCTTTTTTCTACAAAGTAAAAATGTTTGACTACTGAATATAGCTTTCTTAATACAGAAATTACATGATCTAAAGGAAGACATATGACAAATACATTCAGCAAAGAGAAATATATAATATCCTAACTCTGGCTTCCATTTATGTCTCCCGAATATGTGTAGAGCCTACTACAGCCTTACATATAATGCAAATATTCAAATTGTTCTCCAAGTTGTAAGTGAGGGTTAAAAAATCCAACAGTTAGTGATAGAGTCCATGTTTACTAATATTAGAATCTTGAGTTCAAATTCTGCAGGAAATCACACTAATTAAAATTTTTTTATGGCCTCAAACAGTTCCTGATCTTAATATTACTATGGGCCAAAACAATCTTTATCACTTTCAGAAGTTTAGGGTTGTAGCTGAATGTTGTCTTACTTCATTATTATATTCCTCTGCTTTTCTACCTACTGTACCTGGGAGCTAGTCTGCCCCAAAAGATAGGATCTCTATCCAGGGCACATACCATTTACCGTATCTTTCTAACAAGGTGAGTATTGAACTTGAGACTCTACTGAGATTTAAATCTTTTAAAACTTTTCAGGTTACTCTCTGTATTACACAGGCCTCAGTTCACAAATGAAGCATTTCAACACCATAGTAACTATCCTTTATAGGAATGAACAAAACAACATCCTGTTCTACACATTTACTTATCCTCTCCTCATTTCCACCTGGCTTTCTTCTTCTCCAAATCCAAGAGTGACTGTGCAGCTTCCCTGATTTTGAAGCTTGTCTGAAATAATCTTTCCAACCATTCCAGACATAGAAGAGCACCAAGTTCACCATAAAGTTTCCCAGCTGTGAGAGTCCTCTACTTCAACGCTAAAACTGGAAACAAACTACTTTTGCACCAATGAGAGAATGTAGAGTCATGCACTGATCTCAGAACTATGTTGGTTCTTCCTTCTGCAGCACAGCATCCCCAGCTTGTTTTGAAATAAAGATGCTACTTGACACAACCTAGTTGACTAACATCCCTTATGCAACATAAGAGAGAACTGAAACACAGCACAAAAAGAGACTAAATGTCACCCAGATTGGTATCAGGATCTGCCCTCTCCCGAGTGCAATTCCTTTGTTAAATAGAAAAACAGTTTCTTACTTGGTGTTAGATGTCTTGTTAGATCCCATGTGCACAAGAAGTTGCAGGATGCTGCAATGTACTGAAGGAAATCCCCAAGTACTGAGCCCTGAGTGTACCTACCTTAGCTTTATCAGTGTCAAAAACACCCATGTCTTTTCTCCCTTGAGATCTACCAATGAATTCCATTTTCAAAAGCTAAACGGCCACTTTGCAGTCACACAGGTCTGAAATACTGAACTCTCACAGCAACAGGGTAATGCCCTATTCAGAAAGCAATGGCAATATCCGTTCACAAAAGCATGGGATGTGAACTACATGACCAATAGTCATGGGGGAACAGACTCCACAAGCAAATCTAAAATGGTCAGTAGGATAGAGAAATGAAGATTGACTGTCCATTAGTCAAACATGTGCTGTAATCTTCACTGCAAAGTTCAATACTGGCAAGAGGCAACTTCAGCAGTAAGCCAGGATCCAGTGTGGCTCCAGGACTTCAGTGCTCTCTGCCTTCCCTCCTTCCCTTTCCCCTAAGCACGCAAACACACACATACTCTGCTTCCCTGAGGGAAGGGAGACTGCATCTTTCACTCATATGAGTCAGTGCTTTCAATTTTTGCTCCAGAAAGCTAGGTGGTACATTAGAGATCCTAGGCACCAAGAGCCTACATATCACACTGGAAAGATAATGATTGCTAAGCTTCGTCCTTCTGTACTCCAGCAAAGAGGATACCCTAGAAAATAGAGAACATGACAAGTAATTCTTCTTGGAATGACAGCTCATAAGTGAGCCCAGTTGATTTTCACCAGCATTACACTTCAAGGGATGCTGCTCAGCATCTCATACAAAACCTTACCCTGCAATGTAAGAAAAGATCTGAACTGAGCCTTCAAGCGCACCCTATGGCAAGAACCATTGGCAATTGCACAGGAACTTTACTGACAGTGATGGTGAAAAATATTGTGAAGACTCCTCTGTAGACCTTCACTAAGGCACATTAGACAAATGTATTGAGAGCTGCTTTTTCTGTTCGGTTAGCAATTGTTTGGTTTTTAGGTTTTATTAAAAATATTTGGCATTAGCTGGAACTGGAGACACTACTAAGAGCTCTGAAGCAACACAGAATTATTTTACTTCAACTTACATTAACCTTGAAATTTGAGTGAGAGCAGCAATTTGTCCTTCAGATCAATTTGGGGGGAAGTGTGTGTGTGGGGGGAGAATCATTCAAATTCTTTTAAAGCAGGGCTATGTTGTTGGTTTGGGTTATCTAGACAGGTGTTAACCAGTCAGACTTCACTGCACCGGCAGAGGCATCAAGCACTGCCAGCACCCTCCCTGTTTTCTGAGGGCAGCACATTCCAATTTCCTGAAGAAAATAATGGTTTTGTTCCATATAGCAAGGAGTTTGATATTAGGGCATACAGGTGAACCTAAACAATTATTTTGAAAAAAAAAAAATTAGAAAATGTGATGATCCCTGCAAGTCTTAAAAAATTCTAATTTTTTTTTCTAAACTGTTGTGAAAGTATCAAGATTCATTCCTATATACAAACAAACCTTTCAGCAACTTGAAGAGTTAGGAAGGTAGCCCTGAAAGACAGTCTTAAATGGTTGCCATGGAAAAACAGGCCACAATTCAAAAATACTTCAAAATCAGAAACTGCACAATACCTGTAGAATAATAAACTACCAGTGGACAAGGATATAGAGTAAAAACCAAACATTTAGCTTCAGCAGTTACCTGAAGTTTATTCCATCACTTGAAAAATCTCAGAACAGGGAATAATAGAGAACGATCTCTACCTACCTGTTTGCTATCCCTCATGTGCCTTGCTTTGTCTAGAGCTTGAGGACTTATAGAGCAAATAGGACACAGCAAAGGGAGCTTTACACAAGCAGGGAGAAGAGAAGAACCCAAACATAAACAGAAAGAGCTTTAGTAATGAAGAATGTCATCTACTAGCATACGTATCCCTGCCCAGAATTACTTGCTGTGAATACCAAAAATTGGCAACAAAACCTGGCCTGTGGGAAGAGCAAGGGGTTCATATTTTGAGGATATCTTAGGGGATATTCATGTCAATAAATCCAACATTTGGTTTCTGTCTGAAAGCAGATACTCAGAGCTCTCTAGGTCTTGCATGGTGTTTTACGTTGCCAGGCTAACAAATAGCCTTATAGCTATTTCCTTAAGAAGAATAGATGGCAGTTATACTGCCAGCTGTGTTTTAACAGAAGTTGGGTTTTGAGATTTTTCTCTGCACTTTTCTGCTAGACATCATGAAATGGTCAAAAATCAAGTCCACCCCTCTAAACAGGTAATTACACCTCATTAAAGACTTAATCAGACAGTTTTATTTTTCGTATGAGGGACTTTTTTTACATTAGATCTCAAACATGGCATAATGATTTCAGTCAGCTTCACAGCTTTGAGACCAAGAGGCAGGATTTTTATTTTGCCTTTCTCTGTTTTGGAGGAAAGATCTGTGGAATTAAGAAATCAGTCTCTATTTGAAACATGTACAGCAAAAACTGGAGCCAGTTCTTATTGGTATGGTTCTCAGAGCAGATAGATATGTGAAAAGTCCCCCCTCTTTTGGGTTCAGCTTCCCACAGCAGAAGAGACAACATCTTTTTGGATGCTGTTAGATGCAAAATGAGTGGTGCTCAAGGTAAAAGACAGTTACACTGAAAAACTCATTTAGTTTAGAATTATATCATACAGACCAGTGGCTACCTTGCATAAGACACACAGCAGTTGCCAGACTGAGTTATTAGCTAGCTTAGGGACCTCTTCAGTTGTCTGGAGACATCATTTCAGGTTAAACTGTAATTTGTTCCTTGTTTCAGAGAATATTGTCTATTAACTCACCCCATCGTAGTTTTCAGAATTTTTTGGCCCTAAGGTCTTTTCTGACAACACTGAATTTGTGCATGATCCAGATTATAGACCTTCACTCTCTCACAGAAGTGTAAAAGAAAGAACATTCTTGGATCCAGTAGCTCAAGGCTGAAAAAGATAGTGACTTTTTGTTAGAGCTCTACAGCTCTCTTGCAAAAACATCCTTGATCATTAGACCAATAAACTCAGTATAATAAAGTTAATGTAAAATACTAAAAGACATTACCCTGGAAAACAAAACTGGATTCCAGTTTCTAAATGTGAGTGGGGATGAGGGTGTGGTGTCCCACATTTCACATAAAATCTATTTTCTAAAGGTACTTCAGTTCACATATCTATTCATCTGCACTCAGGGAGGAGGCCTTGGGAAGTTTTTGGCATAAACATTATCCTCTATTTATCACATTAGAGGAGACTACACTACTTGTAAAACAATTTTAAAGGGAAAAAAATCTTCATAGAAGAGAAGGTGATTTATTGATAGACTTAGGTAGTCTGTTACCAGACCTGTGTTTGAGGTTTAACTTTCATTTCACTTTATAGCACTGACTTCAAAAGAAACATTTGCTGCATGAAAATATTGATTCATTTCCCCCCATCCTCCCCGGCTTTTTCCTTAAATGCACCAACTGACAACCACTATAATTTCTGCCAGACAGCAAAATACTTCTTAAATCTGAAATTCAAAAGCACTGAATTGCAGGGCTGTAAATGAAGTTGAAATGTGAAAATGGCAAGCGCAAAAAAGAAGCTGACCATCTCAGAAGTTACCTCCATGGACAGGTTTTGTCAGGCCTTGGAAATTCTGCATATACCCACCACTCTTAGGAGGACTTGCTGAAGCATGGAAGTGACAACTCCTTCTGAGTGGTCCAGTGCAATGTTATTTTAGGCTGTGCCTGGTCAATATTGTGCTCCATTCACCTCTGCATAAGTTACTTGTCTACACTTCTCACACAAGGCAGCTACCACCAGAATATGTCACCTTTAACGGAGACAGAATAATAAGCCAACCAGAAAAAAACTGAGAAGCATTAACTAAGTCAACGCCAACAGTTTTATAGCTGACAGAGCATGTTGGCATAAAGACTTTGAAAACAGATCCAAGTCAGCTGACAAGCAACCAAATGAGCAGTGTTTCCGGTAGAACAACAGCACTGAAGTTTTCAGACACTTAAATGTTACTTGGATATTAAACATGAGTAAAGAAGAGAACTGGAAAAATTTCCTAAGATTTTTTGAGACCTGCAAGAATCTATCAACCTGCCAAGGTAACAGAAGATCATGAAATAAAAGATACCAATGCAAGTCAGTTAACCTATAACCCAAATAATTTTCATATTTGTGTGACACACCTGCAAAATAAACAGGATCAAACATACACACCAACATAACTGAGGAATAGAAAATAAAGTAATAGGCAAGTCCCTTTTACTTTATGACACCTGTGTCTCACCCCCAATGCAGAAATGACAATTCTTAAGAGGGGCTGCAAGACTTTCATTCCAGCACAGGCACTGACTGACCTGCAACATCAACACGGCTTGTTCAGAGCTGAGCAATATAGTAAACACTGCTCCCTATCAACCCACACAACACAGAGGTGATGAAAACCACAAAGTTGATCTTGTAGGAGGGAGAGATGGAGATAGCCACCCTCAAACAAAAACTCTTTACTAATACCATATAGATATCAGGAATACTTGAATTTTAAATTCTCCTTCCTCTTGTTCCAGTAACCTATCTCAATGCAGGATCATATGAGGACCAAAACTAGGCCTTTCCTAGCTAAAACTGGAAATGCTGATGGACTTCCTTGAAGTAATGTTGTGCCTTAATAAAAACACCGCCATATAGACATACCACCTCTCTGTCGCACCTTCCTCCCTTCAGCACCCACTGCAATTAGGTAGAATTGTAAGTCCTCGAAGGAAACCAAGACCACCATTTGCTTGGCAGCCCTATGTCTGTAGAGCAGCCTTGGTGTTGAGTGCAGTAACAGCCATGAAACCATAAGAACAGCAGCTTTCTGGAAAAGGGAAATACAGAAGCAAGAAAGAAATGCAACCCAGCTGCAGACAAAAAAAAAAACAAAAACAAAGACAAAAGAAACCCTAATTTCACTCATTTCATACTCTCTGAGTGGCAAGATACAGCTTAGCCAACTTAATCCTTTTGTTTTCCTCTAAAAAATTACCTGTCTAATATTTACTTAGCCTCTGAGCCATGTTTTCTCAATGCATTTATTTCCTCAGGAATGGTAACAGATGCAATTTTATTCCCTCTTTACAGTAACCCTCCATTATGGTTTCTTGTCAGGCCTGTGAGTGGATATGACTACTGCCCTCTTTCATCTCAGCTTCATTTCCCTGGGAGAATCATATAATGACAACCAATTCATTCCTGGGAAGATGCAAGGGAAAGAGTTTGATGCCCAAAAGACGAGAACTATGCCTTCACTGTAAATGTAATCAACATGAGTATGCATATGGGGCATGCAGACAAAAAAAAGGCTATCAAACAGAGTCCAGATAGTTTAGCACAAGAGATATTTTCAAATAGCTGTCTTCGACAGAGGCAGTGCTGGCAAAGAGCCCACAGCCCAGAAGAGGCAGCCAACAGGGTTTGTCAAGATTTGCCTTTCTGATAAGTGTTTATTATTGGTATCAGAAGTTAAAACTGACTTAGAAAATAAGTAAGACTTAAAAGGTTTCTTTGAGATGACAAGGTTTAAAAGCAAGTTGCAATAAGTGAGTCCTTGTACAAACAACAGTAACAATAGCAAAACCTGGAATGACCTGGTGTTGAAGTAGATGACTTCTAAGAGTCAAAAGTCACTTTACGAATTTCATGTACATAGCATACAATTGCCTTCGAATGAGCCATTTTTCAAACAGACCCATTACAGGTCATGTGCTTGGATAGGAGTTTTAATTCCTTGTGCCATTAGTTTTACATCACCTGGCTGAAAGTCCGGAGGCTGGTCCGTTACTGGTCCTCTACCTGTTCTACGCACTGTTAAGTGAGGGTGGAAGTAGTGCTAGGATATGGCCGTAGCTTGCCATATCCTAACTTCTGAAGGCTTTAAACTATTTAGGCAACCTAGACACTAAAAACCAAAAAAAAAAGTTTTTAAACATGCAATTACTTTTATACCTTACGTAAAAGGTTATGCTTCCACTTATAAGTTTTAATGTTGGCAGAAGGACGACAAGTTATCTCAAATCTTTCAATGAGGCCAGTTGCTTTTACGCTTTCAGAGCCTCCAGCACTGACCACTGCCACTAAGATCATGGACTGGATTGAATGAAATGCAGGAAGAAGCCAAAACAGCAATTTCTATTTTCTTATGCTGAGCAAAACTGACTGTTTAAAGTTGGGACTTTGCAGACTTCTCAATAACACTGTTACATTGTCACATTCAGAGAGCCCAAGCAACACAGACAAAGTGTTAGCAGGCAAAAGTTTTCAGGTTTGAGAGAAGCCATAAAGGGGACAGGATGTCTCGTCAGTGTCACACAAATCCACCTTTTCAGATACAAGCTAGTAAAAAAAGTTGCTTCAACCCTCCCACTAAAATCACTTGCCATCATCTTTTTTACAGCGTCTTCTGATTATACAAAAAAACCAAGCCTCCCTCTGGAGCTAGTGGGCACCGTATTACCATTGCTACAAAGAATTTTTCTTCCCACATCCCTCCTTCACACATCATCTTTTTTCTTCAGCAGATCTATAGCTAGCAAAAAGGACATCTTGGACAATAGCAGCACAGGTGGGCTATCTCTGGGCCATTCCCATAAAGATATTTCTAGCCAGAAGTTTCCCACATGACAGCTGTGCTGGAAGTGTAATTCCAAAACCATGTCTATTGCATTATCCTATAGACACGATTCTGGGGAGATTAGTTGAAAGGCATTTCAGCGTTCTGCCACCCACACATTGCAACCACAGAGGAGTTTCAGTTCAGATAAAGTACCTGCATTTTAAGGGAACAGCAAGGAGAATTTTTTTGGATTTAACTAAAAGGCCCAACTCATGGAGAAAGTCAGGAAATTGGCACCAGGAACATTTGGCAAACAATTAACACATTAAGCCCTTTGGCTCTATTTTCTTTCATTATTCTTAGCAACTGATGTTTCCAGGGGTGCTGATACACTTAACATCACAGGAGGAGCAAAAAACAGGTTTCTCTAGCAGGTAGTAACTGGAAGTAAATTACTCACATACTGGACAGGCCAGCTAGAAAACGTGCCTAGCTGAAAGTCATGCAACATCTACCACTCTGCCTTCACTAAAACCTCTTCTGCAAAAATCTCCTTTTTCAGTGATGTCCACCAATACAGCCAACCTACAATAGTCGCAATAATGCTGTCATGCTCTCACTAAATAATTTTAATCATTACGTTCAAAACAGAGCTATGCTTTGAATTTTTCAGTACACTGCTTGTCTGATTTTGTTTTCTTTAGCTTGTAGACCTTTAAGTTCTTACTACAAATACAAATGCAAGGTCCTGCACATGTGTTGGGGTATTCCAAGCACAAATTCAGGCTGGGCAGAGAATCAATTAAGAGCAGCCCTGAGGAGAAGGACTTGGGGGAGCTGGTTGACCGAAAGCTCAACATGACCCTGCAATGTGCACTCACAGTCTAGAAAACGAACTTCGTCCTGGTCTGCATCAAAAGCAGCATGGCCAGCAGGTTGAGGGAGGGGATTCTGCCACTCTGCTCTGGTTAGACCCCAGCCACGTGGTGTAGTAGAAGGTGTTCCTGTCCATGGCAGGAGGGTTGGAATTAGATGATCTTTAAAGTCTCTTCCAACCAAAACCACTCTATGATTCTATGATTCAGTATTTAGCATATGCATAGGAAGAGAAAAATGGTCTGAAGGATTTTGCTCCTCCATTTTTATGCATAAGCAAACTCACTTATCATCTGTCACGGTAAAAAAGATAAAGTTTCTTTTTTTTTAATCTGAAAGCAATGTTAGTACAAGAATTAAACTGGTTGTAATTACTTTAAATATTATGAACTCTAAAAATCTGCTCAACTAAAACAAAGTAAATATTCACTAGAAGGGAAAAAGATCTTGAAATGTATGTTCAGTCGGGCTGCTGTACTTTCTATATTACTTTTAGTTCTGAAATACAATAACTTCTAACAGCACATGCTCATTCATCATGACAGTTCAGAATCACTTCTTTTATATGCTGGTCTTAAGAATGGAGAAGCCAGTGCTTCTCTCTTACTGGATTTAACAGTGTATTAGGCATGTAAGCCTCTGGAGAATAAAGGTAGTTGCATTAATATTGACAGAATTACTTCTTCTTCCCATTCCAGGATATGACAATGTTTTACAGAAAAGGATGTGCCCGCCATACCCTCTTATCCACATGTATGAAGGGAAGTAAATTAAAACCCACACTCCCAAAAGTCGACCACAAACATAACGATGGGTTGTAAAAGCTACCTGTAAACAAGCAAATAAAAAAATCCAGCGTCATCATGATATATTGCAGCTCTTTCTGTTTGGCTGCCCAGACACACATACCTCAACTTCTCGTGATGCACAGTCTAACCCAGCTATGGAAAAGAACCCTTTTCATGTGAAGGGTGGCTACAAAAACAGTTTTAGGAACAGCAGAAGTGTGTGCCCTCTGTGCTGAGGAAGCTAATACACAGACAACTGTCTTTTTAAAAGACCATATGCTTTTGCACAGCATATTCACTTATTTGTACAGCAATATACACTTCAAGTGTTTGGGGGCGCAGGTGAGCATTGAAAGACCTTATTTCTACCTTTGCTTTTTTTCATTGAAGATTTTCCTGCAACAGCAGACCCTGGTCATCTCTGCTGGGCAGACAGTGGCAAGGAAAGGCACCTGTTTGGATGTGCTGTCTGCAGAAACTAACAGGTTATGTTACGAAAAATAACCTAAAAGAGCAGCAAGGGATGGTGGGCTGAACTGAAGTTCAGTGGCCTTTAATGCAGTTACTCAGAAATGAAACGGGGGGGTAGAACATGAAAGGCATTAAGAAGGTCTACAGAATTCAGGAGAAGGATGAGTAGCAACATCCTTCTTCCCATAAAACCTTTACCTTCTCACAGCCAGAGCTGGGCAGAGCTGAATGATTGTCTACTCCACTGAAAAGCTTCAGGATTGCAACATTCCAAAGGAGAAATTCCCTGTCTGCATGCAGATTGCCTGGTAATAGGAAAGCTGCATTCAGATCGTCTCTCTGTCTCACTCAAGCAATAGCTGGTATCAGGACCTAGTTGAACAGTGCAGACTAGTTTCAGATTATTGCTCTGTTCAAGCACAGACTTTACAGTCAGTTTACATCTGAAGGAGTAGTCTGTATCAAAAAGGTAGACAGTGATGGTTTAACTTATACTTGTTATCACTGCCCACATACACTCAGCAGACCAGTAAAGAGGCCGGTTTACAGCCTTTCTGACCTGAATTTTTCAAAATAATTGAACTGATTTGAAAGAGGCTTATCCAGACTAAACTGCCTGTGGAGATGTGCTGAAGAACGTCAGAGCAGACAACAGCAGAGTGACCTGAAGAAAGTAGCAGATGAAATTCTAGTGAGCACAAAATAATGCACGTGGGTGAAAAAATAACCTTATGTAGATACGCGTAATGATAGACCATGGTAACCAACAACAAGTAAGAAAGCTAGTACACAAAAAACATCGGAGCATAAATATTAGCAAACAAAATAAATAAAAGAAATTTATGAAAGCAGTATAGGTCAAAGCAGATAACTTAATTACAGTTTTGTACTAAGCAATGATGCAGATGTATTTTCTGGACTGCAGGTAGTTCGTACCAACCCACCTCATGGCAGATGTAGAACCTGAAAAGGTACAGATGGAGGAGTCCAGGATGATGGCAGGCTTCTGAAGAGCTTCTATAAAAGGAGGGACTAAATGAATTCATTTTTCCATTTGACCTTTCTAGTTTGTCATTCTGATTAAATCAATTTAGTGTTAGGTTTCTTCAAGAAGACTGCTTGACAAAGCCCAAAAAGACAGGTAAATGAAAATAAATACTATAAAAAAAGACACGAAGATAATATGCTAAAAGACTAACAAATGATAAATGCGACAAAAAAGGTTTGTAGAGAATGATTTTTCACATCTTCTTACAACACAAAAATACACAGGCACCCAAAGAAATGATCAGGCTTAAACAAAAAGATATGCTTTTGCCACATAACTTCCTAATTGAAGCGTGCAATTCATTACACAGGAAGCTGTGGAGGCCACGGCATAAAAGGAATTGAAAAAGAAAGGGGGGGATTTCTGGAGCATAAACCCACCGGTGGCTATTAGACACAATGGTCTGGGTGCAAAATGTAGCACAGGAAACTCTTAAACCATCAGTTACTGCAGGTGAGGATAATCACATGCTGCATTCCCCTGATTCTCATTCTCTTGTTTAAGCACTTATTGCAGGCCACTGCTTGCAACAGGGCTCTGGGCTGGCTGGACCTTAAATTGATTGATACAGAAGTTCCGCTATTACGTTACATTGCATTTACCATGGTGTAAGAAAAAAATCTCGTAGGCTGCCACCATCACATATGATACCAAATCACATTTTGCAATTTGTATAGCTACTCAAATCAAGAGAGGAAATTTTCTGAGGATGGAATAAGAAATCTCATAGTAGCTAAAAATCACACACTTGTGAGGGAGATGCTATGCAAAGGAAACCCTGAGCTTTGCATGATAGAAACGTCCTTTTGCAGTGAGTAACACCCAAGTGGAGCCCTATGTCTGGGTTGAACCTCAGCAATCATGGAACAGACATAGTTATACCTGCACATCTGCACCCTAAAGCTCTCCAAGGAGGAACACTAGAGGTACTATAGATGTCTAATCTTCGTCAAATATCCAAAATACTAATCTACATGTCAAAAACATTGCCAAGCAAATGTCTCCAAGAGCTCCAGCTGTCGTAGATACCAGCAAATGTAGTGTTGTCATTGCACTACCTCTGTCAGCATGAAAAGCTGAGCGTTCTGGTCATGTCTTCCTTAAAAAGTTTACAGCAACGTTTCTGTCACATGCTATGTTAAAAATGCAGCCTGCATGTGTGCCGCAAGAAGGCTGTGATCTAACTCCCTAAAATTAGAGGAATTTTTTTTTAATATCTGTGGTTGCAGAAAAAAGAAATCATGTCTTGTGACTCACGAGGGCTAACCCCAGAAATGTAATGTTGCTTAAACAAACAGACCACAGACATTCCTGACTACTGTGACCGATGGGACATGCTCTAGTCTGCTGAGACTTTGTAAATTGCAAATCATCTATAGCGAGTACTAAACTTGACACTAAAACAAAAGCTCAAAATTTTGTTTACAGATACCGTTCCCTTGTATTTCACTCAGGATGGGTCTGATACTACATGGCACAGAATGCTTCTGGGGTGGTAGAGCAACTTTTTACAATATGCAGTGCTGTCAAAAGGGACAAAGAAAAGTCCAGGACACAAAATCTCAGGGAGCGAGTCCCATCGAGCATCTGTCTGCTTGTGAGTGAAAAACTCTTCTGTGTTTGTTGGGACTGAATAGCAGAAACTGATGGTAAGGCTGTCGGGAGCAGAAGTCCTTAAAAACAAGGTGCAGGACTGGCCCATACCTAACTAGCAACATCTTCAGGCGCACCAGCACCCAGGTACCATACCTATAAAGGAAAAATCCCTCTTCAATCACTCACAGTTGTTTATGCAAAGCAGCATAGTAAACTGCATCACAATTTAACATGTTGCATTCAAAATCTGTATGTTAATTTTCACATGTTCCTACAGACACATAAATTGCCTGTTTTAATGTAATATTCCTCATCACTATTCTCTTCTATAAAATTGTAATTTAAAACTATTCTTTTGTATGGAGAAGCATGATAATGTCTGGTCAGCTTATAAAGAAATTAGGTGTCCTTTCCTTTAAATTAAAAATCTTCTGGTTGTGTATTTGGCCACTACATCCATCTATTAGTGTACTTAAAAAGAAAAAAGAAAAGCACACACCCAAGTGATCGAAAGAAAGTTAATTGCTGAGAATGACTTATGATAAGAACCAACACAGTCAGCACTTTGAAAGCGTAGCTCAGGAGAACCGGCACTGACAGAGAGGCTATCTGTAGTACTCTGATATTTACATTAGAAGATGTTTCTGCAGAGCCCAGCAGATTTTCTGACTGAAGGCAGCCAGCCTCGTGCGGAGGGTGGGTGAGGAAGGAGGTGCGGGCGGGAGGGCCGCGGGCAGTGGCAGCTGCGGGGTGGGAGTTCCTCTCCCCCAGCCCAGAGCGCAGGAGGAACAATGCTGAGAAAGGCAAGCGGCTACGCCCGGGTCAGCGGAGACAGACAGTCCCCCACCGGTGTTATCCCTCACCATGTCCTGGCTTTTCAATAACATTTACATGTTCATAGTTGTTAACTATGGAGGTTTATTTTCTTGTACGACTTGATGACTTCAAGGGGAAACACATTAGAAGATAAAATTTGCTTAAACTTTACAGTGATAAACTACAAAGGGAACAGTCCTTGAGCATTACTACTAGGCATGCCTTGGCTGACATCCCCGTAACCCTGACAGCTTTCATTTTCCAAGAAGACTTGCAGTTATTGCAGCACGTTCCAGGTGCTCAGGCTAGGTGTGTGGTCACCCCACAGAAGACATTATGGACTCCAGGTCCTACTCAGCCCAAATACCTTTTTGCCGCAGCTACCTCCTCCACCCCTGTGCCAAGCTCCCTGCCTGACTACACTCTTCCTTGCTCTTCTCTGTTAATACCAAGATGGGGTGGTTTGACAGACACGGGGTGAATCTGGGCTGGCGTCAGTGGGGTATGGGTTTCTCCCAGCCTTTTGGGGTTTTTTATCGGGTGGCGCAAGAAGGTGCTTTACAAATGAACTAATCGTTCCTTCTTCTGACACCTTTGTGATTTTGGGAATCCAGGTGTTGCTTATGAGTAACAACAGCATTCTGCACTGTGACACGACAGGCAAGGTTGGGGAAATGGCTACACGGCACAGCTGGCAGGCTTTGCAATGAGACGGACAGGTCCCTGTGCTTAGGGGGCTGCACCTGCCCATCAGCTCTTTGGGACACCAGCCCCACACCCAGGACACCAGCCCCATGCCCAGACCCTACAGCTGCAGTTCTTCCCACAGGAGTTTTGTGCCACCTGTGGAATCACGCCTCCACCCCACGGCACTGTGCTCGCCGGCGGGCCCAGGTATGTCCTCCGGACAGCCATCGCCTCTTGCTCCCTTCACACCTTTTCAGCACATCTCAGGCAGCACTCAGGCTTGCTGAGGGAGGCTGCCCAGAGCTGCCAAGTCCCTCCAGTCCCTGGTGTACCCATAGCTGGGACACGCTGCCACCACCGCTGCGGCAGCTCCTGTCAGCCCTTCCATAAGACAGAGCTGCTTGCGCAGAAGGAGGCCATGCTGCGGGAACACCACCTGCGCACTGCGCTTGCACAACCCACACTTGCTGTCAGGAGTGGGAAATGCAGCACAGAGTCTGTCCAACACAGTAGGAAAAAATCAGTGGGCAAAACCGAGCGCATTACCAGGCACAGCTGTCTGCAGAGACAGGCGATGTGCTGCTCACACGAGTTTCAGCTCCCTGACAGCAGAGGAAAGGGCTTGATCACCATGAGAAAGCTGGGAAGATCTCCTTCAGGGAACAACTGAGGAAGGGCGTGTCCTCTATCAAGCAGGGAGCAAGCAAAGGCTGACAGCAACACAGTTCACAAGTAGCTTCAGGTAAGCTACCCTTAACACAAGCCACTAGGTACACTTCACTTATGCAAAAAATCATAAAATGGCTCACAACCAGGGCAGGTAAAAGCTGCACTGATTCCCTTTCTCACTCCCTCACACTGGCCAGTAAGTCTCGTGCTTCCCTTCTTAAATGGAAATGCGTACATTCGTATCCTGTATATTTATTTTTTCAGAAAAAAAAAATCAAGAACAAAAATATCCTGCATAAAACATTTGCTCCCTTGTCACATTTTTGTTCCCGTTCCCTTTCACCACAAGTAGCTCTAATGCAAGGCGTATACCCACCTTGAGGAATGGGCCTCTGAGGTGCAGGCTTCCGCTTCGGAAGGGTCGTCAGCTGCTGATGCAACTGCTGGTCTGGGCTTTCCTGTAGTTTATGAGTAAATTCTACGTCATCCATGACAGGACATAGCTTTTCCTGTGTTTTCATAGAAATACGGGGGTTTTCACAACGGATAACAGCTTGGGATGCTAGCTGTTGAGGGAATAGCCATTGCATACAGAGGGAACAGCCAGGCATGTCGCAGCCCATAGCCAGACATGACAGACTGACCCATATGTGCGGCACCACAGACTGGGCCGTGCAACATAGAGCTGTTCAGCATAAGCCAGATGCATGTGCCCAAGTTTAACCATGAATCATTTCCCATTATAGAACCCACCCCCTAGCATTTTGGGGATGCAAGACCTTCAAAAGCCTTGGTATGCAGAAGAGAGGGTCAGCATATGTATGGAATATACACAGGGTTCTTACAGCTCAAGAAATGGTCCTTCTCTGCATTGCAGCTGCCTCAAATAACACTGACGGGCAGAGAAGAGGGAAGGGCTGATTAGGTTCAGAGAAAGGCATTTACATATGCACACAGGCATCCCAAAAACCCTCAAATTCTTGGAGTGTCCCAGCTGAAATTGGAGCAACCATATACCAGTACTTCTTGCATTACAACTCAGTAATAGCAGCTCTTAAATACTGCTTTCCCTCCTGCATCTGAAAGTGCTTGATAACCTGGACAAAAAAGAGCAGAGAGCACTTTAACTCATTCACAACTAGTCCTCACTATGGATATGCTGCAGATAAGCAACATTGTGTATTTTAGCAAAAAGTGCTGAGCACTGCTGGCTGGCCTGATGCTAAGCACCCAGAGCTGTGGTCCACCTTCCCATGGAGGCACCTGCCAGCTCTGGCTCACATTGAATCCTACATGCAGGCAAACTCACATGCTCATCTTCAGGCCTGCCTCTGACATCCTGCTCCTTGCTTTACTGCTGACCTGTCCAACCCCATCCATCAGGCAGTATCTAGGCCATTGCTTTCTATGAATCTTGCCTTAAAATTAAGCCAGAGGGTGGAATTCCAGAATACTTATTTGCAAACTTTTCTCATCATCAGGATGGACAAAGCCAGTCTGACTAATGCTGCACCAAAACAATAGCAGCTAAAGTCAATGGGTTATTCTTAAGAATGTTGTTAAGCAAGTGCCACAGACATGATGGTCCATCAGCTCTCTGGCTCTTTACTTGTGTAAAACCTTGCTGTGGATTGCCTTTGTTCATGCTGCTCATGAACGGCCATCTTTACTTCCACCTTGCAAATCTGTTTCTAATGCAGTCAGACAGTAAATGTATTTCTTTATCAAGCAGCAGTAACATAAGCTAATAAAATAGTCCATCAGGAACATGTCTGTTCTACAAATTTATATTAAAAAAAATTATGACATATCCAGTAGAATAAGAAATTGCCATACATGCTGCTGATGCAAAAGTGTGCATATTAAACAAAACCTCCTATGTGTTACAGGCTTATGCATTAAAAGCTGTAAGAACAGGCTATCGCAAAGGGAAGCATTTCCTTCACTTTCTATAGCTGGCGTTTTACTACGTTTGGTATTTCAGCCCAGTTCCCAGAGGTGAAGGAAAACTGAATCTTTGTTTCACCCACGTAAAGATATCTCACAACTGACAGTAAAACTTGTAGAATCCAATGTCTGATGTCATGTCTGTGAAAAAGAAAGTTTTAGTCATGGAAGGCAGTAAGGAGGAATTTTTTTTCAAATTGGCTGGTGCTTCCTGGTCAGAGCCAGAAAATACTCTTAGGTGCAGGAAGGTGTCTTCATACAGAGGATTTCCCTGGGCTTCATACAGAAAGAACCTGAATAAAACAGAAGATGTTAAAAATACATATATATACCCCATTCTCTCCACACGTCAGTTTAGTACTCTTCTCTACAGGCAGGCAAGACATATACTAGAGCAAGGGGGAAAAAAAAAAAAAAAAAAAAAACACAAGAGAAAAATAAAAAGGAAAGAAAACCACAAACAGACCACCACCGCCACCACAATATATTTACAACTTGTGCAGTACCGGGTCTGGCTGCAATACGTGTAGGAAAGCCTGCTGGAGCAACCATGTCACGAGTAGGGATAGATGTCAAGTTTTCTTAGCCAGAGATTAGAAAAAAATATTTGTTTCCAAATAAGCTTATCCTACACGCTGCCAGGAAACAGTTTAACTAAAGCTGCCACTCAGCCCTGTTTCTTTTGCCATGAAGTAAAGAAAACAGCAGTGCTGCTGGAAACACTGACAATGGCCACTGATTTCTGTGTTATCTGCTGGAACTTGCTCCTGGCACTTATCCAGCTCTACCTGACTGACTGTGAGCTTTGGTAAGAGCTAGCACTAGGAATAGCCTTAATCACTGCTCAGACATTTTCCTCTTCAAGTAAACTAACATTGACCTGTTACAGTTGGTATGGTCCTATTTCAATCTTCCAGAAATGCCCTCTGTTTTCATTTGAGGTGCGTAAAAATTTCTTATTCATTTGCGTGGTGAAGCCGAAAACCCATGTGATCACATGTGGAAACGGCAAGCTGAACACACTACAAAAAATAGCTTTGCCATATTTGTAAAGCTCAGAAAAACTGCTTGGATCAGCCTCTGTTTTACCAAAAGCTGGGAAGATGCATTTTGATGAATGAGTCAATTTATATGGCATTGTATTGACAGCACAGTCTAGAGGGGGGAGAGAGAAGCAAGGAGGTATGGATGGATGTGTCTGGAGAAGACTGTGCACTGACCAAAGTATGATGCAAACTAAAAAAAATGCAAAAGCAAGAGTGACTTAAAAAAAGGAAAAGGAATCAAAGCCAAAATGTAACTGCTCAGTTGAAGAGACTGAAGCAATCAGTGTTTCTTTTTCCTCAGAGAGGGTCTCTGTCATCAGCTGTGAGAATGCAAACAAAGCAGATTAAAACCCAGACAGCATGGAGAGCTGACTGCGGCTGAGGCTTAAAAATATGTTGGCAAGATAAATGGCAAGTAGTCATTCATGTTTTGATAGCACAACAGTGTCACCCTGAAGCTGGGGGCTGGTTGGTTTCACTGGGACAGCAGGCGAGGAGTCGGAGACGTCTCCTCAATGGCTCCCCATGCCACAGAGGAGCTTTCCTCCGCTCACAGTTTCCTCTCACCACAGTACAAACAGGGACGTGGGATTTTCCCCTCCGTGTGGCCCACACCCCCGCGGATCATAGCGGAGCTAAGGCAACCCCAGGGCTGAGACACTCTCCACCCACTGCTCGTGTGCCTCACAGAGCAGACGCACAGACTTCAGGTCAGGCAAATGCTTTGCTGAGCTGACACCTGAGCTGCTGTCCCAGGCACGGTGGTACGGGAAATACTTCTTACCTCCAAAGGCCACAGCTGTGGCTAGAAATGACCCAAGAAAATCTGGTGCAGCAGAAGTTGATCTTTTTTATCATCATCTCCAGGTTTTCTACCTCAAACCCTCACCAAGAATTTGCCCTTCCAGTTATCTGAAGTCAAATGTAATATCTATACATCCGGCACTTTGTCAGGCAAAAGCTCTCTTATAACACTCTGTAATCAAGCCTGACCCTTTTCTGGTTTTGTCAGATTTGAGTTTATTATGCCTACGCTATTTTTTGTTAAAAATACCATTTGACATTCTGTCTTTCATTCTGCAGCTGATCACCAAGAACAACCAACAGCAAGTCTCAGTAATTCTGCATTTTCTTCTGGGGCCCAGCCTTCCCTGGTTGTCTCTAGGCTGCAATCTGATAGCAATAATAATAATTTCATCCCTTGCTTAGTAACACTACATACTGCAGATGTAAAAGTATCCACCATGGAGAGATGTTATTGTCTGAAATTTTTAATGAAAGCCTCTGAGGATTAAAATCGAGAGTACTTAGAAATGTCTTGCAGGAAAGCTATCAAAATTTGATATAGCCTTTACCTTTTCAGTTTGGTCTTTTTCCAGACAAGTTTTGCATGACTTTTTCAATACTTAGGTGTTTCACACAATCACAGAATCACAGATGGTAGGGGCTGCAAGGGACCTCTGTGGGTCATCTAGTCCAACCCTCCTGCCGAAGCAGGGTCACCTACAGCAGGCTGCACAGGACCTTGTCCAGGCGGGTCTTGAATATCTCCAGAGAAGGAGACTCCACAACCTCCCTGGGCAGCCTGTTCCAGTCCTCCGTCAGCCTCAGAGGGAAGAAATTCTTCCTCATGTTCAGATGGAACTTCCTGTGCTTCAGTTTGTGCCCATTGCCCCTTGTCCTGTCACTGGACACCACTGAAAAGAGCTTGGTCCCATCCTCCTGACACCCACCCTTCAGATATTTGTAACCATATATTAGGTCCGCTCGCAGCCTTCTCTTCTTCAGGCTGAACAAGCCCAGTTCCCTCAGCCTGTCCTCATAGGAGAGATGCTCCAGTCCCCTCACCATCCTTGTAGCCCTCCGCTGGACTCTCTCCAGTAGCTCTTCATCTTTCTTGAATTGGGGAGCACAGAACTACACAGCGTACTCCAGATGAGGCCTCACTAGGGTAGCGTAGAGGGAAAGGAGAACCTCCCTTGACCTGCTGGCCACACTCCTCTTGATGCATCCCAGAACGCCATTGGCCTTCTTGGCAGCCAGGGCACACTGCTGACTCATGGTTAACCTGTCGTCCACCAGGACATCCAAGTCCCTCTCCGCAGAGCTGCTCTCCAGCAGGTCCACCCCAAGCCTGTACTGATGCATGGGGTTGTTCCTCCCCAGGTGCAGGACCCTGCACTTGCCTTTGTTGAACCTCATCAGGTTCCTCTCTGCCCAGCTTTCCAGCCTGTCCAGGTCTCGCTGAATGGCAGCACAGCCTTCTGGTGTATCTACCACACCTCCCAGCTTGCTGTCATCAGCAAACTTGCTGAGGGTACATTCTAACTCTTCATCCAGGTCGTTGATGAAGAAGTTAAACAAGGCTGGGCCCAGTACTGACCCCTGAGGGACACCACTAGTTACCAGCCTCCAAATAGACTCAGCGCTGCTGATGACAACTCTCTGAGTTCTGCCATTCACCCAGTTCTCAATCCACCTCACTGACCACTCATCCAGCCCATACTTCCTGAGTTTCCCTAGGAGGATATTATGGGAGACTGTGTCAAAAGCCTTGCTGAAGTCCAGGTAGACAACATCTACAGCTCTCCCTTCGTCTACCCAGCCAGTCATGCCATCGTAAAAAGCTATCAGATTTGTCAGACATGATTTCCCCTTGGTGAATCCATGATGACTACTCCTGATAACCTTCTTCTCTTCCACTTGCTTGTTGATGACCTCCAGGATAAGCTGCTCCATCACCTTTCCCGGGATGGAGGTGAGGCTGAACGGCCTGTAGTTCCCTGGGTCCTCCTTCTTGCCCTTTTTGAAGATTGGAGTGACAATGGCCTTTCTCCAGTCCTCGGTCACCTCTCCTGTCCTCCAGGACCTCTCCAAGATGATGGAGAGTGGCTCAGCAATGACATCCACCAGCTCCCTCAGCACTCGTGGGTGCATTCCATCGGGGCCCATGGATTTGTGGATGTCCAGATCACTTAAGCGATCTCTTACACAGTCCTCCTTGACCAAGGGAAAGTTGTCCTCTCTGTAGGCTTCTTCTCTTACCTCTGGGGCCTGAGATTCCTGAGGGCCAGTCTTAGCACTGAAGACTGAAGCAAAGAAGGCATTCAGTAGCTCTGCCTTATCTGCATCCTCCGTCACCAGGACACCCGCCTCATTCAGCAGCGGCCCCACATTGTCCCTAGCCTTCCTTTTGCTGCTGATGTAGTTGAAGAAGCCCTTCTTGTTGTTTTTGACATCCCTTGCCAGCTTCAATTCCAGGTGGGCCTTGGCCTTCCTCGTGGCATCCCTGTGTGCTCTGACCACATTTCTGTATTCTTCCCAAATGGTCTGTCCCTCTTTCCACATTCCATGGACCTTTCTCTTCTGCCTGATCTCAGCTAGAAGCTCCTTGTTTAACCATGCAGGTCTCCTGCTTCCTTTGCTCGATTTCTTTCTCAGGGGGATGCACCGGTCCTGAGCATGGAGAAAGTGATGTTTGAAGAGTGACCAGCACCCTTGGACCCCCTGCCTTCGAGAGCCCTGGCCCACGTGATTTCTGCCAGTAGCTCCTTGAAGAGGCCAAAGTCAGCCCTCCTGAGGTCCAAGGTTTTGATCCTGCTTATCGCCCTGCTTCCTCCATGCAGGATCAAAAAGGAAAAAATGTGTAAAAGAACAGATGTCAAGGTTAGCAATATTAAAGTATATCTTGACACCTGCAAGGCTTTTGACATGCAGTATTCTTGTATGCAAATTAAAAACAAGGGCAGGCTGAGCAAACCACAGGGTAGTCCGGGATGCAGGAGGGGTGTTTGGGATTGGAGATCAGGGGTCAGAAATTCACAGCCCAGCTGGCAACTGGTTAGGGGTGCATTTCTCAGGGGAGGCTGCTGGGGCCAACAGCATTGAGCATCCTCCCCAGTGACCTGGGTGGTGGGACATAGTGGACCCTCTGCAGTCCTGGGGAGGACAGCAGCCAGAGCTGGCAGTGCCTTACAGTGGGCGGCTGGAGGGAAGGGGTGATGCCCCCACTCAGTGCTCCTGCAGCCCATTCCACATGACTGATCTTCCTGTAATGACACAGGCACCGATAGACCAAAACATGAGCAGTTTTGGAGAGGTCAGATACTGAGGGTTCAAGCTGGGCTGGTCAAACCAAGCTCAAGGGTATGTTTTCATACTGACCCTCTGAGAAAAAGAAGTGACTGATGAGCCAAATAAGGGAAAATTAAAGCCAGGATTATTCTTTATTTTAGCCCCCTCCCCTGTATCTACTTTGCAGTTCTTCAGTCTGTGTGTAAATCCCCTTGTGATCACAGAAATGATGGGACAACAAGTTTGTGTTGAACTCACGACAGCCTGGAGGGAGGAGGTCAAGCGAGCATGAACCTTCAAAGTGTTGGGCAGAGGAGAGCAGCGATGCGGACGGAGAAGGGGATGCTGTCAGCAAACACTTCCTGTTTGGGTCCATGGGGGGAATGTGCAGCACGGGCTTCTGCTCTTTATCACAAGAAAGCTCTTCCTTCCTATGTCTCTCTTTCAGCTCAAGAGGTCAAAGCAAGTTGGTCTGCCTGAAAACAAAAAGAGAAGGAGCACAGCCCAAGTTTTCCACTGGCAAGAAACCCACCACAGCCCATTGAGGCAAGAGATGTCCCGCAGTAACCCCCTCACAATCTCCATCTGGGGGCCCTCTGGCCTCTCCTGAGGCTCCTGTGCTCCCCCTCTCCCGCACCCCAGAGCAGTGCTCATCCTGCATTTTTTCCATCAGCAGCACAGTCAGCTCACATGTTCCTGTTGAGCTGCCCTTTCCTGCCCCTCAAATGTACAGGGCCACCTGACAAGTGGAATGGGTGCAATGATGGAGGTTAGAGCTAATCCCATTACAACAGCTCTGCAAAAGAGCCTGATAACCTCCACCCCAGGAAAACCACCCCTGCTACTCCCAATCCTGATGCCACAGCACCAGGTTCATTTTTTTCTGCCCTGGAACCACTCACCAAAGCTGAGCCTTTGAACAAAGTTTTTGGAATAGGGCAAGTTTTCCACTCGATGCATTTAATCCAAGTTTGCCACTTCAGAAAGTCCCACTGTCCTGAAACTATTTGAACTATACTGAAACCTTCAAAAATGTCTCCTTCTCTGCTTTCCTAATTCTATTTAGTCCTACCACTTCCAAAAATAAACAAACTTTCTGTTATGGACCTCACATCAGTATAGCAATTACCATTTTGTGGAACCTGCACAGGGGTAATGCTCTTCTCTGTCAGCAAAGCCACAAAGAGCCAGGTTTTTCCTCATTCTCCTGAAAGGACAACCAAAGGTCAGGTTTCACCTCTCATCTTTCGAGTTTCCAGAGGTACCTTCATCTTTACCTGTGATCCTAGGAGGCTCCCTGGTACACACAACAACTGAAGTTTCAATACCACCATTTTTTTTCCCGATGAAATAGGCTGCGCTTCTTTGACAGAAGCTGATTTCTCTACCTTGCTTCTGCTGTGATTCATGTTTGTCCCACGCAGCTCTGTCAGGCAGCGTCTCTGGACATTTGTGTTCTTTAAAACCTTGTTTAGAAATCCTAATTCCATCAATACAGTTTATGCATCCACTCATTTCTTTTTAACTATACTTTGAACTAATAAAAGCCAAGGGTGTGTAATTCTAGTTTTATCAGACCCATATAGCTCTGAAAAATGACCTTTGATTAGCAGGGAAATAGTTTCTTCTACAAAAGTTGACTGAATAATGTTCCATAACCTGTTCTGCATTTACACTGGGGTGGTGAATCCTTTCAAAGAGTTAAAGAAGAAGAATTGCCTCATACAGCACAGAATAAGATTTTTCAGTTGAGTAATTCTTTTGGCAAAACTGTAGATTTGGGTACAAAGACAGGCACATGATTTATTGATTAGTTTTATCTGAAAATGCCTGGAGAGAATGGAAGAGAAGTATTAAGAAATGTTCTGATTTTTCATTTAAAAAATAACTTTGACTAGAAATGTTTCTGAACATAACACTGATTAATTAAAAAAAACATAAAAAAAAATAGTCCTAAGGTAACAATATTTTTTCCTGTTTTCCAGTTCAGCAAAATAAGAACTAATGTTTAAGAACAAATTTTAATCACGGGCCAGATTTAAAACCAGAGCTAATCCCCAAACTAAGATGCCTCCTAGAAAAGTAGTTGCAAGGCTGTGCACTAGAGGAACCTACCACAGTCTCAGGAACATCAGGCATGCTTATATATTGAACCACAAACTCCTATCATCAATCTAAAGTCAACATCTAAACAAACCTTGAAACAGAGCTACGTTGCTGGTTAACTAGCTGTATTAGGCAGCTTAACACATTCAGCTCCTGTCTGGCTGCCAGACTTCTTAAAAGTAAAAGACAACACCATGAAGTCAGGCCTCCTACAACAGGACTGAATCTTAAACGGCAACTCCTAAAAATAACGAAAGTTACTATTGTCTTCTATTAGGTTACAGAATATCTTGCTCAGAAGATGAAGTGTTACATTTTGTTTTCTTCTCATTTAGACTAAGTATCTCCAATGGGAAGCACCACTTAGCACTGGAGAACATTCAAAGAATTAATACTGAGTTATCTCCTTGCTCCTGAAGGAGTGCTGGCTCAGCTCTGGAGTTTGGCTATCCCTTTTTAGGACCAAGTATTTTAGTTAAATGACAATGGATAAATAACTCAGAACTTCTGGGAGAGCATTTTCCAGGTGGAAGACACTTATTTATGAAAGCCCAGATGTTTTGAACAGGGTTGCAAAGAAATCTTGGCAAACAGCAGCCAGCAAACTCACCGGGCTCCCCAGCCACCTGTCTGTGGGACTGCTGAGAGACCTGTCCTCTGGGACTGATATATCTGCACCATGTAACCTGAATCTGGGCGACTGATTTTCCTAAGAAACAAGCTCACGCTTCAACAGCTTTGCTTAATAAAGCGATTCTCAGGCCACAACCTACTTGTGATCATATGAATCAGTCTGACACTCTGTTTTGTGCCAAAAAGGTGGGGTTTTGTTGGCTCTGCAGTGTGGTTTGTACAGCTCACCCCACCAGGACACAGCCTGCAACCAAAGCCACTTCACAGAGCAGCTGCCAGATTTATCCTCAAATGCTGCCTGCCTTTAGCAGCTTAATTATCTTATCAGCTTCAGCATCACACAGTTATCTACAGGCACCTGTGGGAAAGAGACAGTCTTGGGAAAAGGACATTATCCCTACTTTCAGGTCTGACCTCAAAACTTTTTCCCAAGCCTGAATATTTGTTATGACACCAATTTGACACCTTCGCAATAGCTCACTGTGATAGAGGAGACCGCAGCCACAGCTTACAGCCTTCCCAGGGCCAGGAGGCTCGCAAGCCCTGGAAAACACCCAGCTGTGTCCTCCCTGCCTCCAGTGGTTGCCAAAATATCTCTGCTATCTGCATCAACCACCTGGCAAAGGGCTTTGAAAATCTCACTGGGGAAGCATGTGTTGTGATGAAAACATGGGGGACGATTCTGCTGTGTGTGTGCAGGGTGTGAGCGCCACCACCAAGGGCCACCCCAAAAGGGCACATGGCTTCATGGTCTGAGGTCGGGACAAGTGGCCATGATTGATGGGTGAATACCAAACCTAAGCAAGGCACATGCCAGGGGGAAATGCTGGAGCTGGAAGTAGCTGCTGTGCCCTTTCCCCAGGGCTTGCAGCCTCCCTGCCCCTCATGTCACTGTCCTGCATGCTTACAGGGCACTAGCATATGCTGGAAAATGTCCTGTCTAAGGGATGAGGTAGGCAGCCTCCAGCTTCAAAGGAGAAAAAGCAGACTGCAGTGAACACCTTTGGGGAAGGTGTATGAAGGTAGGTAAGAAGGAGTGGGAGACTCTGCAGTCTTTGGGCTTTCTTTAAAGAGTTAAAGGGATGCTAGGGTTTGTTCTAAGTGCTGCCCTGCTCCATCAGCTTGCTTATATCATGAATGAACTGGTTCATCTCCTTGAGGAACCATCCACAAACTCAGAACTGATATAAACTGCATCTGTTATTTCCTGTACATTCCTAGAGCAAATAACAAATTTACCAATCAGTTCTTCAGAAAGATTTTATTGGTGTATTTTTAATTTACTCACAGAGGAATGTGCTGTACCCAATCACAGCAAAACAGATCCAAGCAGCATATCTACATCAAAGACAGCAGTACACAAAAGCAGGATGGTACTGCTGTGTTATTAACACAGAGTTGATACCACATTGATATGATATCATAGTGATGCTACCACCTTACATCACTAAATAGAGTAAGAAAGTGGGTTTATTAGCATTTAAGCTAATAATTCGGTCTTTGAAAAAGAAGTGTGTTGTAAATTTTCCAGTAAATACTCTTTGTAGCAAATACTGCAAGCAAATACCATTTTTCGGAAAACAAAGTAATAAGGATGGGTCATACCAAAACATAGCCCAACTTTATGCCCTTAGTTGCTCCTCAAAGGCGAAGCAACTTGGCAAAATCTTGCACTTGAGCAAATGGAGAGCACAAAAGGAATTTTTTATTCCTTTGTTATTTCTGCTGAAGCACAAAATAGATGCTAAGGATGGAGGAATACTGTAATTCAGATCCTAATCCTATTCATATTCCTGTTTATGTTTTATTTTACACATAAAATGCTCAGGAATAGTCTGTATGACATGTTTCCTTTGGCTGCACCAAAGATAAATAAAGCCTGCCACAATCCTTCACCCCAAGTTTGTGGTACTTGGGATGCTAACGACTTGTCAAAAGCCTTTTCTGCTCACTTTCCAATAGACTTCTAAAAATGCCATTCCTTTGGCCCAGCTGTTCCTTGATCACAGACAGATCCAAGCTTTTGTGCACCTCAGTCCCCAATTTCTCTTTAAACATCCCATAAAATTCAAAGCAGAAGGAAACCTCATTTGAAACTCTGCTTGTCAGACTCTCAGATAAAAATAAATTATGCTCATTTCAGTTTTTACATTCTCTATACTGTTTCCCAAAACCTATACTGACTCCTAGCAGTAAAGTGCCTCTCAGTGTTACACCACACATTTTCCTTGAGAGTAGTTTAACCCTGTCAACCCCTCAAGTAAATAAAATTTCCATTTCAGGATTTGCTGGTTATTTGCCTTGCAGGTAATGTGAGCAAGTAGTTCATGCTGGCACGCTGACCGCACACTCCTTACCAGATAAATTGCTCTCTCATGAAGGATTTTTAACTGCTTAGAACTTTGTCCAGCAAAAGCCATAGTAAACTGGAGGGAAATCCTATTCGTCATATGTGATGCCAAATTTATGCAACTGTTAGGGAAGAAAGACATCAATATTTTACTTGATCTTACAGACTCCTGGTAACTTCTGACTCTGAAGCATGACAAAAGACTTCAAAGTATTCTCAGATGTTGGTATAAAACCAGTATAATTCCATGTACATCTGATTCGCCACACGGGATATGAAGGAGCATATGGTATCATGCCCATCAAAACATTTTTGCAAAGCTATTATGTAGTCTCTGGTGCAGGAACTAAGATTGCTAACTCCGCACAACTGTCCAATGCCCAAAGTGCCTACTAGATGAAATCAAATACTCTTCCACTCATACTGCCTGCATTTGTTTCTTTACCCGAAAATGTAGACGAGTGGGGAACTTCAGTTCATTATTTATATGGGCTCTGCTGTTAAGCATAGCCATCAAACAGAGACTTTTTTCATTACACCTCCCCCCTCCATTTTTTAAGACACCTGCCCAACAGTTCTTTCTGTCAAGTTTTAAAAAATATGAATTTTAAGCACAACTAAGCACCATGTTCACAGCAGGTCTGAGGACACAGGTTGCCAGATGATGTTATCAGAGAGCGCAGCCCTTTTGCCATATGCAAGCACAGAGCACCATGTAGCCCCAGCCAAAGGTAGCTGCTGCTAGCAGCCAAAAGACCTCATTTGTCCTTTGTTGTCTCTGTTTCCACTGTCCATTTATAGCAGTAACCAAATTTTGAGTCAGTTACTCAATGCCTGTGAAAGAATAAATCACTGAGTATGTTCATATGTTATAACTAATAGATCCTTGTAGTCTGAAGTCATCCACATGTCGTTGTGAACTGAGTTACGCCTCACATGCAGCAGGAATAGCATGACAAAAGAAAATTTCTTTTTATCCAAAAAGTCTTAAACCCAGACTACATTACTTTTCAAGCAAGGATTTACGTGAAATGCTTTAGAACCAGAACACAGAAACCCAGCCTTGAAGAATATTTTCTGGATGCAGGTAGAGATCAAAACTAGCTGAGTGGTCGCAAGAGTCGTTGTCCTCTAGAACAGACGTGTCTGTTACAGCTGTCAATTCAATCGGCTTAGAGACAGCTTCCTGAGAAATAACCTAACTCCCCACAAACAAGGAGAAAAATACTGATGTTTTCCTCAAGATATTTGATGAAGAAAGTTTCTATGCCATAAACTAGTGTAAATTGACTTAGCATGCAAAAAGGGTGGCAGCTCGCACTACTTGGCACCACGGGTTGAGTGGTGTATTGCTAGGTACAAGCTATGGACACCTGCCCAGACTTGAGAGATCTGGTTACGCTCATCATGGTCTACCCAGGAGAAATGGAGATAGGAATTTCCAGTTTACTGTTTTTAATGGGGAAAACAAAATCAGGTGAGGTGGGTGTTTTTTTGCGAAACTGACATTTTTCCACGGAACTTCCCTGTTTTTCAGGGCTGCCTTTTTTGGGGGGGAGGGGGGTGGGATCAGTTCCAGAGAAAAATTCCCTGCTTAGCTAATAAACTGTATCCAAGTAATGTGTAATCCCACCACAGATGTATGAGCTTTAGAAAAGAATGTGTGAGGATATCGTGTTGCTCAGCTATTTTAAGACTTCCAGTACTACAAAGACATCCTACTTATAAAAAAGCATGTGCAGACACAGCCTTATTTTTCAAACGGAGCCCACATCTAAAGACAAAGCTCAACCAAAGAGCAGAAATACAAAAATAACCTGCATCATTTAAAATAGGTTCTACACTGAAGACCTGATCTTTTTTGTACCAGCGTGAGTACACTGAACTCAGGTGTCAAATGAGGAGGTGCAGAACTGGGCCATAGATATCCCTGTCCTTCAGAATATGTTATGTTCTTGTGCTTAAATACTGTACTCTTCTGGTAGGCAATACACAAACAGAGCTAATTTGACATGGGAGAGGCTGCTATTATATTCTCAAATGTATAACAATCAGAGGCTAACATAGCAGCTCAGCTGACAGGCAGAACAGGTTTCAGTATGCTATTCCAGACCTTTCTGCCACAAAATTAGCTGTGTATGAAAGGAGGGAAAAACAAAAAGAAACTGAGTTCTTCTGTCCTGCGATTTCAGCTGTCAATCCTGACATAAAACATGATCTCTGCATTCACTTTTGGATCTTTTGCCAAAAGCCTGCAGATTTTATGGTCCTTCTAATATCACCCAAGAAACCACTTACCAAATGTTTTTTGTAAGATACCGCTTCAGATTTTACCCAGAAGTATAATCTTTATTGTGGGTGCCCATCCTTGCTGAACACAGGTCACACAGAGAAACAGAGAGATGAGCAATGCTTCAAGTTTGACTATAGTCTTGAGCAATCACTGATGACAAAATATTTCTAAGATTCGGTACAGCTTATTTTGCTATACAGTGTTGCCCAGGGCTCCCACTCATTAGGACATAAAATCCTTTATCCATAAATTGTGGGTTCAAAGCACTTTCCCATGGACTTGCTAGCCCAGGTCAAGGGAAGTGATGTGTTCTGAGCAGTGCCCAACTGCTGATTTCTCATCATAAAGATGGCCAAACCCTTATGCACCTGTGTTTGGGTTTGGATTGGGGAAATTTATGACACAAAACGTGGCAAAACGCAGGCCATCTCTGCCCATGCTCCAAGCCTGAAAAAGTTAATGTAATCATGTTACTATCACACCAAGCCCAAGGTAACACACCCTGCCATTGCATTGCATCTCTCTGAGCAGGTTTAATAATCTTGGCCTCGAGTGCTGTGCTGACATGGTCTGTACTGGCTTCCTCTATTAACCAGTGGGCATAAGCATCCCATGCTTCCCAAACCCTGCTTCTGCTCATTATTTTATGGCCTCACTTCACACCCACCCTCTGCATTTCCCAGTCAGGCATGTAACACCAGCTCGACATTCAACCTACAATGCCCCTTGGCCACTTCAGAGTTTATTCTAGTTCTCCTAGGCAGCTTACAAGGCTACCTGGCAAAGCAGCTGGGGGAAGGCAGCTCCTGGGATAAAGTGGACACACAGCAAAGGGAGGGCGTTGCTGGTGACTGCGTCCCTCACATCAGCTCCGAGACACAGGACAAGGTCTTCGCCTCCCTGCTGAGCTGCCCCCAGGCAGCCAGCGCAATGGAGAGAGGAACCAGGACATAGTCTCAGTACGCAGAGCAACCTCTGAAGCATGGCAGTGATGAATGAGCGCATGAAGAGGAAGCTTCCACTGGCAAGAGGGAACAGAAAATTCCCCAAGTCAGTGCCATCTCTGTTTACTCTTCAAGATAAGGCATCAAGGAACAGATTCAAGTCTCTTCCACTCAGGTCTTTTGTCACTTGCCTTCACTGATATTTGGTTAACAATCCATTGCAGGTTGATGTTTTACGTGGATCAGAGGAACGGCAATTTCAGGTTGGTACCTACATGAGCTTTACATAGTCAAAGATCTATTTGTAGTATTTGAAAGAAAGCCCAAGTAACACACATGTTCACAGGGCCTGCTGTCCACAATGCATTTCAACCTTACTCAAGGGGAAGTTAAGATGCAATTCTGCTATCCATATTTTCCCTTCCAGTTTCTAGATCTATAAAACAGAAGACAAGTAAACCAAACTCCAGGATCTAGGCTGCTCGTTTGTAAAACACTAACTATAAAATTTCATTCAATTACCTGGATTGAATCCAACAACATGCACCTGACTAAAGTATAACCATTCTAGCTGAAGTTTACCTTGTGTAAAAATGAGCTGTATTGCTTTAAAGGACAGAAATTTTCCATTCTCACCTTCTTCATTTGTTCTATTGCTATTCATTTTCCCTGAAAAAAAGGTAACATACAGGCAACTAATAATTACTTGAAGACAATTACAAAATTTAAATAAATCACTTCTCAGACCTCTTTTGCTAAGTTAAGCAGACTGAGTTGTTGTAAGTTGTTCACTGACAGGCTGCCCCTTCAGCCCTCCAATGGCTTTTGTAGCTGTGGTCATCATCATCTTCAAATTTTTTCTGTATTATAGATGGGCTCTGGACGAGCATACCGAACTGCAGCGTTGGTGCTCCTTCTCACTCCCCTCCTTGTCTTCATTGCTCTTCTGATGACACCATCATCCTCCCTCATCCCAGGGCTGCAGTGGGAGGGCATGGCAAGGGAAGGACCAGCCCCTACAGCCTTTCCAGACTCACTGCTTTGGATTTCCTATTCAAGGGACAGGCTTCATTGCCTGGTTCTGAACAGAGGAATTCGTATCTATATTGGAAAACCACGTGTAAGCAGGCCTCCTATATTGAAACATCCCCATTCCTCCCTCCAGCTCCTGTGTCTTCATCATTGATTAAAACTTTGCCAATCTTCATAACATAAAACCACTGCTAATTACATTGTGAGAATATTTGCATCTAAATCATTGATGACAACACAGAACAGTGTAAGACTTGGTAATAATCTAGGGCATCGAACATGCTAGAAATACTTCCATTTGGTAAGGATTTCTTTTTGGTCCAACTTTTAGTGCATGTAGTATGTACTGTACTGGTATCAGTGTGCTGGCTTTAAATTAGAATATTGTGCAGTACTAACACTGTCGTATTTTTATGCATTTTAATGAAACAGAGTCAAATTGGATTTTCTTGACACATTTAATTCCTTCCAAAATCATGGTGAATTCCATTAAAGACATTCCCTATCCTTTAATCTCTTTGTCACTGAACTCTAATATTTCTTTTTTCTTTCCTTTCAAGGGGTGACAAGACAACATACTTATAATTTACATGGGACATTACACATGAGTTTTCCAAACTTTAGTACTCCCTCAGACTTTCAGTATATACTAATTTAACAATTGTTAAGAGATGTATGACTTCTTTGTAAATATGAAGAACATTTTACACCAGTCAAGTAAACACGAGCCAAGCCAGGATATCCAAGATTCTTGGCCTAATTTATCCAGAATGGCCTATTAAGAACAATTGAAAAATAAATCATTTTCTAACAAACATTCTTCAGAGATCCTTACTTGCTGTAAATAAATTGTAAGGCAGTTTTCTACCTCTTTATGACCTGGATACATCATCCTGATTCTTTCTAAACAGAACAGAAATACCAAAACCACAAAACACAAGAGAAAAGAAAAAATGGTGCCTAATTTTCATATTTTCTTCACAGAGGTTGACTTTTCAGCTACTGGTACACTGAATGAACAAATAAAAAACCACCATCGTGTCAACAAGATATGATTCTCTTGTTATTGAAATACAAAGCAACTCCAATGAGGTTAATTGAGCTGTGAAAATAAAAAGTTAATTCAAACAAGTTCACATAAGATTCAACCCCAAGTTTAGATTTGCCATGCACAAATACTTGTGGAAATCGAATTTTGGACTTAGCACATAGTTCATCAGAAAAATATCTTCCCATGGAAGTGGGAATGGCTTCTTTAAAAAAGATGCAAACTGAAAGCTACTAGCAAGCTGGGATGCAATTGGGATTTATGGTTGGCATTAGACTTCACCCAAAACAAGTTTCTTCAAGGGAAGAAAATCTCTTTGAGGGTGACATTTAGATTCATTGTATGTTCACTGTGCTACCAGCCATAAAAGCAGGTAAAACTATAGCCAATTTTAAGTTCAGTGGATCACATTAAGCAAGGTTTTTACTACAGCAGCCCAGTTGCATCACCTGCTACTGGAACCAGAGAAATATTATATCGAATCTGTATTAAGAGGTGCATGGCACAAAAGGGAAAGAATTATAGAAGATGACATCCATCCATGTTGTAAGTGTGTTTGTTACATTTATGGAGCAAGACTTACTACCTTTAAGACCATAATCGCTTGCACTATTTCTGTAAAATCTTCAGTAAGACTACTGGAACTGATGCATTTCTGTGAGATATAATTGCTATGCAAAGCAGCTATGTAGTACGATGCACACCACCAGACAGATTTTCTTGCGATGCAACAAGCCAGATAGAGATCTGAACACACCTTACATAGATACAATTACTTCATGAGACAAGTGCAGGTTCATTTTAAAACTCATCCTACCTGTACTGTCTCAGGAGACCTAACTTCATACAGGGCACTCCTCTGCCAATCCCCAAACACAACAGTCTTTTATGCTTTAACGCTCCCCTCCCCTGCATGGAGGGTGCATGCAACCTTTGCAAGCCACTCTCGTGCAGGCTTGGGAGGGTCTCCCAGGGCAGCCTGTGCTCTGCCCACACGGGTCTGCAGCAGACAAGCCATACCTGAGGAACACCAGTAGCTCCACATTTTACCCAGCTTGGTACGTCCATATGAACAGCTCCAGCTACAGCCACAGACACATCGAAGCCCCCTGTGCGCATCTCTGATCACTGTGTGGATCATCATCAGTAATCACTTCTCAAAATTGTTTACAACGGCATAGTGCAAGTTACTGAATTGGTGCAAACTCACTCTCGCCAATACAAATTTGTTCCAAAATATCTGGAGGGATAACTTTGCCCCCAAAATAGCTTACCAGGTCAGATATAACCTCTGTACCCACGCCAGCAAACAGCCAGCACAGACAGCATTATGCACACTTGCTAATGCAATGGCAATGCCGTTGTGTGCTTACTTTCAGACCCCACCTGACTGCTAGGCGCTCAGAAATGCACAGGTTAGCATAAAAAAATATTGAACTACTGGCATTCCCCTAGCTGCTGTAAAACCACAACCTTCTTCCTTACTGTGGGTCCACAACTTCTTGAACAGATGTTCCATGTGATTCCTCTCATTCCTCTGCTGACATCAACATTTCCATGAGAGTCACAGGCAGCAAGATTTTTGCCATTTAATGGCAGCTTTTGTACACCATATAATCTAATAGTTGTGTATAATGTCTCTATCTACAACATCATTTGAAAATATGGAAGAAGCAAAATTTCCTGCAGTACTTACAGTGACTAGATTAAATCCACATTCATTTTCACAGAAAAAAATTGTGATTGGGAAAAAAAAGAGATGTGCTTTTAAAAATTACTCACAGATAACTACACTCATTCCCCACCCTGTAAAGTGAAAAATCAGAAAAAGAAAAAGAAACAAGAAAGTTATTTCCCCTTTCCTCACCCCCTACCTCTGACTTTCCATACACACTTTCTCTTCCTTCTCTCTATTTTGCCCTCCAGATTAAGACAGTCTTTAAACGTTTTCCTTCTCATATTTTTCACATTTTTGTTTAGTAAAGGAGAAGAAAAAATTAAATAGGCAATGAAAGCCATCAACAGAATCCAGAAAAAATTGGAAATTAAAACTCTTTTAGACAAGGCATTTTTCTTTGGAATTTCTAGAGGCACAGAATAGTCTTTAAAAAAAAACAGAAAATAGGGGTGTTTTAAACCTCACTCATCTAGTTTTATTCCTTCAACAACTCAGAAAAAAAAATGCTCTGCGAGTTACAGAAAGAGGCTTTGATCTCAGCCTCTTTTAAATAAATAGGACTTTGGAGAAAAGTTCTTCTAAATTGAAATTACCACAGGTGATCAACCATAAAAAAGGGAGTCTAAATTATATAAATAACGAATATTTTATTAGCAACTTGCATTGGACAAGACTGAAGTGCTGAAAAAAAGCCTTTCTATTAGTTATAAATACATAGAATGTTTTGGGTTGACAGGGACCTTAAAGATCCTTTGGACCTTAAAGTTCCACTCCCCCTGCTATAAGCAGGAACATTTTCCACTAGAGCAGATTCCTCAGAGACCCATCTACCCTGGTCTTGAACCCTTTCAGGGAGTGAGCATCCACAACTTCTCTGAGGCCAGTGCCTCATCGGCCTTCTAGTAAAGAATTTCTTCCTAATATCTAATCCAAATCTATCCTCTTTCTATTTAAAATCATTACCCTTTGTCCTGTCACTACACTCCCTGATAAAGAGTCCCTCCCCACCTTTCTTGTAGGCCCACTTTAACCACTGGAAGTCTGCTCTAAGTTCTCCCCAGAGCCTTCTCTTCTCCAGGATTAACAACCCCAACTCCCTCAGCCTGTTTTCATAGGGAAGGTGCTCCAGCCCCCTGATCATCTTCATGGCCCTCCTCTGGACCCGCTCAAGCAGGTCCATGTCTTTCTTACACCGGGGCCCCAGAGCCGAGCATGGTAATCCAGGAGGCGTCTCACGAGAACCTAGCAGGTGGGAAGAATCTTATTTCTACAGCTATAATAGTCTGAAGCTACTCTTCTTCGGACTAGAGATGTCTGGGATGTTTCATGTCGGGTGAGCCTTCCTGCAGACATCCCAGCTTCCACAAAAGCCCACCGCTCTGCCAACCACTAGCGAATTGCTCAGGCGGAGTACATAGTGGCCTCAGTCAGCGGCAAAGTTTTCAGTGCCTTTATAGCCAGGGTGTACTTTCTCTGCAGACATCTTCACCGCTGTTTTGCTGACAAATTGCTTTTCCAGCTGTAGTGAGAGCACACCAATATTTTCAATTAGAAACTCTGACAAATTCTCCCCTTTTTTCCCTTGTCCTCCATTTTCTTACAAACCACCCATGAGAAACCTTGTTTGCTCAGGAACTCACAGTTTGAGAGAATAGCAGGGAGTGCCTGGAGAATATTTTTGTCTGTGTGATGGAGAGAAAAAAAATAGTAGGCATAATCAAGGAAGGAGACAAGACATAGTTGCTAGGATGGATGGAGTTTGTTTTCAAAACTTTTAAAGACTGGTTATTTTCAGAAGACCATGTGAGAATTAGCAAAAACCCAAAAGCAAGACATGCTCATTATGTCATTACAATATGTATATACGAGCATGTACATATATCCAGTTTTATTCTTCAATAAAAGGGAAGTGAATTTGATGTTGAATTCTCAGAATGAGCTGTGGAGAACATGGTAAAGGAGGTTACTGTAAACACCAGCAACTCTAGGAATGTGAGGTGTCCTTATGACGTAATGGCAGCCAATCCTTGCTACTCCTTACTATCGAAATTTTGAATACAGTTTGATGAAAGGTCAGATAGTTTAAAAAAAATAAAGTGATTCTTCAAGAAACTTCACAAATACATCTGCCAAAGTTAAGGTTATCCTATGTGTTTTACAACCTTCTGTAATATCGGTCACTATGGTAAACGATATCAGAAACAAAAAAAATCACTGATAAAGAAGATTTAAATCAATGTGCCGCACTAGAAAAATACTGTGCGCCATGACACTCAAAGGACAGAATTTATCTGTCCAAAGTTAATAGGGTTCACAATTCTTTACCCAGAATGTTAAAAAGTGATTTTTCCCTTCCTGTGAAAATCAACATTGCTTTCCTCTTCCAAGAAAACAAGAGACGAGTTGTTTTTTTTTCTATGCAGAATGTAAAACTCGGTTTTGGTATTCTCACCTCACCAACTGACCTACACGGTGTCTGTCTAAAAATCACACACAGAGCTGTTACTGGAGCACTTTCCACACCAGATCTGAAGAATTTCATCCCTCCCAGCCATGTTTTCGATAGGGTTTGAGGGAGAACCGGGACGATACTGCTTTTCTCTGTACTCACACAGCCTCCAAAGTTAACATTTCTATGCATCTTCTCTTTATTTACCCACTGACACAAAGAGCCACTCCTCTCCAGAGATAAGTTTTTGCCACAGTTGTTAAATTCGCTACAGGCTAACATGTTCATGGACACAGTGCACACAGAGCAGCTTTCATGTTAAACAGTGGCCCAGACAGTTCCCCACCGTGCCATTCAATACCTTAAGGACAGTTTCAAAAATTCAGTAATTGCTCTCCAGAAACATTTCTGGCACACATCTCATTTTTGGCTCTGCTATGCCAAAATAAGCAAATAATTTCTTATGTTTTTAGGAACCATATTTATACATTTTGACTACCCAGGAATGACCTCAATGGGTATTCATCCAGAGAGCCCAGAAAATGATCCAGCAACAAAGATTTTTAAAGAAAGAGAGTACTAGATAGGCAACATGTAGCATTCAAGATTTTCACATCAGTAATAGCAGATTGATCCTGAAAATGCAACAGCTCCATATTTGTGCAAATACTTACTGTTCTTTGCCCAAGATCATTTCGTTTCTGTCGTCTACATCCTACAACCAGAGCTGGTGACATCAAGAGGTGTGCAGTGTCAAAGACTGAAAAGCCCTGACTGCAAAGTCAAACGAGAAAAGGAGCTTGAAATGACCCTCAGCTGCTAGTGGCCTCCATTCAAGGGAGCAAAGCTTTGTCTTAGTGCATCAACACTTGACAAGGTGAGTGTGCCAAGTTCCAGGCAGGGAAGAGAGTGACAACAACCCCTCGAGACGTCTGTGCCACCAGAATAACAGGGCATGTGCGCTGTCATGCTTGGTATCACCATTCCAGCAGTGTCCTTCCTGCATTATATGGAATCTGGTGACGCTGGTCAGCAACTCCATGGCCTCAAACCTGGGACCTCTCCCAGTTATATATACAGCCTTAGTGATAGAAGCACTAGCAAGCTGTATTTTAATAAAGTCAAATTATGCTAATTTTCCTTAGTAATAATTAAGATATAGGTAAATCCGGGCACCTTTGATTGACAAGGAGGAAACCAAGCCACTTCTCTGCTTAAATATAATTAGGCTGAAAAGATCACTAGCTGGGTTTGAAAAAAAGAGACAAAAAGAGCAAAAGCTTGTCATTTTATAGTTGTCTGTATGTGTTTTGGGTTCCTGCGAGCACTATTAAACAATAATGAGTCTGTGAAGGACAAGCTTGCACTGACTTCCACAGCAGTTGCAGTCAGGAGCTACATGAAGGAACAAGCTCAAAACAAATAAAACCCTGTAGGCGTCAACAGAATGTGCCAGGATGAAAGCCACAAAACTACTGTCATATTGGCCACATTAAACCAGTAATCAGAACAAGTCGTACACAGGCCCACTGTTTCCACTGCAGCTTTTTCTTTCTGTTGTTGCTGCATTCTTTGCTACTGTTACAGCAGCGACAGAGGCGTTGGCCTCATTCAAGCTGCTGTTGGGCTTGGAAAGAAGGCAAGAAGCAACGAATCAGTGGGATGCAAGGCTATACAGATGGATGCCTAAATAGTCACAGGTTGTACCACCCAGATAGCTCTTGTTCTGCAGCATCATGAAGATACAAAAAGCGATTCTGATTAAAGACGTTTGAAAAGAGAAAGAAAGGAACTAATGCTGGAAGAATCTGGCAAACTTTTCTACTACAGCAAACACACCCCTGTAAAGGCTGCAGGGTCTAGGGCTTATTGAATGACAGGCGGCTGTCAATGTGATGTTGCAGGGCCTGCTACAGCAGGAGAGGCATTACAGCAGGGGAGGTGCTACAGGAACTCCTAGAGGGAGGTGCAGATGTAGAAACTGGAAGGGAACATACTCCAGTCTCACCATAATTAAGAGAAAAAAAGTTACACAAAGCATCAAGAGACTATTTCTTTTAACAGATGGTGTTGCTGAACTGCCCTGTGAGTGTGCATCCTTTAAATTGGGGGTACAGTTTGTGATCGGGGGAAAGTTAGCACTCCTGTTCAAGCCAAAAGGCAAGGTTGTCTCAACTGGAAGCTGAAGTCAATCACTCACAAACCTTTCCTGCATCTTCTAACAGGTTTAGTCTGCCCTTGACTGGTACAGCAGATGGAGATGATATAGCAATCAGTTCCAATAAGTTTAATGGAAAAAAAAAACAACCCCACTTTCTCTTGACATATCAGTCCTGTGAGTCAAACTGAGTGTGTCTACTCAATCCAGTTTTTGATAGAAAAAGTTTTTCAGTTGGTGCTGTGGAGTCATTTCCCTAAAGTGGCACATTCAAGTCAAATCCATTTCTTTCTTCTTCATTGATGAGCTGTTGGGTCACATAGGCAGTCACAGTAGATTACAGATTAAGTGGAACTGTCATGAACTTTTCTGGGGCATGTTTGAGAGGGCTTGCGTTGGATTACTTTGTTTTGAATTTTCCCTCATATCATTTCATTTACAAAACAACATTCGGTTGAAAACTTCCACTTGAAGACTACTTTGTTAAAGTACTGCATTTAAATATGGAGGGGGGTGTGCACATACACACGTGGAGTTCTTTCAGCACGTCACCTCTCAGTCCCAAGACCACGGGCAGGCTGGAGGCGAAGAGCTGCGGTGGTCCAGCACTGCAAAGCTCCCCACGAGGCTTCTAGGTGACACAACAGCTCTGTCCTGGTGGCAGATGTCCTCAGCTTTGGCATGTCAGAGGGAAACAAGCACTTCAAGCTAGACCATGACTTCAACAGTCAACAACAAAAACTTCTGCCAAAGACTTTCCTTAAAACTTCTAACAAAAAACACAGGCTCTTATAAGAATAAGAGTAATTTTCCTGAAAATGTAAACAGTTCCATTAAAAAATGAAAGCATAAAGTGTATCTCTCAGCAATAGAACCAGATATTTCCTGTTTAAAGAAAAAATACATTTTTGTTAAAAAAGGAAATGCTGAAGATTTATAATAAAAACTAATATATAAATACTATATGTAGTAGCCTAATCCTTGTGGCCCTTTTTTTTAGTGTGAACAGAGGAGACAATGTTTTAGATTTCATTTACCTTCATTTAATAAACCTAGGACCTACTTAAACTCCGTTCCTCTTCCTTGCACACAAGGAGAAGTTTAAAGTAGCCTAGCTCATCTATCTGCCTTTTACTTTAGATATCCCTAAGAAGTCCAACCGTCGCGCTGGCCAGGCAGCGCTTCCCTCCCCAACCCAGCACCAGAGCTAAGCACGGCAGTGCTCTGGCAGCGCTAAGGGACAGCCAGTTGGTTTCAAAGGGGAAAGCCAGTTTGCAGCAAGTTTGCATTTGCCAGCTGCATGAGGTCCTAGTTCTCCACCCCTTATCACCCTTTTTCGAGTGCTGGCTGCAGTTGTTGTCTTGAACTGGACTCAGGCCAGCCATACAGCTGGGTACAAACTGAGAGGTCAGACCACGGGTGCATCCAGCCCGATGCTCTGCCTCAAGCAGCGGGACAGGAGACACCTGTCACATGCATAAACCTTACAGCTCTCCTTGCTCCATTGTCCTATACCTTCCTCCAGTACCCCCACGTGCTGTGCTAGAGTTGTTAGAGGATACTTGCCTCCTTTTGTGCCCCTTAGACCCATTACCCATGAAACTGTCTAATCTGTATTGAAATATGCTGATACTATCTTTTTCTACAATCACCTGCAATACCGAACTCAGAGCTAAGTTCACTGCCCACACAGTGGAGTACTTTCTTCCGATTTAAACTGATGTCCTACCAACATCAAGGAGCATCCCTAGTCCCAGTACTCGGGGATTTAGTTCTGCATTAGGCTTATCCAACTCCTTTCCAATTTTACAGGCTTCAAACATAGCCCTCCAGCTTATTCTTCTCCAAGAAGAAGAGTCTTTTTAATATCTCCTTACAAGATATTGATCTCGATTGCTGCCTTCTTTCAAGTCCTCCTTGTGGTGTGGCGATCGAAATTGCATGCAGCACTTAAGGTGTGCACACACCAAGTAAAATGATGCCTTTTTCTTTGTTCTCATCACTCTCCTAATGCTGACCAACATTTTGTGGGGTTTTTTTGGCTGCTGCTGCAGTGTATCGAAAGATAATTGCAGAGAGCCCTCGACAGTGACTCCAAGATCTGTTTTCAAGTTCAGCATCAAGGAGGCATGTTAAGATTTTTTCCCCTAGGTGCATGGCCTTGTGTTTATCTACTTTGAAACTCATCTACTAACTTTTTCTTGCTCACTCAGTTTTACAACATTCATTTGAAGTCCCATTTCATCACCACATCTGATTACTTGTAAGAGTTTAATATCACCTGTAGACATGGAGACTTCACTGTTCATTCCTTTACCCAGGGCATTCATGACTGTGTTGGAAAAAATCTGTCCCTGGAAGCATTGCTGCTGATTTTTCTCTGTGATGGAAATTGAGTATTAAGCCTACTGAAGCCCTGTCTTTTACCGGACAGATCTTCTAGAGGACAGGAAGACTTCTCTCTCCAGTTAAAATAGCAGCTGTTCACACCTGTATTCTTTACTGGTCACCACAATATTCTGCAATCATCAAGATCTGTCCATGGAAAATTCTCTGTAGAGAGTGTTACAACTCTACACAGAGAGTCACATAGTACAGCAATAAAAGAAGTGGAAGGGGAAGAGATAAATTAAAAGTTTTTCCATAAAAATACACCAGTCCATAAGGAGCCGTGGATCAGAATTTTTCTGATTTGTGCAAACTCATTTGCTTAATTTTGCATGAAGCACACTTAGAAGAACATTTTACAAGAGACTACATAAAGAAAAGAAAAGCTTTGTGACTGCAAATAGAAAATGCCTTTGGTCTTCACCACTTAGAAAAGGGAAACTTCCTCAGTTCTAAAAAAAAGATAATTTGAAGAAATATTTTAGATATTTATTTGATAATAATTAATAATTTCTTTAATAATAGAATTAACAGTTGGACAGGTTTTTTACTGGTCTCACTGGTACCACTTGTGTCAAGACATCTTGTTAAGAATGACAGTCCTGCACCTGGGGAGGAACAACCCCATGCATCAGTACAGGCTTTGGGCGGACCTGCTGGAGTGCAGCTCTGTGGAGAGGGACCTGGGAGTGCTGGTGGACAACAGATCGACCATGAGCCAACAGTGTGCCCTGGCTGCCAAGAAAGCTAATGGGATCCTGGGATGCATTAGGAGGAGTGTGGCCAGCAGGTCGAGGGAGATTCTCCTTCCCCTCTACACTGCCCTAGTAAGGCCGCATCTGGAGTATTGTGTCCATTTCTGGGCTCCCCAGTTCAAGAAAGATGAGGAGCTACTGGAGAGAGTCCAGCGGAGGGCTACGAGGATGGTGAGGGGACTGGAACATCTCTCCTATGAGGAGAGGCTGAGGGAGCTGGGCTTGTTCAGCCTGAAGAAGAGAAGGCTGAGAGGGGACCTAATATATGCTTATAAATATCTCAAGAGTGGGTGTCAGGAGGATGGAGCCAAACTCTTTTCAGTGGTGCCCAGAGACAGGACAAGGGGCAGCGGGCACAAACCGAAGCACAGGAAGCTCCGTCTGAGCATGAGGAAGATCTTCTTCCCTCTGAGGGTGACAGAGCACTGGAACAGGCTGCCCAGGGAGGTGGTGGAGTCTCCTTCTCTGGAGATATTCAAGACCCGCCTGGACAAGGTCCTGTGCAGCCTGCTGTAGGTGACCCTGCTTCGGCAGGAGGGTTGGACTAGATGACCCACAGAGGTCCCTTCCAACCCCGACCATTCTGTGATTCTGTGATTCTGTGATCTTCCCCAGGGCAAGCAGAAACCAGACTGAAGCTTTCCTGACACCAGGTCCCAACAGTGCCTTACTCAGAAAGCTACTTTCCATGATGCTCAGATCCACTGAGATCCTTCTGCCTCAGTGCCCTAGCAACACAGCACATCCTTGTATGTACATCTTGTCTAAAAATCCATTTGTTTTGTTTCCACAGCCTGCCAGACAACTCAGAGAAGAGCTCAAGAGAATGTATCCACAGAAATATTTTCCATACATTTAAAGAGCCATGTGAGAGCATTTTCCCCTCATCTACTTTGTTCCTCTCTTCCCTTTCCCCACAAATAATTTGCTGTCTTTGAGCTGTTAGCGATAAAAGTGGAATAAAGGTCTTATAGAGGAGTCGGAGGTAGTTTTACTGCAGTACTTCTGTTCTCCAAGGCGTTTTGTTTTCTGCAGTAAATCAGAATGGTATTATTCGGTAGGGCTGGGATAGTCTAACTGGGAGTTCAAATTTCTGTTTAACTAGGCAGCTTATGCAGGGACGATATATTGTGTTAAATTTCCCCAATAGTGTGTGAGTGTATAACATTGCCTGATATCTTTTCCAAAGCCTATCCCAGGACGAGCCACGTCACACAAGCTGGAGCAGCAGCAGCATGGCCATAGCACTTGTGTATCTATCCCATGACAAGTCATCGGTTCGTGACTAAATCCTCCTTATTAACTAAGCTCCAAACTCTCGCCAGCCTCACTTGCACTGCCTTAGCACATAGTGCTGTCTTCCAGAACAGAAGGAGTTAAGAACAACACTCTTTTTATCACAGGGATAGTTTAGAACACCTAAATCCTGAGTAGAAACACTGGGCTCCACACAGTACCTGCAAGAAAATTTCATCTGATAATGTGTGTATGATGTCCTCACCTGCTTTCCAGGGCAATCCTTCACCTTTTGACAGCCTTTGTTCCCTGCTAGGGAGGAAAGCTTAAACAAAAAAGCTCTGGGCTGCTCCAGCAAGAACACCTTTTGGATAAGGGGGCTACCACAGAGTATGAAGAGCAGAGGGACATTGTGCTCTCGGCTGCCACGGTTTGAGTGCTGCATCTTCCACTCAACAGCATGGTACTTCTGAGCAACAGCGGTGAGGGGAGCTCAAGTTACTGACATGTGCAAGTCCGTCCAGCAAACCACACATCTGCAGTAAGCTAACTTCCTCCTCGTGTTTGTAAACTCAGAGCAAAGAAAAGGTCAGCCAGGTTTCAGCCTGGCCATGCAGATTTGATCTACTGCTCAAAGCACTAATAAAGTGAATTTGTAAAATGGTTGGAGTAATTTTGTGATTTGCTTGGGTCTCTGCTTCATATGGCAGAAAGAAAAATTAACAACACAGTACAAGGTCCGGGCATGTGTTCTTAAACAGCAAAATTAATTGATAATACGATTAGTGGAGATCAGTAAACACGATGTGTCCCAAAAACAATCTCTCAAGGGATCTACCAGCTAAATTTAAACTATTTAACAAGGATGACTTCTCTACAGCAGCAGGAGATTAAACTTCACAGTTTGTTGTAGGCTTAAGGGCTCAACTATGCAACCTGTGTTTGCACTGAAATTTAATTCCCTTTTGACGTAGAAGGCTGGGACAAAGTCCTCTGTACCACGTAAGCTCTGCGCAGGAAGCCAGCAAGTAATCGGCATGTTGAATATCCAAGGCAAAGCACCTGCTGGCCCCAGAGCTGGTGGCCATGTCTTGAGGAACCAGTTTCAAGGTCTCTTGAGGGCAGGACAAAGACACATAGTCGTTGTCCCAGTGCCAGAAACAACTGTGCAACATCCTGGCCTCATCAGCAAGATAGGGAAGGTTGCTTTAGCAAAGATTTCCTCATGAATTGCCATTTATTGTCACGTGAAGTCAAGTCTCTGCTTATAACATATAGCAAGCAGTCATGCTACAGTCATGCTGTTCACACTAGGTCAGATTTTGGTCCCAGACACAGATGCTCAGATGCTCTAGGCACTACACACAAGGCTTCTGTGTGGAAGAGGAGAAGTGACCCTAGCCTCTCTATTGGCATGTGAATACTAAGTACTTTGGAGATACTAAAACTAACTCTAAGGGCTCAGGGAGTTAATGCATGCATTATCCAGCCTAATCTTCAGTCGCAGGAAGGGTACTGAGGGATCAGCACGTGCCTGCAAGCCAGCCTAAAGTCTGCCACAACTGTTCACATGTAAAGTTTCAAAGCATCTCTCAGATGTCTGGGAAGCAGGGGAGGTGCCATCATGTCCTACTGTCAGCAACACTGCCTGCCCCAACACAGGACCTTCCTGCCCAAGAGAGGAGGGTGGTTCCTTCCTCCCAGGCTGCAAGCCTTCCTAGTCCCACCGCCCAATATCAGGCCCTCGGGCTGGTTGTGGTTATCTCTGCCTCTGTAATTCCACAGTGCAAGACCACTTGCTCTTCTGAATCCCTGGATAACCCAGCACCACCTGGCAGGTTTTTACCCTCTGGTTTCACCAAGAGTGACCTCAGTGGCTCCCACTGCCTGCAGCAGGCAGCGTGGATGCACGCGGCCCCAAGGACTAGCTGGCTGCACGCTTCGTTGCCTTGCCAGTATCAGATGGCCTTGTGGTATTTAACTTCCTTATCTTTCCTAAGGCCTCTTTATTTTTTTAAGTGTTTGCTTTATCTATATAATAAATACTCCTTTTCTTCCTTTTCTTAGTTTATGCAATAGTTCCAGTGCTGCCAGCTGCCTGCACATCTCTGTGTATGCAATGTCCAACCCTGCACAGATAATACTTCTTTAATCCTCTAAATGCCCTCTGAGGTTTGATGAGAGAGGATTATTGGCCCATTTTAACAGTAGGTAAAATCCACGGCATAGAGCCAGGGTCCAAGACCATGAGGTGGTTCTGAAACAAACTCTGTCCCGGTGCTGAGATCACTGTGTCTAAGAGGATGCTGTTGACTTCACCAAAATGAGGAATGAATGACAGGTAACAACTCCCCATCTTCCCTGAATTGGACTTGCCTCAGGGTCATTTTCCTCTGACATTGGACACATAAACGATGAGTGGGTAGCTCTCAGGGCCAATTCCTGAGCCTGAGCATTCGGCTCGGCAAGGAACTTGATTAATTCCAGGTGTGAATGTATTCAGCACAGAACCAGAGTGGATTAACACATGTCAGGCTTACTGTCAGCAAGAGAGAGGCAAGGAGGAGAGACAGGGCTGAGTCCAGGCACCTATGAAAAATGGCTGGGTCTTGTCAGAAAAAAATTGTATTCATATGTCGTATCACCATACCTACTGTGGAAGAAGTTATTTTGATGGAAGAAGTGGCTTGAACAGGAATATTTTCAATGACAACATTTACTGACAAGGTGCCAGTAATTACTGTATTCGCATAAAAGCTGTTATTTTTGAACCAGTGCCATGCAAGAGCCTTACTTTCCACATGTTCTGCAACTCCCATCTGCTCTGTGGGGAAATGCAGGGTGCCTCTGGGCAAGGAGAGCTTGAAACGCAGCAATGCAGAAGAGGCACAAAGAGCCCCTGCAGATGTCCCTGCAGGCTTCCCTTGAGGGGCAGCCCCATCTTGCACCCCTCATTCTGCTGGAAGGAAGGGGTGCCTGAGAAGGAAAGGGAGAGAGGCTTCTGACTACCTACTCTGCCTTTGTTTTTGCTTAGGCCTCCACAAATGCCACAGGTATCCTTGGAGCTCCAGAAAGACCAAAACTGACATAAAACAAAGCCCAAACAACTAGATGAACAAAAAACAAGAACACAGTGTTGTTTCAAACTAAGCAAAGCCATAACGAATTTTAAAATATAGCACTCACACTGCCAAAAGCTCTATTGCTGAAGCTGAACACAAGTCCAACAAATAAGGATTATTACAGAGGAATAAATTAAACATCTATGGATTTTCAGGACCTGGCAGGGTTAGAGCATTACAAGTATAAGCAAACAGACAAGTGGCTTTATAGCTTGCATTTTCCTTCCAGCTGCTAAGAAACACCCTCCAGAGAAAGAATAGGTAAAAGCCAGCACAGGCTGGCTCTTTCCTTCCCAAACTCGCACAGACCTTCAGAAAAAAATCATCAACCCTCATTTTGGAGTTCTGACTACTTTTTCAGAGATAGAAACTCTTGTCTATGGAAAGTCTTTAATTTTGAGTGTTAGCATTTGGCAAAAGAAAGTAAAGACTACCTTGGCAGTTAAGATATTACAGTCAGAATTATCTAGATGGCACAAAATCTGTGTGATGACATTCAATGGTAAAAATAGGCCTGTAGTCAATTCCCCAGAAAAAAAGACAAAAAATGTTAGTTTTGTGACTAACATTCACTTCTATTTCAATAAACACAGGATTCTGCTACAACAGTAAAGAAAAACGTTGTACAAATAAATACATTGTGTTCTTCCAAGATTTTCAAAAGACAAAAAATTAAACATTTTGAAACAAAGATTTTAAGAATCATCATAGTATAAAAAAATTAACATGAGAGCCATTATATTCAAAATGTTACAAGATTTAAGGAGGGCACCAGGAGTAGTCCTGCAGCCATATAGAGACCCAAATAACTTTACAAACCTTATGGTCATGGATTTCTTTAACCTCCAGACATCACAGGACAGGTATGTATCCTGACTGGTCTATTGTGTTCATTTCAGTGTAGTTCAGCTGACTTGAGTATGTGAAAATCCTTACATATGTGTGATGGGACTGCTCAGGTATACCAAAACTGTTTGATGGATGTAAATACTGATGCAGGAAGCTCAATCATAATCCAGCCTCTGAAGTATTCACAAATAAAATCCAAAGACCTTTCACCTTACTTTGTACAAAGCAGCTATCAAACTCTTCTTTCTCCTTCTAATAGCTTTCTATGATGGCATGACTGGCTGGGTAGATGAAGGTAGAGCCGTGGATATTGTCTACCTTGACTTCAGCAAGGCTTTCGACAAGGTCTCCCATAACATCCTCCTAAGGAAGCTCAGGAAGTGTGGGCTGGATGAATGGTCGGTGAGATGGATTGAGAGCTGGCTGAATGGCAGAACTCAGAGAGTTGTCTTCAGCGGCGCTGAGTCTAGTTGGAGGCCGGTAACCAGTGGTGTCCCTCAGGGGTCTGTACTGGGCCCAGCCTTGTTTAACTTCTTCATCAACGACCTAGATGAAAAGTTACAGTGTACCCTCAGCAAGTTTGCTGATGACAGCAAGCTGGGAGGTGTGGTAGATACACCAGAAGGCTGTGCTGCCATTCAGCGAGACCTGGACAGGCTGGAAAGTTGGGCAGAGAGAAACCTGATGAGGTTCAACAAAGGCAAATGCAGGGTCCTGCACCTGGGGACGAACAACCCCATGCATCAGTACAAGCTTGGGGTGGACCTGCTGGAGAGCAGCTCTGCGGAGAGGGACCTGGGTGTCCTGGTGGACGACAGGTTAACCATGAGCCAGCAGTGTGCCCTGGCTGCCAAGAAAGCCAATGGGATCCTGGGGTGCATTAAGAAGATTGTGGCCAGCAGGTCAAGGGAGGTTCTCCTTCCCCTCTACACTGCCCTAGTGAGGTCTCATCTGGAGTACTCTGTCCATTTCTGGGCTCCCCAGTTCAAGAAAGATGAGGAGCTACTGGAGAGAGTCCAGAAGAGGGCTACGAGGATGGTGAGGGGACAGGAACATCTCTCCTATGAGGAGAGGCTGAGGGAGCTGGGCTTGTTCAGCCTGGAGAAGGCTGCGGGGGGATCTAATATATGCTTACAAATATCTGAAGGGTGGGTGTCAGGAGGATGGGGCCAAGCTCTTTTCAGTGGTGCCCAGAGACAGGACAAGGGGCAACGGGCACAAACCGAAGCACAGGAAGTTCCGTCTGAACATGAGGAAGAACTTCTTCACTCTGAGGGTGACGGAGCACTGGAACAGGCTGCCCAGGGAGGTTTTGGAATCTCCTTCTCTGGAGATATTCAAGACCCACCTGGACGAGGTCCTGTGCAGCCTGCTGTAGGTGACCCTGCTTCAGCAGGAGGGTTGGACTAGATGACCCACAGAGGTCCCTTCCAACCCCGACCATTCTGTGATTCTGTGATTCTGTAATCCTAAAGTCATCTCTGTTGTGAGGCAACAAAGCAACACCTAGTCCCAAGTTGGGGCTGTCATATCTACAACAGTTTCTGCCAGGATTTTGAGCATCCCGAAGTGCCTGAGAAAGTAAAAAATATCTAACTGCTTTGGGGATCTTTAGAAATGTTAAACTTCTGAATTGGAAAATATTTTCTTTATCTTTGCAGCAGCTTTAAGCCATTTAAGTACTAGAATTAATTCTGCTCATTAAGTATTCCTTATGTCCCTCCACAAACCCATATACAAGTCCACACCGACACCCACCAGCTCTTGTTTCATCAGCTGGTCTGCAGCTGAGCAGGACACACCAACCGTCAAGACCAGTGTGCTTTGCACAACGGCAGCAATGACATTTCCATCTATAACTGAGCCTGTTTATGTGGCAGAAGTAATTACTCCGCATTTCTGGCCTTGGTTTGGCAGGTGGACCATTGTTTTATGGTAGTATGTTGCTTGAAAGACTAAATGGGAGGGTGGTTAATGAAGAACTGGGATAATTCAGCACTACAAATACTATGATAAGATTGTTTTTGCCTGTGATAGAGTTATTGCATTACCCTAGTTCAAACTGTAGGATATGTTGAGTACTATGAACTGGAGATACAGAAAAATGGCTAAAGAAATTCTGTCTCTATACTGTTTTCTCTGTGGGAAACGGGAAATATTTGTCTTTTGAACATACACACAGATCATTACATACTCCCCTGCTCCCACATACTTCTCTCCTACAGATAGGCCAAGTGTGAACATGGGTTCAAGGAAGGAAGGACAGGAAGTAGTAGGAAATATAAGGAGAGAGTAAAGTTTACATTAAGAATAGTGTATGCTACAGAGAGAGTCACTGAGTTGGTCCTATGCTTTGTCCTTGGTACTGCACTTGCTGGACTTGAAGACCAAACCTTAAACACCTGTAGAAACAAACCAAGCTTAAGAATTCATAAGACCAATGGACATAAAAGACCATTTTAAACAACTTGTTGGAGAGGAGAAATAAACAAACACATAAATAAATGTAATCTTTTTAAAAGTAGAAATTTATGTGAATATTGTTAATAAAACTTGCAGTTACAGAGAGAGACAAGAAATGAGGGACCTCAACAGTCTTTTCTCCTCACAACACACCATAATTGCTGTGTGCCTCAGAACAGAATGAAGCTGAGCCACTGAATGGCATGTGGCAGATAAGCCTTACTCTAAAGAAATATTGCAGTGTCCACTGTTGGCAAAATACTGTCTGACTAGACTGATCACCAGCTTTGGTGATAGCAACACTTGGGCTCCTCCACAGTTATCCTTTGGCAAGATGTGAAGAGTGTCATATTATGTCCCGTTCTTTTCTCCTTCCTGATGACCACGTGTAGTCAGCCATCTGTTTTCCAGAGGTGTGTAAGGGAGAAGAGCTGCCTGCAGAAGGTATATGCCAAAGTGGGCTGGAGGCAGGACAAAACCCTCCTTTCTTTTGCTTTTCATAGATTTCCTCTATATTCTGCAGGCAAACACAACAAAAAAGTCCATGTCTTAGGATACCTGAGTGGAGGTCAGCAAGTAACTACGTAGCATGTATCCATGCCAAAACCCGACTATAGATCTGGGCTTCCAGAAAACTGGGGTTTTGCCTTAGCCACCAAAAGATGTTTCTTCTTTCCACATGGAAGACGGGCTCATCTACCCCCAGGCACAACAGGCACGTGGCTACTATCACAGCAGCCAGTGGCGGCATGCATCTCTTTCCTTGAAACAGGCACATGACACTCAAGTCAGTGACGCACAGACACATTTGTCCAAAAAGAGGCAAATATGCATTTCTGAGGACAACATGGAGTTCTCCTGTCACAGCAAAAAGAGGTTACTTATCCAAAATACTGTGGAAGGATGTGCAGCATGAAAAAGAATACTCAAAAATTAAAAAAAAATCTGAGAAGCTGTGTCTGCACCCAAAATTTTGCCCTAGTTTAATGCAAACATTTCTACAGTATTTCTCTCTATGAACATTAACCTTGCTGTCGCTTCTAGAAAGGTGGTGTTTTTTACGAGGAAACTATTGTGCAATTAATTATCAGCTAGTAATCAAACCATAACTGGGGACAGGAATCTGCAAACCTACCATGAAATATCAGTTAGCCACGCCGTGATTTACTAGTTTACCTCATCAGGATGTTATAATGCATTATCCCTACCAGAATTTTACGATGGGTAGGTAATGTGATTCCACAGGCATAACAGGATGCAGGGGGGAAAGCATCATTTTCTTCTCTGCTGAAGACTAATATCTTTGTAAACATGACAAGACTGGCAGGTTTAAGAATCTGAGAAACTTGATAAACAACGTGGGTCCATATCAAAAGATTAATATGCCACTTGTTCATTATGTAAATGATGCTGTCTGGAATAGGGAAAAACTGCTAAGTTCAAAGCAAAAATATGAACTGAAAAAAACCCCTGCTCTGAGTCATTAATTATGAATCTTCTTGAAGCCTAGTGAACTGACCCAAACGATGAACTGAGTGATTAAAATCATGCTTTTTTTCCAGAGTAGAAGGGAAAATAAGACTAAAATTTATGGTTTCATCTGTTGAGTCTGTTATTTCTTGAAAAGGTTAAAACCCTGAGTTTCTAGCTTCAGCTGCAATGCAGAACCCTTCATCACTGGGCCAGAGCCTGCCAAGGATGATCATAACAATATTTGTGGAGCAGACAGCTTGACACAGGCCTCCTCAGCCAGGATGTATTTCAGCTGGAGTAGGAGATCAAAGAGCATCAAGGAACAGGTTATCGCTGTCACTTGCTTCCCAGCCGGCTTCAAAGGGCAGGGCAGTGCCGCGCCGCGGCAGAGGAAGCGGGCTGCTCACAGGCTGCGTGGGAGCAGCCTCTACACTGTGGTGCCTCCACCAGCTTGGTGCCTAAGATATTGGAATGGGAGAAAAGCCCAGACGCACAACTGTCTGATGTTCCCCATCTTGAAGACCAGGTCCAGGGTCTCCGGGGACCATTCTCTGCTGGATGGTGGTGCATACCATCGGGTTTCAGGACTCCTGTCCCTGCAGCATGATCCAGCCAACAACCCTTCCATTGCTTCCACGCCCAGTCTGTTGCTCAGCCACAAACACTGTTTCTGTCCATTGCCCTCTCTATCTCACATTATTCCCTATATTCATACTGCTCCCTCCCTCTCAGTCCATCTTCCCACATGACAACAGCCTCTGTTTACTTCCTTTCTCCAGGTGCCTATCCAACCTCTCCTCTGGCTGAAGTAGGGGAGTGTTGGAAAACAGCATCTGTAGTGTCGGCATACTCACTGCAAACTAAAAAATTACAATTTATTTCCTTTGCAATGATGAACAAACTTTATGAATTATAAAACTCCGCCCTGAAATGCTGAATGTGGTGATAAGCATTAAAGGCCACCAAAGCCCAGGTGAGTGCAGTCTGCCCAAGAAAAGGGCTTCACTTATCGAGGGAGGTCGCGTTTACCCCCTGTGTGCTATAGACACAGGGCAGCTTGTGGGACCAGCCCCAGCTGGTGGCTCTCCACCACCTGTGCTGGCAATGCCATCAATAGTGCCACCCTCACTCTGCCTTTACTTCTTCTGATGCCAGCACAAAGCAGGGGGGTGGAAGATGTTTATGCAGCAGCAGCTTTCCAACATCTGGAAACTTGTATTTCCTTTTTTAACATAGATTAGTAACGAAGAGCACCTGCTTTTAGCAATGGGCTGAGAGTGTGGAGGTGGAGAATTATTTTAATGTTAGACTAATAACCAGCTGAGGTTAAACTAAGCTGCTTTATGGAATTCGCAACTGGAAGGCAAAGATACTTAGTACCACAGCTAGCTTATTCCCAAGGTAATAGGGTTGCTGGTAATGGGAAAATGATTTTTCCCATCCTGAAAATATTCCATGGAAAACATTAAGCAGTTGAAGGAAGACTCCTATGCTGTCCTTTTGGGCTTCAATGAAATTTTCCTATTCACTTTTTCTTGTCTTAGTCTTCTTCTTGTTTTCTTCATTGTATAAAATAGCTGTCATCAAAATCCAGATGTTTTCCATCTCTGTTGAAAAACTGTTTTGTTGGAAACTCGTGGAAACAAGTAATCATTCTCAATACTGGATTCAAAGGTTATTCTGCTGGCTCCCTGCTTTTCTGCTTCCATAAAGACAAACACCCCTTAAGTCCAGAGTGACAGCCACATGGTTTCAAGATGACTGTGTAGGGAGCTGTCAACAATAAAATAGCCGTGAGAGGAAGAGGGAAAAAGCTATTATTAAATGTCTAGGTTCTCAGAAAACTCTCGTTACTTCTAAAAACCATATATAGTCACTGACATAAGAAAACAAAAAAAGACTTTACACAGAAAATATTTCAAATAGATTGGGACCTACAGACATGTAGGGCCCACCCAGACACCAGAGAACTCCCTTGAGATTTTGTGCAGGGATTCAACCCTCATATTTACAAATACCAGGTAATTTTCACATCCTCCTTGGGACAATAAACATTATTGCTCCCATTTCACAGATAGAGATCAGAGGATGTTAACTGGTGCCTGAGATCTGTCTTGTGTTTAGCCTACATGCTATGACAGCCACTGTAGAGAATAAATGTTTTTAAATCTAAATGTCCTTTACATAACATTTCCACTCCCCTGGATATGAATCACAGTCCAAGTTAGAATAAAAGGAGCCAGATGGGTAAGGATGCAAACAAAGAAATGAAAGAAACAAGTAAATATAGTTGAATAAAGATAAATACACATGAAAATGTATTAGATTTTCACGGGTTTTGAACAAAAACGTTAAGACACAGCCATTAAAATTCACAGCTCAAAAAAAAACCTGCACCAAAGACCATGAATTTACAGTACATCGAATGCAAAAGCAGTGATTTTTTCAACAGCTACAATGCAATCCTCTTATACACTGCAATGAAACATGGCAGGTATATGTGATATAGTATTTTATACACATTTCCATTTTCCTGCATAAACACTATGAGTTTAGAAGGGCCACAGCAATTCTAATCAAACACCTTAGTTTTAAGGCCCTTAAAAAACAGTTTCCTCTTATTAGTCACTATCCCTTTAAGCACACATCAACTTTCTTCTTTAATGTCACATTTCCATAATTGCCATGGCCCTGTTCCTCCCTGTAGCGGCTTTCCTCATTTCCAATTAAATGAGGAAATCTAGGAAACAAGAAAACCTCAAGAATTTGGCTCTCTGGAGGTTTTGTCTGAATTACACAATTTTCTGTTTGCTTTTTTATTTTCCTTTTTCTCCTGACTTCCACACTTCTGGCAAAACACTCACCCTCTGAGACCAAAGCACTGAAAGCCCCCGGATCAGCAGGGATGGAGGTGGAGCTGACACACTTGTTTCCTTTTGCATCTAACACCCCGTTAGCTGCACTTGATGCTGGTCCTCATCACTTCTTCAAAGATTTTTGTATTTTTCATCCATACCCGTGGCATCTATCCTTAACTCTGACCCTTTCTCTACTTTCCAAGAAGAACTGAAAGCAGATCAGCAGTTTAATCTGTGGCTCTGCACACAGAGCAGCAGAGAAGAGGGACATACAAAGGTATCCAGGAAATACTTTCCATCACATATAACAAATTTATTCATTCTTTGTATCACGTGGAGAAGATCCCATCTTTTTGTTTCACTAAGTAGCCAGTGGAGAAAGATGCAAGCAGCAGCTGTTGCAAGCCTACAGGCAGGAAAGCTGGACAGCCCAAAAATGCACAATTACATAGCTTGCCACAGTGCAGAGAGCAGCCTTCCTCCTCTAGCTCTGAGCTCTCAACCTTGTTCCAGACCAGTTCAAAACAAGTCATTTTTCCAAGCAGTCTCTGAGTGTGACAAGTCCTATCTTTACCTTCTCCCCCCATTTTTGGACACTGCCCAGTGGGGCTGCACAATCCAGAGCCAGCCAACATGACAAGATTCTCCCTGTTATCATTTTGGGAGAGATAATGGTATCAGACTCACTCTTCACATTAAAAAAAACAGAATCATGGAATGGTTTGGGTTGGAAGGAACATTTAAAGGTCATCTAGTCCAACCCCCCTGCAGTGAGCAGGGACATCTTCCACTAGACCAGGTTGCTCAGAGCTCCGTCCAACCTGACCTGGAATGTTTCCAGGGATGGGGCATCTCTCACCTCTCTGGGAAACCTCTTCCAGTGTTTCACCACCCTCGTGAAAAATTTCTTCCTTATATCTAGTCTAAGTCTACCCTCTTTTATTTCAAAGCCATTACCTCTTGTCCTATTGCTACAGACCCTGCTAAAAAGTTTGTCCCCACCTTTCTTATAAGCCCCTTTTACGTATTGAGAGGCCATTTCAAAGCCATTACCTCTTGTCCTATTGCTACAGACCCTGCTAAAAAGTTTGTCCCCACCTTTCTTATAAGCCCCTTTTAAGTATTGAGAGGCTGCAATAAGGTTTCCCCACGGTCTTCTCTTCTCCAGGCTCAACAACCCCAATTTCTTCAGCTTTTTTTCACAGGAGAGGTGTTCCATCCCTCAAATCATTTTTATGACCTGCTTACACAAAGTTCAACCCAATGACATATGCCAACACACAGGCATAACCTCTGTCCATTGCAATGCACTTTTAAAGGAAACTAATGCATATTTTGAGTGAGACACAGACACTAGCATCTTGTTTCTGTTCAACGGAACAAAAAGAGCAAGTTAATAGAGACACACCCAAAAAGGGAACTCTTGCCACGCAGTTTTGTCCACAGTAGAGTCTGCTCTTCAGCATCAGTCCCCAACAACCATTCTTCCATTCATTAACCCCCTATCCCTGTATGGTATCTCCTTGCATCTCCCCTCCTCTCACTTTTCCGTACCACCTTTCCACACCTGTATTTAAAAGACAATATTATTTTCCAGTGACAACTGAAAATACCTCTCCCACACTGGATTGGTACCCTACCAGTCCATTGAGGAGATGAGATATTCATGGGACACAGCAGCAGACCTGAGCTAATCCTGCCTGTCCCCCAGACCCACGAAGCTCACGGGACTGCACCTGCGCAGCCACAAACCTTGCTTAGTCTGACCTTCAGCTCTGGCCAGGGCTTAGCTCCGTGCTGCTGCAGTCACGTCTTCCTGACCAGCACTGTCTCCCCACGCATCCCACACGTTGCACATCCTCCACACTCACCCCTCACGCTCTTCACATGGGTGAGACGGGAAAGCTGCAGGCTGCACACCCTGCCTACTCCTGAATCTTAATTTTGTCACCTCTTTCACCTAAGCCTGCATTTTTGTACATGTGGCTGCCTCTACTAAAAATAACTAGCATTTGTTCTTCAGTTAAAACACCTCTCAGTCCTCCAGGACTTCTTTCCCAACCCCACACTTCTGTTGCTCCACTTCTACCCCATATTTACATTTTCCTTCCCTATTTGTGTGCCTACGTCTTGCATTGTTTGTATCACATCTCATAAAATCACACTAAGGGGTCGTAAGGACAGACTGCTGCCTAAATTACAGCCTTTTCTGAGTTAATTTTGTTCGGGACTAAAGAGGCACATGCTTTTTATTAGATTTTTAAAAGTTGTTTTAACTCAGAGAAAATACTTTGTCGTAACTCAACATTCATAAAAAAAAGGAAAACAGGAACTTAGAATGCTTACTACCAGCGGAGCCAAAACACAGTATCAGCAAATACAGCTGAAGTGCACAAGGTAATATGATTTATAAGGGACTATAATCAAAAAGATGGATCATCAGGCAGAAAAAAACGTCCAGCAACTACATGTTTGTCAGAACTTTTGCAGGACGTGCTAGCTACACTCTACGATGCTAACCAGTTCAGCCACCTAGGAAGACAATTACCCATAAACACTTAATTTCCAGCTTTGTATCCATTTATGCGTTTGTTGAAGCAACTATACCCCAAATTACCTTTATATTCCACGACACTTTGCAATTACTTATATATACTACTAGCTGCTAAACGTGCCTGGATTTCTCAAAACATGACTCAGCTGGAAAGTCCTTCAGCTTCAAAAATTAACATAAAAGTGACCCATAAGCTGCAAGAGAGCAAGAGCTTTGTTGTAAAAACCTGTTTGAAATCTTATTTTTTAAAAGAAAACAGGTATTTAGGCTTGCGAGCAAACTGCAATTCAGAAGATTACACATATGTAGATAACTGCATACAGTGTCTGACAAGTTACACATGAACACGCACAGTTTTTGCATGGAATCCTAAGGAGAATTATCTTTTTCTTAATCCCTATACTAAACACAGAAATGTTTTTATTACCAATATTTATGGCTAACATTTAGGAAACATTGCCTAAAAATGCACAGAGCATAAATTGTGTCCTCACGCAGCTGGGGAACAGTCACACAAAGGAAGCAATTCTAGAGAAATGTCATTAATTTCAGACTTGCAAGGACAGCACAGCAGACATTTGCCCTGAATAATTTTTTTCTGCTTGACCAAAAAGTCTTTTTTCTCATAGAGAACTTCACATATAATTCTGGTATGAAAATAAAACTATCGCTAAAAACCTTTTCAACATCTCCTAATACAACACAGCACTGTAGTGCTATTCGCCTTCAGGATTGCTCAATGTTTCCAAAGTATTGGAAAAAACAAATTTTTTAATGGGGTTAGGTTGGAGCTTTGGCTCAATAAAATGTCTCAGACCCAAAGCTTTGGCATAAGAAAAGTCAAGTCAGAAGAAATACATTTTCAGTAAAATTTGAAAAGTCTGTGTTGTACATTCATAGATCATTTTTAGATTATAGTCAAGTAAAAAAGTTGCTTTTTCATGTGGTTTCAGTTATCCATCTGGGCTGCAAGTTAAAGAATGGATGAGAAATGAGCTACGGGTTACTGCATTAAATATTTTGGAGTCATCAGAGAGATCAGTAGACTTCTAATTTGACCAAGGTTCCCTCTTTTGCCTTGTCTGCCGTGTTTATATAGCTCCTTGAAGGCAAGTCCACACTTTGGCAGAAAGCTTAGATGGTAACTTTCAGATAGGGAATTTTGTACAGGTTAAAAGCTGAACCCTCCTAACTACCACCTGCCTAGAAATCTGACAAGGGCTAGGACTGACTGGATTAACACCAAGGAGGCTAAGTAACCTTCACAGCCCATTCACGTTGCCTCCAAGCAGCATCCATGCACTTTCCCAGGAGACACTCACGAGGGGAGTGAGTGACCACGAGGTGAGTCAACTCATACACGGTTAAGAACAAACCAAATACTTGAAGGTAGTGTCCTGCAATGGAACAAGAAATATCTGCCACAGCCACTGGGTGCTTTGGTCCTTGTGCTGAGACCCTGAGACAGACCAACACCGCCTGAAGGCATCAGAAAGACATCGGCAGCCACGGGGTCAGACCTGAGGCATGCTCCACGCTGGGCACAGCACAGGCAGCTCTCAGAAAGGTGCTGCTCTGCAAACTAGGGGAGGTGAGCAGGAGTGCCTGACTTAATGATTTATTTATGTCTATTCTAAAGAGAGCAGGTGAGTGTTCTGCCGATTTTACAGAGCTCAATCTGAAACCTGCCCACTACAGCCCACACCTGACTGCATGTTGCTATTTTTAGCGCATTGGACATCATTAAATGGGAGATATTGCTGGTTTTAGGAGGAAAAACTGACGGATTCAAGGCATTTCAGTCATGCAGTCCTAGTTCTGTATGGAAACTGAAGGAACTCCTGATAACCTCCTAAGGCAGAAAGCATCAAACAACAGGCTGTTTACGGCTCCAACTTCCCTTCTGGCAGTGCTGAGCCTAAAATCCCCTTCTTCAAATTTGTTTTCAGGGCCTTCTTACTAATACTCTTCTGGGCTATTTTCCTTCTTTTACAGAAGGCTGGGCTATACTCCTGCTTCCCTTTATCTGCTTTTCTTTTCGGGTGTGCACTGATTTTCGCAAATTGTTACTACAGGGGGAGAAAGGTTTCTGGGATGGCGAGAGCTACCTCATTCTTGGCAATCACCTATCAGTCTCTCTAACCACATCACTACATTTCAGTGAGGTTTCAACAGACTCCTAACAATGCTTCTAATCAGCTTAAAAGCAAAAGGGAATAGAAACATCTCAAAGAAGGTAACTGAGGGAGGAGGGCAGCAATTTCCTCTTTAGAAGTCTCTGCAGAGCCTGAGATGTCATATTATATATTGATGACTGTTTTCTTCTAGAAAATCCCTCAGAGTCCCAGAGGTAGCTCACACACCATGATATGGCAGCTGATGCTTTCACCCTATTCAATCTTTTATTGAAGAGTGCAGGAAGCAGTCAAGCAAGGCTGTTTAACTACTTAGTGTAGTTTGAAGGCCTACCGCATTTAAACAAGTGTCTCTTTTGCTTCTCCAGCTCTACCTCCTCCCCTTTGAAATGGGCTTATTTCTAGCAAAAGCCCTCAGCTGCTGCCAAGGCCAACTCACCTGGCCTTTTGTGGTCACACAGCGCCAGGAGATGCACAGCTCAGCCAGTGCCAACAGCCACAACGAGGGACCACCACAGCAGCAGCCTGCACTGAGAGAGTTCACAGGAGTGCTGCCAACCTCTAAGGATGAGCTCATAACATCCAGCCTAAGCTTCTCATTCGATCTTGGACAGGCTTCATTTTTACCTTCTGAAACATTCACATTCATGTAAACCAAGTAAGTTGCTGTAAATTCTTTACTTTTCTATGAAAATAAAACTGTATTGTACTTGGGAGGAAAAAAAAAATCTGTAGCTATTAGTATGGATTATCTGACTGTCATAGGTATCACTGATGCATTACTAGTTAATGGAATTAATAGGAATGGCAAATTATCATTGAAATATGTATCAAATTTGTCATCAGCCATAAATCACCAGAGGAAAATGGAACAGTCCATGTTTTCTGTGCAGAGATGTTAAGAGACTTGGAGGGGAAAGTAGCATTTCTCTACCTATCCACATCCTAGTCCCACGGGTGCTGGTGTCACCAAGGTCAGACCTTGTTTTAGGAAGGTCCTATGCCATTTACCATTTACATCCAAAATAATTTTTAGCACATTAGTGGGCAGTTGTTAGCAAGGAAATCTGGTTATCTGTGAAGTGATTGAGCTCCTCCCTGAATTCTTCTTGTAGTCATGACACTGTCCAGACAAAAAAAAAGATAGAAAAAAGAAGTTTTGTCTGCAGTGTCTGAACATGGAAAAAAGTGTCACATGCTTCATGGGGGCTGAGGAAATGCGATGAACATTCCACTCTCTGTGCCTGGAGGTGAGACATATCTCCAGGAACACTCCATGATGCCCATTTTCCAGCTTCCGATCCTGAGCTCTCTGGACATGTCTCAGCACTCCCATCACACTAAATCTGTTTGTGTCATACTAAGGGAAGAACTATTGAAGTTTCAGACTATGGTCTGTAGGCAGATCTACTACCAAGAAGTCATGTCCAGGAAATACAAGCTTGCAAGCTCTTTCATGTTCTAAGGAAAATTTTAGCACACTAAGTGAGAGAAGTAAAAAACTGATTTAAAAATTAATTTAGAAAATTTAACATTGTCTTCAAGTCTTTCCTGAAGGAGTCACAAGACGCTGCCTCTCACTGGTATGGAGGTTTTTTTTCAGTAGGTTTCCTCCAAGAGTTGCAAAGGAGCGATATCAGAACCAAAAGGAGTGTCTTTGCAAACTCAAGTCCTATGTATGTGTAAGATCATTAACCACCACCTGATGAGGAATAACTACGTACAGATTAATGTAAACAAATGCCTACCTGGTCAAGTAGCTGCCAAATGTTCTCACAGTTATTGTAGTAAGGAAGATGCAAAAAAATGTGATCAGGGAAAGGTGCAAGAAAGTCTAAGAAGAAAGCACAAGAAAAGCAACTAAATTCTGAGGTGCTGAAATGAAGGGCACGCGGGGTTGGATAAGAGGCTAAAAACTGGAAATGTTAAGAATCACAGTTTAATTGATGAGGAAAACGGCTCCTTAGGCTGTAGTCTGAACTGTCTGGCTGGCAGTGCTTTTGAAAAGGGACTGCATTCCTCTGCCACAGCACTGTGGTTTCCTGGACCAGCCACATGGGCCTTCACACCCATCATCTGGCCCAAGGCACAGAGCTGCCAAAAACCAGGCCATTCTCTGGGCTTGATCGAAGCAGCTGAAGGTTAGGATGCTGAGGCTGGCACTGCCACGCAGTTTACTCATACGAGCTCTTAAAATGTACGTCCACACAATTTTGAAGGACAGTTTTTGCTATGTAAATTTGGATGAACAATACCCTGATGGTGCTCATCACCAGTATTAAATGATCAATTGAACCGCCATTTTTATTCAGGGCATAAATAAAACTCAGGTGGAGCTCTTCTCCACAGCAAAAAACTCAAAGCCGGATGATGACAGATAATTGAACTACCTTGGAGGAAAATCCAAGAAAATTCTTTAAACAAAATAAACAAGTAACTAAATGAGCACGAGGAGTCATTTTCCTCTAAAACAGTAGCAGTAGCCATGTGCTGAGGGTCAACATCTGGAGCTCCTACTGACCCACAATCAGTGAGATTTCAGAGGATGGAATTTAGGGTAGTTTGGGCCAGTCTTCTAGACCACATTGCTGTTATTTCTGAGACTTTGCAGGTTTGGTACTCCTTGGGTGTCTGTTGGGAAGGGTCAAGTGTACTGCTCAGGACAGAAGAACCACATGTACTAAGATGAGAAGCACTGGGCAACTCCGTGAGACCAATTCATTACGGCAGCTATGCACGAACCTCCTGACCTGTATCCATCACAGCCATAAGGCTGAAGGCTTGAACAGTCTCTTCCACTGTGTGAAATTCCGGAAAGCCTGGTGTTTAAGCAGAGGCAGACCTACTGACGAGGTGGTGAAAACTGTGAAGAGACAGATGGTGAGATGTCAGCCCAGGGACATTGGCTTGCAGAGGTGAAACAGAGAAGACAGCACAAGGACCCAGGTTCTTCTTCTCAGTTAGGCTCAGCACTTGCAGCTGAGACCTGTTTTCAAACAACAAAATGCAGGTTGTATGCCAAATCCTTTGGAAAATCTGGTCAAAGAAATGTTGCCGCTGAAAACTTCAGCTTCAGCAGGAATCGGGCTTTCCTACTAGCCTGGTTCTAGTTGTAGCATTAAGTTGGATTTATGGTACAGGTCATCACTACTGCAATGCACCCACAAAACCTGCCAAAAGAGAAAGGTCAAGATAGACCCAGCAGAACATTTCAGAGCAGCATCCTGAAGGCAGGGAACAGAGTGCCACTGTTCCTTGACACCCCAACATGAGGCCCCGGCCCCCCAGGTACTTGCACTCACAGGACAGGGCAGGCAGACACCTCTTCATGGTATCAGGGCTTATACTTGGAGAAATGTACACATCTGTTTTGATGAGTTTTAGGATCTGGCAAGGTCTTGACGTCTTTGCTGCTCCCTCAAGCACACACCAGTCCATTGAAGTCAAATTCTTTAGTATCTGAAAAGTTTTTGTTCTGGTACACTTTGAAAAATAATTTCCATCCTCTCCATAATCTCTAGCAAATCCTCTCTACTATTTCTTCTTCAACTTATTTCCCTCTCACCCACCCTCACTTTCTTTCCTTCAGGTCTCTGTAGTGTCCCTCTTCATAAGCCTCTTGTTTTGGCATTTTTAAAATATCTTTCCTGAAATGCTCTAGTCAACAGCTCAGTCAGACCAACAACAGCAGACAGAAATTGCTTATGGTGTGTATCCGAGAGCATGTCCTCCCTTTTCACAGCCCGAAAGCTGCTTTGCAGAATGGCATTACTAAACACTGGCACTGGAAACAGTGGTAGCACAGCAAAGATTACTAAACATGCCGAGAAACCACCAGAGATTTATCCGGGTAGACATAATGGTATGAATATTGACATCTCGCTGATTGGACTGGATGCTTATATGGACTTCGACATGTTAAAGTTATACGAATAGTAATTCTTCTTCTCACTTTATTATCTCCATTCTGCAAAAATGAGAAATCCCTCTAAAAAGAGCAAAATACTTCTCTTGGTGCCCAAAATCAATACTTACCATTTCTGAAAGAGTTCCAGGATTTAGCACAAGTAGCAACCCTGTCAGGTCTTTGCCCAAAAAAACGCTCCTGGACTATTTTACTCATTTATAGGAGGCAGATAAAACATAAGCTTGGATGTAGCACTGCAGAGGCATAATGGCAGGGTAGGATGGATACTGCAAATGACACCTGTCACCGCTCATGTAAAGTACCCAAAGACAAGGATGCTGCCATAAACATCAGCTCTCCATGTGTTTTACCATTAGAGTTTAGACAGAACAAGAAGATGTGATGGCACGTTAGAAACAGGCCAGCGCAAGAGAAGACATTAGATTAGCTGCAATTTTCCTAAAGCTGCATTAGGACAAACTGCTCTTTAAAACGATGCCCATCCTCAGGGGGACATGACCAAAAAAGGGAACGTAAGAGGCTGCAAGACACACCGGTGAGAGTCTGGAAAGCCCTTGCTGGGGACAGGCCATCACGGGGCAGGGGAACTCCCTGTTGCACAGGCAGGCTCCGTGTCAGCCCTCTCCTCAGCTCTCCCGGAAAGATTTTGACAGCCGTATTCAACTCTAACAGCACAGAGGCAGGATTAATATTTTACTGTCTCGTATGAAGACAAAATCTAGTCTGGTTTATAAATACTTTATTATAAAAACACATTCTTTATGCTAGCAGAAAAACAACCAATATTTCGCACAACTGACCTGAAAGGTGTGTCCTGAAATGACCTGAGCTGTGAGCCCCAGAATGCTGCTGCAGCTGCCTAGTGACACTGCGACCATAGTTACCAGTACAAATGCAAACCAGCCAGGAGACTCAGAGGAAAGCTCAGCATTTGGTGGACTTGGGGATCTTAAGGGTATTTTGCAGCCTAAATGATTCTATGTTCCTATGATTTGGGAGGACCATGGAGTAGAACAGAGATGTGCTCTCATCATTGCCACTCATTCATTGGAGAAGGGAATGCTGCCGTATTTCAGCTTATTTTGCTTAGTGTGACCACTTCTGGCATCTATTGAGAGACACAGTAACTTAAAAAAGGAACTGTCAGGGGAAATCAACAGATAAAAATTAGAGAGAGAACAGACTGTAATGCAGAATAAAAAAACATGTGTCTTGAATACTCTCAAAATAATAAACATGTGTGGGTGTGATGTCCTCTAAAACCTGTAGTATTATATATAATCTGAATATGAAAACAGAATATGAAAACAGGATCCAAAGAACTAAGCAAAAACATTGTGCCACTTCACAGTTTTTTCTTAGAGACTGTGTGGAGAAACTCTCTCCCATGGCACTAACCAACAGTGGCTGCCTCGCAGCTCTTATCTTCATATGATGGAAGTAGCAGGGGTACGTGCAACAGAAGGACAAAATTTGGCAAAGACAGTATTGACATAAAACAGAGTGCTATTTTAATTTTTATATCTATCTGCCTTGCAGGTCTCACAACTACAAACAAGAAAGAAAAGCACAGCTCACATGTTGGTAGCACCCTCAAGGAAAATATCAGAGTAAATTACAAAGACTGATCAGCCGAGGTTAGAGGTTCTCCAGAAACAGCAAACAGTGGTGAGGAAAGAAAAGCCTGGCTTACCTGAAGAGCCAGATATGACTTTTACTATTTCCACTACAGCTTGCAAAGTAAAAGGAATACATAGTGTCACAGAAAGATTCAAGCTAGAAAAGATCTTGGTATGTCATTTAGTCAAAGCAGGGTCACCATTTTGCTTTGTAACACCAAAACGCCAAATTCACAGTGAGAAAGTTTTGTTTCAGTATCAGTCCCACTGTGGTAGTCATACGTTATACATTAATCTCATCTGCTGAGATAAGCAGAAATGTAACGAGACAGTATTAAGACCAGCCTCCTGCTTTCTGACTGAAGACTACAGAACTATCACCCAAATCTGCCCTGTGAAAGCCAAGTCCTGGTTCTCCAAATCAGTTGCTCTCTAGTCTCTTGCATATCCATCTCAGGCAGAATCACTGTTTGCACAAACAAGAGGAAGCTTCTTTCTCAGACATCACACATCATCCTAAGGCCAAGACATTTCTTTTCCAAAACTATCCTTATCTTCCACTTCAGCACACTGATGCCGAGTGCTACCCATACAGGAGCAGTCTTCAGGCTGCTCTCAGTTATACCGGATCCTGACCTTCTGCAGAAATGCATCAGAATTAAGGAATGAAATCAAAGCACTTTTGTCTTCTATCTTACTGTATTATATAATTTTTACATTGGAATTTCCTTCAAAAGAAGATCTTTACCAATTCATTTATACTATTTCACAATGAAAAATGTCTTATTTTCTTAATTATAATAAGCCATGAATAAGAAACTTGAGAGTAATCCAATACACATATCCTGAAAATTGGACAAAGACAAATTTCAGATCTCAGCAATATATTATTTTAATGTCAATATACTGAAGATTCATATCACATTTGGCAATTAATGTTGCTCTTATAAGAATTTAGTAATAAGTAACCACACCAAAAAATCCATAAGAAAAAAAAAAAACTGTGGGAAAAATCTCTAAAAATCTTATCTCATAGAAGTATGTTTCTAATAAATATATGTTTTCATAAGTCTTCACTAATACGCAATGCTGACATTCCTGGAATAAAGGAGACCAATCAAAAATAAATCTCTGCAAAGTACTTATTATGGTTTGCATTAGCAGGTAAAGCAGTTACAGTGGGACAGGGGCTGTGTTATTATGAGAACTGAATTGTCCAACTGATTTGGGCTGCTTGGTGCATCTTCCTTTAATGAGTGTTCAAACTGGGGAGGGTGGAGTAGGTTAACACTTAGTAAAAGCCTTACATACAGTATAAATCATCTCTTGTGGTTCAGTTCAGATAGATAAGATCAAGTCAACTATCAATGTTCTCTAAAAAAGCCAACAAATCAAACCATACCGACTTTCTCTTCGTCTTTAATTCTCTTCATCTTGTCCCATCATTCATGACAGATCCACCACCTATTCCACCCTCTCCCAACTACATGCCCATTCCTGCACGACTCAGAGGGAAAACCAGGAGTGAAGTTAAGCTTGGGAAGAAGGGAGAGGTAGGAGGTGTTTTAAGATTTGGATTTTCTCATTATCCTGTTCTGATTTGATTTGTGATAAATTAAAATAATTTCCCCAAGTTCAATCTGTTTTGCCCATGATGGTAATTGCTGAGTGATCTCTCCCTGTCCTTATTTTGACCCACAAGCCTTTTGCTGTATTTCTTCTCCCCTGTCCAGCTGAGGAGGACGAGTGATAGAGCAGCTTTGTTGGGCACCTGACATCCAGCCAGGTTAAATCACGACAGTCCTTTTGGGTGCCCAACGTGGGGCTATTAAAAGGTGAGCGAGTCTTGCTGATGACTCCTTGGGTCTCCAATTGATGAATCAGCTCATGGATAGGAGCCAGGGAGTCTCGGTTTGTGTGATATTGCCGCTGGTGCAGCATCCTGGTAGCAATTGACACCTGCTGTTTTTCAACTCGCAGCAATCCCACAATGAAGGGATCTTCCAAGAGGCCAAGCAGGGTATATAGCTGTTTGATCTTCTCTGTGTTCACAGTGGCTACACGAAAAGCCCATCAGTACCCCTTCAGGTCCCTGAAGTACCCTCTCCTGAGACAAGTGATGCCAAGGATACAAGGGGCTTCGGCCAGTCACAGTGGGGTGCTTTTCCTACTTGTACCCTGTCAAGCTCACCTCAGCCTCCAATATAGACAACTCCTGGCATCCCCCTGTCACTCCAGATATCCAGATGGGTTCTGTGTCCCTATATCCTGGTGCCACCAGTGTCCCCTGTGCACCAGTCTACAAAAGCCTTATACTTCTGTGGGTCTGATGAGCCAGGCCATCGAATCCACACAGTCCAGTGTACCCGGTCACCCCTTTCCTTCTCCTGGCCAAAGGCTGGGATCCTCTATTCTTGTTCCTGGTCAGAGTATTCACTGTCTGACACTTGCAGTGCCAGACCAGAAGTCCCTTCATCAGGATCAAGGGAGGTGATCTCAGATCTTCTGTGTCTGGGAGATTGCTGATCGACTTCTTGTGTCTCAACAGCAGCTATGCTGACAGCCTTCTTGGGTGGCCCTTTCTTAACACCTGCTTCCCCTCTCAGTTCACATACATGGGCTTCCAGCTCAAAGGTGTGTTCACCATCCCACTTCCTCATGTCCTGCCCTGGATATGCAGGAAGAACCAGAGTGTGCAACGTGACATGCGCCTGCAGCTCCTTTTCCGTCTGGCTGGGGCAGGAGAGGACCAGTTGCTTGGGGTGTCCCTGACACCCAATATGCCCTGTCACAGGGATGAGGAGGTACAAAGGTTTTCATCAAAGTTTTGTATCCAACACAACACTGTCTCCACTCTTTTTAGTTCAAAACCATGTCACTTATAATTGTACAATTCCCTAAAAGGAGTAGGTCCAACGCTAATTATGTTGGAAAAGAAACAGTAGCTGCTTGTCTTGGTTTCAGCTGCCGCCGGCAACAAAAGCGCCACGCAGCCGCCCCTCCCCCCGCCAGCGTGCGGAGGAGAATGAAAAGAAAGAGGCAGAAACTGGTGGGTCGGGATAAGGGCAGTTTAACAGAACAGCAAACAGAGGGAAAACAGGAACAACAACGATACAAATAAGGAGAAAACACAACAACGAACCGTACAACCCAGACAGCCGCTCTCCCGAAACAGGACCGGCGCTGCGCCCCCCCAAGCCGCGAGAGCGTTCCCGCCGCGCCGCCCCCGCCACCGGAACCCAGCATGACAGCACATGGTATGGAATACCGGGCTCTGTTTGGCCAGGTGGGGTCAGCCCCCACCCCCCGGCTGTGCCCCTTCCTGGAGTCTGGTGAAAATTAACCCTGTCCTGGCCAAACCCAGGACATTATCCACCCCTTATTCCATACCATCTACGTCATGCCCAGGTCCCCCATTGTCCAGTTGATCACCACCACTTCTGTCTCCAGATATCATTCCCTTAGTCTATGGATCATCACTCTAAAGTGTCCGTTGAGTTCATTTAATCCATGACTTCGGGCTCCATCTGGCGTAATGGTCTTCCGTGGCAGGAGAGGTGATGTGTGGTGATGGGCGGTCACTTGCTGCATCTGGAGCTCACGGCCGATGCATCTGGTGCGGCCCGTGCCCACAGTCTGCAGGAGATGTTGATCTTGATGAAGTTGCTGGATGCCAGTTGTTGAAAACCAGGTCCAGTTCCATCATCGCTGTGCTCTGCTAGGTTTTCATCGAAAAAGTCCATCCTTCTTTAATCTGGACGATTCTTACTATGCTACTACTGGTACAAAATATAACAATCATAACAGTGATAACAGACAGTGACAGGGTTATTTAACAATTAACTTTATACAATTTATTTATGGACTATTCTCACCCAAAATTAAATCCCCATGAGGTACACATCGGACTTCCCCATCCTTCCGCATTACCCACCAGGTACACCCAGGTCCTTGAGCAAAAGCAATCCCACGGACGGGCTTGCCTTTGCCCGAGGCAGGACTAACCCAAACCGTCTTCCCTAACATGTTCCGCATGTGCACTACAGGGACTTTATCCCCTTCCACGGGGCGCTGAGGTTTTGACTGGGCAGGACCAGCCCGGTTGGTGGACCCTCTGGTGTTAACCAACCAGGTGGCCTTTGCTAAATGAGTATCCCAGTTTTTGAAAGTCCCACCCCCCATTGCCCTCAAAGTGGTTTTTAGCAGCCCATTGTAACGTTCGATCTTTCCAGAGGCTGGTGCATGGTAGGGGATGTGATACACCCACTCAATACCGTGTTCTTTGGCCCAGGTGTCTATGAGGCTGTTGCGAAAATGAGTCCCGTTGTCCGACTCAGTTCTTTCGGGAGTGCCATGTCGCCACAGGACTTATTTTTCCAGGCCCAGGATGGTATTCCGGGCAGTGGCATGGGGCACAGGGTAGGTTTCCAGCCATCCGGTGGTGACCTCCACCATTGTGAGCACATAGCGCTTGCCTTGGCGGGTTTGTGGCAGTGTGATGTAGTCAATCTGCCAAGCCTCCCCATATTTATATTTTAGCCATCGTCCTCCATACCACTGAGGCTTTACCCGCTTGGCTTGCTTGATTGCAGCGCATGTCTCACATTCATGGATAACCTGTGCGATAGTGTCCATGGTCAAGTCCACCCCTCGGTCACGAGCTCATCGGTATGTCGCGTCTCTTCCTTGGTGGCCCGAGGTGTCATGGGCCCACCGAGCTATAAACAGTTCACCCTTATGTTGCCAGTCCAGATCCACCTGAGCCACTTCAATCTTAGCAGCCTGATCTACCTGGTGGTTGTTTTGATGTTCTTCAGTGGCCCGACTCTTAGGGACGTGGGCGTCCACGTGACGGGCTTTTACAACCAACTGCTCTAGCCGTGTAGCAATATCTTGCCACAATGGGGCAGCCCAGATAGGTTTGCCTCTGCACTGCCAGTTGTTCTTCTTCCATTGCTGCAGCCACCCCCACAAGGCATTGGCCACCATCCAAGAGTCGGTGTAAAGATAGAGCACTGGCCACTTCTCTCAACTGGCAATGTCTAAAGCCAGCTGGATGGCTTTCACCTCTGCAAACTGGCTGGACTCACCTTCTCCCTCGGCAGTTTCTGCGACTTGTCGTGTAGGGCTCCATACAGCAGCCTTCCACCTCCGCTGCTTCCCCACAATGCGACAGGACCCATCCGTGAACAGGGTATACTGTTTCTTATCTTCTGGCAGCTGGTTATACAGTGGGGCCTCTTCAGCACGTGTCACCTCCTCCTCTGGCGATGCTCCAAAATCTTTGCCTTCTGGCCAGTCCATGATTACCTCCAGAATCCCTGGGCGACTGGGGTTTCCCATTCGGGCGCGCTGGGTGATCAGAGCAACCCACTTACTCCACGTAGCATCAGTGGCACGATGCGTAGAGGGGACTCTTTCTTTGAACATCCAGCCCAGGACCGGCAATCGTGGTGCTAGGAGGAGCTGTGCTTCAGTGCCGACCACTTCTGAAGCAGCTCGAACGCCTTCATATGCTGCCAGAATCTCTTTTTCAGTGGGAGTATAGCGGGCCTCGGATCCTTTGTATCCCCGGCTCCAGAACCCCAGGGGTCGACCTCGAGTCTCCCCTGGTGCCTTCTGCCAGAGACTCCAGGTTGGGCCATTCTCCCCGGCTGCGGTGTAGAGCACGTTTTTAACATCTTCCGCTGACCGGACTGGACCAAGGGCTATGGCATGAACTATCTCCCGTTTAATCTGTTCAAATGCCTGTCGTTGCTCAGGGCCCCATTCAAAATCATTCTTCTTCCGGGTCACGTGGTACAGAGGACTTACAATCTGGCTGTAATTTGGGATGTGCATCCTCCAAAAACCCACAACACCCAGGAAGGCCTGTGCTTCCTTTTTGCTGGTTGGTGGAGACATAGCTGCTATTTTGTTGATGACATCCATTGGGATTTGACGGCGCCCATCCTGCCACTTTATTCCCAAAAACTGGATCTCTTGTGCAGGTCCCTTGACTTTACTTCGCTTAATGGCAAAACCGGCTTTCAGAAGGATCTAAACTATTTTCTCCCCTTTCTCAAAAAATTCCTCTGCTGTGTCACCCCATATAATGATGTCATCGATGTACTGCAGATGTTCTGGGGCTTCACCCTTTTCCAGTGCAGTCTGGATTAGTCCATGGCAAATGGTGGGACTGTGTTTCCACCCCTGGGACAGTCGATTCCAGGTGTACTGGATGCCCCTCCAGGTGAAAGCAAACTGTGGCCTGCACTCTGCTGCCAAAGGGATGGAGAAGAATGCAGTAGCGATGTCAATTGTAGCGTACCACTTAGCTGCCTTTGACTCCAGCTGATATTGAAGTTCTAGCATGTCTGGCACGGCAGCACTCAGCGGTGGTGTGACTTCATTCAGGCCACGGTAGTCTGTTGTCAGTCTCCACTCTCCAGTAGATTTTCTCACTGGCCATATGGGACTATTAAAGGGTGAGCGAGTTTTGCTGATCACTCCTTGACTCTCCAGTTGACGGATCAGCTGATGAATGGGGAGAAGGGAGTCTCGGTTGGTACGATACTGTCACCGGAGCACCGTTGTGGTCGCGATTGGCACCTGTTGTTCTTCAACCCTCAGCAACCCCACAACGGAAGGATCCTCCGAGAGACCAGGCAAAATGGACAGCTGTTTAATTTCTTCCGTCTCCACAGCAGCTATGCCAAAAGCCCACCGATATCCCTTTGGGTCCTTGAAATAGCCTCTCCTAAGATAGTCTGTCCCAAGGATGCACGGAGCCTCGGAGCCAGTTACAATGGGGTGCTTCTGCCAGTCCTGCCCAGTGAGGCTCACTTCAGCCTCCAGTACACTCAGCTCTTGGGACCCCCCTGTCACTCCAGAAATGCAAATGGACTCTGACCCTTTGAACTCTGATGGCATTAAAGTACACTGTGCACCAGTGTCCACTAGAGCTTTATACTCTTGTGGATCTGACGTGCCAGGCCACCGAATCCACACCGTCCAATAGACACGGTAGTCCCTTTCCTCCACCTGGCTGGAGGCAGGGCCCCTCTAATCCTCGTCAGAGAATTTGCTGCTCACCTGCTGTAAAAATGACTTGGAGGTCCCCTCCAGAGCATCGGAATCAAGGTCAAACTGTCTACCTGGTCTGGAGAGTTGGCTTCTGGAAACTGGAGCGGCACTTTTCCTAACAGAATCCCCTTTGGTGATTGTTTTACCTTGCAACTCACATACTCGTGCCTCTAGACTTGAGGTGGGTTTTCCATCCCACTTCCTCATGTCCTCTCCGTGGTCACGCAGGTAGAACCACAGGGTGCCCTGGGGTGTATAGCTTCTGTATTCCCTCTCCTGAGCAGAGAAACGCCTGCCCCTAATAGCTGAGACACTGGCCCGTACAAGTGGGGAGTAGGACATATTCCTGTCTAGTCGCTTGACCAGTTTCTCCACAGCTGAGACAAGGGAGGAAGAGAGACTTTCCTCATATTGGCGGAGTCTGACAGCCACCTCATCCACTGTTGGTGCGTCTTTACCTTTCCAGTTTACAACTGCCAGTGAGTTGGCATGTGAGGAGGGTGCGCTCCGCACAAACTTCCTCCACATGGATTGTGAGCACTGGAGTTCATCTGGGTCTGTGGGTACCTGCTCATCGTCTGTGTCACAGTAAACCAGCTCCCGCACAGCTAATTCCCTCAAGTACTGAATACCCCTTTCCATATTGGTCCACTTGCCAGGACAGCATACAAAATCGTCACTGAAGGGGTACCTCTCCCTCACGCCTGACAGAAGTCTCCTCCAGAGGCTGAGGATTTGTTCCTTTTTCCCAATGGCCTTGTCAATGCCCCCATCCCTGGCCAGGGATCCCAGCTGCTTGGCTTCCTTGCCCTCTAATTCCAAGCTGCTGGCCCCGTTATCCCAGCACCGCAGCAGCCAGGTGACAATGTGCTCGCCTGGGTGGTGGCTGAAATCTTTCCACATGTCTCGCAGCTCGCCCAGGGACAGGGACTGGGTGATGATCTCTGTCTCTATCTCCCGTGATGACCCTGGCTCATCATCATCGCTCCCAGAGAGATCTGCTCTCTTTGCATCTTTCTTTAGTTTTACGGGGGCGACTGCTACCTGCACAGGTTGGTCATTGGGCTCAGTCACTGTGCCTGTGGCTGGAGCTGGGGCTGGAGCAGCTGCTGTGTCCGCTGGGGAAACCGAGGCAGACCCTGCAGCTGTGGCAGCAGCAGCCGTGGTGCCGGTCGGGGGGGCTGGGACTGCCTGCTGGGCTGGAGGGGCTGCAGGGCCGGCTGGGGGGGCAGCGCCAGCTGCAGTGCCTGCTGCTTCGTTTCCCCCCCTTTCCCCCTTAAGGCACTGAACAGTGTTGAACAGGGCTCGGTAGGCGTGGGCCAGACCCCAGCACGTTGTGGTGATCTGTGTCTCTCTGGAGTTCCCAGGGTGGCAGCACACTTTTTGCAGATACTTTACTAGTTTGTCCGGATCCTGTACTTCCTCAGGTGTGAGTTTAAAAAACACTGGAGGTGCCCACTGCCCTAGGTACTTGCCCATGCTGTCCCACACACCCAGCCACTCACAGCTATCCAGCCCCGGGGCAGGTCTCTGCACGATGTTCTTAACGACTTGCTTAACCCTAAACAAAACCCAAAACCCATTCAGGAGGCATAACAAAAGGAGAGTGCTGCCCTGAGCATCCCACGGGTACTAGAAATTATCAAAAGCCGTTAGAACTGGCCTGAAGGAGAGAGGGGGGGAGAAAGAGTGGGGGAAGGTACCCCTTCGGTTTTCCCCACAGACTGGGTTTGATTATTCACAAATTCTAAGACATAGGATCCGAGGTAAGGAAATGACCGCAGAGCCGAATGCAAATACAAGCCTAATTTCATGCACATTGATGTTATCATGTCATAAGTCGATATTGTACAGTAGAGCAAAATTATCATCCTGATCTTTTTCCCAGCGATGATGAACAGCACAGCATTGAATACATACTGCAAATAAGGATTCAGAAACCACAGCCATCTGATCAAAGACAGAAACATTTTTACCGGCGACGATTTAACTAACACAGAAAAATGCGTATAACAAAATTTAACAAAATCTAAGAAAGCTGTTTTAACACCCGCTGCTCAGCCCTGCCGTTATCCCTGCCCCACGCTTGGGCGCCAAACTAAATGTCTTGGTTTCGGCTGCCGCCGGCAACAAAAGCGCCACGCGGTCGCCCCTCCCCCTGCCGGCGTGTGGAGGAGAATGAAAAGAAAGAGGCAGAAACTGGTGGGTCGGGATAAGGGCAGTTTAACAGAACAGCAAACAGAGGGAAAACAGGAACAACAACAATACAAATAAGGAGAAAACACAACAACGAACCATACAACCCAGACAGCCGCTCTCCCGAAACAGGACCGGCGCTGCGCCCCCCCAAGCCGCGAGAGCGTTCCCGCCGCGCCGCCCCCGCCACCGGAACCCAGCATGACGGCACATGGTATGGAATACCGGGCTCTGTTTGGCCAGGTGGGGTCAGCCCCCACCCCCCGGCTGTGCCCCTTCCTGGAGTCTGGTGAAAATTAACCCTGTCCTGGCCAAACCCAGGACACTGCTTTAGAGAACCTACCTGTAAAAAGGTACACAGGCTAAAGTACACATATACCTAGTTTACTGTACCTATGTGGAAAGCAAGAAGAAAGATGTAGGAGAAGGTTTACATGTAGCTTCAGTTAAAAATGCAGGGTGGGGCAGTGCATCTGAAATAATAAGTGCAAAGATGAAGATCCAATTTTTAATTTAAACTGAAAAGATTTTGATGCAGAGAAAAACTGTTTCATTTGAAATGGAGTCAGTGCCTGGTGTAAGGAAGTTCTGTTGGATCAAGGCTGCTTGGTACTGCCCCAGGGAGATAACAAGTCTAGTAGCAGGAGGAAGAGCTACTTTGAAGTGCAGTTTAGTGTCCCAGGGAATCAATACACAGCCTTATTGAAAGCATGCAGTTAAGTACTTTGGGCTCCCCAAAATGAAGATAGGCATTTCTATGACAAGTGGGAGTTAAGAGGAGGTTTCATGGGAAATGTCACAGAATTACCTGTGGAGAGATGCACTGCAGCTGGTGCTACTGCTGCAGCTGCTGTGATAAGAACAGGCAACAGGGAACAGACCTATGCACGTTTCAGTTGCATAAATCTTGGCCTTTCACTTTTGGTAACTTCAGCTCCAGAACAGGTTGGATCAGAAATGTGCCTGTACGGCTCACTTCATAAATTAGAGATCAGTGGAGTGCTATAAAAACAAAGTCCTACAACATTATGCAGCAGCAACACTACAGGCCAGTGCAGACACTTCTCAAGACAAGCAGCTTTGGCACAGAGCAGCAGAAGCCCTGCCGAGGCTGGGTGGGCTGGTTGGGCTCTGCTGGGAAGGTCTCATCATCCTTCACAGGCATGTACGGACAATCCAGAGCTTGACATGGGACAGAGCCTCTTCTGCAAGCATAAAAATTCAGCCCAGTAGGAGAAAAACACACAAATGTGTTTAAGTGCTCAAAATTATCTTTCTGTTTTTATACTTTTTTACTTTTTTGAGAGTATTTAAAGAGAGCATGGTTTTTAACTGGTGATAATAGCTCCCTGCTGATAAAAGCTATCTGTGGCATACTGAGCAGATGGCAAAAAGCAACAACAATCTGCTTCTCCTTATGTCTCCACTATAGCAGCTTAGAAAGCTGGAGCTTCTTGTACAGATGAGATCTCAAGACCTCTTTCTTCTTCATCCTTTTCTCCCCTTCCATCTTCCCAACATGCTGCACAATGAATTCCCTCCCTCTAGTGAGCTATAAAATATTTCTGACCGCGTATGTATGAAATTACATGCTGAAGAAAGAACATAAAAGAGAAGCCAATCTATCATAGAGGAAAGAAAGAAAGAGAGGGGGGTGGAAATGGCATGTACATTGAGTTTGCCTGCTGTTTCTGTGCTGGAAGTGGAGGAAGAACACAATGAACAATTTATTCTGTAAATTGAGCTGTCTTTCCTCTTCTCACCCTGAAGTTATTCACAGGCACACCAGTAAGTGCAGATACACTATGTAAATACGTTGCAGCCCACTGGCTGACTGAGATTCATTCATCTTTGACTGCTACAGGAAGTCCAGTGCATGATCATCCATGCCAGCAGCTCTCTAGCAGTGATCCCTGGACTACACCTGGTTTGTTTCAAGATGGCAAGGAGTCCTCCAACAAATCTCCCTCAGAAATGCACATACACTTGCAAGAAAATAAAATAAGGGGGGCTAGGTATAAGGAATAATTAAAAACTGGTAACATCATTCTGGTTTACCTGTCAAAAAAGCCACATGAGCACGACGCTATATAAAAAGAACCCTTGGACTTCTTTAAGTAAATAAAAACCCAAGCTTGGATAGAGAAACAGTGCTGTAAATCAAGTGCCATTCCTCCCTTTCTAGGGAACGGAATAAATGGCTTCTCTTTTATCAGCAGGAGGAGGCCTGCCAGCTTACAGAAGCTCTGACTCATTTGCAGAGTAAAGGAGGAAGCTTTTGTGGCCTGCTTTCTAACACCCTACAATTCCTATCTGCTGAAAAGGTACTGAAGAGTGTTTGTAAGCATTTGAAGTATGTCCGGATAGTTATCTGAAAACACTTATGTGCATTATCATTTAACTATGCTCTTTATAAAGTGAATAAGAACAACAGCATCCCGTAAAGGAACAGCAACTAAAAAGCTGCCCTAGATTTAGCAGAGAAATGTTCTACATCCCAGGCTTTGCAAGTTAGTACATACATTCTGTAAAACAGGAAAATATTAAGAAATAACACCAGGAAGAAAATGGTTTAAAAGCTGTTTCATCTCTCAGAGAACTTACTCTGGTACTTTGTCAGCCAAACTCATTTTTCCACCCCAGTGGTGAGGCAGAATCTTGGCTTGAAGAGTAGGGTGGGGGACAGGAGTGACGAGGTGGGAAGGAGGTCATGGGGAAACCGTGGGGAGAAGGGTTTGGACGGCTTGCATTGCCCCATCTGCAGAACCATGCCTGCTCCCCTACACATCTTTCTGGCTTGCACACATCAGGGTGCACAACCATGGCTCTGTGATGCAGACAGCACTGCTGCCTGTAACTGCCCACTTCGCCTGTACCTCAGTTACATCTCACTCAGGTTACACAAAAAATCCAGTGATCTGACTCATGCAGGGAAGAATGTCATGTATATAACTATTTTTGCTGCAATCCTACCTATGGCACGATTTTCCTGTAGTGGAGTGATAGCAACACTCTGATATCAAATTTCAAAAGTATTTTAGTGAACGGCAGTCTGTGGAAACACCGCAGAATTCCCAGTGTAATTATACCGGGTAATAATGACATGCAGAATGGGATTAATCTTCCTGTAATTTAGACACCTAAAGCACTAGTCATGCTTGAGTACTTTTACAGCAAACAAAAAAAAGTACTCTCCTGCAGACATTAGCTTCAGGAAGGGCCATACCCTTCAAGCCTTTGTTTTTCCCTGCTGATGATGGAAGGAGTGCAGAGTGACCAGCTCAGACGCGGACAGGTGCAGGTGTACATGTACAGACCGTCAGGCAAGGGTGGGTTGACCATTTGACACTGATGCTGCGGCAGTTAACACAAATGTAATCTGCCTGGCCTAATGTTATGTACTAAGCAGTCCTAATCCAAAAACACACAGATGGTGATTAAGCACAGCTACTACCTTTCTCAGAGATACTATCTTTTTCAAATAAAGACAGAGCAAATCTAATATCACTGAAGGAATTGCAGTGAGTTATGAAGAGGTGGGAATACTGTCCTTTCAAAGACACAGTTCTCAGTGTAGCTCATTACTCGCTCAGAAAACACATATGTTAAAGCTTGTGCATGGCACATATCTTTGCACAAAACACAATTCTGTCTGCAGTGGCAGATTTAAAAACTCACGTTGTGTTTGTTGTCAAGGGAGGAAAAAACCATACAATTCATCTTGCTGTACAGCAAATAAACATCACTGGTGGCACAAGTTTTCCTTCCAATTTCAAATAGTTGAGTCACTTCGGGGTTTTAGTGCATTTGTCCACTGTCTGTTTTCAGGACCTTTGTTAGGGGCACAAGCAGTAAGGAGATCAGCTTGCAGTAATAAAAATCCATCTACTTACGTTATTAGGGGCTGACAGGGAAATAGAAGGGAAGGAATCACATCTGGCAAATTAAAATATCTTTAAAAATCAATTATCTAGTTTCTATTCAAGACTTCACTTTTAAAGAATTGCAAAAATCTTGTATTATGCAGAGCATCTAACTCAGCAGGTGGGGTGAAATTGTACCTGACTTGCTCCTTTAATTCAAAGGAAAGTCCTTACACAAAATCCTGCTGATGTGCATTTTGAAAGGTGATTTGTGAAATAAGACATTGCCCATCTTACTGCTCGATACACTCAGAGGAGCCAGATTTGCTGAGAAAGATGCTTGGCACTTTCTGCACTCACTGCCACTAAGGCAGGGAGGGGAGACAAAATATCAGCAATAACATTTGAAAAATGTGGTTGCAGCCTAACCACCATGGGTCAAAAATGGGAGATGTGGTTTAAAGAGGAATAAAACCCACATATTCACTATATTATTGATGTGGACAAGCACACATCAACTGCTGAAAAGCATGTGCACACTGTGGAAAACACCGTCATCGTCTCTCATTCTCTGCAGCTCATTAATCTGAAAACAAAAATATTGGTTAGGTTATTCGAAAAGAAGATAAAACCCTATACACAGAAAGGAAAAGGGTTGCAGAATCTAAACAAGAACTCTTTTCAGAACTTCATAGTTCAGTGAATTCTCCATTTTTCAAGAGCAAACTATAAAATGAATACATCCAGGTATTTCATCTGTGTTATTTATTAATCCAAATGTTTCTGAGTGTGCCTTTTTTTTAAAAGTTTCATAAATATTCCAGTCAAATGTTTTCTACCCCTGAATGAACGATCCTTTTAAATTATTTATCTTTGTCCTTACTACAAATCTGACCTTGTCTCTTATCTACTTGGAAGGGTCCTTAGGACTAATCAGCTGTCTCATTTCAGTGTCTCAAAAGCCCTTGTTTTGTCTTCATTTCAGGATTTTCTAAGTGACTAGAAAAAGCACAAAAACCAGGAAGACAGATAAGACTTTAGAAGACTATAAAAACACTGAAAGTCATTCAACCTGTTAAACAACACACTACATGCACATGGGGGAAACTTTTTTTAAAATCATTGTGGTAATTTTCCCAGAAAGCGTAAGACCTAAAGAAGTGGAAGATATATATTTATATTAATAAATATAATATTTGCGGTTAATATCTGCTTCTACAGCATTTACTCCTGAAACAGCCACTGCCAGACTGACCTGTTGTTCAACATGAGCAATGTAACTACATATCACAGGGTTAACACTGTACATGTAGATGTAGATAAAAGTACGCTGGGGCCTAATTAACTCATTGGACAACTTGTTTATTCAAAACTGAAAAGCACATTAGAATCACAGACAGGTTTATGAGTCATGTCTAAGAGCTCGCTTTTATGGATCAAGATCATCAACTCGCACATGGAGTGCTCCCTAGAAAATTCACGGTTTAACAGCCACATTGATAAGCATACTTCCTGCTGGATAAGACAAAACAGAGTTTTCATCTCAATCAGTTTTCCAGAGACCTTTCACAGTCTCTGGTGGCTTAGAAAAATGAAATGCTGCAAGACTTTTGTGAAGAAGTGCTCAGTATAAAAGTTATTAGTCTCAGCCTATAAAAAGGAATTAATGCTTCTAACTTACAACACTTTCCTGAGTTGTTTTTTTTCCATGAAGCAGGACCAAAGTTCCTGTCACATCAAAGTTTTTCAAAGGCAAACTGTTTCCACATAAAATTTCAACTTTACTGAGAAGGAAAAAACTGGTTTCCAATACAGTTCTAAACTCTCTGTATCTGAGACACAAAATGGGACCTCACCTGCCAGTATTACCACAGAATACACTACAGCAGCTATTGTCCACTCCTAGTTCTCATTCCCCAACTAGAAAACAAGAATATTGCAGGCGTTCTGAGCAACCTGGTCTAGTGGAAGGTGTCCCTGTCCATTGCAGGGGGACTGGAACTAAATGATCTTTAAAGTCCCTTCCAACCCAAACCATTCTACAATTTTATGGGTACGATTTGTTACTGTTATAAAAAAAGCTATAGTTATCTTAAATCCTCCATTATATTTTTGTATTTTGGTGACTTGACTATCAAAATAACAACTAATCATGTATGGATTGTAATCTCTCATTCTACTGCTAAAATCTTTACTACTCAGTTTATGGGAACACTAATGAAAATGGGCAAGAGCGTTTCATTCAAGTGCCCTCTAATATTTTAAACAGAAATGGAAGGGAGAATTGAGAACTTCAGTATGATCTTCATAATGAACACCGTATATGGTCTGTAATTAAAAAGTAGAGTAAGACAACTGGATTCAGGTGGCTCCTCAGTACACCATATTTTACTAAGATATTTAGTCTGCTTTAAAACTAGAGGCATAGTCTTCAGAATTGCCTCAAAGATATAAAAGTATGGCTCCCTCAAGGCAAAAAGAAAAATGAAATAAAAAGCAATGGGACACATTTCTGCACTCTGTAGAGCCTACTGAAAAAGTAAACCACCCTGAAATTAATTATAGTTAATTGCCCTTCACATTCACTTTTCCTCTCAATTCATGTTCCCTTCTTCAAAAATTCTTACACAAAAATGCACAAAATCTTGGCCTGACAGTTCAGCTTATATGTAGCCCTTCTGTCCTCAAAAGCAACAAATTCTTTCCCTTTCACACCGACTTGCCTCAGAGTGCTCGTCCCAATGTTTGGGTGTTCAATCAGAATCATTATCACTTGTTTAGCCCTTTGAACTCACATTTCTGGTATATGAACGAAAAAGGGCAATTGTTTGCCTTGCCTCTGTGTGCTACAGCAGTTGCTTCTTTGACAGAGCCTGTATTGAATGGCTGTGCCTCAAGTTTGGATGAGTGGGCTTCTGTTCATACTTTCATCTCTGTGTGTGTCGCATTAAAATACAGACAAATAACAGTCAGAAGGACTTTCAACCACTACAAGACCAGAGAAGGCAAGTTCAAGAGGGGTTTTTTTTTGTGTTCGTTTCCTCTTCATGACCTATTAAGTATGCAAACTTCTTCTGGAATAATAACTATCCAGTATTAGTTTGGAAATACTGTTACTAGTATTGACTATGCTACTACGGGTTGTACCAGATGAAACTACTTCTTTTCCTGCTGCAAGGAGATATTGCTAAAACAGTCAAAAACCCTGAAACCCTGCTAAACTCAGTCCAAACTTAAAATGTTTATCAACGTGCAGGAAACTGTAGTCTCCAAACCACGTAAAGGCTTTAATCCTGTAGCGCGTCTATAGCTTACTGCCTGCCAATAGTCCCACTGACTGTAGTTAAACTATTTGTAGTCTTAAAATAGGATAGGTACGCAAAGTGCTCTGCTGGATTTGGATGAAAGTACTCATCATGTCGAAGACGGGGCCCCAGGTTCATGCTGACTTCATTACAAGCCTAACAGTCTAAAAAGACCTCAAAGAATTGCAAGGAATGTCAAGTGAACCAGGGTCAGTTCTGGATTTGAAGATCAAACCAAGCAAAATTCAGTTGCTTATGCTCAGGCTTTCTCTGGAGTAAAGGCAAGCAAAGTCCACTCAGGAGGTGCCACTCCATAAACCTGAAACAGAGTCCATCAGGGAGAAAGTGGAGGGCAAAAGCTTTCACCTTTGCTTCCATGTAAGAATTAATAACATGGGACTGTGGCTCCTGAGGCTTTTTGACTACTGGAATAATAAAAATTTAAAATTTAAAAAATAAATTTAAAAATTAAAATATAAAAATTAAAAAAAAAAGGGAAAAAAAAGGTGAGACATATCCATCAGTTCGGATCATTTTAACACAAAGACAAACCCAATACACATTCACAACACCCCAGATTTCTCTGTTTAGATGTATTGTCTTCACCAGCCCAAGGTTGCTCAAGCAGAGTAGACAAAACCCCTTTCTTCGGGGAGTAAGCAGCTCAGGAGATGGGAACAGGTCACAGACCTGACACAAGTAATCAGTGAAGATTTGAAAGGGCAAGAAGCAAGCCTGCAAACAAGGACTGAGCTTCAGTCCAGAAATTCCCAAGGGGTAATACATGCTAGACAGGATGTAGTTTGGATAGGTGGTGAGGCAGACAAGGACAAGGAAATGGTGTGGGAGATAGAAACTGTCAAAAGGGTGAAAAACACTCCATTTGGAGGTAGCTGTGAAATGTGTCACACGATATAAATATACATTTGTGTGTGTGTGTAAGAAGTATCTGCATATGAATATACACATGTAAATATATATGTCAGGCTTTTCAGAAATAAGGTGTGGCTAGAAATGTCTGTCTTAAGACTTTTGAAGGCAAACTTGCTTTTTGCATGCTCAGCAAACACTGAGAAAGGTGCAGTTATTGAAGAACCTATTTCCTGGTTTACACTCTTGCTCTCAAGCCACATTTCATTCCAGTTTGACACCAATTAGAACCTGGCATTAGAAGACATTCCAAGGTGATGAAGGGGAAGGCATTGAGCACCTGAAAGCTTGTGTTCCGCACATACTGGATCAGAACTGGCTTGTGTGTTTTCATATGTGCAATTTATTCCAATTGCAAAAAAAAAAAAACAACACCGGTTTAGTAAAGGCCAAGTATCTTGCCAAAATATATTGCATGGTATGTCACTTCACAGTTACCCTGGCTAGAAATTCAGTTGAAGAAGGACGGCCATTTAACATGCAGTTTGCTTTTTCTCCTGCAGATTAATTCCCGAATCACTTTTACAACAGCACTACACTGAGTGTGAAACCCTAACATTCCTTCTTTTGGCAAGCAGAGAACAGAACTTGTCCAGAGAAACATATTTTACATACTGGCCACCAAGACAGTGATATTGTTGCTTTATACATTTGCAGCAATGACTTGTGTTTGCTCTATTTCTTTTGCACCCAGTTCCTGCTAACAGCATCATAAGGATTTCATATTTCATCTGTACGTTGCTCCTATTTTATTACTTATTATTTTTTCTAAACTGTTGCTGTAGCCATAGGCAAAAATGTAAGGGTTTACAATTAGAGAAATTTGCTGCAAGTTCTGCTGTTACTTTAGAAATTTTATATTGCTGATCCAGTCACTAGAAATATTCTGTATCACCAGTTTAGCAAATATATCTTATTTTCCCTCTTCCCACATACAGCAAAAGGGGGAGGAAGCATCTCTGCTCATGCTGTGTCTTCTTTTTGGCTAGTCCTTAAGCAAGAACTCAGCCCAATAACTTCCTTTTCAATTAAGCTTCTCATAGCTTTGGATAGCTACATCACCCACGAAAAGCAAGGTGAAATTAATATTTGGCACACTTGAAGGTAGTGGCTGATAGCCTCCCTTTGGACTGCAGAGACCGTTGCAAAGGTAGTACCCAGAAACCAGCCTAATATGCTTTAACTTTTTCGCACAGAAAGATGTAGACCCAATGATACAAAACTGTTAAGTAACATACTTTCTGCCTCTGGAAAAACTCGTACCTATTAGTGGTAATTTTTCCCTGACTTGACACCATCGGATCAGAACCTGGAGAGAGGTGAGGAGATGGTGACACTCACTCAGGAAGAAGACACTAAAGACATGCTTTAAATTGAGAAACTTGCAGGAAAGCCGTAGCTTCAGTGCAACACCACACAGATCTTCTGTCAAGACTTGCAGAGCAGGGGTGTTACCAAAAGGGGCACAGGGAGCACTGGGAGCAGAGAGCTGCAGAGAGGCTTGCTCACCCAGCTACAACACCGCACGCTCCAGGGTGCGTGAGCAGCATTGCTGGGGGTGGGTGCAAAAGTGTAACCACCGCTTTTTTCAGATTTAAAAACAAACAAAAAAAGTGACTTCTTTATTTGCACACACTTGTTTCCAAACTGAAAAGCACTTCCTGCAGGATAAATGTTGTCCCACTGTGATGGCTGACAGAAATAGTCAGTATCAGTATGTATGACACCAGGTCCTGAAAGCTCAGCAACAGTAGTGACTCCTCTAAAAAATAAAGGAAGATCTGGGAGTCATCTCCCTGGCTGCAGAGAGAAATCCAAGCACAGGATATTTGCAGAGCTGATCCCAGCTACCAGGGATCCCCAATGCAGTCCAATATGCTCCCAGGTCCTGCATGAGGTGCCAGTAGCCCAACTGCAATGTTACCTGCCCAGAATCACAGAATGGTAGGGGTTGGAAGGGACCTCTGTGGGTCATCTAGTCCAATCCTCCTGCCGAAGCAGGGTCATCTACAGCAGGCTGCACAGGACCTTGTCCAGGCGGGTCTTGAATATCTCCAGAGAAGGAGACTCCACAACTTCCCTGGGCAGCCTGTTCCAGTGCTCTGTCACCCTCAGAGTGAAAAAATTCTTCCTCATGTTCAGATGGAACTTCCTAAGCTTCAGTTTGTGCCCGCTGCCCCTTGTCCTGTCGCTGGGCACCACTGAAAAGAGTTTCCCCCCGTTCTCCTAACACCCACCCTCCAGATATTTGTAAGCATATATTAGATCCCCTCTCAGCCTTCGCTTCTTCAGGCTGAACAAGCCCAGCTCCCTCAGCCTTTCCTCATAGGAGAGATGTTCCAGTCCCCTCACCATCCTTGTAGCCCTCCACTGGACTCTCTCCAGTAGCTCCTCATCTTTCTTGAAGTGGAGAGCCCAGAACTGGACAGAGTACTCCAGATGAGGCCTCACTAGGGCAGTGTAGAGGGGAAGGAGAACCTCCCTCGACCTGCTGGCCACAATCTTCTTAATGCACCCCAGGATCTCATTAGCTTTCTTGGCAGCCAGGGCACACTGCTGGCTCATGGTTAACCTGTCGTCCACTAGCACTCCCAGGTCCCTCTCCACAGAGCTGCTCTCCAGCAGGTCCACCCCAAGCCTGTACTGATGCATGGGGTTGTTCGTCCCCAGGTGCAGGACCCTGCACTTGCCTTTGTTGAACCTCATCAGGTTCCTCTCTGCCCAACTCTCCAGCCTGTCCAGGTCTCGCTGAATGGCAGCACAGCCTTCTGGTGTATCTACCACACCTCCCAGCTTGGTGTCATCAGCAAACTTGCTGAGGGTACATTCTAACTCTTTATCCAGGTTGTTGATGAAGAAGTTAAACAAGACTGGGCCCAGTACTGACCCCTGGGGACACCACTAGTTACCGGCCTCCAACTAGACTCAGCGCCACTGATGACAACCCTCTGAGTTCTGCCATTCAGCCAGTTCTCAATCCACCCACCAGAGGCAGGTGGGTACTTTCAATGAAGACATCTACCCAGTTCCAATCAGTGAATTTTCGCATGTAATATAAATTTCAAATACAGAGAAGCAGCAAGGATTTGAAATACAAACTGCTATGTTGTTGTCAAGACAGACTCTCTTAGGAACTAGCTGAGAGACACCAATTAGTCTGTAGTAAATTTATGTTAAGGGTTATTCAACAAGGCTTAGCCTATGAAACTTCAAAAGGCTGCAATAGTGGTAATGTGTACCTCCTGTTTGATCTCTCTTAAAAGCATGACAAGTAAAACATATTTGCAAACAGATTTTAAGTCTTTAAAAAAATCCCGCAACTATGCAGTGCAAATTATAATTAGTGGTAGCCAATAAAGTAGTAGTAAAATCTCAGTAAATCTCAGGGATAGAGCTCATTTAACTGTCCAGTCACTTTACTTATGAGGTGTCCTTGTCAATAGTTCCGCAAGATGCAGTGATTGCTTTTGAGTTCCCACTAAAGCACTGGTACACACAACTCAGTTCATTGATGGTTTTCCAGAGGTAGGAAAATGCCTTGCAACAACTGCAGCAGATTTTAATCTTTATATTTTTGACCATCATAGTGGTGATTTGGCAATGTCTTGTACACATGTACAAACAGAGAACTCATGATAGATTGAAAAAACTAGCCAGTGTCTACTACTCAACGGTCAAGAAGAACAATAGCTCATAGAGAGGACCAGTAATCAATACAGTTTTAACCGAACAGCAAAAACTTCTCTGGAAAAAGCCCACATCTTTATGGTCACAGCCAAAAAATAAATGTCATCAGCATCAAACAACATCAAAAAATTCATTTCAGAAACTTCTCTAGATTTTGGCATAGGGCTCAGTTACCATTTCACGTATTTATATATTCAACAACCTTTATCCATATCTATACCAAGTCATCACCACTCATCAAAAACATATAATCTGTTCTTGAATCCCCTGTGTAGTAACAACATTTTTGAGAGAAGACATGTTTCATCACCATATTCAGGACTTACCCTTCACAGAAAAAGGAATCTCAGGTCTTCTACACATGGAACATCTTCATTTATTTAAAAATGAATATTAAATAAATATTCGATGCAGCAGAGAATATATAGCAGTGAGAATCAAACTAGCATTTCATTCAAGATTAGTTGAAGAATCTAATTATAGTTTTACTGTGATAGAAAGTAACTACCTCCAACTCCTTTTCCACCCATGAGAACCAAAAGAACTTGTGAGAGCAGAGGGGCCTCTTAGTCATCCTTCCTCCATCCATTTAGGGAGAACAAAATACTTTGTTGGACGGAGTAGTTTAAACAAGAGAATCCACTGTCCAAAACTCTGACCACTTGAGACTTCAGCAAGGAAAGACTCCAAAGGAAAGAAAGCCCTCTAACCAAACTAAAGATTTAGGTCTTTTTTCAGGAACCATCTGCAAATAGAAGGTTTTTAGAGTGGTCTGAAACACAATTGCATGCATCTGTGCACTGCCAGGAGAAACAAGTGAAAGTAAAGAAAGCCTGGAAGCAATTAAATGAATCTGAGAGAACAAGGGTGAAGTCCTGACAGGCAGAGGCCTCAGCAGAGAGCTGAGTCACACACACAGGGAGGAACATCCCTGTGCATCCATCACCGGGGGCCATGAGGATCGCATGGCAGCAGCACAGTACCAAGGAGAGACTGCTTGGGCAGGTCCCGCTACTCCAGCCGGCAGAGATGAATGGGCCTTTCTCATAATTTAGCTTTCTAGAGCAGTTAATTAACATATATTGTGCAAATTCTATTTAAACTGTCTCTCTCTGGAAACATAGTATCTTACCCACAGGACACAAGTGGCCCGACCTGTCCCTTTTCTCACATTCTGCGTCTCAGCCTTAAGAAGCAATCTTCTCGCCAGAAGCAAGCAAGGAACTGCCATCAGGAGAGACCTTCTCTGTTAAGTGTAGCTGTTGGTAACACTTTGGTGGCAGTTTGGCAAGTCCAGAGGAGCACAATCATGTATTCCCGCATGCAAACTGCAAAAATCCCCTATGCCCACCCAGAGCTGGTGATTTTACAAAACACTACAAGAAAATAAATGAAATTTTCCTCTGGCTGTTGCTTTCGTTTTGCTTGTTTGGATTAAAAGTGAGCATGCCCACCACTAATAATGCCATCCTTTAACAAGAAAATTAATATTACTCAATATTCAGCTTCACACTGACACACACATATATCTGAGGCCCTTGGGAGGAGCAGGAGGGAAAGTAAAACTCTATTACCCAAAGGATAAGCGAAGTTTTTAGAGACTGTGACTCTTTCAAGAGATCACATCGTGTCAAATCTCTGCCTAGGAAAGGAAGTAAAAGAGAGAAGCAATGCTAAAAGCCAGAGATGTCATGCAACTAGCTGGCTGGCCAAGCTGACAGGAAGCCTCCTGAGAAATTATTTCCTCATGTTTTCAGTTGGGTTGTTTTATGACTGCTTTCTGAACAAAAAAGAATAGGAAAAAAATGGAGCTCACCAGAATTAAAACTTTCTGCATGTACAGGCAGTGGGCACCCTGCTGTTACTGTCAGCAGGAGCTGGGTAGGTCTAGAGAGCAGCCATGGACAGAGCAACACTACGCAGACTTACTTTCTGTCAAGTATCAGCCAGAAAAATGATTTTCAAGTTAACAAGTGCTTAACAGACTAAAATAGGTGCATCATGACAGCCATGAAAAATTATTTTGTAGTCAGTGTCTTTCACAGGCATTATTTCAGTGGATCATTTCACAAATTGATCCTCTGTTCCACAAGTTTAGCTAAGTATCAGCCTCTGAATATCTCAGAGGAGCTGTTTTCTACTGCGAGGGTGGCTGTGAGTTGCTTCCTCAGAGGCAGAACAGTCCATGAATGCTAAACAACAGCTAATGGTAAAATTTTAAAACAAGGGCATGGAGTTGCAAGCCGTCTTTTTTGCATGCAGATAACTTCAGTATACTTCCCTGAAGATGTAGATATATTTAAAAGTACATTCTTTCCTATTCCTTCATAACAACCACAATAACAAAACCCCTTATAGAGATGTGGAGGAGCTGGACTAAACCTCTGCAGAGCAGTAAGAAAGCACATATGTCTTCCCAGTCCCATCACTGCCAAGATCCTATTCATCAGTATGGCCTTTTCACCAGTCCTGTTCATCTGAACTGCTCAAAGCAGCAGAAAAAGGTCTGCAGTACCTGCAAGTCGCTTTTTCCCCCTGTAGCTCCCTTCCCTCCCCCTGCTGCTGGACATCACGTGCTTGCAGGATTTCCTCCCTTGCTTCCTCAAAGTCCATGTTCCTCACCTGCAGCGTCAAGGACATACCTCATGTTGCATTTCTGCCAGAGCAGGGAGCTAAGGGGGTCCCACAGGCTTTAAGGAGCCTCTGAGGGCACCTATAGCTGCAGGATGGGGGTCCCAGATCCACCCAGGCACAGGGTGATGGAGCACCCAACCCCACAAGGCAAAGGACCTTGTGAGACTTGGTGAGAGTCGCTCCTGCACTCCCTACCACCACAACATGCTGCATTCCCTCCTGTCTTGCATCCACCCATCCTAGGGCGACACAGTGATAGACTGGGAGGGATTGGAAGAGGTCTTCTCATCTCTCTGTCCGGGAGGGATCGCAAGAGGTCATCTTGTCTTTCTACTTGCCCATGGCAGGACGCTGATGACGATCCTACCAGGTGCTTGTCCAACCAGTTCCTAAAACCTCCACCACATCCCCAGGCATTTTTTCCCACAGCATCTCCAACCCAGTGCAGGAGTCCCACTACTTCTTGATGTATCCCCTGCAAACTTAGAAACCAGATTATCTATTTTCTTTTTTCTTCTGGCATTTGAATGAAGACATATTTCCTACCTCTTCAGAAAACCCTGAACTATCTCAAGATATTTCACCTTCCCAAAGATTTTCCCATGTAGCTATTGCTCTCACAAAGAAATAGCCAGTGATTTTGGTGCCCAAAAATTTCAGAATCCTACTGTGTACCTAATTTTTGGTTTTATACTAGTGCAAGTGTCTTCACACATCCTTGTCTTGTTGCTTTTGAGAGCTGATATGTGAGGCAACAGAGCCTTCCCTGAGTTCCTCTGGCAGAGCATGACAGCATTTCCACCAGAAAGCAGATTTCACGGACAAAACTATTACTGCCTTCAAAGGACCCAGTATTTCCTATGACACCCAAACTGCAACAGTCCCAGGAGACTACAAGTTCCATTTGCTGTGGGTATTAAGAGTTAGTGCAGACCAGCTCCTCCTCTTCTCCAGCAGCCACACACCATTGGGATGAGGCTGAAACAATACAAAAACAAAACTGTGCTCTCGCTCCCGGGGAAAAGAAAAGGCACTTTCCCAGAAAGAGCAGCATTTCGCTCTTCACAAGACATGAATGTACACTTTTGCACCCCCAGCAGAAAAGCTCCACAGGCACAACAGACATCAAAAAGGCTAGTAGAAGACTGTGAAAACATTGAGTAGGCTGATAACGACACCAAAGAAATTTCAGGGGGAAAAAAAAGATTAAAAAAGCCATAAATAGCAAGAGTCTGAAGGCACTCTGGCTGAGGGAGCTAAAGTTGAAATGAAAGCCCCAGGGTCACACTGTCTTAATTCTTTAATTCTTCACAGGAAATCAATTTACGCTAATATTTTCCTGAAGACAATTCATTATTCTAGGCTTATTAAAAATCAATAGTCATCAGGCAGACTCCACTGCTATGCTGCCTCCTATATACTAATCAAATCCTTTAGTTGCATTCAGACAAAAGAATTAGACACTCCAGCATGTGCAAGTGCCTCATCATAGCTTTCTCCTGTGCCTTATAGTTCCCAGGGTGCTGTAGTCTCATTTCTAGCCACATCTATCAGTGAGACGAACCTCCAGAGCACAGCATCATTTCCCCTGCAACAATTATAGTCTTATCTAAGGTATCTTACTTAAAAACAGACAGCTGTAAAAAAGCACACTCATAAAAACAGAGCTTTTGTCTCAAGATTAAAAAAAAAAAATTTGTGTCCTAATCAAATATGAAATAACCTCATATAAACTTCACCTTTCAGGGAACTTAGAGCTTGAGTGTTTTGTTCTTGTGGATGTACTGCATTTGGGAGGAACAGCTGATTATACCACAGCCATCTGATACTCCTAACATTAAATGCTCTGTGTACTAAACAAAACCCGACAGTTTCACTTTCTCTAGTACGAGTAAACAGTCTTCCCTCCTGGTCATCTGACTGCCTGGATTCAGCCACACAAACAGGACATTAAAAAGTACAGTGCAGTTTTTTTATCTTGATTTCTTACATATTTAACAAACATTGGCCGGCTACTTATAAGCTTCCGCAGAGGTGCGTCAAGACTAAATTATCTAAACAGAAAATTAATAGATTGAAGCAACTTCTGTTCCACCGGTAACCCCAAATTGCAGTAGCCATAGAATGACAACAAACTGAAGATATAAGGATGATCTAAGGCTTAATTTTCTCACCACATATCTGATAGCAAATTGCTAATTCTTGTAGGCTTCATCCTTATAATGGCTGCACAGAGCTATTATTACATCCATATTGTTTTTTTCCTTTTCTTTACATATACTGCCAACTGTGTAAGGGAATAAATTACTAGCTATGGATTCTTGAAATGCCCACAACTTTCAATCATTTCTCTCCCTTATAAGTATTCATTTCCACCTTTTTTAATACTGAAAAGTCCTAAATAGGTACCTATGTGCAACTGTAAAAAAATTATTCCATTTCTTATATTCTTTAAGTAGTCTATGTTCATTTTAACACTCAAAAGAGTGAGGTGAAGTGCTGGAAAAATTTTGTTGTAAGTGTTCAGAAAAATCTAGGTTTTATTATAATTTGACCTACTACTCTTTCACCAGAACGACACATCCCTGATTACTGCCTCAACCTAGTTGACTCTCTGGGTGATTTTCTTCATTTCGAGTCACTGTTAACCTTGTAAACATTGGGCTAACAGCACTGGTTGATTCACTTCTCCCTTCTCTCTTCTCACACAATCTGGCTCCACCACCTCTGCTAGCTTCAGTTTCAGAGGCAAGTCAATTTTAAAATTTCATTCTTAGTGAAATGAAATATGTACTGTGGAAGCTTTTACAGGTTATTTTGTTTCCAGGTAGGAGTATAAATAAACCTCACCTTAGAGATGTGAACTCCAGCTGCTGCAATATTCCAAGGAGACACTGTTGCCTAAAGAAATCTTGAAAAGCAAGTTTTATTAAGCACTTTGAGTGAGGAGAAAAGCCACCAATGCACCTCCTGCAAGGAAAGGCAAGACTACAGACAAAGAAATTGTTTTGTTGTCAGAACTGGGAAAAACTACTCCAAGGATGCTTCCAGATTTCCCTTGCAGTGCAGGGGCAAGTCTGTCTTTCTCAGGATCAGGGTTTCTCTTCTCTAGTCTGCCATCGAAGGCAACAAGTCCCAAAATAAGCATGTCTTATAAGCAGTCAAAAGAAGAGAGCAGCACTACCAGAAGTAAAATACACAAGCTGCATTGTTATCCGATTTGTTTTATCCAGCTTGTTCTCCCCACAGGACACCTTGGCCTCAAAAGAATGTTTTTTCTTTCCCTTGTTTTCTTCACAGTTGTTTTCAAACTTTCCATGCCTGGCCCTCCAGTAGTAATTAGGGCAATTAAGAGTTAGCTAAAAACAGAGAGTAGTATAAACCATTTGATTTCCTTCCCAAGAAACACACGTACAACAAGAGGAGAGGGAAGGAGGAAGATGGAGAAGGAGATAATGGGAAATGTAAAGACAGGACAAGTCAGCGCTTTGATCAGCACATGCAGCTTTTCTGTCTGCAGGCTGGAGACCACCCAGCCACAAAATGTTACAGTGCCAGCCTGTCACTCGTATATCAACCCTCCAATTGTTCTTCTTTTTTTTTCCACTCTAAACACTGCTTAAAAAGGTGTCCAGGCATTTCTCAAAGTCATCATGTATTACCAATAGTCTGCAAGGGCCCTTGGTATGAAAGGCTGATATTATTCCCCCTTTTAATTCGTCACTGTTTTGCTTATGTTCGGAGACATAGCAGACACCCAACTTCCAGGCCCCCCCAGCACCCAAGGTCAAGTTAAGGTGGCATACACCTCTACTGCAGAGCCGCTATCTCACGTACTTTGCCTGGAAAAATTTTCCAATGTCAGTAACAGCGAGTGTCCTGTTGTGTGATCTGCTGTGAAATGTGCTATTATTTTACCGTTTGGCAAATCTACTCCCTCAATATCAGTCTGTTCTGTTTAAGCTCTTGAAGGGTCCTACTAGAACCACAAAAGAAAGCAGACTCTGATAGGAGCAATTAATGGTAAAGCTTTAAAATCAGTAACAGAAGGAAGAGCTAGCACAAAAGCGTTGCCAAAGGGTTTCTGCCTGCAGCCTCCAGTTCACATTGTAAGCAAGAGAAGCAGCCCTGGGCAAATGCAGCCATTGGACTGGTTCACACTTCTGAGTTGGAACTTGTCTGATTTATCTTTAAAGATGTTTTCCACCAAGCTATTGAACGTGTGCTACTCAGAATCTGCTCATACAACTATGCTTTTACTGCCTGTATTCAGCAAGGTGCTTTAACTCATAGTAGATCACACAGTCCTGCAGAACGACACACTGCTATTATTTAGCATTTCCTCACTATTGTCATGATGACTGTTGGTACTCACCACTGCTCATTTGCAGGCTGGAGCCTCCTACACTCTTGAAGCTTAAGCAGGTGAGAATGGGGAACAAAATTCAACCTATGTCCATGCAAAGCCTTACGCTGCAGCAGCCATGACGCTGGTGGCGAGACCCTCCGGGACTATCACAGCACCAGATTAATCAGAAGCAAAGGTGTCAAAGCACATCCTCCCCATACAGAGACCAGTCAGCTGCAAAATCAGCATAAGCAGGAATGGGCAAGTGAGGCAATATCAGCACAGAAAGAGATCCCCTTCCAAAGAGCTTTGGCAATTACCTGACGACTCGTCAGCTCAGCAGAGATGAGCACTTAAATGGAGGGCAACAGGGCAGTGCAAGGCCATGTTGATGGCCCGTAGCCCTCAGCAGAGGGGATGCTGAGACTCAGCCTTTCTGTGCCTTGACAGAGAAAATATGACAAGCAGTACTTTGGCGAAGAAAACCACACCAGAGTAAAATGAGCTGTTTGAGTAAATACTGCTGAAGACCTGCCCTGCGTTGAACATGCTTTGGAGAAGGACATTCTCCTTTAGGCACACTCCTGCTCGTGGGGAAGGAGCAGATTGCTTGGCTCATCTTTCACCACTTTTGGCGTGAAGTTCTCTGCATGCCCAGCAGGCACTGTCCTCTTTTCAAGGAGCTGGCTTCACCCCATGGGCTGACCATGGAGCAGAAGCAACATGCACACCTTGTCTTTCAATCTCAAGTCTAATGACGTACCAAGGCTTCACTTCCCAGCTTGCCTTCTAGGCAAAGCTGGGATGACAAACACCAAGTGCAGCTCAGCAGCAGTCATGCCAAAGCATCAGGCAGCTTTAACACTGAAACGAGAGCAACCAGCAGAAAGTGACACTGGAGCAAGCTGACATTTCTGCTGCCGCCATTGCAAGACCTCTTATGGTGCTGTGCTGACACTTGAAGATACTGCTCAGTCCAGTCAGAAGCTATGGGCCCAAACTGGGAACCTCTGAATAAACATGGCCCCTTCTTTACAGCAGTGAGAGAAGGTGATCATTGTGCCAGTAGGCTTGAAGTCTCTGAAGCTACGATGTTACGCTGTCTTCCCAGAGAGCACTTACACATACTGCTGAATGAATTATGTTCTACCCTTGTAGAATACGAAACTACAGAACATTTCTTCTCGGGGAAGAGTACTTTGTCATGGAGGGTGGATCATTGTTATGTACACAAAGCTACTCTGTGCCACACGTGTCACAACAAGCAGCATTGCCGTGACTTCGTATTCAGACCCTGCAGAGTCTCTTCCCAGACCTGAACTGTCCTTCCACACATTCCACTTCACAAAAGATGCTGCTGCAGTGAGAAAGGAAAAACATGCTAAAAGTTAAAGAGATGTGTAGTTTTCTCTGACTGGGTAAAAAGTAGTCAAAGTAAACATCCTTTATAGGCACGTGAACTGAGTAGGCAAAACTCAACCTTCCAGTAAAACACCAAAGAGAGGAAAAGAAACCACAAGAGCTGGAGAGTTTAAACTAAGAGTGTGAAGCTGAAGAACTGACTTCTTGCAGCCCTTCGACTGTTTTACGTGCAATAGAGTGGAGGCAATCCACTCACCCAGCAAAACTCCCCTTAAGTATTCATGTCTTGGCTTTCCTGTTGGGTATTTCCCCTGCAATCTCAGTTTAAATTTCTCCTTCATTGCCACTCTAAATATATTCACTCAAGAGGTTTCCATACTGAAAACCTCCGTGAGCTCATGGCCATTGAGAGTCCTGGGTACTCCAAATACTCATTCATGAATACAACAGAAGTTTAAAAATATGAAATTGAAAGAAAGCAGCACTCTACCTCCACCTTCTTTCTTCAGTTGTGTGTATGAAATGAACTTGTCGGAGGCAAGTATTTCAGTGGCAAAGGAAATGTCACAAGCTGTAAACTGCAGCCTTGGAATTTGCTCAGCTCTAAGAAACTGAGAAAAGCAACAGAGAGGAGACATTTGTTTGTGTTTGGACAGGCAAGAAGGGCAGCCAGGTTCACGGATCCCTTTTAGTAGCAGACATTTCAGTAGCTGCCTGGGAAGGTTTCCCCTTAGGACTTGGAGTAGTTGCACTTATCATTGACTTTCAGTCTTTACCCAGAGCACAGGATCCGTCCAGCATACGACTCCCACCACCACAGGCAGGCTACACATCATGTCACCTTATAACTTTAAAGCCATTGATCCCTATCTGAATAGATCCCTGAAGTCAATACCTTTATGTAGGTTATTTAGCAGCTCCCTCTGTTGCAGACAGCCTATGTGCCAGATCATGCACAGTCAGCCCTCCTGGAGCTGCGCTGCTGAGACTTTGGAGAAGCAGAAACATTATGAAACAGGACTTACAAAAAGCCCTGTGGATTCATTGAAGCCAAAACCAGGAACACGACTTCTACAAGAGCTGCCTCACAACCCACATACCATTTGGACAAGGTAAGCATTACTCCAGATTTACTTACTTAGGAGGCCTTGTGTTAGTATAGTGTTCAGTATGCTGTAATTTCATTTACAGACTTGCACAGGACCTGAAGAGGGGATCAAGCAGAGGAGCTGGCTCTAGGGCTGGAGGGACTCTCAGCTACCCTACTCCAAAAACAGATTTTATCTTAATCCAAGAGAAGAGTGAAGTAGAGGTCCATGTGAGAGAGCAAATTTTTTTAATATGACAGAGCAAGGTTTGTAGGGCAAAGGCAGTCTCCTGCGCAGTCACAGCCTCAGGGTGTGTCCATCTGTTCCAACAAGTGCAGACAGATCTGAATGCCTCTGTACTGTTTGCTGGAAAGACAAACATAAGCCAGCCCCAGTCACCAAATCGCTGCACAGCCCATTAGCAAACAGCTCCCTGGAGCAGCTTGCTGGCTCAGATGCAACACTATGCCAGTGTGGCAGGCAGCTTCCAAACCAGAGCTGGTGTAATGCTCGACTGTCTGTGCAGATGCAATGTTGGACACCTCAGCAAAGAGCATCCTGCAGGCTGATCCCATTATCTATGACATTTTAGCTAAAGGCTGCAGCTTTCTGACACTCAGGCAGCTGTGGGTGCACCGGCTGGAACAGGGAGTCCGAGCAGAGCCTAAAACAAAAGTCATCTTTGCTGTTCTCCTCTGGTGCCAGACCATATGTATGATACACAATATACTTAGGCCACGTGGCGGGGAAAGAAAAACTATCTTCTCTGCCGCTTTTTTCTACCCTTTTTATGATTAAATGTATTTATACACCCATACCCTCATACATGCAAAACTGTCTTCTCGTCTACTCTCTATTACACTGTTCAGCTCTCAGAACCCCAACAAGGCCCCACGAATCTTAGAAGGGCAGAAAGCATTGTAACACAGCAAACCAAAGTTGCTTCAGTTGCAATGGATTATTCTAAAAAAAAAGTTCGAGGCTTATAGTGACTGTCAACGCATTGCTACTAAGCATCAAGCACAAGAACTGCAAGCACTGCAGCCCCGCCTTTTCAAACTGCCAGTAGAGTTAAGTGGTTTGCAGCGGGTTGTGTTTGATTCATTTCTTTCTGTTTCGATGTACATTACTCAAATGAAGGCCTTACTTTAGCAGTGACCGAGAAGTGATGCAGTGATGGTTGCTTATGGCTCTCCCTCTCAGTCCCTACTCTTCGACTGTAGTCACAGAGAGGTGGATACAGGCAAATAGGTACAAGTTGCTAGTGCTGCATCCTTAGGAAGAGTGAAACAGAAGTGCAAGAAGCACCAAACAGCTGGTGGGTCCCCTTCTGCCTGGTGTAACCACTCCAGTTGAGATTTCATTACTGCTCCAGTAAAGAGAGGTTAACAAGCAAAGACTGCAGTGCTATTCTACAGGCAGCACAAGCCTCTCTGAGATGGTGCTGTCTCCAGAGACAGTGTCTCTACCCTCAGCCCTTGCTCCTGTGCTGGCTGAGTTCACTATGGGCTAGAGACCATTGTTCAGCTCTATCAGGAGGCTGGTCCAGTTAAACTTGCAGTCCCAAAAGCTCTCCTGCCAGTGCTACAGTTCAGCCCTTTCATCAGTCATAAGTCAGCCTAGTATTATCAGAAGAATTTACTCTGAAACCTAGGTGCACCATAGGGGTTTGTTTCCAAAATTTTGAAATTTGCACGCAGACACACAGAACTCTCACTATTCCTGCAGCTAGCGCACAGAGCACACACTTCCACACCAGTGGCCATTTTCCTTCCACAACACTCCTGTGGAAAGCCAAAGAGACACCACATGTTCACAAACAATTTTTTGAGAAGGGAAAGAAGTTCAGCGAAGGGGTATGCCTGGACATGTAGGCAGGATCATAGCCTGCTTCCCCAGAGCACGAGCGTTACATATGGCACAGTGCACCTCACTGCTTTGCCCAAGGCTCATGCCGCAGAGCTGGTACCAACAAGAGCATCCCATTGACAGCAGTACCCACTGCCCTCATGCCACATGGCCCCATATCAAACACAGAGCTGAAGCATGCTCTCACATGCCTGAGTTTGAGTCGTATTCATCTTGGTCACACAGACATAGTCCTGTAGGGAGAAACGTTTCTTGTTGCTCTATGACAAAATGACCTTGTTCTTGTCAGTGCAAAGTCCACACAGCAGAAAGCAGCACTGTGCAAAAATATCCAGGCAAGTTTTGATAGAGCTCAGGTATTACAAGTAGGCTAAGTCAGCCCAAAAGGATCATGCTGACATGACTGACTGAATCCAGCCATGTAACTGCCCCTTTCAAAACTGGGCGCTTCTCTCTGCATAACACCGTATTGAGCCAGGACAATTTAATCTCCATGAAAGTAGAGCGGGCTCACCCACAAACGGGGATCGAGAGGAAGGAGGAAGCACAGTCGGTAATGATGGGAAGTGAGGGCCCCAGGGAGGGGGCATACACACTCACTTGCACGTGCACACACACACACACTGCCAAGATCAGCAGCCTGCACATTTCCCCTGAGCTGCTTCAGGCAGCGAGATGTCTGCGGCAGCGGCCCTTGAAGATGCAGAGGTCTGGCTGCTCACACGCAGTTATCATGCGAAGCTTCATTTTTTTGGTAAATGGACAGGAACATGAATCCTATGTGAAAACTGTACCCTGTGTCATGCCCACCGTGCAGCCCCTGCAGCGCTGACTCAGAGCAGAGGGGCTCGGGGAGCTGCAGAGAGCAGCCCCAGGCACCCCCAGCCTCTGCCCACTGCGCAGGCAAGAGGCCACCTCTCCCCTCGCCCTTGTATATCAGCACAAAGAAGTTGGAATATTTCATAAAAGGAGGCCTAAGTCCATGCATGATGGAAAGCACCTCTGAACCATTTTGGCTTGCAGTCTAATGTCTGTCTGGAGTGAAAGAAATACAGCTGACAGCTAGCCGAACATGATGGACTGCTAGTTGCCCAAGGTCATGCAGGCACACTTGGCTTCCCATAGATTTTCTTTTATTTAAAAAAAGAAGATTGCACTTTATTGATGATTTGCTTTTTATTGGTAATTTGCTTGAGGGTTTTTTCTTTTCATTGTCGTTTTTCAGGGCTATAGGTCAAAACCAAGAAGGGTAATCAAGTGTGAATGCACTCAGACAGCATAAGATAAAAAAAAGACAAAACAAATGCTTTGACCCCAAGAATCAACAGAGACCAGCATGTCCTGTATTGTTCACTGTCCTTGCTGATCACAGAAATAATGCCCAGCACTACACAACCAAGGAGGGTCCAACTTTGTTAAATGACAAAGCACATTGCAAGCTACTGGCAAGGTACATGCTTTAAAAAAAAAAAACAAAAAAAACCCACCGCAAAAAAAAACCACCAAAAAAAAATTAAGAATACCAGGAACCATAGTATCTTTAATCAACTGTCTAGAAGAAAAGACATCTGCCTCCCGCATATGTGCGGGAAATTTTTATTATGCTGCTCAGAGGAGAAGTGTGATTTCCTGCTGTTCCAGGTTTCTTATGAAAATGGATATTTTGCTGTATCAATATTTACCAGCCCACTCTAAGTTTTCAATGGGCATGGAAACTCCATTCTGCAAAGTGTGAAAAACTTTGCTTCTATAATTCCCCAAGGTTCATTAAAAGGTTCATGAAACTTGGAAATAAAGAACAATTTATATCAACTTTTTCTAAAAGATGACTAGTGTGAAAACATTGCCCACAACCTTTCTAACTTCAATTATCAGTGCAAGCAAACAGGCAATGCTGCCATGTATTCTCAGCTATTACAAGTGCTCATTCGTTTGTTTAACAAAATTTAGTCAAAAATGGCAATGGACTGTCATCCTGGCCTCTGTCGGCCCAGGAAATTTCTGACTCAGAAATCTTCTTCATTATTCAGAGAGAATAAAGACTAGTGCACATGCCAACATCCACCCGACTGATTCAGAGGTCTGTGGAGCTGAAGTGATGCACAGCTACAGCTGTAGATCATTGTGTGCATCGCCGTAAGGCAGCCAAGGATGCTTTGCAGGGAATATGTGCTATAGTCTATGCATGGTCCTGTAGTTATTCGGAGATGTCATCTGAATCATGCTGGCTCTTAACATTAGATGACTAAACCCAGTGTGCCTCACCATGAGAGAACCTGATTTTGAGGAGAAAATGACTACGGTTTAGACAATAAACAAGCTGAGCTCCTCAGAGAGAACAAATTGTCTCTAAGTTTGACAGAAGCCTTCTACGTTTGATTGATTTAGCTTCCAAAAAAGAAAGGAAATTTTTTTAAGGTCCTTTGCAGTTCTTTATCCAAAGACTGCTACAGGGAAATTGTATGATTCATGTATTGCAAACAGTAGCAAAACTTCAGCTGGTTGAATGGGATTTATCAACAAAATTCAAATATATTCTACAGGTAAAACCAACTCTTGCTACAACAAAATAACACCTAAAGTGTTATGCCATGACATTGAATATATTAATTTACTAAGATGTTAGGTTTTAAGAAATAACTAGTAATTATTCTGTCCGAGTGGAAGAAGGATTTGATAAGACCTGAGATGATATGACGGAAACAGTCAGCAAATGTAAATACAGTGCCCTCCGAGTTGTGTCTTCTGCTAAGGACATTTAATTCCACTCATATCTTTAAGCAGTTGCTGAAAACAACAGAACCGCATCTTTGAACATATACAACACAAAATTAGGATCAGGAAATTCAGAGTTAACTTGAGACAAAATACCAGTTGCACAGACTGTACCAAGTTACCCTACTGATATAATTAATAATTTTGCCAGAGTTGAAAGCTGACAAAATCCTGCCGAGCAGAGCTGTAACAAATGCTTGTAATGGGCAACTGCATTTAGTGCTGAGGGCCAACGTGCCTGGGAAATTAAGTCCTGTGTTTATCAGCAGGGGAAGTGCAACTGCCTCAGTCATGCAAAGGCAGCATGGCTTACGGGCATCTCACAAGACTGGCAAAACAGAGGCCAGTAAATATCAGCTGTGTCGATGCTTTTTCTTAATGGTGCTGATGATGAATTAACTGCACTGAAAGAAGTGGGGCTGAGGGAGCATTTTATGTAGCCCACCAAGCATGAAAGAGAGGGTCCTGTGCCAGCCAACAGCAGACTTTACTGTGTTTCTAATTAACAGAAAGGCAATCAATCTGAACACCAAGACAAATGCTTAGATCCAGACACAGAAGTTATACACGTCCAGGTCCTCAGAGAACAGAAGAGACCAAAAGTACCCTTCCTGTTCTTTCAGATGAGTGGTGAGACTTCTTGTGGTGGATAGCTGCACCCCAGATCTACCCTCATCCCAACATATGTATCAGGCTTAATGCATTTCCTATATATCATCTGCAGTCCAGATGGCCATACAACATGGTTTTGCTCTCCACTTTACACCAAATTCACAGGTTTTAGTAATAGGTTTGGACTTCAGAGCAGGCCAGTATTTTCCAAAATCAGCTCAGAGGAAAACTATCTCCTCCAACAAGGGTAAATGCAGAAATGTCAAAGCAAAAAAAAAAACGAACCCAAAACAAACTGTCCTCAGGTGCTCCAGTAAGGGTCATCATTTACGTCTCCTCAAGGGATCTGCCTTGCAGCTGGTAAAGCTCATTATTTGTTGTGAAACAGTGTGCAGCCTGCCTCTAGACCAGAAAACCATAAAATCTTACTCCAGTAAAGTCATTTGGGAAGACAGCCTCAAAGGAAATTAAAACAATAAACAACTTGCAGGAGAGATCACAAAAGAAAAGTGGATTGGACCAATACAGTATTTTCTTGCAGCATTTTATGAACTGTTGCTATAAAAGTGTCTTGGACTGTCCTAAGGAGAAACTGGCATCAGAAGTCCTTCAAATAATCTGAAGATTTCCAGTTCTAGTAAAGAAACATAAGAGGCAAATCTACTCACTGTCTTTCTTTGAAAACATATTTTTCTCCTCCAGGTAAGCTATAGAAAACATCTCCACTCATCTTTGAGAATTTCCCCTACTTCTCAACTTACCACCTCTTTTACCCCAGAAGACAAAGCTGTGTGGTTTCCTCATAGAGTCCAGCTCTTCTTTCAACTCAAGAAAAAGAGTCTACTACAGCAAGTCTAATTTAAAGATTTTGGAGCACTGTACAATTGCCCATGATTACTGAGTTTCTCATTTCCCACAAAAAAAGGCTACTAAATGTGATGAAAGCAAAGAATAACTGCAAGTTTTGCCCCATTCCATCTTCCTCGTTTTGCAGCAACATACAATTCAGGCAGCACTTTTTATCCCCTGGTATTTCAGAGACACCAGCACCCACAATTTAGAAGGACTGAAGACATGTCAATGACTCTAAACCTGTGTGGGAAACAAAGTGTTAGCTCAGTTGTGTCCTCTTTTACGGACAAAGGCAGCGACCTCCAAGAAGTCTGAAACTGTGAATATGTCATCATCTGAATGAATAATTAGATATATGTGTAATATAGTTACTTTCTTCATATAAGTATTTTCTTCTGTGACTACCTTTGGTTAAGCAAACCTGGCTTCCTCTAGCTTTAAAAGGAGAAAGGGCAAGGCACTCTCAGGAGAAAGTTTTCTTTCTACACTGTCTATTTAAGAACTCCAAAATACCTGCCTGAGCTATTTCTCCTGACTCTGCAGCCCACGCTGTTGATAGGAGAATTAAAGGGGAGCAGCAACACCCAGAGGCCCCACAGGAGAGCGGGTTTCACCAAGCTTGATGCACAACATGAAAATGCAGGGAACACCACCAGTGTCTACACGTACCACCACGTGCCCCTGCCGTAAACCCCAGGGTAGGTCCAGCCCAGGGTGCAGAGCCTGGTGTGGCGTCCCATGGCTCCTGCGGGCAGCACCTCACTCAGCCACCATCCTGTATCAGGCAGCGGGGCTGGAGCGCTGAGCGGCTGCAGTGCCAGGGAGACCTTCCTCGTAGCCATCCTCCCCAGGATGGGCTGTGAGTCATCCCCTCATGCCACACTGCCACCCACCCCACTGTCCTTCTCCATGAGCTGTGCAGCCCATGCCATCATCCCACTTGTCACTCAGCCGTCTGCACGCAGGCTCTCAGAGCCAGCTAACTCCTCCACCAAGCCCAAAGCAGCCTCCACATGTGCGGCTTAGCTGGACAAAGCAGTATGCCAGGATTCTTGTAAATACTATCATCTTATTTACAATATTGGGATTATCCCCAGTGCTGGGGCAGATGGAGTAGCTGAGCAACCATTGATGCTGGGAGCAGATGAAACCCACTAAAGAGCAGTGCTGAGAATTGTGCTTTCTAACTGCTGTGCCAAGACCAGGACTACCCCGTGTGTCTCAGAGGTGTTTCCTCAAGTCCACAGCATCGACTCCTCTGATGCTTACCACTTCTTTCACAGGTGGATACAGACATGGACAACCATCCCTTGGATGGGAGGGATCCCAGCCCCAGGCAGTGACCAGCCTGGTCCAGCCTGCAGAGCAAGCTGTCCTTGGGCTGTCCTGGCAGAGGTGGTGGATGTCCCTCATCAAAGGCAGAGAGCAGGAGCAGCCCTGGAGAGGGGAGACTGAGAAAGATAAATCATTATTGAATGCGGGGATAATGAGCACTTCTATACTGTTCCATTCTCCTCGCTATATTAATTATTTCTATATGTGTGATATTACAATGCAAAAAACTCAGAAAAAGTAAAATTCCCCAGAATTTTGCTCCATACCTTTTCTAGAAACCTCATCTTGCCTTCACTGGTATTAGTTTGCTCATACGTGTCATCATCTATTGCTTAGTGCATCATTTTATGTACATTACTCCTGTTTTATTTTCCCTGCTGAAAGGGGGTTCTTGTAAGTTTTTCATACAGCAGTAGCCCTGGCTGATGTTATCAATAGTTTTATCAAAAAAAAATCTGTTGAGTAAAACTGAAACTTGTACTTCTCAAGTGTGCAAAGTCTTGAATGGTCAGAAAGATATCACCATTCACTAGAACATAAACATTCATGCCACTACCACTGTCATCTCTTGATCCTGGGCATGAAGAACTACAATTATCTTGACTTTGCACTTGAGGAGTTGAAATCCTGAAGTTCTAGTGGAACCTTCTTTCTCAAATAACAGACTAATAAACATCATTAGACAGTGTTGCAGTGTTAGTTATCTGAAATAACAAGCAAACAGAGCTACTCACTCTTTAAACATCTTTTTAATTAAAATTCCTTTGTGAAATTTACCACAGCTATAAACCAGAACAGTAATTAGTAGTGTGGCATAGACAGTTAAGACTTGGGTCATTATTAAAATAAATACTGCTTATTAATAAATAAGTCACCAACTAGCCAGGTCTTTTGATGCAATAAGAGCTTAATTTTGACCTTTTGTTTCCTGTTTAAAACAAAGAATCTGAACTTACTGTAACACGGGCAAGAATACAAAGAAAAAGGATTGCTGTTGGGTTTTCCCCTTTTCCTGAGATTGAAGAAAAATAATGAAAACTGAAGCAGATATTGATTTTTCTGCCTCTCTCACATTATCTGCCTCCACCTCCTCTTCAAGACAAATGAACTACCTCTAGCAAGAATCATCATGTGGCTCTGGGGCTTTTGTATGATGCTACCAGGCTGTTCTTGCTTCAGCTGCATTCCACAAAAACTCCTTCACAAACAGTAATCTGAAAAAGAAAAGGATGTGGAAATTTCACATATTTCAAAAGAAGTGATATCTTACAAAGAAGCAAAATTACTTGTCTTACTCAAAGTGGAAGCAACTGCTCGTGGGGATGAAAGTTTCTCTTCTGCACTGACCTCAGAGCAAGGTTTCTTTAGCAAGGAGCCCTTTCCTGATTTCCTTGTCAGGTTTTATGCATCTATCCATACTTCCTAGGTAACTCCCATTTATGTGATGCAGTGGTGTCTGCAAGGTGTATCGTAGGCTTCTCTGACCAGACCCGCTGCACAGTTCTGGCATCAGGGCTGTGGGGTAGAGGCAGAGATTTCATACGTTCTGGTGCTACACAACCCAAATGCTAAACCTTCTAAGTGACATTGTCAGTGCCTCTGTGACTGTGGCAAGCCCTAAACAGGGAGTTGGCAAACACAACAAGCTTGAGCCAATCCGTTGGTTTTCCGTTCAAACAACTCATGCTGTTGGCATGGAACTACTCAAGAGAAGGCAGCACGAGTTTATGAGGACAGCCTGGAAGCACATATGCAAATGGACACAAAAACTAACAGGGCCTTGGTCTGAACTGAAAAGCCCAAGCAAGTAGTGAAAGCAATTTTTAGAAAAGAGCAACCCACTCAGTCACATTCGGTCACACCCACAGTACCTTTGGGGTCAAGGTGACCACTGAGCTCTCCAGTCTGACAAGGAGGTAATTCTCAGTTAGCTTGTTTGGTTCCAGTGTTGCTTCTCTAAATAATTTGAGAAACCTAGCTTTTTTATTTTTTTAATTATTTCTCCCCTCAGTTTTTTTTCAAGATGTTACATGGCATGGTGTTGGAGATACAGTGAGAATCTGCGAGACACCATACTGAAATCCAGGTGACCACAATTCATGACTTTGGGAAAGACATTTTTGCCTAACTTTGGACTCAACATCACATCACCAACACAGCAGCACCAGTCACAGACTTCACTGGGCTGTGACAAGAATACAACCCTTTGGGCATCCAGGCACCCCACATGAGGACACACACGTGTGGAGACCGGTGACTGTCTGCATAAGTTGAATGTGAGGCTACCTGGATCTCATAATAACTGCTCCTGGGCATGGCTGTGTTTTCCAGACACTGCAAGCTGGCTGTTAGATTCTTCATTTGGCCACTTCAACCTTCTGCAAGCCTGCCCTCACTACAGCAGCACACACATGAAGGAGACTAATGATGACTAATACACAAGTGCATTGTGAGAGCTGAGAGTTAAAGGTTTGCGAGTTTTTATGTAAAACACCTAGCCCCTAAGAGATCAACTGAGGACTTGCACCAGCTGAGAAAGATGACAGGTGCAGGTCTTCATCAGCTCCAGTCTGAAGGAAACTGAAAGGCTTCCAGCAGGATTTGCTGTTCATTAAGGACACACATCCACAGGCTGCCAATTTCAGTAGACACTAATATTTGTAATGAAGAGCAAAAGTCAAAGGAGCAGTATACATAAAACTGCAGTAATTAGTTGCAGAGGCTAAAGAGGAGGAGATGACCTGAAAACAAAAAAAAACAACAAACCAACAACAACAAAATAAAACACGGAAAAACCCAGGCAAATATAAGTGAAGGCCTATAAATGAAGAGTAAAAGAGTCACCTCAGGCCATTTTAGAAAGGCCACAGACAAGCAGAAGCTACTGTTATGCAAGGAAACTGGTAAGTATTGGCAATAAACTTATGAGTAATTGTTCACATTAAGGTCTCCAAAAAGTAATGTTGATGCATTGCTAGAAGTGGTAGTCATTGGTTTTCTTCCAAAGACCTTACAAGTGACCCATTTTCTTTATCAAAACAGTCACGTGAAATCTAGTTTATTAATTTCATTTGCCAATACTTTTTACATAAAGAAACAGCATAAAAGTTGGAATGCTAGGATATAAACAAAGTATTTCACTCTGTCAGGCAACGAAGGGAAACAAAAATAAAGGGGAAAAAAAGGGACATTTAAACAACTACGAAGACTTTTTAAAGTAGGCTTGGCAAGGTTTGCACGTATCAGCTGAAGTAAGATCTTGACCTGCCAGCCACAAAGTCAACTGGTGACTTCTTTGAGTTGTTTTACTGCTGCATTTGGTCCTTATTTCCCAGCATTAAGAAAATAAAACAAATAAGGCTAAGAGGACAAGCGTAGTGAGAAAGTTCAATTAGTGTTCAGCAAACATTACAGGAAATTCTTTGGGCCTGGCATAACTTATCCTCAAAACAACTTAAGAAACCGTTCCTGGTAACAGTGTTTTCCATGACAGTATGAGATTGCATGAAAAGGGAATCATAGCCATATGAAAGAGGGAGTTCCACTACTTTCATGATTGCAATTAGACTAAATTAAAATCTCATCTCCTTTTAGCTTTAACCCATCAATAGCACATGTGTTTTAAGCGTTGAGTTTATTCCAGCCCATGGGCCTCTTTTCCTGAAACATTTAGCTAGAAAGAGTTACTGATGTGGCATAAAAGGAGATGTAGGTTTATCCTAAAAGCGAACTTCTACTGAAATTCCACACTCTGCTTAACAGGAGGAAAATCATAGTGAAGTTTCTTCCCCCACAACCTTCTTCGCTGTAATAGTAAGACTAGATTTGACCAAGCAAATACTATAACACTGACAGAATACAATTTTACCAGCAGCAAAAGGCAATAACGTAATTTTGCTCTATTATTCTGCGTATGTATATACATAACTGCTTGAAGTGGTTGAAAAATCAACCTCACACATAAAAACAGGCAACAGATAGCATCAGACGGAAATGGCAGAGGAAAGTACATTAAAGAAACAACTAACTCCAGCAAATATTTTTTAAAAAAATAATTCATATGTCCACATATATGTATTTAGTTATCTAATAGTAGTATGTTCTCATTTAAGAAAACTACCTTGGGCTCTCAGCTTGAATTTCTTGCGTGAAATTTTACCAGTAGAGTCATTCACACTAATAGAAGAGGTCATTCTGCTGCAATGTTTTATAGACACTGCAAACAGTCTGCTTTGTTCATTACATCCTATTCGTATATTCACGTGCATATTCTTGTTCTCAGCCAGGTCCCTCATTGCTGTGACCATTGCTCTGTCCCTGGCTTCTCTTTTCCTGCTCCGTACTGTGGGAAGCGCCGCACAGAGTAGAGGCCATCACTCAGAGGTATCCTTTTCCATTTACCTGAGACATCAAGAAAACAAAGCAGGGAGGGTTCCTGTTTGCTGTTGCGCAGGGAGAATGGATGTAACCACATTTCTGCTGGCTGCCTTTCTGATTTCTACAGAGACGTGTCCTACTTACCACAAAGGTGTACATGCCAGCTACTTTCCTACTTGAGTAAATTCTGCCATAGTTTGCCACACAAATACCTTAAGCAATTATTTTTATGCTAAAATGATTATTTTTTTACCAATTCATTTAGCCTGAAAATGTAGGAATGAAGGATATTCATGTGGGCCCAGAAATGCTTCTAAAGGCATGTTCTTTGACAGCTACAAATTCAGATTTTTTTATTTACTTTTTCTTCCTTTCTACATGCTAGAAATTTGATATTGGGCAACTGTATCATAAACAATAAATCTAAAAGTTGGGAAAAAAGCCCTGCTTTGTAAGAAAGTAGGAATAAACACCTTAGAATATCTGGGCCATTACTTTTCATTGTTTGACTATGACATTTAATTTACAAAAGGCAAAGACAGAGGAATGGGATGAACAAAGTGAAGTTCAAACTTGAAGACACAGAAAAGGATTACAGCCAATATTTTAAACCAAGGGATCAGTCTCTTCTTACTAGAAGCACATATCCAACAAAGGTCAGTGCCATTAATCACTTAAGAGTGCTTTCATACTGCTTGCGATACCACGTTCCCTCTCATTAGCTTTTGGAAGTAATGTTTGCTTGTCTGAGAAAGGCTTCACCCTTTTCCATCCTGACAAATCACAGTCAGGCATTGGTTATTTGCACCTCCAGGCCCCTCTCAAAAACAGCAATGATGTCACATACCAAGGACATGAAAACATGACAAAAATTTTGTGACACCAATGTCCCTTTGGTATCACTGGCCATCATTAACACATCAAGCCCATCCTCTGCTCTCTTCCATAAAGAGGGAGAATGGTCTATCAATCAGACTAATCTTAACCATCAAGATCCAAAATGCAGTGTCTGAGAGCTCAATAGCTGACAGCTTCTTTTTTTGCAAGGACACATAGCTTTCGTACCACAAACATTAAACTCAGGACAAGGACAAACTTTCCCAGGAATTAGTACAAGTCAGAGACATGAACTTCCCAGGTGTTTAATGGCCATCACAACCTTGTGCTCTCTGTTCCAGGATGAAGGCACATCTCTCTGATCTCCCCCTGTTTCAGGTCTGGCACAGCACAGTGCACATTTCAGCAGCTCTCCGTGGCATGCTTTACCCCTGATGTGGCTACTACTGTAGACAAGACCAGAAGATACGCAAGATCCTGTGTCCTTACTGCTGTGTAAAACCTTATACAGAACAAATATGCTATACCTCACTACAGAAATTAGGATAACCTGTGTATTACTGCTAAAGCTCAAAAACCCTGCCCAAACTAAGGCAATGTTTATTCCTGAACTGGAGATACAGCTGCAGCACCTATAGCTGTACTCAAGCTATCATTAGTGGAGTCAGCAGCAAAGACACACACCTACTTACATTTCAGTACTGTGTAATCTGCCAGGTTCCCTGAAGGATGTCTATAGTTTAGCGTATGATTTTGTAGCTATTAATACCCAAGTTCATTAAATTACAGCTAGCTCACGTACAACTGTAAGTGCTGCAATCACACTTTCAATCACAGCGTAGAAAATATCGCAAACAGTTAAAAAAACAGACTTAGCAGCAAACACCAAGATCTTTACGGGCACTCCTGCCTGCACAGGTAAGAACAACTGGCTTCAACATTGAGACCTGGAGGACAGCCAAGACCTGGTGTCACACCATGTGAGGAGATGAGTGACGTACCACAGCACAGCTTCTCCCAGAGCCCCCCTGTGCTGCAGCGCACGGCAGAGGAGCTCGCACCCGCCAGCATGGGCACAGCCTCTGGCGCTACTCGTTCCTAAACAGGACAGCTTCTTCTCAGGGCTGGAGATACCCATCGCTCCCCTGAATGCTGCAGTGAAAACACAGCACACTTTTCCCTTGTGTGGCTGACAAAGGTTCTGGCAGAACAGGGCTCTTCTCCACAGAAGAAAGGTATGAGTTACTGCAAGGTTCAGAAACGTTTGTTACAGCATTGATTTGGTCAGGCAAATTACTAAATCTCTCTTATTCCCAACCTGTAAAATTAATGTAACGAAAGAAGCACAGTGTTATATCTAAGCAGCACTTTGGAGATGAAAATTGCTAGGTAGGTGCATATAAAATACCAAGAACAGGTAAAAGTGCACACAGAACAATTAACACTGTATCATCACATCTATACATAATTTTTGTGTGCCTTCTATGGATTTTAATGTTTCTTTTTTCTTTTAAAAGTAGGTACATAGAAATACACTTTGTGCTCAGCTGTTGCATGTAGCCACTTAAAAGGATTAAAGAATAGGGTTTTATTTGCATTAATCAGCAACAAAAGGTGAATCTTTTCATGGCACTATCTCTGGCAACTAAACCAGCTTAAGAGACTGCCAGTTTCTTCTGCCCGCTTGTCCCTGGTCCCCAGGTTGGGTTTATACAGCCAAATTGAGGTGTGTAGTGTAAGCACAGCCAGTGAAACTAGCTAGGTTAAATTAAAAAAAGAACCCAAAAAACCACAAGTGCACACCCCTTCCTTTCCCAAAAAGGAAAGAGATGAGGAAGGTTAATCCGGATCAACTCGCCAACCTGGTTAAATGAACAGCTTTGTAAACGTGATAGCATAGGTGGGGGACCCGAGCTCCCTCACCATTTTGGCACCAGTAACATGGAAACACTGAGTTACGCCTTAACCTACATTGGAAAAGCAGGCTGGGGGAACACACAATGGGAAAAGGCTCCTGGGCTGGGTGTAAATTTGTCTGCTAATTTCATAATTTGTTTTTGTTTTCAATTTCAGTTTTCATGAGACCCTCAGATGTGTCCACACTGCATGGGTAGGTCCATATGTTGACACCTCTCGCTGCACCCACCAGCCCTGGCATATGTCTGTGCAGAGTTGCCCCACTGTGAAGTGCAAGAGCCAGGAGCTGCATGAGCCGAGCAGTTAAACACTCCTGCTTGTAGGGAAGACACCAAAGCCACACCAGAGCAGTTAGGTACATGATACTGCACATTAGCCTTAAACCTGTGTGTAGACATACCACAAATAATCATTGATTTCAGGCATTTTCTCCCACTGCTGCTAGGCAGGTGGGGACAAAACACTGGTGCCGTCAGCAGGGCTGGGACTGCCAGTCTCCAGGTGGCTGGATCCAAGAACAGCAGAAAACAGTGGAAAAAGAGACTTGCCTTTGTAATCCCCATTGTGGATATGCAAAGGGTACTCTGTGGGTTTGTACACTAATCCTCAGGATCATCCTGCAGCTCCACAGCTGGGGACATGGGCCACTGCCCCACATCTGCACCCAAACGCAGGGTCATAGCATAGTCCTAACTGCACTGTGAGCGCGCCAGCAAGAGCAGGCAACATAGGCCACCCCTGCATCACATGTTTAGAAATGTGTGTTCAAGAGGGAACAAATGCTGCAACACAGGTGAAGCTCTCAGTGAGGAGGTAGAGGGTGTCTGAGCTCCTACACAGCAAAGCTCTGCCAAACTAAGCCGAGACTACACACACTATTCTCATAGCAGAAGCTACTTAAAATTGCGCTTAATATGCAGAGTATAATAAAATTTTTAAAAATTTAATTTATAAAAATTTTATTATTTTAATGCAAAGTATTACAGTTTACAAGATGTTGGACCAACCTGCCCTACAAAGACCATTGGTCAGGCACTAGTTAGACAACAAGACCCCTTCCACAGCAAAACAGGAGTCCCTTTCAGGTTGCAATGCTACATCGATTTTCAGCAATAACTGATCGTCCAGAAACAGTCTCCCATTGCCCAAAGCTGTCTCTGTCCTGGGTGAAATTTCACTATGTGAAATGAAACCGTGAATGCACCCCACTGAGATGTCGCAAGAGCCAGTTAAAGCTGGCACAGAGTTATACAAAATCTACAAGGGAAAGCAATTAACAGATACTGCTAACACTGCCCCAGTTTGCTTTATTTTCATACATCTGTTCTGAAAGATATGACAAAACAAACTGATGAACAGAAAAAGTGAGATACATTTTCTACAAGTGTTAGATTTCAAGCTAAAGCACAGCCTAAATGCTCAAGAAGGGTCACATAAAGATAACCTGGCTTACTGTCAGATCTCAAACCTTTTCTCTCGAGCCTCTCTCACTCTAAAAATCGTGTTGACCCACTGACCCTGTCAAAATCATCAATTTCAAAAGCAAAGCTTATATGTGTTGATAATCAGGATATTTCTGTTTACTAAAAAGCCACAAAGTCTTTGCATTTATATTTATATCCAGTGTAATATATCTTTTGTCTGGACTATACGTGAACTGTATTTCCATTTTATTTGAACATGAATAATAATTTCCAATACTAAACTATGTTATTTTGAATACTAACTGAATGCATGCAGTGCTTTCCTATTTCATGTGCTCTTGCTAATAAAATTCAAAGTTCACATTAAAACTTCCATAACACAAATATTTGAACTTTATGACAAGAAAGGCACCGATACATTCTCCTCAGATGCTAGAAGCTGAGTAGATACTGCAACAAGGTGCCATCTGTTAATATTTATTGGCAAGGGAGAAATTGTTTATGTAAATTAACTGCTCTGGATGACATCAGACTCCCTTAATGTATTTTGTGTTACCAGGAGAAGACAAAAATCCCTTCGAACGCACGTTTTTTCCAGCTTACTACATTAGCAAAAATAAAAAAGAAAAAAATCTTCTGGTTAGTAGATAGTAATATTTGAACAACTATCTGCCCTAGGATTTATGTTTTACAGAGGTGTACAGCAAACAATATTTCGTGAATACTGCATCTGCTTAGGGAACTCATTCTCAGTGTTTCAAAACTGCTTACTAAATGGGACAACGCATTGCAATAGACTTCACTGAGAAGTGGCACAGCCTCCCACACAGATCACTGAGCTGTAGCTACAGCATCATGAATCTCATTCCAGTTTGCCACTTAATTATTATGTGGCCTTCAGCAAGTCATTTTACATCTCTCCTTTTGTTTCTGCTCACACTTTTCTTTATACTCACTTTAGAGGTGGGAGGGTAGGCGGGTAAAGGGCTTGAAACTTAGTGGTAGATACTCTTTCTACCAGGAATAATGTTTCAGTTCTCCTTTTAAAAAAAAAAGCTGTCAAAGTGTAGCCCTCGTACAATGGGAACTGCTGTCAAGCACTTCAACCTTAGCACACAGTATGCCTTGCAGCTCTGGGTTTTGGTACTGTGTTTGTTCACAGTATTCCTCTTTCCCTCAGGTTTAGGTGTGCTTATTAAGAACAGGGTCCACGTTTTTTGCTGTTACCCATCTGGGCATTGGATTTTAGTATAAAGTAAATATACTAAAGTAAATATATCTTGACCCAGGTAAAACAAAGTCCTGAAAGCAGCAGAAGCACAAGTCCTGCATAAAAAACTACCTCTTACCAGATTGCAAAGCTTCTTCTCTGGAGCATGGAAACCTTAAAGTTGTTTTAAAATAAAAATTGCTATAGTGTCAAGGACAGCTTTTTCTTCTGATTTATACTTGAAATGTCTTTATTGTTTCACTTCAAAACTCTCTGCTTGTTAGTCCCTGGCCAAAAAGCCAGATTGAGGCAGACGTCCAGCCTGCAGTATTTCAGCACAAAGAGTTAAAACTCCTGCAGTCATGACAATTGCCAGTAAAGTGGCACATCAGTCCCTGAAAAATAGATGTGCTGCCATCCATACAGTAGCACAATAAACTCTGGTGTTCACAGAAAAAAACAAAAATGTTTTTACCCAACTATAAAACAGATTTTAATGCAAAGTATAATTTTATTTACAGCCTAGATTAAAATTTATCTGAAAAATTTTTAGAAAGCGTTTTATTTAATAAGTAAACAAATAAACCATTTCTCCACTTCTCCTGTATTTTAGTCACACTTGAAGATGCAAAACAACAGCAGAAAAGCCAAGTGTAAGACAGTTAATTAGTTGGACGTGTGTTTTTCTCTTGATCTGAATTTAGAGAGTAATGAATCATTTTCTCTTTTTATGTCACAGTACATTTTGTCCATATAATTGCAGTGCCAACACAAACACATTCTGAAGTATCACTTAAGAGGGAAATTACATTCAGTTTAACCTCTATTCACCTTTCAAAAGCACAACTAAAAACAAAAGACACCACAGCAGCAAGAACACAGACCAGAATAAGCAAGAGAGAGCCCCTAGACCCGAGCTATTTATAAACACAATAGTGCTTGAGCACTGGGAAACAAAAAAGCCCATATCCAACTGCAGATACCAGCTGAATATCATAAAATGGCTATCGCTGGAGATATCAGCACAATATTTCATAGGGCAGGAGTAAATAAATGACTGAAATTTACTGTTTCTTCTCTTGCAACCCTCTATTTTCTAAGTAAACACAATAGAAATAGTCCCCATATCTCACCTTCACAATTTTCCAAGCTATCAGGCTTTCAAGGGAGTGAATAAAACATTTTCAGGGTCACAAGTTCAGCAGGTGCAGAGCTATCTGTCTCTTTTCCTTAGCTGGTCACCATGCACAGCTTGGGGTAATAAACTGTGCTACAGGTACGGAGAGGAGTGAGTGGATTTAGGAGTTTGATTGCCCTTGCTGGCTCCTATCAGCGGTGCTTCCAATGTATGGTGCATCTAGAGGTCAAGGTTCACCTTTCCTTTGAGAACGTGATATCCGGATGTGCTTACCCTCTCTAGTGCTGCAGAGACACTTACTTATCCGTATTTATTCACTTATTGCAAACAAGTACTTTGACTCTTTTCTGTGGCCTCCCCAAAGCTCTTCCATGCAGCATTGGAAGTTTCTTGTTGTAGCTCAGCAGAACAGATTAAATCATGCTGCTGAGGCCAATGGCTTTACCATGTCTGCAGCTGACAGTGGAGAGGGCAGCATGGGCAGGGATGATACTTATAGGCAAAAAATCCAACGTGATAGTTTCCCAGAAAAGCCACTGGTGGGACCAACACAGATTGGAAACTCATGTTGTTCTTCAGTGGCTGGAGTTCATCTGGGTCATGTTGTTATTTCTTCCAACAGCAGCATTCTGTGGGTACATGATTTAGTGGTATCATCTCTTAATATCAAAAGCTAAGGAAAAAAAATGACCTCTCCAGTTCCATACAGTAGCTTGGGTGAGTGCAAGACCCAGCCCTAGCTGCTGTTCTTCCCCTCTGTTCTGGAGCACAACAGGGACGGTGTAGCTGAGGTAGGCCAAAACAGATAATTTGCCTAAGTCTAGATCCAAAAGGAAGAGAGGTCTCCTGAGTCTGAAGTATCATTTTGGACATAGCAGTCACCTCAGCAGTACGATGGTCTCTGGCGACAGGGTCAATTTCACAGTCCTTTGGGCTTCCCCAAGTAATTCTCTCATTATCTTATGAAAATCTTTGTTAAAAGTTGTTATGGCTGGGCCACAACATTTGTGGTAGAGACAGGTATATGGCACAATAAACTGCTGTGTTGTGCTGGACTCTGAGCAAGCAGAGATCACTGCTGCCACTGCCTCCATGCAGGAGAAGTACAGGCTTCCTCACAGAAGTGAGCAAAGTTTGCTGCCCCGAGGTCTCTGCTCTCACCACTGAGCCCTGTAGCATCCATGAGACAACTACAATTCACCTTAAATTGCAGCAAGAGCATTTGCAAGGACTTACCTGGAAGCAAGGCACTACCTGGTCTCGGCACTCAGTCAGCCATGCCTGCAGACTTCACAGATTCTGCCTTCGACACCAAGTCCGTTAAGCATCCAACTAGTTTTGCTACCCTGGCACAAGTATTTGATCTAGACTGACATCTCCATTCTAGCATCTCTTCCACTTTCCAGCAGACTGGTTTATCAAATTACAGTATGTGTGATAAATCTGCTCCCACATTGCACATAAAAAACAATTATAAAATGACTTTCAAGATAACTATTGTATGATTTGAGTACCTAGCACATCAAACCACATTTACCTTCTCAAGAACAATATTCCTCCTGGTAGAAAAATAGTAACTACTCACATAAGGCTTGTTTCCTTTGCTTTCCTCCTCATGCAATGTCCTGACCAGTGATATGCCAAATCTCTTCCTGCAAAAGTAGGGTCTACTACCTATGCACATGGTTTAAAGACACATCCTTTAAATTACCTTCTCCAGGCATGTTTCAGAATCTATCTGGTAACAAGATATAACTTGTAAAGTTCACTGAACAGTTTTATAAAGAGTGGTTCTGGGGTTCCAGAATCAGAGAATCATAGAATATTCAGGATCTCTTCAGAAACTCCTTCAGCTCTGTGCAGATTCAATAGGGTTTTGTTTTCCCACAGTTAAATTTGCTTTGTAATGAAATCTGAGATTTGGCTTCAATAACTGAAACAAAGCTGCTTGTGTTAAAGGAGGGGAAAAGCACTTTAAACTTCTTTCTAGGCTGAATGTCGGAGGAAGTCAGGGGGGAAATGCCAGTGTAAGCTTGTTCCCTATTCACTAGCAATATGAATAGGCCAAATTTTACTAACAGCAGTATAGTAGTCAAAAGTATAAAAAGTATACTTTTTGGCTACTTATGTATATTGAGGCCTGCATCTGTCAATGCTGTAAGGATCCCTTGGTCTTCGTAAATTGTAATTTATTGTAAATTAGTAATTTACTGTGTGTTTGAGTTCACATTTTCCATAAAGCAAGAAAGATGCAGTCAATTAAATAATTTTGTTCTAATGTTAGTATCCATTATCAAGTAGTACTCAGTTACCAATCATTGCATAAATGGTAGCTGTAAGCTTAAGATGAGAGACTAAAATAGCTCTCAAATTTATTTAAGAATAGCAGGCAGCTCTCCAATCATAAAGTTTTGATCTACTTAAAGAGTAGCATGCTCTTTCTTATGAGACTAATATTCTTTTAAATCAGAGCTCCTTTTAAAGCAATCAAAGATTTCAAATTTAATCAGAGTTCCTCTTCTGCAGTGGTGGTGGAAAACAATCCATCAGAGTCCTAGTTTATGGGAACAGAAAATAGTCTGGGCTAGCTCTTCACCATATGAAACCCCATTTGGGCTGAAATTAAACTCTGCAAATAAGCAGAAAACATTCTACTCGTATTAAACCCAAGTTCCTGTCCCATTCATGCCAGACAGCACTGGAACTTTCTGTATCTCACATCCAGAAACAGCACTTTTCTACAGGCAGGTCTGGTGCAGCAGATCTGAAACAAACTTACTTCTTCAGTCTATAGGAAATCACTTCAACAAGCACTTGAAAATCTGAAAGGCAGGTGACTGTGATGACTTCAACTGCAATCAGCTATTTGCATAATTAGTTTTACTGATCATAATCCACTTCTGAAAAGAATAGTGTCCTACACATTACAGTTGCTCCAGGGAGCATCTATGTGGGCGTTGAAGGATGAAGTGTACATTTCTGTTTCCAGTAAAAGACTAAACTTAGGGCTCTTTGTTAAAGTGAGGTTCACTGAGACCCTGACCACAAGAATAACTTCAGATCTGCCCTCCCAGGTCCCATCTGCAGCATTGCATGGGGTCCTGGTTACAGCGCAAGATGACTGCCCAAGTGAAGCCTCCCACAGCATCACTGCCCAAATTCACCAGTGTAGCTACTGCACCAGCTGCCGTCATAGTGATCTATATTTGATGTCTATTTGGTTCACTGCCCCACTAACTTTGGGTATTTGCATGGACAATGCAGATTACAGAGGCCATGTGTTTCACTCAGGACAGCTGACAAAGACCTGCTCACAAAGGAGGGGAAAAAAAAATTGAAAGCATCCTGATGACATCAAACCCCAAAGCTGTTTCCAAGTCTTATCTCTTCCAAATGCTGAACATGATAAGACCATAGAATAGAATGGTAGAATCACAGAATATCTGGGGTTGGAATGGACCTTTTGAAAGACATTGTATTAGATTTGGGTGGCAAGGTTTTGGCAGCAGAGTGGCTACAGGAGCAGGTTCTATGAGAACCTGCTAGAAGCTACCCCTATGTCTGATAGAGCCAATGCCAGCCAGCTCCAAGATGGACCCGCTGCTGGCCAAGGCCGAGCCTATCAGAGATGGTGGTAGGACCTCTGTGATAATGTGTTTAAGAAGGGAGTGGGAATACATGACAGAAACAGCTCTGCAGGCACCAAGGTTACCGAAGAAGGAGGAGGAGGAGGTCCTCCCAGGTGCCAGAGCAGCAATTCCCCTGCAGCCCGTGGACAAGATCAATGTTGAGGCAGACTGTGCCCCTGCAGCCCATAGAGGTCCATGGTGGAGCAGATCTCCACCTGCAGCCCCTGGAGGACCCCCCGCCAAAGCAGCTGAATGCCCAAAGGAGGTTGTGAGCCTGTGGGAAGCCCATGCTGGAGCAGGCTTCTGGCAGGACCTGTGGACCCATGGGGGACCCACGCTGGAGCCGTCTGTTCCTGAAGGACTGCACCCTATGGAAGGGACCCACGCTGGTGCAATTTGTGAAGAGGTGCAGCCCGTGGGAAGGACCCACGTTGGAGCAGTTCATGGAGGACTGTCTCCCGTGGGAGGGACCCCACACTGGAGCAGGGCAGAGTGCGAGGAGTCCTCCCTCTAAGGAGGAAGGAGCGGCAGAGACAACATGCGATGAACTGAACCCCTTTCCTTCTCCCCCTATGCTGCTCGGTAGGAGGAGGTAGAGAAAAATCAGGAGTAAAGTTGAGTCCAGGAAGAAGGGAGGGCTGGCGGGAAGGTGTTTTTAGGATTTGGTTTTACTTCTCATTATCCTACTTTGATTTGATCGGTAATAAATTGAACTAATTTCCTCAAGTCGAGTCTGTTTTACCTGTGACAGCAATTGGTGAACGATCTTTCCCTGGCCTTATCTTGACCCATGAGTTTTTCCTACATTTTTTGTCCCCTGGCCAGTTGAGCAGTGGAGTGATAGAGCAGCTTTGGTGGGTACCTGCTGTCCAGCCAGTGTCAACCCATCATAGTCATCTAGTCCAAACCTCTGCGATGAGCAGGGACATCTTCCACTAGATCAGGTTGCTCAGAGCCCTGTCCATCCTGACCTGGAACGTTTCCAGGGATGGGGCATCTACCACCTCTCTGGGAAACCTGCTCCAGAGCTTCACTACCGTCACTGTGAAAAAAATGTCTTCCTTAGATCCAGTCTCTACCCTCTTTTAGTTTAAAGCCATTACCCCGTGTCCTGTCACAACAAGCCCTGCTAAAATGTTTGTTCACATCTTTCTTATAAGCCCCCTTTAAGTATTGAAAGGCTGCAGTCAGGTGTCCCTGGAGCCTTCTCTTCTCCAGGCTGAACACTGCCAACGCAGCCTTTCCTCATAGGAGAGGTGTTCCATCCCTCTCATCATTTTTGTAGCCTCCTCTGGACCTCCTCCAAAGGGTCTATGTGTTTTCCATGCTGAGGAGTCCAGAGCTGTATGCATTACTCTAGGTGGGCTCTCACCAGAGCGGAGTAGAGGGGCAGAATCACCTCCCTCGACCTGCTGGCCACTTTTCTCTTGATTGCAGCTCAGGATGTGGTTGGCCTTCTAGGCTGCAGGCACCCTTTCCTGGTTCATGTCCAGCTTTCATCCACCAATACCCCCAAGTCCTTCTCAGCAGGGTTGCTCTCAATCCCTTCATCCCCCAGCCTGTATTGATACTGGAGGTTGCCCTAACTCAGGTGCAGGACCTTGCACTTATCAGAATGATAGAATGGTTTTGGTTGGAAGGGACCTTATAGATCATCTAGCTCCAACCACCACTTGGCCTTGTTGTACCTCATGAGGTTCACACAAGACCTCTTCTCGCACTTCTCCAGGTCCCTCTGGATGGCATCCCGTCCTTTTGGCATGTCAACTACACCACTCAGCTTGATGTCATCTGAAAACTCGCTGAAGGTGCACTCAATCCTGCTGACTGTGTCATTGATGAAGATATTAAACAGTACTGGTCCCAATATGGACCCTTGAGGGACACCACTCATCACTGATCTCAGTGTAGACACTAAGCCATTGACCACTACCCTCTGGGTGCCACCATCCAGCTAGTTCCTTATGCACCAAATAGTCCACCCATCAAATCCGTATCTGTCCGATTTAGAAAGAAGCATGTTGTGGGGGACAGTACCAAAGACATTACAGAAGTCCAGTCAGATGACATCTATAGCTCTTCCCTTGTCCACTGATGATTCCATCATAGAAAGCCACTAGATTGGTCAGACAATACTTGCCCCTGGTGAAGCTATGCTGGCTGTCTCAAATCACCTTCTTGTCCTCCATGTGACTTAGCATAGCTTCTAAGAGGGTCTGTTTCATGATCGTCCCAGGCACAGCAGTGAGGCTGACAGGTCGGTAGTTCCTTGGGTCCTCCTTTCTACCCTTTTTAAAAATAGGGGCAATGTTTCCCTTTTTCCAGTCTCTGGGGACTTCACCTGAGTGCCATGATGTTTCAAACATCATGGAGAGTTGTTTGGCAACTACATCAGCCAATTCCTTCAGTACTGTGGGATGCATCTCAGCAGGTCCCATACACTTCTGTATTCAGGTTCCTCAGGTGGTCTTGAACCTGAGCTTGACATACAGTGTGAGGGACTTTGCTCTCCCACTCCCTGTGTTGGGATCCATCCACTCGAGAAATGTGGAACAAGAGGCTGCCAGTGAAGGCTGAGGCAAAAATATTGTTGAGTACCTCCGCCTTCTCCTGTCCCTTGTTACCAGTTCTCCAGTCATGTTCACTAGGGGGGTACACTTTCTTTGACCTTCCTTTTCTGGCTGACTTACCTGTACAAACCCTTCTTATTGTTCTTTGTGTCCCTTGCCAAGTTCAGCTCCAGCTGTACCTTGGCCTCCCTGACCCCATCCATACACAAGTGGGCAACATTTCAGTACTCTTTCCAGGATACCTGTCCCTGCTTCCACTGCCTGTGCATTTCCTTCTTGGCCTTTAGTTTGGCCAGCAGGTCTCCACTCATCCATGCCAGTGTCTCACCTTTTTTTCCTGATTTCTTACACATGGAGATCGAGAGCATTTTATGGAAAGCATCCTTAAAGGTCTGCCAGCTCTGTTCTGTTCCCTTGTTCCTGAGGGCAGTTTCCCAGGGGGTCCTATTGACGAACTTCTTGAAGAGCTGGAAGTTTGCTTTCCCAAAATTCGGAGTCCTGACTTTACGCTTCATCTGTCCCACATCCCTCAGGACTGCAAACTCCACTAGTGCATGATCACTGCAGCCCAGGCTGCCTCGAAGCTTGACATCACAAATTAGCTCCTTTAATTTAGTGACCAACAGGTCCAGTATCGCATTGCCTCTTGTAGGGCTGTCTATTACCTGGCTTAAGAAATTATCCTCAATGCACTCCAGGAGTTTCCTGGATTGCCTACAGCTCACCATGCTACTTTTCCAGCAGATGTTGGGGTGGTTGAAGTCCCCCAGCATAATGAAAGCCTGTGAGCGTGATGCCTCCTGCAGCTGGAGTAAGGTTTCTTCAATAGGCTCACCTTGATCAGGTGGCATGTAGTAAACACCAACCGCATGATTCTTTTTGTTGCCTTGGTCTCGAATTCTTACCCATGAGCTTTCAACCCACTCATGGTTATTCTTGCAAGGCAGCTCTTCACAATCTGTCCATTTCTTGACATTATGGGCAACCCCTCTACTCCTCCTTCCTTGTCTGTTCCTTCCAAACAGCCTGTAGCCATCGATAGCCACACTCCAGTCATGGGATTCATAGCACCAAATTTCAGTAATGGCACCTAGGTCATCGCTTTCTAGCAGCACAATGACCTCCAGCTCCTGTTTGCCTGAAGATTATGTTGGAGAGGTGATTCGGCTCTCTGGGGATGGTGTCTACCTAACAAGGATAAATTCATCAGGACACAGTAAGGTGGAAGTACCTAAGTCAGTGACTGGTATGCTCCACAACGGGCTGGGAGGGTTGGACCAGCACTTCATGCCTCCCAATTTATTCTCTGAAATCTTGCAGGTCTTTGGTGAGGGCCATGGTCCATGCTCATCTTTCCAAGCTTACTGCTTCCTTTCAGGTCAGTGCTCTCTGGTGTGTAACAAGACCCCTCTCCCTTTACCCTGCAGCTAGGAGGAGCACACAGGACTGTAACCACGGTGATGGAATTAGTTAATCATAAAGCACGAACAATGCTGCTATGTCCCTTGTACAGCCCTGCCCATCTGGACATTAGGTCTGGGAACAGAGGGTTTAGTCCCTAGGTAATCATTAACGTTAAACAATAATGGTGAAGGGGATTTTTTTTTAGAAATAGTGCTATTAAGTGACTGCAAGCGTATTTGTGGTACCTATCTATTGTGTGAATTAACTGAAGCAAAAAGTCATACATCTCCCCCCAAAGAAGGTAGTTTCAATTGAAATGAGCAGGTGCCTAGAGCTGGTCAAGACGACCCGTGCCGCAGGGACAAGAGCCAGAAGAGGACTGAGTTTGCGCAGAAACTGTGATGAAGAGGATGAGCCTTCATCTTGGGACCCCCGACGACCACCAGTAGGAGGCACTGCGCAAGCGTGGGTGGGAGGAGTGTATGAAAATGGACTGATTTGACTATGAAAGAAAGGGCTTATGTAATCAGATGAATATGTATATTTTGATCTATATAAACTGCACGGAAAGGGTATGAGGTATGCACGCTTGGTGGAATTATCCCCCGTGCATCCAGCGCTGCAATAAAGAATGCCTGCCTTTTAACACTACATTGGTGTTACGAGGTTTTATTCCCGGATTTTCGGTGACAGGACAGCCTGTATCTAGCTGTCCTGCAGCTTTTCTTGGAGGCAGTGTGAAAAACCATCTTGGACCCCAGCTGGGGGAGTTTTGCTCAGGGCTGTATTGACAGCAGATCTAGGGTGAGGAGAATTTTCCCCTGGGTCACCTTGGAACAACATGTAAAAAGGATCAGCAACATGATTTGGCTAAGATATTGCAGCCTGTTTTGCCCTGGAGGGAGAAGATACTCAGTGTCTGTGGTATATTAGTCTCTCCTGATTCTGCACAAGGCTCACCCTACGGTATTCTGAGAGATGAAATACTTTATCCCCGCTACAATCTTCTGTTTTGAAATAGGGCACATGGACAAAAGTTCACAGGGTGCATCAGGAACAGAGGGGCTTTTAAAGTTCCTTGCAGCTCTCAGACTGATGGTATCCCTCTCCAACTCTTCTGATGCTATGGGTCATTTAAGCCTTAAGGCACGAAAGAAAGAAAGAAAGGGAGGGCAACACTTCTGGGGCTTGTTTGGATTGGTATTCTCATAGCAAACAGTAGGAAGGAAGTAACCTAATTCAGTATTTAGTTACATTCCTGGAAAACAGAAACCACTTAACTGTTTTACAAGGCTGTTCTTCCACTTTTTGTAGAAGTTTAGCCCTAATATCTGTTGCACTAATGGCTAACAGTGCCTCATGAGCAAGCCTATCAGCTCCAAGATAAAGGAACAACAACACATTATCTTTTAAAACCATCAAGGAAAGCAAGACTCTCTTATATTTGCTTGAATAGAGGCAAACACTTCTCTTTATTTAACATAGATCTACCTTAGAGTCCAATTGAGAATGCTTTCCTGTAGAACACTACATGCTATACAGGACAACAGAGCTCCTTAAAAGTTTAACAAAAAGCTTTTTCATGGACTTTTTTTTTTGATTGAATACTCACTGCTGGGGTGCATAAAGGTTTGAGGGGTGGATAATACTGTCAGCGAAAAAGAAAACATGTGAGACCAAGGGATAGGCAGGTTTCCAGTTTGTCTCACAAAATTCTCAACATGCCACCCATTTAACCACCAAAATATTTGTGGGCATTTACCTTTTCACAGTCCCTGTGATTTTCTACAGCTCTTTTCTGATTGGCACTGATTTAACTTGTGAATCTAAATGCTGAGCTCCTCCCTACACGCACACATGCAACTCCCAAATGAATAAAGAGTACATTTTTTCAAGGGCAAAGCAAGACATGGTAGGATGAACTAACCTAACACAATTAACAGCACAAGCTGCTGCACTTTCCTCCAGTCTGGGGTCTTGTTGCCCCTCTTGGTAACCCAACTAAATTTAATACCTTGGCAGAAACATAATCTGCCAAAACCAGGCAAAAGTCTTCTGCTCCTTGAGTTTAACTGATGCATGAGAGGACGTTCAGAAAGAAATAGGTCTGTACAGGTTACAGTGAGGCTTGGAGGGACCAGGAAGGGAAGAGCTTCCAGCCCTTCTAGGATGAAACAGTTGCTTAGGCTGTTTGTCTGGTAGAACTGCACTGTCCCCGTGTGGATACAGATGTAAGTAGCTTTGTGTCATACACTGCAGTAAGCCATTTCTCTCATTACCCATAGGAACATGTCTGCCAGTACTAGGTACCTTCACAGCGCTATAGCTGAATCCATGCAAGCTATTGAGTCAGAAAACCTCTGTAACACACTAATAACGCTCTTACTATTATGAAAATATAACTCGTGTGTGAACAAGCCCTTACTTGCTAGGATTAGCAAGTTGCAAAGAGAAAGTGATAATTACAATTGCACAACAATTCCTAGATGTGTCACTGAAAATGAATACCAAAGCTCCTTTGTGTACTGCTTCGAGGCCTTCTGAGAGGCTTTGTACACTTACTAGCTTGTGCACTCAGCTTTGCCAAAGCTAACTACGTGAGTGCAGGAATGCTAGTGAAACCTCTAATGAAAATACGTACATATCTTGCTGATGGCGTTAGGAGGAATTATGTCCTTGCCTTCAATTCTGGTAAGGATGCTACCTTTCCCTCTTTTTAATGGTTTATTTTTTTCCTCTCTTTTGTTCAAAAACTGACATACTTGGTAGATGCTCGGTGATAGATGTACACAAAATTGAATTTTGGCACAAGGTGTTTGTCTCGGGAGCCCAAAGATGCACATTTTTATGCCAAGAATATCTGAAACTCAGTTACTCTTTGTTCTGTTGCATCTAGGAGGGTATCCATCTCTGCTCTGCACAAAACCCATGCAGCAGTCCTGTTCAGCAGAGGCAATGAAAAGCCAGATATCTCTGTTCTGATTCAACACAATGTGCCATGAGGTATTATTTTCATTTCTGTATCTGGAATATTAAAGAGGAAGGAGACAGAAATGTGTGTTTCTTGTGGCTTTGTTACTTCAAATACTCCATGCTCTGTCATCTCAAGTTTTGCTTGTTTCTGGCATGCTGACATTTCACAACCTACAGCAAACAGGAAATCACCAAGAATTATTCTGTTTACTTTTAGATGTGGAACACACACGGCTCATTGCTGAATGGTAGCATTATAAAAACATGTAGTAGTTACAAAGTTTGACTGCACTGAATGAAAATTGCCCTCATCCTTTTTAATCCTGGCTCTATGCTACCAACTACATGTAACTAGTCTGGCTTTGTGCTCCCAGCAAAGCATTTAGCCAGGATGTATTACAGAAAGGAGGCAGGAGGAGAGTGGAGAGAATTGTATTTCCCAAAGTTTTGATGTCTCCTGAGATAAAATACAACTCATAAGTGATGCATTCTGAGGTGCAGAATGAAAGTGGAGAAATAAAGAACAAAGCACCCCAAATGCTGAAAAATTAACGTAGAGTGCACACACGATTTGAAGAATGACTGCTACATTGCAAAGTCTCTTTGTTAACTCTGTTTCTAGCTGAATAGCCATTACTCAGAAAACTGACAGTAGCTGGTATTACAAGGGTCTATTTCCTCTGCTCTTCTAAATGAAGTACAGCTGAAAATGGGATGACATGCCACGTTGTCTTTGTATTCCAGAGGATGTGGCTGCTTTGTATCTTTTCACGTGGTGCTGAGGAAATCCACATCTGAGAAGTCCTTCTGGAGGTTCATAATTGCATCCAGATGATCACAAGTTGGGGTCTAATCTTTCCTGTCTTCATAATACAAAGTACTTTAGTCATTCTCTGGGATTAAACTTCTGACATAGCCAAGAGTCAAGGCATCCACAAACTGAATTAAAGCTGGACTCAAGAGCAGATCTGCCAAAGTATGAAATCCATACACATCAGTAAGAACCAAAGTGCCAAATTTGGGTTCTAAACTACCTTTCATCTCTGCTTGGGCTTTTCAACCATAAACCTGGAGCTGGACACCTAACTCAGCTCACCCCGGTTTCCTACCCAGGATTATAGATCAACTAGATGATGAAGCCTAGTAAATAAAACACTTGGTTCAAGCTCCTATTTCAAATCAAGTAGAACAAGAATTTGAATGTAGGCTGTGTGTACCCAGTTTCAGTGCATCACCTGTCAAAAGACTAAGATATCTTCACCTCTGTTCTTGGCGGCACCACAGATGCTGTCTGGGAGCTCAGGGTCTTGGTGCCACAGGCTTGGGAATGGTGAGTTTGGGAATCCTGCACCAGAGCCTTCATCTTCCTCTGGCATTTTGAGTAGATACTCAGAGGATGGTCACGTACTGCTATGTCAGCCCACTGGCAGAAAATTTAACATCTATAAAATTAAGGAGAAACTAATAATGTTGTTTCTGAGAAAGTAATTTTTATTAAATATTAGACTTCTACATTCAGCTCCCAAATCCTCTGGCTTGGACACAAAAGAGGATGCCCAGAGTATGGATGCTGAATAGGGGCACTGTGCATCCCCTGAAGCTGGGTTAAGAAGTTCTCACTAGCACCTAGCACCACTGTCTTGCAGCAGGTCATCCTGGTTCAGATGCTCTGCTAAGTCATGCAATACTGTGCTGAAGAGCCACCTTTCTTTTACAATAGGAACGCCTCATTCCTTTAAAAACTACTTAAGAGACATCTAATACAGTATGGGTTATCTTTTTTATTCCCACTATGCTACCTCCAATTGAATGACCACAAAATTCCAACAAAGACTCCACGCTGCTGGTTCAGGTGATAACTTAGGAACTATGAGACAGTGGTTGAATTCACCCACTTTTTCTAGTGACTTTTGGTGTGATCTCAGGGAGCTTCTATATACCTGCCTTTCCTACAGCTCTTTTTCATAAACTTGGATGTTGCCATTTACCTGTCTATACTGATGACTACCCACTCTCCACCCTTCCCTGAACTCAGATATACAGGCAGATGAGCACTCAAATAATACCATAGTGGGGGCTGTTGGGAAGCTTAGATAAAGTCACTGTAAGAAAGAAGAAAGAGAAGATTCCTCCTGTCCTTCACATAAGGCATGTCCCTGAAGGACTGTGGAAAGCACCGGCAGAAAAATTGTTACTTTGCCTTAAATTCTTTGATTATTTTAAATATATGCATCCTGAGGATAATTTGGTGCTGTTGGAACTATTTTTAATTGGTGTGATGGTGGCAATATTGCACTATTAATCAATGTCAGCGCTAGCTATTTTTCACGTACATAATAGGAAGATACAGCTCACAAGTCTGCAATATAAGACTGCTGCTACATGCAGCTGTTTAAGTTATGGGATCTTTTTGAAGTGCAAACTGATATGAATTCAGTGCATTTAAACTACATTTTCAGGGAGAAGAAGAACGTATTTTTTGCAATATATAAAAAAAATGCATCTGTATAGGACTGCTGGTTCATTGCATTCGCTGTGAACTTGGGCCTCATGGCTGGAGGATTTCAAGAGAAACAAGTGTAGGAGTTGTTGAAGAAAAATATTTTTTAAATACTTCCAAAGAACCTTTATTCCAAAAATGAACTACTTAGATGTGCAGGGTGGAGCCAACAACAGAGAATAAGAGGGTCTCAGTGAGGTTACAGGCCCAGATCTGCAGCAGCATGGCCTCAGCGACAGCCACGACAGGCAGCCCAAGGTTCCTCCAGCAGCCGGCACACCCAGGGGGGACCGTGGTCCCAGAGGATGCTGCTGAGTGAGAAGGAGTGGTGTAAAGCTGCAGCAGGGTTCGTTTACCAGGCTCCAGGGTGGACTTGTGAGCCTGCTTTCCCACTGGAACTTCACTGAAAAGCAGGCGCTGGAGCAGGTGATCTGCTCCCTGTGTTTAGGCAGTAGCCTCTCTCCCTGCTGCTTTGTTTCATCACTTGCTTCTTTAATCACATCCCATACGTAAAACGCAGTTAGTGTTGAGAAGAAACCTGTAACACTACCAGAGGATTTGCAAGTGTCCTTCCACCCTCCTCCCAACAGGCCACATCGGCAGCTCTGTCCTGGAGAGAAATTGAATCTGTGGCAGTTTTCTTCTGCTCTTCACAACTGACTTTGACTAGAAGATTTCGGTTAAAGAAGAAAAGAACACTACACCCTGCTGACACAAGCAGAGGAAATAAAAATAAGAACAAAACAGGCAAGGGACCACTTTGATTATACAATCATACAGGCTGAAGCACAGCCAGGAGAATAAATGAGCAGACAGGATGAAGAATGGAAAGGTTAAAGCAAATAATGAAACATTGTGGGAAAGAGTCATTTAAGAACGCTGAGGCCTGTTTGTGAAAAGAAGGATAAGAAGAAAGATCCTAGCAAGGACAACATGAACCATTAATTTCATTCTGAGAAATGTGTTGTGTTGAAAAGTCACCTCTTTTTTGCCTTTAAATTCAGCCCTCGTGTTGTTTCTGCATCATCCAGTATTGACTAAAATAAACAAGTATGCGACAAAAGAACACAGAGGGGAAAAGGAGGGTAAATTTTGAATTTAAATTTTAAAATCCCTCTCAAAAGTTGTTTAATGGCCTTTGCTTGCATCAATATCAATCTTCTTGCAGGAGAAAACACTATGTTTTCTTCCTCTCTAAGTCCTAATCGCTGTAGAAGGATTTTAAAAAGTGTTGCTTTTGAAGTCTCATTTACATTTTGGAAAAGTGTAACTCCTGTACATAGCTAGAACAACTGATCTCTCAAGCAGCTAGTCACATAATATCTGCTCAATTGCTTGGCAACACCTAGGAGCCCCAGTAACAATTGGGCATGAAAATGTGCTACTGCTAGTCAAGTACAGAGCCTGAAAACCACCTCTTTTCCTTACAACTTAAGTATGCACTGTAGTGATTGCTCAGTATATTTCTTTCTGCTCTTCCAAGCACATGGAAGAGAAGGCTAAGTTCAGGATTCTGGTCCCTCTACCATTTGTCAGCACATTCTCTCCAGAGTAGGGGGTTCTGGCTGTCCAGAGCATCCGGCATGCCTCACCTCTGTCTCTCAGCCAAGCAGTACATGGCGATTTTCAAGGTCTTGTGTATTACTTTCATGCAGGATTAAGACAATTCATCTCGAGTGCAGTGCAGCAGTTCATGTGTCCTCAGACACACCAGTCTCCAGGAGGCTGGAGCTCACTGCCTGCACAGTGGGGCAGTGAGAAGATTGTCTGCAAGACAGGGCATTCTCCTGCTAAGGCCTTTTCCTCTCTAATCATATTTTATCTTCTCTGCTCCATTCTTTTTCTGCAGAACAGCTATACAGCAGTATTTTTTCCATGTGCTGCTGAATTAATTTGAGCAATCAGTTTTCTCTGTACTTCTTTTTTGGTTGCTGCTAGAAGTAGAAAGGCCAAAATGCCATGAGAAAAATTACTCTCACAACCTTTCAAGCACTGCTAAAACAAAACTATATTTACATATTGGAAATTTCTTGCCTTTTTAAGAGCTCCAGTCCAATTTTGGAGACCTAAGTTATGTGAATCAGTTAGGGATATTTTTGTCCATTCCCTTCTCTCAATATTAACATGGAGTGCAACTCCGTTTTACTGCATGCCACATTTATCTGGTCAGTGCAAGTGCAAAGTGGAGTAAAACTGAATGAGAATGACTGGATTTTCTACTGGTTTCACATTGGCCTTAAAGCAAGATGGCTGCTTGAAGACAATGAGAAGCCAGATACACAGGGATCTGTTCATACTCCGTAATGTCTCTGTGACACATTTAACCTTGAAGGTCCAAATACAGTATAAAAGTTAGATAGTTATGCTTACAAACACTTTTACAAAGAAACTTTTATATATACAGATACAATATAAAAGTCAGGTGAAGTAAGCAAGGGAGACTGTCACAGGGAGAGGAGAAAATAGGAGTTCTGGCCACAGTTCTGCTCTGACCCAATGCAAATCTGATCCTTTCCTACAAAATTTGCTAAAGACACTATCAAAGAGCAATACGTTATTCATTATCTACCCCATGACCTCCTACCATGTCCACTTTAATAGAAAGCTTTCAGCAAAGAAGCAATTTAATTTTCTAAAGCTGTTTACTTTTGTTACACTCCCTAAAATGAAGCATGTTGTTTTAGGCATATTGCTGAAAAGTCTGGATCTGCTTATTAGACTGAAACTAGACATTTCAAGTCTCCACAAATACAACTGTTTCAAGATTTGGCAATGACTTTAAGTGAATAGGAAGGGGTTTCCTAACCACAAAAAATGTACAAGTAGTTACTTTAATCTTCTATAAAGTCAGAAGCAGTTGGCGTTTTGCAAGAAAAGCCACTGCTGGCAGATGAACAATTGTTTAGTTTCCTCATCTGCAGTTACTACCATGATTCAAACATAATGTGACCATGTCTGAAAGCCCAAAATGCAATAACTGAAAATCTTTCCAAGAGATCATGTTTTCTCAGTTTTAAAGCCTGCAGGTTTCTGTGACAGAAAAACCCTTCAGAGTGCGCGGGTGGGGTAGAGGTGCAGATAGATTAGGCACCCTCGCGTGCAGCCCGTCGCCTGTAATATGAAGGTGACATGTGTGGTCTTCCCAGGGACACAGCCACCCCAGCCCTGACGAGTCTCGCCAGATGCCTGGTCTGGGCAGGGAGGGAGCGGCTGGGGCTGCACGCATAGTCTTTCTGGGAGGAAACGGGGACCAGATGAGTGGTGCAGAAGAAATCAGGAAGCTCTTTGAATGATAAAGATAATTGTAGTGATGAGGACTGCACAGATAGGCCACCCATCCCTTGGGTGCTCTTCAGCAGCAGGTGGAAGCCAAGGGAAGGAAAGGAGGAGCTGGAGGAAGCTCTCCTCTTCCATCCCTGGTAACTGCATTCCACGTCTGCCCTGAAGGCAGAAAACAAACACCATGGTGGGCACATCTGGACCCTGACTGTGTTCTCCCAAAAATCGGGATTCGTTTACCTGGTGTGCAATACGCCAATATACACACAGATCAGAGGTATGTTCTTGCATATTTGCACAAATATGGGTGTCTGTCCCAAGACAGCATCCCTCATTCACAAATTGACAGTCATTTATACCCTTAGCATTACCATATTCATCTTTCTAATACATAGGTACTGTTATTCTATTAAATAATTGATAAAGTCTCTTCGTCCAGCATGTAAATCAGTACACAGGCTCAGTTTCTTCATCTTCTGAGTCTGGGGTATAATTGGGGTAGGTGGTCCGTGAGTCGGTGCTCATGATCTTCCCCTTACCAGAATTACCTTTCCCCTAGTTACCTGTTTCTATTGGCAATATCAGCAGCTTTGCACAGCTCACTAGCTATTCTTATGGTTCATCACTCTCTGGTTCTGCTTAGGACAGGTACATCCTTCTTCTGAAACAATAACATATTATTCAAAATCCTGTTTCTTAGTTGCTCTTAACCTGGTTTAGTTAATTTAAAATTTTTACTATAATACGGGTAGGGCTTCACATCAATACCTACAGCAGCAATAATCTGGTTAATTTCAATTATCATTTCACATTTTGATTCCCCTTTTTATTCCTTAGTACAACAACTGCAGAAGCTGGGACACCTCTAAGGTATCTCTGAGGAGAGGCTGAGGAAGTGGGAAGAGATCGAATGCCTAGGCTTAAATAAAAATTGCAGTTTACATTTTGTTTTACCTGTTTCTAGTCCTGTAAATAAAGCCTGACTTCAGATCTCACTGAAATACAATTATTGCTTTCTTTTACTCTCAAGAACTCTCTTGGTGCTGTCAGGAAATCAGAATAAATCCAACAGTGGGCTGTCTCCATAGGGAACAGATGGAGGATGCAGCAATGGGAAACACAGACCACTGTAGGAGCTGCACGCAGGAGATGAGTTGTAGGAGGCTTAGGGCCAGGGCAAGGTTACCTGCCAGCCTGCCATGGACCACCGTGCTGCAGTCCATGTACCACAAGAGGCTGAATTTACTCCCTACCAATAATAATTGGCCAAGAGAGATCCTAGGGCCCTCAGAGAGCCCCAGAGGCACAGCCACCCTCGTCTTCTCTCATCAAACAGAAGTATAAGCCCAGTGGACTTTGCTTTGAACATGCATCAGCAAAAACTGAGCCCATGCATTTCTCCCACACACGTGCTTCTCCAGACACACTGTCTACAGTATCGGGTTTGAAGAAGGGAAAGCTTATAGCTGGCGGTTAGAAAGGGAAACCTAGGTTAAAAGCATCTCAGGGTGACTTTCCTAACCTTTCACTAAACCTTCAGAATAGCCTAGAAGAAGTGGAGCATGCGTGAACACCAGAGGTAACCCTCTGCGCCATGAGCCCTTTCTGAAGTCCGCATGATCATCTGCTTACTTCATGTAGGTATACCACCTCTTTCCGGGGGCCTCAACCTAAAGCAGAGAGAATTATTTCTATTGCTTCTCTGTTCCCCTGGGGTACAAGTCCTAAACTTCTCCCAGTGATGTGTGATGGGGAGGGGGGGAAGTAAAAAAGCAAAACAAATACTGTGAAGCCTATTGAGTTTCCATTTTACAGAAAATCTGTCTTTCTCTAAATTTGAGGCTCGGACAAGGTCAGACTACTACTTCCAGGCTAAGCTGGCCAAAAATATTGATAATTGAATGTGAAACAGGCTTTCTTTTATGGTAAGATCAAATATGCAGCACAATTTTTTTCTCAAGAAGCAGTCACAAGAAGTGAGTTCAGATCTGTCAGTGCTCACTGATACCTTTTGTGATTTAGCACCAGAAATTTAAGCTGAACCTGTAGCAGCAGGATGCAAAGCTGATCATCCTGTTCTGTCTGCCAGAATGGCTCATAGAGACATGGAAGTCAATTGGCCTTCACCTTCCAGGAGCCTGGAGCGTCTGATGTGTGCTGGAGTTTGGAGAGGTACTGTAACTCTACAAGCAGATCTGAGCAGGCCATCGGCTTTGGGAGGCGATGGACCAGGAGAACCCCCGGCTCTAGAAGGAATTACTCAAGTTTTATCTTAACTACATGGAAATAGTCACATTAATCACTGTAACCCGGTTAAAATGAGACAATAGATGTGCAATTCCGTATTTGCTAAAAGGAATATGATTTCAGAAGAGCTATTTCTCTTAGTGTCCACATACTGGCATCTATCTCAGGTTTTACTTCATCACTTGCCCCAGAGGCACATGGCAGCACATGTGTCATAGTGCAGCTATTAGTCAGCCTGTCTGTACCACTCAGCACAGAGAGACTTTGCCAAACAGGAGCAAGCTCAGCGGAGGGCCATCACAAAGCTCAGGACACATGCCTTGCAGGGAGACGTTGTCTAGCCTGGAGAAGACAAGGCTTCAGGGAAACCTTGTTGCTGTCACCAGCCACCTGATGGAGGGTGAAGAGTTGATGGAAACAGACTCTTCTCATACATGCTCAGTGGAAGGAGAACAGGCCACAGACACAAGCTAGAAGGAACATGGGAAACTCCGACTTGATACAAAGGGAAAAAATTGCACCTTGAGAATGGTCAAATGCTGAAACAGATCCTGTAAATCTCTGTCTTTGGAGATGTTCGAAACACAACCAGACATACCTTGAATGACTTGCTTCAACTGGACCTGCTTTGAGTAGAATTTTGGATTAGAAAGCCCTAGAGGTGCCTTCTGACCTGCATGACTATGATCTGATTCTGCAATTCTGAACATAATGACCAGTTCCACTTCAGCAACAAAATCGATATCCTTAAAGCAAATCATTCAGCCATGTGCAGGTCCTGTGCAGCCTGCTGCAGGTGACCCTGCTTCGGCATCTGTTCCTTCGTTCAGACAAAAAATCCTGGAAAATCTCACTCTGCCAATGTGAACCAAGAAAATTTTTTTGCTCTTACTCTTGTCCCCACTCTTTCCACCTTTGCCCAAATCCTGTCTCCTTCAGCAACAATTTCTAACCACATTCCATTGACTGGATTTGCCTGCTGCGCGAAGTGTTTGTCACTAATCTGCTGCTTAGTAGGTAATTGTTATAACAATTCGTCCATGTTCATCAGTGGTGTAACATCACTGATTTCAGCTGGAGTCACACCAGCAATTAATGTGGGATATTAATTTTTGCAGAAAGCTTTTCATATGCAAGTAGGTGTGTTGTGCAAATGTCAAGAGTGCTGATGACTGCTCCAGCTCCTGGGGCAGATACCAGTTGTTGTGGGGAGCTCTGCAGTGTCTTGTCATAAGAAGATTCAGTTCCCTCTGGACGAAAGCTTTTGGAAGCTATTTTTTGTCCAATGAGCTTATATGCTTTACCTACTGACTGTGTTTAAAATTCACTTTAAATTTTCAAAGGAAAGTATGTCAGTCCATGGTGCGTGATACCTCTAACAGTACGTGCTGTCACCATTGATCCAATGTTCAAGAAAAGGATGCATTAGGCTTGTGTTCATAATGAACCTAAGTTCCCTTTCACAACAGATCATTAAGCCCTTTTTAATAAAGGGCTTGTGTACAATGCACCAAGATGGACCTAAAACATGGAGCAACCAGATTTGCATGCAATACTATTTCTCGCAGGTGATGGTGGCTTTCTCATGGAGGTAAAAAATTTGACATTTCAGTAATCATTTTGACATAACATAGAATGTGAATGACAGACTGAAGTTCAGTGTCCATAAGGTCTTCTCATTTGATACAAAAATCAGTTTTGTGCTGTGCACATCAGCCTTTGTTATTTTAAGGGGATGGAAGATTTTTAATGGTGAGTCTTGAAGACTGGTGCGGTACAAACTGGAAGAGAAGAAATGGGAGGAGGTGAAGGCTAGCAGAGAGGTAGGAGATTTTTCAAGTTCCTGACAGCTGGCAAGAGCCATAGGGGGATTACAGACTATTAATAGCAGGTGGATATTTTAATGAAAATAAATATTAGCTTTAATCAGTTATATGACAGCTATGTTAGTATTAATTTTTAATGAGAATATGTTGTTTAGATGCATGAACAAACCACCTGTAGCAGTTATTTTAGAACTGTGTTATGTATTGATAGGTCATGTTGCCTTCACAACCCAAAAGGCTATAAAGTCAGATTGTCTGAATATCCTAACAACCCTGTGGCTCAGAGAAGATCATGAAGCAGCACTGCAATGACATTGATGGGGGACATGTGCAACTACTACAAGATTTAACAAAAGCCCCCTGAACTTTGCGTGCATTTATCACACCAACCCAACCAGGCAAAAGGAATTGAGAAATCTGTAGCTGAAAATTACAACTTATCCTTTTGGAACACTAGTTCCGTTAAAAAAAAGGGCTTCTGAATGACCAGTCTGCATACTCAAAGGATAAGGTCATGTTTCATCCTAGTCTGCCCTAGCTTTGTACAAAGAGTGCAAGGGAGAGCGATGCTAAGAACTCTAATTCTACAAATAACCCATGAGCAAGATTTCTCAGCAAAGACTGGCTGATCTGACTATGAAGGCTATCCTTTGCTATATATAGATAAAGAACAAGTATTTTTAAAAGATCAGAGGAAGAATAAAAATAAGCTGAGTACATCCAAGCATATTTTTGTAATGCGGGTTTGAATTTTGGCACTAACTGAACCCATGGACAACAGGAGATACCATCACCTGTCCTGTAGAAAAAAACATTGCTGAGGAGCAAGCCTCCAGGGAGCCAGCTGCAGGCAATGGTGGCCAAGGCATCTGCTGAGGGCAGCAAATAGCACAGTCAGCAAAAAGGCATTTGCGTGTCCCTGCTCTCCACATCATCTGCACCAGACAAGATGAGGACAGCATAGCTCAGAGGGGAAACTGAGGCCCTCCAACCCCACCTCAGGACCAGTGGCAGTGTACAGACATAGTGCATCTCTGGGCCCAGATCTACAAATGAAAGAGTAATCCAACCCCATCGGCAAGATTGGGATCATTAGTAGTAGTTTTAATACATTGTGACTGGAGTAAGTCCTGGTGCAGCCATAGGTAAGGGCTTATTTTCAGAAGTCTCTCAGAGGCAGGTGACAAAAGCAGTTTTGAGACTACCACCAAGGAGGCCCTGCCCTACCTGCCAATTCAACCTTTCTCCAAAAGAGCCATAGGAATAGCCCAGGAGCGACTTCAGTAGAGCCATGGGAACCAGTGTATGGCCATGGTACCCTCAGATGGTGAGACATACTGGCAGAGCTATCAGCAGCACCATGCAGCACTACCACCCACATAAAATGGAAATAGAAAAGGAAGATGGAAAAGGAAAAAAAAGTTTCAACAAATCCAGGTCACATGATCATTAGAAAGCAGAAAAATAGGATTTAAAAGGATATTTTTAAAGATAAACAGAAAAAAAATTCATGGGAAGAGGAGAAATGTTTTCAATCAGACCTCTCAAAATGAGCCACATATTAGACAGATGGTTTTATTAAAGCCAGCTTTCTAAGCAGCATCCAGAGGGTTCTGTGGCACATGTCTGAAGTAAAAATCAGACACAAACCAGGAGCACACAGACGAAACCTGGCCAGAGCTCCAGGGAGATCAGCAAGTTCCCAAGTGTGCTTTTAGAGAAGGATCATCATGCTTGCCTTCTATGCACCAAATAACCTCACACGAAGAGTAGTCCTGAGGAAGCACAGTTATTTTAGTGTAAAACCAGCATAAGATCAAACTGGTGGGAATAAACTATTTTTTACTGTAGCCTTTCACTTCTTAGGTTATACAGGTGAGAAGTCCAGATCCTTGATCAGAATAGCCCCGCATGCTGGAGCCATACCGAAGTGTACAGGCAGTCAGAAAGGCAGTACAAATTGCTTTCCTCCAGTGATGTTTAATGGCTGAGTTTCTGGGGACAGGGAAGCACTGAGCACAATTTCATCTGACCTTCCTGGGGTAATGTTTGAAGTCTGTTCACAGCACCAGCTGGGAGTTCAGCTGTGAGAAACGGGTGGGAGAGGAGTGAGAGAAATGTGGAGGAGAGGGAAGGGGCTGCAATGCTCACCAGCGAAGATGCTAGGTACACAGGAACCAGAAATTGGGCAATCATTTAGATTAATCAGCTAGTGCTTGTGTTTATGGCATTAGCCTCTATTCCTACTGCACATCATTCCCTTTTCCTCCAAGACTTAGAGAAAACTGTGTGCAACAGTGCTGTAGGATGCCCTGCTGAAAAGCTAGGAAGACATGCAGACCTTGCTCTTTGGTGAGCCGACTCGTCAGCATCAGATCAAACAGCTGGCAGGCAGACAGGGTGCTATGCCATCACATCTAAGCTGGCAGAGACCCTGCTACAGACCCCTCTGGGTACCTTCTGCCTCCACCTTCCTTCTCTCCTGACTTTTTTTTCTGCTTTTCAGCAGACGCTGAGATCACAGCATGTTGTGGTATTTCCCTGGGCACCACACAGCTTATGAAGACTGATCAGACGAGGCCAACACTGTGCACGTAGCAGAGCTGAGCACCTGGACGTAAATGCCCAGCCATGCTGGACAACCCAGCCTGCCCTCCCGGCAAAACCGGCATGAGCAAGCAGCACCTCCTGTCCTGGGACGATGAGCACAGTGAGTTTCTCCCTGTCCACACTTCCCTCTCTTCTGACAAAATCAGGAGCAGAGTCTGCAGTGTGCAGTGGTCCTGACAGCAGGACTGACACCTTCGCTCCCACTCCAGAAGACCAGCAGACAGACCACACTCTGCACTCAGCAGCCCTGCCTGTGGGAGGGACGTTCGCAGGTTCTGATTAAGCCATTTTGGGCACAACATGGCTCCCATTTCAGCATGTCTTATTTTTTACTTTTCATTGTTTTTTATCTCTGTAAACTAATCAACACATTTCAAAAGGCTGGCATGAATTTTGCAGTGTCCTTGCCAAAGCAGGTAAAATTGGTGTCTGTACTCAAAACCCCAAACAGTGGTCCCTGTTTGTCACAGGGATACCATCACCTCTGAACTCCATAGGCCCAGTTGGTGGATCATATATCAATACAGGACCATCAAGCAACACTACTTTTTTTCTAGTCACAGAAGAATGCAGTAACAGCCCATTGAGACAATGCTGTGCAAGAGAGGAGGGCAGAGATGCCCACGAGTTAGGTGGAGGATCCTGCAGCAGCCACTGCCACACCTGGCAGGGCTACGAGGAACAGGGTCTATTGGGTAAAACCCCTCCTTCCCCCCAGCTGGAGCCAGGAGAGGATTAGGCAGGGCACAGAAATTTTAACAAAGAGACCTGCATAGCCCTAGTGAGCTCACACAGCAGCATATGATTATGTTTTCCTTTTCAGCCATTTGATCAGCCTTTCTGCTCCCGGGGAGCTTCTTGAATTGATTTGCAGCTCAAAGAGCAGACCTTGGTGGCAGGATGCACGGTGGGAACCCACCACCTTCAGAGACCTGGATCGCGCGGGGTGCTGCAGGGCACACCAGGGTGGGAGTGCACAGCTATCACACGTGGGACGGCCCGGGGATGTGGGAGCTGCAGAGACACTGGAGGACAGGCAGCTGCAGGCAGGGCCATCAGCAGAGGCTAATTTTACAAATTGAAACTACAATAATAACGGTATAGGCGTGACAAGCCTTGTCACAGCTGGTTTGGGGTTCAGCTGGCTTTATGTTGTTTTGATTAGCCTGACGTTTGGCTGGTGGGATGCTTGTACGGGCACACGTGTGGGTGGGAGGATAAACACAGCTGAGCAAATCTGGTCCCTCATCTTGCTTCTGCACAAGGAAAAGGGCTTATCCTCGGCTCGGATGAGGGCCATAGACGTCCTCCCTCCCACATCTAGAAAGGTGCAGCTGTATTTAATGGCAACGTATCACAGGAGCATTTGCAGCAATTTTGCTGATGTTTATTGCTATAGACAAAGCATAAATGCTTTTTATGCTGTGTCAAGCTGGTAAAACTCAGACAGCTGTAAAGAAGAAAAGAACAAGATACCGAATCACTTGTGGACAGAAGAAGGGAAAAGGAGCAACATCCTGAAAAAGTAAATATGACAGTTTAAACAGGATTCTTCCCTGTCAGGCCAAGATACCCACCAGAAAGCCTACTTTCAACCAGCTCTTTACTGCAGAAACCAGACAGACTTCATTCAAAGCCCATATTTTTGTTCCTCTGGTGCGTTATTAGCAGCTGGTTGTAAACACAAGCTGTGTCTGAAAGAAGAGCTGGCTCTAGGAGACTGGGGAAGCGACAAAGAGGGAAAATATTAAGCCATTAGGAGCAGAGAAAGCAGGTAGAAGAAACCAGCTCTGACTCAGCGGGGGCGGAGTCGAGTGTGACAGCGGCCAAACCCCCTCACGGATAAGAGCAGCTCCCAGGGAGCGTGAGCAACCAGGAGCGCGGGCGAACAGAGCCAGCAAACAGAGGCGGCAAACAGAGGCGGCGCAGCAGCCCGGGAGCGGCGCAGCAGTTTGCGCGGCAGTTCGCGCAGGCAGGGCGAGTGGGGAAGGCGACTGGCGGGGTACAGCCACCCCTTCTGGCAACTCAAGTAGTGGGCATTGCTCTTCCAGGAGATATTCTAGCCATGGTTACCACCCATGGTAAAGCTGTTGCTCGAAGGAATGTGGGGACCCAGACGGAGGCCCCACGCAAGAACGCGGGTGTCCAGGTCTCTGGCTTCAGGGAGTGCCTGAGCCTGGCGCTCGTACCGGAGGACAGCAGAGACAACGGCTGTGTTCGGTGCGAGCAGGTGAATGACCTGCTCAGCCTGGTGGCAGAGCTGAAGGAGGAAGTGGAGAGGCTGAGGAGCATCCGGGAGTGTGAGAGGGAGATCGACTGGTGGAGCCGCACGCTGCCCTCCCTGAGGCCGAGGCAGCAGGAGGCGGCTCCACAGAAAGCAGAGAACCCCCTACCCTCTTGCCACCGAGCAGAAAGAGGGGGCCTAAGAGATGGGGGGGAATGGAAACGGGTCCCTGCTCGGGGGGGTAAGCAAATTTCCCCCCGGCCTCCCTCACCGGCCCAGTTGCCCTTAAGCAACAGATATGGGGCTCTGGAATGTGAGGGACCGGCCACAGAGGATGTGGGTGAAGGTGAGGCTCCATCCAGGGGGTTGCCTAGAACGAGTCAGACAGCCCCAAGAATTACAACTGCCTCAACTAAGAAAAAAAGGAGGGTCATTGTCATAGGTGATTCCCTTCTGAGGGGAACAGAGGGCCCGATCTGCCGACCGGACCCATCCCACAGGGAAGTCTGCTGCCTCCCTGGGGCCCGGGTTAGGGATGTTGCGAAGAAACTCCCTGGTCTGGTGCGGCCTTCTGATTACTACCCCCTCTTGGTAATGCAGGTTGGCGGGGACGAGATCGCAGAGAGAAGTCCCAAGGCCATCAAAAGGGACTTCAGGGCACTAGGGCGACTGGTTGAGGGATCAGGGGCGCAGGTGGTGTTTTCCTCCATCCCATCAGTGGCAGGGAACAGCACTGAAAGGGGCAGGAAAACTCACCTGGTTAACAGGTGGCTCAGGGACTGGTGCCATCAGTCAAATTTTGGCTTCTTTGATCATGGGGAGGTGTACACAGCACCGGGCCTGCTGGCAACAAGTGGGACTCAGCTATCTCAAAGGGGAAAAAGAATTCTTGGCCACGAGCTGGCAGGGTTCATTGAGAGGGCTTTAAACTAGGTTCGAAGGGGGAAGGGGACATCGCCCAGCTCACTAGGGATGAGCCTAGGCTTGGAGTGCCAAGGCCAGAGGTGAGATTGACAGCCCAGCTCAAGTGTGTTCACACCAATGCACGTAGCATGGGCAATAAACAGGAGGAGCTGGAAGCCTTTATACAGCAGGACGGCTACGACTTGGTCGCCGTCACAGAAACGTGGTGGAACAACTTGTATGACTGGCATGCTGTCATAGATGGCTACAGACCCTTTAGGAAAGACAGACCAACAAGGAGAGGTGGGGGAGTTGCTCTATATGTGAGGGAGCAACTGGAATGCATTGAGCTTTGCCTGGGGGCAAATGAGGAACAAGTTGAAAGCTTGTGGGTTAGAATTAAGGGACAGGCTCATAAGGGTGACATTATGGTGGGTGTGTACTACAGGCCACCTGACCAGGAGGAGGAGGTTGATGAGGCCTTCTACAGGCAGCTGCAAGCAGCCTCACAGTCACAGGCCCTGGTTCTCCTGGGGGACTTCAACCACCCCGACATCAGCTGGGAAGACCATACAGCTAGGCAGGCGCAGTCCAGGAGGTTCCTACAGAGCATCGATGATAACTTTCTGATGCAAGTGATGGAGGAACCAACAAGGAAAGGCGCGCTGCTGGACCTTGTGTTAACAAACAAGGAGGGACTGGTGGAGGATGTGAAGGTTGGAGGTAGACTCGGCTTCAGTGACCATGAAATGATTGAGTTCAGGATCCTGCGTGGAGGAAGCAGAGCGATAAGCAGGATCAAAACCCTGGACCTCAGGAGGGCTGACTTTGCCCTCTTCAAGGAGCTACTGGGAGGAATCCCGTGGGCCAGGGCTCTCGAAGGCAGGGGGGTCCATGAGTGCTGGTCGCTCTTTAAACAACACTTCTTCCATGTAAAGGAGCAATGCATCCCCCTGAGAAAGAAATCTAACAAAGGAGGCAGGAGACCTGCATGGTTAAACAAGGAGGTTCTAGCTGAGATCAGGCAGAAGAGAAAGGTGCATGGAATGTGGAAAGAGGGGCAGGCCACTTGGGAAGAGTACAGAAACGTGGTAAGAGCATGCAGGGATGCGACGAGGAAGGCCAAGGCTCACCTGGAATTGAAGCTGGCAAGGGATGTCAAAAACAACAAGAAGGACTTCTTCAACTACATCAGCAGCAAAAGGAAGGCTAGGGACAACGTGGGGCCGCTGCTGAATGAGGCGGGTATCCTGGTGACGGAGGATGCGGAGAAGGCAGAGCTACTGAATGCCTTCTTTGCTTCAGTCTTCAGTGCTAAGACTGGCCCTCCCCGGAGGTAAGAGAAGAAGCCTACAAAGAGGACGACTTTCCCTTGGTCGAGGAGGACTTTGTGAGCGATCGCTTAAGTGATCTGGATGTCCACAAATCCATGGGCCTCGATGGAATGCACCCACGGGTGCTGAGGGAGCTGGCGGATGTCATTGCTGAACCACTCTCCATCATCTTTGAGAGGTCCTGGAGGACAGGAGAGGTGACCGAGGACTAGAGAAAGGCCAATGTCACTCCAATCTTCAAAAAGGGCAAGAAAGAGGACCCAGGGAACTACAGGCCGGTCAGCCTTACCTCCATCCCGGGAAAGATGATGGAGCAGCTTATCCTGGAGGCCATCATGAAGCAAGTGGAAGAGAAGAAGGTTATCAGGAGTAGTCAGCATGGATTCACCAAGGGAAAATCATGCCTGACCAATCTGATAGCTTTCTACAATGACATGACTGGCTGGGTAGATGAAGGGAGAGCCGTGGATGTTGTCTACCTTGACTTCAGCAAGGCTTTCGACAAGGTCTCCCATGATATCCTCCTAGGGAAGCTGAGGAAGTGTGGGCTGGATGAGTGGTCGGTGAAGTGGATAGAGAACTGGCTGCATGGCAGAACTCAGAGGGTTGTCATCAGCGGCGCTGAGTCTAGTTGGAGGCTGGTAACAAGTGGTGTCCCCCAGGGGTCAGTACTGGGCCCAGTCTTGTTTAACTTCTTCATCAATGACCTGGATGAAGAGTTAGAATGTACCCTCAGCAAGTTTGCTGACGACACCAAACTGGGAGGTGTGGTAGATACACCAGAAGGCTGTGCTGCCATTCAGCGTGACCTGGATAGGCTGGAAAGTTGGGCAGAGAGGAACCTGATGAGGTTCAACAAAGGCAAATGCAGGGTCCTGCACCTGGGGAGGAACAACCTCATGCACCAGTACAAGCTTGGGGTGGACCTGCTGGAGAGCAGCTCTGCGGAGAGGGACCTGGGTGTCCTGGTGGACGACAGGTTAACCATGAGCCAGCAGTGTGCCCTGGCTGCCAAGAAAGCCAATGGGATCCTGGGGTGCATCAAGAAGAGTGTGGCCAGCAGGACGAGGGAGGTTCTCCTTCCCCTCTACACTGCCCTGGTGAGGCCTCATCTGGAGTACTCTGTCCAGTTCTGGGCTCCCCAGTTCAAGAAAGATGAGGAGCTACTGGAGAGAGTCCAGCGGAGGGCTACGAGGATGATGAGGGGACTGGAACATCTCCCCTACGAGGAGAGGTTGAGGGAGCTGGGTTTGTTCAGCCTGAAGAAGAGAAGGCTGTGAGGGGACCTAATAAATGCTTACAAATATCTGAAGGGTGGGTGTCAGGAGGATGGGGCCAAGCTCTTTTCAGTGGTGCCCAGTGAGAGGACAAGGGGCAATGGGCACAAACTGAGGCACAGGAAGTTCTGTCTGAACATGAGGAAGAACTTCTTCCCTCTGAGGGTGACGGAGCACTGGAACAGGCTGCCCAGGGAGGTGGTGGAGTCTCCTTCTCTGGAGATATTCAAGACCCGCCTGGACAAGGTCCTGTGCAGCTTGCTGTAGGTGACCCTGCTTCGGCAGGAGGATTGGACTAGATGACCCACAGAGGTCCCTTCCAACCCCTACTATTCTGTGATTCTGTGATTCTGTGACTATTTTATTTCCAGTTCTGCTATCTGTCCCCCTGACAGCGATAGACTCATTAATTAGAATGCAATGAGGTTAATATACTTAATCAAAACAGGAGGTGGAAAGGCAAGATGCCTTGGCCAAGATGCCAAGCCTCCATCTGTGAGCTGGAAGGGAACCAAGGGATTTCAAAAAGTAAACATAAAACAAGGGATATAGATGTTCAAAAGGAAGAGGAAAATGGTTTGCCCAACACTGTTTGCCTCAAGCTTGCCTGAACAAGAAAAATCCCCCATATTCGTGCAAATGGGAGGTAAGTCGAGCCTACCGATATGAATTTACTTAAGCAGAGGGTGCAATACAACCAATATAATCTATGCCTTTTGAATCCGCTATGCTGCATAAGGTATGTGTTACATTCCACCACACAAATAATGGGACTTTTTCACCTATTTATTATTGGACATTTCATAGAAGAAATTAACTAAATAAATTACTACCTATCTATATTTCAGACCTTTGGAAATGAGCTTCTAATGAAAAACCCCACTTTTGATCTATATTTTTAAGTATACCAAAACTCTTGGAGAAGACATCATTTGTCATTCAACCAGCATCAAAAATAGGTGCTGATGTATAAACAACATAGTTTGAATGTGTTATCTTGCAGAGAATAGTCTTTAAAGTGAGCTAAAATCTATGCAGCTTACACAACAACAAATCACTCTTTTATTGGTATAAAGACTGTTAGAAATGTTTCAATCAATTATAACATGCCTCAGTCTTAATCCTGATATTCCAGCAATGGAGAGCCTTTTGCTTGTCATATAAGGAACTTCTGTGCATGGAATGGGATTTCCCCTGTCTAACATCTGTGCTGCTTTTACACCTCGTTCTGAGGCAGGAGAAGGACCAGTGTCAGAGCATGGCTCCTTGTGGGATACAGGTCTGACCAGCACAGTACACAGCCCAGAGCATCTATGATCCCTTTCCCCATCACAGAATCATGGAATAGTTTGGGTTGGAAGGAACCTTAAAGGTCATCTAGTCCAACCCCCTTGCAATGAGCAGAGACATCTTCGACTAGAACAGGTTGCTCAGAGCCCCATCCAGCCTGAGGTCTGGAAGGTTTCCACAGAGCTGCTCTCAATCCCTACATCCCCCAGCCTGTATTGATAGCAGGGGCTGCCTTGATGCAGGTGCAGGACCTCGTGCTTGGCCTTGTTGCACCTCATGAGGTTCACACAAGACCTCTTCTCGCACTTCTCCAGGTCCCTCTGGATGGCATCTCGTCCTTTTGGCATGTCAGCTGCACCACTCAGCTTGATGTCATCTGAAAACTTGCTGAAGGTGCACTCAATCCTGCTGACTGTGTCATTGATGAAGATATTAAACAGTACTGGTCCCAGCATGGAGCCCTGAGGGACACCACTCATCACTGATCTCCCTGTAGACACTAAGCCATTGACCGCTACCCTCTGGGTGCCACTATCCAGCTAATTACTTATGCACCAAATAGTCCACCCATCAAATCCGTATGTCTCCAATTTAGAGAGAAGGATGTTGTGGGGGACCGTATCAAAGGCATCACAGAAGTTCAGATGGATGACTTCTGTAGCTCTTCCCTTGTCCACTGATGTGGTGACTCCATCATAGAAGGTCACTAGGTTGGTCAGGCAAGGCTTCCCCTTGGTGAAGCCATGCTGGCTGTCTCGAATCATCTTCTTGTCCTCCATGTGCCTTAGTATAGTTCCTAAGAGGGTCTGTTTCATGATCTTCCTGGGCATGGAGGTGAGGCTGACAAGTCGGTAGTTCCATTTCAAAACCAGCTTTGTGTTGCCATCATGACAACTTCAGAATCAGTGCAATCTAAGGTTTGGCACTGTTGCTTTCCATCTGAGAGGCTGGTCCAGAAATGGTCGCAACAGTGGGACTTCCCTGCCAAATCGTCAGAGACTGGCTAGCCCTCCATGGGTTGGATTCAGCCAAGAATGAGTGTGTTCTTGCCAAGATGCATCTGATTTGACCATGATTTCAGGAAGTTTCCAACAGCAATTCTCTCCTCTGTTCCTCTGCCCAAGTGTAATGAAGGGAAAAGATTTCAGTTACTCACAACGTCATGATGAGCAGCAGTGAGTGTAGCCAGTCTTTAACAGATATCGTACCCCAGCAGTATCAACTGTGTAGTCCTGCTGGATACAAGCTACCTGCCCACTCCATCCAAAATCTATCTGGTCAGGCAGGATGGGAGATAAAAGAAACTGACATGGAAAGGCAGACCAAAGGATTTGCAGCATCCATCTGCAAAATTAAATGTATTCCATATCCTACTTTACTATTTGTTGATTCATTCTAGTTTACCAATGTACTGGTCCATAAAAAAGTCTGCCTCAGGAATTCAGTATCTGTGGGACTCTGGTGAAACTTTATGAAGTACAAAGCTGGTGTAAGGAAGACTGAAATGTATCTCCTCTCCTCAATCCATGGATTATAGGGTGGGCCTCTGTGCTTTCTTTTCACCATATCTTGAAGCATTTATCTAGGAGCTTGCAAGCCAAAGCCACGGGCTGATCATCTAAGGATAGGAGATGAAGCAGCCAAGTGCTCAGAAGATCCAAGCCAGTGGGTATCTACTGTAATAGAGAAATCGTGCCAGATGTGATTTTATAGCAGGATTGTCAGTGCATGCACAAAGCAGACCACTTCTACTGGCAGTGGCTTGCTGGGGTGAGAGAAACAGGCATTTTTTTCCACATCAGAGTGCTGTCCACCCAGGGAAGGAACTGGAAGGCAAGTGAAGAGGGAGCATGGGCTCCATGGTGAGGAGCAGCGCCTTCTGCACTCCCAGCCCAGCCACCCAATTGCAGCAGCACTCCCAGTTCTGCAGAACTTCTCCCCATACAAAGCTGGCCAGCCTAAACACATTGGGACAGCAAAATCTGATTTTTCGTGAGCTGCTGAAGAGTCCTGCACCAGCTGTTCTTTAAATGAATGGACTGTCTCTCGGGGAGCAGAGATTAATTTGGAAATCTCAAGTGTCTCCAGAGCAGTGGAGGAGCACAGCCACCACACAATGGCCTGGTGACAGTTAATGGTAGTTGGCCAGAGCTTTATTCCTATTCTTCTTACCAAAGTTGGGCCACATGTTTCCAGCCAGATCATCTCTGATATAGCAACTTCATTTCTCCAATCACAATATTTGTTTGTATCTTGCCATTATAAGTAAAATTTTGCAGGATCTCTGATTTTAATTTTCCCCATAATATTTCATTTTCAGATGTACTGCCAAAACCACTAACACAAAACCAAAAGAATACAAATGACAAAACTACATCATCCATGTCTGATTTAAAAGCATGTTACTTTTTCATTAGCATTTAGAAACAAAAAATTTTCTACGTTATATTTGTTTGAAAAAAAAAAGTAAATCCTCTTGTTATTACTAAAAAAAAGTATTGTTACTTTATGCTTGACATAAAAATACCTGCTTCTGGTCTGAACAGAAAAATATTATTTCCATCAAGTTGCTAAATGGCTATGCCATAAGTTAATGTCTTGGCTGAATTACAGCTTTTCAGTTCCTTTCCTTCATTTATTTCATCAAAGATACTTCTAAAAAGAAAATCTTGCCTTCATCCAAGAATAAATCTGGCTGAAAACAACGCCAGAGACGTCCACAAAAAGTGCTTAAATTGTGAGGTCTGGAAGCAGCTGCCAAGCATAAGAGAGCTCAAACGGAGCATGAATTTTGATCATTATGGTCCCTACTACCACCTCACCAAGGGCCTGGAGAGATTTGGTTTCTGAGATCAGGACAATGGGCAATCACACAGTAGGGACAACACTTTGCAATATTTCCTTCATCTGGAAAAATTTGCAGAGGAGTTCTGGGGACAACTCCTAGCCACCTTGGAAAATCTTTGCAATCTGTATTTTCACAAATACATGAAGTGTTGGCTTGACAGCCTCAATAAGTCTAATCCTAGAGGTCAAATTTGACTCTCGTTTGCAAAAGACATAAACCTGGATTATGCTAGTGATGCCAACCAACAGTCCTCGAGGTGACATCCGCAACGGAGCACAGGCAGTTTCCTCTGCAACCCAAGAAAGTGCACCTCAGAGCTGTAACAAGAGACCATCAACGGCATTAAACTTGCTGACTGACAAACACATAATTCATCACTGAGCTGTCAATACAGATTCAGACACTAGTCTGAAAATAAGGCAGCTGTATATGTCCAGTTCTTTTATTTCCATTTTGCAAACATAATCTAGATCTGACCCTGCTTCTATTTTCTTTCAGAGCATTTTACAGATCATGATTATATGTGTTTTCTGTTACAGGCAATTGCTCTGAAACCTTGCAGGAAATAGAAACCCACTGTAATTTCACAGAAGTCAGTATAAATTAATTTGTCAAAGCCTTCACACAGGGAGAGACACAAAATTCAGCTATATCAAAATAATGTCAGTATCACTATAAGAAAGCTGTTATGCAGTGTCACTGCCCCTTTACTGGTGAGTTACCACCACCTGCTCTAGGAGATGCGTTGACCATCTTCTGCCATATGATAGCACTGCTCCCATCTCCTACCCAGGCAGATGACATGTCCTCCAACAACCTAAGATACCTCCTGGGACGAGGACTGTTTGTGGATGCACAGCACTGTGAGATGCAGTCAGCAGTTACCCGATTTTATTATTGTAATAAATTAATACTCATTTTCATATGCCTTTGACTCAGGAGTTTCAAGACAGTGCTCAGAGAAAACCACTTAACGGAGTTATTCAAGTCTAACCAGAAATTACTGGAAACATTAAGGAAAATTTATTCTCACAAGATTATCTAGACTAATTTTGCAGCCCTAAGAAGTTCAGAGGTAATTTGGACTAATCTGAAATGCTGGATGTTTCTGCAAAGTGATCAGTAAAACAAAGCTCTGCTTTCACTAGGCACTAGTTATCACTACATAAGAAGAGATCATGCTGTTCAAATATTACACTGCTCATCCCATATCAGAATTGTCTTTCAGAACATCAAAAGGCCACAAAGCTCTTTGGAGTTTGGAGGAGTGGAAGGTGGATCTCTAACCTGAAGATGAGAGTGTTAATTCACCCGCAGGCAACATATCAAGTTTGGCCAAAGGGATCAAAGCAATACTGTCTTTTTTTTTTTTTTAATGTGATTCCAAGTTGGCAATTTGTATGCCAAGTTTCAACATGATACTATTTCAAACAGCTGAGATGACATGCAGTACCAACTCGCTTAGTAGAAACTAAAGGAAACATTATAGTGTAGAAGTAGATATCCTATAGGTCCAGAGCAAGTATCTCATATATGAGGTAGGTAGAAGGATATGACTGACACATCCCTGTGCTGGTACATGAAAATGCAGAATGTGTAATTTACAATCACTCAAAATGAAATCTGTCAATTATTAGAGAAATTAAGGAATTAACAGAGTTGCTCTGAAATAAGGAGAAACAAGTGAACTACCAGTAAGCTGTGATGGCTACAGTGTTCTAACACCTATGAAATCCTTTTACCTAAACTTGCATCATACAGTTGAAGTTGGCAGATCTGGGACACTTTTTCATTGCAGGAGAATTTCACCTTTTGAAATTTAAAAAAATGTTAAGAAAGGGGAAAGTAAAAACATTATAAAAATAATATGGAATGTTTCTCCCTGTTCGATCAACTGAGGTGCCTGGAGTACAAGTTGGTCCCTGGGATTTAGGAGATTATGGCTGGCTGATAGGATGAAATCCATTATTCTTTTCTACCTCTAAACACATTCTGTGGGTGTTATGCCTTACAGATTATGACCTTTGCCATCCCAGGATATTTCAGCTAAAGATTTCTGCTTTGTAAAATTGAGATGCTAGCAATGAGTAGATGGTAAAAACAGAAACAAAAACAATTTGTCATCCATTGAAACTTCGCATCCTAGAAGAGGGTAACTTAAAATATTTCAATCTTATTGTGGTAAGATACTGTGATTTTTACATTGTGAGGTAGCTTTTAATTAGTTTCATGGAAATTCTGAAGTATTTTGTTTTCTAAGACTCCAGACTGAAAGCAATTATTTTTAAAGCCAGGTCTCCTGAGACACAGAAACTAACCATATCCATGTAGAAGTGCATTAGTACAACAGTCAAGGGACATTATAGTCATATGTGTGACCTGGCAATGGAAAACAGGCTAGTAGATGGGTCCTGTTTGGCAGCTCAGATGAGCTGCTGGTCCCCAGTAGAAGCATAATGTGTACCCCACATCTCCTGCCACACTCCCGACCCACAGCAGCTGTACTGTCTGGATACAGCACCATGGTTCAGCAGCCACCCAGCCCAGACCCGTTCCTAAATCTGACCATCTCCAAACTGGACTCAAGTCCGGTGCCATTGAAGCCCAATGCCAGACTTGCGCACAGACCCTGTACACCCCTTAGGACCTCGACATTGAAATGAAAGGGAAAGCAGAATTTGCAGGGCTCCTGCCTGTGCAGAGGAGGCAGGGTAGTTATTATTTTTCAGAACTTTGGAAGACAGCTGAGTATCTAACAGCCCAATATTCTTTATATTTTAGTGAAGTTCTGCAGGGTGGAAGAAAACCTGCTGCTACATCACTGGCTTTGAAGTCTTTGGCATCCCATTGAAAGGGAGCGCTATAGGTTGGAGTGATATAGGTTGGAGGGGACCTCTGGAGGTTGTCATTTCCACACCCTGCAGAAAGCAGGACCATGTTCAGAGTCAGATCAAGTTTCTCAAGGCCACCTCCAGTCAAATTTGGAAAGTCTTGTAATACTTCAAGTCCGTGATACTGTATGTGGAGATGTAGTGAAAAAGGATGAGACATGAATAGAAAACACTGGACTTATTGAGGCTATTAGCCTGTTGTTTTTAGCTTCTGACAGTATGCACGGCTGCTAGGATTAAGACAGCGAGAAGTCCAAAAGAGTCAGCTATACAAATCACTTTCTTGGTGCTTCCTGCTGGAAGCCCTCTGCCCTTTTCAAGCCACCATGGCTGACATCTCCCCTTTCCTCCTTCTAAATACCACCACTGCACCACCAGGCTCTGTGGACAGTGAGGACTACACAGGCATGTGCTCTTCAACAACTGCTTTACCTCTATACCTTCCCCCTGCTCCAGAAGAAAGGTACAGTTAAGAGAGACCTCAATAACACTAGTAACTTCTCCACTTTCCTTTGCACAGAGTGCACAGTCCAATACCTTTGTATTTTGACAATCGCTATCAACAGTCTTACACCACAGCTATGTTATTTTTTTCAGTCACTTAGACTATAGAGCACAACTGTCACTGTTACAGCAGGAGCAGTCGGTCACTGGACAAAAAAGCCTATCAGTCTGATAAAAACAAAGGCTAGTAGGGAAAAAAAAATCCAGCTGGATTTGCCTAAACTCAGCCAGTAAGGAATATACTAATACCAACATAATTTGGAAGGGAAGTTTGTGTCTGAAAGGGGATGTAACTCAAAGAGTTTACACAAAAAATGACTGAATCAAACGCATGTTTGAGATACCCCACAAGGTTTTTCATCCAGTTTAATGTTAAAAAAAAGCCAGATATTCAGCTAGCATAAGTCAATACAGCTTCACTGCTTTAGTAAAAGCTATACTGACTGCTGCCACCCGAGGATCTGCTCCACCAATGCCTTACAAGCTGTGAGCAACAGAGTGACAAAACGACTGCTACAAATGTGTGTAAAAGAACAGCAAAGCCCAATGCTTTCAAATAGTCAAGGCTGTTGACAGTAAAAAATATTCACGGCAACCAAGTGCAATTTATATTAACAGGGGCCTGTGCCTGCAGAGGATGTGGATTACAGGCTTCTGCAGCAATGATACAGCAGCACCATGTGGAAGCAACAGCTTATCTGTGCTCACTTCATCTGCTGCACTCTGACAACCAGTGAGCACAGACATCAGCACGGTACAATCATACGGATTCACCTTGCACTGGTCCTAATGAGACTGAGTTGATTCTTTTGCTATGTAGCACTGTCTCTGAAGCTGGACTGGGCAATGTGTCATGCCACTCAGGACTGGACAAACTCCTTTTGCAAGTTTGTACAGGTCTTGGAGCTCCACCACATTTTTAATTTCCAGGGACAGATGCTCAGCCAGCACAAACTGATCCCTAGAGCTCTGCTGACTGATACCCACTGGGAATCTACCAAAAAGAAATAATGTCTCTTAACCTTGCAACACAGAGGCTGAAATAAAACAGAGGCTGAAACAAAACCCGAGAAGTGAAATTGGCCTGTGGAAGTGTGGCTTCCAGTAAAGGTTTCATTGCTATTTTAATGAAATCAGTCTATATAGGAACGACACAACAGAGAGGACAATATAAAAATTGGAAACCAACATGTGTACAAAGTCTTGCCTGTTTCTCCTGCATGCAGAGAGAGGCTGGAAAGGCTCCATAGTCAATACGTGACCAACTTCTTATTTACTTGAGCACCCACCAAAGGTGAGCCTAGACTCTGCTGGCCTAGAGGGACTTTCGCTCTGACCCACCTCATGAAACCAGGAAACAGGGTGCACAACAGCTTTCTGGGGGTGAGACGGCAGCATTTTTATCAGTTTTAACACTTCAGGCTCCTATAGTGCAGAGGAACTATACTCCTGTCTGCAGTGGGAGACACTTGCCTGCAGACAAGGCAGCAAGGCACCACACAACACAGCTACACCAGGTGAAGCTTGGTTGTTGCAGCTCCATTTCTGCTCTCGGCATGTTCATCTGATCCAGCAGCTGCAATGATACAGGTGGGGATTTGAGGCCACCAGGAACCCATACCTGCCCGTGCCACACCACCTCTTTCCAAAATGCCCTGTGGCCCTGCTCTCAGAAAAACACCAACTGGCACATGTCCTGCCATATAGTTTCACTTCCAGCCGTATGACAGGAGCATGACAAGAGTAGGAGAGACATGGAGCTGGAAACCGCAGACATAGCCCATCATGTGGCCCACCTCATGTGACTGAGGGGAGCAACGTCACTCCACCCATCTGGTGCAGGATGCAGGTAAGGCTGAGACATTTTACCTTCAAGGCAATAATGCAAGGTATCATAGTAACAGGGATGGATCCTGCTGCACTAGACTTCACAAGAAATCACTGGGCACACAGTAAAAAGAAAATTTAAAGTGTTTTACTCTTTTTCAAGTGTTTTCAGACTCAAAAGTTTTGCAAGACTGGCTTGAATTAAACCAAGTGGCCCGTGTCCCCCTCATCAAATCCAAATGCCATAATACAGTCCTATATTTATTCACAACACTGTAGCACACTAAGTTTATGTCCAGGAACTGTAACACCTAGCAAGGCAGCACAACTAACATGAGCACACAATGAGCTATCAAAAATAAACTTAAATAAACTATGGCTAGCAGACCTCATCATCATGCATCTTCCACTGCAGCAAAGAGAAGAGGCAGCTGTCTTACTTCTTTCAGTACTTACCCGTAATAGCATGGACAGAAGAAGTCATAGAGCAACTGCTGAAAATCTCCCTCTTTAGGTTTGCAGCCACACTCAGTAACATCATGTATTGCATATGTTCTGCTCCATAAAGAAACTGAATTAATTTCATCCTCAGGTTCTCTAGTTTAGCCATTAAATCATTCAGAGTTGGGAAACAGAAGTACTGGTTTCTGTTCAAGGACTTTAATTACATAGGTTTGGGCATCATCCACCACCTAAAATCAGCAAAGTAAAACCTTTCTCATTACTGAAGCATAGCTAGTGCATCCTAATTTTGGAAGTAATAATGAATGATAATTAGTCAGTTACTGGTGCGTGGGGGAGTCACAACACATGAGGGTCCCAAATGATGCTTAGCAAAGCCTCATACTGTTCATTACTGCATCAATTTAAAGCCTAATTAATGGTCCATATAATAATCAGGTTAACTTGCTACGGATTGCCATTATGTCCTTCCCTCAGGAACTGCCTTGAATAAATACTTAGAGCTGAAGGAAGGACTCATTGCTAACCCTTTTAGCTCATGAGTGATAATAACATGACAAGTTATAAATCAGAGTTGGTTCAAGAACAGCAATAGTCCTGAGTTTAGCTTTACAGAGGGCCTAATAAATATGCGTTTCCATAACCAACAGGAAGACAAGTCACTGGGCTACGAAATGTAATCACTGCATCTATGTTTCAGCAACTATCAGGCTCCTGAGGAAAAATATTTGTGACATTAATTAATATCTTATTGTCCCGTGAATGAATGAACCTTCCAGCAGCAGTTTGTGAAGAGAGGTGACGTATTCCAATGTAAGCCTGGAGCACTGCAGAGAGCAAAGGAACCTACAACTCCCCTTAGGAAACCAATGAAAACAAATACTGTTGTTTTAAGAGATATGGATATGTTTCCAGAAAACTGCAAGCAGACATGAATAGCCCTTGAATAATGAATATGTGTGAGTTTGCTCTGAAAAGCAATTACCTATCAATAAACCCTTCTCGTTCAACTGACTTTCTGCATGTACTCACATTAAATCTTGATGTTATTGTCAAAAAAGCATTGTTAACAATTTTTATTCTGAGTAATGTTAGGAAGCCAAAAGTCTGGCAGAGACAGCTGAAAATGATGAGGTCAGTAAAGGCATAATTCTGTAGTTCAAGCATATATTAAGTTCTCTTGAGTCATTCCAGTGACTTCTAGGTATTGATAAGAACTAGAAGAATAAGCTTTGATGTTCAGATTTTTGTTTTACAGATGGCAAAGAAAGTCAAGGAGCTGAAACAAGTTGCTGTCAGCCATAAAGGAGCCTCCATGGCAGAGCCCAGATAAGCACTCTGGAATGTCTCACCATCATCCTGTGTGCTTGCTCATGTCATAGTACTCCAGTATTCTTTCTTAACTCTTGAACAACTCCCAAGGTACAGCAGTTATAAAATTCCTCTCAAGGCTATGACTTGAGCCTCAGGTAGCAAAGAAACAAAAATTTGTTTAGCCACCACGAAACAGAGTCACAACAAAACCCATCGCTGATAGAAAATTGGCCTTTGTGCTCAGACAGCATTAGAGGCTGCTGAAATCTAACCAGGAAATGCACTTGTAGGAATAAACAGTCAGAACCAGTGCAGCACAGAGGAAGAGAGAGGAAACCAACAAATTCTTTTTAACATAAAGTATTAAATCAACCGGTATTCACTTCTCCTTGCAGTGTGAAAGCAACAGCAGAAGCCACCACACTAGTTGAGCAGACAAACCCCAGGCACTGCAAAAAGAAAGTCTGAATTTGCTTCTCAAAGGCTGTTTAGCTCTTGTCAGACCAGTCAAATGCAGATCAGGTTAAAAAACAGGAATCCTACTATGGTGCAATGGCTAAAAGTACAAAGAAAAGAGGTCTTGCTAGATGTGGCATGAGGCTAGGACAATGGTCACTCCAAAACCTCTAATACAACAGCTAACGAGAGCAGTAAGACCGTGTTTGTTGCATAGCTACCTTCTACATGAAAAATATTGAAAGACGAGTAAATGGAGATGGAATAGATGGTTTGGAATAAAAGGGGAGCTGAAATAAAATTGCACTCAATTGTAGTTCGAAGGTTTATAAATTAGGGTTTTCTCCTAAAATAGAAGTAAGAGTAAACAAGGAGGGCAGCTTTCTTGAGCTCATTGATCTCAGCTGAGTCAGGAAATGGCCGTCATCTCCCCAAGGAGCGCTGCCCCAGCTCTTCAGAGCAAGGAGGTACAAGCTCTTCTTAATGCTGTTCTAATTTAGAAGAACCTTGTGAAGTCAAATACATGGTGGAACAGTCCAGAGTCACAGGGGATACTGCATGCTCCTCTTTTCACATCAGCATATGTATAGTGCCCAAAGATGCTGAATTAATTAGCTTTCCACTACCTCACTTTGACACATGAAGAAGGAAGTCAGTACCTGTAAAGGTGATAGCTCTCATCAGGGCAACATGGATTCAGACAGGCTCAGGCTCGCTACTGCCAAACGCAACTGTCTGTTCCCAGGGCCAGCCTAGTTCGGGAAGAATAGGTGCCTCAGCAGAAATGCAGCCAGTACTCTTGACATAACTTCTTGTGGTGCCCTGCAAGTCCGATTCGCACAGTCTGCACCACATTCCCATCACTAGGGACTTCCACGACTACCTTGCATACAGCATGGCTTCTTAGGTATGAGATGGCTCTGATGTACATCGGGGTCTCTTAAATTCTATTTTTTTTCCTCCCATTATCCATCCTCCTCCCCATCTGCCTAGATATTCAGCAGCTGGGAGTACTTAGATACCAGGTCATGCTGAATTCAGAAAAAATGCCAGTTTTCCTTTTTATCTTTCTTTCTTTCCATATCTTATGATTGGCTTATACCAAGACATCATGATGGAGGTTAAGCTAAAGTCAGCATGAAAGCAACAAGAATTAATTTTAGCAAGGTTGCAACCAGCTCCCGTGGTTTTCGGGCTGAAGTCTCTGTAAAAGTCTTGTGGTTCTTGGGGGGAAACTTAGGATGTGTACTTTGGGAATGCAAATGAGGCTGACTATGAGAGCTGTTTATAGAATTTGTTGTCACTTATTATAAAGCTCCCAGAATATTTCCAGGGTTTTAAGACAGCCAGAAAAGTAAAATACCAAACTGCATTTGTGTTCATTGTTTTTCTGCAGTTTTGGGGAGGAGTATCTCATGGCAGCACATCCACTTTTTTGCTCCATGTGCCTGTAAAGAACTGGTGGCAGGGGCCTCAGGTAGAGCAGAGATGTGTGGAAAAGCCAGGCAAGGTTATTCTGCAGCCACAGACCTCAGGACGAGCTGCCATGCAGAAGTCCAAGTGGTGGGGAGAAGCAGGCCACAGGTCCTGGATGGGTAGCTCCAGTATCACTTATGCCCAAAACCAAGTCAAGTCGGTGGAAGCACTGCAAACCCTTGGAGCCAGAGCAGTGACCACAGAGTGCACTTGCTGTGACAGTGCACTTTTTTTCCTTTCTCTGTCTTCCCTGATGGCAGTAATGGAGGTCATTGTATTGTGTTACTAATAACAGAAGAAAATGCTGCCATAGCAGAGGTACCTGACACAGCTACAGCTTTGTGACATCATTAACCCAGAAGAGTAGGTCTTAAGCACTAGGAATGTTTCATGGCCTGTGGCAACACACCAAAGACAGCTCTGATTTTTTGTAAGCTGTAGCTGCACATCTCGTTTTGAATGACATATAATCCCATGCTGCTTGCTCAAGGGCAGCGGTGAAGAACGGGATCTCTCCCTAAAGTGGTGCACTGTAACAACAGCTCCTTGCACATCTGCATGTGTCAGCAGACTTACATGTAGTAAACAGCAAAAATCTCATTCTTTAACCTTCATGTCTTGGAAGTATTTCAACACTTGGCATTAGGGGGCAGCATATGATTCTTGGGGCACTTCTAGCCTTACTAAACTAAAGGAAAATAATCAGGGCTTTGGTTCAGTTTCAATCCTACATCTGCAAAAAGCCCTTACCCAGCACAGTCACCAGAGTCAAGTCCCACAGCTATGCGAATTTGTTCCCTAAAATAACGATGTTCCTTTGAAGCCAGAGCTGGGAGCTTGTAAATCCCAGCACAGCTATCACCCTGCTGCAAAATGCTTCAGACTGACAGTGCTCTGCTAAGGCACCCACCCAAGGGTGTGAATACCTGCCCCAGAAGCTGCTTCAGGTGCCTGGCACAGTGTAGTGAAGGATAAATAAAGACTGGTAGGATGGAGCAGGCTCCCCAGATCTTTCCCCTTTTTTAATCTCTTTGTATTTAAACAAATAATCACATATAATCATACAGGAAAGGCATTTATAGTCAAGAAAAATAAAAAACAACTGCTGGGTTTATTCTACACTTTCAAAGCAGTGCACATAACATTTTCTAGACATGAAAGCTTAATAACTCTTTAATTCAAGCCAGATGACTGCTGGAAATGTGATTGTTTAGAGAGAATTAGGAACACATGATAATTTGCTTCTCCCAAAGTTCATCACTTTGAACATGGAGATGAACTGGATGTTTTCTGGTCATACAGAAAATGAAAAGATTTAAAGGATTTTTAAAACCAGGATGATTTAAAGCAAGACAAATGGTACCCTTTTTAAGTTTGCTGGGTTCAGTCCTACCCTCCCACACAAAAACAAGGCTCCATTTCCCTTGATCTGAAACAGAATTATGGCTGATGACAGCAAATACGAATATGAAAAATAAGTATGTGCTACTGACTCCAGGCAAAGGAGTCTCTGACAGTTTATCGGATTTCCTGTGGTGGGTCTTTGATCAGAAAAAAAAAATCAAGTGATTTAAAAAAATCTGTCATCAAGTGAATAGTACTGTTATGATATATTGCAACAAAATTCAAATTTAAAAGGGCTTTATAATAAGAAAAACTGAAAACAGAAATACAGGAAATGAATATGCATAAAACTGTTATGTAGGAGTTAAGAACAGTACTAAGTAAAAATGAGTTTAAGCTGTGATATCTGAATCTGACTACCATCTTTCCCAAAGTCAGACGGTGTTCTATCTTTGAGGGTGGTCTGTATTTACCACCTTGTCTTAAAGCTGATTCTAGTATTACGTTTCCTTTCTCTTTTGTCTGACAGATGAATAGGCTGACTCTTCACCAGCAGAAGACAAAGGAGGAAACTGTGCCGGTATTTTCTGGAGAGGTAAGGATGGAAAATGTGCTTATTTCCTTCTTACCACAGAGAAACATCCATGCCTCAGCAATCACCTTTTGTATTGTTCAATACATATGGATTAGATACTCTAAGAAATGTAATAGAAAAGTAGATGCCCAGGTGTTTGAGTCTTTTAACTACAAGTAATGGTAAGCCAGTTTTTTTCCACATATTTTCTATGTTACACATCTTCCCTTCATGAGGAGCCAGCTACAGCCTCTATTGTACAGAACTGTTCTCTGAAAGCAGAGTTACCTGGGTTCACCCCAGCAGAGGGACTGGTCTTTAACACACTCCGTATCACAGGTGCCTTGGTCTACAGCGAAAATTTGCAGTAGTCTAGTAGTGTCACTGCAAGCATGAGGTTTTACCCACACAATTGTATGTACAGGAGCCCTGATGTGGATACCATAACATCACTGAGGACCAGGAGCCAGTCTGACTGCTCCCTGCTGTCACAGAGCTGCACCACCACAGCTGCATTAGGGTTAAACAGGTTGTAACTTGCTTACAATTGACAAATTTAATGCCACTTTCAGAGTTCAAGTCTGCACTACAGATTTATCGTAGCATCATAGAATCATAGAATGAGTTGGGTTGGAAGGGACCTTTAAAGTTCATCTAGTCCAGCTCCCCTGCAATGAGCAGGGATGTCTTCAGCTAGATCAGGTAGCTCAGAGCCCCGTCCAACCTGACCTGGAATGTTTCCAGGGATGGGGCATCTACCACCTCCCTGTGAAACCTGTGCCAGTGTTTCACCACCCTCATCATAAAAAATTTCTCCCTTACATCCAGTCTGAATCTACCCTCTTTTAGTTTAAAGCCATCACCCCTTGTCCTATCGCTACAGGCCCTGCTAAAAACTCTGTCCCATCTTTCTCGTAAGCCCCTCTTAAGTATTGAAAAGCTGCAATAAGGTGTCCCTGAAGCCTTCTTTTTTCCAGGCTGAGCAACCCCAACTCTCTCAGCCTTTCCTCCTAGGAGAGGTGTTCCAGGTTTATCCTGGCATTTAGAGGAGAAATGTTGGATGTCTTACTGATAGGACTATACTGCTGTGCAGACAATGCAAAGCAACCAAAGAGCTGGGGAGATGTGAATCCCACCTTTCAGTATTTCTTATTGCAGAAGAATAAAGGTCTTTTCTCAAGAAGGTGTCCATTGCAGCCAGCAAAGTGAGTGTGTCAAGAAGATGATTTTCACTACACTTACGGCCATCAGACAAAATACCGAAACGATAAGCATAATACATGCTTTCCTTACAAGCTGTACATGTGGGGTTTTGTTTTATGCAGTAAATGTGCATTTACACAGCTTCGGCATATATACATACTCCTTATATGTACAATTTTTTCAGATCTCAGGCATTAATTATATGAAAACCAGTCTTATTTGATCATAAAAGAAACTGTTCCTATTCCCCCTGTGACACAGTGACAAAATTCCTACTAACTTCAAAAAGAAGGAAGAATAGATCAAGAAACTAGGTGACCTTTTTACCCTCCTCCGATTTTAGCTCCTTAGATCTAATATTTACGTATGAAGATCAGAATCATGAAATAATAATACCTTTAGCTTCTGACTAACCATGAGTTTGAGTAAGTGAAAAGAAAATAAAAGCAGAAGAAATGTATATTGCCCACTCAGAGGGGTGGGAAGTGGAACAGCACCACACACTGGCGCGTCTGCATGGCAAGTCCGGCTGGCAGAGTCCTGCATCGGTGACTGGCTGGAATGATGCAAACCAAAGGGATGCAGCTGCAGACACACACAGTCTCCCAAAGGGTCCTGCACTCGGGGGCCTGAGGTCTGGAAAGACCCAATAGAATTATTGTTTGTGTAATACTTAAGTCTTAATAAAGGAACTGGGTTCCCCGCGTATTCTATGAGTCTTTTATTCCCTTAGGAGGTTATTTTTTTGTTTTTAGGATGATAATTTTGTCTTAGCTTATAGAAAAAAAAAGATCAAAAACACTCTAAGAATTTCTGCCAAGCTGTCCAGAGAAAATTCATTTTTTATTAGTGTTGCGCATATTTGTTTTTCACAGAGGTGGGCATGATGTTTGGGGGCAGGAGAGGGCTCAGCAAATTTAAACCAGAGTCAAAGCACCCAACACTGTGCACTTTCATTTCAGCTCAACTGAACACAGCAACCCTGGTCTTGCAGGAAGCTTTAGATCCTGAAGATACAGTATGGGTGCAACCTGAGCTCATGGTGCTACCAGGTATTTAGCATGCCTGCTAATGGAGATGCTGAATGAATCTCAGGTGGGTTTTCATAGAATCATAGAATCATTAAGGTTGGAAAAGACCTCCAAGATCATCAAGTCCAACCATCAACCCAGCACCACCATACGTGCTAAACCATGTCCTGAAGTGCCATGTCTACTCGTTTTTTGAACACCTCCAGGGACTGTGATTCCACCACTTCCCTGGGGAGCCTGTTCTGATGCCTGACCACTGTTTCAATGAAGAAGTTTTTCCTAATGTCCGGTCTAAACCTCCCCTGATCCAACTTGAGGCCATTGCCTCTCATCCTGTCACTAGTTACGCAGAAGAGACCAACATCCACCTCATTACAACCTCCTTTCAGGCAGTTGTAGAGAGTGAGAAGGTCTCCCCGCAGCCTCCTCTTCTACAAACTAAACAATCTCAGTTCCCTCAGCCGCTCCTTATAAGTCTTGTTCTCTAGACCCTTCACCAGTTTCATCACCCTTCTCTGGACATGCTACAGCAACTCAATGTCTGTCTTGTACTGCAGGGTCCAAAACTGAACACAGTACTACAGGTGTGGCCTCACCAGTGCCAAGTACAAGGGGACATCACTTCCCTACTCCTCCTGGCCACACTATTTCTGATACAAGCCAGGATGCCATTGGCCGCCTTGGCCACCTGGGCACACTGATGGCTCATTTTCAGCAGACTGTCGACCAACACCCCAAGGTCCTTTTCTGCCGGGCAACTTTCCAGCCACTCTTCCCCTAGGCTGTAGTGTTCATGGGGTTGTTGTGACCCAGGTGCAGGACCCGGCACTTGGCCTTATTGAATCTCATGCAGTTGGACTCGGCCCATCTATACAGCCTGTCCTGCCTCGCTTTTGAGACAGGCTTTAGCAGTGAGTCTAAAGGCCCTGCCTCGGGTGCACACAAGAGGCAGAGTCTTGCAGAGGGTGCTGCATGCAGAGGAGCTACTCAGGCATGAGTTATGGGACCACTCCAAGAGGGGCCACTGGTCCCGTAACCTGTTTGAGAGCTGCCTGTGCAGCAACCCCATAAAACAACAGGCCCTCTAGACTTTCTCCTGCCAAGGTTAACCTAGGGCAGATCTGGGGGGAAATGGAGCAAATTGCACAAACCTGTTGCCTCCAGTTCTTTGTGTGGAAGCAAGCAAAGACAGAACACCACGACCCCCTCTATGTCCCAAGGAGCAGTAATATACTAAAGAAGAAATGTTGTGACAAAAATAAATTTCTTATGAGTTATGTCCTGCGCAGAAATACAAAGGGAAATTACAACTTTCAGTTTCATCATCTCCTTCTCTGAGATCTCTAAGGATCAGCACTACCTCCCATGTGGACTTTATGCACCTATACATGTATTTAAGTAGTCTGCTTCCACTCTAATTCACAAGTATGTTGGTGACATCTTCCACTCCCCAATAATTACACCCAGAAACCAGCTCAACTCTGTGGCAGTCAAACTTGCATTTAAGCAGCAAGTAACACCTCCCAGGATCAGTCCAAATACAGGCTAGCCTTTTTATTTTTTAAGAAATCACAGTTTGAAAGCCACCTCAAGTAACACTTTTCTTGCGTCTTTATGCCAGAGACAAGCATAGTACAATCCCACTGACAGCAACTTGCACCAGCAACAAACAAGGCCCATTAAAATGCTACTACCCATCTTCTTCCTTTTGAAGAAGGAAAAGCCTCCCCTGAGGCTAAAAATTTATATAGCAGAATTTAGTCCCAGACTTCAAACAGCTGAATGGAACTGCTATAAGAAGGGATTATAATGAACCAGCTTCAGAGCTCAGAGCATAGTGGGCGGCAGAGCAAGGACTGCTAACGTGAAATCAGAGCCTAATGTTTCTTGTGACATTGTTCCTAGCTTCAAAGCCATATGCCAAATTGCTGTGCTCAAAACCACTATTAAACGAAGCACAGTTTTGAAAATACAACATTCTGTATAATCACAGTTAAGAAAACAATATTTTAACAAATATTTTCTATCACCACTGTGTGGTCTGTTGGGACACAATTCCCCAGAGAGCCACAAAGATGGCACTGACCAACTTTCACTCCTGGATTTGCTGATTCACGGCTGCTGGCACAAAAAAAACATCACATAGGCCAATTCCTGACCTACTGCTTACTCCTCAGGTCCTTCAGGGCATGCAATGTGCCATATTTCCTCATACACCATTTTAGACTCCACCCACCCATACGATGTCTGCAGCCCCTCTTCGGAGTCCACTAGTCCTGCGGTAGGGACAGGGAGAGAGATGCTATCAGGCAGATCCAGACGATCCCCGCCCTAGGCTGCCACCGTGCAATAGCCTGAACTTTGCTCTGGCTGCTGACTGGAGCACAGTGTGCAAGTCGCACCCTGCAGCCCCTGCAGCAACATCTCATGGTGGGACAGGGAAGACAGCTGACGATATTATGCTCTGGAGCCACTTCAACAGCAGGCACCTGCACACAGGCCACAGGGTGTTTTCTGAAATGCTGTAGGGATTTGCTTTTTGACAGACCAAGAGTGGAAACAGGATGCACAACTTCCAAACCCCATGCAAAAAATGTTTTCCAATCCCATTTGATGCCTGGCTTCAACCCAGCACTCTTACCTCCTTGTACATTCATATGTTCACCATAATAAACTCTCCCACGTCAGCTGAGAGCAGAATGTCACAGCAACAGGGAAAAAAAAAGAGCCAGCAATGTGTTTCCGCTTCTAACACCTATGAGTCCAGCCAGAGAGGATAAACAGCCACAATTTTCCAGTAAAATAAACACTACTGACATTTAAATATCATCATTAAAGTTAGGGATGAGTAACTGAAAGAGCAGAAAGATACTGGCCATAAGTTTGCCAGTGGTACATTTAACAAAACAGCAGTATTTTCTGCTTAAAGTCTCCCAGCCACCAAGACAGAACACCCCCTGCTTGCACAAAATACTGCAAACTGTGAGTATGTGCAATGGACCTTTCAAAAATGTGCTGTAATTATAAGTTACTGGTTGTAAAACTTAATTTAATGGGTTTTTTTTTAAATGTTTTTGTTGCCCCAAACACCAAGTGGGTGATGTATTTTATCAGAAAACTAGTTCTCTGCTCGCTTCAGGAAGAACGCCTGGCAATGGGAAGGGAGGGCAGAGGCAGCACAAGTTCTCTTGTGGCCCCTAGAGACCTGAGACACATTATTAGTCTTGTGCCACCACAGCGCAGCCCTTGAACATTCACACAGGTACAACAGCCAAGCTCCTGCTATGAAGAGAAGTTATTATAAATGAAGGTTGTTTTACAGATTGATAGTTCCAGGCAAAAGCTGGGTCAGGCAGAACAGCCTCAAAATCAGCAGCCCTGCTCATTATGGTTTTGCTCAATCAAAACCAAAGCACCCTGCTCATTTCTGGTTTGAGGGGTAAAATCCTCCCTTATGAAGACCAATACCTAAAGAGGGCAGAGGGCCCTCTGCAACCCTCTTTGGAAAACCCTCCTGCTGACTCCAGTGGCAGCTGGATCAGTAAAGTTTTCAACCACACGAAAGTCAGATCATTCACCCTGGCTGAAAATCCTGGGGATGGTGGCTTATGGGACATCAAGTCTTCTTCTTGCTGTCAGCGATTTGGCTTACCGCTGCCTCCAAAATAATACTTTGAATATTTTATGCACACAAGCAACAAAAAATCTGATGGAGTAGAAGCAGAATACAAGATTTTAATGAACCAAATACGACATCTGAGACAGCACAATGGAAATGATAGAAGCTGAATCACTGAACATATGGTGCGTCTTACTCCAAATGACGAACATATCTGAATGAATCAGTTATTTTATGTTTAAATAATAATACAACCTCTTTGTTACAAGCCTAGAGCCATGAGCAACTCAGCATCTCTGTATTTTCTCTATTATCTCCTAAGTTTATACTGCAGAGTGGAGATGATGCAATTAGTTCACAAGAAAACATGCTGTATTAAGAAAAATCACCTGGCAAGAACTAACTGCAAGTTAACAGGCTGTTTGCAATCTTGACATCCAAAGCATTCAGCCTGCTGGCTCTTCTCTGTCCTAATGGAAATAAACTTATCTGTATTTATTTTCACATACCCAGTTGGAGCACGCACAACCCTGTCCTAGACCTTGGTTACAAAATCTCGGCTGCTTCATGGTCATGGACAAACTATAGGTTTTATCACTTCTGTAGGCTACTATAGGTTTTATCACTTCTGTAGGCTTGTGCCTTTGCTCTAGTTTTCCCACACAGCTATCAGATATGCAGGTTTGAGACAGACCCCTCTGCAGATGGCCTTGGCCACAAGCAGGGGAGGCCTCATCTCTCTGTATAAGGCTTTTCACTGTTACAACCTTCACTGCCAAAAGCCTTTACAGTAGACATACCAGCCTCTGGCAGGCGAGCCACCCTGGAGAGCTGCATGGTTGCAGCCAGACCTCTGTGTCCCAGAAGTGCCATTGTGGCACAGAGTCCCCATGGTCCCAACCCTCTGCCGTCTCCCCAGCCAGGCCTTTCCATTCCTGACTCTCCGCACCATCTTCCCCCTTCTATCTTGCTCGGATTCTCACCCTCACTCTCCCATTCACACTCCTCTGCGCACGCACAAGAATCCTGCAGCCCCGCTTTGCACCCTGCTTTCATGTTGAACCGGATCCTTAACGCCACCACCACAACCTCCTTCAAACACTTCTGTCCATTGCCTCCAGGCTGGAAAGAAGGACCACTTCTGTGTTCTTCTTCATATGTTTTTAGAGTTGGCTCAAAAGTGGAATACTTGATCTGAAGTGCTACCCTAACAACCCAGATCCAATTACCCTTTGTTTAGTTTTCTAAAGACTAGCACTTTCAACAAAAGCTTTTACAGACTGCCATCATTCATGTTTCTTAGTTATAGGGATGAAAGAAACAAAGGGAGAAATTCAGACTGCACTCAGCCCTAAATTGTGGTGGCTCAGATAAAAAGGAATATTAATCACCTCCTAGTTTTTATTAATTTTTTTAACTAAACTGATCTTTCTCATTCAGTGTTTAGAACTGTACTCTTATCTTTGCTCTTATAGTTTAGAAAAGATGGACTATAAGCTAGATCAGATATTAATATCTTCATGACTGCTGGTAATTGTTTCTAGTGCTTCTGTATTTGTTAGATGGTCCCTAACATGTGAAAACAGGATGTTTAATCCATTAATCCCCTACTTATTCCCAAAAGAAGAAGTCCAAATTCAGCCTTGATTCATTTGATAAAAATCTATCCTCGCAACTAAAAATCTCTACACAGAATTCATCCAAACAGAATCACAAAATTGCATGTACAGCCAACAATTTGCTGGTATTCCTTGAAGTCTGGGTCCTCCATCTCTACCTAAAATTTCTTTCTAATGTCATTGCACTCCTCTAAATCCTAAGCAGTATCATTAGCAAGACAAAGAGAGATTATAGGCTTGAACCATTTCGCAGGAAAATGCTACTATCTAACAGGAGAAGTTGCAGCACATCATTAACTAAAACTGCTCAGCAATAGCTATAATTTCAAGGAAGTACTGCATGAGGCCATTGCAAAAAAACAGACAGCTCAGTCTAAGCAGTATCTTGTGTACTTTACTGGTTGTAGTACACCTCTCCCTCACAAAAGGGGTTCCCCTCAATGGGATTTAGCATGTCAACAGGAATGTACGAAGGGACAACTCCTAACTGTGACAAGCTGGTCATTAGGACAGATTTACAGACCACCAAATTATGGGTTTCAGAGACTGCGAAGCTCTGCACCTCAGAGAGCAGGTCCTTAGCTACACAGCGTAAGGACTTTCAGCACACACACACACACATGCATGCATGCACAGACATGCAAATCTGTCCATCATTGCTGCACCAAAAACTGCAGTCCTCTACTGAGTGGATTAGCTGTCCTTTGATTTCTGAGAGACAGGTGAGAAGTGTTAAACCCAAGAGAAGATCGGGGCTTAGGAATGAAATGCACAAGCTCAAAGCTTTTAAAACTTACCCCCAAAAAATTCTTTGTGCTTAGAGTATTCTTTGGAAGAAGAGAGGAAACTCATGTGTACAAAGTATAGACTATCTGCATCTACTAGCTTGGGGATTAAGAAGAACCACATCAGCTGGAGAAGTGAAAAAGTAAGTGTTGATTCCTATCATCTTAGGGTTTCTTAGGCATTTTTTGAGGCTGTACTCATCTAAACTGTGAGGCAAGCTCCCCTACATGGCACATGGAAAAGGAGGTGTACTGCCTTCTTTAAGGAACAGTGTCCAGCTGTCAGATGACTCAGGATCAATTCCTGATATTTCTACAGACTTCCTTTATGTCTTTGGACAAGTAACATGATTTGTCAGTGTAATTTCTGATAAATCCTCTAAAGTGGATTGGATACTTTTCTTGCACACTTATTTTAATAGCATCAATATGCATGCAATAAGAATCCCATCATTTCTTTGGGTGCCTGCATCATTAATCCGTATTTATTGTCTACTAAATATGCAGGTTTTCCACAGAGCTAAGCATTTGCAAGTCGTCCTGACCTCAGCTCAGTGCTTCCAAAATAGGCCTTACACACAATTAGAAAATTCTGACATCACACTAAAAGTTCAAAAGCGATGTGAAAGGCTAATTAGCACTTTAGAAGTGACTTCAAAGCTTGTGTGTCATAGAAAGCCAGAACAACAAAGGGTTGGTTTTCACCAAATTAAGAATCAAAAGCAAAACAGAATCAGCCTAGCAGGGGAGGAAGAGCTAATATGCTGCTCCCAAGACCCAAGCTATTTATGCTGCATAGCACTGAACTGCACCAAATGTTGGCATGAGCACTGGGTCAAAGCAAAAATCTATTTTGCTTAGTAACCCATTTTGAGCAATATTAATGATATATGCTTTAAAAACGGGGCAATTACAGAGTGATCTTCTCTCTTGCTCTGGGCTATCCTGGGGTCTCTAAACAGAGGGAGATCTCTTTCAGGGCTTCTAACTGCCTAAAACACTTCTGTAAACCTGGATTTGATTCATGAATAATTGAACTGATCGTGAAAACCTTAGAGGCTTTGGACAGCCTTTGCAGGATGCATTTGCTAGATACTCTTAATGAGAGTACCAAAATGAGAAGCATAGGCACAGCGGTGTAGTAAGAGCTGACACAGCTGGAGACCGTGATTGCAGGGTGACAAAGACTTCTGAAAAGGCACCAGTTAAAGGTGAACTCATTATAAAAAAAAAAAAAAATGACAGTTTTTCCAGGTTTTGGCAATTTGTTCTATCTGGAATACACTAGCCTTTTTTTTTTTGTTCCAATACAATGTTCAGGGTTTTTTGGGGGGACGAGGGTCTCATGATTATAAGTCTCTTTATTTTTCAAAATGAGACTTTTTTTTCCTCAGAACTATAAATTAGAAGTGCAAGAGAGAGAAAATTGTGTATAATTAACTCTCATTGCAAAGACAAAAGTTCAGGCATAACAATTGAGTTCCACATGGAAAGAACAGTTAAGAAAATTACACTTTTTCAAAAACGTCATGGAAAACCTGGCATTTAAAATACAACAGTGGAAGAAAAATAAGACAACAGACACTGAAGAGACATGAAAAAGGCTCTCAGACTTCTCTGGCACTGGATGTGTTTTCATGTGAAGGCATCTTTTTAATAACCACTTTCCATTTTTGGCTGTATGTGCAAAGCTTAAAAACATTTTGTCATTGTGTGGACCACTTTTTGAATGAAGTGTTGGCCAATCTATAACAGTAAGACTGATAAGTTTATTTCTAAAGAAAACATGTCTGGGTACACTGGGTTCCGTGCAGAGGTCTCCTGTACTGATTAAATCACTGTGCAGTAATGCAGTTTTCTTCATATCTGCATTCATTGGCCAAAATTCTGTCCTTGTCTATACTTTAAGTAAATCTCCTAAGTTTTATGTTTGCAGCTATGTAATTTCCAGCGTCAATTTGTTAAAATAGATATACTACAGGACTTCTAAGTCCTGTATCTCTCATTTACTAAAAGCACACTGTCTTTCTGACCAGAAGAATATGTGTCTTTAAATTCCAAAAATATATTTTTCAAAAGATGTTGGAAAGTATAAATAATTTATTTTCTCTAACAATAATTCACAAAAGTTTGATAGTAATGTGTTTATTCACAATGTTTTATAGTGAGTTAATAGTATTTTGCAATAGAAAAGTAATCCAGCAAAAATTCACTCGATCTTTTCAGTTTGAAAATGTTCTGTTTTAATGAAGAACTTGTTGGCGCTTTAAAGAAAAAATTTTGGTACAGATTTGGACCTCTCCTCAAAGTCCACATGAACCGACTGCTGTTTCACAGGAAGTAATCTGCTGGGCCCTAATTCATAGTCCCATTCTCTACTGAGAGATAAGGCCTGTTGTTTCAGAGAACTGTCCAGGTTTGCCTCAGTGCTTACCAGCCATCTTCTAACCAGCTTCAATGGTAGTTTTACCACAAAGCATTAGTAAGCCTAGGTTTGCACCACATAGTTATCAGGCGCTGCTGGCACCAAGGCACTGGAGGTGCCCCAGATGCCAACACGACAAAGGCCATGTGTTCTGTTCCTGGAGTAATCTGTGTGTTGGAGGACACACCACCAGACGTAACTTTTATTGGATAGTCAAAGTCTCTGATTTTCTTTTAGCCAGTTGTGAGAAAGCCAATTCATTCCCTGGAGGGGATTTAGGGGATGAACACCATGGGTTAAAGCCAGTGATATTATCCTCACTCACCCAGGACAGTGGGCAGAGTGAAGTCTAGGCACAGCCAGAGCTTCCCTGTTACTTCTAAGAAAACTGCATATTTGCTTCACACACAGTCTAGACACAGAGGCTTTAATTAAAACTACCTTATAGATACAGCCTGAGAGGGAACAACTGTTGAAAAATGTTTGTAGTAATGAAATAGGAGCTTTTGTTCAAAGCAGATTACTTCCATTTTTTGCAGATTAAATTTTCTCAAAATCCATCACAAACCTTCTTGACCCTTTGCTTCCCACAGATGATGAAATACTATAAGACTTCGGTGAGCACGCACAGCTAATCCACTTTGGAAAGATGTGGTATTACCCTGGGAATTATGGGAGATGTTTAGCCCATTTTGTTCCAAAAATAATTAGGGTAGATTATGAATAATATTTCCTGATAGTCAGTTGAAATATATCAGCCATCATTCTGATTTCTTGAAATAGAAAACACATGAAAGCTTCCTGGTTCAACTTTGTTTATTAAATCAATTTATCTGAAAAGTATGTAACTTGTTGAGCATAAAGAAGAAAATTTGGTACAGTCCTAATTATCATCAGTCAAATGGAGATGTCTTTTGCTCTTTGCTGTAGTCTAAATACTGAAGAAATGTATAATCATAGCTGTTGAGCACTCTCTACATTATCATATCTATAGATACTATGTAAATAGAAAAAAATTTCATTTCAGTTATTTGTTTCCATGTATTACTAGAGACACAATAGGATGCAATATAGAAATGTAGTATACAGAGATCACTGTACATGGGAGGTACTCAACTTCTGTACAGAAAGCACAAGATAACAGGTACTCTGCCTGCTCAGATGAGCGCATGTTTGTCTTTCAAAGGTGCGTAAAAAGTGCAGAATCATTTGCCTTTCTAGTTGAACCAAACAACACATGGTAATCCAGCTGCATAGGTGAGCTGTGTGTTGGCTGACATTCACTTTGTTTACAGTCACCTGAAATGTAGGTGTCCAGTCTAACAGGGTTACCTACATTTCCTCCACAGTTAGTGAAAAGGGATACAGACCTTTAAAGGCCAGTTCAGTCTGTGTAACCTATGAGGAACTAATTAACTTACAGAATTGGCTTTGTGTGCTGGCGCCAAAGGGAACCTGAGATGATATGCACAGGCAAAAAACCTAACTTTCATTTGATTCCTGCTTGTTGTACCTTCATCTCTGTAATGCCCTTGCCACTCGGTTCCTCCAGAATCACGGGTACACAGATCCTTCTGGAGTACTTAAAGCCTACCAGGCACTGGTTTGCTCTTTGAAAGTCCATTCAGGCATGCTGTGCATAGAGCACACATGCTATATAAACATCTTCCAGCTCCAATATCTGCACAGAATGGTTTTCAGAGCCTTTGGGCCCTGTGCCACTCCCGCAGCAACAGAGAGACTCCCATTGGCTTCATCTGCTAGAGAACAAGCTCAGATGAGAAGGAAAGCCTGAGAGTTATCCTACCCCCTAATAAAGAGGAACATCTGACCTACAAAAGTATGCATTGCATTTTTATAACTACTTTATCAAATTTGCTTTGAAGTAATAGGATTATAAGGATACTCCAAAAATTTTTCACCTGCCCATCACAATCCTTCTAAGTGTATTACCTCACATTGCAGGGTTTGGAGGAGTACATATGATTTAGTGAGATTTAAAGTTTGAAAAACATCAAAGTGACAGAATCCTTTTCTTTTGCAGAGAAACACTACTGATTCTGTGGGGGGGGAAACACAAAACATTAACATGAGCCATCAGTGGTTTAAAAACTAAGTTCTGCTTTTGAAAGTTCAGAATGAGAAAGTGATTATTCAGACATCATCTTTAAATGAGAACTTAATGTATCCCGAAACAGATGGTTCACAGTTAATGTTTCCTGTTTCTAAAATAATCTATTCAGTATCACAAAACAACAACTTTCGACAGCTACTAAAAACGAATACTAATTATAGCAGGAAGATATAACCATTCACTGTGCCCCAAAATCATTAATAAATCAACATGCACATTCAGAGATGACAGCAACAGTCACAATAAATGGAACCTTATTTTGTGTGTGTGTTTTTAAACTAAACAGACTTCGTCATCTGTGGTTCATCATTCTGGGATCATTGCCATTATTTTATTCAAGATTTTCTATCTGCTTTTAATAAATTAATGAGGTGTTAGAAAAATCCTTATGTGAATGGAAAGAATGTATGACCACTGTCTATATAGCAATCCCAGTATTCTATCAGCTGCCATTACTCTTCTCAGAAAACATCACAGATGACTACTAACCCACCATGTGCTGAACTGCCTTACTAACCCTCCTCTAGAAAACCATACACACTTCTGTGACAACAACTTGTGCTCCTGATTTCAGCTTTCCCAGACAGACCACTCCGGATGAAGTCCTCAATACTGGATGTCTGTTTCAGACAACATTTCTGTAATTTTTCAGCAAAAAAACATTATTTTTATTGGAGAAAGAAGTCAGGAAAAAAGAAATCACTTGAAATCCATGAATCCTTCTTAGAACATGTCTAGGATCAGAGGCAAATATGAGACAGGGGCAAGGAAGCGAGGATCAACATTAGTCATTTTAAATACCTTTGCAATTCCCATGAATCAGGGCAACTTACACACCAGGGGCCTGCTGCCTATGCTTTGGCTGTTCAAAGCTCCAGCTGCCCCAGGAACAGCTGAGCCTTCAACAACCAGGTGTTGCTTTGGCTGGCTGGTGAGTTGGGCTCTCAGTCATACAAGGACAGATAAGGGCAGGCACTGAGCACCACACACAAGAGTCACCAATGGACCACCTTCTGATCCTCGCATGGCCTGGAAGCAGCAGGCTTTGGACCAGCTGGCAGGAGAGGTAAGAGCCCCATCAGATGAGAGGCAGGAGACATGACCGCGATGAGGACTCTGCCCTGCTTTGCCAGGACTCTTCCCCGGCTTGCTTGTTAGGCACCTCCAAAAGCAACGTAAATAAGGCTGTTCCTGACAAAAGGAGCCTCTTCTGCCCTTCCCCTTCAGCAGAAGGCAGAGAACCTGGGCCAGAAGCAGGATATGTCATCTTGTAATTAGAGATGGTGCTGTAATGCATATGCTAAATAAGGTTGCTCAAAACACTGTGATTTTGGCATTCCTTATGTTACAAACACTTAACCTTGCAACCCTAATATCTCCTGATATCTCCTTTCTACATAGTTTTTGTGTCAGTGCACTGTTACATATAAACAAAACAGAAAATCAGTATATCCTTGAATATTTAAGCGTAATGGCTGAGGTCAATGGTATTCCCTGAAGAACGGATGACATGGTAAGATAGTTCGTGGACTAAGGAGAAGCTGGGAACTATTAGGAAAGCATAAAATACCTGAGAAATACTATGGTGTGTTTCCGAACCGGGACGAGGTTGCCGTTTCTTTAGCAGGAATGTCTGTGAACTTCAATTTTGGGAGTTTGGCTGTAATCTGTAAAGCACGGACAGAGGAGAACAAGTCTTGTTCCTAACCTTGGTGCAACGAGAGCACAGAGGCCTTTGCTATTAAACAAAGGCAGAGAAGAGATTAAACCTTCTTGTTTGAAAATTATTAGCGTGTCATTCAGTCAGATCACCCCTGAGCAGAACTGAACATCCCCACTGAAGCGGCAGTTTGAAACATTTTTCTCTGGCTGGCTTAATTTGATATAATCCCCTGAATCTATTAAAGTAATACCAGCTGTCAGATATTTTTCACTGTGTTCTGTTCTCTACTTGCTCTTTTTATGCCTGAGTCTAAACACTGTACCAGCTAGGATACTGCTGATGTCAAATGTTTTTACTTTGCACCTTAAATTAGTCTGAAGTAAAAGATGTCAAATCAATATCTTGTTTGACGTCATTGGGTCAATTTGTGTAATCTGATGGGGAAAATAAAAGTTCTTTTTTCAAGTTAGTGATGGAAAGCAACTAACCCAGATTCTTGGACTGTATTAATGACTCATTATTGTAATAGTAATAAATGCAACTTTCGTGCTAGATCTAGAAGGAAATATATTTCATACAGTGCTCAGAAATGATCCCATCTGGACCAGCATGCCATCACAACACTTCCTAGAATGTCAGGACTGGAAATTTATTTATACATACACACAAACACAGACACAGAGAGAGCAAAGAGATGTTATGATATAATTTCTAGATTTCTAGCAGTTCCATACACAGCGTGATTTAGAACAAAATAAAGATAAACAGGTAACAAAAAAATCTTTAAAAGGGTGAAGTTTGTGGGTGGAAACAGTGCAATATCCCTGAGAATTTTCGCAAATGTGGTCCTTGGGGCTGAAGCCTGGATGCCACCGATGCCAATGAAAGCTTTACCTTTGCAGGTAAAGGATCCAGGTACCACTCGAGACAGGTGGAGGTCATGCATGCCAGGGGAGGTATGTGACACCCTACCCCCTTCCCATGCTCCTACAAAGGCGTAAAGCTCAATTTACTTCCTTAGTGAAACAAAGCACCACACATAGCTAAGCAGATCTTATATTCTATGGATAAAAATAACAATAATATATCTTTAGCCTTGAATAAGAGGAAATACAGCAATCTTATCTGAGTCCCTGGCAGCCCTTATCTCAGAGACCACCACACAATGTTACGATGCCTGCCCAGCGCCATGACAAGGGCTTTCTGCAGCAAGCACCAAGAACATTGCCTAGCCTGTGTACCGCTGCAAGCAAGAGTTGCAACATTCCCTGGCTCATATCACCATGGAAAAAGACAGTGCTGCTCAAAACAAAGGCTTCACCTGAGCCTCTGCGCTCACAGTGGGCAGCATGCTAAGTCCATGGGCCTGGCTGTGTTTCATTTAAGCAGCAGAAGGAGCACTCCCACAGCAACTCCATGCTCTCTGAATTTGTTACATGCAGCAGAAATCTGAGGCAGCTTCAGTGATGAGTTGTTTTCTGCTTCTACAGCACCAGGTAACTCTTTCAATCAAGAACACATAGAATTTCCTGCAAATCTGATCATATACAGATGAAAAAACAAGAAGAGATTTCAGCTCACATCCTGTAAGACCTATGTAAAGTTCAAGTCTTTTTAGAGAAAAGTGAAAATCTACGCATTTTCTGCTTAATTTCACCATCCACCACAGCAACTCCATAGAGTTACACTGAAGGGAAATATTTACATACTCCAAAGGCTGAGTCAGTGTATTACTCAAGGCTGAACTTCAACAAACTAGCTTGAGGCACGACCAAATACTGAACTCCACAAAATTATTACTGGACAAAGTTAACATATTATAAAGTAGTTTACCGGGCAGGACTCAGCATCCACCCAGACGTGCACTTGCTTGTACAAAATAATGAGTTATGTATCAATAATTTCACAGTTAGTCAAAGAAGCTGGCAAGAAAGAGAAAAGACTGAAGAGGAAGCAATGTTTTAGAAGTAAAGAAGCATGGTGATGACACAAAAACTTTTAAGAACTGAGTGTAACTTTGTAAAGGAAATTGAATAATTGGCTACATTCAGCTACATAAGTCAGAACAGCTCCAATACCACAAGGATGGACAGATAGGACCTAAAATTAATTGAAATCAGAAGTAAACTATTGATTAAGCAAAATGCTAATACAGGGGACAAAGGGAAGATGGGAGTAATCGTATGAAAACTAAAATCACTTCAAATAAAGTGGAAGCAGAACTGAAAGATTTTGTGCATTCTTGATTAAAGCAATCAGATAAACTCCATTTCAAAACTTCTAAGGTTCTCCTCTATGAAATCTCGGCATTGGTAGCAAGTATTTTCCGTAAACTTCTCTAATAAGTGGAGGCACAATATGAGTGGATAACAGGAAATTAACATCCATAGTCAAAAGAATAGGGAGATAAAGTTAACTGGGCAAAACTACCTATGTTAGCTAAACCGCAGTGACATTTCAGGTTTTAAAGCAAATTAGGAAAGGCAGTCTAGTGAAAGACAGAGTGACACAGAAACTGGAGAACACAAGTGTATCAAAGGCAAAGCCAGGCCAACCTATTAGCTTTCCCCAGAAAGAAAAACAAGCTTCTTGAAAAGCAAGCAAAGGAAACAAACTGTGGTAAACACAACCTAGCATGTTGTGGAAGACTACTTGCTCAACTGGAGCAGGGATTGTTGCAAGAACTGCTAAGAAGGCATGCAAGCAGTTTCAGGAGAGCTGTCAATAAGCTGTGCGGTAAAGAGAACTGTCACTCCGGAGGGACACTCACCTCACATATGTCTTAGAGCATCTGTGCTATTTCATTTTCTCATTAATGCTCTTGAGGTAAAGGATATAGGAGTTCACTAGTTAAATGTATCAATAAAAGCCTGAAGAGTAGGAAGATAAAAGCAGCAGAACACACTTCAAGAAGCAGGAGATCTCAGAGCCTGATTAACCAAAGCGCTGAGCCTTCCACATAAAAACTGACCCCTCCAGCTCAGCGTTTCCTTGACCTCACAGCAGTAGGATGCCTTCCTCACTTGTGAACTTGTTGGGTTTGCACGGCAAGGTTTTGGCAGCAGCTGGGCTACAGGGGTGGCTGCTTTGAGAAGCTGCCAGAAGCTTCCCCCATGTTTGGCAGACCCAATGCCAGCCGGCTCCAAGGCAAGGCTGAGCCCACCAGCAGAGGTGGTAGCACCTCTGGGAGAACATAGTTAGGAAAAGGTGAAAAAAAACCTACAGCCTGAGAGGAGAGTGAGAATATGTGAGAGAAACAACTCTGCAGACACAAAGGTCAGTGGAGAAGAAAGGAGAGGAGCTGCTCCAGGCGCCAGAGCAGAGATTCCCCTGCAGCCCATGGCGAAGGCCATGGTGAGGCAGGCTGTGCCCGTGCGGCCCATGGAGGTCCATGGTGGAGCAGCTATCCACCTGCAGCCTGGGGAGGACTCTAGGCCAGAGCAGATGGATGCCCAGAGGAGGCTGTGACCCTGTGGGAAGCCCACGCTGGAGTGAGCTCCTGACAGGACCTGTGGACCCGTGGGGAGATGAGCCCATGCTGGAGCAGGTTTGCTAGCAGGACTTGCGACCCCATGGGGGACCCATGCTGGAGCAGTCTGTTCTTGAAGGACTGCACCCCATGGAAAAGACATGTGGAAAGAATCCATGCTGGAGAATTTTGTGAAGAACTGCAGCTTGTGGGAAGGACCTACGTGTTTTGAAGATTTGGGTATATTTCTCATTATCCTACTCTGATTTGATTGGTAATAAATAACAGGGGAGAGCACGAATGCAGTCCCCAACTACCACAAATTATGCAGCCGAGTTTCCTGCATTTGGGGAAATCACAGAGATCAGCACACCCAGAGTGCAGGGGAAGACCCTTGCCCTGGGAAAACCATCTGCCTGATCATGTTGTCTCCCCTGCCAGGTAAGTATTAAAACACATTGCCTCCACCCCTCCCTCTTCCTGGGCTTAATTTCACTCCAGAATTTATTCTACCTCCTCCCCCCAAGTGGTGCAGAGGGATGGGGCATGGGGGCTGTGGTCAGTTCATCACACGTTGTCTCTGCCACTCCTTCCTCCTCAGAGGGAGGACCCCTCACACTCTGCCCCTGCTCCAGCGTGGGGTCCCTCTCACGGGATACAGTCTCCATGACCTGCTGCAACGTGGGTGCTTCCCACGGGCTGCAGCTCTTCACAAACTGCACCAGTGTAGGTCCCCTCCACGGGGTGCAGTCCTTCAGGAACAGACTGGAAACAAGGAGGATAGGAGTACCTTAGCCAAGGATGGGAAAAGAGGGTTAGACTTGGAAAGTGTCAGCACAGTTTTGCAAAGGCAAGTCCTCTCTGCAAAACTCTTTGAGTTCTCTGGGTGGATCAGCAAATGTGTGGAAGAGGATGTATGGCTGACAGATAAACTCTCTGCATTCCTAACATTTTCAGCAAGGTCATCCACCAAGAACTGTTCCTGGAGGACAGGAGAGGTGCCCGAGGACTGGAGAAAGGCCATTGTCACTCCTGTCTTCAAAAAGGGCAAGAAGGAGGACCCAGGGAACTACAGGCCGGTCAGCCTCACCTCCATCCCAGGAAAGGTGATGGAGCAGTTTACCCTGGAGCTCATCAACAAGCAAGTGGAGGAAAAGAAGGTTATCAGGAGTAGTCAGCATGGATTCACCAAGGGAAAATCATGCCTGACCAATCTGATAGCTTTCTACGATGACATGACTGGCTGGTAGATGAAGGGAGAGCCGTGGATGTTGTCTGCCTCGACTTCAGCAAGGCTTTTGACACTGTGTCCCATAACATCTTCCTAGGGAAGCTCAGGAAGTGTGGGCTGGATGAGTGGTCGGTGAGGTGGATTGAGAACTGGCTGAATGGCAGAACTCAGAGGGTTGTCATCAGTGGTGCTGAGTCTAGTTGGAGGCCTGTAACTAGTGATGTCCCCAGGGGTCAGTACTGGGCCCAGTCTTGTTTAACTTCTTCATCAATGACCTGGATGAAGAGTTAGAATGTACCCTCAGCAAGTTTGCTGATGACACCAAACTGGGAGGTGTGGTAGATACACCAGAAGGCTGTGCTGCCATTCAGTGTGACCTGGATAGGCTGGAAAGTTGGGCAGAGAGGAACCTGATGAGGTTCAACAAAGGCAAATGCAGGGTCCTGCACCTAGGGAGGAACAACCCCATGCACCAGTACAGGCTTGGGGTGGACCTGCTGGAGAGCAGCTCTGTGGAGAGGGACCTGGGTGTCCTGGTGGATGACAGGTTGACCATGAGCCAGCAGTGTGCCCTGGCTGCCAAGAATGCCAATGGCATTCTGGGGTGCATTAGGAGGAGTGTGGCCAGCAGGACGAGGGAGGTTCTCCTTCCCCTCTACACTGCCCTAGTGAGGCCTCATCTGGAGTACTCTGTCCAGTTGTGGGCTCCCCAGTTCAAGAAAGATGAGGAGGTACTGGAGAGAGTCCAGCGGAGGGCTACAAGGATGGTGAGGGGACTGGAGCATCTCTCCTACGAGGAGAGGCTGAGGGAGCTGGGCTTGTTCAGCCTGAAGAAGAGAAGGCTGAGAGCGGACCTAATATATGCTTACAAATATCTGAAGGGTGGGTGTCAGGAGGATGGGGCCAAGCTCTTTTCAGTTGTGCCCAGCAACAGGACAAGGGGCAATGGGCACAAACTGAGGCACAGGAAGTTCTGTCTGAACATGAGGAAGAACTTCTTCCCTCTGAGGGTGACGGAGCACTGGAACAGGCTGCCCAGGGAGGTGGTGGAGTCTCCTTCTCTGGAGATATTCAAGACCCGCCTGGACAAGGTCCTGTGCAGCCTGCTGTAGGTGACCCTGCTTCGGCAGGAGGGTTGGACTAGATGACCCACAGAGGTCCCTTCCAATCCCTACCATTCTGTGATTCTGTGATTCTGTAACTGCTAAGGAAACTTAGCAGCCATAACATCAAACAGTCAGCTTATGCCATGGAGGGACGTGACAGGCAGAGTTCTTCAAGGGTCTGCATTGGGACTTGTGGTGTTCAAGAAATTCAAAGTGATCTGGAAACAGCAATGTGGTGACAAAGTTTGCTGATGCTTATTGATTCAGGGTAGTTGAAAAAGGCATCTTCAAAAATTTCTGGAGGACCTCGTGAGACTGAATGACTGGGTAATAACACACAGTAGAAATTCAGGGTAGACAATCATAAAGTCAGCCCCAAAGGAAAAAAAAAATAAAAATCCTAATTTCAGATGTCAGATGATGGCTTCCAAGCTGACCATTGCCACTCAAGAGCAAAATTTTGAGGTTATGATAAATAGTTCCATAAACACATCAGCTTAGTGCTCAGTGGCAGTCAAAAGAGCAAAGCGAATATTAAGAAATATTGGAAAAGGAACAGAGAATAAAACCAAAAACATCATTATATCCCTGTACAAATCCAGGATGTATCCACAAATTGAATACTGTGTGCAGCTCCACTAATGTCATCTTCAGCAGAACACAACAGAATTGGGAAGCGTTCAGTGAAGGGACAACAAAGACACTCAAAGGTGTGGATCGTTTCCCACTAAGGAGCAAGAACTTCATTGGTTTATTGGACTCCTCAGTCCAAAAAAGAAACAATTGAGGAAGAAAATTATAGAGGTCCACAAAAGCATGACACCCCACAGGGACAGACACAGAGCATCTGGCAGGCAACTCGGAAAAGGCAGTGGGGACTGGCTGTCCAGGAAGGGCATTGTAGCATCAATCATAGAAGGAGTAATTTGGCCAACCAAGGTCTGCAGGGAAAGCTAACGTCTCATTAAATCAAAAACTACAGTTGGGTAAAAGATGACAAATATCTGGGTTTGCCTATCCTTCTTCAGGTTATTTGGCATCTACCAGACTATACATCTGGCAAGAAAATGTCTCTTTCAAAGCCAGCATTTAAATGTCTTAAGCCTTTCTGTTTTCCTAATGACTTGATTGCTTTTTTGTTCACAGAGCACAACTCTTGTCAGTCACTGTACTGTCCTCACGGTGTCCATGTGCTGGCTGACTCCCAGATGATTTAGCTGAAGTGGAAATCCAAAAATACAGCTCTGCATATATACAAGCTGCAACTGTGCTGGTCCTTCAAACTGAGACTCACTTTACTTTTAACTGCATGCTGTTATTTTTTCCTAAGGCACAAAATACACATAGAAAGGATCCCCCTGCACACCCTTCTCCAGCTTATTGCATAAGGAACTGGAGCCTATGGCTCAACATTTTATATCTCTGCAGCACCTACTTTAGCATGAACACCTGTCAATGCAGGAAAACCTTAGTCACCTCTCACTGAGTGTCTGTTCATCAATCGGAGATATTTTTAATTAAAAAAAAAAAAATTAAAACCCACAAAAAAAACAGGACGAGTGCTTCCATCTGTAACACGAGGGCTCAAAGGGGTAAAGATAGCAGGGCAGTTGTATGTTCTTTTTTTTCTTGCAGACAAGAAGTACATGTAAGTGATATTACACACCAGTGTCTGTGCATCTATCTGTCCGTGTCACTGTGTTACAGGCTGATAAGAAAGCAATGCAGCAATCCGTAAGAAAGCACTGTAGCTGAGCTCTCATCTGAGCCGTATGCTATGATGGTATCTTCTCTGATTTACAGTCCAGCGCATTCAGTTCTTATTACATGCAGTCTGGAAGCACTCTACGTTTTCCCTTCTCCGTAGTAGCCCAGTGGAACAAGAGCTTTTTATCTCACCATGTCTCCCTTGGCCCTCCTGAAAGAAATATCTTTAACATAACAGAATGATACAGTGTCCGTTAAATGCCAGGCTACTCAGTAGGAGCTATTTGTTCTCATGCTTATTATTCCATTATTGGAAATTAAATACATTTGCCATTTCTTACCTCAATGACATGCAGAGCATGTCAGTAGAGCTCTGCCTATGTTGGCATCATCTGTGATAGCCCTGGAAGTCTTTTTCAGAAACAGCAACACCAAGACAGGGAAACAAGAACATCCTGATAGAACCAGTGGAATTGCCAGAATGTGCACCGGGGACAGAGTCATTAACATGCTGCAGAATTAATTTCAGTCTGGAAATTACCCGTGACCTAAATGCCTCTTATAGATTACCAATTCTAATGACTTTTTGCCTAATGGCACATTAAAAGCAGTTTTTCATCATTTTTAATTAATTGCAGAAAGCAAACAAACATCCAAACAACTGATAGCATAGCCTTAATTCTGTAAACAGAGGTATGTGTTTACTCACGTGAGTAGCTCTTTTAACTTAATGGATACAAAAAGCCCAGGAAACAAAGTACATTCTTCAGCACTTGCAAAATCAAAGCCAAGGATCATCATCAACCTTTTTTCCTCACAAAGAAAAATCTGTCCTTTCTTTTTATTCCAGAGTGCCTGTGGTGGAGACTGGCTAATCTCTTTGTTGTGAGGTCAGGGTGGGTGAGTGGGAGTTACGAAGGAATGTGTGGAAAGAAGGAGAAAGAGAGTAAAGTAAACATTTCACAACAATCTCCAATGAAAGTTACCACAGGACATGCCAGCACTGCCAGATGTATTGGGTAAATATGAATTTCAACAGCTTTTCCTCAGAGATGTGGTCCTAGCTTGAAAAGTGACTCCATAAAAGTTGATTAGTTGTGGTTTGGGTTTATTGCATCTCAGCAGCTTCAGCCGAGATGTACCTCATTTAGTAGAAAAACCATAAAGCAAACAAAATCCCTTTCTTAACTAAAAATTACTTCCCAGGAGGCATCAGAATGACATAAGACACAAATTTATCATATCCTGCCTTAGAACTATTCCTGAAGTTTTATTAGTTTTCTTCCTTTCACATGCTAATTTGAAATCCATTGTTACTCTGAGGTTAAACAGCTGCTGTGCACAATTACAGGAATGACTACATATCAGCAAGGTGCAGTGATTTTTATGCATATTATATACAAGTAGCTATACAGCACTGGCCCAAGATGTGAAATTTCAAGCAAGTAAAGAATACACCACAGTTAAGTAAAAATCAATCATTAGGTATAGGGATTTAGAAAATGAATGCCTGGTTAGGGCTTCCTGGGACTGTAGCCCAGCAGATGAAAGCACATACACTAACGTATTATCTGAACCAGAATCAACCACAGTAAGTTTCTGAGCACAAATATTTACTAGTTACATCTGAAGAGCTGATGTATCCTTCAGACCTGCAAGCCTTTATTCTGTGTTCTTACAACTAATTAAATATGTCAAAACTAGGTCCTTTCAGGTGAACAAATATAAACATAGGCTTATAAAAGAAACCGCAGGCCTATTGCTTTAGACCTTGTTAATGAAGGGGAATAGTTTGGCGGCCTGGGAAGGTATTTCAAGAAAATACCCAATGCAAGCTGAATGCTGGTCTGCATACAGTTATTGGCCTTTGCTCAGTCAAAACTGCTTTTGCTACCAGTTATTATGGTAGAGCAACGATGGCAACAGCTAAGTCCTCAGATATCCCTGAATGCAGTCTTCTGTCCATTCAGGTCAGGCTGCTAGTGCAGCTCGGGAATCTCACAGGTCCCTCTGCCCCTGCCAGGAAGAGCTTGTTAGCCAAGTGTCAGGGCCAAGTCTCTTTTATCTACCATCTGCCTTGGACGGGAGGCTCCCACACAGTGTTTTCCGTCTCTACTCCATGTTTCCATTCTGTTTCTCTCTTCCACAGACAAAAAAGATTAGCAGACCTTTGCTGTGAAAAGCTCAAGTCAGCCAAAGCATGGCGATGCGCAGAGGAAAACAGAGCAAAATCCACAAGGAGCTCCCTGTAGTTTCAGCACAGACCCCTGGCCTCTGCCTGAGCAGTGCACGTCAGCTCACACTCACACTGTGGGAGAAAACTATTATTAAGCCTGCAAAGTCAGTACGTGCAAGGTGGAGAACACCAGAATTAGAGTTGCATTTGCAATGTAGGTGGGACACGAATGTTTTTTCCTAGCCAAGACAAGTCTGATGTTTTGGAATTGTTTCTCAGCTTGATTTGAGGTAGAAGCCGACATTCTGAAAACTACTATTGCCTTTGTAATGGTTGTCTTTTAACATTTTCAGAACGTTTTGTTCTGGTTTTGCCCTTTTCATTTTATGAATTCTTTCATGTAAACTAAATCTTTGGGGTGAAAAATGGTTTTGTACCAAAAAAAATATAAAAAAATACAACACTTGTCCCTAAACGAAAAGAAAAAAAAAATGACAATTCTGGACAATTTTGAAGTTTTTACCCAAAACTATCTGATTGGATGGTGCTGTTAAACCAGCCCTTCCCCTACAAATGTTTTTGCTTGATCAGCATTTCCGATTGTCCTCGTGGAGGACACACCCTCATGTCTTATTTACTGCCCACTATTCAAACTGCACTCAAACAACACACTCCTGCTGAGCTTTGCTGTGGCATTCCTCATCCACACTGCCCCTTCCCAGGCTCCCCAGGACTGCTCCAGACCATTCTGCCTGACCTTGCCCAGCTGTGACCCCCCTCTTCTCCACCACACTCAACAGATTCTTGCCCCAGTTACATCTTTTCCTTCAGCACCAGTTTATAGCCACTGTTTCACTTCTCTCTGCTCATCACAGGGGTATTTCCACCTCCAAGACCAGGCTAAACACCTCTCACTGGGCTTGCTGTTCCCAGCCACTAAGTCTCTTCCCATCCAATGTTCCCAGCCTGCAACTCACAGGCAGCCATGGGCAAAACATTCTCCACTCTCCACCGACCCGCTTCAAAAATAAATACATACACGAATCGGCTTAAGACAGACCTCTGACACACGTAATTTCAGCCCATGCAGTTAAAGCCTGTCAAAACAATAAGAAACTCAAAAGTCTTCTAATGGAAAGCACTAAGCAGCCTTCATAAATAATGTATTTTTTTGCTGCTGAAGGAGGAGACAGGCTTTCTACAATACTAACCTGACTCCCCTTCTTAGAAGGCAATTTCCCACCTCTTACCTCTCTCCCCACACCTGCCCATTTTGCCTCTTCCCACACAGAATCACAGAATCACAGAATAGTAGGGGTTGGAAGGGACCTCTGTGGGTCATCTAGTCCAACCCCCTGTTCCTTCCCACATTTTAGGCAAATAGCAGGTCTCATCAGAACAGGTCAAGGCCTGGCTGACTGTCCTCCTCCATGGAGGAGGAAGTCATTGTGCCATTGCAAAGGCAAGGTCAGCTGTCCAAGAAGCCATGGCAAGTGATGTCAGCACTTCTATCTATTCTCAGTTCATGGCTTTTTGGAATGTAAACTAACTTATATTTTACCCAGCAAGATTAAGAATTCCTTTGCTTTTAAAAAGAGTCTATAAAGCAAATAAATATCATAGGCAGAGGTTATTGGTGGTGTGGTGTCCAGAGATGTATTATTTAAAGCAATGGCCCTGGGTAGGTCAAAGAGTCCAAATCTCAAACCTGCCTACAGGTTCAAGCAGCTGGAAATCAAGCTGCTGTTGTGGAAAGCGGAATTACTGCAGGGAGGGGACACACAGCGAGCAGGACTGGAGAGGCCTCTTGCACTGCTGTCCACCAACACCGGCATATGCTGAATTCACTGGTTTTGCCCAAGGAAAAGAGATCAGCCTCTCCTGGTGCATGGCACAGGTGAGACACCATTACTGTCCTCCCACATGTGTATAATATCTCTTCCATATTACAAGCAGAAATGGGGGGGGGGAGAAACACACAAAGAAATTTGTACATTTGCCACCAAGTCACTTGTCACAGGGGCTGGGTGATTTTTAGTACAACAGTTAATAGCAGAAGCATCCCAGAAGTAGCATGCAGTAACCAAAGTGAGTAAGAGCTGCAGCTCACATTGGAGGTGCTCAGTTTCCCATGCCCGATGCCACTCAAGCTACTGCAATGTCTGATGCAGGTCTGAGGGGCCCTTTCTGCCCGGTACCAACAGATCGCAGAGCCAGAAGTCATCCTTGGCAGTCCGCAGAGATGGCGGCTGGGAAACCTGGCAAAGCAGAGCAACGCCTGGTCCAGCGGGACACCGGCAGACTTGTAGCCTGTTCATATTGCAACGTGCTCAATGAGCAGCTCACAGGTTCCTGCCAAAATGTGACGGCAGCACATGAGCAGGAAGCTCTGCGGTCTGGCAAGGGCTACACCGCTGCCAGCCACCCTTGTCTGGGAATACAGCAGCACTCACTGCAGCACAGCTGGTGACCTGGCACTAGCTAGCAGACAAGACTGCTCCAGCAGCTTCAAAACTGGCTGTTATGTTCATTTAAAGGCCTCCCCGGGGGTGACAGATAAGAAAAATAACTACTCTGGGCTATTGGTTATTGTCTGATTTAATTAAAAAGCTGCATAGTTGTATGCTGATAAATACGCAGACAATGCTATGCATCCACAGAAGTTGCTGGCTCCCACACCTTTTTTTCCACTTTAGGAGGGTATTAGAAGCACATTTGAACCAAACAGTTCATCACCTCTAAAAGAGAAAAGATACTACTTTGGTTCATGAACTAGGTCAACAATTGCACAATAAAAGCATGCCAAGGAATTGTGAGACCCTGATATATCTACCAAAGCCCTGAAACTCAGAAAGGGTCTGTTCACCTGGAATTAGGCTTGAAAACAATTTCCAGTGTACAGTTCTGCAGTAATGGCCATCATCTAGTAGTGATGGAAGTTCTTGTGATGAATTTCAGGGCTGAGATACATCAAAGATGAAAAGGTAGCTAAGCAGCAAGAGTAGTGTGTTACAAGAAAAAAAATTGAGTGTAGAGACTCAGCAAGGTGCAAGCTTTAAAGCAACACCTATGCTTTGCATCGAGCCTAGTATGCACCTCAACCAGGGCAAAATAAGAGATGAGTGCAAACAGTATTTACAAAACAAGGTAACCTCGTAGAATACATTTCCAATGGTTCATTTTCATTACTAAGCCTAAAGGCTTGCAGGTAAATGTTTTTTTTTTTATGGAGGACCAGTCTCCAGGAGAGCAGGACTTAGATCCTGCATCCATAAAAGACTCTTGCACATCTTCCACCATCCTGCTCCCCGTCCAGCCAAGCACAGCAAGCAGTAGGGTCACTCACGGATTCTGGGAGGCTGGAGCGGGGCCAGATGGGAGCAAACCATCACCTGGCACCACACAACAACAGACTGAACGAGGCAACTGATGAGAAGCAATGAAAATCAAAGGCTAAATAAAATCTAGCAAACATAGAAGTAGTCTTGTTCCATTCCGCTGTCTGACAGCAAGCTCTCACCTGTGCTTTCTCCCTCTTCACAAACACAGTTGTTGCATTTAAGGAATTGCCCTATGCTGTCTGTCTGTCCTCTGCCTTCCCACCACATATTTCTTCTAATCACCCTGTTCGCATAAATTGCAAGGGGTGCTGACTGATTTAGAGGAAAAGCAGAGCATATTAGAATCATTAAATTGTCTTTGGTTTGTTTAATGTTTTTTAACTACTTCATTGCGTAATATTAAAAAGTCTGGGTTTGAGCCCATTAGCTCAAAACAGCAGAAAACAAACAAGCAATGAGCTTTGCCAGGATAAGATGCACACTAAAGACCATTTAATTTCCAAACAACACGCTATTTGTACGTGCTTGGTGTGCTTCCTTCTGGCTCAAGTCATTTTCAGATCACGTTGGTGATTTATGAGATGCTACACTTACGGGTCATGCTAATGTGAAAGTACTTCGAAGAGTCTCAGCTGCACAACAATCTCTTTTCTGCAAAAAAATACCCAAAAAAGTGCCACAGGAATTGTATGTAAACAGATTGTCTGAAAGTCAGGGAGACATTTTACAAAATGGGCCAAGCAAACAGATCACAGTCACCAGAAGAAGCAATTCCACTCTATTCTCAGAAAAAAATCAAATAGGTTTGGGGTTATTTTTCTCCAATTTAATGAGCTGAATCAGCTCACTGAGGGGTCAAGAACATCTGAGCCAATTCAAGGGGGACTGGAGCATGGAAGACCACACAGCCAGCATGCAACTGCCCCAGAAGGAATACCCTTTCCTGAGTGCAATGACCTGATAGATTGCCTCTGCCAGTGCCATGAAACTTCACCCCAATTTGTATCTTAACCCCAGGTTAGCAGAGATAAATATGGCCAGTGAATGGATGAAAGATAAGGGGGTTTCTTCCTAACAGGATTGTCTGGCTGATCCAGGAGGATGCTTCATCACACAGCACCAGAAGCTCCCAGGCAGAAGGATCAGCACAAAGCTAGGATTTCCTGGGCAGTGTTTAACGCAAGTAACTTCACAACCACCGCTGCCACACCATAGAGGCATACAGCAACAGCTATCATGCTCGCGTCCTCTCTGTGAAATACCATTTTTGAGAAATATGATGAAGGGAGAAAACTAAATTGGCAGTAAGTTTTTGAAGGTGTCTGTGATGCACATGATTATCAGCATCAGATTGTAAATCCTTATGGTCCTTTTTAACAGTTTAAACCAGTGCCATTTCGCTGTTTGCTGGTATAAAACGCCTAGAGTAAAACCAACAGGAATCACAATGGCACAAACTAGCATCGGAGGTGCACAACAGGACCTATCTGGGGAAAAAATTACACTATGAATTCTCAAATTAACATAACATAAACACTTTGTAACTGCAACTGAATTTATCTTTGTAGTTGCATAAGGTGGAACTCTCCTTCCCCAACTCAGCTGGTGCAGAAATTAAGACTCACTGATCAATATTTGAGAAGGATCCCACGACAAGACATTAAGCTTTTCAAATCCAAAATTAGAAAATTATGCTTTTATAGGCATATGAGACTTGACCTTGGCTCTTTATGATCCAAGTATGCTTTGCAACTGAACATTTTAAGTCACACAAAGAGCCTTTTTGGAACATTGTTTTCCTTCTCATAAATGGCAAAAGTGTCACTTGCTGGCAGGAGTCTACAGCCTATACATTTCACACAAACATACAAACTTTGAAAACTTATGTAGAAAAAAGACTTAATTTCAGTGAAAACTCTTCAGATTCTTTCCTGTCATCCTGCAGCTAGTAAACAAGACTCAGCATGGATCATATTTTACAAAGAACCCAACGCGGTTCCCAGAATCCACCTATGTAAATAAGAAAAACAAAATAAACAGAGCTCCCCCCGCTTCCAACATTCCAAGAAGCATGACAGAAAAAAAGATAGTTTGCAATTTCCTATGGAGATTTGCTCATTTGTATAAATCTTGTGGATAAAAGATCCATTTCTGTGCTCTTGCTCCCATGTTTTCTGCCTCCTGGAAAAGTGACAACTCTCCAGCCAGGATTTCTGGCTGTTTATATCCACCTCATGATGCCGTTAGAGGTCAGATAGCTCTCAATGTGCCTGCTATAACAACAAAACTGAAGTTCATAACTAAACAAATGCACATGGGACAAGGCAGAACTAGGGAAGGACTCATCAGCACGTGTTGTTGGCTTGCAGGAGCTGGCCTAACGCTGTGCTTCAGACTCATTTCAGACTCCTGTGTCTGGTTCCTACCATCCCTTTCAACTCCATGCTCTGGCTGGAAATTAGACTCACTTTGCTTTGTAGGGGGAAAATAGCATGGCAAGAAACAAACTTGAGCATCCTAAAGCACTATCTCCAGGATTATCCAACTCAAATTTAAAAAAAAACCAAACCAAATATTAGATATTTTGATTCAGCAAGATCTTTAATAATCTTTGAAGTCTTTGGTTGTCCTGTGGGTTGGGACCCACAACCAGATTTCAATCTTCTTTCAATCATCTCCCCCTATGAAAACAGATGTAACTTAACACAAGACTGTCCAAAAAGGAGTAAACTGGAAGCAAAAGCCAGAAACTCCCAGGATTTACTAGAGCTGAATCACAGAATTCAGTTTTCACAAACACCAGCATATCCTTGCACCCTTTCGCTCTCCTAAAGCATCTCCAAATAATTTTCATCCATAGACTTCAATGGTCTCTCTCCTCTTTATCTGACTTCATGCTGTACTGTAATTTTCCTATTGATGCTGGCTTTCATTCCAAGCAAACTATTTTAAGAACCTCAGACCTTGAAATGGTGGCAGGATGCCCACAGCATAAAAATCAGTGCACCCTTCTAAAGCCCAGTAATGCTAATCACAAGCATGATAGAGTCCAAAAATGTCATAAAGTCAACTCAGTACAGAAAACTGAAGTTGTTGTTATGAACCCAAACCTCATCAGTCCTACCCATAAGAACAATTTGGACTAGGTCCACCTGAATACTCTGCCTCCTCCAGCAGCCGGGAGCAGAAGTATTGGTGCAAAAAGAATGGCACCATAGTGATACTTCCTTGGGACTTCACCTCAGCTTCCAAAATTTTGTACCTACTGGCTTCCTGAATTAGGGTTTGTATATTCAGTCTATATCTATTAATTTTCTTAAGGCCATCTTGAACAATTTTGGCTCTGCTGTTACTTCCTTTGCTCCAAAACTTCGCCAGGTTGCTTTCCTATTGCTATGACAGCAGACAAAAGGCAAAGCTGGATTTCCATGGCTTCACCCACAGTGAGCAGAAAAGAGAAGCAGCATGGGGAAGTGCAGTGGAGACACAGCCAGACTGCATGGATGTGAACCAAACCAGCATAGTTATATTGGCTACCCTGTCTCATGTTCTTTGAACTTCTAGGACTTAGTTCTGCACCTTGTTTCTTCACTTTCATGTGGGTGAGAAGCCTGGCAGGAGAAGAGAGAGTCAAAGACTCTCATTTTGCTGTGAGACTTGGCTGAGTTTTGTGGTTCCAGGTGAAACCTGAACAAAAGGAAGAGAGCCCTAAATCATGCACCCCATGCGCTTCAGATATCACTGCTAACTTTTATCCTAACCAGTGTCAAAACAAGACTGTTCAGACCTGGTAGAAGAGGATGAGAACTCCTCTGCTTCATTCTGTGCTTGGAAGAAGAGGGCGAAGAAGGGGAGGAATACCCACTCCCACAACTCTGACCCTGGGTCCCTGTGTCGCTCCAAACTGTTGTCACCTAATTTAATATCATTGCAGTTCAGATGAGCATATGCTGGTAAACAAAGCAGCAATGGAAGGGCAGCATCCTGTTTACATTTCACTGCAAGATGATTCATTTATGGTTCTTCAGCAGGGCAGAGGCTGTAATCACGCAAAAGGTCAGCAGTTTCTGCTAGGGCTTTTGCATTTAGTCAGATAGTGTTTAGGTTAAAAAAAAAATCCAGTGTTGATATAACCCTGCTGGACATTCTTCATCCTTCCTGGAAATCAAGAGTTTGACGTAAATGGAACTTCTTTAATATAAGGTATGGAAAATACTCCCCACGTTTCAAAAGAAAGTTGATTGTCTTTGAGCATAACAAATGTAAGCCACCAGCGAACCGTACCTTCTGATGGATGCTGGCAACACACCTTCTCTTACAGATCCCCAAAACCACCATTGCCAGACTTGCAAGGTGAAGGAACAAGAAATCACCCTGAGCATTAATGGCATCAATTAAATGAGGCTGGGGAAGCTCTGTCTTTGTTTGTATAAAGAATTACAGATGAACAAATAATCTAAAGCACTTGCCCTTTTACTATAAAGCAGATGGCCTGCAGGATCAGCCATTTAACTTCAGCATTAAGATATCGAACAACACATCCAGCACAGTAGGAGCTAATCAGTTTCTGATGAGCTATGATTTCTTCATGCTTAGTGTTTGCCTGAAATCTCATCTTCCACCCCAATCACTGAGCTTTACCTTTCACATGCATTATGTACAGGTTCTAGTGGTGTGGCTTCACTGCGAAGGTAACACCGCACTTGCAGGCAATGCTTGTCCACAGTCTCTGCAGGAACACACTTTATGAAGTCTGTGCACAAGCTCACAAATAAGCTATTGATTTAGAAGTTGACACTGGCTCTCAAATACAGCAAACCCTCACAAGGCATGTCCTCTTCGAACACTAAACTTTGCTCACCAGAATACACACGAGGAACAACGTTCCCCCATTGTTGGAAGAGTCTGACCTTACAGTGCTACATGATTTATACTACAATCAAATAAACACAGCCTTTGAGAAGGTTAGAGCTACTTACCGCTTTCCAAATACTCCCTCACATACGCGCTTGCAAGTCAAAGATGTCCTCAAATCAGTAGCTACTTCAACAAGCCCTCGAGGAACTAGGATGTAATTATTACAGCACCAGCTCCTGATTAAGGACTTCTTTGAAAAAGGGCTCATTAATTTGCATGCATTTCTGATTGACTGTGATGGAAGGGAGCCAGCAGAGAGTTATGCAGGGCACTAGTTACCCTACACAGTCAGATACATATCCCTAAAACCTCAGATCTCTCCTCTTCTTGCTGGCCTAATTCATACTAACAGTTCTGTGCAAGTCTACCCAGATTGTAAAGATGTTCACAAGAAATAAAGCGATTCAGCAAAGTCTGACCTGTTTCCAAAGACTGCACAACAGGAGGGAGGAAGGCCAGCATGGCTGGGAAAATAAATGCTGCCAGTTTTCCATTCTGTTCCACTGCTATATAAAATACAGCCATCTTATAGCTGTACAAAATGTAACACTGTACAACTGTTAATATTGTCTTAAGGATTTCTCAGAAAAATGTGAAAATAACTCAATTTTATGAGTACATTTTAATAAGCAGAAAGATTTAGTTACAATTTTACCTGGACTGTGAAAAGGGAAGTCTGTAAGTTTTATAAAAGCTAGGGGTATGCAATTGAATTATCACAGCACAGTTGGCCAGGGTTACGCTGGAAACCAGAAGAAAGGTAGCTAAAAGTACCGCACTACTTCAGCAAGACGAAGGTCACTGTAACAGGAACAACGGGAATGACAAATGCACAGAAGTACACAGGCCAGTTACCTGGCAACATTCCCCAGCATCTGCTAATGGTACCACAAACCCGCAGCAAGGATGGAGCCCCGCCTGCAGAGAGGCCCAGGTGCCAAGAGAAAAGTCTCCATCTTCAGTTCCACCATTGACTCCAGCTCATGCAGGAGCGGTCACTTTGGCTGCAGTTTCCCACGCCTCTGTACAGCTGGTGGGAAGCACCTACAATGTCACTTTGAAGACGATACGTACCCTAGAGCTGACTCTGTTTTGACAGAGCATTCTATGAAAAATGGGAAAAAAGTTGTGCAGGCACGTCAGGAAGGCTCATGTTCTTCATGTCGTGCCACAGCAGAAGCACAGGGCTAACATGTTTGTACTCACAGTTACTTCTGCACTTCTTCTCTTCGTATAATATTCATTATTTCAGGTCAGACGCTGGTGTTGCTTTCAAGTGAGTGGCACATCTTCCACACAAAATCCTTCATGTTCTTAATTCCAGGGACTTATGCCCTCAATAAATGGTTGCAAGCTGTTTGGGTGCAATAGGTCTCCTCTCTTCCTTCTTTGAAGAGTGTTTGACATTACCAAGTCTTAGGGCACTATCACTAACACACAAGCTTTTCACCTGCTGCTACCATTCATAAGCTTTTTCCTAAACTCCAGAAAGTTTTTTGTCTTGTTTTGCTTTCCTAAATAACCACTTGCTTGTTTGTCTTGGCAAAAAAATATTCTTATGTTCCCAGTTAAACTTTCAAGAACCTGAAGGAATCCAAAAGACATCCACCTTTTTTCTCCATAAACTCAAAGTGATCCCATCAGCAGCTGGTACCACTCTTCTGGAGATGAGTTACACAGCTCTTCCCAAGGACCATTTCTGCACCTCTCCTCATCCCTAAGGATCAATTCTCACTCCTGACAACAGAGTACTGTCTGATATCTAGACCCTGGAGAGCAGTTTCATCAGCAAAAGGACCACCTCTGAGGTGGACAAATGCCAGGTATTCAGGCCTTTTAAAACTTTCCCTACAAACCTTGCACAAAGACAAAGAAAAGCTGTTTCCTCCACCTTCCTATCCATTTCGCTTCCAGTTTGCTTTCCTTGCTCTGTTCTGAGTGCTTTGACACTGGTGATAAACGGAGGAGCGATAGCAGTGAACTCGGGCAGCGCTCTGCTGTCAGTAGATATTCAGCACCTAGCAAGTGTCAACGGCTCAGCAGGCTGGCCATGTTCTTACCCGGTATTAGGGACAAACCCTTTCCCCATACCACTGAGGTTCTGGCAGAGCAGCAGCCCAAATCAACACCCCACAATGTCCAAGGCAGCTTTGAGGGCTTCTGCGTACGATAATAATTGGGACACGCATGTGCTTTCACACTGTCCCTACTGCAGCAATAAGAGGGACAATCTCCAAGCAGCGGGGTCGGCTGGCAGCCCTGAACACCACCTCCCATCAGCAGGGACACAGCTCCATAGAGCAGAGCTCAGTGCCAGAGCATGATGCATTTCAGCACCCTGTAGCACGCGTCGTGCTGGCTGTACAGCCGCATGGCACGGTGCTGCAGAGCCCATCAGGTCATGCACAGCCCCACTGCAGCCCCTTAAATTGCCTGTGCCCATGCCGCAGTGTCACACAGCCCAGAGCAGCTGGCACCACCCCAGAGACAAGCCTGGCTGGCACAGCCCTGGAGATGGCCCTGCAGCAGGAGGTGGGAGCTGCAGGCAGCCCAGGGTCACATTACTGCAGCAGGCAAGAGTAAGCTTGATGAATCTGAACACACTGCCCATCCTTAGAGATACTCAAAAGCCTTCTGGACACGGTCCTCTGAAACCAGCTGTAGGAACCCCTGCTTGTGCAGAGGGGTTGGGCAAGATGACCTCCAGCGATACCTGCCAGCCCCCACCATCCTGTGACTCCGTGAAATCGTAAGATTTCTCAGTTCCTACTGAAGATAGTTGTTCAGCTATATATAAAACTCATAAAAATTACAGCGTTACCAACTCTATCCAATGCTCTTGTTGAGGATCATAGAACCAGAACACAATAAGAGATTTCAAAACTCATAAAATGCAAATCATCATGCTTAGATGAACACTGCCAGCTGATCTTAGGTCCAAGAAAATCTTGACTTTCTATATAAATATGGTTTCAGTAAGAGCCCAGTAGGAACGGAAATCTTTTCTTGAGAGGTAGAAAAGAAAAATGGTTTAATCGAGCTGCCTCTGCATGGCTGCAAATCAAATATTATTCTGGTGCATGGGAGCTATGCAGTTTATAGACCCTGCCTGTAGGAATACTAGAGAGATCTGGAAAGAAAACTGAAAATTTGTCAGATCGATAGGAACACAAAAATCAGTAAGACATGAATTGAGTTACTTTCATTGCTCAATAAATACGGAAGAAAATGAAGCTTTAGCACCTGCAGGTAATGAGTTACAACAATATTAGTTAAAAAAAAATTATTTTGCCTCTACCCTTTTATTTTATTGGCGTGACCAGCACTGACAGTTAGGAAAGAATAGAATAAATAATGTCAACACCAAGCTAAATATTACAAAAGTATATTTGCATTCCAGTTAGAAAAGATCTGATACACGAAAGCCAAGAGCTGCTGCTGATTGCTGCTTTTGTTTCCCAAATGTAAACTCATGCACATTGTAAGGTCTATTAAACCAACAAACAAACATGATGAGTTCATTGGACTAAGCATTCGCTTTCACCCCAGAATATATTAATTTGTATGTACAAACATACTGTGTGAGAAGAGCACTCTGTTTCTCAGTTACTCATTGTGGGTTTTAGACATATGGTAAATAACCTTTGGAAAGACTGCCTCTGATTTCCCTGCAAAGTAAGCCAGTTCACTGCTCAAACGTGAATGTAAATTGCATACTTCAGGAAAAAAAGAATTGGCTTTCTTGAAGAGTCCTGAAAAGCGGAGCTGTTTGTCCTGCACCTGGTGGGCAACACTGGCAGTGGTGACCCCAGAAGTGACCCCCCAGCAACAGCCTCATGCTCGGCAATGCTCCTCATCCCCAGGGAGAGCACGGCAGAGGGGCAGACCGGACCCCTCGCTCTGCGCAGAACCGCATGACATGTTCAGAAGTTACCAAGTGGTTTAGCACATCCTGAAAAATTACAGTAGCCAGCACGAGAAGTACCCACTGAAGAGATGTTTTTAGAAAGATCTGTAGGCATTATGCTGGCACAGGTGCCACCTGCGGGTTATTAAATAGACAGCACCGTTACTCCTAATCTGCTCTTCCAGGTCCTCACTCAAAAATTTACTCAGTCCATGCCTACCACGCTTCATCACTCAAGAGCACTCAAGCCTCAGCAAAGAGTTTAGATTTGGCTTCACCAAGGCAGGGTTTTAATCGGTAACAAAACACAGACACTAACTTGTTATGACTCTTGGGAGGTAGCTGCAGCCTGGAGGGAGGATAAGGGCATATTGTGTTTACACAAGACAGCACATGCTGCAGTTGGGTGCTCCTCTGAACCTCCTCGTGTTTCTTCAAACAAGGCGCCTTCAGTAAAAGCCGCATCTCTGCAAACTGCAATCACCTAGGACCTGGGCCTTAGCACCTACAACAGTTTTAAACTTCTTAGCAGTGTGTCCTTTAACAGGGAACGCAGAAACAATGAAACATCCCATGGAAAATGAGATAGCGCAAGAAGAAAGTGTGAACTGAGATAGGATCTGTCCATGGAGTCCTCACAGAGCTTAAAAAATACATGTACATGTATATACATGCACACACATATGCATTGGCTTTAAAGAGCTTTCTGTGGGCTAAGAATTAAAAATCTTCGATGTATATTTTCAATTTTTTATCAGATTTCCACCTCCAACAGAAAGATACAAAAGGTTTAACAAGAAAAACCTCAAGCCTTCAGCTGAAGGAAAGTACTTTTCCTGCTCAAAACTCTGACCTCCAGAATGTACTGCATCCTACATCACATCACACAACGATATTTACGAGATGGTTGCTCACTTCTCCATTACTTCACCTTGCTCTATTCTCCAGTTACTCTAGAAAAGAGACTGGCGAGTACTCCCAGTGTCTTCACTCAAACACCTACTGCCCTGTCAGCCTAATCCCTTGTATTTTGGTTTGCTTTATGTATTCTGCTTTTACCTGTAGAGCGAGATAGGCTACAAAATGTTCTTTCCTAGAAAAATGAATTATTTTGGTCTGTCTTACAGGCAATGAAAGCAATATTATGGGACTGGAGCTCCTGCACTTCCTTCTGCTGCGCAGCTCTGACCCGAGCACAGCCGGACAGCGATGCTACCTGCTTACTGCAGCATGATGCACCATGCACGCCCCAGCTCGTGCAGCATTGCTGTAATCATCAACGTGTGAAAGATGTAATCTGCTCTGCCTCTGGCATAATCAGGAGAAATCCTCAGATTTGAAACACTGCATAATATTGCTGCTGAGCAAAGGGAGAACAGAAATGCCCAAACTCTTCTTACAGGGCAAAAAAGCAATTGAAGAAATGGTGAAAGATGAGGGCAGAGGGCTTCTTTTAAACGACTCTTTGCAGGTGTGTTTTGAGTTTTTTTTAAGGGAGTGAAAATCCAGGCCATGATTCAAAAGGTGAACAAAGTAAAGGTTTGCATGAGAGGCACAGCAAAAACTCTTGAGTATCACCTTAATTCAAGCTGAGGCACGGACAGATGGGAGAATACTTCCTCCACTACAGAAGTAACAAAAATGAGACCTATGGATTTATTTCTCCCTTCCTGGATGGACACCTCCTCACGTTTTCCAAGGAGCTGGAGACAGAAGCAGACAGCTTTATTTCATTTGGACTGATTGCAGGATAAAAGACAGCCTCTCCTCCTCCAGTCACATGTTGCACGAATCCCCATGAAAGAGCTCTGTACATGTAAGTGCATGTAGCCTCTGATTTTTATTTCTAAAAATCCTTAAGCAGCCTTGTAGCCCCACAAATCTCCTGTTCCCTACAGCAGGAGGATATGCCCACAACTGCAAAAAAAAAAAATGTGGCCAAGGAGCTGGAGGGCATTTAACACAGGACACAAACACCTGCAGCATCTCTTATTCAATTAGTGTGACAACAGAAGAAGCTAGTGACAAGTCTTGTCTTCCTCCCTAAGCATGAGAGGAAGAGTATCACCTCGTATCCCAGAGACAGATTGGCATGTTAAAATATCGTATTGCCTAATTCCTTCAGGTCTGGACAGTTAACAATGCTTTTAATTGAAAGTCTAAAACCCAGTCGTGAAGCCTGGTTTTCAACCATGGTGACTATCTGTTACTCCCACTGATGAACAGGAACGGGGCTGCTCTCATCTTTGAAAAATGAGGCAATTACATGTCAAAATAAAAGTGCTTCATGCTAGCCAACTACATTCAAAGATTTTGTTCAAAAGCCACAAAAACTTGTTGTAAGGGCTCATGGCTTATTTCCAACAGGCACGCATCAGCATCAGAACTGCAGTGCAGGAGAGAGACAAAAACTTCTCATAAAAATCCAGTGGAAAACTCCTTCAAGTGAGCCGCAAGTTGCAGGCTGTAAAAAGCCATCTCATCCCAGCTCTGACAAGAAGCAGTCTAGCTGCAAATACATAAATGAGAGCACATCTCAGCTACATCTTTTCTGTCCTCTAGTGTCAGCTTTTTGTGATGAACAGAATCAGAACAAGCCTTTTTCTGTTCTACATTTTAACTGCTTTTTTTAAGCAAAGAAATACCTGTCCTATTGTGAACACTGCACACTGGTAGAGACACCTCAAAAAGAGGCCAGGCTTTGACTGAAAAACATCAGCCTTCCCTAAACTCCAACTGCAAAGTTCCCAACACCCTCGCTACAGCACCTGGATGCAATCAGCAATATTCAAGTACAAGATTTACCTCAGGGGAGAATCTCAGCAGAACAGAGAACACAATTGATTTTGCTAGTAGCTTTTCCTTAAAGAAGTGTTCACTACAGAGTTTGTGTAGCTAAAGACATAACAGAAGTGTGTTTACCTCCTTGATTGACAACATACCTATACAGGCAGTCTGTTCTTAAGAACATCTCCAGCAAAACTCCAGCATACAACAGGCAGTTATTTCAGTCGTTTCACAAATGTAGTCATGAATCACACCAAAGCAGAACAGTTCTATGAACAGTACAACTGTCTCTGCATTTAGCGGCTGGCATAGTAAAGTAGCAAAAAAATCTAGAATACTGAGTTACATTCGTTTAGAAAAACAAAGTACCAATAAGGGTCACTCAAGACCTGCGATCACGGCAGGCACAGAGGCCAGAGCCAGCCGAAGGTCTCCAGCACCCTCTTCTGGTTCCTGGAGCTGCAGGCACGACCGCAGCCAGAAACCTCCCTCTGCTCAGGCGACACCGACAGACCCATCCAACACCCAGTTAAACGCAATACAGGACAACCTATTGTTCTGAAAAATTCAGCAAGAAATTTCAGCTGTTGCGATATTGTTCCTATGAGTCTCAGCATCCATTATGCGTGTTACCGCATTTATTAGAAGACGTAGATCTGGGGCCAGAACCTTGAAGTAGTGGACAACGTACAGGCACTCGGAAAAACCGCTTGCACGAGACTGATGGGAGAGCAGAGACAATTGACATGCAATACAGTCCAAGAGCCAGGCAGAGATCAGAGAAGCCTGACTGGTCAAGGCTCCTCATTTTGCCTCACTTCACTTCGGAAAGTCTGGGGGTTGGAAGTGGTGGGTGGTTCAGACACCATCACTAGGAAGGAAGAAAACAACGAAATATCACTGACCTCCAGAGACAGCATGGAAGAAAGTATAAGAATGCCCTTTTCAAATCTGACCACATGGATGACACAATCCAGCATTACCAGCCAAAGGCAGATGCCACCCTTTGAAGTCAAGCGAGAAGTGACACGTTGAGTGGGAGTGTCTACATCACAGGGGACTCCAAAGCATGGGTAATGTAATTAGGTGCAGGAGATACATGGAAAGAGACAGGAGGATTGAAGATGGGAGAAGAACCTCTGCAGCATCAGCCTGAGGCAGGCTGGGCAGCACAGTGCTGAGGGTAGAGATGATGCTGCTGACTCAAGAGCTGGGCAGATGAGAAGAGCCCCAGTGAAGAATCTTGAGATACAAGGGCAGAATAGGTTATACCTCAGAGATGTTACACAGTGACAATCTGCAACAGCTAGAGGCAGTTATGAGACCTCACAGACTGTGAAAGATGAAGAGAGATACAAGATAAGAAGTTAATAATTAGGAGTGGAAGTGAAGAGTGAAACGGTCAGAAGACACTACCTAAAAGCAGTAACAAAACAGAAACCAGACCATTGATTGGGAAGTTTGTTCTCTTGGCTAAGCAACACTGCTTCTGCATCTCATGGAGCCATTCACTTTTCTTCCTGTCACACTGGTATTTTAGGTCACTGGTGTCAAAAGCTCTGAGGTCTGGGCCACATAATGTTGAGCAGCTTCTTCTTCTTGCATAACAGATACTTCAAAAACAATCATCACCAGCTCACCTCTGCTCTCCCCGGCCACACCATGGTCTTTTCTCTCTGGAGTCACTAGAGCTCCCCCAAAGCCCAGACTTTGGTCACTTTGCACAGAGGTGAGGCACAGAGTGCACCCTTACATGACCACCACACAGAGGCCCTGGCCAAGCAGCTCGAAAGGAAGGTCACCTGCCCTGTCCAAGGACTCACATTACCCTAGGACCCTGCCAAAGTAAGACCAAGGTAAAATGACCAGTCTGACCGTGAGTGGTCAAGCTTTCTTGCATGATGGCAGGGATAATACCACCCAGGCACAGAAGAGCTTTACAGGAGGACCAGTCTCGTGCTGAAGAAGTTCGTGGGAACTTCCTCAAGAGCAGAGAGGCCAGCCGGACACCCAGGCAGCAAGGCCCAGATACACCTCCCTGCACTCTGCGCCAAGCTGCTATTCCCCACACCATTAACAACCGCAAAAACCACCCATAAGCATAGCCATTAACTCCACATATATTGATGCACGCATGGTGATGACAGCAGCAAGCATACTGCTGCTGCTGGGCACATCTAACGTGAGGAAACGTTACAGAATACCCTTCCCCGGTCCACTCACGCTCTTGGCACAGTGCTCCCTGAGTGCCCAGTGGAGCAAGGGCTTGCCCCACTCACCATCCACCTCTCCACACCTGATCCTCCTCCTCACCTCCTAAAAAAGCCAATAGCACTATTTGTCCCCTGTCACCCCACAGCTCTGCCAAGATCGCCACTGTTTCAAAGGTAATCACAAAGGTTTCTTTTTCGTAAGGCTTTCCACACATCAGTTAATGAAGTATGTCCATCCTGGTGTGGCAAATCCTAACACAGTCACGCCAAATAGCAGTGATGGCTTTTATAATTTTTTTCTTAAACAAGAGTGAAACAGCTGCAGAACTGGGCTCCTCTGCTCAGCTGCCAAACTTCTCCCATCCACGCATCTCCTTCAGATACTGTCCAGCAACACACAGTCAGAACTATATTTCGCCCACATTTCTTCTGCTTGCTTCCACATTTACTCTTTGACAGGGCTTAAACATCATTAAAGCACTCATACACAAACTTACCAGCTTGCAGGTCTTTGCTGCCCACACCAGGTACTGGCTGTGCTGAAAAGCTCTCCAGCTCAGCCTGGAGCTGTAAGCCACTGCTTTCCATCAGGCCTCCTCCTCCTTGCAGCTCCTCCTCCCCAGGCAAGCTTCTGAGCCCCCCAAACCCTGCTGAGCCCCTCACCGCATGGCACCCACAGCTCCTGCATCCAGTGCAGCACCAAGACCTCCACGTCTCCACCCTTGCTCCTTGAAGCCAGCCCTGGATGTAACTGCTACCTGCCTCTGGGCATCCCGGGGAAGAAGCCAGTGAGTGAGTCCCAATGGGTGAAGGTGTCTTAGTCTTTGTCCTGCACCCTTAGCCCAAGTTGGGCAGGTTCTGGGCCTGTTCTTTTCCTACTGACTCGCTGTTTCTGCACCACAACATCTGCCAAAAATTCAAAAGTGAGGCAATCTGTCTTTCGCAAGTCTTAATAGCAGCCAGACAAAAAAAAAAAAAAAAAGCTGAAAAAAAATGCAGATTTAACCTACACTGTAGCAGCCCAGTTTTGACCGATGCATGAATTAAGCTAGCTGGCACATAATTCTTTTGACTTCATTTCAGTCAGGTAGCAGCTTCACCTCCTTGGCGAGCTCTGGCCTTTCCCCACTCCTGCCCTACTCCAGCAGTGATGCACCCTTTAATTAAGGGCACTTCTACACCTGGGGTTACTTGGAGGATGCCTTCATCCTCACACACAGGACTGTGCTGGCTCCTAAAATCCCTTAAGGATTTTACAAAAGCTCCGCTTGTTTCTAATCCTTTTTTTGAGTCTTCATTTTCCCATTCCTACAACAGAAAACTATTCTAACACTAGGACCACCTCTGTTCAGCAACAAGAGAAAGACATTCAAAGAAAATTAAGGTCAAGCACTTGCAAGACGAGAAACAGAGAACCTGACTGCAGGCCAGGAAGCACAAGCCTGCCCAACCTTCAGGTCCTTGCAGGCATGTGTTACTTGTTAGCCTCCAGTTGCATAAGCACATACCAGCCACCTGGCAGGACACCTGCCTTATGCTGCATTTTGTTCTTACCTACTTAACACATCTTCCACGCTGTGCACAAAACACAGACTACTCTTCTCCTCGTAAGTGTGCCTCTGGTACTGTTGTACTGAGCCCTTCACCAACATTACCTTACCTTTGTATCCTTGTGGTTAGCCCACAGCATGGTCCGTTTTCTCCAACTAAATTAATCACCAAGATAATTTTCAGAAACATCCACTAAAATCAGTATCTTGCTTATCGTTCAACCCGGCATGTCCTGACCAGCTTTATGTTCTCTCAACATAGAGTAAGAAAATGTAAGAAATACCAAGAAATAAGAGAACCACATCAAACCTCTACACGAACCTTCTAAGATTTTGACTTTCCTGCAATGCAACTGCATAATTTGAGACCATCACACACAGCGAATGTCAGTCGCTGGTAATGAAGTGTTTGCAGCTTAGCATAAGCAGTGGCTTGATTCAGTAGGCTGCTTCCAGTACATGTCAATTCCTTACCGACCAGTTCATTTCAAACCTTATCCTTTCAAACAGAAAATGTTCTTACCTAAAGCAATGCTACCGGGGAAAAAAACTGAACCTGGTAATTGATGAAGAGGCCCTTCAGCCTGGCTGTAATTTAAGTTCTGTATATCCTGGGCAGGAAAGAACGCAATACTCATGACAGGAGCCACCAATAACACCAACAAGTACAAATGGCAAGCATAGAAAATAAGTTATTGCTAACAATTCTACAACATACATTTGTATTACATTCAAATTGTGTGTGTGCACGTGTATGCCAGGTGACTCAAAGCTCAATCATTCTTCATCTGTCCATGATGCAGTCACTTGAGCTCAGACAGGATGCTCCATGACTTGCTGAAGATGGTTCCACTTCAGCAGTCTTGCAACAGGAAGCAACCGGACATGGAAGACGCAAAGATTACAATAGCACTGAGCTCCCAGACATTAAGCTATCACACAGAAGGAATAAGAATCAAAAGGAAGCCACTGTACCAAAGCCACCATACTAGAGTAAGCAGGATCAGAGCTGCACATCATGTCCTGCTATTGGCTATACTGAGTAATAGATTGGAGGAAAAGATACATCACCTTCCTTGACCCACCTGTGAGCACACTAAAGCAACAGTGGATACTGTCTGGCTTCAGAGCAGGTCAGGTGGTGTCTGTTGGTACATGACGCAAGAGGCCTGTTTCAGAATCTGTAGGCTTAGAACATGGTAACTCAGGACAGCAACAGCCAGCCTGGTAATCTAGCAAAATGCAATGGCACAGGCCACAAGGCTGCTTCCAAGTTGATCTTTTAAGGATTTGGAATTTCTTGCGTCAGTTCTCAAGTCTGACTGCTTCCTGGCAGAGTGGAAGGAGTTTGCACTCCTTTGCTTCCCAAGATGAAATTCTGTAGTGCCTTGTTTAGTACTACCACAGCCAGCCTTCTCCCCACATCTCCTAAGGGGAACTCAAGTTCTCTCATTGACCCAAGCTCCACCAGCCTGATGTGCAGATGCTTCTCTGGACATCAGCAATCATAACAGTTGCCAGAAATACTCCCTTCCACTTCAAAGCTGTACATTTGACCCAGATAGGATAGGAAAGTAAATGAGTATTTGTTCTGCAAGTATGGAATATCATTTCTGCGCAACAATCGTGCTATTGCCAGGTGAATAAATAGCTGCATACTAAGAGGACGTCCAAAGAAGATGGATACAGAATGAAGCCTAAATAGCAAGCATACTCTCAGGTATCTTTATAGGGATTTAAGAAATGCATGCCACTATAGACCCTGTAAGACCTCACATCTCCATCAGGTGATCAGATCTGCACAAGAGACTGCAATGGAAGCAGGCTCTGGTAGACCCTGAATTCAACAACAGAGCAGTACACTCTGCTGACCAACCGGTCAAGGGTATGAGTTTTCTCTTTAGTCTGTCTGAAGGTCTTTCCTAGACACCAACACATCAAGAGATAAGACCACAGAAGTTGCTCACTAATCTCTGAGGAAGCACAAGCCTCTAGAGACAGAAGAAAGTTTTCAATACACACCTATGCCTCACACAGAGCCAGACTGCCTCGCAAATCGCTGCCAGTGCTAGTTCAGCAAATGCATTGCCAGATACCTCTAGGGAAGGCTGAAGAGAGATACAGGGAATTAAACAAACCTAATTCAGTTTGCAATAAAGCTCACTGATGACTATGAATAACAGCACGAGGAAAGCTGACCAGCTAGTCAGCACATTTATCATCCTAATGAGCCAATAATTCTTGGTGCACAACAGTAATAACCCTTAATCAGACCAAAAGTTCCCTGCAGCTGAGTAAACTGCCTCAGTCACTGCCTAGCAGCAAACAGAAAACAGCGAAAAACAAAGACATCCTCGACTGAACTCTCCTTCCAGTTTCTAGCAGCCAGGAGTTTAAATGAAGAACAGTTATTCTTTAAAAAAGAAACACTAAAGTTGAGGTCCCCATCACAAATATAGCAGATTTTTCCCCCCACAGGCAATTGCATTGGAGAACAAAAATCAATTTCCTTCCTAGCTGGAAAGATTTCTCAAAGACTGGGACGACACGCACCAAAAATCTACTTCAGAATATTGACTGGGTCCTATATGCATCAACGGACAACTCTGCTGTAATTAACACACTTCTCAAGAAAGGCAACTAGCTTCTCTTGCCAGTTAAGAGAAGAAAGGCCCTGTACAAGTCCGTGAAGAAGGCCTCTGGTTGTTCTAGATGAGGTAAACGAGCTCCAGATCCCTACTATAAACACAGGTACCCTGCATACCCACCGCAGACACGGAGGGTGCATCCCTCATTACCAATAGATCAGAAAATCAGTGAGTGGCTCACCACTCCTCTTGAAGGAGGATGGAAAGGGGAACCAGGAAGATACAGTTCTCTGTCAGTAAAGACAGCACAAAGGGGAGAAATGGCAATGACTGCAAACCACACAGCAGTGTCATGTCTGCATGCAGCAATCGGTGATTACTGTCACTGAAGTCAAGCTCTTTCAGCCCAACAAACTATCTCCAGGAGACATTCCTAAAGATCCAAACCTTGCTAGAACCTACTCAGGGAACAACTGAGCTTACTCCAGCAACTAAGCCTTTAAGACAGACTTCCTTGCTGGTGTTTATCTGCTCAAGCACAAAAACAAGAGAGGATGTATCCTGCGAACAGATCATGTTTTATGTACCACAGAAGAGACAGGCCAACTGAATTACTAAAATTGCCCTGGGAAAGGAACAAAGTCAAAGATGTAAGAAGTTGCACAGTTACATACTGGAGAACCAGATTTCATTCTGCTTTACATCCTCACACACTGAACAACAGGCAGGGGGACAGCGTGAAAGAATGCTTTCACACATTCTGTGGGAATCTGAAAACCAAAGTTTGCTTCAAGTGACACCTCCCAGGAAAATAAAAATCAAAAAGACAACTGAAAACAGAGTTCCTCAGTAAGTAACCCAGGAAAGTGTTTCTTAGGGTGGCAAAAAAGAGGACCAATGCACTACTCAGCTTTGCCGTAAGTAAATATAACACAAGGCAATCCAACTCCTCAGTGGAAACATCAAAGCTTCCCCATTTCCATATCATAGTGGGAGGACAAACTGAAGTAACAGAGCAGGCAGACAACCACTTTAGCTATGCAGACCTCTGACGCACCTCTGACCTAGCAGAACTGCACATGACTAGAACTGAATCCACAAGTACCAGCTGGTTAAGGCTATGTGGCTGCACAACATCAGATCAGTTATTCAACATGCCAGGCTTCAGAAACGCAAACATGGTGTAGTAGGAGTTCAGAGCAACTACATCGTGTGTATAGAGCCAAGACTGACAACACAGCAGATACAAGAGAAGAAGCCACACACTTTCAGAAAAGACGCTACAAAGGCTGTAAAGGTATTTCACTCTACCAAGCAAAACCACTGCTCGATTCCCTTTACCTCCGTTGCTCACAGCTCATTATACCTGTGCTTCCATTGCCAGTCTCGGGATATAAACTAGCGAAACAGAAGTACCAAGTATAAACATTATGTCTACTTTCTCTAAAGAGAATTTTCTCAAATGCAACCTGTAAATTTCCCAAAGTCTATAGACTTAAATGTAATACAATTCTTCTATAATTATAGTGTTTTCCCAAAGGGTTAATTACAGAGGCGACACTTCTTACTAAACTGAACAAAGAAGGAAAAAAAGTCTAATGTCACACTTTGAGAAACACCAAGGCAAAAAAAGTTTTCACTTAGTAATAAAAACAGCATATTCACATACCACTAAGTAATTAAGATAGGCAAAAGATCCTGTTGATACAATGTGAAAACCAAAAAGGGAACAGACTACACCAAGGTGTCAAGGTCAGTAAAACAAACTGCAGGAGAGAAGAAGGAGAAATGTCTGTACAGCATACAGGTAGGAAAGACTTAATTACTGATATGGCAGCTTTCTCCTTAAAAAAAAGAAACATTTTTATCCTCTTAAACTTACGACGAGAAAATGGCATATTTAAATACATTGTGCCAAAATTAACTACTTCAAAATTCGCATGCCTGTTCCAAGACAAAAACTGACCTCTTGAATAGAAATCTCTATTAAAACTAGTAAAAAAAAAAAATAAATGAAACATACCACCTTTGGCTCAAAATTGATAGATGACACTTTGCAAAAAAATGTATTTTCCTAAAGAAGTTACTTATGGACAAAATCTCAGCTTTATAAATAATTTTGCTTTATAGTTCTAAATTGCAAATTGCTTACCATAAGAAACAGTACAATTCAAAAATATCTTGAAGGGGGAATGTCTATCTATGAAAGCTACTTTATAAATGTGAATCACCGAGAGCAGTTGTGCTTATGCAAACTAAAATGATCCAAATACAACTATAAATAATACAATATTGCTTTTTAAATGTGTGATCATAAAGTTTTACACAATGTAAGCAAAAACGTGCTTATTGCATAGATACACTTGTGCTGCTACAAAAGCAAGATCTGGTGACAGAAATATTTTTACCTCATTCTGAAATGCAGTCACTGCTGCCAGAGCACACTGAATACAAATGCAGACAAAACTTACCATATTTAAAAACAATACCCTTGATGCTATGCACTGAGACAATACTCTGTAAATCAGTTTATTTTCCATGTAGTGGACAAATCAGTCAGTGTAATTATTCTGCATGTGAATATTAAAATCAAAGTGCTTATTTTCCCACAAGAAATGTGTTCATTGTGAGATTACCAGGTCTTGCAATACCCTATAAAGCTTCCAATTTAAAGGTTAGTTCTGGAAATCTGGAACCGTAACATCAGGGTCTTTTGCCGTTAATAATGACAGCTACACTACAAATGGCTAAAGAGCAGTTGCGTGCCGAAGAAGTAGAACAATACAACAGCTCCATTAAGGAAAAGAGTTTTAGTGCACTTTTCTCGTTTTAGCCAACATGCTACACTGCCCTTTTTGCGTATAAAGTGGACTCAAGGATTTCCATTGTAAGAAAGAAATGACGTGGCAAGCAAAACAGCATGTCAAGCTGCCGTTTTTTTCCCTATAGATTTGGACACTTTAAGACAGAAGCTTTGCAAGACATTACGCAATTCTTTGTTTTTATTATTAAATGAGAAAGTCTGACTTGTTACATTGTCATACTGCTAGTCAGAAATGCTTCGGTGATGAAGAAAGTCAATGCTGGGTCAACCCAAGTCCTCATTCTATAACATTCATTTACAAAGAAATCATAGTAATGTTCAACACACCCAACACAGAGAAAAGTCCCAGGGCTCTTCCTCTAGTGGGTATGTTACTACATAAATTAGAAAATTTTTTTTGACAAAATATCCCCATATTTTCATGAGATCAAAATGGGCTTCTACAGACGTTACAGAAGTCTTCACACATCATCATCATCTGATGTATCACTGCTGCTCGTCTCAGAATCCTCATTATCCAGAGCAGGTTTGAAAGTGCTGTTTTTCCAAGGACTAAATTTAAAATCACAGATGAGGCCATTTTTCAAAATGCCATTTTTCCGAAGGCCATTTTTTTGTAACTGAAATGAGAAAACAAGATGTATTCAGAGAAAGAAAAAGCTAAACAAAACCATCTGTTGTATTTCAACATTCTCTACCTGTTCATCTCTGGCCTACATTAGATCCATAGCACTATCTTTTCACACACACACACAATGGAAAACTCTGCTGAGAGACTCCACTGCTGGGCCAGCCACTGTAGCCAAGCACCTCCAACCATGCTAAGCTCCCGCAGTCAGTGAGAGCTTACCCTCTTCTCACCCAGTTCCCCAGACATCTTGCCCCAGTGATCCCTCCTCCCACATAGTCTCTCCCATAATGCAGTCCCTTTTTCCATAGTGCTGCAAACATCTGTCCTAAGAAGGGCAGGGTCTGCAATAAGGGGCCCAGAAGAGGACAAGCAGCAGGGAGGAATGGGTATCCCAATCCATCTACCCAATGCAATTGAAAAGTCAGGGACACTGGAGAGAAAGGAAACAACTGATTCTACAAGGAAGGAATTAATGCCTTTCCACACATCATGCAGAAGCTGGGCAGTAAGTCAAGCATTTAAGAGTTTAATATTCCAGATGCTTTAATTAATATGTATGTGGCTAGACTTATGGAAATACCAAAGGTTCACGTTTAACACTGCATAAGGTTCTACCTTCCAGCTCCTCCTCACTGAACCCACCACATAAACACTCCTAACTTTAAAAAAAAAAAAAAAGAAAATCAAGTCTAGATTGCCTTTTCAGACTTTTTTTCACTAGTGAACTAAATGTCTATCAATTTCTAACAGAGAAAAATCAGATTTTGGAGAACCAAGGAAACTGTATAAAAACCTTGAAAGAAAATAGCTTTTCCTCAGGGTAAGGTGAGGATCGGGATAGCCCGTGCCATTCTACCACCAGCAAAGCTGGAACTACCCAGAAGCACTCCCCACCTTTCCATTGATCTTTTGAGAACAGGCCTTATCTACAACAAACACTGGTGACCTATCTTTTTAAAGCAACTATTCTTCCAAAAGCACAATACTGAAATGGTACTGAAACATCCCTAACCATCAAAATTACTGCAGATCCTTCTCAAAGGTAGGCATTTAGGGTAGCCAGCTACAAGTTCATAACAGAACATCAGCTTAGTGTTACCTGTTCACTAATGACTCGGAACTCCCTCATCTCATCCTCTGTTAGTGGAGCACATGTTTCATCATTTTCACTGTCTTCCTGCCAGCCCATCTCCTTTAACAACCTTTAAATTAAAAAGGACAACATTAAGGAATTTGCTACACACACACAGACATTTCAAGCTCTGCCTACTTATATGCATAAAGATCTGTAATAAATGGATTTATCAGTCTATTTTTTTTTTAAATAAACTGTTACATAAAAGTAGCTTAAAAGGCTTGCAAAAGATAGGCAAAGCATGGAAGTTGAGAAGTTCTCAAGTCCTCCACAGATGACCCTGTTTTACACTACACGTGGTAAAAACTGTACCTTCATTTTAAGGCAAGAAATGCGTGTCAAGTGGAAATGTAAGAATGTATTTCCTTTGCATAACTGCTCTGGTGGAGCAGCAGCATACCGCCTTGCGAACAGTATGAAGAGACAAAGACTTACACTGAGGGAATCTGCAAGTTTTCCCAGATAACAGACCAGCTATGAGGAATGCTGGTGGTGTTCCTCCATGGGAATCAATTCAGCATGCCAATGGCCTCATATAGTTTCCTTTTTCTAGCACATGCTAATAGCAGAGCCAGCACACGCTTCTTTGCAATTAAGTGTCAGCCAACAGCAGATGCTGGTATTTCAGCACAGACACACTACAACTAGGAGTGAGTTTTGCGTTGAGGAGAAAAGAAGAAAAAAGAGACAGATTCCTCTCGTGACTAAGCTTCAGATATCCAAAGATACAATAACCAATGTGTTTTAGCTGGTGCCAAAAGTGGGACAGCAGTATTTGAGCAGGAAGAAAGTGGTTTTACATGTGCAGATGCTGTGAAAACAGGGGTTATCTTGAGGGTGAAGACACCATGACATTTAACAATGAAGACAGTAAGTTCTTCTGCTGCAAATTTTTTGTCAAAAGGATTAGCACCTCCTTCCGGCAAACCATGCACATCTTGGACCTTAAACGTTAAAGGAGCTTACAGCTATCTCACAAAAAACAAAGATGTTTCTAAAGTATATGCCAGAACTAACACACAGAGCTGAAGAACTGTGAATATATTAAAACAGGGAAGTAAGACGAACTCACCGCTGATGTCACGTGCTAGGTACTCCATCTAGGAAGATGTCAGCAAAAAATGCCCTTCAACATAACCCTCCCCACAAAGAACGCTAGGTGCCAACACAACAGACATGCATTGGGCAAGCTTGCACGTGACCAATGACACCAACGACTGTTTTTAAAACCATAATAAAAGCCCAGAATTGTAGAAGGTGAAGGGGAGAAAGCACTACTCCATTTAAAAAGAAAAGTTAACAGGACAATAACAGAAATGGAAATTACATCCTCTGTAGTATTTGGACCAAATCTGACAATGTGACAGCCAGAAACAATTAAGTCCTCAGGAAGCAGCAGAAATAATATGCAAGTCATCCAAAACTCTCATTTAAGATAATACATGCATTTGTATAGTCATACAGAAATAGACTCGCAACGCCAAATGCAGTCCAATGATATTTGTAATTCTGGCAACAGTAATTTGAGTTAGAAAGTTTTACTGCAAGCAACCTGTTAACAGTATTATGCACAATAAAGTGATTACTTACAGAGCTCCTGTTAATGTAAATAAAATCTAAGGCAACAGCTAACTAACTTTTAAGCAACACTGTGTAAAGTTAGCAGGACCGCTGTCCCTTTAAAGCAACACTAGATTTCTAAAATGGTTGAAAGTATGAACTACGTAAAAAAAATTAAACTTCAGAATAGCAAACTTGACCCCGACAGGATGGCTGCATGTTGGAAATACCCCCAGCGGAAGGGAATCCCAAAACAGACTTTGTATAAAATGTGCCAATACTGTTACTAGGTATGCACAAGTATCCTGTGAGTTAAGCTGGTCACTTCAATTTACCATAAAAACACTGACCATAACATCTGTCTACACGCATGCGAAGGTCAGAGACAAAAGGTTGTCTCAGTATGGAAACACAGCCTCTCTGGGATGCCACAAAGGAAAGACACTTGCCCAGAAACCACAAGAAGGCCAAAGTCATCTGATCTGGAAAATGAGAGTTAGATTTGACTCCCGTCTTCTAGTCAAAAAATCAGCAGCAAGCAGCCTCTAGTGGCCAAAGATTTCTGTCTCCTTAGCCGATGGTGGAAAAAGACTCAAACACAGCAGGGTGCATTTCACTTTTCACACTCACAAGGGATAAGAGGTCACGACAGTGTCCTCTGCAGGTACTACAAAAGGTGAAGTTGTTTAGTCCCATGTACACGTTTAATCTATTACTTAAAAAATAAATAAATAAATAAAACAGAAAATCTATCTGATCTATCACTGCAATTCTGTAGTTTCCAGAAACAACAAGAATCTGACAGAGCTCATGACAAGCTCATCTCCAGACTGAGTTGTGATGTCCCAGCAGCATCATTCTCATCTCTACCAGTTACTACTGTAGTTACTTTTAAGAGATACTAAAACTGTTTCATTCCTGTTTTGCCATTACTTTCTCCCTTTCCAATGCATTGTCTTGTGACACCGCTGTGTCAATTAGTCAGCTACAGAAATAATTAATTACTTTAACAATGAGAAAAATCTCACTGGAGTTTTACATAAGATGCAGCATTTAAGGTATTATTCATACAAATAGCAACTACATGCATTGTTCCTCCTAGACATGCAGACCATAATCAGAGAAGTGAAGTCCCTATACAGTTTGCTTTACTTCTTTGCAAGGAAATATTCTAAATTTTTAGTAAAGCAGGTTTAAGTCAGCACACAAGCCTAGCAGAAATAAAGTACATTCCAGCTAAATCAGTACATGTCTAGAAGCTAAACTCTGACAGTACTCCATAAAGTTTTTATGTGTTCTTAGTTTTCAGATTCTGACTTCCAAACTACTAATAATTTATGACACACCCACTTACCATGAAGGAACACTCTTTGTATTATATAAAGTACATACCTATGCTCTGCCTCAAGCGAGCTCGAAAGAACATCTGCCTGAGGGAAAGCTGAAGATCGGGTGATCTGTTGAGATGTAACTGAAGCATTGCCATTCTCCTGCGGAATTTCATTTTCAAAGTTTCGGTTTATATCTCTCTCATGATGAGGACTGTTGCTGTTATGCAAGTTAAAGGACTCATCATCCTGTTAAAAATAATTATATATTACAAAGTTTAAAAGTAAAATCCATTCACAGGTAAATATCTGCAAGTGCTGCAATTCAGTGAGTCCGTTTAATTTAGACTAAGTTTAAATGGAGACACTCTGTACTACTTTGGGGATAACTGTTCATACTTCTGGAGTTTGCAATATCTGGATACTACAGAAATCTTAAGTTACGCCACTGATCAAGTAGTGTAGAAAGCAACTCCCATGCTCTGCCTCAAACTTTTTTCTACAAAGTTTCAAACGTATCTTAAAATTCAAACATATTTAAGATGTCTTTCATACTTACAAAAGTAACAGGTTATCTGTTGAACTTACAAAACAATGCTCCTAATTAAATAGCAGAGCCATGTGTGTCAGGAGAAGTCTGAAAGCATTAAGTGTTCTCAAGTCTACTTAGTGTAATGGGCAGGTGACAGCCATCTCAACTGGCAAACTCAACAGCCACAAGTTCAGAAAGACTGGGTAATGCTCCTTAAATTTAGACTGTAACTTGCCCTACATAGATGCACTCACCACAGCTTCTCAGACTGTTGTTAACAGCAACTGCAACTTACTAGCCATGAAATAAGAACTAGAAAGAAAGTTTACAAATAAAGGAGACTGTTCAGGTTCACTCAAATATTAAAAGCTCTTTAATCCCATAAACCAGAGTTGTTTCTTTTTATTCTATTCATTCAGTAACCTGTAATTCTTATTTAGTAATGAGCAAGTAGCCTCAGAAGACTTAACAACTGTAAAAACAAAAAGGAGAGTACGATCATTATCTAGTTAACACCATTTTAACAATAAAGTCTCTAAAGTGGGCATATAACAGCATTATCCACAGCAGGAGGCAATCACTCAGTCAGTCAGTTCTGCATTTGTAAGAAACCATACTTCAGAGTCCAGGGTCCAAAACATCATCATTTCCCTCCCACTCACAGTGTTGTCTGCTTCCAGAAATATCAGAATGCTCAGCAATAATTTCTTAAGAACAAGTATCCCAGTAAACATTCGACTGTTAAATCACACACCTGAAGAATGCATCCCAGATTATCAAAATTCATAAAAATATTAGACAATTCTAATATATATAGGGCAAAATCGCTTCTTCCAAGCATATTTCAGCTGCTGCTGATGATTTGCATTGTTATTTTAGAGGTAAAGTGTTTACAGCAAAATAAAAAGTAGTTTATGGTCCATCTGAAAACTACTACTGCTGGATCTACAATAGGTATGAAGAAAACTACCTTCTCTTGCCCAGAATTATTCTCAGCTTCATGTTCCTCTTCCACTCTATCTCGTTTCAATGCTTTCAAAAATTCACTCTTCTTATCAGTCCGCATTCTTGTCAATTTTGTTAATCGAGGCTGACCAACTTTGTCAACAGGGGATGAAGAATTTGACCGATTACACTAATGTAGGAATTCAGAAAAAGAAAGCATATTAGAAGTTAAATCATTTAGAAAACTTTGAATGAAGACCAAAGGACTCCCTGGCACCTGTAGTTTCAGGTTTCGCATATATCCACAGTCAAAAGCAGAAGGAAGATATTTGTATTTCAGTATATATAGTTCTTACATGTAAACCCAGAGATGCAGGTTTATGGAGCGCTGCTAACAAACAGCGGACCTTCTGCAGTGTATCACACCATCAGCAGTTTTGAAGTCTAAACCTATCAGGTTGTACTTCCTAACCATTTTTACTCCCAATCAAACCTACAAAGCAAATTTTGCAGTACTTAAAGGCCAGTGATGTGCTTTCCATAATCCTCACACACTAACTTCCAAAAAAAATTTTTAAAACAATTCCGCGTAAAATTTACAGACCCCTTATCTAACCAAATTAAACATTTTACAGATTTGATAAAAACTACAGGCATTGCTTTACCTCTTTCACTGAATTTTGTGATACAGTAAATGCCTTGGCAGTTGATTTGAAAGGACTGAAATTGCCAACACCATATGCAGATTCATGAGGAAATGCATTCCCAAGTTTATTTTCTTTTGCTTGGCTTTTCCACTGTGTAGACTAAACAGAAAAGTAAAAGAGAAATTTAGAGTCATTAACTACAACAGGATTATTTTCAGGAATCTTTAGAAAAATGATTAAGCAAAACCCATCATAAATACAACCATCATCTAGTGCAAACACCTGTTTTCTTACGGCAAACACACTGTTTACGAGCAATTCATCTGCTCACAAATATTGTTTACATTTTTTACATCAAGACTCAAATTTCAAAACAATTAAGACCCTCATACTTGAGATATAAGAATCAAAATATGAGTCTTCAACAGCTGAAAGTATTGTTTCTAATGCAGGATGTTAGAGTTAAGAACTACTCCATCACATGCTCTCAGGAGCACACAAAAACTCCTGAAACAAAAATCAAGAGATGAACATGGAAAGTTGCATTTGGAAACGGACCAGAATGACACTAATATGTTGCAACACCATCTCTGTCAAGGACTGGGACAAATTCTGAAGGTATTTTTATGCCACTGTATCTCTCCACTAGTTGTCTGTTCTTCTGTTAAAAGCCTATATACAAAAGGCACTGCTGTTCTATAAGTTAAAAGCATCCTTTTCACTCTCACTTGGACAGCTCCTGCACTTCTCCAAGAAGGTAAATGAGAAACAAAGAGAGATCCAATTACCATGTACTTCAAAAAGAAAAATGAGAAAAAGTTGTTCCCATTCACTTTTGGCATGCGCTGCAGTTAGCAAGAGTTGAAAGCATAATACTCTAGCAACAGTACTATCGGGGTGAAATAAGCACTTTTAGAACTACATCAAGATTTTTTCTCAGCATGTTGGTCATGCCACCAGTATCCAAGACTCACTTTTGCAGGCGGAGTGACAGGTTTAGGGACTAATCCTTTGTAAACATTTGCACCAGTTCCATTCCTTACTGGCTGCGAATGAAGACTTCCTACTACAGGGAATCCAGATATCTGCAGTTCTTTTGTACTGCCCTTTTTAATGACCAGCATTCTCGGAGATCTAGATTTAGGATTCAAAGGGTAGTCTGGAAAGAAAAAAAAAAGTGTGTGTGTGTATATATATACACATATGTGTGCATGTATATACAATCTTAAGCTTCTAGTTCATAAGGTACTGGATAGCCACATACGTCCAGAGCAAACAGGCATAAATCAGGAACTTAGTCCAGTATTAGCTCCACAAATAACACACTGTACAAACCTGGATAAACACAAATTCTGTTCCATTTTCTACAGCCACCATTTGTAAAATGTTTCACTTGGCAATGAAGGAATTCTACTTCCAGAAAGTAAAGATATTCTTCAAATAAGCCAGCTATACAGTTCTTGTTTGCAAATCTAAAATCCAAATACCGTTAGTTGTTGACTGTTACCTAATCTTCAAAAGAGATCATGGTTTTCTTACTCCCCTTTACGCTTATTAAAAGAATAATTACTTATATATTGATTAACTGTTCATTTTAGATCTGAATGCTCCACAGTGAGGCTCTATAAACATGAGGCAAGATGTGCACCACTCTAGATCACGGCAATGACCAGTTTCTCTATCTCCATGCCTCAGACAGGCATAACAGAACACCTGAAGCTTGCAACATTTCCGTGTTCAAGAGAGCACTAATTAAGAGACATACACTCAGCGGTCACACTAAGTACCTGACATTTAACAGTTTTAAAGAACTCCTATTAAAAACAATCCTAAAATTTTCAAGAAGAGAAAAAAATACTTTCATTATTTTTTGCACATGCGTTCCAATGCCCCATTAACAGCATTTTCCAAGATTCTCTCCTCTCCATGCCAGCACTTCTACTTCAGGGGCAGAGTCACCACATCCTACATTTAGAAAACCCATCTCAAAAGTGTAAGTGACTTTAGCTTTGTGTAGCAGGTAGATGTTACTAAACATTCATTACTATTGTACGCTTTGCTCTCATTAAACTTTACTAAAAGACTTTTCATAATACTTGCATGCTCCCATCACACATACACAGGGTAAAATGGAAGTTAACAGAAGCATACATTTTTAACAGGCATTTGGAGGGGATGGTAACATTCCTCCTGTCCTGAATATTGTTTCCTTTAAAAAGGAATAATAATAGCCTTAATTTCAGTTTTACAGTTACAAAACAAGGTTGGCAATGGCAGAGCTGTAATAAAGTAAGATAATAAGCTGTAAGCTGTAAAAAGCCACTGCACTGTAGCTTACAGCTTGGACTACACGATCTTTAAAGGTCCCTTGCAAACTAAACCATTCTACGACTTCAGGTAGCTAACAAAACTGTTCCTTCCTTTGCGTGTGAAAAGTGATATTCAAAAAGCCTGGAAAGCTTGCCCTCCTTCAGACCAAACTGAGCCATATCAGGCAGCAGCCAAAGCCAGAGTGCTGCAAAGGTTGTAAAACACTCAAATTGCTATGTAATTTTTCCCAGCTTAGGAAAGAATTTAGTTATTGTCTGTCTTTTACTGAAAGATAACTGCATTTCTTGACTTCCACATGAAAGCTGCCAAACACACAAAACCGAAAAGCAGTCCAACCATTTAGGCTCCTGCAAAGGTTCTTAGCAATTAGGTACTTATACTGAGGGGTTGGCCTACACCTAGTGTTACCTCAGAGTGCAAAACATACTGGGGAAGTATGAGAAAAGAATCAGCAAATTAAAGTACCATTTGAAATGAGCAACAAGTTTCAGATCTCAGTATTAGCAACTGTTTAAGTAGTAGCTTTTATATTTAAAGTTATTTCTTCATCAAGAGAAAGGTTCTTATTTTGAGTAAGTTTATCACTTTAAAGCCTGTGCAGTCTAAAGCAGCCACCTTGTTAAGGGTGAGCAATCGACTACATAAAGCCCACAGAATTGTAAAGCAGTAGCCAAATTCTATCAGGTAGAGGTGAGAAAACTATCCCAGACTACAGCTCAGTTCGAGGCCCATGCTTGGGATTGGATTTGTTACCAGTAATTCATAAACACAACAAACAGCTTAAGACATTTGCTTCCAGGAAGAGACCTTACACTTCTGCAAGCTAACCTGCTCTTCCCAGATTTCTCTCCAAACTCTTCCAACAGCTCTAATCAGTCAGAAACATTCTTTTACAAATTCTTTAGCTAGCAATCACATCACCTCAGTTGCACTTCCTCTCGAAAACAAAGGCAAAGATGAAATCTTTATTAAAAAAAATGTATACTTGTTCTGGGAAAGAATCCTAATTGTGGCTACATCTACAGACCAACAGATTGATACTCAAGTGGAACTAATACCTGTCTAACAAAATATTTACATTGTAGTAATATTGAAGTTTCCTCAATTTTAATCTATACCTTTGTAATTTAAATCTATACCATTACAATTCTAAACAAAATTTTATGTTTCAAATAAAACAACATCAGATCTCCAATATGTTTTTACACTTTAAAACACCAAAAATACTCACCCCACACACCTGCAGCTAAAGATTTATTCTGGTTTGGTTCCCTCTCATATTCAGGGTTCAAAGATGGCTGAAAGAAAGTTTTATCATTATTAAAAAAGCAAGTCTTGAATTTTGGAACCAACAAAATAATGAATCACAACAGTATTGGCTGTATGACCTCTGTTGTCAAGGATTTTTAAATGGAGACAGACTAGACACTCCCTGCCTGTGACCCAAATAGGTTAGTGCTCACTTGTTCCTCTTCTCCAACAACATATAGCAGGCAGCAGCCAATACTATTACATGAACTGTCCACAGAAAGCAAAAAACAGTGACGTCTGGTTCGTCAAAGAGGAAGCTCCCCCATCCTCTTATATCTTACAGTTCTAGGTTGAAGCATGGGATCTCAAAGGGCCACTGGCAGAAAGATCACTTTTTTAGTACTTCAGACTTCCTGTAACGTAACTGTAGAATTCAGTACACACACTTACCACAGTAAACTGGAACCCAATTGTAGTTTCACTTAAACACTTACGTAACAATAATAAACGTATAATGATAAAAACTGGATATAAAAGGAGAAACAAGCTAGTGGACGAATAACTAACACCCTCTTACCTATTGTGAAGGGTGATCCCTTATATGGCGATCTGAAACTGGTGAAATCTCATGAAGTAGCTTGTAACAGACAAAATGGCATTTACAGAAACAATGAAACCTTGCTTATTGTAATTACAATTAACTTACAAAATCCTCAGCCTCAAACTGTTTGGGTACTTCTTTGTCTTCCTTTTTCCCAGTTTCATTATCAGATGTATTGTTTTCATGCAGTCCTTGGCCTCTTCCACTGTGGAAAGTGCTGGTACGAGCGCGGGAACTTCCACCATGGTATCCCCCACGATGGTTTATACTTTCTGTACCATTTCTGCCTTGTGAACGCCAACCATTCTTTTCTTTTCTCCCAAAGTGCCCTTAGATTTTTAAATTTTAAAGAAATGTAATTACAAACAATTTGAAAAGAATATTCCACTTTTGCAAAATTGTTAGAGAAGTCGGCAGCTGTATACTCTAGGATGTGATAGCATAGTAAATGTAAGTCTCCATTCACACAAGCAGCAAGGAAGAATCTTAGAAAACAGTGCTAGGGAAAGAGGACAGTAGTCCAACATTAAGCCAAGTCAATCTCCTTTTCTGGCTGCTCATGTGTATGTTGTTGGCTAGAATATTAACTCGACACTCTTATTCATCTTAAGATCGAAATACACCTGGAATCACACTACACCCTTAAACCTCTCCCAGAATACCTGTCCCTCCATTACCTCTATCTCACTATAGAGTAAGAATTTAGCATAGAAGAGCTATTATCATCAGACTTTTTTTCTAGCTAGAGTGCTACAAAGCAATGATATAAATATATTCAAAATCTTCCAGGAAAGCTAAATTATACCTCCATTAGGCCGCCCAATGTTAGGATCAAACCCATCTGAAGAGTTGTGTCTTCTGCGATTTGCTTCATAACGATTCTCTGCCCATGAAAAATTTTCAGAATGTTTCTCAAAGTTCAGTGATGACTGCAAAGGAACACAAGTGGTAGACCCGAGATATCTGATTAACAGCAAAACTGAATTATCAGAACTGTAACACGCACATTACTCGTGGTATAGATAATTAATTTTTTAAAGTATTTTCAATGACAGACAACGTAGCAATCCTCAAGTATGCACACTTTCAGAGCTATGTCACCATATTCCATGATAGTAAAGTGGAAGCTGATATTCTGCTCCAGGACACCGAAACAGCGCTTAGGATCATGCTTGTGACACAAGGCAAAAAACCCAAGTGTCTATTTCATTTTGGCAACAGAAGAGAGCACAAGTGACATGTGTTGCAGCAGAGGAAAAAATTTAAAAAAAGGTAAGAAAGGACAGGAGATCACACTTCGGAAGGCAGAAAAGTGTGGGATCTTAATTTGGGTGGTCAGAGACTCCACATGTGCATTCCACAAAAAGCAAGCAGTCACTCCAGCCAGAGGCAGCTGCCCCCAAAAAAGGCCAAATTTATTAGTCTTGTCATTGTAACTTAAGAAGGCAAATGCAACTAGTTATGAAATACAAATAAAACTTAGCATCAGAAGTTTCACAAATGTATTCACAAATACATTTCAAGTTACCAGATTATAAGTAGGCACTGTAGAAATTTTAAAGAAAGAAATCTTTCACCTATAAGTAGAAAAAAAAAATGGTACTCAAGTTCTATTGACAATCCCTCAGCAGAGCTCAAGGTGCTGTTAAAAATTCACTGCTCAAAAGTCAAACTTAGGTAAGCAACAGGTATGTTTAAAATACAAACCACTTATTTTCAAGCCATACAGAAGCCAAATGAAAAGGAATTGCTCTCTCGGTCTGAGACCTGGGAAGAGAATTACTTCCTTGACAAACTTGGAGAGAGAGAAAAAACAGAAAATCACAAGAAACCATCAAAGTATCTAAGTAGTTCAAAAATTATCATAATGAATCTCAATATTTTAAAAATAAATCCTTACAAACAAATTTTGAATATGCTGCCAAAACTTTCAGCAATCTCCAGACCTGTTTATGATAGATGAAATTTTAGAAGATAGCTTCATTTGTTCATCTACATATGACAACCTTCTAATACTGCCTTTGAAGTTAAACCGTCATTTTTTTGTATGAACTTTGAAGAACAATCAAATTTTCACAAAGTATAACTGACAGTATTTTATATATAATGTTTAGGTTGTACCTGATATAATGAATCTGAAGTCTTTAAATTGTATGCAAAGATCATGCAGTTTGCATTTCCTCCACGTGATGGAGGTATCAGTCTATCAAGCCTCTTGTGGCAGAGACGACAGTAAACTTTGTAATCAAAGGAAATCTGTTAGCAATTTCTGCAAGTTAAGAAATTATCCAACCAGGTTCAGCCAGCCAAGAAAGAGAGCAACACAGATTTGTGACGTGAAAGAAGAAGTTTTATTGCTTAACATGAAGTAAAAGTAAGCTTGCGAAAACTGTTTAGCAGTCTGTCTTCAACCTCCCCACATTTTACAGCAATCCTTTCCAAAAAGTTTCGACGTTATCCCAAGATGGCTTCACTATTCACAATGCTTTCCCATTTCCATCTTCCCAACTGCAATACCACATTGATGCAAATATAGTAGTTCCAGACCTGAATGTAAGCTACTGAACAATGGATACCAAGCTATTTAGGTGGCCTTTGCTATGTAAATGACAGGGAGATGATATAAAAGCTTATCCGTAAGGGTAAATCATCAGCAATAAGTGAGATGTAGTCAAAGTGTAATCTGTATCAATCACATTAAGAACGCTCACTCACAATCCCAGCTCCCTGGCATCAGTTTTTCCTAATGCTTGCCTGTATCTATGTAAGGAAAAGCCTCGGGAACAAGGCAGGGGAACCAAGCTCCTAGACACGCAATTCCTAAAAGTGACTCTTCAGGGAAATAAAAACTGACTGGGCAGAATTCAGTTTCTCCTCCTCAAGTCTAAATGTTGATGATACCATAGCATCAGCCCAGCTCCATTCCGCATGAAACTGACACTTTGCCTTCCTCACCATCTCCATCCCTCTAATCTGCTTCCTCTCTTCAGCTGCTTTGTTGATATATGGGAAGCAGAAATAAAAATCTAATCTAGGAAATGGAGGGGACAGGGGGGGCACAACATTTGAGACCTGTCTTGTAGAGGAATGCCAGGACAAACCTTATTCTATAAGCTAAGAATTACTACACATCAGGTGGGACAAAAAGACTTTGCAAATGTTTAATATCCAAATGTGCTGTATATCACAGAACACTGATCATTGAGGGATGGGGCAAAGGAGCTGCATTTCAAACAATTAAGTACAAAGATTTGGAGAAAGCATTTAACTACAGAGTTTTCAGAAGAGATGAAAGAAAGTCTGTCTAAACTTCAGACAAAGCATGGAAGAGAACAGGAGCCACAACATATGCTTGCAATGAAATTTTCCAAAATTCAGGAATGAGGTGACAAATACAACCCATACGTCATATATTCAAGGGCTACTGGTGTAGCTCTGGACCGTACTTTTATCCTGCTACATTGCCACTTTAAGCATGCAGGTAAAGCTCTTCCAGCAGATTCTTGAAATATGTGGTGAAGATTGTTTTGTAATTGTGACACCATATTAAACTCAGCTCTGATTACCTTTCCAGTTGAAAATTTATTAAATTGGAAAAAGCAGAGCAAAAGAGTTCGCACCTCATATACTGTGTTCAGTTTGGGGGCCCTCATGATGGACATAGAGGTGCTGGAGCCTGTCCAGAGAAGGGCAACAAGACTGGTGAAGGCTCTAGAGCACAAGTCTTCTGAGGAGCGGCTGATGGAACTGAGATTGTTTACTCTTGAGAAAAGGAGGCTGAGGGGAGACCTTATTGCTCTCTACAACTACCTGAAAGGAGGCTGTAGGGAGGCGGGTGTTCGTCTCTTCTCCCAGGTAACTTGTGATAGGATGAGAGGCAATGGCCTCAAGTTGTGTCAGGGGAGGTTTTGATTGGATATTCGGAAAAATTTCTTTACTAAAGAGTACTCAGGCATTGGAACAGGCTGCCCAGGGAAGTGGTGGAGTCACCATCCCTGGAGGTGTTTAGCAGGCATGGTGGGGATGGGTTGATGGTTGGACTTGATGGGTCTTTTCCAACCTTAACGACTCTATGATTCTATTAATATATCAGAGATCAAGCAGAATGAAAGCAAACAGATCACAGGAACCATCCTGGAACAGATAGGCCTGATGTTCCCAGAACAGCAACGGAGAGTTGCTGATAGACTATACTGAACAAAGAAGTTCGGTCATAGGTCAGCGCAGAAGAAAGATAAATAGAGCAATATGAATAAGGACACTCAACAACCTGACTAAAAAAACACGTGTATATGTGTGTGTAGGCATATACAAGCAAAAAAAGAGCAACACAACTAACAGTGACAGCTAACTGTGCATTTAACCACAACACAAGCCTATTTCCACAAGTTTATAAAGGCTAAACATTTTCCACAGACATGGAAGGCAGCAATAAACTTGAATAAATGCATTAAAGCAAGGCAATGCCACTCTCATAGCTGCAGACACAGATCTTGCATTATAATGAATAAAACAGGCCTACAAATATGGACATAGATGACAGGAGTTTGAATATCCAGTGCTGTCTCCGCTTCTGCATTCGCAGAATTCAAAGGTTAAATTAAGAAAGAGTAAAAGGATACGCCAGAGAAAAAAGAAACATACTCATGTCTTCCTAGAATATTTACAAATCCTGATGACTCTGGGATTGCCAATTCCTGTTTCCAAGCTAACTGTCCCATTGTATAGAGCAACAGTAGTCTAGATGAGTGAAGCACAACTCTTTGAAAGCACCACACTCCACCAGTAGTAACAAGCATCCCATCAGGAACTGAAAAGCCATTTCAGAAGGTCTATTTCAAAAGTATTTTTTTTAATCACTTGAATGATAGAGTAACACTTCTGTAAAATCTACAGGACACAAAGCAAAATTAGAAGCAAGAACATCAAGCACATTCCTCTGTCTTGGTACTTCAAGCACAAAATACAGTGCAATTCTAGTGAAAAAAATCATTTTAAACTCCTGCTGAAGGCAAACTTAATCCAATAGCAGCTCTGGTAATGTGGCCAGGCATATGCCTCTTTCTACAAACATAGCTGCTCAAGCAAAAAAACTCTACTGGAGGTATGAGCTTGACAACCATGACAATCATGCCAATCAGACTTGCTAGATATTATCTGTTATCATGCTATTCATAAAGAGGTGTGCATTTTTTCTATGATTGAGGTTATGACATTCAGACTTCTCTAATGATCCCAGTGCCGGTTCAAAAGAACATCAAAGAATATACCTTTGTTGATGATGGTGGAGTAGGAAAATTAAGCCAGGCTGGAGCAAAGTCATGCTGCGCCATTTAGGTCCAGTCTCTCCGAATCAATGAAACAAGGCTTCAGCACCTCATGGCAAGCCCCTGTAATTGCAAAAAAATGAAGTACTTTTTGATGCTTATGTGACAAGAGAATTGCACTTGTGGCGTTTTGATTATTATTTCCCTTCTGTTTTCAGGGACTAGTTTCCCACACAAATCTGATTTAGAATCTAACTATCCCAATCTCATTTATAGCATTACATTTGTGCTTTTATTACCAAAGTGTCAAACTAATCAAATATATCGCAGGTATCATGAAAATACAACTGTAACATTCCTTCCTTTATTTGCTCATATAAATGGGATGAAGCATCCTGTCTAAGGTTTTATCCAGTAAGCTGTGGCAAAATTAGCTTGTTGAAATACTTCCTGGTACTGTCTAGAACAGATTTCAGGATCTATATCATTAGCTTCTTAGAAGACGCTGATTTTTTAAATTAGTCCCTTAAAGTTAGTCTCAGAGGCCATACTAAGGTTCTTAATGAAAAATCTAGATGCTCAGGGTCACCACAAAGCCCTTATTATCTCTAGATGCAACAGAAACAGAGCCTACATATGCAGAAACAGTGTCAGAATCCAGTAAAATTCTCTAGTTTGAAAAAGGGGAAAAAGGAAGTAATGGCTTAACATTAAAACCCAAGAATACATTTTCCTACCCCACGCTCTCCCCACAGGTAGGAAAACATCTCTCAAACAGCAAGAGAATGCAAGACAATGTAAACTATACTACCTGAAGCTAAACTATAGCACAGAAACGAAAGAAATGGATGAAACACTGCCTGAATTAGAAGGGTATCTGAATCATGCTCTGTGGTTAGACAAAATATTCTTGAATCATTGACAGTTTTGAAGTATGATATATACACTACTAGAAATTCAGCTAGTGAAAACATAATATACACACACATGTATTTCATAGGGAGACCCAAATAAATGTGCATTCCACATCCCTGCACAACAGAGTGCAGATCTGTTAGTCAGTGAGCACAAATGCAGTTCACTTCAGTCTAAGGCTGCTGTAATACAAGTAAGTACTAGTAAGAGCTGTGGAATCTGAACTTAATAACTGATAATTATTGTTGTATTCTGGCCTGAACCAGGCTATTGCACATTTCCAGTGACAGATTAGAATGCTCCAGCTTCTAAAAGGAAGTCTAACAGATTTCTAAGCATTAAATTGCACTTAGTTAGTTGAGTTGCCAGTTCTTTTTCATGCGGTGAGCTCATACTTAGGTTGCTAGGTACCTCCATTATTGCACTGAAACCTGTAAGGTAAGATGCACAAAATCTACTACCATTCAATAGAGACAAGTTTAAAGGGATGTCTCACCCAAATAACTTGTTCTAAATTACTCTGTTGAAGTCATCCAACACTCTCTTCTAAATTAACCTCAACAAAAGTTCCAGAGAAATTTTCTAAAGAATCCAATTATGTCAGACTAGTAAAAACTGTCACAAGAATGGTTACTCTTTCAAACACCAGCCAAGTTCACTTTTACTGATTAATCATGTTCAGCAATGCTATAGAAACAGAAAAGGTTGTATGTTTACAGATGAACCAGTACAATAGCTGCTAAATTAAGAAATAGCAAATTAAATGTGAGCAGACTGCAGCAAGCAAAAAAATTTTTTCTCCTTTCCTCAGATACAGTTCTCATCTCCAAGCAGAAGAATCATGAAATCTTTAGAAATGATCAAGACAGGTATCAGTACTGGAAGATCAGCACAACCACCACAACAAAATCTTCAAAACCAAGTCACATACAGTCTGAAAAACAAAGGGAGAGATCAGGCTTGTACTCAGTAAGAACATAACGAAGGATCCAAGAAGTATTACCAAGTTATTGGTGAATCGGCTACTAAGTCCTCATGTTCTCAGTTCTTCAACTGAAAGCTCTAAAAAGGTTTTTGACAGTGCTGCTCTGTCAGATGAGCCGATCCCTTTCCTACAAAGCAGTATGGTGAAGTGGTAAAGACAGAGGCCTGGGACAAAACTACTCAACACTCAGAATGTAGAGTCAGCAGCAGAATATCTGTATATTTCGTAAGCCCATAAAAGAAAAACTCTTTTAGGTCTAATTCTTCCAGCTAGTTTTGATAAAAGGACAGCAGTAACAAAAGCACAGCTGTAATTTTAGAACACTACCTGACCAATTTCACAGTCAATGACTACCAAGAAAAGCAACTACTGAGGACACTGACCTCAACACTAAAGTCAAGAAAACATTTTCTCTCATCTGATTGTACATATTATTGGTCTGGCAATTAGACATGGGAAACTTGAGTGTTTTCATTATTAAACCTTACTAGCTTGTAACAGGCACAGACACCCTAGCCATAATTAAACTGGCAAACAAACAGCAAGATCAGGAAAGGGCAGATATTAGGATCTTTTTTTAAAACTGTATTTCAGAGTACATAGCCTACTCAGCTGTAAGTTGCCAATTCCATGCTTTACCAGGCTTCTTAAAGACTCTTACAGATGTTGGCTTTCTGATGTTGCCAACAAGTTTGACCCAGAATGTACTTTAATAAAAAACATTTTAATTGCAAGCATGAGCTCTGTTTTGATGATCTGGCAAATATTCAACAGCTATAGGATACTATTCATTCTCAGGAAGATATCTTTGGTAAAATGGAAACAGATCACAAAGTGAGAATGGGATGTCAGCAAGTCCACTCTGCTACCACAGGCAGGATTTACCATGTTTAAACCCTTCGTGATCAGCTTGGTTGCCAAATACCAGTTTGTTCTTTGCTTGCTTTCCAACTTAAGTTAGACAAACAACTGAGAATACCACATCATTCTGCAACACATCCCATCATTAAAAAGGCTCCTTCTACCAGGTCTGACCCAAGTCTTTTTCCTTCTGTTCAGGTCCACTACCTAAGCCATCCCCAGCAGTCAGAGACATTTCTGCATTCTGTGCCCCCCAAAGCACTTGCAACCTCTATTCAGATTCATGCTATCTATAAATTTAATAAGTATACACTCTATTTCATGACTGAAGTTACTAATAAAAGTACCGAAGAGACTTCTTCAGAAATTTACTTTATACATCCTTCCAGCTTGACATCAAGTAACAGCTGCCTTCAAAAACCGAGGAGTCACTACGGCAAATAGGTAGCGTGGATCAGCCATTTACTTTAGGATAACACTTCTACCTTTCAGAAACACAGGACTACCTCTAAATTAAAAAAATAAAAACACAAAAAAAACAAAAAAAAAACCCACCACACAAAACAACCCAACATTTAAGTATCTGAACAGAACTGAAGTCAGTAGTATGCACCCATACAAGCATTTAAAAGAAATTCCTGTAATTATACTGACAGACATGAAGAACCCATTTGTCTGCCAGCAAGCCTTCTCCAATGTACATACCATGGTCAACCGCTGTTCATTAACCCTGATAAAACAGCTGTCATACTCCCAGCATTAATACAGCTATCAGAAGTAAGCTTATTGAGGTATATGCCACAAATCGGACCATGATTCCACTGCTTTCAGAAACTCTCTTGACAACAAAAGAGCAGGCCCAAAATTTACCACTGAATGTTTAAGTTACCACTCCCTAGCAGCACAAACTCAAAATATATCTGCCGTTCTTCAACCAAAGTGCCATAAAAGCTAGCTTGGCTCAGACTGTCTACTCCTGAAGCAGAGCTGCACAGTTCTAGAAAGGTAAGAAAAAGATCCTGAAATACTGCTATCCTCATATTATTAACGCACAATTGCATCAAAATTTCTCTAACCAGCCTGGTCAAAATACTCAGTCTCATCTCAGCAACAGCCTCTGGTGTCTGATTCAAGTACTGAATAGTGACTTGAAAAAAGAATGCCTTCCATAGCCCATAAATTTAGATAAAATTTATGTTTTGCTGTCTTGTGGATAGTAGAACAGTTTACAGCAAAGAAAAAAGCCTGTCCTTAACTATAACTTCCTGGGGGACATCTGAGAGAAGTCTGTAAGTCATTTTGTTTCAAGTAACATGCACTAATTATTTCAATATTCAACCGTGTAAAATTTAATTCTGTAGTTTTGTGAAGTATGATCTTCAATCATAAGCCAGTGAATGCCAAGGAATAATGAACAAGGAATAACAAACAGCTGTTTCCAAATGATGTACAGAGAAAAGGTTTATCATAAATATAACTCAGTCATCCACTTTGAGCCACATTAGCAGCTGAAATAAGAACAGTGCACGAAGTATGCTTAACCAACATCCAAAAAAGGTTGGGCTGGGTTGTTTGGCTTTTTTTATGATTGAGTCAGTAAGGTGATAGAAACTATTTTTCACCAGTTTTAAAGCAGGTGGCTACATTACTTTTAAACAAACTTATTTGTGTTATCTGAAGACCACTTGGGAATATTTAATGTATTGCCTCTCTTTTAGAAAACAAGCAACACACTGAGAAAAGGGAAGCAGAAAGCCACTGCATGAATCAGGAGTCAAGACTTCTGTGAAAAGGCTAAGAAAAAAACATCTAGAGTCAACTCCCAAAATTCTGCAAAAACAACAAAAAAATGGAACTAAAACAACTACCATTAGTTCAGCTTGTGCTTACCAAATTAAATGAACAAATCAAATATTAAACTATATACTCAATTTTCTCTCCACTACTACATTTTTCTTTTTTAAATCACCACAGAAAGAGAGAAATAAAATCATGCTTGGAATAAAGCACAGAAAGTTAGAACTTCACCTGGTGCAATAATGAACTACTTCAGTGATAAGAGACAAAAAAAGTTTAATAAAACTACCTGGCTTGCTTAGCCTTACAAAATGAGGACCCAAGATGTATTTGAATAGTGGTTATAAACATCTGACAGAGTAACTCCACCAAGAAAAGAGATATCTTAATCCAAAACACCGTCAGAGTTGCAGGAAGATACCAAGCACAGTAGATTTAAACCAGACATACAGTCCCGCAGATGAGAAGACCAAGCTTCTGGAACAACTTTAAGACAAATATTTGAACCTTTCAATTCCTATTATGCTTCTAAGAAAGAAACCAAGAATTGTAACTAAAAAGTTAATGTGTAGCACAATGCATGTACACAAAGATAACAATGTAATAATTAATCTACTCTTTCCCCATCTTAGGTGGTAATTATACGAGAATACTGTTTTCCCCACCAAGTTTTTTCCCCTCCCCTGTTACTTGAAATCAATATAGTGTTTAAAACCCAAACATTTTAAGTGTGAAGATCACCCACTACAACACAAGTACAAATCAAAATTTTTTTTTCCCTGCAATAACACAGACAGAATTCAATATGGTACAAAAGTAGAAAACACCCTATACTCATGAACTTTCACATTTAGTTACCTCCAGATTACTTCAGCAAAGTGCTTCTTAAAGCTTCATCTTTTATGACAATTTTCACCTTATCTGCAACCTTTTGGTCAACTACGACTGGGACAAAATATGGAACAGCCAAAATGGCGAATATTTAAGTTCTGCCCACAAAGCTTGTTTGTAAGCTTAAAACCTCCATCAGTTAGCACATAAAACAGAGGCATGAAATACATAGACTGAGGAGATTCAGTTGAACAAACTATTCAAAACAGTGTTATGGAATACATCTCAGGTTTAACAAACATAACATCTCACATTTTAATAAAATATGTGTAATTTCTTGCAGTGAAAATAATTGTTAACATTTCTTTTTTTTCCTCCCCTATGTTTGCCGGGGGGGGGGGGGGGGGGGGGGGGGGGGGGGGGGGGGGGGGGTTGGAGAAAAAAAGATGCTAGCTCATTCTCACACCATTTGTCCTAAATCAAGGAATCCTGCCACCACAACAATGTCAGTTACGGATTTCACCCTCCTTCACTCCTGAACGATTTCACCGAACAGGCAGACGAGCAATACGTGGCAGCAGTTTCTAACCACTAGTGAGCCTTACAGGCTACGCATAGCAGAGAACTCTAGCACCTGTTAGTCCAGCCTGTACCACTGCATAGCACATCAAAGATCAGAATACAGTGCAGTCATACACCAGACTCGTCAAAGACAGGGTAACCGCAGAGTCACTACAGACAGAATCAGGTGCATTTATTAACCCACTCAGCTGCAGCACTAACTCAGGAAGCAGCTGTGCTGCCAGAAGTTATGCAGCAAAAGGATAAGGCAAAAACACAGACCCAGACTTTTGTTTTTTCCGTGCCAGCTATCCATAAAACACTGGAAACAATTAGACCCGATAAAGCTTTAAAATAAATTAAAAAAAAACCCCACCACAAACTAGCACAGTCTACAGTTCAAACACTGGAACACTTACGATCTAACCTGACTTCCTTCATATACTGGAAATTCATATAATGTCTCCTGCGCTGCTCATGTTAACACAGCAGAACAATAATAATTTCCTTTACAAATGTCTTCAACCTGGCCTTAAACATACCATCAAAAAAACAAAGGCCACTGAGGTCTGAAATAAACACAAAAAATAATTTAAGTCATCACTCTTGCTCCCTTATAAAGATGATCCTTTATCCAGAACAACTTCTAGCTTCACTTTCATCCCTGAAATCCTTCCAGCATTAGAAACTCTCTCTATATATATTTGTCTATTTAGACAACACAAAAAATAGCTATACAGCATCTATGGACGTACGTAGTACTCTTCAGGATTTGGAAAAGTGACTCCCGTTAGAATTCATCCCAAGGGAATCTCTGCACCCGCTGTGTAAGTGGATACAAGAGCCTGCAGATGGGGGGTGGGGGGGAAGGGAAGAAATTATCTTCTGGGATATTGCAAGGGCAGTGAGCAGAGCAAGCATACGTAATCAAAGCATTCTGAACTTTAGTTCCATGTTTTCATTTCTATAAACAGGTCAGGTAAGAAAAAATGAGCCTGATTATTAAAGTACAGAATTCTGAAAGGACTACGGCTTATAAAATAGTATGCATTCACATGTAACTGCTGTGATTTTTTTGAGACTATTTTCATGACTTAAGTAGCTCTGACTAGAGGAAATGCATTTAATATCACATTTTTAATATATTTAACTATAAACACTATCACTATTTTGCAACTCGTAAGAATCCAGTCTAAAAACCTGTAATCCTACCTTTCATTTTCCCAGGTCCACACCCACTACAGATCATAGGAGGAGCGCCTCAACAACACAACTGGTCAGTTTATCACACACAGGGTTATGAACTTAAAGCATCACTTTGTAATGAGATGTTGCTACCTTTTAATATGCTTGTAGTCCCATCAACAGCATTAACAAAGTCTCCCTCATCGTTTTCACCTTATTGATGGCTTTGATGGCTTACTAGTTTTAAATCTGTTAAGTATCTCCCTAAAAACTAAAATATAACATCCAGAGTGTTCTGAAAGACTGAGGACCAACTCGTACTTCCTTAGAAGATCAAAAAGAATTTCAGCCTCTCCCAACTGGAAAGCTGCTCCAGTCCCTTAATCATCTTTGTGGTCCCTTGCTGAACTCGCTCCACCAAGTCCGTGTCTTTCTTGAACCAGGGAGTGTATAACGGGACACAGTGCTCCACACGTGGCCTCACCAGGGCTGAGCAGAGGACAAACCAGAACAATCCCCAACTTGCAGGCAACACTCTTCACAACATAGCCCAGAAAGACGTTGCCCTTATTTGTAACGAGGATGCACTGGTGGATCATGGTTGGCTTGATATCCGACAGGACCCCCAGGTCCTTCTTTGCACAGCTGCTCACCAGCTAGTCAGCCCCCAGCATGCACTGGTATATGCAGCTACTACTCCCCAAAGGCAGGACTTCGCATTTTCCCTTTGCTGAAGTTCATAAGGATCCTCTGTCCAGTTCTCTGTTCTGTCCAGGTTCCTCTGAATGGCAGCACAAACATCTAAGGTATCAGCCACTCCTCCCCATTTTCTACCATCTGCAGACCTGCTGAGGGTGAACCCTTCCCCACTGCCCAGAACTGTAACGAAGATGTTAAATAGTTCAGGCTCCAGTATTGAACCCTTGGGGACAACAACAACAGCTTCCTCCAAATGCCCTTTCTGCCACTGAGACGACAACCCTGACGAGCTGGGCCTGGCCATTCAGAGTGTTTTTGATAGACCTCATCATTCACTTCCCTGCACACACTTTGTCAGCTTCTCTATGAGGATGTCATGGAAGAAAACATCAAAAGCCTTACTGAAGTCCAGATACACACCATCCATTGCCTGTCAAGCTAGTCGCCTCACTGTAGAGGGCTATTAGCCTGGTTAAGCATGATTTCCCCTTCATAAAGCCATTCTGACTGCTCCCACTCACCCTCCTGTCCTTCAAGTGTTCAGAAACACTTTCCAGGATTAGTCGCTGCATCACCTTCCTATGGGTTGAAGTGAGGCTGACTGGCCTGTAGTTCCCTGGATCCTCCTTGACAACAGGACTGACATTTGCTCTCTCCTAGTGCTCAAGAGCCTCACCCAATGACTGTGAGACCTCTCAAAGATAATAAAGGAATGGCCTTGCAATGACATCAGCCGGCTCCCTCTACACTCATGGGAGCATTCTGTCAAGTCCCACGTGTATCATATTTAAGTGTCCCCTAACCTGATCCTTTCTCCACCGAGGATGGAGAAAATAGCACAGCAGAACTTAGGATGACAAGGACATGAGATCAGAGATCGCCCCCACCCAGTTTTAAGGGCACGTTGTTTAACTTGTCTAACCAGTATTTAGCTCACAGAGGAAAGGCAGTCCCACTGATACTGAAGAAACCCAGCTTCAAGGAGGTCTCGCCAATTGTACAAAACTAAAAATGTTTCCCTAGTCCAGAAAGCTGTCTTCAATATTTAAGACAGGTTTCATTACTGTTGGCAAGATACATTCGGTAATACTATTTGCCTGAACTACCAGAACAAATAAAAACAGCTTTGCTTTTTCATAATGTCCTAGCATGAAGAAACACATAAAAATGGTGACATCACTATAATAAGGAAAAGGCTGGTCAGTATAATAGTAAAGTAGCCAAAACACATATGGTCTAGAGACTTAAATTACTAAAAGATTGGATGCATTTGGCCATCTTATGGATTTACCGTATTAATAAATACATCCAATTTAAACGGAGTTGACCAGAATTTTGAAGGGAAAACACATTTTAAAATAATGCTAAAAATTAGGAAACCAAAACCTCAACAGCTGAACCCATCTCACCAGAAGCTGGAGACAACGAAAAACAGTTCTGCATTTTCAGCTTCTGCGCTTCTCATGCTCTGTGGATAGCCTATATCATTTTATGGGAATCCATTTCTGTGACACTGGCTATTTCAGAGACTGGCAGAAGATGATTAAAATAAAAGGCAATAAACACTGAGATAGCTAGGAATACTTCAAGCTTGCGAGTGGACTAGCAAAGTTATTAAGAGAGAAAAAAAAAAATAAGGAAGCTTCAAGCCACAAATTCCCAAAGTTGGAAGGGAGATACAAATTCAAACTTCTTGATGCTCCCTGAAGACCAGTTTAGAAATTCAGCCTATCAATTTGCATAAGGAAACCCATGAACAGCATACATACTAAAAGCACACAGATATATGCACATTCACAGTTTTCAGGAAAGTCTGAAACGAGCATGTATATATACCTAAGTGGCACATACTTATGACGTTTTACCTAATGCCTCAGAGATTATTAATACCGTAAGTAAAGCACACCACAAACTACATGTGGGAGCCTTAAATCCACCCCTCAGCTACACACTTGTTTGACAACCCACCCTCACCTTGCCAGCACAATTTTTAGTATAGTATTTGTAAATGGGGTAAAAAAAGGTTGTAAATCAGAATTAAAGTATACTATAGTGTTGTTGTAACAGTAGAAAAAATAAAAGGTTATATATCATTCAGTGCCTCCAGTTTGTTGCTACTGCTGCTGCTTTGCTTCCTTGGTAATGAGCTGCAGCAAATACATCAAATCCTTATTAGGTCAGGAAGACAAATGCAGCATATATATGAATTTCAGAGGAGTCCAATAAATAAGTCTATATGATGTCTTAGAAATGAGTGACCATCTAACAAGAAGCAAAAGGAGGCACACAGTTTTCTAGGAGGGAATCAAAACTGAATGTTTACTATCAGAGAAATGCCAAAGATGAGCTGTACTGCATTTCACAACCATAAAAAGAGAAAGCTATTTGCCAATGCCAGTCTTTGTTTTCTAAAGAAGCATCAGGAACGGGCAAAGCTCTCAGTGAAACAGAGCAACTCTGGAATAACCAAGCTACAGAATAAATTGACTCTTCGATTCTCCCACCTTGAGCCAGCTTCAAATGTTTATTTCACTGATTTAGCATTAGCCATAGAAAAACCACAAACTTTTGGTCTGAAAAAGGCAAAGAAACTAAGCATGCCATCAGACTACACAGTCTCTCTTCATAAACAGAAATACTCAGGATCGTTCTCAAACTAAGCAGGCATTTAAAATAACCCACTCCATCAAATGTTTTTTCCTTCCGCCATAAAACATACTTGCTTTCAAACAAAAAAATTCTTACGATAACAGATCCTTCCCTGTTATCTCTAGTCAAGAGCGGCACTCATTCGAAGTGAAGTTTGTAAGTGTAAGCTTTAAGCAATATTTCTATTTAAACCCTGTATATCTCTATTTTCATTCCCCTTTCAAAGACACAGCTTATTAGACATCTTCCTTACTCTGTGATTCATTTAGTTTGAACAGAGCAAAATAAGCTATTTCAAGTCATTTTGCTATCCAAAATTTGCATATGAATAAAACAGAAAATAATACTCAAACCCTAACACACGCTTTACAGAGTTTTTGAAAATGGGAGCATTTCTACCGACCACAAATTGCTGCAAAAGCATGACAACTACTTGAACTAATGATTATTTATCGCCTTTCTTTTCTCTCCATGTAAATGCACAGCCACAACAACTGAATAAGCTTAAATATTTACAACGAACCTTTTAACGCTTCAAAGGGGAAGTGTGCATGTCACCCTCCCACGACATTTCAGTGTAGAAGATGGTTTACAGACATCTAATTTTAAAACAAGATTAAGTTGGGGTATGGTAATTCTCTCAAGTTCTTTGGTTCTCTAAAATTTAATGTCAGACTCACATCTCCAATAAAGCAAAGGGAGCTGAACCTTTCAAGCTCTTCTCACCCACTGGTTCACAACGCATTAAGAAGTTCTGCACAATTCAACCGAAGCCTCTTCTTCACAGCTGTGCTACTGCAGAGCAAGTAAAATCTCCAGTTTTAGTCTTGCTGCTCCCACCATCCAACACAGAACTGTTCTGATGAGTATTCTAGCACTGGGCAATAAGGAAGAATTACAGAAAACATCCATACTTTTTTTTTTTTTCAATTTACCTTCTTGCCCCATCCTCTAAAAATGAGAACTAAGGCTTCCTGCAGAACACTGAGGAAGGAGTGAGATCCTCTGTCAAACCTGAACACCTCCGTAAGTTTTATGACATGCCTAGAAATGTATGAAGTCAAACTGTAACAGTCAATTTTTTGTTAACCATTTAAAGCCAACACATTCTCTAGTACAGCCACGGCCCTAAAACCTAGCTTTACAGTGACTCAGCAAAAAAAACAAACAACACAACCACAAAAAACCTAAGCAAAATCCACCTTCATTTCTACCTAGGGCTCAAGTTCCTCATATGAGGATGAATCAACCAAAGCACATTCCGTTTTGCATAAGGATCTAGAATGCCGGCAGACTTCGGGGGACACTGGTATTCCAAAAATCCCAACTTTATCATACAGTCCCCCTTTCTATATATAGATATGGTTCACAAGCAACAGGTTTCACATCACTTCTGTGAATAAAATATTAATGTCATAACAATCACAACATCTTTTAGGAAATGTTTTAGAAACAGCCAAAGTTAATGAGCGCTTCGAATAACTTAATCATCACTCTTATCAAAAAGTCTCTCCTTCTCGCACTGCACCAAGATGTAAATTAATAAAAGCAAACTACTTTGTAACACAGAATAACTTCATATTTGCAGGTAAACTACAAGCAAGTTCCTTCTGCTTGAAACCCCACCCACTTGCAACACCGTTTAGCAGAAAGCTAGATAAACGCTCATCGCTTGCCCTTTTCAAGGTTTAAAGCCCAAGAGCTGAAGCGTTGGTGCGGTAACACCACCAGCCTGTTCAGCATACATCACGTAACAAAATCACCAGCAATTCTTTGGCACTTTGGAGTCTCCACAAATATCTAGAAAAAAAAGCCATTGAAAAAGGCAGTGGTTTTGACATATCCTGAGCGCATAAAGCCAAAAAGCAGTTTTACGTGTTTCATCTGACTATGTTTACCCAAAATACGGGAAGAGGTGATTGTGGAAGAGCTGACAGCACCACACAGGGCATTATCATCAGCTACTGTGTAATACTACTACTCAAACACACACAGACACAAAAAAGCAAAACAAACAGCGTGCCAAGTCTCATTTGAGTTCGTTTATAATAAGGTCTGCAAACAGTTCTCCTTGCAGGATGGAATTTATTCCCAGTACTACAAAATAAATAAAAGCAACTTCCCCAGAGGTCACTGTCACACTGTTTTATCCACACCTTTCCAACAGAGGAATCTCATTACAGTGGAGGAATAAAAATACATTAACTTGTGAAGTACTAACAAAGCTAAATATCTACACAATTTCCCTATATCATTTTACAGATGTAATTCCACTTAAGCTTTCCTGCAAGTTTAAACTCTGCTTGCTCCTAAAAGCTTCCACCAACAGCTCTTTCACACAGCAGAGCAGCCTACGCCACTCTAAGACAATTTCTCAATACAAATGTACCCATCTCTGGATCCTACCAGAATAAACACAACCAGTAAAAGAGCCAAGCTGCTGACAGTTATTGCAGTACAAAAGCTATGTTTACATCAAGGCTCAAAAATGTAAGCTCCTGGGGGCAAGGACCTTATTTTCATAGCTGTCTGCAAACCATTTAACAGACTGTCATGGCTGTACAAACAAAACCCTAAAGAAGGAATTCAAGTGGACCAGCACGCTAGGCATTTTCTCCTCAATGGGCTTCACCCAAGTATGAATTTTGCACAGGGTACAAGGGCACAGCTGTAAAACATGCCTGAATCCCTGTCAAACACACACGCATGAAAACACGAACAACTGCACCTCCCAAGTGGAAAAATGGTGAGAAGAAAAAAGAATTACCCTACCAGCAAACAGACGGAAGCACAAACAGAGTAATTTAATTACGCTAAAAAGCAAACTCTTCAAAACACCCAGAAGGGAAAGAGTCCAGATAAAGATGTCATCCAAAATAGTAAGAGGGGGATGCAGCTCCCTGATTTCAGTCAGAGCCTCTTGTCAAGAGCTAAAAGTATCTCACAGCACTGTAAGTTTATGGCTTGAAAAGAGAGATACATCACTTCTTCTACGCATTAAGAAGCACGTACTTGTATTACTATCATTTATGACCATACAATAGACAAAAATCAAATTAAATGGCCACTCGTGCCATTTACTGAATGTTTTCAAAGAAAACACAAACTAATCCAACTGAAGGAAAGAGGAAAACCATTCCTCTCTGTTGGTTTGGTTCCTTCACACGTGGCTCAGTTCTTTCAGTCAACCCCCAGCCACAGTGAGACTCGATGCAGCAGAGCCACAAGCCACAGCCACAAGAGATGACAGAAACAGCCTCCTATTCACATCCCACAGCTACCATGTTTTAAAAACAACAAAACTCAAACAGAAGTTAAAGCAACAAAACAGCACGGCTATCCAAAGAAAGTAAAATACTGAAGCTAGTGTAAAGTTTTAGATACTGAAAAGACAACACACAGAATAGAACTACTTCTGCGAGCCTGAGAATTTAAAAAACTTGTTTAGACACTAGCCTTTCACTTGTGGTCAAAATAACAAGTTACAAGGGGAAAAAACACTGTAGTAATCTGCAGATACAGTTTCACATGCTTAACTTTACTTTTTTCTACAAGGCTTCAACAGAAGCCATCTTTGAAAACAGCTTTACATTGCCCTTAGAGAAAACCTTTATTTTTTTTTTCCTCATTAGCTCACGACTACTAATACTTCAGCATTGCAGAAGCGCTGAAAAAATTTTTAAAAGGTGGCGACTAAGGTAAATATGTTACCTTTACCAGACACTCAGTTTACAGTCCACCCAAAAATGCTTTAATGATTTAAAGCTTTACGAATAATCAAGGTGGGGTTACGGGGAAACAGTTTGAGTAAAATTACCACTGACTTTTGAATTAAGTTGTTCTGCCCATCTTAGTTTTCTTTGAAGCAGTAGCAAATCAGCTGAATGCAAACCTACAAAAGAATTATTGTAAACATATTAATTTCAACATTTAAACTATATCTATCTTCAGAAACATTTAAGCACTACAGGAGGAAGCGGACAGCAATACATGTGAAAATAACATGTGAAATTAGTTAGTTCACCCGTAGATTTTGGTTTTAATCCTTCCAAAAAGGTGGAGGTTTTTTTGTAACATTATGCTTGCAGACCAGTCAGGCTCATTCATTCCCATTACATAACAGGAAATTACTCTGAACTCAACCTTAACCTATCAACACATTAAAAAGCTAGTTTGCAGAGGCAGTAAACTAATTTTTGGTAAAAAAATATCTGGCTTACCTAAGTGACAAAGAACAGTAGAAAGAAATAAAAACAAACAAACACATGAACAAAACCCACAAATCCAGAACTACATTATTAGTACTTTCATGTTGCTAAAACACCTAACACAAATGGAAAGACTGAGATGTGCAAGCCATCCAGCAGACTTCTTCAGACTACACAATTAACGTGAAGTCTGAGTATTTTCCGTCTGAACATGAGGAGGAACTTCTTCCCTCTGAGGGTGACGGAGCACTGGAACAGGCTGCCCAGGGAGGTTGTGGAGTCTCCTTCTCTGGAGATATTCAAGACCTGCCTGGACAAGATCCTGTGCAGCCTGCTGTAGGTGACCCTGCTTCGGCAGGAGGGTTGGACTAGATGACCCACAGAGGTCCCTTCCAACCCCTACTATTCTGTGATTCTGTGATTCTGTGAGTTACCTACAGATTCAGTCTAGATGTATCTATTTTTTGATCTCCCAGAAAAATCACACTCCTACCTAAACATTTCTCCTTCTACATGTGTTCTTCAAATTCTTAAAGAATTATTCCATTAATTATTACATAGAGCAAGTAAAAATCAGATTCTGCAAGCTCATTTCAATGTTCTCAAATGAAAACAACCATCTAGGCAGTAAATGTTCCTGGTTTAACGATTCTACTGACATTTCTTTGAGTGTAGATTTGATTTATGAACACTGTATCACTTACCTAATCCAAGAGGACGCCACAAGGTGTTAGTGCTGTGTGATTTGTATTTTTCCAGTTTGTTTTCCTTGAGATAATATCCAGAGTTCTTGTTGATACTACATTCGTAGCTGTTTGACATAGATCTGACCTCACAGAAATCAGCTACCCATCCTTCTTGCTCACAGATTCCGCAAAGCTATTTCCAAAATTCGCCAACTCTCTGTCTTAAAGAGGTTTTTTCTCCTCTGACAGCTTCTTCTCTTGTCTATGCCATGTACATATCATTACAAAAGGCATCAGCTCCAGGTGAAATAAATACACTTTCTACACCACAAACTGCGGAGCCGAAAATCCAGATGTCACATCTGAACTGTGGAGTATTTCCCAGCTTCGGGTAGCAGAGGCATGGGTAAACAACAGCTATCTGGATACCTCCATACTGCTTACTGGCAGCAACATTTTTCAACAAAAATATTAAACAGAATATAAAAGGAAAAATGATTAAAAAAATCTATTAGACTCTTCATTCAGAAAACAGGTCTCACTTCAAAATGACAGAAGATCATCTCAAAAAATGTGAAACATAAGATAAGGGGGAAAACACCTGCCATGAAACTTTTCAGCAACGTCTACACAGCGACTCAGGCTGCATTTAAGCTGGAGCCAGTTAACGATACTGGTTATGCCTAACCACTCGGACAGAGCGCTGCCGAAAAGGAAAAAAAAAAATAGATTATCTAAAAGCAGGAAAGCACTTTATTTTGGCAGCCGAAGTATTCGAGACTTGACAAATTCAGCCACTTATCCATGCCATGTGGACAAGAGGGCGAGGTGCTCGGGAAGAAAAAATCTCACACCTTCCAACTTCCAGCTCACTTCTCGGGTGCCGGCTGACGGTTTCAGCAGCTTTCTCAGGAGGCAGCACAGCGCCCGGTACCTCTCCCCGCTCACCGGGAGCCGCTGCCGCAGGCCGGTTCCCACCTCCTGCCCTCCCTACCAGCCGCAGGCTGCAGACATCCAGGGCTCCCTCTGCAACCCGAACTGCCTGCGGCGAGAAGAACCAGAGCCGTCAGGTTTTCCCATCGGCGACCCGGACCGACCCGACGGGCCAACACGCAGACCCCAAGGCGGAACGGCGGGGGCGGCGGGCGAAGCCTACCGGGGAGCGGGGCCCACCGGCGGTAACGCTCTCCCACCTCCCACTGCCGCGGGTGGGGGAGGAGCAGCTGGGAAGAAAGGGAGGGAAGGCAGGAAGGAAGGAAGGGGCATTTGTCGCTTTATTGGGACAGACGAGCCGGTCTGCAGGCGGCAGCCGGCGGGGGGAGCGACGGGGCGGCAGGCGCGGACCGGGGCCAGGGGCTCGCTGCGGCAGCGCAGACCGAGCCCGGCGCGGCACCGGGGAGCCGAGCCCCGCCGCCCAGCGCCCGGGCAGAACGGCAGCCTCCCGGGCACGGCCGAGCCCTCGGTCGCGGAGGGCGCCAGGAAGGCGCTGCCGGCCCGGGGAGCCCCCGCCGCCCCCCTCGCAGCAGCCGCCGCCGCCGCTCCCCCGCCGGGGCCCCGGGGGCGGCTCCCCCTGCCCTCCCCGAGGGCGGGCCCGGCAGCGCGGCGGGGGAGGGAACGGGGCGGCCCGGCGCCCCGCACGCCGCTGCCGGTACCCGCCCCGGCCCCTCCGCGCCTCGTCCCCCGGCCCGCCGCCGCCGTGACCGCCGCGGGGGGGTGCGGAGTGCCCTGGGCCCGGCGGCGGCCAACATCACCCCCCTCCCCCCCCCGGGAGCCGCGGGGGCCGCGCGCGCACACCCCCCCGCGCGCGCACACCCCCCGCGCGCTCACGCACGCACACATACACACACACACCCCGCTCGCCTCGCTCCCAAAATGGCGCCGCTCCGAGCCGCAATGCTCTGCGCGCACAAGCCTCGCGAGAGCCGCCGCGCGACCCCGCGGGAACCCGGGGCGGGGCTTCCCGGGCGCCGCCGAGGGTGCGACCCCGCCCCCGCCGGCGGGAGCCCCCCTGCCGTGACGTCACGGGGAACAATCCCGAACGTTCCGCGCGGGGCGGCGGGGGAATCCCCAGCCCGCGGGAGTCCCCGGCGCCGCCGTAATTAACCGTGCAGCGGCGCAACCCGCGCGGCGCCAGCCCTAGCGGCAACGGCGGCGCAACGCCGAGGGGCCGGAACCGGTCACCGGTCACCGACACCGAGGCGCGGGCTGCGGGGCGCGATGGCGGGCCCGGGGCCGGTGGGAGAGCTGAACCGGGCGGCGGGCGGTGCGCGCCGTCCCTGCGGCGGGGGGCTGCAGCCTCCGGACCCGCGGCTCGCGGGTCGGAAACCTCATCTCCAACCCAGCGCCGATCATCCGGCCGCTAATTAGGTGAAAACCTAAATATACGAAACTGGGTTTGCCATCAGGAAGGGTGCAGGGGAGCGATTCTAGAGCCTGCGCCTGGCTCCGGGTTTGGTCTCGATGGCAGTTTCCTCCGTGAGACTGAAATTATTCCAGGAGCTGAAATTATGCACTGATGGTTTATTAAAAAAAAAAAGTCTCAGAAAGATGGGGTTTTTTAAAACATGTTTTGCAGGCACATATACGATGACAAAATAACCCATTTTCATCACTTGGTAAAATTAGTAGAAAGCAACAATTGCTAGAGAAAACTGTTAAAAATCAACAACCGAGATAATTAGAAAGCAGGAAAATCGGTGAGAGTTTCATCTTCAAAAAACTGACGGAAGCTCTGAGGCTGCCGTGGCCACGTTTGCCCTCAGCCGGACTCTGAGCAGCCAACCCCTGTCCCAGTCTCCAGCAGCGACGGCGTTTTTCCGTTGACCTTGGCCTGTGCTGCAGAGGTGAGGCTTCCCAGGCAGGGCGAGGGGCCGCACCCCGCGCCCCTCGGTTATTTCTACAGGCGGTTGCCAAGCCTGAACCCTCGGAGGGAGAAGGCAGGGCAGCGTGCTGCCGCCCGGCCCGACTGCCAGCCGTGCCACCCGCCCAGCAGCCCAGCCTGGTGCCTCCACCTGCGGTCATAGCAACGCAAGCACCAAAACTGCCCACGCTCTCAAGTTTCAGAACTAAAATCTTTCTCAAAACAGTAATTTATAACCTACACACTGATCAATGTAACCCCTATCAGACACATGCTGCAGTAGTAGCTAGAAGCTAATGGGTTTGTTCAAGCAGGAAAAGTCATCAAAAGCTTCTCAGGACTCCAGGACTCACTGGGCTGCACCACCCAAACACGTGTAGTACAAGGACATCTCTGACCAAAGGTATCAGATACGAGTCCCAAAGCAACATACACAATCCTAAAATACAATGGGTAACAGCATCTAGGAAAACAAGGCAAGAGGTGAACCCAAAGCAACAAGAAAGCAAAGCGTATAGAATCAATAACGTGTCTCCAGGCTACCTTGGCAGCACATGCTTCACACTGTATTAATGGTCTAAACTCATAGAATCACAGAATCATGAAGGTTGGAAAAGACCTCGAAGCTCATCAAGTCCAACCGTCAGCCCATCCCCACCATGCCCGCTAGACCATGTCCAGAAGTGCCATATCTACAAGGTTTTTGAATACCTCCAGGGACGGTGTCTCCACCGCTTCCCTGGGCAGCCTGTTGCAAGGCTTTACAACTCGTTCAGTGAAGAAATGTTTCCTAACAGCCAATCTAAACCTCCGCTGACACAACTTGAGGCCATTGCCTCTCGTCCGATCGCTAGTTACTTGGGAGAAGGGACCAACACCGGCCTCACTAGAACCGCCTTTTAGGTAGTTGTAGAGATGGACAAGGTCTCCCCTCAGCCTCCTCTTCTCCAGGCTCAACAATCCCAGTTCCCTCCACCGCTCCTCATGTGAGAGAGTTATGGCTAAATCCTCCACACTGCACAGCTATTCTGAGCATCTTCTGGCTTTGCAATACATCATACACTGTGGCTATCAAAAGAGAAACACAATGAGCAGCAGGAGATTATCAGTTTATCCATATCAGTCCTCCTAGTGGGTTTCTATTCACGTTGCTTCATACATGATCCTTCTACTTCCTTCCGGTGACGAAATCACATCAATTTCAGTTGCCACGGGAAAAGCTGTGATAGTCGTTGGGGAAATTACTTTACAGCAGTAATGGTAAATAAGTTTGATTTCTCTCTCCAGTTGTTTCATAGAAGGAGGTATAATGCCGTTTCCACTTCACGAAAAGCAAGGCTTTGACCCGGCAAACAGCTGAGGCGACGTCGGTACCCTACCGAGATCCCCCACAAACCTCGCACTGAACTCAAATCAAATCTTTCCACGTGCTGTAGTTTACCTGTCACAAGTGTCCAAGCAGTTCCAGCAAAGCCAACAGCACATTCTTAGCGTGTGAGGTCTAGTTTAAAGGAACTACTCTGCGAGCCTGCTGGCACGGGAATTTGGTTTGTTGAAAGGTTCCTGCCATGCACAGCCCAACTACTCCAGCTTGTACTTACACGGGGTTTATACCAGCAAAACAATGCTTCTGCTAACATGGGTCGTTTTGCTGGCGTGGGGCATCGTCATCGCTGGGCACAGCGAGGTGGCAGATGCTCTCCGTTAACCCCCACCTCCGCACCAGGGGAAGGGGAAAAGGAGGAGAAGGGAGAGAGAGGCTTACAAACTGGATATGACAACAGAACTAGTGCAACATACCCGAAACCAATATGGAGTATCTCCGAGCGTCCCGCCAGCGGCACCCAGGCAGGCACCAGAAGTCCCAGACTGGACTCCACGCTAGATGGGAAGCAGACTCAGGAATGCACGGACTGGCATCTGGATCAGGATGGTAGGCAGGACTAGGAGCAGGGTCTGCTTCAGAACCCAGCCACGGACGAAAAGAAGCAAGACCCTCGCGATCCCCCGGCTTTAAACCGAGTGTGACGTGCATGGCATGGAATACCTCACCGGTTGATATCGGGTCACCTGTTCTGCCCGCTCCTCCCTGCACGTACAACCCTTGACGACTCCTCACTTGCACAACGTAAGAGGTGTGCCAACGACTTTGGCTGCTATACTAATAATTATAAGCACAGGCCTTTTCTGACTGCCATTCCTACCATCAGCTCAGTGAAATGATCAACGCTAGGTGTTACCAGCTTTGGCGCGTACACCATCTGAAAGATATGCAGCCAACTTCAGAAAAATGCAGTTACTTAGAAGAACTTAGCTGTAAGGAAAATTCATTAAAAGAGAATTGGTTCTGTTTTAACCAAAACCAGGACAGGGATAATTAAACTACACTGATAAAACCACATGTATTCTATTACTGATGAAGAAATGCTCGCATAAACGTAGTCATTGTCTGTCATGAAGAACAAGACGACAGAAGATTGACAGAATGGCAAATTTGTGAAGCAATATTTACAGCATTTTTTAGTTACAAAGCATGTTGTTTGGTCTTCTAAACCCAAACAGTACCTGGATCTTCAGAAGTATACAGAGCACAGAAGAGAGCAAAAGTATTCAAGTCATCAATATTTAACAGAAACAGCTTCTGAAACTAGGTAGACTGAGCAGAACATGTCTGCTTTGGAAAACTGCTGTAGGAGGCTATGATGACATTTACGTTGGAAATTAATATGGAGGAAGAAGACATATCCATATGAACAGTTCTCTTTTGTTAAGCAAACTTGGAGAAGTAGGCCAAGATTTTTGCCACAGATGCTCACACATGTTTTTAAAAGTCCTTTCAATGAACCATGACAGAAGTGAAGGGTAACTCATGTGGAATCTAGACAAAAGTTGAGGTTTAAGAACAAGCTAAGAATTCCTGGTTTTGAATGACTGTGGTACCTCTGGGTAGTTTGATGGAGAGAGAAGAAAAACACATTTAGCACTTTCCTCCAAATTCAGTATTCTCAATAATATCTGTAATTTAAGGTTCTGTTTGGTGTAGATCAGGGTACAGACTGTGAGATATCTGGAGAGAGATAGCTCATTCCATATTCAGGGAGTGCCTACATCAGTGTATGAAAGCATTGAACAAATACAATGAAACAAAAATATGTGGGAAATGATGAGGTATTAGAAATGAAACCAGAAAGATTTTAACTTCCATCAAATACTAACCATCCATATTTAAATGCAAGTTTTAGAACTCGTTATAATATGAAAAATGTATCATGAATTTAAAACTATATTATTTACCACACAAACTTGGATGAAGGGATGAAGTATGAGATCAAAAGTTAAAAACATATTTTGGCGGGCACTTGAAATATGCTGACTTCTGTTTGTTCTAGGAGTAGAATACAAGATATTTCTGCAAGTATATTACACACTCATAATGTTAATCAAGCAAATATTAAAGAAAAATATGGAAACATAGTTAATTCCTTACTTATACACATCTTTGTGTCACTCCATGAAGATGTACAAAACAAATCACCTTATACTAAAAACCCAGTGTTCCCAGTATGCAATCCGTCTGAACCAAGGAATCAGGCAGATGGCCAAAATCAAAATTTCCATATAACAGGCTTAAAGTCTGATTAATACAGATTTGATCCAGAAAGCTTCTGATGCAGTGAGCCCAATATTTAAAAACTAGAAGCAAATGGCCACCTAATATTAATAATAAAGACCCAATTCTAATGTATGTTCTTCTCAACAGAAGAGTATTTGCCCTGCAGCACTGGGAGTAAACGAACAGAGTTAAAGACGTGCACTCGCCTGCAGGGCTGTGATCTTACTGGCATCACAGAGACATAGTGGGATGGCTTCTATGACTAGAGTGTTGGAATGGAAGGATACAAGCTCTTTAGGAGGGACAAGCAGGGGAGATGAGGAGTGGATGTCACCCTCTATGCCAGTGACTAGCTGGAGTGCATGGAGCTCTGCCTGGGCATGGATGAGGAGCCAACCAAAAGCTTTACGGGTCAGGATTAAAGAAACAGCAGGGACAGGTGATGTTATAGTGGAGGTCTGCTACAGGCCACCTGACCAGGAAGACCGAGTGGATGAGGCCCTCTATAGACAGATAGGAGCAGCCTCATGTTCACAAGCCCTGGTCTTCGCGGAGGGGCTTCAACCATCCCGATATCTGCTGGCGGGACAACGCAGCAGGGCATTGCAATCCAGGAGGTTCCTGGAATGCGTTGGTGATAAATTCCTTCTTCAAGTGATAGAGGAGCCCATGAGGAGGGGTGCTATGCTGGACCTTGTTCTCACCAACAAGGAGGGGCTGGTGGGGAATGGGAAGCTCGAGGGCAGCCTTGGCTGCAGTGACCATGAAATAGTGGAATTCAAGATCCTTAGGGTTAGCAAGGAGGGCACATAGCAAGCTTGCTGCCCTGGACTTCAGGAGAGTAGACTTTGGGCTCTTCGGGGATCTGCTGGGTAGAGTACCATGGGATAAAGCCCTGGAGGGAAGAGGGGCTCAAGAAAGCTGGTGAATATTCAAGGGTCACTTCCTCCAAGCTCAGGAGCAATGCATCCCAACAAAGACGAAGTCAGGCAAAAACACCAGGAGGCCTACATGGATGAACAAGGAGCTCCTGGATAAACCTAAACACAAAAAAGAAGCCACAAGAGGGTGGAAGCAAGGATAGGTAGCCTATGAGGAATGCAGAGAAATTGTCCGAGCAGCCAGGGGTCAGGTTAGGAAAGCTAAAGCCCTGATAGAATTAGATCTGGCTAGGGACGTCAAGGGCAACAAGAAAAGCTTCTATTGGTACACTGGTGATGAAAGGAAGGCTAGGGAAAATGTGGGCCCTCTCTGGAAGGAAACAGGAGACCTGGTTACCTGGGATATGGAGAAGGCTGAGGTATTCAATGAGTTTTTTGCCTCAGTCTTCACCAGCAAGTGCTCCAGCCACACGACCCAAGTCACAGGTTGCAAAGGCAGGGACTGGGAGAATGAAGAACCGCCCACTGTAGGACAAGATCAGGTTCGAGACCATCTAAGCAAGCTGAAGGTGCATAAGTCCATGGGACCTGATGAAGGGCATCCATGGGTCCTGAGGGAACTGGCAGATGAAGTTGCTAAGTCACTATCCATCATGTTTGAGAAGTCATGGCAGTCCAGTTAAGTTCCCACTGACTGGAAAAGTGGAAACCTAACCCTCATTTTTAAAAAGGGGAAAAAAGGAAGACCCAGGGAACTGCAGGCCAATCAGTCTCACCTCTGTGCCCGGTAAGATCATGGAGTAGATCCTCCTGGAAACTATGCTAAGGCACATAGAAAATAAAGAGGTGATTCGTGACAGCCAACATGGCTTCACTAAGGGCAAATCGTGCTTGACAGATTTGGTGGCCTTCTACGACGAGGTTACTGCATTGGTAGATAAGGACAGACCAGCTCTACCTGGACTTGAGCCAAGCACTTGACACTGTCCCACATGACATCCTTGTCTCTAAATTGGAGTGACATAGATTCAATGGATGGAGCACTCGGTGAATAAGGAATTGGCTGGATAGTCGCACTCAAAGGGTTGTGGTCAATGGCTTGATGTCCAAGTGGAGACCAGTGACGAGTAGCATTCCTCAGGGGTTGTTATTAGGAACAGCACTGTTTAACATCTTTGTCGGTGACATGGACAGTGGGATTGAAGGCACCTGCAGCAAGTCTGCTGATGACACCAAACTGTGTGGTGTGGTCAACATGCTGGAGGGAAGGGATGCCATCCAGAAGGACCTTGACAGGCTTGAGAGGTGGGCCTGTGTGAACCTTGTGAAGTTCAACAAGGCCAAGTGTGAGGTCCTGCACATGGGTTGGGGCAATCCCAAGCACAAATACAGGCTGGGCAGAGAATGTATTGAATACTGCCCTGAGGAGAAGGACTTGGGGTGTTGGTTGACGAGAAGCTTGACATGACCCAGCAATGTGCGCTCACAGCCCAGAAGGCCAAGCATATCCTGGGCTGCATCAAAAGTAGCGTGGCCAGCAGGTCAAGGGAGGGGATTCTGCCCCTCTACTCCACTCTGGTGAGACCCCACCTGGACTCCTGCATCCAACTCTGGAGCCCACAGGACAGGAAAGACATGGAGCTGTTGGAGCAGGTCCAGAGGAGGGCCTCAAAAATGATCAGAGGGCTGGAGCACCTCTCCTGTGAGGAAAGGCTGAGAGAGTTGGAGCCGTTCAGCCTGGGGAGAAGGGTCCGGGGAGATCTTATTGCAGCCTTTCAGTACTTAAAGGGGGCCTGCAAGAAAGCTGGAGAGGGACTTTTTACAAGGGCATGTGGTGATAGGACAGGGGTATTGGGTCTAAACTGAAAGAGGGTAGATTTACATTAGATCTAAGAAAGAAATTCTTCGCCATGAGGGTGGTGAGGCACTAGAAGAGGTTGCGGATGCCAGAGAAGTTGTGGATGCCCCCTCCCTGGAAGCGTTCAAGGCCAGGTTGGATGGGGCTTTGAGCAACTTGGTCTAGTTTAAGGTGTCCCTGCCCATGGAGGGATGGGGGGGAGGGGGTGGGTGGAACTAGATGATCTTTAAAGTCCTTTCCAACACAAACCATTCTGTGGTTCTATGATTTGTACAATCAGATCCCAAACACAGTGAGAATTCCTCAGTACAAACACAGTTCTAACAAACAGTCCTTATTGCAAAATTTTAAACATCTTTCAGCTTCAGATTCACAATACGAAACATTTTAAGTAACAAAATTAGAAGAATGGCAGCATTATACAAAAGTACGTAGCAACATTCAGTCATTATCATTTGCAGTAACACAATGACCACCAGTATGAAGTATCTGGGCTTGTCTATTTATATGTACTGTCCCTCCCAGGAAAGGAATTTTCCAATTTCTTCAGGATTTCAGTGGGTCTACGTGCACAAATGAGACAATGGGATTTGACTGTATTAGAAGTATAAAGTCAGGTCTGAAAATTGAAACATAAGTGCCTGTTGACTCAACATTTTCTAAAGAACTTTAGTAGTAAAATCACCACTGACTTGGACAGGAGCAGCATTCTGGTCAAGGTCTTCAATCAAGCTGTAGGTAACAGTTCATATTTTGAAGCAATACCTCATATAACTCATAGTTTAAAGATCTGCTGTGGCATGATCCCCAAAAAGAACTACTATCATTGTTGACAGAGTGGACTCAGCTGTTGCAATTCCTTCTCTTTATTACAAATCAGCCTTTGAGGGAAAAAAAAAAAAAACAACAACACATGCCTCAAATATGAGCAAAATAAATTCACTTAAAAGTATTTTCAAGAAGGACTAAAACCAGCTTTCTGACTAGAAGAAGGTTTTTTCCATCTTTAAACCAGGCTGAAATGACCCAGCAAAGCTTTAGTGTTCTAAGAAGGTTAAATGCAAAAGGTTAAAGAGGGAAATCTAGCTTTTCCTGAGCTGATCCTCTTTCTCTATTTTTCCCTTCATGGACAAAAACAGTCAGCAGAGGTTTCTACTATCTGGTGTGTTGTTCTGCCATCTGAAACTTTGCAAAAAAGACATAAATCAACCCAAATCAAAAAAAAACAACCCAAGGAAATTAATGGTATGAAAGGCTGTGAATAGGGTCACAAGCAAATGAAATGTTTTCTGACTTATATTCCTGGAGCTATGTTATGCTGTTTTCCAGATCCCTCTAAACACATTTCAGAGGCTCTTTTTTATTTGTTTAGAATTGGAAATTTGGAGATATGGTTCCTTCTTACTGGATACCCACCCAACATAAGAGATACTTACGCTCTTACATAGTGGCATTTTTGCATATTGCCATTAGAAACTCCTGGTATTTGTAAATAAGTGGAAAATAACTCTAAATTTGAAGTCCCTGAAAAACAAACTTTCGGCTATGAAGATGATGCAACAGCTTCAAATCAGCATTGTCTTGTTCTGATTTTCGCTTCTGCCAGAGATTCCGCATTAGGCTTTGGCTGAGTTCTTTTTAACTTTTCTGTGCCTTATTTTTCACATCTGCAGAATATAAATGCTTGTGTATCTTATGAACTTTTTGAAAGACAATGATGATACTTTCTGTAAACCTGCTAATTATTATAAAATGGCTGAAAAGAAATAGGGAAAACAGCCTCAAAACACAACTACAGGGCTTCCTGTTTAGCAAACATTCCTTCTCAGTCCTACCGAAACAGTGATATCCTATTATACTACACTAACTTTGCCAGAACGGCTAACAGTATTCCTTTACTATGTACAAGCAAGTTTCCTGGAAACATCTTTCATATTATGGTAGCTATTGTGCATGCGTTTAAAATATTTTGAGACACACCAAAAAGCACAATGGTTTTTTCCTTCATACAACGTGGCACATCTGCCGATGCTATAAAATGAAAATCAGCGAGGTGTAATACTAAGGAGATTTTGTTTCTCATCATGCTCTTAATTGTTTACAATTTAATCGCACAACTCCTACACTCCTCCTTGCCCAGCAGTAAGGCAGACAGAGGAGGTACTCAGTCATGTTTTTCTAAGTGTAGCTGACTAACAGTTGTTTTCAGTTACATTGCAAGTGAAGTCACATTTCAGTATGAAGACAATCAGAAAGCTGCTTTCTCTAAGCAAGAAGTCTTTCCTGGGAAAGCTGAGCCTTTGCAGGAGCATAGGGCTTATCCCCTTCGCACCAGGACTATCCTATCCCTTCAGTGGTAAAACCAGGAGGGCTGTAGGGTGCAGCCTCAGGTGGTTCCCTGATAACAAAACTTCCTTAGACCACCTCTCTAAAAGTCTTGAGGGAGCTGCAGCCGGCAGGAGCTTTGTGGAGGTGACTCCCTGCTAAGGAACAGGCAGGGAGAAGCCACCTGGCAAGTGAGGGGAGGAATCTTCTCCATCTTTGAGAAGATGGGGAAGACTCTGCAGTCTAGAAAGAGGGAGAAGCTCAGTGTAAGCTAAGAAAGCAACAAGTAGAAGAGGCTGGAGGGCAAACTGACCAAGATACTGCTTGCTAGAAACCCCTCAGCACTTTAGACTGAATGACAAAAACCCAAACAAAAACAGTGATTTGGAGTTACTGAATGCCTTCTTTGCTTCAGTCTTCAGTGCCAAGTCCAGTCCTCAGGAATACTAGGCCCTGGAGGTAAGAGAGGAAGCCTGCAGAGAGGATGACATTCCCTTGGTCGAGCAGGACTGTGTGAGGGATCGCTTAAGCGATCTGGACGTCCACAAATCCATGGGCCCCGATGGAATGCACCCACAAGTGCTGAGAGAGTTGGCGGATGTCATTGCTGAGCCACTCTCCATCATCTTTGAAAAGTCCTGGAGGACAGGAGAGGTGCCCGAGGACTGGAGAAAGGCCAATGTCACTCCAGTCTTCAAAACGGGCATCTTCAAAACGGGCAAGAAGGAGGACCCAGGGAACTACAGGCTGGTCAGCCTCACCTCCATCCCGGGAAAGGTGATGGAGCAGCTAATTCTAGAGGTCATCATCAAGCAAGTGGAGGAAAATAAGTTTATCAGGAGTAGTCAGCGTGGATTCACTAAGGGGAAATCATGCCTGACCAATCTGATAGCTTTCTACGATGGCATGACTGGCTGGGTACATGAGGGGAGAGCCGTGGATGTTGTCTACCTAGACTTCAGCAAGGCTTTTGACACTGTGTCCCATAACATCCTCCTAGGGAAGCTCAGGAAGTGTGGGCTGGATGAGTGGTCGGTGAGGTGGATTGAGAACTGGCTGAATGGCAGAGCTTGGAGTGTTGTCGTCAGCGACGCTGAGTCTAGTTGGAGGCTGGTAACTAGTGGTGTCCCCAGGGGTCAGTACTGGGCCCAGTCTTGTTTAACTTCTTCATCAATGACCTGGATGAAGAGTTAGAATGTACCCTCAGCAAGTTTGCTGATGACACCAAACTGGCAGGTGTGGTAGATACACCAGAAGGCTGTGCTGCCATTCAGTGTGACCTGGATAGGCTGGAGAGTTGGGCGCAGAGGAACCTGATGAAACTCAACAAGGACAAGTGCAGGGTCGTGCACCTGAGGAGGAACAACCCCATGCACCAGTACAAGCTTGAGGCGGACCTGCTGGAGAGCAGCTCTGAGGAGAGGGACCTGGGTGTCCTGGTGGACGACAGGTTGACTATGAGCCAGCAGTGTGCCCTGGCTGCCAAGAATGCCAATGGCATTCTGGGGTGCATTAAGAATAGTGTGGCCAGCAGGTCGAGGGAGGTTCTCCTCCCCCTCTACTCTGCCCTAGTGAGGCCTCATCTGGAGTACTGTGTCCAGTTCTGGGCTCCCCACTTCAAGAAAGATGAGGAACTACTGGAGAGAGTCCAGCGGAGGGCTACGAGGATGATGAGGGGACTGGAGCATCTCTCCTATGAGGAAAGGCTGAGGGAGCTGGGCTTGTTTAGCCTGAAGAAGAGAAGGCTGAGAGGGGACCTAATATAAATGCTTATAAATATCTGAAGGGCGGGTGTCAAGAGGATGGGGCCAGACTCTTTTCAGTGGTGCCCAGCGACAGGACAAGGGGCAACGGGTACAAATTGAAGCATAGGAAGTTCCGTCTGAACATGAGGAAGAACTTCTTCCCTCTGAGGGTGGCGGAGCACTGGAACAGGCTGCCCAGGGAGGCTGTGGAGTCTCCTTCTCTGGAGATATTCAAGACCCGCCTGGACAAGGTCCTGTGCAGCCTGCTGTAGATGACCCTGCTTCGGCAGGAGGGTTGGACTAGATGACCCACAGAGGTCCCATCCAACCCCGAACATTCTGTGATTCTGTGATTCAACTAAGGATGATTCGTAAGGAAGTTCTCACTGAAAAGCTGCTTTTCCTGGTAGAGGGGAACTGAAGGAGAGACTTGGCCAGGAGAGTCAGGCTGCCTAAGTTCCTGCTACAATAACTAACCTTTTGTTTACAACCATTTATGGTTAAATACAAATGAAATTGCTTAAATTCATGAAAGAAGCCATTAAAAAAATCCCCTGCTGTCATGACATGCGTGTGCTGTATCTGTCTGTAAGTCTGGGTAAAACATCTCCTTGCTGTACATCTGCTGGCTCTTGGTAAGCTTCAACAAAAATAAGGTTGTTTGCCTATTGCTAAAATTAAATTATTATTATTGTTATCAATACTATGAAAAGTAAATCACTTAAAACTTTTTATCCATGTTCTTTAGGATGAAATTAAACTTTCTTTTTTATAAAAATAGCAGAATACTAAATGCTTGGGACGTAGGTAAGGGAAACTATTCCCTTTGAAAATTTTGCATGAAAGTTAAGTGATCAAAACTATTTTAAAAAGTCAAATTTGCTTACATTATACAGGAGTCCAGTTAGTACAGCAGAAAGCTGTGTTACTTGCACTCATGAAAATTAAAGGACCGGGAGACAGACACAAGGGGATTTAAAAACTTGCTTTGCGTATGCATTGTCTATCGCAAATACAATCCTCAAAACCATGGTGCCTGCACAATGAGCAATGTGATTACAGAATCACAGAATCACAGAATAGTAGGGGTTGGAAGGGACCTCTGTGGGTCATCTAGTCCAACCCTCCTGCCGAAGCAGGGTCATCTAGGTGATGCACCTAATACACAGGTGGGATTCCTTTCCTAGCTCAAAGAATATAGATTTGTAGGAGACGGTGACTTGTAGTTTTACAACTTTGTCTTCACAACTTTACCTTTTCAAGTGAGTTAAATAGTGCTGGCACATGGTCATCCATAATGTCAAACTGCTAGGATGGTCCCCATGTGCTTCGTGCCCTGCTCCCACCAGCCTGGCTCCTCAGCACCCTTCAGGAGTTACTGTGTTTGACAGACCACCTGCAACAGGCAGTCCCTGACGGAAGCAGAGGTTTTGGTAGCAGAGATGTGGGCAGTTCTGTGCAGTTTGGTGGTTTTAACATCTAGGAAACATCCCTGAGCGTATTTAACTTGCTAGTAGAGATACAGCTGAAGGGTCTCAGACCAGCTCCATCTCCAAAAAAGTGGTAGGCTTTGCTTTTTGTCATTACACCTACGGAAGGGGCTATTTGAGGCCATCACTCTAGGACTTTGGGCAACAGATTTGCTGGAAGAGCGTGGACTGAAGTGAAAGAGTATCACAACATTCACACCACCCAGATATAGACCAAGACTTCAAACATGATTATGGTATTCTCTGATCACCATATGTCTGTTGGATGTATCCACGACAGCATACACCCAAGAGTGCAGAAAGGAAAAGACTTAATACAGAATTTTATCATTCTTTATGGGTAAAGGAGAAAAAAATAACTATAGACCAAGAGATTTTCTTCCAGATATTCTGCACTCTTTATCTTACAACTCCTAATCTATAACTGCTATTGGTTTTATTTTTTTTTTAAAGACTGGATTCTTCTGTAATTCATTCCAGTTCTTTCCAATTTTTGGACTGTTTGAATCAATTGAAACAAAAAATCAGTTCAAAATCCTTTTTTTTTTTCTTTTTTTTTGATGTGAGATTAACTTAGATGTCAAAATATAGTCAAAATATGGACACAAAATGTATCTTTCTCCATTACTTCAGAAAGAACACTTTCAGCAGATTTTTGTCCCACCCTCTTGATTCCAATTCAAGAGAAAAGACACCTTGAAATACAGAACTCCACACTGTCTTCTACGCCCAGCAGCTATGGAAAAAGTGCATTTGCATTTATGTAACTATTTGATTCACTGTATATGCACACACATATTTTTTTCAGCCATCTCTAATTCCAGAGTCCTTGTAAAATGGAAGGAGCAATCTCACATTGCCTTTCTGCTCAGGAAGACAAGGCAAAGAGTAGAAGCACACCTGTGAAAGCTCCATACCAACACCACACCAGGCTCCACAAAAGCACAAAGTAGTTTGGTTTCCAAGCTACATTTTAAGAGCATACCATGCTCTCACCCCTGTTTCTGGAGAAAAATGCTAATTGAGAAAGAGGTGGTGCAACCACATCCTTATTCTCTTCTATCCCCTTCAAACGGGCTTATCCAAGTATCTTCACCATCCTCTATCTTGATCTGTACTCAGTGAAAACCACTGGGAGCTAAAACATGTTGTAACAGCATAGAATATAAATGTAATCTAGATATTCCTATCAAAATCCAGCCCCTACTCAGATACTGGATCATCGCAGCCCTTTTCAAACCTTCAGGATCCAGATTTTCACCATTATTTTTTTGTAGGTATTGAAATCTGTAAACATTTGTAAGCTTTTCTGTTATGCTGCAATTTCCAAGTGCAAAACTGAATCTTGGGGAAAGACAGGAAAAGAAAATACTTGTTTTCTTTACTGTTATGCTTTAAAACCCCATAAGTTTTACTCCCCCTCCCCTCCCCCCCTCTTGCAGCCCCCTGTCCACACCTCTGAGCATCAGCTGTTCCAGAATTCCTGCAACTTATGCAACAGCTCTGGAACACGTTTCATGACCTGCTGTGGTAGAGCTATGCGTTCATACTATTTTATCAAAGTGGTCTGATTTATAATGATAATTAAAAAAATCAGTTCTAAATCTGATCTAAATCTGATAAAAGAATTTAAGTGGCAAATTAACAACAGAAGATTTTTCTGTAAAACTGCACACAACTGAAAAAATCATGTCGAACGGTTGAAAGACTGTGAACTACTTCAGAAGTCAGGGAGTAGCTACTTGCATTCAAATCAGGAAGAATTCCTATTAAGAAAATGTATATAGTAGCAAATTTGTACTTCCCTGGATTGGGGATTCTTCCTGCTGCACTTTGTGTGCTATTTTGTTGATAAGATACAGGTCTGCATATGTGTTACACAGTCCGTGTTCATGGGAAGCTGTTTTGCCTTACCCAAGCTGAAGCTTCAAGGGAAGAGGGATAGGAGCTGGTTTGGTGTCTCCAGAGGGAACGAAACTGGAGGAGGCTAAGGAGCGTTAGTGGGTTACAATGGCATTCCAGACCAGTCAAAGGTGGAAAGGATTAAATCTTCCTTCTTAATTTTTGCGTACATACAGCGTGCTCTGATATAGCCTATCTATCTCTCACTGACCATTCTTACCAGATAATGCCCTAACCTGTGTATACAACTTTCAAACAAGGCAAAGACTGATCAGGGATCAGAGGATGAGATACTGCTGGAGCTGCTTGTGACTGTGACAACTTTCCTAAAAATGTGTCTCTGCAAAGTCTCGGGATTTTTATGTTGTCAACATCTTAGCCCAGGTACATCAAGAATAGGTGTGTCTACATCTTAGGCTGCTGTGCAGTCTGAGGGTACACAAACTGTTTATATGCTGCAATTAGACAAGATTTGACTCAGCCATTCAGCACATGACACAAGTTAATTTACTGTGTTTCTCAGAGCAACAAGTCCCAGCAGAACGAACAGTATAGAGCTCCACTGCTTAAGTCCCTCAGCTGGCGTCGGATTTCTACACTGCCTGCAAACCCAACTTAGAACACATCCAAAGAAGCCATTCACTTTGTGACAGAGCCTTGAGCCTCCTGAATTCCCCATGTGGGACACAGTCTGGGGCATTACTGCACCTGAGTGTTGCTGTGAAACACACCACCCCTCCAGCAGAGCAATGGTCGGTGTAGCAAGTATGGCAGATGCTATTTCAGCCAGAAGTAGAAACACAGTGTTGTCGCAAAAGTGCGAGTTCGTTCCCGGTGTGCAATGACCAGTCTCCCACACTGAGACGAGATACTGATTTATGACGAAGTTGTACAAGTTTGGATGCTGGATAAAACTAGCACACCCGATTCACAAAAGACATCAATCTTCATACAATTTCTTATCAATAAGCTTCAGCCCCTGGGGCAGTCCTGTGCCTGTGGCTGATTACACCATTAGCATAGTACTTAGTCAGCATTTTCACACTGTGCATATTCAGTGAGGAAGGGTCTGGGGGTCTTTCCCCCAGGGGGTGTCATTCTTAGTATTACAATGTATTATAATGTAGGATAAGTTACTTTCAGACACTACTTTTCAGCCAGAACCAGCCAAAATGACCTCAGCGCTAACAAGCGGTCTTCTCAAGGTGTCTTCATCTCTTCCACGGAGAGCTCCTTGATTTAGAGGTAACACTAACTCTTCTTCCAAGTGAAAACAACAAACTCCCATTTTCTAATTACACAAAGGCCTTTATACAGAACACTAGTTCTTTCAATTACGTTAGGGCCTCTATGACAACAATTCCCCCCCTTTGGGACTTACGTATTACTTTTCTTAATACTGAAGTCCCACTATATTAGCTTACTGATTAGTGATGAACCGCATTTTATACAACATTGTACAATCACAACTACACATACTAATGTAAGAATAACTAAAATTCCCATTATGATTAACTTCTTAACCCAAAGTGACAAATCAGGAATCCAGGACATCAGCCACGACCAAATTTCTTGAAATCCACATGAGATGTCATCCTTTTGTATTTCATGTCTACCTTCACTGTTTTCTGTATTGTCATAAAATGCACATTCTGAGTCCAAGGATCTTCCTGATTGCTCAAGGCCATTACTAACTCGATTCCATTTAACAACAACAAGCCCAAGATTAAACAACACATGATGATTGCATAAGTACCTGAAAAGAAAAATTGAAATTACTAGAAGTGTTATACTTAGCAGAATAAAACTTTGCTTACATTCAATGCAGAAATAAGGTTCTAAGTCAGTCCATGTACAATTCATTTACTTCTGTACTCAATGAAGCTTCCTGTGGTGATGACCCGCTTGAGCATTCCAAGATCTCTGACCTGCCCTCCTGAGAGTTTATGGGGGCAGTCAGCCACCACCTGCATGACGCTTTGACAGTAATGGCATTTCTTTGGCTGGTAGGTAGGAAGAGTACATTCTTTAGTGTGGTGGTGAAGGCCTTCACAGTTGTAGCATCTATTTCTCTTTGGTTTTCTTTTTTGTGCTGTCTTCCCTTTGGGTTGTATTTCACTGCTTCTCCTTCTTTTAGGCTTCTGAATCCTTCCATGTAAATCTCTCTTCCGTGTACGAAAACATCAGTCAGAGACTCTAAGGGGCTTCCCTCTTGGTTGCTCATGGAGATAAACCTGAATCCCATTCTCACATTGAACAATTTGCAATGGCTGGTTCTGTGCAAAACCTGGGATTCCTCTTCTTCTTCCTGCTCCAGAAACTTCCCAGGCTCGTCTCCACCTTTACTTGCTGCTTCAGCCATCTTGTCCCACAGGCCCACTGCTCCCTGTGCTCTGGTATCCCGGAAGCCCATCATCCAGTACTTCTTCCGGAATTATTTCAAATTCTGGTTTACTCAATTTACCTTTACATGTATATAAATGGAGTTTCCAGTATGGCAGTTACTGGGACACTCACGTTCCATCAAGAACATAATTCTTTCTAAATATTAGTCCAATTTTCTGGGGAAATTTGGTAAAATGAATCCTGTTCCACCCTTCAGGCTCTATCAAGGGCAAGAGCGACACCATATTGGCTCTCAAATGGAGTTTTCACTCTGCCCCAAGTACAGCTGGCAGCACAGGGTTTTTTACGATTGTATTCAAATTACTTTCTAATATCTTGGAGAAATTAAAATTAATGATAAAAAAGCTAGTACCTTCTCCTGAAGATTTGGGAATTTGAACACAAACTCTTGGGTCAGTGTTGTTCCAAATGTGCATGAGCCCTTGAATTTTTTCCCAGGCTAGATTATGCGAGACCTTTTCACCTTGTTCTCCGGTACCAGAGGAGAAGAGACAAGTCATACAAAATAGCGAGAACGATAGTAATATATACATATTAAAAAGATTATAAGGCTAAAAACTGTACAAAAAACCCCCATAAAACTAGAAATTAATGTTAGTCCTATCTTCATTAACCAAGCTCCCCGCCCTGTGAGTTTTGTAGTATGGACTGCAGCCAGGAACCAGGAGTCCCACCTTATCTCTAATACTCTTGAATTACTTTTTCCAATAATACTTTAACTGCCTCTCTAGCCTGATTGGTGTGACAGGGAAAGGCTTCAGGACATCTTGTAAATGTATCTGTTAGACCCAAAAGATACTTATATTGATTACATCATGGTAATTCAGAAAAATCAATTTGCCAGCATTCTCCTGGAAAATTTCCTGCTATTACCTCTCCAGGTGGAGCTCTAGGTTCCATCTTTGGATTATTCTTACAACAAATTATGCACTGCTTTTCTACTTGAATTGCATAACTTGTCATTTTAGGTCCAATTGCACAATGCTTTATGCTAGCATCTAAAGATTCAGCTCCTGTATGACTTCCTTCACAAATTTGCTGCAGTAATTTTCTCATCTTGGGAGCAGTTACCAGATGTTATTTGTTACTGATGATCCACCATTCTTCAGTGTCTTTTTGATTGCTCCATGAGCATGGATCACTCCCAATGCATATTTAGATAAATATTCACCCGTTGATCCTCTAATAACTCCAAGGCTCTTGTTAATGCTATTAGTTCAGCCTTTTGAGCAGAACTGTCAGGCGGTAATGGTCCTGATTCCAATACCTTTTCCAAAGTCACTATTGCATACTCAGATTTACGTTCCTCTTTGATGACAAAACTGCTACCATCAGTATATAATGTATGATCTAGAGTTTCGAGAGGCAGGATTTAAAGAATGGGAAATTCTCATACTCACATCATCTTGTTCTAGCAAAGCAGCTTGATACTGCACCATCCAACTAGGGGATAGCCAGTGGTGTCTGCGCTGTTCCAACACTGCCGTCACTACATGAGGCACATAAACAGTTACTTTTTTGACCCATGGTTAGCTTTCTGGCTTCTTGGATTAATAATACTGTTGTAGTCAATGCTTGGAGACAAGCAGCCATCCTTTATCCAATTGTTTGGCTTTTCCAATCTCTGAGCATTTGTGTTAGAACCCCTAATGCAACATGCAGTCTTCCGTGCACATATAAAGAAAAGGCTTAGTTTAATCTGGCAGTCCCAAAGCAGGGGCACTTATCAAGGCTCTGTTTATATCATCAAATCTCTTTGGCAATTAGGTGTCCATTCTAATAGTTCATCTGATCCTTTAACTGTCTCTTACAGAGGTTTAACCATTAAACCAAAATTCAGAATCCACATGTGACACCGACCGGCCATTCCAAGAAATCCTCTTAACTCTCTTTGTCTTGGGAGGTGAGATTCTGCAAATGGCCTCCTTTTGATCAGGGCTCAATTGCCCTTTCCCCTGAGAAATTTCAAAACCCAGCTAAGTCGCTGGGGGCTTTTTGACCAGCTGGGCCTTTTCTGTGACACCCACTATCCTGCTAGGCCCACAAAGTTCAGCAAGCTAATAGAGGCATTATTTACACTGCATTTCAGTTTTGGTACCCAATAATATGTCATCGACTCACTGCAAGAGAGTCACTTCTGAGTTTCTTCCCCGCCATTCTTCTAATCCTTTAGCCAATACGTTACCAAACAGAGTCTGGCTATTTATTAATCCCTGGGCAAGCAGCATCCAGCATAGCTGCATCTTCCTTCCTGTAGCAGGGCTTTCCCATTCAAATGCAAAACGTTCCTGGCTCCCAGGTTCCAATGGGATGCAAAAGGAAGCATCTTTTAAATCCAGAACTGAAAAATAAACATTACTTGCAGCAATGTTAGTCAGCAACACGTAAGGATTGGATGCACATCAGCTACAATCTGATTGATAGCTCTTAAATCTTGATTGGTATTCTCGTAAGAGTTCATACTGTAAAAATTTATTTATCAATTCCTCCAGTCCTATCTTAGTTTCTGTTTTCGTAGGATATTGTTTTCACCTTACTGGCTTCGCATCAGGTTTCAGTTCCATCTTAATAGGATCAGCTTTGGCTCTTCCTGGGATTCCTATTGACCACACCAAAGGAATGACAGCATTGAGAATCTCTTCTGGAATACTGAGATCCTGTTCTTCTTGTTTCTGTAACAAACAAATTTGAGCCTTCCAGGCATAATTTTTTTTTTTCTTTGGAACATGCAATTGGATTGCATTTTCGGCAAATATTACTTGAGCTTGTAATTTATTTAACAGATCTCACCCTAAGAGAGGTACCAGGCACTCTGTATATATAGAAATTCTTGTCTTATAGATTTTTCCAATTGTACATTTCATTGGTGGTAAAAATGGCCTTATTTCCTTTTTCCTGTTACCCCAACAACTGGCATGTTAAATTTACTACAAGGTCCTTTACATGTAGTTACCACAGAATAAGTTGCTCCTGTGTCAATCAAAAATCTACAGTTTTGTTCTCCAGCTTAGTTGGAACCAGGGGATCTGCTGGGGACACCTTTATAGTCACCTCTCGTCCTCTTCAGTCTGAATCCAACTATCTAACATACTCAGGTCTGGAGCTGTACACTGCTTCAGGACTTGCCCTGTTAATTGGGGCACTTTGTCTTCCAATGCGCTTCTTTTCTGGGGAAGACTACCCCATCTTCCCGCCTTTTCATTCCATCTTTCTGTATCATGGCTTCTAAGTTCTTCTCTGCCTTTTCCATTAAAAACAGCAGCTAGCAAAGAAGCCTGTAACTTGATACCTTTCTCTCCTAGTAACTTTACACAACCATTTGTAAAATCCAGAGGGATTTTCCTCTGGCTCCTGTTATATTTTATACAATTTAGACACATTCCCATTCCCTCTGTTTTTTCCCAATACTGGGCTAAACTTCTCATCTCCTATCTCCATGCTCACTTCCTCTTCACCAACAATTGCACCTACTCTGCACCAGTCTTAACACATTCTTTTCCCTTCCAACAGCCATTACAACAACTATCTTTTGTTTTTCTCTTTCTTTTTGTTGCTTCAAACATATCGTTAGCATCAGCCATTGGCAATTTACAGTCCTCTCGACTTTCATGGTCATTTTGTAAATTAAGGAACAAATCAAAACATACCACTTCATCCCACTTTTCCAACTGTCTACAAAACAGCACCAATTGTAACAGTGTATCGTAATTCACAGTTCCATTTTCAGGCTTTTTCTTGCCATCATCTAGATCATACATCAGTCACCAAGCATTACAATATCATAATAATTTTTCTTTAGTTAGGGTATCCCCACCAAACTTTTTCCAATGTTTTAGGATGCATCCAAGGGGGGTATAGGGAGATATCTCACTCAAAGCCTTAGAACCCATAACACCTTTTCCTAGGAATCTCCTTTAACCTACTATTGCATGCAAATTTACCAGTCTCCTACCAAGGTCTTTCATGAAGCGATTTAACGTAAAGCATTCGCGCATGTCAAAACCTATCACCAGTATCAAACTCTATGACTCTGCCTGCTCCGATTGTCACTGTGCAAACATAGGAGAGCACTCCGCCACGTACTTAAAAGGAGAGCGTCCCAGTGCATAATCAAAATTCCTTTTAATCACATGCAGCTTAGATGGGGCTATCAATCCCACGAGGTACCATTCAGATCTGAAACCCAACTCAAATACCACAGAATTCCAGAACAGGCACTACCCTTACATTAGTCTTTCATGAATTCGGTATCTTGATTTTCGCTCTGCACCTTTGAGTCGCTTACCACCCAGTCAGGGGGCAGAGCCGATGGAGTCTCCGACCAGATAGAGTCGGTATGTGCTGGAGACCGTTCAATCCAACTCCCTGCTGGCTGCAGCAAGTCGATCCGGGCAAGGCTTTTCAGCACAGCCCTGTTTGGGTTGCCAAAACTGTTATCGCAATAGTGCGAGTTCATTCCCTGTGTGCAATGACCAGTCTCCCACACTGAGACGAGATACTGATTTATGACGAAGTTGTACAAGTTTGGATGCTAGATAAAACTAGCACACCCGATTCACAAAAGACATCAATCTTCATACAATTTCTTATCGATAAGCTTCAGCCCCTGGGGCAGTCCTGTGCCTGTGGCTGATTACACCATTAGCATAGTACTTAGTCAGCATTTTCACACTGTGCATGTTCAGTGAGGAAGGGTCTGGGGGTCTATCCCCCAGGGGGTGTCATTCTTAGTATTACAATGTATTATAATGTAGGATAAGTTACTTTCAGACACTACTTTTCAGCCAGAACCAGCCAAAATGACCTCAGCGCTAACAAGCGGTCTTCTCAAGGTGTCTTCATCTCTTCCACAGAGAGCTCCTTGATTTAGAGGTAACACTAACTCTTCTTCCAAGTGAAAACAACAAACTCCCATTACTCAGATAAAAAATACAGAGTGCTAGCTCTTTCAGTTATGTCAGGGCCCCTAGGAAGGGGCTCCACACCAAGCCAAGCGCGGGGGGCACCCCGGCCCCGGGGCAGGAGGGCACGCCCCAGCAGCCAGCGCCACGCTGCCCCAGGTGGGAGGCTCCCGCTGCCCCCCGGGCCCCGGAGGCCTCCCCGGGCGGGGCGGCTGGAGGGCGGCGGCCGGCGCCGCGCCCCCCGGGCCCGGGCGAGGCGGCGGGTGCCGAGCGCCCTCTCCGGGCGGGGCGGGCCCGCGGCGCGGCGGCCCGGGACGGACGGAGCGCCCTCGCCGGGCGGGGCGGGATGCCGCGGCGCCGCCGGAGGTGGGGTCCCGGCGCTGCCCCGGCCCCGGCGCCGCCTCCTCCGCCCCAGCTCGGTCCCGCCGGCCCCTCCGCTCCCTCCCCGGCCGGCTCCGGCTGGGGCTCGGCCGCTGCCATTGGCTTAGCGGCCCCATCCGGGCACTCGGCGCAGCGCTGTTCCTCAGCCCGATCGTCCCAATATGGCGGAGGTGAGCGGGGAAAGCGGGCTGGGGCGCCGGGGTTCGGCCGGCTCCCCGCGGGGCCCTGCCGCCGGCGGGCCCCCCCCCCGCGCCCGCCTCGACATCCCCCTGAGGCGCTGCCGGAGCGGCCCGGCGGCGCGGGGGGTGTGGGGGGGGTGTCCGGCGGGGCGGGCGGCGGAGTCTCCGGCGCCGGGGCAGCGGGAGCCTGCGCGACTAGGCCGCACGGCGGGCGCCGCCGCGCAGCGCGGGTGCCGGGTTCGCCGCCCGCGGGCGGCCGACGGGCAGCGGCCGGGAGCGGAGGGGGGCGCGGCCGCCGCGCCGGGCCCCCGGGGCCGCGGGACGGGGCGACGGCGACGGCACCGCCGCAGCGCGGGCGATGGAGAAACGCCCGGCGGGAGGGAGGAGGAGCGAGCCCCGGGCCGGGAGCGGGGAAGAGGCGGCGGCCGGTCGGCTGCCTCCGCCGCCGCCTGCCCCTATCGTGCCCCGGCCGGCCGAGGCCGGTGGGAGCGGGAGCGCCGGGCGGGCCGGGCGGGGCTCCTGGGGGGCTTCAGCCGGCGGAGGAGGCGGGAAGGAAAGCGGCGGGCGGGGAAGGAGAGGGTGAGCGGGATGGAGGGGCCGCCCGGGCGGGCCGCGGGGCCCGAGGCCGGCGGGCGGGGGGCAGCTCCGGGAGCGGAGGCGGGGGTCGCGGAACGGAGACCCCCGGGCGCTGCCGGGCCGGGGGGAGCCCGATCTCACCTCGCTCTCTCTTTTCTCTTCCCCCCGCAGGCTTCATTTGGGAGTTCGAGCCCAGGTTCGTCCTCGCCCACCTCCTGCTCCGGCACCCGGCCTGCCGCCCGCGCTCAGCTCTCTCCTTCCTGCTCCTTCTCCCGTTTGTCCCCTCGTAGCTTTCCCGAGGCTCCGCGTGCACGCGATTAGCCGCCCGCCAGGTTTCCGAGTGAAGGAGACGTGCGCTGTGGAGCCCTTCCCTTAGCTCCTGTTGCGGTCAGCAACTGGACGCTCAGAACCCAAAGTGAAAACAAAGTTCTGTCGCACTTATAAGTCAGCATCCCAGTAAAGCCGCATAGCTTGGGGAGAGATTGCTTCTGTTGTTGCTGATAACTACAGGCTTGTGTAAATTTTTGACTTCTTTGTAATAACAGAAAATGTTTAAAATCGTGATGATAAGTAATTTTTTGAGACTTTAAATGCTGTCCAGGTTCTTTGGAATACTTTACACGAGCAAGCAAGGTTAACATCAGCAGGGTTACTCTCAAAGAAGAGTTTGGGGAATGTGTTTTCGTTCTGTGTAATCGCCTTCTGCCTTGGCTGTTTGTTACCTTTTTTAACTACTCTTAAGAAATGTGTCGAGCTTGTATTTTTGAATATGGGTTTAAGTATTTTAAACTGGACATTGAGCATTCAGAGCTGCGAAAATGGGACTTTTTTTATTTGAAGTCTGCAAGTGGAATAGAACTTCCACTTGAGTTCCTCGAACAAAATGAGTTAGAACAGCAGTTAGAAGCAATAATCTCGAGCACACATATACATAAATACGTGTTAGAATTAGGAAGTCGACAGTTCCATAAAACAGGATCAGGATGTGATGGCCAACAGCGGGAAAATTCAGCATATAATGTCATTACAGTAATTGGAGTAGTGTTACCAGCTATACTAAAAGTTCTCTGAGACCGTAATATGAGTGGCATGCGAATAAAAAAGCATTTTCGGCCTGAATGTTTCTCTGCGGTATGGTATTACAAACTTTCACAGTGTTGTCTTAAGTCAGCTAAACAGACAAAGTTTAGTTACTTGCGTAAAAGGGATGAACACTTAGCGTAATTGCTGAAAAAGGAGTTAGATGCTTTGAGACTCAGAAGTGTTACTGTATACAACTATCTCAAGGCTGGAAGCAGTGCAAAGAGGAACACTGCTTTATTTTTTTTAAGAGGATTGAAATTTTGTATCTATTTCTTCAAAACTTCTGAAGAGATTCTTACAAGGACGTAATAAACCTTTCCTTTGCTGCTTGTAAGAACAGATTGCAACAGAGCACTAGTATGTAAGAACTAGAAGGAGAAACAAGAAGTGAAAGAAATATCCTAATCTGTTTCTTCTCTCCATCCTGAAAGCTGTAAGAAAGGGGACATCAAAGAGCAAAACAACCCTGTAATTCAATGGTTTTCTTTGTAGAACACTGATTTTGCGGTGCAGAATACTTGCATCTTTAAAATTTGTTGAAGCTAATGATAACCTTTGTAACAGTTGACAAAACGCATTTAATGACAGCACTTTTTTGATGACTTACAAGTATCCTCATGAGTAATGATAAAGTGTGTGTTTGACCGCAATGGTTGGTAAATTAAAGTGATCCATTAGAAGTGTTGTGTTATTTCTGGTAGATTTTCCTCAATATTTCTTGAAACTGCTGTGTTTATTCTTCCTTTCTAGATCAAGAGCTAAGAATTAAATGAGTTTTAATAACAGATCCATCTGTGAGGCTAAACTAATGTGAAGCGAGTCTCACTGTTTATTTTGGTGTGAGCAGGAAGCTAGTTCATAACCTAGGTTAGTTGTTTACCAGTGAAAAACTGTGCTTGTTACCATATAAATCACCTAAACAGAGTCTATAAATCACAGACTGAAATCTGAATTGCAGATCTGAAATCCTGCAACATCTGAAATCCTGTGATATGTGTGCTTTGTACCCTAATGATGATTTCAAGGACGTTTTGAACAATATTCAGTAAAATATTAATTTGGGATTGTACTTTCTGAAGCTGTGTTTTAGTAGTTTAGATCCTTCTCCCACGTGCTCTGTACTGCAGGACAGAAAACTGCACCTACTACTCAGAAATATGAAAAGGGGAGGCCAGCTAACACAGCTGAATTTGTCAAGTAGTTAGGAATTTGTTCGAATTATTCCATGAAGAGTTCTGACCCTGTATGTAACAGAATTCATGCAACTGTATTTTTTTCTGTGATGTGATTTGATATGTTGCTATAGAAGAAAAATGACTCAAATTAGGTTTTTTTGATAGTTGGCTCTTTATCGTCTGAGGATCATGACTTCGACCCATCTGCTGAAATGCTGGTACATGATTATGATGATGAGCGAACTCTCGAAGAAGAGGAAATGATGGAGGAAAGCAAAAATTTCAGCTCTGAAATTGAAGATTTAGAAAAGGTAAGAGTGACTCGCTCTGTCATAAATCTCCATACATGTTGTAACTTTTCTAGTGAGTGCTCAAGCTGTTACTCAGTTTGTATTCTATAATGCATTTTCCTGCAACAGGCCTTTGCAGGTCATTTAAAAAAAGAAAATCGGATTTGGTTAGGGCGTAGCAGTACGTCCTCACAAAAAGGCTGAACTTGGTTTCTGATACTAGTGTTAGGTTCATGTTCTTTTTAATTTAGCAGTCCACTTCGGTAGAGAAGTCGCTGAAGCAGGTCCTGTCATCCAGTATCGCTATCGCTTCTAAATTTTGTAAGTCAGATGTAAGTTGAAACTACATTATGCATACTATTAAGCAACAGCTAGCTGTATTTTGTTCTGTTGGTCAAGTTTTGCTTTTCCAGTATGCAAACAAACAGTCCTGTTTTAGGCGTGATGGATCACATTTGTTTGCTATGTAAATGGTAGTTCTATATCTTCGTTTCATCAGCTTGGCTTTCGGTGGGCATACAAAATGACCAGCCTGCTTCTTGGCTTTTCTTATTCGATTTTACACTCTTTAATTACATGTTTTTCCTATTTACACCTGTTGGTCATCTGTGGCAGTGCATCACCCATTCTAAATGCCTGCTGAATTCTGAACACCCACAAATAAATGCTGCTAGCTTTACTCTTCAGTGACCCACTTACACCACTCAACACAACTGCAGACTTTGGTCAACAGAGTTCCAGGAAAATGGAATTTATAGCATCAGATACGATGCGGTGTTTTCATAGTCCATGTAAAAACAAATTTTCTAAATGTGGAGTTGGCAGTGTTTATACTCCTGATTTTTTTTTTTTTTTTGTCCTGCTGCCTTTGCAATTACATTTTTGCTGATTATGAACTTGCAATTACAGTAGCAAAGCAGCTTGCCAAGTCTGGTAGTTAAAATGGAGTTGTTACACCATAAATAATCTTATTGCTTCTATAATAGAAGGAAGAAGAACTGAGAGCCAGGCATCTTAAACACTTTGTGACTTTTGGTCCCAATCCTGGAAAGACTTGGACATGAGTTTACGTTTACCCATTGTGAAAAGTCTTTGCAGGACTAAGACCGTAGCTGACTGAAGAAAACAAGTAATTCAGTCAGTGTATGAGTCCAGCGAGAAATTTTTAAAGGTAATACAACTTTTAAAGATACAAATATTGGAAAATATTTTTAATATTTTGGTGGCTTGAATCAGGTAACAATATTTTCACTGTTTATTGTTTTACTAGTTGTATTAGGATGCAAGTATGATGATACTTACTAAAATAACTTGGACAAAAAGCTGTTGGAAAAAACAAGTTAAAAGTTAAGCCTTTCTCTTGATTTTTGCCGTCTGCATCATGAGCTGTCTTGCTGCTATTACTTTCTTAAGGGTCATTATAAAATACATTGTGTGGGACATGGAATGGAAGGCTTAAAAGTTGCTACATTGGTTTACTTTCGTGGGTTTTCCCACACCTGCAGGTGTTACTATGTACGACTGAAGTCCGGAAGTTTTTCTGCATTTCTCTCCTGTGGGGGGTTGTTGGTGTTTCTAGGATATCTTCTGTCTTGAAGAAGTCTAGGCAAGTCATGCTCTACAGTGTGAATCGGACAAGGAGCAGATTTTTAGTAATTACTTTTTAAATTTCATCCAGTAAATGGTTTTCTTCAGTAGCTTCAATGGGACTTTGCTGTACGCCAAGGGTCATGGTTATGAATTATTTCAGTCCTGTGCCTGAAAATATTTTAGATCTTTAATCAGGATTCCTGCTTTTGATTTTTTCTTTGTTTATTTTTTGTTTTTGTTCTTCAAAATACGTCTTACCCTTTTGAGCCTGAACTGTTTACAAGTATTTGGCAGTATGTTGAAAAGTTTGTAAATCTTCTTGTATTAGGAAGGAAACATGCCATTGGAAGACTTACTGGCATTCTACGGCTATGAACCCACGATTCCAGTTATGGCAGGTTCCAGTGCAGATAGCTCTCCAAGTGAACTTGCAGATGAACTTCCAGATATGACTCTAGATAAAGTAAGTCCGAACCATTTTCCCCTGTATTATGTTTTAAAAGCTGATGGCCTTAAATTGTGTTTCACTCTCTCTTGATGTTGCAAAATATGTTTCTTTGTTAATTTCAATATACAGTATTACTCTGAATTCAGTTATTTTTCAAGGATATTGAGGATCTGATTATAATTATAATTATCACACTTAGAAATGCGTAGCAACTTTTGTGGCACTGTATTACTACAAATGAGAAATGAAAAAGTTAACAGTTCTTCTAAAATACATCCAAGATAGATAGGTGGGTTGTTTTTTTTTTAGCAGAAGTGAGATTTTTTGATAATGTGTGCAATTTCCAGAAATAATAATTCTGGCTTCCAACACATATGTCGAGTATCAGAGCGTTTGTGGACAACTGGAAAATGCACTCCTGAATGTTTTGAAATACTGCTTGCAAATGGATGTTATTTGGAAAGGTCTCAACTGTGGGGAGTGAGAGAGAGATTGTTTTTATGTGCAGTGACTGTATGTGTTGCATTGCTGATGGAAAAACTTCAGATTTCAGGTTTTGTGATTTGCAACTAACTTTGAATTTTGAGATTTTAATCTGATTTTTGTGTATAAAGCATATGCAGCTAGTAGTTTTCCTTATAAAGTCTGGGTAGTAAGTATGTGTCTTTTTTTTTACTTTCTGGGAGTATGATGTAATGGTAAACTTCACAGAAAGTAGGATATAATGATGGCTCTGCACATCTGATTCTCATTAGGATTCAGGATTGTGTTGAGGCTACGAAAATGTAGTCGGCTTGTTGTCTGATACGGTTCTTTCCCTTCCTAACCTCTATACAGAGAGGTTCAGACATGTCCACTAGTGGAGGAAGTGTGCATTTTCACTCTTAGTATCTTTTTCTTTTAACCTACAGAAATGTTGATTTTCTGTGTTTTGTGAATATAACAAGTTGTCTATTATCTGCAACTTTCCTGTCAGCAAAAGTCTGAAAAAGTGCCTGCCTGGGTTTTTTTTCTCCCAGAGTTTATGGGCTTAACAGCCTTTTAAAGCTTCGGTATATCAGTGATACAAAGAATGACAGAATTCTAAAGATTTGAGGCAGTTTCCACTGGAATTTTTCATTGAAAGCAGTTGGAAGAGTATCTGAGATTGATGCTTGCAGAAGTTACTTCTTGTGCATTTAATAGAAGACAAAGGGGAAATGAAGTGAACCCCTGTGTTACAACTCCGAGATGAACGGTTCTATTCTCAGATTTGGGAGGAGCAAACTAGCTTTTAAATTAAGGGAGCATGGTCTGCTAATTTCACTTATGGTAAAATAATTCATTTTAATTAATGAGACTCACAATTTGCTGAATCTAAATACTCACTAGTGTATACTTAATAGTCAGTCTGAGGATTTATTTTTTTATTTTAATGATACAGGAGGAAATCGCCAAAGACCTCTTGTCGGGTGATGATGAAGAAACACAGTCCTCTGCTGATGACTTGACACCATCAGTTACTTCACACGAGGCTACTGACTTCTTTCCTCGGCCATTAAGATGTAGGAAACCTAATTTTATAATAGTACTCAAGAAGTCTTAGCATTATATATATTTTCTTAACTTAAAAAAATCAAAACTGCAGAGTAGTGCTGACTTGACTGGGAATTGAGAAACAGTGCTTTGCAGGATGTTGTGCATGAATGTTGTCTTTGGTTGGTATTACTGATCACCCAGAAGACTTGTGTTTGGTACTGCGCCCAAAGCACGAGTAAAATTAATTTCTCTACAATAACTTCATAATTAATGTGGTGTTGAGGAACGCCATTCACGATTTTCAGTACGTTAGTGAATTGTATTAATACGTAACCCATTCTTTTAAATGAGTGTTTCTCTATCAGAATTCTTGCTGCTGCTTTTTAAGCCAGTGGCTCCTTCATGCAGGCTCTGGATGTGAACTGGGACGTGTGATTATTCCCCTTCATGCATTTGATGCTTTTCCATAGGACTTCATGGGGTGAGCCAAAGTGGTTTTATATGGGATGGGGCCTATGAACCCATGACCACCAAAGTTTCACTACCCACGTAGCTGTTATGGGAAAGATCTGAGAACCAGTGGTTTAGTTATCCAGCCTGGACGAGATACTCCTGATTGCCTGTTGCAGCTCATTTGTTCATTGTCATTGTTCATTGCCCTGCTAGAGTTAGAGCAGTGTGGAGGATTTTTATCACAGTTTTAATTTGTCAAGTATCTTAAACTATTTCTGGGGGATTTCATTCCTCTAGAGACGGGGGGATGATAAAGGGGGTGTGCTGCCTCAGTCATCAGCAATTGCAGCGATTTGCATGCTGCTGATTATGTGATAAATAGAAGACATTTGTGTTGAGAGACACAAAACCCTTAAAAATTATAATGGCCTTTTTTCAGTTAAGCAAACCCCAAACTTGCTGGCACTTAAACGTTGCTTGTGAACTATTAATGAATATGATACTGAAAGTGAGGCAGATTTGTAGAAAAAATTATTAGCCCCTCATCTTACTGTTGACTAAGAAACAGTCATCTTTGTTTTCAGCCATCATGGTTTTCTATCCAAATGTTACTTTCTCTGTTAAACTTTTGGCTGGACATTTTAATATACAATATCCACTATTTCAGGGAGGGAGATGTCAGTTCTCTGTGCTGTTGGCAGTTTCAGCTTTTTCTCTGACCTCTGTCCGTTTCTCAGATACTAAGATAATGTTAAGTTTTACAATAAACAGGTCTAATACATAATATAGGCTATTTATTAAATTTGTATTAATTGGAAAAAGTAATTGCTTATGATATCCAGGCATATTTTTATTTCATGTATTTAGGTTAGCTTCTTGCTACTTCTAACAACAAAAAAAGATAGGCTGGTGATTGTAGTAATGACTACAGAAGAAGAGCCTCAGTGCATACAGTATTTGGTATTGTTTCTGATGTTGATGATTCTGTTTAGTTGTGATGAAGGTAGAATTTCAACCCTATTTATAAGCATGTTCCTTCTGAAGTTTGAGAATACAAAATAGCTTTAATCATATCAGAACTGTAGATTCCATTCTGCTGGGGATTATACAGCTGTAAAAATAGAATTACTTCAGAAACCAATACTATAGCATTCAAGATTCTAACATACGAGTTCTTCTGTGGAGTACTGTATCTGAATTGCTTGGAGAGCTCTGCTGTATTTCTTCCTAAGGAGAAAAAAAAAAAACAAACAAACAAAAAAAAGAAAGATTAAAGAGGAGTAAGCAGTCTTTTTCTGTCTTCTGCTTATTCCATTTTGTGCATCTCTCCTGTATCTTCACTCCATGCTGAGGCAGCCTTGTTTAAAAGAATGTTCTGAATGCCCATTAAAACTTTTGATGAAAGGTTGTAGTAGGTGATAAAGACATGCCTTCAACTTTACTTGCTTTGTGATTAACCTGAGGCTAAGTCATGGCCCTGGAAGTTTTCTTTTTTTTCATACCTTTTCTGTAAGGTACAAGACTTATTGAGAAAATCAATTAAGAAAAATTTCTTTTGACTGTTAGAAATATAGTAGATTGTCTCAGTTGCAGTGACAATAAACATTTTCGTTCTGCATTATACAAGTAACAGTGCCTTCTGACTTCATACTAGTTTGATAGAAATGTAGATTAACAGACTCATGATAAGCGTCTCCCAGAATAAAAGCATGTGCTCCTGTCAAAAGTAAAGGATATCTTGTAATTCTCTGTTTGAACTGAAAATACTTCCTAACTAAAACCAAACTTCTTTGTGTCTGAAGCAAACACTACATGTGATGGAGATAAGGAATCAGATGGTGAAGACGTAGAGGCAGACAATGGTAATTCATCTGAAGATTTGAGAAAGGTAATAATTATACCTTTAAAAAAAAGCTTGAAAAAAAACTTTAGAAAAATGCGTTGTTAGCATTTATAGTACATATCTAAAATAGTACCTTAATTCTGGAATTCCTTGCCAAATTGTAGGTTAATGGCATTGTTAATGCTTCCATACACAGAATATGAAGTTAATACCTTTCTCTTTTCATTTTTGTTACATCTTCAGGAAATAATGGTTGGTTCACAGTACCAGGCGGAAATTCCACCTTACCTTGGCAGATACAGTAATGACGAAAAGGGTAAGTTCTTCTGAGTGTTTTACTTTGTATTTTGTGTTTATACATAGCAGTTGATGGAAAAATGTTATTTAAACTTATAAGGCAAATTCAATGGCTTAGTTAGTCTCAGAGACTTTTTTTTTTTTTTTACAAAGGCACTGGGAAGCTGAAGTAGCACAACCACACAATTATATCTCAGAAGTGTGATTCTTCAACTTTGAGAGGACATTCTCAAAACAACTTTGGAGGGTGGATTACAATGTTAATTCTGAGATACCTAGTAATATTAGGAGGCAATAAAATGTGAGTCAAGAAGGAGATACTTTCATCAGAGTATCATAACTGCGCTATGAGCACTCAACTTAGTTTACATTGAAGATCTTCAAAACAAGTGTTTTTCTTTGCCTTTTTTTTGGCAAACACAACAGTGTGGGTTATGAAATGGATATGAAAAACAAAGCAATAAAATATTTTAAGTTTCCGTAGCATGGATAGAAGATGTAGGTCCTAATACACTGTCTTTAAAAAAAATACGATGTTTTAAGTATGATGTTATTCCGGTGTACATTCGGGTTAAAAACTGCAGCTGTGCTAGAGTAGAAGATAAGAACTTATTTAATAGAGTTTCATATTGTATCTTTAGAAACTTTCTCTATTGGAAGAGTATAGCACAATACAGCTGTGGAATTCAAAAAGAAAATAGTGAAATAAATTTGCTCTTGGGTGGAACAGCTGTGAAATTAAGGAACAGTTTGGAGGTTATGTTAATACATAAAGGTCATTCTATTTATTTTCCTGTAAATTTTCAATATTCTGTAAGTTACTTGTGTTCAAACTGTAACATTTCATGGGAATATTATTCCAGTGAAGTTTATCAAGTCTTTCGACCATTACCAGCTGCTTTTTTGGAGAATGATCCTCTGCAATAGAGAAGATGAATGTTTGGTATGGATGGAGCTGGAAGCATTAGCAAGTGAACATCTCTTGTGCTGCTTAAGAGACCTAGAGAAGTCTCCTGTTTTCTTAAGGTTCAAGCATGATGCTTACAGGTTGTAAGAAATGGAGGAGCAAGAACCGGATTAATCTGAATAGTCTTTGTAGTATTTACATATCTTAACTTCTCATCCAAGAACTAGAGAAGTGCCAATAACCACAGGATGACCAGGAAGGAGTTAATCTGACAACTTTCTCTGGAATAAGCTGGTGCTAGGGAGAACCTATAAGAGTCTCCTCTGCTGGCTGGCCAAGAGCAAAGAAGTAGCTCCCAGATCGGAGACTCCGAGGACCTCCTCTTGGGATTATCAGTCGTGGAGGAAGTGTGGGGTTGTCTTGGTTGATAAAGGAGGTTGAAGCTGAGTGTCAGCAGTCCTTGGAGAGGCTGGAGCTGGCTGTAGGGGTGGAGGATGCTATGGAAGCCCCTTCTGTACTCTCTGAAGAGCTTGTGATGGCAAACAGGGGCTCATATTTCTGCTGTGTAGTCCCAGCTACTAGAATTGTGCTAGAAGGCAGTTCTGGTCTTCTGTAAACCTTACACTTGTAGCATGTCTGTTTGAAAGCTTTCCATGTTCTTTAGCCATAACAGAATTTTCAGAGGAAATGTAATTTTATTCCTCACCTTAGCTTCATGTGGTTTCCTGCAGTTTTATGAGAGATTTGAGAACCTTCTTCTCTTCTACTGTAACAGTCATTAAGCTTGCGTGTTTGAATTGAGTAACTCTCTAATTTTGTATCGCCAGGAGAGTATGTGAAACATTATGTGCCATGTTAATCACATCTATTGATCAGAGTAAAGGATTTATACTTTAATCTAGAATTGAAACGTGCACAAACTGACAAAGGTTCAGTTGACTCTTGTGTATTTCCAATATATTGTCTTTCAAAAAAGCTACTTAAGAGGTGCAAACGCGATTTCAGTGTACTATGAAGGATGACTGTACATCCTGATTGCTTGTAAAGTATGCAGCATGCAAGTTCTTAACAGCATTCAGTTGTTAATGAACTGAAAAACAAATTACCACATTGAGGCCTAGATTTCCATTCTGTTAAGTAATTTTTGGCAAGTTTTGGTTGAGAATTACCAGTTAGCCACCTCCTATTTTTTTTTTACTTGTAACATTTGAAATATTAAAGTAATATCCTACACTCTTTTACTGTAAACTATAGTTTATTTTTTTAAAACAGCTGAATAAAACTGTGAATGGTTTTCCTAGTTTGTATGAAGATGATGAATATATATGCATAGTTTGACTGGAATTATCTAGCTGTCAGTAGCTGTTCCTCTGTAAAGACTCTTTGTCTCAAGAGTTCAGTCCCCTAGCTCATCCTCATGGAACCTGAATCTCTTTGCCATGTCATGCTGCAGGGTCTGTCTCTTAACAGGCTTTTGGGGAAAAAGCGAGCTGCAATTTGCAGGTGGCATGATGGTGCTTGATTTGATTACTTCTGTGTTCCTGTTCTTTGTCTTGGTGAAATAGCTTTTAATGTTGCAGCCTTAATAATGTCACACCTGGCATTAATGGATTTCTGTTTTGACAGCCTATGAAAATGAAGACCATTTACTTTGGAAACCTGATGTGATCTCAGAAAGTAAAGTTAAAGAATACCTTTTTGAAACTTCCTTAAGAACAGGAAATGAAAAAATGATTGGCAGAATTCCTGAAGGACTGCATACACGGGACAATGAACAAGTATGTTTTATATGTGGTTCCGTTTGTGACACATTGCTTTGTAATTAATGTGTTCTCTTTCGCTGTCTTGTATTATGAAGGCAGCAATATTCAAATTCTTTATTCTTTGTAACTAGATGTTATTGGGGTCGGGATCTTATTTGTAATTTTAAGCCATGCTTAAAATTATGAGTACTTGAGTACTGGTGATGTTGTGACCTGTGATGTTTCTGATTGCCATGCTGTTGACAAGTCCTGCTGTTTTCATAATTGCATAGAATGTTTTACATTTTCTTAATTAAACCTTGCCTCAGCTTCTGGATAGTTTTGCTTTTGGTTGTTATTTTTATAATTTCATCATGTGTAAGGATAAATCCTCTTTTTTTACGTTAAATATGCTCACTGAAAGGCTAGTCTTGGACGTCGAGATTGGATATTTGCAAACTTTTAATAAAGATTTCTTCTGTTTTCTAGGCGCTGTATGAGCTTCTTAAAAGTAGCCATAACATTAAAGAAGCAGTTGAGAGATACTGCTTGAATGGAAAGGCATCTCAGGGTAAGAGAGAGTACCTGGTTTTTCAGAAATGTGTGTTTGGGAAAAAAAAAATAAAGTTGTGTAGAAAAACCTTCAGTAAGAATCAGATTAATGAGCACATCCTTTTCTGTGATGTCTTTAGCACAGATTAAGTATAATCTGACCATTGGCCAGTTGAAAATTCCTGCTAGAGAATTTTACAGCTTTTATAGAGGTTGAGGATCAGCTTTTCGCCTTCCCTTCTTTCCTCCACTGGCTGTTGTAAAAATGGCACAGACTGAGGAGAGGGGTGGGCAGAGCGGTGATTTTGCTTCCATAAGGCAGTTCTCACACACATTGCAGTACTGTTTGCGATCATAATCAATTATAATCTGATGACATTTATACCAAAATCAGGAGAATATAGCTGGCTATGTAAATTAGCCCCACTCTCTTCCTTGGTATACTAATGTTGTGATATGCCAACCCTAAACTGCTTCTACCATACAGTTCCACAGGTCTTTGGTAGAGCGTGGAGAGCCTCACTCACGTTTGCAGTGGAAAACAAGCTTCCATCTTGTTTGTCCCTAACTTTATTACTCCCTGAAATGAAAATCAGAGTTTATCGTTTAGCAAAGACAGTTCATTGTCCTGTATTGTAACGTAGGTGTTGCATAAAGCAGAAATGGAGTATGAGCACTGGTATAAGTTGATATTCTGGCAGATAGTCCCTATTCAGAGCTGGATCTGAAGGGAACTTGAGTGTTTACAAGTTAGGTGCTGTGAAAGCTAAGTATCTAACATAAAGCTGAAGGGGACAATAAGGACTGTCAGAGCAGTGCGTCATAAAGCTCATGTACAAGAAGAGATTGCGTAGACCAAAACAGTAAGGAAGTATCAGTTGCAGGGTTGTATCCTAAATCCCACACCTCTCTAGGATTTAGATTCCTGTTTTGGAATTGAAAAATACCTCTACCCATTTGTGGTTCAGAGCCCAAAAGGCTATCCTAAGGACTAGTACTTGCACTCCCCACCCTTGCCTCAAGTTGGGTGGAACTTACTAGAGGCTCATTAAAAATGGTAAAGGACGATGATACCGTCAGTGCCCATCTCATAGAGTAACCATTATGCTATGATCTACTCTACCCACTGAAGTTCACTGCTATTCTTAAGATGAGAATTAAAAATCCACTGCTCCCAAGATGATTTCTTAGCAGTGAAACTTTACATGGGGATCTTCTCTTCTCTTTGAAGCTTGATAACTCTGTAGTATGGGGTGCAAAATTAATGAGGTGAGAAAGAAAGAAAGAATAAGGCCTTGAAGTGGAGTGATTATCGCCTTCATCTGGGACCAGAAAGGTCTTGGTTCCAATGTCTGCTTCCAGAAATGTTTTGAAATGTGTTTTTTTCCCTCCAGTGTCTTTAAATGTTAGCTGAACAGAAACTTTTTGGATCCCCATTATGAATGTAAGATGCCTGAAATATCCCTTCTTAGTTGTATATAGACCCAAAGCCATAATCAAGATAGGAAAGCAATGATACTTGAGACAAAACTGACCTATTCAAATAGCTTGAGCTACTTTGTTTCAAAAGTCTTACTCTTTTTTTAGTGATTTTTTTGTTGTTGTTGTTCATAAAACTAAAATTCAGTTTTAGAAACTGCAGGTTTAATCTTTCTGGGGAAAAAAAACCCAAGGGATTTGCAGTTCCTCCTTAAGAAGCCTGAAAGGGTTATTTGTGGGGTCTTCAGGAGCAGATAGTTGTTTGGTTTGTTCCAGATTCCCTGATACCCCTTGTTTTTCAAAAGCCTGGATAAAAATATAGTCCCAGTTGGCTGGCCCCGTATGACTGCGTGAGGTATGCCTGACACTAAAGCCTTCCTCCATGGTTCATTGTGCCTTTTCCTGGGGTCCACTACCTCACCACAGGGTTTATGATATTGGGGAAAGTGTTGGGGATTCTGACAAGTCTGTATTACGTGCTGCATCTGTCTGCTGTCTGTGTCAGCTTGGGATCGCCCTGCTGGTGGTGGTTCATCCCAGCCTGTTTCTCAACTGTGATTTACAATGCTGCACATCAAGTCTGCCCAGGTCGGGATGGATCGAGTGCGGGGTTGGCCATCTTGGCCCTCCTGAGTGTTATGTTCTATGTTTTGTCTTTCTTCATCCCTTTTTTGCAAGGAGGTACAATTTTAGAACAGCTGGGGTTCCCCGTATTAGTGGTTTTGTGGCTTTAGGGTCTACAGGGGCAGAGATAGGGTGATCACCATGTGCACCTGTTGTTTGTAGCCTGAAGGCAGGCTGCTTTTGTAATGGCAGTAAAATGTTCACTTAATGACCTTACTGGTATAGCAGTGGGCTCCCCTCTGTCCTGAGGGCCCCCTGCCCAGTACGATACTTGGTGGGTAATAGAGTGTGGTTCAGTGTTAGGGGGTGGTCCCTTGTTCAGGAGCACTGCTGGTCCCCGAAGGCCATCCTGATCTAACATCATGCGATCTCCTCCAGTTAAGGAGACGTGCCAGAGAGGTACTCCGCCTTGCTTTCGCCAGGCTTCCACCCGTATTTTTCATGCAGATTGGCAAGTTGCAGAAACAAAGCGGTCTCCACTCCCATGGAGTGTTCTTATGGTATTTGTCTGGTTGTCCCCTGGAGGTCCGGCACATACCTCAGTTTTAATGATAAATAAAATTAATCAAATTCACTCTTATCTCTTAAGTTCTTCATTGGGGTCCTCCTAAGTATCTCTGTCCCAATCTTCTGGGGAAATGATTAGCTTCTGAATTTTTACAGGACCTCTGGACGCTGGGGGCTTGAATTATCATGAGTTCTAGTTTATCCTTTACCTTCCTGCATTTTCCTTTCCCCCCACCAGTTGTTAAAGCAACTGGTCTATTCGCAGAGGTAACAGCATTTCTTCTCGCTTTCTTTGTTCAACCTCATCTTGTAACATTTTCATTTCTTCACATTCCTTATACTGATACGCAGCTCCTAAACACCTCTTCAACATCTTGTGTATTATTACCTTCTCTTTACCATCTTTCAGTTTCCCTTTTACAAGGTTCAAATGTTGTTTTATTTTATTCCAATTATCCTGCTTTTTATGCACCCAATCATCGGAAAATTTCAGTGAAAGGTTAACTCTGTGCCTCCATAAGTAGCCAGTGATTGAATCCGCCATCCTCCTGACTATGCCAATTTTTGTCACAGGTGAATTATGAAGACAATTCATCATTATGGGGTTAACTAAAAGGTTTTATTAAGATTAAAAGATCAAATTATAATTAATGGATCATTGGTAATTAAAATGTAATTAAGCAATAATGATTTACCAATAGTTAATTGATAATTAGGTGTTGGTCAAACACTGTACTACTTACTACAATCCTGATAATTAAGCTATAACTTGAGATATTTAGAAGTCACTAGCGTACAACATACTTTACGCTTAATGTAGAATGTCACTCTCCATGTTACAACCATCGGGTGCTGGCTTCGGGTGTCTCAATGCTGAAGGGTAACCGTGAGAGGTGTCCCTTCCCTGCTCACAGGGAGATGGCCTCTGTGCAGCCCGCCACCACGCAGGAGAGCTCAGTGAGCTTGGGGGGGCTCCAGGTATTTATACCGTGAAGTGACTGACCTGTAGTCAGGCCCCCGGTCGGTGTACGTGCTGGTGTGCCCCTGCAGCAGTGTCAGTTCTGTCTGTTCCCAGCTCAGGCTGGTACTGTTAGCTCCTGGTAAGACATGGCCTAGACTGCTTAGTTCCTGAGAAGATATGGCCTAGCACAGTTCTCACGGTTTGCACAGCAGGGCTGATCTCAGTCAGGCTTTCTTGTCGGTAATGCCTTAAAGTACTGCTCGCTCAGTCAGAGTAGGGGCATCCATCACAACACGTTGTTCCTTCAACTCTTTTTTTCCAACAGCGACTGTTCTCTGTATCCTGTGTGAGAAGAAATACTCAGAGAAATGATCACACTGGTGCCTCGGTGATGTTATCAAGCTTTGATCTTTTTGGTAACAAACTTATTGAGAAATAACAAATCACATCCTTCGAATGTCCCTTGCCCTCAAGGATAAAGGATTTCAGAAATCAAACTCTTTTATAAAAGAGTCTTTATAAAGAAGAATGTTAGATTTCTTGTCAGATATCTGTACAGTAGAGGAAAAAACACGTATCTAAATAACGTGTTTTTTTTAGAATGCACTTGGATATTCATCTGTTACCAACAAATATTTTATTCTTTGTAAAAGGTTAGTGAGTGAAATTAAGTTTATCATGCCTATTTTTGTAATTGTCTAGAAGAGATGACAGCATGGACAGAAGAAGAATGCAGAAGCTTTGAACATGCACTTCTGATTTATGGAAAAGACTTTCATCTTATACAGAAGAACAAGGTTAGTATTTTACAGTTAAATGGAAGAATTGGTAGATGATATGGTGCTGCAAATCTGTAAAAGCAGTACACTTGTCAAAAGCCTTGCGGAAGACTGAAAGAAAAACCAACATATTAAAGCCAGCTTGGCATTTTTGTTCTAGTTTTCCCTCAGATGTCCTTGGAAAAGCTAGGCATTGCAGGATGAGTCAACGTATTATCTCTGTAAATTGACTCATGTTGACATTAATTCCATTTATGCATTTATATTGAAAATTTAGTTTAAATGTGTGCCTGTCCTAGAAGTACAGTGTTTCCATACTGTGGCTGGGGGAGATGGGAATGCATCTTTACTTAACTTGGTTTTGTCGCCAGGAAGGTGTAAGTTTATGGAAACAGGCTTAGGTCTTTGTGTTTTCAGAAAGTGTAGTCATCCATCAGTACTCAGTTTTCTGGCCAATGAAGGAGTTCTGATCTTGATCTGTATTGCTTCTGATTAACTCCTCTGTGCCTGAAGAATAGGAATTTTTTTTTTCTTTAATGAAAAAGCAACTGTTGACTATATGGATGTTTCCAAATTTTCTACACATCTCCTTTATGCTTCAATACCACCTTGAAGGTTTTTTTCTTTAGGAGTCTGGTGGGTTTTTTGTATTTCAGATGAACTTGTTAGGTTTGTGGTTCTGTTCAACAACAGTGAGCTAGTCCTGCTCAATACCTGGTTTAATCCATCCTAAATAATATTTGAATGGTTCAGATTTTAAATGGACCTTAAAAAATATTTTTTCCAACATGCAACAGAGCATGTGGGTTGATGTATCTGTCACTATGTACCAGAATTTGTCTAAGAAATCCACTGGGTTTTTTTCCAAGTACGTAAAATGCCATAAAGTTTAGGGAAGGTTCTGGGACCCAGCATAAGCTGATGTCATTTGTATATGGAAAGTATCAGCTTGACAAGATTTAGTGCATGGAGAAGTTTAACAAGATGTTTCCTTATCCCTGTACTGCAAAGTGGTGTTAACTGGGACTTTATATACTAGCATGTGGACATCGGTTCGTTTCCTTCCCTGCGTGGTGTGTTTGTGTCTAAATTAGCAAGCTTTACTACTACATCCAAGGCATTTTGGGTTTGCCACTGATGTTTCTGTAAGTTTGATTAAGCTGAAGTATAGTTTACTGCCAGCCTGTATCTGGATAGAGTTGTAAAACTTTAACTGTAACTGGGGGCTGATGATGATGTGAAGTGTTTCTGCATCTAAAGATGGATGTAGTTTAGACAGGTAGAAGTAATGACTTTTTCTCCAAGAATCTGGCTTCACATAGTAATCTTAATTTTCAGGAAACAGACAAACAGTAAACATAGACCAAAAAAAAGTCTTTGGAGTCCTTTATACCTTCTCAAAAAGATTACAGTTCTATGCTGCTGTTTAAGCATTTACTGTTGCGATTATCTGTTGTCAAAGCCTCCACAGTTCTGGACTTTCCCAAGAGGAATAAGTACCCTGAGTCTTTTCTGCTTCACTTCTCTTAGGTCATTGATTTGCTCAGCTTTTTTCATCTTAAGAGAGAGTCTATCTTATAGTTTAAAAAACTGCTACATGTATTTGTATATAAAAGTGCTTCAGATGTAGATACAGTTTCAATCTAGTTTTTAAAAAGCCAATAGTGTGTACAATAGAACAAATGTAATACTTACTTGAAACTGTAGGTCTCTCTGAAGTCTCCTAATTTACTTGGTTTGTTCCCAACACTAGAACAATAAAGCTAACAGCATTGCAGGAATGGGAGTTGAGGAGGTGACAAGACGCAAGTCTTTGCATTAATCTTGTCAATTCTTCTCCTTTTAGGTAAGAACCAGAACAGTTGCTGAGTGTGTGGCTTTCTATTACATGTGGAAAAAGTCAGAACGATATGATTACTTTGCTCAGCAAACAAGATTTGGAAAGAAGAGATACAACCATCATCCAGGAGTTACGTAAGTAAAATGTTCTTGGAATGTGTTTTCTGTTGCAAATTGTAAATGTAGAAGATTGTATCTTTTTTCCTGCTGTCTTGCAGTGTAATGCTGCAGTGGCTATGGCAACTGAAACTAAATCCATCATCATTTTTAGGCCCTGTTTTCCAGTTAAATAATACATTATGAATGCCATGTTACTTTAGGGACTACATGGATCGTTTGGTAGATGAAGCAGAAGCCCTTGGTGGAGCAGTGCATTCTTCAGCCTTAACATCTAACAGTCGAACAGAAACCATTCCTGATCAACAGCTAAGCATTCTGAACTCTATCACTGCCAATGAGCTGACAGGTAAATCAAGGGAAAAAAAAATCTTCTTGTTGTAACTATGCGAACAACTGTTTCATTTGCATTTGTGTTCATCTGTTTTCCAGCATTGACAAATAGTGTAGCTACAGTCTGCCACACTTCGGACGTGAACTGCCTGGATGACGCCTTTCCTCCCATGGACAGCTTACCCCGAGCGCCGGTTAATCATGTGCCTGTTGGAACAGAAGAATTGCTTAACTTGCCTAGCAATGGTGAAAGTGATTGTTTTAATTTATTTGAGACTGGCTTTTATCATTCAGAGCTAAACCCAATGAACATGTGCAGTGAGGAGACAGAAAGACCTGCGAAAAGATTGAAAATGGGGATTGCTGTCCCAGAATCTTTCATGAATGATGTCTCTGTAAATAACCTTGGTGTGGACTTTGAGAACCACACACACCATATTACCAGTGCCAAAATGGCTGTTTCGGTGGCTGACTTCGGCAGTCTATCTGCAAATGAGACAAATGGTTTTATCAGTACCCACAGTCTTCACCAACATGCTGCCCTTCACTCAGAATGACTGTGGAAAACTAAACAAACAGTGGGTACTTTATGCAGTAGTAGTAAACTTGATGGCAGCTGTCAGGTTTGCTTAGTCTTTCACTGGAAGTTTGAACTTTATGACATCAGTGATGTCTTTGTATGTATAGAACTATATCTTGATTTATCAAGAGTAATTTCTTTTTTCAGTCCATAAATGTGGAAATGTCATAGGATGTTCGGCATTGTTTGGGACTAAGAGAACTCTGTGGTGCAGCTTTAAGCTCTGCTTCAATTTTTTTTTAAAGCCTGTAGATGGAGGCCACCATTTCAAAACCAGCACAGAAGTTCTGAATGGATTGGAGTGGCTTTTCAGTCTAAGTTACTTTTGCCGTCACGGATGCAGTGGAATAACAATGTTTACAGGTACCAATCCTGATCCCTGCTCAATGTAGCATTTATTTTTTTTTTTTCTTAATAAGGCAGGGATGGGTTTCTTTAATTTAAACTGCACAAACATACAAGGATGTTTTTTGAATAGAACCTTCTCTCATGTGATACTAAACTAGAGCACTTCAGTTTACAAAACAGCAAGTTCATCTTGGAAGCTAGCACAAGGGACTTAACGTGAGTAAAGTGTGAAGACCTGCACTTCGATGGTGTGGCAAAGTTATAGGCCATGGCTACCTTATACAGAAGTAAGTACGCTGCCGGAGATGTCTCTGTACTCTAAACTTACTTAGTGGCTTAAACTGACGTGTTTTAGGCTATATTTTATTCAGATGAGTGTTGTCCACAACTTTGAGGAGTAATGTAATCGTGTACCTTGACTTTCCTAAGGCAGATGAGTTGTATAAAGCTACAGTCTGCACAGCTTAGGATTTACCACTAAACAAACCGCCTACATTTGGAAGACATCTTAAATTGTTTGGAGCAGTGCAGTTCAAAGTGTTATAGTTTTGAGGGACTGTCTAGTTTGTATAGGAAGAGTAGAACCTTGAAGTATGTATTTTAAAGTTTTTCTCTAGTGTGGATTGCATTTACTTGTTTTGGCAAGTCATTGGCTCAAAAATGGCACTTCACCACCTTGGTCGAATAGGAAAGGATGAGTAAAAATGTTTGCCATAAAAGCAACTATTTAACTTCAGTAAATTTTTTATTTTGAACTTTGAGTGCAATTTAGCCATCCAGAAAGTCTGTCTTGAACATGTTCTGGTTCCTGCGGGGGAGTGAAACCAAACGTAGTACTGGATTGTGACATGTTGTTGTTGCATACAGCTTGCAGGTTTTTTTAATGGGAATCTGAACCTTACTTCAATAGGATTACCCCTTTCCCTCCGTACTTTTTCTTTGCACTGTTTGTATGATAAATTTAATTGCCACTGTTTTGTTTTCGTTATCCAAGTGATTAAGTTTGCGTTGCTGGTATTTGTAATAGTTGCTTCAAGGTTATGCTGAGTAAGTAGAAAGTAGTGACTTTAATATTTGAAAGGGAAGAGGGTATTTATTATGCATACTGTGAACTGCATTGACATCCTGAGTTTTGGATGCAGCGTACGGAGTTTTCTTTACAGCGTTGTAATGAAGATTGCTTTGAAGTATTTACACAACAGCACATTTACCGTATCAAAAACAAATTAGTTTAGAACAGTGGACAAAAGTAGAGATAATTTTGTAACCAGTTTGTAACTTCCACATCTGAAATACGTAACTTTAGTAAGTGCACAGTAAATAACGGGTAGCCTTGGCCTTGTGTTGTACTCTGACATTTCTAGCCGAGCTGTCAGCTTCTTGTTGCTGTGTTTTGTGCTGAACTTTGTACCTTGTTTCTTTTGTTTATGAATCAACACATTTTATGTAATTTTGTAAAATACTGGCCATAATCCTCCATTCTTATACATTCAAGTTGATCTATGGGTTTACAGTGAGTGGCTGGTCTGTATAAAAATCATTATACAAAGATGACTGAATGCTTATGCCAGTTGCACTTAAATGAACATGCCCATTCTCATTAGCTGATGCAGTAATATATTCAGTTTATCTATGCATTGCTGGGCTCTTAATGTAGACAGACTTGTCTAAGGTTTGGGTGGTCAGCAAGTTGAATGGACACTTTAGTTATTTAATAAAGACTTTTGACCAAAATTCAGAAAATGATATGAGAGAAAAATGAATTCCGGCTAGTCTAATAGATTTTTTAAATGCTGATCGTATTTAGCCTGTTGGCTAGCTAGCTGGTATCGTTTACTTTTAATTCCATGTTAAAATAAGGCAATAATTTGCAAGATTTTGTAAATATGTAAATTCTTCATATCTTTTTAGATATCTATTTCAATATTTTCTGACTACTTCTGTGTATAGTAACATTTTTGTGCATGCTTGATGTGACATAAATTTGTACCACTATGACTTTATCCATGTAAAATAGCTATTTATTGAACTTTACTTTTAAAAGCTGGACTTACTTATTTTTCTCTCAGTTTAAGCATTTAAATGGAGAACTTGTTACTGTTTATTAAAAGAATTGCGTTTTGAAAGTCAGCATGAAGATAACTGAATTGCAACCATATGAAGAAAATACATTGCCTTGGTTCTTAGACGGGGAAGCACAATTCTTATAACAAACTGTGATGAATTCTTTGTCCCTTGCCACGCTTTTTCTTCATACAGACAAACCAAAAAATCCATAATGGGCAATTTGCAGTGTTGGTAAATGTATCCTTTTTATGTAGAGGGAATCTGAAGAGGATAGCTGATTCATTTAGAAGTGTAACTGGTGCTGTGATTATAGCAATACTTTTACTTTGGTTAGTCATACGCCATCTTCTCACACTAGGTTTTTTAATGTTTAGTTTTCCTCTTGTCATGGTCAAACTGCCGAATTTACTTGAAGGTTGTACAATACTGTTTGAAGAATACTAAATTGTGTACAATTAGGTCAATGAATTGTGCAATTGTTTCCTGTTTTTAATTTTTAAAACTGAGGGTCAAAAATATAGGAATGCTTCAGATTGAGTAGAACATAAGTGATACTACTTAATTTAACCAAAGTCTAGTGAATATTTCAGCTTTGAATGTAAACTAATGGATAAACTGACCAACAGGGACACTATTTGCCCAGCGTTACAAGCACATTGTCTACAGACAGGGAAACTAAATACAGTAATTTATAAAATAATGACAAGGTTACTATTTTTTTTATTCCTATTTTTCATTGAAAGAAAGAAGAAGGAAGATACTATCGATTGTAAAATACAGTAGGAATGGTTATAGTCCTCCTAATAAAACAGAGATTCCAGTTATTCTCAGTTCAAAGTAAGTACTCTGTGCATAACAACAAATCTAGTGACAATCGGAACATGTTTTAGTATCAGGTGTTCAAGAGGAAGTCGCTATTGTTGCATTGGTTTTAATATTTGTACATAAACACTGATTTTTTTTGAGCATTATTTTGTATTTGTTGTACTTTAATACCTGGTGTACAGTTCCAGAAATAAACGTCTGGAAACCTTTCTTTACTTGTAAAGCTTTTCGTGCATCTGCACTATGTTTGCTACTACATTTTCAGAAATGTTTAGCAGTAAGTGAAGGCATTTTAAGAACTCCGAAGGCATTTTAAGAACTCATGCTACCACGCTACCTAATGTTACATAGAAAAGAGTGAAAAAAAACGCAGCATTGCAGCAATGCAGGTGAAGCAGTAAGTAACGATTTCCCTTGAACATTAAAACATGATGGCTTCAGTGTAGCAAAATCTTAGATGGGACCCAAATGTAGCTTCAGAGTAGCGCGCCGCAGCTGTATAACCCGGTATTCACACTACGTGGTGAGCTGTGGGGAACACACTCCGATTCTCCGGTGTACGAACACTTCACCAGATCCTTGAGTTCACGTCAAGCTAGATTACAGGTGTGAACAAAAAAATTTTACTCAGCTGGGGCCTTAATGCTGCAGTTACATTATTTGAAGTGCTTTTGCTCTTCATTTTCCTTTCCCTCAAGAAAACGAACACCAATCTTGGACTCTGGAAAGCACTGTATTACTTCCAAGATCTCGCACACCAATTCTGTCACAGGGCAGAATTAGCTGGTGCTGTGCCTTCCTAGGCCCAGCGTGCTTGCTTTTGCAGTGGCTGGCGCAGTAGAGCTTCGGGTAAAGAAATGGATTATTTAATTTTTAATTCGATAGGAGTGCACGCTGATACAATTCTGAAGAGCAGAAGTTGTAATTTGCCAAGTAATGTAACGAGCTTTTCTTCCCCCGATGAAGAGATGTGAGAGAAGTGATGCAAGGTGCAGAACAAAACACCTGTCCAAAACTGCGGTGACAAGCTGCACCTCCTCTTTTCTGGCTGGTTAGCGTAAAGATCAATGTCATTAGCACAAATCATGACGACTCCATCTAGTCCTTTCTTGTTCTGATGCAACTGATTGTTAGCCTTGCGATGCTGGACGCTTAAAAATGGTTTTAACTAGTGTACGCGTATATGATGTAAAGCTCTCACCCCAACTCTGTCGTTACTGTAACAGAAATGTAAGTAATTAATCCTGGGACACATCTGCTTCTGCCATTAAGATGAGCAGCCCCTGAAGTCCTGGTGGTGCTTGGCCGTTTGGTGCCCTCATACCTGTTCTGTCCACAAAGCGCAAGGCACCGAAGACTGGAAGTGAGACCCCAGCGACCGGTTTGCTAGGATGCTTTTTACCAGTTCTTGCATTTCTCTTCCCTCGTGGCAGGGAAGAGTAGTGTAGCGCTCCCAGCAAACCCCGTCCCTCGGCTACCAGAGGGGGCCAGCTTTTCCATGCCGCTCGCTGAGCTCCACAGCCGGCACGGGGAAGGAGCGCGCAGCTGGGGAGCTGTTGGGCCGGTACAGCATCACCTTTCTGTATAAAACCAGGGTGTGGTAGAGCGTGGCTTCACAACACCCAGCAAGGGGATCGTGGCTCTGAGCACAGGCGAGAGGGACGGACGAGCAGCAGCACGTATGCACACTCACACCTCCTCTCCTCCTACCAGAGTGCCGCAGGAGCTGCCCGGGGAAACATAGCCCCTACACCAGTCCCACTCAGACACGCGTACACTTGTGTTTGTTGTGTGTATGCATGTATGACACGTTTATGACTATATACAAACACACACGTACCCTTCAGTAGTTTAACAGGCTGTATTTTTGCAGTGCCTGACAAACTCATCATCAGTCCTTCCAAATCGGAAGCGCCACAGGGATGTTTACCTTGATCGCACTCCCCACGGCCACAAGCAGCAGTGACAGAGAAAACGTCTCTGAGAACAAAGCCCTGAGGGAAGGGTGGCTTCTCAGCTGCCACCGATCCCCCAGCCCTTCTGGGTGGACTCCCTGTGTGGGCCAGCATCTCAAACACAGGTGTGCTGACTGGGAAAGCTGACACAGGCCATCTCATGTCCACCTGCTCTAAATCAGACTGGTGATACTTGGGAATCTTGATTACCAAGCACTTCAGTAGCTTGATTAAGAATCGCTTTTTTTAAAATGAATTCCTGATTCTTGTGCTGAGCCCACGCAGCTCCTCACCCCTGCAGACACATCCCCTTTCTGCTGTGGGCCATCTCTCTGTCCTTTCTGGGACTCTGCAGCACCCCTGTGAAGTTTGTTAACTCATCTCTTGATCTTTCGAGCACTTCTGTCTGCCTGCCATCCCGAATCAACAGGGATTACAGACAGCAGCTTAATCTCCAGGAGAATTAGTCGACTGTTACCACCAGCTTCACCTTTTGAGCTAAGAAATTGCAAGTCAGAGCCTTGTACACCCGTTTTCTTCAGAATAGCCTGGTGACACCAGCTGGGTGTCCCTTGGTGCAATCACCTAATTTATTCCAAAATCTGATTTCACCACCCAAACAGCAGCAGCTGGCCCTCGGCATCCCCAAATCAACACCCTAGCGTCAAGGGCTCCATCCTCCCACCCCTGCTGGGGAGGCACACGGATTCTGCCCAGCCTGCTCAGCTGCTCAGCCTGACCCCCTCCAGGGGTGAGGAGTTCAGACAAACCCAGGAGAAACAAGCCTAAACCTCCCCGTGCAGTGGTGAACCTTCCCGTTTTCCCCACGTGCTCCCCGTTTTGCTCTTACGCTGGTGAGGTGGGCTGACCATGGCTGGGCCCAGATGCCCACCAAGCCGCTCTACCACTGCCCTCCTCGGCAGGACAGGGGCAGAAAACAAGATAAGGTCTTGTGGGTCGAGATAAAGGATGCTGGCCTTTGGGGCCGAGTGCTCGGAGAAGCACCCCGGGCGTGGTGTGAGCCCTGCTCGGTGGCAGAACGTGGCCATGCGACCAGCGCCCTTCTCACCACCAACACAAAGCACAGCTCCGCAGGGCTGCTGAGGGGGAGGCCGGCTCCTTCCCCGCCAGGCCAGACGAAGCCATTGGTGGTCCTCACCCAGGATCCCAGCCAGCGCACTGTGGCTGGCAACAGGCTTCGACGTACAAATCATCTCCTGAATCGGTGCAGTTTCCAACACACGCAGGCTATGGGCCCGCATCTGGGAGAAGGATGCGGATCTGCTCTGTCAGTAATTGAAACTACCTTGAAGTTGGATGCTCCCTTCCCTGTTCCACCACCAAGTGCACAGGCATTTAGACACAGAGTTGGCTAAGTGAGTCCCTGTTTTCAGGGAATTTCAATGAAAATCACCCAGGCAAATCATCTTCCAAGAGAGAGACTGTACTTACTGCAACAAGTAGCTTACTACTGTTAACAGCCCATGAACAGACTGGGTAGAGGACTCCCCTGGGTTATTATCAGCTACGCGTTACCTCTGAAGTAACATCAGAATGCATCCGCCTCTCGGGCACTGGGGTGTCAGCTGGGTGGTAACGCATGGGCACACACGGAACAAGAACAGCTGGCACCTTTAGCAAAGGGACGGGAATCCAGAGACGACAAGGAAAAGTCTGATGCCCCTGAAGCCCTTCCGTAGGCTGCAGCCACACCGTTGTTTCTACTCATCTGTTTTCTTTTCTCCCCATCAGTCCCCAAGCTGTGCTGCTTCTTGCTCTGAAGTACCACCTGACTGCACCTCCTCCTCCTCCTCCTGCCACTTTTTGGCTTTCTGTATGCACCAGCAGCCAGACACCAACTGCTGCTGCCAGCGGCAGGCCAGGTGCTGCTGTCCCTCGTGCACAAGCAGCACCCGAGGCAGGCTGTCGGGTTCCAGTACTTCAGCAGGGAGAAGCCAGTCCCATGCACCCGGCCAGTGACAGGCAGCCTGCACTTCGGCACTGCAGTCCCCCACTGCCGGGCAACACTGGCGCCCAGGAGGCAGCGAGCGCCGCAAAACAAACCTCTCTCAACACACGAGTTGTAAACCTAAGTTCCACAGTCCTCAGACAGGAGTATGCTTTCAAATCTGGTCATTTAAGAAGGATTAACAAGTGTGTAACGAGACAGCTGAAGAGGTCTATGCCCTCGCACGACAGCATCTCAGCCTGGAGAACACGAACAGGAGCACCCGGCGGTTCTGACGCGCCAAGGCAACTATTCCCCCCGCCCCGACAGCCCGAGCTGCCGGGCTAAGCAACATCGCCGGGCCCCGACAGCCAGCCTCCTCTCTGGAGACCCGGCGGTGCCCAGCAACCCCCTCCCCGAGAGCGCTGGATGAGGCCCAGCTCGGGAGGGAAGGGATCCTCAGAGCGACGGTGGGCGAGCGTCCTCTCCAGCAGACTGCAGACCGCTGCCTGCTCTGATCTGTCACCACGCGGTGAAGACACAAGGACCGTCACCAGAAGTTGTCCCCAGCATCTTCGTAACACCTGTACAACGCACGCTGGGCCACATGCCACCATCTCATAGCTCTGCTACTTCACTCTTCCCAAGAAAGCCAGCCTTCTCTGGCTGAGGAGGACTCCCAGATGAGTATGAAAGACAAGGTTTGGGTTTGGAAAGCGACCAACTAACAAAGACACTGAAAAACTCCACATTCTGACAGGGAGACTAGAGGCTCCTGCAGCTAATCAGGGCACCCCGCCTGCCCCAGCCGCTACCAGGCTCGTCAGAGCACACCACTTCCCGGCTCCTCCATTCTCATGAGCTTATGCCAACCACAAATTCACTGGGAGGCTTGCTTGGACTTTTGCACAAAGCACTGGGATGATTTTTCTTGTCCAAGCTGTTCAGCCAGACCCAAAGACTGACGAGATGTCTCTTGCTTACTTTCTGAAGGCAGTCTGCAGACAGCAGCAAGAATTAATGTGGGAACGCCTGGCTCTGTTTATCCCAGTAACTCAAGAAAAAAAAAATACACTGCACACTTGCTTGGCATTGTTTCCCTAGCGACGCCGCAACACAAAGTTCTGTCTCTTCGAGAATAAGAGCTACGAAAGTTGCCACATGCCAGGAAACTTTCACTGAACCACTGCAACAAGGACTGGACAGGGGTCCGAGGTACGTCCAAAGCCACCGGCCCAAGCTGGCCTCCTGATGACAGCACACCACGTGGGCGCATCTGAAGCGCGTATCAGCACTGCTGCACAACCGGCTTCATGAAAGATCTGGGCAGCAGGAAGTTTCAGCATTCTAAAAGGACACAGATACTAAAGGGACCAACTCCAAGAAAAGCAGAACAAGAATTAGTAACTAACATGAACTACGAGGATTATCTGAGGAACAGTTCACAAGAGGGAAGTCGTTTTTACAAACTGTGTCTATTAAGTGAAATGGCAAAATACTAAAACTGAGCCCCAGACAACTGTGAAAACAAGAAGATTAACTGACATGTCCAGAACTTCGGTTTTTATTTCATGAGCTACTGCATGGACAGCTGAATACCAATAAGCACTAGTATCAACAACAGCAGACAGCTGAGAACCTACTGATGTAAACAGTTAAACCTTCGCGTCTGCATCAAATGTGAGTATTCTCAGGGGAACAGAAGCCTGCAGCTTGCTTTCTGAATGGTAAAGCTACAGCCCTCTGTTATGTAAAAACACTCATGAAGCTTGACGTACACACGCAGGAAGTATTTTAATGACACAGATTTCTTCAGTCTTGAATCCATTAATTCAGTTGACAACAGTGTAGTAATTAGAAAAAAGTTCTTCTCCTTGCTTGATGTCTCTGAGAGTCACAAGCACTACACACCTCAGGTGGCTGTAAAAAACAGAAGAGCAAAACATGTGGAAGTGAACAACTGTATTTCCCTTTTAAGTTTTTTAATTCTTCACAGCAAGGAGCTAAAGCAATGGCTCTGTCTCGGTTACTTTGAGGAGTAACGTGTAACGCAGGCCAGGGAGCATGGAAAAATACCACTGAAATACAGACAGCAAATATAAACAAAACCAATATAATTGCCAAGAAAACCACAGCCCACGTGGGTATTGAAATGATGTTTCCACTCACACAACTATTCAGAAATGAAAAGGATTAGTCAAGACGGGGAAAAAGACACCTATACATACAGGAGGAGAAGCTACAGTGAAATTCGTGGAGCTGAAATAATTCCTCTAGGCTAAAGCCACCCTTGGCCTAAGAACACGCAGAAACACAGCTCCCAACTGCATCAAAGACCTGCTGCAGTCTGCGAGGATGCATGAGATCTCTGTACACCCCAAGGTGACATCAGTGGCTGGCAAACAGTTTTCTTACGGATTTAGGGACTGACCCCTCTAAACTTCCTTTAAGTAAATGACCAGGCCCTAAAGCTGAAGTATCAATTCCAGGAAGGAGAGCGCACTCTTCTGATGCTGATGCACGTGAAAGTGAAGAACACCATCAACCCAAACAGCCTCTACTACTACAAAACTTAGCGTGAGGCCATTCTGAAACAAATCAAACAACAAGAAGAAACAAGTACCAAGAACTCTTTTACAAGACAGAAAAAGATTTAGAAACCAGATTATCTATGTTGTCAGCACTGTAAATATCAGGTAGAAGCAGATGGGACCCTTTGTCTAGGAGAACTGATGACTGACTGTATTTTCTTCGACAGATTCCAAGGAAAAGAGCAAAATTTACCCCTTCTGAAATGGTCCCCTAGCTTAGCTCTGCTCACTGCACTTTCACACTTCAACTACAGCATCCAGGCCTCCTGAAAGTTCAGTCTTACCTCTTCTTTTATTAGCATTTATTTACTTATCTGCAGATTACAAGTGCATCTTTAACCTTGCCTCAATAAAGTCTAAGTTTAATCAAAAAAGCTGTTTTTCCAATACGCACTGTAACTTCCTCCCATCAAATTCCAGACTTTTAAAATAGCTCCAGAATTACACTAAATGTCTAGATGATCTGGTCTAAAACCCTTATACATCCTCTAGATGAAGAGGATTATTTGGTTCCTGAAGACAACAACAGGACCAAAAGCACAATTTCTTTGCTGTGTTAAATTCAGGACCAGATTCGCACAGCCTCAGTTGTTTGTGACTACATCCCAGGACAGGATACCCACTTCCAGGTGTACCGTCTGTCCTTGTTGTCCATACTGCTTCTTCTGCATATCCACCTAACTGTCACTTTACACACATCTCCAGACAAAAATCTGAGAAAGGATTCTAAGTGTTTTAATTTATAGAAGAGGTGGATTTGCAGGTCATAATGAGGATGTAATTGTGTAGTGTCACTAAAAGTCACAGGCCTTTATACTGCATAGTATTTCACTTGTCTCAATACAAATTCATTTTATGTTTCTTCTTGCAAATCCATCCGCTTATTCCTCACATAAGGAGAAGACATGGAGAACAGAAGAGTAAGAAGCCTAAATCTCAGCTACCTTAGAAGGGCTCTGATTGGCTAAGGGTCGCTAACATTTGACATACATACTGAAAAACCTCAGTTACAAGCAAAATATAACCAGTGCTTTATGAGATTTAGAGGAATCACACTATAGTGTCACCACTGCTTGTCAAGCTGAGTCTTCAGAGCTATGCTGATCTCATTTGCGAAGATGTGGAAAAAGGAACAGATAGTCCTGTAAATCACTTGTCCATTCAAAGAGCTAACTCTTCCATACAGATGCACACTTTTGTGTAACTCATCTTCACACGGAATACTGCTATTTCTCAACCATGTCTGTCTTTTTTACACATACAATATGCTTTGTATCGTACAAATCTATGAGCTCTTTGATTCGCTGCTGACCTCTCTATGTCATGGCTGTAGACGATGTTTGGAAGATACTGTTTCAGTTCTACTGGAAAATATCCTGGCACATCAAACTCCTGATAACACACGTTGGCTGCTTTTTCTAGAAATAAGAAAAAAAACAAACAAAAACAGTCTCTATGATACTGAGAAAATATTAGATAGGGTTTAGAGATGTGTAAAAATATCGTATGTACTGCTGCAAATGTACCGTATGCTTCATCACACCTGAAAACCATGGCTTTGTTGGGAGCTACTACACCCCTCCGAAGTCCTACTTTGAATTTACGCAAGAGATACACAACCAACTATGGCAGCTTTAATTCATCCTTATCACGTTAGACAGGATGACCCGATAATCAACATGTACACAAAGGGCCACATGTTGCATAGCACCAGGGGTAGCTTACAGCACTGCTAAATGTTGTTAATATACAACATCTGCTTTTACAGTTAAAAAAAAAAAATCTTGAAAATATTTCTTGGTGGCGAAATATGTCATGAATACAGCTGGGGAGAAAATCTCCATCTGCCCAGCAAGAAGAATGGAATCTTCTTCACGTGGATGTCAGACCTGGAATAAACAATTTCTTGGGACAGCCCTTTGTCTCTGTGCCAGTCAGTACCTGGCTCGCTACTCCAGCAACCCTTCTGGATGCTACTTGGGGGCAGGGCATCTTTCGTGTAACACAGGCTCTGAAAGCCACTTAGAAGCTAGGTATGGCAGCAATTTAACTTTCTGCATCTCATAACCATTCCCATGAGTTAGTTACTCCCCCAGACCTTCAGACCAACACATATTGTGTCAGACAGGATAAACACATAGTTGCCCTCTTCATGCCCAACAGCCACATCATACCAACAGTTTCCCAGATTTTGGGCATAAAACTAAGGAGTCTAAAAAAAGCGTTACAGTCCAAACTGAGCAGTGACAGAATCCTACTGTAAATGTCACTGGGCTTATGGTTTTCTCCTGAAGCCTGCTGGAACCATACTGAGGAACTTCATCTGCAACTCTGTGTACTGCCTCAATCCAGCAGTCCTTTGCCAGATACCCTTTCCCACCACCTCACATTTGGGATGTGCCTTTCATTCTACACACCAGGAGGGAGACTGGGGGAGTCAGCAAGGAAAGCACAAGGGCATGTGAAGCACTGCTGCGCTGAAGGATTCTAACACCCAGCTGCCACAAAAAGCCTCAGCAACTCTTTAGCCCATTAAGTCCTCACCTTGTTTTAAACAGCTCTACTGCCCCCCAAGATCAGTATCTGATTCTCTGTGACAGCTCCAAAATAATTTACATCCATAAAGACAAACTCAAGTCTGGAAAATTTACCTGGCAACTTACCATGTGAGCAGTTGTTGACATACTGTCCCACCGCCAGTGGGTTTTGCAGGGCAGCTGTGAGCCAGCTCTCATCACTCATTTGAAATGGGCCAAGCTGATCTCTCCTGCTGCAAGACCTGAAATGACTGACAGCGTTAACGTGAGTCAGTGCTCCTTCACTTCACAGGTTATCTGTACTTCTGCCGGCAGAAATGCCAACAGTCGCTGGGCACAGTCACAGCTGTCCAACCCAGCTGGGAGACAGGACAACACTGGAGTGTGGGGTGAGCGGACCAACGCCTAGATGGTACTTTAAAAAGTACATTTAGAACTCCCAGTAGTGTGTGGCATCTTTCAGACCCTGGAGGAAGAACCTGCACAAAACCACCACGTACAATTCCAGAAATTAACATCAAACATTACCACTGCAAAAGTGTCAAGACACCTTGTTCATCTCTAAAGATGCAAAGGCTTGTTACAGTATCAACTTCATTTAAACACAAACTGCTACAAATTGTATTTTCAGGTAAGCTAAAACAGTCCAGGCTGCTGCATCAGGGGCAGTTCAGACTGGGCATTAGGAAGGGGTGGTCGGTCACTGGAACAGGCTGCCCGGGGGAAGTGGTCAGAGCACCAAGCCTGCCAGAGTTCAAGGAGCGTCTGGACAATGCTCTCAGTCAACATGGTGGTTTTAGGGAGTCCTGCGAGGAGCAGGGAGTTTGACCCGATGATCCATATGGGTCCCTTCCAACATGAGATAATAATGATGATGATGATGATTATGATTATTGTAAGGGTTACGGCTCCCTTCTTAAGTGCTGCTCATCTGCAGACCACAGCCAGAGTTACCAGATTCATCCTTTTAGTATTAGCAGGTCTATATAGAGCTTTTTTTCTAAATCCACTAGGCAGATTTTAACAGCTCAGAAGCAGTGACTTTTATTTTTTTACTTCCTGCTAATATTAAAACTATTTTCTTTACAGGAACAGGAAACAGTCTCTGTACATCAAAATGCATCTCACTGGCATTACAGATGAAAACACAACAAGCACACAACAGATGACATCCAGCAGCTCTCACTCTTCTTTGTTTGCATAATGAGGCACACATAGGTGGATATTCAAATATAACTCAATTCAGGGTAAGACAACAGGCAAATGAGACTATTAGTACCACTGTTTTAAACCAGCTGATTGACAATCCTCTATTTCTTTTGACCGCTTACCTGTACACTGATCTTGATAGTCCTTTATCATTCCCATCAATAAGGATACCATCTATGCACCTAAAAATAAAGGGATTGCCAAGGGACTGGAAAAAGATGGGCTCATGCTTTCTGTATACTGTACCTGTTGCAAGACAGATACAATTATTTCAGAAGAAAATCAGTTAACTGTCAGAAAGGGCTTGCTTACAACATCATCCAGTCCCCTCCACACAGAAACTCAAAGGAGACAGATGGGGTAGGAGAGAACTCCTCTCTCAGTTTATAACGTTAACACTTGTAAATCTACAAGCTTTCAGATACATCTTTGTGGGATGCAAAAAAAAAATCTACACAAGCTGAGACACCCCAAAGAGAGAAGCCATTGAAGGAAATCATTAAAGAGAAGGCCTGTGTCCAGTATTCACATGACAGGCAGATAAAGCATCACAGCCAGCTGGCCTGCTTCGGAGGAATGCGCAGCTGACGACATCAAGCTGTGTTGTTACTACCGTGTCACAACACTTTGCAAAGGACACACACAGACAGCAAAGAACCTGAAACACTCTCCTCCACCACCCTGATCAGAAATTTTGCTTGATACAGGAGAATGTGCCAAACCAAGAACGGACAAATCATTTCAGCAGACCATTTCCCAGATCTACGGACAGGATTTAACCTGCCCTGGGTTCCAAGGACAGAAAAGTGACAGCAGACTGGCTTGCAATTTTTCATGACATCGCAGTCCTGCATCCCTCACACCCAGTGTACCTTCAGCAACCCTCTGCAGAAATCCTTCACTGGAGTTTCACAAGGAGCTGGGTGAAGGCCCTGCCGGCAGGCTGCACTCACTGCCGAATGACAACAGGCAGGAGAGCACAGACCTGCTCTCTCCGTAGGGTCCCTTCCCCAGCCAGCAGCCCTGTAGTTTCCTTCATTCCACTGCAACAGGAAGGCATTTCAACAGCTTATCCTCTTGTTTTGCTACATGAGCTGCTAGAGGAGACTCTCAGTGAGCCTAAACTCACCTGTAGCATGTGCCTGAAACTTCTAGCAAGCTGCAAAGTTGCAGGCCCATTCCCTGCAACTGTCATTTGACAATTTGGCAGTCTACAACTCAATGGTAACGGCCAGACACTGCTGCTTCGGCATGGCAAAACACGCTCCACTGCCCCATGCCTGGACTGGTCCTGATCCTGCAAAGCTGGCACAAGCTAGAGACTGCACGCAGGGGATGATTCTATTGACAGAAGGAACAGAAACAAATCCAAAGCATTTCAGCAGAGCTGTCCTAGCTTGGCCATGCTGACAGAATTACAAATCTTTTTAAGGACTGTAAGCAAATGCAGTTCCAAGAAGTGAGGAGGAACAGAGCAGTGCTGATGTTCCAAACATGCTTTACATAAGAAGAGAGTGTTTTATTTTCATTCTACAATTTGTGTTTTTGTGCTCTGAAAAAGTTCATAGACTTGGCTGCTGATCTGTGTGGAGATCTTAAAGCCCTATTTTTCAGATCCTTATCCAAAACCAAAGGAATTAAACTGTATTGTTCATCTACTTGTAATTACTCCCATCCATTTGTATCTACGCAAACTGGCACAACTTTTCCAGCAGCTGAAAAATCAGACTTTGAGTATTGGAAGTTTTTTTTATAAACAGAACTACCCCACCAATATTGTTTTGCCTATTTCCAAAAGAACTCTGGTCAGAAATATTCTCATTCACCATAATTTGTGATTTTGTTAAGGAATGACACAAACAAAACCCATACAATAAAAATTAGTGTAGAACTTTGGCACTGTATAATTATATGGTGAGAAATCTCATCTAACTTAATTTAAAAAAAAAAGAACATTTCATTACCAGGATACATAGATACAACTGTCCCTTTTGGTACAAAACCTTTGGTAACAAAGACTCCAGTTCCAGCAGACACCAGGGAACTTTGGTCTCGGGTAAGACTGAACCCTAGTGTATTAAACAGAACTTCTGCTGGACTAAACACCTGTTGACTCTGGCGGTTACATGAATTTACTTCTGATCGCTTCTGCTCCGCAGTCAGTAATTCCAGATATCTACATTTCATTTCTGGAAGTAAGGCCAAAATATGTGCTTGTCTATTGAAGTCATTTATGAACAGAGCTTTAAATATTTTCAGTAGTGTTTCAAAGACATCTTCATCAGAGATAATTTTGTCTTGCGAGCTTTCGGGAACATATCGGAGGGTCCTGTAAAGAAAAAAAAAAACAACTTAAGATCACATTTTTCCTAAATAATACACAGAGGAGCCTTTTTACAGCAGCAAGTTACATGCACTATTGTTTCAAACAACCCCAAACTCTTTAAAGAGCATTCTTTCACACCTGCCCCCCTATAAAACCATCACCTGTGTATCTACAGCAAGGCAAGCAGGTTAAACTCCACTGAGCTCCTGGTGACAAACACACCAAAAATCAAACATACGTGATTATCAAAGTCTCTAAAATATATGTATACCGTTCATTACATTTTAAATGAGGCGAGGATAAATATTATGTTGACTAGGGAAACTTTGATTTATGCTATTTATAACGACATCCTACTCGTTTAAATTCAAACACTGCTTTTACCTTTAAAGAGGGAAAAAACACCTTACCAGAAAAAAAACCCCAAACAATCTACCTAGTTTTAACGTTCGATACTGTTTTAAAGAACCCACGTATTACAACGCCAGGGAAGTGACACACAAGGCTGCACCACTTTCACAAAGCAGCCACCCGCCAGTGAAAAACCAGAGTTAGCTCCCGCGGCGCTCCCGGTCACTCCCGAGAACGGGAGAGCGGGGTCTCAGCCACGGCAGCTCCTCACTCCCTGAGGGGAAGCTCTTACCCAGCTCCAGCAGCTACTCGAGGGCAAAAACCCCTGCGGGAAACCCACCGGGCGGTACCTCACCCCACCGGCAGGCGGAAAGGCCTCGCCGCTGCCCGGTAGCGCCCAGGACCTGCCCCTCCGCCTCACCTGCGTTTGCGGCGGAGGTTAAGGGCCAGCCAAGGCACGAAGCGGTACTTGTAGGCGTCCCACCGCCGCCGCAGGGCTCGCAACATGGCGCCGAGCGAGCTGCGACCACAGCCTCACGACCGCCCGGGGCACCGCCCTCCCTCCAGCCGCGCCCGCGAAATCGGCCCAGCCAATCCTCGCTCCGAACGCGCGGGCACGTTTGCATACGGAGCTCCCATTGGCCGGTGCGGGGCGAGCGGCCAGCGGGGTGCCCAGGCCCGGAGCGTCCGCAGGCCAGGGTCCGGCCGGCGCCCGGTGTCTAATGACCGGTAATAGCTCACGCGTAAGACGGAATATCCCAAAGGGACATAAATAACGTACGTTTGTGAGTAGCAGAAACCAACGTAACTCAATATGGCTGTCCGCTTAACACCCATGAAGGCACAATTGCAATCCAAATTTTTCAACATTGATTTTCTTCTCCTTGGTTTTTAAAAATTAAATTTTTAAAATCACAATTGGCACAGGTAATGCGAGAAGGCCTGTATCTTTAAACGAAGTGAAACAGCGCACAAGTCAGCCCTCAGAACTGAGTGACCCGAGGGGGCTTCCTCAGGCTCAGCAGGTGTCTGAGGCGCCATCTTGTCACTCCCTGGGGGCAGATCCCAGGCAGCAGAGACAGGCTGGCCTCGCCCGCGGGGCCCAAAGCCGGGCAGGGAGCAGCCTGCACGCCTGAGGAGAGGAGGCAGCTCGCAAGCAACGCCAGAAATGTTTAAATGCCAGCGTAGAGTCGTTCATCGATGACACTGGACTCGAGGAGAGCTGGGACTCCCTGCTCTTCAGTGTCTGACAGCGTGTAAGGACAGATGAAAGGAAGAAATTTTGCATAATGAGGGTGGTGAAACACTGGAACAGGTCTCCCAGAGAGGCTGTAGATGCCCCATCCCTGGAAACATTCCAGGTCAGGTTGGACGGGGCTCTGAACAACCTGGTCTAGCTGACGATGTCCCTGCTCACTGCAGGGGGTGTTAGACTAGAAGGCCTCTAAAGGTCCCTTCCAACCGAAACTTCTATGATTCTATGATATGAAGAGGTGGTTAAACACAGGTATCTTTGCACCAAAAAAGGGAGAGCTGCAGGCACTGGAAAAAAATTTGTGTCCCATGAGTGCATACTTACATACTTAAGTACCCACATCTCTCTATCTAATGTTGCATGCCCCTTCTGTGTTTTGTTAAACAATCCAAAAAGGCAAGATCTGATACAAAAAGGAGATTTAAAAATTATCTAGAAGTAGCAGTGGAACCCCACCTCTTTGACAATTCTGCATCCAGGATCCAGCCCAGCACTATCAGATCCCCTTTCCAAAATTATCCTGTGCCTGCCTCTAGTGATGCTGAATGCAGACTTAGTGCCTCAGATGATCTTTGTCATAACAGGAGCAGACCAGTAGCCCAGAGCTGAAACCGGTTAGCATTTCTGTCCACACTTTTGACTATTATTTGGCCCTGCTGACAATGAGACACAATTTGCGCTTCATAGCAACATAAGCAACTGCAGCTTGAAAGGTGCAGCCCGCTTACCATTGTGAAGCAGTCTGCAGCATTTACTGCAAAGCTAACAAGCCAGGCAGGAGGGATAAATTACAAATCATGAACATGTGCGAATCAAGTGCATGTGGGGTAGGGGCATAAGCTCTTCTGGTGCCACATTCTACCTCAACTGTCTGTAAAATAATCAAACAAAAAATCTAGTAAGAAAACTATCAGTCAGCAACTGATCTTCAGAAATTTACAAAGGTCCCCAAATCATTCTTTACAAATCATTAAGAGATATCAAGATAAGGGTAATGTTATCCCCTTGGCCACTGTTCTCCCTTCTCTGCTTGTGTACCTACTTTCATAAAACTTGCATCTTTGAATGCTGCTCCTTATCTGCAGTTTTAGCTAAAATCTGCCAGTGAAATCAAAACTTCTCGTGAAAATGAGACAGAACATGGCAGCGTGTATCTTACTTTCCTAGGAAACTAGTTTACAAAATAATCATATGGAGCTCATGTTTGAGATTTAGTTTTGGGCTGAACAGAGAAACCAAACGTCAAACCACTATGAAGGCTTATACTCCTATGTCTGAACAAGAACTCTTGCTAAGAGTGGGGTTTTGTGAGGCAGGCCCACAAAAGCAATGGAAACAAGCAGAATTAACTTCCCATCTGAGCCTTGCAAATACTTATAAATTGTCTCTTGATTTACTCCATATTCACTTTAATTCTATTGCTGGCGTTGCACGTCTTTTCAGAGAACAGGAACTGAGTGATGACACATTGCAAACTGCAGTAATAGAGGAAAATAAAAGGAAATGGCAGGGTGGCTGCCTCAAGATGCTTTCCTGCCATCTTCTGGGCTTTCTTGGTAACGACAAGGAAGAAAGGTCTCAGTTCACAACCTAGTGTGCCCTAACAAGAAAACATGCACGTTTGCCACAGTATATGCATACTGTGGCTCTTAAAAGCAAGACTGTCACATTCTTGATTCAGCTCAGCAAGGCAGACTAAGCAATGAGAGAGAAGTTAGTAAGTGAAATACAGTGTCTTGGGCAGAGTCGGGTCGGAACAGCCACACACACAAGCTGCTCACTGGGATGATGAAGAAATAAATACATGATCCTTGCGACACTCCAAAACATTCTGGAAGCAATCGTTACCTTTCAGGGAGAACTTGCAAAGATGAAACACCATCACACTTCAGCCTATCACAGTCACATAGAACATGGAATATAACATTATTCCCACCACAGAAATCAAAACGGGCATAGCCTACTGTTTGCCTGCAGATGAACACTGAACGTGCCCTTTGCAAATGAAGACATTTGGTTCTGCAAGTAGGTGTCTCTGACATTAAATGCCAACTGCTGTGGACAGGTGATCTCTGCTATGCCCTGTTCCTAAAAAGGAGACTGCAACATTATAATTACACCACACACTACTGAAAGATTCAGGAGTTCTAAAGTGAATCAAATAAAGGAACATACATTACACTTGATTTATCTTTTATTTTATCCCCATAATACACTTTCCTTCTTGACATTTCAGTTAGCACATTTATTTAAAAAATGCAACATTAGATTTTATCTGAAGATTGCTGCTGCCAGTTTTTGCTGGTGAATTAATGTGTTCATCTCTATTTGCAGAAAGTCACATGAGTAATGGAGACTATGAAGAGAGTGATCCTTCAAAATGCAGAATTTAGTAGTCACAGAAAAGGCTACAGAACACTTGAAGTTAATTTTCAACAACCAAAAAATCAATTAGTTTTAAAAATATGAAAAAAATCAGGAGAAAGACAAGCAACTGAAACAAGACCTAGCTTTTTCCGAAATAAGGAAAAGCTTGTTTATCATTTACACCACATGCAACAGAATAATTTATTTTACCTTTTCAGTGAAATGAACTTCCAAGATATATCTCAATTGCTCCAAAACTGATCTAACCAAATCAACACACCTGACTTGGTAATTATAGTTACATTTGTAGTAATACAGAATTTAAACATTTAATGTTCAATCTAAGGGCATAAGCAAGCGAGGTTCATAGATATACAGTGTTGTCATAAGAGAAGTTCCTACCTTTATTATCAATTAAAAAAAATGTTTGTTGCTGCCCTTTACCTAAGCATTCTTTATTGATACACCTAAGATACACGTATCGACCGATACTCATTCATATGTGTCATTTACTATTAGAAACTAAGTCTTATTCTATCAAGTGTTGCATATGAAATTGTGTATAAACAGTGAGGTGTACCAGAAATACTTTATTCATGTCAGAAAACTAAAAGTATTTACATTACAATAAGGACGATATTTGTTCAAAAACTTTTATTTACTATAAAGACAAAAAACACCAAAATAGGTACGCATTATACTATATAAAATTGGTTCAATGGGGTAAAAACTTTTAATTAAAATATCTTGATATATTTAAAATAACAAAGGATACAATGAAGCCAAATTTCTTAACCCAGAGATTCTGTAAAATTTGCTTGCACAGTAAGGTGCCAATAGAAGTTAGCCCTTAAGCCCTGGAAGTCTTAGGAATCAGTCACATAGCAAATATAATTTCATTGTGAAAGTGAACTTTGGTAGAAGAAACTCTATAGGACACCTGAGGTAGTAGAAACTGGAATAAACAGCAGTAGACGTTATTTACAACTTAAGTACCAAATAACATTAAGAACACAAAAAAATAATTACACAATACAATTTTCAGTCCAGCTTTGATCCAAAGAAAATAAGAATATTACATCACATCTGCATTTTAAACACACCACAATTACCAGCAAGCTGAGGGAAACGCAAGCAAACTCAAACAAATGCATTTGGACAGCTAGAGGCAGTTTGAGTTTGAAATGTGGTAGGCATGGTGATCAAAAAGTAATACTGATTAGCTGAGGTTCATCAGTTTATACAGTTTACATTTCTGCCAGAAACAGTATTAATCTGACAACTGATCTTCCAGTACATGAATTGGCAAGAGTGCATCCTTTAAAGCTTGCACATAAGAAAGACTTGGAAACAATCTTAATAGAATGAGAAATTCTACAGTGATAAAAAAAAAAGTCAAGTACAAAACAGTTAGAGCTACCAAACTTCACATTTCGGTATTATCTTTTTAACTCTTCAAAATCTGCCAATCTTCCAAAACAAAGGAATGTAAAATTTCCAAAAGAAACACATTCACAATTAATGATACTGCTTTTTTTATTAGTATGAGCACTATCATTTCTGTAAACTTATCTTTAAGATGTTTTACTTCCAATTTGTATTGTACATTTTTAATGTACTATAGCTTATTTAGTGTGTCCTGAGTCTTTAAAAATAACCAATTCTATTTCAGTCCAACAATCCAACTGGCTTCTGAAGAGTTAAAATATCAACAGTATTTTTTTACAAATGGATTAAACACAATCAGTATTCGATTAAAAAAGATCCCCATTCTTAAAAAAAGCAAAAGAAAAGCTGCCATTTTCCTTCAGAATTACATGCATCAGAATCTAAAAACCTGCCTTTTAAATAATTTTTAAAACCTGTTTAAAAAAAACCACCTGCTAAGAACAGAAGTTTTGCACTACAGGTGAAGCTTTACTTCACATTTTACTTTATCTTGCTTTTCAAGTCCAAGTTTGTTTCTTGGACTTTATTTTGTTAAAATAAATACCTTTCTTATGGTAACATTTTTAAAATTTTCAAATTAAATTATCATTAATGGCTACAGTAAATAGATGATGTACGGCAGAAGGAAAACAGCAGGTAAAACTTCTTATCAGTAGAGTATGTGACCTCAGTTTTGTTACACACAGAGTAAGATTTGCTCATAGTTGGCACCTACTCCCACTGAAGTGCATGACAGTCTCCCATAATCTTTAATGGGAGCTGGGTTTGCGTCCTTTGACGTGAAACTTCTCTACACAATTTGCCAGAAGAAACTGCTATATGAAAAGAAGGCTCAACAACTTTTAGCATGATTCAGACTAAGTTGTTTTATGCAGAACAATCTTGTTTTTTCTGTTTTGTTTTTTAAATAACTATACTATCAGAGCCTTCAACACTGCCTTGTTGAAGGTGGCATTTTATTTTATTCCAGATTTCCAGCAAATTCGTTTTTAAAACTCTTGTGTCGGAAAGATGTTCCATGACACAGTTTGCATCTTCTTCTAAAGACTGTTTTAAACGATCACTTTCCCTGAAAGTTAAAAATACAATGAAAACAAACTATAATTTCAAAAGAAATTACACGGCCAGCAGTAAATGCACAGTGAATCACAACTGCCTGCTCGTACTTAAAGGAAGGCAAAATATTGATGGTTTGTTTTTTTTTTAAAAGTATCCATCAATGTTTGGATTTGTTACTCAGAGAACTTTGTATAACTAAACGGGACAGATACAGAACTTCCTTTTAACCAGTGCTGAAAACTGACTAATTGCAGAACCCTCTGCTTACATCTACACGATGTGAAATAAAACAGTGATTGCTATATTAAAATAGATCCTGAGCCCCTCAGCTGCTAATATTGCTGAAAAAGCGCTCCAAAAAAAATAAAAACGACTTATCTGCTAAATAATCATGCAGTTTTAAGGAAAAATGCTTTTGTGTTCACATAGAGCCCGATGTTTGAAAAGGCACAGTTTACAAGTCTCTGAACAAATTGTGAAGTGTTGCATACTGAGCTTAGGTACCAGATCTCGATTTGTCAATCACATACTTAGGTAAAGGTCCTCCACTGGCCCTAAGTCCATGATGTATCTATCATTAAGGCCAGCAGAATAATACAATTTGCTGTGCTTAACTGCACTGCAAGGCAGCTATTCTATATTCAGTAGCATCTTCTTCAGTATATCAGCCTTATACATAAGTAGCTACCATGTAGTACGGAAGACTGGGTGTTTCAGCAGCTCCCTTGATGGGGGTCTGTCCTGAGGTTGAAGTTCTAAACACCGAAGAGTCACATCTTTCAAGCCAGGAGACAGATGTGTAGGGATTGATGGAGCAGTAGTTGCACTAGCAATCTGAACAAAGGGAAATAACTTTTTAGAGGTCAGCTATTCTTCTCCTTCCCCAGAAAGCTTCCACAAGCTGATTATCTTCAGACGACAAGTTATATTACGAGCCACTTAGCGTATTTCTTACTGCAGTTTGAAAATAACATTACTACTTCCCTTTTATAAAACGGGTCTTAAGTTGCCGTTATGCCTCTTTCCCCAGTAACACAGGTTCTATTGCTTTTCACAGTCTGCCTCTCTCCTTGCACTTTTCTCTAAATTTTCTTCTTACCACAAGATTCTGCAGTCACCATCTGCTGAGCAGGCCATAAGAAAAGCTCTTGTATCACACAGAACAGGTGTTCTCTTGCCTACCCATCACCAGCAGAGTTAACTGGCATGAACAAACATGGAGATACAGTAAGCTGAGCGTTGTTACATTACGGTATGTTAGGCTGGGTATGCTCTCGTGCATTGTCTTTACTGTATTTCTGCTACCACCCCAAAGGGCAATCTTTCTCAGACAGATGCAGATCACTCCCATCACGTTAAGTTTTACCTTCTCTAGATCAAATTAAGCAAGGTGATTAAGAACACTGGGGTGGCACCATCAGATTCACACAGACACAGAACCAAGACAATTACATCTCATTACAGATTTGAATACTGCTCTGCTATTTCTGTTTCATGGAAACACTTTCTTCACTCATGCTAGTGAAGATGCTAATTACTTTCTTTATTTGTGGCAGTATTTTCTTCATTTATGCCTACAGTTCAACTAGAATTTTAGAATTAAAAATACCTAATTGATTTTAATAAGAAACCTGAATGCTAAAATGGATGACCTAGAAAAGGGAGGGGCAATATTCATATATAGCATGGCATAATGGTAAATATCTTTCAGCAAAATCTGAATTTGGAACATCGGGTTTTTACCAAAGGACATTGCCCGCTATGAAAGATGAATACGAGCATATGTTTTTTGGTAGAAATATTTATTTTGCTCCTGTATTTTGCAGGATTGTAAGAAAGAGTTCAGATCTCAATCTTCTGTTAAGAGTCAGGATCAACTCTATTCCCAATTTTTTTTTTTTTTTTTAGCCTATTACACTATGTATTTATATCTTAGAACAGAGCTTTTTTTGCACATTATTGTGTTGGTAGCCTTTTTTTTTTTTGAACAAGCAGTTATGATTATGCTGGTAGCAGTATTAATTTTGTACTAACAGCTCCCATATAAAGATGAGCTATTGCAACAACCCCTACTATGTGTATACTTTTCTAAAATTCACATTCTAAAATTCACATTCTAAAATTCATGAAATTAGTGTCTTTAGTAGCGTATTTGTAGTAACAAAATACCTCACCTTAAATATCAGAGCAAGATGATTGGAGTGTTTCTCGGCATTCCAGGGAGGTTTAGCACAAGCCATTTCTATAACAACACAGCCAACGCTCCACACATCGCAGCTCCTACCATATTGCTGACCTCTCAGAACCTGAACAGACAGACCAACCAAATTACCCAATTATCTGCTTCCAAAGTCTCTTAACTCGAATTAATTTAGATGCAAAAAAAAAAATATCATCAACCAAGTGCATTCTGATTAACATTTCAGGTTGAGAGAGTGCTCAGTGATGTAAATACCTTAAGATTTAAACAGCTGTATAGAATTAGTAAATAGAAGGCCTGATCAAGAGGCAAAGCGAAGTAACTTTGTAGTAGTTAGCTTTTGACTAAATGGTCGCTTGAGCTTTAGTAACAATACTTATGATAGATACATCTTGTAACAAACTACTTAATGCAACATTGACAGGGAGAAACAAATGTCATTATCACCATGTTGGAGTAATTCCTATTCTTTAGAACAAGTACATTTAAAATGTACTTGAAGCATTTACAGCAATTTTCTGTTATTTGGCTGTACAAATCAGCTTAGAGAGTTCAAACAAACTTTTTAAAGTAACTTCCAAAACTGGTTTCTTACCTCCGGTGCCATAAATGCAATAGTTCCCAACAACTGTCCCTGAAACTCCCCAGCACCAGTTCCTTTTGATGCCAACCTGGCTGCAGCTCCAAAATCAGCAATTCTTAATCTATGACCTGTGCTGTCAATTAGCAAATTGGCACCTGTCAACAGCATAATAAAAATACTGCTAGTTGGCTTTCTACTAAGGGTAAAAGGATGATCAGACACTTTTCCTCCCTCCATTCAAAACTGTAAATAGGTTGACATTGCCCACCCCCAACAGCAAGGAAATCTAAAAATCAGGGACAAAGTCTAATAATGTCACTTCTCTGTTATGCCTGAACGATACCGCAGAGAGCTCAAGGCTGTCCAAGAGATCTACGGAAACAATCAAACTTTCAAAGTAGGGTAAACACACAATTCTGGAATAATGCCTGGAGACAGAATAATGAAAGAAAATGGTGACCTAAACCCCTGGAGTTTTTCATTGCCTGCAGCTCTTATTTCATCCTTAATGAACTTTTGAGTTGTCTTTAAGAGAATTACAGAGCACTTGAAAGTTTTCCTATTTTAAGGAGGAATATTAAAGACAAATATCTGGCATCTCTATGTTGCTACTTATCTGAATATCTCTCTAGTTCATGGACAGCTACAGTGACATGAAAGGGGAAAGTTTAGTAAGACTGGTATTTCCCAATGAAGTACACATTTTCTTTAAACGCAGTACAGCTGTATTTATGTTCAGTTAGGATGAAGGAAGAAAACGCACCACAATATTCCTATACATTAGAAACCTGACCTCTATCTTGGCTTGTTCACAGATTTTACTATCATTTCAGGGTAAACATTTACATTAATTTAACTAGCAATCCTTAAAGCTATGTGGCAACTTCGTATTTTATTTGAACAAGTTGAGAAAACCGAATTTTCCAAACCATTGGCACCGGTAGCAAGTATCCCCAAGCATGTTATGAACATTCTGATTGATTTCAGTAATTAAACGTTCTTCAGAATGACGAGACAAACCCACAGAAATACTACTCTTGAGATGGTATCTGAGAGAAGCAGTAGGTCTCAAGCTAAAATAGATGCTGCTTTCTGAATATTCCTTTTTAAAAGACATTCTAAATAATTCTCACCTTTAACATCTCTATGGATTATCTGATTCTCATGGAGGAAAGAAAGGCCACGTAACAGTTGTTCTGTGTAATTAATAATAACCGATTCTTTGAAGGCTCCGTATTTACTTAACAAATGAGCAACTGAACCCCCTAGAAAGTAAAAAAAAATACATTTTATCAACTCTTATATTTTGTAGAATGCAGCACTGCCACCTAGAATTGGAACTTGGTGTTGGTATTTCTAATTTATAATTAGATTTCTCCTCCCCTCCAAAAACATTTAAAAGTTTCATAGGCATAAAGTAATTATATGGTTACTTAATTATTTTCTACCTGGAACTGTACACATTAAAGACACAAGTCTTCATGCTTCCTAATAATTTTATACTTCCTTAAAAGAATGTACAAATCCCTTAGCATACAAGTACTGTTGCTGATAAAAAACCACACGTATTTATCCACATTCTCCATTAACTTTTTAGCAGTAGAAACTAGCTTTCTTTGGGGCAGCAGATACGCCCAGCCTCTAGTGAATGTTCCCTCCGAGGATCTTAATTTACTTTTGTTACCATCCAAGTACCAATATACAGAAGCAAGTAAACAAGGAAGCAAAAGCAGTATCTTCCTCTGTTTTCCAAAACTGGTAAACAGATCCTCAAGATTTTGGATTCCCATTGTGCCTCTCAAAGTATTCTAATATAACTTGAGCTTGAATGAGGTAAAAACAATTCCTTTCATTTCTTTATCTGTATAATATTATTTCAGAAAAATTATACCTTAAAAAAAGTTAAACACCTTTAGTTTTGAGAAAATATTTTCTGCATTATTGCTTGTAGTAACACTTTCCTGGGCGTTTCTTGTCAGCATTCTAGTATTGCTAAGTGGTTTCTGCCAAAGAACGTAAGTTACGGTGCAAAACTTTCTCTTATAAGAAATAAGGAGGTACAACACACCAAATCCAGTCTTGGTAACTGCAACAACATATAATCGCTTTCCTTAAATTAATAAAGTTCCTTCTTAAAAAAAGGATATAGACTTTATTGCTCCTGCTCTATAAAATAATGAAAATATTTTGCTCTTTATTACTAGATTACCACACAATATATTTAAGATTTGAACATGTTTTTCCCAAAGCATCCCACTTACTACCTATTAGTAGAAGTTTGCTTTAAGTTCTTAAATGCCTTTGCACACTTTTTTATGAAAATGCTTGGGATAAAAACAAGTGATGGGTATTCAAACTTTCCAGTAAAATTATTTTTAAGAACAAGTTAAAGTTACACAGGTACATTGACAATGCAACAGTTTGATGTATATCCAACTGAAGTGCCTGTCTCTCAAAGTCTCCAACTGTCCATTTAGATTCAGAAATTGAGGAAAAAGTAGTAGAATTTTTGTTCAGGGCTTCCAACTACTTTAACTGTATGACACATTAGGTATGGAAAATTCCAAATCAAAAAAAGGACACACCAGTGTCAATACAGTAACTTAAACTGTTCTGTAAGTAGACCTTTACACTGGTTACCAACAGCAATGAAAATACAAGTCTGCAGACTAAAGGGATGCAAAATAGTGTATGAAACTACATAGTTCAAGACTCATCTGGTATTTTAATTTTCTTTGGCACAGTAGTTGTTTACCTGCCATCCATTCAATAAAGAGGTTATAGTTGCTCTTCTCGCATGTAGCGCCCAACATTCGAATGATGTTAGGATGGTTTAGATGACTCATCATCCTTATTTCTTCTCTCAGTGCTTCAACTACCTCTTCTTGCTCAGATGATGTGTTCCTGACATACGTCACCTGTTTTGAAATATGTTATTCACATTTATCTTATATAATTACCAGTCCTGTAACCTCCACTTCAGCACAGTAACAAGAATGGATGTGTTTCTACCCTTTTCCACCATCTAGAAATAGCATTTTTTTATCTCAAGCCCCTTCAGCTGAGAATCTATCTCTGTGTGAGACAGTCACAGAAAATTAAGAGTGATCTTCTAGGGAAATACCAATAAAAATCTCTCCAAGTATGGAGTGGGGAGACTTCCCTCTTGACTCTCCTCTGCTTAAACTAGGATTTTTTTTTTCTTTTTCCCAGATATTGAAGTAAAGGATGAAAGATAAGGCCTGAAATGGCATTCTGGCAGTGTTGTTATTTGTAAGATTTTTACAGTTAAACGATACTATCTGTTTCATAACTAAGCCTCTTATCCCAGAAATTTGATAGGGGGCGGGAAAGCAGATCAGAAGCCCTGGAGCCAGCTCCAGCTCTTATCCATACTACATCTGAAATAATGGTATGCTGCAGAGAATTTCCCCTGGGCGTCATCATCTCTCCAGGAGGAGACTCAAGGACTAAATGAACAGTCCTTCTCTTTTGCAAGCAAGGGAGTTTCAGAGGAGGAATAACTGACAACAGATATCCTTTCCTTGATTAAGTGTTTTGAAATTGCTCAATTCCATAGGTGTAAGTTCATTCTAGAATTAATAAGAAAATGTTAGGACTACGATTCCCTCTAAGTTGGTATCACTGATTCAGACCTAGGGCATCTTAAGTGTGCAAGGTTTACTCACATCTAGAACCTTCAAAAATCTTGCACGAAGCATGTGCATTTGGGCCCCTTTTCTCAGTCGCACCTCCATATCTATTAATTTAAATGTTAAAAATACTTGCCTCAAAGTTGGCCGTTGAATCAGAGGAAACAAGCATTAAACTACATTTCCTCCACTTTGACTGTTTTAGGGAAAAAATTTTGATGAGTAAGGGGAAGCTACCTTGTAAATAGGCCATCAATTTGGAATCGAGATCTGGGCTCTATTCCTAAATCTGTCACTGATTTATGAACTTGAGAAAAGTAAAAATGCCTTTGAGAAACTATGAAAAAAATAAGCATATAAAAAAGCATAGTATTTTTTCATTTTAAGGAGATGTTAAAAAAATGAAAATATTACATCAATACCATGCACATAAAGACTTTTTATTATGTATTACATGAGAAGACATGACAGGGAGCAGAGGAAGCAAGGAACACAAGAAGTCTGTGAGAGCAGAGAGCTTTTATATTTAATATTGCAAAGAAATACTGAAGAACAAACATAATATATTCAAGAAAGTGAAGTATTTTGAAATATTTACCTGTTTTACAGCCATTAATGTCCCCGTTCCTACATCTTGAGCTTGGTAACAGGAAGAGAAAGCTCCAAGACCAATCTGCTGACCTTTAAGCCATTCCGCGTCTTCTCTGTAATGGTGTTTTGCTTTGGTATGTCCAGGCAGGGTTTCTGGTGTCTGAGAATTGAATTCCAAATTAATTTCACATTTACTAGCATGCATCTAAAATGCAGACATTCTGCAAGGTTATAAAATATCTAAGCTTATATGCCTTTCTTCTACCTTGCAGTTCTTTGTACTGCATGTTACACATGTTTCAGCTGAGACCAGAACACCAGCGTATTCCATAATCCACATACTCCTACTGTATGAACAGAGAGCCTCCCCTGTGTTACGACTTGAAGGTGAAAGACAAGATTTAAGGACACAAATAGCAGTAAGACTTTTTTTCTATTCCTGATCTCATGTCTAATCAAGATTTTAGTCTGCACCCAAAGTAAAGTTTTCTGCTTAATTTATTTCTCCCATTTTGTGCTTCACACGTTGTTACCTCATGCAAAGGATCACAAATAAAACAGTCCTTTCTCTATTCTTATTTCTTGTGGTTTTGTCTATTTGCAAACAAGTATCTTTTTTCTGACTTCTAAAGTATCTCACACCTTCTCTCTCAAGATGTGCTGACAACAAGATCTCTTCCAACTCTCCCTTTTCTTTCACAATCCGGTATGGTTTTGTATGATTGCCGTCAAAGTAAATCAGCATTAAGAATCAGTACAGTTCTACTCCTGCTTAAAAACTTTGTTCTCATTTCCTGTCTTCCCCACTTTTACACCTTGTTCTTTGCCATTTTAAAGGTTGGTATATGACATTGTGTCTCTCTTCCAAATACCTTCTCTAATCTTATTAATAACCATGAAGCACCCTCAACAGGCAGACTGTTTATACTCCAACTCCTAAGACAGGGTACAGAGTACCTCTCTATTTCCAAAGTTACGTAAAAACGCAACAGCACTGCTTTACAAATTCAGTGAACCTTAAGACGTATGCTAAATTCCCAAATACTTACATCCTGCTGAATGATTATGATATCTTCACCATTTTCGACCTGTAGTTGGGGAATTATTGGCAGGGCATCTTGAGATGCTGACATTGCCATAGCAATAGCTAAAGCTTCCTCCTCTTCAGCTTCCATCTTTTCCTTGCATTTTTGATTATGATTTACATCATCTTTGTATGTATCATCATTTTCTGCCCGCTCAGGAGAAAGCACTGCAACTTCAGACTTGAATGTCACTGTGCCATCACTCGACGGCATGGAGGCCTCCAGTAGATCCTCAATACTGGAATTGAGCTCTGCATTAACATCCAGTCGACATTTTTCATCTACTGGTGTGAACACTGTCTCTTCACTTGGTATAACTGCACTGCTACTACTACTCCTATTGCCATCACACTGTGAAATATCATTCAGGTCAAGTGTCATACTGTTTTTTGAGGTCTCTCCCTGCTTGTTCACATCACTTGGGTTGGGTCGTGATGGCTTCGGCCTGTGTATGTGACTGGATGGCAATGGCCTGGCTTGGGTGAAAACTGGAGAAAGTTTCTCTGATTCTTTATTTTCAGAACAGTTTCTCTGAAACTGGAGAGAAAGTTTCCGCTGTGTTTGAGGAGAAGGTGAGGGGATTTTGCAGGGAACGAATCCCTGAGGTCTGAGTTTAGAGACATCTGTTACAGTGCCAGCTGGTACAGATGGGTTTGAAGGAGACAGAAGCGTTGGGAATAGTGACTGGGAATGACTGGATGAGGGAGAAGAGTTCAAACACTGACTGTGGGGCTTTCCTTTTGTTTGAATGGCTGGCTTTGGTTGCTCAGTGGTTACTGATGAAACAGGAAGTCCCACAGCAAGGCCAGCCAGAGTCTCAGAAATGTCCTCTGGACTGGCACTCTGTTTTTTATCACTTAAACCTTTCCCACTCTTCCCTGATAACTGGACAGTATTGTCAGGAGTATTACTTTCTGTAGCTTCTGGAGAGTTATCTGGCACAGGCAGCTGCAAAAAGTCCTCATGTCGACATTCCCCAGAGTGCATTTCTGCCATGCCTAGCTGGATGGCTTCTGCAATTTCCATTTCATCTGCTATTGCCATCAGACGTCGACGCATCCTTGCGTAATGACTCGAGCTCGTCATACTCAACATTTCTAACAGCTTTACAAAAACATGGGGCACTCTGGCCACCATTCTTGCTGCACTCAAAAATACTCTCCGTGATAGTTTACCAACCATTGAGTGGGAATTGTCAATTGACTGCACGGCAAAAGTTAAGAGGGACAGAAGTTTATTATACCTAAAAAAAAGAAAAGAGGTGTTTTATACACTGATATGCTCTAGTTAACTAGTGCCAAGAAAGCCATTTCAGGATAATGCATTTAGCTGTCAGTTCTGCAGCAGAAAGGAGACGTTGCTGCACTGGTGTGTCAAAATTAATTCACCTATTAGAAGCTTTTAAAAAAGGCAACCATTTACTCTCTGAAGTAAGTGCACTTTTGCATATAAATATATACTATTTGTTTACAGGAACTAGAACAACTTTTTTAAAAAAATCACCAATAGCACATTCAACTATGAAGAGTAACAGTCACACAGCAGAAGCATGTACCTGTCTACTACAGTATCAGCCTGTAAGACATCTCCACAGACAATGTGGGGATAAAATTCACCAGGAAATTCCAACAGAAGTCTGTCTATTAGACAAAGTCGCCCCAGTAGTGCTTGCCAGTTGCTAGATTCAGTTTGGGTTCCAAGAATACATTTTAAGACATAATCAACACCACCAATACCAATGGACCCTATAAAAAAAAAGTTGGTAAAATAAGGATATGTTCACAATCTAAATTCTGACCTAAATAAATATCAGAACTGTATCATATAGAAATACACATTGTGTGCCCAAATTACCCGCCTCCCAAACTGCTGAGAGATACTGTTCTCTCTTTGCTATGCTGATATTGGATAAATCCTGAATTAAACTTAAAACACTTCAGTATATTTGCTTGTAATTATAATTCAATTATATATGAAGAGCTATTGTTACCAGATTTAAGTATTTCTCTCCCAACTGCCAGCTCGCCTGCTTGGCCTTTACACATCTCCAATAGCGTTGAGACTGAAAGCTGACTTGTTCGACTATGAAATAAAAACCAAAAAATAACTCTTTTAGCAGATGCTTTGAAGGAAAAACATTCTAATAATTACATTTCAACAATCATCAGCTTGGAACTGTGTGTGGAAAATTACTTCACATCACTTCATCCCAGTACATTTCTATAATCCTCTATCTGCAAGATACCAATAGTTGTGACTTTTTTAAAAGGATACTTCCAGAAATGTGATGTCTATCACTAATAAACAAACAAAAACCCAAATAGGACCTCATCTTCTTGCAAAAACAGGTCAAATCCAAGAATCCAGCAACACAATGAACAGTTCTGTTTTCCTTTAACTTTAGGCATTTTATTGCTAGACTATTGCTGGGGCATCTCTAACTGCAGTTTCAGAAGCAGTGCTCCTCAGGAACTAAACCTAAAGAGATGAAAGTCAAGCTGGTGGACTTCTGCATCTGTGTTACAGTACAGGTGAAAGAACTGGTTGGTCTAGCAGAAGACAGGGTAGCTTAGGACAGGAAGACAAGCCCCACTCATGGCAGAAACATCAAGGGCATTCACTCAGAACAGTCATCTCCTAACACTGCACTGTGAAATAAAAAGTAGAAGTGTTATGTTAACATAACATGTATGTTAACACTTCACAGCACAGATGTACAACAGCTTTTGTTGAAGCAGGAAACATACGTGATTGGTACTTGCTGAAGGGTACTTGCTGACTGCTTAAAGCTGAGTCATGAGAATTAGACCAAAGCAGTATCAACTGAGATGGAGGGAACTGTTGATGACCTAACATCATCTTTATTTTAAGAGGGGGAAAGAGGTCTTATGCAAGCATCTAAGATCTGTAACTGCTGGAAAAATACAATCAGGTGCCTTCAAAACCTGCATCTTTCAAGACAGCAGTTTGCTGGTAGCAATTAGACTTTAACAAAAACATTATATAATTATACTTATGATCCACACATTTTATTTCACCACCAACTATAAATGGTCTCCTAGTTCCAAATACATAGCAATAAATGAAGCTTCAATACATTTCAGTAACAATCCAAAATGAGTTTGAAGTTCATGAGACACCATACCTGTTGGCATCTGCACATTTAACTAATATTGTCTCTACAACTGGCTTGAGAAGTCGCTGTAGTTTAGTCCTTTCTGCCAAAGTATGACAGGGAGTATATACCAGCATGGCTCTTAAAGTTTTCTAAGAGAAAGGAAAAAAGCAATACATTTGAAATCAAAATGAGCTACACAACTTTTTTATTCTTTTTAAAGAGTTGTAAATAGTTTTATATAAATTGCATTCAAAATATCAGTGAAATGTTCAAAGAATAAATAGCTTACTACATATCCACTGTTAGACTTATTCATATATTCTTTGAGATTGGAAAGAACCTAGTCATACAAGTACTGTTAATACTAAGCATTCCAGTAAGCATTTCCTTATACTTGGCCAGTGTTGTTCATCACCTTCAGGTAATGGTTAAAAGTTAAGTCACCAGTGACGCTCAACAACAATTAGTAGGATTCCTGACTTCATGTATCTCCTCCTTCCCCCTGCCCTTCTAAACTGAGGTAACTTCGAAATTACTAGAATACGATGAGTAAAAAACTACTTACTAAAGCAGCAACATACACTTTGTAGACAGGGTCGGCACAGACCATGGACAGCACACTGCAGCAGGATTCCACCACCACATCTCCTGAGATACTGGTCTGAGATGACCCACTAGCTGCACCCAGAGCTCCAGTACTTGTGTTGTTTCCATTGCTGCTTCCAGAATTTCCAGTGCTTTCACCATTAGCCAGTAACAGAGCCCCACTGACATCATGGGAAAGACGCCTAAGTGCCATCTCTCGTATATTCCAGTTTCGAGAAAACAAGCAGCCAACTAACTCCATTCCAAACACCTGCCAAGGAAAAAGCAATGTTACATGAGTCAAGCTAAGTAATACTGCAACCTGAGTACCCAAGAACAACAATCAGAAAAAGCAAAGAAATGTTTCTGGTGAAAAATCACCTTAACAAGCCTGACAGTAAAATGTGTCAGAAGGTAAAGTGTCTTAAAAAATAATTCTGTGATCGAAATGAAACATCATAAATGATAAGTCATTGGTTCTCCAAAAACTCTGTTAAGCAAAGTGAGAGGATGACTGTATGGATGGTTTCATTCACTCTGAATTTTAATTACTCAGTACGGAGTTTGTTTTTAGACATTGATATAAACAACCCTGAAACCAAGGTCCAGCTGTATCAGACAAAACTTACAGCAGAAATATAGGCAATACAACTTCTTTCACTTTTAAGCACGTGACCCCTGCTCAGCTGAACCCACCTCTAGACTCTAAGAGATTATTTAGGTCATTCGGCTCCTGCAGCACAATTTATGTAACAGTAAGTGCCAGCTTCGCATTTATGTGACACATGCACAACCAAAATTTATTACATAGGCCTTTAATACGAGGCCCGAGATAAGGTCCAAAACGGAAACCCCAGTTAAAACAAGACTGGAAAACATTCTCTTCTGATGCACGTTAAATACAATTTTTTCCCAATAATTATCAACCATGAAGCTGATGTGATTCAGAATAAATTTTTTAGTTGTTGATCTGACAAATCTAGCAAAACAATCCAAAATCAGTATTTACATTTGAAGCTTCTTTCACAAATTACCTGAATCCATGGGTCAGCTAAATCTTTATAGGCAGAAGGGATCTGCTGGACCCCATAATGAGTAAGGTTAAAACTGCTGTCTTGGGTTCTTCTCTGTGATCCAGCTGCAGATTGCTGCTGAGTTTGCTGCTGAACCATACGGAGAACAGAAGGATCCACAGGGCTTGGCAATTCATGACTACAGATTAACAACAAACAACATGGATTAACAAATGAAACATTCAGGATGAGAGGCAATGGCCTCAAATTGCATCAGGGGAGGTTTAGATTAGATACTAGGGAAATCTTTACTGAAAGAGTGTTCAGGCACTGGAACAGGCTGCCCAGGGAGGTGGTTGAGTCCCTATCCCTGGAGGTGTTTAAAAAACGTCTAGATGTGGCACTTCAGGATATGGTTTAGTAGGAATGGTGGTGTTAGGTGGATGGTTGGACTTGATGATCTTAGAGGCCTTTTCCAACCTATGATTCTATGATTTACTGAAGTAAATACTTCAGCATATTTAGGAACATCAACTAAGGATCCAGAAACAGATAGTTTGTTATACACAGACTGAATCCTTACCTATAGAAATCATGAGATCTCCATTTAGATCTACAAAGAGGACATATAAGAGGCTCTCTGTTTCTTCTGCATTCTTCTGCCCCTGGAACACAGCAACAGGATAATACACATACTTCAGTTTTACAGTGTATAAAACCAGAAGATGACATTATTATTTCTAAGTTTTACTGAAAAATGTTAGTTTCAGGTTAAACACTTCTGAACTGAGCCATTTGCAGCAGCCTGATAAACATGGGCATTTAAACATTTTTTTGCATGTAGAAATGCTTCAGTTTAGCATTACAATTAGTATTAAAAGTTATGAGCTGAAATGCAGTTCTTTTTGTACTTCAAACATAGGCAAGACTTTTTCAAAAGTATTAAGATATGGCAGATAGAATTTTATTTGTTAAAGAAAATAGTAATCATTTATGTACTTTATTTAATGTAGTATGTAAACATACTCTGTAATTCACTATATAATCCTAGCTGATAGCAGAAGGCTTTCATGCATTCTAATGACAAGTCACAGGGAGCTAAAAGTTTGTTCCTAGTCTTGCTCTAATTGGACATAATCTTTTCATTTGGGTAAAAGAGGTTCAAACCTCTAGCCCTGCAGTTAACTTCTTTCTCAAAGCATCAAATTACAAACTTGATTTGTGAATAATCAACAAAATGAGGCACATCAATAGCACCCAAAGGATACCAAACTCTCATGAATAGCTACCAGTCATCACTTAAGAGCAGGTTTCTGGTTTTTATTTTGAACAAATAAGAAGTCCAATGAAAACACACTAAGTTACAATACTTTTGCGTATTTAGAGTCACCACAAATTAACAAGACAAAGATGACAACATACATATTGACATGCAGTGGTGGTGTAATTTATTCCTGCAGCCATCTTCACACACAGTTAGGCTCTCTTCATCCAGCATGCCTAACAAACAAATGGGGCACATCTGCTCTTCTTCATCCTTCATACTATAAAAATAGACATTTGTGATTGTAAAAGTGGCGTATCAGAATTCATAGCAGGATTTAACCGTGAAAAAAATATTAACTTCCAGTTTGGAACAGTCACTTCTAAATAACTATAGGCTATTCATGAATCATTCTCCTAAACCTTGGTCTGTATAAGTAAGCAACCAAATTTTTAGAAGCACTGAGTACGGACAACACTTTGTTGAAATGAAAGGTAAAGTCACAAAACACATGACATCTTTTCAAATTAGGTCAGATATCAATTAGAGATTGAAAGACCCAGCTTTGGGTCCTTACATTTTTTCTCCTAGAGCTTCTTTACAAACCAGTCTTTGCTTTTTCACTTATCATTTGGTTTTGAAAGACTACGAAATTTTTGTATTTTCGAAAGATACTCAGATTTTTTTCCCATCATGCTGCTATCAGAGGGTTGAGTCATAAGGTGGTCTTTAGCCCATTGCAGAAAATAATGGCTATTACCAGAGATTTTGCCAAAAGATTATTCTAAACTTAAGCAACATGTAGTGAAACCCACAGATTTTAATCTTCCTTAATACTGTTTAAATGTGCAAAACTATTACTGCCCGTAGCAAAAACTTAAGTTATAGCTGGTGTGTCTTAAAGTCTGCAGGAACCCTGTATTTGTTCACCAACAATATATTTTTAAAATAAAATTAATTTGTATACATTGTTTCTATACATATATATTCACTTCTGTTTCCTTGTAAATGATTGACACTATTTTTTTCTTGAAAAATCCACAAAATTAAGCTGACAGTGAAAAATTCACTTCCACAGCATGTACAGAAACATAAGTACTAATCTAAAACTGACTTTTGAAGAATTATAGTAAACAAAAAATAATTTCAAGTCCCAGTAATTATCAGAACTGAGTAAACTTCTATCTCGAATCTGATGCTCAATATTCTGCAATAGTTGTATCATGCAAGATTAGACTTGCACAAAATGGCAAATTATTTCATTGAACCAGTAATGCTAGGAACTAATCACCAGGTGTACTGGCAAACAACTGAAAACTCTTTCATCCTGTCAAAAATGAGATCTCATGCAGTGAAGTTCACAATCCAGTGAAAGCAATTCTATGAAAAAAGATATTTTCCTACACAAGGTATCTACATTATAGGAACCGGCTTACCAGATACGTAGTTCCAGAGTAGCTTATTTAACTACTTTGATTATGCAATTTGTTTACACTGACACAATTTGACAATTTGGAAAAATAAGTAAAAGATGATGGAAAATAAAGGTCACAATCTGTACATCAGAATTATAAACCTGTCTGAACATACTCTCTAACTATATGCTTATTATCACAATGTAACATAGCAAGGTACTCCTTAAGTTACGCTTCACTGTGCACAAAAGAAAGCCTCAGCTTAGTTTGCCTTCTGTGGTTTGGCCTCTCTAGAGGATAACTAGTTCATCCACTAATGCACACACAAATCACCTGTTTTAAAAAAAGTAACCAATATCTTTTCAAAATTAAGGAAAAGTACACGCAAAAGCACTCAAGTAGAAGTAGTCAAGGGGGAATAAAAGACTGAAACATCACTTAAAATTGATAAATAAAGCAGCATTTAATATTGTATGAACTATAAAAATTGTAATAGTTTAATATCTCCCCTAAAATAATTTAATCACCCATTTTACATGAAGTGTTCTTTTAAATATCTGCTTATGTTTTATATATTCATTTTTTATATATGTTTACACAAAGACCAAAAATTTACCAAAGAAATTTTCAGTATACTGTCATAGGCACAAGCATTTCTCCAAAGTAAGACAAGAGAAAGAGAAAAATCATGTTTCTTCATTTGTCAACATTTGCACAAGTGCTGCATTTGAACAAATGAACACAAATAGGTTTCCAAAGTTAATACATGCTTCAGTCTTGCACTTCAAAGGTTTGTTTCTCAAATTCATAAAGGGTCAAAAAAATTCTTTTCACAACTCCACTTAACATTTTTCAAACAGAAGTTATGAAGCAAATACCTCCACTTGGTACCGTGCTGACTAATGTCTGCTTGACTCGATTGCAAATACAGAGACTTAATGTGGCTTGAAATGAAAGCAGCTTTGAACAAAAAGAATGTAAGTGATTCTAAACCTACAAAATTAGAAGAAAACTACAGAATAAAGCTTTTAATTCCTTTAGAAAAATACTAACCTGTTTTCTGAACTAGATGTAGAAGTACTAGATGATGACAATGTATGAGAATTTGACATGCGTGAGACAAACTTCTGGATGGTGTTACGAGATGGAGCTTTGATCCTCGAGCTACGCCTACTGTGATATTTCTGGAACAAACTCTCAACCTAACATCAGAAAAAGATAGCAACAGTCGTATTTATGCTATGAATAGCTTGTAATGAAAAATAATATTACTAAAGCTTAACTACTGCTAAAAAAAGATCTATTCACCTTCACAATAATGCATTAGCTGTAGCAGCAGCAGAAATTTCAGAAGTCTTGCTAATAAATAGATCACAAGAAACACTTTACAACAAAAGCTTATTTGCTTATTAAAAATACTAGCTTTAAGTATACACACAATTACTTCTGTTGTACCTCATTCTGTTTACCTTTCAGCTAATCAAATATACAAATTTAAATAGAAAATCCAAGATTTAAATCACTCTCTAAACTACAGCTCTCTACTAATTCTTTAGTTCTGTCTTCTATTTGCAGCGTTTTTTCTACTTACAGAGCTCCTGAGACTGAATTAAAGACGTAATTAGAAACATACATTCTTCTGCTTTGAAACACAACAGTTTTCAGCATTTTCAAGATAAAGTCCTAAACACTTATACCTGCAGCTCATTTCAGATCTGCCATTAGATCTATTAGAAATTGATTACCTCAAAGTTCTTCAGTGTCTTTCTCCAGAGCATTGGGTCTGAGGGTTCAAGCTGGAATACTCGCAGCATAACAAACAGCAGATGAATACAAAATGTCCCACGGCCACAGCTACAAGTCTACAAAGAAAAGTATATGCTAAGGCTCTACTGAACTGACAATTACATAGATAGTTTTTCCACATTACAGTGCATCGTAGAACACATGCTACCCCCCCCCAAAGTAGTTTATGCAAAAAAATTCATATATACGCATAAATATATTCTTATGTGGCCTTACAGATAATGTGAATTCCCAAAATATTATTCATATTATATATTCAGGAATATATATGGAAAATATACAGGAAAACAGACAATTACTACAACAGTTTTCAACTAACTCTTTTTCCCCACTTTTACATTTTTTTATAATAAACTGAAACTATTGCAATGCTTCACACTAGAAGGAATTTATGTATATAATTATCGTATATCCATAACATGACAGCAAACTTAAATGAGATGCTTCTGTTTACTCAAAACCCTAGATGCTCCTCAATGCAGCACCACATCAGTATTGTGAAAGTCTATGAAAAGGACCTCATTGTGGGTATTTACGAAATTATCACACCATTAAAGGAACTGTCATGTGCTTGTCATTTATATACATCCCGTGAACAGAGGACTGAAGTTTTTCAGAGTGAGACACCAGGACAATGAAGTGGCTAAATTTTAGCCAAAAATACTTCAGATATATAACTCAGAGCCACTTCTAGGAATGAGAAAGACAGGGCAACAGTAATTACTTCCAAACTAGAGTTGCTTGTTTTGTTTTTTCCAAAAGAGAAACTTTAGACAAAACTAATACTTGCTACATATTTGACAAAATACAAGCTAATCATTACACTACATGAGCACAGATTACAACTTTTAAACATTACTTTATAGAACCGTTATCATGGGTTGGCAATTGGTCTAATTTGGTTTTGAACAGTTTTCAAGTTTTTTGAACAGTAATAAAAGATACAGACAACACAAAAATGTTCTCTACCTGAGGCCCAATAAACACTCTGTATTTATTATCAGGGCTGTCTCCTCCAATTAAGAAAGAGTTGGGTCCTATCTGCTGCAGCAAGTACAGCCTGGCTCGCATAACTTTGTTGACACGACGATTTGTTTCCTCAGGGCTGTATGGAGAGAAGCCATCAGGAGACGGGGCTCGTCGAGGTGGTGTTATTCGTCCACTCTGAAACTACATAAGTGGTTCCATCACAAGCATTTCCAGGACAACAGTAAGTTTAATTAGGTGTTGATTTTTTAAGTATTTGTTTGGTTCTCCTCCTGCCCCAAAGGACATAGAATAAGGGAGTCCCCAAAATCTGAAACTACTACAACCTGCTCAGACTGTATGACTTCAAAAGGATTACTTTTCTTACATGCTTAGAACTCCAGCACAGAAGAAAACCTGAAATTTTATATAACTGAAATTGTCTGACATTATGACAGAAAATCAGTCTTAAACTGCTTCTATTTTCAAGTCTTCATTGGTTGCCTTACCATATTACTAGTGAATTAGTAAGTATGATTCGATCAGAAGACAATCACAGACTTGTGAATCAATACAGGAAATTACTATATAAGGTTGCAATGCTACTATAGTTAATAAATGAAGAAATCCTACGACTACAGTTTATAACAGGGAATCTAAGGTCAATGAAGAGCAAAAGTTTAAGAAATTACGAAGAAAAAGGATACAGCCTCTTCTCCTTCACACAATTAAGCCAACTTTCAGCTCAGGATGTTTTGTTTTGTTCCCCCATAATCAAAAATTCAATGGCCTAAATCTTCTATTAAAATTGTGTTTATTTCTAACCTTACGAGATACATTAATGTCTCTGTCCAATTTCAAATCTTCTGCTTTGATTTGTATGTACTTTGTATTTTATGTTGTGATGCAGGTTATAATTGACTCACTGTCCATCAGTTAAGTAAAAGATAGCCTGAACCGCTAAGACTTTTCATATGAAAGGTTAATATGAAACACAGAAAAACCATCAAGTAAAAATGGATCAAAGGCTAAATTAGATAGTTTGGTGGGTTGTTGTGGGGTTTTTTGTTTGGTTGGTTTTTTTAACCTTTCAGTTTCTCTTGTCAAGAGGAAAGGAGCTGTGCTGCCATGCTGTACCTTGGGACAGTCGTCCCTAATTCAGAGGAATGGCAGTACATATTTTAATTGATTTTGGAAATCTTGTTTAGATCAATGGGACAATAAAAGCATTTAGATCTTACTCTAATTGCACTGTGAAGCTGTAGACAAGTCAACTGAAGCTTAACTGTGGATGAGCACTGTTACAGCAAGCAAACCTGTTAGACACTATTGCTCAAGACTTTATACTCTTGATCTTCTTTAATGAAGCCAGTTACTATCCCTCAAAACATTCTAATCCAGACCTTCTCAAATGTAACAATAGAAATTAACATGCACACAGCTAAATCTTCCCTGATCTGTACATAAAGATCAGTTCTGGAATAGAGGATCAATAATCACATACCAGTAACACTTCCCCGTAAGAATCTTACTCCAGCCAACAACCCTATCCCCAACGGACTATACCTGCCTGGAGAACCGACATGCAAAACTACAGGAAAAAACCAAACTTCTAGCACCTCTTTGTGCCAATGAAGCTAAGAGAACATACAGGTCTACATGACTCAGTATCTGTATTTCTTCATTTATCTCCTAGAAATAAAAATTGAAAGCAGAAGTGAATTAAAACCAAAACACACACCTAAAAGTAGAGAATAAAATTCCACACATGAGAAACATAACATGAGATATGCTTTGCATATCTCACTCAAGTGATACCTTGTCATAACCCCATTGTATCCGCATCTTGCCCTACACAGGGAGGATTATATACACAAAAGATTGCAGAATATAGCGAAATCAAAAATTAAATCACAGCTTGCAACTTACAGGCACCGGAGATACCCGTTTTCGTCTAACGCCCGGTGATTCAGATTTAACTGTCCTAGAAGATGAGGAGGAGGAGCTACTAGGAGAAGGACTACGTCTTCCTTTCTGTGTAGGTGAAGCAGCAGTGCTTTGTCCTTCAGCTTGAGGTTCTAGAGAGAGTTTGTTCATTTCCAATCCATCTCCTTTCCCGAGGATAGGTTTCACCACCTTGCAGGAATTAAACCACACGTTAGAATTACAAATCGATCATCTTACACTAAAGCAAAACAAATTAATCAAAACTTGTTTTTATTATACAATTAAGCCATTATCCAGACATCTAAAGTCTGCATATTCCCTAAGTTCTAATATTAACATCTAATTATTAACATCTAATAGGAGTTATCTTGTTAATCTACAGGCAACCCAAAAGCAAGAGCCTTTTTTCCTCTCCATTTGTGCCACTTATGTTAGTTGTGGCAGCAACCGATTTGATTCTCAAAGTACTTCTGTAATTGTCATTCATGGTATCTCAAGGGAGAGCAGTTCCCCTAATTGGACAGTAGGAGCCAAAAGAATATTTTTCTGCAGGCATTGTCTGCTTAAGAGCTATAACACTGGATCCATCTGCTGCAAATAGTAAGTACCACTTGAGAAACACTAGGGTTGCTATTTCTACAGCACAACACTTGTTGCAAAGTCAAAATTACTTTAAACCTGGAGGCAACGCAGCAAAATTAAGGTGTGTTGCACCCTATAAGAACCACATCTGGGTTTTCTGCCTGCCATACAAGTCAAATAGCTACACACCTGCTACCCAAGCTAATCACTCTGCATAGTGCTGCACTACACAAATAGACATGGGCTCAAGCAGAGTGAGTACATACACCTCTAATGCAGTGCTTTGTTGCACGAACACTGAATTTTGACACTGGAATATTTCAAGACAACTTTCAGCTGCCTGCCTCTCAGACCCACATAATGCATGAGAAGAGTAAGGCCCTTGGGGAATCGAATTAAAAGCAGTCACAGCAGGCAGATTCAGTTTTAATTCTACATTTCTCCATGTCTTAGAGGCTTGACACAAAGCTGGAAGAAGCTCCAAGTAACACTTCAGATTAACAGAGCAGACTTCTCCTAGAAAGGTCTCTGATCTAGGCAAAATTGGAAAGGGCTTTCCCTGCTCAGGGTATGAGGAGGAAGAGACATCCAGACTCAGTGCCTTTCTACCTGATGATTTGGACTGCATCCACAAGGTCAAACACTATTTTAAACTGAAGCATTTAACTCATCCAACTGAGGCTATCCCGCTATACAGAAATCCATTTCAGTTTCAGCAGGCTACAGGGAGAACCAGACAATAAGGAGGTTGTGGTCTAGCACTTAGGCACTGAATAAGAGAAGAAAAATCTGCATTTAGAGTCTTGATCTGAGCACTGCTCATTTTACTTTAGGCAGCCACTCTATTTAATGTATTGCAAACCTGAAATTTTCAGAAACCTTTGTTGCTATTGTTTTTAAATGTCCTGCTATCTGATTATGAAAGTAAACAGGAAAAAGGAGAAGTATAAAAAGCAGTGCAGCCTTTTTTTCCTCCTGTTGATTACAGTAATGCTTTTTCTTTCCTGGAAGGTCAGAATGCAAATTTGTGTGCTTACGGACAAACCACAGTTAGCAGCTGCTAGTACCTGAAAACATTTAAAATGTAAAATGGTACTAACTGAGAATCTGGAGCATCAAAAATTGTATTAAAAAACTCAGAAACCTGAAGAGAAGTGGACTCAGAGGAGAAACACTTTCAGGCTATGCAGTAACCAACATGCATTTAAAAATTTTTAAAGTAAGAACTGTTTTGTGTTATTTGACTCTTTGACATATTGCTTTTTTGGTGCACTTGTAAGTATTTTCAATGTTCTTTCTCATGACAGAAAGTTACCTACAGAACCTTCCCATTTCTGTTCTAGGAAGGCTGTCCCCAAACACTTATTTAATGCAACAGATGATCTTAACTTTAAATTAGCAGTCCCATCAAGTGGTACACGGGATTCACACCAACCAATGCAACGACACTTATAGCTAACTAATGGTTATGAAAACAGAATTGTAATCATGCATAAGAAATTTCAGAAGTGGTTTTAAGAAACTGCAGGCAGATCAAAGTTGAGCCATTCATACAAAAGCATTACCCAAAAGGCTAATAGAATAGTCTGGCAGCCAAACTTTAGCAGAATTGGGAGTTGCGTGAAGAAGTTACTCAGTTTTGGTTTTTCCTGGTTCCAGTAAGACTGCAGTTTGTTTTCTCATTTAGCAAAAATTCCATGCATATCTGTGCACAGAATAGACCACTTCAAAATTTTCAAACAAAGCAAAACTGAAGTCCTGAAACCCCTAAGAATCAAGGGAGTACAGAACACTATAATGCAGTTTTGCATCAAACTTAAGTTTTTACATAAGCAACAGGAGCTAGTTTTGTTGTTTACATTAGAGGGCAGTGTTGTCATAGTATTATTTTATAACACACAAAGCAGCAGCACAGCTATATGCCTTTTTCTTAAAAATAAAGCTTAACAAATTGCGTACATTTCAGAAAGCGACAGTTTCCTGTTAAGCAACTCACAAAAAAATGAACAAGGGGACCATAACTAAAAGTATGCAAATTGTTGAGAAAAAGTGGTTTCTAACAGAAAGAAATTTAACGTATTTTCATCTGTAATAGCTGTACAGATACTGCCCTTCCATCAGTGCCACTTACTACAGGGCCTCTCCTGCTTCTTCTTTCCAGCCATTCATGCTTCCAGGCTGGCATACACGTCGCCTTGAGTTTCTCCCGAATCATGCGCTCTTCTGGGCGGTCATCCATCTTCTGCAACCCCCTGAGGGTTTCTTTATTCTCCATGTCACGACTACAGCAAAGAAAAAAAAAAAAAGTCATAAACACAAGGAATTTTAGTGAAAGTATAATACCACAGCATTCTTAAGCTTTGTGCCATCTCATTCTCCCTCTCCTTACAACGCAGCTGCTAAAACACGACTTCCAACTGGCTGCAGCAAGCCTTTGAAGAGTTATGGCTAATTTGCTAGTCTGCCATGTGCAGCATAGCTGTTTTGAGGGCTATTTCTTTAAAACGTGTGTACTTCCTGTAACACTGGACAGCCAAAAAAAGAAAGGCCTTGTCAAATATTAAACCAATACAAAAACTACCCTGCGTCATGACATTCACCAAAGGTTTCACAGGTGTTGTGATGGTTCACGCGTTCCTTGGTAATTCAAAGCTTACAATCTCTGTTTTAAAACAATTTACAAAACGAATATCAATTAATGGTGAAAATTTTCTATCTTCATAGGATGCACAAGCATGAAACTATGTATGTACTACCTCTTCCTACACATGAACTCTTCCTCAAAAAAGAAGCTTGTAAACTAATACACAGTAAATATGTTTAAACTAGACACAGAAGTTAACGAAAGTAAGGCTAGTGGCCTTGAGAGTTGCTTTCTGAGTGACTGATGACTCAAAAGCTCTTCAAGTCAGCTACAGTTATAGCAAAATTCACAGCAAGTTCCTATCTGTAAAATGAAACTGTAATCCATCTGGGCTTGTACTTTATTTACCTACAGCAAAGTAGTTGCTTGTGATTGCTGGCAACAACAAAAAAGCAAAAAATATTGTCAGACCCCAAAAAACAAATATGAACAGTCTGGAAGATTTCCTGATTCTGTTGAGCTATCTGTTAAGTCACCACGCAACCCACATTCTTAAGCAGCAGCACATGATCCCCACCCATATTCTTGAAGTTAGCTGTCTTTAAAAACAAGCAAGTTCATTAAGCTAATGAAATTTTACTTGAAAAACAAAATCACAACTGAAAGTGGAAGATGAGGTTACATGATAATTAGGTTACAACCGCTGCTTTCATGTCTGCAGTCTTCAGCTTCTGAAACCTTTAGCTATGCAGTTAAAACTACATTTATGTAATGTATGATGACCTACAACATATTCCCTGTAACATTCATTGCAATAGGATGGTATTAAAATTACAATTCCTATCTTCACCAGCAATGTATTACTAAGGTTCATTTATCACACACCCCTACTTAGAAAAATGAATAGTTTTATCTGATCAGAAGGAGTACTCCTGTTATTTTTCCCCCCCTCTCATTGTAGAGACAAAGGAAGCAAAGTATTCCGAGGCAGGAAATAACTCTTCCTGTTCAGTGCTCAAATGTAATACGCAGATGGATACTGTAAAGAAAATACAATTTCTTTCAAGCAACATCAAAGCTTACTGTTAATAACCAATTTTAGATGCTCAGAACTGTGTCTAGCAATTAAATACTTTAAAATGTTTATAAATAGAAACACTATCTACCTAAGGATGTTTTTTTCAGAGGTTAAGCATTAATGCTTGCTTAACTTCAAAACTAATGCAACTGACATAAAAATTATTTTTGTTCCAGCGTTCAATTCCACATTATTGCTTTCTGGAAACAGAGACAAAAAATTTAGTGAGAATTCATGAAAAGCAAAGATATTGTAGCAGCGGGTAGAGTCCAAATGGAGAACGTGCCTTAAGGTTTAAAACAGCAGAAAAACTGTTGTATAAGAAGAGTCACATTTATATTCTCTCCTCAGTCAAAAAAGTCAGTTCAAAGACAAAAATCTTTGCACAAGAACAGTACCGCTCCAAAATAATATAGGTGCAAGTTAAAAATACAGTTACTCTGGTTTTTATATTAGTTATTTCATAGCATGAATTATCTCAGTTGGACGAATACTTTGTACACAAGACAGAAAACACATCCCATCAGGGAAAGAATGACACAGTATTTCATTTGTTCATATAACCATGATTAACTTCCCAACTGATATAAAAAAGTCTTTTAGAGGCCTTTGGACTTGAATTCAGGAACAATGTAATACAACAGTGGAGGCTTCACAATCTCTGTTTGTTCTCTAAAAAGCAGAAGCAACTATCTTCCTCCCATGTGACAGCTAAACCAATCTACTCTCGCCTGCACAAAGAACTCTTGTGCTTTTCCTCCACGCAGGTGGGAAAGGCCAACCAAGCCTGAAAGCTTTTACTTAGTAAACTATAGTTACCTTTTCACAGAATTTAAGTATTATGTGCATTTTTACAGAACACAGTTTCTGAAGTGCTCAAGAGAATTTCATATTTTAACTCAAGCTTGGCTAAAATATTTATTAAATATTCTTATACTGTTGGGTCTGTAGAATAAAAATATTTTTCCTGTGACTGCACAATGCTCCTGCATACTGCAGGATGTCCTCATTTTGTGGCGCTGAAGCTGCAGGGGTTTTCTTATTGTTCTTATTATGTTTTTAACCTAAAGCAAACCCCCTCATATATTCCAGGCAAGCTGAAGTTTTCCTACATGACAATGGCTAGGTCACCAGTCTCCATATCGCTCTACCTCAGCACAAAATCAAAATAATAAATCCAGAGCATATTCCACCGAGGACTTGAACCTGCAGGGTACAGAGCATTCTCATCTTCATACAGCAAAACCTACTCATGAGTCACAGTAACGATGTGCTTAAGTGACTGCCAGGTGGTGCTTTATTTGAACAGCAGTGACAAAGCTAAGGAGCAGACCAAAAAACAAACCTCGGAGAACATGCCAGTTTGGACCAGGGAGCCTGGCATTTCTCAGCAGCCCACCCCTCTGCTTCATCATGAAGCAAAGATTTTGCTCTTAAATGTTTCAGCTTTTCAGGAATCAAGCAAAAAAAAGATTAGGCTTTTTTCCAGATAAATTTTAACTCTTAAAACTTTGCCATCCCCACCCCCCCAAACAATGGCAGCATAAAGGATCTTTTAAATTATTTTTATTAGTAGTTTTAAATCAACAGACATCAGCTCCTGTACTGTTAGCGAAGAAATTCCAAATAAATTGATCCAAATTGTAATTCTGAAGCACTGAGCAAGCCTAAGAGTATGACTACAACCACTTTTTAATGCCTAAACTCAGTGGTCTGCACATTAATAACTACATTATTCACTTCGGATTATTTGCTTCACAGTCTATGAAACTAAATACAATAAGATTAATGTACGGCATACAGTAAGATTAATGTATGGCACGGAAACAGCCTATTGCAACATCTTGTGCAACAGAGGAAGCAAAACACTGTCCTTTGTTTCTGTGTCTTAATTTTGAAGACTTGCGAACAGTAACTGGAGTGTTAGATTATTAGTAACTTGCTCTCTATGGATCAATGATTCAATGTTTTAAAGCAAGGCATGCAATACATGTGTTATTTAGCAAACTACTGTGAAATACGCAAGCAAGATTTGCTTCTGAATAGCTCAGCAAATTTAATATTAATTATCTGCAAGTATTTTTCTTACAAAGGGCATATAATGGTATGCGAAAGCTGAATTGTAGCTCCAATTCATTTTCCTGTGCTTTTAACTGTTTCTAAACATTAAGATGTCTTGGCTTCCCTGCTATTTTATTTGTGCAAACAGCTTTATCCAGTAGCCACACTGGACCAGATTTTATTAGCAGCAGGAAAACAGGAAAAAGGCAAGTTCAGGAAAGAGTCAGTTCACCAAGAGAAGGGAAGCTCTGTCTGCTATCCACAAATACCCAATCACGGGGAGAAAAAAAAAAAGTTATTAGCTACTACGAGGGGTTTGTTCTGGTTTTGTTTTTTTGTTGTTGTTGTTGTTTTGGGTTTTTTGGGGTTGTTTTTTGTGGGGGTTTTTTTGGGGTTTTTTTTTTTTTTCCACATTTGTCTGAAGCAAGTTAGCAGAGGTAGCTTGCATATCAACAGTGGTCAAACTATGGGGAACCACAGAAAACATCCATGAACAAAACTGGTCACACCGCAGCTCTATCAGAACAATCAACGCATTTAACAACAGGTTGTGAGGAGAAGAGGCTGAGGTTTGATGGAAAAGCACTGAATGAGAAGGAACAAATATGGAAGAAATTACATATCCTGCTCTGTGCAAGTGCCACATATGGTCATAACCAACATAGGGGGCGAGCTTAGATGGGATGTATTGAGCTCATTTTGGTGACCTTAAGCAAGAATTAAGAATATGGGCATCCAGCTACCTGCAACCCAAGCCTCAACAGGTCCCAAACACACTGGGATAGTCAGCTGGAGCAGTGCTCAGTGTGGGGAGCAGGGACAAAAGGGTTAGCCATTCCCTGGACTGAGAAGGTCAGCTATTGGTGTTTTAGATAACTTCTTGCCACTAACAGCTCCAGTAGTGCTCGTAGTTTCATTTTTGCCGTGAAGTGTTTTTAATGACATGAAGATCAGGTAGAACTCCAGATCAAGATGGGCAAACCACGATCTGTCCTCCTGTCAGTCTCCCATTCCTTCTCCCCCTGATCCACTACTGCTGGCATCTATCATCTAACCATTTGTGTCCATCCTAACAAAGCAATAGATCAGGTATGCCACATTCTATTAAAATTAAAAACTTAACAAGGAACATTCTCAACGTGGTACTAAACTGCCACTTACAGACAGCACTGAACACAGTACTTCATAGAGACTAATGAATCTGTCTTTCTGAAACAGTTACAGGGATATTAGCCGAATGTTATGCAAGTGTGTAATTAAGTTCCATTCTTCCGTTAGAGTACCTAACAAACACAAAGGGGAAAACAATCACCATATTTCTTTTTTCTAGCTGACTTAGCTTCTCCAATAGCTCTTCACCATCTTCCCTTCAGAATAAAACAGGTTCTTTTCATCTGGCCAACACACCATCCACTGAGGCTCACAAGGAGTATCTACCGAGTGGTACTCTACATCCACTGCTCGTCTTTCACTCACATTAAAAAATTGCCACTTTCTTATGTAATTTAGATGAATGCATTCTGCATTGGAAGCACCCTTCTATTTACCTCAAATGAGCTTGTATCTTCTACATTCATTTTGAAACATGCTTTTAAAAGTATAAATACATTTATATGTTATAAAAATACAGAAAGCACGTAAATGATACCCACGAGTAATGAAACAGAGAAACATAACATCCAGCAGGTTCCTGTGGAACCTCTGCTGCCCTGGGGATCCCAGGCTGCACTGTGAGAGCCCCTGTTGCAAAACACCACCAGGTGACAGCCACTGCATCTTGACATGAAAGTAGTTTTAGAAGCTAAAACATCTCCCATTTCTTTCAACACTGTTCAGTAAAAGGGAAACAAACCTGTACAGAATGTCAAAACACGAAAGAAAAATCATTCTGTTATTTGCATCAAACGAGAGCTACTGAGCCTACACCTCTACTAGTTTGATAATAATCATTATTTAGTCCCAGTTTGATAAATCCCTTGCTTTTTCTCCCTGTAAAGTCATTTTATTAAGCATCTCTCCTGGAGACTGGTATGTCAAAAAGTGCATTTGTCAAAAAGAATATTTCACTGCTAACGGGACAATATTCACAACCAAAGCTCTAACTCCACAGACTAAGCCATCACCTTCAATGGAACCTCAGAGGCCCTGGACAAGAAGTATCATCCCCTTGGTGATACAGGCTCAAATCTCTGACAATGGATGCCTCCAGTTACAGAAGTAAAATACCTGTCTGGATTTTCTAGCTCCTATGAAGTAAAATCCACCTACTTGAAATATGCAAAACATTGATTGGATTGCTTGCTCTGAAGCCACCTACCCATGCTTTGAGACTTTGGCACTATTCAGCAGCTGCTGAAAATAAGTCCTCTCACAAAACAAGGCAAGAAATATCTGCCTCTGCAAGAGATGCTTGCTGCAAAGCTAATGAAATGGGCTTCTCTCTTCTGTATATTTCCTAAAAAGGTTAGCAGTCGTCTAAAAAGTATTGCAAAAGCTCCTAGGGCTCTGTAACCCTCCTGCTGTTATTTAGTCTCCCCATACCAACTCAGATGCATCAAGGTATACACATGCTGTGGTACTCTCAAGATGCAAACTTAGCAGGTACATTACACGATCTCTCACACTCCCCATTTCCATACTAAAAGGTTTGCAGAGGGAATCTAGTATTTTATCTCTACAAAACCAAAAGTTTATGCCATTACTGAGCAGAGTTTCTAGAAATTACAGGAAGTAGACAACTTATACTGATATATGAGACCCAAAGCTACTAAAAATTGTGCAGCTTAATTGTTTTCATAATTTTATGTGTTTGCACTAATGTATCTGAAGTGTGATAATACAGCTTGGACAACAATTTGTAAATTTATTACTGTATGACAAACTTCAGTATCCCAACAGAGAAAAGAATGCAGTAGGCCCAGTTCACAACACGGCAGCTGAAAAGAATACACAAGTCCTAGCCCCAACCTGGTGCAACATACCACTGGGCCTTACTCTAAGAACAGAGTTAATGCCATTAAAAAAAAAAAAAAAAAAGATTCGAATGTAAGTGCTCACTGACAGTCAACCATGTGATTAGTTCATCTGCACCAGGCTACAGGATCTCAAGCGCAGGTGTTGGGGATTTTCTTTCCCCCAGGTTGGCCCAATAGAGCCCTCCTCTATTTCTTGCTGATGTATAAGATCAAGATTTTACTTGGTCATATATTACCTAAGTCAACTGCCCTTTTAACAGAATAAAATTCTTCACTTGTAGTATGCAGTTTGTGCCAAACTGAACTTTGGACTCAGAATCCTTAAGCCTGTCACACCCCAAAACAAGAGTATGAGGTGAAATGCAACTGGCTGAGATGTAGCAAGCATCAGGTCAGAACAGATACGGTCCTTGTTTGTGTGAAAGTTTGAAGCCGTGAACAGAAAGATGCGATTAGAAGTATGACAAAACCCAAAACAGAAGTCCTAAAACAAAGTTCTCGTTGCAGATTATTTTTATATGTCCATATATTTAGCATATGAGAACTTTCATATTGTTTTGAGTGAAGCGTCTGCCCTACATTTAAACACGAAATTGCTCACTGCATACTGGACGACTGTCAGAGCAGAGTAAAATGTCTCCACACATAATCCACAGGATAAAGACTTTCTTAGACAATTTAACTCCCCTATCCCCAACAGAGAAGAACAGCAGATATTATATACAAAAAAAATTCCTTTGAATCAGCTTAAGATAATAGGGATAAGCAGATAGAATCGTGCATACGTTCCCCACCTCCTATTAGAATGGTGGAAACAAGCTAGCATACAAATAACTTGGACAGGATGAGCTATGTAGATTTTCAAAAGCTAAAACCTACTAAATATCTGGAGGCATTGTAAGAAAGAAAGGGAATTTAGACCATTCTGGCACTGTTCAAAACAGCAGAATTATCAGCAGATACCAAGTGTTCAAAGACTGCTGCTAGCAGAGTTCGAAGAGTGCTGCTAGCACTCTTAAAGTGCTCTCAGCAAAAGATGATCATAAAAATAAATGACATAAAGCAAATCAAAAAAATAAAGGCTTATAAACATGTTATTTCTAGCAAAGAAACATAATAAACTCTGCAATTTTTAAGTCTTAATGACTGGTTAGGCAGTAAATGGTATGCAAGGCAAACGGAGAACCCCACTCACTCTTTTCAAAACAGCTAAGTCTTTCAACGATTTAAAGCTAAATTTGAAGTGTTATAAAACCCAGCAATCTCTGGCCTTACAGGAGGAGACCGAGACCCAGAAAGATGTTTTACAGGTTCACTTCTTTTCTGAAGAACAATTTGACTGCCATGCTTCCCTGACAAAACCCATTATTTCTCACCAGGGTTATATTTGTGTCTTAGCATACACTGCTGACAATTATAAGAAATTTTTATTGTCATCTACTAGTTGTAGGAGTAGTAGTAGTAGTAGTAGTCTGGTTTTGTTATTTGGTACCAATCCTTTAAGCTTTTGCTCTACTTAGTTTTTTCTTCTCTTTTCATTATTCTTGTCCATACATCTGAATTTCTCTGGGAATTAATATCACTAATATGATTTCTTATGATATAAGCTGTACTAAATAAGCACTAAATCTTGCTAAAGAGGTAACTGCCTTGCTCACTGACACTTTGAGACCCATTCAAAACTTCCTTGTTCTGTGAAGACTCATATGCTGAACTTTGCTCCAATAGCTGAATACCACTGAACATTTCCACATAGATTTCTGGCTCTGCAAGAAAAAGCTTTCCTGGGGTGCAGAAATAAAATAAAAAACACCTTGCAAGCCTATTTTGAGTAACTGCTAGGTGAAGAAATACAACCCTACAGCAGAAATATAACCCTATGGCAACATACTAGAACCCTCCACCCACTTACAGCAGATCCATAGTCGACAGCGTATTTTCTATCAGCAGAAAGCTGAAGGCAAACTGGCTCTCACCATGAAGACCCAGACTTAGGCTCTTCAGTTCCTCATGCACACAACATCCTTGCATGTACACACGAGTGCCCTGTGCTGTACAGGGAGAGCACTGTCTCCCTCTGCAACAAGGAGACCTTTTGGTGATATCTGTCAAATAATCTAGCCACAGGCCAGGCATACAGTAACTACACCCACCTTAACAATAGCAGCTACTATTACAGATGTTTATTTTTGTAAGATAACATGCTAGTATGACAGAAAAAATCACAGGAAAAGGTATTCAAAACTTCTGCAAGCTTATGGCTGAAAATGGTTACAGTTTCAGAAACTCCTATTTCGGCTTCTTTAAAATCCATGGTACAAAGAGAAAATAAGTGCAGAAGTCTTATCTGACAAGGAGGGGAGTATTTAATGAAGTAATTTAAAAAATAAAATAAATTAAAAAATAAAAATAAAAACAAATCAATAGTAGTTAAGCAAGCAATAAACACACACACACACACCCTGCTTAATAACCAAACAGGTCTGTGATAACGAAGTAAGGAAGCCAATTACAGGACAGCAAGTGTATGGACTACTCCTTAAAAAAAAAAATGTATCATTACTCCTTATCATCCTCAACGTATTCCTGACTGAGATTTTATTTAAAAACTTTGCTGCATTCATATCTCACTTATAACTATGTACTTAAGTTCTTAATTCATAGTAATGCATACTTCTTTCGAAGTGTAGTTCTTGATACTAACTACAAATTACATACTATCAGAATATAAATGCAGTGAGCTCACATCTCTTTGATATAGGCTTGGATAAAGGAAAAGGGGCATCTTCAGTATCAACAAAAAATTGCACGATGCATTCACGTAGCACTGTGAAAGCAGAACACTACAGAGGCATCACTTTACAAGAGCTCCAGCTGGTCACGTGTGATTTGAGGAAGGACACAATGTTCCATGTGAAAAGAATTTGATCAGAAGGCTTTGCATTTGTGTTTCAGTTTAGTCATTCTCTCCCAGGCTCCTAGGCACGATATATTCTCTTGTAAGCAAGTACCTGTGAAAACACCGTTTCACAAACCATGGGCATCATGCCATAAAAAGATAAAAATAACGTTGCATATATGTGAAAGATGCATGAGCACGAAATTATATAGATGGATATCACATGTACGCAAAACATGCTGCTATGTGAAAGGGAATAGTCTAACTTCAAGACATAGTGTGCAACATCAGCTAGAAGCAGTAATAAGCATTTATACACTATTTGAGGAAGGATGTAAGAACTAAGAGCCATTGGGTCAGATAGATATAGTTCTTCCTATCCATGAAACAGTCTTAATAAATCAAACAAGCAAAATTAATTTATTTTCATCTAGTGAGATGTATGTGGTGCTATTAAGTCCACGTTAATGAAAGAGTAGCAGTGTTTGACATAAAGTGCAAAGTCTTGGTTTAAAGAGACACTGGTAGTGAGTGAAAATGCCTTCATTACCTTCAGATTTTAGTTAGGACACCAACTTCCAGTGGACTACTGCTAACCTTCAGCAGGTTTTCTGGATCATCAAGCAGTTTGTCATCCCTCTCCTTACTAAAACCAGTGCTCAGTATGTACAGCTCTATATGACAGCTCCCTGCATCCCACTCTGACCACACTCCTGAGTTCTCTAGACCAATGGCTTCAGTAATCATTACAGGCAAAATAGTAAGTAAAAAATCAAATTAAAAAAAAGCAAACCTACACTTCCTGCAAAAAGTCATTAGATAACATTCTGAATTCAAATCAAGTAAATGCTATGGGGGAGCTGAAGGTGGTGCCTTCACTTCTGCTTTTCAGCACTCTACCAGAAAATGCTTTGGCTACTTCTCATTTCTTGCATTTATTTTTGAAACTATACAGCAATTTTTGACTCAAGGACAGCACTGTTTAGGATTTCCATGCTTCCTAGCTACAAGAAATATTTTCGTTTCATCAAGATTGTGTAAAGTGACTGTTTTGTAAAAGAAATGTAAAATATCATCACTGTACTGATTACACCACTGTACTGGGTTTGTGTAACAAGGTTTTGGTGGGGGGAGGGGGGGGCGCTACAGGGTTGGTTTCTGTGAGAAGCTGCCAGAAGCTTCCCCCATGTCCGACAGAGCCAATGCCAGCTGGCTCCAGCATGGACTCACCGCTGGCCAGAGCCAAGCCCATTAACAACAGTGGTAGCACCTCTGGGATAAGATAGTTAAGAAGGGAAGAAAACCCCATCTGTGCACGGCAGCCAGAAGAGAGGAGTGAAAACATGCAAGAGAAACAACTCTGCAGACACCAAGGTCACTGAAGAAGGTGGGAGGGAGGTTCTCCAGGCACCGGAGCAGGTATTTTTCCTCTGCAGCCTGTGGAGAAGACCATGGTGAGGCAGGTGGTCCCCCTGCAGCCCATGGAGGTCCACAGAGGAGCAGATCTCCACCTGCAGCGCATGGAGAACCCCACACCAAAGCAGGTGGATGTCTGAAGGAGGCAGTGACCCTGTGTGGAGCCCATGCTGGAGCAGGTTCCTGCCAGGACCTGTGGACCCATGGAGAGAGAGAACCCCCCCCGGGAGCAGTTGGTGAAGGACTGCACCCCGTGGGAAGGACTCATGTTGGGAAAGTTCGTGGAGGACTGTCTCCTGCGGGAGGGACCCCACGCTGGAGCAGGGGCAGAGTGTGAGGAGTCCTCTCCCTGAGGAGGAAGGGGCAGCATAGACATCGTGTGATGAACTGACTGCAACCCCCATTCTCCATCCCCCCCTTCTGCTCAGGGGGAGGGGGGAGAGAAAATCAGGAGTGAATCATAGAATCATTAAGGTTGGAAGAGACCTTCAAGATCAAGTCCAGCCATCAACCCAACACCACCATGCCTGCTAAACCATGTCCCCAAGTGCCACTTCTACATGTTTTCTGAACACCTCCAGGGATGGTGACTCAACCACCTCCCTGGGCAGCCTGTTCCAATGCCTGACCACTCTTTCAGTAAAGAAATTTTTCCTAATATCTAATCTAAACCTCCCCTGACATAACTTGAGGCCATTGCCTCTCGTCCTATCGCTAGTTACCTGGGAGAAGAGACCAACACCTCCCACCCTACAACCTCCTGTCAGGTAGTTGTAGAGAGCAATAAGGTCCCCCCTCAGACTCTTCTTCTCCAGACTAAACAGCCCCAGTTCCCTCAGCCACTCCTCTTAAGACTTGTTCTCATGAAGTTATGAGTCCAGGAAGAAGGGAGGGATTTGAGCAGGTGTTTTAAGATTTGGTTTTATTGCTCATTATCTTACTCCAATTTGATCAGTAATAAATTAAACTAATTTCCTTCAGTTGAGTCTATTTTGCCCATGAATGGTAACTGCCAAGTGATCTCTCCCTGTCCTTATCTCGACCCACAAGCCTTTCATTGTATTTTCTCTCCCCTGTCCCCTGAGGAGGGGAGTGACAGAGCAATTTTGGTGGGCACCTGCAGCCAGCCAGGCTCAACTACGACAACCATCATGCCACTTTGAACACTGAAAACAATTCTGTATTTAAGCATGTATGGAAAGATTAAAAGGGATGACCAACAAGACATAATAAACCAAACTGTGGAACTACCCCAAGTCTACACTGATATTCACTCATCTCCCACTATTGCATTATTCAAACATTCTGGTATATGTACTTGCATGGTAGCTGGAACAAATCTGTGTCTAACCTCATGTGAGACTGACACCACAAAATATACTGGAAGTAATAAATACTATTTTAAAATAAGTAATGAACACTAGATCCTGCCAACTGTATCTATGGTTGGTAGAATGATGCACAATTTTTACTGCTGTTAAAAACCCCTTTGAAGAGGAACAGAGGAAAGTTTTCCAGAACTGGAGCATTAATCTTTCAGTGTGCCTTCTAAACAGCAGCACAACTGAGTAAGAGACTAATTACTGTTCGTAACTCCATTCTGAGATCTCCTCCCCAAGGTAACTGTATGGGTTTTGGCTAGGAAGGAGTTACAACAGTAACTCAAAGTTTCACATACTATTGTTATACAAAATCAGAGTAGCTAAATTTACCAATGTCATCTTTCCATTGATCTAAAAGAACCAGGGAAGGAGGAAAAAAAGTTGTGAAAACCATGGAATTTATAAACGGGAATAAGCACAGGCAATCACAGTACACAAGTTTTGTGGACAAACAAGGAAGTTCAGAAAACTATAAAAAGTTAAGCAATGAAAACTGAAATATCAAAAAACACTTATTTCAAAAATACCAACAGAAGCACTCCAGCAGTTTTCTTTATTGTCACAGATAGGTATCACAATAAAGTGGCTTGTAAGAAAGCTTTTTCATTTATCCTAACCCACAAGCACAAAAAAGAAACAACCATTGTTTTAGAAAAGGAAGTAGTCTTACATTGCTGAAGCTACAAAATAAGTATGATTACAAAAAAAAACATTTACTTACTTATTCAGAGAACTGTATTCAACAGCATTGGTTATAAGATAAGAACCAAAGCTATTTTCAGTGGGATGCATGCCAAGTATATCTGTAAGATAATAATCTGGAGCACAGGAATATACAGATATATGTGTGTTTCAGGCAGGAGACATGTTTTCAGTGACAAAGATCTCTCTCTCACTCAGATTCCCTAAAAATGGGAACTTCAGAAATGAAATTACAATGATGCACTTAAAATTTGAGTTTGGCTTTATTTGGGACTTATTTTAAATATGTAATACTGACAACCATCAGAGATTGAATAAATACAGTATTTAGTACTTTGAAAGTGCACAATGTCAGATCCTCTTTATGTGCATCAGAAACTGACTGTTAGTATTGAAGCTAATAGGTTCTGATTTCATGTATGCTGTTGACCACTTAAGACAGCAGATACCATTTAAGACCAGTGATATCAATTTTTCTTCAGCCACATATGACCTACCACTACTCCAACTGTCTTTCAGTTAGTTAACAGAGCAAGCCCGGGGCCCACTCCAGTTTTTCAATTCAGATAGTCAAAGCAGACCATCAAGAAAAACTCCAAGCCATGAACCAGCAAACAAGGAAAATTTGATTAAGAATTGCCATGCAGTTCATCCATGCTAAAGGACCCTGAAAGGTACTGATAAGCAGCGGTTATTAACCATTTGTGCAGTACCCTCAAGCATTGCTTCAGCTGAGACAGCAGCACTCAGTGAAGTCCATGGCTTCAAAGAAAATAACATTTACACACAAGAGCATTTTCAGATTTTTAAATTACTCTCCCACATAGTCCAAAAGACAAAGACTGTGTTTGTTCTGCAATACTATACACTAGGCTTTTGTGGACTACTCATGTAAGCTCATCCACGCAATCCTCAAGCATCCATCTTCTGTCCACACTTGAGTTCACCCTCTACAAATTTAATGGAGCATTTCTCTGGAATTCTGACACTATCAATAAACTTACATTAAGAAATCCAAAATAATAATAGCAAGGCCCTTTCATCAATATTCCCAACATAAGGAAGAACGCTGGGATGCTCCCACATGAAGGCCACAATGACTAAGTATTCACGTACAGCAATGACAAGGTTTCCTTGCTTCATCCCTGCCCCCCCACCCAGATGAACCAATTTTAAGAAATTATATGAAACATGTGGTCAGGCTATCCTGAAGCATTAATGCCTACCTGAGCTTTGTAGTGAAGTGAAAGCAGTGAACTGCTTCCCGGAGACCAGAAAAACAGGATGTCCTAATGCTTTTCTAGCAGTAAATTTGCTAGTGAAAACTAAGGTATACACAGAAGTAAACTTTATCCAACGTGCCAAAACTAAAATAATTAAAAACATTTTTGCTAGGTTGAACAATCACTTAGTTACACATACATGCAAAGAAGTTCCAGAGTTTTATCAAACTTCTCATACGTCTGAGAAAGTTGTATAAAGAAAAGAGAAATTTCCTATCATCTGTCTGGAAGATGACATTTCACTATTACACATGAGAAGCAAGGCCATATTGAAACTAAAATTACAAGTAATTAAATTTTCTTTAGAAGGCTTTCTTACCAAGTCCAAATTTATAGCATGGTTTTCAAATGTCCTGATTTGCAGATTTTATTTTTCATTTTAAAGTTACACCTTTGTACAGAAAACCTTTGTTTTTCTTATTTTTATGGGATTTGCAAAATATAACTAAGCTATAAATGCTGGAGAAACATGTAGGCCACTGGTTCAGGAGTGCCTATTCTAGAACATAAAAACAATAGTCAAATCAACATCCACTTTTTATTTTTCAGGTGTCTTCCATCACTAACCAGATTTGGAGACTAACAGTATAACTTATCTGGCTGCATTTCATTAATTTATATCTGACTCTCGAAATCTCTAGCACAGAAGTCCCCTGCCAACAACATACTCAACTGAAAACATTTCCTTGTCCCAACTATTATTTATCTAAGTTTCTCAGCATGCCTCCCTAAAAAATAACACGCCCAAGTGCTACCATATTGAAGCCATTTGCAATAAGTGAAAGCCAGATTACAAATATTTTTCTTACATTGCTCTGCTTCCTAGTTGTCAACCAGGTGGTGGTGGTCATAATAACAAGGACAATCATTACTAGGAATTAGTGAGTATGATTCAGGCAGCAGTGGAATTGAAAACATTTCTGCATTTTGTTTAAAACATCTCAAGAGAAACTTCAGTCCTGAATAGCAGAGATTTTATTTAAATTATCCCTTCATGCTTTTCTTTTTGTAAAGGGAAGAAGTATCAGAGCTTTGATTTTCAATTTCACATGTATTAGCACTGTCCTTGGAAATTTTGCCTGCTTCTGAAGAAAGGTCTTACAGGGCAAGTTAAAGCTATACGAGAACCGCACGTAAACTGTATCAGTCCTCACTTGTGAGAGGATCATAAAACGAATGTACTTCAACCTAAATTTTGTTGCCACCAATACATCAAACATTTTAAAAATCCATACATTAAGCAGAGAGCGTGCTACACAAAGCCTTATGTACAGGACAGTGTTTCTGTAGCTCTGTCAAATTTCAAAAGCAAGACAAAAACCTCAGATTCTGCTGCAAGCAGATCGCATGTATTCCCCCCTACAAGGAAACTTTAACATGAACACTGTTTTAATGCACAGGTGTGTTTTACGCATTACCTGCATCTGCCTCTGTATTAGCTTTAATGTTGCCCCCTAGCAATATTGGATTTCAGATAGTTTCAATACAATTAATTCACAATCCACACTGTAATGACAAAAGGCAGGAAAATGTGAGCTTGCTTTACAGCCACGCTCACCTGCTCTAGAGTTACAGAACAAAACTGCAGCTCTCATCTCCTGCAGCAGACTGTTTTTTAACTTGCCACCTCACACTGTCAGTGCAACCAATGTAACATAAAATCTTCCTGATGGCAATTTTAAAATTGAACTTTAATATTTCTTAATAAATTGAACTTCCTAATGTTAGGCTAGTAAGAAAAAAAACTTGTGTAAGTCATGTTTTAAAACCTGTCATGCATAACCACAAGATGCAATATTTTTCCTAGTTAGCTCATTAGGAAATACAAACCCAATTAAACAGAAATGTTGAATTTTTACTCAAAACAAGTAAAGCTGACAATTTTAACATTCCAAATAAAGGGCGTACTCCCACAAAAAAATGGAAATTGCACACATAAAGTCTACTCTATAGGCCAGAGTTGAACTAGATAATAAACCTGAAAAAAATCAGAATTATTGCATTTTTTTTCAACATAAATCAGCTCACAGCAGGCTGCAACAAAGTTCTAAAACCTTTCAATCTACTAGCAGTATGTGACAGAGTTATTAAGTGATTTTGTAATCTTTGAAAAAAGCTGAAGTGAATCCCAGGGAATGCTATCAAAGTGAAGGCATACAGCACATTTGTAAAATGGAGGTTCAGAGAGATTTCTGAAATTTTATTTCATGGGACAACACAGAAAAAGTAAAAATTGCAAGTTTTTTGTTTCTTTACTAAGCAGCTTTCAAAAATTTATGAGTGAAAAGCAAAAAAACCAGTTTTTCAGGGTATTCATGTGAAAGCATGAATTCACTTAATCCAGCCACCCAAATTTTATTTCTTATCACTCCTTCATCTGCCATTCCATATCTACTAAAGAAAAGCCAAGTTACTGCTGACATGGGTACTTTTTTCAGTTTGGTTACGGATCTAAATCTCAGCCCTAAACACTTAAATTCTACAGATTAAGATACTTGTAAGCATGAAAAAAATACACTGAGTACTTAAACAACAATAATCAAACAGCAAAGAGTCCATAAAATATTTATATGCAAGCAGGATCTTGAATTCTGTGCTAGAATACCCTTAGATGAAGTACTAACATTAGAACTAGAGTGATAACAACCCTAGAAACACATTAGGTAATTTAAAAACCTGGGCTCTGAACAAAGATCTATATATGCCACTGCAGAGGAATAAGTGGCCAGAAACGTTCCTAACTTGGGTAAGCAACCTGTTGAAGCAGTTCCATACACCATCTTCCCAGCAGCAATGTCAGTTTGAGGAGCTCCTACTCCCCACCTCGATTATTTGTTTCCATTCCTCCCTATTGGTGTGGATCTGACTTCAAAAAAAAAAAAAACCAAAAAAACCACACAACAAAAAAACCCACAACACATAAAAACAATACCACACATTTTGAGACTTTGCGAAGAGAAAATGGAAAACTGTTGAACTTGATTTGATCTGCAGTCTTATGAATAACATGGCCCTGTAACAGTTTCCCAGGAAAACAGACAGGATGGCATTTCTGATCAACAAGCTGCAGTCAGTCTTTTAAGACCTAGTACCAAGGTCTTCCATTTTCACAGCACACATGCACTGCCATATAGATTTATTCCAGCAGAGACAACGCCCCACATGCAGCAATGGAATTTACCACACTGGAGACTACTGGATCGTAGGATGAAGAAAGTTTTGTCAATAAAATGAAGCTGCAGAAATAGGAAGTACAGCCCCCAAAATCTGAAGTTTGTTCTCCTTCAACCTGAAATTACGCAGCAAGATAGCAGGGGCTATGACCTGCAGCCATGAGATCAGATGTATTTGGAAAGCTTAACACTCTGAAAGCAATTAATACTACTTTTTTTGGGTCTCTTTTCAAGAGATTACTCCCCATAATTAACTACTTCCTTTGTTTCCTGTTTATGGTAGGAAGAAAACGCTGTATTTTCAGGAAAGAAAGGAAGCATGGCACCAAGACTAGAAGATAAATATAAGAATAGAGCTTACAGGCAACTGTAGACCCTATGCATTCATAAGGCTCTGTCCTGGGTTTGGCCAGGACAGGGTTAATTTTCACCAGACTCCAGGAAGGGGCACAGCCAGGGGGTGGGGGCTGACCCCACCTGGCAAAACAGAGCCCGGTATTCCATACCATGTGACGTCACGCTGGGTGCCGGTGGGGGGGGGCAGCGGGAACTCTCTCACAGCTGGGGAGCGTGCGGCGCCGGTGCGGTCCGAGAGAGCGAGTCTGTTTTTGTCGTGTTTTCTCCTTATCTGTATCGTTGTTGTTACTGTTCCCTCTGTTTGCTGTTCTGTTAAACTGCCCTTATCCCGACCCACCAGTTTCTGCCTGTTTTCTTTCCATTCTCCTCCGCACTGCGGTGGGGGGAGGGGTGGCCTTGTGGCGCTTTTGTTGCCTGGGGCAGCCGAAAGCAAAACATTAATTTGGCGCCCAACGTGGGGCAGGGATAACGGCAGGGCTGAGCAGCGGGTGTTAAAACAGCTTTCTTAGATTTTGTTAAATTTTGTTATACGCATTTTTCTATGTTAAATAGTCGCCGGTAAAAATGTTTCTGTCCTTGATCAGATGGCTGTGGTTTTTGAATCCTTATTTGCAGTATGTATTCAATGCCGTGCTGTTCATCATCGCTGGGAAAAAGATCAGGATGATAATTTTGCTCTACTGTATGATATCGACTTATGACATGATAACATCACTGTGCATGAAATTAGGCTTGTATTTGCATGCGGCACTGCGGTCATTTCCGTACCTCGGGTCCTATGTCTTAGAATTTGTTAATAAACAAACCCAATCTGTGGGGAAAACCGAAGGGGATACCTTCCCCCACTCTTTCTCCCCCCCTCTCTCCTTCAGGCTGGTCCTAACGGGATGCTCAGGCCAGCACTCTCCTTTTGTTATGCCTCCTGAATGGGTTTTGGGTTTTGTTTAGGGTTAAGCAAGTCGTTAAGAACATCGTGCAGAGACCTGCCCCCCCGGATAGCTGTGAGTGGCTGGGTGTGTGGGACAGCATGGGCAAGTACCTAGGGCAGTGGGCACCTCCGGTGTTTTTTAAACTCACCCCTGAACAAGTACAGGATCCGGACAAACTGGTAAAATATCTGCAAAAAGCGTGCTGCCACCCTGGGAACTCCAGAGAGACACAAATCACAGCAACGTGCTGGGGTCTGGCCCACGCCTACCGAGCCCTGTTCAACACTGTTCAGTGCCTTAAAGGGGAAAGGGGGGCAAGCGAAGCGGCAGGCACTGCGACTGGCGCTGCCCCCCCAGCCGGCCCTGCAGCCCCTCCAGCCCAGCAGGCAGTCACAGCCCCCCCGACCGGCACGGCCACTGCCACAGCTGCAGGGGCTGCCTCGGTTTCCCCGGCAGGCACAGCAATTGCTGCAGCCCCAGCTCCGGCTGCAGGCAGCGCGGCTGAGCCCAATGACCAACCTGTGCCAGTAGCAGTCGCCCCTGTAAAACTAAAGAAAGAAGCAAAGAGAGAAGATCGCTCCGGGAGGGATGACGATGAGCCAGGGTCATCGCGGGAGATAGAGACAGAGATCATCACCCGGTCCCTGTCCCTGGGCGAGCTGCGAGACATGCGGAAAGATTTCAGCCGCCACCCAGGCGAGCACATTGCCACCTGGCTGCTGCGGTGCTGGGATAATGGGGCCAGCAGCTTGGAGTTAGAGGGCAAGGAAGCCAAACAGCTGGGATTCCTGGCCAGGGATGGAGGCATTGACAAGGCCATTGGGAAAAAGGAACAAATCCTCAGCCTCTGGAAGAGACTTCTGTCAGGTGTGAGGGAGAGGTACCCCTTCAGTGACGATTTTGTATGCTATCCTGGCAAGTGGACCAATATGGAAAGGGGTATTCAGTACTTGAGGGAATTAGCTGTGCGGGAGCTGGTTTACTGTGACACAGATGATGAGCAGGTACCCACAGACCCAGATGAACTCCAGTGTCTCAGCTATTAGGGGCAAGCGTTTCCCTGCTCAGGAGAGGGAATACAGAGGCTACACACCACGGCGCACCCTGTGGTTCTACCTGCATGACCACGGAGAGGACATGAGGAAGTGGGATGGAAAACCCACCTCAAGTCTAGAGGCTCGAGTACGTGAGTTGCGAGGTAAAACAATCACCAAAGGGGATTCTGTTAGGAAAAATGCCGCTCCAGTTTCCAGCAGCCAGCTCTCCAGACCACGTAGACAGTTTGACCTTGATTCCGATCCTCTGGAGGGGACCTCCAAGTCATTCTTACAGCAGGTGAGCAGCAAATTCTCTGACGAGGATTAGAGGGGCCCTGCCTCCAGCCAGGTGGAGGAAAGGGACTACCGTGTTTATTGGACAGTGTGGATTCGGTGGCCTGGCATGTCAGATCCACAAGAGTATAAAGCTCTAGTGGACACTGGTGCACAGTGTACTTTAATGCCATCAGAGTTCAAAGGGTCAGAGTCCATTTGCATTTCTGGAGTGACAGGGGGGTCCCAAGAGCTGAGTATACTGGAGGCTGAAGTGAGCCTCACTGGACAGGACTGGCAGAAGCACCCCATTGTAACTGGCCCGGAGGCTCCGTGCATCCTTGGGACAGACTATCTTAGGAGAGGCTATTTCAAGGACCCAAAGGGGTATCGGTGGGCTTTTGGCATAGCTGCTGTGGAGACGGAAGAAATTAAACAGCTGTCCATTTTGCCTGGTCTCTCGGAGGATCCTTCCGTTGTGGGGTTGCTGAGGGTTGAAGAACAACAGGTGCCAATCGCGACCACAACGGTGCACCGGCGACAGTATCGTACCAACCAAGACTCCCTTCTCCCCATTCATCAGCTGATCCGTCAACTGGAGAGTCAAGGAGTGATCAGCAAAACTTGCTCACCCTTTAATAGTCCCATATGGCCAGTGAGAAAATCTACTGGAGAGTGGAGACTGACAACAGACTACCGTGGCCTGAATGAAGTCACACCACCGCTGAGTGCTGCCGTGCCAGACATGCTAGAACTTCAATATCAGCTGGAGTCAAAGGCAGCCAAGTGGTATGCTACAATTGACATCGCTAATGCATTCTTCTGCATCCCTTTGGCAGCAGAGTGCAGGCCACAGTTTGCTTTCACCTGGAGGGGCATCCAGTACACCTGGAACCGACTGCCCCAGGGGTGGAAACACAGTCCCACCATTTGCCATGGACTAATCCAGACTGCACTGGAAAAGGGTGAAGCCCCAGAACATCTGCAGTACATCGGTAACATCATTGTATGGGGTGACACCGCGGAGGAAGTTTTTGAGAAAGGGGAGAAAATAGTTTAGATTCTTCTGAAAGCCGGTTTCACCATTAAGCGAAGTAAAGTCAATGGACCTGTGCAAGAGATCCAGTTTTTGGGAATAAAATGGCAGGATGGGCGCCGTCAAATCCCAATGGATGTCATCAACAAAATAGCAGCTATGTCTCCACCAACCAGCAAAAAGGAAGCACAGGCCTTCCTGGGTGTTGTGGGTTTTTGGAGGATGCACATCCCAAATTACAGCCAGATTGTAAGTCCTCTGTACCACAAGACCCGGAAGAAGAATGATTTTGAATGGGGCCCTGGTCAACAACAGGCGTTTGAACAAATTAAACGGGAGATAGTTCATGCCGCAGCCCTTGGTCCAGTCCGGTCAGGGGAAGATGTTAAAAACGTGCTCTACACCGCAGCCGGGGAGAATGGCCCAACCTGGAGTCTCTGGCAGAAAGCACCAGGGGAGACTCAAGGTCGACCCCTGGGGTTCTGGAGCCGGGGATACAAAGGATCCGAGAGGCCCACTATACTCCCACTGAAAAAGAGATTCTGGCAGCATATGAAGGCGTTCAAGCTGCTTCAGAAGTGGTGGGCACTGAAGCACAGCTCCTCCTAGCACCACGATTGCCGGTCCTGGGCTGGATGTTCAAAGAGAGGGTCCCCTCTACGCATCATGCCACTGATGCTACGTGGAGTAAGTGGGTCGCGCTGATCACCCAGCGCGCCCGAATGGGAAACCCCAGTCGCCCAGGGATTCTGGAGGTAATCATGGACTGGCCAGAAGGCAAAGATTTCGGAGCATCGCCAGAGGAGGAGGTGACACGTGCTGAAGAGGCCCCACTGTATAACCAGCTGCCAGAAGATAAGAAACAGTATGCCCTGTTCACGGATGGGTCCTGTCGCATTGTGGGGAAGCAGCAGAGGTGGAAGGCTGCTGTATGGAGCCCTACACGACAAGTCGCAGAAACTGCCGAGGGAGAAGGTGAGTCCAGCCAGTTTGCAGAGGTGAAAGCCATCCAGCTGGCTTTAGACATTGCCAGTCGAGAGAAGTGGCCAGTGCTCTATCTTTACACCGACTCTTGGATGGTGGCCAATGCCTTCTGGGGGTGGCTGCAGCAATGGAAGAAGAACAACTGGCAGTGCAGAGGCAAACCTATCTGGGCTGCCCCATTGTGGCAAGATATTGCTACACGGCTAGAGCAGTTGGTTGTAAAAGCCCGTCACGTGGACACCCATGTCCCTAAGAGTCGGGCCACTGAAGAACATCAAAACAACCACCAGGTAGATCAGGCTGCTAAGATTGAAGTGGCTCAGGTGGATCTGGACTGGCAACATAAGGGTGAACTGTTTACAGCTCGGTGGGCCCATGACACCTCGGGCCACCAAGGACGAGACGCGACATACCGATGAGCTCGTGACCGAGGGGTAGACTTGACCATGGACACCATTGCACAGGTTATCCATGAATGTGAAACATGCGCTGCAATCAAGCAAGCCAAGCGGGTAAAGCCTCAGTGGTATGGAGGACGATGGCTAAAATATAAATATGGGAAGGCTTGGCAGATTGACTACATCACACTGCCACAAACCCGCCAAGGCAAGCGCTATGTGCTCACAATGGTGGAGGTCACCACCGGATGGCTGGAAACCTACCCTGTGCCCCATGCCACCGTCCGGAATACCATCCTGGGCCTGGAAAAACAAGTCCTGTGGCGACATGGCACTCCCGAAAGAATCGAGTCGGACAACGGGACTCACTTTTGCAACAGCCTCATAGACACCTGGGCCAAAGAACACGGTATTGAGTGGGTGTATCACATCCCCTACCATGCACCAGCCTCTGGAAAGATCGAACGTTACAATGGGCAGCTAAAAACCACTTTGAGGGCAATGGGGGGTGGGACTTTCAAAAATTGGGATACCCATTTAGCAAAGGCCACCTGGTTGGTTAACACCAGAGGGTCCACCAACCGGGCTGGTCCTGCCCAGTCAAAACCTCAGCGCCCCGTGGAAGGGGATAAAGTCCCTGTAGTGCACATGCGGAACATGTTAGGGAAGACGGTTTGGGTTAGTCCTGCCTCGGGCAAAGGCAAGCCCATCTGGGGGATTGCTTTTGCTCAAGGACCTGGGTGTACCTGGTGGGTAATGCGGAAGGATGGGGAAGTCCGATGTGTACCTCATGGGGATTTAATTTTGGGCGAGAATAGTCCATAAATAAACTGTACAAAGTTAATTGTTAAATAACCCTGTCACTGTCTGTTATCACTGTTATAATTGTTATATGTTGCAGCAGTAGTAGCATAGTAAGAATCGTCCAGATTAAAGAAGGATGGACTTTTCTCGATGAAAACCTAGCAGAGCACAGCGATGATGGAACTGGACCTGGTTTTCAACAACTGGCATCCAGCAACTTCATCAAGATCAACATCTCCTGCAGACTGTGGGCACGGGCCGCACCAGATACATCAGCCGTGAGCTCTGGATGCAGCAAGTGACCGCCCATCACCACACATCACCTCCCCTGCCACGGAAGACCATTACGACAGATGGAGCCTGAAGTCATGGATTAAATGAACTCAACGGACACTTTAGAGTGATGATCCATAGACTAAGGGAATGATATCTGGACACAGGAGAAGTGGTGGTGATCAACTGGACAATGGGGGACCTGGGCATGACGTAGATGGTATGGAATAAGGGGTGGATAATGTCCTGGGTTTGGCCAGGACAGGGTTAATTTTCACCGGACTCCAGGAAGAGGCACAGCCGGGGGGTGGGGGCTGACCCCACCTGGCCAAACAGAGCCGGGTATTCCACACCATGTGACGTCATGCTGGGTTCCGGTGGCGGGGGTGGCGCGGCAGGAACTCTCTCGCGGCTCGGGAGCGTGCGGCGCCGGTGCGGTCCGAGAGAGCGGGTCTGTTTTTGTAGTGTTTTCTCCTTATCTGTATCATTGTTGTTACTGTTCCCTCTGTTTGCTGTTCTGTTAAACTGCCCTTATCCCGACCCACCAGTTTCTGCCTCTTTCTTTCCATTTCTCCTCCGCACCTCGGCGGGGGGAGGGGCAGCCTTGTGGCGCTTTTGTTGCCTGGGGCAGCCGAAACCAAAACAGGCTCCCAGCTGCATAATCTGTCACTCCACAGGATCTCCCCATAAAGAGCATCTTTGTAATACCAAACAAGCAGTCCACTTAGCCCAGCATCCTATGTCAGACAGCAAATACCTGTGCATGCTGTGGTAAAACTGCAGGAACAACCTCTGAGGAACTCCTCCCCCTAGATGCTTCCCGAGGTTCACCAGCAACGTGTGGCCTCAGGGTGGAATTGGAGGAGGATGCCTGTGCATGAATTTGCCCAGTCGATTTTTGATCTGCTGTAGCCTTTCATCTGCTGGTTTGTACGTAGACTGCACTCTAGAAGTTGAAAGTATGTCACATGAAGTGACCGAAAATGTTTAAAACCAGTTGAGCTGACCTCAAGGAAAAAGAAAAAATTATGTTTACTCAGCACAGCACAATATTGTAAAAAAAAAAAAAAAAAAAAAAAAGGCAAGATGACAGCTGAAATTAACTGTAGTGCAGAAAGTTATGTTAGATATACATTCGAGGTAAATGCAGATGGTTTATTCCAATCTATATGCCACCTTTGTGTACAAATGTAGGTTATGGAATAAAACCCACTGTTAGAAAACAGAAAAATTGAAGGCTGGGAACACAGTAACTTAAAAAAGAATTCCCATAAACACACACATACACACACACCTTGACCTCCCCCCCTTCTTTTAAAACCCTGAGGCAAGTTTAAAACTCTAATAATCAAATCTGCTCCTGTAGGTAAGTCAAAAAGGAGGACAGTACTCAGGTACCCCCTCAAGTACTGAGAAAACTATTTGTCTACAAAGTACAGACTTTGCTTTCCTTATTTTTGCTTTAATAACTTCATCTTAAGAAGGTCTTTGACTTCTCTAGGTAGAAGACATTGCATGTCCTTGATTAAATGTCACACTATAATCACTAATACACAAGAATGATACCAGAAATCCCACTGTTTCGATGTTCAGAAAATCTTACACCAGAAATGCCATTATATACAATTGCTTTTAAAATACAATAACCAAATAATTATCCCAATGAGGAGAACTACAGACTCCAAAATATATTACCAGACTCCAATATATATTACCATGACACAGATAGCATTTCCTAGCAACATAAGTAATCTAGCACCTTAGCTTTCCCTAAAATTTCTTTCCTCTTTAGGAACGGAGATGGGTGAGGAGGCAGAGATATAATACTTCAGATTAGGACATCCAATACTGCCACAGAATGTCTTACATATTCAGTGAGTAAGTTCCACTCAAATCAAACTGACAGATGGAAAATCCCAAATGACCTACTTGACCTTTTGAGGAGGGAAGGAGAACAAATATGGTTTATCTTAAAAATCTAAAAGAAGCTGTCCATGCAAGCAGACATTCAACAAACAGATCTGACAGTGTTGTCACGTACATATGGCCCAGAACAGCAGAGGAAGGAAGGTAAGTTCCATTTCATGAAGGCTTTCCCCGAGGTAGCTATACTAGCAATGAATTCTTAGAAATAAGGTCAGATTGCACCATGGCTTGTTAAAAAATGACTTGTAAGTCCTACCTAAACAAATCAGAAGATGAGTATCAATTACCACAAACTATCAAAAAAAAAAAAAAAGACAATGTGTTCAGTTAAATCTGTTTCCTCACAAACAGGGATGCTAAAACAGAAACACTGTGTGTTTGTACCTTGGAACACGTTCTTAGGGATCTCAGTAGTTCTTCCTGCTCCAGGCATTGAAGTTTCTGACAAAGCATCAGAAGTCTGTAATTTCCTGCTTTGCAAAACTATTAAAAAGACTGTCACTTTTTCACCATTTAACAGGCAGACAGAAACAGCTTACTGTATCTAGATGTTGATAATGTTTCATTAGCATGCTCAAAATGGTACCTCAGCTGTGAGGGAAAGCTGGCAGCAGACTTAAAGATAAACAAAAACCAACTTCAAAATCCTGAAGGCATCAATAACAAAACGGCAATTTCTTCCCAAGGCCTAGACAGAACAAGATCAGACATTAGTCAAGAAAGATGCATTCTCATGCTCTCTCTGAAACATAAATAGAAAACAGACAGAAATTACAATACACACATTAAAGTTATATTTGCCATAACACAGATGGCATTAAAGACAAAGATAGTTACTCATGGAAGTTAAAGGCGGCTTCATAAGGACTCTTTCCCTTGCAGAACTGGGAAACGAAAAAACATTTTGCAGAACTCAGTGGCATGCTTTCAGTTTCTCTTCTCTGGCTAAGAAAAAACCGTTCTCCTTCCTGTCATAGCACACAAAAACCTCTATGAAACTCAGTTCATGGGAGACAGAAATCTGGAAAACAAGTTATTTTTGAATGTTGTTCTAACATCTGAGTACATTTTATCAAGCAATTCCTTTTCTACGCATTGTTATATTCAAAAAACAAAAAAATCATTGGACAATGTAGAAATACAGCTGTTTGCTTCAACAATCATAAAAAGGGAAATGTGCGTGTGACAGTCTTACGTGACTTTTGCACTGAATTGTTATTAACAGCACAGTACACAGTCAACAAATTAAAGTACATAATTGTTAAATAACAGATACAATCATGACAGAACTGAATTTTACTATACTATATATCTGTCACAATTCAGCTTCTGCTTAGACACCTTGTTTAAGTAATAAACAATTTACTGTGACACATTCACTACAAACACAACAGGAAGTGTTCCACTGGAGATCAGGACTTTGTCTCCTTGTGCCACAGAAGACACTCACTGGGACGTTCTTTGCAGTGAACATTTGGTTACTTTGCATCAAGTCCACAGCAAACTCACCGTCTGCTAAAGATTCAGCTGCATGAGGTAAGCTAAAAAAAATTTCAGGGCGTTTGTTACCTGCAATTTCTCTCAGAAGATTTTTACAGCAGTACTTTTAAAAATTCATCTAGGAGCAACAAACTCAGGTCTGCCTCTTTTCTTACGGAAAGCTGTTTTACAGTTCACAAAATACAAATGTTTCTCTTACAAAAATACTCTCTTTACAGCAGAAGAAATCTTGTGTCATTCACACGTAATACATCTAGTTGAAAGTCATACAGTAAAGAAAACATCAGCTCATTTGGGAGATGTTACTATGCAAGCAGCAGCTGTCTGTTCCATTTGCAACCTACCAGCTCCAGTTTCACAGTGAGAGTAAACTACTTACATACCCATAGGATATGGGTATCTCTTATGTATAGGACAGCGTACCATGCCCTCCCCTCTGTCCAGGAACCAATAAGCAAAGAGAGGTGTTTACAGCGATGTTCTTGCTGAGAAGAAAGCAGAGCATGAAATCTAGCCCATGAGTGAAACTGCTGCCAACAAAAATTATGATCAATGTGTGAAGCAAGTTAAGTTACCTAGAGGCAGTTTTTTTCATGGTTTTTTTTTTTCTCCCCCCCCTGTTTACTCCATCTAAATATCCAGAAGGGCTGTAGAACTCAAATGTATGAGAGCAATAAGAAAAAATGTCTATGTCTAATTTCGCACAATGCACAAGTGCCACTAGTGTCTGGGTTGGCGGGAGGGGAAGCACAGTTATCCTTGCCTGAATCTTCTTCTGGTTTCATATATTCACCAGTTAGTACAATTATAAGCAAATAAAACGATTTCCCACTGCATAGCCCTTCAGTGCTTCACAAAGTGATGTGATCATTAAAAGCAAGGCTTTCAGTGTACAACATTATGAAACATATTGTTAACTTGCCATCAGATCAAAAGACATGAAAGCTACGCTAGTATTCATGGCAACCCCACAAATGAAGCAAGAAATTCTATCTATGCAAGCAAGCAAACAATTAACACTAACTCTGGAAGAAAAAAAAAAAATGCAAACAAAGTCTTGAAACAGTATCAGACAAAGTTAAAAGAAATCACTCCAATATCCGTATCTTTCCCTGCCTCACAAAAAACCCCAAACCCAACCTACATATTCTCTCCTTACACTTCATTCCTTACACTTCATTCCATGTGTTCAAGTATCTCGTAACTGCCACTTGGTGTCACAGAGGTACATGCTCAAGTTTGCTGGTAAACTGCTTGCTTATTAATAGGCAATGAAATAAATTGAGATAGGAGACTGAAGCACTGTTTCCACAGGGAGTGCTGAAAATCAGACACAACAACAATCCTTTGACACCATTAAGGCATCTTTGTGAAGTGATTTCTGATGTAGGCATTATGCCATACTATCATAATTATTACAATATTCCTCATTCCCATGAGCTGGAATTGCACTACTCAGCAATATTTCACTTGTGAAACTAACCTACACAGCAGGCCTGACGGGCATCCTTACTTCCGCTGGGTCCAAACTTTTCCCAGCTGACACTGACAATGTGGCTGTCTGTGAGCAAAACACATCTGCTTCAATTTTTTTCCCCTTTCATTTGGAATAAAGCATTTCAAAGACTAAGAAAAGGAGTAAATACTAGATTGAGTCTGTGGAACAAGTTTAAATTATAACTTCCATATTTGTTTTCCACTTCATTTAACCATTACTCTAAAAGTGGATTTGAGATTTCTCTTCACTTCTTAGCAAATCCCGCATGGTGTTTTTATGCCAGTGTATATAGGACACCTTTTGACCTCACGTATGAAATGCAATGTAAATAGTAAATCTGATGGAAAATTTCACACCAATCTGCAGGCTAAGATTTGTGCATCTACAGTGAAAGCAAACTGCACAATTCTACAACTTCTGTGATTTTAAAATCTTAGAAAATATCCCAGAAAATAATAAAACTACGCGCTTTGCAAGACCTCCTTGGTCTTGGACACTATTAAAAAATATTTCATAAATTTAAGGGGGTTTAAATAACAGTATTAGACCTAGACATGGGTGTAATTAAGGAAGAACATGTGCTTTATTTTTTAACCTTATATTTGAAAGCCATCTATATAATTTTGCACCTATAAGAACAGCTTTATTTAAACTAGCATTCCTTGGGTGTCTGTGCTTCCAGGAAAAAAAGCCAAAATCAGAAACCCACCTCCCAAAAAACTGACACAAAACTTCATTATAGAAATACTTTTTCCTTAACTTTCACCCTGCTGTTTAGCGCAGTGAAGAACAACGAACACAAAATACTTCAAGCACATGCATACAACAAAGACAAACTCAGAAGAACCGGCCATAAATGACAATGCTGAATCAGCTGCAGAGTTTCATTAAAGCCAAGACTCGTCTCTCCACATCCCACTGTCAGACACAAATCCCTGCCAACACAGACTACAAGTTTTGAGGCTGGCTGAGAAACCATCTTCTCTTGTAAAAGGTCCAGAAGCCTGATCATTTGCTGGAGATTGTATGGCCATTTCACTTTGGGACCAACCTAGAAAAGAATTCCTCAGTCATTTCACAGCACTAAATTCACCGAGACACTCCTCCTGCACTGCAGTTTTAACAGTAATTTCTGAAACTAATACATACATTCCTGCAGTAAGTTTTTACTTCAATTTATTACCAGTTTCTCACAAAGATTCTCCTGTAGTTTTGAACACCATGAATACACCCTAAAATAAGAAAGGCACTAAGTGAATCTGTGCTTTCAAGTGTGTCTTACTCTGCTTTCCAGAGCTTTTCCTGTTCATTTTATTTCAGTGGTCTAAGGGGAGGTTAAAATAACATCGACTGAATCTTGTATTTCTGTTCAAAGCCATCTTATAATTTCTTCATGCAACAAATTCTGGTCCATTAAAATGACGACCTTAAAAAAGCTTATTGGGTTTCAGATTGGCGGATAAAAGCCAGCTAGTCTTTCTTCAAAAACATTTAACAAAAAAGCACCTCAAGCAAGTTACATACTTTGAGAAGAGTAAAATTTTGGCGTTATTCTCAGAGGATTCTTCACCACTTCCACCTTCAAATTACTAAGGCAAATAATGTTTAATATTGTGCATCTAATCCTACAAAAGTCAGAATAAAACCACATCGTTTGAGCAAACTGGCCGACAAACATACTCTTCTGTTGATTTGTTCCCATTGCCAGCTTCAGAAAAAGAGGGCATTGCATTTCTGAAGAAGGTGAAAGACTACCAGTGATTGCTGTTCCAGATTGTTCCCCTCCCTGCCTTCACATTACAAAAGCTTCCCAATTCATATGGACATATCCATTAGAGCAACTTGGTTTTCTAAAAAAACACCAAGCCTCCCAAAGCTGTTACTAAATTTACACTTCACATATAAGTAACTAATTCTATATTCCAGGTGTATTTAAAATTCAACCTTCGCTTTCTGCGTAAGCAATTCTAATCAAAGAGGGCACAGTAAAGAAGAAAGAAGAGGATGAATTCATCTCCAGAAAACACAAATCAAATACTGACAAGAGAAATCCAGAACTATTAATTGGAACTTAAAAGAAATTTTAGTAACTTGAGTGGGGTTTTTGTACGAACATTCAGACAGAAGTATATAAATCTAGAAAGCAGCAACACAAGAATGTGTTTCAAAATGCCAATATTAGAAAAAAAACACTGAATAAAGGATATGACATTAACTTTGAAAAAAGCCTAATCACGAGGAAAATGAGACTAGAATGAGTAAGAATCCAACTGGATATGAAAAAAATTAGAAAAAAGTTGCTAGCTAGAAGTTTTGGTATGGTTTGCGATCCTTTTCAAGTACCAGCATGTACTTAAGGCACAGGTGAGGCCAATTCACCTAATGCTTTTTTGATTTTTGGATTTGAGGAAGCACAGCTCCTTTCTGTTTGAACTTTCTGTAATTGTACACTCAATTAGGTTAAAGAATCTTCACATTGCAAAAAAATCTAAACTTGCACAGCTGAGAAGAGCTTCCACCTTTGCAGCTTTGGTTTTTTTTTTCCTTCTGAACCAAGTTATTAGTTGCTCACTCTTTGTGTTACACTCACTAGACCAAACAACAATTTTTAAACTGACTTCATTTATTTGCAAGCAGCCGTAACTGTCTTACTCAAAACTAAGTGAAATGAAAATGAAGACCTAATTATCTTCAGGAACATTCATTCTTACACGGAAAGATCAAATTGTCAAGTCTACCTTACAATGCTTTCCTCCAAAAGTTTCACGGGTGGTTTTTGCAGAAACAGTCCTAAGTGAAATCTCAGTAGGTTGCGTGTTGTCCACACTTCCACAATCTATTTGAGGATTTAAAATCAGAATCCGTATAAAAATCAGTAGTAATCTAAAGCAGAGTGGCGTTTGTTGTTTTTTTTTTTTAAGCAACACATCTAAAGATAAGAAACACAAAAGACAAACTAGGACTGTGACTTGAAGCAGTAATACATAGCCTAGTAATGAACTAGTCATAAAAACGCGGGAAGTAACAGTGCAAGGTTTCACTGAACCAACTTCAGAAAGGGGTAATTATCCCCCATTACAGAGGAAATATCTTTCACCCAAAGGAAATCAGTAACAACAACTGAATCTGAGGTAATTCCCTGAAGTGTCACCAAGCAAGCTTCTACTCATCAGCTGTGCTTCAGCATATGAAAGGACTAAGCAGCAACAAATTAAACAGGTGACTGTCAAGCACCCTGACCAGTATGGCAGCTGTACTAGTTTATAGTCCCATTTGTGACCACCATGCTGTGTTATGACTCCTCTGAATGGACTTTCCACCTTAGTTAAAAACAACTTGTGTTAACATGACACAGTAAGAAATCTATCCCAGAATTTGTCTGATTATTACAAATTAATAATCTAATTTCATTTTCTCTACTACACAATGTAGCTTTTACTTTGGAAGATTTAAAAATTCTTTCAAATGTTTAATTTGAAGAATTAAAATTAATTAATTTGAATAATTTTAATTTCAAATTAATTTTTATTTCAATTTTTTAAATTTTAATTTGTGTGCGGGGGGAATCCAGACCTCTTACAACTTTGGAAAGTGCTCTAGTTTAATGGAATTGCCACATATTAAGAGATTACAAAAGGAATCTTATGTCAAATCAATGTGGGATCAGATGTTTTAAAAGTTTAACTACCATCACTGAAACATACTTGAAATATGCTGAATTTAAGGTCTATGAAAAGTAAAGGTCTGTCAGAATAGTATGCAAGACAAATGTCTAAGAAAAGTAGAGGTCAAAAGCATCTGGTCTAACACACAAAGTTTCATAAAAATGAAAATTAATAAGATATTCAACAATTGAGCAAAAATTCATGATCACAAAAGATGTCAGACTGATATTACTTCTTACCATGTGGACTTGTATCACAGTAGCAGCCTCTCAAAAACGGGACAGTAACTGAGAAAGCTGTCTCACCTCTTCAAACAGATGTGTAAGTGTTTTTCAGATCACTATAAAAGTACATCACACATAAAAGACCACAAATAAAAACTAGTTTCCATGAAAAACTGGTGGAACTACAGTTGGAGTAAAGTCAGTGTGTGAAACGAGTCATGCCCTTGTGTCTTAATAATGGACTGTTTATGGAAACACTCTTCTCAACAAGTTAATCTTATACCAGGTACTGGAAGCGACCTGGCTATGAACTAGAAGCTGAAGACTGATGTCACCTATTGAATTAATTGCTACACTAAACTGACAGGCAATCTGTGACTAGGGTGATGGAGCTCCAAGTCCATGCAGATATCAGAAGGAAGAGGCACCGCTGAAGGGGAGTTGAAGCAGGGCTGAATTCAGCCCAGGGTGCACAGGACCAGTGAAGAACGCACTGTCACATAATCCGGTCCTGGAAAATTAAAAGGCATTTGTATTGTCAGCTTCAGTCATATTTCTAACAACAAATACTACATAAACACTGAGATACAGGTCCCAAACTGTATCTCTTTGAACACTGTAGACAGGGAAGGTCAACACTTTCAGTAGACAGCCTTCCTATCTACTTGCTTAATATGTTCCGGTTAAGCGTTAGCCAGCCACACATCTACAGAAACTCAAAAGCAAGCTGCTGTACGAATAAGGAATAGCGTAGTTCTCAATTCTTATACCGTGACTGCCCATTCTTAGCTTTTGAAGGATTAATGTAGTTAAATTGAAAGAGTTAAACATTTTATATCCTGTAACGACAGATTATTTTAGTGACTGCAAATAAGTATATAGTAACCCAACAAATCCTTATCAAAAGTCACCACGGTAAGAACCAGCTACACTAACCACTTCCCTTGTGAGAGCCAGCTCTATCCCCTCCCAGTTATAAAAACATGCCATTTATTTGAACATGGAAAGGGAGTAACAGTGCTAGACCCATATTGTCTCATTTCCCATTTCCTTTTAGGTTTCAAAATGCAGACTGTGTCACAATAAGGCTCAGAAATGCAATAAAGCAGACATTGGGCCTTCAGGAGAGACAGTGAGATGTTGGTTCTCTAAAGTGAACTCGGGGAAAAAAGAGCAAGTTCTACACAGTATTTTTTATTTTCCAAAAGTGATTGTAAGGAACCCCGAGGAAAGATGCAGTAGACTGACTGTTACTAACAAATGCCAAAACCTTGCCCAATTGTAACTACAGTGAAAACTTTGTCTGCATTTATCCTTATGCACTAATTATTTGCGGTTCCAAGCAAAACCAAAAAGTTTTAAAAATTTCTTTAGGGCAAAATCCATCAGCCTGCTTTGTGCCTCCACCAAACCATAAATTTGTTCGTTACCATATTTGCTGCACAAGAAGGTGTTTTCAAATGCAGATGCAACAGTGTCTTCTCCCCCAGAGATCAACTGAAAATATTTAATGGAAAAAAAAGCCTGTCCTCCTTAAGGTACTAGCTCCCATAACACAAGCTGCGTTCTCCCCACAGAGGGGAGACAGAGCACAGCATCCCAACTGGGATAACCAGTAGAGCTCTTTTGCACAGATGACAACATTTCACAGATCTGAAAATGCTGCAATTGCATACATCAGCCCTTCATCTGTTTTTGGCTTTGTTCCAATCCAATTTACCTGCTTAACAGTTGTGCAGATCAGGGAGATGTGTAGCCCTTTTGGCTCTACAATCAGAGAAACTTTATGTAGATTTTGTATTAATCGTAACTGGAGAAGGTAAATTTGTTCAGTAGTCTTTCCCTTACAGACATAATTGGAACAGAGCTGAATTACTTCACAATAAGCCAGAAGATGCAACTGAGCATTTTTTCAAAATCTTATGGCTCCTTCAGTATAGCTATGTATACTTAAAAAAGTCCCAGGTACCTTCAAGAAAAAATAAAGGGAAAAAAATCATATTCCTACTTTTGACAACTTTCACTGTTATATCCTCTGAATTGGGGTTTTAATTGTGAAAGAAACCCACCATTTTTACATATATCACAAATCAGCATGTACAAAACGCTATCAGCAGGCCTAGGCAGAAGCAACCTGAGTGCTAAACATATGTAAACTGAAGCACACATTTATATGTGGAAATTCTGTTAGAACCAGAAGGTCTTGCAGTTTGCAACACACACTGCACTACCAGATCTTGCATTCTTCTTTTTCCCTCAAGTTCTACAGGCACCTACTGCCTGAAGTGTCAGAGATGGGCGACCAGGCTAAACCTGTGAGTCCTGTAACAAGTTTCACATAGCTGAGGGCCACAAGATGCACAGAACTTAACCAGTCATTATGCCAGCAGGTTGACAGAGCTGACAAGCAGAGAAGCTTCACTCAGAACCCTGCAAGAGTCACATGTAAACTCTAAGGTGGGCACAGTGGTAACTCGGGTCCTGGTCTTCCTCACGTTTTAAAAGAAACCCCGATTAGACACGTTTCATCTACTTTGAGATAAACCTTGCTTTATTTCAGCCTAAGGCACAAATAACACAACTGGTATAGATACACAAGAAGTGAACACTTGCTCACAGTGAATGCCAATAAAGCCTATAAGCTCCACCATTGCGTAACAATTTTACTAGAGGTTCACTCACAAGATTAAAACTAGTATTTCTGTTTAAGTCCCAGCTATTTATGGTTATTTAGCTCTCAACTACTTCTGCACACGCGAGTACTTTAAGGACTGTGGAAATACTTCTGGATTCAGCTAAGCTGCTGCCTGGAAAGAAATACTTATAAAAAAATTATTTGTCAATTCAGAAAAAGTCAGAGACCCATTTTGATAAAGCTCCTATGGAACTTTGCCTACATGGTAGAAGCTGGCAGATTTCCTGCTAGTTGCCCTTGTTAGCTCCTCGGCAGTCCACCCTGTGGGCTGAAAGGAAGCCAGAAGTCTAGAAGTTCTGGCTGTGCTCTCCCCTGCTGTCTTGATTCCCAGGGTCTACAAGTTGCCTGTCCTGGCACTGGACCTATATTCCCACTTGCAGTCAATTTTAAAATACAGGAATGTAATTCATACACAGCTGATTTCAAAACGCCAAAGCAATTGTTCTTCCCCACTTGGCTTTGCTGGACATCCTCGCTAGTGGCAGAACTGTAAAATACTGCCACAAACATACAGCTCAGAGCAGGTCAGAACAAGCCAACAGCACAGCATACTCATTTTCTGCTGAGGTACTAAGGGGAATTATATACTTCAGCATATTTATCAGGACAAGATGGATCACCATTGTACCTGAACATGCTGGAACTTCACCACACGCTTAAAAGACAACTGAAGATACAGTAGCACTGTTCCTCTTACCACAGGTACACATAACTTTGAAGTGCAGAACAGCTCTTTAGAAAATTTTCAGTGTAAATAATGTAATTTCAAGACCTTGTATAATCGTACTTCAAATAAATTTATAAAGATGAACACTAAACAGCTTCATTAGCTTAATACCATTAATTAGAGAAAATAGGGGAAAAGCATGGTTAAAGACAGTACCTTTCTAAGAAATGCCAGAGTTTTCACAGAAGTTTGTGACGTTATTAGTAAACTTATATAAGTATCCCAAGACCAACAGCCAAGGAAAGTTACTGACAACTGATGTATTTGATACAGACAGTAAATATTTGAATAAGATGTCATCAAGACCCTTCTCACAGACATCTCATAGCACAACTTTCAGCCCAAAGCCTTCCAACAGTATTTTGTTTTTCCTTTAGTATGGGAAGTCCAGCTTCCACGGTAGAGAAGAGACAGAATTTGTAGGATTGTCTAGGAGTGCAGCCTGCAAACCCTGACTTCTGTTCTTTCATGGACAGAAAAAAGCTTATCCTGAGAAATTGTTTTGGGTGAAACAAAGAGCACCCCCAGGTACAAGAAAACACATCTGTTTACTTCACTGATCTGCCGCTTTCTCTTTCCCCCATGTTTTCCATTCCCAAGAGTCACTTGGACCCATCTGGCTTCGCAGTACCTATACAGGAAAAAAGCTGTGTAAGAACCGAATCCTTCGCTACCAACAACATACCTGAAATAAGGGACAAGAGTAACCATTTTGAATGGAGGCATGCTGACCTGCAGCAGAAGCCAAAAAGCAATGATCAGGCATTAAATCACTGTAACTCGCTGCAGTAATTCTAAACCACCCTGTATCACCTAAAATACTGCCAGTCACTTTGCCAATCATTAATATTACCCCTTACTCCGCTTGCCGAGGGAATCGGTGTACGTTGGTTTACAGTATTGAATGCATCCTTACATGAAAGCACCTTACAACTTTGCACAGATGGAAGATGTCTTTGTTTAATCCAAAATACTTTATTACTCAGTTCTCTGATGGGGATAATCTGCTGCCTTCTCACATAAAAGGCAGTCTGAATGTCAGTCTGCATGTCAATCATCACACTGAGAGAAACCAAACAGATCAGTCATCCAATCTTTCCTGCATTAGTTTGGCACAACATACTTCTAAAATGACAACCCCTAAGACTATCTGCATTGCACTCTGCCAGAGATCTGCCTGGCTTATGGAGTTTCATCTCGTGCCTTCTCGTACACAAGGCCAGGAGGGCGGGGGAGCTCCTTCTCCTCCCTCTCCCTGTAATACTGGCTTAAAACAAATACAGAGAACAATACGCATGTCTCTAACGCCTCCTCCCCACGTACCCCCGCTCTTCCTCTCAAGAGCGTCTGGGAGGGATAGGAAACATGCAGTTGCAACTCAGTAAATTCTTGTCAGGGGAAGAAACTGGAACTCTCAGTTAATTTTAGGAAGATGTCTGGAGAAGGCGTGCATGGAGCAGCACGTACCAGTGCTAAAGATCCTGGCCCCAGCCTTGCAGGTTCAAAGACAAAGTTAGTTCTGCTGACTACAGGGACTTTGCCAGCAGCCAACAGCCACCACTGCAGGGCAGGTAGCCAGGGGCCTGGCTGTGTTTGCTGGGCGGTATAGAAGAACCACTTTGCACACTTACCATGGAAAACCTAACAGAAACCCCAGTGCCCTCGTGCCTCCTACAGGCTGGGGCACCTGATGTGCCTGCAGAGACCACCAAGCCTACTGTATTGACCTGTTCATTGCAAAACCCGCAAAACTCACAGTTAAAAACCCAACAAATTAATGTCTGTTCTATACTTACAGAAGAGCTCATTATCTGAAACTATATGCAGACATTATTGGAATGACTTTTTAAAAATAAATGTATACATATTTATATAGTTTTAAGAGAAACTCCATCATTTAAAAAACAGCTGCTCACATTTTCATTTCAAGTCTGAAGATCCTTTTCAAATTTTTAAGAACACATTAACATTGTTTCAGTGACCTTCCACGCTAGTCACAACTGCAGGATTTTCTTACATTAAGCAAACAAGTCTTTAGTCATAGGCTAGGCATCTGTAGAGGCATTTACATTAGCGAAACAACAAAAGTTTCAGATGTATTTTATAGGAACATTTAAGATACTGATTACATATCTGGTGATAAAGTTAAAACTGCAACAATAGAAAAAAATGAAATGAGTATTACTATCATACCTGGCAACTCCGCTGTTTAAAAACATGAAAGTAGTGAAAATAAAAAAGTGCAACATATTGATAAATTGAGAAAATTGTCACTGACTACACACAAATTTTCAAAGTACATATTCAGCAACCAGAAGTTAACGTACTGTTATAATCCAAAGCTATGAGAATATTGTCTTAACCATGACAACAAACAAACACTTGCCTGCTAGAATGTATTAATCTGACAAACTCAGTAAACTCTACATGAACTGCAAATGGGAGGTCACTGCAAGTTTGACTACACACTTCTGATATTTGCATTTTGTACACCTCTCCAGATGCAGAACAGTTAAATACCACCTGATGTTAATGGGGAGACCCTATTCTCCACTGAGCTTTGAAGCTTCGCTTTTAAAGAATACAAAGAAATACTAAAATAAAATTCTGCAGGCATTTATTGGCAGTAGAACAGGAGGTAACACTGACAGTTTGTTTAAAAAAAAAAATAATCAAAAACTGTTTCTTAATTTGGTATTACCACAAATTAGATTTTTTTCCTTCAACACTTACAATACTTATACCATGCCGTTTCAGTACCTGAAAGAAACAACACTGAAGGTACAAGCACTATAGTCATACAGGACACACAAAAAGTCCTTGGGGTAAAGGGGTATTTGAGAGAAATAACCAGTGAAATGAAATGCATATCCGTGGGCCAAAACAAGGAGTATTAGTTGCATGCCTTTGGGGGTTAACTACCAGCTCACAAAAGGTGATCATCATTGCTGACAGCTGAGCAAAGACTCATTCCAGTTTGCTCAAAAACAAGATGACTGGATGCTCAAGAAGAGTATGGAAAAAGAGCTCAGAAAACAATATGTCAGATGTGGTCAGATGTCAGTGTGGTCTGGCAGACACAAGTCATTTTTCCAGCATTCCCACCTTTCCACAGTGACCCTGGTTTAAGTTACAAGGAGCTGCAATATCAAAGAGCAGTGTGAAATCTATGGATGAGAAATACTAGAAAGAATTGAAGTCACTCAGCGTAATGAGCATATCAGCAGCCATTCCACTACAAATTCGAATATCAGAACAACAGATATGAGAACAAACAGTATTATGTTATATTTCCATGAACGTTGTGAACAGTTTACACTCTGGGACACAGAATAAATGTATGGAGACAGCGTGAAACAAAGGTAGGCTGACCTGAATTCCAGTTTAATCATAAGGCAGATAAACAGGAATATGCAATGACATTCTAAGTTTAAAGAAAAAGAAAAAAAACCTACAGTTTTTGTGAACACCTCACTCCTTAGTCATTAGATGCTGAGCACTATCAAAAAGTTGGACATTTCTGAGCAAAATTGAGAGGGAGTGATGGCTCCATCAGCTTTTATTAAGACAATTTGAACAGTATTTCCCCAGTTTCCAGGCAGAAGGTAAACAATTCCCAATTTTAAATGAGTCTTAAGTATCAGGTTAGTAGAGCTGCTGATCTTTTCAGGCCATTTTTCAGCCAAGATCCAACAAAACTCATCTTCAAAAAAAAAAGACCACAAAAATAACCCCCCAAAAAAGAACGACCAAGACCCCCAAAAAAGCCCCCAACCCAAGCAAACTCTCCTAAACCCCCCAAACCAACTAACCAACCCCCCAACATATCTTAACAGAAAAAAATAATGAAGACTATTCACCACAGAGCAGGATTCTCCAGTTCTGCAGCGTGGTGAGACAGGAAATCGGAAGCGTCCTGCAGGCAACACATTCAGCCTCCGGGTAAAGATAAAAAGGGAGGGAAGCAACAGAATGCAACTTTCCACTTAACCACATTCTCCTAGTCACCTAGAGACACGTAGCGAAGCCCTCTGAAAGGCTTTCTGTCCACTTTGCCTCCAGCAAAAGAATGAACAGTAACTCTAGAGTTTCAAGTGAGAGCAGAGCAGATAAAAAGTAAAATAAGACGACTCTTGGGTCTTTTGAGAGAATCCTCTGAGAACACAGAGATTAGCATTAGAAACTCGGAACTCAAACCAGGTCCATTCTCTTATCGCCACTGCTGCTGAAAACTAGCTTTACACGTTTAAGGAATAGCTACATGGCAACGTATAATTTCTATTTCGAACAAGCCAAGTTTCACCCACACTGAAAGCCAGCGAAAGCCATGAGCAGCATTCCCACGGTCATCCCACCCCCAGGTTTCCACTCCCGCCTCATCCTCTGCTGCACCAGGATAAACTTCTGCACAGCTGCAGCGTCACCTTTACTCCAACTTCCAACGACAACAAATGCATTAGCACACCAAAAGACCTTGTGAAGTTCAAATCCACCACACAGAAGGGAATAAACTGACCTTCGAATCGTCTACTCTACATGTTTGACCTTTGGGTAAGGCACAACCGAACGTGTCTATGCACAGGTATCGCGCTGAGCAGTGCTTAGACTCCGCTGAGCGACACTGGAGACTGAACCTTCAGTAGCACTAAATCCAGTGAGACAGAAAGCTCCAGATTAGTTAGTTACAATCTATTTACTCTGCATAGGAACAAAGAAACTGCCATACTTGCAATAACTAAGAGCGATAAAAGTCAGACACGGTAAAGGGTGAGCCTCTTCCAAAAGTACTCTCAAGCCACAGAGCACACAAGAGGCACGAAGTGAACTTTCCCTCACAGTAGTATCCTGCTCCAACTGGAAGCAGAAAACCTGGCGGATTATTTCAGCAGCCTGTTAAAAATATCCAGCATTATGGACTTGTTAAATCACATAAAATTACATTTTACCTTAGCTATGAATAGCCAAGGTCAATAATAAGCTATACTTTTTACCTCAGCTACATTTTGACATCAAAAACAGAGAAAGTTATCATCAACTAAGTGAAAAAAAAAAAAGGGCAGGTCAAACCTCGGCCACGCTGTGCTTCCACTGTACATGCTCTCCCTCTCTTCCCACCCCACTGCCCGGTCTAGAGCTCTGTTAAAGCATTCACGCCCTCCTTTGAAAGTCAAAGGGGCTAGAGATTGGCAAGCAGAGCTAAAATTGGCGAGCTTCTACTAATACACTTGTAGATACAAAGCTTCAGTTTCACAGTGCATCTTGGGTGTCTCTAGCAGGCGTCAAACAGCAACTGCAGAAAATACAGTATAAATATCTAAAAAGACTGTCCTGCAGCTGAACTATCTGACAAGTCTGCCACATCTGGCATAAACATGTTCAAATTCAAACACTTAATTTTCATACACGTCAGACAGTACATGGTTACCGTGTGCAGATAAGATTAATTGCACTATTTCCTGTTTTTCAGTTCTATAAAAACATGGTTATGGCAGTATAACTAACCCTGTACTTGAGGATGTAGTAAGTCACCTACACCAATTCCAGACACAAATAAACATCACTCAAAGGGTATGAATGTTTTAAAAGTACCTTGTTAAGGTGACAGAGAAGGAGGTGCATTTTGCCTTCACAGATTTCCCTGAAGTTACACAAAATCATACTACAGTTACCACCAAACTCACTGTTTGAACCTTTTTATATAAACCAAATCAATACAGCATCAGTACAGATACGGGATAAGAAGTCTGAAGTGCTTTACGCTGAAGCTGCATTTCCTAGTAAAACAACTCCCTTCTCCTCTTACAGTGATATAAAAAGATAGCTTACAACGTTCACAGCTTTTCGTGACTGCCATGACAAGAAGAATGCTTGAGATTGCAGAAAAAAAGGTAAGATTTACATTAAGGACTTAACAGCAGGGTCAATTTCCTTTCGCAACTTCATTCTGAAGCTCACGCAGGTCTTCCAGCGTAAACAGAAAATCTTATTTCAAAAGAAAGAAACTGCAATACCAAAGAGACTGATAGGGGGACTTTGGAGCAAGCACAGTATCTTTAACTAACAGCAGATCCCTACAGGAAAGCCAAACTACTGTATTGAAAACTAGAATAGAAAACCTCCACATAATGCATTATTTTGACTATGTCCTTCAGTTTGCCTCTTAATAAATGTCTAGACAACAGCTCCACACACAAATTTAATGTGCACTATGCCATTACTCACACACAAATTAACCTCCCTCCTTCGGCTAGAACAAGCCAATTAATATTACAATAAAGGCAGAGAGATGTCTTAAATTGTTGATATGGCCTGATAAAGTAGTACTTTCTCTAACATCTGTCTACGGATAACACGACGTACAGAATTACTGAGATACTCTACATAAGCATTTACAAGATATTTCTGAAGAACAATCACTATTAATTTTGCCATGTATTTTCAACTGTACTTATGATAAATTAGAAGTAGACCTGTCTCTCGAAAATACTAAAGAGAAAAGCACCTGGCTTTTAGTATTTTCTACAATTTGTTAACATTCCTAGCCCAACGTCAGCATTTAAGATGGGTTTTGACTTGTACATGCACACTCGAAACACTGACTTGTCCAAATCCAGGTACTTAAAAGTAAGCAAAACCATCCATGTGAAACCAAAAAACTCCACAGCCACTCTGTCATTGCTGCCATCAGACTGGCTAGCAAGAATTGACTCCGTGCTTTGGCACTGATGTGACATATATTGACCTTCCTGAACCGCCAGTATCAAGCACAACTCCCACTTGCTATCACCATGAGACTCCTGAGCTGTTTTAAACGTGTTTCAACGCTGATTGTTTTCCTTGAAAGCCATGAAACCAGTCACAATTGTATTATAAGTCACAGTACATTACAATTTCATTACTTGATAGAGACAAGGATGGTGCTAAGAGTCATAAGAAGACAAATTACTTGCTAAAATTCATACATTATTCCTCCCACACCAACCACTTCAGATTTCCCACTAATTCTTCTGTAAGTACAGAGGCATTTCTTATCTGTTACGACCACACTGTATCAAGTATTTTTACACTGCCCTAGAAACAGACCAAAATCCCTCCAAATTGCTGAGAATTCATATAAACAGGACATTTGTCAAGAAAACAGGTCTTATGACAGCAGTCCCAACGTAAGTCAACCTTTAAAAAGATATCCTTGAAGTTTAACTGACATAAGACACAACTGCAGAGCAGAGACTACACAAGTCCTGTGTCTAAACTGGAACTAGATTTCTTATGAGGTTTAAACAACTAGCCAGGCACACCGTAAGGCAGCACTAAAACAGGTCCTTGGACGTTAACGCGAAGTCCTCAAACCACACAGTCCACAACAACCAAAACCTTACAAGGAACCCAGCCGAACTGCCAGCTTCACCTCCGAATCACACCGCCACCGCTGCGGTGCCTCCCCACACACGCACCGCTTCGGCCGAGCAACCGCACGCCGGAGCCGAACCGTGCTCCCACCGCCCCAGCACAGCCACCGCTTCGCTCTCACCCCCAGCGCTTCTCCGAGAGAGCGAAACCTGCTCCGGAGCGCTCCGACCGCCCCAGCACAGCCGCCGCTGCGCTTCGCACACGCGTGGAGCGGGCAGAGGACCGGCAGTTCCACCAAACCTCAAGAAAACGGACTTGGCAAATGACACGGGCTACCACCAGCCGGGCGCTAAGCGACACCACCGAGATGCATCACCTGGACTAAACCACCACCAGACCACTTTCTCTTGGGAAGAGGAGAGAGGGCATTTATGCGCGAAAAACCTTCCCCCCCGCCCCGCTAAGTATTAAACAAATCAGTTCCGCAACATCACAGCGCTCCGGATGGGAGCCAGACCTCGGAGACTCCGAAACAAACCAGCGAAGCCGCGGGCCGGCGTGCGGCCGCCGGCTCGGCGGAGCTGGCAGCGGCCAGGTGCCGAGCGAGCCCCGCGGCTGGAGCCCCGCCGCGCAGCCCGCGCCCTGCCCCGGCCCCGCAGAGCCGCGGCGGGCTGAGGCGCTGACAGCTGCGGGCGGCCCGTCCCGCGGCTCCCTCCCTCCCTCACCCGCGCACCAGGTGCCCCCGCGGGAGGCGGCGGGCGAGCGCTGCCCCGCCGCGTCCCAGCCCCGCGCTCCGCTCCCGCCGCCCCCGCACCCGCTGCCGGCCCGCGGCCAAGTGGCGACCGGGCGCCGGCGGGGAGCGCGGCAGTCCACCCCGAGCCCTCCCCGCGGTAGCGGCCCCGCCGCCGCCGTCACCCAGAGCGGAGCCCTGCTTCCCCCGCCCCCGGCGGCCCCCTCACCTCGCGGGGGGAAACGGCTCCATCCTCCGCTCCGCGGCGGGGTCGGTCCCCGCCGGGCTCCCCGCCGGCGGCGGCTCCAGGAGCTCGGCGCAGCGGCTGGGGGAGGCAGCCGGGCTGGCGCGGCCGGAGCGCGGCGGCCCGGGCAGGCAGTGGAGCAGCAGCGTCTCGGGGAGCTCCGGCGAGGAGCAGGAGGAGGAGGAGGAGGCGGCGGCGGCCGGGGCGGCGGCGAGCAAGAGGGGCGCCTCGGGCAGCCGGTCCAGCTCCACGCTCCGCACTTTGCGCAGCTGCTTCCGTCTCCAGTCGGAGCGCTGCTCCCGGCCGCCGCCGCCGCCCGCCTCCCGCAGGAACCCCCCGCCGCTCCCGGCGACGCTCCCCTGGGCCGCACCGCCCCCCACGCTCCCGCCGCCGGCCGCGGCAGTGGCGGCCGCCTCCGCGCCGCTGCCCGAGGGTAATCCCGACGACGAGGCGCGATTCCCCGCCGCCGCCGCCATTTTCTCTGGCGGGTCACATCGGACTCCCGGGGATCGCGGAGGTAGCCAGCGCTCCGACCCGCCGCGGAAACGGCGCTGCCTGCGCAAACAGCGTAGGGAGGGGGCGGGAGGCGGGCGCGGATTGGTGGAGGCGGGCGGAGCGGGGCGGCCGCCTGTAGGTGCGGTGGGGAGGAGCCGCGCGGCGCCCCGCCCCGCCCCGCCCCGCCCGCCCCCGCGCAGGTGTTGGCGGTCGGAGGGAGCCGCGCCCGCTCGTCTGGGGCCGGGCCGGGACCGGGGTCGGCCGCCCGCCGACGGACGGGACGGGCCGCGCCCGGGAGCCGGCGGAGGCGCCGGGCGGGGAGGCTGTCCCCGCCCCCCCGCGGCCATTCCCACGCGTGGAAGGAAGGGCGGCGGGGAGTCCGGCGGCGCCGGGCCGCGAGGGCAGACCTTCCCGAAGCTCGGGCGGGCTGTGGGCTGCGGGCAGCGCCGCGCCCCGTCTGTGCTGCCCCCCTCTCCCCAGCACCCCCGAAACGCCTCCGGGAGCCGGCCGAGGGGGCAGCGGGCCCTGGGGACACCGCCGCTCTGCCCGAGCTTACCCGCTCGTTGCTCGCTGGGACGAGCGCGCAGCCCAGCGCGCATCGTCGCCGGCGGCCTTCGCGCGTACCCCCCGGGGCCGCCCTCAGCCGACGACCGCCGCCTCGCCCGCCCTCCGGCGGCTCTCCGTGTCTGTGACTCCCCGTCGGGGCCCACCCGTGTCCGCACGCACGTCGGGTCTGCGGCGCGGCCTGCCTGTACCTGCCGCTGCGGCCGTGTCCCCGGGGACTGGGAGGGAGAAGCAAGACGGGAGGCGTCCCATGGCCAGAACCTTGGGGAGGTCGGGGTAAAATCAGCTCCTGGTCTAGGTTTCCACTCTGCCGCGAGCGGGTGGCTTTGCTTTCAACCTCTGAGCTGCGGAGAAGGGACCCCAAGTTCTGCAAGGGCAGCAGGGCGCACGCTGCTGTCAGACGGGTGCTGTTTCGCGGCTGTTGAACGAGCCTACCTGTTCGAATGCTGATTTAATCCCAGGTGAGGGAAGGAAAACCACGTGTCGCTACGCGCACCAAGTTGTTTTCAGGATGGTGTGACTGGACACAATTACACCATTCAAAGCACTTGTCTTTAGCTGGGTGTCTTGGGTTTATTTCTTAGAATATGCCACGCATCCCCAAAGTGTAACATTAACTAGGCACCTCGACAATGATTATTCGTAAGGTCACTTGCTGGGATCACTGTGTTGATCTGACGCTCTAGCTGAGCGAGAAGTGCCTCCTAACAGAAGCAGATTCTTTCTTGCCTTACATACGTGATCAGATCACAGAATCACAGAATCACAGAACAGTAGGAGTTGGAAGGGACCTCTGTGGGTCATCTAGTCCAACCCCCCTGCCGAAGCAGGGTCACCTACAGCAGGCCGCACAGGACCCCGTCCAGGCGGGTCTTGAATATCTCCAGAGAAGGAGACTCCACAACCTCCCTGGGCAGCCTGTTCCAGTGCTCCGTCACCCTCAGAGGGAAGAAGTTCCTCCTCATGTTCAGACGGAACTTCCTGTGCCTCAGTTTGTGCCCATTACCCCTTGTCCTGTCACTGGGCACCACTGAAAAGAGCTTGTCCCCATCCTCCTGACACCCACCCTTCAGATATTTGTAGGCATTTATAAGGTCCCCTCGCAGCCTTCTCTTCTTCAGGCTGAACAAGCCCAGTTCCCTCAACCTCTCCTCGTAGGGGAGATGCTCCAGTCCCCTCACCATCCTCGTAGCCCTCCGCTGGACTCTCTCCAGTAGCTCTTCATCTTTCTGGAACTGGGGAGCCCAGAACTGGACACAGTACTCCAGAAGAGGCCTCACCAGGGCAGTGTAGAGGGGAAGGAGAACCTCCCTCCTCCTGCTAGCCACACTCTTCTTGATGCACCCCAGGATCCCATTGGCTTTCTTGGCAGCCTGGGCACACTGCTGGCTCATGGTTAACCTGTCGTCCACCAGGACACCCAGGTCCCTCTCCGCAGAGCTGCACTCCAGCAGGTCCACCCCAAGCCTGTACTGGTGCATGAGGTTGTTCCTCCCCAGGTGCAGGACCCTGCATTTGCCTTTGTTGAACCTCATCAGGTTCCTCTCTGCCCAGCTTTCCAGCCTATCCAGGTCACGCTGAATGGCAGCACAGCCTTCTGGTGTATCTACCACACCTCCCAGTTTGGTGTCGTCAGCAAACTTGCTGAGGGTACATTCTAACTCTTCATCCAGGTCGTTGATGAAGAAGTTAAACAAGACTGGGCCCAGTACTGACCCCTGGGGGACACCACTTGTCACCAGCCTCCAACTAGACTCAGCGCCGCTGATGACAGCCCTCTGAGTTCTGCCATTCAGCCAGTTCTCTATCCACTTCACTGACCACTCATCCAGCCCACACTTCCTCAGCTTCCCTAGGAGGATATCATGGGAGACTGTGTCGAAAGCCTTGCTGAAGTCAAGGTAGACAACATCCACGGCTCTCCCTTCGTCTACCCAGCCAGTCATGTCATCGTAGAAAGCTATCAGATAGGTCAGATGCCGACCTAAACGTAGAGTCTTCACTGAAGGGTGTGACAGGCGGGTAAGAAGAGGTCTTTCCCTCTAGACTTGCACACCAAAACCCTGAAGAGTCTGTTTGTAGTCCATATAGTTTCAGAATAGTATCAGTATGCACATGGCCTCGAGGTCACACGAAGTGAGTCGCTTAGGTGGTCTGTCAAGATATCACAATATAACTACCCTTACAAAGGTTTTTCAGTGAAGGATGCTGTTGAAGGATGCTGTGGGAAAGTCAGTTGTGTTCATTGTCATATAGTATGAAGGGTACCTTTGGGATAAGCAGGCCATCTAAATATCCTCTTGTGATGCACAATTCAGGGAAATACATTTGAAGATAAATTGATTCTGAATTTCGTAAAGAGATAGTATTTTACATTTATTTAAAGCCTCTAACGTAAATTAGGACAGTTTTCTGGAAGTTTCATAAACCAAGCTCTATTATCAGAGAGAGGATGTCACAAAATGCAGGGAAGAACAGAGCAAAGAATGTGCTTTGTAGAAGCGGCATGAGATTAGTTACATGCAAATCCTGAAGCAGACAATTGAAATGAACTCAAATTATTACCAGTTGCTGGCAGCGCAGCCTGCAGGTACGCGGGATCCTCTATGCTTCAATAGGAAAAGAAAACCACAAACAGTAGGCTATTATATCTTTTAAAATATTCCTCTCTGCTGTAAAAGCACATTCCCAGGAAAAAACACACCAACCTATGCTTTTACAGTATTCCAAACAGGGGAAAAAAAAACCCCACAAAAAACAGCTTTAGGAATTTACTGAACACTTGTCACCTGGCGGAGGAATCCAGCAAATGGTTAGAAAAGGATAGAGAGAAGAAAAAGTAAATCTCTAATAAAAATAAATCTATGAGGTAAGAGTGTGTACACATGCTTTCCGTCTGACGGAGTCCTAGGGAACTCCTCTCCCAGAGTGCCAAGGCTCCAACGAGGCTTAACGGAGAAGGAAACTCCAGAAATTCAAGGCAGAATGTCAGAGTGGCAGTGAGGTGCTGAGCAATGTGCATGTTCACTGAGGTGAAATGCTTTCTGGAAAGCAGCTAGGAACAAGGCAAAACATGAAACCCAGGGACGGTGGGAGGCACCAGTATGAGAAATAATTAAGGGCAGACAAGTGCTGTCACCATTGCTGTTAAGGCACGACTTTGCCTTTTGAGTAAGGCCAGCACTATCAAGGTTTTGAGTTACTTTTGGATAACATGGAAAGTGGAGAAACTTGACTATTTAGTCATTAAGGAATACATGGCATACCTTGTACGGGGTGTTTATCCCATGATTATTGGCTGAAATCCAACTCTAATAAATTACATTTTGCCACGATCCTTATATTCACCTTATTGTTTCAAAAGGATGTTTCTCGACTCTGCCTTGACTAGGGCAGCACAGTGGCAAACAAGAAAACACCTGCCATGCCTCCCTCCAGAATGTTAGGTAATGCAGTGCCTGCATGCAACATAGATTTATGCACGATATAGAGGCTTTACTAGAAGTGCTAAATTCTGAAATCAGTAATTGAATGTGCTGGCCGACATCTGTGTTTTCTTGTGATCTCCTCTTAAAAATCCTTTTGCAGTTAATCAAAGGCAGTTGACCTGATTGTAAAAAGCATAAAATTTACTGAAGAGCTCAGAAAGATACTCAGTTACCCCTGGCACAGATTATTTCTCAGTCTATCTAAAATATAGCTCTGGAGGGTAACATGAGACTTTCAGCAGTTCTCAGCAGGCCTGTTTCCCCTAAGTGGCGGCACCCAGGGTTTGTTATGAAACAGAAGCCTTTGGCCTCAAATTATCATCGTGCAACATTTGGAACATCAACTGCTGTACACAAAGAAACTTCTGTTTGGGAACACACTAAGCTTTTGCAAGCCAAGGAGTTTCCTTGTTGCACAAAACCTGTAACAGTGTCGTGAATAACCAACAATTTTCAACATGCTAAAGATTGGAATCTGCCATGCCCCTGAATTTATAACCTAGGCATCATCATCCGCAAACAGAATATATATGAGAGATAACACAGTCCGTAGCTTCTGGGCTTGACTAAACATGCAAAAAGTGCTTTAATACTGTATACAGACTAGATTCTTCCTGTCTTGTTCTTGTGTATAGAAAGACTTATCCCTGCCTTGATCTTCCATTCACTCTTTCTGTTTTGAGACAAGGAAAACAAACCTGCTCTTAAGCCATAATCCTTTCCTATTTACTCCTCTGTGTAATGCAGAAGACAAGCAACTAAATGAGGACATGGAGTCTGAGGTTCTTGTCATTCTTGTTTCCTAGGACCTGCTGAAAATCTGCTGGTGTCTCCGTTGCTTGCAAAAATGCTTTGCAATCTTGCTGATGCTCAGTTCTTACTTCATAGTGTAACAAGTGTGCCTTTTAGAAGAAGTTGTACTCAGAAAATCAAGATGCCATATCATTTTTCAGGAGAGAGAAAGCCAGGTAAAACCAGAATCTCTTACAGGGAATTCTATGGGTTTAGTTCAGACACTGGGAATGTCTAGTCTCACTGTTATTAAAGTATTTGTCTTTCAGGTTTACCTATTGCTTTCAGCATTGATTTCAATGGAAAATGTGCTTAAAGATTTCTTCCCTCATATTTCAGTTCACATAGAACTGAACTGTTGCTAAAAATGTGGTTTGGATCCACAAAACTTAAGACTACATCGTGACCTCGGTCTCAGACACATTACATAAGAAAAGAGTTGTACTGAAACCTCCTTTTTCTTCCAAAGCATGTAGTGACAGTTCTCTGTTTCTTTGGAAGAACTAACAACACTGAAGTTTCTTATAAGAGCCCTGCGCTGCCTAGTCACATTCATCACAGTTACCAATTTTATTCCTGTAGCATCTGCTCATGAAATGGAGGAACCTTTTGGTCCATCCACTATGTGATCCAAATCAAAGAGGTGATCTGTTCCCAAAAAGGTTGCGATTTAAGCATTAAAGACAGACAAGGAACAGAGCAATCAGCAAGATCGATTGCAGTCCTTGTGCAGCAGAAGACTATCATAGAATCATAGAATCATAGAAAGTTTTGGGTCGGAAGGGACCCCTAGAGGTCATCTAGTCCAACCCCCCTGCAGCAAGCAGGGACACCACTAACTAGATCAGGTTGCTCAGAGCCCTGTCCAACCTGGTCTTGAATGTTTCCAGGGATGGGGCCTCCACTACCTCTCTGGGCAACCCGTTCCAGTGTTTCACAACCCTCATTGTAAAGTATCTACTGCCTCGATTATTTTTTGACACTAGTTTGTACAACTTGCACGAACTACTAAAACCAGTTCACTTTGTGACCTCAGGTGGTCTTTAAAATATAGATACTTTCATGTCTAATTTGGATATTTTTCCTGGCTGTTCTACAAACGGTTTTTCTCACCTCAAAGAAGTCACCATCCTCTCATGGCTCAACTTTTCACTACTGTACCTGGGTAACAAATTTATTTACCTACCTCAGGCCTGACGCCAGGCTGAGGGATTTAGTATTACTGAGTTTCCAGGGGAAGCCTTGCTCAAAGGAAGTGTAGTAATGAAGCGAGAAAGACCTGTTAAACCTCTTCTCATACATCACTTCTGAAGAACTACCAAAATTATTGCAGCCCTCAGCTCTTTTTCTTATATTCTTCCAGACTACTGAATTGACAATGTAGCTCTCACCCAGATCAGCAGTTACATCTGTTGTAAACTGTACTACCTGTTCCCTCTCCAGGGCAAAGCAACTGGACCATTTCAGACTCAGGAGACCACCAGTAGCTTAGTTTTCCTTTCCCCTGCTGCTGCCCGTGGCTGTTACATCTCTTTGAGCCTAGGCGCTTATTATTCCTGCCGTTCTTTGAGACAAAGGCACGGGACATAAGCACAGCTGTTAATAAACTGTGGAAGCTTTTCTCCACTGGAAGCTACTGATTTCCAAATTACAGAGGAACAGATGCAAGAGTTTCACTCTTCTTTTTGTCTCTAAGGTCAAACTAGCAACCTACTGAAAGGGACCATGAAGGGTCAGGATGGAAGAAGGACCATTTCCTCACTCCCACCAAAGAGGACCCTGCAGTTAGTCTTTTCCTCTGCATGCTGCTCTGCCATCCTTCTTCTGCCAGCAGCAGAATACAGTATCAACAATAAACTGCAGTTACTAGAGGACAGTAACGTGACAACAGCATAACCATTCAACCATCAGCAAACACGAAAACAAGGCCGAGTCTTGTTGGTGTGTCTCAGCATGGTTGTGGGCTGCGAACAGTCTACTGTGATCGGTATATCCAGCACACCACCACAAGCCTTATGAGGGTCTTGTAGAAGAGGAGCAGGCAAGAGAAACAAAATTTGACAGATACCTCTGGATAGCTGCCTTCCCAAGTAACCACCAGACGAGCAAGGAACTGGCGAGAACACCCTCCACCGAGTACTCTGCTTGCTTTCTCCAGAGCCAGTGCATATCTGAATAATCATTCCTGGGTGCAGTAAAGGCGTCTGGCCTGACACATTCTCTCCCTCCTTTTTATTTCTGTTCGTTCCACCTTGCCCCTCTGGTAATGCTGTCTGTGTGCTTTCATTCATGATGGCTAGCAGTGGTGGCAGTGCTGTTCCTCTTCCTAAACCCAGCAGGCAGACCTGCCAAGGCCCTCACGGCTGTCAGAGGGAATAAGAAAACTCAGCAGCAACATTAGTGCCTAGTTTAACATGTGATCCCTTTGTGCCAGGCCTGTCAATTTTCTTGTGCCATGGCAGAAGTGAATAAAATAGCTTTTTGCTGTAATGATGGCAGGGAGTACACAGATCTTAAAATTAGTTACGGGATCTTTTATGCCCAAACAGTCAGATCTTTATCATATCCACCTTTTTAGGAAAGGCTGCATCATTTATTTCTTAAGCTCTTAAGTTATTTTCTCCAGAAATTATAGCAGGTGCAACACTACTTTATTGATTGTGTGCCAGTGACAGTCCCTGAGAATGGTGCTTCCAAAGCTGCTTAATCACAGTGTCCCAAGCTATCATCTAAACTTAACATCCTCCAAAGCCAGATGATCTGCACATCAGTAGTGGCCATTTGCCTGTCCTGAGACAAAACCTTTTCAACACTGAGTTGCTTCAACAGGCTTCTCTTATGTGCATACATAAGAAAATAAGAGCTCAGAAGTCATAAAAATGTTGTGCAGGCAGTTTCTGGAAAAAGAAAGATTGCAGTGGAGAATTTTGAGGAAAGTAACGTTTCAGTCTTAGCATTGGTTGTTAATTAAAACCGAACACCTTACCTTTATATTGCGTGAGCAGCTGGCTCTGAAATAAATACAATGAAACAAAATATATCTTGGAAAAACAAATTTTTTACCTTTCATGAGATCTGGTTTACTGATAAAAAGATATTTCAAAGAATATTCTACCTGTTCCACAGTATAAACCTACTTCTTGAATTTGGTTTCTGTTCCTGTGATTTGTTTATCATTTGTAGGGCTCTTGCTTCTCTATATGATAGCTCCCTTTGCTACGTCCAGTTAATTTACATTTTTTATGAAGTTTGTAGAGACTAATGCATCTCACCTATCAATAAACCATCAGTAGATAAATGCTCTGCTTTCTACATGCTTACCTTCCTGCTCTTAGATACTGAAATCACAGAAAATAGATGTTGTATTAGTTGATCATCTCTGACATTTGCAAAGTTAATTTGCATGTCATATAAATATATGTATATATGTATATACTATAAATATATATAAAACATGTATATGCTGCTTCTTTAATAGATTGGCTATATATTTTGCAAGTTTAATTTTGATGATTTCATTTCATTCTGCTGATGTAACCTAAAAACATTGTCAGGATACAAAACTGAGCTGACTTCACTTGCTCTACGTGTTTCATTAGGAAGGGCCTTGAGAAGCAAAGAATGACCTTGGCAGATGATGTTTCCATGGATTTGGGGGAGGGTGTTAATTTTAATACTTGCCAAGGTAGGATACAAAATTTATTTTGACAGATTGCCCATCTTCCTTGTTCTTTGTGGTTTAAGCCAAAAATGTTCAGATTTTGAACAAAGGCTTGCAAGTCTCCAAAGCATAACTGACCACTTACTGTTGAAAGTATTAATCACGCAAACCACTTCCAGTGAGCTGCGCAACTGCTTTGCAAGGACAGTGCCTTAATCATGTTTATCAGCACGATACTAACAGTGCAAGTCAGATCATAGAATCATAGAATCACAGAATGGTAGGGGTTGGAAGGGACCTCTGTGAATCATCTAGTCCAACTCCCCTGCCAAAGCAGGGTCACCTACAGCAGGCTGCACAGGACCTTGTCCAGGCGGGTCTTGAATATCTCCAGAGAAGGAGACTCCACAACCTCCCTGGGCAGCCTGTTCCAGAGCTCCGTCACCCTCAGAGTGAAGAAGTTCTTCCTCATGCTCAGACAGAACTTCCTGTGCCTCAGTTTGTGCCCATTGCCCCTTGTCCTGTCGCTGGGCACCACTGAAAGGAGTTTGGCTCCATCCTCCTGACACCCACCCTTGAGATATTTGTAGGCATTTATAAGGTCCTCTCTCAGCCTTCTCCAGGCTGAACAAGCCCAGCTCCCTCAGCCTCTCCTCGTAGGAGAGATACTCCAGTCCCCTCATCATCCTTGTAGCCCTCTTCTGGACTCTCTCCAGTAGCTCCTCATCTTTCTTGAAGTGGGGAGCCCAGAACTGGACAGAGTACTCCAGATGGGGCCTCACTAGGGCAGAGTAGAGGGGGAGGAGAACCTCCCTCCACCTGCTGGTCACACTCCTCTTAATGTACTCCACGATCCCATTGGCCTTCTTGGCAGCCAGGGCACACTGCTGGCTCATGGTCAACCTGTCATCCACCAGGACACCCAGGTCCGTCTCCACAGAGCTGCTCTGCAGCAGGTCCACCCCAAGCCTGTACTCGTGCATGGGGTTGTTCCTTGCATGGGCTTCTTCCATAATCGGTTCAAACATACATGTCACTACTTTCTCTTGAATTCCATTAACAAATGGACACTACTGCACTGCTGCTCTTAAGTTTCCTGTCCTCTAGACACAAAATTTGGAGGTGACTTTGTTTACAAAAGTTAGCACCAATTTCATTATATTAACTTGATTAGGTAGTCTCTAATAATCATAAACCTACACGAACTGTCTGCTTTATGTTGAAAAGAACAATCTTTCTTTTAAGTTCTATCCACGATAAGAATGTGTATTACACATTCACATATTTCACAGAAGTCTTGAGATTATAACTATTTGTTTGCTCTGTTTAACCAAAACAAAATATCCTTCTCAGGGCAGTAATGTATCTTTCAGTCTGCACTAAAAACTACTGCAGGCTCCTTTCTAATAACTTCTTTCACCCTCTGGATCATACCCACATATATTTTAAGTATGGAGAAATACCAAACGTAAAAATAAAATGCAGGGCGAAGAAGCTAAAGAAAGAAAATAGCACCTCCTCTTATTTTTAAGTTCCTAAACCCAAAACTTTCTGAGTTATTCTCAGATTCCTTTGTATATTCTAGCTCCCCCTGTTTACAGCAGATACTCCCTCTTTTTCACAGAAGGAATCATTAATCAGAACATAGTTCTCTCGCTGACTAGTCGGGTCCCTGTTCTTTTCCACATTTTGAAAAATCCCCCCTGATGTTTAAAACTCAACTTTGTTTTTGGTAATATTCAGTCTCAACACAATGGTCAGATATGTACTTCTACGGAGCACTATACATGTCCACCAGAAGCTTGTCTTTCAGATTTTAAAGGATTTGGGCTAATATATACACTACTGTATGGGAGTCTAGATATCAAAGAACATCACAGCTCATCTTTTCACCATTGTAAATTATCCAGTGGTTGAAGGAAGGTGAAGAGCATCAGAAAAGTATCACTTCAGAAAATTATGAAAAAAGAATGTGGCCAATTGGAAGTGCCTGCAGAAAGACAAAAGTCCTATTGTTTAAACCCAGGATTTCTTTGAACATGAGTGATATAAACAACTTATATTTGTTTGAAATAAACCAGGGTTGTTTTTCTAACTCATGTGAACATGTGTGTTAATCAGTGAATAAATGAAGAATTCTTTTTACGTAAAATTTTTTTCCCATAAAATTATCTTTTGTTCTTATTTTTCATTCTAAACTATTATTAATGACAGCGTGTTAGAGAGGTTTGTTACATAAACTCCTGTCTCTTTCCTTCTTTCCTCTTTTTTTAAAGTACTGAAAGAAGAGAAGCTAAATTCCAATGCATTTTGATGGTGTCATGAAAGCCAAAGTTGTAGCTATCATAAGAAAATGTTTCTATTTTCCCTACCCCCAACAAAGCATGAGGTAAATAGCTACTATTTGGATTAACAAAGATTCATATCTGATGCTTAGACTGGCTTTATGAACCTGTCAATTAATTTGTTTAAAACCATAGTCATAAGTAGATATGGTGTCAGATGCATGTTACAGAACTGCGTGAGGATGTTTGTAGTCTGTGTTGGCATGTGGAAAGGCATTCCAACCATCTTATTTTAGTAATTGTACCACACCAAAGACAACAAAAGCTGTCCTGAGATTGAAGTGTATAAAGCTTTGAAAGCAGATTTATTGTGAATATTCAGAAGGTCGTAGGTCTGAATTCCACTGATGTCTCGCATTCTAGTCTTGCTGCAGAAGATGGGAAAGTATGAATGACAATTTTTCTAGGAAGCCCAAGCTTACCATACAGTTTTCTGAGTATTTTGGCATGCGTTGGTCTAGAAGCGGATATATGGAGGCTCCAAGATTAAAGAGAAGAGACAAAATCTGTCCACTTCTCCTTTGCAATCTCAGCTAAACTTTTGTAGAGCACCAGTCACAGTCCAGATGGTTCAACTCCAGTGATGGAGGAACGATGCTGTTACCATTCCTGCTAAGGTTCCTGGATGCACTGAAGGCAACATCTGCCTAAAGTCCTTTCTCGCCCAGAGCCCAACTTTAAGTGTTCTGGATCTTGGCCCGATGAGAAGTTCAAGTTTAGAAAATCCTCTTAAAAATGAAAGGTATTCTTATGTGAGGCAAAGATAAATCAAAATACTGTGTGTTATCCTCCCATGTATCTAGTGAAATGTGTGTGGCATATCAGTACTGATATGAAGATCTCCTTAAGCAAAGCACTCATTGCAAGGTAAAGTGTTAATGTTGCCCCACATTTCTAACACTGTAATTCTCTGAATATCCAGGCTTTATTTCTGTAAGAGTAATTCCTAAAGCACAGACAGGTGAACCAACCTACCATCACACAGAAAACTCATGGCCTAGGCTGCAAGTGAAATCGGATGAGAGCATCTGCTCTGGTCACTAGGCACAGGCACATCTCCTTGTGGAAAGATGAAGGTCTTATGCGGCTTCCATGTCATGGCTTGGGATTCCTCTTTGCCTCAGCCACAAATGTTTTGAAGAGAGAGATCTAGTGCTCTGTTCAGTGCTTCTTAGTCTAAATGCCGTTGATTGCAGTTAAGATAGCAGGTTGGCTAGATAATGTTTCTCTTGGATTCAAGCACCAAAATACTCATACTGGAATCCTTACACACTGATCTAAAGCAGAGTATGTTTAAACTTCTTTGCTGTGAACATGTGTACTTCTTTCACAAATTAATAGAAAGTCATCCAGGATTGAATAAATTCATCTAGGCCATTGGATTCTAAGTCTCTTATTCCCTCTTCCTGTTACAGTAAAAAAACCCCTACATTAATGTTTTCAAGCTCTAGTAATTTTTTGAGAACAGAAGTCAGATAAGGGGGTTTGCGGCAGTGTCATAGTGAATCACACAGCCTTTTTGCACTTCAAAAACACCCACAAAAATTAGAAGTCCTATCACAAGACACATTGAACAATGGACACAATTCACTCTTCACTAGGTCCAGGTAGCAGAAATCATGACAAAGGGGCTAGGAAGTCTGGAGATTAAAGGGGCTGCCGTGGTCACGCCCTCCTCTTTGCCTGCACTGGCTCAGCAAAAAGCAAACTGAGCTGGCCAAGAATGAGTTGATTCAGCATGCTTTGCTGAAAAGGCTCTTAAGCTGTTCCAGACAAAACTATGAGGAAGGATGACAATGACAATACTATCTATCCTTCAGGCTAAGTTCCCTACCAGGCTTTGGACTGCTGCCAAAATGAATCATCTCTACTTTAAAATGTACGAGGAAGTCTGTGTCTGGCACAGGTTGCTCCTTAGCTCTTTTTAACTGTCCTCCATGGCTGCATGATCTACTGAAAGTTGCAAGCATGGTTCATATTGCAGCACAGAATATTGTGTCGTTCAACTTCAGGTAGGAGGGCTGGATCTTGTTTGCTATTACATGGATTTGTATAGTGTGATCCAAAGTTAAAAACAGTAGGAGGTGAAAGCTAGTGAGAAATGGTTGCAGCTGAAGTGCTTACTTGAGAGAATTTTGCTCTGCACTGCTTGACCTACAAGTCCATTCCCTTTCCCCTGAACTTACTGCTTCAGGCTTTTTCTGTGGTCTTGTCTGTACCACAGAAGTCAGTTTCTTATGATTTAACAGAATCAGTTTCTAAAGGAACATATTTAAATCAAAGCAGTCCTCTTGTGTAAAGACTCACCCCCCCCCCCCGTGTAATTCCCAGAGCTAAGACCTTTTATTTAGTATCAGCAGAGAGTCTCATTTAGTTTTTTCCGTCAACACATCTCAAAGCACTTTATAAAGTAGGTCACTGCCATTTGTTCTATTTTGCAGATAGGGAACAGATTAAATTATTTACCTACTGTGGGCAAGTAGAAAGCTGGGAATAAAAACCTGGGTCTGCCCAGTCCCGTATTTCAGCCACAAAGACACATGGAGTTTGCAAGTTTTCTGCCATGAATGTGCTTTGAGGATCACATTTTTGCTAACCGTGTAATGATGTACCAGTGATTTCATGATAATCATAATCAACTTGAAAAAATACAAAATAATAGGTCTTATTTGGTGGACTTTGAAGTGTTTTTTGTACAACATTAGTTCCTAACAGAGTCTCCTTCCCTTAGAACTTTCTTTTTGCCATGCAAAAAATATTGCAAGCATCTCTAAAATGTCTAGAACCTGTCTTCCTCCATCAAAGTCAGCCCACAGAAAATTCACTCCAAAGTTATGTTCATGTGATAAATGAACTATCTAACAGCCAGAATACCATGCTATAGCAGAATATAAATCAGCCAAAGTGTGAGCATACAACTAATTTAACAAGGAGCAAGAAGCAATAAAAATTATTGCATTGAAACACCTTCAGGATGCAGAGATAAGCTTAGCTTAGGTTTGCAGTAAGGCTGTCCTAACACTGAGCTACTAGGTAGTGGGCTGCTGGCAGATATTTTTTCTATTGAATGTTCTTCCTCTGTCACTGGAACCTGAGGGATGTAGGGACATCTCCATCCTTGGAGTTTTCTGAGGCTCAGTTGGATACCCCCACAACTGACCTGATTTAATGCTGGCAATAGTCTTTTTTTGAGCAGTAGGTTGGACTAGATAATCTCAAAAGAGCCCTTTCAAACAACATTTCAACATTCCTGCAATTTTAAACTTGGTGTGAATGCAATGGATCTTACGTTGGGATTGGCCTGTAGTATCTGAAAATAAAGCATGAGAATCTATGATCTCTTGCAGAATTGCCAAGTCAGTAAAATTCTTCATCTCAGAAAAATGGAAACACTTGATTTGCCATGGCATACTGTCCGTTATGGTAGGAGAGGAATTAATCAGGTTTTTATATTAGCAAAATGACTGATGACAGTCATTAACTCAGTTTTACAGGTGAATAAGAAGGTGAGTTCCTGTTACGAATGATACTTAGCCCGTTTCTGGACTCTGGTATTCATCTTTCCCTTTGCAATAAAAGAGAGAAAACTGCAGATCAGCATAAATATTGTGATCTGTAACCTTTTTCTTTGTCTTACCGTTGCGCCCACTAATTCTAAAGGCAACTAATTTGCAAGAAGGATCTGATTACGGGAAAGATACTACAGTCTCATTTTATTATCAATGCCTTATCAGAACTGGGAAGACACTTAGCTCTTTTGTCACAGGGAAAAAGCCAAAGCAAGAGGAGTACAAATACCCATGTTGTATGCTATGTGAGGCATAGCTAGTCTGAAGCTACCATATTCACACATATACTATGCATTACTGCTAATAAGAGCCAGGCAGAAATGTTAAGGGAACCATGTTCTGCCTGGAAATGCAATCACATCTGGAACAGTGTTTGGCGTACAGTTATTTGGCTAAATTTTGCTTGGGTAAAAAAGCTCTTTAAGGATTCTGATAAGGTCTAAATGTCCTGTTCTGTTGTTTTCTAATTATTTTTTCTTTCTGTGCATTTTAAGTTATTTATTTCACGTTACAGTACATAAATTCATCATATAGCAGTTAGACCTGAAATGAAATGTCTTATCAGAACAAAATGTTTTGTTGATTTCAGCTGAATTTTTTTTCCTCAGACTTTTCACTTGGAGTGTTAATTATGAATTCAAAAGAAAGCCAGATTTGGAAATGAAGAAATCTTTCTGCTGATGGATTCCTGTGCTCAGGTCTCTTACTAGTCATTTTTGCAAGATACTGGAGACCTCCTACAAACAAGTGTAATCTTGGCTTCCTTTAAGTCATTGGGAGTTTTTACTCTGATCGCAGTGATAACGTTTAGGTAGAAATATTATTTTTTTTTAACAAATGAGGTGCTTATGGTCAAGGCCTTTCTTTGGGGACACCTAAAATATATTTGGTTTCAAACATTTCTATATATCATGTACAACTGCGAACAATCTTTGTATACTGCTGAATTTTCTCAGAGCAGTTGATGATGAAGAGTTGCTGGAGCAGCAATAAAGCAGAAATAGGATGGACATTTATCTAAGCTATCAAAGCTATTTTGCTTAGAGTGAAACTTAATAGTATTTATTTAGTGTCTCCTGCTAAGATCATTCACAGAATAGTCTCGTACTAGCAGAAATACACATAAATCAAGACAAATTCAGAAGCAGACAGTAACATCGTGGGTACATTGGAGTTCTTGTTAAGCACAGATTCATTTTGGTTATTTTACTACTCTAGAAATCATCACTTCAGATACAGAAAAGTAGCAAGATGTTAAGGAGACATTTTCAAAGTCCCGTGGGGTTTTTCCCCCAATTTTTTTTTTTTTTGTGCTGAAAAATAAAATTATGTACATAGCAACACATACATATCAGGCATATTTTAGGATGTTAAGAGTCCTGATGACTTTTGTTGGTACAAAAATCTTATGTCATCCTTTTATGTAACTCATAGTACCATCATATGAAGATCAGCTGACAAACTGTCAACTCATCCATCTGACATGACTTGATACATCAAGAAAAATGGATAAGCCATAAATTAAAATGAAGTTTCAAGTTGAATAATCTTATTTTTTTTGGAAATGCTGAAAGATACTTTAAAATACTTTTAGAAGGGAAGAGTATGTGCAGGCTTTGTGACAATGTGTATTTAAAGAAGAATGCAGTACAGGAAATTCAGATATACATGTGGAAGAACCTGCTGCAAATAAAAATTTGCAGGAATAGGCCATGGATTTCTAACTGTTCACATTTAACATTTCCTTAAGTGTTGGTGTATGAAGAAAGCTCTTTTGTTGCTTCATTTTAAATTAAATAAACTTCTGTTTCTTATTAGTCTCTTATACTTTTGGTTGGGGTTTTTTTTAGACACAGTGGTTTTTTTCACCACATGAAAACCAGAGAGTTTTGGGAGCATAAACCTCCAAACACTGGCACTAGAGAATACATATGTTCTCCTTTCACAGCTTTCTGAATCATGAACTGTGTCGCACTCAAATTCTGCACTGTGATCTGGGTTTTCTCAGCGTCCAAACTGGATGCCCATTACAGATGATTGATCTGTTGGGAGCAGATCTGTTCAAGACATTACCAAACTTCTGAGCCCAGCAGCTTAGTCTCAGCATCCCAAAAGTTTCTGTCCCCACAGTTCTGTCCGTTCTATTTCTTATATGGCTTGTCTAAACCAAAGTTGTGCAATGACTCTGCTTAGAAACCCAACAACTCTACCAACAGCGCTGACTCCTGAGCAGACACGGCTTGGCTGAGGCTGGTGACTCAGGACACTGCTCTCCATGCATGGGTGGCTGAACTGTTCACAGATCAGTTGCCAAAATACTGGAGATTATGACATGGAATTTGCCTTCAAATTTTGCTGTAAACTGCACTGGTTCAGCAGCTTGTTGATGTATGTATCTCAGCCATCCATGCAACTGGGGAGTGGCAAATGAGATTGTCAATAATGACCTTGTCAGCTGCCCTGAGATATGCTACCCCCTTGGTGAGTTAGAACCCTTTGTAAAGGCCACTTTTTTCATTTGTTTGCTATTTTTTGAGTCAGATCATTAGCATATCCAGTTTAAAGAGCAGCCACAGCAACAGCTACTGGCACAACAGAGAAGATGGCAGCTTCTAGCCCAGGGGGCAGAAATGAGGTACCACGGCTGATAACCTTAAAATCCACACTCTGTCTTGACAGAGTCCTGATGTACAGCCACACCCCTGCTCTAATATGACAATTCTGTCTACTTCTTGCAAATATACATATGCAGTTGTTTGTTGTTACCTACAGCGAGATATGCCCTGCTGTCCCTACCCTAATAATGCCACCTTCTGTCAGATGGGCCCTACAAGCATTCTCATCCTCTGCAGCAGTTCTTCCCAATGGCACATGTGTGTGAAGGACGGCAACTTCAAGAGATCCTGGCATGACCAAGTCCTGGCAGGTTTCAATAGAGAAGTTGGTGGGATGAGGCTTGGGGGACCTGGGATTTTTCTGGAACTCTGAGTAGTCTTACTGACCTTGGTGTGATGTCCAGGGAGGGACTGTACATCCATGTTTTGATACTTGTTTCTGTCTGCCGTGGCTGGCTGTGGCTGCCACACTGGGGAAATTTTGATGGGCAGGGTTTGAGAGAACTGAGAACAGGGTGTGCTGGCATGGAACATGTTAAGTAGCCAGGTTCCTTCCCTCCGAAGAGAAATGAGCCAACACAGGCTGGCAAAGGGGCTGGATGCAGCCCAGCCTGCCCTGCAACAGAGCAGCGGGACACTGAGACATCACCCTCGTTTCTGTCCAAACCACTTCTAAACCTCCTTCTACCCAACCACAATAACCAGTAAACAGAGGTAAGAAACAGAAAGTTTGCTTGCATTTTATGAGCCAGTCACATAAGAACCATGTGTGAAGAGTTTTAATGGTCCAGTGGAAGAGCTTTCAAGATCAGCAGCATCATTTTTTCCCTAACGTCTGAACTATGTAAACAAAGGGCATAAGCATATGCATTTAAATGTAGATCAAAGTCTTACTGACTTGAAGACATGTGACACAGAAGAATTAATTTATCTGGAACTGGAACATCAAAGACCTTGAAGAAGGCAATACAGATGACTGTCACCACAACACCGTTCATATTTGTGACTTCTAATGTTTCCCTCTGTAAATAAAAAGAATAAGAAAACAACACAGTTTAATGTCTGCAGACAAAGAAATCAGTGTAGCTGCCTGCTTTGGAGTGACTGGAAATCCTCCGCCCATGGCAGCCACATGATGCTCAGGGCCAGCACAGCTAACTGCAAATGATGGACAGGTCCTTGTTATAAATGTGCTGCTAGCTATAAACATGCCCCACTGCAAGCCTATGATAATGGCACCAGCAGTGAAGGACAACATGCTTTCTCTTGCTCTGGGAAGCATTAAGGCAAAGGCAGCCACTTGGCAGGCCAGTTACTACAGCCAGAGAATATGCGTTTTCTAGCAGCACCTCCCCTTCCTCAGGATTTCAACTTAGAGATATGGTCCCCCAGTCACCCAAGCCTGTGTTTGCCACCTAAGCTATCCCATCTGCCTCCCATGAGAGGGCAAAACCTGAGTAAACCTGTGTACTTGCTGAGAAGAAGCTTGAGACATCAGAAGTCACATAAAGATGAATAAATTGCACTTCCTATTGAGCTCTTGCAATTATAGTCAGAGGTAAGCATTAATCTCATATCTAACTCGATGGCAATGATATTAAAATATATTTTTGCAGCAATCCCCCTCCTCCCTAATTTTCCAGCAGTATTTAAAAGGAAATGTAAACAGATAGCAACGCCTGTCGCCAAGGCAGACTAGTTTGTCTGTTCCCTCAGCATTGTGAAACTGATGTTGTGAAACGGCAGCTGAAAGAAGCCTAGCCCAAGACACAAAAGGGGCAATTTGTGCTACTGACTTGAGAAAGAAAACTGTCCAGACACTTTAAAAATAAATAACGCACTGGGATCTTTTAACTTATTTCTGTAATTATTGCCAACCGCATACTGATTTCAAATTTTTATACTACCCAAAACTGCCAGCAGTGAAACTTGGCAGGGAATTAACAGCTGAGAAAGACAGAGAAGATGAATCATGATCATATGGATACAGTGTTGCATGTACTAAGCACTGAAAGTTGTATATTTTGTAAATGCAGACTAGCCATGCAAAATTTCAGCATTCTTTCAATTACAATGCGTTCACATATTTTAACAACCTGTAACATAAGGCCTACAAGAAAGCCGGAGGAGAACTTTTCACAAGGGCATGTAGTGATAGGGCAAGAGGTAATGGCTTTAAACTGAAAGAGGGTGGATTTCGATTAGATACAAGGAAGAAATTCTTACTATGAGGATGGTGAGGCACTGACTGGCACAGGCTGCCCAGAGAAGCTGTGGCTGCCCCCTCCCCGCCAGGGCTCAAGGCCAGGCTGGATGGGTCTTTGAGCAACCTGGTCTGGTGGAAGGTGTCCCTGCCCATGGCAGGGGGATTGGAACTAGATCATCTTTAAAGGTCCTCTCCAACACCAACCATTCTATGATCCTATGATACTAGGGTGGCAAATTTTCTTTCTTATTTCACTTATTTTTATCATTTAAAGCTCTGTAATTTTTATGACCTATTCAGCAAGTCCACAGAAATATGCCCTCTAGCACTCATAAAAAGAAGAGAAAAAAAGAAGTGAAAATATTCCATGCATGGATTTGAATTACTTTTGTTTTGTTCTTTTATAGCTTCATGTAGAGATAGTGAACTAAGTAAACTGTTAGACGGAATTCAGTGATGGCTGACCATCTCTGAGAATAACAAGTAAGAGATATTCATCATTTTGCACATTATTAGATTAGGTTAGAATAGTTAGATCAATTAGAATAATTTCCTGTTCAGCTCTGAGGTAGGTCATAGTAGTAACTAAAAAAGACTACTGTCTCTTTTCTAAATACCAGTCATCTTCCATTTCTTAATGGCTACATATCCTCATCTCTACTGCTATGTGGTTGACAGTCTAAGGCTAAGGAATGATCGTGAGAAGATACCATCTTTCTAAATGAGAGGTCAAGAGACATTCAGGGCAGGAAAGGATTGCAGAAGTAGCACTGTATTCAGAAATTAGTACTATTGTCATATAACCTGTGATGTACTGCTTAGATGAGGGAGCTTCACAGTTGCTCCAGTCACAATAACATAGTACTTTTATTAAACTATGAAATGGCTCTATCAACAAGAGATATGGAGCCTAATTCAAGTTGTTTATTTTCTCCCAAACCATGTGTGACTTTTTGGCGTAGCAGGGAAAATTTCAGGCTTAATGCATCTTTTCTTAACTTTTTTCTGATTGTACCAATTACCCCAACATAAAACTGGGGGAATAGTTATTTCATGCCTGGAAAAACAAAATAATCTAATAAAGGCTCTTTTTCCCCTAAGGAAAACACTTGAAAACACTTTCTTTTTGAGCAGTTTGATTCACAAGAAAGCCTTGTGTTCAGGGAAAGGAATTTACCATTTGTATAAGATCAGACTGTTCTTATAGCACGATGCTGCTACACAGCATGTGGTGCCTCGTCTGAACTCTGTTGTTAGACCATACTGGCTTCAACTCTGCTCGGCTATAAAATATCAAATACTGTTGGGAGCAGAGGGACAGATTAGGGAATATGTGTCTTCATTATGGAATTTTGAATAAAATTTGCACTGGAATGAGTGTGAAAACATATTCCTATGGCACTTCTATTAAAGACAGAGGAAGATTAATTTTTCTTTAAGAACATAAAGTAACATATGGATATAGACATGGAAGAAGGCAATGGAATTTAATCTAAATAGAAACTGTTTTTATAGTAATGTGGTTGTTCAAGGTGAAACATACTTTCCTGGACTCAAGAAGAGAATACAAAATTCAGAATCTTCCATTTGGTCAAGATGTATTTTGCAAAATACTAAAGATGGCTTAGAAAAAGCTTTATCACTGCCTTATGTTGTTGGAATGAACTGAATCAGCTAATGCTCATGGTAATGTCTATGCTGCAATGCCTCCTGATGTCCCGTTGTTTGGGGAACATTAGATAGGCTATTTGACTGGTCATGAAAGTTGTCATATTGTAGTCATTTAGGAAGTACTTACGACATAAACATGTGCAGAGTTTAACACGACTCAGAAAAATCTTTGGGATTGTCTGTGAATCAGTTATGGGACTTAGATCATCAGGTCCTGAAGGATTACAGAGCAAGTTATATCTGGATTTCTTTAACATGATTTGGAGGCTTTCCAGTTAGCTGGAATTCCAGTGCAACAGACATTTTATCTTTCAGGAAACTCATCACTCTCATCAGGTCAAAGCTGCTCTGCCAAAAGCACTGCTGAAGACTTCAGATGTATTAGTGCATAGCTTGCTCCTAGCAGCTGTGAGCCAAGGGGAACAGAGTTGCTCTCCTGGACTTCAACTTACTTGATGTACATGTGTGATTAAGCATCATTAACCCTTTAGCTGACTTGAAGTAAAACCCTATGCATTTTCATTTCAACTTATATAACAAAAAAAAAATTTGGAAGCACATTTGGGTCTATCTATTGCAAAGTTACACTTCAGATTATATTCTTGCAGTCTTGTGGACCCAAACACTGGAAAATTTGATTCAAGATGTGCATAATTATGCACTTGCTATTGTAGATGCAAGGCTGTAGCAGGAACATCATCCACGCTTACTAGGACATTGTGCACTGATCACAGAGAAGATGGGATAGCCCTAAAATGCAGAGGCTTACACTGAGCTATATGATTGCAGTTCATCTTACTCTGTCCTGAGACAAAAAATTATCTCAGAGCCTTCAATGCCCCAAGCCACCCAGGACCAAATCAATACTCAGGGGAGAAAAAAAAGAAGAAAACACAGCATAGATAAAGGCAACTTTGAGGCGATAAAATGCAAAGACCGAAAAGCAAAAATACATGACTGGACACAGAAAGCAGGCAGACCAAAGGTTTGAGTCTTATTTTTTATGAGTGAACACATATTATTTCTGCATGGTTTGAACCCGTGTGCTGTGATCACGAACACATGTTTACAAAATTCAGAGTATTGTTTGCCTACACTTTGGGGAGCAAGTTTGAACACTAGTATAAGAGAGAAGTGATGAAGATGATATAAAAATGTATCTTATTCGCAGCTAGTGTATATTTACTGCTTTCCTTTGATTGATCAGAGGATGAAGTTAAAAGTACTAAACATTTTCTCTTCCAGATTTTAGCAGAAGGATTGATCATCCTGCATTATTTTTAAACTGTGGTAAGAACCCACAGAAATACTTTTAAAAACTTAAGTGCTGTCAGAATCTTCTGTTATACGAGCACCAGCAGTAAAAGCTGTAAGCACTGCAAAACATGCTGTGAACAATCCTTATGATTAATTATAAATGTTTTATTATATGAGAAAACAACATAATCTACTGAGGATGTCAAAACATGAAAGCCTTATATGTTTGCGCTATTCACTTAATACCAGCTTCTTTGACAAGAATGATACTTAGCTCTTACAGCGGGAAATTTTATAGTCTGAGTATCTCAGGCAGAAATTTCCTCTAATCTCAGTGACTGGCTGTGGAAATGTTAGCCACACATTTGGGTTTCTTCAGACCAGTACTCTGCAACTTTGCATTAATTTAGTGACCACTGATGTTACGAGAACCACAGCAGTAATTCTATGTTAATAGAAATCATAACTTGCAGACTTTTTTAAAGATCTGCAAGATAACCAGCTCCACAAAATGGAGATAGCCTTACATTTCGCTTCTTCGAGATTATTTGTGTGTTATAAAATATGAAACGGAGTTCATAGAATCCAAGAATCATAGAATGCTTTGGGTTGGAAGGGACTTTTAGAAGTCATCCAGCCCAACTCCCCTGCAATGAGCAGGGACATCTTCAACTAGATCAGGTTGCTCAGAGCCCTGTCCAACCTGGCCTTGAATATTTCTAGGGATGGGGCCTCTCAGTTTATTGCCACTCTGCTCAAAACAGTGACACACTATCTTTCTGGGCTGTCGGTACCTAAATCAAATGCCTCAAAAGCAGCCGGAATAAAAAAATGCTGCATGACCAGTAATGGAAACGACATGTTGCTAAAATGTCAGCATTATGTTACGATTTTGTACACTTCATAAAGCAACATTCCAGACTTCACAGGATGAAAAATAGAGACACTTGTCTGGCTTTCAAAATATCATTTTCAATTCCCCAATCATTAAAAAAATTGGAATTTTTAAATTAGTTCAGAAAGGCATCATGTTTGCCTTTTAGTTAACAGCTCTTTGTCAGACAACAGCTAGAAAATGCTCTGACAAATGGAAATTATCAGTGAGAGGAACCCAACAGCCTGACATCTATTTCTATCTCTTGGATTTATGATTTGAGAAAAACTGCCTTCACAAGTCTCTGATTTCAGACCAGTGGCTCCTGGAGTGCTCATTCCCTGCTATATTCCGAGGAATGAGGGATGGTGTGAAAATGAATAAGGCCAAAACTGCAAATCTGTAATTTCCCCAAGAAAACTCTGAACATATCTTATTTTACCTGATATTAGAGATTAAGCTGGACTTTTTAGGGGGGCACCCCTGGGACTGACAGGGAACCCTGGCATCAAGGCAATGATTGGGTCAGTGACAAATGTGACCCAGGGTCGCACCTTGAAAAAGAAATAAAATAAAGAGCTTATACAGCATCAGTACAGCTGAATGGATGAACTGCTAGGAAGTGAACAAGTCCTGATAACTATTTGTGAGTCATTCTTGTAATTAGATAAAAATAATAGCCGGTAGTCCCCTTAAAGGTCATTTGGGGGAGGCCTGGTTTTGTACATATGTGAAATAATCGCAAGGCACACCAAATAGGATTAAAAGACTTTGTACACTGTGGAAATATAGGTGAATCCCAGGTGAGAGCCTGTGACTGACTCGCTGGTGCTTGGTGGGAGCCATTCAGCTGTATTTTTCAGCCTTTATCAGGCGTAGCATTTTTGACTGTCAAACCAGTAGCTCCACAGATGGTTTCCAGCACATCCAGGCACTGAACTCTTGGCAGGTTTATGACCAGATCAGACCCGTGGAGTGAGATTACAAGGCAAGGCATGAAGGCCTATACAGCATCTGTCCTTCCTCCCCATGCATATACTGGAACATTTGAGCCCTTCTTTAGTGTCAAATGTGCTGCTGCAGCCTTTCCTGAAGGTAATTGAGGCGTATGACTGCCTGACCACAATCTGATGCATATCTGAAAAGATCACATGACTTCGGATGTTCAAGTACGTGTTTACATTCATACACCTAAATCCATATATAGCAATTAAATAAGTAGATTGATTTTTAGAAAGGAATTCATTTGATCTTTGTGTTGCTCACACTCAGTAGCCCTTAAGATGCGTATCTTATAGAAGAGCCTGTTTCTTAGAATAACTCTGTTATATAGTCTGTAGACTATGTTTCAAGTGTTCTGCTCATTGTTAAAGAGCTAGATGGGATTATGCAGAACACAAAAATCCATGAAAACCTTTGGTTAGATTTAAGCCTATAATACCACTTTGATTCAAATATCTTAAAATGTTAATATGAGCTGGTCTGTTTGGTTCCAGTCTTCACTCAGGCGTATAGAACTAGTCTGTCATTTGCATTTCTGTGTCCTACAGACATAAAGTGCAAGGTTACGATATTTATAGCTTCCTTTTCTGACCAAGTACGTTTAAAACAGAGGTAAGGATAGAATTAGCTAATTCGCTGTTAATAAAAACTCCACTCTGTGTATTTAACTGCATAAAAGCTATACATTAAAATGCAGTTCATTAACTAAAAAAATGATCTTAAAAAGATTAGGGAGCAAAATAAGTGATGTGGGTTTATACACTTTACCCAGCAAGGAATTTACAATCCTGGTCCCTTCCTTGAAATAGACTCAGGGGTTTGGTAGGTTTATGGGAGATGACTCGCATTGTTTGCTTTATTGTGGTGCTTGAGGGCTCCAGCTGAGATGTGAATCCCAGAGTGTTACCAGAAACAGTGAGGCAACCTCTGCCACAAAGTGTTTTCAATCTCGATTGCAAAGGTACAAGGACTGGGATGGTATGTGCTCCTGCTGCTAAATCCTCGGCTCCCTGCATCACGGGGTGGTTGAGCTGACTTTCCCCAGGTATCCGTTGCTGCCCGGCTGATTAACAGGACTCTGTGGTCTGGGTGCCCACACTGATGCTTCATGTCTGCAGCCCAGGCTTTCTAGGAGTCTGACCAAGCGAGTGCTTCAGCTCACTGCTTTCTCTCTGCAGGCAAACAATAACTGACTCACACAGCACATGAAGTGGCTCAAGAAATACATAAATTAAACAATAACTTCTTTCACATATTTACAAATTTGAGTTCAGCATTCTGAGATCAGGATCTCTACTGACCAAAGAGTCTGGGATTCTCTCGCTGTCATTGACTTTCTGAACACAATTTATCCCCTGAAATGTGTGATCACTCTAATCTTTTCTTCCTCTATGAAATTACCCACCTTTCATTATCTTAAATCTTCAGATCGCTCTGTAAGCTTATCAGCTGTTTTGTTGGTTAATTACTGCTCCAGAGAATTTCAGATTTAAACTCCATTTGTCTCGAGCCACCTCTTTAAATGAGGTTGTTTCCATGTGAAGAAAGATCTCATAACTACTCACTTTGCACATCTCCACTCTACATATCCTAGATCATTTCCACGTGACACTGAAGCCTCTACATCAGGAATCAAGAGAAGCCTTCTAGCAGTTCTTTTTCAGAAAAAACTCATCCTCTCACAAGACAGGCTCACACAGTGACACCTTATTTCACCATAAATAATTTAGCTCATTGCCCTTTTACCTGTGAGCTGTCTATTGCACATTATCACCCTACTAAAATTATGCTAGAAACCCAAACTCCACAGTGACTGTGAGAACACATCTGTTTGTAATACATTCAAACCTATCAAGTTACAAGCTTATGTGTGTTCTCGAAAGCAGAAGAACATTTGGTGTTCCCTTCCTACAGCCCTGATGCAGGCTCAAGATGTAGGGAGAAATTCTGGGACAGTTTCTGTGACAGCTTGGTTCCAGCACAAAGCTGGATGGTCCATGTAGTCACATTTAAAACTCGGGCTGTGTTACTGAGCATAAAAATATTTTTGTGTTGTAACATTTCTTTTAAAATTGCCAGTCTGTGACACCAATTTGTTTCTTCTCTTCTCTTCTCATTCCTTTACACAAATCTCTATGGACAGAAATCTCTACACAAATTTCTATGGACAGTGCTGGCTGCAGGGAAATACTTTTAAGGAGGAGAGTTTCTTGTCTGTCTTGCACACAAAAAGAATCAAATCACAATTTTAAGGCTGTCTAAAGAAGCTAATTAGGAAATGTTGTCTGTGAAAATAACAGTAAATAACCAAATTCTATTTCCAAACAGAGCCCAATGGCTGCTTAATAGATGCAGATTTTTGGCCATTAAGAATATTCATGTGTCTCTTATCCACATACGGTGTTAAAAATTTTTTAATGATCCATAGAAGTGTATGTTACTATGTTAAACAAAGTGACTATGCTAAAAGCCTTCCAACTTGCTTCCCTTCACTTTCTCTAAGCAATGTTGACACAACTGCTAACAAAAAATGCTAGGAACATGGAGATACAGGAAAAGGGAAAAATTACATTCAAGCGTAACTTCAAAAGTTCTCATTAACCAAAAATAAACAAATATTTTAGTAACCAAGCTTGATTACTGGAGCTGAAGGCTAAATCCTCTTCTGTGGAACTTCAGTTTAGCGGGAATACTTTTTTTATGATTCACCCTGGGAAGGAATAACAATTTCTCAAAGCTCAGAGAAACAGGGCATTTGTATGCAAGAAATAAATCTTTACTGAATATTTATGAAAGAAAGAGCCTACAATGTAGATGCTTCCTGTTCTTGAATAAGAAATAGTATTGCAGTCTAAAATCCCTTCAAAATACAAGATAATGATCCTGGAAGTCTAGTCCTATAAGTGCAAAGGAGCAGAGATGCCAATTGATCAAGGCTTTTCCTTGAATAAGGAATGATTATACAAGGGTGATACTTTGATAATCAGCTGTGTCGTGTATGTCTGAGAGAACTTATGTCTTTGTTTTCAGATATGCAGAGGGATGAAATGTAGATAGAACGTTTACAATATTAAACTGGAGGGAAAAAAAAGGAGATAGAAGCTGACATTATTTCCCCTTATACTTTAAAAATGAACAAATAAATGTTCTAAGACACAAATTGCTCATTAAGTATGGTCAAATTATGCAACACCATTCAGCAAGGTCATAGCTATGTAACCATAGAAAATTGGAGCTCATGCTAGCTAGTACTGAGAATTAAGAATGACTCTGTCGGAAATACATCATCTCAGTACACGATCACAGGAAATACCAAATTAAGTATTATTAAAACTGTATAGCAATTAGCCAAGAAAAATCCAAATAACTCTCAGGAGATATCAGTATGGCTTTTCTTTGCAGCAGCTCCAACAGGGAGGGTGCTTGAGCATGCTACTGCTGAAAGGAATATCTTTTCAGTGGTTAAAATCGTAGTAACCAAGGTTCTTACCAAAAGACATCTAAAGAACCTGTGCCATTTCCCAGCGTCTGAAGTAGGAGCCTCTATACCAATCCCATATCTTAGCAGTTAATCTTCTGAAGGGTTTGTGAAAGACAACCCAAACACAAGTGCATTAGCAAGTAACTTTTTTTTTTTTTTCTGAAAAGTGGTTTGCACCCACCTGCAGATTTTTAGGGCCTTCCAAAACAGAAAGAGTTGAAAAGCATTGCTCCAGCTAATTTGCCATTACATAATTAACATTCTTCTGACTTTAACCATCCGCAATTTCCATAGTGTTTCCTGCTGCCCATCACAATGAGCAGCGTTGTGTGCCAGGCAAATATTTTTAAAGAAGAGAATTTCTTGCATATCTTGCAAGTAAAAAGAATCAAATCACAACTGAAACAATACTGTTCCTGTCCTATTTCAAAGGAACACAAAGGTCAGAGCCTCACACAAAACTTATAAAAGATACTGCAATTAAAAGCTAATAGCACAGCCTATCACACTACCAAACTGCTGTGGTTACCAGAAATGTCGGAATGTACAGCCTTAGCCACGAGTACTGATTTTCAAAACAGCTCTTAAGGGCCAACTGGGTTCATACAGAGCACTCCAAGATGACTTATACTGAAAATCAAAGAGGAAGGGGTCTTCTTAGCTAAAGGAGCAGTGTCCCATAACTGTAAACTAAGGGCCTGGGTCAGTTAAAAAATACATAAGAACTGTGATTTTTTTTTCTTTTTCTAGTGAAGGGATAAGCAGAATTGACATTAGTCTTTCTGACCTGGTAATATGAGTTATTCCATTGAGTCACTGGACAGAGACGAAATAACACTTAATATTCTGAGCAAGATGAGACCACTCAGCATCTCATAAGATTTGGCCCTCAGACTCCAGATAATTACCTAATTAATCCTGGTATAGAGCCATTGCCAAATATTCTTTTTTAGAACTGAGTGTATTTTCTATTAGATCTATTTAATGACCCTGGTAGTACAATATTGCCTCAAATGCCTCATTATTACAAGCGTTGTCCTTTCAACACCGTATGAAGAAAGCAACAGCATGCTGCACAGTCTCCTTTTTATGGATGATGGCAGTGGCTCCTGGACTCAAGGTGACACACATGGCATTGCATTTGGACAGTAATTATTCACCAGCTGAAGAAAATGCCACACACTGAAGCTTTCCAAGGGAATCTGGACTACATTAACTTTTTGGCAGTGGTATGAGACTATTTTTGGTGGCTTTATTTACAAGAATCCAGGAAATAAGTTTCATTTTAGTAACGACAGCTACTAGTGAAATGCAACGTATTTCACTTTGGTAAGCTATCTATCTTGTACATGAATACTAAATCGGCCAGCTCTTCAGGAGGTGGCCAGTTTACATCAAGCCTAGCGAGCAGAGTTAGCTTTCCACAGGTAGTCAATCTGTCTGTCTCCATGCAATTAAGGCATTTCTCCTTCAAAAACTGCCAGGCTCTGTTCATTTCTGTTTTCCTTGTGACTTTAAACAAGAATATCTTCTTGGGCCTGGAGGTCAGGGCACAGGAGTAGCTGTTTAGATAAAACACACTGTAACGGCCCTACAGGGTCTGTTTTCTCTTCTAGGTTTGATCTTCATCAGGCTACAGGTCTATCACATCCCTGCCTACTGTTAGAAAAGTTAGAACTGGGCTTTTCCTCACTCACCCGTTTTTTCATATTTTCTAGTCTGTTATGACAGGTTTTTTTTTATAAGGGAGCTTGCTATTCCCTTTGCTTGCGCGGATGAGAACTGTCTGCAAGGACAGAGTTTGTTTGGTCTTACAGCATTAAAATAGTTTGCTTGAGGTTATGTTTCCTTCTAGGAGAGTTTCTGCTAAGCCTTTAATTGGAATTAAAAGCAGACCAGGAGGTATCTTGCATTTCAGTGTGTTTATTTCAGGGTATGCTTAAAATTGCCAATACTGGTATGTTTAAACTACTGCCAAATGAGGATGGAAATGCTGTATGAGAAAAAAAAAAATTGATTACCTACTATAAGGGGAAACAATGCAACTAAGTGCCAGTCATGTATCTAGCCAGAATAAATAAATAAATAAGCCTAATTTTAAATTCTATGCCTATCCCAAAAACTTATCCCCAGGAAGGCATCCTGGGAAACAAGAGTCCTCTATATATATGAAAGGAAGAAAAACACAGCCATTTTTATTAAAAAACAGATCAGAAAATGTTTTGGTGAATACCTTGATGTTTTCATACAGTAATTTTTAGTATTTGCTTTTATAGTAGTCTACTTTAAAATGACATATGTTTTGCTTACCATGCTGTGGGACATAACATTGTTTTCCTTTTCCCACAAGTAAGTAACTAGGACTCACTAAGAGCCATTTTATAGCTACATCATTTTCAGAGATGTGTGGAGGACTTAACTATAGTACCTCACTCCTAGAAGAGTGGCTTCTGACTGCTTGTGGGTAGCCAGAATGCTGAACAATTTGAAAAAAAATATCTATTTTTATTTCTTCTATTTTCATAGACTTCTGCTGATTATGTTGCTTTGGTGCACCAGGAAATCCAGGTAAAGTACTGTGCAAGGTCATGGTAAAATGTATCCAGGCTAACCAGAGGCTAGATTTGCAAGCAGGTCTCAGGTGTTGTAGTAAGTAATTTCAGTGTATGAATAATGTTTGTGCACTCACTGCTCCAGAGTCAGCCTGGGCTTTTACCAAGGGACAAGCAGTCACCCAAAATGAAACCCGTGAAGGTCAGCATGCTGTATTTGTGAGTCTGTAAGGGGAAGAGCTGAGGACCATTGCTTCTAGCATAAGTAATCTGCTGAGAAGTAGTGTCTTCCATCTGAAACTCATTATATGAAGGCATCTAAACCAGCCAGTTTCTTTTGCCTCGTCTTTATCTTTCTTTCAATTTTCACCCCACTGCCAAGATGTGGCAGACAGTTGTAGGCTGCTTACATGAGAAACTTCAGTTCAAACCCTCTCACTGTCTGATTCAGATGGATAACCTGTCCTCCTATTTTCCGTGCCCTAGTTTGGCACACCTACCACGGCTGGTGAATCCCTCTGAACCACACCATTTTGTGTAGCAAACAAAATGTTCTCTTTCTAGCGGGACCTCAATGCCAGTGTTTGTCATCACAGCCCATGATTATAATCATTCAGGCCTTGATCAAGGTCTCAGCTGTGAAGCAATGGGGCTTTGTAGCAGGGCGCTGGTGGGAGGTGAGGTGTCCAGAGAGTTTGGGGTTGGTGTATCTGTGTGGAGGCAGTGAGAGGTAGATGTGGATGCAAATCAGCGGTTGTAGCCTGTGATCGGTTCACTGCCTGCTGTAGGGAGATGATATTATTTCTGTACCTCAGAGACCTTCATGTCCTGTGATGGGCACTTCAGGGAAAGTACTCATCTTGTCTTTCTTCTTGCAGAGCTCCCACAAAGTCATACATATTTTTACCTAAATAATAGTAAAATACCTCTTCGCAGCAGCTGATCTTCAAGCACCACAAGGAAACATGTCTAGCCCTATTTCAGAGGTGGTGAAACTAAAGTCTTAGGAGGTAAAGAGCTTTGTGTGAGGTGACCCAGTGTGCTCGTGGCCAAGTTAGTTGTGAAGAAAGCTTAGGTTTCTTGAGTTGCATCCCACCACTAGGCTGTGTAAAAGGTGAATTAACACGGCAGGATTTAGCCTGTCGTGAAAGACTTGATCTCACAAGCTATCCTCTGATTTCAGACAGTGAGACCAGAGCTGGTTCTGGTGATGTTCTTGTGCTGTTTCTTTCAGTCTTCAAGGTGAGCACTGCACTGAAGTGAAGCTGCTGAAGACATCTGTCTCGTACATGCACTGCGATGTTAATTCTCCTGTTTCTTAAAAAAAGAGGTATTTAGCTGCATGGGAAACATTTGTGCAGCATTTTGAGGTGTGTTGTGTATTATTTGAAGTACACAGATCACCTTTTAGCTCTCTCTGTTCTGCATGGGCAACTCAGGCCTGATTCTTTCCTCATTGCTTTCAAGGAAAGTTGAAGTTAGGAAAGGTTTATACCATTAGAAGCAGTATTACCATACAGATGGAAGGAGGAAACATCACACATCATGGAACTGGGTTGCAGTTAGAGAAAAGGATGCCAAAGTTATGGCAATGAGGATACTAATTCTTGCAGAAAAAAATGTCAGGCAAAAATCCAGGGAAGATTTGAGGAGCTGGGCTGCCTATTCCAAATCATGCTCTGAACCACAGTCAGCAACAGAACATGACCTTCCACATGGCACTGAAGAAATGCTAGAGGTCAGTGGAGCCATTGCTAGTCAGCATATGGGTGATATATGACGCCATCCACTAAGATACATATATGAAAATATAGAACAGTAAAATGAAATACACACTTAGCACTACTGACATATTTGTGACAATAATTAGCGCTGCCAAATACAGGAAAATATCATCTGTGCAGTATCAGCTCGGTGACCCAGAGGTTGGGCTCTCAGCCAAGATCCTAAACAAAAGCAATGTGTCAAGATGCACGTACTACTCATTGGAGCCAAAAGCTGCAGCTTCTTTTCAGGACTACACACCTGCACAAGCTGTGTGGCATGAGTACAGGTATCTGTCATATCAGTGCAATGTGACTAGTAAAACTGTGTCCTCTCAAATGTCTAAACACACTGGAAGAGCTCACCCTTAAAAATGTGAATGCCCTCAAGTCTGCAACGGTTATTTGTTCTCTGTGACTGGATACATGAAGGACACAATTCACCAACATCTAGGTAGATAAAACGATGTTCTGAATTTATTTCCATCAAGAGCCCATTCCAATATAATGATTTCCAGAGCAGTCAATGTTTACAGTACTCTGTGCAAGGATGTATTGCTTGATGCTTACATGCACTTTTTGACTGTCATCGTATTTTCTGTTCTCCCTATGAAGTGGGCCAAATTTGTAAAGTAGGTCATGCTCTTCCATACTCAGCCCTCAGACATGACTGGAAAGCACTTCCAGAAGCGGTCACTCAACACCTAACCACTCTTGCAGTGGAGCTGGTGGCCACATTCCAAAAAACTCCTGACACAACTTTTCAGGCTGTTTGAAGGTCTGGGAGGAAACGCTAATGTGCATTTGAGAGCTAACCTAATGTGAAAATAGGCTTAGTTGTGGTTTCTAAGCTCTTGCAAACATTTTTACTTATATCACTATATCTTAATGGGCATTTTCTGAACTTCCTCACTGATACCTAGGATTTAATACCATTGTATGTCTATATTTAGTAATTCAGGATTTTATTAAGAAAGGAATTTTAATCAACAGTGCTAAAAAAAAGAAAAGAAAGCAGATCATCTGAAATAATTCACAGACATAGGAGTACTATAAGTAGGGTAGCAATCCCAAGTGTTGCTGATAAAGTGAAAACATTCTGACTTCCTATTTCAGTTTGATAGTCGCCTAAATCTGCAATGTGAGTATTGTTTCCTATCTGTGTGACACCATCTCTTTACTGACAATTATTCTTAGTGGTTCTTGGGTTTCAAAGGTTACTTTTTCCTACATTTGGAAGCAGAAGGTGAATTTAGAGCTGCATAATCTCTCTTGAGTACTAATCCATTCTCAGAAAAAGTAATGCATTTTTAGCTCTCTCTAAGTGCTTACAAATGATTTTTGAAGTCTGAAATGCAGATCCATGATGTGAAAGACTGGTCTGCCAGTGAGTCCGTATTCTTACAATACCTTGGTTTGAAAACATAACAGCAAAAATGAGTAACATTAATATTGGAAATAAAGTGTTCAATTTAAAGCTTTTTCAGATTAACTGGAATAAAATTAGACAAGGGTCAATTTAGAGCATCAAAGGTCTAAAGTATATTTTGAGTCTCTGAATTTATTTTTAGAACTCTTCTGAGTAATAAATATCGAAGTAAGAAGCATATTTCAAAACTATGTGTTTAGATCTGGGTCATATGTTTAAAACAATATTATTTCTGTGTTTTAAATAATATATGGGAAACCTGATAATTTTTTATTTCTTTTTAATATTGTCCCCATAATATATACAAGTTCTTTTGATTTTAGATGGGAAGAACAAGCCGTTGATAACACAGCCCACACCAATGGATTTCAGATCATTTTTTACCGGCGTTTTGGAAGGAATTCACAGCCCCCTCTGAGGCATGTGCCTGAGCTTGGGGCTGCAGGCAGGGATCTGATGGCAGACGTGCACTGAGTCAGGAGGCAGCTCCCAGCTCCCTGCCTTCCCTTGCAAAGGGCCCAGGATGCTGCCACCACTCCCACGAGGGGCAAGCAGTCAGGGTTGCTATGGCTGGTCATGCCATCCATGCAGCACTGATCCTTGTCCCACCAAACCTCTGCTTCCACATTTTGCTGATAATTTGCACAGTCTGCATCTCCTGGGCCAACCAAGCAGTGGTGAGGACTCACTGTTCAGCTACAGCAGTTTTTGCTGCAAGTCAGAAGGTACTTGGAAGGTGTTTGGAAGTGGTCAAATGGCAGTGGTGTCTGTCTGGTGGGCTGTTTCTCTTTCACTAGACCTTGTCAGAGGCTGACGAGAAACTGTTCAAGCAAAGGGTTTTTGTCTTTTTTTCACTTCAACTCCAGGGAAGGTTGGATAATGCCATGTAATGTGAAGGTTTCTCTATTGTCATCTGTGAATGTCAAGTATAATTAGAAGTTTGCAGGAGCAGTACAAAAGCTAATCCATTTGGAGTCCTCTTGAGTACTTGACCTCCTTTTATCTGGGGGCAGTGAGCTTCACAGATTAATGAAGTGTTTCTAGACTGTTACTCTTCAGCATCACTGGGTGACAGCTTCCCTCAAGAAAGACAACCAGGACCACCTTGTTCATAGTGTGAAGGCCCTCCTTGGGTCTGCATGGTCCACCTGGAAGGCAGAACCACAGGGCTTGTAGGCCAGGATCACTGGGGAGTTGTGCAGTCAGCCTGACCTGGGTAAGAGGCTACTATTGTTTGAGAATTTTTGTTCAGTAGCATTTTGTGCCAGCTTTGCATGGGAGCAAATGAGATGAGCAGTCCAGAACGAAACAAAAATCTGTAACATTCAAGGCATTCGAGGCCACATTTCATTCACATCTGTATGAATTCTGACTTGGCTACAGGAGGAAAGCCCATGTCATACTCTGACAGCCTCGAGTTCTTCCAGTTACACCTCATAAAATGCAAGACCTGCAGAAGCACATCACTAACCCCACTGAAAAGCAACCAACCCCCAAAAGTCATCAATCTCTGAGCCCAGTCACCCCTTGTACATCTGAAGCCTCCCCAAAAGCCCAGACTAATAAATGGGCTGACTATACTATGCATGAAGGTCAAGAATTTTGAGCTATTTCTGGCCACAGGGGAGGAGTGAATTCCAAAATCCAGGAACCCTCGCATTGTGCAGCCTCCCAAAAGTCCTCCTTCAGCTGAAGATGTGCCAGCCCCATATGCCCCCTCAGCTGGTTATCAGCAACTCTGGGACCTACGTCTTCACAGACTGGCAGCTAGAGTTTACCTCAGGGTTGCTTTACTTTTGCAGCAGGAGCTGAGTTGTGCTCAGCCCTGCACAGCCAGCCTGTGCTTTGGGCTATGCTTGGGCCAGCCAAGCAATAGTCCTAATCTGTCCCTTCTGTATTTTGTGTAGCTCAGCATTTTCTGCTTGCTGTTCAAGCACCTTTAGGGTGAGGGAGGTTGGCTAAAGGAAGAGATTAATGAGTTTGGACAAATCCAGACATCTGATATTTTCCACCTGGGAGTTATTAACAAATAAACATCATATTCCAGTAATATCAAATAGCAAATCAGTTGAACCAAACAGTAAAAGATTCAGTGGGGATTTTTAAAATTCATGTTATTTTTATTTTTCTGAATTATAGCAGTCTGAATTTGTCTTTAAGTGCTGAGTAAATGGTAAAAGTGCTACGCTTACAGAGGATCTGTTCAAGGATCTGCTATTTTATTCTGTACATCTTAGGTCTACACAAAAGCAATCCTAAAGGCTTGTCCAGTTTGTTCACAACAGCCTAAGCTTACCCTCAGAAATCCTGGGAAGCTGCTTTAACCAAAGAGTTGAGCATAATGGGCTAAAGCATGGAATGGCTCCTTCTGAGATACATTCAAGCACTTGGCAGCTTGAGGTGTCCATAGCAGGTGCTGGATTTGCTATAAGTGGACAATTTATAAACAGACCTGACAACTGGGAAAACAGAGCAGCAGGAGTGTGGCATTCCTGGTAGTGCCTTGCCCATCGGCTGCTCCCCAGCACACGGTTTGGGAGGGCGACCCTGCTCTAAGGGGGCGAGCTGGCTTATGAGCAAAGTGGTGGTACCTTGGGGCATCCAGCAGCATGGCTAGGTATTTTCCATAGGCCAGTGTAAATCAGTTCTTTACTATTGCCCTTTGTTAATCAACTGTATGTGTTGGTTAATTCTTGCATTAACTGGTCTTCACTCTGCATTTTGTAAAGAGACAAACACCAAAACAGTTTTACTCAGGCTTGCTTCTAAATGTTATTTAGGATTTTGCTATCTTCTGCATAAGCAACTTGGTGCACTGTGTGTTTACACCTTGTTTTTGGAGCTAATTATTGTCTTCACTGAACATTCCCCAGATTAGGCTGAAGGCTTGAGTGATTTAAAAATACAGAGCATCCTCCAAAGAGGGAGGGCTTGTAGGGCTTATTATAGCAGATCTAGCTGTAAGGGAGACAACGAAGCTGCATAGCAGCCGTCTGGGAGGCCAGCCCCAGCCCCTCATTCCTTTAAATTTCACACTGCATGGATTAGATGGTCTGTGCTTTCATTGCGCTTTTGGACGCCAAGCAGGTCTAGCAGGAACAGAAGTGTCTTGCCTCTCCTTCCAGGGGTTTTGATTTGTTTTCTTCAATCCAAAACAAGTCAAGGAACAGAAGAGAAAAGGAAAAATACTCCTAACTTTCTTTTCCCCCCTCTCTCCAGAGAAGGAGCTCTGGGGTTTCAGCCCCTTGCCCCTTGCCTCAAAGCACAGATAGTGTTGCACATGCTCCCACTGCTCATGGTGTGGTTGCAAACTCACAGTTTTATTACATCGGTCAGGGATACGTCTGCTTTTGCTTTGCAAGCAGCTCTTCACTATTCTGCTCTTTACTTCCATATGCTTGAAGAAGTCAGATGCCTTTTTTTTTTTTCTTGTTTTTTTCAGTGCTGCCCTGTAATGTTGCAACAGAGGGGCTGCAACGTATACCTTTTTTAACTCTGAAGTGTTAATATTAACTCTCCTTTTGTTACTTTTTCTTCCTTAGCCAGAAATGGGAGGCAAAACCTACCTCTGATCCAAACTGACACCAGTGTAGTACCTTGCTTGCTCGTCCAGTCACCTTTTTAGGGCATTGGAGATAGGCCCAAATGCTCCTTCTGACTGATGCTGGGGATTTGTTCAGGAGACACTTTCTTCTGCTGCTGTTGATTAACGTTGTGTAAGTAATTAAATATTCATGGGCTAGAAAGATGAGTTTTGCCCTGGGCAGTAAATCATTCACATCAGGAGGCTTTCCCCTCTCCAGGTGAAGCGAAACTCCGAACACCAGCCTACCTGCCATTCTGCCGCAGGGCTTGTATGCACGCTCTGTCTGCCATTCTCCTTCTCCAGAAACTCATTCCAGGAGCCAAGGAGCATCGATCAATGCAGCTGATGTTGCATCAGGTCTGACGATACTTTTGATTTCAGCAAAGGCATGTTTTCAGCAAATAACTGTTTCAATATAAGATTGCTAATCAGTTTTAGATGTGCTAGCCAGGACACTGATGAGCTCTGACAGTAGCTGTTTCAAACAAGTGATGGCAGGTTTTAATGACAGAAATTTGGATGGCTAGTACTTGTAGTGTTACTCTGCTATTTATAGCCCTAAATTAGTAAGGCCTTTAAACATAGCAATAGCCCTCCGATTGAGTGGTATCATTTACTTGCTCTCATTTCTGAAGAGCTCCAAGTACTTTGGTAGATCAAGGCTGTGGAGAGGAGACCATGCGCATTTCATCTGCAGCCTCACAGATGTGAACCCTATGAGATACAGAAATATTTGGCCTCTTAATTACTCACGGATGTTACACTGTAGGGTATAAGAAATTATAGCCTGAACACACCTGCTGAAGTGCAGAGGTGATCTTAAGCATATACTTAGTTTTAAACATTTGGATAATATCTGCTAACAGCCATTGCTGTTTCTGTATTTTTGCGACTTTTTTTCAGATGGGTGCTTGAGGTACCAGGGAATAATTTTAAAAGTGCTTAAATTCAGTCTCATTCTGTAAGTCCTTCATCATGTGCTAAACTTTAAATATAAGCCTAATAGCTTTAGCAGGCAGGATATTTCCCAGAATTGATCAAATTCCACTAAAGAAGGAAAATGACAATGTCAAATTTTTCATTCGTCCCATGTCGTAGAGATCAGTGAACTCTTGTTGACTTTTTGGTGGTCTCATGCTGTCAGTTTTTCAGTGTCCTTGGAATTTTAAGAATGCCTCAAAACATGTTGTATCCAACCAAGGGAATTCTGCATCTCATATTAGCAGACAAGGAAAAATTGTTTATAAAATTACATTACATTACAATGTTTGTTTAGGAAAAAAGTGACCAAAACTTGATTTTGCCACTTTATAAGTAAACAAATACATATGTATTTGGTAGGTATTGTGTATTCAAATAAGTATATATATATACATGGAGGACAGAATCACAGAATCACAGAATGGTCAGGGTTGGAAGGGACCTCTCTGGGTCATCTAGTCCAACCCTCCTGCCAAAGCAGGGTCACCTACAGCAGGCTGCACAGGACCTTGTCCAGGCGGGTCTTGAATATCTCCAGAGAAGGAGACTCCACAATCTCCCTGGGCAGCCTGTTCCAGTGCTCTGTCACCCTCAGAGTGAAGAAGTTCTTCCTCATGCTCAGACGGAACTTCCTGTGCTTCAGTTTGTGCCCCTTGCCCCTTGTCCTGTCGCTGGGCACCCCTGAAAAGAGTTTGGCCCCATCCTCCTGACACTCGCCCTTGAGATATTTGTAAGCATATATAAGGTCCCCTCGCAGCCTTCTCGTCTGCAGGCTGAACAAGCCCAGCTCCCTCAGCCTCTCCTCGCAGGAGAGATGCTCCAGTCCCCTCATCATCCTTGTAGCCCTCCGCTGGACTCTCTCCAGTAGCTCCTCATCTTTCTTGAAGTGGGGAGCCCAGAACTGGACACAGTACTCCAAATGAGGCCTCACTAGGGCAGTGTAGAGGGGAACGAGAACCTCTCTCGACCTACTGACCACAATCTTCTTGATGCACCCCAGGATCACATTGGCTTTCTTGGCAGCCAGGCGACACTGCTGGCTCATGGTCAACCTGTTGTCCACCAGCACACCCAGGTCACTCTCCACAGAGCTGCTCTCCAGCAGGTCATCCCCAAGCCTGTACTGATGCATCAGGTTATTCCTCCCCAGGTGCAGGACCCTGCACTTGCCCTTGTTGAACCTCATCAGGTTCCTCTCTGCCCAACTCTCCAGCCTGTGCAGGTCCTGCTGAATGGCAGCACAGCCTTCTGGTGTATCTACCACTCCTCCCTGTTTGGTGTCATCAGCAAACTTGCTGAGGATACATTCTAACTCTTCATCCAGGTTGTTGATGAAGAAGTTAAACAAGGCTGGGCCCAGTACTGATCCCTGAGGGACACCACTAGTTACCGGCCTCCAACTAGACTCAGCACCACTGATGACAACCCTCTGAGTTCTGCCATTCACCCAATTCCCAATCCACCTCACTGACCACTCATCCAGCCCACACTTCCTGAGCTTCCCTAGGAGGATATTATGGGAGACATTTTCAAGGGTCTGTTTCTCAAACCTGAAAATAATTGTAAGTCAAATCAATCAGAGGAAAAATATAAATCAGAAAGTGTGACTAACAACTAAGATTTATTTACAAATATAGCCAGCTTAAAAACTGTTATTTATAATCAGAACAGAAATTTACATTGATTAAAAATCAGCTTTAAGAAAGTCAAGTGGAAGACCAAAAAAAAAAAAAGAGAAAGAAAAGAAAAAAACAAATTTAAAAAAACCAAGGAAATTTGATAACAATGAATATAAAGAGGAAGCCAGATGTTGCAAAAAAACTAATAGGGGAAGGAAAAGGACGCAAGAGAGAATCCAATGCAGGCAGCAGCAGATATTCAGGAACAAAGGTAACTTGTAAAACTGTGGATTGAAATAGAGGAACTGTCAATAACAAAGACAGAACGTCACAGTTGGTCAGTACATAGTTTTTAAGAAGATTATACACAACCATGAAACACACTTCTTTGCAAAGATGTGAAAGGATAGTACGAAACTGAAGCTATTAAAAAAGTCATTAGTAGTAAATCAGTAAATCAGTAAATCAGGATAACATACCTGAAGATCAAAAAAAACTTGTGGATCAACACTTCTTGTTTGTAATACTTTCTGGAGCATTAGAGAAGTTTCAGAGAATGGGGAGGCAGCCGTCTTTGAGCTAAAATTTAGAAGGAGAAAACAACCAACTCAGTCCCATCTTAATCTTGATGTTACGACAAATAATGTTGATATAGGTTTCAATTAAGAAAACAGAGAGATGGCCGTATAATTTAAGCTAAGATACACAGAATGGTGCCAAATGAATCTTCTCAAGGTAGACTTCTGGGTGTTTTGCGATTGTATGTTGAGTGTTCTTAGTAGAAGTGTTGACATAAAAAGGCATTTTATTTGATTTTATATGATATTTTTGTTTAAGTATCGATAGCACGTCAATGCATTACATAAAATATATACTCTGCATAATATGTCAGAAATGTAATTCCCTGTGAACATTTACCAGTTAAATGTACTCCTACTACAGCCTGTGCTATTTTATAATTTGATCAGTGGCTTGAAAAAAATGTAACACCATTGCAAACAGAATTTGCAGTTGACCTAAAGACTGAGAGGTGGAAGAGGGACAGGTTGCTGATACACAGTACTCTGGGGGGCTCCACAGGGTTGGCTGTGGACAACCAATGCACATTTCAGAAAAGCCAAATGTAAGATCATGCTCCTGGGCACAAATGTAAACCAGGCTTACAGGGCAGGAAAGCAAACACTGGAAAAAGGGGCTGAACAGAGAATCAGGCACAAGGTAAGAGGACCCACAAGTTCTGTAGTCAAGGCCAAAGGCTGTAGGGGTACAGCAAAATCTGCAGCCTCCCTGGCAAGTGAGGTCTCCCCATCCCCTTCCAGCACGATTCCCTCTCAGCTGTGCAGAGGGGAGGACCCTGTCTACAGGATACTCGTGAGGGTTGGAGGAGGTCATGGAAGGAGGTGTCAAACTGTTATCTGTCATCACCAGGCAAACTGTGCCGCTATCCATATTTGGTACTCATGCATCTCTTCTTGGAGTGTTTGGATAGCCATACACCCAATGCTGAAGCAGTGACGGTGGCTCAGAGAAGAACGCTGAGATCAACTACGGACCAGAGAGAATGCTATGCAGAGAGAGATCCAAAGTATTACTTCCATCAGGTCACTGAAGAGACGATTGCGTCTCCTGTCCTCCTCCACAATCCTTTGGAAGCTCTGCCCTCCCTAAAGCTGGAGAGGAACTTTTTACAAGGGCCTGTAGTGATAGGACAAGGGGTAATGGCTTTAAACTAAAAGAGGGCATATTTAGATTAGATATAAGGAAGAAATTCTTCACTACAAGGGTGGTGAGGCACTGGAACAGGTTACCCACAGAAGCTGTGGCTGCCCCCTCCCAGAAGTGTTCTAGGCCAGCCTGGATGGGTCTTTGAGCAACCTGGTCTGGTGGAAGGTGTCCCTGCCCATGGCAGGGTCACAGGACTAGATGGCCTTTAAAAATCCCTGCCAACACAAACCATTCTATGAGTCTATGAGTCTATGATTCTAAGTGCAATTTCAGAATGTTTCTTTGGTTTTCTAGGGCTTTCTGCACTGCAGTTTTGCTTCCACAGGCTTCTGCCGTGGTCTTCCAGCTGACCTGGAGTCCACCGCACTCCCATGCAGCTCAGACCCTTATGAAGCTCCTGCATGAACCACAGCACTCCTGCAGCATTTGGAGCTTCCCCCAGTGCTTTCCGTGCACTGGAATGCTCTCTGAGCTTTCCATGTTCTTTATTTACCCTATATATTTTTTATTTTTCAAGAGTCCTAAATTATGTAGGGAAAAAATCTCCATAAAATCTTTCAAGTGAACACATTTAGCAAAGAAGAAGTTGCATGTGAGAGTAATGGTAAGTGACTCTGCCATGAAGGAAGTCAACCAATTTTAAAATGAGCATAGCTAGGTCACTATCTAGATTCAGTCAAGAAAATCTGGTGTCTTGTTTTCAAGTGAAGATAGCATCAGCCACCTATGGCAATGAGAAACTATGAGAATAAAGGCAATGACAGCTCTTATGTGGGTTTTTTATTTAAGATTCATAACCAGAAATAGCAAATTACCATACTGCTTTACGTTTGGAGTTTAGATGCAATAAAACGTCATTTGCTGCTGGGCAGAAAGTGTCCCAATTGGAGCAACAAACCACTAACTATCTCACAATAGCATTGAGCTTTGGAGGCACAGAAAGGATAACACAATCCCTAAGCGAGTTTCTGGTAGAATCAAGTAGTTACATTAAGCACCAGGTTTTAGCCAGCATGCTACATCTCTCAACATTTTGATATGCAAGTGAGAAGAATTGCTTTGTTGACATTTTGAATATTAGGAGCAAATCTGATCCTACCAGGTTAGCTGATTCTGTATCTACGTTAACTTGATCTGTAACCTCAGCATGGAGATTGAAATAGCTTTCTATCTAAGATGACGGTTTTTTAGCTGTTCAAGTTCTTTGCAGACCCATTGATTTGTACAGGTAAACAAGAAGATATACCAGAGGCTACAATCAGCCCACAGGCTGCCAGTCTTCAAACAGTCTGGAGAGCGATCTCACTGAGAAACATCACAGAACGTGAGTCCTCCTGGGCTTACCAGGCCTAAGGTCAAGACCAAGAGACCATGTGGGCAAAGAATGTTCAATTCCAGCATGCTCCTTCATCTTTCCCCCAATGCATAAGAAATAAGATCAGAAGAGTGTACGCTGCATGAGACCTCAAGGCAAGCACTGGGCAATGTCACCCTTCAAGCCCCTGCTCCAGCAGCTGAGTGTGTCAGAAAGTCAGTTCTTTTTTGCTTAACCCACCCACTGCAAGACCATTAGTCTCTTCAGTATCTGATCTTCACCAGGGGAGCATCTAAGAAGACAGCCACCCCCACTCCAATATCCTCCACTGGTATATCTGACCCTAGGATGTACTTGTCTAAATATTCCTAGTGTGTTTATTGATGAGAACCATTGAACTCTCTTTTGCAACTATACTGCATGCTAGCTCCTCCTTCTATCCCCCATAGTTGGTCTGGCCATTCTCCTTGACTTAGGAGTATCTTTGACCAGAGGGCTCCAAGGTAATCTAGACAACATCCTTAAAGACCCTGTCTGACCCTTTTCATTATGCCTTTATAATTCTCTTGTGGGCATATGACAATTTCCTCCCTAGCATCCATCACATCTCCTTGCGCAGGAAGCAGAGGGCTGGGCCAGCAACTGCTCAGGATCCTCTGTGCTCTCTCAGTGATAACACTGAGCCTGCATTTCCAGATGTCTGCTGAAGGGACCTCCCTGATTCAGTCAGTGAACACACAGAACTGGGGATGCTCAAGCAGTGACTCAGTCTCCTATTTCTGTAAGACAGATTCCTGTCACTAGCCTTCCTATGCCTGTTGCCATCTTCATTAAGCCTTGCACGTGAGCTACCAGTAGAAACACCATAACCTGATCTCTCATTTATGTTATTTCACTGACATGCTAGCCTTTGGCTAGGAAGGCTAATGCAGTCTGTGCAGAAAGCCGAAACGGCTCAGCCTCAATATCCAGAAGCCACAGGGTTTCTCAGCTCAGCAGATGGGACTATTTGATTGTGCTCAGTCCCTGTTGCCCAGTTGCAGGAGCAGTGGGTGGGACAGCTGGGAGCATGTCTTGGTTAGAAAGTTGCTACCCTGGGAATTAAAGAGGGATTCACATCTTGGAAAGACCCTGGAAGAAGCTGGTATGTTGAGAACTGATTAAGTAATAGTGCCATAGCCCAGACATTTGCAAAGTGAATTCATGTAACTGCCTGGTTGGTGATGGTTATATGTGAGGGCTGCTGTTTGTATAAAGCTCTTTGGAAATAGTGGTACATTTGTGAACAAGTATTTCCTATCACAGGTCTGAACAAGCTGAAGGAACATAATCACCTAGCAGTTTGAAATCACCATGCATCGTGTCAGAAATACGGCTGGCTGCGGTTTCAGAGAGGGGGTGCCATGCCTGTCTCTCGTTTGGTACATCTTGTCCCCCTGTTTCTCAAACCGCTTCACACACCCTTTCTCTCTATGGGTTTGAAGAAGTGCTTTGTTTACTGGCAGGACTCTAACAGCGTGCACTGAACTCTGCTTAAAATCCGACCCTGCACATGCAAATGAGATATGGCCATCGGGCTCTTGGTGACATGCCACCGAGGTCCTCCAGCTGTGCAGCATCCCAAACCATGCTGCACCCTTCTGGGCCACCAGGACTTGAAGGACAGGCTTTGTTTCAGGGTTTTGCCTGGTGAATAGTAAGTAATCTGTTCTGTGGTGACTTCCCAGCTGTTTTTCAACAGGCTGGCATGTGACAACACGGTGTCTCCAGTCAGTCTGAGGCCTCCCAAACCTTCAGCCATGACAAGGGAATATTTATATCTCACACGTACAGCAGGCCAACATTTTCTAAGTTGTCTTGGCTCTTTTTCCCACTCAGAAGTGCTCTGTATGCACTGGCTTTTTCCAGGGAGGAGGGCAATAGGAACTGACATGGAGTCAGTCGGATGTCCTGTCGTGTCCAGCATCTTGCCTCTGAGAGGAGCTAGGGCTAAGTACTGCAGAGGAAGGAACAGCAAACCTTGAAACTAATCACCCCTTGTATTCTTAGCTGATGATTTGCACCATGAAGCTCGGGTAGTTTGACTCTCTTCATATGTTTTTTGCTAGATAAACAGGAAATAGAAAACTCCTGCTAGCTCTTAAGTGCAATACCATTTCCCAGCTGTGAGTTTCACAGGATGACACTAAGGAAAAAGAGAATTACCTGTTCCTACATTTAAAATTGGTTGCCCTTCCATTTCTTCGGTATGACTTTCATTATAAGAAATGTTAGCAGGCAGCTATTTATACGTATTTCCAGGTTCTCACCTTTATATTAGCTGTCTGTTATCTTTCAGGCATGTCTTACATGCCTTAAACTCCCACTTCTTTCTGAAGATTTTTTTTTCAGATTTCTGCCTCTATTCTCTCTGATTAATATTTCTGATTAATTAGATATTTATTTAAATGTGGTTTCAGTGTACCTATTACTGTATTATGTGTATTGTTCCTATGATTAAACTATCTACCATATAACAAAAATTAAAGGCAATATGAGTCTATCTAAGATCTAAGATCAAGTACTCCCTCCCGCTACCATTTATTAACTTGGTCTGTTGGTCCTATGTCACCTCTGTTTCAAAATAGGAGTTAACAAATAAAGCATATTTTAATGATATGTGCAGCTACAGAATTATCATCAGAGAAGGAGATCTTTCAGCAAAAATTTCCCAGTGTGTAGCAGCATAAAAATGTGGGGTTTTTCCCCCCCCCATCCCTGAAATTCACCACTGAAACTGATCTTAACCAAAGCCTTAGTTCATTGAAGGAAGAATAGGACACTTCTGTACAGTCACAAGGCAGTTTCTGTGGAGGGAGGAAACACCCTTCCTCCAAGTGATACTATTAAAGCTCACTAAAATTAGAGCAGTACAATAGTACTTATTATGAAGAAGTTGAAGCAAATGCTTGAGCTCCTCCTCCTTGGTCTTTCTAGCCAATGTATTATGGACTATTTTAAGAAGGGAGATGTTACTGCGCCTAAACTACCTCTGCAGCAGAGTCAGAAAGTACAATCTGAATTACAGTTGTCGTGTTCCTGTACTCCACTGGGAGTATACCAGTTTACCTTTTACAAAGTGTTTAGAAGGACAAAGAATAGGATTTTCAGTTTGTGTTTTTAATGTGACGCATGAGAAATGACCTGTTGAAAGACTGTAAGCATTGCACATGTTCTCAAAATCTTACAAAATTAAGCTATATTTCAAGTATAGTTTGTTCAAAAAATCAAGGAGACAAACATTTTTTAAAGCATTATTATCATGGGAAGCTTTTCCATACCCCACTATTGGACTCAGATCTTAGCAATTAGTTTAAGTTATCAAATAATTGACAAGTTGCCTTCTCTTTGTTTTCAATAATGTTATTGGCACAACAATGTGCATCAGAGCTGCCAAGGATAATAAGTTATGCTAAATACTTTGGTACTGAGCACGCTTCACAGTAGTAACAGATCCATCTTTCATATAGGCTATTCCTGAGAAGGAGTTGGAACTCACTAAAACTCATTACAGCTACGTGTATTATGAGGTTTTGCCTTCACTATCACACTTATAAATGGAGAGGAATAGATGTAAGGCAGGTCAACCTGAAATGGAATTTTTCATTTTTCCTGAAAAAATAATCTCCACAAAATTCTTCATTTCTTTTCACCCAAAATGTTTCCTTTAGTTTCAAGATACATATTTCTTCCTTGATTTTTTCCTTAGTGCTTAGGTCTATTTTAAAACGGCCTTCATCAAATAAAAAGTGGAAAACCAATGATTCCATGATTTGAGAAAGCAGTGCTTGACTTTTTGGAATTGATCATAGCAATTCAAAATCTTCAAAACACTTTAACTCTTTGTATAATCACCTTCTGTTTTATAAATGAAGTTGATTGGTGAATCCAGCCAAAATTTGAAAATTGTTCCTGCTACTACAACTTTCAGTAAATTTGCTGCTAATTGGAACAATTTTGCCCCTCTCATTCTCCAACATTTGAAGCAATTTTCAAAGCATTTAATCTTTCACCCAATTACACGCTCATGCATTCTTTCCCTCCTAGCCTCCTAAGTTCCCAAATTCTTCCTTACGTAGCCTGCAAAATATTCATTTCCTTTTGAGAACATAGAAGCCTTAATCACTGCAGGTTGCACAATAAAGACCTCCAGGAAAAGTCTTCATTCACCAGAAGAACCTACAGCTCTTAGGCAATGCCCTCAGATCTCTCACCTTGGCAAGTCTCCCAGCACGCCGGGGCGGCACTGCTGCCCCAAAACGCAGTGTGTAGAGCTGTGCTCTGCGGAGCCACCGGTACCTCGGCTGACCTGCGCTAACAGTGATGTGATATGACCAGATTAGACTACATGGCTGTGGCCAAGACAAGGGGACATGAGGCTCGGCAGCACATGGTACAGAGGGGTTGATGACTGGCAAACAGTGATAATCTGATTGTAACGGTGAGATGTCCCGGAGGATGGAAGCAAAAAGATCACTCCCATTAACCCTCTTAACAGCATTCCATTTTAATATATAATGTGGTACATCAATAAAGCATAGAGCTACCTGACGAAGTGGAGTCATTTTTAGAGTAGCTCACATGACATGTTTGGTGACTATGTGCTCCAAGAGCCATCTCAGAGGAGAGGCTATATTGCTACCTATATATCTAGATGCATTCATGTGGGGATATGTAAGTCCTTGGAGAGTAAGGCACTCAGTATGCACGGGAATAGAGGCAGGCTGTTCTAGAAATGCCATGGCGTAATTCACCCAAAATTTTGGGGCATTCTTTTGTGATTTAGCGTTCTGTATAACAAAATGGTGACTTGTGAATACTCTTAATGACTCGTCATCACTCACGGAACATGTAGACACACGGCTCTTTGGAGAATGTCATTCATCCCTCTTGAAAGGCGTGGCTCCAGCCCTGGTGAGGCCAGTCCCCAGCAGTGACCTGGTGCTGCGGACAACATGGTACCCACTGCAGCTGCCAAACATGGGACGAAAGTGCTCACCGGCTTTCGAGTTCAGGTCCATATAGCACACATCTCCCTGAATATCTGAAAGGCAAATATGTGAACTAATGGCAGCAATGCACATGCATGCTCTGACTGATGCAGTTTAAACAACACCGTCTTTATGAAAGATATTTGTTTAAGATCTGCTGACATTCCTTTTTTCCCTAACAACTTCGGCACTTAGTTTGGCAACCTATTCTCTTTTCAGTTTTGGCCCCGGACTCAGCAGTCTTTCCCTGTGTAGCTGCTAATCCCCAGGAAAAGTGGCAGCCACCCTCGTGCCGTGCCCACCGGGAGCGGCACCTGCGCCGCGGGCAACCCCCCTGCCAACTGCCAGTGCCAGCTCCTTGCCAGGCCCTTATATGGAGATCAGCCCACACCGACCTTGCGCAATTCACTTTATCTCAAAACAAGGAATAAATGGTGCTGGCACAGAGAGGTGGCTGCCAGAGCTTGAGCCTAATGCACAGGCACACACACACTAGCGCATTTCACCTCTGCACCCAGCTGTGCAGCTTTCTTCTGCGTATGGGGGCACTGGCCTCTCTTCTGTCCCCAGGACCTTCACGCTCAGCCATTTTGAGGTGTTCACCCCTCACTACTTTTCGCCCTTCATCCTTAGCCCCCTTTGCTGACGGTCTCGCTCTGCTGAGTGACTGGCAGGAGTGCTATGAATTTCCCAGGTACGTTGCTCATGTTTGTTCCCTTTCCTGTTTCTAGCTCCTCTCTTCACTTCTGCATCTTCTGCTTTTCACCTTTGACAGGATTGTGGTTTTTTCACCTCAAGCATCCTCAAACACCTTTCAAGAAAGATGAGGAGCTACTGGAGAGAGTCCAATGGAGGGCTACAAGGATGGTGAGGGGACTGGAGCATCTCTCCTACGAGGGGAGGCTGAGGTAGCTGGGCTTGTTCAGCCTGAAGAAGAGAAGGCTGAGAGGGGACCTTATAAATGTTTATAAACATCTCAAGGGCGGGTGTCAAGAGGATGGGGTCAGACTCTTTTCAGTGGTGCCCAGTGACAGGACAAGGGGCAATGGGCACAAAATGAAGCACAGGAAGTTCCATCTGAACATGAGGAAGAACTTCTTCCCTCTGAGGGTGACGGAGCACTGGAACAGGCTGCCCAGGGAGATTGTGGAGTCTCCTTCTCTGGAGATATTCAAGACCCGCCTGGACAAGGTCCTCTACAGCCTACTGTAGGTGACCCTACTTTGGCAGGAGCGTTGGACTAGATGACCCACAGAGGTCCCTTCCAACCCCTACCATTCAGTGATTCTGTGATTCATTTTCATCTGCCTTTTGATATTATCTCTGAGACAGGATCTTAAAACACAGACACATAAGCTTTTGTTCATGTTTGCTATTTGTCTCACAACCTTCCCTTTCTCATTCTGTCCTTCTGAGAACATACTTGTTTTTCGGCTCCCCCTCCCACGCTTTCAGCCGGGTAATCAAATGCATCCTTCAGGAAGGGCTAGGTTGCCTGTCTTGCTGCAAACTAGGAGTGGTACTTCATCAGCAAAAAGCAAAACATGGCCTGCTCTAGCTGCAGAACATGTCATTAAATTGTAAAGTAATATTTGTATAAAGAATCTTTTTATTCAGATCTGCCTTCTTTCTTTCTTCACTCTTGCATGCCCTGCTCCCATAAAGGAAGCCATCATCAAGCCCACTTCTCATCTCATCACCAATCATTCCTAATCACGAGGAAGTTACTTTCCCTCCTTCTTGTTCCCATCCTCTTGTTTTCTTATCCTTGCACCTCTTACTTAACCCTCCTCAGCCAAAATATTGCTGTTGTTGCTCCTCATCTCAAATGGCTGAGAGCAGAGCTCACAAGGGTGGATTTCCATATCTCTGCCCAGACCAAGGTTACTCATTAATCCAGGCTATTGTTGAAGGTGCTCTGGGGAGTTTTCTCTGCCATAACTGCTACACAGACAAGTATGAAACACAGCAGTACTGAAAGGCATTATTATGAACTCCTCCCCATCCCTCAGGCTGGATCCTCAAGCAGTTTGTCACTGGAACAGTCCAGGGAGCGGCCAGTCTCTGCAGGTTGCCATGCCCGTGAGCATGATGTGAGGGGCAAGTACTTCCAGAGCAGACCCTCCTTCCGTGGAGCAGATCAGGAAATCAAAATCCGTTCTAGACAGGCTCCTAATTCATACTTCTCTTTCCTAAGTTTAGGAAACAAGTGCTTTCTGGAGGCTACAGGATTTGGTGGGTTGCAATAGCTTTGAGGAGAAGGACTCTTGCTCCATCCTGTGTGCAATGAGCATGGCCCATTTCAGCATATTCCTGTAGTTCTAATCCATCTGTGAATGGAAAAAACAAAAACGAAACAAAATTTAACAGATTAAATTACGCGGAGCAGTAATGGTAGCCTTGACAGGAGGCAACAGAAGGTGGGCAGGGAACCACGGGGACAGTTTACTTGTCTTAAGTGCTGTCCTCCATGCTCTTCCATCTGCTCTGCAAAAATCAAAATATGAATCCCTAATTACTATCTGAAATTTGACCACTTGTTTTTTCTGTTTATATTTGAGATCAGGGGAACAGGGCCTGAAACGATATTTTATTTCTCCACACCCCTACAGGGTGCTCACAGGCAAATGCTTTAACTCACAGTCCGGAGAAAAGCCAGGAGCATCCTAATGTATGAGTTGTTCAAGACAGGGTGTCTGTACTAATAAACTAAAAATGGCCAGACACAGACCTGAGCAGCAGCTTGCAGCTGTCCATAATGCTGAACCATTAGCAGAGCCCTGGCTGGGTTTTGGCCCTGGAGAGCCTGGGCTGCAGCAGGTGGGGGGCAAGAGCAGCTCAGGGTTAGACCATGAAGGACACTTTCCCAGGTTGCAGCTTGAACGTGGCCACCCTTCTTTGGAGGTAAGCAGCTGAAGCCGTATGAGGGCACACTGCGCCATGCTCACTGCCCTGAGGGCTAGAGAAACCATTTTCTTTGCTAGAACAGATTGGCTTCTCAGTTAGTCTGAGGTGTGTTCTGGTATGCATAAAAAATCATGCTCTTCAGGGGATTTAGGCACAGGGGCACTTAATTTCTGAAACCTAAAGAGCCACAGGCAAGGAGATAGGTACCTAGATAGTCACACCAGCCAAGAGAGTGGTGCTGTTGGGTATGAAAGATAGCACAGCTACTGTTGCCTATGGATGTTTTCACCAGAAACTGTAAGTGCTTTTGGTATTCCAAGTACCTCAGCAGGTTAGACAGGTTGATTTTCGGCGAAGCTACTGAAGGTGAAGGGTTCTGGAGCAGAGGCTCGCGCCGAGGGACCCTTTCTCCGGTGGCAAAACCGCAGCGGCGAGGCGGCAAAAAGCGCAGAGAGAGAGAGGAGACCCCAGCCCCCCCCCACCTCAGCGGGAAAGCGGGAGGTGCCAACGAGCAGCAGCTCTGACTCAGCGGGGGCGGAGTCGAGTGTGACAGCGGCCAAACCCCCTCAGGGATAAGAGCAGCCCCCAGGGAGCGCGGGCGACCAGGAGCGCGGGCAAACAGAGGCGGCAAACAGAGGCGGCGCAGCAGCCCGGGAGCGGCGCAGCAGTTTGCGCGGCAGTTCGCGCGGGCAGGGCGAGCGGGGAAGGCGACTGGCAGGGTGCAGCCGCCCCTCCTGGCAACTCAAGTAGTGGGCATCGCTCTTCCAGGAGATATTCTAGCCATGGTTACCACCCGTGGTAAAGCTGTTGCTCGAAGGAGTGTGGGGACCCAGACGGAGGCCCCACGCAAGAACGCGGGTGTCCAGGTCTCTGGCTGCAGGGAGTGCCTGAGCCTGGTGCTCGTACCGGAGGACAGCAGAGACAACGGCTGTGTTCGGTGCGAGCAGGTGAATGACCTGCTCAGCCTGGTGGCAGAACTGAAGGAGGAAGTGGAGAGGCTGAGGAGCATCCGGGAGTGTGAGAGGGAGATCGACTGGTGGAGCCGCACCCTGCCCTCCCTGAGGCAGCGGCAGCAGGAGGCGACTCCACAGAAAACAGAGAACCCCCATCCCTCTTGCCACCAAGCAGAAAGAGGGGGCCTAAGAGATGGGGGGGGAATGGAAACAGGTCCCTGCTCGGGGGGGCAAGCGAATTTCCCCCCGGCCTCCCTCACCTGCTCAGTTGCCCTTAAGCAACAGGTATGGGGCTCTGGAATGTGAGGGACCGGCCACAGAGGATGTGGGTGAAGGTGAGGCTCCATCCAGGGGGTTGCCTAGAACGAGTCAGACAGCCCTACGTATTACAACTGCCTCAACTAAGAAAAAAAGGAGGGTCATTGTCATAGGCGATTCCCTTCTGAGGGGAACAGAGGGCCCGATCTGCTGACCGGACCCATCCCACAGGGAAGTCTGCTGCCTCCCTGGGGCCCGGGTTAGGGATGTTGCGAAGAAACTCCCTGGTCTGGTGCGGCCTTCTGATTACTACCCCCTCTTGGTAATGCAGGTTGGCGGGGACGAGGTAGCAGAAAGAAGTCCCAAGGCCATCAAAAGGGACTTCAGGGCACTAGGGCGACTGGTTGAGGGATCAGGGGCGCAGGTGGTGTTTTCCTCCATCCCATCAGTGGCAGGGGACAGCACTGAAAGGGGCAGGAAAACTCACCTGGTTAACAGGTGGCTCAGGGACTGGTGCCATCGGTCAAATTTTGGCTTTTTTGATCATGGGGAGGTATACACAGCACCGGGCCTGCTGGCAACAAGTGGAGCTCAGCTATCACAAAGGGGGAAAAGAATTCTTGGCCACGAGCTGGCGGGGCTCATTGAGGGGGCTTTAAACTAGGTTCGAAGGGGGAAGGGGATATTGCCCAGCTCACTAGGGATGAGCCTAGGCTTGGAGTGCCAAGGCCAGGGGTGAGATTGACAGCCCAGCTCAAGTGTGTTTACACCAATGCACGTAGTATGGCCAATAAACAGGAGGAGCTGGAAGCCATTATACAGCAGGACGGCTACGACTTGGTCGCCATCACAGAAACATGGTGGGACAACTCGCATGACTGGCATGCTGTCATAGATGGCTACAGACTCTTTAGGAAAGACAGGTCAACAAGGAGAGGTGGGGGAGTTGCTCTATATGTGAGGGAGCAACTGGAATGCATTGAGCTTGGCCTGGGGGCAAGTGAAGAAGGAGTTGAAAGCTTGTGGGTTAGAATTAAGGGACAGGCTCACACGGGTGACATTACGGTGGGTGTATACTACAGGCCACCCGACCAGGAGGAGGAGGTTGATGAAGCCTTCTACAGGCAGCTGCAAGCAGCCTCACAGTCACAGGCTCTGGTTCTCATGGGGGACTTCAACCACCCTGACATCAGCTGGGAAGACCATACAGCTAGGCAGGCGCAATCCAGGAGGTTCCTGCAGAGCATTGATGATAACTTTCTGATGCAAGTGGTGGAGGAACCAACAAGGAAAGGCGCGCTGCTGGACCTCGTGTTAACAAACAAGGAGGGACTGGTGGAGGACGTGAAGGTTGGAGGTAGACTCGGCTGCAGTGACCATGAAATGGTCGAGTTCAGGATCCTGCGTGGAGGAAGCAGGGCGATAAGCAGGATCAAAACCCTGGACCTCAGGAGGGCTGACTTTGCCCTCTTCAAGGAGCTACTGGGAGGAATCCCGTGGGCCAGGGCTCTCGAAGGCAGGGGGGTCCATGAGTGCTGGTCGCTCTTTAAATAACACTTCTTCCATGCACAGGAGCAATGCATCCCCCTGAGAAAGAAATTTAGCAAAGGAGGCAGGAGACCTGCATGGTTAAACAAGGAGCTTCTAGCGGAGATCAGGCAGAAGAGAAAGGTGCATGGCATGTGGAAAGAGGGACAGGCCACTTGGGAAGAGTACAGAAACGTAGTGAGAGCATGCAGGGATGCGACGAGGAAGGCCAAGGCTCACCTGGAATTGAAGCTGGCAAGGGATGTCAAAAACAACAAGAAGGGCTTCTTCAACTACATCAGCAGCAAAAGGAAGGCTAGGGACAACGTGGGGCCGCTGCTGAATGAGGCGGGTGTCCTGGTGACGGAGGATGCGGAGAAGGCAGAGCTAATGAATGCCTTCTTTGCTTCAGTCTTCAGTGCTAAGACTGGCCCTCAGGAATCCCAGGCCCCGCAGGTAAGAGAAGAAGCCTACAGAGAGGACGACTTTCCCTTGGTCGAGGAGGACTGTGTGAGGGATCGCTTAAGCGATCTGGATGTCCACAAATCCATGGGCCCCGATGGAATGCACCCACGAGTGCTGAGGGAGCTGGCGGATGTCATTGCTGAGCCACTCTCCATCATCTTTGAGAGGTCCTGGAGGACTGGAGAGGTGCCCGAGGACTGGAGAAAGGCCAATGTCACTCCAATCTTCAAAAAGGGCAAGAAGGAGGACCCAGGGAACTACAGGCCGGTCAGCCTCACCTCCATCCCGGGAAAGGTGATGGAGCAGCTTATCCTGGAGGCCATCATCAAGCAAGTGGAAGAAAAGAAGGTTATCAGGAGTAGTCAGCATGGATTCACCAAGGGGAAATCATGCCTGACCAATCTGATAGCTTTCTACGATGACATGACTGGCTGGGTAGATGAAGGGAGAGCTGTGGATGTTATCTACCTTGACTTCAGCAAGGCTTTCGACACAGTCTCCCATGATATCCTCCTGGGGAAGCTGAGGAAGTGTGGGCTGGATGAGTGGTCGGTGAAGTGGATAGAGAACTGGCTGAATGGCAGAACTCAGAGGGTTGTCATCAGCGGCGCTGAGTCTAGTTGGAGGCTGGTGACAAGTGGTGTCCCTCAGGGGTCAGTACTGGGCCCAGTCTTGTTTAACTTCTTCATCAACGACCTGGATGAAGAGTTAGAATGTACCCTCAGCAAGTTTGCTGACGACACCAAACTGGGAGGTGTGGTAGATACACCAGAAGGCTGTGCTGCCATTCAGCGTGACCTGGATAGGCTGGAGAGCTGGGCAGAGAGGAACCTGATGAGGTTCAACAAGGGCAAGTGCAGGGTCCTGCACCTGGGGAGGAACAACCTCATGCACCAGTACAGGCTTGGGGTGGACCTGCTGGAGAGCAGCTCTGCGGAGAGGGACCTGGGTGTCCTGGTGGACGACAGGTTAACTATGAGCCAGCAGTGTGCCCTGGCTGCCAAGAAGGCCAATGGGATCCTGGGGTGCATCAAGAAGAGTGTGGCCAGCAGTACAAGGGAGGTTCTCCTTCCCCTCTACACTGCCCTGGTGAGGCCTCATCTGGAGTACTCTGTCCAGTTCTGGGCTCCCCACTTCAAGAAGGATGAAGAGCTACTGGAGAGAGTCCAGCGGAGGGCTACAAGGATGGTGAGGGGACTGGAGCATCTCCACTACGAGGAGAGGTTGAGGGAACTGGGCTTGTTCAGCCTGAAGAAGAGAAGGCCGCGAGGGGACCTTATAAATGCCTACAAATATCTGAAGGGTGGGTGTCAGGAGGATGGGGCCAAGCTCTTTTCAGTGGTGCCCAGTGACAGGACAAGGGGTAATGGGCACAAACTGAAGCACAGGAAGTTCCGTCTGAACATGAGGAGGAACTTCTTCTCTCTGAGGGTGACGGAGCACTGGAACAGGCTGCCCAGGGAGGTTGTGGAGTCTCCTTCTCTGGAGATATTCAAGACCCGCCTGGACAAGGTCCTGTGCAGCCTGCTGTAGGTGACCCTGCTTCGGCGGGGGGGTTGGACTAGATGACCCACAGAGGTCCCTTTCAACCCCTACTATTCTGTGATTCTGTGATTCTGTTTTTTGAAAAAGTGTTTTCTTGCAGATAGGCACCTACATTTGGTGTACACAGCACTGAAGCTCCTCAGCTCTATTTTGGGTCTGGTTTGGGTATTATTGTTAAGTGGATTGATCAGTTCACGTTTAGATCTAGCTTGAAATTCTGCTTGCAGCGTGTTTCCCGCACAGTGCTGGCCTGGCACGCTGGCACTTTGTCTCCCATGGTGGCATTAAAATGGTGCTTGTTTTGTCCCTTGCAAGGCATGAGGGAATCAATAGAGTGGATCTGCATGCTGCAGAAATGGGCACTAAGTAGGATTTCCCAAAATGTCCATGGCAAGTCTTGCAGCAGCAGTGTGCCTCTGGGCTTTCTGCACTAGTGTGGCCATGTTTGCAGGACAGAGCTCACCAGGCATCCCCACCTGTAGATTCATAAAGCAATTGCTGCTGTTATGGCTTATATCGCTTTATCCTGTTGCTACCTGTGACTGGATTGGACTCATTGCTTTTCACAAGGGCAGAGCTAAATAAATCTCAGAAATACTGAGAACTGTTAGCATGACATGGTATTTTACATATATGCAGACTTTTTCACCATGGTTGATTCTTGACGTGTGCAGTTATGATGATTCCTGGACCCCATTGTAAAATGTCTGATTGATTTCAGCATTGTCAACATCTACTTCTAACTTCGTGATCCACGGTTCTTTTAAGGACTCTATAGCATACCATGGACGATTTTGTTCAGATATTTTTTTCCCTGGTTTTCTTGGGGGAATTTGAAACCCATAGTCATGATTTACAAGGGATGTTTAAAATCTCATTGGCTGAAACCTAGAGGAAGCCCTTGTTATCTTAAGCAGAAGTCAGGAGAAAAGGTGAGCCCCACCGCACAAAAAGAAGTACGAGATGGAGAAAAGCCCACATTTCTCCCAGAAGTGTTGGTTCTGCCCCACTTGCACTAACAGGAGTTTTTGCGCTGCCTGAAGGGGGGTGGACATCAGCTCCTAGGTGAGAGATAATACATTTTTTATGTTCAGGCTTTCTAACAGCACTTTTCAAGTATCAGCATGGCTATGATTTTAAAGTGTACTCTATATTCATGTTGAGCAACCTTGGTGAAAACCAAACAAGAGACCTTTCTTTGTTGATAATACCCTTGCAGAGAGGTGTGCAGAATACAGACCTTCTCTATATGTTTAGGCTGCAGGCAATTAGTCATGGTGAAGAGGAGGAGACACACTGGATTGTCCTGGGAAAGCCAAGAGAATTGAAATTTATATTTGTGAACAATCCATAAATTAAACATTTAAAAAACTTAAATATTTATTTAGTTCAGTTGTGAGCCTGTCATGGACAGCATCTCACACATATGTGAATTTGGTTTGTAGAAAGTGTCCTGGTATAATCTGACACCACATCAGAGCATATCAGTGGTTTAAAGAAATACTCCTTTTTCAGGGAAGGAAATTATCATGTTCCTACTCCAGACATGTGTCTGTCCTACTCGTGTCAGATAAGTGTCGTAAGGTAAGATTTGCCGCTGGTTTTTGCATGACAATATAGTGGTGTTGCACTCCTAGATATCCAAATCCAAACGAGATTGCACTGTATAACATGGGCCAAATTATTCTCTGAAGGTACCTCATATACCTCTGCCTTCCTCATCTCAAATCAGAAGAATCGGTGCAGGGTTAAAGCAGAACAGAATTTAGCTTTCTGGAATTTCTTAGTTCTACCTTATCTCATCCTTGTACGCTACCACCTTTTCAAAACTAAAAAGGGCAATGGCTCTAGTTTGCCTCATTAAACATTGCTAATTCACTTACGGGAGAGAGGAGACAGTGCAGGGTGTTAATATAAAGAAACTTCAATATGTATTTCAGTATGGACAGGTACAAGCATTCAGGAGCATGATGAATGATCTGTGGAGATGTGTTGCCCAATTCAGCCTCTTGTTGGCATACTGGATAATATATCAGGTGCAATATAAATGTTGTCTCCTTGGAAAAAGGAATGTTATAACAGTCATGAGATAAGTGATTGTCTTTGTTTTGTGGCTGAGGCAAGGGGAGACAAGTAATCCTCTCTAAACAAACCACAACAATTATACAGCGGGTGAAAGATGATGAGCAGAGCTGGTTAAATGAGATATTCTTTAGTGGCATAATATTACAGAAATAGCAGAACTATATATTATTAATTAAAAGAAGCAGAATCCCGCACCCCACAGATCTCTGGAGAGTTGCTGGTAATGAGTACAATACTCTTTCCATAGTGGTGTTCTGCTTTATTATTAATGGGCAATCTCATGAATTAACCACATCCGTAAGTGCATGCGGCACAACTGCCTTTAGGAATTTACTTCATTATTCACAGAACTGGAGAAGCGTGAGACTGGAAGGGCCTGGGAGATCACCCGTTTTCACAGAATCACAGAATCACAGAATGGAAGGGATTGGAAGGGTCCTCTGTGGGTCATCTAGTCCAACCCCCCTGCCGAAGCAGGGTCACCTACAGCAGGCTGCACAGGACCTTGTCCAGGCAGGTCTTAAATAGCTCCAGAGAACATTTTCCAATGGTCAAGGTTCTCCACCATTGACAAAAAAATTGTCTAAAAATGGCTGTGATACACCAGCTGTGATTGATGGCAGAGTGTCTTTAATTTCCTCTACCTTAATTAAACATCTATAAGAACTAAAACATCTGAGAAGAAGAGCAGGTCTGCAAGAAGCACGAGTAGCAAACCCAAAAGCTTGCTATCCTTATGATAAACTAAGTCCAAAGCATACTGAGCTGTCAGCTTTTGTAGGTGCCTCTTAGTGAGTGAAATTAATTGCATGTTACGGGCTTAACTGCGATGTGGAGGTTGACTGAAAGCTAGGGAAATACACAAGGTGCTCTTTGCAGCAGTAGGGCTAAAGGAGAAAACACATTGGAAAGAAGTTTCTGGAGCAGCCTAATGGTGAGTTTCACACAGGGCAAAACATTTGCCACTGCCGACTGGCACTTCCCCAGTCAGCCGGCTGGCTTGCATGTGGAATGTGCTTGTACTAAAGGCAAATTTTGCACATCCCCATCTAGCAGACCACTTGAAAACATGATTTTGCTGTTTCCCTGGTCCTTGCGAGATCTTTGATCTGCAGAAGCATCCAAGGTGAAGCACCTGCAGAGCAGACGGCGACTTCGAGAGCGGACTTTGCATTAACGTACCTTGTGAGTGTAGGAGACCCCTGCGCTGCAGAGAGGCTCAGGCTCCAGCCCACGAGGATTTCAGCAGTTCCACATGGCAACTGTGAAATGCAGCCAGTCCTCTGTCCAGAAGTCGTCTTTCCAAGGGGACTCTTTAGCACATCTGCTGCAGGTTGCTCACTTTTTATACAGACACAGAGACAGCTGCGGTTTACCTTGCGGCTAAGAGCGAGCAGCCTGCAGAAACCAGATTTCATGGGCTGGGACTGATTGCTCCAAGCTTTGGCTTGGGCAACTGCCTGCAAAAGAATAAGCTGATTTGAAAAGGCATTATTGACTCAGCTGCAATGTTCAGGTCTTCAGCAGAGGCAGAGTGGCATTTAGCCTTAATGTGGTATCCAAAAACAGCTTGCTCTGTTGTTTTCTCTAGGTGTGTCTTTCTCCTTTATTTTCAGGGAAGGACTGGGGGAGCTGAATATCCACCAGTGCTAGCAGCTCAGCATAGAAACGTGATGATTGCACTTTGCATGTTGTAAGCTGCTCTGTACCTACCATATTAAGGTTGTAATGTCAGCACTGTTGCCAGATAGTACATTTTTGGAGGAGATCCTGGTTCTCCAGTGCCTCCACCAGTTGTTAAATGAGTGCAAAACAGGAGCCAGATTCTGCCATTTAGATGTTCTACACACTTAATGCTTAAAGAAGAAAGGCAAGCGGATGGTTTTACCTGGGTTTTAGGGCAGCTGGATGCAGGCACAAACCACATTAGCACTACAGAGGGCAAAGGACTGTACTGACATACTGACTTTCTCTGCACATGCTTCTGTCACCAGTGGAAGTTCCTCTGTTTGTACAGACACATAATGCCTGCACTTGTGAGGATGGACCAGGTTAGTTGGTAGAGTATGTGCCCCAGTGCCAGCAGTCGCCTCCAACTCTGACACCGCCATGCTGTCGGACCATGGCTCTGCGAGACAGTGCACCCAGTGGGAACAATAAGGCACCTGCAGCTTTTGGAAGTGGAACTGGACTGGGAAGTTTGACTTGGGCTCCCATTTTTGACAACATGAGTTTTCACCTGCTGCTGCTGAAGATGCCAGGGTTATCGCGCTGTTTGTGCTCACGCAGGTCCAGACAAGCATGTGTCCCTGGATTGAAAGGGGATGCGGAAGTGGAAGGCATTTTGCTCCCTGCCCAGCCCTGGCACCCAGCCCCTGGGTTAGTAGGGCACCCAACAACACCCCCCTCCCTGCCCCAGGGACAGCTAAAGAAGCCTTCCTCCCTCTGGGATCATGGGCTGTTTGCTGCGGTAACCTTTGTAGAATTTAATTATGCTGTTATGGAAAGCCTGTTTAGGGATCAACGTGGTCAATGTGCAAGCTCCTAAAGGGATGTCTTGCAAGGCAGATACGCCAGGCTGAGCATGAGGCAAATGCATGGGCAGGAGAGGGTTGTTGCCCTGACAGTAAGAGATAAGCCACAAGGTTTTGCTATAAGAGGGTGGAGATGTGGGAGCTCGGTCGCTTAAACGCTCTAGGAGAGACTGAAAGAGGTTAAAGACACAGGAGCCCCGAACCAGGGCCAGTCTGAATGCAGGAGCACATTGTATTTAAAATTAATTGGAACACACACTCACGAAAATGAACTTAAAAATTCAGTGGCTGTGGAAGTACTGGCCACCAGAGTAAGAGAGCTTTGTTATTAAGTACACAAACAGTAATTAATTACCTCAACTCTGTTTATTTGTGCCTTTCTATAAGGTTAAAATATAATGAAAATATAAGAAAATAGTCCTTATTTTCAACATGGAAATAAGCTTTCATTTAAAGAAGTATTACTCCGTGTTCTCTGTCTCATGCCAATATAACTTTCTCTCTCAAGATGAGCAAATGAAGGACATATGATGTGCATTATATTTGATTTATAATTAGCCATAAAAATTGTATTCAGACAGTTACCATCAATAATATGATGTTCTGTTGAAGCCTACAGTGGTCTGTGCTCGAGTACTATCTATATTTGGTATTTTCAGCTATAATTTTGATCAGGAAATAAAGAGTGCGCTTACAAAATTATCTGAAAAAGATTGCCCTGGTTTTGGAGGACAGGATAGGAAAAAAGGAAGACCTTTCTAGACTGGAAAAATTACTAAAAATGAGCAAATAACATTTAACGAAGGTAGTTGTGATATACTATAGTTAGGAAGAAGAGCTCAGTGTAAAATGCAAAGTGCATAGGCAGTGGTCTTGCTACAAATGTCAGGGCTGGAGTGGAGCCAACACTGCAAGGCTGTTGCAAAATGGCGAACAGTATGCCATTAAATATTAGCAGGACCATCATGTGTTTTGGGAGGTAACTCTGCTAGATTTGCTTGGGTGAGGCCTCTCAGCTGGAGTGAATTTTCTACGCTTGGACTCAGCACTGAAAGTTGTAAATAAATAAGAGAAAGTCCAAAGAATCTCAGAGATACCAAGAGAAAATGCCGCTCGTGAGGAGCTGGATTTACTCTGACTCAAAAAAAGAGGACTGAAAAAGGACATATGAGCTGTACCTAGAACAAAAGACAAGAATAAACTGCTTGCCAAATTCAGCAAGAGTGGAATAAGATGTAATTAAATTCATTAAAGGTCAGCACAGTTAGACAGGAAGAAAACTTTTCTAACTGTAGAGGTTGGTAGTGTCTCAGTAGATTGCTCAGGATCATGTGGCAACCCTGTCTTCGCTATACCGATGTCCCTGTCCCTGTCCCTGTCCCTGTCCCTGTCCAGCTCTACCTTTCCACAGTTTTATGTCAATTGAATGGTTACTGTGCAAAACCTCCTCTGCTGTGCGATCCAGAACACTTAATCCACTAAACCTTTTATTTAGAAAGTTTCCTTCCTGCATATATTGTAACTGTTTTTCTTTGGTAATCTGTAGAATGAAGATAACATCTTTTACCCATTGATCTTCAAACTCCTTACGAAGCTGAAGTCATTTTTGGCCTTATTCATGGAGCAGGAGACAGAGGCACAGGATTGTTGTGGGATTGGTGAGTGTTCATGGACTATGCTGGTAGCAAAAATGGTCACATAATGCAGAAGACGTGTCTCCCAGGCCTTTCCCTAGGTGCCAGAACACATTATTCATCCAACAAATTATGCTGATGAAGATGGAGTACCCAATGCACAGCTCTCACACAGCTTGTATTTTCTTGTAAGATGAAGAAACCATAATTACCTGAATGCAGAGGAAGTCCTGCCTGGTGGAGGTCCAAGGTAAAATCCATTCCATGAATCTCTTGCAGAATACAGGTTAATACAACCTGAGAGTTGGAGCCATGATGTTAAAACATAATTACTTATTTTTAGCTCTGTGAAAAACATGTTGTTCTGATTGTGAAACTGTCTGTGATTTGATTTAGTAAAGTAAGAATACTCGATGTCAACAGAAACTAATATTGTCTAATTAATTAAACAACTTCATGATGCAATATGTAACATAATATGTTTTCTCACAGTGTTCTACTCTCACAGAGCTGTCACTCACTGTAAAGGTTTCTATCTTTCTTTTCTTTTCAGTACAAAAGCTAACTGTAAAACTTAAAACCTTTCTGGGAAATTGCGTGGATACACAAAAATTGTAAAAGTCTGTTTTCCAATTTTCAGTGCTTTCTGAGCTTCATACAAAGAGGTTTTTGTCAGCTCTCCTCAGATGTGCAGAAGCAGGTCTTCCAGGCTTGTGGTTTATTTTGCAGCTTTCTCACAACCTTTATAACTGCAGATGTACATTAAGATAAAGAGTCAGTTGTTTTGCAAGAGTCTGTTACAATTTGTAGATTGCCATGTTGCTCATTTTGCTGTTTCAGAAAGAATGTTGTCTGCTCAAGAGCAAACCAGGTGAACGCCATGAAAGTGCTATCTGTTCAACGTATTCTTGCTGTCCTTGTTTTTCACAGGGCACTGTGTAAACAGCTACGTCGCACTTCACAATTGAGTAAGGAGGAAATAGCTTGACTACGTTGATTAATTATTGGTGGTTTGTTGTGACTATCACTGTTTATATTGAGAAAATATCTGAAAGTCACATGAAGAGATGACTGCTTCATCGTGCTGGATATTTTTCATATATCCAAAAGCTTAGTTTGTGCTCCTGTGACCTTACCATGCCATTTTTCACTCCTTCCATATTCTTCTCCTTCTTCCCTTTTTCTGTACCAATTGCAAGCAGTCTGTTCTTGACAAAGATAAAAAATAGCCATATGCTACAGTCTAGACAACGTAATTGTAGAGAATTCAAATAAGAATTTCTTCAGTCTTCTATTTGCAATTAAATGCCCAACACTTCAGGAAGAATGTTAGTAAGAGAAGATGGTAATCCAGCATGCTATTGAGCAACCTGGTAATACCTGCTTGTACGGGGAACCCTCCCTTCCCAGAAGTGTCGGAGCAGACAGCAACAGCTAAATCTGAATGCCTTATTTAGGGTAAACAGACTCTGAAATGGCCACACAGCTGTGTTCACATCTCTGTCTAGTCTCCACCAGATAACAGCAAGAGAAGTATAAGCATGGATCAATATGATATGGAGGGAAAGAGAAGGACAAGTATCAGCACCTTTGAGACTGATACACTAAGTTTCAGTGTGTTCATGGCAGCAGGAGATGGTGTGCCATGCAGGGGTGGCGTGCATGTGTACTGGGGTGTGCAGGGTAGGCGTGTGTGTTTGACAGCCGTGAACATCCCCACAGCAGAAGAGCTTCAGCACTGAGTGTAAGTATGTCTAAGAAACAAGTGACAAGTTTGTGTACTGTTTAACAGTGGTCAAATAATATCCATAATTTGTTACTCAAACTGTTTGAGTAATAATTTTTCATGTTATACGTCCAGCGCTATAATCAGTCAAAGAGCATTTTTTAAAACAATTTAAATCCCTCAGTGTTTCAGGGAATCGCTGGTTAGAGTATTGATGGTCATTTCTGCATTGTTCACTCGGCCTTAATAAAGCGCCTGAAGTGTCTGACTAACTTTGCCCCAGAGGTACCATAGCAGTGTACTGTTGTGCCTCAGTCTTGTCTGACGCACCTTCCTGGTGGCATTTGATTCACAGCATACCCACTGATGGCCCTGCTGCCAAGTGCACTGACTTCCTAGACTTCCCCTTCCTTTGTTTGTAATTAGTGTCTTGTGAGCAACACTGTTGTTTTCTGTACTCTTTTATGGAATACTACATGTGATCTAAATGCAGCATGCAGGGGAGCAACCCCGAGGGTAAGGGAGATGGTTTTACTGAAGTCTCGCAGAGGCAGGTCTCACTCCCTCCTCACCAGGCTCTCGTACGGGCTCCCTCTCACCAGAGGGACTGGGCAGGCGGTGGTTTCACCACGCGTGCCTCCCTGCTCGCAGCAACAGTAGCCCACTGCATGTGTTTTTCTGCTGTTGAGCAGCTGCAGCAGGACGTGGTCACAGTTTCCATCGCTGTCTGATCTCTCGCAGTTTCTGTAAGCCACTGGGAAGGAACCAGAACAGGAAATATTTTCATGAGTGCAAGGTGCATTTTAGCAGCAGAACTGAAACCTCCAGTGTCAAGTCTGAAAAACAGACGGCTGATAAAAGTAAAAAGTAGTTAATTCAGGAAGCACATAAATTGATGCAGCATGTTAATATTTCAGTGGCTCCGGCAGCTGCACTATTTCTGGTACAGTAAGACCACCTCTTTCCTCTGGAGCACAAGCCGAGCTGCAGCTCTTGTGAGCCCTGGGAGGGCTGGGTCGTTCCTCGGCCTCTTTGTCAGTAGCCTGTGGGTACCTTGGGAGGCTGGGTGCTGCTCAGCGCTGGGAAAGGGAGCACGGAATATTGTGAGGAAAACTGGTTTTGTCACGGGGATCTTTATATAGCCAGCAGTAGGAATGGGACTTATCCAGCCTGACTCTGATCATGTCACCCATGTAAGTGATAGTGTTAAAGTCAGGCTGCCCGGCTACTTGCATGGCCCTGGGAATGGGTGGCCCCAGGGTGCACCAGATCAAGATGCCCTCATGTCTCAGCAGCGTCTCCAGGCAAACCAGCCCTGTGGGGTGGTAGCTTGGGGGGGGCCGCGAACCATGTGCCCCGGAGGGCATCGTCCAGCCTCAAGCAGGCTCACACCTCTGGAGAAGAGAGATGAAGCTTGTCTCAAAATCAGTCCAGAAGCTGCCCTCAGTGCAGGGTACACACCTAAGCTCTAACTCCCTCATGTCTAAGCTATCATGCAGAGACTTGCTTTTCAGATTTTTCTAGCAAAAGCCTGAGCAATTTTTGACAAAGCCGTTCTTTAAAAGTGGTTTATTTTTCAGCTGGAGGAAATTTTCTCTTAAGGGAAATATCACTTCCCAATTTGTTCCGCTGAGCAGCAGAGATGTGCAGAGCACAGCAGAGATCTGTGGAGCAGGAGCGTGGTCAGCAACTTCCTGCAGCAAAGTCAAAGCACCAGTAGTTCAAATGTGGGAACTAGGCCAGGAAGCCAAAAGTATATTCCCAAATCCATGTGAAAAATCCCCATATCACATAACAGGAGCCATTAAAAACCACCTACAGGGAATCACAAATTTGATGCAGCTTCTGTAATTAGGAGTTGCACGGGTATAAAATGTCTCAGATTTAAGGGATGAGTAATAATCCAAACTCCTGCAAGCAACTACAAGTCCAAATTCCTCAGCAATCCCTGAGCAGTTGCAGCCTGCTTTGAACGTGCCTTGCTCAGAATGATGAAACCAAGGAGGCTTACAGCAAATTTGACTCAAAAAAAAAAAGAAGTACTTTTCTTCAGAACAGTGGATGTGAGAAAACATCACAGTTGCTTGGATCTGCTTTTAGTCATGAGACTTTCCAAAGTCGGGGAGGAACGTGGCCCGCTGGGGTTCGCTGCTGGCAAACACTCTCTGAGGTCTGCAGGGAGATTTGGGTCTCAGGTACCAAGGCATGGGCGGTGCACAGAGGCACCTCTCTGCAGGGCAACCACTCCATACCCTGCCTGCTTCTCGGGGCTTGTTTGGTTTGGTTTTGCTAAGCACTGCTGTTTTCGGTTCCTCTACAATAGTGGAGCTTGTGTACAGAAAGGTCAACCTCAGGTCAAGCCAGGATCTTTTATCTTTTTTCAAACCTGGTATGCAGACAAGCCTTATCCTGTAGAGATAAAGCAAATTTAGGCATTTTGAGAAAGACGCTGGAAAATGTTAGAAATAATTATTGGACCATACCATTCGGATCCTTTTTTTTATGTGAGCATTGTTAACATATTGTAAATGTGGCATAAATGTCCAGCATCCCCAAAAAGAACACAATAACATACCACATCTGGATCAGAGCAGGTTTATAAAAAGCATTATTACAATGAGCTGACAGGATTAACCACTGTAACTGAGGAAAATAAAATCCATATTTTCCCACTGAATGTGAGCTGCAGTTTTACCATATAGGGCAGTATGTGTCTCTCTTTTCAGTTGCTAGCAAGAATCGATCCAAACATTTTTTTTTCCTGATTTTAACTTCAAGGCTAATCAGTGTAATCGTCTCCTGTGACAACCCAGAGAGCTCTGTGGTGGTGATGGTTGTTGTTTTGCTGAACACTTCCCTGAGAAATAGATTTTGGCAAGAGGCAATGTCATGTGTCATCCCCCCCTCCTGTGTCTCATCGTTGTGTATCTAAAGTCTGTGCCCAAGGGCAACTTCTTTCTCTCTGGGTATCTGGGTATTTCTCTGTGTCTTTCATGCTGGGCAAAAGGTATTAAACAATTCTGACTTTGCTGCTGCTACGCCCTGATTAGGCAGCTAAAAAAGAGGGTAGAAATGGTACGAAGGATTTATTTCAGCTGCCTGCACACTCGCTGGGGAGCTCTCATGGTCAGTCTGCTCAAGTGTGTTAGGGAAACCTCTGTGGTCTCGATCCCGTTGTGGTGGGCACCATGAAAGCACAAAACCAGAAAGAGTGCTTGTCCTAAGGATCTTCGGTTCTGCAGAGGAAAAAACAGACAGAAGCTGAAGTGTGCTCGGATAGGTGCTAATTTAAGTGAATTTACCCCGAAGAGTGAGTCTCAGAATGGCAGTCCCAGATGGCATTGTGTTTGCCAGGAGAAGCTGGGCTGCTGTAAGGCCACTGCCCTGGGAGGGTGGCGTGGTAGGTTGAGACCAAGACCCTGCAGCAGGGCACGCAGTTTGATGTCCAGCTTACGATGCCCAAGCTCATGAGCTGAGAGGAGATTCTTCATGAGGGTGGGACTTACAAGTGAGCTGTGACACCAGCCCAAGCCCACAAGCCCCTCTCCAGGCTATCCCTGGCCCCTAGTCCCACCGGCCTGGTGGTGCCTCCATCTCCTGGTGGGGTTCTGTGCGGGAGGGAGAAATCTTGCAGAGATCCCCGATGCCTGCCCCACTCCTCAAGGCAGCCCACCTTGCAGAAGCAAAGCAACCGTTCTGCAGCCAAGATCCACCATGGCAAGCCAAAGGGACAGTCTCTCAGCTGCAGGAGGGGATGTTTTGCTGCCCCAGGAAAGAAGCCACCAGAGAACCTTCAAGGACTCTTGTTTCAGCAGCAGAAAAGAGGTAAATTATTCCACTGATTCACCACCATGCTTTATTTTTTACCAATTATTATTGTTTTAAGAAATGCCTTGGCTTTCTGAAGTTAAACTTTTGTGGAAGATATCTTTTATTGTAAGAACTGGAAGCAGCCTGCACTGGCTCCCGGTGAAATGACAGGAGTCTGTTGAGGACTTCCATGGGAGTGGGGCTGAACCTTATGGCCACAGTCCGTCTGTGTGTTTTGCCTTCTCTCGCCCAAACCTGGTGGTAGTATGATCAGTCCCAGGGCTGCCTGTTGAATGCAAAGGCATTTTGAGGGCGATAAAGGACCCCGGGATATGACAGGATGAGGCTCTACAGCTGCAATAGCAGATGACCAAGCATAAAGAAGTTTGCATGGCTAAAAGAGGTGAAAGAGCAAAGGGGACTCTCCCAGCACAATGCCAGCAGTTGTGTAATTTGAGTGAAGGTAGAAACAGAGGGAAGGTGGCTCACTGGCCGTTATGACTAACTCCTCTCTTCCTGCACCTGGACTCTTGGGGGACAAGGCACCCAGAATTCATTTTGTTTTGAAGATGGCAGTGAAGCATCCTCTGCTGCCCAGACAGAATTGCAACTCGCATGTCAGATCTGTCTTGCGCGCATGGGACGATCATTGGGATATTGTCGGAGGAAGAAGGTAAGGGCTTCTAGCAAATATCACACAGCCACCCCAGCCGAACAGTCTCCCTGGCCAGCCCCACCATAGAGGACAAGTTCTGAGTCGTGGGCAGGTCCAGCTGGCCCCAGGCAGAGCCTGGCAGGCCCCAGCATTTAACTGCAAGGTAGAGAAGGCAGCTGCCCGCACTGCCAAGCAGGACAGGGCACCTTTGTTCCCTACCCACAACCCTCTCAGCCTCACAATATGGAGGGTTTTCACCTACCCAGCCCCCAGATCCTGTGCACTGTTTCACTGGGGCAGTATTTGGCTCCTGTGATAAGCATGAGTGCATCCATGGAAGTGCAGTGAGTCAAACCCACTCTCCATCTTGTTTTGTAATTCAGTTGACTTGCTGGAGCTCCAGTATGTCTGAGCACCTGCTTATACACTGCCAGAATCTGGCACGGGAATGTAAAATGATGGATCCCTTCTATATCTCCGGGCTTCTTTACAAAGTGCAGGGAATCTCTGCAAAATGAGATCACTCAGCCAGAGACAGTGTGCGAGACAGCCGAAGTAAAGGATGTACACCTGCACCAGGCAGTTCAGCAGCAAGTAATGAATCAGTACCTCTCTGCCTGCTGATTATCTGCTACTGGCATGATGCCCAAGAGGCACAAGGGGAAGATTTCTTTCTGCAGGTTGTTGGTAGTCTCTGCAGACTGCAGATAAGATATGAAGCAAAGATTTTTCTGTCCTACACATCAGAAAGGTTTCCTTTGGATCAGCCCTCGTTGTAAAAGCACTGTGATGCCTTTGATTTGCTAAACTGCAGGCACCAAAAAACCTGTATAGTAGGTTTGCAATGTAAAGCGTTAAAAAAAAAATATTGCATGAGCCAAAAGTCTGTCTGTCTCTGGTATAACTCAGCTCAGCTGAGTTGAGCTACATGGGGAGAGGGTGGAGGCTGTGAATTTCGTCAGTCTGAGAGATGTCTTTGAATCTCTCAGATTTTCATCATAGAAAAAAGGAACATCTGGACATATTGTGCAAGGGCCATATTCTGCTTTCAGTTGTGTTGAGGCAAACCTCAAGTAGTCCCAATGGGGTAATTTAAGATTTACCCCAGGATAAACAAGAGCAGGATCTGTCACCGTATTTTTGGCTTCACTGCTTTGTGCTCTAAGCTTAACCTGTTGGTGTCCAGCTAGCACTCATTTTCTGAATTTTCCTCTTCCTGAATGAGACACGGAAGCAGAAGGGAAAATCTAAGAAGTCTCCAGTTTTTCATTTGAGTGAGTTCTTCATTGTTCTTGGCATTCTTCAAAAACCTCTGTCCTGTATCACTCTTTCTGAATATCTTTTCTCTCTTTGGCAACCTCAAAATTACTCCTGCTACCTTCCTCCCCTTTACATTGCTTTTTCTTCTTTACTTTCACTTCCAGTAAAGAAGAGTGAAAAACTGAGAGTTTTGTTGTTGTTTTTCTTTTCCCACTGTCTCCAAAGGCCTCAGCTAAGAAAACAAGGCAGCTCACTGAGGGCCATGCTGGGAATTGTACTTTTCAACTGTCTCCACTGTATGCCCCTGACACTCTTCAGACTACGAAGAGTTTAGAGAACAGGAAGAGGCCGTCAAATGCAGCAGTCTTGTGCTTGTTTGATTTATCTCTAGTTCCTCTTCCCATTTGCTGACTACACCTTCAATTCTGTCTTCTTTTGGTCAGAGTTGAATCTAAAGCTGCGATTTTTTGAGTAATGAGTGACATCAGGTGCCCAAGCGAGACTAACATGCAGGGCGCAATTTTGGGAGGTTTGCTCTGAATACTGGAGGAGCTTCAAGCTCCTTCAGCAGAACAACTCAATCACTTTGTTCAACAAGGGCCTCAGTGTAAGCACCCCAAAAGGAAAGCACCAAGAAGACCTATGTGCAGCTTTGCACCCAGAGATGCTCAGCAGCCAGAGCCAGCCTCTCTCCGTCCTTGGCGCTGCCTTCTACATTTTGCTGTGACACACAGGGGCTCAGGTCGTGCGTGCTCTGCTTTCACAGAATCACAGAATGGTAGGGGTTGGAAGGGACCTCTGTGGGTCATCTAGTTCAACCCCCCTGCCGAAGCAGGGTCACCTACAGCAGGCTGCACAGGACCTTGTCCAGGTGGGTCTTGAATATCTCCAGAGAAGGAGACTCCACAACCTCCCTGGGCAGCCTGTTCCAGTGCTCCATCACCCTCAGAGGGAAGAAGTTCTTCCTCATGTTCAGACGGAACTTCCTGTGCTTCATTTTGTGCCCATTGCCCCTTGTCCTGTCACTGGGCACCACTGAAAGAGCTTGGCCCCATCCTGAATTTTTCCTTCTTGCATGACTAAAACAAGTGCCCTAACAACTTTTTTCGCTACTTACATTTAGAATGAGGAAAAGGGGGCATTTGCTGCAGAAGTCCGTAGAAAAGTGTCTGCAAAGAATACAGACAGCAGCTTTTCCTACCCGCTCTTGCCTTTCCTCCAGCTCCCTGTGCTGCTTTCCCAGGAGGCACCTGGGAGATTGTAACGTACTGTGCCTGATGCTACTGCAAGTCTAAGATAATTGGCTTTGTTCCTGAGAAAGAAATGTTCTTGCCCTGGTAGACATGAAAAAGCATCTCCATGCAGACATTTCCTGATACTTCTCTTTGCCAAAACTAGAACAGTGAAGCAGGAGTTGATGCTCGAATGGCCTTGGCATAAGGATGGGCTGATGCATGTAATGCATATCATTAAAAGTAGTTAGCACAAAGAAATCGTTGTTATTTTGCTTAAATTGAACTGGACTCAGTAGCTAATTAAGTACAGACTTTTTCCATGGTTATATGCAGTTTTCAAATTCCTATAACACAAACTGTTTTAGAGGATAAGTTAAATACAGAATGCATTGAGTTTGGTAGAGAAAGTTTAAAGGTCTGCATTTTCCCACCAAAGCTATTTGATATCAGCTACAGAGTGGGTGTGTGTGTGTGTGGAGAGGTTATGACCTCTTTTATTTTTACAACCATTGCCATGATTTCATAATACTGGCAGCAGTCACTTCAAGCAAGGGACTAGACTTTATTACTATAATTATATGCTAGTATGTGGGCATAAAACAGAAAAACTTTTCTATAGATAAATGCCAGTAGCAAAATCCTTTTGTCCAACAAATAGTGCTTTAGCAGTGTTATGAATATTATATTAACCTCAATAAAAGCTATGTCAGAAACGTCTACTGTACATGGCGCAAGTTCTGTGTTCTTATAGCGGCTTTGTTCTAAGAAATTAATATACTCAGCGCTGAGAGCCTGCAGCGCCTTTCCTTTGCAAAGCACATCAGAGGCGTTCACTTGTTAACCATAATGGCTCATTGTGGAAGGTAGTAACACCATTTTAAACATGGGGAAACTGAGGCAGGGAGGTACAGTTGAATGTAGCAGAAGCAATTTCGGGTGTCCCTACTGTGATGCTGTGGGTCTGTCCGGACAGTGCGGTGCAGGCGTGGGGTGATGCAGGGCAAGCCATGGGGCTCCAGCCAGGCCAACATCTGTAAGCATACTTCGGTCTTTGAGTTTCTGTGGAGGAACGAAAGGGAATGATGAATCCAGCAGGAGACATGAGGCACTGAGCCCCAACCCCACTGCACCTGGACAAATCCCCTGTGCTGGCAGGGCACGGCGCTGCCCTAGGATCCCACCCAAATGGGAGCTCCATCAGCAAAGATGGAGGAGGGGGGATGAGGAATCAAAGAAGACAAGAGAGCTTTGTTGAGGTCCATCACCATTCAGATCATCTCCTAAGGCATTTCAGCCCAGCTATGACAGCTGCAGAGCCACTTGCCTGCCAGGAGCTGCGCCTGGCTTGCCTGAAGCCAGGGCTGCGGGTGAAGAAAGCACATCCCAGGCGGTTAACAGTCTGGGCTGGGAGACCAGCACCCAGGCAGGATGGCCCATGCGGCACAAGTGGAGCAGGAAGTGATGGAAGGGGGCAGCTGCTCTCCAGATTTGAGAAGACTACAGGGGAGAAATTTTCGGCTTAAGCAAGAGGTTACTTTGCCATCAGAGGTGATTTCACACTCGAGGGTTGTTGTCTCCTGAACCCACACTCAGGCAGAGCAGGGCAGAGATCGGTGGGGCAGGGGCCTCAGCCAGGGACTTCTCCCCTTGGCAAAGGCTGAGCAACACTTACTAGAAATTTAGCTAACAGAATTATATGTCTAATAGAAGGGGTATAAAACCCAACAACCTATGGACTTTTTTATTTTCTTTTTCACATTTATTTCCCTGCCCCTCTTTTCATGTAAGCTGATGGAGGGATACAGTGTAGCATATCCATCTCTGGGGACACTTGGTGTTTTTCTCCACTGTCTTTTATTCCAATTGTATTCAATTTTCCATCAAGGAAGAAAAATGGCCAATTATATAAATAGCACATTACATTGGAAAAGTAGATTGACTCAACATTGTCTCAGCTGGAATTAGTAATTTTGAGCACTTTTCCTTGTTTTTTAGTGAAAAAATGATTTTTAGAAAAATTATTTTTAAGTAGTTTCTTGATAGCATATGGAAGCAATGTTGACATACAGCTGAGTAACAAGCAGTTGTTATTAATCCTTTGCTATCATCAATCCTATAAGCCATGCAGTATCAAGTGTGTTCTGTTCTTCTGCTTGACTGAAACTTTTATAGAGAGAGAATGATATATAACACATATGGTGCTTTTTGATATGCATTTTCAGTATAACTGCTTGGTTTTGCTATAAGCTGAGAAATGGAGTTATATTCACAGATTTAAAAAATGCAAAATGATCACAAATAATATGTGATCCTGCCACTCCAAATTGTTTATAGCCATGTAAATATTCACAGAACACATCTAAATACATGCAGAGATTACATATCTCAAATGAGAAATGCTTGCAATGACTCATATTTCAAAAAAATTCCTGTGTGTAAACATGCAGCAGTGGTCAGTCCTGCAATAACATAACTTCAATGTTTGAAGGCTAGGAACCACTAATAATTCCAACCAGAATGAACATACATTTTAGCTGGCTTAAAGTGAAAGGTCAGGTGTAAAACAAGCACAACCACAAGGAACAGATGTGTCTGAAGTGGCAAAAGGGATCGGAGAGTAAAACCAGAGATGTACCCAAAGCAAGGGATGTCATCTCTTGACTGCTGACCAAGAATGAATCGTAGAATCACAGAATAGTATGGGTTGGAAGGGGCCTTAAAAAGCATCTCGTTCCAACCCCCCTGCCATGGGCAGGGACATCTTCCACCAGACCAGGTTAGTCAAAGCCCCATCAGCCTGGCCTGGAACACTGCCACGGAGGGGGCAGTCACAGCTTCTCTGGGCAGCCTGTTCCAGTGCCTCACTGCCAGTGACCAGGACACAATTCAGACATGAATTCCCAGTGCTTTGTATTTTATTTACTGTGCTCTAAGTAACAGTACGAAGTCCTTGTGCTTCTGAAACAAAACCACATCTTTGATAGCGCATTGTTCCGCGGAAAGGCTGCAGCTCGAGTGGGTGTTTGAGGGGGGAGGCAGCAGAGAGATGCCCTACAGGCTCCTCCGTCCCCGCTGAAGCACCCCTGTCAGAGAGGCAAAGCCAGGAAGGTGCCTGTCCCCTGCCATGTGTGCAGGCATTGCTGCTTCCCAGCTGCATTCGGACATGCTGGAAGCACAGAGGTTAGCTGCAGCTGGCTTGTGGCTGCCATGATGGTGAGGTTTTATATTCTTTCTTTATGTCAGAATTTTATGGTGATGACAACAAAGTGGGCCATGCACCACCTCAAATGACCTGCACTGCCTCTTCTCACTGAGAGTGCAAATTATTCTGGTTATAGGATTCTTTGCCTCATTATTATTTCCATTGTATAAATAGTGTAATGTGCAATCAAGGTGATAGAACTGAAGAATTTCCACCCAAGGGCCTGATTCTGCCATGCTGAATTTCAGAGCTGTACTTACTCTGTTTTCAGTATGGTGGTTCTGGTATTTAACATTGTAATGATCTTGAAACTTGAATGAAAAAGGAAAACTACTACATGCTAAAGTGAGCCTGCTGCTTAAGTGCATGAGGATCACCAAAGCTGGTCCAGCTTACTCCTGGCACCAGGTACGCTTTAGAGAAAGAGGTGGAGCGTGTAGCATGTTGATGCTTGAAAACAATGAGGCAGGCAGTAAGAGTACCAAAAGTGACGGCCAAACAGAACGTTGTTCAACTCAGTGCTTGGGAAAAGGTCCTGAACTCCCCATCTACGCATCTAAAAAATGTTTTTGTCATTGCTTCCCTAGGCTGACACAGTCTTTTCCAGGCACAGTGTTCATCCTTGCAAGGATCAATGTTAGGCCTTACTCAATGACTATAACAGATCTTCACTTCTCACTCAGCAAGATTAATGAGCAACGACTGCCAGCAGTCTGGGACATCACATCTGGATTCTTGGTTTGAAATACTCAACATGAAACTTCAAAGTTCATTAAGGAGAAAAGGTATAAGATAATTTTGATGTATTTGCATTTAATGATTATTATTCTCAAACTCCCACCCAACTTGTCTGTCTTATGGCATATAGATAAAAACAAACAGAAACCAGTTTGGCCTAGCTTTTGATACGTGGGACCATAACAGAATAGTAACAACACCACCAGGGCAGGTTAGAGCTGATCTGAGGCTCTGTATAACCATCCCACACTGCCTAGTTCCTGGCTAGAAAATGGAAACATATTTGGGAGAAGACAAGACCGCAGAGTATGTCCCTGAATAAGCAAACATTAAGCCTTTTGCTGCATAATCTTGAGATGATGAGCCTACATTCCCCGTTTTGTTCTGTTGAAAGAACAGGAAAGAATAACCAAACTCAGAGACCTTGTTCGGCAACTACAACCTCTGAGTTTCACTGAGCAAAAAGGATATCCAGCTCTGAATTTCTTTCATAGTGTGCACAGAGTAGCACATAACATGCCTAGGAAGGATCATTATACAGCAGGACAGCTACGACTTGGTCGCCATCACAGAAACATGGCGGGACAACTCGCATGACTGGCATGCTGTTACGGATGGCTACAGACCCTTTAGGAAAGACAGGCCAACAAGGAGAGGTGGGGGAGTTGCTCTATATGTGAGGGAGCAACTGGAATGTATTGAGCTTGGCCTGGGGGCAGATGAACAAGTTGAGAGCTTATGGGTTAGAATTAAGAGACAGGCTCATATGGGTGACATTATGGTGGGTGTGTACTACAGGCCACCTGACCAGGAAGAGGAAGTTGATGAGGCCTTCTACAGGCAGCTGCAAGCAGCGTCACAGTCACTGGCCCTGGTTCTCATGGGAGACTTCAACCACCCTGACATCAGCTGGGAAGACCATACAGCTAGGCATTCGCAATCCAGGAGGTTCCTACAGAGCATCGATGATAACTTTCTGATGCGAGTGGTACAGGAACCAACAAGGAAAGGCTCTCTGCTGGACCTTGTATTAACAAACAAGGAGGGACTGGTGGAGAATGTGAAGGCTGGAGGTAGACTCGGCTGCAGTGACCATGAAATGATGGAGTTCAGGATCCTGCATGGATGAAGCAGGGCAATAAGTAGGATCAAAACCTTGGACCTCAGGAGGGCTAACTTTGGCCTCTTCAAGGAGCTACTGGGAGGAACCCCGTGGGCCAGGACTCTCAAAGGCAGGGGGGTCCAAGAGTGCAGGTCGCTGTTTAAACGTCACTTCCTCCATGCTCAGGACCGGTGCATCCCCCTGAGAAAGAAATCTAGTAAAGGAGGCAGGAGACCTGCATGGTTGAAAAAAGAGCTTCTAGCAGAACTCAGGTGGAAGAGAAAGGTCCATGGAATGTGGAAAGAGGGACAGGCCACTTGGAAAGAATACAGGAATGTGGTCAGAGTGTGCAGGGATGCGACGAGGAAAGCCAAAGCCCACCTGGAATTGAAGCTGGCAAGGGATGTCAAAAACAACAAGAAGGGCTTCTTCAACTACATCAGCAGCAAAAGGAAGGCTAGGGACAATGTGGGACGGCTGCTGAATGAGGCGGATGTCCTGATGACGGAGGATGCAGAGAAGGCAGAGCTACTGAATGCCTTCTTTGCTTCAGTCTTCAGTGCCAAGGCAGGCCCTCAGGAACCCCAGGCCCTGGAGGTAAGAGAAGAAGCCGATGACTTTCCCTTGGTCGAGGAGGACTGTGTGAGGGATCGCTTAAGCGATCTGGACACTCACAAATCCATGGGCCACAATGGACTGCACCCACAAGTGCTGAGGGAGCTGGCAGATGTCATTGCTGAGCCACTCTCCATCATCTTTGAGAGGTCCTGGAGGACAGGAGAGGTGCCCGAGGACTGGAGAAAGGCCAGTGTCACTCCAGTCTTCAAAAAGGGCAAGAAGGAGGACCCAGGGAACTACAGGCTGGTCAGCCTCACCTCCATACCGGGAAAGATGATGGAGCAACTTATCCTGGAAGTCATCATCAAGCAAGTGAAGGAAAAGAAGGTTAGCAGGAGTAGTCAGCGTGGATTCACTAAGGGGAAATCATGCCTGACCAATCTGATAGCTTTCTACAATGGCATGACTGGCTGGGTAGATGAAGGGAGAGCTGTGCATGTTGTCTACCTAGACTTCAGCAAGGCTTTTGACACAGTCTCCCACAACATCCTCCTAGGGAAGCTCAGGAAGTGTGGGCTGGATGAGTGGTCGGTGAGGTGGATTGAGAACTGGCTGAATGGCAGAACTCAGAGGGTTGTCATCAGCGGCGCTGAGTCTAGTTGGAGGCCAGTAACTAGTGGTGTCCCCCAAGGGTCAGTACTGGGCCCAGTCTTGTTTAACTTCTTCATCAACGACCTGGATGAAGAGTTAGAATGTACCCTCAGCAAGTTTGCTGATGACACCAAGCTGGGAGGTGTGGTAGATACACCAGAAGGCTGTGCTGCCATTCAGCGAGACCTGCACAGGCTGGAAAGTTGGGCAGAGAGGAACCTGATGAGGTTCAACAAGGGCAAGTGCAGGGTCCTGCACCTGGGGAGGAACAACCCCATGCATCAGTACAGGCTTGGGGCGGACCTGCTGGAGAGCAGCTCTGCGGAGAGGGACCTGGGTGTGCTGGTGGACGACAGGTTAACCATGAGAAAGCTAATGGGATCCTGGGATGCATTAGTGGGAGTGTGGTCAGCAGGTGGAGGGAGGTTCTCCTTCCCCTCTACACTGCCCTAGTGAGGCCCCACCTGGAGTACTGTGTCCATTTCTGGGCTCGCCAGATCAAGAAAGATGAGGAGCTACTGGAGAGAGTCCAGCGGAGGGCTACAAGGATGATGAGGGGACTGGAACATCTCTCCTATGAGGAGAGGCTGAGGGAGCTGGGCTTGTTCAGCCTGAAGAAGAGAAGGCTGAGAGGGGACCTTATAAATGTTTATAAATATCTCAAGGGCGGGTGTCAAGAGGATGGGGTCAGACTCTTTTCAGTGGTGCCCAGCGACAGGACAAGGGGCAATGGGCACAAAATGAAGCACAGGAAGTTCCGTCTGAACACGAGGAAGAACTTCTTCCCTCTGAGGGTGACAGAGCACTGGAACAGGCTGCCCAGGGAGACTGTGGAGTCTCTTTCTCTGGAGATATTCAAGACCCACCTCAACAAGGTCCTGTGCAGCCTGCTGTAGGTGACCCTGCTTCGGCAGGGGGGTTGGACTAGATGACCCACAGAGGTCCCTTCCAAACCCAGCCATTCTGTGATTCTGTGATTCTGTGATCAGCCTGTTGTATCAACAAGGGGAATAAAGTGCTTTCCCCTTTGCAATGGAGGTACAGTGATTGAAGAATGGATGCAAGGTTCTTGTCTCAATTTTCTTGGCCTGGTTTTGGTGTAGCACTGAACCGATGTGTCTGAACCCTTGGCAGGCCGTGAAGCACTTACTGACACAGGCAGGAGCCAAGCTTGGGCTGGTCCTCGTGCGCGAGGTGGGTGCTGGGGCTGCAGGAGGAGATGGGTGCTGGGTGTCGCCGAGGGCAGGTGGCTGGGAGATCCAGCAGGTAAAACCAACCATATACCTCAAAATGTATCAAAATGTATCACAATCCTCGTGAAATATCAATTCATCCAGATAGTTCAGTGATTTTCCTAAAAACTGTCTTGAACCTAGCAGACCAGTACTTGCTGATATAAATCTATTCTTTTCCATCAATTTATTACTCTGTCTATCTCTTTTTTTTTTTGGATCAACCCTTTTTACCTCCTAGATGGTTCATGTTCTATCCCCAGAAACAAACACACTGTTATGTGAAAATACCGCTTGTTGCAGGAAGTCTGCTGTTCTGCCCCATTTCTGTGCTTCCAGTAAGCTTCAGTCTTCAGGTCTAGTGTTGCAGCTCAGGGACAAAGTCCTTTGTTTTCCAGTTCTGCAAGGATATATTTGTGTGTGAACTTCATAATGTGTGTCCAGAATTTATTAGAAAAAAACATAGAATCGTGCAATATAATTTGTCATGGTATCGCACTTTGCAGAAATTGTTTTATTACTTGTCTGTTTCTTAAGCTACGCAGAGAGGAGGAACCCGACATACTTCACATGGGCCACTTCTCCATTTGGATGCACTGTATACCAAATGGGACAATTTACATTTGCAGCTGCTGGTATGTATGCTAAAATTAGACTAAATAAAAAATAGCAGCTGCATGGGTAGAAACCAACCAAAGCTGATTCACAGATGAGACGCAGCTTGGGGAACTCAGGCATTGCAGCTAGATTTGACACAAAGGCTGGTCTAGTGTAAGAGCCCTGTGCCTACAAAGACACAATATCCCATAACGGCAAGCCAAAGTTATGTTCTGCTCAACCCCCTTGCTGGGGAAATCCTTTCATGACCTTGGACTTCTTCCTTTTTCTTTTTCTTCTTCTTTTTTTTTTTTTTTTTTTTTACATATGTTACAATGTCTCATTATGTTGGAACACACTTTCCTTTAACATGTCTGTCTTCTTCCATCCCCTCAGCCTCCCCCACAAACTTTCCTTGGACAACCACGCTCATTGTGGCCAATGCCAAGAAAAGCCCACTCTCTGCTTGTGTCCAGTCCCATACTCCCTGCTTACTCCATGCCAAGAAATTGACAGAGTGCAGGATCTCTCTCCGCAGCCATGTCAGGGCAATTTTTTTTTCATAGGATTCCCTTTCAAAATGCTAGTACAGTGGAACTTCATGACCTCTTACACCAGCAGCTCCTTCTTGCGTTGCCCCATGCATTATATTTGGATAAAAGGATATATTGTGGGTTTTAATGTGCAGTCTGCATTATAGGGAGGAGGGTGCAGAACGGGCAGACTGCACAGTCCACGCTTGCCGAACAGTGAAACTGGATTTTCCCAGGGCAGAAAACACCAAAAATTCCAACTGGTTTTCATAGGAAATCTCAGCAAAATCACTTCCAGCAGCATTTGAATAAAAATATGCACTCTCATCATGAAGGATCTGGGACCCTCCTGTTCATGGTAATACAAGACAATATGGGACATGCAGGATTTCTGAGTGGTGTGTTGCAGAGATAGATCCCTGTGATTTAGCACAGACTCAGTGAAGGCTTACTCCCCTCGTGTCAGGCTTTGCATTCCCCATTACCCTTGTTTCCAGGCAGATTTGTTAGCTTGGACTCCCTACAGGCATGCTGCTGGGAGAAGTTCCACATGTCCTCCAGCACTCCTGAAGTGCAAAGCAGATCTTTTATCCCCAGGTAACAGAGAGGACGTGACACAAGCAGCAGCCTGGTTTCAAGTTTCCAGGCAGCTTTACTCCCATGCTTGTGCAAAGTGGAAGAGAGATTTCATCATCTTTTGGGGTTTCAGGTATCTTCTTCTCTCTAGCTCTTCTCTGCCTCCACTCCTGGTCCCTACCAGGACATTGCTTCACCAGCAGTCTTATCATTTGCCTGTGCAGAACTGTACCAGCTACAGACAAACACGAATCCGGGTGCTCCAGTCCCAATACTCCTTGGGCCATAAGAGTGAAAAAGTGAGGGAATGGTTTTGCTCTGGCGCAGGTTACTAACTAGTTCACCTGCACTCAACTTTAAACTGCTTCTCTAAGGACGCTGGGGAAGAGCAGAGGTGTTGGTGTGCCACCGTGGCACTCCCTGCATGCCCATTTCCCCAGCATAGGCTCAAAGCCTTAGAGAACAAAAGGAGGGATTTTCCTGGTAAAGGGGCCACCCCACAGCAGAGGTAGCGGCACTCAGACCCAGGCAGACCTCCTTCACCATGAGAAGCCTTATTTAAGCCTTATCTCCTAGCCACTACAGACTCACCCTCTGTCTTCTATAAAACTCTTGGACTTAATTTTATTTTCAACTCTTGGATCCAGCTGCAGCCGGAAGGTGGGACGATGTCTTCGTGCCCTTTACACTCTGGTGCTTGGGACACTCCCCAGGCAAATGTGAAACAGACAGTAAACCTCATCGGGCTGAAGATGCAGCTGAACCTGTGTCTCCTGTTTAGGGAACTATTAAATTAGAGAAGGAACTGCTACCTGCTGCACACAGAAAGGACTGCTCAGTGTGCATCAGATACGGGCGCCTGAAGGATCAGAGTTTGATATACCTTGGGAGTGCTCAGCCAAACAACAGGAGCAGCTGTATTTAACAACAGCGATGTTTTGGATTGCAATTTTGTTCTAAGGCATCACTATTCCACTTCAACCTTCCTTTAGGTGTGTCCTCCCCTTGCCGAGGCTTGAGCGCCCTCCTTAATGGTAGATGACCTTGGATGCCATAGCAGCAGACAGAGGGGGGGTCTGAAAGCTCTCGTCCTGGGCCAGTTGTGAACCATGCTGCAAACCCATGTGGTAGCCCTCATGTGAGTGAGGCCCTTGTCAGCAACTGATGAGTAGGATGTTCAGAGAACTTGGGAAAGTATGCTTGGCAAGTAAACTCACCTAACTAACAATAAAGATGGTTTTCCAATTTGCCAGGCTTCTTTGCCCGAGGCGAGCACAATTAAAGCCAAGGAATTCTTTAATGTGAGGAAATAACAAGAGAGGGAATGAAAAAACGCTGGTGCTGTTTTGGACTTTCTCTTGTGTAGATCTTCCTCTGGATTGATTGATGATAAAACCCTTTGGCATGCATCCTGCAGAGAAATCAAGAAGCATAACGGAGATATGTGGGTCTGTTGAGAGCTATATCCTACTTTAACATGGGGATGGACTCTCTGATCTGAGGCATTTTTCATCTCTAGCTGGGATGATCCTCTATCTGGCAGGAACATATTTGATTTTATGGTTTTAACAAGCCAGAATGCTTTCATGTGAGCCCTCCCAATGACATGGAGAGCTGTTTCAAATATGTTGGCAAACTGCAGTCCTCCTCCACAAGAGGCCCAGAGCAGGCACTAATTATGGGATGGGTGTAGCACATACCTGCTTTTGGTGGGGAAGAACTGAGCCTGAGAACTGCTTCTCTGCAGGTCCAACTAACACACTCTCCTCTGTGTAAAAACAGGAGGGGGAAGATATTTTTAACGCTCGAGAAGAGACATAAGCCCCGCAGATAAGGCAGAAACTTGATTTAGAAACTGTCCTTCTTCTGATCTGGACAACATTTCCACTGTTTTTCCATCAGTCTTCACTGTCACCTTTCATTTTAAGTCACAGCAGCCTGGAGAATTTTTAAGAGGCAGACGTATACCAAAAGCTTGCAGCTTAAAGCAAGCACTAAATTTGTCAAATAAATATGGTGCTAATCCTGTGCTTTTGGGAGACTTCTTTCATTCTTTGAGTTCTCCATCTAAACTGACTCCTTACATAATTTACTACAGATTTTATGTCTGTTCCTAGATAATGTATCGGTAATCTTGTCTTGAACAAGGAGAACAAATTTCTAGGTGGTAGTTTCTATTACCCTGCAGTTCCCAGTTAACTACCAATGGATTTTTGTTATTTTCTAATAGCAAAGAAATAGATGAAGGAGAGAGATTGCTAGCTATGCCTAAGCCACACTTTTGTATCATGGTAAAAAAATCACAAACTTGACATTTCCTTATTCTTTCCTTACTCTACAAGCTGTTCATTGAAATTTGGGAAGAATGGCTTTTTCTCCAACGCTTAAGGGCGCACCACCATGCCAGACCATTACAATGTGGAGGACACACCTTTTTGTACTGGAACAAGCCAGGGGCTGAGTTGCGCCCTGGTGGTTCCTCTCCTGATGGTTATTTCTGAGACCAAAGATCTCATCAATCCTTTGGTCTGGGCGGTGCTAAAGGTGGAAGGCCGCAAGATGTGATGGGACACTGCATTGGAAAGAGCCTTGAGGTACAGCTGTCACACAGCTGAGCATGCTAAAAGCTAAAACAGGTTTCTGGTCCAAAAGTCCCTCCTCCCTCACCCTCTCCCCCCCGCTACACTGGAAGGGCGGCCGGTGCCAGCAGCAATGTCCCAGGAAAGCCGCAGCTGGCGCCTCCATGAACAAGGCAGGCTGCAAGCTCCTCGGCTCCATGACCACCATCAATAATGCATTCGCAGGAGAGGACTGAAGAGCCAGGCAGCTAACACTGCTCCCAGGGCTGCTCAATGGCACCACTGTCTCTCCATTTGCCAATGACGGCTGTGCGTGTGTGGAGGGTTGTATGCTCCTGGTGAAGATACGCCAGTAGGGCTGGCAGGCTGTGTCCCAAGCTCAAGGCAGGCTCAGCCTGAATTCTCAGGTTTGCTTAGAAAGGAGGAAATCACGTTTCTTCCTGCCTTCCCCTCCTGACCCTTACGTAAATAGCTGTCTCTGTGGCTTAAGGAAGAAGCCCAGATGGCTGACAGCCCCCAGCTGGGCTGCCCAGGAAAGAGTGTGAGAAAACGCCGAGTCTGGCATGGCAGGAGCGGCTCACGGACCTGTTGGAACTTGTGGAGAGCAGGACTCCTTTAATCACCCTTTCTCAAGGCACAGTGCATACTATCCTCTGGTTTCACTGTTTGTGTCCTGCTTTTCTCACTCCGATTTTATGCAGCAAGTGCAGCTCTGGGCTTAGGCCCTGTGCAATGGTTCTCACACTCAGGGACTCTATTGGCAAGCAGGAGACATCACCAGGCATTTTCCCTTCCCCACCATGTCTTCAGACACTCCTTCTAGACCATGTACCACCTGACCATCGGTTTGAGTCTAAATATTTAGCCCTCAAAATCCGTTGAAACCCCATTCCATCTGGATATTCCTTAACACAGATATTGACTCCACCCTGCTTTAGGGGGGCCTGTTCACAGGAGTCAAGACATGGGATATCCACCATGGTCCTTCTCCATCCCTTTTCTGATTCTGGCCCATGTATACATAAATATAATGTCCGGCTCATAATCTAAAGCTAGTGTCTCATTTTGCTATTCGCAGTCTTCTAAAAGTTTTCTTTAGAAGCAGAGCAGGGACGAAGCAAAGGACTGCTCTAGCAAAGTGCTGGTGGTGCATTGGGGAGGACCCTGAGCAGCAGCCACAGTTGAGTAGCTGGGCAGGTATGAGTGAAGGAATCAAATCTTCCTCCAGGCCTCCACTAAAGAGGAGGGTGGAGGTGATTAAAGAGAAGAGATGAAAGTAGAACAACATCATTTTAGCACTTTGTGATGTACAAAGGTCTTCTTGCTGTGGAGAGAACCAGGAGGAAGGTGGGATACAACAGAAATCTGTGAGTTAAAGACATTTGACTGAGAGCATGGTCTTGGAGAGGTTTTTGATTTATTTTTTTTTCATAAGGAGAGATGGGTTATAAAATATGATAAATTTGGTGTTGTTTCAGGGAAGCAAGTTCATTGCTTGACGACAGGACAGATGTGGGTACCTCCCATCGAGACACAGCTCTCCCCTCTTTGCCTCCCATGGTCATGGCCCAGGAGCTCAACAATGGTGCAAAAGCAGGATGTGTGCAATGGGCAAGTTGGGGCATTGCTCAAAGGGGACAGAGCTAAGATGCTTAGCATATGTCCTGTTTTTCAGAAGTTTAAAGTTCTGCTGAGCTCAGTACTCTGGAGTGTGCAATCTTGGCACTGCATTAATGCATATCTTTGCCAGTAAATTTCTTAGCGATTAAAAGAAGAAGCAATTTTCTCCTTACTATGCATTTAGGCAGCTGTCATTACCTACAAGCAGGCAGAAAAACATGCCACCTCACAACCTAGGAGTAAAGGACCCGCTGAAATTCTGCAGAGATCTTCCAGTTTTTCTCTCTACTTTACAGGACTGAAACAAATCATATTTACAGGGCACAGCTGCTGGCAGAGCAAAAGAAGCTGTAAGTAGACTTTTTAACTAAAAACCCTTGACAGCTCCTTTCTTGCTAACCACGGTGTCTCTCAGACAATGGTAACGCATAGCTCTCTCATCAGTCCTGCCCCCACCACATCTTGCAACATATATCCACTACCATGATTTTCATCTTTATTCCTCTGCAAGTGATGAACTCTCTAGAAACCTCAGCACCTACAAGGCCGCTTGCTTGCTTTTGTTTTTGCTGTGTATAAATGGCAGTTGGAAGAAAACACTCCTTTGTTTTCCCTGGCTGAGTTGTGCACTGAGCCAAATATTCTCCTGCATCTCCAGCCAAGTTTTCCCAGCCATATCCATGGTCCACCTACTTTCCCCTCACTGCAGGCCAGCCTATCTTCCTCCTCGTGCCAGTATGGCCACCCCCTGGTTCCCCACCACTTGGAGGTGCTGTATGTCCTACCTTCATAATTCCTGCTTACCCAGAGTTGAAATATGTGTTATCTTCCTTCTTCACTCCAAGGTTTTTTGAGATTTAGGTCTGTATTTTTATCACCTCTTCTCTAAGACTCCTTTTCTCATGATGAAGACCGGGAAGAGTGACTTCCACCCCAACGACCGTCATGGCTCCTCTCCCGACCCCAACACAGATGCACCTGTGCAAGGGTAAGCAAGGATTTCAGCCTGCTGCTATTTCCCCTGCCAGGGTGCAGCCCCCGGGAGGCTGGTGTAGGTTCAGGAGGGGACATGCAGTGCTGGCTCCTTGCTGTGACACAGTTCCCACCAGTGGTCTACAGCCGCTGACAGCTTGGTAGTTGTGAGCCATAAAACTGGCTGGTCCTGTTTGACTCTAAAACTATGATCAATAAATTCCTCTTGGGGCCTATGAAAACATAACAAACGCTACATTAAATGGGAATTTGGGAGCCAAAACTACAGATAGTCCAAGAACAATCAAATTAACAAACACGATGACGCAGCTCTGTTTTGTAAACACAGTGGATGCAGCTAAGCTCCCATGAAAAGCCACAAGGCTGTGAAAACTGAAATGTTTATTCTTCCATTACATTGAAGGACACTCATAAAAAGAAAAGAAAGTAAATAGATGCTGAGACTAGAGGATTCCCAAATATTAAGTAAGAGAGCAAGTCTGCAAGTGGAAAAGAGGAAGAAACAGGGGTCAGTGATTGGAACTGTTTTCATTTGTAATATCTATTTCCCCTCCTGCTGCTTGTCAGGATATCAAAACTGCACATTTCAAGGAAGACTTTTACGCTGGAAAACCACAAGTGGTGTGTCTAAAGTAAAACCTGTTGCCCATGGCGGTGCACATTCTCCTTAGTCGTACCGGCTGCAGACGAGATGGTGTGTGTTGTGAGGGAGGATTTTCCCCCCTGATTACTCCTTACAATGTGTTTACTAGATGAATCACTCACAGAAGTGCTAAGGGGACCAAGGAGCTTCCCTTGCAGATATGCAGCCACCTCTGCATGTGATCCTCGGTTAGCTAGACATGCCCAGGTGTCAGGTGACACACAGGCACATTCAGGCATCCCTTCAGGCCATACATGACACAGCAGTACCCGCTATCTTCACACTGTGTCTTCCACTTTCAGAAGGAAGGGGAAGGAGAAGTGCAGATACAAGCTGCCTGAGCAGCAGCTGTGATGGCTTCTTCACAACCTACTTGCTTTTCAGTTGCTCGCAGACTCTTATGCTCTCAAATTTTCACGCATTGCCCAAGTCTTGTGCAAACCTTCTCCCACCAAACCTTTTCTTCCCTACTTTTTTTCTCAAAAGCTTTCTGCTCCCTTTCTCGACCCTCATTCTGCCTTTCTTGTTTTTAAAGTCAAGTACTTAAGGCTCTCCGTATAGCGCTGGGGAATCTGCTCCTTCACATGCTCCTTCATGCCCTTTCAGAAAGCTCCCTTCTCCTGGCAAACCCTCCTGCCTTCTCAACTTCCATAATCCCTACTTTTCTCATGACCTGAATTATTATCACTGTAATTTGTCTTGTCTTTGTTTGACTTGTCTACCTTTCGTGGCAAGCAGTTTCGAGCAGTGAAAGGGGCTTGCTCTGTCTCTGGAAATTTGCTACTATCTGCATCCTCTTCAAACAGCAATAAATCTTGAATCTGCCTCACGTTGCCTCTGAGACTGCTTCAAACTTTTTTCAGTCTGAGTCTGATGGAAAAACCTTCTGGCACACTCAGATTGCAGAACGGGTCTCCCAGAAGCCCTGAGGGAGCTGCGCTGGACTTTTCTCTAGGAGCATAGCTCTTCCAGCCTGCACCAAGGCCCAGAAACATGGAGGGTGCTCAGGGTGCCCTGAAGAAGGGTCGATTTCCCTGCTCAAAACTGGAGTGAAAGAAAGGACAAAAATTGGGGAAAATATTACTATAAATGGAGAGAATCTCTTTCCCTGCTGGCAGGGGTATTTTGTGAGTCATGGTTGTTTTCTTTTGAATACAGAGCTTCTCTGAGCTGATTAAGTGGAATTAACAACATGGTCGGAAATCCTTACAGTTCTCTGTTGCTCTGATCCCTGTGGCTCTTGTTTTACCTCTTCTGCTTTTGGGAACACTTGAGGAATTTATTAATGAGGCCCAATTACAGAAATCATGGGTTTATAATCAACATTCTGGCTAATGCTGGAATGGCTCTTTTAACTCCTTAGTCAGTTAAAACAAACACCAGAACCCACTTTTCCAGGAATTTTTGCTCCCCAAAACACCCAGAATGAAAGCTGTCCTCAGAGCTGGCAGTTATGCCCACTGGGGCACTACAGCTGCATCACCAGTTTGGTGGAGGCTCCTGAGCAGCAGCGTATCCCAGGCTCCAGACGCCTCTCAACAGGCTCTATGTGTTCAGGAGGCCACGAGAAGGAAAGGGTTTCAATTAACTGTCCAATTATTGCCCAACACTGCACTTATTTGATAAAAGAATTTGTAGTGTGTGTGAGGCAGGGACTTCTGGGAATACTTGATACTAACTCTGAATGAGGGGTTGAGCTGAAAAGTACCCAGCAGGTCCTGGCACATCTTCTTGGGTTCACAGGGGCTCCTTCGGCATTGACTTAATTTCAGCGTTCATGATGAAGATTCTAGCTCTTTCCACAGACAGTAAACCTCAAAATAGGCCAGTTGCTGCCAACAATGCTGAGAGTCCAAGACTGGCAGAAGGTTTCTCCACCAGTAGAGTGACTTCCTTGGGGTAATACGGAAGTCTTCTGAAAAAAAAATACAAACCAATGACTCCCACAAGCAACAGAGCTAATGGGGACTGGGTTTTGGTGTATAGGTCTATACTGCTGAATAAAGGGAGCCAGTATTCGATTCCTGGTCCTGAGGACAAGTAAAGCAAAGTTACTCACTCTACACCACTGGGTGCTTCTGGAGCAGAATTTTCATGCCAGCGTAGCACTGGGTCCCTAAGAAAAAATTATTATTCTTAGTGCGTTGTGGGGTTTTTTTAGAGTGTTTGGAAATAAAGCTCAGATTTTGTTGCAGCTCACATAAATGGGCTTTTTATAGTATAAAAAGTAGTATACGTATAAGCTGTATGCCTTAGGGTAGAGTGTATAAACAGTGATGGCTCAATGCCGTTGGAACAGTGTTGAAGGACTGGTAGGCTGAGAGGAACCAAGTCTAGGGAGAAGAGTTCATTCATGCTACCTTGTGAGAATAGCCCCTGGCCAAACTATTTCCCAAGTCAAGGCTGGGCATTGTATTGGAGAAAGCTGGCTAGGGCCATTCAAAGCAAAACTATGGGGTGAGCAAAGAAATAAGCTGTGTGGATGAGCAGGTATCCAGAGGCTAAGCTCCCTTCATGGATGTCTTTTATCAGTATGGGTGCAGTGAGCATCGGTCTCTCATAGCTTTATAAATATCTCATTGAATCTCACAGTTGAGGCAATAATAAGCCTTTCCTCTCTCTACCCAAAGACCTAATTTCACAGAACTTGAAGAGCTTTTTGGGTACATTCACTGTTTTGTCCAGATTGGTTCAAAGGTTACTGAGATTGGACTGAGAGGCAGCTCTAGAGAAGTGTGTATATAGGGTGGTATGAAGACATATGCCTCCTTTTGCTGGAAAACATGGTTAAAATCAGATCACACCAGCTCTACTTTCTGCTTTTTACAGGAGTGCTGTAATTTCTGAGCACTTCTGGCTCAGAAGAAAATGACATCGGTGAACCCTATAGCTCAGGGAGAGTGCAAAGCTCAACACTGTAGGATTTCCTTGATTCATGTGTATCAGTTGAGGCTGCACACTCGCTTGTAGTCTTCTGCTGCTCCAGAACTGGGGCTGTAGTTATTCTGTATTTCAAAAGGGAAAATATTCCCCTTTCTAGAAGTCATTCCTTGCCTTCTGGCATATACCACAAATTGTCCCTCTCTCAAGCATCCAGCCCAGTTCCAGGTATGTCCATCAGTAACTTCTTGAAGATTGGTGCTCCCTGGTACACACGTATAATTCTGCTTTCCTCAGTGAGAAACTTCAGCCAAAAATATATCTCCAGCAAAGTCTGAAGAGGCTGGTAGAGTCCCAGAATGTCACTCCTTATTATCCAGCATTCTCTGCAATGACAATGACAAACATATGCCTCCTCATCCTCCAATATGGCAAGGAGTTGGAAGCCCTCCAAACCAAGCAGACCAGATTTCTCTGACAGACAGATAATTTTCAAATTGGCTTTGTACTCAATGTCTCTGTTGCCATCACATCCTCAAGGACAATTACGGAGTCAGAGTACAGGAACCAGTAACATCAAGCCTCCTATACAGTCATACGAGGGAAGCTCCAGTGCGGGCTCTGCTCTTGAGCAGCTCTGCAACTGCTTGCCACTAAATAGCTGCTCTCCCAGAGCAAGCGGGGGTGGAGAGGGCTGGGCTGGGCTGGTGGTGAGGAGCTGACATCTGCAGCCCTGCACAGACTGCACAGTTCACAAGGGTGCAGATACTTTCAGCTAGAGAGGCCCTCTGGGATTTATGAGGTTATTAGTGTTAATGAGGGTTATGTTTGTTCACAGGGGAGAATATACCCTTTAGAATACATTTTTCATTGTGTGAGTCACCACGTTGAATAACATATGTTTCCTATATTTGGTAGATGACAAAATACATTGCACTTCCATCCAGAATTATATTCCCTATCAACAACTTTTTCTTCTGTAAAAGCCTGAAAACATAAACCTAGGTGTACTGCAAACTGATTGATTGAATATGTTTGCATTTTTATTATTTGCATGATCAGTTACAGGGTTTGTACTATTAAGCCAGATCAGCCTTAAGCTTGCTGATAGCATTTAGATTATACCAAGTTTGTATGTACGCTAGTGGAAGACATGTTGCCTTGACACAGGAGGATTCCAGGGCTTGCCTATATTAAAAAGAAGAAAAAGAGCATTTAACCTCAAGAGTTTATGTGATTCCAGTGGAACCTATGAGACTGTTCCTGTGCTTACAGCTAAGCACATGCATATTTTCTGCAATGGTTGCTAAACTATTGTTCTTGCAAGCAAGGAATAGTGATCAATCATCATCAAATGTAACACACTGCTAAGGGCTACTTTCATTAGAGAGAATCGCAAAAGTCCCATGGATTTGAATGGAAGCAGGAGCAGGCTCTGACACTGAAGTAGTAATTTTGTGTAAACAAAAAAGACAGCAAAAGCCTCTTGTTACAAGTATTTATGGTGATTGCGGAGCCTGGGAGTCTTTTGGGTGTGGAGCCTCTGAGGTAAAGTGGTGCGATGTGCCAGGATTTCTGAAGTTAACTAGTTTAGTGCATGCCGTAGGAGTTAGAGTGGTGGGTGGCTAGAGAGCTTCTCTATGGTCTCCTTAAGGCACAGACATTGTGCAGAGAAGATGCTATGTTTTAAACTGTAATGCTGGCTGCTGACGGCAAGCCTGGTGTAATCTTGAGGATCTTCTTGATTAATGATGAAAAATTACTCTCTCTTATCTTTGAAGTTTGGCATAGCCCAGATTGCACAGGCATTTCACTCCGTCTTGCCTTGACAACACATGAAACTCCACTGATACGACAGTGGTTTGGGTTGGACTCAGCTCAGGGGCTGCAGGGCAGGGATGGCTTGGTTCTGCAGGACACTGGCCTTCTGGCCTTGGGTCAGCCAAGGGCTTGTCAATGGTGAGATGCACATCAGCAGCCAATCTCATATCCAGCCTTTCCTCCCCACCTCTTTCCTCACTAGCACGAAGAGGGGACAATAACAGATCTACTCTAAATCAGCTTGTGAAACACCAGCCGTTTGAACTCAGCTTTGCCACAGTAGAAGACAATGATTTAGGTCTTATTGGTACACTTTTCTCCAGTGTAATTAAGACCATCAGAATCACTGAAGCTGAGTAAGGTCCATCAACCTCAACACACTAACTCTGAGCATGTGGGTACTGACTGCTAAAAGTGAAATTACCTCAAGTGAGCAGTTTCTGAGAAAGCATAAATTTCATTAAAACAAAGTTCCACCTCTGCATGTTTACTTCTTGACTTTCAGCTGCAATGAAATTGGTTTTATTTTGTTTCAGTTTTGCTACCCAGCTGTTTCTAGAGCAGAGGTCATATTCTTCCTTGGGGTGGGGAACCTTGAGTTTTTTCTGATGCAGGCGTGAACCCCATTACAAATGTCACATAGATGATTACTGTCAAACAGGTGAATTTGCCTTTCCCATCCCTTTTCTCATACACCTTCAAGCAGTCAGCAGACTCTTTACTACAGACAGGCTTCCAGTTGAAAATTACTTTTTTAGTCCATTCTGGGGTTTTGTGCCATGAAGTAACACTGGTTTTACAAAGCAATGTTTAGATCCAAACTAACTCCCCAACTTTTATTGAAAAGGAAATTACTATTTGTCTATGGCTGTTTATCTAGACACAAAAACCAGCATGACCAAATGAGGGATAAATTAACCAAAAGTCCTTTGGGGATATGCAAATTTCAGAGAGGTTTCATCTCAGGACCCAAACCCCAAAGAGTATCATTGCTTGCCTCAATTCACAAAGGTATTCATATGCATCATAAATATTTTGCATTTATGAATTTCTACATCTTCTTTCTCTATTAGATCCTCAAATTTGAAAACGATGTAAGACATATTTCTTAATTAGGAACACAGTAATTATTGCCTTGAACCTCAGCTATGCCTTTGATGCAGACATAGTAGAGATCTATAGCAGAGAAATCAGAGTAAGGTACAAGAAACCAAATAAAAGCAAATTATCTAACAATCTGCCACACATCTATTTCCATTCCAAGTCTTTCCTCATTCTCTTTTGACTCAAAGTATAAATGCTTACACCACTAATGTATTTACTCAGTAGGTTTTATGATCTGTAACGGAACTGAGAGTATTCTCACTATCCAGAGGAGTGCCTTTAATGCTTTTGAATCCTTTAAGATTTTGACTTCTGGGATATCGTGTGGAAGCAACTTCTGTTGTGTAAAAAAATACCTTGTTTTACATTCATATCCCCCCACTTGAAATAAGTTTTTCATTATTTCTGGCGTCACTTTTGTTTAGTACTTCATTTTGTATGCCTTTCCTCAATTGTGACAGAAGGACCAGAATAGCAGCAATTTCTTTAGTGTCATTCTCATACTTGTAGTTTTTAAGTCTAGTTGCTAGTACGTTGTATAAAATACATTCAGATGCTGACTACTGCATTCTGGATAGATACACTATGTCTCTCTCAAATGACACAAATATGACATAGCAAACATTTCACAAAAATCTTGTGTTTTTCAAGGATCAGACTAGTTCATCACAGAGGTCTCTGGTTTTAAAATATTTACATCTATGAATTGTAGTTAAAAGTACTTTTTTTTTTTATGACCATCCAAATCACTTTATTCCTAAACTCCTTCAGTATTCTTGGATGAATACTAGCTAGTCTTGATGACCAGTTTTTCATTGAGCTGCCAATTTATTACACCTGCTCTTAGTGACTGCCTGTTTTTTACAGTAAATCTCAATCTTTAAAACTGTGAAGTAGGTGTGGAGGATGTAAGGGTGAGAGAAATAAGAACTATACCTGCCAAGGGTTTAAGATTTTAATTCCCCAAGTCTTGATATGAAGATTTTTTTCACTAATTTTGTTATCATTCTGAAGTGTAATTTCTCAAAGCCAGTTTTGATCTGATCCCTCCTAGATGTTGTGAAATTTATTTATATTTTAATCAGTAGTATCGTAGTAAGAGACATAGCTACTCCTTGAACAAATTGCGGTATGTTACTTAGGTTTGCAAAGCTGATCACAAGATAAAAGAACACCATGCATTGAGTGAAATGAAAAGTTGCCAGCTGTTTTAATAATAGTTTATTTTTAGATATTGTCTAACCTAGAACTTCATCATTTAATAACAGTACATAAGTAATACAGAGATCTGTGATATTTGTTGATATTAGTGATTTTTCATAAGAGGACCATCAGCCATATTTTGGGGTTTGCTGGCTGGTGTAGAATGCAGCAGAGACATCTGCTTAAAAGTGAGGGCATGACCAGAGAGTGCTGCGTATGCATGTGGATTATGTTAGTGTTATACTTGGGAATGACAGAGAAAGTTGAGATCAATGGTTTTTCATACGAGTACGATCAAGTTTCAGCTGTCTAGCCATAAAGGCTTAGTTTTTTTTGACTTATCTCACTTCAGAGTGATTATTTCCTTGAATATTAGAATCAGGTTGAATCAGGCTCTGTGATTTGTTAACCTTCTACAGCACAAATTTGGTGAGCTAGAAGGCAGGCCTAGTTATTCTGAAGATAAAGGATCTTTTTCTTAGAGGGAAAGAAAAAGAAGAAGAATATAAACAACAAACTTTTCTGCATTTTCTTGGCCCAGGTTTGTTGCACATGAGAAAGGCTAAATTACATCTTCTGTGTGTGTCTGCCTGAGATGTTATAATGCAATGTATGTACTTGAAAGACATGATCAGACATGACCAGAAGAGAAGCCGTTAAATCTAAAAGCCTTTTGTGCGGATCCTGCCTCAAACATCATAATCTGTTTGTTCATCTGATAATGGGAGAGGCTACACCATTAAGAAAAAAGAGGGTTTTTACTTGCAAGCCTTGACTTGAACCCTGACAGCTTTTTACAAACTTAGTGCAATATAAAACTTAGTCCTAGCTTTCATGAGCATGAGATGTTCTGGAGTTTGCAGAAGACACAGCATGTCAAGTGTGTCTTTTCCTTCCTTTACTTTCAAGTTCTTTTCGCTGCAGCGAGGATGGGCTTTTGATGAATGCTGTGAAAAGATCCTTGGATGACCTTCAACAACTCACTGGGAAGGGCTGTCATTGAGTCGATGAGCTTAGGAGCCAAACCTCCCTATCCCCACTTGCAAAATGGAAGATAAAATACTCCTTTCCCTCTCCCATTTTTTTTAAAGTGCTCTCCAGAGCACGGACTGATTTCAATGCAGATATGTCAACAGTGAAAGTATGGTGTATTTTTATATTTTTTGGTAGAATATATTAGCCCAGCTGAGTGACGTGATATTACAGATGATTATGATACCTCAGTACTTAAAATTCTGGGACCCTAACTATGGCTGTGGCATCATAGAGATAAATAAACCTTATGTTTTTGTACAGTTTCACACATTTTATTTTAAAGTAAACTGATCCTACTGTAATGTAAGTTGTAGGAGTAACACACTAACGTTGTCTTGCTCTTCTTCTAGCAGAAATGTTTCATTTTATGAAACACTGAGAAACAGATAAAATGATACACAGAATAAATATATCTGATTTCTTTGTGTGCCTGCTTTGAGTAGCTCTATTCAAGTGGTACTTGGCAGTACTGAAGGTCTATCATGACTGGTTATTGTGACAGCAATTGTACCCCAGCTAAAAATCCTCAGACATGACTCATGGAAAAGTGAGTCCTATAGTTAATTTTGTAAGTTGCTTGTTAATTGGAGTTGTGCACAACTCCTCATGCTCTCCACCTTTCACTGTGAAGCAGAAGTTCTAAACCATGCAAGTTCTTCCTGGTTTTGCTGTTTGCTTGCATGGCCTGTCAGAGTTTAGATGTGCAAAGCATTTTTTATGTTATCTTCTCTTCTTGCCAAGCAACTCAAATGACTTGAGTTATAAAATTACAATTATAAAGTAGAGATATACATTATTCCCATCTTACAAATTAGGTAAAATATTGAACAACTGAGTATAAAAATACAGACTTTTAAAGAAAGTGGTTAACACAACTTTGGTCTATGACTACTTTTCATTATGTGCAGCTATGTCTGAACTCTTCAGAGCCCGTGTGCCATTTCGTGTTTATCTTCAAGGTGAAATGCCCCTTACTAGGGAGCTTGATCAAGCAGTCCAATGACCAGAGTTCATATTTGCAGCATTCCTGTGATACTTACTGTAAGTGAGCAGTTTAAGAAGTTTTTCTTTTCCAGTTGATTGTTGTCTGTAGATGACATTCAAATCCTATGTCTGGCTTGAGACTGTGGATTCAGGATAATTTCAAGGCTTAGACTCAGTTTTGATTGTGCCAAAATCTCAGACAAATCCTTGTGAGAGTTCAGCTCCGACAAGTGAGAAGTTGGTGAGTTGTCCTGCTCTCCTGAGATTGCTGCAGTCTTGGTCATGCCAAACCCAGTTCAGGAAGGAAGAACCACTCCATCCTCAACCCAGCACAGCACTGGGGAGGAAGGGCATGGATGCTCTCAGGTGCCAAAGCAAGGGTGGGGGATTGACAGGGGCTGCTGTTTCAGACCTCTGTATAATCTTAATTCACCATGACTACACTGGCCCAATAACTGCTGTACAGGTTTTCTTGCCTACTGTTGGATGTCTATATTGATATTTTGACACCTTTAGGTAGACCTTGAATTCTGGACATACTAACAAGCCAGGGCTCTGGCTGGCTTTTCCTAGACTGTAGGTCCACCCTTGAGCAAATGGAGCATTTTTATTTGCTGTTTCTTTTTTTTTCTAAGTCATTGTGGTGGAAAACTTTTGTTCTTTGACTACTGAAAAGCACAACAGTGTTTAGATAAATTGGCCTCTGAATCTGTTTCGTCATAATGAAAGTATTCACATGTCTGCAGAGGATTATTTCCCTGCTTCTGCAGCACTCTCCATGCGTGTTGGCCTTCCTATTTAATTTCTGAATTTCAGTGTAGCTACAGGCAATCTCCTGCTGGAACAGAGAGTGGTTTTGCAGAGCAAACATCTGTGGGGGTTTCCAGATGTAGGAAGAGTATGGAATTGGGTGTTATCTCTCAATGGGAAGGGAGGAATGTGGTTAGCAGCAGCAAACACTTGGATATCACAAAGCTTCTGAGTAAAATGTATCTATACAGTGCCCTTTAGAACAAAACAAAAAGAGGAAGCCAAGGTAAAAAATACCAAAGATCAAGGGTCTATTTCAGTAAAAGGCAGTATTATCTGACATAAGTGATCATACCCACAACCCACCCACTTTTCTGTTCTGCCTTGGGCATTTGTCTGTACCAGATGCACCTCTGTGCATGTGTATGTCCTACAGAAGTCAATGAACCGGAAGTCTGTGACTGAAACTAAATGTATGTCAAAAGTTTTTCTTCATTAAAACCCACATGAGGGTTTAATCCCTCATGATCCTAAGGGAAAGAGTATGAAAAAAATTTCATTTAATCCCTCATAATCCTAAGGGAAAGACTGTGAAAAATATTTAAATCTGCGTGAAAGGGAAAATTGGCCATGTTTTTCATTTTTGCATGGCCATTGTCCATAACCTGGGGCTGTTCAAAGCACAAGCATGAGGAGAGACTTTCCCCAGGAACTTCCCACATCGACACAGCTGAAAATGTGAGGGGCAGGTGAGGAGTCGTAGATGCCATGGAGATATTGTAGGAATCCATCCTTGTTAGCAAAGTGAATTAAAAATTTTTCCATCTAGGACTAACTACAAGAGTTTCTTCCTCCCTTGTACTTTCCTTTGACTAACTGAGGTCACATATTTGTTGCTGCATCTCAGGCCACGTGAAGCATCAGCTGCCAATTTCAGCTACAGACAAGGAGCCTCCCTCCTACTCAATATGTAGTGGGTGTCAAAGGGAGTCTGGCTAAAAGTCTTTTGACAAATAATTAAGCTTAATATGTATTTTCTCTCAGGTTTGACTTGATGCGAAACTGCCTGAGAGGTGTGTTTATATATTCACAGCACACATGAAAAGAGAACCAAAACATGGCAGAAAGATTTAGATGGGATAAAACATGTGTGTGGAGCTTCTCGAAGCTGGGCTGAAGATCAGACAAGCTTACAAAAAGTGCAGGGAATGCTCATTATGGACTGAGTCAGACCAGCAGCTGCGAGGCTCCTCCCTCCCTGCTTCACTGGTTTTGTTGTTGTCCTGAGCTGCTGGCAGGCACTTGGGAGAATTCCTCTTGGCCCTGCATCTGCTTCTCTGCTGGATGCAATCAAGACTGGGCGTTTGGTGCTTCTGTTGTCCTTGTGAGGTCTCGTTTGATGTGACCTCTCCTGATGGGATGCAAAGTGCATGGGAAGCCACAAGTGCTGTGCAGACCTGAGCCATGCACCGTCCCAGGAAGATCATGGCTGAGCTAAAACGAAAGAAGCAACAAATGCCACCAGAGTGCTAGATGAATGCTGACTCGAGCTGCAAGCTTCAGATGCTTAGATTAGATTCCCCTTTGGTCGCAGGTGTAGAGTTTCCCTATCCAGCTAGTATTAGTTCAGACTGGTTTGTTTGTCAGATTTTACCTTGCAGGTCCACTTTGGGTTGGGCATACACCGTAAACCTGCCACTTGCTGCTTTCTTGGCTGCTGAACGTAGAATAACACAGAACCTGCTTATTTTGAATTCCACTTCTCTGCTTGTTGCTTCTTTTAAAGGTCATTTTGAGGGAAAAAGACCTAGAATGTCAGGGAAAAGGCAATAACTTTCTTTTTTTTCTCTTTTCTTTGTCACTGTGGAGAGAAGATTAGTTGGTCAGTAGTAAGCATCATGTCCTAATCTCCAAGGACAGCCCTAGTACTCTCTGAAGCAACTGTTTTTCCCTGCAAGTTCTAGTCTGAGCCACAACAACACTGAAAGAATTAGCAGTTTCTGTGCTCATTGCTAAAACAAAACAAAACAAAATCTAGGCAGCAATCAAAACTTAAAACTCAGAAGATGATCAAAGAAGAGTTCTGCTCTGATCTTTCCTCACTGCTGTGAAAGAAACTGGACTTCGGCTGGCAGGAACATAGAAGGTTCACCTGTCTGGCCTCGGAGCCAGCCAGGAGGATGTAGCCAGAAACAGGTTACACGTTTTCTCTACAAAAATCCAAGCCTTGTCTGCATACGTTCGTCTTTCTGTAACCTGTTGCAGCACAACTTCTTCATCAATGACCTGGATGAAGAGTTAGAACGTACCCTCAGCAAGTTTGCTGATGACACCAAACAGGGAGGAGTGGTGGATACACCAGAAGGCTGTGCTGCCATTCAAGCAAGACCTGCACAGGCTGGAGAGTTGGGCAGAGAGGAACCTGATGAAGTTCAACAAGGGCAAGTGCAGGGCCCTGCAGCTGGGGAGGAACAACCCCATGCACCAGTACAGGCTTGGGGCGGACCTGCTGCAGAGCCGCTCTGCAGGGAGGGACCTGGGTGTGCTGGTGGACGACACGTTGACCATGAGCCAGCAATGTGCCCTTGCTGCCAAGAAAGCTAATGGGATCCTGGAGTGTATTAACACGACTGTGGCCAGTAGGTCAAGGGAGGTTCTCCTCCCCCTCTACTCTGCCCTAGTGAGGCCCCATCTGGAGTACTGTATCCAGTTCTGGGCTCCCCAGATCAAGAAAGATGAGGAGCTACTGGAGAGGGTCCAGCGCAGGGCTACAAGGATGATGAGGGGACTGGAACATCTCTCCTACGAGGAGAGGCTGAGGGAGCTGGGCTTGTTCAGCCTGAAGAAGAGAAGGCTGCGAGGGGACCTTATAAATGCTTATAAATATCTGAAGGGTGGGTGTCAGGAGGATGGGGCCAAACTCTTTTCAGTAGTGGCCAGCGACAGGACAAGGGGCAATGGGCACAAATTGAAGCATAGGAAGTTCCGTCTGAACATGAGGAAGAACTTCTTCCCTCTGAGGGTGGCGGAACACTGGAACAGGCTGCCCAGGGAGGTTGTGGAGTCTCCTTCTCTGGAGATAATTCAAGACCCACCTTCACAAGGCCCTGTGCAGCCTGCTGTAGGTGACCCTGCTTCGGCAGGGACTAAATGACCCAGAGAGGTCCCTTCCAACCCCTACCATTCTGTGATTCTGTGACTCTGTGAAGTGTGCAAGGACATCACTTCAGAAGGTTTTTGTCTGTCTGTCCCCACAGGTTCTCTCCCCTTTGCCACAGCATCTTGCAGTCTTCTGCCTTTAATCTCCTATGAAGCACAGAGGTGCCGAGACATTATTTTGTTTGCTACATGCTTTGCCAAAACTTTGCTTTAATTTTGAAAGCATTTTAGTACTATTTCAGTCCTCCCATGGTGCTGGAAGCTGAGAACCTCATGGTGCAAGGCGATAAAATGAGTTGTAAATGTCCTAAAACTCTTGCTCTGAGTGGCAGGAAAGAGCCATCTGAGCCAAGGGCACAAATGAGAAACGCCTAGCTCAGTGCTTTGATCTCAGAAAGCCAGGCTTTTGGAGAGGATCCATCATGCAAAGAATCATAATGTACCACCCTAGGTTAAAGTGTCTTTCTCCTAACACACTTCACAGTGTAGGCAGTTCATCAGAAACACAGATCTGCTATCCAGCACGTGTGTTAACAAGCTGCCTCATCCCCAAGTATCTTCTAGGTTTGCTGGGCTGCTGAATGATACAGCTCTCTCCCTCTCATGCTCCAATGCCTTGCCTTGTGTGATATATATGCACAGAATTGTAACGAAAAGGCAGTAACTGAGCACGTCTCTGTTTTTTTACAAATCAAATCCTGAGTCCTTCTTTCTGGGTTCAAATCTGTTGCTCTATGACAGCTTGTGTTTATGGTCATCCTTAATGGTGAGGCTCCCATTCTGATGTCTATTTCTGCTGAAGGTTGCGAGCACTGACTCATTGCACTGCAGAGGAGAGATGGCAATTGTGCTAGTAATGATCTGTTGCAGATTCCCCCAAAAAATGAAACTACATCCTTGACACAGTACAACTGACTCTTGTAGGCAGGCAGGAAAACCAGGAAACATTAGGAAATGACCAGACAAATCCACCAACAGTTCAGAGGTGATTTACAACAGCAGGTAGAAAGACAATATTAACATGGTTTATGCTGGAGAACCTCGACTCTGCAGTTTAGTGTGACTGTCTGGTGTGACTGCATGTAAATCTTGTGTACGTACTGCAATGGTACAGCCCTAGGAAAGCCTCAGTTCACCTTTCCAAACAGCCCAGCAGAACACAATACCACCATTTTAATCTGTACCAAGATTAAATCTGGGCACTCCAAATCAGACTTTTCCTTTCATTGAATGTAAACAATCAAATCTCACTGTGAAGCCTTTTCCTGCTTTACTCAGCAATGGGCTCTTGCATTTTGTAATGTAATTGTTATCTGCTTTACTCCTGTCTAAATCCAGAACATATCTGCTGCTTTCTGCAGAGCTGGTCCAGAGTTACATAACAGAAAATAAGATAAAAAGGGTATTTTGCTTTTGCAAGACTCTCTCATAACAGGTCTTGCGCTTGCAGCACTCTGTTCTCAGTATCTTGCTCTACTTCCTGCTATGTCCAAGTGCCCTTCCTCAAAAACCTCCTTGCCCACTTGGAAAATTCGGTACTTGAAAGCGCAGCAAAAGATTTTGTGGTGCGAGGCAGGCTCCCTGGCCTCTGCTTTCACCAGGCACTGCCCAGCAGAACCTCCAGCACACTCCTACAGGAAGCAGCCTGGGCTAAGGGTGGGTCCTCCTGCCTTTCCCTGCACACCTGCTGGGGGAGGAAAGTACGCCCAAGGCCCAAAAGGCAGCTTTAGCCCTCAGCGGCCAAATTGGGAGGTCAGTGAGAGGCCGCTTGTGATGTGATGTCCCGTGTGTGCTGCCTCGCTCTGTCGCTTGGCAAGCATTTTTCTTTCTGCAAGGAAATTCATATAGTGTCAGTTATCTGAAAAAAAAACAGTTCGCTTTCTAATCAAATCATGGAGAGGGAGGAGAGACCAAGAAAAAGAGGAGAAACTGGCAGGGAAGTCAGTCACTCTGGTCTGTAAATAATTAAATGCTGAGTGGTGCTCAAATGTATAAGTTGAGAAAGCTTCATTTGCCCTCCCCCTTCTTGGAGACTAATTTAGAACATACCACAGTTTTTGCAAAAGCATTCCTAATACTATTGTACTGCAAATCCTGTCTGATCCAACCTTCAAATATTTATGTAAACTGAAATATGTCTGGAAAGAAGTCAAAACAAAACAAATATGCCACACAATCTCATTCCCACATATCCCTCCCTCCCTCCCTCCTCATTTACATTGACGCTAAACCCTTTGCAACTGGTTCCCAACTATTAGGTGGTGGTTAATGAGTAACGATTGCAGAGCCTGTTTCTTTGAGTGCACTGATGGCTTTACGTCTTGCCAAACAATTTAGTCTGGCTTTTTCAGTAGCTGCAAAATGCTTTTGCAGCAGTTTTTTTTTTGTCTCTGCAAGGAAGTACAGTAGTTTGGGGATTTTTATTATTTGTTATTATTGACATTGTTTATAAAGATCTAGATTTTTTGAAAATTCAAGTGGAAGACTTTCTACTCTAGGGTCCAGGGTGTGCTACATACCATATCCTTTATAGTTGACAGATGCCAGTAAACTCAGGCTAGATATATTTAAAATGCAGCCACTTGTAAAACTCTTTTGCTCCATTTGCAAATTGCAGCTGTCTCTCTGTTTGCAGAGATGTGGTCGACACATGCTGCCAGTTTGCTCCCCAGAGGATCACCGACGCTGAGCAGCGCAAAGGATCTGTGTGAAATGTGCCACATTCTCAACTGACTCCTGTATGTGACCGTCCCCGCGGAGGTGATGAAAGCCTGCAATTTTATTGACTTCAGTGGTGGAGAATGCTGCCAGGTCTGGAGGGCTCGGGGTGCGACAGGCAGCTCCCAGCTGGAGGATGAGGTAGGATGACAGGCTGTGTCTACAGTGTGCAATGTCAAGGAAGCTGGGGACCTTTGATCAGGAAGTACCCAAAATTGTTTGTCCCTGAACATTCAGTGTCTTGTGGGATGGGTCCTTCTCGGTAAGACAGTGTTACTCCCTTCATGAAACCTTCAATCCAGCACCTCTGCCTTATATGGGGCATTTTAAAGTGTTCTTTTACCCATATACAGCTATTTCAGACCCTTCATTTGGAAAGCAGATTGCAGCTGCTGCTGCTGTGCAAGGTCTGGATGACCCTGCCATGCTGAGAAGCCTCAAGGCAGCCATAAATTGAAGCAGCACAAAATCCCAAAGCCACAGAGGTGGCCACATCCTCCTGCTCTGCAGTAGCAGCAGGAAAACGCAGACCAGAAAACAGAGCTGCCCCTGTGATGCTGTAATTATGATGGAGTACTAGTGGTGACCTCAGAAGCATGAGGGAAAAATATCTTTCCAAGTGGATTATTTTTAAGAGTCAGATGTGCTGATGTGCTGTTATGGGAATATTTGCAAGCAAGAATGAGATGAACTAAATCTGGAATCTATATAGCTTTGGGACCTATTTGAGAAGAGGAATCTAAATACATCACCAAATTTGTAGCTCAGCAGCGAGAAGAAAAGGTGGTGGCTTACCCTATTTTATGTTTTCATTTTTGTAAGGGTTTGAATATGTGACATAGATCCTGGTGGGATTAAAAGCAGTGACACCCAACTCAGCCCCAATGCCCCCCTATCTTCCCCTTTTTTTTTTTATTTCTGTCTTTAAAAGCAAAGCTCTGACTATATTCAGTTTTTCTGAGTTCTCCCTCCTGGCGGTTTGTAACCATTCCGCACTCAGCCATCCGAGGGATGGGACACTCATGTAGTCAGCATCTCCATTTCAGTTTCTAAGAGACTGCCAACACAAGCACTTCTCCTGTCCTTTCCTGTAGCCTGGTGGCTTTGTGAGTAGGAATCTCACCTGGGAGACCAGACCTCAGCAAAAGATGTTGTGTTCAAGCTGGTTCCATAATGGCAAGTCAGTCCTGCCAAACCAGAGAAAGTTTGTCTAGGGAAAAATTCTGCACCCTAAACGTGGTTAGGCAGAACTAATTAGGAAAAAGAGAGAGAAATAGACTGCTACATTAAATATGTGTTGATTATTTGTCAAAGCAAGACCCAAATTGGGAATCTGAGTCTGGATGAGGTAAAGGAATATGTGTGCATTATTCCTTCTACATATGATTATTAAATCATGTCTTTGTTAGCCATCTAACTTTTTAATCCATCTCTTTTGGCACTAAAACGGCATTACTGAAGTGGGAGTAGGCAGATTTTAAAATAACAGCTTGGAACTTTAAAGGTCTTTTAAATTTAGAGAGTTTTGTTGCCAGGTGTGTCTTCTCAGTTTTTTTTAGAGCTCTGGAATTATTCTGATATTTATCAGCTGAATTAATAGAAATCCTTTGGTGAGGACCAGGCATTTGGGAAGTTACTTAATGAAATGCAAAATCTTCTGTATATTCTTGTATTGGTATTACCCCGGTATAACTTCATCACCTGCATCACCCTTCCAAAAAAAAGGACTTTTAGAAACTACAGACAGATAGTAGGTAATGCATCTACACTTCATTCTGCCTTTGAAATGATAGCATTTAAAGCATTCATAAGGTCTAATGCTTTTAAAGCTGGAACTGGTTTATGGGTCTAAACAAGGGGTTGTAGTGAGAAGTCCTAATCGTCTTCTCCAAGAGTGCTCTGCTGTTCCAAAGCGCCAAACTGACACATCTTTTAAAATTAAGATAAACTCCTACTTAGCTCTCTCATGTGCAGCCCACCCTAATAATAGAGTCAAAGTACTTCTGTTATGTAGGTCACCAGATTAGAAGACCTGAAAGATTAAAAAAAACATTTTATTTTAGACAAAATAAAATCTTCTATTCTTTGATAAAGTCTAGGGCACTGAATTTGGAGAAGTACAACAGACAGCAGAAAGACTAAATGAACGAAACTTGCTCTCAGCCACTAACACTGTGTTTTGATAGCTCCCCTAATGTTCCTGATGGACCCCACATACACCCTCTGGGATCAAAACAACTTGCATTCAGTTCAGGAAAGAATCTTTTAATCTCTTTTTTTTAACTTTGGAAGTTGCAAATGTGCTAAGCAATTTTAATGGGAAACAGAACCTGGGAACAGTCAAGTGTTATTTGTACAGCTTTCAGCTCATTTTGTGGAGTCATAGAATGGCTAAAGATGCCTCTAGAGATCATCTAGTCCAACCCCCCGGCTCAAAAAAGGGTCAGTACATGACCATGTCCAGTCAGGTTTTAATACCTTTGAGGATAAAGACTCCACATACTCTTTGGGCAACTGCTTCCAATGCTTTATCACCCTTAGAGTAAAAAGAGATTTTTCTTACATTTATCTGGAACGTCTTGTACTTCAGTTTGTGCCTATTGCCTCTTGTCCTTTCACTGGATACAAGTGATAAGAGCCTGGCTTTGTGTTCTTTACTCTCTCCTTTCAAATATTTATATACATTGATAGGTTCCCATGATGCTGCTCTTCCCCCAGCTGACCAGTCCCAGCTCTTTCAGACTATACTTGTATGTAAGATATTCCAATTCCAGTCATCTTCATGGCCTTTTACTGGGCACAGTCCAGTATGTCCACATGTCTCCTGTACTGGACTGGACACCGCATTCCAGATGTGTCTCACCTGTGCTCAGCAGAGGGGAAGTATCACCTCCCTCAGCCTGCTGGCAGCGCTCTTTCTAATGCAGCCAAGGATGCTGTTGGCTGTCTTTGCCCCAAAGGCTCATTGCTGGCTCACATTCAGCTGGGTATTAACCAGGATTCACAGGTCCTTTTCGGGCAGCTATTTTCTGGATGGTTGGCCCCCAGTCGGTGTTGCTGCACAGGGTTTTTCCTCTACAGGTACAGGACTTGGCATTTCCCTTCTTGAATTTCATGAGGTTGCCCTCTGTTAATTTCTCTAGTCTGTTGAGGGCCACTGAATGGCAGCACAACCATGGGGTCTATCAACCACTCCTTCCAGTTTTGTGCCATCTGCAGACTTGCTGGGGGTGCACTCTGCCCAATCGTCTAGGCCATTAATGAAGATGTTAAATAGTATTAGCCGAAGTATTGCTTGCTGGGGTTCCCCACTAGTGACTGGCCCTCAGTTACATTTTGTACTGCTGAGGACAACCCTTTGAACCCAGCAGTTCCGCCAGTTTTCTGTCCACTTCGTGGTCTACTTACTCACCCTGTTCTTTCTTTGGTTCTCTGTGAGGATGTAACAGGAAACTGTCAAAAGCCTTGCTAAAGTCAAGGTAAACAGCACACACTGTTCTCCCCTTATCCAGCAAGCTAGACACCTTGTTGTAAAAGGCTGTGAGGTTGGCCAGGCAAGATTTCCCCTTTGTGAGTAAGTGCTCACTACTCACAATCACCTGCTTCTGCTTCACACGTCTAGAGATGGTTGCCACGGTTGTTTGCTCCATCACTTTCGCAGTGATTGAGGTGAGGCTGGCTGGCCTGTATTTCCCCAGATCTTCCTTCCTGCCATTCCTGAAGACAGGACTGACGTTTGCTTTCTCTCAGCCCACAGGAACCCCTCCCAGTCATCATGACCTTTCCAAGATAAGCAAGAATGGCCTTGCAATTACGTCGGCCAGCTCCCTCAGCAGCTGGGACTTCATCCCATCAGGCAGCATGGACCTGTATTTGTCCAGTTTGAGTACGGGTTCCCTAATCTGACCCTCCTCCAGCAAGGGTATATCTTCCTTGCCCTGGACTTTCCCACTGGTCTCAGGGACCTAGGATTGCTGGAGGCAGGTTTTACTAATACAGACCAAGGTGAAGAAGGCCTTGAGCACCTCGGCCTTTTCTGTGTTCATTATTTCCAGGTCCCCCACCTCTTTCAGCAGTGGGCCCATATTTTCCATAGACTTCCCTTTGCTGCTGAAGTATCTGCAGAAGCCTTTCATGTTACCGCTTACCTCCCTCCCCAGGGAGGTGGGTTTTGACTTTTCTAACTCCATCCCTGCATGCTCAGAGAGCAGCTTGGTATTTCTCCTGGTTCTGTTGACAGAGTTTCTCCTAACTGTCCATCCTATCAGCGGTCTGCAACATGGTGCAGTCCCAGAAGCACCAGGTTACTTCAGCTGTTATGCTTTGCACTATAGGAAAGGGACAGCTGAAGTGGGGCCTGGATGCCTTCTTCTGAAGCCTGTGAAGTAGAGCCTGACTTGGCCTGCACCTCTAATATGGCAACACATCATCCAGACATCAAAGGGAAGAGGAGAGGAGCAGATGCAGGTGACTTTTCATTAAAACTCTCCCTTGTTTTTCACTTGGCTCAGACAAGCTATTCATTACGTGCTCCTGGCTCTCAGATCACCTGGATGCAATCCGTTCTTGCATTCATAGCATTTTGCCTGCTCCTGGCGCAGGGATTACGGGCAGCAAGGCTGGCTAGAAAAGGACTCAATTTCATCAAAGTTTTGAGAAAAGTTTCTTCAGTTAGTTTTTCATGCTGTTTTGGGATGAAATCAATGCCTCGTACTAAAGGCTCAAATTGGCTTAAAATAGCATTTTCACTGCTACAACAATGTGTTACGATTTTCTTTACCTCAGCTACCATGTGAAAAGAAAATAGTAGAAACATAACACAGGAGATCAGTGAGGTCACCAGTTTGCTCTGTCACTGAACGTGTATTTCCTGTATATTTTTACAGTACTCATTACTTGGAAATCCTTTTATTCCTTCCTATCTTTTCACTTCTTATTCTTAGGAAAGTAATTTTTGTGGGATTTCCCCGAACTCCTTCCATTACTGCACTTTTTGTGAAGAACATTCAGATGGCAGTGCTGCCAATGCACTTCAGATGCTGTAACATCTGTAACATATCCTACTGCTAGTACCTCCTTAATATTTCCTTACTTCTTAGGCAGGTACTTCACAGTGACTTTGTGGCTTCACTGATCTGAATGTGCTAAGAAGTAAATCATGCTCATATGAAAAGTTATAGGAAATCGCTGTGCATTCCCAAGCTTTGTATTATGCATGAGCCCCCTCCACCTATTTGAAGTGTGACAGAAACATGCCTGTGGAGCAGAATGTGTAGCAGTTCAAACGCAATCCCCATGCTTTGCTGAAAGCACCGAGGGTTGCTTCCCCCTCAAGGTCTCAACTACCTCTGCAAATGTTATTCCTTTAGAAAATGGGAAAGAGATTACTTTTCCCAAACCTCTGCTCATTATAGGTGCCTACATGAAATGTCAATCTCAGAAGAATGTGCAGATACTCACAATAAGATCACTTCCCATGTAAGTTTTAATCAAATCAGTAAATGGTACTGATATTTAAATAGTGGTTGTTAGGATCATGTTTTAAACTTTCTTTTGAGATGAATAAAGGCAGTTCACTCCTTTCTACATTGTTGTTTCTAATTATCTGCAAGTTCATATATACAAGTTTCTGTTGTTTTAATCTTACCATTTGAAAAGTTTCTTTGGAAGGGGATTTACTAGTGGTTATTTCTCTGCTCACCTCAAATACCCCTAGCAGGAACACGCACTGCAGGATCTCCGAAAGACTACTCAGCTAACTTTCAAAGTATAGTTTGTTCCATGGCAAGCTTCAGCTGACAAATTTTAGGCTTGTGAAGTCTATATGAAAGTAAGATGACATTAAAACTCTCTTCTTGTCTTGTAAGAGCAAAATCATTAGTCTCCATTAGTCATCAACTAATTTCTCCCTGTATTTCATGTTTCTACTTCTGATTTGGAGGTGTGTACAACAGTAGATGGATCATTATGGACTCAAGCTTTGCTTTTGGATATATGCAAAACCTAATCATTTCTTTATGGACTTAAATTTAGTTGCAGAAACTAGAAATTCCTGTGAAGTAAAAACTGCACTTTAGCAAGAATAATGGAGACTAAGGCAGATAGAAAGGGCAAAGAAGTTCAAAAGACTGTGAATTAATAGAAACACCAAGTTATCCTCTACACTTCATATGAAAATAATCTAACTGATCTAATAATCTCATTGTCCTGTCTTCTGACCAGGCAAGATTTTGGAGAGATAGACAGATTCCCTGACAGGAGAGAACACAACTTGATCAGATTAGGATACATGGTATCTCCTCACATCAAATAAAGAGAGAAAATGCATCAAACATGGCCACATCTGTGTTCAAAATGCCAGAAAAAACAGCTGTGTTCCAACGTACAGTCTTCTCCAAGCATTTACCGTCTCCATATTTCCTAAGGACCTACCTTCTCTGCTGCTGGGCTGTATGTCTTCACCCAGCATAGGTGAAGAAAGTCCTCCCAGTAGAGGACTTGTGGTTGTCTGGTCTGTGGGCCTGGCCCTGTGCCACTGGCACTTTGTTCTTCTCCTTGAGAGTTGTTCGCGTCTGAGCTCCGGTTGCTGTTTTACAGTAAGACACACTCCACTGACATCAAAGCTCAGTCAGCGGTGGCAGCTACACCTCTCATCTCCCTCTCTGTTTCTCTGGGTTTCAGAGCTCCCAGCAGGACTCAGAGCCATAGTGTACATAGCCAAGTGGTAACATGAAACTGTCCCAGACTCAGGAAGGTCTCAGTCTAAGACCATGGAAACATGTGCCAGGTGAGCAAACAGCTTGATAAGTAAACATGGAAAAGTCGTATTTGTGTGCTGCTTCCAGGCAGTACCTGCTCACCCCACATGTTGGTATCAGAATACGCCAGAACACACAAGAAGTTCTGCACGTAGGACCATCATTTCCTTCTAAATTCCATCCCAAATATGTGGAAGGTTATTAACAGGGCTATTTGGATATAAATATTATGCATGTCTGAAATGTGTTATAGGAGAAGTGAACTTTTCTTTCAAGGAAGTGGGAAGCAGGAAGTAAACGAATTTTCTGGTAACATTTTTATCAAGAAAAGGGACTGTCCCTTTATTTGTTGACAAGTCACAGACTCCAGAATTATAGCAAAATGCAGCTTTGATATAACATGGCTAAAGCCATCTCCCTGAGCACTTTCTGTTTGTGCATTTTTTTTTCTTATTTAGTCAGCCTTTTCCTAGCAGTGGATCAAATCACTTCTGCATTTTGTTTGGAAGCAGGTGGAATGACTTTGGAGTAGACAAGATAAGCGATGAGCACATCCAACTCACACACTAGGGGACCTCCATTCACTACCGTAATACAAACATATAATGTCCACATCTTCCTTTAGGGTTACAACAGAAATTGTTGGAGACACAGATTCCTTTATGAAAAAATACCATTTAGACTGAGTCAAAGAAAACAGTCGTCTCCTCTGCTCCCATCCCTTGGCCTTGTGAAGGGCTGTGTATGTGGTACATCAGTAAAAAATAGTTCACATAGTGCCTTTTTCATATCAATAGGTTTGTTCTTGCCATAATATGAAATTACAGGCAGTACTGACCTGTTCTGACACGCTTCAAATGGTATTGCAAAACAGGAGTCCAAAAGCTGACTACAAACAATGATGTGGTCTTGCTTGTAGAACAATAATCCTCTCAAAAGATACTGTCTGGTGTGTGCCACTGCTCTTGTAACAGGGAACTTACAAACAGAGCTTAGAAAGTGGCTACGCCAGTGCAATAACTAGGATCCAGCAAGAGATCTCCAGTGAGGCCTGGGGCTCTGAAATTCTTTCATAGCTGAGAGGGCAGCATTACTGGAAACATCTTCCAATTATATTCCTGTAAACAGCTTTCATGCTAAGCATAAACAAACTAGGATCCACACTTTCCCCCATGGCTCTTTGGCCAGTATGAATTTATTTCATCTTCTGTGGGGCATTTGTGAAATAGGGACCGCAGATGCATTTCTGTGAAAGTCAGCGATTGCCTAATCCCTTGCAAGTGTACTGTTCAGAAATTACACTAATGTTGGCTTTTCTTTAGTTTGTGAACATTACTGTAAATCTTCCTTTTTGGAGTTGGTCTCCAGCCCATTGTAATTCCAGTGACACAGATTATAGGGAAAAGAGGCTATGTGACAGACAGAAATATTGGTCTTACTGATCCAAAGATAAACGGAGGCTGGAGTCTGCTTTGTGTGATATGTATTGGACCCAAACAACTTAGGCATTTACTGCGTGAGGGCTGAATGAATACAATCACAGCATGAGTAGGCTGGCATGAGAGCACGGAGTATGTGCCTTTATATTGGCTTACACGGCCAGGAGGAAGCACAGAAGTAGGACAAAGGGAAGAAGTGAAAAGCGATGGGATCTCTTTAGGTTTCCCAGAGCTTCCCTTTCCCATTAAATATACATATATGCTGAAATGATAAGAGACTGTGCATTTGCTATGTGACAATTCAGGGCACTGACCATTTGATTCTGAAAGTGGTTTTAGTTGGATATCCATAGACATATATATTTTCCTCACCTGTGGAGCTGGAGCTATGATGAGCAAGGGTCTGTGCAAGAGAGGCTAACTATAGTATAAGGGGTCTCAAGAAATTTATGAAGCTAGAAAAGTCAAACCGTAACAGAAGACATGGTATCAGCTACTCTCATTTACCTCTCCTCATCTTTAATTATTTCTCTTTGCAAACCAATTTATAATAAAGGAGAGCCCATGGGGAGGATAGATTTGTTCTGAAGAAGGAACAATGAAGTGAATCTGGCAAAATAAATGACCTCTGGAAAATACAGAAGAGTTGGAGGTAGCAGCTAAGTGAACAGAAAACCTGATTTGGAATACTGAGAGATTTTTTTTTAAATGCTGTTCAATTTTAAAAAAAAATCATATTCTTTTCAACCTACAAATCAGTCTGTCCACGAAATGTGGAAAGAAGAACCCACCCAACTATTAAGAGATTGTATATGAGCACAGAAAAAGTTTGCACAGCTAACACAACATCCTGCTTGCCAAGATCATCTTGCTCTAACTTTCTTGTCAGCAGAGTCACTTTATAGAAGAACTATTAACTAACAATTTGTTTACTTGATTTTTTTTTCTTCCTAGCAATTTAATCATTTTGATATTCTTCGGGCCTTTTTCCAGTCCCAAAGCACTAAGAAATTCAGTTGAGAACACAATAAACTAAAACAAATCAATTCACGTGAATGGCCACAAATGTCACTTTGCTTATCTTGCTCTGTGAAACACTAAGCAGCTGCTGGCTTTTAACGAGAAGGAAAAACAAAGCTCTGTTAGTATGTCTGTGCACACTTTGTTATTTCACTTTGCAGCTGACTTTGGAAAAAGAAAGAAACAGAACAGATCTAATATCTTTCCTCTCAAGATCAACCCACATCCTGCTTAGGGCAGGAAGAGCAGGTGAATAGAACACAGGACATTTGACACTTCCATGGCTTCAATTATCTGGATTATTCCACAGCTTCCCCCAGAGCAGCAGTAACAGACTCCAGCAATGTAATTAGTTCAGCAGAGAAGTGAAGATGAGAGAATCTGCTGAGGCACTTTGGCATAGGCACACCAAGCGTTGAAATATCCCTTCTCCAAAGGACTGTTTTCCTGGCTCTGCGAGAAAATCTGTAGGGAGCAGTTGTCTCCTCAGATGTGCGTTGTGTCCTCACATGAGGAGACCAAGCTGCATCTGGCTTGGTAAAAGATATTCAAGACAGAGGGGAAGTGGGGGCTGGGAGGGCACTAGAAAAGCAGGAGAAGCACAGTCTGAAAAAGCAGGCATGCAGTGGGTGCTGGGAGCCAGAATCCTGTACACCGAACAGGCACGTCAGGGAAACGTTTTTTACACCAGGCTGATATCGAAGTCCCTCCACTTGCCCCCATTTTGCAGTTCCCTCAACAGCTACATGATGAGACCAGAAAGGCTTTACATAGCCTACCCTGCAGTTCAATGCTGAATCACCTAACGTGTCCTGTCCCACCTGCCCGGACCCAGTTACCGTGTATCAACAGAGGAAGGGTGATGTGGTGAGGACCTGGGAACCTGCCATTGACCCCTCAAAATGAGAACTATGGTGCAGGTTGTCTTAGGCACATTGCGGCATCAGCCTTGAGGTGCATAGCTATGAGTTGGAAGAAGCAGCTGGGGTTTCTGTAAAAGGTTGCTGTGAATGTAATTCCACATAATTAGCTAAGGTAGGAAGCTATAAACCAGGGGTAAGGAGTTGTTAAGCCATAGACAAATACCTTAGAAGTGCTAACGTCTGTTCATTGGCAGGCATTGTTTGGAAGTTTGAATGAGAAAGGAAGGACGTAGGCGACAACCATAAGCGCATACACAAGCTCTGCAGTCTTCTGCCACCAACAGCTAGTTCCCAGGCGAAGCAAGTGATGTGGTGGAGTGGCCAGCATGAAAGCAAGGGTTGCCAGAAAAGTGGGCTCTCCAGACTCTGTTCCTCTGCCAGACCTGGTCCAGTCAGTTTAGCTTCTTATTCTTGGATACACATAGTACTGCTGCATTCCTGAGACCTGCTAATGAAAAGTTTTTTCATTACAATTGTTATGAGGCACAATGATTCAATGATGCTTGTGCATGGACAACTATATTGCTGTCATGGCATTTGTGACCCTAGTGACTTGTCACTGGGTGACACCTGTATTTCCCCCTGAGGCGTACGATTGCTTTGTTGAACTTGCACTTCCAGGGTGACATTCAATGCAAGCTACTGCAGGTGTCACCTACTTCTGCCCCGCTTTCAGCTCATCAGCAGTGCATGCAAACCCCACACCAGCAGGGAGGGAGGATGTGCCCGAGCCTCCTCCTTCAAGGGAAGGTGTGCCTGTAGGACTAGCTCGTGAGATCACCCCAGACAAGCAGCTAAGTTCAGATGCTTCTGTATGACCTGCATTAGCCACGGAACAATGTTCCTCATCCCCTGGACAATTTTTTGTAGGTATCTTTCCCTCAAACCCCTTACATTCAGCAAAAGACAGCAGAGCTGCAGCAGTGCAACATTAATAAACTGTGTGTCCCCTTGATTCCGTATTCTCAGCTCTCACAGAAACTGCTTTCTGGAGAGCCTCCCAGAGTCAGGAAGCTTGTATTTACCTTCATATCAAATAACAGTTATTAATATGGCGCAGTGGGGTATGCTTAAATTTACAGTAGATCAAAAGTTTCTATGGTGTGGTCCTGTTAATTTGCCCTGTACACAGAAGTCAGTTGAGTCAGCTTTCACCACTTCCAAACCTTACCAACACAGGGATGGAAGTGCTTGTTTTGGACATTTCCCAAAATACAAAAATAGTAGTAATAACAATATGGAAGGCATATGGTGGGCTGGTGTCTGGGGATGCATTTGAGGCTGAGCAATATGTACATGTTTCATTTTTCTTTCAGAGGGAAGTATGTTTATTCTTTGAGGCTGTAAGAAAATTAGTGGTTACTTGTTCTGAGTCAGAGTTCAGATAATTGTGTTGTAATAAAATATGCATTATCCTATATTTGATAAAAGTAATATCCTAGGCAACATAAGGTTTAGATGGCAGTTAACTATTAATTCTTCCACTTTAAAGTGCCTGAGGTTTGCAAAGCACTGAGAAATAACTGAATTGTTGGCATCGGTAATCCTACATGTCTCTGAAACTCTTTGGATTAGAATGTCAGAAATAAATCCCGAGGTACTAAAGAGGTTTTAATAGCATGCATTTGAAATGGTCATGAAGGGAGAAAGGGGGACACCAATTACACTATGGCAACAAAGTTTTAAAGGTTAATTGCCTTTCCCATTCCCCAAGACTCAGGTTTAGAACAAGATATTGAAAGAGGGAGAGGTGGAATTTGAACAGAAGCAGCACGACATTTGCTTGCAACTGGTCTCTGTTCATATGCTTCTGCCCCAGCTACGTGAGATGAAGAAAGACAGCGGAGATCGTGCCAACTGAGAGTTTGTTTTGCCTGACGCACTGGAAAAATTGTTCAATACTGGTTCATCTCAGCAAAGCTACTACCCTTTGCATGCTAGAAAGGTCAGCTGGGGTTATCTGCTACATGAGTACTGGCTGCACAAATTCCTGGGAGGGAGCTTAGCTCTTGCACTGTTCCTTCTGAAACAAGGATATTTGAGTCTTTGTTTATGAATCTGCCTGCTATGTGTCAATCCTTTTCTCTGTCCCTCTTTCAGATGGCCTGTAAATAACTTTCCAGATGGGCTGACATCCCACTGTTGATGGAGAGCGCTAGGTGAATGTCTTCTTGAGGTACTCCAGTAGAAGAGGTGTATAGTACAACTTCTCTGCTTGCATACCAGGGAATAGGAAATTAAAGTTGTATCTAGACCAAACTGATAACACTGACTTGAATCCTAATGCAAGTCAGCATATCTACTTCTTCTCTCTCTCTGTTGTTGTAAGTGAATATGTCTGGCAGGCTGTAGGTAAGAAAGATAGATAAAGAATAATAAATACTGTTAGTGAGAAATATAAATCCAGTTACCTGACCACTAGGCTGAAACAAGGGAAGATTTTTGCATGACAGCTGATATCTGGCAGTGTCTTCTGCTGTGAATTGGCAGTCTTTTAAATCATGCTTGAGTTTCCTCATTAATAACATGCTTATAACTGCTCTTCTTGGCATTTTATATTGTGGCAACAACATTGAAATTTTAATTCTGAAAGTACCCAGTTTATGGCATTGTTAGGGAAAATAGTTTCTGTGCAAGGTACAGTGAGATATTACATCTGGCATCCCGTTAATGGCTTTTAAAACAGGTGTTGTCTGTCTGACAAAACACTGTTGATCTGAACTTCTCACTGTTGGTCAGGTTTTGGAAATAAATGTTAGATTAGTCCAGTTTACATGGGCAACATCACTAGGATCTGGTCTTCATTGCATTTAACTGTAAACTGCGGCAGTGATTAACAATACGGATTGCTCCTCAGTGTCAAAAATTCACAGAATCACAGAATCACAGAATCACAGAATGGTAGGGGTTGGAAGGGACCTCTGTGGGTCATCTAGTCCAACCCCCCTGCCGAAGCAGGGTCACCTACAGCAGGCTGCAAAGGACCTTGTCCAGGTGGGTCTTGAATATCTCCAGAGAAGGAGACTCCACAACCTCCCTGGGCAGCCTGTTCCAGTGCTCCGTCAACCTCAGAGAGAAGAAGTTCTTCCTCATGTTCAGACGGAACTTCCCGTGCCTCAGTTTGTGCCCATTGCCCCATGTCCTGTCACTGGGCACCACTGAAAGGAGCTTGGCCCCATCCTCCTGACACCCACCCTTCAGATATTTGTAAGCATTTATTAGGTCCCCTCTCAGCCTTCTCTTCTTCAGGCTGAACAAGCCCAGCTCCCTCAGCCTTTCCTCGTAGGAGAGATGTTCCAGTCCCCTCATCATCCTTGTAGCCCTCCGCTGGACTCTCTCCAGTAGCTCTTCATCTTTCTTGAATTGGGGAGCCCACAACTGGACAGAGTACTCCAGATGGGGCCTCACTAGGGCAGAGTAGAGGGGAAGGAGAACCTCCCTCGTCCTGCTGGCCACACTCTTCTTGATGCACCCCAGGATCACATTGGCCTTCTTGGCAACCAGGACACACTGCTGGCTCATGGTCAACCTGTTGTCCACCAGCACACCCAGGTCCCTCTCCACAGAGCAGCTCTCCAACAGGCCCACCCCAAGCCTGTACTGGTGCATGGAGTTGTTCCTCCCCAGGTGCAGGACCCTGCATTTGCCTTTGTTGAACCTCATCAGGTTCCTCTCTGCCCAGCTTTCCAGCCTGTCCAGGTCTTGCTGAATGGCAGCACAGCCTTCCTTCATTCAGTCTGAACAGTTATAAGAGTGGCTTTGGCATTTTGATAGTTTTTTGATGTGTGAAAACCCAGAGGGAGACAGTACTGACCATTAAAAGCAGTGTATTATTGATTGCTCTAGACTAAACAAAAATGGCATTTAATTACTAGAAAATTAATTCTTAGCTGGTTTATTCTGATTCCCCAAGTACCATTAAATGGGCATAGTTGAAACCTGAGCTTTTCTGAGTATTGACTAACATATCTACCAATACACCTTATTGTTCTCCTTGAATGAGAACTGAGCAATATTGAGGAAGAAATTTGTGGGAATGCGACACTAATTTTTAATTAGAATTCAGTCTTTCTGACAACACTATTTTTTTCTGGGCAAATAGTTACCTTAATCGTAGTTCTCAAGCACCTTCGATGATTCTTTTAAAAATCCACAGTACTGTGAGAATATGTAATCCTTCTTTCTCAGTTTTCTGATCCTGAACTCAGGATCCCAACTGACATCCCTGTTGTCAGATACAGGAAAGATCTTAAGATATAAATGGATCCTGAATTCTAGGCATTTACCCAAATGGAGTTGATCTGAGACATGTATGAGTGCAACGTGATGAGTTTTTCTCTTTAGCTACATCTATTTCTACATGAAGCTTTGCAGTCTCCAGTGCTGATATTCCAGTTTTCCACCTCAAGATGCGCTGAAGGAGCAGGAGTAAATAAAACCAAAGTATCTAGAAATATTTATTATATTATGTATAATATTATAGTGTATCAGTAAATTCATGCAACATGCTTTTCCTCACTTGAAACTGTAGACTTTTTGACAGGGAGTAATCATTTTCTAAAACATGTTCATCAATCAGTGGAAAAACTGATTTTGGAGAAACTGATTTTGATGTTTGGATGAAGGAACTCTTCCTAATCAGCAATGAGATTCAAAGAGGCATTCTTGAGCTGTGTGAGTTTATACTGAATTATACCAGTTCAAGGTGTGCAGAAAGTGTCCATACTACCAATAATACCAGTGTGTGAGATAATTCCCTGTACTCCGTTATTTGTGATCTGTACTACAGTGTCTGAGTAGTCATCCTTTAATTGCTTCGGAGTATTTTAAATTTCAATAAGAGTTCTTAATTAGGCAGCTCCTGATCTTTGAATTAGTGCTGTTCAATTCTGCATCACTGAAATAACAAGAGTGAACAGCAATCTTCTAAATTATGCTTTAGAGAGAGATAAATTTGGCTTAAACCCCTATTATTTGTCAGCTGGAATCAAAGCCATGCTTCTCACCAGAATTTTGTGCCATTGCAGGGTTCCTGGAGCTCCAAATACAAAAGCATGGAGAGCCTGTGAGAAACTTCCCTAACTGGGTTTCACAGCATGCAGAACCTTTAATACACTGACATACGCACAGCTCTTACTTCATTGCACAGGGAGCTCAGAATAGACCTTCTGGGAGAACCTCAGCTGATGCCAGAAATCTGGATGTGCCTGACTCACTTTAAGAAACAGGACAGAATTATTACACATTGCAAGCAGGATCACATTTTTCCACAGCACTGTGACTGGCCTGCAAAATGCCTCCATCTCCTAAAATGAACTAGCTATGGCTAAAACCAAATTTCTGCTCTTACTGGGATTGTTGCCAACCACCTCTTCTTCTGACTGCAAGAGGCATTGCTTCCTCTTGGAGAAGCTGCTTTTCTCCATGTCAGCAAAGTACTGACAGATCTTGGGTTGAAATTATCACAAATTTTGCATCTATTTTTTGTCACTTTCCAGGTTGGGTTGTTTCAGCACTTTTGAGTGGGTTTTCAAGGATTTGTGTGAAACAGTTAGTGTGATGGGATCCTCAGGATAAAGGTCCCTGCAGCACTTTTCTTTCAATAAAATGTTAAAATTTGGATCGGGTGTCAGTTTAAATAAAGAGTCTGATTGCCTTCTTTTTTTCCTCTGTTATCTCTTCATAGCCCAAATGACCTCTGAGGATTTGTTTTGAATTTGCAAAAGATTAGTGATCATCCAATATTTAAAAACCTGAATACAGTATAATGCTTTCGTTTTTCTGGACTCAGTGTAGACATCTTGCCTCCTGAAGTGCAGAACACACACTGAAAGTCCCTTCATTTTAAGTCTCCGTCACTTGGTCTCCATAATCTTTGGTCTTTCCTGGAAGTCTTGGCCTGTATTAGAAGCATCCCATCTCCAAATTTCTCACAGACTCGGATGTTAATAAGGGAAAAAAATTGTAGTCTTGGTGGAGAAGAGTGACTGGATGTTTTGGTAGTATGAAATACCTCTAAGCAACAGATCATGGACTTAGGCTCTTTAGTGTACATGTGTGCAAGTGTATTAAACACAAAAAAAAGCTTGGACTCATAGAGTCCTTAACAGGAGATATCTATGATTAACCATGGCAGAAAAATTTCTGAGAGTGGTTTTTCATCTGTGAATGCTATTGAAGCAACACTGAACTGAGATGCTCCACAAGAACGTGTGACTGCTGACAGTCCCAGGGGACCACAGAAATGCTTAGGTTTGAAGAAGCTGGGACATTTCATGCACATGCCCATACCAGCATAACAACTTCCATTTTTTTTCTGCAATATATTGCATCATAGATGCAAATAGTAAAGTCAAAGTTAGCCATTTCAATACCACTTTTGGAAACAGATATTTTCACGAGAAGAGTATCAGAGAATGTAACTTTTCATATCAGTTTGGTTAAATAGCAAAGTGTCCGAACCTCACTACTTTTCACTTGACAGTGTTTTCCTTTTATGGTCAGCCATCACATTGACTTTCTGCTCCGCCATCTCTGTATGGCAGTTTGCTGGAGGTACTTCATAGTTCACAAGAAGGAATATGAGGGAAATTAAAGGCACTACTTTCAGATCAGCACACCAGGATATATCATGCTGAAAGGACAGGTCTGAGAAGACTTTGAAGGTAATGGCAGTACAGTACTACAAAATGACGTTTCAGCAGGAGCTGCTCTAAGGGCAGGACTAACACTGCCTCAGGAAAAGCTAAGAACATCACCACAAGAGCAACGTGCCATGGGAATGGAGACCAACCTTGCAGAAACCTGTGATGTAAAAGGGCCCACTGGGACTATGGCTGGTACCAGCATTGGTTGCTCAGTGTATGTGTGAAAAGATGAGTGTGCTTAAGACAGCCAGGGCCTTCGTGGGCTCTTGCGGCTGCTCCTGGCACCAGTGCAGCAATACAGAGGCAGAAGCATTTGAGAAACCTGCTTGCCCGCCACACATCACACTGGAGCTGCCGTTGATTAAAGTTAAGCTACAGCTTACAATATATGTACTACAGATTAAACGGCAGAAGGAATGGAGGAGGCAGGCTTATCTGTGTCCTGCATATAGCAACAGGGCTAGTTTAGATACTGTGCTTTAAGATCTCAAAGCGTGCTCAGACGCACCTCTGTGGGATACTGCTGCTGGCTGAGAGTCCCAGCAGAGATCCAGACCCTCCACACATCACAGCATGGTGCAGTGCAAAGAGGTCCTGCGAAGCAGGGAAAGCTCTGGGCCACCGAGGGGTCCTGTGAACCAGGAGTGTGCACCAGCTCCCTCGAGGCTAGATTGGGCATGTCTGCAGAAGCAGATATAAGGTGCAGCAAAAATTATTTGTCCACTTGCACGTTCTTTGATATTAGTAATAAACTAATTGGGCATCTTCATCACCAATAATTTCTAGGATGGGAAGCAAACAAAGAATTATGTATTTGACATGCAGGCTTAAAAGTACTGAGGACTAAGCTCCTTTGGGCTTTGGTTTCACACCTTTCCCTCTAGGCCCCTTCAAACTGGCAGCTTCTGGACAAGCATTTTTGTGTGACCTTGATGCTCAGTAACATGTGTACAGTAACAACTACAACTGTTACCTGTGAAGACAAAATTTCTCCTTTCCTTCCTGTGAAACAGCCTGAAACAGACAGGAAACTAACTTACACATCCAGCTGATAAATTGTCCTCACTTTTTATGGGAAGTAAGCACACTTCTTCCCTTTGGGAAGCCGTGTCTTACAGAAGTACTTGTGGATATTTTGCCATGGTTTCTGCATACCTGAAATTGGTTGATCTCACTTTGTACTTAACTACCAGATGCCATCTTTAACCAGATTATTTTCAGACAGACCAATAAACAGAAATTCCTGTCTCTGAATAACTTGAAGTTTCCCCACAGTCTTTCCTCCTTCTGTTAGCAAATTTCTGCTGAGATTTGCTGTAGGACTGCTCCTTGTACAGTAAGATGAGACAGGGACTCAGATTTTTTTAATGATTTTCAATAGTGGTTTATTCTCTTATATTGCAGCACTCATAAGAATATGAACAAGGAGCTTCACTTATTTCATTGTTGTATTGTGGCTTAGTGACATATTTATTTTCTGCTATTGCTTATATCCAAATGATAGCAGAAGGAATGTCTTTTACTTTTTCCCTGGATAAACCACACGTATTTAGGAGTGACTGCTGCAGCCACAACAGAAGCACTTCGCTACAGTGAAAAATGTTGTCTGATATAAGCTAAATCCTTGACAAAAATTAATTCCTTACATTGAAACAGAGTGGTTATGTATGACTAGAAGGATTCTCTTTGATGATTAAAAGTACTCAATTTGCAAGCATCCTTCTTACAACCACTCTTTTGATGAAACAAGCCCATTCATCCCTCATCAGAAGAGAGTGAAAATGTCAGTACGTTAACAAATACACAAGACATTCCCTCTGAGGGAATGTCAAGAAGGACAGACCTTATTCTTTTAAAATATGTAGTGCTAGTGCATTTTCAGTTATATTAAGATTGGTTTTTGCCTGGGTAGTTGTGGGTTCCTGTAAGATTGCTGGCAGACAAAGATACTATTCAGTGTCAGGACTGTGGACATTGTCTGTTTTCTTGCTTTTTTGCTTTTGTTGTTGTTGTTTTTCCTTTTGGACTTGTTATTTCTTTTTACTAATGCTAAATACAAATAGTAAGTGTTATTTTGTCACTCTCCCAAATTTTGTATTCTCTTTTTGAGTAACTGATCTCTTTCCTTTTCTTTGGTGTGGTTTTTTTTTTTTTGTTTCAGTTTCCTATAGAAACTGAAGGTAACATTTATCTGCACTGCTGAAGCTGTTATACGAGGCTAAGTATCTGCCTTCTTCCAGAAGGCTTTGAATTCTTCCACATTTTCTAACCAGCAGTGTCAACTATTCGAACAGAAGAGTTTACACTCAACACATTAACATGACCACAAGCAAGCATCAGTAAAGTCCTATCTCAGGCAAAGGAAGGTGTGATTTCTTGATGGTAAATTTACAGTAATAGCCCTCCAGAAAATCTGACTGAGAAATCAAAACAGAACTGGAACTTCCTACCTTTGGGAAATTATTTCTCTTTTACAGTTGCAGCATGAGTAGTCCTGGAAGAATAATTATAAATTATAATGAACACTGGAGAGATATCTTAGTTGAAGTTTTCTCAGCTGTGTCCATACCTGTCTTTATCTTTTTACAGACATTACTTTGAGTGAGACTTAGTTCATTACTGGAAACCAAATTGCAGGCTCATTAACAAGATGACCTTATTCATAGAACAAAATCACTGTGACAACAGAATAAAATTCCTTTGGGGCAAAAAAAAAGATAATTCAATAAATCTTTCACATTTAAGACAATTAAAGCTACAACAAACTGTGTATTCTATCCCCCCCTTATTGTTTCTTAAGGAAAAGACTTTTTTTTCAAGGTTCAGGAAACTGAAATTCTCTCTTTGCCTACAGACACAGAAACTGTTATGGTGCGTGTCCCTTTTTTGCAATGTCCAAATGTCCCTCATTAAACCAATTCTCTGGAGTTTTCCAGAATTATTTCTTGTAAAGGCAGCAGTTGTAAATTATTTTTGAAGTTATTTTTGGGACGAGGCCACGTGGAGCAGTATTAATTGTGACCTCTCCAAATTATCAGGGACATTTGGGACTTTCTGTCAAAACAATGGGAAATGAAGCCAGTGCAGGTGTTCACACAAACAAAGCTGACACCTCTTTCCACGGCCCCTGTGTTCACCCAGGGAAGGTAAGCACACATCTGGGCACAATCACGGCTCTCTGAAATGCCTGTTATCGTCGCTGATGCCAGGACTCACACAGAAGACCACACTTGAACATTCATATTTCTGAAGGCATATAAAGACATGAAATATTGTTGCCAGCTTTGCCATTCTGTTATATATATAGTTTTCAAAAAAGAAACAGATAGCTGGAAATGGCCAAGTACAATTGGAAAGCTAAACATATTTTAGTATTAACCTCTTACTAACTGTTCAAAGCCATATAGATGTATGTATTTATATCAGCCTAAATATGATCAGTGTTAGACCAGTTTTTAGCACAGTCTGAAATTACTTTGCTGAATTTCTAGATCTATGTCCCACAAATCTGTCTGGACTCACCATTTCTTGGATGTTCTCCCTAGCAATTAAGTGTCTGGTCCTCAGGACTGCAGCTGCTTTAAAAATAATAGATGAGGGATCACCATATCTGATGGTGATTCTGAAATCTTGTTTTGGTCTCCTTTGTTGTTTGAAAAACAAAATTCAAATCTGGAATCCGGTTAGAGTCTCTGAAATGTAAATAACTGAGTTCTGTGGGGAAGGCAGAAAGCAGTCCTACAAGATTAATGATTTTAGCAAAATCAGTCTGGCTGCAATATTGTAAATGATGCTACAGTGAAATCAGAAAGTAGGTGGCTTGTGGCGCTTGATGCCATATATCTAGAACGTTTTAGAAAAAACAAGGGTGCAAGTTCACACTGTCTTTGAACAGGAACATTTTTTGCTTAGGCACTGTAATAAACAAGACCACCCAGGCACTCATGAGGTTGTTAGATTAAATGTCACATTGCAACTGAACAGTAAAGCCTCTGCAGCCTCATTCATGTTGGCAGTTCTTAATTTTTGAAGACATTCTTTAGCTTTCATCCAAGAGAGGGATAACAGGAATCCTGGTGGTGGCCGTGCTGCAGAAAGTGAGGTGCAGGGTCACACAGTATAAGCGACAGTGCCCTACACACTAAATTAACCAAAGCAAGTCTTCAGAGTAACCACTTCATAACCTCTGCATAGTCTTTTAAATTTTGACCATTTCACACGTTTGCATTATTAGCAGCTATTAATGCAACATGTTTGATTCTGCAACTAGAAACAAATCCAAGTTAGTTTGAGAGCTAAATGAAATATGATGTGCACACAATTCAAATGACTTCACAGCACAACTCAAAAAATGATTGTCCTTAGCAGCAAATTCAGGAGCCTGGTCTGTATGCGTCACTAGCGATTTGATCTACCACGAAGTCTGGCAGGCACACGACAGGTTCGATCTTTGCTACAAAGAATCAGTACTTGCCAAGATATATCCCACCATTATGGCAGACACAGGACAGGTTATGTAAAGGGCAATATTATGATATCTTGAGATTCCATAAGGCTGAATGCCAAGTCCTGCACTTGGGTCAGAACAAGCCCACGCAACGCCACAGGCTTGGGGAAGAGTGGCTGGAAAGATGCTTGATGGAAAAGGACCTGGGGGTGGTGGTCGGCAGCCGGCTGGATATGAGCCGGGAGGGTGCCCAGGTCACAAGTGCCAAGAAGGCCAATGGCATCCTGGCTTGTATCAAGAATTGTGTGGCCAGCAGGACTAGGCAAGGGATCGTCCCCCTGTAGCTGGCACTGGTGAGGCTGCACCTTGAATACCGTGTTCAGTTTTGGGCCCGTCACTACAAGAAGCACATTGAGATGCTGGAGCATGTCCAGAGAAGAGCAACGAAGCTGGTGAAAGGTCTAGAGTGCATGTCTTCTGAGGAGCGGCTGAGGGAATTGGGGTTCTTTACCCTGGAGAAGAGGAGGCTCAGATCTTATCACTCTCTACAACTACCCAAAAGGAGGTTGTAGGCAGGTGTGTGTCTGTCTCTTCTCCCAAGTAACAAGTGATAGGACAAGAGGAAATGGCTTCCAGTTGCACCAGTGGAAGTTAGGTTGGATATTAGGAAAAATTTCTTCACTGAAAGGGTTGTGAAGCACTGGAACAGGCTGCCCAGGCAAGTGGTGGAGTCACCATCCCTGGATGTATTGAAAAGACATGTAGACACAGGGCTTAGGTACGTGGTGGGCTTGGCAATGTTCTGTTAATGGCTGGAGTCTGTGATCTTATGGGTCTTTACCAACCCAAAAGATTCTAAGATTTTATCCCATGATTCCACCTATATTGTGGCAACGTGACTTTTTTTCAAGGTTAGGCAGAAGGTGGCTAATCAACAATGAAACATACTGAAGATACAGAGAGAGAGATATAAACACATACATACACTGCATGCTTTTCATCACACGGGAAGCCAACACAGAGCACTTACAGGCAGTATCAAAGATGTCCATAAAGTTTTTTTTCCTTTACAACTTCACCACTTTTTCTGTTGAATGAGGGAGAAATCAAGCTATCAGGAACTTTATGAGCAGCAGAGTCTGGACAAGCCAGCCATACCCAAAGTCCTTCTCCTCCCTTGGAAGAAGCAGCTGCGGGGAATGGGAAGCAGAGAGCACCCCCTCTGAAGCCCTTTCGCAGTCTGTGAGCTTTTTTTCCATGTTTCTTCCCTACATGCAAGAGCTGCACCACTTGAGCACTGAGACAGTGACTTCCACAGGTTTGCTCTGCTGATTCTTCAGCTGCCCAGGTCTGCTGTCCCTTTGCAGCAAGAACTCCACCCGTTCCTTCACATGCTCTTCTGACAAGCCTATAATTAGTACTTTATTCATTGCAAATGAAGGGTTTGCAAAATGAAGTTGCCGGGGCTTAGGCGTGACCTCTGTGAATGTTTCCTGCCTGTGTGTGAGGGGAGAAGGGAGCTTAGGAGGAAGGGCAGCACTCTGGAGGGTTCTACAGGATGAGCGGCAGATTTTAACTTCTCAGTGGAGCGGAAACTTTTTATAGTATCACTTCTGCTCTCTGCCTGTGTCTAAATGTAGAATGGAGCGGCATGAAACCGTCTTTCCCACAGCCACCTGGCTGAGTCAGGGAACAAGGCCAAGGGAAAGCCACCGGAGGAGAAGAGCTGAGTATCGCAAAAGGGGCTCCAGCAGCCTTTTCACAGACTATTAAAAAAGTAAGTTCCCAGGAGGCTGATTTTTCTGTTCATGCCTCTCCACACAAACCCAGAATGAAGTTTTCCACATGATAGGGCAAACAGGGAGGACAGGAACCCAACTGCTCTTTGAATAGCAGTCATACCATGAATGATTAATTGTTATCCTCATCTGTTGACAAAATGATTTGAATTGATTTAAATAGCTCCCAGATGGCTGGCTTAACACATAAATCTAATATGCACCCAAGATTCATCACCTCCTCATTGATTTCTTGGTCTACCTATCATTTCTAAGTGGTACCACATCTCAGATATGTTGTACACGTTAGGTGAGTAAACGCTTGAACTTTCATTGAACTGCTGTTCCTCAGGCCACCTCTTGCTGTTACTAAAGAGAAAACTAACTGCTTCTGTGCATAGATAATATTAATAAAATAATAATACTGTAATAGCTGCAGTGAACAAAAATACAACTTCATGTCTTGGTGTTTCTGTAATTTAGGGCTGAATGCCCTAGGATCGCTGCCAGCCAGTCACCCAGAACCTGGATTCTGGAATGAAGCTCAGCATCTGCCTGTGCCATCATACTTCTGGTTAGTGAAAAAAGAAATAAAAGGTAAACAACCACGTGAGTTTTGACGTAGATCTGACCCACTCACTCACTCTGTGTGCAACAGGCAGGACTGTGCAACAGAACCTAGAAGGTCAGGTTTTCTGTTCATGTAGAAGAAGAAATATCTTGAAAATATATGGTATTTAGCTAGAAACACAATTCTAATGTACAGTTCAGGAAGTTATTAAGAGAGCTGGAATTTAGTACATCCTGATTCTTCAATTCCTGAGGTCTTTTATACTGGAGTTGCAAGTTCCAATACACTTCAACGGCCAGCATTGCTGCAACTTGCAAGTCTACTTAGAAACCACCTGTTAAAAGTTAGCTTACTCTCAGCTCATCTGAACTTCAGCACATCTATTGTGCTTATGATACCAAGACGCTAGTGGTACATACTCCTTTCATCTACCAGGTTACCTACATATAGAACAAAAGCAGATTCAGGAAACATGAAAATAGTTTCATTAAGGGCAACCGAGCAACTACAATCCATTTGATCATGCAGCATGAAATCATCTGTCCGAACAACTGTTGAATTTCAGCCCTGTGTTTCTTGACTTCTAATCTATATCCAATCTCAGCTCAATATCTATTCACTTCTGCAGCCTGTGCCCAAGATCTCCAGCTACACCCACTCTGCAATGTCCTGAAATAACCTGGAGGTCAGGGACGCAATACACCACATTATTCAGTAATTAGATTAGAGAACTGCTAGGAAAGGCGTCTGAGTTATGAGAGTAAGAACAAGGTACTAGAATATAAGGAAATACGTGAATTTATAGCACACTGCTTGCAGTAAATGTGAAGCAGCTTTTCCTTCTCTGAGTGAGAAAGGAGTAAAAGTGAAGCAGCTTTTCCTTCTCTGAGTGAGGAAGGAGTAAGGTGCTCTGTGCTCACGGTGGGCTGATCCCACCCTAGCATGCACTGCTGTGAGTTCATTTCACACCCTGCCTTACCTTGCAGTAACTTGTTTGGGTACCCCACTGCACACAGAGGATCTCTACTGCTGTTGAAAAGACCTTCAGAAGCACATCTAGCCTAGGTGCAAATGGTCTGGCCCTGATTTACCGATGTTAAAGAAAGAAATATTTTGTAAATGCTGCTAGACAAAAAGAGGAATTTACAAATGGCCGGTGTTTACAGTTTTCTTTCTTGCTGGAGACTTCTTGGAAGGGAGAGAGGGATTTCATATTTTCTGTTAGCACAATATAACTGGAAACCCAAATGCAGTCAAGTGCAAGGCAGTATGTGCTTTTGGCTTGTCAAGTTTAAGCACTACAGATTTTGCTATGAGCTACATGTACTGCAGTCCCAATCACTCACCTCAGGTTCCTACCACAGAAATGGTTCACTGATACCGGTAACTTGTTCAACATCTCTGTTTATCTCAGAACCAGACATACTCAGCTAGTATCCCTGGTTTAGTTATAAAATTAAATCTTTTAATCCTTCATAACAAGGCAATTACTGAGAGTTCATTTTCTTCTTGCTAAGCTGTCATAACAACTTCAGTGGAATTCAAATGAATCATAAGTGGAAAAAGCCCTGAGAACTGGTATTCATGAGGTATGAGATTTCACTGAGAGGAAATGGGACCAAACTCTCTTCATCTTGTGTATTAAGCTTGTTCATCAAGGGCAGGATGCAGTCTTAAAATACTCCATCACTATTGGATGTACATCTCATTTTGGCATGCCAGTCAGTCATATGGTGTAATCCCTGTTTCTGAAAAACAGACCCATGTTAAAATCAGCTTTCTCAGTTATTTCGAAAATGCAACCACAGTAACTCGGACTGACTACTGGCAATTTAAAGAAGCTGGGCATGCCATTTACCCCTCTACAGGGAATGCCAGTATTCACACTATACATGGGGCCCTGCGTCTCACCCCCTTCTGCTAACACAGCTCCACAGACTGATGCAACTGAGGGGAGAATCACCTTCATGCATGCTAACATAAACCCTTAGATACAGGATCTTGTGCACATATTTAAGAGTGCTGCACTTCCTGGTAATGATGGACTGGAACCACAGTGACCTAACAAGAATATCTGAGTGACACCTGAGTGCACGGATGGGCTGATGGGTCTTTCTGATGACAACAAGCAGAGAGGGGAGAGTATCTGATTATGAGAAGACTTTGTTTTGTGTCTTTCCTTTACATAAAAGAGTTCACCTACAGCTGACAGAAGTACAGACTCTGTTCAAGACCCACAGACAAGTTTTGAGCAGTGAGGAAGGGGACAATGCCATTTGCAGTGGTGAAATTGTCGTGGTATTGGGAATGTTTAGGTCCACGTAGATGTAGAGAAGAAGAACACCATGTCTAAGACTCATCTCATCTACCCCATATCTACACTAAAATGACTTCAGTGGAATTCTTGCTGATTTACACCAGCTTTATAGAGACCAGCCGCCAAACTGGGAATGTCACCCCATATCCCAACGTCACAAATGTCAGGATCTCTAACAAAGCGAAGTGTAGCCTGATTGGGAAAGTTGAGGGGCAGTCTAAATGAATGCATATACATGTTAGCCGAGGCAGGCATTAACAGCAGGAAAACTACTTCTCCTGAAATAATTAGAGCCCTGTGGAAAAAACACAGCATGCTTCATATTTTCCGCCCAATCTCTATGTAGTTTGGAGCACCTTGCGTCCAAAGAAAAATGTGCTCTAATCATGCAGCCTTGCACGGATGTCATGCCCCCTAACACATGCAAACATCTTATCAAGTTATCACAGCATATCCTTTCAAGGACTCTGAAGGCAGCTGCCACCCACGATGGCTCTCGCTGCCTGTAGCATTCCAGGCGCTCGCACCTCACTTAATACAGTAACAAAGACAGCTTGGCTGCCATGCAGCCTACAGTGTGCTATTACAGCTGTGAGACAGCTAACTTTGGCAGCCATATATCATTAAGGCTTTGTTTCAGAAACTCTCAGAATAGCTTTTCGCCATGAAGCCACCAGTGTTATGCCCGTAAACTGGCACAAATGAGCAGAGTGTCTGGCGTATGGCTGAAAACGATGGACTGGGTTTTGGAGCTGACCAAAGCAAGATGGAAACCACACTACAGCCATGCGGATATGCTGATAGCAGTCATTTACCAGCAGCTCCTCCCTCGATGCCAAAGTTTTGCAGCTCTTGAATCAATAAAGATATTTTCGCTCTTGTTGTTTTAAGATCCAAATAAGCAACTGGACCAACCAAGGCTAGCTGCTGCAAGTCACTAGGCTGAAGGCAAACTATTCTGAAATGGGACAGAAGTAATGCATGTTGAAACCTGGGTCTCTTTTCACAGAGCAGTGCTCTGCTGGTTATCGCCTTCAGGATACAGCAAAAAAAAAGGCTCCTCTGTAGGGGGTAGGTACGTAGTCATCTGAGTCATCTGACAGAAAATGGGTCAGGTATGACAAACTAGCACCAACAGATAAAATTCCACCTGCACTGAGTACACTGAAGAGGACAAGGCTCAGAGTACAGGCGCATCCTTGCAAGCTAGGCTAGCATTTTCTATGAGTGCTTGTTCAGCAGCAATGGCAAATGCATGTGGTAAGGGCATTCCCTCCCCAAGGATGCAGCTCTTTGTGCAGAGGCAGCGCTGTAGTTGTAGAGCGAGCCTGCAAGACAGCTTTTTTCAGGACTTCTCTTTCCAAGCAGCGGAGTCACAGCCATCCAGTCTTGAGCATCCTACATGTCCGGGCAGCTGCCAGGCTGCAAATAAGGGAAGGGAGTGAACAAGCCATGATTGTTAGGAAAAATTCAGCTGACTAACTTTTAAAACCATCTTAGCAATCTGGAGCTTCACTGTGGCTTAAAAACACAACCTGGATCAGACAGGGCATGCACTGAATGCGTGTGTGTTTATTTTTGCATATGTCTGTTTGTTCCCGTGCCTGAGACTGGACCCCCTGGGGACAGCACAGCTGAGCCACCACACAGCTAGTCCGGGCAGGATGCACTCAAGCGGCAGCCCACCACTTCTATGACCTGGCCCCGCTCTGGTTGCAGTCCAAGGTAGTGGCTGGGGCAGTGGTCCCACCTTTGCCACCCTCTCCGGAATGTGACTCACTCCTCTGCAAGCAGGAGAAACCTCACTTTCTCTTCTGCTCTTTTCTATATATGTGTATACTAGTACACAGAATTTCATGCACATGTGAGTGCATGCAGCCTTTCATAATCCTGCTCAGACATTTTTAGCCATAAAACCAGCATTGACCAAAATCGAAATAACTATCTAGTACTGGAGAATCCCTATAATCACGGTTTTCCCCTGACTCAGAAGGTGATCTTGCCTCTACAGGCCTTGGGAGGAGTGGACCTTCTTTTCTACTTTTAGGTTAATGCTCTTTTTCATCCACATTTCATATTCCCTGACATCGCGTGTAGAAAGGACTAAAGCAGTAGGTGTTTCATGTGTACTCTCTCAGCATATCTTCTTAAACAGACCTGTATGAAATAGAGGTAAATGCTTAAGGAAAGATAAACTTGTAAAATATAACACAGATATTTTAGGAAATGCCAGAAATTTGCTTTCTTTTACAGTCTGAATTTGATCCCATTTCCTTTAGTCTTTAATCAGTGATGATTAGGGATACAAGGACGATGAGGGGACTGCAGCATCTCTCCTATGAGGAAAGGCTGAGGGAGCTGGCCTTATTCAGCCTGAAGAAGAGAAGGCTGAGAGGGGACCTTATAAATGCCTACAAATATCTCAAGGGTGGGTGTCAGGAGGATCTCAAGGGCGGGTGTCAGGAGGATGGGGCCAGACTCATTTCAGCGGTGCCCAGCGACAGGACAAGGGGTAATGGGCACAAACTGAAGCATAGGAAGCTCCGTCTGAACATGAGGAAGAACTTCTTCCCTCTGAGGGTGACAGAGCACTGGAACAGGCTGCCCAGGGAAGTTGTGGATTCTCCTCTGGAGATATTCAAGACCTGCCTGGACAAGGTCCTGTGCGGCCTGCTGTAGGTGACCCTGCTTCGGCAGGGGGGTTGGACTAGATGACCCACAGAGGTCCCTTCCAACCCCTACCATTCTGTGATTCTGTGATTCTATGACACTTCTGTTACTTTTGATAGGATCATTTTCCTGCTAAGCACTAGCTGTCACTGCACTTTAAGTTGACACTACAAAAGGGACTTTGAAGCACAGAGGGGATCAAGATTGAAAGAGAAGACCGAATTTGGGTCCCAACTCCTAGTGTCTGTTGTCTGACTTTTATATTTCAGCATCACTGAGTTTTCTGGTAGCTGGTCGTTCTCTTGAAAAATGAAGAGGAGAAGCAACATCCCTGGTAGAGTACAGTGAACCTGGCAGCTGGCATCTGAAGTCATTCAAAACCTGGCAGAGACATAACTCAGCCTGAGTGAGCTTTCTAGGCACAGAGCAGAGGGCAGGAATGTGGAGCTGGAGGAGATGTGGAGGTGGCACTGTCACTGTTAGCTTCAGCCTGCTCTAAAGCTGGCTTGAGGTGATAACGGGAATGTGTGTGAGAATAATTATAGGAGTGTATGTCTGGCAGTCCTGCATCCAGGCTCTGCCTCACATCAGGCACCAAGATTGAGGGATGCACAGCTAGAAACCACTTATACAAAGGTCAGAATGAGCAACTTGCCTAAATGAATTTTGTGGCCAAAAAGGAGTCCCATTGCTAAAGAAAACATTCGAGCACATCAGCCTCTATGACACTCACTGCAGCTCCCTACTGTATTTATTTTTATTGCAATAAATGAAGCGGGTTACTTGATACAAGGAGTCAGAGTTGTTTTGTGAGCCCTGTGCATCTTGCACATCGAGTCAGAGGTACATCAAAGAGTCCATCAGTACCCCTGCTGCCTTCACAAATGTCACCACAAAAATGTCAACGCCTCTTCCTGATTTGGTACATCAGAGTAGATAACGCAGGTTATAAAACTCTTTGACTGTGGTATGAAAATAGAAACATATACAAGCATAGGAAGCAACTAGCAAACGTGTGTTGAAAAAAATTAAATGAACAAAACATTATAGACCTACCACAATAATCTGGTGAAATCTTCATCTTCCAGACCAAACTACCAGAGTGGTTTCACTGGTGAAGAAAAGAGATACTGTCAAAGAGAAGGCATTGCCTGTTCATCATCTGTTCCTGGGAGAGACAGCAACATGGGAAACTCTCCTGCCTGCCAAAGCCACTGGGCCAGACTCATGGCCAGTCTGAGTTTGGGATGCTCCCTGTAAGATGTTGAGATTTAGTGGCTTCACATGTCAAGGATTTCACCCATTGGCAGCACTGGGATTGCTTCAGATTTGCAGGTTGGATAGCCCAGAGTTATGAGAAACACAGAAAAGTCTCCAAAGGTATGTGCATTTTCATTAGGTTCCTGTCAATTTAGGAAGTCCTCTGTGCGCTTCCCCTTTGTGGACAGAGCAAGTGCAAAACAGTGAAATCAGTAATTTAACCTTTAGGAGGGAGGAGCTCTGTGGACGACACAATAGAGGTTAACAACCTTCCTCTGCGATGCGATCTCTTGAGAGCTCTGTGCTAACAGCTTGCTCCTGCAGTGTACATTCAAGGCAGAAGTAAGGATGGCTGCCAGATAGTGGTGGGCCTGCACCCAGAGCTGTTTGTGTGTCTGGTTTACCATTCAGCAGACCCTGAGAGCGGGGCTAATTGGCAGAGAAGGAAATGGTGGCATCATTATGTGTGCCTGAACATTAACTGGTTGAACCGATTCCCCTTTATAATATTATCAGATAGTCTGATATGTGCTTCCGAGTCCAAATCCAAACAAAAATTTGCTGTGGATGGCAAGCATTCAGAAAGAGATACGATTTTTTTCCATTTTGGTCAATGATTTTGGACCAAGAAAATTTGGTCCAAATTAATTCATCCAAAGCAACTGGTATCTGAAATAGTTCACAATTAAAAGAGAGATTTGGCTCCCCAAATTACCCTGAAAACATCCCACTGTCCTCTTCCTCAACAGAAATTCATTACTCCTTTGCATGTGATGCTGCATAGGTACACAGGGTCTCCTCCTGTAGAGAAGGCAACACCCTCTCCATGTGATTAATTTAGTTCCTTTAACTGGTGAAACAACTTCAAAATATTAAAACATTGTCATAGTGATGTTTTACTTACCAGTTATTTTACTGAAAGCATTGTGGTTGCATCAGGGTTGGACCAAGGCATCCATGCCACAGTGACAGACCCAAGGCAGGGACCCCCAGGCTGGACCCGTGATTCAGTACTGCCCACTTCCTTGGGCCTCTGCCCCCAAAGAAACTCTGGAAGAGGTGGCAAATGAGCCCATACCAAGGCTCCTCAAGGAAGCGGGAAGCTCTGCAAAGTATTTGACCCTTTATATTGCAAGAAACCCTGCAGCTGTCATTGGAATTTCTGAGTTAGCTTAAGCAGCCAGATAGGATTACACAGATAATTGCATCTTTTCTCTGATCATGTACTTCTGCTGCCTTTACATTTACTGTGTTGGTCGTGGCTGAAGTATTGGTTTCACTTTTGCTTAGCTCTTTGACTGCACTTCTATGTTTATCCGTCCTCGCTTGATACTGTACTGGCTGGGATGTGTACACAGTACCTAAAAAATTCAGTTGCTTCATCAAAGGAGGGATATCCCTACTGCACTTAGGTTTGATAAATGCTTCATTTTATCAAATCTTAATTATAAGACAAATCACAGAATCACAGAATCACAGAATGTTAGGCGTTGGAAGGGACACCCAGAGACCATCTAGTCCAACCCCCCTGCCAAAGCAGGTTCACATAGAACAGGTTGCATGGGACCTTATCCAGGTGGGTTTTGAAAATCTCCAGAGAATGAGGCTCCGCTCCGCTGCCCCTCTGGGCAGCCTGTTCCAGTGCTTCATCACCCTCAGAGGGAAGAAGTTCTTCGTTATGTTCAGATCAAACTTCCTATGCTTCAGTCTACGCCCATTGCCCCTTGTCCTGTCGCTGGGCACCACTGAAAAGAGTCTGGCCCCATCCTCCTGACACCCACCTTCAGATATTTATAGACATTTGTAAGATCCCCTCTCAACCTTCTCTTCTTCAGGCTGAACAAGCCCAGCTCCCTCAGACTTTCCTCGTAGGAGAGATGTTCCAGTCCTCTCATCATCCTCGTAGCCCTCCGCTGGACTCTCTCCAGTAATCGCCTTGTCTTTCTTGAACTGGCAAGCCCAGAACTGGATGCAGTACTCCAGACAGGGCCTTAATAGGGCAGAGAAGAAGGGGAGGAGAACCTCTCTTGACCTACTGGCCACACCCTTCTTAATGCACCCAAAGATACCATTGGCCTTCTTGGCAACCAGGGCACACTGCTGGCTCATGGTTAACTTGTCACCAGCACTCCCAGGTCCCTCCCTGCAGAGCTGCTCTCCAGTAGGTCATCCCCAAGCCTGTACTGGTGCATGGGGTTGTTTCTCCCCAGGTGCAGGACCCTGTACTTGTCCTTGTTGAACTTCATCAGGTTCCTCTGTGCCCAACCCTCCAGCCTGTCCAGGTCTCACTGAATGGCAGCACAGCCTTCTGGTGTATCCACCACTCCTCCCTGTTTGGTGTCATCAGCAAACTTGCTGAGGGTACACTCTAACTCTTCATCCAGGTCATTGATGAAGAAGCTGAACAAGACTGGGCTGAGTACTGACCCCTGGGGAACACCAGTAGCTGCAGGTCTCCCACTAGACTCTGCATCACTGACGGCAATCCTCTGAGTTCTGCCATTCAGCCAGTTCTCAATCCACCTCACCAACCACTCATCTAAACATGACCTCCAAAGCTGTGTCCAAAGTATTGCAGCTAATAACACGCTGTTTGGTAGCATCTCTTCTTGGGTCCATTCTACCTACAGAAATGGGATCTCATTTTAAGGACTAAAGCCTGGATTCTAGAAAAAGCAATAACATAAGGGAAGAGGGGAGAAGCCATGCTGCAAGTCTCTGCGCTGTCGGAAGTTAGGCATCCTATCTCCTTGCTTAAAGGACCGAGAACTTCAATGTCGGTCCTTGAACTTCATGAAAGTAACAGGGTGATTGGCATTACTGTGTCCATCGATTGATACAGGGGGCATGTCTGCATTTGCATGGTAACCTATCATTGGACTACATCTGAATGCAGAAGCTCTGCAGTTGCATTTGTCCATAACATTTAAAAATGTGTGCTGAAGAAAATCATGGGCTGGGTCCAGACTCCCAGAAGTTGTAGGCACTTCGCAGAAGAGCAACTTCTGTGTTGTACTGAAAACTTTCTGCTTGAGGAAGCCAGATATCTGCAGAATGTCCCCAGGGTCCAGAGAGAACACAAGCAGCAGTGAAGGCTGCTCTGTAAGGGGGTAGTTACTGGAGAATAAACCCGTTGCTCCCTTCCTGGCATGAGCAGGTGCACAGGGAAGCAGAAGGGTGGATCCCAGGACCAAGTTAAAGCTTAAACTGAGGTTTATGCCATGCCATTCTGCAACTGCATTTCAGTGCTGCCCATATGTGTGTTGCTTAGAAAGAGTGGAGATGCACTCAGGTGGGCCACGAAAGGAAAGCGTTCCCACCAGAGCTAGTCACAACCTCTTTTCTTTTTCCTCTGCTACTTTGCAGCCAGAGTGAAGGACTAGGAGGATGGACAATGCCAAAGGGACTGGATGTTTGCGAGTCTTTTATTATACATCAGACACAGTGGAGCACATTCTGATACAGATTTTCTTTTTTCTGTTCCCTAGTCTGTTTTCCTTCCCTGAATGTTAAAGTTATGAAATCAATAACAGATGACAAGTGGGTTTAATTTGTGAAGAGGAATGTAAGCCTATCTGAGTAGTTAACAATTAACAGTTTCAGACTGAGAGCAGGATTTTGTTCATTTCAGAAACCACCTGGGGCCATTTTCTTTGCACTAATATATGCAGAGATCTGGAGTATACCGCCTTATTATCCTGGTGCTGATCAGTACATGCACAAACGCTCACATTTAGAGTAAATCCAGTTATGTCTAAATGCCTTTCTTCTCTTCCTTATGCAATTATGCTGTTTAATCATGAATCACAGACCTTCTAATTAAGGCTCAAGGTCGGGAAAAGTGGGATGGAAGGTGACCAGACTTCTAGCTAAAGGCCTTTAAAACTATCGGTTGTTTACGGGAATTACTGTGCGCTTTCCTGAAAGAACTAGATTGACAGATCTAGCATTAACAGAACAAAGTTAATTCCTCTAATTTCTCCCGCATTCTTGCAGGCAGTTTCCTTTAACTGAGGAATTAAAGGTCATGTACCAACTACCTCCTGCACTACCCTAGCCACGCTTTACCAGGTGTCAGCCCCGGGCTCCTCAGTGAAAGAAGCGACCAACTATAGCACAATCTGTGGCTCTGAGAGCCAGCAGCTCTTTAGCACTTTGGTATATCCTTCAAAATGACACATGATGCTTTCCTCACTTCATGTGGCAGTGCTGGTTTCATACACACACACAAAAGGAGATATTGCTGGGAAATTCCATATTTCTTTATTCAGCTTCACATCTGGAACAGAAAAACCTTCCCTGTGAATTTCAAGGGTCTACTGCTTAGCTACACAATCTTTGACAGCTGGGGGGCTCCTGTAATTCCTGTACCTTTTGGACTCTGTGATGGCAGACCTTTTGAGGAATCTTCTTTCCATAGCCCTGTGGCCCCACCTCCTCCTGTATTTTAGCAAAGGCCAGGCACAGGGAGCCTTTGCTGTGTGCTGCAGACTTCAGGGGCAGAAACTGCCTCTGCCTTCCAAAGGTCTTTGGGCAAATGCCAGCTAAAGTCACCCTTGCTTTGGCCATTGCAATGGTTGAGGACTTTACTCCATGAAAGGCAGCAGCAGCCAGACAACTAACCTAGTCCTACCATAGTGGTGGAGGATCTAGGAAGCAAAAGTAATACCCTGATAGCTGTTAGCAGATGGGATTCCCCATCTGCGTTGCCCTAAGGGGCTTCAGCATCTTCTTCCTGGGTTGCATGCGCCACTGCGTCCCGCTTGCTGGTGTGAGATAACCTTAGTCACCCAACAAATAGCTCGCGTAGAACAGCGCTTTGCTTCTACTTTGCCATCTAGCACTGTCTCCTTTAATGGATTTCACAATAAGAACTTAAGATAATTTCAGTGGGCAAGGATGAAACGTGTTCCATCCTGGGGTGTGCCTTGGAGCCATGTGCTGCTGGATGCACAGAGCTCACCTCCCAGGGGTATTCCCTGCTTTGCCCTTCCAGCCAGCCAGTGCTGAAAATACGAGTCAAGGAGCAGAGAAACCTGAGTTGAAGCTACCATCTCCATGTCCATCCAAACATATGGAGTTTTGCCACAACTGGGTTCGGGGTGTGAGCTAACCAAAGGACTAGGCAGAGCTCTCCTCTTCCTCTCCTCGCAATCCTTTTCAATGACACCAGTACAAGGAGGCAAGAAGGAATAACTCCAATTATTTTAATGAATTGTGAAATGTAGCAGAGGAGAGGATATAGGTAAACCCAAACTTTGGTTGTAGAGAGAATATTGATGTTGAAAAGGAATAGCAAGAGAAGGCTAGGTCTACAAATGCTAGGCCTCCCAGTTTAATGCCCTGCCAATTTTCTTCCTTTTTTTTCAGAAAACATTCATATAATAACAAGAAAGGAGTAGAATTGGTCTCAGCTGTGTCCCACGTCTAGCCGTATGCTTTGTCATGTTTAAATAAACTGGCAGCTGACATTTTAGCTGTTTTTAGCCATGGGGTTTCCAGAAAGCAAAACGTTTATTTTTTTTCCACTTTGTGTGTGTCTGTGTGTTAATGTTCTTTTCAGAAAAACTGTGAACGAACTGTAGAAACAAACAAAACTGAGCAAAACAAACTGAACTTGGGAATAACAGGCTCGTAGCTGAGGGCAACCTGTCTTCCCTAAGGAGAAGACGTGAGCTGGGGTTTGACGATTTATTTACTGAGAAAACTACATCCTCAATGTCACTGCTATATCTGGGTTTCATAATGGGCTCATTGCCTTTCATTATCCTGGCCTTCTCTCTGTGGCTTTGCTTGTGGTTTAGCTCAGGTGAATTATTCTTCAGCTTGGAAGTGCCGTGTTTCTTCTTGCAGGTGAGCTTAGCACAAGGAGAGCCTTGTGTGCCCAAGCAAAATGCTGGAGCTCTCTTCGCCTTTCACTTGTCTTCCTCTCTCTGGGGTCAGATCCTGCTCTCTGACAAGAGTGATACCATTGGCATGGTCAGCTGCCAGCCAGATGAGCAGGAGATTTCAGCTGGCACCTCAGTTGAATCTGTTTTCATGCGCATAGCTGGATGTTTCTCACCCCCGGGGATGCCACAGAACAGCTCACCCACTGATGGAGCATCACCTCCTGCGGGTGCATGGATCTCATCTAACCAGCCAGCTGCCCAGTCCCACTTGCGCTAGAGTTTCCAAGATGTCACAGTCTTTCTATTAATTGCGGTGCGCTTTTGAGTCAAGCCTGCACTAAATAAAGGTGATCTCTGGTGTCCTCCTGCCTTTGAGCCTAGTTAGAGCTGCTATTCATATGCTCCAAACACCAAAACTGGCCCAGCTTGCTCTTTGCAGAGTTAGGATGATAGTCAAGAATGAGATAATCTTTGCTTCTGCAGGTTTTCTGAGGAATCTTAAGACCGTATTCCCTTGGACACAAATAAATTTATCAGTCTGTCTGTGGGATTTCTTTTGCTAAGTGAATCTACATGTGGGACTTCGTATCTTTGTCATTGACAAAATATTCTTGTTCATCAAAAAAAGGAAAATGTAAAAGCAAAGTCTATTTAAAATGTGATTAATGGACCAGTCATTTGATGTAATGCCAAAATCTAGGCTGCTCAGAGCAAAGATTGGTCACAAAAATAAATCTTGAATTACTCCCTCTGTCCCTCCCTTGCCTGTGACTACACTATATCGAAAGCAAGTTGTAATTAAATCCAATCCGACTTTCTCCATCCTTTAAAACCGTCATACTTTTTTGTTGTTAATTACTGGGGTCTTAGAAAAATACTTGATCTTGTCTTATTGTAGCTGTGGGACATGTGCTGCTTGGTCAAAGAAAGAAGCTTACTCCTAAATTTGTTTGCTAATGTTTGAATTCCTTTTTGCATGTTGATGTTTGAATTAACTTTGCTTTAAAGGAATAATTTTTTTCTTCATTTTTTTCATGGATGAGTTATAATAAGAGTGACCTGATGAAAAGCAGCAGAATGGAATGAGGGAAAAAAGGTCTGGCATGCACAGTGTATGGAAAATAAACCTGACCTCTCGCTTAGTGGGGCCAAAGTTAATGGTTATAGACAGTATTTGTTCATGGAATATGTTCTCCTCCTCTGAAGAAAGCAAGCAATTGTTCTGCTAAATTAAAATTTAATGTGAAATGAACAGCCTTTTTTACGGGAAGACATTCCCTGTCCTGGAGAGCCCCCTGGTCAGTTAGAAATCACTTCTTGCAAAAGACCTGACTCCTACAGCCCTCACATCCTTCTCATGGAGCATAAAATAAGGCTGTCCAGGACATCTGCTGTGGAAAGAGGTGCTCGTGACACCTAGTGTAGAGTGAAGATTTCTTTTATGTTTTTTTTAAAGGGAGAGAAATAAATCCCACAGAAAAGGGGTCAGTGCACACAGCACCCTCGTTCCCTACAGCTTGTCCATATTGTATGTCAAAACTCTGGCTACAGAGTGAAAATTCTTGGGCACAATGACAGGACCTGTCACTTCATCCCTCATCTGTGTTGGGACAATGTTGTAAAACGTTAACACAAGCCACTGAGCACTCCAGCTGATAAGGAAGACCTTTGATTTTATTTTGGTGTTTTGGGGAATGCTCACTTCTAAACCATGCTCAAAGTGGGGGCAGTGCCGGGGCACCTCTCCTCTAAGCATATTAACATACTGACCTCAGCCTCTTTGTCCCAGAGTCGGGAGTATGATATGGCTAGTGAGCGGCATCAGCAATAAGAATACTGGCCATGCGCTGGAATAAAGGAGCAAAGTCTTATTGCCAGTTTGATATTCCATGATACTGGCTTTGGCAGTGTGCTGGGGAGGACCAGCTGGCATTTCAAAGGCAAGGGACAGCACTTCTGAGCTGTCTGGCTTGGATTCCTGCTTTCTACACATCATTTTCGCAGGAATTTCTGCACGAATATACACAGCTTCTTGAGGGGCTAAAAGATTTCACACGACAGGGCACTTGCCACATAGCTTAGTAAATTAATCTGAGAATATGTTAATTGTACTATTAAAAATACATATTTTATTTCCAGTGCAAATCTGTCTAGCTTCAACACCTAGACATTAAATCTTCTTAAGACTCTGCATGATAAAATATCTCCACGGTACCTGATACTCTGTATGGTGCCTTCAAATGGTGATCCACACACTTGCTGAAGTTTTCTTTATTAAATTAAAATATTTTTATGAGCTCGCCAGAGTTCTCTCTCAGAGAGGTGTTTTCAGTTCTCTTGCTGCTTTTTCTGATTTTGTATATTATCCTTAAGAAGTGGGCACAGGAACCGTTTACAACTCTGTAACTGGGTGGCCCTTTCCTGCTCAAGGAGAGCAACTTTCCTTCGTCGTACTCTGCTCAGGTACTAAAGTCCTGAACAAAAATACAGAGCTGCCTCATGCTGGCAGGTGGATCCTGTTGGCCCCAGCTAGGAAGTGAGAAGAGTTTGTTTCTTTGAAAGAGAATAAACAAGGGGCTGGGGCAGAGGAGATTCACGCAGAGAAGCCTTAGCCAAGTTCAGAGAGAAAACTTTGTCTGAGGTTTGTTTTACTATTGTTGTTGTCTGTGAATTGCAAATAAAGGCCAGGAAGGAGGCAGGTTTGGACTATATGCAGCATGTGAGTACTCTCTTTAGAGCTGGTGGGAGCTTTGCCTGTTCACCCCCACACACAAATGCATGCACTCAAATCTCAGGCTGCTCTATCCCTTCAAGGGGTGAGTTTAATACACTTGCAAGGGAAAAGGTAAAACTCCAGCTGCAGATGAAAAAATGCTGGTGACTAAATTGTAGTCTTTAAATACAAGGGCACTATCTGGGGATAAAAAGGGTTTCTTCTTAAAGCAGAACCACATGAGATGCCTGAAGATGCCCACACTAGAAAGTATAAATAACATATAATAAGCGCTCCTTTTGAAAAACTCAAAGAACTGAAGGAGAAGTATCATGTCTGAAACGGAGACGGCCAAACAATGCAGTTCCCTCGTTGTGGGAACTGACTTCTGCTAGTGATATATGGAGTAGTCATCTGCTGAGCTGAGTTGTCATAATCTTGATATCATAGAACAACTTCACTGTGTTAAGTACAGGCAGATGGTCATAAATATGCAACACAAGCAGGATTAAAGAGAAAAAAGCACACGGATTATCTTAATACAGCACGACTGCTCCCCACATGCACGCACACATGCACGTGCGCGCGCGCACACACACACACACAAGCTTCTTAGTTTACTGGTGCAACCCTTCACGACATTAAATGTTCAGGATTTGAACAGTCCTGTTCCACAGCAACCCCTACAGAGGAAGCCGTATGATGCAATACCAAGAACAAAATCTTCAGACCTGCTTCACAGAGAGCAAGCATAAGTGAATCTTGTGAAGGCAAGCTTATAGTATGAAAGAGTCAGAAGAGTGGGAGCTGTTTAATTTCCCAGGGCTTTGATGAGTGAATTTTCTACTCGCCACACCGCAGGTCAGGAACTCATGTCCATTCCAAAGTTAATGCTATTGTTTTCTGATCTCTGAACCCTAGCACCTGTCCGTGCCATGTTCCCAGAGGACAAGACTGGGCCTGGTATTTCTTTTTAACAAAGAAATTATTTACAGACTTATCACTCCCTGAACAACATCCATCCTGTTGGACTACTAGAAAGGACATTTAAATGCAACTGAAAGATATCAGGGAAATGCTGTGACTCTGAATGTCAGTGGACACTTTTCCTGCCACACTAGAGGTATCTGGAATAACTCTGCTTAAACTAGAGAGTTACTCGGGATTTATGGGAGGCAACTGAGAGAAGGATTTGGCCCCAGTAATTGCAAATGCAATCCAGTTCTTAGTCAAGTTTCCAGACTTCATCTTTCAAATACAAGTTTCCGTGACACCTTATATTTTCTATCATAATTCTCTGTTCGTGCAGAAGAAGGTTGAAATAGGAGCCGTTTACAAACAAGGAAGTGGTCTAACTCACTCCCTTGTGCAGGAAAATCCAGAAAAGGACAACTCCCGAGTCAGTTGTTCCCTGGACTGTGCCAAATATCCACCCCCTTTGCAAAGCAAAGCCTTTGGCTCCTCTCTCCTGCAGACCTGCACGTAGCGCAGGACATCGTCCCAGAGAAGAGGGGGAAGCCTTACGCCCTTCTCTGGCTCCCGGTCCCTCCCTGCTTCCCCCAGCTCCTGTCGGCATGGCTCTGCTGGACTCCCATCAGACCTGCGTCCCTTCCTCCACAGCCGCTGCTCCGGGTGGCTGTCACGAGGGACAATCCTCTGCAGCACCTGGGGAGGGAGGACGGTGCTGGATGAACCTGCAGGAGATGTGGAGCAGAGCTGATTCTCCTTGCCGGGCTCTCATCCTGCCCTCAGGTTTCAACTCCTTGTGGGATGAAGTCTCTCATCCACCTCCTCGGGAACTCAGATGTGCAAAGGTCGTCAGTGACCTGCAGACATACAGATTACGGGGCAGACGGTCACAACTTCTACTGAATAATCCTTTCCTCAGGCAGCATCTAATGTCTCCAGATCAGTTTGTGGTCAAAAATAATAAAAGCTAAGGCTTTTTTCTGATAGTGCTTAGGTGACACTTTCAGGCCGTATCTGAGTGAGGTTCAGGTTGTCTGTTTCTGAGCCATGGTATTAGGCTCTCTTGCTCATTAATTTGACTTAAATAAAGGTCACATCTCAGCAAAAAGGGCAGCTGAAACTGAGTGAGCATTTTGGCTGTCTGATGGTTGAGCCAAGAGAGAGTCACACTGAAATTCCATCAGTTAATGAAACACTACTTCCACTAGATAATTTCTAACGCTTTCTCATGTGCAGACAAAATAGCAACTCGATCAATAACGAGCAGCAGCTGCTTTCAATGCAGAGGTGCTAGAGACGACTTGCAGTCAGGAGAGCAGGGCTAGGATACAATAGCTGAGTAACAACCACAGCCCTGTTTTGCTGGTGATGCTCCACCCCAGGTGCCTGTGTTTGCTTTTGTGTAGCTGTTGCCATTATCTTCTATACCTCAAGGTCAGCTTGCAATTAGAGACCAACTAGCCTTGAGGGAAAAGGTAACTGCAGTGGTTCAGTAACAGACACTAGCATGGGCCAAATAATTTGTAGGAAATTACTTATCTTGCAGATGTTACCTTGCTGCACAGGTAAAGATTTTCACTAATTCAGCTGGTATTTAAATTACTGGCTAAGTATTATGTGACAAATGGCTGTTAAGTCATAGCTATTTCTGTTACTAGCTCTTTGGGAGTACTGAAAAACAAGCTGTTCGGATAGCACATATATTTCCTGACACATTTCCTGATTGGATAAAGAGCAGTCTAATGATCAGGTTTCTGTATGTTCTTGCAACTCTTCATATGAAATCTCATTTTCTGCAAATTATCTGCAATATCCTCATAAGGTGGCCTGTAGAGCAGAAATGCCACTTACTAAAATATTGAGAGGATGCATGTATACAAGTAACAGGCGCTTGCCTAGCAGAGGCAGGCACGGCACCCTTGTTGAAAGCAGAAAGCAGCAGGCATGCAGGCTTCTCCACAGAACACCTTTCTGCCTTGCCAGCTTTTGTGGGACCACCTTGACGACTAGAGAGAGTTCACTCTCCAAGTCTGTTCAGTCTTTGGCTTCTCGACAAGGCTTGTCAGCCATGGCTAATTGATGCAAATTGTGCTGTGGGATTCACGGCATGGCTGTCTCTGCCTGTGGATTGGTATGAGGTTGACGGTACACTCATCAGATGTTGCAACCTTAGTGTAAGATTAACTGTGCTATCAACATCCAGATTTGGCCTGCGGGGCAGACTTTCTCAGTCATATAGTCTCATTCATATTTATTTTTCACAAGCAATGACTTAGGCTGTAAGGCAAAGCAGAACTAGGTGATATTTCTGTGGGTTTTTTCCTACACCCCCAACTGATTAAGCTAGATGTCTCATTATGCATACAGTTATAAATGTAGTCAGCAATCCTGATATGGGAACATGAACAGCTGTAGGATGGGTAGTAAATTTTGACATTTTTAACTATGATCATCAAAAAATATTTTTTGCGTATTAATGTTTACTGGAAATTAAAGATTAGCAAAGAGGTTGAATACTAGGAAATTAAGTTAAATATCTTTTTAGGGGATAGATAGACATAAAAATGAAATCCTATGGAATTTTTCTCTGTGTCAAAATCCTGGTGAATTTTTGTTTTTATGTGACATTTTCCTAATATTTTTCTAGCCTTGCAGTGATATCTATGGCTGCAGTAATTTCCCTTCTCCTACGCACTCATTGAGCAATACATATACATATAACAGAAATGTGGACCTTTTAGAGTCTGTAAGTCTTCTGGATTTGTAAGAGGATCTTGCAAAAAATAGCAGTCTTTGAGGGAATGTTTGGAAATACATTTCAAGTTTCTTTCCCTGTACACTCACAGTCTAATATCAAGCTCAGCAATGTTGCAGGTGCTATGATGCTTGACAGAGAAACCAGTAGAAGATAAAAATCTGATATAAAGAGATTCTTATATGAATATCTGGTGAACAAAGTTGACCAGCCCTGTTTTGGGGGGAGGAGGACAGGGCAGGACAGGGATAGGGGGAGAGATGCTTCTAGGAGTCTTGGTTTTTTTTGCAATGTGCAGTCCAGAATAATTTGAACCATTCAAGTTTGATGCCTGTGTGACTGATTTAAAGATTAAAACTCAACCATGTGAATTTGGAGACCTAAATGACTACATAATATAGCACAGACTGCTGCCAGAAACAAATTTAATCTTCAGGGAGCCTGGGGAGCTGGGGAAAGGATGGTCCAGGCTCTCTGCAAGCCACTGTCTAACAAGTAGGTGCCCTCACCTGAGGTAGCATGATTTCAGACAGAAATATCCAAACACAAGGAAACCACAAGAGCTAAAGTGAGAGTCATAGTGAGGGACAAGTATGATTACATCATGTAGAAGGACTAGAGAAAGTAGTTTTTCTCTGTGTGCACACCAAACATTACACATGCATGACCTATTTAATTCCAATAGTATATGCAAAAAAGACTATGAAATTCTCCCCAAACTAGAGAGAAGAAACTGAAAACCCCAGACTGGCCAGAGGGCTTTAGGTGCAGTCTTGGCGCGCATCCTTCAGTTTGGTTTTTACCTGAGGGGAACCCAGTTTGGGTGCTCTGACACTGCCCTGTGGGTTGTCAACCTAAACAAAGCAACTGGGGACAGCTGGAATTTTTTTTTTCAAAAACATCCTCTTATTCCAGACCTTAGATGTTACCCTAAATGGGCCTTCATTCTCTGTTTGTCCCAGTGTGATTTCCAGAACTGGACGCCTGTCAGCATCCGTTCAGATATGGAGAGGTGCTCAGCCATGGTGCCAATACCCAACCTCTTTGCTATGGCTCCAGATACAAAGCTGAGGTACCAACAGCCAACATCTGAAGTGGAAAATCACTACCAGAATTGAGAGAGGTGCCTCTGCAGAGCTTGGAACAAGTTAGATTAATGCCTGTATTCTGAGACCACTGAGCCTGTGACTGGGAGGGAGGTTATTTCTGGCAAACTGAATGACCCAGGGGACGTGTTCCAGAAACACAATATAACAAGAGTTATTTACACATTGTGTTTAGCCTCAAGGCCTACCTACACTAGGCATAAAGTGTCTGTCATTATCGATTGTAACGTTTTCCTCTGACCGACACCTAACTTTGAAGATGCACCGTGTTCCTGCAGAGGCTGGTTTCCCAGCACGCCCTATCCACTAGCTAACAGCATCACAACACAAATACCCACGTAGCCCGGCGACTGTTCCCTGACAGGGGACAAGCGAGGACTTGAGGGTGACCCCAGCGCAGCTGTGCCCTCCCTGATGGGCACTGTCCCACAGCCTTTGAACCCATGGGCAAGCCTGCTGCTGGTCACAGGGTCCATTCACAGTCCAGGATGGTGCAAAGGGACAAACCAGGTCCAGAGTCTGATATTTAAACTGAGGTACATATATTTTGCCTCTCCTCTGAAATGCAGTAATGTTTCCTTAATGCTTTGTAAAAAGCTCTTAGGTAAACAAGACTAGACAAGCACAAACTAATGGCATTCCCAAAGAGAGCCTCCAGGTTAGTAGAACTCATTCTAAGAAGCTGAAGATTTCTTTGCAACTTTTCCAAATAAGTTAGGTAGTTTTCCCTCCCATCAAAACAATATAACGTCAGAGGGATGGCATTTTTTAGCTCTTATAGACTAGCCAAGGTCACATTCCACTGCAAGGCGATTGTCTCCCAATGCATACCACTCCTTGGGATAGATAAATAATGAGTTAATGTTTACAGGGAATACTGTCAACAGAAAATAGTCTAAAAATATCTCATTTTTGTATTGATTTCACTTCATTAAAAAAAAATCCAACACGGACAACAGTAAATTTAATTTCAATTTTCATGTATAGGAACTTATAAATTGGGAATCCTTGCCAATATAGTTATTGTAACTTCAGTGGCATTTCATTTCAACGTCAAGGTGATTTTCCTTTAAAGGGTACTTACCTACAAAAACATTATGTTACATTTTAAAAAGGAGCAACAGATACCCTTCTTCTTTAAAGGAAGGAATGCCTGATCTTATAAAATCAGTACAAGACTTTTTACTTGGTTGTGACTAATGTCACAACCTGAGGCTTTCATTAGTAACATATGTTGCTTTCATCTTTGTACTACATAGCGCCAGTGCAAAACAAGGATTGACAAAGGTTGCAGACTTCCCATAGCAATACGTGTTGACCCCACGCAGCCTTTCCCTTCTGTGTGGCTGATCATTAGACCTCACTGCAATATTGATTCTCTACACGCTGACCCAGTAAAATCTGCAGGTCAGTCACCAGCCATCAGTTTATTCCATGGTCTGGTCCAAAGACAGTCAGGTCTGTACCTAATGGCACACCTGTATTTTGCAGAACTTGGTCTTCTAAGTGTACTCTAAATAACGTGTTGTGCCTTCCAATTAGCAAGGATTACAAAAAAAAACCCTAGCACTTCACTCAAACATCTGCATGTTTATACTCATCCTTAGAATGGCATACCAATTTCTTTTCATGTCCCTGTCTTTTTAAAACTAGAGAAACAGCTCCCTTCTTCAGGAGAAAAGGGTATCATTTTCAGGCTGGTTGGTCAAAAAGCTCTCACAGCACGACTCAGACCTTGTGCACTTACCCAGAAACTGCCACTGAGGACTGTGCTGGGAAGGCACATTGCAATGCTTGCACTAACCGTTGCTCCTGGTATGCACCTGGCAGTTAGTCTCTCCATGGAAATATTTTCTGTATTATCAGCCATCTTCCCTTTGCTGGGAGCAAACCAAGCCCAGCAGCCCAAACTTCGGTCATTCACTGGTTTGATTTCATCCAAGACTGATACTTATGTCTGTTAATGGACAACACACAGAACCTCACCTACGTATTCCACCCTATATTCCCCAAACCTGAGAGTTAAAAGAAGCAGCCCACTGTGTTAAACTTTGCTGTGGAAGGCAACTTTGTAATAGAAATAGAAGTAATCTAAAGTGAAATCCATAGATTAAAAAAATCTCCTTTGAATTTCTTTTCCTCTCTCTTCCTTTGTACATATTTATTCCCATTTTATTTCTTTTTCCTCACCTCTCAGTGTCTTCTTTTCTTTGCTGTCTGTATTTCTTCCCATTAATCCGATTTTCTCTAAGTGTGTCCTTGTTTTTCCCCCATTGCCTTCCTTCTTGCTGATTAGTGGCACTCTGTGTTAGACTAAGTCCTGGTGCTTGGCTTGAAACTGGTCCCCTGACTGCTCCCTAGTGCTGCTCTGTTATTGAGTTGTACCTAAAAGCCCTTCATGCATGATGACTAAACCTCTATTATCTCCTGTCTTCCAAGCACTTCCTTTTTGCCCTTGGGTTTCATTTTTTCCTTCTTGCCAGCTGTCTCTCTTTTTCTCCTTTTTTTTTTAAAACGAGTTATACAACTCCCTCTCCACATGTTTGGGAAGGCTCTGCCGTACTTTGCTCATTTTCATTTAAAATCGTTTTCAGATCTGATGCAATGCAATCTGGGCTGCAACATGTCAGACTGTGTTAAAATGAACAATGCTAAGGGTAGGAATGGGTTTCCAGAAGGGGACGAAGGGACTGGCCGTGGCTGTGTTTGAGACTTCCCCCTCCTTCTGAGCAAGGTGCTGTAAAAACCCCAAAACAAGTGAATGAAAGGAAACATCTAGTACCTTTTCATCTCAGACTGCCAAGGCACAAAAGCAAAAATGGGTTAATGATAGAAACGCTTTTAGACTAATCCAAAGCAAAAATGATCGTCCTTTCAAATGCGATTACTAGGAAAGTGATTTGGAAGCACTGGGACAGAGCGGTGTGGAGTAAGCTGTCTCTCTGATGCATATCACAGAGACCTTCACACTGACTGATTATTTTGAATACAGAGGTGACATTAGCAGAGACAAAAAGTTACATGAGCACCACGTTGCCTTCAACAGTTCGTTTCATCCTTGAAAATTTTCTCAGGAACAAAAGGCATTATTTTTGCCTCATCCAGAAAGCAGTGCAAGTAAAGGTTTCTCTGGCAGTCAGAGCATGTGACCCCCCAGAAAGGACATAAAAACCTCTCTGAGTCATGTGCAAACTACCTTTACAGCTCTGTGGAAATGCAAAGGGGACTTTACAGAAGGTCTGTGCAGCCATGCTGGGCCAGGTTCAGCCCTGGTGCAGGCAGAGCTGGTTCTGCCAAGCCCAGCCAAGCCCAGCAGAAAGGCTGCAGCAGGAAGGTGCCTTGCACTGCTAGGGGTGGTTAGAGCTTTTAATTTATTAAGAACGGCCATTTGATTATTTACTTGTGTGGGAGGCATGGCTTCCAGCACAGGGGCACTCACTGCTTTGTCCCTGTGCTTTTGCAGAAGGAGCCGGTGCTGGGGAGGAGCAGGGAGCCATCGAAGCCACACACCACCTCCATCTGGATGCCCAGCCCGTCCCACCCTGCACACCTCCGCTGGTGGCTGGGTGAGGGGAGCAGGCTCTGCCTTTGGGCCTTGCTGCCAGAACCACACATCGTGGGCCAGTGCCTACCAGATGCCAGGCAGCCACAGCATTTAGATGTAACGCATTGTGCTGGAGAAGTAGAGCTCTTTATAAAGACTTTCAACAGCTTGTGCTTGCTGTGTGATATGGCACCAGCAACAGCAGAACACAACATTAATTGTGCGGGTTTCTCCAGCTGCTAAAGCAATTTGTTAGAGAAACTTATATAAATAGAAAGCAGTCTTTTCAAGTGCAGCAAATACGTTTAACCTCTTGTAAATGGCCATCAGTCTTTGGATTTTGGCTTTGTACTAGTCAGTACCCGCAGTCCTTGTTCCACTTTTATTCAGCCTCTGTTCCCAGCACATACAAACTAGAAGTCAATAGGAATTTTATTAGAATAAAAAGAAAGTTTAAAAAAAGAGTAAGTTGGATCACAAGACCGTAGTGTTTTGTATCACAGCAAGTCTCTGAAGCTGGGCAACAACATCCAAGCAGTTGAGACGGCTAAGTGTATTAGTAAGATCAGAGTAACATATGGGATGCATTACTTTGAAAGGGACTAAGATTTCACTAATGTAGTAATGATGAATTACCCCAAAGTAGGAGAAGTAAGAAGGTTCCTCAACTTACAAGTATGGAAGCTGATGTGAGAACGCATGGTTCTGGAGTGTTTAGTTTGTTTTGCAGGTGCTTCAGACTCCTCTGATTCTCTGTTGAATAGGCCTGTCTGTTCAAAACACAAGAGAGCCTGCAAAGATGACTTGATGAGAGCACAAACACTCCCAAGCCAGCTTATTTCCAGGTGAGCTTGCAATTCTTTTTTCAAGTTTGCATTTGTCTTCCTCTCTTCTCTAGAAAAAAGGAAAAAGAAAATCAGAAAACAAATATTATTAACACAGCATCTGAAAAATATCATAAAAAACTCCTGCAAGCACTCACCTGGTTGTAAGAGTACTCGGAAGTAAAGCAGAGCAATATTGCATGTACTGACCGTTACATGCTTAAATACTTCATCCCTCTCATATCTGCAACTTAAAACAACAATATTCATCCCTTTAGCCTCAAGGCACAAATTCTTCAAGCCCCTGTGCGAGAGTAAGTGATGACACACATGAGAGGAGGTTCACTTAGAAACAAAAGCAAACAGAACTTTTTTTCTCTCTGCTGGACCAACCCCACCCTTCACATGCTTGTGAACAGTACTAGTGGTGGATTGTGTGATGCTGTGATCCATCTGTTGGCTTGGTGTGATTCATCTACTAGTGGCCATTAACTTTGTAAGTATTTTTAAATGGTGCTTACAGAGTAAGGAGAACTTTGCTAGCTCTAATTAAAGAGATCATGAACTTGTTGGAGTTCTTTGGTTGGTCCTAGGTATATATCCAGTGATATTATAGAGAGAAGTTGTCTCTTACTAGATGCCATGTTATGTGAGCCTTAGAGCTTTCCCCTTTTGATTTAAGTTGCATTAATTTACTTTGAAACCAAATTATATAAAGCAGAATCTAGAAATACTAGAAACCTCTGAGAAACTTGAAGACTGGTTTTAGGCAGGGGATGAACTACCAGCTCAGATAGAATAACACCCAGCATCAGCCTGCTGCCATCTGTAACATGAAACATTGGAGTAAAATTTAAACTAAGCTTGATGAGTGGGCAGACACTTCTCCTGTCGTTGAGTGAGATGCCGAGGTCATTACCAGCACTCTTAAACTTGCCTTTTTTCTTTCTCTGAAAAATTATATTCTTTGCATGTGATCTTTTATTGCAAGCCTCTTTTTTTTCTGTTCTCTTAAGCCTCTTCTGGAGGTCCCAGGCTAGATATGATGTCAGCCTGTCTATACAAGGAAAAGCAAAACAAATTCTACAAAGAAGCTAACGAAGTGAAGGGCTTGACAGCTGAAACACACTGGCTTCTTGCTATTTTTCTTATTGTAACACTGGAAGTCTCACCTCTGCTCATCCTATCCAACACACTTGAGAGTTTACTTCCACTTATATAAGTTATAATATATTAAGAATTCACAAAAAAACAGGTAAGCACAATGGATGTTCTTCAACTCTTTGGCAGCTAATGATCATCTCCTGAGCTATTTTATCGTGAATGAAGAGGTTGCTAGGTATAGTGTAACTGGAAGCTTCTTGGCATACATGTTTAAAGGCATAAAAATATCAACAGCACCAAGGCATAATTACCACCTGACACGGCACACCGTGTCCTTTGGACTGCATTCCATTGATTCCAGGCTCACTCAAGCGAGCATAAAAGGAGAAAAGCCTTCAGGCTCAATTTTTCCTCATGCCATCCCTATCCTTCTATAGTAATTTCTAAGAACATGCTGTAAATTATTACTGGTCTTTCTACTTTGTGACTCACACCTGACTAGCCTTAGATATAGGTATTTATTTTTTCTGCCTATAGTATATGGTGCATGTGGCTAATCAGGACCCTAGTGTGTTAGTGATTTCACCTGAAGATCCTTGCCTTTGGGACATGGCAGTTGCAGACACTACAGAGAAATGGAGCCAATTTCAGCCTCTGGATTCAAGCAGCAATGCTTCAAGGAAATGTGGGTCTAGGACAAGCATACTTCTATTAGTATTGTTAAATGAACTGGTAACCTTTTTTCAAAAAAAAAAAAAGGTTTTATACTCATTCAGTGTTACTGTTTAATTAAAGAAGAAGTCCTCTATACTAGCGTGAAACAGGTTTATATCATGAAAGCTCCCATCAAACAGTTTAAAGTTGAAGGATTGGTACGTGCCCTGTCTTGCCTTGACAGTTACTGCACAGCATAATCCAGTGCTGCCAATCAGATCCGAACAAAGGAAACAGCAGTTGTCTGACTGTGAATCACTCCTCACCTCAATTAATATAAATATTGAGTTTGCACAAGTAGACTTGACAATTTGAGGCATGCCCAGATTTTCTGTGTAACTAGCACTTAATGACTGACACTCAACACTTGGACCTGGCACTGAGGGTGAAGTCAACAGTTAAGCATGTTGTGAAGCTCAGCAGAAAGATTCGGTCTCTTTTGTAGAAGTTTTGGAAATAACATATAGCGGTAGATGGAAAGGCTTCTGTTGGTTTTAACATCTCACTGATGTGTTCCTTGCATTTCCGAAGTGCATTCTCGTTCCTTTGACTCCATCTCACTCACGTTCGCCTTCAGCAAATATGCCAGTGAATAAATAAATTCTAGGAAATATTCCCCAGAGCAAAGGATGCTTAAGCTAGATCTACAGAGTATGTGAGCAAAGCCAAATCTGGATCTACAGCGCATGTGAGGAAAGCCAAATCTGAGTACACATTTGTGTGTGTTTGTAGCAGCAGGGTCTGATTCTGAAAGTTATGTTTATCCAGCAAAGAGAAGAAACTTACTGCATTAATAGTACATCCAAAAAAAGTCTCATGTCATTTAACATGTTTGTAAATAATCTGCAGTTTAAGAACTAGGCAATTCAGCTGAGCAAACAGGGAGAATGTTAAAAAAAAAACCACCCTGACAAAACCCATCCCAAGCAAAGTATTTGCCCAATTCTGCCTCTAGACAATTAGTTCAAATCTGGCAAAGGCTCATCCTACATACTGAAAGGCACAATTGTCTAATAGCATCTCCCCAGTCTTTCTAAAATGCCGTGGTGATCTCATTTCATTTCCTAGTCAGTGTACAAGTGTCAGCAGGAAAGTTACTCCCAGCATTAGCCCTAGTTAGTAACCTCACCTTCTTAACCAGCAAAGACACTGAAGTGCATTGTGATCCTTATTAAAGGGTTCTTCTGGGCTAGGATTTTTTGATAAGGACATGAAAGAAAGCTTTTAGTTTGGATATCTGAATCTACAAGAGAAATACAGCTTCTGACTAAAATAGACTGATTAGCACTGTCACATTTTCCTGAAAGGAAATGCATACATAACTTCGGTATCCTGAAAGTTCTCTCAAATCAGTGCAGAGAAATTTAACTGAGTAGTCCAATCAATCCCAAGCACCCACAGTTCTTGCTCCTTTCATAGGAGCAAATAATCAGCAAGTCTGGAAATTGGACTACTTAATTATGAGTGTGAACAAATGTTTGTATTTGTGTTCAATTTGGTTCTAATATATAATATGACAGGAAAACACTAATTTACACTGGTGTCTGTAACCAAGACGAATGGATATGTATGTGGGAATGTGTGAGACAGAGAGAAAGGAAGCGAGAGACCATTTGTATGGGAGGCAACATTACACGAAAGAATTACTTATAATGGGTATTTTTCTTTTGCATTCCATTTCATGGTCAAGGCGCATACAGGTGTAAGTGCCTGTAGGATAACATGTCACACATCAGCCTGTTTTGCCAGTCGCATTTTTGTGGTCATGGCTTTCAATGTTTAGCGAATGTTGGTGGTCAGGTATGAACTCCAAGGAATGGAAAAACAGTCTTACTGTGACAGAAGAGTTGCATGAGTTTTGTTCAGCTTATTGATCAGCAGGCCATGGGGTAACCCGACCTTCTCAAAGTCTCTAAATACAAATAGCATCTGCTGGTAGAAGCAACCCTAATGAGGTTGAGTAGAGGCCAGATAAAGCTGGATCTATAGGAATAAAATGTAGATTTCTGACAATTAATTCAATTAGCCTTTGGAGCAGCACAGAAAGCAATGTAGTGGAATCTTTTTTGCTAGAGAAAGAAACAAAGGCCTTTTAGAGATAGATGGGACATCTTTCTAATATATGTGTGTTTAATCAATCAGAAATTACGGGGCTCAAAGAGACACCCAAGGACGGATGTTTAGTAGCCTGTGCTATGTATGAGGTCCAAATAAAGGGTCACAACACGCCATCCAGGGTATTGTGGACTTGTGGGATTTTATCATGATTCTAGGAGTACTGTAGCTTTTACATGCAAATTCTAGGCCTGGAGGTAAACAGCTATGCTGCAGTCTCAACTTACTTTTTTTCTTTTCTTTTAAAATGTTTGCTTCTTGCCTACACTCCTAGAACAACCAAATTCTAGAAATGGAGAACTGGAAGACACATAGGCATGTTATTCCCACAGGGCAGGGGAGCAGGACTGCACACAGCCTGCACGATGCATGCCAGATGTTTGTCTGAACAGTTCTTAAAAACCTCCTGTGGAGGAGATCTCCATGTTTCTGAAAAGTCAGTTCCAATGCTACGCTGTATTTGTAGTCAGACTATTTCTCCCAAGATCTAATCTAAAAGTAAGTGGTGAATTAGCCAATTACTTCACGTCCTACCCTTTGTGGAGAAGGGAAAACCTTATTTCTGCCTTCTTTCAAATATTTTTTCTGCATTTTCAAAGAGTTATCATCTTCCTTCTGTCTCTACTTCCTAGACTAAACAACCCCAGTTCTCTTAACCTTTCGCAGAGGTTCATGTTTTCTAAACCTTTTATTATCTTGCTGCAGTTATCTTAAAATGCAGCACCCAAAACTGGATGCGCTACTTCAGTGAGGCCTCACCAGTGCCAAGTAGAGCAGAATAATTACCTCTCTTGTCTTATACCCAGCATTCCTGCTAATAGATCTCGGAGTGACATTTGTCTTTTCTGCAAGAGCATCACATTGTTGTGAAGAGAGGCTTGAAAATGTGACCCAAGTGCTGGCTGAAGTTTCAGAATCCAAAAGGCACATAAAAAGAAGCAGGGGGGGAAAGGTTATGTTTCAGTCACTCACGCTAAACGGGGGCCTGGCTCAATATATTCAAAAGTCTTGTGTTGGCAGTTCTGACTTAAAATCAATGAACCTCTGTAGCTGAGCCTCGTTTAATTTGCACCAAAGAATGGGAAACCCCCAGCAAACTGCTATTTTTTGCAAAATGAGATATAAATGAGCAAACGCTGGAAAAGGCATTGAATCACAGAATACACTTTGATCACTTATCTGCAAAATGGTATTAATTCTGTAAAGCACTTGAAGTATGTGAAGCCTTACTGAGGAAGCCCTGTACAATGATGATAAACTGGGGGAACCTTTCAGGACTGGTGGGGAGGGGGAGGCATGATGTGCAAATTTATACTGCATGTCAACTAACGCCGTGCAAATCAGAGAGGTTCTAATGTAACCGTCTTTATAGAGTTATTAGTTGCTTTCTGTGGCACTCTTGGCCAGTTTTTCAGCAAACTATGGGCTTTTTTAGTTTCCCAGGTCTAAGTATCATGCTCAATTACATCAGTCACCCCATGTACTCCTGTAACTGTGCTTAACACATTCTAGCATTGACTTATCACCTTAGCAAAATCGAAAAGGTCTGATTTACCGAATGTAGGATGTTAAATACAGCCAGGAAGGTAAAGAGACTGCCAGTCTTTGAAGGACTATTTAAAAATATTCCCCTGCATTTGATGATTTATAAATCCCATGTTACCCACTTTCTTTCAACAAGAAATGAGGAGCAGCAAGACCCTCCTTGACTCCCCTTCCAAGGACCCTGACAGTCTGGGAAAATTTCTCCTTCAGGCCACTTGCCCATTTAAAGTGTAAGTCTGATTGATTTTACAAGGAAGAAAGAAAGAGTGAGGGTGTCATTGTGTTTCAGAACCTTTATCAGGAGTTTGTCCAGGACTGTCACGGGTAATTTGCTTGTTAGCTTGATGAGAGACCTCATGAGTGTTACGGTACAAGGGCTGTATAGGATGTCTGGAGTGTCTAATGATCTGCAGTTGAGAGAGCGAGTACGTGTTAGAAGGAGAATAAGGAGGACATGATATCATTGCTCCAAGAGCGGTTCATTCTCTTTCAGAGGAGGTCGGAAGGAAGGACCTACACCTGCACACCCCTCTTTCTGAGGTGGGAGAGCTACTGTACACACCAAAGTGTTCGTATTAAAGTACCATCTCAAGGCAGTGCAGCTGAGGCAGACACTTAGAGCTAGGTCCCAGAGAATGAGCAGCAAAAGGCAGTCCCTCTCACAGAGCAAATAAACTCTGAATAAAGACTCAGGAAGAGGAAATGCTGTCATACCTTACTGCTGAGGATATCAGATGCACTGAAAAGACATGTGTTCCCCTGCGTCACGAAGTCTGCAACAGAGCCCAGCTCAGCCCGTTCCCAGTGTAGAGCTTGTGGATAGTCCACATTATATTATCACGTAGCACTGCATAAATTGAGGTTTTGTCCTAAAAGTCAGCCTTGTCCAGATAAGGAGCGGCTCCTGAAATCTGTGTACTGTGAAGAAACATTCCCTTTCATGCTATTTCATGTATTATCTCATACAACATTCCCACGGACATGACCCAGGCGAGTAAGTGGGCGCCACCGAGTGAGGCTGGAGTTGTCTTCCACCCGTGCAGGGGAACACTGTCTTAACAAATGACCAGTCTTACAAATATTGCGCACCAATACATTTATGCTTTTCCCTGAAAACACATGCAAGCTCATCACTCTACAGTCAAAACACGGGAACAGAAATTTAAATGGAACCCTGCTAAGTGACTGACATAATCTTTCTGTCTTGTCCTCTTGTGGCTTAGAAGTATGAAAAACCCAATCTGGGGGAACCTAAGGCAGGTCCCTGGGGCATGTTAGTAATTTTATTACTGCCGAGGAAACAAGCAGGGAGATGAAACTGTCTTCAACGAGTTCATGATTTTCACACAGAAATTTTACGAAGGTTAAAGATTCTCGCTTCAACCTTCCCAATTATGCTGTAATAAGAAGGTGAGGAAAACACTTCCTTGCTTCTCCTTCTTTTTTTTCTTTTTTTATACTAATAAAGAGTCCTTTCTTGCTCTTCTTAGGCATCTTCACCTTATGTATAGTAGTATTGTTTCAAACTAGACACACATTCAGCAAAAACTTTATGAGTCATCACTTGCCTACCCTTCACCTCACCCTGCAAAGAACTGTAATCTTAGAAGAAAATGACTGCATGCTCAAAGATGAAAAAATGTGGATGATTTCAGAGCCAAGTGAATTTGCATCAGGTGAACTGAATTTTAGAGCAAAGTCTGGCTGACTGTTTGCAGCATGATTTTCTGAAGCAGGTAAGTAATCCATTCATTTATGTTATGCTCTAGAAAACTTGAGAGCCCAGGGCACAGAATCAGGCACAGCCCTGCAGCCATCTTTACAGATTAGTTGTTAGCACTTTCTCTGCCGTGCATTTGACCCACACCAGAGAGATCAGGTGACTTTCAGACTCCGTGTAAAAGATCCACATTGAGCTCTGCCAAAATGACCCTTGAGCTGAACAGAGAATTACTGGGGTCAGACACGCTGGTGCTGTGTTTGCATGAGCTAAACTGCACTGCAGAAGTGTGAGACGATGCCTTCCTCCTCCTGAGAAATGTCCTGGAGAGGCTGCATGTGAATCGTTTGTCCTTCCAGATGGACAAAAAGAAAGAGAGGAAAGTGGCAAAACTTCCTTAATGGGCAGACATCCGGCACTGGATTTTTATTTTTCTTCTGTTTTAGGAGACAGAATCTTGGACCTGAACTTCCACTGTTGCAGTGTTTGCTGCCCAACAGCCAAAAGTGTTAGTTCAATTTGCAACATGTTGATTTCTCCATTATAAAGTTATATCCAGATCTGGGATAGTTTCTAAATTGTGAACAACACTTGCAAGGTGGGCCACTGACAGCCAGCTGGCCACAAAATGCAGATTGCAGCTGGTATCTCAGGTGAAAAAGCAGGAGGATCTGAGAATTATGTTTTAATTTTGCCCCTTGATCTGTCTGACTTGGCCGATCCTACGTGGCTACGAATGCCAGGTGATGGGGTGTCATGTCTCAGTCTGGGGAGCCAGGAAAGGAAGGTGGTGGCAATCCACTTGCCAGAGAGCAGCTTGTGCACCTGCTTCCCTCTGAAGCAGATCATCCTCAGACAGGACACCTGAGAAGCAGTTGTCACTAGTTATTACCAAAATTGTTGGCCTTCTTGTTTAATACGGATTTGCTTAAAAGGAACACAACTCATCCTGAAGTCCACAAACCTCTGCTGCCAAGTGCCTCCACTGGGGGTGGCAGCCAGCGCCATCACTGGTGGCAGTACCTCTCAGCTCTGTGCCAAGCCACGGACAGTCTTACTGGGGTGTAATTATCATTGCTTGGGAACCCCTCACCCGTGGTCCTATTACAGATGTCCCAGACCTGCTCTTCTGAATTCTGATCACATTTTCAATCACTGCGCAGCAATAATGGCACCCCAGACACAGGGCTTTGCTCAGAAAATAACCAGCTGCTTTAATTTAAACCTCATTTTTCCCATCACAACAACAAGGACAATTATATAAGGACCTAAGACACGTATGCACATTATTCTGAGAGCATGCATTCTGCCTGCACGCCTTGCTGACTTGTTTGTCTCCTCTAGTTCTTTTTGGCTCACAGGGTCCTGAGTCAGGACTCACGCACAGCACCTTATAAAACTAGGTCCTGCCCTAGGCTATTGGTTCTGCACCAGCACAAACTTTAACAGCCTAAAATGCTGAGGGGATTAAGTGGAAGTGCTCTTGGATCTGTTAGAAGAGGGTATGTGGTTTTTAGAAGCAATGGGGAGCACAATACCAATAAGCCCGAGATGGTAGGGTTTTACACTCACAGAGCACATTTGTAAAGGGCCATCTGCAGTGCATGGCAGGAGAAATCCTGGCCTGGTGCCTGTTGCTGCCATCAACCTGTATGGTAGGAGGGAGCTGTAACAATCTGGGTACTACAAGGCAAAGTTAATTGAAGGAGGGGAGAAGTGAGCATGGACACAGTATGATTCAAAGCAGGCAAGTGAGCTGCTGCATTAGCTCTTTTGATCGGAGTTTCCTGGAGGGATCCCTGAGCATGGCCCTCAAGCACAAGACTGAGTTTTTGCCAACTTTATTTGAGGAGGAAGGAGGGTGGGAGGAATGTTTTCTCGAGAGGGAAAAAACCTCACCCCGTTAAAGCTTTCTGTTGCCAAGGAAGTTCAGGGAAAATTCAGGAAAACTCCTTTTTATGTTCTTTATGATGTTTACTCTGTTGCACAGAGCCAAGACGGGGATGAGAAAGGCTGCAGCATGATGCCGGCGTGCAAAAGCTCTGTGTATTTAATAGGGTGACATAAATGGTGTGTTTCTCTTTGCCCTCTGCCGAGTGCTGTCGGGAGAATCTGGGCTAAATAGCAAAACTAGAAGCCATGAGAGTGGCTGCTGGCTCTCGTCAGCCGGCCGTCCCCTGGGCCAAGCCCACGGCTCCGACGGGAAGTACACAGCGGATGTTTAATGAAAGGGCTGCTGCGGCTTATCTCCGTGTGCAGGGGACTTCTTTGTGAACTCGCTTGCTTTGAAAGATATGTGGCCCACTATGCTGGTATTGTTGGCTCCCGCTTTAAGCACAGCCGCATGATTCACATAGGAGTTGTGTGCTACGTCTGCCAAGGAAAGCTTCCCCCTCTCCCTCCCCGATTAGGAATAAACTAAGCAGAAGGCCATCGAGGTCACAAGATCTGCCTGTTATTGCATTTTACAGGAAGGAAGATATGTTGTCTTAAGATCAGTTTATCAGCTGACTTTCCTGTGAAGAAGACAGAGGCTATTTTCCTGTGTACCACCACCCCCGTAATTCCCAAACGAGCGCGCTCTTTTTGCATCTCCTGTCAGCTCAGCTGTGCGCGTTTCTGAAACAGCCCACTATTAAGCAAACAAATAAAAAAGCCATTGTGAGACCGCACAGAATCAACATCCCTTATCAAACTGCCCGACGGGAGGGGATAAATCTCTTCCTCGAGGCTGCCTGTCATCTCGCTGCCTCCCTCCCTCCCTCTCAGTGTCAATGCACAATTAAATCCGTTGTGGTGAAATAGACTCCACTGATAATTGTGGCGAGAGTTACTTACAAGGATGCTGAGAGCAGCAAAGAGCCTAGCAGCCTTCTCTGCTTTCAAAGCGGTTTCTTTTGAGCCTGCCGCTTCAAAAATCCACAAGTATTTGGGGTTGCTACGCTTGGGGTTTTGGGATTTTGTCTTTTAAAGCTCCAGGTCTCTGCAGATTTTTTTTTTAATCAGCTCTGCTTTTCCTGTGCAAAGGAACAAGCAGCGTGCAGAGCCGGCTCCCTCCCCCTCGGCCTCCTCTGCGAGGTCCCTGCTTTCATAAGGTTTTCAGCTGGGGAATGGTTGCCTGTTTCCTCTCTGTGCTCGCTGTGACAAATGCATTTCTGTCACCAGGAGACTGCAGATGTTACAGATGCACTAAGGCACAGCTTATTAGCTAATGATTCTTAATCTCTGAAAGATAACACATATTGAATAATGACATTCATTGACAAACAGTTGAAGGGAATGATCCTGGCTCTGAAGTATTTACAATGGCAGCTTTAATTGATTATGTTCTCTTTTTATACATCTGTAAAGCTAAAATAACCCTCCAATGCTCCCTGCATCTTAAAAGCACTGATTAACCCATCAAGAAACAGCATTTGTCAGAATAAAATTGCTGGTTTTCAAATAACCCTGTTTGCTGGGTTGCAAACCTGCATTGCACAGGAAAACAGCTACTAATCCTTGATAATATCCACTAATTTTTGCAATGTTCATCTGGTTAGATTTTTCATGTGGTTTTGTATTGCTTTGCATTTCCTCCGTCTACACAGAAAACCTTTGGCTTGTAGTGCTAACGGTCTTCGGAGTCCTCTAATAATCCAGGAGGAGGAAGGGGCTGAAAACCAGGTCAGTGCAGACCCCATCCCATTTGCAAGCTCGTAAGAGTTTTGGTTTTGAGGCTGGATCAGGACTCACATCACTATTCCCGCAGCATTTTCATTACCTGTGAGGTGAATCTCCCTTTCCTAGTTTTTCAAAGTCAGCGTCTATCTGAAAATATTTCATATCCCAATCTTAATGCCTACATCCAGGTCCATGTCTGCAATTCATAGTTACAGTAGGCAAAACAACAATCTTCATGTGCAGGCGTCAGCATATTATCATGCATTTAGTACTTTTATGTATTCTGATCATCCTGCTTGTAATATACAATGCATACTTTTGGAATTATTACAGATACACCATGTATATTCTCAGACAATGTTGTTTTATTGAATTCTGGCAGGTGAATCTGTACTGGACCTTGTCAGGAGATAACTCAATATTCCCCACACTGCACAAGAAACTGAACTCAGATGATTTTTGGGAAATATTTATACAGACCCTTGATAAATAACAGAGTGTAGACCTAAAATATGAAGATGGCATTTTATAATAGAAAAAGTATATTAATATGCTGGCAGTGCAAAAAAAGAACTCGTAGTATTCTCTTTATTCTAGATGGTTTGGAAAAGCCCTAGTCATATTGAATCTAAATCGGAGTATCTAAGACAGAGCTGTAACAAAGCTGAAATGGGAGGCAAAAGAAGAGGCAGAATCCTTCAGAGCTTTGTTGTTACACAAATGGGTTTTGGTTTGAACTCTTTAATTTGCCACTTGCCAGCCTACATCTAAGAAGCAACCTTGTTTGGATTTCCACAAAGAATCTCATTCTTTTTTCAATAAAAAGACCTGGCAATAATTCTGTTGGCACTAGATAAAGAGCTTGCTTATTCCACTGGCGATGATTTCTTTTGTTATTATCTAGTTTAATGAAAACTTCATAAAAAAAAACACTCTGAAAGTTTATAGATAAAGCTTATGTACATTTGTTCAGGTCGTATGCCTAGGGGTCAATTCTTATTGTAGGAGTCATTGCACCAGGGAGAAGCATGGTTAAAAATAGCACTTATTGCAAGCAGCAGTCTTTATTCAAAAGCATGAACAAGTGAAGCAAACTGCAGGGCCTGAGACAGACATGCGGGCAATACAAGTTTTGACTTTACAGTAATTCATTACAACAATTTTCTTAGCAACCTTTCAGGAAAGCCCTATGAAATCCAGCAGAGAGGGGGTGCCTTTGCTCTTTAAAGTCAGGAAATTTCTAAACAGCTGTGTCTTCTTTGTACGGGGATTTTTTCATTCACTCCAAACACTGTAAAGCAGAAATCTAGTTCTCTAATTAAATCCATGTAGCTGTCTTCAAAATTGCAGTAGGAATACGGATTTTTTTCTGTCTGTATTACTGTCGAAGCTTTATGAATTTTGCAAGTTTTTGACAAAATGTGATGCCATGTTTCCCAGCATGTCTGCCCCTTGTCAGGTTCTGTGGTTTGCAACTGCTTCTTAATACACAGCTTTAACTTCAAGGCTTTTAACAGAGCACACACAGCACGATGACAAATGAAGTATCTGTTTGCAGCAAAGGTTGTCATCGAATACGTTCCTCAGTCTTCATCTCGCAACGTGTAACCCTCACACTGAGAAAGGCACAGATGGAGGGAACGTCCTTGCTGGGATCTGCAGAGACCTTTCAGCAAGCTAGCTGGCGAGCCAGAGAACGCTAATCAGGCCAAAGGATGTGGCTGCTGCAGCATTTTACATTTTATTCACTATAAGAATTGGATTTATGGCTCCCAAGTAGTAAGGCTTAACAGCGCAAATTTGGGATCTTTTCAGATATTTTTCTGTGGAAGAACAAGCTCCCCACTTTCCTCGTATATAGCACCAGGCTAAAGCCCTCACTGGTGGCACTCCATAGCAGCTGATGGAGCAGCACCAGAAATTACTTGGCCTTACACTTGAAATTTGGACAATTTTCCTTTTACGGCAGTTCTGTAAGTCCTACAAGCTTAAGCTAAATGTACTTTATCTCCACAGCCTTCCCCTCCCTTATCTTAGCTCCCCTCCTGCTCTCTGCTCTCCCTGCCTCCACACAAGCAACAACTGGGAAAACATCTCAAGGGTGGAGTGTTTGGCTGCTTTATTTTGTCATCGTTTTCTGCAAAAGGAGATAAATAACTAAAATAAGATAACCATATAGTTTCACTAATGAACATAGTCTGGTGGTTTAGTTAAATCCTAAAATAGATGAATCCCTGACAGTCTCCAGATCAATACATCAGCAAATTCATGTTGAAATGAACGTAAAAATCTCTAGATCTCACAACACATTTTGCTGAAGTTAACTAACGTCTGTGAAACAGTGGCGAATTAGATATATTTTAATTGCATAATGTGAAGTGAAAAACTGCGTACCAGGCAGCCGAGAGTTCAATGGGTTGTCAGATCCAAGGAGGTCCTCTTTTCAAGACCCGTTTTCGGATCTCTTGCTGCAGCTGTGCATATTGGATGCTTGTCTTTAGCAGAGTGCTGGTTTTCCAATACAAAAGTTTTACACTTAGCAAGATTCAAAGAAGAGGTGGATATTTAAACGCTAGCAAGAACATGAAACTTTTGACTAGAAAATTCGTTTCTGAAGGGCTACAGCAGCTCACATGTCAGAACTGACCGGCCGCTGTTAGGATTAGAGGATTCCCAGGGGACAAATTTTTCTCCATCTGCCCCTTGGGGAGTTTCTATACCTTCCTCCAATGCCCTCATTGGATGCAGGACAGGATATGACCATGTGTGTATTTGGTGACACAAAGTGTGCTCCAGCTCTCAACAACCCAGTGCTTGCTCTGCCGTGGCTCTCATAAATCTCCTTTCTCAGGTCTATGCACTCCAGTCTGTTGGGTCTCTGATTTGGGCAGACGGTATTCTGCATCTCACCAGTGAGGCAAGATGCTCTGTGCTACTCGCTCAGCCGGTATACAAAATTACTGATACTCCATCCTCACATCCTGAAGAGCTGTGTATGCACACACATATTGACAGCAGTATCATTCTGGTGGATGCCTCCTACAAACAGGGTTCTGCTGAAAAGTGGAAGGGGCCCTGAGGCTGGGTAAAGTTAGAGATAATGCTCTACAGTTGTATTCTTCAGTCATTGCAAAAGCAAGACAAACAAGAAGTCTGGCAAAAAGAAAGCATATCTCCAAGTCTTGATCTTTGTTGTCTGTCTCCTGCGTATGTGTGAGCAGGGTGAGTCATTGTAGGATGATAAGACGTCTCAAGGATGGGTAGCAGGGGGACCCAGCAGACAGGTTGAGGGAATTAGGATGGTCTGCATGGGAGGTATGGAAAGCTGGAAGAGGTGGAGGACAAATGAGCAGCTGCAGTCCATCAGGACATTACATCTCCGGAGAAGTAAGAATATGGACTTTGGCTCTCTGTCTTCAGAAGGACCCATAAATTGGACCACTATTTCTATGCTAAATTTTACTGAGGGACCAGGTTTTGGGATCAGGACTTTAATGAACAGAACCACAACTACATAATATTAATAACTATTTTGGAGATTATGTCAAAATTCTGGGAAATACTTAGGAGGTTTGCTGGGCTAAAGTCCTCACAGAAAACAGAAAAGCTGTATGAAGGAAATAAAAACGCCACCTCTCAATCTGTGTGTGTGTGCATGCTTGTCAATTGTCACCATCACCGCATTAATGAAGTTTTTTTGTCACTCTTCTTCTTTTTCAAATAATACTTTAATTTTCAGTTAGACTCAGTTCACTGCCATTCTGATGTTGTGTCACTATAAATAAACACACAGCAGAGTCTTGGATACATCTGGCAACTAATAACACTTTGGCATGAATAAGCTTATACAAAAGAGACATGGCTCAAGGCAAAGATACTATTTTAATTTCACTATCTCACTCACCCTTGACTTCTTACTGGATTCATCACTGTTTTCAGATCTGGAGGAAATGGAGCTGTGAGAGTTCTGAAAGACCACCTTGTGCAAGGTGGACGCGCCTTTCCATCCTACAGGCCACATGCAAAAACCTTTGAGTACTTAGAGCCTGAAGACTTATAGGGCATTGCTCAGAGAGCCTGGGGTGCAAGGTGACAGACAGCTGAGAGTTTTTCACAGATACCAGATGCCAGTGGCATGTGAGGGGCAGCCAGGCTGATCTGAGCAGTTCTGCTGTCTTTACTTCCCTTACTCCTAGGATTAGAACCATAGAAAAGTTTGGGTTGGACTGGACCTTAAAGATCATCTAGTTCCAGCCCCACCGCCTTGGGCAGGAACACCTCCCACTAGACCAGGTTGCTCAAAGCCCCATTCAACCTGGACTTGAACAGTGCCAGGGAGGGGACAGCCACAGCTTCTCTGGGCAACTTGTTCCAGTGCCTCACCACCCTCATAGTAAAGAATTTCTCCCTTATATCTGATCTAAACGTACCCTCTTTCAGTCCAAAGACATTACCCCTTGTCCTATCACTACATGCCCTTGTAAAAAGTCCCTCTCCAGCTTTCTTGCAGGCCCCCTTTAAGTACTGAAAGGCTGCAATAAGATCTCTCCAGAGCCGTCTCTTTTCCAGGCTGAACAAACTCAACTCTCACAGTCTTTCCTCATAGGGGAAGTGCTCCAGCCCCCTGATAATTTTTGAGGCCCTACTCTGGACCCGCTCCAACAGGTCCATGTCTTTCCTGTGCTGAGGGCTCCAGAGCTGGATGCAGGACTCCCCATGGGCTCTCACCAGAGCGGAGCAGAGGGGCAGAATCCCCTCCCTCAACCTGCTGCCCACGCTGCTTCTGATGCAGCCCAGGATATGGTTGGCCTTCTGGGCTGTGAGTGCACGTTGCTGGCTCATCTTCAGTTTTTCACTTATCAACACCACCAAGTCCTTCCCCACAAGGTAGCTCTCAATCCCTTCATACCGTAGTCTGTATAGACACTGGTGATTGCCTCAATGCAGGTGCAGGACCTTGTCAGAGCCACTGGGCTAGCATAGCCCTGCTGCCAACCATGTGAAGTGGCAGGGGAGTCCTGCTTGTGCTGTTTGCCAGCAGCCTAAGATCAGGACCTGAGACTAGTTACCCCTGATATTCCTGCTCTCTCAAGGGTTCTGTTCCCAAAAATGTCTCCCAGATGCTCATGCTGATTTCATCCTCAGTGACTCAAGCAAAGAGGATTTCCCCATGGAGACCCAGAGATGCAGGAGACAAGTCTGGACTTGGACTAACTTCTGGTTTGGATGCTCCAATTTTAGTTCTTGATAAACCAGTAGACTATACAGACTACTCTTTTGCCTTGTTGTGTCTAGCCTTTCACTTCCTGACAGAAACTTCCTTCTAATGCCCTATTCTTACATGCTTTCAAGATCTCATTGAAATCTACTGAATTTCCCCTCCTATCCTTGTTATCCAGAAGATGGATGTGCCTGCTGGCTTCTTCTCTTACTCTCGTATGTATCACTCCTTCTAATTTCCTCACTTGTAAATTCTCTCCTTCTTTTCTCTGATTTACCTCTAGTTTACAAACACCTCTCAGGTGCACACAGCATTTCAGGCCTGTCAACCCTACATATAAAGCAGTGAGCTCTAGCCCTGCCTTTGCATTTGCAACAAAGACAGTCTAGCCTAAAAAACTTTTGGACAATCACTACTGCCATATCACACCGTGCTACTGCATGCCAAGTATCTCCCTGCCAATGAATGCCTGTACGGGATCATGAGATGACTTACGCCCATGTTCCGGTCTCACGGGTTGCGGTACTGGTGCGCTGTCAGCCTCCGGGCTGACACCTGGTACCGTGCAGATCCCTGCCAGACCACAGTGCACACCAGGCTTGTCAGCCCTTATTGCAGACTGCATGGGAAACTCGGCCTGAGAATTTCTACAGCAGTTCCCTTCTGGGGCCCCAAACTCCAGACTGAAAAACAACATTTTTAATTTTCTGCAAAGAGCAAATGTTGGCAGTACCACAGCCATCTAAAATCTGGCAATCATATACTCCCATCTTTCCACCCTTCCTCTGAGAAATGTCGATGCCTTTGTAGCTGTGCCTGATCCAGGTACAGATTTACATGGGCAGAGGAAAGGGGAGCAGACAAGGAGGCTCACACTTTCACTCGCCCACACTGCATACAAATTCCTGTGACTCGTGTGACACAGCGACCGCCCCAACCCACACTAGTTTCTCAGGCCAGGACCTGACACTATCACAACTGGCCTCGTTGCTCCCTATTTCTTCTACAGACAGAGTTCATAAAGAAGAAAAAGAGGAAGGAGTGCATCAATGCTCTTGCTTCTTTTTCGTCTTACCCCTCGGATGTTTTTGCTACTCTCCTGACACTCCCCTGGCCCCTTCGTGGGTGTCACATTTCCTCCTGTCCAAGCAATTCTCTCCTCCCCCAGAAGGTTTCTGTGCTTTTGTGAAAAACAGAAAATTTTAATGCAACATCTCAGCCAGTACTTTTTATAGCATTAACCAAATCAAATATATAAATAGGGTGAATTTGTAGGGCAGCTGGGAGGTTTTCTTAGGGGTATAACAGCAGCACAACAAGAGACTTTGCAGCCAAATAACAAACAGGTGTTCCAACATGTCTTGCTAAGGGCATAACCCCAAGTGGGAGAATTCCCCTTTCCACCCATGAATCTAATTCTTTGCCAGCATTTCTTCTTTCTCAGCTGCAGAGAGAGCATGGAAATACCTCCAAGCTTCATTGCAAGGGGAAAGATAACGAACAGCAATGAGTGGAAAGGCAGGAACGGAGATAAAGGCCTACATACTGAAATAGCAATAACACTCTGGAGTCTATCCTGTTGTGATGTATATACTTTTCTCTTTAATTCCTCCCTTGGGCAGATTGAGGATGGAAATGTTTTTCTCAGAGGAAGTATTCTCACTACTGACTTTATGGAGAAGCAGCAATTTCCGTAAATGGGATAATACTGGAGAGTAGTTAGAGATCCCTTTGTCAGATATGAACCTGTGCTGTTAAATGCTGGCGCTCTCTAGGGAGAAGTGTTGGTAGAAGCAGAAGGATTAGAAAAAATTCCATGTGCACTATTATAGCAAAAAACTTTAGGGACAAATATTCATTCCTGTGATGAGAGTACCACCGTCAGTAGGTCAGCACTGAAGGACACAAGTATTCTTGCAGCTTCAGCTTGCCCCCATGCTTATACACCTTTTCATAATATATTTCATTATTTTCCAGGGGATCATTGATCTACAGCTTTAGGTGCAGATAGTATTATGCATATCAATGGTGCTCTATGCCACTCTGGGTCTTACTGTTTAATTTAACACGAGTGCCCTGTGGAGATCCTGAGCCAGCCCTGGCTACACTGGCTGTGGGACCAAAAGCAGAAGCATTGTATTGCATCTGCTAGGGCAGATCTTCAGAATCTCCATTAGAAGCCTGCAGATCTTTGAAAAAAAACCCAAACACAACAAGCTGGTTTAAAATCCTATCAAGCCTTTACCTGCAAGCTGGGTTACCCACAATCATATTAATGTATGTCATGGATCCCAGAGAAGGTAAGATTTGACTCTGGTCTGGAATCCATTTTATTTTTTTAAATGAAACTGAAACACATTTATAGGCTATTTCATATGGAAAAGTAGTTTGTTGAAGATCAACTGCCAGATAAACGGCTTGATCTTTATCTACCACAAACGTGCCTGTGGTGAAAAGGAATGTTGTGATCTGGCTGTATAGGCCAAGGAACTAGAAGTCCCAAAAACTGTGAGGAAGGGAGTATTAAACTAAGATCATAAATTTCCGTAGTCCGCTGAGCAATATGAGGTGATCATAATATCTAAGGATGCAAATGAGTATTAGCCTCATTAGCCTCAGCAAATTTTCTCATTTATGCCATCAGAGATTTGGCCCTATGTGTATCCTACCCAGTATTTTGAAAAAAATGGTGTTTTTTTAAAATATTTTTTAAACACCTGTACACAATTCCCAAACTTTCTTTAAAAATTAATTTGTTTTTAATTTTACATATCTAAATCCTTCATTCAATAAAGTGGCCTTATGTGGAATATAATAGGATTTTTTCTTGCCAGAAAAAGGTTGGCATCCTGCAAGTTAAGAATGTCTCCAGATTCTGGGTGTTTATGGAGCATTTCCATCAGGGTGCTTGTTTATTCTGGATTCAGTCCAGGACACAAGGCTGGTCCTAGATGGCTGCTGTTGACAAGAGAACAATGTATGACTGATCATGTGAGATTATTCTGATCACAAAGCACCTACACAGTTTATTTGTGCACTGGGGCAAGTCAGAAACACATATAAAAAGAAGTCCTCAAGACTCAAACATCTTGCTTTTTCCATAGAGAAGAGTATAAACAGCTACCAAGGGGACAAACAGAAACGCTTAGGCTGTGAGGCAATACTTGACTTTCTCAGAAAGTTCAAAAGGTTACAGTCAGCTGCTCCTTTTCTCAACCTGTCTGGGCGGTGGGGATTTAAGCTGCAGTCCTTGATGCCACCCACAGAGTTTGATAAGACTCTCTGACTTTCACACTTTGTTCTTTCTGGCCAAAAAACTCAGGAGGGGAAGTGTGGCATCAGACAAAACCAGAAGGTGCCCAGAGCGCATGCCGGTCTTCATCGGGACGCTACGACGTCTTTGTTACAACACAGAGGGAACCGCTGAAATAAGTGAGGATATTCAGGATATTACTCATGAAATTGCCAGCGGTCGATGCTGTGACCGTGCTTTCCCAGTATTTGCAAAGCGGCCTTGAGTTGAACTTGTAACCTTCATGCACATTTCAGTATCGGTTTCTCAAAAGTACTTCAAGGATTTAAATGTCTAATTTGTATTACAGTCAGTGGGACTGTGGCAGTTAAGGCCTCTAAGCAGTCATGGAAATCTCACCATCAGTAACCAATTCTTGCAGCACTCCAAGGGATTACCTCTGATACAGAAACCTGAGACGGAGAAAATCCCAAAAACATGGCAGGGAGTTGTATTTTCCTGCATTCTCCACCTGCCCCTTACATGGTCGTTTCTCTCTGAATGGAGCTTAGAGGTGCTTGTCCAGCATTTCCACTGTAAGCCTTTATCTTTTCCTTGTAAAAAATGCTCCAGGCTGAAATTTAGTTTCACCTATGTCTAAAATTAGTAGAAACAAATTTTAAATTAAATTAACAATGTAGGAAAGAAATAAAACTCCCAAATTCTTTGTACTCAGACCTTGGTTTGTATTCGTCTTGCCCTAAACTGGTAATGTTTACAATGCTCTTTCTTTAATGTAGCCTGAAACATATGATCATGGATGAAAGTAAAAATCTTTGGAAATATTCGCATTTAAAATGTGATTGTGCTTGTAAAGTAATTGTTTCCTCCTAAGAGACTGCACTGTATATATACATCCCTTTCAGAAGAATGTAGATTATAAAAGATTTTTTCTATAATGTCATACTCAAAATATCATAAATATATGGAAGGACTTTAAAGAAGACAATAGTCTGTTTTACTGCTAAATCTTGGGGTAGGGAAAAGTCCCTGTACTCTGTGTTTATGTGCTAGACTATATCAATGCCAAAGTATTCTGTATTTTCTTATGCATTATAGTGAATTACAAGGTGGATGAAGTACTATATGTTTATGCAATAACTAACAGTTACACGTTTAAACAAGCAAACAAAAAAAACAGAATCAGCAGCAGTATGGGCTTATAGCTAGGTAAAATTAGCTCATTGGACAGACTTACCCAGGGCTTTTCATTTGCCCATTAGACTCTTGTCTCCTGCATCTTGTTTTATGCAGCACGGATGCAGCTGCAAGCTGTCATGAGAATTCTTCTGAAAGAAGTTCACTTTTTAAGAAGTTTCACTACATGAATGAAATATGGTACAACCTACTCTCAAAGTTCTCCAGCTGACAGCAAAGATTATTTCAAACAACTATCCAAGTGCTTTTAGAGAAGCTCATCACAACTCAAAATGCTTATGGGCTACTCACCATACATTAAATAACAAGATTACAGCAGCAAAAGCAAAAATTCTTATAAACCAGTCACTGACAACATCAATACAGACCTCTGTTCAGGACACCTGAATTCACAGACAGTCTGAGCTAACATGTGCCCATTTCTGGAGGCTGGAGTTACAGCACCTGTAGCAGACCCAAGCACAAAATTTTTTTGGAGAATGTAAATGGAAATGTATTCAGCCAGCAGTAAAGAAGGGAATGGGTAAATGGAATAAATATGCTCAGTAAGTCTGTGTCCTATGTGGTAAAGGTTATATTTTGGAGTGTAATATCAACTGGAAAACATTTAGCTGTTAGATATTCAGAAATGTGTTTGTTTCAGAAAGATTTCATATAAATTCTTAAGTCTCTTGGTGGCTGAGTTCACAATAAGATTTTGCAGCCATTTTCCTTTCTTCTAGGTCCTACCTGTGTGCAGTACAGGGTCATAGCCAGGAGAGAGTTGTGAAAGGAAAAGGCAGCAAAATTGGCTTTTTTTGTGTGCAAAACATAGTTTCTGATGCACTAATTTGGACCTCAAAGACTTTAATTCTCTGTTTACCACAGGTCTCTTTCTTATTTTCTCTGTAGTTTTTCCTGGCTTCAAGGCTAAGCTAATTGCTGGAAGAGGCGCTGTGAGGTTGGACAGGTTGCAAGGCTCTAAGACACTCCAAAGTTATTGTAACAGATCAAGAGAAAACACAATAGCTACAATAAGGAAAAGGGTTTTACAGAGTTCGCACCTCATAGTGCGCATCAGCTGGGTACAAGCCTAAGCCCCTCCAGCGGTACAGCTGCTGAGCCCAGTAGGTCTGTCACCTCGTGTTCGTGGGCATTGCGCTAGGGAGAGGTGAGAAGCTGGGTCCAAAACCAGCACAGCCTTCAAGCCCTGCACCGCAGGAAGCAGTGTTCTGCAACGTTTGTGCTTCTTCCAGTTCTGCTGCGATCTGGCAACTCTGCACACATCCCCGCCATGAGTTGCTAGCACGTCAGTAACATGGTGGGCTCTGAATATATTTTATGCCTCACAGTGTAGGATTAAACTCTATTATTAATCATGACAGCTCGCTATGTTTCACCCTTGCCAGGAGTCTTGGCTGGCATATCGTTGTCTCACTGTAACCAGCCCAGTAAAATCCCTTTTGTGTGTGTGTGGGCAAGGCCCCCTAGCAGTGCCTGTGCCACTGATTTTGCCAGTCTCCTTTGCTTCCCACTGCCTGCGTGATGGGGCACCCCGGAGGGCTCTGCTTTCTCTGCCGTGCCTCCAGAGGATACACCATCCTTCCCATGGCATTGGCGTAGGACAATTTGCCCAGATCACCCAGAACACCTCAATATCATTACAGCCACCCAAAGTGATAGGGAGAGGTGTAGATGAAAGTACATTTTTTCCAACGGAAAAGTCATATTGCAGAGGCACACATCGACTCTTGTTTTTTCGAAACTGACTGTGTTTCCTTTGCTTACCAAGTGAAAAAATTACGGGTGTGATTCAGCCTGCCCTGACCATGAACTGCAATTTGTGTCAGTGGCTTCTTTCCTGGGTAGGCACATCCCTGACACTAAGGGGGAGAGATCTGAGCCCTGTGTCCCTCCCTCTATGTCAGTCATATGGTGCCAGCATCATTCTGCTATAACGCATCACCCTTCTGATTTCTGCCTTTGTCTTGCCAATGTATAGGATTGAGCAGGCAAAGACCGGTTATCGTCCTTTACACGAATGTGCAGACTTCTGGTGCTACAGAAGGGGAAGGGAAATGGAGATTATCTGTGTGGTAACTACCTGTGTCCGACTGGTAAATTCATTTGCAAATTCATATCTGGTCCCTTCCTCAAGAGAAATCTGCTCATCATTATTAGGACATGCAAAATCTGGCAAGCCACTGTAAAATTGTCCTGGTTTGAGTCAGAAATCTCACTTCCTAATTTAATTTCAAGAGAATGTTGGTTATTTCCTTCATCTCGATAGCACTGAGCAACACCAGTGCTTGCTGGGTTGGCTCAATAGCTGCCCATCCAGCAGCTGCGTGCTGCCAGACACGGGGCACGCAGAAAACACCTGCCCCATGCCACGGAGCACCCTGCAGAGAATCTTCAGAGCCCACGGGGCTGGGAGGCGAGGGGTGGCAACCCCCTGCGTGGCACAGCATCTCAAGCCTGCAAGTGCCATAGGGAGCACTGTGTTGCCCACCCATGGGACATGTCAGTGGTAACAGCCTTCAGCGGTGACTGCACTACTCCTGGGCCTGAACTGGCTCTCTCGGAGGCAGCTCACGAGCCCCTGCCCCAGCCCACATGCTCTGTGGGCTTGGCTGCTTCTTCCAGCTGGAACTCCCCACACAAAGCAGAGACGTCACCTTGCAGAGCACCAGCTCAGCACCAAGCTGTCCTCACCCAACCTGCCTGGGCCATTAGCTAACCGCTTCCTCCTCAGATGTTATGTTTTATGGCACTGGTGACATTTCTACTTTGTCATTAGCCTGAGAAATACCAATACCTCCCAGTGCTGCTATGTCCTTTCTCCAGAGGAAACTATATTTATGCCTGAGAGGACAGTGATAAACCCAGCTGCAAAGCCCTCATGCCCATCAAGTCTGAGGAAAAACTTATGCCATAACTGTCACCTAAGAAAGGGAAACACCCTATGAGATCACTGTTTTCACCATCTTGAATAACAGAAGAATCATTATATCTAATCCATCTAGTCTGAGGCTTCTTTGTGCAGCTCTGGACAAGATGGAGGCCAGGGAAGTGAAATGCCTGCTAGGAGCAGCAGCAGCAGCCAGAACAGCACAACACAGCTCAGACACTGAGCCCCCAAAATGCAATAGCAGACCCAATCCTACCAGCTGCACAACCAAAAACAAGCAGCATTGCATGGCAGTGTTTCCACTCCACTGAAGTCTTGTCATTCACGTTGCACTCCCACATTGCACAAGTAAAACTTGTCATGAACCTTCTGACCAGTGCTCATCAGATTGCCCTCCCCTGAATAAAATGTCCCCCGGTCCCTTCCCCAAGTAATAAAATGTAGCTGCAAACCGAGATTTCAGTGTGACTCTCTTTGCTTGGCACAGGTGGTGATGCAGCCCTTCCCACCCACCTGTCCACTTGTGGACCATGGTGCTAGCATCACCACAGCAGGAAGGACTTTCTTCTGGTCCAGGCAGTAGACCAGAAGTCTGGATACCCAAGAAAAGATCCTCGCTTTGTCAGCGACTTCCAGGTCACACCAAAGAAAGTCTTGATCTTTTCCAGCTGTGTCTATGCCATGCTACTGGCATGAAACGGAGTCTGAATTTGAATCCACACCCACTTGGTATCCATGCCTCTCCTGTTAGTGAACCCCTGAAGGCTGTATCTCTTACTTGGTGTTTCTACAATGCCTACCAAAACAGGGCTATGGTCTCAGCTCAGGGTTTCAGACCCAGTCATCATAGTAACACAGCACATTATGTTCATCCTAGTGTCAGAGGTTTTACTTCACCACACACTCCTTCAAGTGTTGCTAAAAGGTTTTCTGCCCATGGGAGGTACTGACCTGTCACCCAAAAGTGGAAGAAATTCTTAATGTTGTACCTTTGCCTCCACAAGCTTCTGGAGCAACAACATCCAGATTAAATGTATTGACTTGCCTATTGCAAGATGAAATTCCAGTAATGAACCTGTTTCTACTGGTTCCAGGTGGCTAGCAGACACATAGATCTTCATGCAGTCTGCTGGTTTCTGGAGTAAATGGTCTTTCTCATGAAAGCAAAAGGGGCCAATTCAAAATGACAGAAATCAGGAGAAGTTAAAAGGTAAAGGACATTAAATAAAGGTTAGCAAGGCATGCAGGGAATTTGGCTTCTTGCCATCAAAATGAAAGATAGCCATCAAAATGAAAGGGGTACAATATAATTCTGATTTTTTTTGTTGGATCTGATAGAGTCAGAAAGGTAAAATACCCTGAATTCAGCCAGCCAAGCAAATCTGATCTTTACTCAAAAGCACATCTAACACATAACAGGGGCACTTCCCCCACTTAATCATATGATGCAGGCCAAATCCAGCTTAAAAGATTCCCTATCACTTCATTAAATTCGACAGATGGCTGAACAAAGCACGTTGTACCAAATTCATTGCCACTGCAACGAAAAATGCAATAGGCTGGCACTGAAGTGACTGGGGGATGCAGTGGTTGTGTTATTGGTATGAGGGAAGTAGCCGTGTCTTGCTCCTGAAGAGAAGAGGGCGAAAAGCTCGTCTGTCTCTATACTTCTGCATGTAACTTCTTACCTACGCACCACTTTGCCATTATTACTGTGAATGTAAAAGTGCACACTGCTGTCTCAATAATATGATCTATGTGGTCATCGTCAGACTCAAGGAACTTGTTTCAAAAAGTTTCCACTCACAACTAGCAGATCAAGTTGTGGGTTGTTGTATGGGCTTTCTGTACTCATGAAGACCACATCAAAAAGAATTGTCACAGTAAGCTGTCTAGAAAATAGAGACATGTTGTGTATTAGGCAGCTGAATAATTAATACAGGTGCAACAAGCATATTAAGTCACCTATTCCACTCTATCAGCAAAATAAATAACTGCACACTACTTCCTTCCCTCAGAAAACAAAATTTAATAGGAAATGATTAATGGTAAAGACTGCTATTGTGCTCATGGCATACATGTCTGTTGAAACACTCTAGCATTTCTGCATTTCAAGGGCGTTCTTCAGAATAAGGGAGAGACTCCCACTGGCAGCAGAGGGTTCAGGATAAGAGCTGAAGGTCATCTTTTACATAGCAATTTTCATTTAAGCGACCCCTAGCTCATTGCAGAGCTATCTTGTGCTCTCTCATCCTTTACATTTTTCCTAACTTCAAGATTTCAGAAGGAAAGACATCGTGAACCAAGGTGAAAACAATTGTAAATTATTCTTTTGCTGTGATTCAAATAAAATCTTGTACTTCGATGAAGTTCGTGGAGGAGTGATTGTTTTCACTGTGCCCGTATGGGGGTTTAGCCCTCCAGTACTGGATAACTGAATCTTATTTCCTGTCTGCATGTGCTGGTCTGTTGTCCACTGTCTCTGAACGCCATTACAGACACTGGCTTAGCTGAATGCGATTTGACCAGAGATGAGCAGCCTTTGCACTGCCTATACCAAGAGACCTTTAGATGTGTTTTTCTTGCATTTAAGAAAACACTGGCACTAGGAAAATACTTCAGTTCATCTCACAGAATGTTTAAATTAAAATTTCTTTGATGGGAAAGGTCAAAGGGATTTTTATGTTGTGCGTGTGCCATTTTAGTGACCTCATTACACACGGTGATTGTTTCCGTCACATCTTTTATCTGCCCAGCCATAACTTTTCCTTTTAAAAATAGATAGTGTATGAATGGGATCCAGAAAGCATTTCCTAGAATATTGCTTAATATGTTCAGTGTTGTGGCCTGGAGTATTATATGACCTGATACAGTATATCAGAGTGATTTTCATTTAAAAATCTGTCCAGATTTATGAGAATGGCATGGCCGAATGGCTCAGAGCTCCATGGAAGGACACAATGAGTTTGGGAATTGAAGAGACAAACCAGGTTTTTTATGAGTTCCCAGTGATGCTGTCAAACAAGGTACCTGGAAGAAGGCACGGCAACATTTGGTATTTATTTCAAAATGGGTCTTGTAAGTTATTTGGTTTTGGCATAGCATCATGGTATAGTATTTGATGAATAGACCAGGTAACTTAGCATGATCACAATACTGAAAAAAAAAAAAAGCCAAACAGCAGGCTATTTACACATTCTCGCACATCCAAGCAAACAGGCAAATTGTGAGTCACCATACCGATCCTGGGCTGCCTGTACCTCACCCCCAGAAAATGAGGGAAAGATTCACCCACCTCCTGAGCTAGTGAAATCCCAGTTTGCAGCAGCTTCTCACTAGAGTTAGCAGGGCAAGGGAAAAATACCCCAAAGTTAGCAAAAATATTTTGGCTCCCACTGGACAAAAGAAAAATCAGACCTTGTCTGCACACACAGCAACAGGCAGTGACCTGTGTTTCCTGTCTCACCCCATGCTGTCTGCTCACAAATGAGATGACTTTGGAGTGACTTTTCATTTCCCAGCCTCCAAAGCAGCTAGAGAAATTCACATGTTATAGCATGTGATTAAGGGGAGACAGGCTGACTGAAGGACAAGTGCAAGTAAATGCTGGGAGGGAGAGAAGCAGAGCTAGATAAGGCCACTACATGATGAGAATGTGTTTATCTGCCACACAATTTAGAATGCTCAGGCACTTAAAGGAAATAAATTATGACAGAGTCCATAACTCTTGACATTAGCCACCAAATAGCCAACCCTATACCTTTTATCAAGTAGGAAGAAACATGTATTATGTCACAATCACACCTTCACACTGACCTGGAATTGGAGCAGGGTAATTGCATATTATCTCTGGGGTTTGCTACCTTAGGGACTTGTAAAACAGGAAATAATTTATCTAATTGCTAACTGCAAGAAAAGAATTTTGCAAAGCTGCTCAGAATTGCTGTTCCTTCAGAGCAGAACACAGTTCAATAGGAAAAGTGCTAACTTATGAAGTCTATTAAATAATCCTACAAGAGCCTGGGTGTGCAAAGGATAAAGGATATGATTAAACCTGATTCCTTTAGTTTTTGTATTAATCACACTATAACAAATAGGCAGGAGGAAAGTGAAATAGGCACAGAGAGTGCAACATTCTGCCACCATTGAACTGCATAGTAAAATTCCCACTAACACAGAGGGGATGGAAAAGAACCTGTCTTCCCATGAGAGACCTTCAAATGCAAGGGACGAAAGCAGTGGGACAGATTTTGTTCCAGCTTTTCAGAAACATTCCCTTGGAGATTAAATCTGACAATGCCAAATCCATTTTCCATGGCAGGGTTATGTGAATGGGAGAGCAGAGTCAGGACTTTCCTGGGGTGGCTGCCTTCACTGGGAAGAGCGCAGAAGCATACGGAAAGGGAACAAGGGACTCCCTTCAAGGTGAAACTGGAGCAGGCTCTCCCCCTTGCTACAGAGTTGCATGTTTCCACACGCAGAGATGGTATTTAGGCTTGGCTCCGATTGCAGCTTTCCAGATTGCTTTGGGGAATACCTGAGGAGAGTGAGAGGGCTCCTAGCAGAGTGACAACCATGCAGATGCCCAGCTCGCTCCCGGGTATGTGCTGCCCAAATGCCTCTGCAGGGGCCTGCAAGCAAAGAGCCAGGAGCCTGGCGAGGGTTATGGGGCAGAGTAACTGCAGCACTGAGAAAGGTGATAGTTTAAAAGGAAATAGCAATTTCGTGTGTAATCAGGCTGAGATCCTTTATTTTTGCCCATGAAAGGACTAATCACCATCATCACAACTGAACCACAGAGCACACTTTCAACTCTGCATGGAAGAAGACTGCCACCTTCCCTTTTTTAAACCAGAACCCCCAACCATCGTTTCCACCAGCAGCCTGCCCTGCTTTTGCAGTTTTTAATACACCCAAATCACAATCCTATGCTTACACAACTTTAACACACAAGTTATCAGCAAGATATGAACGAAAAGCAGGAGAAAACTACTGAAAAGAGCATGGATCTGACTCCAGCAAAAGAGCAGGGCTGTGTTAATTTGCCGGAAATTCCATTTTCTCCCCTCTCTCTCAAAACCGTGTACAAATTAGACATTTACATGATAGATGAGTATGCTCCTTTCTTAGGGAAAGTACTCTGCTGGAACTCAGAGCTCGGGTAAGTTCCATGTAATGTGGCCGTTGCCAAGGAAACTACTTGTTCTTAATTGAATAGTAGAGAAAATATTTGTGTAACTTATTGGCACATAAATTAAGGTTGCCCTTGAGCAGCCTTAAACTCACACAACCTTTTTTTTCCTACCAAATTGTCCTAGTTTCTTGGATTTTCTTTTAATGCACAAACATCGCAGAAGAATCACAAGATGCCAGTGGCCTCTTCCCTGACTCTGACCACTGTCAAAGTCGCACAGTGCTTGACATTAGCACCTAAAAGAGGAAAAGCTTGATTGTTACAAAGAAGATGACAATAAAATGTCAAGCAAGTATGGGCTAAGCAGGGGAAATGGTAATAAAAGAAGCTGCTGCGGGTAAAACTTCTCCCAAAAAGAATGCCACATCCTCAGTGGTAACTGTGAAGATAACGTGATTTTGTCCACAATGGTGTAGCTCCACTGAAGTCAATAGATTCACATTGATTTACATCTCCTGAGCCTTTTATCTATTTTTTTGTCTTCACCCTGTCACCATTTTTTACTATTTATTCAAATTAGATTTGGTTTCTGAAGGACAAAAGAAGTGGTTTTCTAAAACAATCCTTGTCTTTCATGCGAAACCTGAGAGACCGCAAAACCCCAGAACAGTCTGGTTAAGTTAAGCAGTCCTCTGCTGCTACTGATGTGCAGGAGCCAGAGACCTTGCAGAGCTTCTTAGCAAGGGAAAAAGTGAGACAGAGGTGGACTAGATCACCTTACCCCTAACTTCCCAATCCCTGTATGCCTCCCTCCTGGGATGCTGCTGGGAAACAGGGAAGCATCACGGACCAGCTGTAGCATACACTGAATGTGCATGCTCAGTTCAGTCATTCTTTTTCAGTTGTTTCTGGCGGAAAATAAAAGTGCTTAAAATCCTACTCTTTAACAGGAACAGTCAGTAGAGAGGCCTCTAATAACCAAATAATAGATTATGCTGCTTGAAAACCATGGATTTTTCCTTTCTTTATCTCTCCCATACATGGGAGGTTCATCAACTTTCATCTACAATATTTCAAAATAATAATGTCTAATTTAATTGAAGCTTCTGTGGAACGATCTCATTAAAGTGCTGCATGAGAAGGAGGTAATAAAGCAAGTGTAGTTAGACTGGGATCTTGTAAGGAATAAATGAACGTCAGCAAACATGAAACAACTATCTCACTCTCTCTTGGTAAATTGTGTTCTCTTAAGCCATGGTCCTACTATTCTGGAGACAAGGAATGGTTCTTCCATTTGTCAGGTCCTGTCAGTCATCCTGGATTGCAGGATCCCTAGACACAGCTGCTATATTAGATGTCTGAAAAAATGCCTTTAAATAATAGACCACTGTAATACTTCTGAAGTAGTCCCTTGCCACTAATTGATTTCATTTTCTTAATTAAATGTGTCTTTTAAAAGTTTAAACAAAAAGAAGATTCTTATCAAAGTGATTCCTCCTTCCACTAAAGGTGAGGGAGTATAGCAGTGAGTGTTGTGTCCCTGCAGTCTGTGATGAGTTAGTGCAGAGTCTATATATTCAGGTAACTGAGGATAAATGTTGGTTAATTCAGAGTTATGTGCCCGTCAGATAAACCTGCTGAATAAAAATGTGACAAGATGCTATGAGACCAGGGCAGGGAGCCCAAAGAGCATCATATAGGGGACCCTGTCATTTAAGTTGAACTTGTATTAATAATGGTCCTTAACAAGCTGTCAATCTCTAAGGAGAACCTTTTGTGCCTTTTCCCTGATGCTTTTGTGTTCGCTTACTCGATGGCCACAAATCAGCCCTAGCTGAGTTGCGGTCAGTCCTAGGGCAGCTTGGGAAAAATGAAGCTTCTTTCTCCTTGTCTTGCCTGTGCTTTTGCTTTTTTCCCCTTTCTTTGCCTTTCACTGCCACACAAATCATAAAAATTGCAGGCTGGGGGTCAAGCTGCGTAAAACAGGCAGACACCAGTTTCCTCTTTGTTTCAGTGCAGAGCACAGATGGGAGGGGGGAAACCGCTGTTCAACTGAGATAATTGCTGTTAGAGTAGAAAATCCAGAAGTATTCCAATGACACTGGGAAACAGAGGGTGTTTTTCAGTTAGTAGGAAGTCCAAATGGATTTCTTTATACCTGCTGAAAAATAATAGCAAACAACTTGCTGAGTAGTTGAGCTCTGCTCCACTTTTCCTATCTCTTCCCGTTAAATTAAAAACAAAAATAAATCAAAAACCCTACCATGCTGAGGACCAGAAAACAATCTGCAGGTTTGGATAGGCTGCAGCAAAGTCTGGTACGCTCAAAACCTCGTGGCCATCAGTGCAATCGTGAAGGAAGGAGGGATGGCTTGATCTTCCTCCATCACCCATTCACGTCTGCTGGTGGCCTGTTCCTGGACCCCAAGCAACTGAAGTGCAGAGTGAGAAGTGCAATGCCTTCCCAGTGTAAGGACCCTGGTATCAGGTGCACTTTCAGAGCTATGTTCTCAGCTACTTCAAGACACAGCGACACAGAGCAAGTTTCTCACTTGGCTCGTTAAGCTGGTTCAAGGCTTGTCTCAAGACTGGACTTGCTCATTATTTATGATCCATCTCTTCAGACACAATATCTAAGAGGTCACCCCAGTGTATGCTCCAGCAGGGTCTGGAGACAGCGGGCCACAGTGTCTCCTGTGTCTCGCAGGGTCCAGCCTGCTTCTTCATACAATCTGGGTGGATGCAAGGCAGAGCCAAACACAACCCAAGCCTGCGGGCTTTGAGCCCTATCTGCAGCCCAGCTGTAGGCAGCAACACGGACAGACAGCACGGGAGTTACAGACCGCGGGATCTCTGGCGTGGCAGTGCCTCTTCCCCAGCCCAGCCCGCAGTATGGTGCAACGTGACCTGTGCTGCCTAATTGTTTGTGCCGAGCTTGGCTGCACCCTGTGCTCCAGCACCACCACCAAAGCAGCACGCAATAGTGAGGGTGTTTGCAGAAAGGCTTTTGCTTAGTCTACCCGGACTCACAAGATTAAATCCGTTCGGATATGTTCGGTTTACCTCGATTTGCATTGAAAGTCACAGTTTATGTGGTGACTGCAATACTGGTTTGGGCTGTGACAACTCTCTTGACATTTCACTAGTCTAAAATTCAAGTTGTAGAGGAGTTTCAGCACTTTGGCAGCTGCCAGGTCTCACAAGAGGTAGAGGAGAGGGGAGAGGAAGGAGGAGAGAGAAAACAGTCTTTTTCATTCAAGCACCTTCTTACCCAGCTTGCATGCAGTTACCCATAATGACCAGGAGCATGGATGTCCTTACTTACTAGAATATGCACTTGAGTCTTTGAGATGGGAATCTAGGTGATTTTTGCTAGCTACCAACATTTGTGGTTTCTCCCTCACTCTTGAGTGTGCATGTTTCCTCTTTGTAAAGGAGCTGTTTCCTATGAAAATTGTATTTGCTCTTGAATATTCAACATCCCTAAAATAACTTAAAAACCACAATCGGTGTAATGATTGAGACAGAAAAAAGCTAAGCTTTGTCTCAGTACTGACACACAGAAGACAGTAGATTTGCAGGTGAACGACACTTGGTTTCACCTGCACCGTGTGTGCAGCAACTTCTGCCCCAGGTTCTGCTTCCTTTTTTTCCATCAGCACGAGCAAATCAGTTTCTCACTGTTCCTGTGTTCAGATTGCTGCTGCCACCAGCATAATAGTCCATACCTACATTTCGGTTTTGTGAGAAGCATTTAACTTGTGCAAAGAGCTTTGGAATCTCAAATGAAAGGACATTTAGGAGTGAAAAGTATTTTAGCACCATTGTTATTGACTCACTTCAAAAGCAAACCTCAGCCTGGCAAGACTGCTAAATAAACACCACCCTGTGCTTGAAACACAGCAAAGCCCAAATCAGTTAGAGAAACCACCTACCTCTACAAACTTTGGGGACTGAATAAACTACTAGGATCCAAATTCCACCTTTGGCAGTTAGCAAGCTTAGTAAAGTGATGAAAGGCTTCTCCTTCCTTCTTGCTTTAGTTAGGTATATTTTTTTTTCACAGTCAAGATTGTTCCCTTTTCACCCAGCTTTTCTGTGTACGTCTTACAACATGATTTTTTAAAAGAAAGTGAATGGAAGCAGCTAATCATAGCGATCTACTTGCATTACAGTGTACCCAAAATAAGCAGCTGACTAAGGAGGTTTACCATCCACTTTGGTGTGTCCTGTGAAGTCTGGTGTTGTTTTGCTTCTTGAACCACACTTTGCTCACAGGTAAGGCATTTTCTGTTTGAAAATCTGCATGGGAAAGAGTCACTTTGCTCATTTCTAGCTCTCATTCCTCTACAGTTTTATACAAAAAATTGGTTTCTCCTTCTTTATCTTATTCTGATATAACAGGTGACAGATTGAAGGAAACTAGTGACTATTTATTGATTTTAGTCATAACTTGGACTAGCCAAGGACCAGCTAGTTGATCCTAACTGTTGGCAGCAGCCAGCCAGCAGATACCTGCAGGGTGGGAGCGTGAGGTTCACCCTGTAGCCAACCTGGCCTGGCTTAGTGAGACTGAGCCACTGCTCAGCCTGGGGAGGGCAAGCACAAGTATTCCACAACAGAGGAACAGGGCGCATGCAAAACCTTTGAGAACTGCTGGTTTACAATAACTCCACTTAATTTGTGACCTATATTACACCTGACACCAGATATTCAAGGTTAAAAAAGAATACACCCATCAGTTGCTATTAACAGACACCACTGTCTAATGAAATGCGAGTAATAGTTCTCTTGATTTATTTTGTCTATAATAAAGGCATTAGAGATCTATTACAGCCAAGGAATAAAGACACGAGCAAGTTCATCCTGCTACATGCTGAACTGGATACTTCAGTCTATTATCTGGTTTTGGCTTTTGTGTGTTGATGAGTGTGATCTATTTACTAATGGAGTTAAATGGAAGCAGAAATAGGTCTCAAATCAGGTTGGCTATCGTGGCTTTTTACATCCCATTATCGTATCAGTATGCACAGCCTCTACTTTAATTTCCAAATTCAGCTTGAAAATATTTTAAACCCAGGAAGGGAAGTGCACTATGCATGGAGCATTCACATACAGAAAATATTCATCCTAATTAATCTAGATTAATTTTCTTTTCATGTGATAAGTCATTATCAAAATCAAATGCAGAACTCTTTGCAGTAAATTACCCTGCGGTTTCTCAAAACAAAATCAGTGAATATGTTTTATTTTGCTGATCATAAAATGCAAAATGACCTGTAGATAGGATGCTGAAGAATGCAAAGATTTTACTATTGAGATTCTGGACTTTGACTTAATTTATAATGAAAAAGCACTTTGGGGTTTTTAGCAGTTGAAGTAAAAGGCTTTCTTATCCATTATTCTTGGCTATGCCAAGGGAGGGATCACAAAAAGGCAGTCTTTTCATAGAAGGTCTTGGCAGGGATTTAAAGACTAACTGACAGCTGTTTGGAAGTGAGACCTTTACCAGCACTGCAGGTAATACCACTCTTAGCAAATTACGTGAGGAAATGTGCCAAGCTGAAGGGTCTGCAGGTCATTTGGAGGAGCTGTCTGAAGCTTTATCTATTTAATAAAAAAATGCGGAATACCCTTTTCACTTATTAAAGCCCAATGAAAGGGCACTATCAAAAGCAGATTTTCTGATAATAGGTAGGCACAGATGGCTTCCAGTAATGAAAAGCATCTTGGAAATATTAGGAAGGTAAAACCAATGGGCCTACAGGTTTTGTTTTTGGGAGTATTTTAGACTGATGTTGCCCTTTTGTGCTTTCATCATGCTCCGACAGAATGTTAATCACAGAGCAGCTGGAACAAGCACTCTTCAACACCTTCCTGCACAAAATCCCTTTCAAGTTCAACCTGTCACATCTGTTTCATTGCACAAGACAGCTTTGAGATTGCTACATTTTCACTCAGCAGCTATTGTCTAGGCTGATCAAATGAACTCCGTACTAGATTTTAAAAGCCAGGCTTGAAATAGGAATTTAAATAAATTCTCAGGCCTGCTGATTTCCACCAGGCGAGGATGTGTAACAGATCTAACCCACAGAAAACTTTCTAGGTAGTAAATTCTAGAAACAATTGATCACTGTCAACAAATTAATCTTTGACCCAAGGTAATCACAGACCCCATCAGACACACCATCCAATGAGTATCAGGTGATGCCAGTCCAGGGCGGGAAAAGGGGAAGAGTGTTAGGGATGGAGGCAGGGAAGCCCAGAGACTGCTCCCACATGTGCATACAGGAGAATGGAACTTTAGCTCTAAACCTGAGTTTGTGAGGGAGTCAAAGACCCATAGAAATCTCGGTTGGACCTCTGGGGGTCTCTAGTCTGACCTCCTGCTCAAAAAGCCCTATCACCAGCACTAAATCAGGTCAGCTGAGGCTTTATCTAACTGGGTTGTGGAAACCTTCAAGTGTGGTGGTTTGAACACCTACCTGGGTAACCCATTCCAGTGCTGCACCAACCTCCTGGTGAAAATGCTCTTCTTAATGCCCAGCCTGGACAGCCTGTGCTGCAGCATGTTGCCATTGCCCCTTGTTGGACCGTCTAGCAGAGCTAAGAAGAATTTGGCTCCATAGTCTTAGTAACACTCCTTTAAGAACTTGTAGGCTGCTATAAGATCATTTCTTCACCTGCCTTTCATCAGATTCAACAAGCCCAGCTCCTTCAGCCCCTCCCTACAGGTTCTGTGCTTTACTTTCCAACAGCTTGGATCCCTCCACTGGATTTTCTCCAGTTTCTCTACATTCCCCTGGAGCAGGAGGCATAACTTGCCTTATCCATGACAGGAGCACAGCTGGTTACTATTGACCCTGGCATCCACCGTAACTTCTTGGTCCTTTTCATCCAGGTGCTTTTCAGCCTGTCACTGCCCAGCCTATACTGATGCATCAGGTTATTCCACCCCTGCTCCGGAACTTTGCGCTTGTCCTTGCTGCACTTCATTAGGCTGCAGTGTACCCAGTCAGCACATTTATCCAGGTGTCTCCAGGCTGAAATTCTGTCTTCCAGTATCTCAGCCAAGCTCCAGGTCCAGTCTCATGTGCAGTTTGCAGAAAGTATGCTCAGTGTCACTTTCCAGGTCATTGACAAAGATATTGAACAATATGGGTCCCAAAATCAACCTTCAAGGCACCCTGCTTGCAACAGGCTCCCAAGCAGGCACTAGCCGTTGATTGTCATGCTTTCGTAAGGAGGAACAACGACCGGATGTACTGAATGCAGGTAATGCATCTCACAGAGCTGGAAGCAGTACTGTCACAGGTGGCCACTTGAGGTGGCTTTTAGCAGCAGGTTTGGGAAGTAGCTGTGATTTCAGCAGTTGCTAAGCAGAGACAAAGCATAACTCTGCAACAGAGCTTGGTTGAAATGCGTGCTGAGGCTGGGCATTCTCCTTTCTGATTAAAACAATAAATATACTGAGCTCGAGGGAAATAAGAGATAACATAGCCCTCTGCAATAACTGTGTTCTTCATTGCATCAAAATTAACAGAGAGAGGTTGAACGGCACGTTCACTGACTGAGACAGATGAGTGGCGGATTCCCTAGGTCAGGACTGGCATGGATTCCTCTCAGACATCTACCTGTGGGCATCAGTGTCTCAGTCTGTCCAGCTCTTGTGTTAGACACTGGAAGCAAAGAAGCAGGAAACGGACATGAAACAGTGTCGCTGCAGCAACAGGAAGAATCCACACATTTTCCACCTCACCAAAATTCTTCCTAATCCTGCACTTCCCTGAGTATTAGCTACTGTACCCCGAGTATTTGCTAACCCACTGAAGCAGCCCAAAACAACCCTTGCTGCTTCCCAGCACCTTTCAGAAATGGAAGCAGGACCCATGGGGTTAATTACATTAGTTACAAATGACTGAATGTTCTTCTGAAGCTGTATTTTCATGGAAAATGGCCTTGATTAAATGTATTTCTTCCAAGGAAAATGTCTTCTATAGCACAGATCATCTCCCATCTCCCTTGTTGCATTGCAACTCTGATCCGATCACACCAGCTGATTTTGCCCAGCGAAGAGTATAATGCAACACAGGAAATACAGTGTGGCAGGAGATTCCAGGCTGTAAAAGCAAAGGGAAATACAACATTTATTTTCCAAGACAAATATTTTCATGCCAGCCAAAAACTGTTGGTGTTCACATTTCTCAAAAATAGAGGGGGGGGGGGGGGCAAAAAAGAGAATAGCAAAGTATTTTCTGTGGGTACTTTTCCTTTTCATTAACTCCAGAATTAACTCTAATTCTATCATCATTAATTCTAGAAATGTCCCTAAAAGTTTGCCAGGTTTTTTCATGAGCTTTAAGATACAGAACATGATAGGACCCAAAACTCTTTGCAGTGGAAATATTTACTGAGACAAGTTCCAAAGCCCTTCCAACTGCCAGTTAATAAGAAAATTACTACGAACCAAACACAGTATTGCACCATTTCTTGTATCACTTCTTACAGAGGAGTCTAAAATAAGTCACAGGGAAGCAGAGCGCTTTGAAGAATTCTGAATATTTTGCCACAGATCACAGATGACTTGGACTTGCCTTCCACGAACTGCAGAAACACAGGCAGTAGCCTCAAGCTCTGTAGCTGTTGTCCAGGGGTATTTATCCATGCAAGCTGCTCTTACTTTCGAGGGGAAAGGGGGGGGGGGGGGGCAGCAGGGGGGGAACCTCAAGTGTTCAATCATTTATGAACTGGTGACTGAAGACTTCACAGCAAGTGTGACTGAAACTGCTTTTGGAGGCAGCGGCAGGATGGACTCCTTGGGGAAACGACTGCCAGAAAACTTTTGAGGAGGGGAAAAAGAGTAGTAGTGAGCTGGGACTTGCGTGAGAACAGGGGAAAAGCTAGGATGGGTCAGTGACCTTGACAGGGAAGGGCTCTGAGCTGGATGGGAAGCTGGCCTGAAGTGGACATCGTGACCTCAGAGAGTGCAGGGGGAGCTGGAGTGTCCCTCTTCCTCCCTTTAGCATCCCTTTCCCCCCCCAAGGTACCAGCAAGCTCCAGAGGACACAAGCCCTCCACTCTCAGAGCTCATTGCTCTGAGACCCACACACAAACACCCCACAGAGATGTACTGAGCAATTTCCTAGCTCACGGGGAAACAAGAAGCACTGTGAAAGCTTCAGAGAAGTGTGCACTACTTTGTTTCACTAAATAAGCCATTCAGATACAGGAAAAAGAAAAAACAAGCAGTGTCTGTCATAGAAAAAGCTGTATTTAGTCAATTCTTGAAAACAAGCATAGGTTTGGACTGCAGACACATCTGAAAATGTTTAAGCCTGTTCCTACAGCAGAGGTGCCAGAAGGGAGGGACACAGCATTTATTGAACAAACTGCATGCTGTGATTTGGGCTGGGAAGTTAATGCACCATGTACTCAGTCATGCAGCTTCTCTCTCCCTCTCTAAATGTAGAGAGGTAACACGTACTACAGCAGAGAGTGCGCTATTTTGTTCTGAGCCTTTCTCAAAGCATCATGCAAAGCTGAATAAATTCTTCCCTACAACCTATCTCTGACTTAGCCCAGCCACTGATATTTTCCCTATGTAACACGGGAAGAAAGTGATTCTGGGTACTGAATTTCTGTATAACAATTTCCATTACCTCACTGAGAAACAGCCCAGTCCCTAAGCACATGCCCAGGTGACTGAGAAGCCCAGGCAGCGCAGGTTGGGCCCCGTCCCACAGGAGCAGTGACGCTGACACAATGGTCCATCTCTGCAGCACTTTGTAACAGTGGGAAGCATCAGCCTGGGGCTGCAGAACAATTTCCAGGTGGCCACTTAGATGGTCCCTGGGCATGGCACCAAAATCCCTGGCTGCTGCAGTTACCTGGCATGGTCTTTACCTCCTGTCCCCAACGGAGCGGTGTGGCAGGGCACCACCAAGCAGCTCGGCACTGCTCCCCAGGGGTGATGGCTTCGCACCCCTGCTGGCAAGAACAGTTTGTAAGCTGGTTGTAAAGAATGTAAAGCACTTTTGGATTCTTCTGGATGAATGACAAATAAATGACAACAGTGAATTTATTAACTGGCTGACATAACTGGCTCATTCAGACTCCCAGCTCTGCTCAGTGTCTGCATGACCTCACCTCTGCTTGGGAGACAAAGTTTTTACTTATTGGTTGGCCCAATCTGAAAATTAAAAAAAAAAAAAAAAGGCATTTTTCTGGCAAGAGGAATGAGCAATGACAGCAGTCTAGGCAGGGCAGTGCACTGACCAGCTTTGTCAGCTCAGGAGGTGACTTCAGCTGGAATTAGCAGAGGGAATACCGCCCAAAGACCAGGCTGAGCAAACATGAACGACCGTCGGGAAAGGCACCAGCCTTCCCTCCTGTGAGAGGAGACACATACAGGGCTGTGCAAGTTTTCCACATGTGGGAATGGCTCACTGAACAGCACGCTTGTCACCTTCCACCGCAGGCAGGAGCAATTGCATATAGTCTTCCAAGCAAAGGCTTGCTCAACATGGGATGGATTTCAAGTGAAGCATGGTGTAAGAAGGAATTGGTCTCTTGCTAATTTCCTTGATTTACAGCTACAGCTGCATTATTGTGCTTACATTTCACATGACAGGGTGTTGTATCACGGGACCTAGGAGATCACCAAAACAAACTGTACACAAAGAGCAAGTAACTGGCTAGGCCTCATAATAGCGATCAGCAAAATGAAGATAACTCATTAAATTTGAGGAAACAGTGTTTCCTTTAAATTCCATTCCATGAGAACACAGGTGACAGCCTCATGGTCAACGAGCATCAAGCATTGCTGCAAATCTTCCTCACACGTAACAGGCAGGAGGTGATCACTGGCAGACAGGTGGGAGACACACACCTGTCCAGGCACAGCATCCCCACTGGGCAGACCCGTCCTGCGGGCAGCAGACAGTGGCTCCGGTGGGGTGATGATGAAGCACGGTGGCAGGGGCGCTTGCTGCACCGTTCAGTCAGCCCATCCCAAACGAGTGCAAATGCCTTGCTGTCCTGGCAGATGAAGTTGCTAAGCCAGTATCCATTTTATCTGAGAAGTTGTGGCAGTCGAGTGAAGTTCCCACTAACTGGAAAGGGGAAAAATACCCCCTATTTTTCAAAAGGGAAAGAAGGAAGACCCACCGAACTACCGGTCAGCCAGTCTCACCTCTGTACCTGGCAAGATCATGGAGCAGATCTTCCTGGAAACTACGCTAAGGCACATGGAAAATAAGGAGGTGATTGGTGACAGGCAACATGGCTTCACTAAGGGCAAGTTGTGCTTGACAGATCTGGTGGCCTTCTACAATGGGGTTACTGCATTGGTGGATAAGGGAAGAGTAATTGACATCATCTACCTGGCCTTGAGCAAAGCATGTGACACTGTCCCACATGGCATACTAGTCTCTAAATTGCAGAGACGTGGATCTGACTGATGAACCACTCAGTGGATAAGGAATTGGCTGGATAGTTGTACTCAAAGAGTTGTGGTCAACAGCTTGATGTCAAAGTGGAGACCAGTGAACAAGTGACTTACTCAGAGCTCAGTATTGGGACCCGCACTCTTCAACATCTTTGTTGGAGACATGGACAGTGGGATTAAGTACACCCCTAGAAGTTTGCCGAGGACACCAAGCTGTGCGGTGCAGTCAGCACACATGAGGGAAGGGATGCTATCCAGAGGCACCTTGACAACCCTGAGAGGTGGGCCCGTGTGAACTTCATGAGGTTCAACAAGGCCAAGTGCAAGGTCCTGCACCTGGATCTTGGCAACTCCCGGTATCAATACAGGCTGGGGGATTAAGGATTGAGAGCAGCCCTGCTGACAAGGACTTGGGGGTACTGGTGGTCGAAAAGCTTGGCATGAGCCAACCATGTGCCCTCACAGCCCAGAAGGCCAGCCATATCCTGGGCTGCACCACAAGCAGCATGGCCAGCAGGTTGAGGGAGGGGATTCTGCCCCTCTACTCCACTCTGGTGAGAGCCCACCAGGAGTCCTGAGTTCAGCTCTGATCCAAGGGATGGAACACCTCTGCTATGAGGCAAGGCTGAGAGAGTTGGGGCTGTTCAGCCTGCAGAAGAGAAGGCTGTGGGGACAGCCTGTAGCAGCCTTCCAGTACCTGAAAGCACCTATAGGAAGGCTGGAGAGACACTTCTTACAAGGGCATGTAGGACAAGAGGTAATGGCTTTAAACTGAAAGATTTAAATTACGTATAAGAAAGAAATTCTTTACAAAGAGGGTAGTTAGGCACTGGCACAGTCTTCCCAGAGAAGCTGTGGATGTCCCCTCCCTGGCACTGTTCAAGCCAGGTTGAATGGGTCTTTGAGCAACATGGTCTAGTGGGAGGTGTCCCTGCCCATAGCGGAAGGTTGGAGCCAGAAGATCTTTAAGGTCCTTTCCAACCCAAACCATTCTATGATTCTGTGATCCTGTCCAAGCCCCTTTCTTGGTATACACAAGAAGACTGTCTGGGACTGTCAGGGAAGAGAGACTTAAACTGCGAAAACAGCAAGAGAAGAGTTCAGGTTCTGATAAGAGGCACTCAGGCACCTCGCTCTATCCACCTCAGAAGGACTTAGGTGCCTAAGCAGCTTTTGAAACCTTGCACATACCCACTGAATGAGGAATTTTGTTATCCCAGGTTATTACTACATTCTTTCATAGTCAGCAACAAAACCCAGTTTAAAAATAGGAAGTGATTGAGGAAAGGCAAGGGGAACAGGATGAGTTTTCTGTCTGTTTTACACAGGGAACTGGTAATGGTTGTCTCTGCTGACCACAGTTCTGCACTTCATTCCTGCATCCTGACCTGTCCTCTCCAGACTCCAACATCTCTATACCACCGTCTGCCCCGGACCCATTTCTTCACTAAACAATTGGGTATCAGCTGCAAGTGAGGATTATTTTTCTAAGATGCAATGATACCTTCAGGAGTTTGACCCGAATCCCAAGAGGAGAGCCCCCTTTTTCTTTCTATTACCTGATTTTGAAAGAATTGATGGCTCCATTGGGGGTATTGTCTTGTTAGTAGAGCTATACCATATTAATGCTGAAATCATTTTCCCCATGTTACAGACCTCATGGGTGAAAAAACAAGGACAAAATCCTTGTTTGAATAGATGCTGGATCTCTTATTTACATATCCTTGCTTGCAGAGGCATTTTAATGGACAGGCCGGATAATTTGTTCCCCAAAACTATGGCCTGGTTTCTAATGTTGATTCAAATTTAGTACTGAATCTTCTCCAGATTAAAGATCTTTCCTTTTAAATCAGTTTGTCTATTATTACAAAATTTAAAGTACACCACTCAACTGGATATTTGCACTTCTTCAAAGATCTATAATGTGAACAAAACTTGCCAGTTGTTTCCTAAATGGCCTCCTGGATTTTTGCCTGGGATTAAGTGCATCGGATGACATTGGGCCATCTGTGCTGTGTTTTGCTATTATTTTATTCTGAAAAGTAAATGAACAGAGACGTCATTATGGTAGGTGCATCCACCCATTAAAGGGCATGTGTTTATCCAAAAATCAGTATCATTCAACTACGACCTTATAAGATCTGTCTCTGAAGAAAATACATAATGTGCATTAATAGTTCATTACAGGTTACATTGTTTCTCAGCTTTTTTTAGGCTTCAAAGATTTATAGCAGAACACTTAAAATCTAAAATATGCAGACTGTCAAAGTCCTGACTTTACTGTGGCTTGAGAGGACAATTATTTGTCCAGTCAACCTCCATGCTCTCTTAGAGTAAGAGTGGGACAGCCTCTGAATTCATACACAGCCCCACTGTAATTAACAGATCATTACACTCCAGGTTATCTGGGTTATTTCTGTACAAAGAAATACTTACTATGCCACCATGCTCCAAATAAAAAGGCTTTTTTTAATTCTGAGAATAATTTTCTTTATGACTAATGACAAATACCATCAGGCAATGTTCAGCTGCATAAAACAGACCAAAAGTGCAGTCACAGCTTGGCAGAGTCCTGATGTACACCTTGGAGCAAACCCTTCCAACTGTTCATACTGAACTCACCCCCACACGTGAACTCTTTCACCTGAGCACAACGCAATGATGTATAATGCATAATGTATATTGTGAATCCGAGCTGACCACAGTTTTGATGGATTGTGCCTAACGTCACTCCACCTCCATGCTACAAAGGCCTTGGGCTGCCCTGGGGACTGTAACTGCAGGAGAAGCTGCCTTCCTTTCTCCCCTTAACTGCAGCCACATCCACAAAAAATCTACACCCAGCTGATAATGTGGGGCACAAATTTGGACTTGTGTAACTTCTGCGGTGTCTTCCTCTTCTGTCACAGGTAGCTTTTCAGCCTCCCCCAGGAGTGGGCATCCCTTTATTCTGTGCACTTCTACTTTATTCTGTGTATTTCCTACTGGATGCTGTCAATTTTAGCCATAAGTCTTTAGCACTTGGCAATGAGCGTCTTTGCCACCCTTAGTGTCCCTCCAGCGCAGAGTGTGAAAGCTCACTGAGGAAGGCAAAGCTGTCTTAGCACGAAGGAGGAGACTTACTGCATCTTTGCAAATCAACACTCAGCGCCAGCGCGTCTGCCCTGTGGCCAGTCCTCCTTGGGGATCCTCTTCATGTTTGAGAAACTGGTCAGTCTCTGACAGTACTGACAACTGTGTTTCTTTGGACTTGTTTGACTTGGGCTTCTACTGGTTGCTGTTTAGTTTTGACTTGTCAGCAGACTATGTCTGTAATTAGTTCTCCTTATGAATGGAAATATCACGGGCTTTTTGCAAATATAGTTTCTGTTTCTGGGTTATTTCTTGTGACAAATGATATCAAGTGATCTCTTCCTGGTTGCATACTTCACACAGCAAGATGCTCTCTCACATTTCAGGCTCAAGATGGTCCGTTTCTTGACTTGTTCTCCTCTTGAGACAGAGCAATATGCCATGTGAGACAAGAGAGCAACTTCAGGGACTCCTGCTGTGCCCAGAAGTGACAGTACAGAGATGGCATCTTATCTGTACTCGTAGCTCTTTCCCACATGCATCGAGTCCTGCCATGTGCTTTATCTGCGCCAAAGTACAAACCACAGCACTCTTTTTTCATCAGACTTTCCACAAATTTCTCTCTATGCTCATCCTCATTTTATATTCTGTTAAGCAAACCTCATCTGCTGTAAACATTGCTCAGGGCCCATCAGAGGTTCTTTTGTAGTTGCACAGGATCTGTTATCTCTTGAGTCTCCAGCAGCTCAAAAGATCAAGGTTTTAAAATGTTGATACATTTCACTCGTTTTTACTTTCCATTTTCATCAATAAGTCATGTCCCCTACTAACAGAAGTGTAAGCAGAATTCACAGTGGACTTAAAAGCTCACGCTTTCTCATATATAATATATACAAATGCATATATACAATTGATATATACATTATATATTTATATTTCATATCTATAATATCTAAATCTATATATTTTCTATAATGACTATAAATAAATAATGCATAATGCTGAAACTATTCCAGACTAAAAAAGAATTCTTCCTCTGTCTGCCAGTGAAGAAAGGCAGAACCAGTGCTTTGCCTTACATGTTTGTGTTCCCTGCCTGATGGAGACTGAGCTGTGGCAACTACGAATGGGTTCATAGCACCCTGTATTGCTGCACCTGAGAACTAGGCATTTTTCAGAGGCAGCAACAATTACACATCATGATATGGTAGCCTACTGGAAGTGATTTCAAGTTATCTAGACCTATAAAGCAAAGTCCTTTCATTTGGAAGAGGCTGAGCAACCGCCTGAGCAGCTTTGAAATTTGCTCCCAAGTGCTGTTCCCCTCCTCACAGATGAAATGAGCCATTTGGAGGTTAGATATTTGTTCTATGGTAACTGCTTAGGTTTCCTCTGTAGCAGACAGAGACCTCTGAAAACAGATAATTGAAAATGCCCAACATGAAAAAGACTAAAATATGGGGACGTGAATCCTGTGTCTGAGTCATCCCACTTTTTTCAGAGTTTCTTAATGAGGTTTCTGTGTTTTCCATGTTTGTCCGGCTCTGTTTCCACAATTCTCCTCTTCCTCCATTTCGCTCTTTCTCATTTGTGTTCCTCCTGGTACTTTCTGTTCCCCTTTCTTCATGCAGTTGCCTTGTGTCCCTTCTCCCAGAAATCATCACCTTGGCTAGCTGCACTCTTTGCCAGCAGGTACCTGCCCCTGGCTGGCACTGCTGAAGCTCCACTGCAGCTTGTCTTCTCTGTACATAGCTGCACGGTTTTCTTGCTATAGAAATATCCATGGGCCCTTCGAAGAGAAATTGCACACTGTATGACCCCTGAATGCAATAGGAAAAATGGAGCAACACAATCAAGATTTTAAGAGTTCTGTAATATTGCTGATATTTTTGCCTTGAAGAGACAAACACTATCAGCAAGTCACAGCAGTGCGGTTGGGGATTTGGTGGTGGTCTTCAAATTGCCTGTTCCAAGCGGTGTTTTGTCCATCCCCCTCCCTCAGACTGCTCAGACATTACAAAGGCTGCTCTGACTTGCACCCTCTTGTAATGAGTCTGGAAGTTAGCTTCAGATTGCTCTAGCAGTGGAATTTATCTCCATATTTCTATAGCAGTGGCATACCATAATGACACCCATCCGCCCTGCTTCAGGGTCCCAGGGTAAGCATGCATTGCCTGGGTAGATGCACAGGCTCTTCATCATTGCCTTCAGCCCTTGAAAAGAGAGCAACTCTGCTGGATGAGAGCAGCAAAGGTTACGATGGAAATAGGAGTCCCATGGTGTTCTCTGTCATTACAGTCATGCAAGATAGCACATACGTCACATCTTAGAGTGCATTTCCATCCACAAGCAAGTCAAAGAGATGAGGTCCTCTGAGTGCTACAGAGAGGTTCGTCGCTAACCCCTGCCCCTCCAAGGCAAGCAGCCTGGAGGAACGAGCCACAAGTCCCTGAGAAACACACGGACCACACCAGCCCTTCTGCAAAAATCACAGACACATTCCCTCATGCACACAAGGAGCCCTGACAGCAGAAGCATCCCAGAGTGGGTGAGAGTTGATAATGTAGCCAACTCTTACGACATAATCATGAATCTTTTAATGGTAAATGTTTATTTTAAAGTTCCTGGAGTCATAGTTTCATAGACTTAGTAATAACTTCATCCTGGGAGCTGATGCTTAGTGGATTATCCACTATTTCTTTGAGTCTGTTCCAGCGCTGTGTCTTTCCTGCTATGTTCACCATCTTCCCTGGAGCAATTCTGCGTTTTGTCGTATTAAAGTACATATTGCCCTGATGGACCCACCTAACCAGTCAATCCACCTCATCTGCATGCGTGATCTGTTCCTCTCATTATTTACTGGAACACCCATATTTGTGGCACCTGCAGATCTCACCAGTTGCAGCCACGGCTATTCCCTCACAATGTGGGTGAAGGTAGTGACTAATATTGGCCCAGATACCATCCCCAAACATCGCCCACATAGTTCTTCTGTGGGATGAGGATTTGACATTTACAACCACTTTTCAATACCTGTTAGTGCACCTTTCTAATATAGAATATGGTCATTTGACCTTATAGGTGAATAAATAGATACACAGATACTATTTTTTCCATTTTTTTAAATTTTTTTTTAACCAGTATGTTGCACAGGATTCTAGAAGTGTGTGTTTCTGTGCATGGGAGCATGGTACTACAGCAGCATGGCTTTTTCAACCAGCACTGCCTCATATCTGGCTGGGCCAGGCAGAAGGCAAAGATAATACCATTATTTGCAACCACTACTGACACAGACTCCCAGTTACCTTTGTAAGATTATGGTCTCATCAATATGACAACTGTTACAGGAAGGGGAGGTCTGACAACCTTGTTAGCCTGTCAACTGGCATTAATTACACTGCCCTTCTTTTCTGGTTGTTTCCCACATCTGCCTTCTGGTGCCTGGCCTGTGTCTGTGCATGATTATGTGGGAACTGGAGCTTATATTTCAAATGAAATAAATATTTAGTCCTTGTAGTTTCAAGGCAAAAGCTAAAATCCCAAAAGCTAATTAAAAATCCCAAAGTTTATAACTTGGTATCATCTCATGGCTTTTAAGTTGCTCTTGTGAATTTCTGGAGCCTCTTCCATGAAGAGTGGGAATGGCCAGCGAGTGGCTGGGGAAGTGGCCTGTAGCTCCAGCAAGGCAATATGGGGAAGGTGTCTGGGCTGTCCTCAGCCCTGGCTGAGGTGGCTCCCAGCCTGCCTGGGAGGGTCAAAGCTGAGGAAATAGCTGAGTACATAAACTTCGGATAGGAGCCCAGGCACGGACGCAGCCGAACAGATCTGCAGGAGATCAGAGGGACGGCAACAGCTCATCCCTCCTTCCACCTTGACCTCTTCGTGACAGGCACACCAGCCAGCATCAATGCTCCTCCACATCTGTGCCCAGAAACCCCTGCTTGCCTGTGCCTGCTCATTAACTGCACTCGTGCTGCAGGTAAATCCCTGGATTAGTGGATAAAAAATGACCTTTCTGCAGATTACCAAAGAGGAGGGAATATGTAGTTAAGTAAGCAAACTGAAAGCCTGTGCCGGAGGAAGAGTGGCTGCTGCTCTTGCAGTGGTGACCAGATGGTGAGCAGGGCCCACGGACCAGTAGCAGCTGGGATCACGCCTCCGCATCGGACATCCTTCAGCTTGCAGACCCCTCACACCCTGTGGAGTCACTGTACACCTGCACCAAAAGCAGAGTTAGGAGGACTAAAAATATCTGGGACAGGTCTTCAAGGTGTCAAGATATTAACTCCCCAAGATATATATCACATCAGCTCCAGGGAGTGAATTTGTAACACCTCATACACCATTGCTACATATGAAACCCCTGAAAACGAAGCAAGCATCAGGGAGAGTGGAAAGTGCTTGCTCTGGGGAGGCTCCTGATTTACAGGAGTGAAGCACAAGGGAGAATTCACAGGAAACTTGGCTGGAGCTGGAATCTCCTGTTGAATTTAAATCTGTGTTAGTTCCTCTTCAAACAAAATTTACAGTCTCCAAGTCAGCACAGTGTCCAAGTTAATCATTGTGTTTTGCTACTAGCCAAAACCCTGAGCAAGCCTGGACTTGTCCTGTGGTATCTCTGGTATATGGACAGGACAGGACTAATATAATCCAAAGACAAATAGAAGAGAAGATGAGAAAAGGAGGCAAAAAAGAAAGACTACAAGTTTTGCAATGACTTACCGAGCCACAGCACAACCAAGTGTAGACATCAGTGTATCTAATAACCAGTCCAGTGTCTCTTTCCCATTAGCCTGGGGAATTCCTGTACCATGGCATGTTCCCCTTGAAAGAGAGCATAACTCCTGTAGCAACCCACCAAGAAGGTGGATAAAATAAATACATGAATCTGTACAATCTATGGGATGTATATTACAAAAAGGCCAATTTGCATGCCCTTTTAGAAAGCTCAGAGCTGTCCTGCTCTCAGATTTTTTGGGTATTCTTCCTGGGATTTGTCAGAAATGTGTTCACTGGTGGAAATCGTTCAATGGGAACAGTGGCAGTGTTATGGTGGCCAGTTCCTGGAGTCAAGAAAACGAACCAGGGCACAAACTTCTGCCACTGAAAGAATTCAAGAAAACAGTCTTTTCCTCATCAGAATTTCTTTTAATGACAAATGTACAGATTTTTAAAACTAGCTCTGACTGATCACCCCTAACTTGGGTCCAATTCAGAACAAGAATCTGAGAAATACTGATGCAAACATCTGCACAGCAAAGACCCTATGCAGCTACGAAACTGCAGCTTTATGTGGAAAAGATCACAGTGAGAGGACATTTATTTCCCTTCCCCCATCTTCCATTCATAATCATCTGTCTTCAGTATAGCACATTTTTATGTTATCTTTCTTGCTTGCTCTTCTCTTACAAAGCAAGAAGCAAAAAATGTTGTCTGCAGTTGCTATTTTTCTTTCACATCAATGAACTCTGAAAAAATATCTCCCCTTTTTTCAAGCTGTAACATTAAAAACTAAAATAAAATTAATTGAGGTGAAATCTTTAGGAAGCAAACTAATGTATGTGAAATCTCCTGTTGAGACTTACACTTACAAATGGAAAAGAGAGCTAGGTCTGCTTGCTCTATAGAGCAAAACTTTCAAGCTATCTTACTCATCTAACTTTCCAGATGGTTTGTGTTGCAAAATAATAGCCAAGTGTGGTAAACGAAGTAGGGAAAATTGCCTCTGTGGCCACATGCAATACTTCTAGAGAAATGCAAACACAAAGGAAAGAAAAATCAGAAGTCTGTACAGGAAATATTTGCTTAAAATAGTATTCAGCTTCTTCTTTGCTTGCAGAATTCAGATATTGCCATATTCCCTATGCTCCCTCAAGCAAGAGGCTGAGTGTTTGCAGACGACAGTGACACCAATGAGCACAAGTTCCACTGGCAGGAGACTAGCAAGCAGCTGGCATGTGTGTAAGATTGCCGTGTTGATGTCCAGGGAAACAAAGGACTCACCTCTGCCTTATCTGCAGAGGAAAAAATACACCAGTAGTTGTTATTAGACCGCTACGTAAAATAGATCTTCCCATTCTGTCAGCAGAAGCAAAGTACCACTCTGCTGGCTAGTTTTGCTCCTAACATGACATGTATTCCCATTTGTTTTTGCTCCTAACCAGGCCATTCAGCAATTTGAAGGTGCTTAAACTCACAAGAAAAAACAACAGCTATTTGCCTACCATTGTGCTTACCCATGTTGCTGTATTCTCATTCCATGAAATTGATTGTCTTTATTATTTTTATGATGTTCCTGCTTTTGTAGTATTTAAACAAACATTTCAAAGCAAAAGTCTTCTGTCAAAAAAAAAAAAAAAAAATTTTCTTTCAAATTTTACAGTTCTGCTTGTTCTGAGCTGGATTAGTGATAAGCATTCTTTGTCCATATTCTACACAGTACTACCTGCTTGGTTTTTGCACAGAAAATATAGAGTTGCTTGTGTAGAATAGGTGGCTTTTGAACTTCAAGGGCTTTTGTAATGTTCCATACCCATCAATTTACTTCCAGTTCTTTCAGCTTGTTGTAAATGGCCCTGCCATGGAAATCCAATCTGGTCAAGTGCATCAGGCCATGTGCAGGAATCGACAGGTATTTTAATGCATATCATTACAATGGGCCCTGCAACTTCAAAGAAAGTAATTTCAAGAGCTTTACTGAAAGCAGAGGTACAAAGAGGCTGTAGAGGAATAATGTGACCATGGAAATGAGAGCAAGAGCCAAGATCAAACCTGCACTCTCTGAACTCCAGTCCAGTGCATTCTGCACAGGATCAGGCACTTCTTCACCTTAAATGGTCCTAAAATGTCCCGAAAGAGGACTTCTCATACCGTCCTGGGAAAATGAGCTTGTATTGGGTTATTAATAACCAAATGGAAAGACAAGCACTCAGAAGACAGAGACAGCCAGTAACTGGTCTCTACACCAGGTAAAGGCTACGAGAGCACTGAAGTGCCCGATCCCCACCAGGTCCCTGTGCCCATGCACTGAGCCCGAAGGACCATGCTCGCAGAACAAATGGCTGCTGTATGTCTCACTGCTGGCACCACGTCGCCCTGTGGTACAGTGACGTCCCCCAGCACAGTGTCCAGCTGCTGCTCCGACGACAGGCTCACTCATTCCCTGTTGTGGTGCTCACCACTTCACCTCAACACACAGGTATTAAGTCGTTTACCCTCACTACGTTACGAGAAAGTGACACGATTGCTTCCTCATAGCGATGAGGGGGGCATTGAGGCCCAGAGAGGCAGGCTGGGGTCAGTCATGTGCAGACACTATGGCAGTTCCTACCGCCTGTAGCTGCCGTGGCATCTCCTATGGCTTCCTGCAAATCAGACCCTGATGGAGGAGGAACCTAGAGAGAGTTTCCACCTGTTTTAAGTCATTTTCCTAGCAACTAAAATGCTGCAGCATGAGCAGGGACTGAATCCCATTCTCCAGGGAAATATTTAAATCACCTTCACCATGACGGCCATCTCTTCTCTCCTGCACTTCTTGTACTGTCCATTGCAAGCTTTCAGGAGAAGTGCTGGTGGGTCTACTGGGATGGTGGGACCTGGCCCTTTTGGCTCAATCTCCCAACAGGTTTCTGAGCCCACTGGATATCTCCAGCCATGACGGGTGCCATCAGAGCTCCTTTCCTTCTTTCACATCCACTGCACTGCCCTCTCCCTTCATGCACGACTTTTTATAGAAATGTTCTCCAAACTCATCTGGACTTACAGGTCTGTGTCCCTTTCCCTAAACCTCCTAACAAGGAGAGCTTTTATTTCTGGACAGTTGTAGGCTTGACCCTAGGGTAAAGTGGCAGTAAATGCAGTCTTTACAAAGCCTTTCCCACGGCAGCAGTTGTAGTTAGCACTACTCACTCACTATCTATCATCTGTACTAAATGAAGGAGGGACCATACCATGAAACAGTAGTGGCCAGACACTAACACAACACACGTGAAGGGGGCTGAATTACAGTTCTGTTGCTGTTTCTTGGCAGTTGAGTGTTTGACTTTGAAGCTTTAACAACTTTCACAGACTTTTTGCTATAATGCATGCAACACAGTGAGGTGTTAAGAGCCCTATATAGGAATTTGAAATCTTTCATCCATCTGAGTGGATGCAAGGAATTCTGGCTCAGCTGTGATCCCTGACAGGAGCTCTGACAATGACCATGAGCAGTACGACTTCTAAAGCCATCTCTGCTTTGAAAACCATCAGCCAGACTATGCATACTGCTCACCCAGCACGCTGGTAGTTAGCTAGTCAGAAAGATTTGGTCTGAGGTGATCTTCCCTAAGCATGTTCTTCTGCTGCCTTTAAATGCTGCACTTTCTGCTTCGTTCTAACTACTGCTATCAGAGCACCACTGAGCTTCAGCAGAGATTTCATTGTGCAGGGTGCTGCTCTGCCACCGAGTAGGAGAGAGTGTCTGCCACTAAGGACTTGTCAAAATTGACTGGACAGACAAAGGGGTCCCGAAAGAGTGTATTGCTGTCTCTCTTTGGCAGTAGAAGATGGATATATAAGTACAGACACTACCATAAAGTCACGTTGGAGGTGTGATCTGAAAACAGATTTGTACCCCCATCTTGTCTCTTACCATTTTACTGCGAGACCATACTTCTGTTGATTGCTCTTAGTCTAGAAACAATGCTTTAGGGAAGTCTTTTTTTTCTGTTCCCAGAAATACTATTGCTACATGTGATTTAATACTGAGTTTTGAAATCATGCTTGCACTGCTGTCCTGTTAAAACACCTTTCTTGCATGCTTTGGATCGTTGCGTGCTTGTGCCTGTCACCTTTTACATAAAATGTGCACAGCTTTCAAACATCATGTGAGGACCTCAGCTGCAGCCTGTGCAGCAATCTCCGCAGAGATCAGGCTGACCCTGAGACAGCACTCTGATTAGTTTGATTGCCTGGAGGCCTCCATCAGCCTACAGGGAACAGGCCACAGTAGTGGTTTTTTCCTCTCTAAATAGCATTTTGAACTCGATAGAACCAAAATAATTAGGTCGGAAGTAATTATTAGTAAAGAAGCGTCATTTGAATTTAAAAAAGCAAACTTTTAAAGGAAAGCTCATTAAATGGTATTTAGAGCATTCATTGGGCAAAATACTAAGCCGTCTCCCATTTCCACATAGAAGTTATCTTCAAAAAGCCATGGTATTCCTCCCAAACAAGGAAGTATATGTTTTTATTTGTGTGGTTATAGCACAGCTGTGGGCTGTAATCTATTTTGTGAACCGAAACCCATATCTGGTTCCTTGCTTTTACAGATGTATGAGTGGCTTGAAATGTCATGAAGAGGTTCAAATTTGAACACCCCAAAAACTTTACTGTCTTTGATGATCAGGATGTTGAAGGATTATCAGATTATGTGTGGATTGGCAGCTCTCAGGATTTTATCGAGTCCCATTATACATCAAGACTTTTTTTCTGAATGTCCCTGATGCCATATCTTGGAAATACATAAAGGTCGCAGCTTTCATTACAAATGGAAAATAAATTTCTCCCTTATTGCTGTGGAGGGAAAAAAAGGCAGAAAAGATTTCCTTTGTTGCTTTTAACGGTAGCTACAATGTAACTAAAACAATCCAATAGCTTTGAATTTTCTTTTTCAGACAATCTACTGATGTATTGAAAACTGTCTCCTGGTTTTAAACCGAGTGTGGTTAGCAACTCTGCAATCTGTTCATGCTACAAACGCACAAAAACAATCGCAAAACAGAAAAACCTGGAGAAAATCTTCTGCTTTCCCCAGTTGGTGCCCCGGGAAGTTGCAATTCTTGTCAAAGTGTCATGTGCTTATGGGCCTGGCAGTGGCTACAGATTTTAGCTGTTTGACTTGAATTTGGGATGGCTTCCCTCTCTCATCTAGCAAGATACAGTCCTTGCAGGCTGAGCTTGCATCCAGCCTTCCTCCCTCCTCCTCCTCCACCCCAGTGAGTCAGGTACGTGGGGAAGCATAAATTATTTGTTGGGTTCACTGTGGAGTAAGAAGGCTGAGGGCCACTGCATTGAAGATGCTCATGGTCACTCATCGATCTGATCCATATAGTGCTCTGTGTCCAGGCTCAGGAAACATGGCCTGGTTTCCTTCTGCCTCCTGTTTACCACAGGCAGAAATAGGTTCTGCAGCATGCACCTTTCATTTGGCTTCTCCTTAGCCTTTCCTAGAGGCGCCCATAAAAATCATTACCATGTCCACTTGGGGAATAATTGTCACCTTTAACTCTTCCACTGGCAGCAGCAGGTTGCTTTTGAATGAACCATCCTAACTCTACCAGGTCAAAATACTCATGGTTCACGTGCCTTGTTCGTATTGATGGAGTTTGGAAAGGTTATGCCTGAGAGTCTCATGCCACTGCCCATACATGTGCGCTGTCTACACAGCAACAACTTGCAAAACGCAACTGTACCATTTAAGCGCGTTACGTGATTAGGGCAAGCGGGGATCTGGTCCTGTGTGCTGTTTGTTTCTCTGCTGTCCTGCTCATCACTTCTGACATCTACAGCACCAGCGAATATGATAACACAAGTCTGTAATTTTCAGACTTACACAAAGTATTTTCTTGTATTGGTGACCAAACTAATTTTTATGACATGCCGTTTCAGCAAGGACATTGCTTTATTTCGCAGAAGGGTTTCCCATAGATAATGGTTGTTAGTTGGCTGAGTTGGAATCTGACAGGATTAAGGAAATCTAAACTGACAGCTGGTTTTGTGCAAGGAAGCATAATGTAGCTGTTGTTACAAGAGGCAATGTGGGATGTTTGTGCACAAATGCATGACAAGAGGGCTTGCTCTTAGCTGTATATGTAAGTGCAGCTTCGCACATCAGGGCTAAATGCCTTGCAGAGAAAACTTCATGTAACTTTTTCATCATGCACAGTTTGCGGTTATGAATATGGTTATGTTTTTACTTTCATTCTAGTTGTCAGGAACAGATGTTAGAATTCCTGTCAAAATAAAAAGGAGCCATATTGCCAATTGCCTTAAAGAGAAGCCAAGTCAGCTCACTACTAAAGAGCAAGGATCCACACCTAGAGGAGCAGATTACTTCTCCAAATAACAGCCCAGCTTGCAGGTATTCATGACTGATACAGCAGAAGCGGTGTCTCCTATCAGAAACCGCACCTCGGATGCTCACATTTCATACCCCAGCTCCTGAGTTTTATTTTCTCTGATCAAACTGCCCAGCAACTGCGAAGCACAGACATTTGAAAACAAGTGCAGTTTCAATGGGACCGCACAGCGCAGTACTCAGAGGCACCACTGCCCGTTCTGCTGAACTCAACAGACACCGAGACAGCTACCCACGCTGAAGGTGCGTGTCTGTAAACACAAAGCATTTATCGAGGTTTTATCACTCAGGGGGGATTTTGCCGCATCAGTTTTGCTCACAGAAGAGAAATCTTAGAAATTGTTTTATTACAGCCCTGTGTGAAATCACAGGCTGTACTTCGGCATGTTTTGCACAGGTTTTATTCTACTACAACTCTCACGAATACCCCGAAGTAACATCTAATTTCCATTAGTGTCTGTGAGGACATAGCTGAGCCCAGGATTTACAAAGCGCTCAGCACAATGCTAATGATATTTTGGTGACACTGATATGATTGAGGCATAAATGTACTCACATGGGACAGACACTTGTCAGTACTGGCTAAAATAAAAATTGGAGAAGTGTTCAGAAGAGATGAAAACAAAGGACAGGATAAAGGCATGATGGTGATATATGCTAAAAGCACAAGAGCTGGTGATGGGCATAAAACATGGTGTTGCAGAGCAGGGCAGAGAAAGCATCAGGTGTTCCTCCGCCCATGAATGCTGCGAATCCGCAGTACACCTTGCCGCTGCTCTAGAACATGGAGGATGCAGCTACCCAGCTGTGTGAGCAAGTCTGAAGAAAGGCAGCCAGACCGTCTGGGGCAGACTGAGGCCCAGGTGTCCTTAGGGGTGCAACTGGGACTTTTGCAGCTGCCAAGTCCTAGGGCAGACTGGCCTGGAAACGAAGCCATTCCTGAACATGGAGTCCTGATACACCATGCTGGGCTTGTGCAAATAAGGGACAGAGAGCTGTTGTCATGAAAACTGAGACTGCCCTTCCCATGCAAATGAAATAATAGAAGAAATTACTGCAGTTCCATGCAGGAGGACTCCAACATACCCTCGCAAAGCAAAGTCAGACGTGCCCACAGAGACGCTGTCCCAGGAGACTTAATCACAGGACTTCCATATTTGGCCATCCTGGGGAAACAGTTCGCTTCCAGGAGAGGAACATGGTGGAAACACCTCCTGCCTTGTCCTGCAGTCCCAGCATCAGAAGCCACTCTGAGCCCCCTCAGCCATGCCCTGCAACAAGATCCTTTCTGTGGATGCATGAGACACTTTGGCTGTGAGGTTTTGGGTGTAGGCTGCTGTTTGGGATACAGATGTAACACTAATTACTTTCACATCAGCTAACATAAACTTAAGAGTAAAGAAGATTGGAAATAAGAAGAAAAATAAGGCCAAAAACGAAGAGGCAAATCTGTTTGATATAAACCTCTTGGTATCATGAAGGTCACTCAGAGTCATATTTTCCCCATTAGCGGTTTGTGGTTCCCTTATTTAGAATACAATATACTTGTTTTGAGCTCACTGAAAACAAGTTCTGGTCTTTTCCTGTGGAAATATTCTCCTTCCAAACTGCTGCACTTCTATACGAAAACAGCTTGTTCACTCCTGCTAACACAAATCAGCATCTGACCATAATTAATCCAGTTGTTTCATACACACACAAAAAAAAACAATTTATCTTGGTTTTGTACTAATTTTGATAGTAAAATGTGCATATATTAATAATGCATAAACATGTTCTCTTTTCACTGAAGTAAGGGACAAAACAGCAAATCTCTAACCTTAATATTTAATTCTGGATGCAGAAAATGTGCTAAAACCTTATTTAAATGATATAACTGCTGAAGAAGTATAACTGGACTTGTTATTGTCAAAACAAAATCTTACTGATATTTTCACAGCTAAGTTGTGTAAAGCATTTTTCAGCACATGTCACTGAAAATTGCAGAGCTGCTTCTTGCTTTCTAATGAAGTCGAGAAATCATCCAGAGTTGCCACAAAGGTAAACAAGCACCAGAAATTCATATAGAAGCTGGAAGGACCCATCATCTAGTTCTATTTCCTGAATAAACAGGCTGTGTGAGAACCAGGATATGACTTTAAGGACCGCAGCCATTCTCCACTCCACGGGCCTGACTGAACACATTTTAACGAGAAAATACCGGTTCACTGGAACTGATTAACTCCACATGTTTTGTTGTTTCCTGCTAATCACGTTCACCATCGGGGGTTCCCACCCAGACTTTGGCTGAGAAAAGAGCCACAGCCGGGGCTTGTGTGGCATCTGAAGGCCCACACTTGGCCACCGCGTTAGGTGCCACAGCATCCAGCTGCACCTCGAGCACCCATGGAGTCCAGGAGGTGTGAGATGTTCATCAGCTCCAGAGCTGCGCCGTGATGTCAGCTGCCCATTCCTGGGAGATACAGGCATTTTGAAAACTGCCTGCTTTTCCTCCTGCACCCCTTGGCATGCTGATCCCATAGGCAGATGCCTCTGATTTTACAGACATCCAATAGTTTCTAGCTTCTCTGGATTCATCTTTGGATCTTTAGGCTCAAATTGCCTGTTTACTTGATTATGGATCCCACTGGATTCAAATATTTTCTCCCAGAGCAGTCAATTATAGACCAAGATGAAGTTCCTTCTCTATTTTCTCTCCAATATACAAAAACCACAGAAGACTTTCTGAGGGTATATGGCTGGATCTCAGTATAAGTGTGAAAAACATGTATTTAAATAACTTTAGTCTTGTGTACATTGGGAATCTAAAATATGAAAAATGCAGAAAAATTAAGACACTACTTCTTTTTAAGACTCTTGTTTGCAGCTCAAGTCTGTGTATTCTATAGACACCCAGGAAGAGGGCATAGCTATTATAGGGTGCAATTTATATAACTGGATATCTATTTATTTAATGATCTATTTTATGAGTACACATGAGTACTCAGTAAAATTGCAACAGGAAAGAAAGTTCTAAAAATTATTTATTGTTTGTCCAAGAATCAACACCAAAAAATTCAAAACAAACAAACTTCTAACACTGTAAAAGCTTCTTATGTTACACAGGCTAACTTAAACTTTAAAGCACTAAACTGGTCTAAAGTCAGAACAGAAATAGTTTAGCAATAACTTTGAATTTAACAGGTTTTGGTCTTAGAAGGAGCACCTTAAAACATTAGGTGATCCAGGGCACGGGTGTTCCTTTCGTGTTGAAAACAGCTTCCCAGAACATTGTTGTAGTTGTGTTTCTTTTAAAAGAGTGTAACATCCATTGACTCAGGAATGATCGTGCCCCTCTGTTCTGTGCACAGCAGAACTACACAAAGTGAGAGATTTTGCAGCAACCAGCTGGCTAGTGTGACAAGTCACCAGCAAAGGAATATACCCAAACAACAAGCGGGTGGTGGGAGGGGGGAGAAGAGCAATAGCATCGGATTTTGGACAAATTTAAGTCTGAAGTAGAGACCTGTCTACCTAACATTCGTGAAGACTCTCAGTAGCGCCAGCCATGCTCAACATTACTGGAGGAGTAACCGCGAAGCATTCCGACTCCCTCGGGCACACAGCAGAACAGGGCGGTTTCCCGAGGGTGCTGTCAGGGGACGTGACACCCTCCCACTATCCGATGGGATGGCACCCAAAAAGCCACTCCATCTCCCTCTTTCCCCTGCCCAGCACCATCCTGGAGGCTTCCCACGGCAGGACTGCCACTATCCGCTGACCTCTTGTGGTCACGAAAGAGGCGATGCCGCTTCTCCAGGGGCAAAAAAAACACGGAGAAAAAAGGAAAGCGTGTGTAAACCCTGGTGCAGTTCTGGCTAATGGTGGCTGCTTGGCTAGTGCCCTCCTGCTCTCCCAGGTGAATGCCGTGCTGGGCACTGAAACCACTGCGTGGGGCTTCCAGGGGCATCCAGCAACTCCCATGGCTGCTTTTCCATGGATTGATTATTTCAGGTGCGTGACTTGGCAGGAGTCATCCTGCAAGACGTATCCCTCTTCTGCTGCAGAGAGTTTTGTCAAACTGTAAATGTTGACCTGAAATTTTCCATGCTGTGGACCTTATACCACCCTGGAACATATTTACTCCTAGACATCTCGCTCTGAAGAAAGCTATTTTGAGTGTATTTAGGAATAATTGTGCTGTGACTGAAAAGTCTTCTGGAAAGGGTTGAACTCTGGAAACTCTGGGAAGGTACGAAGAGCATCACTTGAGTTTTTGCTGAGGTGAGGCAACAGTGCTTTACGTGAAGACTGTGGCTTTTTGGCAAAGCTATAGACCTTTCATGTCTACAGTTCCTCACATGTCTCAGCACCTTTTCTAGTGAAGATTTTGCTCATTAGCATGCATGGTCTAGCCTGATAATTGGCTCTGGAGATTTGGGCTGGCCTAGCTACAGTGAAAAAGCTCTATACACCGAAAATAATTCCCAGCACCAAGGCAGGGAGTGATAACCAATGCTGCTGACCAGTACTGCAGCAGGTCTCGTGGCAATGGCCGTGGCCACAAGACTTACGTTACCTTCCCTGGCAGTATGTGGCAGTAGCACCATGCTGGATGATGATATTTCTACATGTACTTATTTTTCAGTTTGCTTTCCCAGAACCCTGTGAACTTTTACGCACAGAGTTACATTAGAAGAGCAGATTAAATACTCCAAAACAGAGATGCCCAAACAGCCTATGAGACTTTAACTCCTCTTCTTCCCAAACCCCACCTTGACACAGGATAGAGTCCTCAGCTATTGACCACATACGATTTCCCCACGGGACACCTGCCTGGTCAGGATCAGCTCTGGGGTCACTGTGGAAAAATGGATGTTTCCTTCTCTCTGCTGTAGAGTCAAATGCCTTTCTGCTTAACATCTTCCAGATGGTCTGATTTTCAGTGCCTGGCTTGAGACTTTCAGGCCCAGTTAGAGTAAACACTGAGTATTCGCAGCTGAATTGAAATCACTGCTGCTTTTAGCACCACATAAAGCTGAACACGGGGAGAAAACACATCCTTAGTGCCTCAAAACTGGGACTCCATGGTAGTGGTCAATCTTCATTCCAGCTTGAGAGTGTTACACCTGCAAGCTTCTTCCTCTTCTGACACTGGGAAAAGACACTTCATTTCTGCAAGTTGAGAAGGGTTATGGAGCTGGAAAATTACAATGTCTTTATACTTTATTTAAGAATGGAGATCCAGCAAAGATACCACCTTGGCTTTTATTTCTACTGCAATATATTACAGATTCCAGATTAATAAAAAATAACCTGTGGTAAGATTTCAGTTGAGATAAGCAAAGGAAAGAACAGTTTGTCCTGACCTCCTTTAGCACAAAAGAATCCATATCTAGCTGAACAGCCTTTTTTATGTGGTAGACGGAACAAATAGCCCAAAATATGCATGAGTTATATATATACTGAGCTCATATTTAAGAAAAGAGTAGTGTACTGAGAATTGCCCATACATAGAGATCAAAGTTGATATATTGGACAAAAGGATAAAGGAAATGATCCTTATCTTTTGTTCAGCCAAGCCACTAAATTCAAGTGCTTTATTGTGTCAGTAGTGCTTGATTTGAAAGACTTGATTATTAAGAAGTTAATGCTCAACAACAGCAGATATTGGTACAACAAATCGTGCTACTTTCCAAAGTCTACATCCTACAAAGCTTCTGTAAGTTATTTGTATTCCTAACTTGTCCTTCAGGGACCTAAACAAACCCAATGAATCAAAACCAGACCACAACCAAGCTCAGAAGAAGAAATTATTTCTAGATCAAAATAAGAGCCTTCCTGTACAGTAGTGGTGTGCAACGTGCGTGCATCTGTATGCAATGCATGCTCGAGCAGTACGTCAAGAAAGCTATATACTAATACATTGTAAAGGATTGACTGACTGTATACCCCAAGACTGGTAATCTGGCTGAATTTTCTGTCTGGAAAGGCTCTTAGAAAGGTGAATGTGTTTTCATTGTGTAAAAGACCTAAACCAACATCCTGAGGACTTTGTGCTTGCCCTGCCTTGATTACGGGACAGAAGAGCTAATCGTTCTATAGGGCCTGTACGAAACTATATATTCACGAATTTCTCTACTTGCAGAAGCCCATTTACTGTGTTTGCATATACAAATATGCTCACTGTTCACCAAACACCTGCACATGTCAAAAATTTAATTGGCAGATGTTCACGATAAATGTCATAACCCATTCAATGTTGTCATGAGTAAGTTTGACACACCCTGCATGAATCTCTGCCTGTCATATTTAAAACGTGGCTGATAGTGCCCTTCAAATATCCTGCTTAAATTCTAAACAAGGAAGCAGAATCGAGCCCTTGACATTTTTTAGATCATAGGAGGAACCGAATGTAAGGAGAAATCTTTATAATACTTTACTGCATATGGATAATGTTTAGAGTCAGTTGAGGGCTATGTGTGACATGATTCCCAGCAATGAAATACCCGTGAGAGAAGGTTATAATTAATCATGAAATTTTACTTTACCACCCAGCATGATTTTTATTTTTTCATGCTGAGAGCCTTAAGGGAGAGCAAGCAGAACTTGAAAAGACTATGTCCAGACATCATTGCTTAATTTGGCTTCGAATTCGCTCATGCTTCAAAAGTTATTCTGAACATCTGGCTGCTTTGTTCATCTGAGAGAGCGTGGTTTATTGGTAAGAAAAAAAGAATGTATTGTAATCTGCCATATGATGCAAATCCACTGCAACAGTAACAGTTTGCAGGAACTGAACATGACATCATGCTACTCGTGATATGGCTGTGTGTGCACGTGTGTCTGGTGCTCACAATAGCAATTATATTCCCAAAGGATTTGTAACCACATGCAGGAACCTCACCATCATAGGCAGCCAGGACTGCAGTACCTGCTTAACACTGTGACAGCCAAGTCAACTCAGCCAGGGACTTACAGGTAGGAAGAGTGATTTATCCAGACAAGAAATGGTTCTTCTCTTTAGTGCTGTTCAGAGCTTAAAGATCAGAGGTGGTCAAGACTTTGCTTCCTGAAACATCAGCCTCTGCTCCATTCCTAACCAAACAGTCATCCTCAGGTTTGATTCACTTGATTTCCTCCCCATGGTATGTATAGCCATTTGTTATGGCAAAGGGACAAGCTTGAATCCCCATGGAGACTTTAAGCCAGCTCAACTGACCAGTGAACACTTCACTGTGTATGCAGAGATCAGAGGCTTCTCTGTGCTCCCTTTGTACTCTTCAGAGATGTCTCTGTCACCACCTCTTTGGTCATGGACACTTTCAGGAAGAAGGAGAACAAAATATAGCTGCCTTTTGTGACATGCTGCTGGAGCAGTGGCTCCTGGTATGTGATGGCAGACAAAAAGAAACAGGGCAAAATCAGGACCTTTCGTTTCACATTACCAGCTCCAGTGTCAGACTGGGGAGCTGCTGCTTCTCCCTTTCAGATTTGCATGGAGAACAGCTTCGCCAGACCATGGACTCTAAATCACGAGCATCTTTGCAGTGAGGAAAGCAAACCATGATACTAGGGCCCCCTGTGCATCAGATGGTCTATCTGCAGATAAGTGATTGGGTCTTGGATTTTACAGAGTTTTACTAAACACATATTAAAATGCAATAACGGGTAACATTAAACATTTACCATTTAATCAAAATGGTGGGAACTGAATTTCATTAAAAAACCCTCTCACTCGTTACTTTCTCATAGAATCTAAGTAAATGAGAATAGCAGGTAAGGTAGCTTGTCTAAAACAGAGCTTAAAATGGTTTGTGGTACAACACTTCAGAAATGTGTCTATTGTATGGTCAGTAAAACCTATAGGAAAAGACTTTAAACATGGCTGTTTCAATGTTATGCCACACGCACAAAAGCAGTACTCCGGCTGACTCGCAGAATAATGTGAAACCGCCCTTGAGGAACAGAGATGCTGGGGCTGCCACTCCTCACTCGTAAATGATGAATAAGAGGTCTTTAATGATTACCCACATTGGACAGGATCCTTCACTGTGGAGGAGAACAAAAACACCACACTCCTGTCATAACACCTTGGGTTTCTACCGCCTGCCCCTGCCTGGGGTGTTGCTCCCCTCTGACAGGCACCAGGGCTCGGTCCCCCAGCGCTCCCGGTCCCTGGAGCTGGAGTGTTCCTCGGCACCGGTGGTGGGACCCTGTGCAGACCACACAGCTGAGCACAGCTCAGGGCTGTGGGGACTGGGGAGATGTCATCCGATGGCGGCTCGTCCCGGCTGCCGAGGAGCTGGGAGAGCAGGAGTGGGGAGCAGGGTGCCTGGGATGGAGAGGACCAGCAGGGAGAGCAGAGGGAGAAACAGTGGAGAGGAGCCAGCACAGTCTGCAAGGGGCTGCAGGATCACACAGCAAGCTCCCTGCCAGGCTGTCGTTCCAATGGTCTTGGCTCTTCCACCCTGTTCCTGTTCGGTTTTGGTTTTATTTCTTTAAACCTTTGAAATCTTTGATTTCACAGACTTCATGGCCTTTTCCGTGCTGTTTAGGTTTCTTGCACACTCATGGGCACACGCAAGCACACGTATGACCTGCCTCGCTTCTTCTGCGTAGATCATTGGTGAGAAACACTCACCTGATCTACGGTATCACCCACCCAGCACAAGGACCATGAGGCCTGCAAGTGGCTGTGGGGAGCGAGGATTCCCCCTGCCGGGACGCCTGGCTTCCCCCAGCCACAGCGACTCTCTCCGGAGCAAGCTGAGCTCCCAAATGCCCGCTGACGACAAGAGCTGCTGACACGAACAGAGGCCGTGATGTCACGGCATGCCAGACGTGCCAGCGAGGCTTGGGGGCAAGTCGGGCGGTGGGGACAGCAGCCCTCCCTTCCTGACAGCACCCGCGCAGGCGAGGGCTGCTGCTGGTTTTCAGAAGCCCACGGAGGAGACGTTCACAATTGGGTTTCCCCTATGGTAAGCATCAGCTGCAGTTGAATTGGGTGAATCTCGGTGGACCTGAGCTACTTCCTCGATTGATCTGTGCTAACAAAAGTCCTCTGTAAAGCCATGTAATGCAGAGAACTGGCATTGCAGTGTGGTAGTACACTACTATGCAGGAATTAGCCCAGTAAGAAAACCTTTTCGGCACAAAACTGTGGCGATGTCTGGGACAGTAAGACAGGCATTCACTTCTACTTGTGCAAAGCTCTTCTGATGTTCATGGGCAATCTCTGCCTCCTTCTTTTTTCCATGCAAAATTTGGTTGTTGGTGGCAGGGAGGGGTGCAGTCAATATAGGCATAATTAAATATATTTGCTAATGATCTTTAAACTCCAGGACTTGGAATGGTCCTGAAAGTAAAAGATTTAGCCTTGCTGGATTTCGGATGTGGTGAAATTTTAAATGGGCTCTTGCTTTTCTGGGGTAAACTGGTGTAAAAGAAGTTACATGAGGTTATGTCACTTGAGGTTCAGCTCTAAGTTTTACTCTTCTGGGTTTTTGCAAAGAATAAAATTAGATGGAGTCTTGAATGCTGATAAAAATGACTGTGAGACCAGACAGGAAAGGACATCACTGGTTTTTCCAGTCTTGTCAAAACTCTGGCTGAGTTGTCAGATTTTAGTCAAACATTGAGTTTTGAGTTATTCACAATGGCAACTCAGAGGCTCAATCTGTTTTTAAGTGGTTGTATTTCAAGATTCACTCTGCTTTTAAATCAAAGAGGAGACCTAACCTATTTCCAGACATTTCTCTGATTGGTTTCTCAGATCACTGAGAACATCTAACTGTATCAACACAGCTGTCAGAAGGGGCTTGCTTAATAAAAGGTAGCCTTTGTCAAGGCAGAAGAAAAGAAAATTTTATTAGTTTGTTGACCAGGGCATTTCTTCAGATTGAGGCTGCTCCTCTGGTTTATGTCATTGCTCAGATTCGACTCTTGCCACTGTACCATTTGTCTAGATTAATTTCTCTAATACGAGTATCTGCAGTGATTATGGAGAGATATTAAACTGGAAGCATATATGAAAGATCTTATTAAACAGTGTTGCTGCATTATCTCAAACAGATGTAGTATTGTAAAACATAACAAGCGTTTATTAAGCCTCCAAAGCTGTATTCGTCCATCTGCGTAATTTGGCAGGTTGCATGAAGACCATTTTCTTACTTACAAATAGTCATGCCCAAGATACAACCGCACATCCAAACAGCCTCTAATTTAGGAAGGGTTAAAATCCTAGGTCTTGATATCCATCTTGCTACTAAAGCCTGTCATTATCATCTGAGGTTTTACTTCTTGTTTCCTCTTGTTCGTTAGCTTTTTTTTTTCACAAGCCAGCCTCCAGTTAACCCTGACTCTTTCATTCATGTCATCAGCATCTTGCATGTGTTATACAAAATAAATGTAGACATCCTCATCAGCCTATGAAATACACATGCTCAAAGGCCCCTAAGGCTACTGCATTAGCCTTTACCTCCTCAGCAAAATATTGGCCCTACATTGTTTTTTGCTTATCAAATACAGTATACTGGTCATTATACCTTATTGGCTTCAGTAATTACCTTGTAAATCCAGGGCAAGAAGGCATCAGATGACCCTGTGCTGTCTCCTGCTTGGGTGTCCAACACCTCCAGAATACCACAAGGCCCTCCCTGAAATGACCATTTGCAACACAAAATCCCTCTGGGTGAAACATGCACCTGGGTAACTTTGAATTGGGTGGATGCTCTGACTGCAGCTCTGTCACCACTGGCAGGTCCAGAAGCAGCAGCCCTGCACAGAATTCCACATGAACTGCCACCAACACCACATCCAAGTCCTGCAGGGCTCATCAGCTCTGCGGGCGCCTGTCCATCTGCACTGCACAGCGCGGGGGCTGGATGTCTGGGCTCGGGTGCTCCCAGCTAAAACGTTTTCTTTATTCTGCTTGCTGAGTGATTTGTAAAAATTGAGGCCTTAACCCCAGGATCTAGTTAGAGCACCACGCTTGGTGACTGAGCTGCCTGTGACGGAGCCCTTTCGCTGTGGTAAATGCAAGGGGCTTCTCCCTGTTTCTCTGTGAAACGCAGCCACCTCAGCTCCCCGCACACTTACAGAAGGATGGGAGCTCGCACTTGCACCCCCCCTGCCGAGAAGTGGAGACTCATGATCCTGTGGTAATTTCTTTGCATGTCAAGGCCTGAAATAATTTTTTCTTATAAAGTACTTTCAGTTTATAAAATAACGTATGAGGCAGCCACAAGCCTGATTTTACTACATGGAGTGTGACAGCGTGTAGATATGTGGGGAAAAAAATGTGCAGAAGTAAAATTGTAGTGCTTCCTATTCCTGGTGGGGTAGCACAGATATCCCTGCCTCCCTTAAGCTAGCTAGCACTGAAAGGAAGGTAAACCGCATCACTCTCTGTCTAACTTGATCTCAAGGCAACACCATGATTTGGAGACTTAGTCTCTGTTAATTTCTTAATTACTTTGGCATCTTTTAATTATAAAGCAGAGGCTCCACTGTTGTACCTGTGTTCATCAGCAAGAGCAGAGGAGATGGGTGCCTGCATGTGGCCTAGGGATGAGCACTGCGTGGAAAGCAAAGGGGGCTTGAATAACAAAATGCCATGCTTATCAGAAACCCCTAATTTTCCTCTTCAGATCCCCAGTTAAAGCCACTTGAGTTTTGCCATAGTCATAGAGCAGAGCATGACATTGTGCCTTTTAAATACTGTTTTCCTCTCTCCAATAGAAAAAAAACTGCAGTGAAGTTTCCTCAACAACTGGCATTTAACAGCTGGCAGTGGGCAGGCAGTGTGACTTACAGTGGTGGCTGGAGATGCCTCTGCTTAACACAAAACAGCACAGGCACTCCTCACCCCGAGGAATCACTGCTGTTAATGACCCAATTCATTAAACTGGTGATGCTGATCATACACGTCAACAGTCCCTGCTGGTGGGAAGGGGGTTGTCTCTGGCACTTTTCGTCGAGATGGATATAACTCATGAGCTTCTTCTAGCATCTGATGCCAGCCACACAGAAAACTTATCTAATGTGGGTGTAAAATGAGGTTGTTATCACTGGCATACTCAGGAAATGTTCTGTGCTTTACAGTGACTGTATTTTCTTAAGCAGTATCAGGAAATGGCTGAGAACCTGACATCTGTGTGTTACTTTTACTTCTCCGAACCATGTCCAAATCAAAGCAAACATCAGTTACGCCTACACAGACTTTCTAACAGCATGTTTCTCTGATTGAGCCAGTCTGATGAGAAATTGTTCAGTTCCACATAGACAAGTCGTTAATGTTTTCTGAAAAGTTTTTCTAATTAACAGTTGGCTTACATTATTTCTTTGTGGTGTATGCTTGCATGCTAGAAAATTAGGGGCAGGTGTGCTCTTTATAAAAATTACATTTTATAAGAATTACATTCTTTAAATCTGATTTTAATGCTGCAGGGATAGAATAAAGACTTTCTTGTACCTCAGGACACAGAACGTTAGTCCTTGCATGACTGAGGCTTTCAATGACGTCTCCTTGGCTAGGTCTTCAGGCTTCTGTTCATTCACTTCTTCCTCAGCTCTGCTGTTAGTCATGCTCCCTTCTACAAAAAGTGACCAGTCTCCATTACTTTTCTCTCCACTTTTTCGTTTCTACTCTCCCTCTGTTGTTACAACAGCCTTTTTTAAGGTGTCTGCATTGCTTTTTTGACACTTTTCCCTCTTTACCCAGCCACTCTGCACTTTTCCTCAGATAACTTGATCTACCCATAGTTCCAAACCTCCTGTTAGTCCCAGTTCCCAAAAATGTCTTGCTGGTCCTGATCTTTTTCCCTCCATCCTGTTCCATCTTCATTCTTACTTTTTTTGCTCACTTCCTCTAGGAGATGCTTTGCAAGAATCTTAACCTGAACATGCCTAAATTGTAATCCCTTACGGAGTCACCAACAGACAGAGTTGTAAGAGGCGACAAGATATCTTCTGCCGCTAATGCAGATAAATGTTTACCTATCATTTTCTCAACACTTTCCAGTACTTTCACCATACTCTGCAAAGTTCGGCTATTTCTTCCCGTCCTTCCCCTAGCTGCCATGGGATTCAACTGATCACTACACTTCTACCTACCACACTGGAAGGGTGTTACCGTGAGCATCCTCTCTTCCTCCCCAGTCTTCTCTTTGTTCTGAAATAAGCAAACCAACCCTGCTCCTAGCAAGTTATGTTTTCCAGACCTGCTGTCATTTTGTTCTCTTTTCTCTGTTCTCATGCAAACGTATTTACATCTAAAAACACGAGGCATAAAAATCAAACTTCCTGAGCAGCTTCCCAGGACTGAGCAGAGTCATATTATCTAGCCTTACGTGCAGCTTTCCTGGTTCTGTTTCTCTCAGCTTCCCTCTCTTCCCATTTTCTGCTACTAGCCATGCTACTACTGTAACTTATCATCCTGGCACATGGCATTTACTGGCAAATCCAAAGCTACATGAATACTTGAGATTGCTTCTCATACCGTTGTTGAGAGGATGGGAAAGTATAAACTGTTGTCCTTGTTCTGCAGACCTTCCCTGTGAAGAGTGAAGTTTCACAAGGTTACCCCAAGGTTACAGGTATGCTTGCAGCCTATAAATCTCATTTATAAACACATTGATCATCTCAATTCTCATTATTGTAAGTGAAAACTAAAACAAACCCCACTGGACACAATTTTCTCCTCCCTTCAGCATTAGTCACAAATGAGACTGCCGGAAGGGAGGTATTAGCACTGCCTGCTATGGATTCCCTCGTTTTTGGTTAGTACTTCCCAACTCTAGTGCTTCTCCTTGAATCTTGCTTTTCTTCTATCAACACTTAAACAACTGACAGTTCTAATTATTGTACTCATAGGCAAGGACTTAATTAACCTAATCGGCCTGCCACGGAGATGACAGGTATGCTTTTCTGTCAGAGTTAGGCCAAAACATGTAATCTGCAATGAATAGGAGCTCTTTTTAAGCTGCTCTGGCAGTAGTTCAGTGCATCTATGCCTCTCCTCAGGCCACTGCATCATGTGACCTTGCAGTTCACAATGAAGGGTGATGGTTATAAAGTGTATGTCAAAAAGCTAGTCTTCTCTGACCCAGTTTCCAGACGCAATATGATGGATGGATGCCAGCGAAGCAGCTGCCTGTGTTACCAAACGGTAACAGGGCCAAAGCAGAGGGGAGCACTGCTTCAGTACTGCCCAGAAACAGTCTCTGTCAGCACAGAGCAGCATGGAGAGCTTTGTTTTTCAGAGTATGGTTAGGAGGCACAAGGTGAGATCACACGGGGACACCGTCCTAACCACTCCTGGGTGTCTGTATCTGTGCTGACTTAGCACCCTGACCACCTTCTGGCTGTCCCTAAAGCAAGGAGAAACACAGGTCCTTCTGCAAACCACAGCTGCTGTGTGTTGTTAGGAATGAGTCACTGCCGCACACACAGAATCATAGAATGATTTGGATTGGAAGGGACCTTAAAGGTCATCTACCTAGTGGACTCCCTTGCTGCTCCATTATCACAGAGTCGGGGAGGGAGATAACAGCTGGAGACAAGCGTGATGAACAGTTTGCATCTGCTGCTCTCCCCAGCCCTCTCTGAAACTGGAGCTCCAGCATGCCAGAGTGGGAAGCCCAGAGTGATTCTTATTAACTTGCTGGCTTACCCTGGACTAAAAATACTACAACATACTACACATCCTGACAAAGCCTTATGAATAACACAGCTGATCTAAAATTAACCCAGCTAGGCAGTTACCTATTAATCAAAATACATAAAAAAGCATTTATGTTAATAGATCCTTTAATGCTTGCTATTTTTTTTCAGTTACTTGATTTGTGCGAGTTCTTCACTTCCTTATTTCTAAAGGATTTTCAATAGAGCAAAAAAAGCTAGATGCTTTTCCCTCACATTTTGTATATCTAATAACTGTTTAGTTGTTCCTGACAAGTCCATAAATATCAAAATGTCTGGTTTGCATAATTTCTCTCTTTTCAAAAAGGGTAGTGGAAATCCTAGCTCGCAGAGCAGTATTAATAACTTATATCAAAAGACTAACTCAGGGAACACGCACCAGCCAAGGTCGACCCTGCGTGTCCTGTTGTTCTCTGCTGGATGCTGTCTTTGGTCTTCCTGTGTGGCCTTTGGTAGCTCCAGCCCAGGAAGGGTCTTTTTTAGCTCAGCGAGGAGGGAAATGCCTTTTGCCAATCAACTTTATGGATTTTTGCCTTCCAGAACGGCTAGGTGCTGGGATAACTCGTCTGCTTTCAGACTGAACGTGCTCTCTTTTTTGCCAGCATCAACTGCTTTGATTTGTTTAAATCATACAGCATTAGCAAATGGCAAGTCAGACTTCTCCATGTATGCTTTGCGTGCAGTGAAGGCATAAAGTCATAAAGTCAGAGTTAAACATGGATACAGTCCGGCTCTGCATTGTACCTAGCTGCTTCCAAAGAGCCTCCTCTTTGCCAAGGAAGAGATGAGCCAATATAAAGCCATCAAAAAGATCAATGTGCATAGTAGTATAACATTTATTTTTCTGAATATACAGAGGCTTTTATTTGCGTGCAACTCCCTTTTTAATGGGAGTAACCCCATGAGTAGGGAGGATTTTCTGGGGCACTCCCCCCCCTCCTTGAGGAACAAGCCTCTCCCCCAGCATTTACCAGTCCCTGCCCTCCTTGTAAGGATCTAACCGTCTCCCTCCTCGCATCTCAATCTCCTTTTACTAATGTCACCAAGAAAATTGCTCTCCTCAGGCAGAATTTTTTCCCGTTTACTTGATTGCTTAAAGTTTTGGCTTCGCCACCACTCTTAACTGTGCAAGGGCTGGAGCAGCTGCAGTGTTGTTGGCAGACTGTCTAGGACTCCCTCTTTCTCCATTTCCTCCCAACCTTTCAACATACTTACTTCCTTTGACAGTTTCCTACCCTAGCAAATATCCCCTTGGTGAAAAATCAGCCAACACAGGGAAAGGTGTTTCCCTATTAGCAGCTTCCTGCCTCACATCAGGGAAGTCAGCTGCCAGCAGCAGTGACAAATTTGTAATAGGAAAAAAAATCAAAGAGAAACTGGTAACGAAGTTGGAAAGCCAAAGACAGGGAGAACACTACAAAAAGCTGGTGTTTGTCACTGTCTTTATGTGAAGTCTGTCTGTCCTTGGGCCACTGAAGGAGGAAAGTACTCGAAATAAACTTGCATAGATGTTACTCATTAATGAGATTGGATCCTTACCGATGAACTCTCAGATATGCTACTAGCCACACAGCTGCTAGTCCTGGAGTTCAACGTTTGCAGGTGATTAACAGCCATCTATTTCCAAGCACTGGGCTTCCCACTTCCACTGTCACACCAAAAGGAGTGAAAGCAGACTGACACACCACTCCTGTTCCAATGATAATGCCTGTGTCTCTCATCCATGTGTGAATTTAGTTAAACCTAGACTCATTTCAAACCACCTCAGTCCTGTTCCTTTCGAAGTATTGAGGGAAACCTGGAATGTATATCTGCCTAGATGATACGAGGGTCTGTCACACTGTAAATCAGATTTCACAGAATCACAGAATGATGGGGGTTGGAAGGGACCTCTGTGCGTCATCTAGTCCAACCCTCCTGCTGAAGCAGAGTCACCTACAGCAGGCTGCACAGGACCTTGTCCAGGTGGGTCATGAAGATCTCCAGAGAAGGAGGCTCCACCGCCTCCCTGCGCAGCCTGTTCCAGTGCTCCATCACCCTCAGAGTGAAGAAGTTCTTCCTCATGTTCAACTGGAACTTTCCATGCTTCAGTTTGTGCCCATTGCCCCTTGTCCTGTCGCTGGGCACCACTGAAAAGAGTCTGTCCCCGTCCTCCTGACACCCACCGTTCAGATATTTATAAGGTCCCCTCTCAGCCTTCTCCAGATTGAACAAGCCCAGCTTTCTCAGCCTTTCCTCATAGGACAGATGCTCCAGTCCCCTCATCATCCTCGTAGCCCTCCCCTGGACTCTCTCCAGTAACTCCTTACCTTTCTTGAAGTGGGGGGCCCAGAACTGGACACAGTACTCCAGATGGGGCCTCACTAGGGCAGTGTAGATGGGAAGGAGAACCTCCTTCAACCTACTGGCCATACTCCTGTTAATCCACCCCAGAATCCCATTGGTCTTCTCGGCAGCCAGGGCACATTGCCAAAGGAAAACAGACATATCCTTAAAAAACAGGTCTGGCTAGGTTAAGCACCTAGATTATGGATCGCACACTGCATGGGACTCTAGCCCCCACACCTGAGAGCTAGAGAGAATATATGTGCAGAAGAGCAGACAGCTAGAAACTAATATCCTAGTCCAAATGGTCACTTAGGTACATGGACAATGGCAGCACTGATGTCTATAATAAGAAATTTGAAATATTAGTCTAGTACTTCAGAAGCAGCAAATGCACCCTGAACTAAGCTAAATCACGTAGAACACCAGTGCTCTGAGAAGATCTTGAAAACTTTCATGAAGGACCCCATAATTTGCAGTCATGACATGCAGGACATCAATGTGTCAGGTCCCTGTTATTCATCACAGCAGACCCGTCGTGCAACTCAAACTACAGCAAGCAAGACATTTGTGATGATGGAGTGTGATTTCAGTATTTCAAAAAACAGACACTTTGCTTATATTTGACACAAGTGGAGTGCAGCCAAAAGGAAATTGAGAGTCTGAAATGAGCAGAGATCTGGTGTTTAGTATTACAGTCAAGTCAAATGTGAGACCACTGCAGGATGAGCAAAGGCTTGGCTTTGCAAGCAGAGTTGAGGCAAGAAGTTGCAGCAATAAACTGAACAGTCTTGCCTAAAGCATTTTTATAAGATGTGCACTGAAGGGCAGGTAAAGAGACAGCAAACTCCAAAGCGTCATGGGATTCTGCATAGCCATTGGACTCTCGTTGTTTTTGAAGTGTAGGAAACAGGTTAAAATTAGAAGATGAGGCTCTTGAAGCAACGTGGAGTCCTAGGAGGCTCTCAAATTTATTCTGATTTTATTTAAGAATGTGAGGATGAATTATAACTTCAATCTTAAGCACACATGCTTAAACATTGTGGCTATTAAGGACTTCACAGTTTAACTGCTCCTTCGTTGTGTTTATAGCCTCAGTAACATATCAGCTGCAATGCAGCTAGACAAATCGACACATTTGAGAAAGAGCTGAGTCTTACTCATCTTAACCCTTAACAGCTTCTTAAAACATTGTATGTAAGATACCTAACATACAAATATTACTGTCTAATGCCTAAATTGGTAGACTAGATTGGTGAGGTTTCTGAGGAAGAGACTGTTCCCGTGTGCCCATTTGCACTGCATCCAGGACAAAGAAAGTGACACCCTGAGATGTTCAGCAGCATGAATCCAAACACCATTTCCCTCTGAATGATAGCTTTCCACCTGCCCCGTGATGGGATGCCTCTGATCACAGATATTGCAGAGACGCTTTTTTCAGCACTACTTCTGCTCAGACTTTCTCATGCAGAGTAAGTAGAGCAGGGAAACGGCTTTCAGTGGAAAAGCAAGCAAACAACAAAACAAAACAAACCCCACTAACTAAGGGAAGATTAAGACTCTGGAACCTTTTGATCCCTTGGACTCAGCCATCCTCCAGCAGAACAGAGAAAAGCAGACTGAGGAAAAATAATGTCAAATAACTGGATTTCTGCAGGAGAAAAGCTAAAATGAGGCTAGTAGTGAATGGGAAAATGACTTTGTCAGTGAAGCTGGCTGGGTGAAATCCTAGCATTGCCACAGTCAAACAGGAGCTTTGCTTTTGGCGGCGGGGCAGCCATGCTTTAACCACTGAGTTCAGTGAGGACACACATACACCTTATAAACAGTGTTCACTGTGGGAGTTTAAAAATTTATCATAAACACATTTTGAAAATTCATTATTTTGATGAATAATAAAGAAGTAAAAATATAATGAAAGTACTACAAAGAAATTAAGAAAATTTATTTCCCTCTGAGGTAAACAACTATAATGGGCATTATATACTACATACCACATACATACTACATTATATATTACATAACAAATATATATAATGTATACTGAGACGTACATTGTTTGTTACTGCTAAAGTTCAGATACAGCTGACAAATTGTCAGAAAGATACACTTCACCTTTGACAAAACTTGCCCATGTGGGCTTCAAAAGTAATGAAGTCTTGTATTTATCAATATAATAGTAACATACAGAGCGTGTACGTGTGTTCTACATCTATATGCATGTATATACCCAGAGCAAAACTCATTTGGTGAGATTATTTATGTCTAGGGACCAGAATACTTGTGTTTGAAACATGGGGCTGGTTTACCAGCCCTTGGATTATGAACATCGTATTGCTAGCCTGTCCCTTACTCAGCACTCCCTCAAATCAAGGTAGCCGGAAAATTTCTGACACGGATAATTTTTTATTTGAAATCGCCAACTTGTACAAATGCAAAAGTTCCAACAACATGGGATGATTTTTGTAGATCTTTTTCCTGATTTCTCCTCAGCTGCCCACCTGGGCCTAAGGATGACCAAGGACCCAGGAGCTCTGGCTTCCCAGGAGTTCTCAGCAGTTCCCAGCCTTTGGGAAGGGTGAAACTTTCCTCAGGTCTCAGACCACCTACCTGCAGCTTAAAACTATGAGGCCCCTGTGGCCTACAGCTCAGAAACTATATGTGCTATATATGCCATAAACCAGGTAAATATGTGCTATACCCCAGGATCTTCCTTCTTTTTAGCAAGTACTTTTTAGCTCTTGGTTTTGTCAGAGATCAGAACAAGATTAATTTTTTTTATATTGATGTCTTCCACAAACTGGAAGTGCTTTTTCCACACCCATTTCTGATCACTTTCTGAAGCATGAAATGTCTGTTTTTACAGCAGGAACCTGAAAATTTTTATCACCTCAGCTGGCACTATACCTCAGCATTAAGCATGGGCCAGTCTGTGCATTGCAAACCGCAACTGGAAAGTGGGTTATTTCAAACTCCAGACCTACTTCCCAGTGTTCAACATGAACATTTTTATCTTGGAAAACACATTTGAAGAAGGGTCTCCTTAAGTGACTCCTTAAGTTAACCAGGAATTGGCTAACACAAGGACACAAACATTCGAGACATGTACAAGCACAACTCCCATTCCCTGCTGGGGTCTGTGATTGCCCAAAGGCTAAATATTAAGTGTGAAAGAGGTACTCAGGCATGGACAGAAACCCCTGGGTACTACCCTTTCCTGGAGCCTGTTGAGCTCTACTTAAATGCTCCCCCAGAAGGATTATATTGTCTCCCAAGGACAGCAGCTGTCCTTTGAATCACAGGAACCCGTCAAACTCATTGCAATCCATTTATGTATGTGTGTATATATAAATACATCCTGTGGTGTGACAATAATAGCAATGAAGAAATACGATGTTCATGCAAATAATGGCACTACTTTTAAATGAAACGGAAAAAAATCTAGTGAAAAAAAACCACAGTTTTTTCACAGATTTATTGATAAACTGACTTCAGGTCTCCATTTACTAACAATGACTCTGCTCCCTAAGCAAGCCAATATTGATCCGTGGGGTGAGGGAGAAAACATAGAATATTTACTCATTCCCAGAATAACAGTGAGCAAAATTTTTGCTAGGTAGCCAGACATCTGGGCAGGATGCTGGGAGCACACAGGGAGCATTCTATTAACTGTTCTGCACATTTTGTGTAGGTTACTGCTCGTGTTTTGAGTTTCTCCTAAAAGGCTGAGATTTACCACCTCGAACAGAGGTGGGTGTTCATTCATCCAACAGAAATTGGTCTCTGGTGCAGGTTTAAGGCAACCAGCAGTGCAGGCCTTAACTCGATGAACCTGGAAAGGCCCACACCTCCCACACCACTGCCTTTCAAATGAGAAATTCCTCGGCACAAAAGGCTCAGCCCACGGGACTTCTCCAGACAAACAATCAGCCTGCAGTGCTTCACTGGGCATAAGGGTCTTGGCAAGGCGCCATTCACTATCATTAAAAGTGTTTATAAAAAAAAATGTTCATTTTTGGCCAGCCTTATTTCCAAGGCCAGGCCTCCACCCCCACATCTTCAGTGGAATGTGTTAATAATTTGCTTTGTGGAGATGAAAGGCTCTTTGATAGGAGCAGCATAAACACATCTCACTGTGCTCAGAGGTCTTTGTCCCACAATAGAAGCATAGTTTCTGTACAGTGGCTTGAACGGAAAGAACAGACACATTTCTGAATCACTTTTCACTTTTTTTTTCTGCCTTTTTTCCCCCCCATTTATCTCTTTCTTTATTTCTTGTAGTCTCTTGTAAATCCTTGTGTGGAATACAAACAGGCGAGTGGTTCCGGACAAGAAATCCTCACTGATACTAACAGCAGATAGATTAAAAATAACAGCCAGTGCCTACAGTCTGCAGTGTCGGAAACCAAAAGTCACACCAAAACATGAGTCTGTCCCACAGTATGCGACTGAGTGTAACATGGAGCCATGTGTAGCATGGGAGGGGGGAAAAAAACAGTAGCTGTCGTCTTCTGATCCTCTCTTCAGTAGCACGGTGCAAGGCCTACTGAATAAATAGAAGTGTGAGATTACAATTTATCTGGAGAAAAAAAACATGTTATAATTACCTCAAAATTCAGTGTCACTACTGAAAAGAAGGATTGAGATTTGTTAGCAAAAATGTAAGGATTTAAGAAAAACATAAACATTGTCATTTAAATGCAAGTTACCCCAGTGCAAGCAAAGCACACAGTCTCTGAGCTCACCTGAGGTGACAGGAGTGGACAGTTTTAAGTCAAGTCTCGAACAGCCAAGTCTGTACTGTGGGTAGAGGGGGGATTTAGCAGCTCTGAGCTACAGCAGCTCAGCAAGTGCGAATCTGGTCACTCTGCACTGCTAATCTTGTTCTTTTCTACAATCATTGTCTCCAGCCCTGGTGTTTCAGCAAACATAATCGCAGCTTGCCATCTGCAACACTTCCTCCTATGTAATTCTCTCTGATAACATTAATGTCAAGCCTGAGTTTCGGCTGTGGCCCCAGTCCTGCCCTGGGAAGGGAGGATGGCTGACATTGCAAAAGGCGTTCGGATTGGCAGGACTGACGGTGAGTCAGGACCTCTCCTGATGGTTTCACATTCACAGCTAAGTAGTGTGGGATGAAAGAGCATGTTCTGAAAATATTGCTGAATTATTATGGACAGCATGTATTTTTGGTCATCCTAACTTGTGAGAGCTCTGGATCCACCATTCAGTGTAAAGCAGCCGTTAACATCACAGTGTGCCAAAATGTCACTGCGCTTTTCAGCTTTTCTAAATATACCTTTCAACAACCCTCTGTTAAATAGTGACCATCTGTTTTGACGTGGTTTCAGTGCAAAACCACCTGAAGAATGGCAGTTTCACTCAAGCTTATTTTGGGCATTTTGGGTCCATTCAGAGCAGAAACTTAGGGAGTGCCATGATACTGCAGAGCAAAGCAAATATTTGCACAAGCCCTGGAGACCTGGGAGCACTGAGTTTAAAGCAGACCTATTGTGTGCTGCTGCCTCCAGCCAGCTTCTGTGTATTTGTGGCAGGCATAAGCAGGTTGGACTAGCTACACACCTCTCCCGTCGTATTGGCGAGCTCTGGCAAAGAAGCAGAGCAGACAATTTTGGGGGGTCAAGAGGAAGGACAGAATTTTAAAGCCTAGAGGGAAAATCACCAGGACTTCTCTGCATGCACCTGATTCAAAACATCTCTGACTCATCGTGGTTTTTAAGGGAAAGCTGCTTTCCTGCAACAGGGGGATAGTGCTGAGGGGAGGTTCCTGAAAGAAAAGACCTTCTGCTTGGCTGTTTGATTTCTGCTGCATTGTTGGAGATGTTTAAATACAAAGACCCACATGGCAAAACACCCAGTTTCATCTTAGCTGATTTTTCATTCATTTGCAGGCTGATTTGCAAGCCCAGCTACGTCTGCTGCTACCTGGGAGAAGGACAGGACAACGTGCTTGTAAAAGCATCTAATACCCTGCAGTGAACAAGATTTGCTTTATTTCACATGCAATGCCTGGAATTGGCTCACAAACATCCCCCTTAACAAACACTTCTCTTTTCACTGGCATGCTCTGAGTTACATGGCACCGTGATGGAGCTGCGGGCTCCCAGCGAAGAGGAAGCCCCACTGTGACCAGCTTCCCTACACTGTACCCGCTCTCTGTCTAGGAAGAACCCATAAAACTGGAGTAGGCAGACCCAACAGCAGAGCTGATCTGAAGCTGACTTTGTAGCAAGACCAATCAGGACCAGTGTCTGCCCACGCAGGAGAGATTACAGAACTAAACAGGAGGATTTGGCTTAACAGCTGATGAGAGGGTGTCAAAGCAGGTAACAGATACAGTGGGTGACCCCAGCCCTGCTCCCATCTGGGCCTCTGAGTAAAGCTGGAGAAAGAAGGAACTGGAAATATGACCAGCATATCTGAAATATAAAGCTAAACATTCATTATTTGCTTCCAGACCATGGGTAACATTGCGGTTGCACCTTTTTGCCCTGTTCTTTCTCTTGCCCAAAAAACACAGGGAGCATTGCCTGGCTTCTCCTGATCACTTTCCTGTTTTCCTTAAATAAAAAAAAATCTCTGTTTCCATGTTCTCATGGAGTCTGAGGACACACAAGCACAGGAGGGCTGAAGCACAGCTAGAAGCAAGAACATGCCTTTGGGCTGAAAGATCTAGCTACCGTTTTCTTTATTTTAGAAACAAAAACATAACAAAGAAATAGTTATGACAACCTGGGAGAATTAACTCCTTCATTGTCTGTCTTTGCCTAATTTGGATGGTACTATGAATAGCTGATAACAAGCCATTGCCGGAAGGAACAAATGAAATGCAAAGTCTCTCTTCATCTGTGTGAAGTGTCCCTGCTCATGCGAGGACCCGTCTTTTGCAGCCTTTGCTCACATGAGAGGTATTTACTCACAACCAGGTTTGCAAGGACTGAAGTATTAAGCACATGATAGCAATGACAACTTTTTAGTGTGCTCAAAGCAAGAAAATTGAGGCACTTTGTATTTTTGACACAGGGGGAAAGTAACACTTCTTTAAAATTACAAAATGTAAGAGAAGCATGGCATTTCCAGGCTGGGAGGACAGCAGGAGCTCCCACCTCAGCCAGTCCTGGGTGCTGCTGGTGGAGCTCTGCTGGTGCTGCAACACACTCCCCATGCGCCCGCAATAACACTCTGCTGCTAATTTTAGCATTGGGTATAATACAAAGTAATTCAAGGCATCCACAGTGTATTTCGTGAGGACAGTATTTCTCTTTTACTTGTGTAGTTCCCAGGCTGCAGTGCCATTCTATTCACCAATCTTAAACAAACACTGCCCTTGAGATTTCCTAAATAGTTCAAAGTGGTGTCTAGGGAAATATTAGAAACACATATGGAAAGCCTGAATACACTTCAGATGAAACCACTTTGAATGTCCATTTTTGTGCAAGTTCTGGGCTGGAAGATACTATAAAGCAAGACTTTTTAAGATAAACTTGTCAGGAATGATGCTTTAATAGCAAAGTTTTCTAAATATTTATTCCTGATATGCTTTTCACAAGCCCTCTTCCTTGGCTCATCACTTCATTTGATTTTTAATGCACGAAATGTTTGAGGAGGAAGAATTAATGGTCATGAACTTTGCAGTCCCCTTGCAGTCCTGATTGGAATGTTTTCTTTATGTTGTTTCACTGTTTATTTGTTATAGGGAGCACATATGGATGTATTCACTGCAGGAGCCAATGTACAACAGGCACTACTCCGAAAGTCAGTGTTTGACAGCAGAGGCCACAGTTACCATAGTTATTTTCTGTCCCAGGTACAGGGAGGAACTGTGGTAACTGAGACATGCCAGTTCGCAAAACACTGACTAATACCATCTCATTAATGGATAATCACTCTTTACGGGTGCTGGAAATCAGCACCTATGAACACCTGTAACACCTGAACCTCGCTTTGAGGAAATATATGAAGCCTATTCATATTGTCAAAAGCAGCAGCAAAAGACACTAACTTGAAAAGACCATACGTGGACCAGTACCTCCTGATTTTTACTCCTCATTCTTCTCTTTGGAAAGTCTTGGGACATTCTCTGGCCTTTATTCGTCACTGTCACCATCCATCCCTAGTTTCAGGAATGTCACAAGTCACATTCAAAATAGCTGCCACTTTCCCATCCCTTTTGTGATATTTTTGCAACGTGGGATTAAACCGTGTCTCATGTGGATGGAAGGCAGCACAAGGGAGCTCTAAACTTCTCCCTTCTCCTTAATGCACCCCCCCAGCTGCCACACAGCATGCTGTAAGCTGGCAGAATTTTGAGGAATTATTACTACAAGTCTGGTTTTGTTCTTATTCTCTTCCTAACACATTCACTGTGGGCCACTGTTGGAGATGGGGCACTTGGCTAGAAGGAACTCTGGATTGATTTTGTTTGGTTAGGGTTAATTTTTTATGATGCTCACCACAAAGACAGCATGATGACAGTCAGTCCTGCACCCAGGGCCCTGAAGGCCTGGGCAATTCTCCTGTGGCCATTTCTGTGTTTTCTATAGCTTGGGAGAGATGCTAGACCCAGAGAAAGAGAGCCACATTTCATGTCTTCGACGTGCTCAGAGCTACCAAACACCTTGCAGAGGAAGAGCTGTCCCCCTGCCCTGACTGTTGACCATAACTGTCGAGCGCACGGCCTGCTGGCATCGAGGCTGAATTTATTTTGAGTTCCTCTGGCCCAAAAACCTTCTGGATGTGAGTGAGCACCGTGACAGCTCCACACGTGCAAGCCCCATGCCAAGTGTACTGCTTGCCCTGCCAATGAGTGTGTATGCTTTGGAAGACAGTTCATAAACTCAAAACTGTCCTAATGCAAATGATTTAACTCAGTAGTAGAGAAACTACTTGCAAACAGCTAGCTATCTGACACAAGGAAGTTATCTAGACTCCTCCAATGTAAATAATAGAAAATTCTAAGACTTATACAGTCATTTAATTCATTATTAAATCACATAAACAAATATAAATCTAAATTTTATATATTAAACACTTACAGGACACAAATCAGTCCAGTGCATCTGGCTCCATTTCAAAAGTGTAGCTGCTAGATTAGTGACTGTATTGTTTCTCTTTCGGTTGGGTGACCAGACTAAAATTTTCCTTTTGCCGTTCTACTTTATTTATTAAAGTCTGCAGTCATGGTTCCTGCTTTTGCTGAGTTGAGCTGAGCAAAACATTTCCTATCTGCCAAGAGAATGAATGCCCTAGCTGTCAGTGCTTGTGCCTGAGTATGTGTGTGTGATAAGTGCAACTGTACATAGATATGTAGATGCTGTATGCATGTATTGTGTGTGTTGGAGAGGAATAAGCAGGAGCTAACACTCAACCACACACGTAGATCTTTGCACAGAGTGAGCAAGTGAAGGGAGGCTGAGCAACAGGCATGCAGTAGGCATGCAGTCAGTGAGCTGGCTGGGGAATCCAAGGCTCTGTTCTCGGCTCTGCCCTTCTGTAAAAATACAGAAAAAATATGTACACTAGGATCCAAGGCCCAGGTTTGTTCTTCCTGTGTGCTCCAGTCATCAGGCTAAAGGACTGTTCCTTCTTTGACCCAGTTAATTTTTAAAGATGTCCTTCAGAAGTTGGCAGGACAGCAGCCTTCAGCCTGGGTTCCAGGGCATCCTCCTCAGAGGCGGGCTGTGTGTCCTTTAGCGGCTTAGGACAAAGGACGTTAAAATGTCATCCTTCACATGTCCTGTGCTGGCTCTAGCCACTGTACAGCTGTATCAGAGGAACATGCTCTTTCACAGCTCCTCCTGTCTTTTTATTTTAAATGAAAGCACTTTCTGCCACTGTGTTTTACGTAGAGCCTAATCTTGTGGATATGCGTTACATGTGCTCTGAAGATACTTTCCAGTCACAGCAGACAAACTCCTTGTTTCCGCAACCTAATGGTGTGTTAGTGGAATATAGGGATTAAGCTGTTTGGAGTCCGTGAGTCCGAGATGTTTTGAGACTGCTGCAGAAAGGGAACTTGAAGATCCCTGGGAACATAAGATTTTCCATCTTCAGCTTAAGGTGCCCACAGATTTAGGCAGGTACAGAGGCAAGGCTTTCGAAGCTCACAAATCTCAGCTGCATAATGTACAATGGTATGTACAGTCTGTGAATATGGCCTTACCAACTGCCTACCTTGCATCTCTGTAAGTTAGCAGGTCCACGATGCACAGGTGTACACAGCAGGACTTGGCAAAGAGCCAGCATAAATAAGGAGACCAAAAAAATCTTCCTGTCAAAATATGGTACAAGAGAAAACAGAAGTTCTGATTCAAAGCAAATCCCTTTGTGTTCTTGTTTCTGCTTCCTAAGAAGAACTGAAAGTGTTGCAAGAAGTAACATAAAGAAGGATGCTACCACTGTTGTATTTAGCACCAGAAGTTAATGAAACTCTCCTAGAAGCCTGCCATGAAGCACCCAAAGGCAGGGGCTGCAGAAAAGGCTGAGGGCAGGCTTCCTGGAGAAGGATCCATGTGAGCCTGCTGTTTTGCACTACTCAGATATGTTACGGATATAGCACACACAGCATGCTTGTGTATAACTTGCATATGAAAGATTGCTTTCGAACAGGAAGTTTCCCCACTATAGGAAGCATCTGGAACAAAGTCTGTCTTGCAGTCTAAATAATTATGACTTACAATGCTACACAGAAGAACTGAATGCAAAGCTTTTTGCAAGCAGGCTAGAAGAAATCTAGAGCTCCATAGTCAGTCACGCAGATCTTACACCTCTCAAAAGATCTCAGTCATTTGGCAGCTATGTCTTTTGATCAAATAGATGCAGATCTAGAGAACAGAGCAGAATGACTTTTTTGTCCCCAAAGACGGTGCAAGAAATCGAGCGGGTAGGATCAGGGCAAGTTCAGATCAGCTGGCAGGAGCTCTGTGCCGGTTTGTGCACTGGCCATCAGTGCCCCTAAGTGGGCATCGGGCCAGGTGTGCAGACCTGCACCACTGCTGTTTCATGACTAGAAGAACTGGCTAGCGTGAGGATGGCAGTGGTTGTGCATAATGCTGATGTACTCTGTTTCCTCTCCCAGCCTTCCCTCTCCCAATTCATTCAAAGCAATGAACTTTCACATTTCTTCAGACATTGCAAAAGAAAGTAAAAGGGACCACCACTCTAGTTTGCAGCGTGTTACTGAATGCACGACCATGAATGCAGTGCAGCTAACAGTACAAAAGCCTTAAATATCTCATAAACAGAAGAACTACATAATAAGGAAGCCTTAGGTATCACTTTTTCAGTGTAACAATAGGTTTTACTTCCTACACAATAAAAATAAAAAGCAGAAGACTTGCAAAAGAAATTTTCCAAGCTGTGGTGCTACTATGAGATGCATTATCTAAAATATGCATGCAGAGAAGGGAAGCCAAGGCATGCAAATATCTCTCCACACATTGTGAATGCTCTGAGTAATCACTTGTCAAATGTTAACATTACATGGAGTACTTTAGAAATCAATGAAGAAGCCAGAACGTGTTAGACCCATTTACCACGTCCTAATCAACCAAGTAAGCTCAGATCATTAAACTAATTATGAGTGGCCAAAATAATTAAGGATTCCCCTCTCACATGATATTGTTGGAATTCTCTGTTACAGAACAACTGCATGGTCATTAGTAAACACTATGCATGTGCCCAGACATTTGCCAGATTTGATAAACAACCCTTGTTCTTAAGAAACGATGGTGGCCTTTTGAGCAACAGTCAGTGACATGTAAGTAAGACCAAGCAACTTATGTTAGGGTGTTCTTTTGGGGAAGATCACTTTTGGGGGGGAGATACAAGGGAAAATGACAACTGGCACATAAAAGCACCTCTATAAAACTGTGGGGATCATTGCCAGGTAAATGTTCTCTCTATCTCATTTGCACAGAGCAAAAGTAGCCACTGATGACTGCTTACATTAACCGGATGTCTGAATTCTACAGATCTTTCCTGAGGATTTATACCGTACCAGGTCATTTCTCATACTTATGTTCAGTTTAGAATAAGGTCAGGAAAAAACTTGCCTTTTTCTGACAAACATCCAGCAAATTCTGTAGTGATACCAGTTGCGGCTTTCTGGGTAATTTGATCCTCAGTCATCATAAATCTGTACACAGATGTGGACGCACGTATCTTCATGTTCACAATCACCTTGAACATCATGCAAACTTACTCCTGACTGAAATTAAGCATTTCAGTTGAATTCCTCATTGTAAGCACTGTATTTGCTTTTTATATTTGAAACACATTTCCAATTTCAGCTCATCAATACTTTTCTGACATAAAGATTCAGTTGATCATTTTTATCCATTATTTTTTCTTAACAGCACAGCATTTTTCTTAATTTTCTTAATATTTTCTTAACAGCACAGCATCAAATTTTAGATTCAACCTATATGGAATTAAAAGCAGGTGCACGTGCAAGACTTTGGCCAGGCCCTTGTCTCAATCCATTAACTGTCTGCTAGCATTCTTGACATAATAAGTAAGGTCTAAATTTTGGAAGAGCCACAGGAATCTTAAGCGGTTTCCAACCCAAACCACTGTGATTCTATGATTCTTTGTAAATCTGCCCTAACAGTGCTGTGGACAGGGCAAAAAATCAGCCCAAATATCAGGGCCACTGTACGGTGCTTCAAACATACAGTTTTTGGTGAGAAAAAAGCTACAAGTTTAAAATGATCGAGAAGTGAGTGTTTCAGCTGCAGCCAAAGCCTTCTCCTAAGTGGAGGGCAACCCAGGCAGACAATGGGGCTGCATCCCACGGTCCCGGAGCATGCACCACACCAGGCAGGGCTAGCACAGGAGCCCAAACAACATTATATCAGCTAAGCCTCAGTCCTCTGTGGCTTCTTAACATCATTTTCACAAGGGTCAGTAACCTCTGTGGGAATGATAGAAGTTAATCTTTTCCCTTCCCCAGTTGTTGCTCAGCTAATGATTAAAGCAACCCCTGGGAAACAGGTGGAAGATGAGAGTTTCAGTCCCCACGGACTGAGGTGAGCCTGCAGCCATTCAGGGTTGGTGCTGCTTTAGCTGGGATGAAAACAGGAGATTTGCAGGAGGAAACATAAAGTTCTCTTCGGTTTTGATACTGCTTTTTTATGAAGTGCACATGAGAGACTAAGACAGAAATATTAAATACAGAAAATACTGACATAATAACAATTTTTGACCACTTTTCTTTAGAGGTGGTGATGTTTGATACAGCACAGAATGGTGCGGGGGATATAAAGCATCCCAGACACGATGATCAGAGAAAATGTGAATTCAGGAAGGAAGAGGTTAAAATGCGTGTACTGTTTCTTGAACTCACAGGCCTGCTTCATACATCAGTGAAAGGACCACATTTTATAGTTTATTGCAAGTTTTGGGGTTTTTTTTGATTATGAAAAATGACCTGACAGGAAGTATAAACAGGCATTTGCAGAACTACTTTAAAATCACTCTTTATCTTTCATCATATTTTCTAGCAGTTATGTTTTATTATAAACAGTATAAGCATAGTTAGGGAAACAATATAAAAAGAGGAGCATGAACCCATGAAAGATTCATGCAAAGTGCTGTGAGGAACTCTTACAGGAGAGTCTGACCTCTTTTTTTCTTTTGCCTTCTTCTGCACATATGTGCATTTTCCCTGAGAAAAAGGGCGTTCACTTCCAGTTGTGCTCTGACAAGTAAACCAGTCTACAATAGCATGCTCCATTTTGAAAAAAATACTCGATGTTTATATTTTGCATATTTGTTTATAACAAAATTCTTACCACTTTAGACTTGAGACTTAATAAATGGTCATGTCCTCACAAATCTTACAAAAGTTAGACATCAAGCTTAGGACTACGTGGGAAGTGGGAAAAAAATGAGAAAAACTGGAATAAGCAAATAAGCATATTGCCATTGAGTTTCTTGGGATTCATGGCTTTCTGGTGTAAAATAGTCTTTAATGCCACACATGTGCATGCATTTATATGTATAGATACATATATGGTTTGCATGAAGAGAGAGAGATGTGTGTTTATTCCTGGTGCAAATCTTCCTGGCAGGCCTATTTCTACAGAGTAAGCAGATGTGCTTGTGAAGCTTAATAGATGAGCAAGACAAACCACAGTTGAAGGGTATTCAGCAGAGATGTCATGGACACTTGCCAATTACACTTCACTTATAACTGATCAATTCCTTTCCCCTTGCTCTCTCGCCACCTGTCCTCTCTATTTATCTGCCAAATCTCTTTCATTGCCTCTCCTTCAGCTTGGAAGCTGGCCTATTTCAGACAGTTTTTAAGAATTTCTCATATGTAAGGCTTTTATATATTTTCTACATCTGTCTTGCACGGCAAAATAAGAGATGCTTTATATTTCTGGAATCTCATAAATGGTTTTTATTATTTTTATATGATTTGACACTATGAACAATTCAAAGAATTACCAGCATATCAGCTTTAGTACGGTGAATATATTTTGGAAATACGAGCAGTTCATATGCGCAATATCAGGATGCATTTCTTGACCTACATAGCCTTAGCCCAGCACTGACACTAAAATAATTTAAAGTAATTTAAAACTAAAGTTTCAGATTCTGCTCTATCATTCTGGTTTCAGTCAGAAAAAAATTCTATTCTGATTACAAACACATATATTTTTTGAGGCAATATGATAGCAATGATATCCTGTCTTGTAAGCACATATATTTCCATGTGTAAGAAAGCAAAGATAAAAATACTGACACTAAATACTTGAGCATCTGGATTTAGTGGTCTGTTGAAAGTGCCTTGAAGATGTGATCCTTAAAGTCTGACTGTCTTCACTCTGCATGCATGTAATTTACTGGCACTGATGATAGCCCTGCAATAGATTGAGGAATGCGTTGCTCATAGTTTTCTTAAACATTTATTTGTTGACACATACTACTAGGTCAGAGAGACAGCCACGGGCTGATCTGTCCCAGATCTCACTGAAGATGAATAGCCCTGGAGCAGAGATGCTCCCAGCCAGGGGATGGAGCTGCCTTCTGGTAGGTAGAATTTGCAATGCTCATTACTGATTGCTCAGACCAGAAAATTTGTCTGTAGCAAGATGTCAGCAGTGTGGGCTGTCACAAATTAACCTGACAGTAGAGAACAGTGGAGAGACCTGCACTCTCTGAAATCATGGGAAGGGTTTTGTTGCTTTTAGGGCTTTTGCTGTGGGCACCGAATCCTTTACTTTCTCTCTGAAGGGTATTTTTGCTTTCTTTCTCAACATACAGAGACATGCGGATTCATCACTTAACTATATTTCATTGAGCTTTGGTAATGGCTCCATTATAGGGAAAATATCTGCTTTTGGGGAAGAGGCATGCTTTGGAGGCTGCACATATCCTTCTTTACCCTCAGTCCTCCCTCGTGGGAGCATAAAAATAATGCTCTTCACCCAGCCCGCTTTCAACAACATGCACTCGCTCTGGCAGACCCTGTTGTGAACAAAACGGGAGAGCAGTGCAGCTGCAGCCCCACCACGCCATGTGAAGCAGGGAGCTGCACCCCACCAGCAACGCCGGCAGCTGCGTCCCCCAGGCTGCAGCCCCCACTGCTGTCCACTTCTGGTCAGCCTCCACCTCGAAGGGGCTTCAGGTGGCTGCGAGGATTCCCATGCTGGACTGTATGCTGGGAGTAAATGCAGCGCAGCCCTTTAAAAATGTCCACATGCACGAGCGGAAAGCAGAGAAGGAGCCTCAGAAACAAAGCAGGTAGAGGGCCGTGCAGCTGCGGGCGTCCCACCGCCTGCATGCCAAGAAAGAGCAATAAGCTAGAAAAATACTTACCTGGGAAAACTTTGATTTTACAGAACAATGAACACAACATGAGAAGAAAGAGGAATGTGGATTTTGACAGATAGGTCCACATGGTTTAGAAAAGCAAGTTGTAAAGATGCAGGTACAGTCCAAGCTGCTTGCAAATTCGGGAGGGACCTATGCTAGCAGGCTGGGCTGGCTGGATGGGCCAGGAGCTGTGGCTCACGGTGGAGTCCTTCAGGAGGTTCATATGTCAAGACACAAGTTTTCTCACACATTGCTGCCAGAAGACCCTGTTTTGGAGCAGCATGGGCGAACTTAGATGAAAGAGTAATAATAAAGGTTTCCTGTTTGGCAACCAGAACTGACTAATAACAGTGCATTCCTTTCAGCTTAAAGCTCTGTTTCAGGGCTAAACCTGCCAGGACAGAAGGAAAAGTAATACACTGAGGTTCTTCTTCTGAATTAAATCAATATTTATGAGGCAATAAGGAGCTAAATTATTACTTTTAGGGCTAGCACAATGCAGGTATTCACAGAGCTTCCAGGAGAAAAGGAGCACAGAAGAAGGCAACATCTACAGCACTGCAGTAGGGATCCATTAGGCAGCATGGTCAACACTTGCTTCCTCCACCCTGCCTCTTCCTCCAGCACTACCCTGGTCATCTCAGTTTCATACTGGTGATGCCACTGGTACTTTGCAACTCAGTGATGACATTGTTTCAGATGCCTTGAACTGAAAGCCAAAAAGCACACAAAGAATAGTCCTGTGGGCCAGAAGAACCTCATGGGACCCAGAGGACACCAGTGAAATGCTATGTAGTGTGAACATTGCTAGTCAGGTATCTCGTTACAGACCATCCTCTAGCTCTGCTTTATTCTCAATAAATCTTGAGAAAAAAATAATAAATCAATCATGGCCTGACAAGAGGCCAAGCCAAAGCAGACCTGCTAGGTCACTGACACCAACTCCCGGCAAGTGCTGGGAAAAGGTTACATGAAGTATTCATGAATGAAGAAGGATATCGGGCACAGACTGGGAAACATTACAATGATGGTGATGATGACAATGATGATGCAGTGCAGCAGTGCCAGACAAAGAAATTATATGCTATTATCTCAAGTAATCTCTTTACAGTTTAGCTACTGTTGTCTACAAAAGGTGAAAAAGAAGTAAGTGGCTGATTGGGAACTAAAACAATTTTTTTTTTTGCCTGTTTACTATGGTGTTTTCCAGCTATATCAAATAGAGTATAGTACAGTCTGTGCAAAAATCATAGCCATTTTATTCTTCTTATGTCTGATATGGTGTGTCTTTATGAGTAGAACCACGTAGATAAAGAATCTGCACCAAAGGGAACCTTAGCTAAAATATGGCATCTGTTTTATGTCAAAGTTGGCTGATTTTACACCTTTGATCTTTCAGCTAGGGCATCAAGGCCAGCGTTTTTAATAACTCACAGTAGGCAAAATAAAGTCTGCCTCTGAGAAAACAGGAGGGATATCATTAATCTGTTCCTAAACAGTGAGTTATAACAGCTCTTTAATCTGAAGACAACAGATCCAGAGCTGGAATGAAGCACCTAAGTGCCAGCCAAGTTCAGTGAAGAGTGAATAGTGTGCATATCATAATTTATAGTGGCATTGCTATTTTGTGATCTACAAGAAGACATTCATTGTGTTGGAAGTACTTGAGAGAGACAGCTATTTGTGATCAATTGGTGCACTTGCTGTATGTTCTTCCTTTTCGAAAGACTGACTCTTTCTTCTTTTTTTTCACTTTCTTTCTTTGTCTGCTCAGTTGTTTCATTGTCCTTTCAGGAACTTCAGCCTATCAACTAAAAGCAGATAGGCTATCTTTCAGTACAGAAGTCACTAGAGTATTTTAGAATACACATTTGAGCATGCATACCACCAGTCTGTATTTATGAATGCAAATGTACAAGCTGTTAATGCCTGGGTAAATTCAGAAGTTACTGCGATTGAGGAGAATATCTTGAGGCAAAGTTTAAAAATAGCAGTTTTATGGACTTGGTAGGCATTTCAGGGTTTGCCCGACCGTTATTAGATAAGCTAAGTATTCTCTTTCATGATGACTTTCATGGAATTCTCTCGAGACTGTAAACGAGCAGCAGCTCATGACAATCAAAAGAGGATACTTAGAGAAAGACATGCCAGTGAAATACAATAAACATTCTGTTAAAAGCTGCAGAATTACATATATGTAATTCTAATGCTTTGCTGCCAAAAACATGACAATAAGATAAAAAACATTACAGTAAGACAATTCATGAAATAAAGAAATAAAGAAAAAAGAGCAAGAAGTCTTCTTACACTAAAGGAGTATCAAAATGTCTGGTAACTTGGTAGAATGTTAGTACAAGGCTTTAGTTGTGTTAGTCAGCAAGGCAACTGATGCAATGAAGTATAACGTATAGACATTGAGCTTTTCGATGTTTTCCAAGTAGCACGCATAATACCTCAGCTGTACCAGCAAGCCACAGTAGGCACTATAAAACCAAGTAGAAGCACATTTCAAGGGATGTAATCATGGGGTATTTCATTTTATAAAAACCTTGGCCAAAAGAGAGCATCCAAAGAACTGAAGTCACCTTCAGACCTAGGGTATCTAATGAACTGAAGGCATGCTTTCAATTTAGCCTTATTGTCCTTCAGAGCTGAAGACTACAGCTTCATTTTAGCAAGTTTCTAAGTCTTCATGTTCTGAAAACCCAAACCACAGATCAAATTGCTTTAGAACTAGCTGGTATTCTTTGTTTTGTAGGCGCTTCAAACATATTGAAAGCAAATTAAAGTATCAAGCCAGTGAACACTGAACAATTTATTCAGTGAACTTAGAGATATGGCTAGTTTTATCACCCCCAAAATCAGCGAAGGACAGAAAGCATGAATAAACATGTACAGCACTTGGAGGGAAAACAGCAATACAAATATATTAGATGGACACACTGAGGTTCTCAGCGGAATCTAGAAAAATCCAGTTCAATAAAGGTTTGGATAAAGTAAATTGCTAGCATAATGCACAGAAGAATTAAGAAATATTTCTGCGTGCTAATGACAGTACATCACAACTAGCTTGCTAGCAGACCTGCCAGTAATGCAGAAGCGAGCAATCTGGGTTTGGTGTGCCCTCAACTGATAAAAACAAACGGAGAAATCAGAAATCGTTGGGTGAAAAGCATATGTACTTATAAATACAACATTTATTATAAATACTAAAAAGATATGCCAAAAAATGTTATAAAGCTATGCAACTGAATAAACCTAAGAAGAAGCTCCCAAATTTCTACTGGCATAAGCCAAGGTTATCCCTGAGAAGATGAGTTTCACATGACAACAAATAGCCTATTGACATTGTGGAAGTTGCCTTCAGATACGGAGATCCTTGAACTTAATGAATTCATGACAAAGTGAAAAGGTGAAGTATATATAGAAGTGTGAAAAGAAATATCTGCAGAGAGATAGGGCTATCTTAACTTGGACTGCAAGCTAAATGTAAGGTAACTTTTAACAAGCTGTTCTGGAAATTCACAAAGACTTTCCAGGAGCTGCTTGTATTTCACATGTGACTTCAATGATAACTGATAACATGCCTTCACAGAATCACAGAATCAGAGAATAGTAGGGGTTGGAAGGGACCTCTGTGGGTCATCTAGTCCAACCCTCCTGCCGAAGCAGGGTCACCTACAGCAAGCTGCACAGGACCTTGTCCAGGCGGGTCTTGAATATCTCCAGAGAAGGAGAATCCACCACCTCCCTGGGCAGCCTGTTCCAGTGCTCCGTCATCCTCAGAGGGAAGAAGTTCTTCCTCAAGTTCAGACAGAACTTCCTGTGCCTCAGTTTGTGCCCATTGCCCCTTGTCCTGTCACTGGGCACCACTGAAAAGAGCTTGGCCCCATCCTCCTGACACCCACCCTTCAGATATTTGTAAGCATTTATTAGGTCCCCTCGCAGCCTTCTCTTCTTCAAGTTTATTAGTCTTTCCAGTAATCATGACCTTTCTCAACTGACTAATTGAAAGCCAAACCCATATCACCCATCATCATAGATTTCTTTCTCACAGAAACTGGAACAACAGCACATGATTGATATATGGTTAAGCAAAAGCCTGTATAAATGGAAGGCCATTTTTATTTCAGTGGAGCTGGATAATGTCGCTGCAATTTGATGGCATCTTTGAAATAGTAAAAAAAATGTGTTAAAGAAATCACACCACTGTCAGTTCTCAACAAGGGAATTCCCAAAGAAGTTCACAGGATCCGTGTCTTAGTATAAGAGTATGTGGAGACTTCAAAACTGTGACTGGAGACCCACGGGCCCTGGAGAACCATGAGTGCTTTAGTATTGACAGTTCAGAAAAACCTGATTTCATTTCACTTTGAAGCCATGTAAAACAAGCAGATGAACTTCTTCCTGGTTCTCCTAACCTAGTTCTATTTCATGTATTTCTCATGTGTCCTGCACGTTAAGGACACCATTCATCTGACCTGCTTTTCAATGTTTGCTTTAGGATGAGATTAGCTGTGTGCCAGCAGCATCTATTTTTCTCTTGACTCTGAAGGACTCTAGAGTGACTAGCTCAGAAACTGGTATCTACAGTGCAAATAAATATCCATAGCATAGTTTAGTCAGATGGGTTCCATCTATGGAATTCTAAGTACAACTTAGAATTTGCTTGCTTTGTTTGCAAGCGCATACTTCTCCTGACATAAAGAGAATTACAAGCCATGCAACACAATCTCTTCCTCCTAGGATCTCAGTGCAGCACCAGTGCCTGTTTCCACATGAAAAAAACTCTGCCTCAGGAATTTACCCTGGTCAGGAAAGATAACAAAAAGTAACTTCTCCAGCTAACATCTCCAGGAAAGTAAAATGTCTTCTAATGCAGCAGTGGCTAGATGCCTTCTTGCATCATAATTAGTGATGAGAGTCAGTCATTTACCCAATAAGAATCTCAGAGAGAGAGCAAATTAGCTGAGCTCTATGTTTGTATGTCTACACAGTGACATACACCATGAGCACTCACTAACAAATAACTTTCATGAAATTCAACATGGCTGTCTTAAAATGGCATGCCAGAGTGATTTTTGAGGTGAGTAAAATAGAGGCTTTGGAAGAATATCACCTGACAATCTTTTCATGGCTTTCCTATTTTATATATGTATACATTAGATATTGTTTAACAGTCTAGTCTGTGCAGAATATTTTATTTGGAGCTATAATGTATGGAGGGAAAATATATTTTCCCATAAAGGATTTGTAAAATGATCAAAAAAAACAAACCCCATCGTCTAAAGAGACTTACTGTGAGCAGATGTTGAAACTTGTTATTTTAACATTTCTTGATACTAAAGTATCACCCTGCCTATGTATGATATTCTACCATTTCACACACCATCTCATGTACTGGGAATCCTAAAACCAGACAATGACTGCCTGCTGATGTAACTGAAGATCTCATGCCAAATTTCTTCTGAACAGATTTCCTAATTTATTGATTAAAACTTGTTTAAGCTGTCTCCAGCAATCAGATACTTGGGTCAGCTAGCAAGGGATCAGACAACATGTACTAAAAATTTAGCAGATGCTCTGCAAGCATGTCACACTGTTCTGACCCTGTGCCCCCTTTTTTTTTTCCCTCATCGCTGTTTAGTGATGTGGATTTGTTTGGCAGAGTTGCTACCCTTTTGCTGATGTGCTCCGGAGACAGTCACAACTGCCTGCAGACAGCCGGTTCCTTTTCAGACTGCTATTAGATCCAGAGGTCAAGGGCACATTTCACCCACAACCTGCGGTGTGCCAAATCTGGGGTGCTTAGGGTTAGCCCAGCTTTTCATTTGGGGTAAAATTGTGTCAGGGGCTATGCTGGTTTGCAGCATCTGAGGATCTGCCCTGCTCTGATGCCGCTGTTTGGTCAGGAGGAATGATAAAGGTATATGCCCTTGAAATAAGATCTGTCTGGCGACCTTCACAAGCCACTAAACCAGGTCTACCAGGAGGACCAGACAGACATCTTGCCATTTATTAGTTCCAGCCACAGATCTATATTGCCCTACAGGAACTAGCAGTGGGGGAGCCTGATTTGATAGCACATTTAACCACAACACAAGTCTGGCCCACTAAGCTGATCTTTCTTTCTGTGACTACCTGGGAAAGCAGCTGGGCTGCGATTCCAGTCTTCTCTGTGAGCCACGGTAACATCAGGCACATCTTCAGCAGCTATTGAAACAGATACACTCAGCCAGGTAGAGCCTGCAGGTAGGCATCAGAAGATGTTTTAAGAGAGGGCTGTACAGATGAGGTCTTTTTATTGAAACAAATATATAAAGATGGGGTTGTTAAATAGATTTATGGCAGTCTTTGAGGAATGGTAGCTTACAATGCCTTTGATATCTGCAGTCATGGAGGGAGGAGGGAAAAAGATCCATGGAAACTCTTCCAGTTTTGGAAGAGCCGCAGTAGTCAGATAGCATATTTGTGCTGAAATGCGAGTGTTCAGTCTCTCCTAGATCAGCACACAAGAGAAATGACTAAGTGAACAGAGTTACTACAGTCCCGTGGCTTGCAGGGTGCTCATGCTCGCTGTGCTGCAACCAGTGTGTGGGTGCAGCACCAAGCAGATACCACATCCCTGCATCCGCCCTGACCTGGTCAGCGAGTCTCCCTCCTGCCTTCCCCTGCTCCACTGAACAAACCGCAAAAAGGCATGTATAAAAGCTGTGGCAGAGATAACAAGAACTGAAGGAGTCAGAGCAGGTGCAGAGCATTAGAGTACCATCTGGGGCTGTCTAATTCCAGCCAAAACAGTCTCCTCCGCAACTGCTCAGGAGGGTGGGATGGCATAGTTACTCAAGGTCAGGCAGGCAGAAAGGAAAGCAGAAGCTCTGGCTCAAGCCTGCAGAGTGCTACAGGAGCCAGCAAGATTGTAGCTATGCTATTAATTACTAGGTAGCATTAATGCAAGTGCCAGCTCACATTCTTTCTCTAATTACTTTTGCTGATGTTTCGTGACGTCTTGAAATCACCCTTGACTCTGACCGTGTGAGCCAGATTCCAGAAATGTGGCACAAACCACATCAGCAAACGCAGAAAAAGTACTGCCCCTCCCTATGCGAGGCTAAATGAAGCTAAAATATTCCTCACCTTCCTCAGACAAAAGCTGAAAAAACCTGAGGCCACCGGCATGTACTGAAACTCAGGCGCCTCTCAAACCCTACAGTACAGGGCTGGGCAGGTTATGATCAACCTTTTGAAAGGCTTCCAAGAAACACATGCAACTCATTCCAGGCTTCACATCTGCAGTTTTGCTTGTCAAGTGTCCCCTGAGTCTGGTGTTGCTAACTTATACGTATTCTCTATCAGCTGCAACTTCTGGGGGAATTTAGGGATTCTCCACTCTAAAATGTGGCAACTGCTAAATGTTTCTCAAGCAACGATCAACTGAAATGCATACATTGTGTGGCTGGCTATGCTGTGACAGATTGCCTAGGAAAAATATCTGTAAATCCCATTAATTTATGAATGCATTTGATTCTGGATCTACTCTTTTATTGGAAAAGGAAGAACAAAACAATGAATAGTTTTTAAGGCATCTCATTTGTTCAAACTAAAATATAGTGAAGATGTAAAATCAGACTTTAAACAACTTGGAGGTGATGAGGCTCACTCTTCTGAGTTATTTTTAGCAATGTAGTTGTGTAGTTTTTATTATGTAAATAAATGTGTGCAGACAGTGAAATGCTAACCAATCGCTTTGCACTTGTAGCTCACAAAGTTGAAAATAAAGCACTATGACCCCAAATGAAATACCCAGATAAAGATGAGAATGGTTAGCCTGTTTCAGAAAGTAACTTCTGACTCATGCCATTGGGTCATACAGCAGACAATTTATCCAGAACAGATGATGGATGCCATGACCCCCAGCGAATTCCATGCCTGGCAATGCTGCTGGTCATTCATCCTGTCTCCTCAGGGGTCCAGAGCTGATATTTCAGAAATAGAGTAAGATATGCATTAGCCGTGCGCCATGAGTGAGACTTTACAAAACACATTGTAAACTGCCCCTAAATAAATGTACAACTCCTCCTGATATCAGTGGGAGAAGAGAAAGAGCTCCAAATTCAAATGGCCAAAACTGCATCTAAGTTTCCCAGTTTTCTATTCGTGTTGGGTAGGTGATTCTGAAGAACTGAAGCCAACAAGTAGGGAGTAGCAGGCAAGGACTTGGGTGGACCTAAGCCTTACCCGGCTGGCTGAATGGTTTGGAAGACTCCACCCTGTCACTGTACCATCTCCTTCCACTGTAAATACACAGCCTGGAAGTTTTCATTTCTTTGACTGGCTGAGGTTATGTTTAATCACCAGTTCTTCTTTGTCCTCCCTCAAATAGATTTTACAGAATCAATTAGTTTTAGGTAAGACAAATGTAGTTTTCTTTAATTATGTTCTCCTCATACATGCTAGGTTTTGTTTAAAAAAAGAAAAGAATCAATGTAAAAAGGAAATCTTGCATGTAGTTTCCCCCAAAACATACTACCTTTGGTATTTGTAATTGTCATGTTTGTAATGCTGAGGATGAAATATTGCTGTAATATTACGAGTACAAAATCTATAAGGCTATTACATATTCTTATTTTCATGCGTGTTGTATATTCAGGCCAGCAGCTAACAGTACGATTACACCAGTCATGCGGTAGCCAGGGGCCATATCCTTCACTGTAAACTGAGTGTTAATTCTTATGAGACTAGAAAAAGGTGGATGTGCTGTCCTGTAACTGTGCAAAGGATAAAACTCCAGTGCTACAAAATCTTTTTTCCATATAATCTGAAACCACACTATGCTTTGCAAGATCCACATGCAGGTTTGTTCGGAGGCTTTGGATTCAGTTATCAGTATCACAAAGCCAATACTCTGTTATTTCTAACCCGTACGATTTTTGTTGTGGTAATACACAGCAACCAACTGCAAATGGAGCACTGGAAGGCCAACTTTTATACAGACGTGGGCTCCCAGGCAGCCCCTGCTTTTTTAAGCATGGTCTGTGCATTCAACATAGTAACTTCTCAGCTCCTCTTGCATCATGTCTTAAAGTTTTGGAAAGGTTCCCCATGACTGATTACATACACTTGTTTAAACTAGATCCAAATGTCAGTGTCTAGGCTTTAAAATATTGGCTCCTCTCCACAAAAGTATGCTTTATCACAGATTATAGACATTAGAAAATAAATGATGGAAAAGACCTATGATATCATCTTGTCTCTCCCCATGAGCATAGGGCTGTTCTCTACAGTATATGTCAGGCAGCTTTGTTCTTTCTGGTTTAAACAACTCTCAGGCTTTCATCAGACTCTTTTACAGTCTAATTTATCTTACTGCCATGACATCTATGCAGATATTCAGCCTATATTTTACCATGATTTGTTGTATCCCACAATTTTGAATGGTTGTCCTTCCTTCTAAGAATCAGGATCTCTCTGCATTCTGTGTTCTTGGAAAGTGCAAAAAATTCTGGACTTCAGTAGACAGAAACTGTAAGTGGGTCTCAAGTACATCCAGTTGAAACTCTCTCAGACAATTATGGTGACCAACTGAATGCAAATATCTCCAACTCAAAACTATTCAGAGCAAGAAATTAGTTAGTTATTTTCTAACTGTTTCTTTAAAATGAGTTTTCTCATTGTAATCTTGTTTTTTTTACTGCAGTGTATGCACATCATCTCTTCACATTCAATAGACACATTTGAATATCTTTTGAATCACAATTGAATAGATGTAATTACTCCTATAAAGGTATGTCTGTTGTGGTTTTTTCTATTAGTGCGTTTTTAATCAACTGGTTTAAAAAGCACTTCCATGTTAACACTCATGTTTGCACTCTCCAACACCCCGCAGCATCCTATCTCTGACCTTGGTCTCACACAGCCACTTGTCCTCCAAAGCATTCTGTTTCACACATGCCCTTCAGAAAAAGTCTCGTGAATAGGCCACCCTAATTAACAAGAAGTGTTATCTAACTAATCTCATTAGACACCATAATCCTGATTAAAATGTCCAGGTGACCAACATTTAATGGGATGAGTAAAAACATGGATCCAAAGAAAATCTGCATTTTCAATTGTCTTCAAATAATGAAATACTACTTTTTACTTCCAAAGGCTGTTCACAAATAGCACCACCTAAAAATAAACAGGAGATGTTTTTAGGCAACTGCACCATCTTATACACCCTCAGTAGCACTCTAAATAAGCGTATTATGTATTAGACATTAAGTGTACACATATGTCAGGTTGGCCACTATATATGTGTGTGTAGATGTGTATGTGGAGAGGGGTGTATACATATAGTCATACATACATATACGTAGGCTCACTGTTGTGTTTATGAGATGCTTAGCACCCAGGAGAAATATTGACTGGAACACCAAATTAGTTGCATCTTCTGTGCAACTAGAAGAATCAAAGCTTGAGGAGTGCTGTATCCCATGAAAAAAAATGCTGTACCCTATTCCCTTCATCTCTTGCCACTTTGGCTCTACATGTTTCCTCACTGTGGACACTTTCTACTACACAGTGTGCAGCCCAGTGAGTCCTGGGTATATTTGCTCCACCTCCGATAACAGCTCTCTGAAACACTGCCTTCCCTGCTCAAAGAAAACATGGAAGCAGATTGCACAGAAACAGCCTTACTGTAAGCTAGAGTTTGCCAGTGTTTGCTAAGCAATTTTAAATATGTTAAGCTTTCTAGCCTCTTTACAGTCTAAGAAAGAACTTTATCTTCTCTCTTCTCTCGAGTACCCTCCTACTAGAAGGAAATCAAATCCGCTCTAAGTTACTTCAGAAGCCTTTCTGGCATCATGACAAATACTAATGGCAGGTATTTTGTACTATAACCTCTAGCCGCTATTTTTCATTTGTTTTAGTAATTACTGGCCTAAATTTATCACTGCCAGAACTCCATTGATTCAGCTGCAGACCCTCCTAGATAAAGCTGTCCCCAAGAGTAAGCGGCTTCTGTACCTGCTCTGGCTCAGTTCTACATTGACAATGCGGTCCTGAGAAAATGCTCGTAGACATATCTGTATCCCATTCCCTCAGCTACACTGGTATTTATTTCAGGAAAGTCTTTTCCTAATTTCCTTCAGTTTATCTCATTTCATGGTTGTCAGTCATAAAAATTTAACATATATGCATTTGTTTCTACTGGAGGAAATCACCATTTTGCTGTTCTTCACTATTGCAGACATCCACCAAACTGAAAACATCTGCACTAGCTGCTGGCTTAAGCAACATCTATGTAAAAGGAGCCAGACCCAAAACCTCAGAGGAATGTAGGTCCCTGACCACCACTGACAGAAATCTGTAAAACAGGGAATACTGGAGAGAACAACAATCGCTGTTTCTGAAAGTGGAAGATTACTGGGCACAAGAAATTTAACCATGTAATTGAGGATGATGTAGAAGCTAAAAGAATCTGCAAGTCCAGTAACGCAACAGATAGACTGATGAGCAGCAGATCCACTGACTACAATTATCTGTGATGGTCTGGACACAACTTCCAGCATAGGCAGTCTCTAAAGCACCAATTGCTGGAAACTTCAAGGGCATACCTGAGAAATGGTATCTGCTCATTTCCTACACTTGTAAGCACCTGCTGCTCACTGTTGCTGGAGAGGACACTGGACCAGATGACCTACTGGTCTTATGAATATTGTAGGGCCTGTATTATCTTTGAAAATACAGGGCCCTGGTGCCTTTGCCACCGTGTAGTGTGGATCAGACCTCCTGAAGACTCTGCTCTGATGAGGCATCCTTCCAGACAGGTACACCATCTCTCAGCAGTTTTATTAATTCACCCAAGAATGCACGTCTGTGTTCTTGGTCTTATTTTCAGACAACTGTTCCTGGCTGTAGGGTTTTGATGGGGTGATTTCACATGGCCCCACCTGGGGGGAGTTATAAATCTCCCATGGATTAGGCAGAGATCCCTACAGCCATGGGGTGGATTGGAGAGGCTGCACAGCTGCTCCCCTTGCATGTGACGTGAAGCATGTGCCACAGAGAAGGAGCAGGGACAGTCTCCTGCCTCCTGCCCACCATCCGCCAGCAAATCTCCTCCTGGATTAAGTAAGTTCAGTAAAAGGTTGTCTGTTATCTGGCTTTATTTCGAACAGATCTTTTTTGTGTTTTTTCTGCGTCTGAGCCCACTGCAATATCTTTTTTGGTGTACTTCTACAATCCAGTTAAAGATTGGTAAAGGTCCTACTGTGTGTTTGTGCGCAAATACAATGTGTGTGTGCATGTGTGCATGTGTATGATTTTGCAAATCTCAGCAGGCAAATGACTGTAAATTATTTGTCTTGTTTGAGTGGTCATCTAAGGTCATTATGTCTAACAAAATTTACTTGCTAAAATGTTTCCTGGAAATTGTCAAGCTCCAGCCTTGCTTGCAGAAATTTAAATCCCTGCACAATCAGAATTGTCCTAAAAGATTTATGTGTACTTACCACTTCTGGACAAAAAAAAAAGCATAAGAAATCTCACAGAAATGGCTGATGTTTTGGAATAGCAGAATAATAAAGAACAGCTAAAATTTCTCATTCATCCATAGAGACTCATGACATTTTTGTGATTTGCATACATGACAATTCTATATTCAGGCAGCTGTCAAGACAGTTGTGGAGTATAACCAACATACAAGTCACAGTAAACCAGTTCTGAAATAGAAAAAAATATTTGCAAAGGACTGTCTTTAACTTCAGTGTTAACACAAACAAGTCAAGCATGCCTTTTCACATACCTGAAAATATCTTGGTCTATTCCATAAGACTCACTTTTTCTAAAAATGAAGGTACTTGTCGTATTCATTTCTACTCAGACCTATCCACTCCTGATAATGTTACAATGAATAGCTTAGGACTCACAGATTGCCAGAGTGAGTCCAGTTAGAAAAGAAGCAGCTACACAACATGTGAAAGTGCTGTAATTTCAAAATAATTCAAGAACAGAAACACGCTCAAAGAACTTTAAAACACTTCTGCCTTTAGTCAGTCACACAGCAAATCACAAAACCATTTGAGAGTCTCACACAGTTTTTTCAAGGTTGTTCAAGCTGCTTTGCGAAGTGTCTGTGAGGGATGAAGGGATGGGTCTGTAGGTTTTCATTTTTGATGCCTAAGCTGGTGCGAAACAGCCATCAATGCCTTTGTGTGCTTCCCTCTAGCCATTGTCTTTGTGCTGCTGGACACCGCAGCGCTGCTTTCCTCTGTGTGCTCCCCTGCTGCCCTGACCGTGCTGTAGATATCTCAGCTAGGTAAAGAATTTGTGCAGGCACACAAACACATGTGATTCAACAGCCCCTTCGTGCAAAAACCACGCTTCAGCACAGCCCCAGGCTGTCACTCAGGATGGCCAAGAGCCTGGAGGCTCGGGAGCTTGCCGGGAGCCCGGGCCAGCTGAGCTGCACAGGGCCTGTGAATATGGCAGTCACCGAGACGTTCTGCCATGAAAGACGGCTTCTCAGCCAGCTGAGACAAAGACATTTCGCTGCCAGCTACGTCTCCAAATAAGCCGTGCATGTTCACCTTTTGCTTATATAATACCTGTTTTCACTCTTTTCTGGGATTTTTTTTATTTTAAGCCTGCCTAACCAGACTGAAAAACATTTCCCGTTCTCAAGGAAAAAACCTGAACCAGGGTGATTTTGCCAGGAAGGTCTGTGCTTGCTTAACCTTTGGGTAGTCACAGCCGACGCGGGCTCCGCAGGGTGGGGAGGAAGCTGTGGGGTTTTGTCTGTTGCCTGCTGTGCCACGGAAAACCTTTACGACAGAATGCACAGCGCTGTGCCCTGGCCAGGCAGTACAGCCTCCCCCCACGGGTGCTGCATCCCCTTCAGCTGTGGGTGCTTGGGGTGCCCCCAGCACCTCCTCTCGTCTGCTCTCGTGTTCCTCTTCCTGCACATCCACGTGTGTAATCCGTCAGCTACCTCTGACCAACGTATCTGGAGGTTTCACTTACATTTGTAGAGCAAAAGTTCCTCCTTGAGCTAATTTTTGCCCATGTATATACACATGGGATATAGTGGACAGACAGTCGGAGCTGAAAAATGTGTGAATGCATTAGTATGATCACAGAATCACAGAATCACAGAATAGTAGGGGTTGGAAGGGACCTCTGTGGGTCATCTAGTCCAACCCCCCCACCGAAGCAGGGTCACCTACAGCAGGCTGCACAGGACCTTGTCCAGGCGGGTCTTGAATATCTCCAGAGAAGGAGACTCCACAACCTCCCTGGGCAGCCTGTTCCAGTGCTCCGTCACCCTCAGAGAGAAGAAGTTCTTCCTCATGTTCAGACGGAACTTCCTGTGCTTCAGTTTGTGCCCATTGCCCCTTGTCCTGTCACTGGGCACCACTGAAAAGAGCTTGGCCCCATCCTCCTGACACCCACCCTTCAGATATTTGTAGGCATTTATTAGGTCCCCTCTCAGCCTTCTCTTCTTCAGGCTGAACAAGCCCAGTTCCCTCAACCTCTCCTCGTAGTGGAGATGCTCCAGTCCCCTCACCATCCTTGTAGCCCTCCGCTGGACTCTCTCCAGTAGCTCTTCATCCTTCTTGAACTGGGGAGCCCAGAACTGGACACAGTACTCCAGATGAGGCCTCACCAGGGCAGTGTAGAGGGGAAGGAGAACCTCCCTTGTCCTGCTGGCCACACTCTTCTTGATGCACCCCAGGATCCCATTGGCTTTCTTGGCAGCCTGGGCACACTGCTGGCTCATGGTTAACCTGTCGTCCACCAGGACACCCAGGTCCCTCTCCGCAGAGCTGCTCTCCAGCAGGTCCACCCCAAGCCTGTACTGGTGCATGAGGTTGTTCCTCCCCAGGTGCAGGACCCTGCACTTGCCCTTGTTGAACCTCATCAGGTTCCTCTCTGCCCAGCTTTCCAGCCTATCCAGGTCACGCTGAATGGCAGCACAGCCTTCTGGTGTATCTACCACACCTCCCAGTTTGGTGTCGTCAGCAAACTTGCTGAGGGTACATTCTAACTCTTCATCCAGGTCGTTGATGAAGAAGTTAAACAAGACTGGGCCCAGTGATGCTGAGCTTGAGCTAAAAACCAGGCTTGTCTTTGTGTCAGAGCACAAACTGAGAGAGTTCGTGCCTGTCCACCATATGCAGAATAAACACACACGGAGTTTTCAAGCAGTTCCAAAGATCTTCCAGTTTCCCTTGCCAGCTAAAGTATCCACATAGTTTAAGGTCACACTTTGACCCGCTTGGATGGTTTTGTAATGTCAGGAAAGGTCCTCTGAAGTTAAAATATTACTTCATATAAAAGCCACTTGTCAGCAGCAAAATATGTTTTCCACATTTCTGTTGCACTCTGATTCTAGAGCTCACAGTAAGAAATGAGCAGACTTTACAACAGCCCTCCTGCAAACATCTACTCGAGCATTTAAAACCACATCAGTCCTGTGTACAAATGTCTTGCTGTCTATGAATAATTGATTAATATTATTGCAATATTACTATTTCCAATAAACTGGAACAGCAGAGCCTATGACCGCAGACTACAGCAGAACAGAGCAATCTCCCAGTTTAGGATTTAACCAGCGAGGCTACCCTTGCTCCCACAGCCAGGATGTCGAGTGACCCAGCACTAGCCTGCCATGGCCATTTGGAAGCCCTCCGCCAGTCCCAGGACTGCTAACCAGGTGTGTGACTCTGGTGTGGCCTTCCCATTGCCCCCTACAACGTATTTCACCTCAGTGACTTTTCCTAAGCTTTCTATGTCCTGTCTAGGTAGACTGGAAAATCTTGGGACCTCAAAAGAGTTTCAGGTTGGCTTTCAGCCCTGCATGCCACCATGGTAACACAGTGCTTGCTTGGCCCTCCCAGTACCACCATAATTTCACAATAATTACAGGTGGAGTGGGTGCCCATAAATAGGTCTTCTAAGTCTGGGAACTATCCTGGCTACATCCAAGGAATAATAAATGCTGCTGCAATCCAGACCCCTGCCGGGTTGCAGACTTGATGCACCTTCGGCAGCTGTAATAGCCTAAGTCTTCAAAAGGATAACGTTGTTTAGCCTGGTGCGTTTCACTTCCTTCTGAACCTGCCTCTGGTGCTGTGGCCTACTCAGCTTCTTAACTTCAAATTCAGATAGTGAGTGCACTAGGTATATTGAAATACCAGTTAAATGTTTGCTTTTTTGTTTGAGTTTCATGGCACACAGTTAAATTGCCACTTCTGTGTAAGTATAATAATACCAAACCACAGACCTGTGTGCTCCATTACCACTAATGCACTTGTCACCTTGCAAACTTGAAGTCAAGCTCATAATCTGGGATGAGATAGCAACAGAAGTCGCAGGTATGCAAGGAATGCAGGACTAAACCCTTTGTGCTGCAATTTGCAGTTCGCATGTTACAGACACCTTTTATTTTTCCTCGTATCTGGGGCTTCAACATACCTTGGCAATGAAATGTAAAATACTGATAATGAAGGACTTTAACAGACACATAGCTTCAGTTATCCCAAACATGAAAAAGACAGAAGTCATCAGCTCAATGTCTCCATATTACACACCTCACTGTAATCACACGGAAGACAGTCAGAGGGGCAGCCTTTGATGCAATACTATGCAGCTGCATTATTTACCTGTTATTTATCTGTTTATATCTGGACTACCCTCGTCATCGCTAAAGCTGCACAAGTAACAACACGGCACACGTCATTGCATTGTACTTACTTTTGCTTGCACATGCTGGAGTTAATGTACCATAGAAAAATGATCAGCAGAAGAAAAGGTAAACTGGTTCCAGGTTGTAGTCGTGAATCAAAAAATTGCATAAGACAATAACAAGACATGAATGGAGGAAGCAAAAAGTTATTTTCCTGGCACTGTGTAAATTCTGATGCTCAACTTTGTATTGACACCTGCCATTGCAACATGGCCCCACCAAAATTCCTTTGTTCATGTCAGTGTTTTTTCCAGCAACCACTTTACTTTTCTTCTGTATAACTCTGATTTGTCACAGACTGTAGCCATGCCTTCACAACTTCCTCACTATGCCAGCCAGCTTCCCTGAAGCATGCTACCTCACCAGCCAGGTGGTGAGATGTCAGGGTTAGGGCTGTAAGCAATTTGTGTGTTTTCAGGGAGGACAGCCCAGCATCCCAAAGACATGGACTTACTCTGGCACAGAAACACCCACTATTATATGACACAGAAATTGTTAGAAAGAATATGATGTGAAGACATAAGTGTGAGATTTATCTTGTTTTGTCCTCTGATTTCTGCATTACGAGGCACAGAAATAGATTCAAAGAAACAGGACTAGAAAGAAGGCATGTGCTTCCATGGCTTGCTGAAGAAAAAATATGAAGAGTGGCTGGCTGGTATCGATATACTGCACGCATTAATGAGGAACAGAGGAGATTTGTGTGGTATAATAATCCTATGACACAATAAATAGATTCCTGTTATTTCTACAACCAAAGCTAATTGGACAGGATGCTTTATATTTGCCTTTCATATAATATCAAAATGCTCAGAAGCACGGGATGAATGAGCTTCTTTTTTAAGCAGTTCCTCTAAGAATTGACTTGTCACTCAGATTTGCCATTGTCTGTTTAGTTGTGCCTGTTTGGACTTGTTACACTGCCCGTGTCATCCACGTGTCCCATTGCGGAGTCTGAACACCACCACTGCTATGGCAGGTAGTGGTCCCAGAGCAGCTGACACTCTCTTGCTAGCCCAGTTTTGTGTGTCTCATAGCAAAACTGGTACGGCAAACACATAAAAGCAGAATGGTGCAAATACCTTTGAAAAGACATTCACCTACCCATCAGGTATTATCACTCCGAATCCAGCACAAAGGCAAGTTGACCTCGCTGTCCCAGCAAGTTGGTGGCACAGCAAGACTGGGATTCGCAGTGTGCACATCCCCACTGGCTGGGGAAGAGGCAGCCGCCTTCTCCTGATTCAGCGCTGCAAAGGGTGGCTTTCTGCCCTTGGCTTTTAGCTACACAGAGATACACCCGTCAGTCCGTTTTGTCTTTTTGAGCCACTCTTCTCAATACTGTTCTCAACCCACCCATAATTTTCCACCTACCTTTAAATCACAAACTTTTCTTGTTTAAGATAGAATATTTTGGAGTTAAAGAGGTAAAAACACATACTAACCTTTTCCTGTATTTTACCAGTACAAATTTACTATCACAAAAGTTTACAGCAAGGCTGTCAAAGCTTACCATTCACAGATTATTAGTCATGCTCTGTACTGTTACTTGATATCTGGAATGGGACTTCATTAATTTGCAGGAATTCTTAATGCACTGCACAATGTCAGAGATTACCGGTTTCCCACAAATGAACTTTTTTTCCTCCGCTTAAAAGGGTTTAATAGAAAAACAATGCCAGCGTGTCTGCTTCAGAGCTGCTTCTGCTAGTTCAAAGAGCCGAGTGCTGATCCCACCCCACCATCTACTGGAACTCAGCAGAATCACAGGACTGCCTTGGAGACACTTCGCTCTGCAGCCCACCATCTGAAAAAGGCTGGAGATCGGGGGAGTGCTCAGAGCATATACCGATACACACTTGTCCTGCAGTTTACCAGACAGCTGCTGGTGAGCGCTATTTCGACACCGCGGTGACCAGGCTAGATGAACTTTTGGTCAGACCTGGAAAAGACACTTTCTTTCTTGCTTATGTTATCTTGTAGAACAAGCTATAACAGAATTAAAAAAAAAATAAAAAATAAAAAGCAAGGGTTTGCACACAAATTTTCCTTTACCAGTGTAATGCCACGAATGTGACATGCCCCAGCTCCCCAGTATCCCCGACAGCGGTTTGTACCCAGGACACCAGGACAGACACACCTGCACTTTGACTCTCCTGACTCAGCAGGTCTTCACACCCGCCCCATCTACTCCTCCACACCCGTGTCTGGCTTGCCCACTCTGCCGGGCTCTTCAGACCAGCCTTACACCATGCCACAGGTACTGAATGCAGTTTTAGACCTGAAAATATAATGAGGAAGTCTTTGGAGGGTAACGACAGAAAGCTACAGCACGATAAGGGTGGTAAACTCAGTGGGAGACTCCCTGCTCCTTCTGAAGTGGTCACAACAATCAGTCTGAGAAAAATTTTTAATTTGGTTTACTTAATTACAAATAGATTATCATTTGGGAAAACAATACTCATAAAACTAGTTACTGTTTAACAGCCCTACTCTAAGTACCAAGTGGACTCTCAGGCATGATTGTCTTGTTACTAAATTTGTCTCATAGGATGCTAGTGATACCCAGTAAATCATACCATGGGAGAAGCCCTGATCCCACTGAAGCCAAGGGTAAAAAGTCATATTGACTTAGCAGAGGATGTATTTGGCCTTATAAAGCAGAGAGCAGAGCAGAACAGATCCTCACTCACCCTGTGTTACATTTCATGTGGGAACCTCTAAGACACAGCTGTGACTTTATTCTCCTTTCTCTAGTCACTGTTTATCTGCTGACATTTTAATGGAGATTTTGCTCATTCAGGTGGACCCTGGATCAGTCCCCACCAGAGAGCACAGCTGAATCCTTCTGCCTGGCCAGTGGTCTGACTTCTCCACACCGTTTGAGCTTGGTGCTAACACTCCCAAAATTGAGCATGGACCTCCAAATCCAGCCAGGAGTTAGTTTATATATAGGGTGGTACTTGAAATACTTTATAATCAAACTATTATTATTACTGAATTTCATTAGGAATGGAAAGTGAAGGTTGATGGCATCCCTCATTTTGACTCCCACTCACTAGATTACATGCTTACCAAGCAATACCGAGGGTGTAAACATTCAGGGTTGCAATACACCCGTGAAGAAAGCCGGGAAACACTTCACCCCGGGAGATGCTGTCTCTGCGGTGCTGGCAGTGCTCTGTACAGGTCGGGGGCGGGGGGGGGAGGCACGACACGGACTGATGCTCCCGGCGCTGTACAAAGGCAGACCACCGGCATCCTTCCTCCAAAGCACTGACAGTGTCTGGGTGAAAACGGATGTGGAAGCCTCGCCCACTTGCCAATGCCCTCTGCAGGGCAGCAGGGATGTTGCCTGCTCTATGCTCGCAATGGCAACGTAGCACAGAGCAGGTGCTGTCAGCGCCGATGATCTGTCAGTCTTTGCGGTGCCAGTCTTCAGCCCTAGTAAGTAAGATTTACATAGCATTTCAGCATATGTTTCAACCATTCTCTGTGGTCTCACCACAATTTTTGCATTCACCTAATGAACAACAGTGACAAGAAGAGTTAACTACCCTACATACAGCCAAACGCTGATGCACAGGAAAACGTGGGCAAACAAACATGCAAAAAAAGCTCCGTGTTTCTGTTACTCTCTTTTCATCACTTCTCTGCACCACGACTTTCTTCCAGTAAAAAAAAAAAACAAACCACCCCAAAAAACCCTAACTACCACTGACAGTATAACAATTCAGGAACACTTTGCTTAAGTTAAAGAATAATGCAAGTTAACAATATTAAAGCTATCACCTTCATCTGCTGCCTGCACCAGCCTCCACCTTTTTTGTGGCTTTGCTGTCCTTAGCCAGGGTTGCTTTCATAGCCACTGAGCACAGGAGGCCCTGAGCAATTTGGAGACACTTCCTTCAAGTCTTCTAAAGAAGCCATAAAAAGATACTTACAGAGAAGTCAGCGACTCAAGCCCTGTTCCTAAATCCCAGCTTTTCTGGCAGCCCCTGAGCTGTGATATGTCTGCCATAGCTGAGACACAGACCTGTGTTCACCTGTTGCTCATGTCTACATGGGGAGAGGTGTTTTGCTGAAGCATTGGCCTCGGTTCTCTTCTGATGGATGCGGAGGGCAGGAGCTGCCAGCTCTAAAACACGCTCTGTCCCTGTGGGCTGCGGACACATATCTAGAGGAGGTGCCTGGCTTTCCAACAGCTGAAGGCAAGCTGAGCCCCCGGCAAATGTACACAGGGCCATATGGAATATTGTGCCCTATGTGGGACCCACAAGGAATCAGCTGCCACGTATTTCTCTCCGAAATTCCCTTGCTGCATACCTGCAATGCACCTCATTCCCAGGCTAATGCACTGCAAGAGAGAGGCTGGACCCATAACCTCCAAAGCCCATTGCCTCCATCTCGGGAGCAGAATGGAAGGACAGACCCAGTAATGGTAAAAGGGCAGGTGAAACTGAGTATCGGATTGATCGGGTTAGGTAGAGGACGGTGGAGCGGTCAGCTAACTGCGTAACCTGCACTGCAGCAGTGCACAGGGTCAGAAATCCTGCGTACACAGAGGACAAAGGGCCTCCTGCCACCTGCAGGAAGCAAAGCCCGTTTCTGGGATCTTTTGAAGATGACCAGGGGTGATAATTTGCGGTTCCAAATGCCTGACCACAGACATGTCTCCAGCTCCAGTGCCGCCTCCGCGAAGTCAGCAGCGCTTTGAGCAGAGCCGGGGTGCTAGACTGGGTGGTCTGAACTGTCACCTGCTGGGGCCAGCCCTGAGCCACCTTCCTGGCAAGGAGACGCCAGGTAGGAGCTGACCGTCTGCCTAATGCTCTGCTCCCAGACTGCACCGACAGCACTTGCCACACGGTGGATCCCTCCTCTCACATAAAAAAGGCCTGAGACGAGCCAAAGCACAAAGCAGCCCGCAGCAGAGAAAAGCACCAGAGCCTACCCCCGGCTCCACAGTCCCACCACACGCCTCTCCGCAGTTAAGGACCCTTGGGCAGATCACACTGCCACATTTTGGAGAATTTCAGCTCTGGTCTGTCGTTTCAAGCTGTTCAGGCTGCACTGCCTCCTGGGCCATGCTGTCTTCTTCCAAACACACACATAGTCTGGATTTAGGTTCAGCAGCAGATGCCTGGCACGTGAATCAGCTCCAGACACCACTCCTACGGTGCCTACACGCACGTTGTGTCTCTAGCATCCGCTGTAGTAACGGGAATCTGTCAAAACACCAAACAGAACAAGTACAGTGAATAAAGTCTTCTTAGGCTGACCCAACTACGGCACAGCTTTAGCGTAGGTCCTGCCTGCGCTTCCGGGCCGAACGCCTCTTGCCTTTCCCAACGTTCACAGATCAGTTTGCCTCATCGGCCGGCAGCCATGCGCCTTCCCCAGCGTGCCAGCGCTCGGTGGACCTGTCACCGCCCTGCCACCCGCCAGCCGCTGGCACTGCTGGTGACCTGCTGCTCCCGCTGCGCTCCAGCTCAGCCCGCTGATCCTTGCCAGGCAACAACCCGGCAAACGGCGAAGCTCACCAGGGTTCCCTCCCCTTCACGGCGCAGAGTCCGAGGCCCCGGCTTAGGGAGGCGGGCCCCCGCTCAAAACAACAGCCCGAGGCCGCAGGCCGGCGGCCGGCCTGGCGAGCGCCGGGTGCGGGGCCCGGGCCGTCTCACACCGGCCGCCCGGCGCTGCCTCCCCAGCCACGGCGACGCGCTCTCCGCCGCCACCCCTTCACCCAGCGCCCGGGGGCCGCCGGGCCCGGGCAGCCCCGCGGCGGGGCAGGGCGGCCCCGCCGGCCCGCCTTCTCCGCGCCTCCCGGCGGGGGTGCAGCGCCTGCCGGCCCCGCCCACGGCAGCGAGGGGTCTCCCGGCGGCGCCGCCGGGCTCCCAGGGCCGCCGGCGTGCGGGGTCCGGCGGCGGCCACAGCCGCAGCCGCAAAGCCGGCCTCGTCCCCTGGCGGGAGCGCTGGCGCCGCGGCGTTGCCTGCCGCCGCGCAGGGGGTCCTCGCCCCGAAGACCGCGGAGATGGCGTTGCTCGGGGCTGGCGGCGGGCAGTGAGGCGGACCGCCATGGATTTCAGCTCCTCGTCGGTGTTCGATCAGCACAAAGGTGAGTCACCCGCGGCCGATCTCACCGCCCGCCGCCGCCGCCGGGCCAGGGCAAGGAGAGCGCTCGGCGGAGCGAGTGGCGAGAGCGGCTGGCGAGGCCGGGTCTGCGAGAGGTGCGCTCCGGCTGCCCGCGGGGGAGTTCCTGCCGTCGGCTTTGGACGCGGGCACTTCTGCCTGCCGCTGCAGTGATGGTGAAAAACGAAATTTTGCGGCAGAAGAGCAACAGCATCTGACTGCTCTCATGCTTATCATGGAGAGATGTACGCGTGTGTTTACTGTTTGTGTTGCATATTGGTCCTCCTCTGGATACAGAGAGAAAAACAATTGCAATATTAGCAAGCGGAGGAGTTTAAAATGGAGTCAAAAATTAAGAAGAGCTAATTTTAATAATTCTGCTAGTTTGTACACATTAAAAGGACTGGATGCTGACAAGTGATCGACTTTGCCTCAACAGATATTAGCTGCATAGGTAAGTATTGCCATAGCTGTGAATTTAAGATATCTTTAAAAGCTTCAACATGAAGATTTTCTACATGGTAGGGTTGCTATGGAAATACGAGTATCTCCATTGTCTGTTTTTAAGTTAAATGGTTGGATTTCGTGTCTTTATTTGCCGATAACAAGCCTCTATGTCTTACAGCTTAACCCGCTATAAGGAATGTAGTGGCGTTCCTTCCATGTTCCCAGAGCAGGGAGCTGTCACTGTCTGATTATCTGTGTTGCAGCAAATTTCCCTGTAAGTCAGCTTGACAGATAATTTGTGTGCGGTGGCCACAGTCTCCAGCACACACCTGCAGTGTGTCCAAGCTGACATGGTCGTGCTGGCCCCACACGAAGGTGCTGACTGTAGAAAAAAGATGAAGGGCAGGGGGAAGATGGACACTGCAACGCCTTCTGGGTGGCTGGGTCCCACGGGTTGTACTGCTGCGCTTGCCTGTGCTTCTTTGGTGAGCCCAAAGTAAATACACCCCAGGTAAAGCCATGGGCTTAGGGCTGCCTTTCAGCCACAGAAGCAGTCAAAGCCTGAAGCAAGTCCTGAGAATATTGGCCTACACCAGCCCAGCCAGGGCCCCACCCTGAGTAGATGGGGAAGAGTGGGAAGCCGTCAAGCAAAACTGAGTGACAAAAGGCAAAAAATACTACTAGCAAGGATAAAGGAGGAAGGGAAGCGCTATGGGAGAAGGGGGATCTGTGCTGCAGGAGTAGGGACAGGTGGTCCTAGGCCATGTGGGAATGGTGTAAGGAGCGTTTTCCGCAACAGGACAGAGCTGTGGGGCTGACAGCTTCTGCAGCCCCAAACAGCCGTTCAAGCTCTCGTTCTGCAGGCACTGCGAGTACGCTGTGTGCCTCGTGCTGATCCAGCAGTGCTCAGGCTGGGGAGGGAGAGGGGAAACCCTGCACACGCAGTGCTGTGGGGATGGCTGCCATGGAGCCGATGGAAGTGGTGCCGGGAATGAGCTGGAATATGCCCAGAGCTGGGGAAGGAGAAGTCAAGTCTCCAGATGGATAAGGGGGTAGACAGCAGTACAGGACGTCACTGACCCAAACCACCACATCTGGATAGAAGTGAGAGAGTCGGGAGGCATCATCTGCCTGTACCACCCCTTGCTGCTCACCTGCAGCCCCTCCTCCTGCCAGGCCACTCTCCATGCTGACCCATCCTTATTCCTGTCCAGCACCATCTCCAGCCCCATGTCACACCCCACGCAGCACCGCCCCAGCAAGAGGGTCCACTCCAAATAAATTCGTCATCTTCCCCTCCACCACCACGGCAGGGATGCTGGCTCGTTAGATGATTTGTGGCTTGCTGTTTGCCTTCCCTGCCAGCTGCTTGGGAGGCGGATGGGGACCAGGAGCAGACAACACACATTAATGGGACACTGAACCCATTGGTTATCATGCAAAGAAAGCTGTATTCAAAATTTACAGTGTATGGTGTATTTTATCTGAATAGCATGTTAATGTCTTGGCACATTGCTGATTTAAGCAGGCATAATTTTGTTAGCAAGGAGAACAGGAATATCTTTCACTGGAGCAATTGATAACAATGGAATAATGCAGACCAACTTTCAAACACACCAAATCAATATCTGTTGGTCTAATAAAAAAAATCCAACCCTCCCTACAAACCTCTTCCCCACCCCACAAATCAGAAAACTATCCCAGCTACAGATCAAAAAAACAGCATTCCAGGCTTGAAAATCGTACTGTCTCTTTGCAACACTTCCTATGGTAATGCTTATTAATAGCTTGTAATACATATCAATAGTAACAGCAGTAACAACGTGGGACTTGAAGCCAAGCAACATCAGAAACCCCTCCCCTGCTAATACTGCTTGGTGCCATTTAAATGCGTGCTGTACCGGGCTCCAGATGTTTACCATTTAAACAGAGAAGCTAGACAAAAGCCTGGACTGGTACTTTCACAGCCAGGCACACACGGGGATTATTACTTTGTTAAGCAATCAATAAATCCATAATATTAGAGAGTGGTTACCATCTCCAGAAACTGCACTCATCCACCTCCTGCTGACCCTTGACTCTGGCATGCTGAAATCAAACAAACTGCCTAGTGTTCTGTCCTGCTGACAAGCTGTGGGAAATCACATAAGGCATTTGGCTGCTGGTGGAGACAAGAGGGTTTATAGGAAAGAGGGGAGTAAATTATATGCATAAATATTTCTTCTTCACAGTGGACATATATTATCCTGTTATCCAGCTTTCAGTTTTCAAAATTTACTGTCTTAGCAAAGTCTAAATCAGTCATTGTCAAGACCACGTACACTAAGCTGCAGCAGATTTATTTAGACCTTAAAAATTCAATCCAGGAGAAAGCATGCACTTATGTACATCTAACGTGTACTTTGTAAAACAACACATAAGCCAATGTTGCAAATCGTGTAAGACATACGTTCTTCATAGAAGAGTTAGAGGAGAATTAATGTCGCAAACAGTGTAATTTAATTTCTCTGAATCCTGTGATCATTCTGCATATTTCTGTATATACCGTCTTTTCTGACGAAAAGCCAATTATTTTGTCTTAAAGAAATTACGTGCTTTTAAAATACTGCAGCTTATTTCATATAGATTGGCTTTTAACTTTGATTCTTTCAGGGGATTTCAGCTACAAAAGAAGATGTCACAGCCCTGTATGTCATTTGGTCTTTGCTGAGTAGGACTCTTCCAGACCTTTCTGTGCCACTGCCATGCCAGCCTGCGGTTTCTCCCTAGCTTTGGTTGGTAGGCAGGCTCTCAGTTGGACCTTTTGCCTTCCTGAAACTGACCGGCAGCTTCCTTTCACCAGCAGCACAGCAATTTTCTGAAATAAAATGTATCTGAAATGGCACTAGTACTCACTGGGCTTTACAGGGCTGCAAGATAATAAAGAAGTAACACTAAGGCATTTGAAGATGGAGGGTTGGGCATTTGGCTGTTTACAGTCCCTTTATCCCACGTGGCGCTGGTGTCCCAGCCGCAGCTGAGCTCCCCAGCAGGGTAAGCTCATGGAGGGGGATACATGCGCTCAGTGCATCACTGTCGCCTTCTGCAAAATGCCCACTCTTTGAACCATTCCTCTTCTGCCCAGGAGGATGTCTGCAAAGAAAAAAAAAAAGGCCTGCAAGCTTTGCAGCCGTGCCCCCTCATTCCTTGACAGGCTGAGCTGGAGGAAGATGAAGTGGGAGATGTTGTGTCACCTGGAGTCAAGTGCATCCATCATAAATGACGTCCAGGCTCTCCTGGCATTTCCTGCTCCTTGTCATGTGAAGCATCAGACCACACATCTGTTTTACTCCTCGCCCTCCACCTGAGGGCACACAGGTCATGTTAAAGACACCGAACTTGAAATCATGTCTCCCTACAGAAATGGAATTAGTGTCAGTCTAGTTTATGTCAGATGCACAATATGGGCGCTCATCAATTCCTCCTGGCTGAGTCTCCCTCTCGAGCAAGGTGACAGCCTGATCCACCTACCTTTCCGTGCTCTGACAGCTAGGACTTATGGGTGGGAAAGCATGAATCTTGGATGTGGCTTCATGCCACCATCCTTTGACAGGAGTGGAGCCCCTGTTCTGCAAGAGCAGGTATTGGGAACACTTCTTCATTCGTCCATCCATCCATCTGTCCATCCATCCATCCAGAGCTTTGCTTCCTCTCCCCATACAGGAGGATAATTGCTCTGGGGAAAGCAGGTTCTGCCCAGCACAAGCAAAGGCACAGGGGAGGAGGTGTTTTGATGTTAGTTAGATGCAAAAGGGCAGTGGGAGTCAGGGACCCACACGCAGGTGTGGATCCATGTCCTCATCTTCCTGCCATCCTGCCCTCTAGGTAAGCAACTGCTTTGCTCAGGAGATGGAGGGTTTTCTTTTGTGGGTGGATTGCTCTGCTCCTGACTCGCAGCAGGAAAATTGAACAGTACTTACAAGGCTAAATGGCAAAAAGTACAAAATTTACATGTGTAATGCATAAAAGGAGGTGAGAGCCCCTTTGATCCAGTCTCTGTCTCAGTACCTCTGATGGTTTCTTTGCTGGTGCCATCAGCACCTGCTCTGTACCGTTCCCATATAACAACCATCACACGCAGCTGTGAGAGGAGCTGTGTTGGTGCTCATGGTTGGCACCTCCTGTGTACTTCCAGAGCCTGGCCAAGAGGAGAAACACAAGTGATGAACCTCTACCTGGCCTCCTTGCTTTTGGCCCAGCCCACACTGCACCCTTGTTTGAGTGAGGGACTAGCTGAGACCTGAGCTTGTTGTTATCGTGTCTGTGCTGAATTTACCAATTGTGAGAACAGTCTGCAGATCTGGCCTGATAAGGAAATCTGATTAATGGGTCCTGTGGTAAAGTCACTTCTTTTTTCATAGACTAGTCAGTGATGATGACTCTCCAGCAGCAATAACTCTTAGTCTTTCCTGATCTCCCAAGCACACAGGTCCAAGCTTCTAAGCCAGGTGAACAGTTTCCTCAGGAACAGACTCCCCAGTAGAAGAGAAATCAAATTAACGTTTTTAATTTACAAATTTTATCAAATGTGCTATTTAAAAGGCCAGCTAGAAGAAAGAAAATAAATTAAATTCTCTTCACTTGAGTAGTGATGGAGGGGGAATCTGTGCACTGGTGAACACAGATCTAACATGAGCTTTGTAGTTCTCCGAACCCCACAACCAGAGCTCCAGCTTTGACAGACTAACCTTTACCAGGGTAAGAGCTGGTTGTGTTTCCATGGCAGTGAAGTTTTGAAGTCGAGAGTGATGATTGCATCCCAGGGAGAGAAGGTTACATGTGGGGAGTTACGCTGGGCATGGAGCTCACGTGGGTTCAGCTGCAACGTCTGATCACAATGTGAATAGTGTGGCTAATAATTTAATGTAATATTTAAGGATCTTTTATCACTCAAAGATATACATGACAGTGTTGAAAATATAATTTATATCCATGTGTTAATGTATTATTTGATTATGAAAAAGACTTTACTAACTTTTCAAATTGTCTTTAAAACACTTCCCTATTTCTGCACAGCTTACATAGTTATGCTATCTCCAGAAGACACAACGGGAGGGATAAGTCACCAGTCACTTGATCTGTCTTTCCTTTGATTAACTCTCTAGTGTGGTTTAGGCATCAGCTTTACTTTCTTCTGCTAACTGGGTAGTGCAGTGGCTGGACAAATGTTACGCTCTGTAGCTCTGACCCTCAGCCACAGTGAACACCACAGCTCACTGCAGCTGTACTTCTTTTTGCGTTAGCAGAGATGAGAAACTCTTTTTAAAATAAAACATGAGACCATGGCTGACCAACAATACATATCTAGAGCATTTTACCATTACATCATCTTTGACCCTGCACCGAAAAATCAACTCTTTTGACTCCTGGAGTTAACAGGTTAATAGACCACTTGAAGCCAAGGGAGGTGTAGGCGTGTGGAGCCTGGAGTGTTCAGGAACAGGTCCTGCAAGGCATCTGCTTTAAATAACACCTCATCCTGTAATTGCCAAAGAAAATAAACCTCTCCTGGGTTCCAAGCAATAGTCCACTTTTTCTTTTTGCAGAAATTATTAACACAAACTGTTGCTGCCAGAAGTTCACTCTCCTAAGAGAATCCCCCTGGACACAGCAGGGAAAGGAAGTAAAAAACCCTCAGTCTTCTGGCTGGTGGAAGGATAACACTGAAACTGAAAATACCTGTGTCCTGGTTTCATCCTATCTCATGGAAGTGTAGCCTACAATATTATGAACTAGTTCAGCTATTACTTCATTGTTTCTCAAGCCATGTTACATTAATGTTGGTACGATTTCTTATAAGAGGTGTCAACGTTCCAGAAGTTTTCTCATGTCCTCCAGGTCTGACAGTTTTTGGGAGAAGTTATGAAAAACAAGTTTCAGATGACTAACAAAAACTACAGTGCTGTTTAGATACACTTTGTTCCACCTTGAGTTATATAGTCATAAAAACTCAGTAAAATAAGTGTCATTATTTTCATTGTTAATCATTTGTACTTGCTCTCTGCTTACTCACAGACATACTCCTCCCCTGCAGGTGATGCAGCAGAAGAGATTGACTTGACTGTGGTTTACCAAGCAGCAGCTAATGGCGATGTGAACACACTAACTGCAGTGATTCGAGAAGATCCTTCCATCCTGGAGTGCTGCGACAGTGAGGGTAAATGAAACCTGAGCTTGTTCTCAGGGGATTAGTTGCTTCAGCTTGCAATTAAATTTTCCATTTTTTTTAGCCTGAATTTTGTGTTCAGGAAATTATATTTAGTAGCAGAATATGGGAAATTTGAGTTATTATTTAGAACATCCACTGGAAACCCTCAGTTTGGATACTTCTTTTCTGCTGTTAAGATTTTTTATATGGATACAAATAAGTTGTTTTGCTATAATCAGACAGTACTTTATCATGAATCTATTTTACCTTCTTTAGGGAGTTACTGAGAAATTGTTGTCATTTCAGGGAAGGAAAAATAATACTTTTTTTCAAAGCCAAATGCTATACATTCTGCAAATCTCTAGAGTAGGGGATTCAGTCTTTTGCACTTAAAAAGTAAGTGTACAGACAGTGTGAATGATTTTGTCATGTAATTGTTTGCCAAAGGGCTGGCTGTACAATGTGCATATTATTTATGTGTTTTATCCATGAGAATGTGCTCCTTTTCATTTTGCGTTCAGATTACTGTTTAATGTTATTACAAAGTTGTGTCCATTGGCTGGATTTTATATGCATGTATTTCCAAAGCAATTTAGAGCCAGATTTAGATCTCTGGAAGCTTCTCTCAAGGAAGACTTTGTTTATTCAAAAGTATTTTTTTAATTGCAATTTCTTTTAAAGGGACCATATGAACACAGTCTATTTTAATCTTTACCACCTTTTACCAAGTTACTGATTTTTCCTACGATTTAAACCAGACATCCTAACTCTTGTCTTTAAAGCATCTGTTGGTCAGTAGGGAAAATGCTTAATCAAGCTGAAAGGCTCTCTGTCCAGATCTTTATTGGGAGAGGGACTAGGTATGAAGGGCAGGGGGTGGAGACAGACTGATCAGCAAATGGAAGTATTTCAGCTCCAGAATAAACTTTCTTACTAGGTTGTACATACAAATGTAACTAAAAATCAGTCTTCCAAGACAAAACATATGGCTTATATCATGCACATGGGGCAGAGTCTGCATAACCTCAGGTTGAGCAGCATGTATTTGCTTAGCAGTCTCACTGAATCCAGTAAGAATTATTCTTCAGTTGTGTCTGAAGTTTCTTATAGTCTAATAGTTGCTAACACTCATGCTTACTCTCAGATTAGTGTTTTTAAGTTGCTTTGTCAGATCCTGCAGGAAAATCACTTGCTTTTATTCAGCACTTAACAGAATGGAAGGAAGAGGAAGCAATTAAAAGATACCATAATACTTCATGATGAAATCTGAGTATTAGGCTTGAATGTAGATTTCAGCGGTTTTTCCAGCATAGAAGTTGTTTGCAGAATATAAAGTAAGTTCTCATGACAACAGGAAAGAAAATATTCCAGAGCAAATACAGTCTTTGAAATAAGTTTTTGTCTACATAAAGCATCAGCTCACACAAACACCCTTTTGCACAGGACAGGGCTTGATTTCATAAATCTTTTGAATACATAGAGACAGAATGAGGCTGGGGGTTTCAGAAAATTAGCCAAGAACCATCTGACTACTGTTCACTGAAGAATTTCAGCCTCCAAAATGGTGTACTAAGCCAACAGTTTGTACTGGGAGCTTGTGAAAAGAAAAACACTTTTCCGTCCAGAAGTACAGTTAATGAGGCAAGGCTTTTGCTAATGAAGTCATGCTCTTTTTAAAACCAGTGGTCAGTAACTGGCATAACAGTTGCTTCCTGCCTGCAAATAGCTGAGTACAACCGTTGGACAATTGTCAGAGAAAGGATCTGTTAATCTGTCAGTGCTAACATTAGCAAATAGGAAAATATATGTATCCTGTGGCTTTGACAAAAATTTTAAAAGAACGTTTGACTTTCTTCCCCAGGTTGCACACCTTTGATGCATGCTGTGTCAGGACGCCAGGTTGATACAGTGAAGCTTCTGTTGAAGATGGGAGCCAATAGTAATACTCAAGATGCTTGCGGACGTACCAGTTTATCTCTGGCAACTTATCTGGTACCAAGACTTGGGGGAGTAGGAGGGAAAGATAGATGGAGTGAAGGGAGTAAATATGAAGACCAAATAAGATTTCTGTTTATACTACAGAAAGAAAAAAGTATGAACCACTTGGTTCTAGCAACAGTGAGATTGTAAACTTTGCTAGAATGCAAAGCTGGAAGCAATTATTATTAGAAAAGGATCAGGACTCCTGTCAGAGTGTCTTTTCTCTTTCAGGTTGTAACATCAGTGTATGGTATGGGGATCTCACCAGATCCAGGGTCCTCTGTGTGGTTTCAAGAAAGCCACTTGAAGCCACTTGTTTCTGTGCACTGGAAAGTCCCCTCTTCTGATGAATACACAGATGAACTTCTCCCCTCCCACTGTCAGCGTCAGATTTTTATGCCTCAGAGAGGGTGTTCCTATGTCAGATTCTGGTGGTCAGCAGGTATGTTTTCCTGCACCCCACATGAGCCAGGGCATTGCATTTTTTCACTGTAGTGCTTGGCCTTATGTGGCCAGGCTACAAGCTTAAGTTCAAGGTGCTGCAGCTGCCAGTGCAGATACTCAGATCATAAGCAATCCAACCCCCCAGTCAAGCCACATGCAAGTAATAGTAGGGCAGACTATTGAGAAGTTTGAGAAGGGAGATGTGGTGTGCTCTGTCTGAAGCACACAAGGATGGTCCTCTTCTCCTTAGTCTTCTACTCCTCACTGGAGGGAATTCAGGATTCAGAGAGAGGATGGGGACCAAGTGAGTTGGGCAGAGTGGTTGACCATGGGCTTCTGTTATTAGTTGAACGGAAAGCAGGATGGACTGTTCACCCATGCTGCATAGTATGAGTTACAGCTGGATGACCTCCCATTCATTTAAACAGATATCGTGGCAACCTAATTAAATCAGATCCCTTGCTTCTAGGTTCTTCCTGCAAATTCAGGACAAAAACAATGCTTTTGCTGAGCTATGCAATATTCAGCCAGCAAATAAGTGTAGAAGATAGCAAAAAAGGCAGTCTCATTCAGTGCAAGAAGCATACCCCACTTACTTGACAATACACACTTCCTCTGCCAGACATTTCAAAAAATCTCATAATTAGCATCATGCTACTTTTTTTCCTCCCTCTTTTCCCAGAGGGGAGAAACACTCTTTGGAAAAAAAGAAAAGACTGGAAAAGATTTAACCACCCAGGCTTCAACGTTTCCATTTCTGTTTCTGTGATGGATGTAATCGGAGGTCTAGAGTGCATTTGGCGGTGCTGTCTGTCCAGAGAACTGAATTCACCAGAGCTCCACGGTTTCAATTGCATGCAGAATTCAGTGGTCTTGTACTTCCGCTGGGAGCTGCAACAGGGCTGTTATGATTCCATCATTCCACACCTTTTCCCTATAAATGCTGGTAATGCAGATGGGGCGTAGCCCACACAGGAGGGAACAGTACTTATCAACTGCCTGCGGAGGTTTGAACAAAACACTTAAACACGTGCTTGATTTCCCTGGGACTTGAGTATATGCTGAAAGATTTATGCAGTCACAAGCAGATTGTTTACTTGCTTTTTTGTTGAGGTGATCAATAGAAGGTTTTAGTCCAAGAACTGATTCATTCCATCTGTTTTGGTGCTGTTTTCAGTCTAACATTGTCACTAATTCAAATTTCTGCAACAAAGTTTCTAAGACCACACCCTAAGGCTTTTTACTATTGATTTGCCATCCCTGCTAAAATCTCATAAAGGAAATGAGATCAAATGCTCATGTTCTTGGTTTAACCTGGCATAATTAAAGCCACATGCAGGAATATGTGTAGCATTTTGCTAGTGATACAAAAATTAGCAGGTTTTTAATCACCATTTACTCAGTGAGTACTTGCCACATAAACACCACAATGCAGTGTGAAGAAAGCACCTTATCACAGAAATGAATGACCGAGCTAGCCTGAGAATCTGACTCCAAAGGGGAACTGCTCTCAGTACTGAGAGACCTCTGTTGAGGAAACAAAATACCAGTTCCTCTGCTGGCAGAAACAGCTACAGTCACACACGGATGCCCGAGCCACCAAGCAAAGATCTGGCCTGATGCATTTCACTTTGCTCTTTGACATGCTCTGATTTCTTTTTTAGGGCTGGCTAGAAGGCTGTGTCAGCCTGCTTAGAAACGGTGCCAAGCAGAACATACCCGACAAAAACGGGAGGTTGCCGCTCCACGCTGCTACTGCAGAGCCTGATGTGAGGTATGTTCCAGGCTCCAACAGCATTTGCTGGCTGAATCTCAACAGGTAGTGACCAACACAAGTTACCCAGCCCAAAGGGGAGCCTGAGTCAGGAAGGCTGGCTGTGACAGTTACACTTGTGACTTGCTCCTCTGTTTGGTGGTTATCATGAAGAAGGTAGAGAGGAGGAAAAGCTTTGTACACCACTTGTGTAACAGAGATATATAGCCAGGCAAGGTGAGGAGACTGGTTTAAGATCACAACAGCAAGAGGGGGAAAAAAAATTAGAGGTTGAAACCCTGGGTTTCCCCTGACCGGTTACCTTTCTGCCGCCTCCCCACAAGAAATATTACAAGAAGCTCCTTCTTTGGACTATTCTGAATAGCACGCCAAATGTGAGAAAAGTTTTCCACACAAAAACCTCTCTGACAGCCTCTACTGTAAAGGGGAAGCTGAGGTTCAGTGGACAGGCACATTTTTAACTAGTTTTACTGAAGATGGAGTAACAACTACAGAGTGTCTTCACAAGAAGTCTTAAGAAAGATCCTCTGTCTCATTCCAGCCTGTGATAATAGGAAGGTTTAACAAATTTTGATTTGTACATCTGAATAAATTCAGTCCAGAAACTCTCCTCAGTAAATTATGTCTGGAGGGATAGGAAGATATTAGAGACAGCTAAAACATTCAGTACCTGCAAAATGTTCATGTGGCTTAATCACTGAATCTATGGTTTTGCTGCGGTTGCCATATCAGACCAACCCAGACCTCTGTGTATTTCTGCTGATCTTGCTCTCTAGCCTTTTTAACAGCTTTATTCATTTTCCACATTATCTTTGCTTTTCATGCATCACTTGGAAAGAATAGTTTGAGGTTTCTGCAAAAGTACGGGTCGCTGTCATTAAACAAAGCCTCCACAGAAAGAAGACAATGTTTGTACAACACTGCACATGCTGCTACTTGAAAGGGAACACTAATCTACTTTACCAGCAGCACACAGGGTTCCCTGAACGTTTTTCACATTCTCCATGGATACGGGCAGACCTTTGATCTGCACAGGAGTTTACCAGTTGCTCAATTCCCTTTGCTCTGTGTTCTCACCGGGTTTGTCCCACGCCCAGAAGACATGCCTGGAGCACTGAGGGGGAGGCTTTTCCATCACGGTCATTGTCACTCTCTTGAATCCCAGGTTGTTGCCAAAAGGCATATGCAGTGGCCAGCTATTAAATGCTTTTTCAGCCAAGTTTGAAACCTGGCAGCCCACTGCCACAATTCCATTTGCTGGAGGCAGCACGTGGACGACATGGAACGACAGAGACACTAATTAGCCAATTTATGTATTGACTGGGTTATTGATGTATGTGCTTCAGTGCATTCCACTGAGTCTAAGAGGAAGGGTGGAAAGAGAATCCACGGACTTCCGGATCTATGGCTTTAAGAATAGATATCAGAGAAATCTCAGCTGCATGGCTGAATGTCTACATACTTGAGTGGTAGGACATATGTTGCCGTAATGGTTTAAGGACAGAAGTGAACCAAAGTTCGTTGTTTATAGAATTTTTACACTCAAAAAATGATATTTCCTTTGCATACAGTTGTTTCATTGATTATATCTGGGGTTAAACTATAGAACCACGTATCAGTTTATAAAACTGTGATAAATGGCTTCTAAAGCATGTTATGGTTCTCTCACTTTCTTTCTGCTTACTGCTGCGTTTTTACCCAGACCCGTTTTTGGATACCGAATTTCTGAGATTCTGAGTCATTGTGCCAAATGACCACAAAATGTCTCTTCCCTTTTACAATTTTTTACCAAACTAATCACAGCAATCCTAAAATACCATCCTTTCAGAGTTCCTATAGTGTGACTCCACTATGCCATTGGTTGTGTGATTCAGAAAGGGAGGTGTAACACCCTTAAATACAAATGGATTTGAAGTCCTAGCAAAGCACTGGGATCTGCCCAGTCTTCACTCTTTAAGGATATTCTAGTTAGAAAAAAAATAAATTTAGACTTCCGGCACCTGAAGATGGCATTACCAATGGATAAGCTTTTCATCTGCAAAATTGCACAAATCATGCCTAAGCAACTGCAAATGTCTTTCTTTTGAATAATTTACTTTATCTACTTATTTATTACAGGGGGAACAAAACAAAACAAAACAAAACAAATTGTCATGCAACATTCTCGTCTTGATCTGATTCACACACCTGAGCGCGGTTCAATCCAGAAAACATACCTGAAGTTGTTGAAGATTGTCTTAATGAAAAGCAGCAAAAGATTTTCAGTCTCTTATGCAAGGGAATAAATGCATAATTGTATATGTTTATCTGTGCATTATCTGTACATTTATCAGAGTTCCCTCCTTGACACTCATCATCTTTTAATTTAATTAAACAGCGTGTCTTTTAAATGTCCATGTTTTGAAGGTTTCTAGCAAATTCACACCTTCAGAAGAGCCACAGATTTGCATAATGATCTTATCTAGGGATCCACTAAGGATAGATCTTTCCTTTTGCTACAGTCCTAAGAGTTGTACATCCATGTTAGAATCTACGCTATTTGGCTTTGTTACAGCCTGTGATGGGATGGTCCTTTTCATTTCCATGGTCCACCCATGTACATGTTCCAAACACTTGGCATCCTACATAAAACACAACCATCTTCACCAAACATACAGTGATTCCAGAACATCTTCACAGGATACCAAAAGGAAAAGAAAAGCAAAATCCATGCAGTGTTGAAAATGTTATTGCACTTGAATAATATTTCATGTAACTATTTTATTGTAACTGTTCCCTCCACCAGAGGGGAGTGTTTGTAGTCTGATATTCTATAAAATGTGAACCAATGCATTGCTATATTTTATACCGTAACAATGGCCCTATCCCAGTAGACACACTTTAAGGTCTTCTAAACCCTGTTGGCTCATGTGTGTGTAAATATATAGTATGCATGCATACACACACACACACGTACACAACATAGCATTACTCAAAGAGTTAAGGAGAGTGAAAAATCCTTTTAAAATTGGTCATTAGCATTTCTGTTTGTTTAAAGCTTTTATAAAATATATAGGATGACAATGAATTGCCAGGTTACCAAAAACTGTGCACATTTGTAGTACTACACACTCTGATTATAGCCTGGCAGTCAGCACAAGAATTCTTCCTAATGGATCTGCTTTTAATTCCCGGCGCTAAACTTCTGTTGTTACAGTGAGCCATAAAGTCCTATTTGCTTTTCTAGTATGGCAAAGCTCAGACCTAAGATTCTGACATATGCCTATCACTAATGCAGATTTTTCTTGAAATTGCATGTTTTGTTTCTCAAAAAATGTCAATTTTCCAGGTTTAGTCAGGAGCACAGCGCACTGATTATGTCATTGCTTCCACAGGCTTCTGAACGTGCTTCTGCAGCAGTCAAATCTGAGTGAAATTAATCATCAGGACAATGAGGTGAGTGAGCTTGTGCTACAAGTTACAGTCCCAGGCTCTGGGGGCATACAAGTCATGGTGTTCAGAAAGACTCCACTGTACTATCAATTTTATGACGAGACTATGCACGAGTCAGAAATTTATATAATGCTTTTGCTGAACTCTGCAAAGCATTACCTCATTTTTCCTACTATATGTAATGCACCTTCAGGACAATAAACCTTCTTCATTTACTGACAACTATGAGGTACCTCGAATCAGTCTCTTAACTCACTTGCCAAGACATTAATTGCTTTTGATTCTTCTGAAGTTAGACATTGGACTAAATCTTCACCTTTACTAATCATCCCATCATCAAAGTACTGTTCTCGGGAAAAATATCAAAAAGCTGGTATTACACAGAACAGCCATGGAGCTATAAAAACTTACACTATCCTCTCATCCTTAAAGAATTGTGCCCTGCATATATATATATATATATATATATATATATATATATATATATAGTGTACACAGGAGAGTGTTAACGTCCCAGATGTGTTCTTCTCCAGATAGAGAAGCCAAGACAGAAGAGAGACTTTGGATGTCTTTTCATGTGTTTCTCTTCATTCTAACAATTGCTCAAGGACGTGACTCTTTACGGTGCCAGGACCTCCACAGGGCTGCTAATTTTCCCTCTTCCCATGAACCTTCTTTACCGAGTGGATGATTTGCAGACCCTGCTTACAACAACCTGAACCAGACGTATGACTTTTCTTCATGTAGAATTATATTGCTAATGAATTGCATGGAACCGTGGATCATAATTTTGAGCCGTAACGTTTTGTTGTAATGCATCGCTGCATGCAATCTGGAACTTTTAATCCAGCTCACTGTGATTTGGCACTGAGAATATATTTGTTCAGGTGTCAGTACTAAGCCCTGAGTATTCGTGTTTTCTCAGAAATATGGATTCTCACAAATGATTGCAGCTAATAGAGCTGTTCTCATGGCATAAGTAAAACACTTCAGTTTTCCCATCTTAAACTTGAGAAAAATACCCCGATGAGTGCATGAACACATAAACAGTAAGAAATACATCTGGAGGTTTCATAGTTTCCACAACTGTGGCTTTCTGTGGGTTTCTTTGTGAAGCCTGTGAAATGAAAATGTGAAGAAACATTCCCTGAAAAAGTCTTGAACCTGGGCAAAACAAGTGTCACGCTGTATTTCCCACAGCCATTTCTTGGTTTTTCTCACCTTATGTCCCCTATTGCTCCTTACTTTTTATAAATGCACAGTTGTTTGGCTGTCTCACCTTTAATACTATATTCTGCTGGATCTTCAGCTTTGACAGTTCTGATATCACTCTCATGCTTCCTCTCACAAACAGTAGTCTGTCTACAGATGCCGCTCAAGGGTGGTATCACCATGCACAGATCAGATGGGTGCGGGCTAGACAGCCATTGCCTGCTGCAGCAGGCCCACATGTGTGAGCTGCCGCTACAGCCAGCTCAATGCTCTTCACTCAGCTGGGTGCTCTGAAAGGACACGTGGAATGTACGAATTATCAGAAAAGAAATAGAGAACAAAACAGGAAGCAGCATTATGCTCTGAATCCTTGGTACACCCACATCTTGAATGTCGGCTGCAAGAGTAATCTGAAAAAAGATATACAAGAAAAGGAACAGAAAAGGACTACAAAGATGGTAATAGTAACAGAGTAGCTTCCTTTCGTGGGCAGGTTAACAACTAGAACAAACTAACTACAATAGGACTTTCAACTTGGCAACTATGTCAGAGGGATGATATAATACAAGTCCATGGCATCATAAATTGCATGGAGAAGATGAAAAGAGAATTATTAATTGGTTTTTACATCTAAAATGGTGTGGAGACCTAAAGAAATTATCAGGCAACAGTTTTAAAGAAAATAAATTACTTTTTCAGAAAATGCATCGCTACCCTGTGGAGGTCTGGATGTCATAGAAAGTCTTTAGCCTGATTACTAAATGTTAGGTGATCGTATATCATCAAGCCTTGTTTCTTACATTTTCTCCCTAAGCATCTGCTACTGGCCTCTCTGAGCTGTGTCTCTGTACTAGAGACATCTCTGATCCCACCTCACAGTTCTCACACTCTTATGTAACAGCTGACTCTGTTACCACAGTAGAAACAGAGAGAAAGCTGACTTTTCAAGGATTTTTTGTCCCTATCAACAGAAAGCTGGAGTGTATGACAGAAAGCTGGCCTAGTACACTGTAGCTTCTCCACTTGTAGTGGTTTTTCTTGCTCTCTAGGACTAGGAGTGAGGACCCTTTTCCCAGCTGTAAATCACTTTGCTGAAGCCTCACTTCACAGCACTCACAGATAGTGAGTGTCAATCAACAGTACTAAGTCCCTTGTGTCAAAACCTTGATCCACTGACGTCAATGGTAGAGCTCCCATTAATTTCAGTTAGGGCAGGATTTTACCCTCATTTTTGGTTTTACAAAACCAAAACCCCCATGATTAAGCTTTGCAAACCCTAACTAAAAACAAAACTGCTCTTGTTCAACCGCTCTGTTTTGTCATCATCTATACTTAAGCCATCTGAGGACTTGAAAAGCCTTATAAGATACCCGATGAGTGAGAGAAATTAATGATAGGGCCTTCAAGCTTCTAGTTCGAAAATCACTGCTAACAACTTCTACTGTTAATGCACTGGTAAGCCTTCTGCATCAATGTTTTATAGCTTGTATTTTACCTGAGTTGTTGCCAGTTGGCTTTATGGGGTTTTATGTCAAGTTTTAAGTTCTTTTCCACTCTACATTTTTTGCTTTTTATCATTCTGGAAACCAGGCAAGACCCTTGAAATGCGTTTTCCCTCATCAGAGATAGTAAAAAACACCTGACCAAAGTAAAATGTTACCACATCTGAACAACACTAGCAATTTTTAAGAAAGACATTGAATGAGTAACTTTATACAGAAAATCTTTAATATTATGGATGTAGAGTAAAATATGGTGTGTATAACAATGCTGATGAAGGTGCAAATACACCTCTCACCTACCAAGACCGACTGAACACAGCTAAGGTGGAATGAAAATGCACGTCAGTAGCTTACTGCTTGCTTTGTTTTCTCCCTAAACAGTAAATAATAGATGTTTATATTGTGACTTTTTTGTTGACATCTCTGAGCCAGTTCCTTAAGTGCCAGCTAGAATACTAGCTTATAATATTTATTTTGGATCAAAGATAAGACCCAAAATAAACATCATACTGTGTCATGTGAAAGCACCAGTCTAAAACAGGCTTTTCTCACAGGATCCAAACTGAGCAGTGAGGAACCATCCCCCAGCCATGGTCCTGACCACGCATTATTTCTAACAGGCTGTAGTCACATACAAAAGAAGCATTCGTATTTGTATCCATTTTCTGTAATAACTCCGAAGCTGTTACTAATCCTTCCAGACCAAGAGGGAGAGAGAAAACTCTTCCAGACGAAGAGGGAGAGGGAAGACCCTGTCAGTCAAAATGGTTTCAGAGCTGTCTAGCTTATCTACAGAGACTTGAAGGGTGCTCCTGTGAGTGATGATTGTTGCTCTCTGGGTTTGTGGCTTTCAGGGAATGACTTCACTACACTGGGCTGCTTTCCACAACAGGCCCCAGCACACCCAGACTCTGCTGCACAAGGGAGCAGACCTGACACTGGTGGACAAAGACTTCAAAACAGCTCTGCACTGGGCAGTACAGGTAAGCTTCGGCCACGGTTTCACCAGGCAGTTGCTTGAGCTGAGCTGGCTATTGTAGTGTCCTAAATACTCCAAAAGCAATTATTATGGCGGTAAAATGAGGAAAATAGATGCTAGGAATGCCCACTAACAGCTGCAGCATTTTGCCAGTGGGCACGGATCAAGGGTCTGACATCTTCTTTGAAGAGCAAGGCATACTTAATATAGGCTCAGCACTGTTGCCCTAAACAGAGTTATCATTTATCTCACTGGGACTGTGTGCATGCTTCATGTTGAGCTCATGCTCAAATTTTTTCACTAAATCAGAGTTGCAGAAATCAGCAGCTTAAATAGTCTTGCCAAAGGCCTTTGAGAATAAAATAATGTAAACACAAGTTAAAACTTCTTTAAACAGCTATAGTTGTGGAATAATTAGCTGAAGCGTTGAGGCCCTATGTCTCTGGAGATTAAGGGAGACAGGGAGCCAAACATGTATCCTGTTGAGCTATACGTTCCTATCTCCTATGCAAAAAAAAAGAAGTCAAATTGCTAAAAATTACTCAGGTCATTGTTAGAGAAGAAAAACACACAGGTTTAAAGTGGCGTTAAACACTGTATTATGCAATTGGTAGTAGGCAGTCTAAAATACAGTGTAAATTACTAAATTATGCCTAAACTTTGGTGCAGAAAACTTCCCAGAATAAATTATATAAATATGTTCTTACTTGGTCACTTGCCATAGCAAGTTCCGGTATCAATGTTTAAAACACCTGCACACCAGATAAGCAGAAATAGAACTCACACGAAAATCCAGTAACATTTTCCTACAATGACTAAATATTTGCATCCTCACCTTTTGGTCTAAGTTCACTCATCTTAAAAAATGTGTCAAGAAAGAAGTTTAAAAGCTCAGAACTGCCACATACTATATTTATAAAAGGGTAAGGACATCTAGAACGAATAATCTGTTTCCTTCAACCACAGCCTCCCACAGATGGTTCACGTACAAGTATACATATGTGAACCATCTTTTGTTTTTCTGAAGTACAGGTGTATTTTGGCCTCCGCAATTTCTATTATCCCATGTCATTTTGCCTCAGGAGACTAAAGGTATCTACTCTAAAACCTGTTGTGCATTTTTATTAGGCTGACTCCAATGCAGGCTGCTTCCAGTGGGAAATCTCTGAAATTCATGCAAGCTCCTGGAGTCTAGGCAGTGGTCTGCATCATAGCTGTGGGAACAAGCTATGTCTCAAACAGAAAGACAAAAGGAAATCCTCTTCAAATCTGGACTCTCAGAGTTCTCCTCAGACTTTGCTCTTTCCCTGATTCTGTATTTTGTAAATTTTATTATTTAATTCCACCATTAACTCCCACCTTCACCTTTCTCTCACAAATGTACAGAATAACTCTTGAGAAATGGGGAAATTAAAACTGTACAAACCCTCAGGTGGAGGCAAATCACAAATCCCTCTTCTTTCTCCCTTTAAGCTGCTTGCAGAAATCAGAGGAAACATGCAGGATGACCACACTTTTTTCTTCTTGAGAGGTTCCTGCTATGAAGCCTTACAAATTATTTCTTCCATCCACATACTTCTCCATGTTCTAGGTCCAGAAGGGGTAGCTGAAATACCAGAACATGGAATAGATCTGTTAATATTTCTCTTACTCAAGCTTGGCCAAGTAAAAATACTTTCAGCCAGTGCTGTCTGCTGCCCTATTAGACCCAGGAGAAATCAGTACTGTGGACAGGTGTGACTTTCTCTGCCATGACAGAGAGCAGAACAACAGCTCTGCTGGGTGGAATTATTATTCTGTCTAATAGCCTTCTCCACAGCTGCTGGAAAAGGGATATTTTTCCATTAAGAATTGTGTTAATATCTTCAGAGCACAAGAGACTCACAGAGCTCAGGCAGTAACAGCTGCAGAGCCTCAATAGGGCCCTGTGTTTAATTTCATTTTTAAAAAATGCAGCAAGAGGCAGACCAGGCACTGCACAGAAAGTTGTTTCAGAAGTTGCAGGAAAGAGGCAGTTTGTGCACACTGGGCTGAAACACAGAGCAGGACTACATAAAAACCATTGTCCGCCATTCAAAACCAAATGCTCAGACGTGTTTCATATGAAATAATTGTTCCACACTGGCTGTTTCAAAGACCGCAAGTCTGGCGCTTGGTCTCCCGTCAGGCAGACTGTGGCTGTTGGAGTCCCAGCCATGTAACTGGACAGACCTTGCCCACACCAAGGTCTGCTCTGTCGAAAAGCTCAAACCTCCTGCCACTTGAGTTCACACCTTCAGGGCGAATGTGTTATGTCGGTGTCAGAAACACAGATCGTTCTGGTTTGAAGTGAGAATATCTCATGTCACATTGTTTACACATGCAGTATATTTTTAAGAGCTGGTGCAGACAGGGCTGTATTGGAAGTGTCTCGGGAGGTATTTCTGTCCTGTCATTGCAGACAGCAATAGTTGCTATAATGAAAAAGAATCACACCTTTGTAACAAAAAACTGTTAACAGAGTCACTCTTAACAGTTCTAGATAATGGTGTCATTGAAATCCTGGTAAAATATAGTATATGCTTTACCGTATGGACTACCATACTACATACTAGTGTATAATAATAGTATTAGTGGTACCTTGGAAATAGCCTGGGAAGATCTGGAGTCTTCCTGCATTGCCTTGCCAATTTTCATGATTTTTACCAGAAGTTTCTTTGTCTCTTTCTTAAAACTCTGGCTCCAAAAGTCATATGATTATGTAAAAATATCAGCTTTCATTTAAAGAATAAACAAACAATTAAACAAAGATTTCTTCTAAAGTGAAGAAATGCAAACCTCTAGGGATAAAAAGAAGACAAGTAAAAAGAAGCCATTAAAAAATAATAATCTGCCATGTGGAGCTACGTTTATGTGTTTTTTTTTATATGTTGATTCCCAGAGCAAAGTTTTAAAAAGTTACGAGCCTTCACGTTTGCTCCATAGCAACAATGCAATTATTTCATTCCCCTGTTTCCTGAGAACAGAGCGAAATGCCTGTATATCTTAAACACATTGTGAAAGCAAAGCATAGGCAATTACTCGTTTGTGTTTGGCTGAGCAAAGGCGGCAGCCTCCCTGTAATTACCTGGAAGGTGAGAGCACACTTAAATTCCAGGATCTCCACGAACGAATGTCTCTGTGGCTGCAGGGCATCTCGAGGAGGACACAGCTGGCCACCCAGCCAGGGCAGAGGAAGGGGCCGGGGAAGGCAGTGGTGGCCCAGGGCCAGGGTCTCTCCCAAGGGACCACTGCACTCCTTCTCTCTGCCCAGCACCCCGGGTTTTTTTTGCGTCGGCTGCCTATGGTGGAAGAATTCAGAGAGTCTTTCAACGAATTCTTAAAACTTAGTGGTTGTTTCTCTGTGGCAGACATGTTTGCTGTTGGATTAGGCCAGAAAAGGTGCATTTGCTAGGCACGGTTCACAGTCTGGTTGGTTTCAGGCAGATTTCTTTCACTGCAAAATTGTATTTGTTCTCTCTTCCTTTCATGCAGTTTTCTGGAGAGAGCTAGAAAGGGAGAGTAATGATTTCTCTTTTCATGTCATTAAGCTTTAAAGACAATTTTGACTGTTAGCAAACAAATGCAAAACAGATTCAATTTGCATTTTTTAAGCATAGCCTTAAGAAATCCCTTTCTTGTGTAAATATTGTCATTCCAGCCAAGGTACAGCTGTTGCTCATGCATAGCAGCAGGGCTCTGCAGAGTGAGCTGTCAAGTTGCAAAACAACGAGGAAGAGAGTTTGCAAATAGTTTTGAGTAAGAAATAAACTTGCTCCAATACCATCAGAAGCTTTCTCCAAAAACTGCCCTGAACGTTTTTGACGATGTCTGCAATAGCAAACTAAATGTACATGAGTCTTGGCTCTGGCACCAAGGCCAACTATCACAGGACAGCAGTCCCTACTGCTAAACTCTCTTATTCTCTAAAACACGATGGTAGTACGCAGACCATTTATTTGGAATAGCCTATGGCCCATGCTAGCTCCTGAGTGATGTCCAGGAACTGGTGGGGAAAGTGTTATGGCCCAAGTCAAAACCCTGCCAGGGACGGTTTTAAAAATTTCGCGGTACAGACAACCGAGTTCTGATGCTCAGGGATGTTCCCTAGCGCTACTTAGTTTTTTACATAGCTGTAACCTATTTCTCCACTTTCATTTATGTCAGTTCATAAACCAGAGCCCCTTTGTGACTTGTACGTGGTACAGCAGTATTGATACACAAACTCATCAGTACAACCAGATCATCAGAAAAACTGCCTTTACTGAAATAATTGACTGTTAGACAGTAATCCTTGAAGTATGAACATGCTGTTGACATTGTAATTATTCAAACCAATCAAATTTCCAAGGAAATTGATTGCAGAACTCCCACTGAGCTTAGCAGGAATTTGTGCTGGGCAAAACCTGTAGGTAAGGCCAGGATAATTGCCAGACCTCTTCCCAGCACACAAGTCTATGTGTAACTCTGCAAGTGGACGCCAGAACATGAGTAATATATATCCACTATGCTTTTTGCGTATCTATAAATAACATGATCTCCTATGCCTGACAGAAAGGCACTGGAAGACGAATGTTTCCATTTCTCTGATATTAACAAGGAATAAATCCTTATTCTACTGTGGAATAAAAGATGACCTCTTTTTCAAAGCACATAAACAGCTTATCCAGAGATATCAGTCCTCACAACAACGTACTAGCAGAGGAAAGCTGCCAAGTAATTTTAGTCATAGCCATAGTCATTTACACAGTAAATCATATGCACTTATTATAGAAGACTCCAAGTGAAAACAAATTCTCAGAGAGACTTGGCCAGTATTTCATGCAGTTTTTTGTTTGAGCAGAGTGGGTAAGAGAGGCAGAGACACATTATAGCCTCCATGACTGCCTTTGTCATTTGGTAGCTTTTTCCAACACCCACTAAGGCTGCTGAGAGGATAAATATTTTAAAAACACCACAACATCTAGTTGTACCAGGAGCAGCAGTGCTCTGAGGACCACAGGACAAAGTATCCTGTACAACGGCAACATGGTTCTCTTTCCAAGAGTACCACAAAGGCACTCGGAGTCTGCAAGAGACACTGTCTCAGTGGGTGTCTGAAGCTGAAGCACAAAGGTTAAGAGAAGACAAATGAGCTTCTCTCTGAGCTGGCTGAGTCTCACCAATGTAACTACAGCGGCGTCAGTAGAGTTGTTGTTGATTTATATTGGTCTGCCATCAGAAGCACGCCCCGTGAAGTGCCTGGGCTCCATCCAGGCAACTTCTGGCAAAGTTTCCCTGGCAGGAGGAAAGCTGAAGATGGTATTACAGATTGTTGCCTTCGTCAGCACAGGGCCCAATTGCCTCTGTCCCCTGAGGGCAGAGAAACAAGATGGTGCTCTGAATTTTTGCACTGGTTCTCCACTGCTAGCACAGCCATCTGGCAGCCAGGGCATGGCAGCAGTGGAGGCAGAGTGAACGGGCTTCCATTCCTCAGCTTCCCCTAGTCTGAGGTACAGAGAGGGGATGCTGGAACTCCTTAACAATGGGAGAAAGATCCCGTGTGTGCAATACCCTTCAGCAACCCAAGCTGCTAGCTTCATGGACATTTCTCACTGCACCATGTTTGCTGCAGACTAGAAGGAGCTGCATTATGTCTCTGCTCTTGAATTTGGGATTCTCCATGTTTAAAAGAGCAGACACTGCATCTACAATGAGAGAGGGATGCGTTGTTCTGATACAGTCTCCTTACTCTTAATGCAATATTACGTTTGTCTTGTTTCAATTCTAGAATGAAATTCTGAACTCATGTTACAGTAAAGGTAATGACATAATACACTGCCATGGCGCTCTGAACATGAACCTGAGCAAAACTGCATTTCAGTGAAATGAATCCTGTAAGGGAGAAAATTGTACTGGAGGAACACTTAATTTTTGCCAGTATAGCTGTAACTGAATGCAGGTCTTATACCAGCAGAGCCTTGAGTCAGAGATCAAGACTTTTCAAGCCACAGCCAAGACAGCCATGTGGGAAGGGTCTGGGAAATGGCTTTTGCTTTCAGTAAACACTGATTTTCAGGATCAAAAAAGAATGTTTCTTTACTTGAAACATGAAACAGCTCATGTTTCTTTACTTCAGCAAGGGAGAAGATCTTTGATTTTTTTTTCCTAGAGCCCTGTTTGTGTTACAGTCAATTTCGTATTAAAATATGCTATGTGTGTCTGTGAAGAATAAGAAGAACGACAAAAGGGTTGGGAGACCAGCCAGCATTCTGTAACATAAAATTCAAACGGCACACAATGAGGCACAAAGATGGTTTCCAGGAGGAAGCCAGAAGTGCTGATACAAATTTTGTTTATAGTAATTTATGGTGCTTCTCTATAAAAGTAAGTTATCTCCATGAGTAATGCAGTGGGAGTAGTATTTGCTTGTTGCTGCAGAAAGGAGTGAAATAAGGGTCAGAGCAGAAAGATATCAAAGAGAAAAAGCTTTAGATTCAGAGGTGTGGAACTGAAAGAGGATGGAATGTAGCAGAAGAGGAAGCACAAAAAGCTCCAAAGTGCAATGCTAATGATAAGAAACAACACCAAGAGCTGCTAGTGGGGAACTTCCATCCAGCAAAGCTGGCTATAGGAAGGCTTTAAACTGCACACTAGTACAAAGAGGTAGAAAATATAGGAGAACTAACACAACCTAACCACATAATCTCCAGAGGAATTCACTTGGAAGAAAAATACTTTGTTAGGGTTTCCTGAAAACAGTTAAGTGGTCCATAGCTTGTCGCTCTCCCCCTCCCACCTCTACATTACTGGTAGCCACAAGCCAGCTTAGCAGACTCCCTTCAAGTGACTCTTTTTGGCATCGAAATGTCTAGTTCACTAGAGTAGTCTGATGAGGGGAAAAAATTAACCCTCTATACAGTGCAGTGAAGAGGAAAACATTGTACTATGTATGACTGAAGACCTGGCAGAAGAAAATGCAGTGTTGTGGTGGAACATTACACAAGTGACAATAAACTTCCCAAGTAAAATTATCATGTGCATATCAGTTGGACATACAAAGGGCTGAAGTATAAGAACAGTGGCTGTAGTAACAATGAGGATAACATGAGTACACATAGGTGAAAAAATGTGTCAAAACCAGAAAAGTGTCCCAAAGTTGCAGGATTCTTCCCACAGTGCCTGATTTGGTGGATATTTCCTAAAGAATTTACTTTTTGTTTTGAAGCATTGAGAGGCAACTATCAGAAGTTGGGCTTTTTATTAACCAAACTAAAGAAAGCAGAGTGGTGATCAAGTGAATGTGAGAGTTAATGACCCTGTTAGTGAATTTGTTGTTTGCCACTCTCTGGAGATGACACAAATCTCAGAGAAAAACTTGCATAAAACACAATGAAAATTTGCCTTGCAAGGTGTCCTTGATTGAGGCTTTAGGGCATTTCTTCTTCATGAGGTAAGTTTAATTTAGATGAGTGATACAAGAAAGAAGAGTTCACTGAGGAGAATGAATAGTGGGTGGAAGCAGGTGTGAGATGGGACAAAAGTGTGAAGAAAACTGTAGGGGGACCCTTGCAAAATTGTATAGAAATAAATAGCAAAAATAACTAATAATCTTTAAGAATGTTACTGAAAATAATTTTAACACAAAAAGGGAAGAAGAAATGTAGGGATGCGCGCAGTAAGTTTACAAAAACATGCAATTTTCCTATGGTAAATTTACCACTGAACATCCTGGTCTAACAATAGTACTGTGGTTCATGGTAAATTTACCACAGGAAGACTACATTTTTGGTGACCTCAGCTCAAAGCTATCAATCTAAGAATAAGGGCAGTGTAAGCATTTTAGGAGAATTTTGTGTGCAACTTAAAGAAGCCAAGATGAATGTGAAGATAAGAAGGCATTCCTAAGAAGACAGAGGTAGAAGGCCACAGGGAAGTTGGCCAGAGATCTCTTTCAGCAGAAGGTTCAAAATATTAGGAAATATCCTTTCATTATTTTGAAAGACAAATTAAAAATTTAATTAAATTGTTAAAACAGGACAGAAATTTCACAGCCATATTCAAAGCAAGTATTGCTTTCTCAGGTAAGAAGCTATTGCTTATTGTATGTTTGAATGTCAATTAATCAATTTAATACAATGCAGTAAAACACAAAAATACTGGAAAAGTGCCAACAAGATAAAGCTCATCACATGGCACAGAAAGCATGTTAAGCAGGTGGTGAATAGAATGACTATGAAAAGTCCAATTCTTTGTCCGTTTCTGGTTTGAGCAGTACATGCAATTTTAATCACATTGAAGGTCATCAGTAGCACAGTTTGTATACTGCTATGATGGACCCAGAATTCAATTCAAAGGTAAGATGTCCCACTGGGGAAGAATAAGGATTAATGCAATCTAAATCAACCCAGGGACTTACATCACACATCATGCATTCTCTATCAGTCACATTCAGGACAGTTCAAATAATCTTTGGAGGTGGACATCTCACAGACAGTCCAACCAGGGATTTATCATAAGAATGTTTTTATTTGTTCCACAATGAGGTGGCAAAATGCAGAACACGTATGTAACCCACAGCTAGAACCAAATTAGAGGGACACCAAGCACTTCATGGGTCAGGATGAGATTCAAAATTATTTTGAGAAATTGTGGGAATTAACTGAAATTAATATAGCACTGCGTACAGAACTGTGAAAAATTAAAGCTGCTTGCACAAAATGAAGAGTAGGAGACTAGTAGACCAGTGGATTACAAAATGAGTAGGAGTTTAAATTATGCTGTTGATACAAAACAAACAAACATAATTCTGGGACATATTAACAGAATTGTGATACATGTGGGCTAAAGGAAGTAGCAATGTAATTTTCAATGTCAGGAGAGAAGCCTCAGCTGGATAATTATGTCGTTTGGGGTACCATGGTTGAAGAAAGCTGTAGACAAGCTGGAAAGGGGCCAAAAGCAAACCCTAAGTATGATAAGTGGGTTGAAAAACTTGAGCCATGAGAAGAGGTTGAAATGGTTTGTTTAGTCTAGAAAATAGAAGATTGGTGGGAGACAGAACAATCTGTAAATGTATAAAATGCCAGTAAGAACAGCGAGAAAATTCTTACGCAAATGCTAAGAGTTGTGCAATAACAGTGAGGGATTTAATCTGTAGGTGCAGGGTGTGAAATCTGGACTAGCAAGACAGTATAAAATTAGAGGAACAGCAGAGTCACTAGAACACAAATACAGAAATAGTAAGATACTGCATGGTAATAATTCTTGTATCAAAACTGACTTGGAGAAGGAAGGTAGTAGGTAGATATTTGTTGTAGTAGTACTAGAAGTACATAATAGACTTCTAGATTCAGTTAGCCCTGAATGTGACTAGAGATGCTAGTGACCAAAAAATGTAACTGAGAATTATGCTAGTGTGGAGAACATTGACATTTGGCATAGAGACTGGAGAACACAAACAGGAATTATACGCAGGACTTCGGCATGAAGATCAACACTCTTTTTTCATTAGATATTCAGACAACTACAAAATAATAACAATTTTAACATGATTAATGAGTTTGTTATAAAATGCTTGATCATAGAAAATAAGCTTGGATGGCATGGTCGTGAGTCGACTCTAAATTAAACAGCTGATTAAACAAGGTACATACGAAACAAAATTCCTGATTTCAGAGCAACACATTTTGGTAAATTAAGGGAATTCTCAGCTGGACTGACAAGCTCTGGGACTAGCAGGTTCCAGGGACCTGGAATGTAACCTGTCAATGGTGCAAAATGTAGCAGGAATTTGTATTCCAAGAGTGGAGAAGGAAAGTGTGTAGAAGAGGCTTGAGATATAACAGATGACTATCCATCTTTAAAAGATATATTTAGAATAAGTAGACATCTTACAAAATAATAGGCAAAAGTACAGAGAAGCAAAAGTTATCTCTCAAAATCAAGAAGAGTAAAATATTGCATAGAGTCTAGAAGGAAATTAATTCCAGGGATAAGGCCTGAAATCAATCTTGCTTAATATTTTCATGATAGTTGGGCACAAAATACAGGGGCTTTCTGATAAAGTCTGCCAATAACAGAACCAGAAGACTTTACCAGACACATTACCATTAACATCAAGAGAAAAGAACGGGGATATCATAGAGGGGGAACTGGATGACCTTCAGGTCTATGGTAATACAAATGGGACAAAATTGAGTAGGATAAAACATTTAAGTGGTGCACTTGGGTGCTAATAAAAGAAGGTCCTCCCAGAAAATAGAAACCCCGTGTTTGGAAACAACTATGGAAGAGAAGTACTGAGGTGTAAACGGTCATTCCAAAATTACTAGGAGCTTCTAATAGGACACAGCAGTGAGTAAGGCAAATGCTATTCTGTGACATACCAAAAGAGGTATTTCTAACACAATCAGGGAAGAGCTAGTGTTACTGTACAAAGACCTGGCAAAAAAGTGTCTGTATGACTAGGTACTTTAATCACCCCTCTCCAAGGATACACAAAAGGAGAAGGGTTAGTAGGTTGATGAGAGAAATAGAAAGCGTATTTTACAAGGAAAACTTGAAAGACCTTGACTGATTAGACCAGCAAGACAGCAGCTCAAAGGGATATGCTGCTTGCCTATAAATACATCTGAAGAACAAATACCGGTTAGAGAAAAGAAGTATTTAATCTAAATAATAATGCTGGCACAGAAACAAAGGGACATAAATCACTCATGAGTATGAATAGAAATTAGAGATACCAATCATCAAAGCAAACACGTTCTTCAACTGCCTTCCGTTGGGAGTAATAGGGACAAAAAACCTAGTTGCTTTTAATGGACACAGTAAGTTTGTGAAAGGGATGATGTACCATAGCTGCAAGGGATTGCAGAGATTGAATTTAATGATCTACAAAGACCTTTCCAGCCTTGTGTTTCTATGTTGTTATAAAAAAATAATTAATTCTTTTTCTCTTTTTCCACCAGGTTAGGGTATAAAATGTTCAGTGTCATTTGCAGGTTAGAGAACAATGTCAACTTTCTAAGACACTGAAACACTGGAGTAAACTAGCTGAGAAAGTTTTCAAGAACCACTTGAGCAAATATTTAACCTGGCTTTTCTAGATGTACTTGGACAGGCTTACAGAAGTGGGTTGGTCCTTTGAGGTCCTTTCCAACTCTAAATTTCTGTGAGAAAATATAGGCTCATACCTTTCTGGACTCTGGCTTAGCGAAACAGCAAAACCCCCAAGTTGTTTCTGAGAAAGCTGTTGAGTAATTTACATTCTGTAACTTTTGGAGGTATTTGCAGTGGTACATTATTTATTATTTTTCCAGTGTTCAAAGTGTTCTAGGAAATGCGTAAAGCAAACCCAATTCCCAACAGGAGAATAGAAGCTTTTGGCTTTCATACCTGGGGAGTCTGGGATACACAAAACAAGACACAATTATTGTATTTAGCCTTCTCTAGCAGAGAAAATGCAGTTTGGTGTAAACTCCATTGTAAAATGGTTTTCCTATCCAAACTTCCTCCCAGAGTGGCAACAGGATTCTGTGTTCCATCATTCTGGACCACTACCAGGGACCATCAATAATAAACTACGATGACGAGAATGGCAAAACATGTATGCACATTGCTGCTGCTGCAGGCTATAGTGATATTCTCAGTGAGCTGGCTAAAGTCCCGGAGTGCAACCTGCAGGCCCTTGATGTGGATGACAGGTAACCATGGAAACTCTGAAACTGAAATTGCTGCTTCCTTTCTATTAACCTGAGACTACCTCTGTTAATTCTATAATCGTGTTTCCTGTTTCACAGGCTGTGGCCTAGTTAATGAACTGCACTTAGAGAGAACCGTGCTTGCTCAGAAACACTGCAAAGCAGTCCAGCTCACATGTATCATATTTACTATAATAACTGAGTAGTAGGAATGTTATTTAAGTTTGTGTTTCTGGTAGGAAATTACAAGATACTGCGTGAAAGGACTTTGTCAACACTTGACTTAATTTCTTTCAATCAAAAGTGAACATTCTTTTCAAAACAATAGAACAGGATCCTACACCTTGAAGCTGGGATCCTGCTCCTATTTGTATTTAAGAAATGGCGATGTTGCCTTGTTGCATTTAAGATGCTAACACAGTATTCCTATAGGACCAGGGGACCTTCACCTTCAATGTCAAAGCATTTGTTTTCTTCCAGGATTACATCCCTGTATCATAACTGCAGAAGAGTCATCTTCTTTCCTCTTTTTCAACCCACACTTGTCTCCCTTGGAACTGTGCTAGGGGATTTATTTAATGCAAACAGAACTAACTGACTGTTCGCATTGATCACCCAGCTCAGTGGAGCAAAAGCCAAGGGTTTCTTGGCTTAGGCCTTCAGGTACTTAAAATAATAGCATTCTTCATGGAAAAATGCAATAAAATGGAACAGAAATAAAACCAACAGGGTTCTGGAGAAGTTTCTAAACATCACTAATATGTAGTTGAGAAGGCTGTTTTTCTGAGGAAAGAAATGCATCAGTACACGCTTGGGGTGGACCTGCTGGAGAGCAGCTCTGTGGAGAGGGACCTGGGTGTCCTGGTGGACGACAGGTTAACCATGAGCCAGCAGTGTGCCCTGGCTGCCAAGAAGGCCAATGGCATTCTGGGGTGCATCAAGAAGAGTGTGGCCAGCAGGATGAGGGAGGTTCTCCTTCCCCTCTACACTGCCCTGGTGAGGCCTCATCTGGAGTACTGTGTCCAGTTCTGGGCTCCCCAGTTCAAGAAAGATGAAGAGCTACTGGAGAGAGTCCAGCAGAGGGCTACAAGGATGATGAGGGGACTGGAACATCTCCCCTACGAGGAGAGGCTGAGGGAGCTGGGCTTGTTCAGCCTGAAGAAGAGAAGGCTGAGAGGGGACCTTATAAATGCTTACAAATATCTGAAGGGTGGGTGTCAGGAGGATGGGGCCAAGCTCTTTTCAGTGGTGCCCAGTGACAGGACAAGGGGCAATGGGCACAAACTGAGGCACAGGAAGTTCCGTCTGAACATGAGGAAGAACTTCTTCACTTTGAGGGTGATGGAGCACTGGAACAGGCTGCCCAGGGAGGTTGTGGAGTCTCCTTCTCTGGAGATATTCAAGACCCGCCTGGACAAGGTCCTGTGCAGCCTGCTGTAGGTGACCCTGCTTCGGCAGGAGGGTTGGACTAGATGACCCACAGAGGTCTCTTCCAACCCCTACCATTCTGTGATTCTGTGATTCTGTGAAAGGTGAAGGGAGGAGTTCAACTACCCTGAAGAGCTCTCAGTAAGACACAACTTCCTGTTATACATTCTCAGATATTTCCAGAGAAGGTATTATACTTGAAGAATGGAAAAGATAAGCTGTTCACTATAAACACACAGTAGATTTCCATTCTGTTGTGTTTCTGACTGCACCCATCTGAAATCACTGTGATTGCAAAGAAACAGGCAGAGAAAAGTCAATTTTCTATTTTATTCTTGCACAGTTTTCTTATGGTGTTTTCTGCCCTTTCAGATTTTTCACAAGAGCAAAATATTGCAATTTGGAAACTAGACGAAAGTTTCCAAAGACAAGACACAAATCTTCTGCCAAGCAGAAAATCAGTTTGATTCTCCTACACAGATTCAAGAAAATTACATCTGCTCCAGTCTGTGCCCATCAGAGAACACAGAAACTGGCAAAGGGGCAATGACAGTCTGGTAGATGTGTCCAGGCCTCCTCATTCATCTGGGGGAAGCTTCTTCTCCTGTAACCTTCATGGAGAGCCCTGAGCCAACCATTACTAATTGTGTTTGGTGTAAAGATGAGAACATGTTGTCTCTATGCAGTGGATACTACAAAGATTTTTTTCAAACTCTGCCATGAAAACTTCAGGCACTCCTCCCACTCTGCAACTCCAGCAGCGGAAGAGATGCTATTATATAGCAAGTATAGGTATTCTGCAGCCCCATATCTACTTTCTCTACAGCTAAACAGATGCACATAGATAGATGCCAGTCTATGGCCTTATACCACCTCTGGCAGCTACATCAGTGTGGGATAAGTTGCTAGAGAATTTCTTAAAATGGATGCCATGAATCTGGATGAATAGCATAGGAGCACACCTGATTATGTCATTAATATTTTCGATAGTAATTTTATTCATCTATTTTAATGATACCCTCCCTTTTCTGTAGGACACCTTTGCACTGGGCTGCGGCAGCAGGGAAAGCCGACTGTGTGCAGACACTGCTAGAACTGGGGATAGACAGCAGCCCTCGAGACATCAATGAAAATACTCCTCTGACATATGCAATGTACTGTGGGCACACAGCATGCATCAAGCTGCTGTCTCAGGAGAGCAGGTAAAGCAAAAGTTCACATCTTGCTCACATGTTGCCACTGACTAGAAAAAAAATCGATTGCTTTTTCTGTGCTACTGAAGGGTTTGAGCCCTGGGTGATGTCTTCTCAATTCATATGCAATACTCAGTTCAAGTTTTCCACCAAAACAGCAACATTAGAATTAGTCATCTACTGAAGACTCATCACTGTGGTTACAGTGCTAGCCTGGCGATCAGCAAAGGGTTCTGAACCAAGAACATGCAACTCTTGCTCGGTCACCTTCGTGCAGAAAATTTATCTTACAGAGTAATCAGCCCTCATATATATGCCTTCCACTTTTTGAAATCTCTGTGCACTAGCTGTGTGTTCATGTAATCAGACAGAAGGATAGACTGAACACAAAAGCAGCTTTGCCAGATAGATAATAAAATAAATGTCAAGTTTTCATGCTCAGGGTAAGGGTTTAGGAGTGTTTTCCTAGCCTTCTTTAGTTCTCTACCTTGATTGTCTCTTTTTGTTCTGAGTTTTTTTCTGTTAAAAAGCAGAATTCTTTTACCATTGCTTGTGATCTTCTTCTGTCTTTGTACTTCTCATGTTTAAGTCAATGTCATTTAATTAATTTCAGTTCTTCAGCTTTGGTAAATGAGCATGCACTTACAAAACATTTATCATCACTTTTCTTTGTGCTCTCCCCTCCTTTCCAGTCAGCAGTTAGTGTTATTTCCTGTGTTACAAATTGTGAGACATGCGTAACATTACGTCTCCTCCTGTGCTCTGCCTGTTGGAGTAGGTCTGAAATGTTGATTAGACAAAATCTCACCTAAAATCCAGTACAGCAACACCACTGTAGGTAATTATCTTGATAGATCTTCTGAAACTGTGCTGGGCCTCTTTAGTACAGGCAAAGCAAGGAGAAGGGGAAGCAGGAGGAGAAGGGGAAGGGGAAAGGGAAAGGGAAGTGGAAGGGGAAGGGGAAGGGAAAGGGAAAGGGAAAGGGAAAGGGAAAGGGAAAGGGAAAGGGAAAGGGAAAGGGAAAGGGAAAGGGAAAGGGAAAGGGAAAGGGAAAGGGAAAGGGAAAGGGAAAGGGAAAGGGAAAGGGAAAGGGAAAGGGAAAGGGAAAGGGAAAGGGAAAGGAAAGAAAAAGAAGGGGAAGGGAAAGGCAAAGAGGGGAAAGGGAAAGGGAGAGGGGAAGGGGGAGGGAAAGGGAAAGGGAAAGGGAAAGGGAAAAGGAAAGGGAAAGGGAAAGGGAAAGGGAAAGGGAAAGGGAAAGGGAAAGGGAAAGGGAAAGGGAAAGGGAAAGAAGGGAGGGAAGGAATGGTGAACTAGTGCCTTTGTTACAGTGCTAGCAATGAGTGTGCTGTTGGAAATAGCATTTTCCAAATATGAATAATACAAAGACCACTTGGTTTTACAGATCCCAGCATGTTCTTCTTGTTATTATTGGATCTTGCCTCACCATTAAGAATAATGATTCTGCAGCTGCTAGATGCTGAAGTCAGGAAAATTTGTTTGTTTTTTTCCTGATCGCTGCACTAAGCCTACATTAAGATGAGTGTAAGGCAGTGAACCCCATAAGAAACTGTGAAGTAACACAGCGTCATTTTCAGTCTTTGTTAAGTACAGATTTGGATTGCTAATTTTCTGCCTCCTTGAACCACCCCTGCAAAGGTACCCAAACAGTATATACCCCATTTCATGGGCTAACACCGGCAGTATATTTTTTTGTTATTGGGCAATAATGACATCACATTTTCATTTGTACTTCTAGTCGATCTGAGCCAGTTCATCAGTTTCCCTCCCAGAATAACAGACTCCTAAAGAAAGAAGGGCAATTCAGTATGCTGAACCACATCTTCTCTTGCAAAAAGAAAAAAGATGATCAGAAAACCAGTCAGGAGAGAAGCAGAGACCGATATCCTAGAGAAGAGACCTCAGAAGTAGATGACATCATCACCACTTTTGATTGCATTATGGACACAAACTGCAAAGACATGCCAGATGAGTGTGTGACTACCGCTGACTTTAAAAGAAGGAGCACAGACACAAAGTACCTCATACCAGAAAAGAAGCAACCAGAGTGTCAGGGACTCGTGCCCATCAGAACCCAGAGCCTGCCCCCAATCACAGCTGGCAATTCCTTCCTAACTTCTTCCCAGAGCACAACATCAAGCTTCAACTCCAGCACCAGCACACACCATTTTGCACACAAGTCTCAAAAGAGTAGGAGTGAATATAACTTGCTGGACCACAGAAGCAGCTGCCAGGCTTTGTTGGATGATCCCTGGAACACAGACTCTAACCAACTACTATCCTACAAAGTCTGTACTAGGACTGCTTCAGACAAACTGATAAATGGCTTAAACTCTGATAGATTTCACCATGTGCTTTTGTGCCCTCCACGCCTTCCCTCATTTCCCAGTTCTCCATCAGGTAATTTCTTTCTGCTCTATTTCTCAAATCCTAGAATTTCTACTGATGTGGCAAGCTGAGATAGAAAAAAATAGGTAAGTCTGACCCATGACATTTCTATTTCTTTAATATCTTTTCAGTTTCTATTTCCTCTATGTAGTAGCAATTGCAGATAGCATATGGATAGGACATCAGCTGACACCTGAAGCAAGGTGCTTTGGTGTGGGAAATGAGAGATTTAAGTAGGTCTGATAAGCAAGCAGAAATGCAGGCAGTTAGGAAGCCTGTAAGGTACCTGAGCAAGGTAAGTGCCTCCAGATTATGTGTTTTGTGAATTGCATGCTAACACCTACTGCCATGCCTGCTGCCTTGTGTCTGCATTTAGAACTAGATGTGCAGGGCAACAGTACTGCACTCAAATCTCTAACTTTGCTGAGAGCTGCTTCTGGATCCAACCAAGTAAGTCCACATGCCCCATGCTGGATGACTCTTCACCATGCCACTCTCCACTTACAGACATATTCTGACTCCAGGCTATGTCACCCCTTCCCACTCCTTGCACCCTCAGTTCCAGCTCTTTGGTCTAATGTGCTGTTCTTATGGTTTCTCCAAACGTGAATTTAGGATGCTAAATTTTCAGAGATGGAGTAAATGCTTTTATGTTGTGGTTGGGACACTGTAATGCAACAGTAATGAAGCAGAGCATCAGAATTCTGCAGTAAACTCGAAACCAGGGTTTGGCAGGATTTGGGATCTAGTACTTTGTTTGACTCACATCTGTGTTTAAATGAATCTGGCTGGCTGGCCTGCATGCTGGAGTTTACTTCAACATATCAGTGTCTCCAACTTCATCTCCTTTGGGATTAGTCCCATGCCAAAATTAAACACATCTAGCATGCCTTCCAACCACTGTAATATCCAACTAAAAATGAAGCAAGTAAAAGCAATCCCCAAACTTACCAATACACCATTACAAGGAGTAAACATTACACAGTGAGTTAATCTGCCCTCCCCCCGACAGACATGAGCTGTTATCTGCCAGTGGAAAGAGGAGTGAACAGAAACCCTGTCTGAGAAGAACCCTCACTTAGGTCAGGTCACTATGTGAGCCTGCGTGATAGTGCAAACTGTACTGACGCCTAAGCAAACGGATCTGTAATATAGCAAATCTTTGTTCACATCTCTAATAATGAGTAGAGAAGGCAATTTCAGAATGACAGGTCATTCTATGTTGTGCAAATAAAGGCTGGAAATAGTTTTTCAAGGTAAAAAGGATCTATTCAAAAAGTTCTGCTTCCTGAACATCAGGCCACATTCCTGAAAGCTTTATCGTCCTGGTCTGTAGGCATCACTACTTTTCTACTGTGCACTTGTCAGCTATTCACTCGATCATACAAATTCCACACGGCTAACAAGGATTGCTGCAGCACAAGTCTTTCTGTATTGAACTCTGCAAGGTTCAGCTCACATGTGGAAGATGAGAAAACCTACAGGGCTTCTTTACAACCTAAATATAACAGGGTATAGTGAGGCTGAGGTATTTGAGATCATTCATGTTGACAGTAGGAGGAGGAATGACCGCAGACTGGATAAACCAAACCTGAGGACAACTATGGGGAAACATTTCTTCATGGAATTAGACTGTCAATACATTTGATGTGGAAGTAACTACCGTGTAATTTAAAATGTGATTATAGATTTTTCTTGAGACTGTGCAATACTGTATTGTTAAACCCTTGTTTGCTCTGAACAGGACAGGTGGTTTTCTATGAACATCCCATGACAAAAAGCTGCAACCAGCTGAATCAGGATGGACCCTGTGCATCCACTCAGTGCTCCATGATGTGTAGAGGGACTCAGTATAATGACCAGCAGTCTACATGCATGAACAAGGGCAAAAATCGTATCAGTTATGGGAAATCTTCTAATTGTTACAATAGGAAATGTCTTTGCATGTCCAAAGGAAGAGTAAGTCCTTTTATCTCTGACAGTTTATTGTGTCCCTGAGAGCAAAAAAAAAAAGCCTGAGTCTGCTTTAAGCCCAGTTCCCTGTGTACCATCTCCCTTTAACAAAACTGTACAACAATAAAAGGATTCCTGTAGCTGGCTACAAGGACTTCCACTGAAGCCAGTGAATTAAAAGCTTGCAAGGAGGCAGAGAGTGTCTGACAGGAATACATTGCGCAACCCAGATACTGTCTAACGTTTCTTCACGATAAAAAGATCTGCTTATCCCTCCTCACACCTATGTGTGTGATTTATATCTGTCTGCCCTTGTAATTAAAGTCACCTGACTTGCTGTGAATTAGAACTGCATTTACTGCATGAGCTCCAGGCCTTCCAGGTCTCCAGTGCACTGTGCCTGCAGGACTTACAGGGATCAGAAGCAAAGTAAGCCCGGCTCCAGCCCAGCCAGCAGCGCTGTGCAGGCATCTCTCTCTGAGGAAAGATATTTCCTTGTGGTTTTTTTTTTCTGCAGGAGGCCTAGCTGAGGGAAAAAAAAACATTTGGTCTTTGAAGGATACGGAGGTGTTAATACTCCATTTCTCGAGTCATAACTGCGGGGGCTACATGTAATTTCCTTATCACTGGATATCAAGGGCAGGATTACGGGTATCAGTAATCTAGGGGAACTCAATTTGAAAATTATTTTCTCAGCTGTCACAGTGTTGATGGTCTTGCCTGACCATGCCTTTTATTAAAGTCAGAGCTAATTTTTGTGCTTACTTCTACTAAGGCAGCTGGCACATAGATGGGGATTTTTGGAGGCTTTTTGTTCTGTTTTGTGTGCTCCTAGAAATGAAAGATGAGTCAATTTACTAGCTGAGCCTTAGCATTTACACAAAGAGGAAAGGCTCCTGTGGGTAGCAATGAGACTTACGTTACTATCATGCCACTGGTTTCTCTCAGAATAACTACTTTGTCTTGCCTTCCGCTGGTGAGAGCAAAGATAGACTATACCAGAAACTAGTGGCAATATTGCAAGAGTGCTTGCCAGTCACAATGCTGAGCTGGCATCCACAGACTGAAGCATTTTGTATTTATGAGCTTTGCAGTCATCTCTTTTTGCAAAATGTACTGCCATTTACTTTCCACAGGGAAAATGGTGTAAGTAGAGAAATTCCAAGTGATATGGGTAAAAAGAAGCCTGTCTTAAATGTAAGGCAGCTCTGCACCTTCTAACCAACTGGAGCCTCCTTCTATCACCCACTCATCTTTTAGATTACTAATGTTCCAGGTCTAAGAAGATACTTTATTACAGGTTTTATTACAGCAGCCCAGTACCTTCTATTTGCTTGAACAGGTAACGTAAAAAATAGGCTATTAAGCTTATGTTGGCATAAGCAGTATGGTGTAGTCCAACAGGAAGCGCTTCTTGGCTAGGAAAGAGTAAAGCAAAGCTGATCAGTGTGGCTGTTTCTCTCTCAAACGGAAGGACTGACTTACAGCAGGACATTCATCATAACATTTACAACTTTTCCACGAAACACATCACACAATGTGGTTCACCTACCTAAATGCAAAGGAAAATCAAAGAACAACCTGTAAAAATGTCAGTAAACAAAATGAAATTCAGAACAGTCCTGCATTTTATAATAATGAAATTGCCTCCTTTCCATTTCATTCAACAATAAATGCCATCATAAATATGCTCTTGGGGATGACAAAGATGATCCCTTAAAGAAAGAAAACCTCTTTTCGCTGATGTTATGTGGAGCAGACAGAAAGGAAGAGCAGAAGAATACTTCCACTTGATGCCAGAACGTTTAGACAAGGATTGTTTTCCAAGAATTCATATCAGCCTTGCAAACATGATTATGCTTTATACTGTTGTTTTGCTGCCAGATAGCCCCATTTATGAAATAAACATATCTCGATAGAAAAAAACAACCTCCCATCATCAAAGCCATAATGGTACATATATAATAAGCCATTAGTTCTCAGCGTAAGCGTCACTGAAACCAATATAACTTGAGTTGCACTAATGGGAGCCACAGGCTTGATTCTCTGCTATTTTGGAATTGATGTATTTATTTGTGCACAGTGGATGCAATGTGTGTACAAGAAACTTACCAACTTTTACACTCACTTTTTGATTACCCTGGAGAAGTGTTAAAGACTAAATGAAGAGTAAAATATGAGAAAAGGAAACGAAGGTCTGTTTCTGTTAGACACAGCTCATCCATAAGAGATTCTTCATGCTTTAGCCAAATACACATCAGCTTTCCCCACAGGATCCAGCGGATTGATCCAATGTCTATCGCATGCTGTGGTTTGGACCAGAATCTTGCTCTGTGCTGAGCTGAAGGCTGCACTCTTAACATGGGCATTTGTCTGAGAAACACCACTTTAGCTCCTTTCACACAGAAGCCATTTAGTCGGTAACGTAGTTACAGCAGTCTTGACAACTACTTCAGTGCACCTGTAGGAAACTTCAACTATTTTCCTATAGCTTTATCTTGCATAGCCCAGCAATGCATAGATATTTTGAAGTACCAACTACAACGCCAAAAAGGCAATTTATATCATTCCATTTCTTCCTATTGATTAAGATGTCCTACTGCATCCAGCCTGTGTCTCCTCTCGTCTCTGCGTGCCAACGGAGGATATGCTTTCTCCACAATGAGCTATGTTGCAATGCCATGCTGGATGAGCAGCTGTTTGGCAAGAAAACTCAAGACTCCTTACAAAGCTCATCTCAGTTCTGGGGATCTGAAAAAGAAAAATTCAAAGGACCCAAACATCACAAAATAAGATCAACTCAGGAAAAGGATCTGGGGAAAATGTTGATTTGATGCTTGAGTTTCTACCTTTTTAAAAATATTTGATGTGTCATTTTTGCAGTGAAATGCATTACATCATCTAACGTATTGTCTTTTTTAATAGTACTAGACCAAAATTAACTTTAATCTTAGCCAGTAAAATGCCATGGTTAGCCAATTAACCTTTCATTGTCCAGTATCTGTTCTTCTTAGTAAAAATGAAATTGCCATAAACATAATTCAGTAAGAATCAGTATCAGTTTTTATCAGTTCTGCTATGTTTTCCTCTGCAGCAAAACCCTACCAAAGCTCATCTTCACTGCTGATAGACTTCCACCAGTCTCATCTTCCAACCTGCAGCTGAACTCTATTTGTGTTCTAGTACTTAGAAAGGCTGAGAACCTATTAGAAAAGTTTGCAAACTAAAGCTTTGATTCTGAAATCAAATCCATCTAGTTGAATATTTCTACAAATGTAGTGTCTAAATATTCTTCCATGGACCTAGCTACAGGACTATGCCTGTTTTAAGACCAATTACTATGTTATATGAGAGGAAGCGATTAAGGTACACATGAGGGTTATATTAAATCAATCACTATTTTTAATGAATGTAAAAAGAACAAAGCAAGAGTATTTTTCAATCAGTGGTTTCTTGTTATTACATATTTCTGAGAATGATTAAGTAAGTTTTCTTTTTTTCTAGAAGCCAGAGATCTACAGTGCACCATATTATTTACAATTACTTTTTATATGGTAAGAGGTTATCTCTTTCTTTCACAGGTAAAAATTTTCAACAGACATCTGTAGACCAACCCAAAATAAAAAATCTTACTCCTGTACGGAACAACCTAGCTCCCATACCCAACCACTGTGGTCACGAAAGTAAGTACAGGCAAGTCTGAGTTACAGTATCATACTGTGTACCTCCATCACTGGCATCTCAGGGCTTGAGAGGGGTTTCATGTTCCTTTTTCACGCATCCTAGAATGGCTGAGGTTGGAAGGCACCTCTGGAGATTGTCTAATCCAACCCGCCTGCCCATAGAGAGGTCACCTGCAGCAGGTTGCTCAGGATCACATCCAGTTAGGTTTTAAATATCTCTGAGGTTGGGGAGTACACAACTTCTCTGGGCAACCTGTTCCAGTGTTTGACCACCCGCAGAATAAAAAAGTTTCTTCTCACTTATTTGTGCCCAGTGACTCTTTTCTCTTCATAGAACACCACTGAGAAGAGTCTGGCTCCCTCTTGATTACTCCCCCCCAGTCAGGCATTTATACATATTGACAAGATGCCCTGAGCTGCCTTCTCTTTTCAAGGCTGAACAATCCCGGCTCTTTCAGCCTCCCATTTGAGTTTGGACACTCCAGTCCCTTAATCATCTCCATCTCCCTTCACTGGACTCACGCCAGTATGTCCATGTCTCTCTTGCACGGGGGGCTGCAGAACTGGACACAGCACTCCAGATGTGTCTTACCAGTGCTGAGTAGAGGGCAAGAATCACCTCCCACATCTGCTAGCAACGCTTTTCTGCTTTTCTGAATGCGGTCCTGGATGCTGTTGGCTGTCTTTGCTGCAAGGGCATATTGCTGGCTCATGTGCAGCTTGTTGTCTATCAGGGCACCCAGGTCCCTTTCTGACAAGCTCCTTTCCAGCTGCTTGATCCTCAGCATGTATTGGTGCAGGGAGTTACTCTTCCCAAGGTGCAGGACTTTACATTTCCCCTTATAAGAGCCTTGTCCATCCATTTGTCCAGCCTGTCAAGGTCTCTCTGAATGGCAGCACACCCATCTGCTCTATCAGCCACTCCTCCCAGTTTCACATCATTTGCAATTTTGCAGAAGGTGCACTCTGCCCCATCATCCAAGTCACTAATGAAGATGTTAAATAGTATCAGCCCCAGTATCAACTCCTGGGGTATTCGACTAGTGGCTGGCCCACCTCCAGCTGGACTTTGTGCTGCTGATCACAACCGTCTTCTCCAGTGAGCTGCACAGAGTTGGAGCAATGCACATCAATACCGAGGAGAGTTTGGTTCTACATTTGTTTTCCAGAGCAGAGGTGACTGGAATTCTCACAGATGTGGGATTTTTCACTCTCAGTTTCACTTTCACTTGCACATGCCTGTATGACTCTGGTAGCTTTTCACAGGGGGCAGGACATGATGTAACATGGTGACTTACAGGATGTCAAAAGATGGATGACAACATCCTAATGACTGCATGGCAGAGAAAGGTTGCATATGTGAAACGAAAGCCAGGATATGGAATGACTTTTCTGCAGACAGCATGAAAAATATCATGACACCGGTTTTTGTGTCCTTTCGCTAGCAAAAATTAGAGGGAAGAGGATTAGAGCAAAATCATCAGGTTTCCAAAGATTTTGTCATTTTCTGAATGTTACATAGGTGAAAAGATGTCCTCTCTGTCTCTCTGTCTTAAACACAGGAAGACAGACTAGCTTGTACAGGAGGATGAGAATCCTTCATTTCTCTCATTCTAACTACAACTGGCTTGGATAGCTTCTATAACACAGGAGCTAAAATAATGGGATTGAGAGAGCAGCAGCCTTTTTCACTCTGCACTTCCAGCCATCTCCTCACTCCCAAGGCAGTAAAAGCCAAGGTCTCAAAGAGCAGGAAAAGGCTCCCCCCGCTCCCACAGCCCCGGCAGAGTGTCAAGACTAGTGAGTGTCTCAGGCCGGATCCAGCCAGCAACTGGAATGTTCTTCACACACAAACACTAGCCCTACTCTCAGCAGTGTCCTGCCCCCACGTTCTTGTGCTCCACTAAGTGCAAAGCCCCCAGAATATTTTGGATGAGGATTTGCAGTTTACTATTTGTCATCCTGCAGATCAGCCAGGTCCTGAAGCATTCACGTTTCAGAGCTGAATTTGAGATTCATTGCCTCTTATGATCTGAGTTTCAGAAGCAATGCTGCAGCTATATTACTAAAAACGAAACAGGAGAGGTAGCTTTATAGGGAACATCAGCTTGGGTACAGGAAATACAGAATCCTGCACTGCTGCTGCACAGTAAATAAGAGAGGAAAAAGAAAAGTAGAAATATGTGGAATACTGAGGTGGTATTGTGTGTCTGCTCAGAGCAAAGAAAATAATCTAACTACTTCCAAAACTCCAGCTCCAAGTTTTCTATCTTTAAGCTTTCTACTAATTTTCTCTGTGTTTTCTAGTTAAATAGTTGTAAGCAAAATCCTAAAAAAACCTGTTTCATAATCACTGGTGTTCTTGCAGTAATTCATACAGACAGCCAGGATTTTAGTTCTAGTCTCATGCCAAAAACTGTGTTTCACAAAGAAGATACAATTATCACAATTAATAATCATGGTTTAATTAACTAAAACAGCACATTTATTCAGGTGCCATTACTGTGTGTTCATCAGTTCAAGCCAATAACAGAAAAGCAAAGTTATTTGCAAAATAGATTACGTTTCTTCATTGTTAACACAAACGACACATTTGATCTTGGAGTTTCCCAAATAACTGTTTCTGAGCCAAGATTTCACTCATCCTCCATCCAGCCCTAAAAATATTACGGTTCTGGACACAGCCTTTATCCAGGCAAATGGTTCCAGCAATGAAGTCTGAATAAAAACATTTGTGTTTTTCCAATATTTTCATTACACAAGATGTGTGTTAAAAGACATGCAACAAAGCCAGTGGGAGAAAAAAGCAACCAGGGAGCTAGAACAATAAAATAAGCATAAATTAGAATGAGAACTGAAACTACTCAGAGATTAACAGAAAGAAGGAACATCTCCAAAAAAAAAGGAAGGGCAATGAAAAAAAGGAGAAGATGCTTTAATCTCGAAGCAAAAAGATTTAAAAATACAAGTTAGAAAAAGAATAATAGAGATTAAAAAGTAGCCCAGGAAAAGAGTACTTGAGTGACTTTAAACCATAGTTTATAAGCTCCTGCCTTCCAGATGTTCTCAGGGCCAAAGAAGTCCCTCACATGGCTTCTCGGTAGCCTCAGCATAGCCTGGCATCTCTGTTATTCTGCATGCTGCTGCTCCACCCCCAATGCACCCTTTCTACCTCATCACACACCTCATCACACAACTCTCCCAAGGACCCCTGGAAAACAAGCTTACAACTATCACGCACTGCTCATACAATGCCAGAATTATTTTCTAAACAAATGTGGGACTTCTAGAGAACTCTCTGCTGCTGTCATTTCTTCATGTGGCTTACAAGGTCTGACACCATAGCGAAGTTATTACTTGGGGGGGGGAGGAGTTTGTTTGTGCCACCATGGTCCTGCTTGCTTCTAAGAACCATCCGTTCTGCTGGTGTACATACTCCTTGGGCAGTGCCTCCCTGACAGCCTTATTCTTGTCTCTGCAGTTTGTAATAGCAGCCGCTTGAGAGTCACTACTGAGCGGAAAAGGATCCTTGAATTAGTTGGTCTTGTTGCATCACTATGTCTTCAGTAGCTGACTCTGCCCTCCAAACGTGAATAATCAGTGGTGCTTTTGCTGTATAGAGCTTCTGGATGTATGGCAACCAGCCTTAAGGGTTCTCTGACACAGACCACAGTGCTGGGTCCAGGCTTGTGTATTTCAAAACATATACTAACACCAATCATTATATGTATTATTTCAAAGCCATCCATGTACCAGTCCTGAAATCCTTATCAAATATCCTAAACTGAGTACAGTGTGTAGGACAAGGTGGAAAGAATTGATGTTTGGGTGCTGGTGTTTACTTCTTTGAATGAGTATGGGTTTGTGACAGCTGCCCAGTCATGAGGGTGAAGTTAAACTACATTTCTTTTGCCCTACTTAAACCCATCATTAAGGGTTTATCTAGTAAGTAAAGTGTTCTGAAGATATTTTACAAGGGTGTGAACTTGGAATGCATGAATATATGCCTGTACTCCAAAGAGGGAACCAAGTGAGCCTCTCAATGTGCATTTGGTTTACACACCAAAATTTCAATGAACTCAAAGCATTCTATCATGTACCAGAAAACAAATGGGCTCATTTATTCTATTTAGCCCTGCCTAATTCCCACAAATTCAATATGAACTAAAGCAAAGTATTAATGGTATTATTTTTTCATGGAAAGCAGAATGAAGCAATTTCCTAAACTTCTGAACATGGAAGAACTTTGAATATGACCCATGAATTGTGCTACATCACTAAAGGCCAGGGAGCTTTATAAATGCTGCCTGCTCAGGCCATCACAACCTAAATTCTACTGAAATTAGCATGAAAAAAAAAAATTATCCATTTTTTAAATCCTCTCTATAAAGATTCTGCTTTGCCCCAAATAGATAACTGGTTAGTCCTAGAGAATTACTGCTCCTGATAAAAATAAATAATGAATGATGAGTATGAGGCATATGGTACAGAGAAATATGGCAAGGAGAACTTCAGTGTCTTTTGCACAATGTATACAGTAAAAAAATGCATAGATGGAAAGCTCTTTCAGTGCCCACTGCAGAAAGGTAACATTTGTTTCCAACAAGGCAAATTTCTGGCTTACTAATTCTATACTACATAAATGTACGGACACAGAAGGGCTTGCATGACAAGACTGGTGTGCTTCTGCTTTGCCGAGGCATGGAAGCTGCAGGGTTTCTGCTTGAACTTCTTCAATATATTTTTGGCACGGGCACAGTCTGTGACTGCAGTTACCTGCAGGACTATTACTCCCCTAGCCAGTTATTCCCCATCTTACATTTGGACTTTTGGCAGTTTGGGATTTCTTTCTTTCTTTGTTTTCCCTAAGTGTAGTGGTTTGCATTTGCTCTTGATGAGTTTGATTGGCTAAATTTCTACCGTTTCTCCAATTTACCAAGGCCATTTTGCATTGTAAACCTGTTCTCCGGGAAATTACACCCTGAGTGCCTTTTTTTCATCAGATGTGTGTCCATGTTATCTGCCTTATTTTTTCTGAAAATTTGTGACAAATTTAACAGTCCTTCCTTATTAAAACTACATAATTTCTCCCCTCTCCTGCACCCACTCTGACAGTGTCCCAGATACTCTTTCTGATGCTGCCTGATAAGCAGTGAGAAGGCAGACTTCATAGGTTCAAAGATTCACTTCTGAGAATCACCAGCTGTGGGGAGGGTTTTAGGTATTGAGGATTTTTTAGGCGAGGTTAACTGACCTGAAATTCCTTAAGTCCTCTTTTCTTGTTTTTTTGTTCTACAGCCCTCAGGAAACTCCATCCACTGTTCTGCCTATCAGTTGCTCAAGTGTGCTGAATGTTCAGTTTGGTTTGGGAATTTTTTTAAGATCAAAATTGAATCGTGAGGTCCAGCTTATCACATTGACTGCAGTAGTTACTCAGTTCATACCAGTTGATTACATGGCCTGTTATTTCTAATAAAAATTAGTTAATTTATAAGGTTGTCCTCTGTTAAAATGGTCCAAATCTAGATTAACTTCAGATGTTTCTCCGGAATTACACAAGATTTTCACTGGGTTAAGAGAGAATACTCTGCTCCATTCCTCATTTCTGTACAACTTCCCTGAACCTGCACCAGGAAAATTTCTGTCAGAGATTATGAAAAGGGAATAATCAAGGGGGCTGCCAGGAAAAATGCAAACATGAACACTCAGGTTTTCATTGGAGTTGACTAGGAAATGCAATGATAGTGATAGGCTGAGATGGTCACCTTCTGAGCAGAGTGCTTTATGGCAGGATTCTTCCTGCATGTAAAGAACCAGGGCACAAGCACGATACCAAACCAAGGACAAGTGGTTGGCTCAAAGAGTGGTTTTTAATGCCTGACCACTAGGAAATGTTTGTGGTTAGTTTCAAAGAATGAAGCCATCGAAACAGAGAATCCAGATAACCTTCTGGAGGCTGCCATGACTCGTAAGATGCAACTAAAACTGGAACATCTCAGAGGAAAACATTAATAGCCTCTCATATATTCACTGCAACAGATGCAGATGGAAGGAAATCACAGGTGGAATGAGAAAGCAACCAAGGAAAAATTACTGTGAACGACTGCAAGGAAGATTTTATAGCCAAAACAGAGATGGTTTTAAATCCACTAGGGGACTCTTCACATGGTTAAACTGAAAAACCCAAACTGTTTGTATACAAGGAGCTTGTGAATAAAACGGACAATTAAATGAAAAGAAGCTAATGCAACTCACAATAAATTCCAAAGCAGAGAAAAATAGGTCTACAATTACAGTTTTGAATTCTCCTTTTAAAAATTAGGAAATTAGTGAGTTGCCTGAATGAAGAAGCTTGAGGTTTTCAATTTAAAGAAGATACAGAACTATATTAACATTAAAGCACAAACAATGTTACACTGCTGAGTGTGAGGTGGAGACTAAGGATGATCTAAATCCACAGTTTCTTACAAGGCTGCTGGCACACAGGAGACATACTACAGCTGTGGTTCTTGTGTTTCAATGTGGGTGTTAGTGTACTGCAGGGTAATGGGCTGCTTTCGTGGCCTGTGACTTGCAGAGCACATGTGGACCTGTCTTTATGATTGACTGTGCCTAGAGCAACCCAGACCGTGTCCCACATTCTTCCATCTTATCTTCCTAAGATTTTCATTAGAAGTTACCTTGGGTAATAGAGCATCCTCCCACAAAGGTTTTGTTAAAAATAATATTCCCATGGAACATTTCTGCTTCTGTCAATGTGTGGTTTTTGATGAAAAAATGTCTTGTGGAAATCTCTCAAAACAGACAAGTCTCCTTCAGACAATCTATAGATTCTCTAGTTATCAAAAGTAAACTTTTGAACTTATCAAGTCTTATTAATCACCAAACACAAAGTAAATCACTTAATACTGGAGTTGTTTTCTTCAGTTGAAGACTAGCCCTGCCAGGCCTTGGCAACTTTTTATTCATGTTTTGATCACATTTTTCAAATGCCGGTTTGAGTACACACAACACAAAACAAACAAACAACAGTTCAAAGAAAGTAGCAAACTCATTTGTAAAAATGTCATGCTTTTCACTTTCTGTGCACTCTTTCTCTCTTTTTCTCCTAGTTCAGCTACCATCTCAGGGTGCTAAGAAGTTTAAGTCTCTTCCTTTAAATTCCCTAAGGACTGGTGCAGTTATTCTCCCACCAGCCCCAACCTCCAGATCCCAGAAAAGGGGACATTCTCAGAGTCATTTGCTCTGTTCTCTCTTGCCTGGTCTATCAGGAGAGCCTCTGAAACCAAGCCGTGTCCTACCTGCTATCCCAAGCCAGAAGAAATCTAACCCTGCAGAAGAGCTTAAGAAATGTCTCACCAAACCACATGCTGAAAATTAACTCATTACACTGGCCTCAATCAGTTGAAATATATGTAAGAGCTTGTTACAAGATAACTGTACAGTAAAATCTCATTAATTTGCACTAATGATGCTCTTGTGAACTGGAGTGTAAATGAACAAAAAACAAGAAAGGGTAGCACATCACAAAAGCTGCACTGTGTATTTACATAGGCATTTTCATTATAGTTTTCATTTATGATGAAATTACTAAATCGATATTTAATGTGCTGTAAATCTATTTTGTGATTGGAATCCTCATAACTTGTAATCTTGTTGCAGCAATGTGCTGTTAAGCCTTTCACAGAAAACAGGAACAAGGAGTAAAATTTTCTGTGTGATTTAGAAGTCGGAATTAGGGAAACAGAAATTGACAGGGATTCTCTGTAGTTTGTAAATGCAAAGGTGCTGATTCTGAGGCTGTGTGCCATCAAAAATATCTTTTTAAGATTACAAATGTAAGCTCAAAATAAAAGTCAGTTTTAGCAAATGAGGGGGTTTGGCTCTTTGTTTTTCACTGTTTTCCTGTGTTGTAAATTTATGGGGTTTGTGAATTCAACAAGTTAAAAAAGTATAATGAAACACTAATCCCTGTGGACAGACATGGCTATAGGACACACTGTCCAAAACTGTTTATTGCACTGACGCATTTACTTCTCTTTCATTTAATTCTTCACATTTCTGTGTTACAAAAATGCAGTTGTGTATCGTTATTTTCATCAAACAAGGATTGCACGGTCCTGAGTTATTAGGCATTATCTCATCACTTCGGTCAGCAAACTGAAGAAGGAAATCTAACTAGACGGCTGTTCAGTCAAGAGCCTTGGTACGTGCTATACGCCGTTGACTGAACGTTTCACAAGACTGTCCTTTCCTAGAGGCCAACAAAGGCGCCAACCTCTGCTTGCTTCAGGATGCTTATCTAAATCTTGCTGCTATTACTCTGGAGGCTTTCCCACTTCTGGTTACGGAGGGGCTGTGGGCATTACTGTGGGCAGGGGGAGCAGGGGATAGTCCCCTGTTGTGACACCTTCTGTATCACCATTGCTAGTAAACCTGTCCAGCACTAGCTCTACATCAGCAGGCCATTCAGTCAGGACATGGCGTTTCTGTTTGTCTCTAAATAAATGTTTTATTAGCTGTACAAACATTTCTTTTGCTGTGTCACAGTAAAAGACAAACCTGACATGAAAAAGATGACAATCATGTCCCAGTAGCTGCAGTTTCCAATTTCCTTGCAGTAATGACTGTAAATAGAAGGATAGCCATCCGTTGGCTGTCACACAGTCCCAGAAAGAGAAAAGCAGAGCACAACAACAGCTGCTCTGATGCAACACAGGGAAGAGGGAAAACTTTCGCACACAAATAAAAGGATTTTTATTTTTAAACATCTAATCCAAATGTCAGGGTATAAAACTCAAAATCAACAAGTGATGTAAACCTCTAGCTTCTTGCTGAAATCCATGAGAGTAAAAACTCGTGTGCTTGGGCCAGACAGGCAAATTGGTCCCTGAGGCTAGAAGGTAAAAATACTGCATGACAAAAATGTGTGCTGTTAAAGGACAAATCAATTCTGGCACACTCTGGCTTTGCACAGGACCAGTCCTGCTCAGTCCAGCCTCTTCCTGAAAAGTCCAGAGTCCCTCCTACAGTGTAGAAGACTGGTATGTGCTCCACAGGGTCACTGCCTGAGCTGCTCTGTTCTCCAGAGCCCCTAAGCTTCTCTGCCCTGGAAGTCCACCAGCTGCAACCCCCAAATTCTCTATCCTGACTCCAGCCCTTTTGTACCTCTCCCTGTGGCCTCACACAAGAGGCAGGTGGTTTGTAAGTCAGTTCCTAGGAACATTCAAGCTTCAATGCAGACATTGCATTGCAGAGGTACAGCGTGTGGAAGGAAGAGAAGACCAAGTGGCACAGCAAGGAAATCCCAGTGAGACCAAATGTTTGTAACTCCACTGCCACTCCAGCCTTTCTGAGTCAGTAAGAAAACCGAGCTTTTTGCTGTCCAGTGGGATGCCTCAGAAGAGGCAGGTCACGTGCTGCCAACTCCATTTTTCCTGCGTAGAAGGGGACCCTCATTGCTCTTACTGTCTTTGAGAAATGGTGTGAATCTCCTCCATCTCTTGTGTTACCCTGCCTGTCCAGGGACCAGGAGAGTCCTGGGCTGCATAATGGCAATCACGTAAAAGCTGTGGTGGTGCACATTTACAGGCCAGCTGCAGTTCCATGCTGGAGACAAAGATACAGGAGCAGTCTGTGTAGGCTTCCCATAGAGGCCTGAACAAATTTCAAATGTTTCCCGTAATACAGAAAGAGAGAAAGAGAGAGACATTCCCCCATGCCTCAGACTAGAAACTTCCATTCCCAGAAAGAAAGTAGTCAGCTTTCTGGTTTTCCTATTCAGCAGTGCTAATGCAGCAGGGGAGGACAAAGCTGAATAATGAACAATTTTTGGTCTAAGATAACACGGTCTTTCAAATGAAATTCTTTCAAAAATGCAGAATTTCACATGCAGTCACTTGAAGCTAGAAACACACATTACCACTGCCTCCTCTCTAGACAATCAGTTTGCATGACAGGATACATCTGCTAGCTGATTTTTTCCTATTATTTCTCCTTTTTTTCTGCATCTTTTTCTAAGAAGGAATGTTTTTTCCCTGGGTCTTCAGCCGAGGAAATAGACTTTTTCAGGAAAGGAATGCAAATCTAATTGCCTGTTCAAAGGTAAGCACAGAATATAGTACTTACCTGAACTGAGACAGTCTTAAAGACATGGTTATCTGAACTAGGATCCAGGTCACTTTTCTAATGTGTTTCTTCTGTAGATTATCAATAAAGAAGTAGTTCACAATTTACCAAATATAGTTCTTTTAAAAATAAATGCTCACAGAAAGCAATGAAAATTATTCTCAGCAATGTTCCTACCAGGAACTATTCCTATCTTTTGAGTTTGACAGACAAATTCTGCAGTAAATACACAAGTCAAATTAAGTTGAAGGCTTTCACCTTCAGAGGAGAGCAGACTGTTGATTGCAGCATGCTGCATGAAAGATAACAAATGAACCAATACCTACTTAAGCTACACTGACCTCTTGCTCAGACTTTTCCTGGAAGATAATGGCAGGACAGACAATAAAAGGCTAACACAGTTGATTAGCAATTGCCAAGAAATGTCTGGTCAGTAGGTCATGACAGAGATTTTTTTCCCCTCTGTCTGCTGATTACTTATTTCTGGCACATTCTTCTGTGGCACTAGTCGAGTGTTAACTCACAGCATGTTGCAGTGCTGAGGTGTTCGGGGAGTTTGGCTTGGCACACAGAGCTAAGAAAATATACGTATATACAGCATACATTTCCTGACAAAAACACAATATACTTCCTCATGGGAACACACTCTACATTCCATATATCAATCTTATGAACAGAATTTGAAAACGCTTTTTAAAATGGTGACACTTTATTCCAGAGGACCATTCATGTATACATTGATACTGAGTGGAGTGGTCCACTCTTCCAGTAAACTGTGGAGGAGGTTAGCGTTAGTCCAGTGTTTGAAACAGAGAAAAATGTTCATATGTAAAACAAAGGCTCATCCAGTATTATGGGGATCTTTCAAAGGCTATTCTATTGATGAGCAGAGCATCTGATGAGCAGGATAATTTTTTTATATAAACACCTAAAGAGAGAGCTATATCTTCTAAAATTCAGTTCTAAGAAAGCATTTTAAATACCTCTACCACTGCCAAAGGTGGAGATCTCTGTCACTTCACCCCAGATACACTGCATTCTTCTATAATTACCAAAGAGGAGTCGGCACAATCCATATATTTTTCCACTGCAAAACACCAGGAGCATCATAGTTACTACTACAGGACATAAAAGCATAGCAACTTTTCAAACAATTCTAACAGGGCTAATAGAGCCTATCTGATCACGCTGATGAGTAATCAGATCTGTTACTCTGCATGTGCATTATAATAATGATTTAGAAGAAGACAGAAGTATTGAAAGTATACATTATTTGCCTTTGTAGTTTAAAAGTAAATTTTTTATCTTGTTAGTTTCACAGGGTTTTCCTATGTTCCTTAGTTCCAGAGAAAGCAAAGATTTTCCTATGCTGTTCCTATTGGTGGAAAAGCTCAGCGTTACGATAGAGGCAGTTTAGACCAGAGGTTGCCAAGCATCCAGCATCAAAGCCACCTCTAACCAAGGGCAGTAAATAGGACTTGATATAAGCAGTTGACACAGAGCCAAGAAATAAACTCCACGCCCATCGGGATCCTAAAGCCCAGGAGTTCCCTCCCTGCGAGCCAAGAGCCATGGGCCTGCCTTCTGTAGCCCTACTGAGCCTAGCAATATCTGCAGACACCTACACTGTACAGCCTCCTACAGTGACTTTCCATTCCCCTTCTCACTGTTTGTGGTGCTCTAGGGTATGCGGCATCCTGGTGTGACCCTCCACTGCTCTGCAAACACCAGGAAGAACCTGCAGAGTCAAGGGGGTGTTCACACATGTCCAAAGAGGAGTACTTGACTGAGCACTCTTCTGTGCTCAGTGTGTAAGATCCCATCCTTTGGAAGAAGGATGTGGTGGAGTTCCTTGTATAATGCAGGAGCAGACTGAAACTGTCTGTCTTGGTTTCAGCTGGGATAGAGTTAATTTTCCTCCCAGTAGCTGCTGTGGTTTGGATTTAGTATGAGAAGAATGTTGATAACACTGATGTTTTCAGTCGTCGCTAAGATATCAAGTACCTTCTTCCAGTTTCTCAGATTCAGCTCATGAGCAGGTGTGCAGGAGCTGGGAGGGAGCACAGCCAAGCAGGCAGCCCAATGGCCAGTGGAAATATTCCATACCATGGAGGGCATGCTCAGTTTGTCAGTGGGGGTATTGGCTGGGAGGCAGAAATCCTCGTTTTTTTTATCCTCTGTTCCATGAGTTCAAAACCTCTCCTCTCTGGGAGTTCAGACTTCTCTGTTAGTTCAGACTTTTTCGGGAGCTTTGCGAAATTCGCAAAATCTGCGAGTTCCAGGTTCCGTGATCACTGCTGAGGGACTGACTGCGAATCGGTCATCGGGTGGCGAGAAAATTGTATTGTATACAGTATTATTTGCATATTCATTATTATAATTTTTGTTACATATAGTTTGGTTTGCATATTCATTTTTATCAGTAGTAGTTGTAGTCATTCCTTTGTTGTCCTAGTAAACTGTCTTTCTCTCAACCCATGAGTTTCACCTTTTGTCCATTTCTCCTCCCCATCCCACTGGGGGAAGGGGACAAGTGAGTGAGCCCCTGCCTAGTGCTTAGTTGTCGGCTGCTGGGTTAAACCACAATGCTGTCTGAACATACCAGCACACTAAGAAAAGGCTTGGTTCAGCCCTTCCAATGTGTCTCTGTAGCCATCATCATGACCACAAAAGACCCCACAGTGACAACCTTCCCTATCAAGATCAGTTTGGTAAGAGGACAAGTGAGGGGAAGGAGCAGGAGAGGCAGATCCCCTGCTCACACACAGTGCCACAAACCCGAGCTATAATTTCAGCTTGTCAACTGAGCCGAAAGTAGCTTTGCACATATACAGAAAACTATGAAGGGAGACCTTCCCACAGTGCATGAATAGTTGGCTGCACTTAAATGATTGAAAAGAAATGGGACTGTATCGTTCATACACAGAAGCTGAGGGTAAATATCATCTGAGGAAGGAAAAAATACAAGGTCTAACCAGAAAGGCTATACCAAATATATAGCTGTAAAGACTGCATTTTCAGTTTCCAAAATTTGCCAATCCTGTCCTGTTTCTGAAGTGACTTTTTGTAGTAGACTCTCATAAATAAGGCAGATTTATTACTAAGAACAGCTAAACCAAACTGTTAAATGATGACTTCACACAGAGGGAGGCTCTGCTTCCTGTTCTGTCCAACTCCTAGCACCAGACAGATGTACTTTCTTCTGGTCTGGAGCTTCTTAAAGGTTCACTCACCCTCCAGCTGTTGATGCAAAGAGACATCCTGTGTAGGGAATTTATCAGAAAGAGGTTGGATGGTTTTGAAAATTCTAATACTTGAAACTCTAAAAATATTTTTGCGCTTTGTCCTCTCCTGTTACAGTGTCTAATGTTTTTCCCACAGCTCACTATGTTGTGATCTTACAGAGATTTTCCTCCCATTTTTAATTTGAGCATTTTTTTCACTGTGTCCTAGAAACTACAGGCTGAAGCCACTTGAAGTTTGTCATTGTCCCTGTGGTCTTTCTCTCTCAGCTAAACATTTTTAAAAGACTGATTTTCCTGTAAATAAATTTGCCATCTTATTTTCATCATAGGTTCCAAAACGTATCTTGGGAAAGCTGCTCGTGATTTTCCCCTGCTTAGGTTTCTTCATGAGACACAAAATCATGCCCACTAAAAGGGTTCATGATAATTAATATGCATGGAAATTTTCACTCAGATATGTAGTGACTTGTCAGTGGCATGAGGAGAAATTTGTGCCCTTGCTGTCCTACTGCCTTCTGTCATGTTGGGGTTTTTTTACGCCTGATGAATTTACATCAGGATTTTATTGTTTTCACTCTTACATACATGCCTACTGTACACTTAATAAAATGTTGCATTTACAGGCACTTTAAAAGCACAGCTCAAACCTCTTCTACACTGTTCCTGATAGAGAGCTCGTACTGCTTAGTTTCAGAAATGCAAAAATCAATGCATCAGGACTTCCAGCTATATTACTCCTTTCTTTGGAGTAGTCATTGAGAATTCAGGCACCACCTTCTTAACCACGGTAATTGTGAGGTCCTAAGTCTCTTGGTTCACAACAGCAAGAAATACTTTCCCAAACTCTTTTTTGCAAAGAAAATTTCATTTGACATCAATACCGTCAGATCAACATCACTTTTCAATGTTATTTTTGTAAACGTTAAGACCAGCACATGTCAGACAAGTGTCAAAAACAGACTGTGAAGCTGTGGCAGGAACCAGGGTAAGCTCTTTATCTGAATGGAAAAAAGCAAGCACCAGTTTTTGCATGCTTCTGGTGCTCTCTGGTAAGGTGGTAAACAGGAAGATAGTCTGCTTTCACAGAGGTTTTATTCTCTCAGCTTTAATGTGAGGGTAGCGCCTGGCCACTAAAATCCATGGAGATCTTGTATCAAGCTGGAGGATATCCTTATATGTTCTAGTGAAATTCAGCACTTAACAAAAAGTAATCACTCCACCACGGAAAACTTCCCAGTAGGCTAGTAAATATTATCCCAGTGTCACATATTAAGAAACTAAGGCAGAAATATCAGACACTAAATTTCCAGTACTGGCTTCTGAGAAATGGGGTTGGAGGGCTATCTTTGGTGCTCAGGTGTTAACCCTCCAAAATGTGGCTTCTGTTTTCCCTCCTTACGGGAACTTGCTTGTGAGTGTTCAGTATTTATGACAATCAGGTGGAGAAATGCAGGAAGCAAATTAAGGGCTGAAAAGTCAAGAATATAAATGGCTCTCCTCAGGGCACAGTGCAGAGAGTCAGAGCCTGACAGCAGATCCTGGCCACTGGCCTATGCTTATTCTTGGCCAAAAGCCACCTTGGCTGGCTCAGCTGCAAAGCTCCTGTTGGGGAGTGTGTAGTAGCCACAGTGCTATTGCTGATAGTCTGAAAAGCAACATTACCCATGGCTATGGACAGTTCATGCAGGACGCTGGGGATCTTGGCCAGGAACCGCAGCCCCACAGCAGTAGTAAATGACTGAGAAAGAGCCTTTATCTTCAGGAAAACTAAGTGACAACCTTCTTCATGGCAGTTACTTTGCGTGATTACTCTCTGGGCTAGGAATGGCGTAGAGCTGCATTGCATAAATTATCTGCCAGCTGAGATTAGCTCTTCCATTGTCTCCTTGCTCCTCCTTGTCTTCTCATCTCCTCAATCTCTTTAGAGGATGGAAGACAGCAGGCAGAGATTCTGGAGTCACAGTACCACTCTGCCATCCCAAACAACAGAAAAGAGATTAAACAAGCTAATACATACAGAGGATGTTCCAGCTGCTCTCCTGACAGATTTTCTGAATTCTAACTGAACTCATCATATAATACCTACAGCAGGTTTTCTGCAATAGTCACTGAACAATGACTGTTACCACATAGGAGAACTGCAGCCGTTCTCACAGAGAACGGTTTTGTTTCACATCCTCTAGCTGACCGAAATCGAAATTCTGCTGCCCTCTAGTACTGCCCATGGAGGGACACCAAATACAGTACATGAGGTCACCACAATCTTTCTTGGGCAGCATCACTTAGTATGCACCTCGGCACACCGTTTTCACCCAGACAAGATTGTGGATGACCAGCATTTGGGAATGCAGAGCTCTATCTACAGGTTAACCGTAGGAAAGTGCTGAGAAGGTGGGGGGGTTGTCATGTTCTCCATTTGTAACAAATGGGAAACTCTTGAAGTAAACTCTAAATCACAAGTTTCTCTGTTCTTTTCTTTGACTTGCCTTTAAGATTTAAAAGGCCAGTGCTAACAGTGCTCACAGCTGTCTTCTGTGAGCTGAACCAAAATCATCAACTCAAACCACCAAGGCCACTGGAAAGCTATAGGATGAGTTTAGTTCTTACTGACACACTCTGTTTCAGCTGGCATTCTACTCTGAAAAGTTTCTTGTACTATTGTGCCACCCAGACACATGCAGCCATGGAAATAAAATCCACATTAGCGTAACTCCCTTAATTAATGTTCTAAACTCTATAATCCTAGTTTACTAAACCAAATGTTGGGCTAAGTTCAACCACTGGGCCAGTCCAAACTAGCAAGTATGAATTGTTTGAAGCGATGACTTAAATTATCTTAATTTAAAATGTGAATAAAGTCTGTAGACTTTCCTCTCTGCAACAACCTTCATTTGCTTATGGTTTTCTTTGAATATGCCATTACATGAGTAGAAGCATTATTTATTTCCCAGCCCATCTTCTCAGCACTGTCAGAACATCAAGCTAATTCTCATACACATGTGCATTTCTGCAAGCTTACAATCTGCAAGAGCGTGACAAATTCTGCATTCCACACAGCAGAGTTTGGGTCTTTTTTCTGTTGGTTGCTATGCATAACCACATTGTAATATTTAACTATGTAACAGTATTACATTGACAGTCAAGTTGATTTTTCTATTCCAAACATTCTTCAACAAAAATTTTAATTCCTCAGATGCCTGAAGCTGAGAGATGTCATAAATCTGTGTCAAAATGTTCTCTAAATAGAGACCTTCAAAGAAATGCTGCCACAGGTGTGAACTACTTCCTTTCAAGTACATCTACCAACAATCTCAATCCTAGAGTTAGTCTGAGAAACCGACTCTCAAGATATTTTTAAATATATTTTCATAACAGAAATCATATCTCAGCTCAAGAGAGAATTTTTAGAGAGAAAAACATCCTAGTGACATTTTTCATTTGGCAGCCATCTGGATTTCTTCAAGAATCTGAATTCTGCTTGGGAGTATTTATTTCTTCTGTTTTTCAGCAGTCAGCACTGACCCTCCAGCTGTTGAAATGTTGTCCACATAGTAGGATGAACAATTTTAACTCCTCAATGCCATCAACACACAGTAATGAGATGCATTATATGAACCCTCAAACAGCCACGTTGCAACATCAGTTAGTTCCAGTACATCAGGGTATAGTGTATCACCTCTGTGTAGTGACATGTATTTGTTCAAGCGTTATTTTTTTGGACTAAAACTGTCAGTCTGTCATTTCTTAACTGATTACCCAGTCTTCCTGGGCAGGTCTCCCAGAGCGTGTAGTCTTGTCTGTACTGTGATTAAGAAAATGTAGAATAAGAATACTTGGTGGTGTGGGGTGGTTGGGTGGTTTTTTTGTTTTGTTTTTAATGGTAAAGTAGTGTCAGCTGAATGTTCAAATTCTAGGAAAACAAACTCGGCTATCTCAGATCACTAGTTCATTTCTGCTATGTATTCTGAAGAAAATGTTGCTTTCTTTATAAAAATGGTAAGTCGCCTTCCCTTATTTTAGTGGCGTTCTCAATGGATTAGTAAGATACATTATTTTTAAATCAGAACTTGCTTCCTGAGGCTTACACTTGCCACCCCAGCCCTCTGCAAAGAGGAAATGGTAGTGCCTAGTTCGGCACAACAGAGCAGCATAGCAACAAAATGGAAGGAAAGATGACAATGCGTTGAGATTTGAGTACCATGCGCCCATACAGAAGCACTCTTGAAAGCTGTTGCCAAAGGGGAAGGAAGGAACTGAGGAACAACCACAAGATGCCACATTACCAAGGTGAAGCTCACAATGTCATCTGAGCCAAATCAAGAGCTTCAAAGAGGTATTCACAGTAGTTGTGAAAGCAGCTATTGCCACCGGATCCTAAGTGACTAGCAAACAAATCAAAGTAAGATATTAAGGAGAGGTAGCAGCATAGTCTCTGACTTGATCTGACTATTTTTCAAGAGTATCTGCAGGATTATACTTCCTACATACAAAGGAACAAACACCAGAACACAGTTCCAGTTTCTGCATTCAAAAATGGAAACCTGCTTTCCAGGCAAAGCCAGAGGAGCTTATTCCTTCTGTTCCCATTGTAATCATAACAGTGACTCTCCCTTTTCTTGTGGATTCCCGGTGACCTTCTGCTGTGAATATACACTGATTTTCACACCACCTGTTCGTACTGGCTAGCACCAACATAGCTGGGTTAGGCACAACCTCAGGAATGTGTTCTATATACATGCGAACCATTTAGCATTGTACAGCTGTGCCATATAGTGCCAGGACAGTGCTAACAGTTGTGACTTTCTGGGAACACTTATCCAATTTAAATTAAGACCTTACTGGCAAGTAGTCCTAATAGCCTCTAGCAAGAGTTTAAGAAAGTAACCAATAAATATGTTTATGAGAGAATGGAATGTCACTGAGCAGCGGCACTCATGACAGTAAGCTGTACTGGGATTTATAAAAGAGAAACCATTTAGGGTGTGATTTGTGTGGTTGGCTTAAATAGCTAAAAAAAAAAACCAACACATTCCATTATGCAAAATACTCTTTCACTTTGCAGTCAGCATAACTGGAAGTATAGCTTGTGGCAGAAGTCGGCGTTGCCTCACACTGCATCCGTCCTCTCCCAAGCTGCAGGCAAATGTTTTGCTATTCATTCTTGTTCCATTAGACTCTAATTGCACTGAAGTCCATCTGTTTAACATACGATGTGAAGACTTATTTAACTGTTTGCAATTGATTTACTTATATCAAAGTAGCACCTGGACATTCCAGTGAAGATTTAAATCTCATTGTGCTTATTACTGTGCAAATACCTTACAAGGAATGGACCCTGTAATCCCAAAATTTATACCTGAAATAAGCAGGCTACACATAGAGTAGCAGGAGTAACAGTGCAGTGAAGTGAAACCATTTCGTCAAGGTGATACAGCAAACATGTCTTGGTTAGTTTCTTGATTCAGCCACACATACTGCCAGTAACTTTCTGAAATTGAAAATATGATGCCCAGTTGCAGTTAATGACTGAAAATGGTGGCATTCTCATGTCATTATCCATTAATATCAGTCACTCTGGTTATCAAAATGGCTCAGCAGGAAATGAAGCTTACAGAGTAAGCTCCTCCATCTGTAAAAGAAAGTTCTTTGGAGAAAGGAAAGCCAAACTATCCATTTATGATATCAGTGAATCAGAAAGAACATTTGCTGATAGTGTGTTTTAAAATTTGCACGTTTCTCCACAGACCTATGGTAAGAAAATTATAGAAGTCAAGAACTTCATTCTCCATTGTGTTTTTCTTTATGTGAGCTCTGTGAAACAACATTAGGGAATAAAATCTATGGTGCTTTAAATGACACTTTGATGAAACCACTGAAGTGTGAAAGGTCTGCTTTCTCTTTCTTACACCTCTGGTGGTTGTTTTCCCTCTAGTCCTAATCTCTTGGGGCCTTTTAATTCTCAAATAGACTGAAACCCTTCATATTGTCATTGCAGTGTAACAGGGTCTTTCAAATAAGACTAACGTCCTTGCTATTTGATTTTGATATGCTAATATTGTCATATTCTCATTTTATCTGAATGTTTGATTTTATCAGTGTTTCACAGACCCTGCATATGCACTGACTGTCCTTCCTAATTACTGTGTCCTGTGCATACAGCTTCACCTTTCTCACTGTGCAGCGACACGATGGATCTATTAACAGATACATACAACCTTGTAATGTCCTTTTAAGCCCTTTTTAACGGTTACTGTGTTCCATCCTATGAGGGGGCTGCATTTTAGTAGTAGATAAAATATAATTATCACATATGCATAATTACTTAGGCTTTCTCTAAGTATTAGCTGTAACAGCCTGTGCTCCTCCAAATATGTCACCAATATATATAGACTAAGAAATCAACATTCTTTTAACAGTTACATAGCTTCACTTTTTTGAAGGATCTTTCACAGAGAGTGCTCTTCAATCCTCCTGCAGAGCATCTCTCACCCCTCACCTTATTCCCATTTCTATTTCTAGAAGCCAGAGATTTAAACATATTCTTTAAAATGGAAGTCTGCATTTGGTGTAGGACAGCTACAAGAAGGCCGGTCGAAAAATACAGCTGCCTGGATTCTTGCATATGCTAATGTGAAATCACTGTAAAGGCACATTGGACCAGTCAGAATCAAGTAAGTGATTCAGCTTCAAATGTTCCAAACAATTTTAAAATAACATTTGTAGAGTTTTGGGATGCTGTTGGACTGCAAAACGTGCCAGCAGATCAGGGCAGCAGAGCTTTAGGAACCCTTGTGTCACAAGAGCCTCAAGATACATTTAGTATAAATTCTCGATGCTCTGTTAGTATGATGAAGCATTTTAAGCATTTTCTAAATATTTGAGATTTCTGGACTTTTAAAACTTTTTTTAGACTCATTTACACTCCTGAGATGAAAAGAAAAATGAAATACATGACCGACCCATTTGCAGCAATGCTTACACGAGTGTTTTTATTAGAGAAAAGCATTACAAGAAGTAAAGAGGAAATACTATTATCAGCACCCACAAGCTTTGAATGATTTGATGTAGAAAGTGAAAATAGAAAGACAAACATGTTTTTCCCCAAATATTTCTCGTTCTCTTTCAGCCAAACTCCAATTTGTATCTGAACAATATTTCCAATGTAGTTAAAGTCTTCATATAAAAAAAAACCACAACAAATATATATTTTATGTTCCCTGATGCTTTTAGGAAAAAAGTTTCTCTGTCACGGTTTGAGGCTTAAGGCCAGCTAGAAAGTGTGGCAGCTGCTCAGTAACTATTTGAGGTGAACTGTAGACAGAGGTACTTTTATACATGGAAATTCACTCCTCCCTTTTCAAACCAGAAAAACAGGCAAGATGCCAGGAGCTACAGGCTACAAGCATGTTTGTGAAGGGAGAATTCACCTGCCAAATCACAAGCTCCCTGAGGACTGCACGACCTTCCACACCCTCTCTTCCAAAATACACTCTGAAACAGCTTCCGCCTGTGTCACAGGCTGAAAAGATTAGAAACCATGACCTATTCCCATGGTCCTTCCCTGGACTTTCCCCACGAATGTTATTTGAGCCTGTGCTGTGTCCTGCGTAATTCTCTATGCACATACAGAGAAGCCTATCATGTAGCTACTCTACCCACAGCCTCTCTTACCACAGATTGAACAGGTTCAGAAACCCTTACGACAGCTTTCTAAACTGCACTGACTTCAGTCTGTTCAGATCTGGATAAATCCACTGATGAAAAAAACTGGGAAGGCAGACTTCCTGCTACCAAAAATTATTTAACCACACAGTTTAGATTAATGTTACGATTTTACTTCTCATCTGTACTACCTAGGCTTGGAAAGAAATTGTTGCACTGCAAATGCAGTAATCTGGTGGCTGAGTACACTCCCTAAAATAATCTTACCTAGGTAAAACTTGAGACTGGGCCACAACATATATAGTGGAAAGCAGCATTTCCTCTTTCTGACAATACGTTATAAAGGTGTAGTACAGCACTATCCCTGACACCCTTAGCAGTAAACCACTTCAATGTCAACATAACTTCAAGATAGCTTCACTGGTTTCACAACACAGTTAAGTGCATGGAAAATTTGTGCTTTCCAGGCTTGCAATGGTACTGATTCATATATTTAGATATAAATCCTGTATGTAGTAGCAGAGGGTGTGGAAGCCAGGTCATTGACACAAAGCACTACCAAAAACATAGAGCTAGTCTCTATAATTTAAAGCCTCTACAAGCCCCCATAGCATGCAAATTTCACACTCTTCCAAACCAGCAGAAAAACTACAGATAACATTGTTTTGTTCTGCTTTTTAAACAATTTTTATTATCCTGGACTTGAGCACTATTTTGCTTTTCCTGTAAGCTGGAGCAGTTGTTTGTTTCCTAAATTGTAATTGTCAGACATGGCTAGCACGGTTTTCCTGACTGCAGAGCTGTAAAAGGCAGTAGAGACGACTTGGGAGTACTTCTCCAGAGCAGACTGGTCCTCCAGACTACGCATCTGCTTTTATGGCATCGTCAAAAGCAATACGAGGTAAGATGATGAACAGTGGCTTCTAAGAGATCTCTGGGATCATGAAGAAGTGCAACCATCAAAGAAACCCCTTATGAAACATATTATTCCAGTGGTATCTTGTTCCATTATAGCCCCAAAAAAGAAATCAGCATTCTTTGGAAATGTGCTGAATGTGAGGAAAATGGAACATTCCTCCCCATCTGCTGGAAATACTCTAAAGTAAATAAGGATGCTAAGTACTGGGCAGAAATACTGGAAGCAATTTTTTAAAACAACAAAAAAGCAGACGCCATGGAGGCCCCTAGTCGTCCTCCTAGGCTTAGCACTGGAAAGAAATTATGGTTTGGGAAACTAAATCTACAGATAGTTGCCAGATGGTTAATCATGGTTAGTGGAGAACACAAAGGGCTTTGCTTGATGGTCAGGCTTAGCAAAATAACAGATGTCCCAAAAAAATGAAAAATTTACAGATTCTGAAAAGCCTGGAGTACATAAATTTTATGTAGTCTGGCTCACAAACTCAAACCCTTCATTTAAATGCATGTCAGACCCCACTTAAATGTTGATTGTTGCCTAGGAAATACAGGCTGCTAGGAAAAGCCTTAACAAACCTCTGAGGGGAACGGTGCAGGTTATGACTCTACTACTAATATACCACAACCAACATTAGACTAAGATGATAAAACTATCAAATCTCATTCTTGTGTTATTAGTCACTGGGCTAGGAAGCATTTCCCATACCAACGTTAGACAACACAACGTTTGCAATACCTACTATAGTCACCTCAGGTCTTCAGATTACAAAAGTAGGAAAGTACTATCATCGGCAAGAACTCAAAGAAATGACCTAAGAAATCTAACACATTAACAATAATTAGAGACATATGTTTGCTTTTCACAAGAGAGTGAGTTGTACGCCCATTTTACAAACGTAATCAAAAACTGACAGAAACTCCAGAGGTTTTAGTGCAAGAAATAGAGAAGACAGAAATACTGAAATTTGGTGGGGTTTTAAAGCAATTTGTTGCTTAAAGCAATTTTTTTTAATCAATTTACAATGCTCTTTGTGTAAGGCAAACTTAATAAAAGATATTTTTTTCTTGTAGAAGTTAAAGTTTATACACTACACAAAATATGGTTGACAGAGCCACAATGTGCTCTGTATCTCATCAATAATCTTGTTACTTGCCTTTGCTTCGTTTTTACCTTGACAATTTGTGGCCCTCTTCAGACAACTAACTTTGCTGTTATTGTCCCTAGTTCTTTTTTTAGTACTAGGGTTTGACTCAAATAGGAAGTGGATTTGCTGTGTTTCCTTTCCTTTCAAGCTATGTGTATGTCAGTCAGTCAAGCAGTAAGCATCCTGTCCTTGTTTTCTTGTTTTTCCATTTCACTTCATTATATTGGAGCTTCATTTTATAAAAGAACTGACACTAGTGTTGTCATCAATGTTTCAAAAATCAAGATATGTTTCAAAAAACAACAGTAACTGAAAATATACACACTGTAAAAAATGTACTATTAAGGGCTCAAAATGTAGAAGACTTCTGTTACCATGACTTTTCTTCACGTTTTTTGTTAGATCTCACTTATTCACGTGGGTAGCCTATTTTTTGGAAAACTGAAGGTGAAAACTGACCTAGTAAAACACAACTGAAAAAATTTAACTTTGGTGAGATTAGACTTTCCCTCTACTTCTTTTATACGTTAAGCTTTTCTCAGAAAACTTTGGTTTTCGTCTCCATTTGTACATGTGCAATTTTCACAAAACATTATTTGGGCATTACAGTTTCTGTGCACACAACTGATTAAATTCTCTTGCAGAAAATGAAGTCTGTCTGCCAGAGGTATGTCATTTTTTTTGCCTGCACTTTAGACTCATCTGCAAAAAAACTAGTTCTACAAAACTAGCACATATAGATCAACCATATTTAACACAGATACACTGCATTAACAGTACAAAGTCTCATACAGGATAAGAAGGTTGATGCGGAAGTAAGGATTTCTCTTACCAGATATAGGCCTTATATATCCTAGAACACTTTTTCTCCTGTTCACTTCAATAACATGGAAAAAAAAAGGGGAAGATACTACTGGATCTTGGAATAACTTCATTTTTGTACAGCAGTATTTTATAAAGTTTCTGAATAGTACAAATCACTTTCACAATGATCCCATACATCTGTAGGTAATTCAAAATGAGTTCCTTGTTATAATTGCAAATAAGTATTTTCTTATTACTAGTTTCTGAGCAGAAACCTGTCTTTAGAGCACAGTGACACGTTTATTTCCACTCCTTTATAAGTCTAAGTTTCATCCTTCCTGAAGTTACTTTAGAAGGGGATAACAACTTCATTTTAAGTATGGAGTACAACCTCTAAAATCTTTTAACTGTTGCGTTAAGACAAGCTGTAAGTTAAAGACGAAATAAGATAATTATTATGACAATTCATATTCTTGAGTATTTTCCTGTAAATCACTACAAATTCATGGTACTGATCGCTTAGATTCTATATAAACAAGAGGGGCTAGTAGAGGTCAGCAGAACCCTGTAGAATTTGACAATGGGAGTCCAGTCCAACTATTATTGAACTCAACAGCAAATTCCTATTGCTTTAAATGAAATCAGAATTAGGATTAATATACATTTATACTCATGCTTGACTTTCTAATAGGGGCTGAAGATTAAATTCCTCAGAGAACATCGTTACCTTACAGGGTCAACAATAAAACACTCATTAGCTTTGCTGGTCTAGAATTTCATCAGTAAGTTCCATTTCGCATTTCAAGAACCAAACCAGCCACACCATCAGGATGACTTCATGTTACTACCAGTGAGAACACCGAAAACGTACCGGTCATGTTGACTCTGACTAGCTTTGAGAAAAAACTAGTCATAAGGTTATTACCAACAGAACTTTTCCATCTGAGACCCAGCATCCATGATATGAAAAGGCATTAAAAAATCCTAAATCAAGTCCTGAAAAGCTTCTACTTACATTTTTTTTTTTGCAGCAACTGTTTAAGTATTATGTTAGGTTACATTCCTTTTCTCAAGAAGGGCGTAACTGATTAATGAGCAGGCAAAAAGTTGTTTCTCGAGCTGGGTAGAAAACTACCTTCTTACAACACAGCACATACTCATAAATGATAGTTAAAAAAAAGGGTGTCAGTTACCACTTTAGAGCTATCAGGCTTACAGTGTGTGAGCCAATAAGCCTAATCTTGATCTGGATCCAGTGTTGGATAATTAACTTCTTCCTGCCTGCAAAATCCCCCTACAGAACCAGCTGGATATAATTTAAGGCTTGGCATTATTAAACAATTGTTACATTCACCCCAGACATGGTTGAATTCAATCTTCTGTAAAAGGGACTTCTTACACACTGAAATCAGACTGAACTTTTTGTCTTCAACACAGACCTTTCTTTTTTTTTAAGGCTGTGGACAAAGAATTACTGCTTATAGAGAAAAGAACTTTGTGAACACTGAGAATAGTTTCCTCTCATCCCTCAGATACAAGGGTCAGCAACTTGTCAAGGATTATATGTCAGATTGTATTTTTCTTTTCTAAATCAGTGGTTGAACTTGCTGGAAGGAAGTCAGCAGGAGCCAGGAACTGCTGCTTCCCAAGGGGCAAGATCCCGTCACCATACAGTCAATAGCTCATCTGTATGTGAGGCACTAGTTTCTGGCTGCCACCAAGTCCTAACTGAGGCAGTGAGGACAGTAGGTTGTTAATCACATCTTCCTTTCCTTCCCTGTCTGTACCTGTTCCTAGTATTTCTGTCTGTGGCAAGGGTTCCACAGACCACATGCTGTGATACCAGCCCACCTTACCAAATTTGCCTCCTGACACTGAGACATGCCCTGGACAACACTAAATAAAGCCAGATGCAAAAGTCAAGAGAAGGAAATGTAGTGGAGCAAGCAAGGAAAAAATAATTTAAAAAAAACTCTAAGGAAGACAAGGCAGGAAAAGGAGAGCCTGATAGCTAAAACGCTCTAGGACAGCACAGAGACAGCAACTACCAGGTCATTCCTGAGAACACCAAATGTTCTAAGAAACCTTGAGCTACAAATAACCTGCAAAGCAACTTTAGATCATACCTTACACAACATTTGAGGAGCTTTCCCAGTGGTGGGAGTAGTACACAAAGGCATATAGGCCAACTTTTCAGTCAATGAGATATGATACACATCTTTACACTAAACATGTAATCGCTCCAAAGTAGATGGGTGCTTTATTGTGAATGCATTGCTGTATTTCCAGGCGTTGATGGTCATCTGAGTCTCTATAACATACGCATATTCTCAGTGATCCACCACTAAGCTTGTAATAACGTATGCATAAATGTAACATTAAAAGAAAGATCTAAAAAGACATGCTGACTATATTTCAGTAATCCTATAAATAGTATGCATCAGACAGTACATGGACTAACAGCCCGATCTTCAGTGATAAGCTAATGATTACCACAGAATTGTAAAATAATTTAGGAAATAATTTAGAAAGAAAGCTCTGAAGACACTGTGGTCCAACTCTCCACTCAAAGCTCATATTACGCACCATCAGCTCATGGGAGAACAGTGCACACAACACATCCAAAGATGAGATTACCCAACTTCACAACAATGTTTTTCAAACATTTAATTTAAAAGAACCTGCACATACTATTGCTGTTACATGTTGACATGCATGTAATATACAGTATGAAGCTGCCAACAGGAACCTACCAGCAGAACGTCAACATAATCCGAGAAATTTTCATCAGATCCAATGTAACAAATTTGTTAATGGCTCCTTTTGATTCAAGCTTATCAGGCAATTAATGAGTGACATAAGAATTTCTAAGCACTTGTGAAATACATTTATTCACAGTGCTAAGGACTGTATATAAAATATCAGGATAGTGAAACTGCTAACACTTCTTGTTCAACAAAGTATCATTGGTAAATCAATTATTCTTTTAGTTGATATTATCACAGTCAAATAATAAAATTCAAGTAATACTTTATGAACTATAACTTTGCAGCAAATACTAGGAAGTAGTTTCATAAAGGATCTATTCAGAAAAGGCACTAAAATACGAACAGGAGCAGCTTGTGTGTCTCAGGATATATTGATACTGACATGACTTGAACCCAATCTTGAGTACATACCTATCTCCAAGAAGATTCTCCCACTGCTTAATTAACTATAGACAAAATATATTTAAGTCAGTCTTTACAGGCTGAATAACAAGTGGCCCCAATCACAGAAGAAAGGAAGGGCAAAAGGGGCAGGAAAGTGACAAAGAAAGGAACAGACAATGATAATGTAAAAAATGAGTGAGCATTAGTCTATGATTAGGATAACGATTTGGTTTGTACGCTACATCTCTTACCACTAATGCTTGTCTGCCACTCTCTTTAATCTGTCAGGATCCCTGATTCTGGGAGAAGGTCTGCATTTTCCCCATGTTTATACACCAGCAAGACAATGAGCTCCTAGTACAGTCTGGGAAATTTTAGTGCTGCAACAAAACTAAAAAGAAATCACAAAAACTACAAAATTCTGTTCTTGGAAGTTAAAGCTTGATTACAAATTTTCATACCAGAATTTCAAGTAACAATGACAATTCTAAATTGAGGCCCTGGCTCTAGGAAGAACGTTTCTCAGCTCAGTGTAGGAGATGCTTTCAGGCTATGATTCATATCTCTCTGGTTCATCTCTTAAAGCAAGCTTCTACTGCTGTTGGTGCTACAGAGGAGGTTCAGTACTGGGAAACTGGGCTTCATTTTGCTATGCCTTACACATGACCGCCACCATTTTTGTCTGCTAAATTCTGACTGCAAAGCACTTTTTACTGCAGGTGGAGAGACAAGAAGAAAAGGAACTCTGTGTCACAATTTCAGATTTTTGGCAGAATTTGATTTGTTACATAGCTAAGTGATAGTATAAATATGGCACACAAATACTGTTATCCAATTAATCTTCTCCCTGAGATGACCCTTAGAAGGAATTATTTTGACAGAATGATTCTGGAGCAGTTGTAAATGTAACAGCTATATTTAAGGTAATGCTAAAGGGAGCAGAGAAAAGAGGGAAAGATACGAAAGTAAGGTTGCCAATGGAAGAGGAGAAAAAGAGCACAAGGAGATAAGAGAAAAAAAGAACTCTTAAAAATGGTAAAGAATAACAGTGAAGGAGGGGAAGGAGAAGAGAACACAGATCAAATAAAATGCAAAGTAGATCCTCAAACGTAGGGAAGCATATGGGACAAACATTTTTATCTGTATCTTTGTACCGTACATAAAGTTGCAGTATGAATTTGCTAATACAAATCATTATTGCTTCTTTTATTTTCCTGTGAATGCATAAATCTCCTAGGTACCTATTGTTCACTCCAGATATAAATTATTTAAGACCTGTAGCTGACGGAGGCTATACCACAGTCTAGTATGTCTTAGCATTGAGAAATTATTATCAAAAGCCTCTATTCTCCTTTGTTCTCTTTCTTTCTATTGCTTACTTAATTCCATGTACAACACTTTTGTGCTACAATTTAATGTACAAATTCCTATACTCCTTGCTGTATCTCTTAGGTACACACTCACACACAAATACACCTGTCATGCTGAGTTTTGTTACTGTTCAGTTCTTCCGATTCTCAAGTCTTCATTCCTTCACTGTATGAAGTTGTTACTCTGTCTCACGAACTCACTCACTTTTCGTGACAATGCTCTCTTGTTAAAATACTCAGAACTTAAATACATTTCTCCGTGCATAGCCTTAACTGCTCAGAGTAGCATGAGTCAATTGAACTATATGGTAGCAGTGAATGAGGGGTTCTCTGACACAAAACTTGGCTTCAGTTTTACTGACGAGAACGTACTTCCCCATGAGTCCCACAGCCTTTACTTGTAGCAACAGGCTCCAGCCTTTTGTGTTTTGCAACAGCTCAAGCAGAAAACTTCAAGCACAAATCTGTCAAGATCCCTTTTTTAAAATGTGTCACTTTAACACAATTGACTATATATCATTGCTGGTAGCTCTCTTCCTGGAAATCAAGTGGTACTTCACTGTATTGATTTCTGTCTAACAGTAGGTATAGCGTGGAAAAATACAAGTAGGATTTGTCAGTAGTTTGCCTGTAGCAGATTTTCTCTCTGTAAGCTCCACACACACTGTTTCTTCAATAACTCTCTACCATCCTATACTGAGAAGTCACAAGCTGTAGCATCAGAAAACCAATCTTTTCAGCCCCTAACAACAGCTTAATTCATACACAGCATGCTACAACAGAATACGTCTTCAGAAGCTTGAGTGTCACCCTGGTGTGTGAATTCACAGGAAGCAAGTTATGGCAGTTAAAAAAAGTCAAACTGAACTATTTTCTACTGCGTGCAGGTTCTTATACCACAACCACCCTGCTGAGTACTTTCCAGTATTAGCATGACTAGCAGTTATGAAGCACAGCAACTTAAAGCAAAAGTTGTCATTTGTTATTACAGCTTCTCTTTGTGCACAAGAATGTGCTAGCTGGTACCTCACTGTTTAAGTTATGGCAATTGTTTTAATGTTGTGTTATTCTGTGATCCTGCTTTCCCTATATAAATTAAGTAGTACACCTTGCACTTAGAGGAAGGATGAAAAGGCCAACAATAGCTCTTCATGTTAGAGTCATTCCACTACACAATACCAGCACTCACACAGACAAGTTTTAGCCTCAGGACTGGGCGCTCCACTGTGCGATGGGGCAATCACAATGTGGAGCCCAGAGTCAGGCACCCCTGTCCCGTCCCTGCTATGCTCTGCAGTTGAGGACCAAGAATGTGAGCTCCATTTGGAATTCCATGCCTCCTAAGCCAATTATCATACAACCTGCAGAGGCATGTCCTGTGATTTTGTTCTGCACTACCTGGAACACAGTTACAGCCTGTCCAAAACACCAGGAAGGCCCGAAAAACCATGGCCAGTCACAATCTGTCTGACTAGGACTGGTTCCTTGCTCACTGGAAAGGACAGAAAGTGCCACTTAGACGTATTTTTTAAGAGGTCGACATCAGAAAGGAATACACAATTACATCTATATAACACAGACTGGCTGTGAATATACATCCTATAACACAGGAGACTGAGCCATAGCCCTGAGTTTTCAGAATGCCTTTTTCCATTGCTAGTATCACTTCTGTCAGCCCATATTCAGGCTCAGCTCAGCTGTTCTTCACACATGACCTTATTTTGTCCAAATATTAGACTACCTTGGCAATTACGGACTGACATAGATTTTCTGGTATATTTGTTACTGGCCATACTGCTCATGAAAGTCTTTGTGGCCAAGTAGGAAAGACAATCTCACTGATCTCCTTTTTAATTGTTTTCTGCTACTTCTAGTTGGGTCTTCTTGTCCACTGCCTGAGAGTTCTGCCTTAAGCATTTGTCCAAGTACACATCTACACTTTCGGCTGTATATGCAGAATCACTCCAAAGGCTTCTTAGCTCTAGCAGCTGCCAAAAGCATACTAAACTCACAGGCAGCTTGTGCATGTGGCACAAGTGACTGCAGCACGTTGTAACACCTTCAGCTCATCTTAGCTACCAGTCTGAATCAGCAAATCCTTGCAGTGAACTGCAATATCACTATACTATTCATTCTAACTTAAGTATTTTCGATGTTTGATTAATTTCATCCTTTTCAGTATTTTTATCTTCACTAATATTTTGTATTTACTTTCTTTGGTTTAGAAGCCTTTTCATTTTTCTGGTGTCACTTTTGGCCTTGTTCCTCCAGTGAAGGTCAGACCCTTTTTTTTCTGATTGTCCTCCCCACTATCTTTGGGGAAAAAACACCACCAAGCAACATGTTCCACCAGTCAAAGCTTCCGGCCTAGGTCTAAAATTACATTAGCCGTACAATTTCCACCTCAGAAAAATAAGCAGATTGCTAGGTTCCATACCACTCTGTCAGACATGACATTATTTTTCAGTGGCTATAACCAAACTTATTTCTATTCCACAAGTCCTGCTGTAGCTTCATGGTGTTGCCATTCCTCTTCCTGAGAATCACAACAAAAGAATTGGATCAAGTCCTCTTCAACAACCCAAAGCTTCTCTGTCAAGCTTATCACAGGCAGAGGGGTCAACTATCCCCATTTCAAACTTCTTCCAGTGATCACAAGATTTTCCTGAACTGCTGAAGCCCAGTTACAGCTCTACAGACCCTGGCTGAATTTTGCAAGACCTGAGTCTCAGATTTTAGCAACCTACTGGGCACAATGCTAGAGAATGAGGATAGCCCTGCTGCCATATGCATCATTCATTGCTGGGTGCAGCCAGTGCCATCAAGTATCAAGTGGACTTGCTTTTGCCTATGTTGTACATATTGGGTTGGTTGCAATAGTGGCTGCTTGGATCAGTGAACTTTTGCCCCTTTGTCACAAGGATCACAAACACCTACTTACTCTAGGGAAAAAGCAATATCCTCCAATCTCCCTCAAAAGAAAGTAATTAATTACAAAGCCTGTTTTTTGCTGCCACTGAGCAGCTCATGTTTGGCAAGTTATAAAGCTGGGAAATGCTGTAACCCTCACTAAATCATTTCCAGCAGTTACGTCATCTATTTTTTCCTTGCTGCTGTCTACCTGGCCTGTATCCTCCCTTCTTCTTCAGGGGACTTTACCATGACTTCATGACCTACAAGACTGTGGCTTCAACACAAAAGTCTGCTACTGTTATGGCCGCCCAGGCCAAAGGACAAGTCTTCTCCACTCATGGGGGAAAGAAAAAAAAAAAAGTGACTCTTCTTACTGCTAAAGAATGTCAGAAGATGGAGATCCATCTTGAGTGTAAGGACACTGAACACCCATATTTGTAAGTTCAAGTTCAGGCCAGTGATACAAGCTCAGATAACATCATCACTTCAGCAAGAGGTTTGGATATGTCACCGAACCTCCCACACAAATAGTTCCATATAGTGATTCAGCCATCTGACAGAAAATGTCTTTGACTTGATACAGGTCAGAATATTGCCATTAAAGGGTCTTGTTGTTCAACTTCTCCATGACTTTAAAAATCTTTCCCAAAATCCCTGTTCTGATGGTGACCCATCTCCAACAAAACCACATCTATCCAGGACGGAGGAATCTTTTCACAGCCCAGATGCACCTATGGGATGCTTCACGTCCTTATACTGAGATAACAATACATTCCAGAAAGATCTTTCTTCATTGACTGCAGACTTTGTCACAACTTGGTATAAAACTGCTGAAATGATCCATAAAGTGTGGTACAAGTTTGTTCCTAGGCAATCTCTAACAGCATCTCTAAAAATATCTCTGCTCCCACCGTCAAGCAGCTACCCAGAAACCTCTGCCCATCCCTGAATGTTTTTCAAGTGTTACTGCCCATCGCCATATTCCCAGGCTATCCCCCTCTTCCTGGGGTTAAAAAAACAGAGGGTGTGAAGGCATGCTCCACCTACCTATATTCTTTCTAGCTGTGGATCATGTGAGCTTGGAAATGTCCTATACAGCCCTGATCTTAGCACTGTGTTGGAACACAAATTGCAATGTAAGTGAACAGACAGATAAATCATCTCAAAGACCTTCCAATTCCTGAAAATTAACTTCCTTTTATTCTTGCCTTATAGATTTGTGAATTCAATAGACTAACTTTTCATATATTATAGATACGTAATGCTCAGTGCAACGTGCAGATTAAAATGCTGGTTTGCAGGAACATTTCTAAAATGTGGCCAGAATTTTGAAGTTCTCTGGGTATTTGAAACTTTAAATTACTGGTGCTTATATTACCTATATAACAGTACTATACTCCATATACAGTACAGTATACAGCAGTATAATGCGTATCGGTGGGGAAGAACTTAAGGCCATAAATCAAAATAAAGAGTCCTTCAGTAAACCATCCACGTGCGGGAAAGGCACTTCACAACATGCTCAACGCGTTTAATTGTTTTCGTTACCTAGGATCCCAAATGTCCTGATTCTATCAAATGGCAGTTGTAATGCTATCAACTTGTTTTTACCTGCTTGCACTAGAAAATGTCTAATGATATGGTAAGAACAGTCAGATTTTTCATGTGTTACTGAAAGAACAGTCTCTGTATTTTAAAAGGCCACAGTCCAGGCAATTTATTTATACTCCAGGCTACAAGACCCCGTGCCAGGATGTAAGCATTTACAGCTCCCATGGACCATGTTGTTTACACCAGCAGAGGTTTTGGCCCAGCATTTGTGACCACAGTCGAGTTTCACCTTCACCAACAAGACTCAAAACAAAGCACTAATTACTAGAGAAGATGCTGACACAGAACTAGAAATCACTGCAACACGAACAATCCTCCTGTCAGATTAAAACCCCAAGTTTCATAAGCATAAGAACAAAACTCAGCCCACTGAGTGATGTAGTGTAATTGACCAAAATATTCCATCCTGCCTGTGAAAGAAGAAAAAGGTTAATACAAACCGCATTTGGGGTAGATGGTGATCATTTAGAAAAATATGTAGCTTACCACCTGTAATTCCACTTACTTCCATTTGCAACATGGATGTCAAATTATTTCCTCTGAGTAGCATAGGGCAAGACAAACAGCAGCGCTGACTGAAAATTACTGGACTAACAACATCAACAAGATAACTAAGTGATCAACTGGGGCTATTACAACTGTCTTCAGGTCACCCGCAGGGACAGTGGCCATCCCACCATCCATGTCACCATTGCAGTTAGGGCTGGTGGAAAATACAAAACTGACTTAGGCCTGCTGACTATAGCAAAATGGGACTCTGTCTGTACATAAGGCTATTTCTTTATACTTTTGAGGTATGTTTCCATGCATCTAGAGTTTGCAAAGGTTCTGAAGGGAAGATATATAGGCAATGACGTTGTCATCACTTTCCAAACCTACAATAATATTCAGGAAAGCAAATCATCTTGGAAGAAGAGCTCATGCCAATACAGAACGCAGCAACTAAATTGTTACTATATTAATGATATTTTGTCCCAATACAGAATAATCAAGTACAAATGCAAACAAATTGGTTTGTTCTTCTGTGCAGCTTCAACTATGTGGAAACAGTTTTACACTGAGTCTATAAATAGCCCGTGAAATACAAGAGCTCTTGCCTATTCGAAGAGTTACAATACATGTCACATGTAAGTGAGACCTGAGACAGGATTTGATTTGAAGGGGGGGAGAGTGTTGTTCTACTAGTTCTGGCAATAAACCAGAAATCGCTTCAGGCTATCGGGTTTCGGAATGAGAATGTCACAAGAGTCTTTCTGTTGGCTGGGGGAAGGACAGAGTTGAGTGTCGACTTCTGGAATGTCTGTTTTGCACCAGAACTCTAATGATCTTACAAGACACAGAAGATATGCTAAAACGGGGGGGGGGGGGGGGGACACACACACATTATTTTTACAGTCCCTCTATTTAGAACCTGCTTCCACTTAATTTTTTGTTGCAAAACATCGATTTTTTTCAGGGTACTGAAGCAGGGATATCTGCACAGACTGAAAATCTACTAATTACACATGATTCTCAAACTGTAACGCTACATCAACATAAACACAAACACACCAACCGCAATCTGAAGAGAAAGCAAAAGTGACAAATCGTAATTTGCTGAAGTACTTTTTTTCATAATGAAAAAAGATGAAACTTATTCCGCAGGTGTCAGTTGTCCTGATACACTAACACAGGTTTGAACACCAAAAATCCCTGTAAGAGACGATGGAAAGGACTGGATCTATTAAGTGTAGAGACCACCAATGGGAGAAACAGCAACACTACAAATATCCAAGGTTGCTAAAAAGAGCATCAGGTGTGAGTAGGGACACAAAGTAATAAATCTAATCTGCAGGTTAGATAAATACCTACCAGATATTTAAGTATAGTTGATTTTGTCTTGAGGAAAGCAGAGGAACTGGATTAGCTCTGAAGTGCCCATCCAGCTTTACTCTGTTATGTATAAAATACACAACATTCTCAGGGTTGGTAACAACAATATTTTTGTTGGGGTTATTAAGCCATCTCAGAAAGTAAACCAAACATAATCAGAGCCTAGTACTAAACGCACCACCTTTTTCCAAAGTTCTTAATCTTTTCCCATTAGCAGTTCATGCCAGCCAGAGTTTGACACAGGATATTGGACTAGATGCCCTGTTTGCCTAGTCATTCTGCCTATTGCTTTAAAGATGACTCCTAAAAACATAATGTAGTTCATATCCCACTCGAGCCCAAAGATAAGAAGTAAACAGGCAAAAGTCTGAAGCGTATAGCAGGAAGCAACTTGGGCATGCCTCAGCGATGTCTGGTACTTTCCTAACTAGAAACAGCCTACTTTGACACTCTTAACACAGCATCGGTCTGTTGATGTGGCACTGAAATGTCTCCCTTCTCACTCGTGAACTGGAAAAAATTAATCTGGAATTAACAGGACATCTTAGAGCACATGATTGCGTCCTATTTCCATAAGTAATTTTTCACGGTTACTGAATGAAGAAATGTACAAGGATAAGCACCGAGGCAACCCAGAGCCCTCTCTGGACCCCGCTCACACGACCCATCTATATTAAGGACCATTTCCTAGCAACCCAGCCTTCCACAAACACCTCTTCTAGGAGCTGCTCTCGACAACGGCGTTTTGCTAACACGGCTGCTGCCGACAGCAGCGCTCTCCAGCCGCTCCTGCTCCCAGGGGAGCCTTGCGAAACGCTGGGAAGGCCGCTCTCTCCTCAGGGACACCACCACCACCCCCCCCCACCCCCCTGCCGGCAGCGCAGGCCCGGCCGGCTAAGGCCCGGGAGAAGCTTCCAGAGGCCTGTCCGGCGGCTGCCCGGCTCGCCCCTGCTGCTGGGGTCCCGCGGCTGCCGCCCACCGCGCCGGTGAGAGCCGCAGCGGGCGGCGCAGGCGGCTGCGCTGCCGCCCCCCTCCCCTGGCAGCGGGGCTCCGCGGCCCCTCGTCTGTTCTTACACACCCCGAAACGCACCCTGAGGGGAGAACCCTGCGGGGAACGTTACCCTGCCCCGGGGAGGGGGGGCCGGCACCACCGGGCAGATGGCGGTGTGGGGTGAAGCGGGGGGAGCCGCCTCCCCTCACGGACCGCCGCCGCCCTTCCCGCCCCCGCCGGCAGCGCGCGCCCCTCGCACCCGGGATCCTGGCACCGGCCGGCGCGTTACGGGAAGCTCCGCCCCCCGCCCCCTTTCGGTGACGTCACGCCCACCGGACGCCAATGGCGGCGCGAGTCGAGGAGGGAAGGGTGCCGGGGGGGGTGGGCCGGAGAGCGTGACCGGGCGTGGGGCCGCGCGTGCGGGACGGCGGCGCGATGGCGCGGCGCGGCGGAGCCGCTATTTAGAGGCCGGCGGCGGGGCGCCGGGAGGCGGCGGCAGGTAAGGGCTCGGGGGCTGCCGGCCGCAGGCGGCTTTCCCTTCTCTTCGCCTTCCGTCCCTCCCTCCCCGCCGCCTGCGTGAGCGCCTCTCCCCGAGGGGCGTCCGCCGGCCGCGGGGCCGCCTTGGCCCGCTCTGCTCCTGCGGGCCGTAGCCGGGCTCGGCAGGCCGCGGCGGGCGGCGACGCCGAGGCGGGTGGGCGCTCAGCCAGGGCTGCCTGGGAGACGGGGCGGGGGGGGAGGGAGGACGGCACCGCGCCCCGCTCGCTTCCCGAGCCGATCCCTCGCCTTCCACACGGCGGCGGCGACGGCGGGGGTGTCCGGCCGCAGCCTGCCCCGCCCGCGGCCGTGAGCCGGGCTGCGAGGGGCCGCGGGTGCGGCCTCCCCTCGGCGGGCGCTGGCGCTTGAAATGCAGTATGGCTTCGCCCGCTGCCGGGGCGCCCGGGGCCTCCTCGGTGCGGGGGCCTGGCGGCCGCCGGGTCCCTCTTCTCGCCGGTGCGCGCAGTACCGGCCGCGGCAGTGCCCCAGCCGCAGCCCCTTCCCCCGCTCCCCGCCCGGCGCGGCTGGCGGAGGGCGGGCCCGGGGGTTGTCCGGGTGTTCCCCCGGTGCGGTGGTCGTTGAGGCCGACAGCCTTAACTAAGGAAGGTGCTGCGACCCTCGCTGGGCTCGCGTCCTTCGGGCTTCTCCAGCAGCGCTCCGACAGGCTTGGCCGTGTGGTCTGCAGGCGTTCTCTGCTTGGAAAGCCTCGCGTTTCGTCGCCTTCCCCGCGAGTGGGCTCTCCTTCTTGCCTGTGGGCCAGAAGGCAGAAGACTGCTGGCCTTCAAATGAAGGCACGCTTTGTTTGCCGCCGGAGGGATCCCCGGAGGGAGCCGGGGAGGAGCGGGCCCGGTGGGCAGCCCGGGGTCGTCTGCGGCCTCCCGGCGTGCTGCCGAGCTCCGGCCGCCCCGGCAGCGGGTCCCTGGCCCTCTGCCGAAAGAAGAGCGCTGCCATTAATTTCGCCCCGCAGATGATGAAACTGGCACAAAGGAGAGCGGTCTGCCAAGTCTGCTGACAGCGTGGAGGGGAATAGATCCCAGTCTCGGTTTTCAGCCTGTTTGTAGGCTGACTAGGTGATGGCCAGCTGGTGGCTGCTTGTTACTGCTGAGGCGTTGCTGAAGAAGCCCGTCGATAAATTAGGTGGGTTTGTAGTTTTGTTATTAGTGATCTGTCCTGTTGCTGAGAAGGTGGGGTTGGAAAAAAGGGGGAAGTCCCCAGCCAGAAGAGGTCAGATACTGTTTGGAGTCACGGGCTTTTCTTTCACACTCTTTTCCCTTATAGAACATAAAACTTATACTTCACCTCCTAAATACTGTTACTTCTGGAGGAACAATGAGTATGTAAAAGGTGTCCGTTGAAAACTTATGACTTCTGAACTTAACAAACTTTTAATCTGTATGTTGGTGTACTGCAGTAGGAAAGTAGGGGAGGATGTTGAAAATTTGAGATTACTTTCTAGAAGTAAGGCATAAAAAAAAATATTTGGATCTTGTTTACTTGTCTGGAAGTGTGATCTCTTCAAGTAAAGCCTATGTGTACATTTGGGGCAGGGAGAGATAAAGATAACACGCACATCTAGAAGTCTGTATGCAAAATGGAGATACACTGTCTCCTTGCATGTTGCTTCTCTGGAGGACTAGCACAGTTTTGTGAAAATAAACAAACCTCTTGGCTCCTTTTTTTAGAGTGATTCTTACATTAGCATGAAGTGTCTAAACTGGAGAACCAGTACTGGTGATTGTCAGTCTTGAAGGTTTGACCTCAGGATTAGAGCGTGGAATGCTAAGACACTGTTTTGTATAAATTCATTTGCTGCTTAGACTAAAGCTACTTGATAGCTGCCAAAAAAAATCTGAAGTTTGTCAGAGAAAGTGGTCTGCAGTTTAAGAAGGTACAGGAAGAAGAATTTAATTCTTGCAAGCAAATATTTGGTGCCTCTGGGTAGTTTCAGTCGTTTTAATCTGCCCTTTTGCTTGTTTTTTTTATTCTGAGTGTTGTACTAACACCCCAGAGAAGTCTGCTAGAGGCAAAGGAATGGGTAGTGTGGGGAAAGGACTCACCTATTTGGTGAAAGGGATAGAGATACCATTTGTGTGTAGGTATGTTAAATATGAAAATGAGTTTCAGAATATTCTGGGAGTATAATATTATGTAAGATTTTTCAAGTGATTCTCTTGGAGGTGTTTGGGGTTTTTTGAGTCTCATAAATATTTCCAAGAAGGAAGTAAGCTTGGCAGAAGGAAGGAAGCTTGCAGATTAAATACTCCTAATTAGAAAGCAGTTATAGCTTGAGTAATCAAAATTCCTTGAGGATAGTTGCTGCCTTTAGATAGACTTTAAGTACTGCCTGACTTGTTACAAAACCTCAAGCAGCAGCTGCTGTGTGTGGTATTGACTTTTATGTATGGTTTCCTTACTCTGTCTGCCTGAGCTGTATGGATTTTTAGTGAGAGATTAGCACTTGAAGCTGTAAGTTTAGATCTTAATTTTTTTGAGGAATTTCTGGAAATCGTTCGCCAGGAACCTTTGGGCTTTCATGATTGATGTGATGATGAACCACAGTAGATCTAACACCTTCCTGTGGTGGTCTTAGTGCCATCTATACTTCCTGACTTGCAAGCTGGCTCTGCTGGCAAGAACATGTTATTTTCGCTGTAGTCTCTTAAACTGAAATGGTCGTTTGTAGGCCACTTGGACAGTAATTTTCACCTCTCCGAAATGGAGAGGTGATAACTCATCATATGGCATATACCTGTATTCATTTTGGGGTAGTACTCATGATTTGTGGAAGAAGATTAGTTTGTAAGACTTCTCTCTGTTGCTTAGAATAAGCGATGATAGCTGTTTTGCATGAATGTACGACATTATCTCAAAAAATGATTTTCACATGTTAGTCATAACTCAGTGCTGTTGCTACTTTGTGCATATAAAGCTTGACTTCAGGGTCATTATTAGCTTTTCTTAGGATGTTACCTGAAGCATCAGTTTAAGGTTCAGGTGTAAAGGCTTAGTGCTTTCCTTTCAAAATGGTAGCAAGATGTGAAGAATAATAGAAGCCCATGTGATGTGGAGATTAAGTGGGGTGATCTTGTGGCATATGAGTTTCAGGTGTCTGTCTTTACTGAAATCGTCACAGCATTTTAGCAGTTTCTTTCTGTCTTTAAGGTAAGTTAGGTTCTGCAAGTTGAGGACTGTCACCAGCAGCAGTTCTAAATTGACCATGTTGTTTTTACTGTGTACTGTTTTGATGGACTTGGATCCTTTGCCACTTTGGCAGACTTAACTATGAAAATAACCTGACAAACTTCTAACATCATTTTCTTTCTCTGTCTCCCTTTCCTCTTGATTTAGTGATCCATAACGACTACATAGTACAGATAAAATGCTGGTTTAGCTTTTTTTTTTTTAAAAAAAAAGGCTTCTGAACTGACTAGCTGCTTCAGTGTTAGTTCAGTGTCAGGTTGAAGTTTCACCTTAGATTTGTAATATGCTACAGCAGTCTGTAAAACAGGTGGCTTTGGGCTGTGCTGCATGATCACTGAAACTATTGAGTTTTCTGTTGTCTAGACTTGCAACTTTGTCTGACTTAAAGCAGTTAGCAGCGAACAACTGATGTTTAGCATTTCTTCTGAATGGTGGCACTATATTTTAGAGTTTTGATGTGGCTTATATGCAGGGTTTCTCTGCCATCTGCACTTGAGCATCTTTAGATGCTCAGATTAGAAAACGCTGATTTCCATAGAAATAGCTTCCTTACTCTAATCTGAAGCATGGCTCCTTGTTTTGTTAGTTATAAGCCCCACTATTTTTTTTCTTTATGACTTTCATCTAGCCAAGATGGATGGAAGTGCTTTAATGTAACTCTGGTTCTTTCCCCTAGAACTAAATTTCAATTAAGAATCACTCTTTTAAAAGCCAGAGAGATTACTGTTTTTAAAAATAGCACACATTAGAAGTGATTGCAATAGCCCTTTTGTGGGATAGGAGGTATGTAGCTTCAGTCTTCTTCAAACTGCATTGATCAGCAGGGGAGAACAGGAAGAGGCATCAGGACAGCCTAAAAGCAGATATATGTAGTCACACTGTACTGTGTAGACACTATAGTCACAGCTGCTTGTTTCCTGTAACGGAGGTGGGTGTGTTTTCCACAACTTTCCATTGCAGGTTGTGGAGCATGAGTCTCAGTTCTCTTGCATTTCAGGAGCTGAGTGCGGTGGATTAAGTAAACTGTGGGAGGTTTCTTTGTTCCCTCAGAACAGATACTAAAATTCCCAAAGTGCGTAGTAGTAGAGATTTGAACTTCATCTTCCCATGTGTAGATTAACCTGCTCAGGACAACTGCAATGTTGTGTTCTGAGTCTGGAAGACAGTTGAATGTAGGAATAGCATTTATTTAAAAAGATGAAGTCATCTTATTTTCATTTCTTATAAAAAACATTGTACTTTAAATATATGATAGTTCTGTATTATTGTTTACTTCTGAGTTGGTTATTGCTGTAAGTGTTGGCTTTTATGTCCCTTCAGGTGCTTCACAGTATTTTTTAGTAAACTGAGCCATACTTCATAAGACTTAATACGGTTGTAACACCAGCAGTTCCTGAATAGTTTTGTGGAAATATTTAACCTGAAATAAATCATTAGCAAAAAGAAAACCAATAACTTTGTAATGATGTAATACTTAGCTTAGCTGACACTGCCATTATTCTAAAGTGGCACCAGTCGTGATACCAAATGGGAGAGAAATGCTATACTGAACACTTCTAAAAAGTTTCCTTTTTGCCTGTTTACATCTGCTTCACTCTTTTTCCCTGCAGTGTGGAAGCCCCTGCTGCTGCTGTTCCACAGCTTTTGGGGATTAGCAGGGAAGTGGAGCTGCGGCTTCTTTCCAGCCAGCTTGTAGTTGTCCTAGGGGTTCTCATGAGTTTCAGATCTTCTGCAACTCAGATTGTTCAATTTAAATAGCTTTAAATGAATCTTGCTTAAAATAACAAATCTTCACGTCTATCTTAAATAGAGCACAACAAACTTTAGGTAGCAAGGAGTATTTCTGATAAATGGTAGAGTAAGTCAAGAAACTAAAATAGATTCCTATGTACTGGTTTTATTCAATGTCTAAAGACCTAAATCAAAAGAGAATACTCTTCTGAGTTTGGTTGTATTCACCATGTGACTTTATTAAAATTTGTGAAACCACCTGGGATTTTAAACCACAGAAAGTTGTGGGTGGGTAGAAAGCTTGTTTTTCAGATATTGGAAGACTTTACATCCATAATAAGCAAAAATCAATTGGTTTAGTTCTCTTACTGTATGCTTGTAATAAATATCTAAAGATGTGTTGCACTTAAAACTATATGACAGTTTTCATATCCATCCCAGTGAGAGTACTTGAGTGTAATGCAGAAAAAATTAATAGCTTTTTAATTCTCAACTCAGACAACTAAAGTCTGACTATAAATAAGTCTTGTTATTTAGTTCAAACAAAAACAACCTCTAGTGGCAAATATAAATGCTTGTTAACATAATTGCCAAGTCTTCTAATCAGCAATATTTTCAGTATAAAATACCTGTATATTTGAAATTTTGCTGGGCTTTGAGTAATGAACTCGGAAGTAAAGATGCAGATAAAAATACTGCTGAGTGGTTCTGATGGCTGTTGTTTCAGTCCTAACTGAAACACATCTGTATTGGTGAGCCCTATAAGGATTCGGCTGTAAAAGTTGGAGATTGGCTTTCATTTAGTTGTTGGTTTCTAATTCTTGTAGATATTTACTTTAGATTATACTGTTTACCTTGATCAGTGTTAAAAAAAAAAAGTCTTAGACTTGCTGATGCCTAGAGGAATGAGGTTCTAGCGTGATGTTGATACAGCAGTGCTTACATGTCTTGTCTAGTTTTATTGATCTATATGAAATGCCTAGTGTCTTTCTGTCATTATTGTGAAGCAGGCTGCATGCAATTAAAGCAAGAGAACATTTCCTGTCACAAATTGCAGTTTCTTTTCCTTTTGATGATAGCAAGTGCAGCTTTTAAATTTTCCTTTCTAGGAAATACTTTCCTTTAAACTTCTTAGTGAGTTGTGTTTTATACAGGTAAAGCTCTGAATACCAGTTTCTGAAGAAGTTTTGTCATGTCAGTGAAAATAAACCTTCAGAAGCAGGGTTGCTACAGGCACATTCATCTGAAATCTTAATAAACCTATAAATTCTATGTTTAGTTTCTAGCTATAAGAACAACATGAAGTCTGCTTCTAGAAATCAGGTTGTGAACTAAGTGCCCTGTTTGAGCCGATCTACCTATTCCTGTAATGTAATTAAAAGTAATATCACTCATATGCTTAGTAGAGAATGGTCACTTGCTTGTAGTAATTTAGAGGTGGTTTATGACTGCAAGCTGCAAAATCTATAAGAGACTTTGGCTGCATAACAGCTGGAGTGGAAGCTACTCTTTGAATGCTTCAGTTTCTCCAGACTGTTTTGTAGAATGCTCAAAATGAAGAACAAGTGAGTTCTGCAATGCAGACTTAAAGAACGTAGATGTTAGAAAAAACTTTCCAGCTTTTGAGGAATCACAAACTCCCTTGTAAGGTTTTGAAAAATTAGTTAGTGCTAAAGAGTTCTTGATATGGAAGCATTGTGCTTTGTGGTTCTTAAATGTAGTTAAAGTCACTCTTGTGAATGAGACATGTGGTTTTGTGGCGTGTTCTGAATCGTGTGCAAAGCATGTTTGTATCAAGTGCCTTTGAAAGCTAGGTGAGTATGATAACCATAATTAAATTCATAGGGTTCTGTTTTTAAACCTGAGCCACAGTTTTATGCTATCATAACCGAACCTCCCACAGAAGTACCAGTGAAGTTTGTTTCCATATACAATACAAAAACTTTAAATCAATGCATTCAAGTTTGTAACTAAAGAGACTTTAAACTGCATCGGTTATTGTAAGTAGACATTGGATTTTATTATAGCAATGAGTGAAGTGGAAACAATATGCCCATTCTTTCTCTAGAGTGAGAGGATACTAACTCTTCCAGGAAAGTAAATGTGCATACCTGAGACATTGTCATAGATCAAATACAAATCTCAGTTTGACAGTGATCTAAAGTGAAGCGTAGTAGTTTAAATTAAAAAAAAAAATAATCTTGCTCTCTTACAGGAATTATGTGCAGCATGTTTTCTGGATGGAGCTGGGTGGCCCATGGCTTGTATCTACTCTTTAATATTTGTTCTCTTGAAGGTAAGATGTCTGTGTCTCAAACAGTAGACTTGTAGAACTTTAATCAGATGCTTGAGACACATCCTTGTTTTTCGTCTAGATACTTGTGGAGTGGGAGCAGAAAGTTAGGTATAGTAGAGAGACCTAATTTATGATCTTAATACTATGGTAAAATACTGCATGCTAAACCAGTACTCACTGCTCCTATTCATTGCTCATCTGTGTACAGAGATAGTGAAGAGCGACTTTGGTCGATGGAAGGTTGCTTTGATTCTACCAACATTACTGGAGCTGGTCACTGTAGCAAACTAAAGTTTAATTTTATATATGCCAAATGGTATCTAGGTGAAAGTGTGTCTTGGTCAGACTAAACACTGTTAGAGCACTAAGCTAGCAGTGAGCTAGTATGGTAGGCTCTGTGATCCAGTGAGGGTTGTGGGCCACTGCTATAGTGTAGCAAATAATCATTCTCAGGAAGATTAGTGTGGCTGCTGATTCAAGGCATTATTTCATATATTTAATCTTTAAAACTTGACACTTTTCTCTTTATGTACCTCTGTAGCAGTAGTCACAGTTTTATTGTTGTGTTGAAGTTCCTTTGTAAAAAGAAATATCAAAATTATCAGTTCACTGTAGTTCACTGTAATTCCCAAATATGCTTGTAGTAGACACACTGAAGCTTTTGAAATATACAGCTCGAGTATTTAACTGTTCGCTTGCAGTTCTTCTAAAACAAGCCCACCACAATAAAGATGTATACTTACCCCTATTTTTTGTTGTTAACTTTTTCAACAGAAAATAGCCCTTTAACTGCAAAAGTAACCTCATACTACCTTCCTCCTTAAAAATGTCCTCAATATTCAGTCCTTGACTGTCCTCTTACTAAAGGCCCCTGTCTATTAATAGACATTTACTTGCTTGGTAAAATGCGTTTGCAAAGCCTGGGGAACACTGCACTGGTTTTGCCCCTTAAATCTGCTTGATGGTCCACTAATGCATTTATAACTGTCAAGTAACTAATTAATTTCCTGCTTAGACACATGTAGTATTTTTAACATTGTACTAGTGTGTTGTGTCAGCAGTATTGATTATGGAATGCTCTGTGGGTTTTAATAAAGATGCAATTATTTTTCTTTTTGGTTTCAGGTGGACTTGTACAGTCATGTGGTCACATTATCCCAGAGTCTCCGGTGTTGGCCCTTGGTTCCAATTTCACAGCATTATGCATTTTGAATGAGAGCTGTCTTGACTTTGGCAATATCTATGCTAATCAAATTATCTGGAAAATTAAAAATAGAGTGGTACCTAAAGAACAGTATCATGAAATAAACAGAACAGTTTCCAGTGTCACATTTAATGACACTTCTGCACTAGCTACTCCTCTGACTTGCAACATTTTAGCGGATGGACAGATTGAGCAGAACATTTATGGAATTACGGTTACAATAGGCTGTAAGTACCATTTTTCTTGCATTTTATTCTAGTCTTAAGAAAATGGCTTCTAAGAAACAAGAGAATGCAAACAATGGGAAGTGTGCACCTTTTGAGGCACTTATTTCTATTCCCTCAATTTCTGGATAATTGTGTAAAAATGCTGTCAAATTACATGCCATCAAAGCTGGTAAATATGTGCAGAATAAAGTTTACTAAAAAATACTCCAGAGTATTTCAGTGTTGAAAGAGGAAGAAAACAGAACAACAGAAAGCAACAGAAAAATATTGAAGCGGAAAGATTTAAATTACAGAAAGATATGAGTTTAACTGAAATAGATCCTAGGAAGTAAACTAACTCTTCCTTACTTCTTCAGTTTTCAGTGTTCAAGTAAATACAATAAGATCATATGTCCTGCTTTCATAGTAACGCAATGAAATTCTTCACTATGTTTTCTTCATTAATGGACTGAGAAATATTTAGTTCATCTGTATCACTAAAGCTAACCCGAACTACCTTAAGGATGGAACATACCCTTTGGGTTACTATACTTGTATACATAAGAAAATACTTTTTAACTAATAATAAACTTTCTTTGTTCAAGCATGATAGCACTTGCATAGTTCTGAGCAAGTGCTCTTTGAGACAAGACTGAGGCCTTGAGGAAGTAACACGAATAAGTTGGTATACTACTTCTTGGTTAATTGGTGGACTGTTTATAAAATGAGTGTTGAGTGTCCTTAATACCGGAGTGTGAATGGGTGATGAATTATGTTGCCTTCTAGTGTTGGCAGAAAGTATTGCAGTTATAGTGTGGTGTGTGTACAAAAGGCTGGCTTGAGTTCACAATTTAAACTATTGTGGTTCTAGTGTGAGTTATAAAATGCTTTCACAGAAAGTCAATATTATCTTCAACTTCTGAGGAGTAAATTTCTTACCAGAGAAGATGTGACAGGCAAAATACATGGAAAGATGAGGACAGATAAAATATTCTAAGGTGATAAACTGAGTGACAGTACAGATAACATTCTATAGTTGTAATTCACATAGGAATCTTGAGATGCATTTGTATTTAAAGCTACTGTGTTTTCCTACTGTCAGTTAAAGAAAAATTCTGTAAACAATGAGAGTAACAACAGTTTGAGAAGAGTACAGCTATTCAGGAGCAAAACTGTAAGGTTCATAAGGTAGTTCCGTTGAAAATAGCATTCTGCTTGAAAGGAAGTGAGATTCTTCAAGTACATTAATGTATTGTAAATAGTAATATTCTAAAAGCCAGAAACAAACCTTTATATGCTATGATTTGAATTTAAGACAGAAGAAAGATAGTTCAGCTGCACTCTGAAGAAGTTTCTTGCACACTGCTGAAGTGCAGTGGTGAAGATCCCTTATCTTGTAGGTATTCGCATCTAAAGCATCTTTCTTCCGTAGTTCAGGTGGGGGACAACAGACCTATCACAGTTGCTTTAGAGCTCAGGTTATTGGCAAAGTCAGCACATGCCAGTTCAGCTGTAGTGCTCATTAGCATTCTTTTCTGTGTGAATTAAAATAGATTTAGATGAGAGATGGTTGATACCAGGTTTTTTCTGCCTCAAAAAATAAGAAGTCTTCTGTGCTGTTCCTTGCTGTCAGGTGCTTGTTCCTTATACAGCCTACTGTTTCTCAGAGCAGCTGCTTAAGCTTCTTGACTTCCACTGCTGGATGGCATCTAGCACATTTTGGCCCCTCTTACAGAAATAAATCTGACTGTAAATACTTCTGGTGTTCACTGAACTTGTTCTAATGGGACACTTGGTGTGATTCTTACTGGATTTAAATGTGTATGTAGATTAATTATTGCTAACTTTTTCTGTACAGTGCCTCCAGAGAAGCCCAAGAACTTAAGCTGCATTGTGCATCAGGTGTCAAGACTCACATATCCTATGACTTGCACCTGGAACCCTGGAAGGCATACATTCCTGGACACTCATTTCAGGTTGAAATACAGATGGTAGGTAGCTCTATATAGAATTTTAAAGACTGTTTTGCAGGCTAAACCAAACTTCCTTGAAATTGTCAATATTTTGAAAGAGTTCTCAGCTTAAATCCAATTTTCTGAAGCATTGCTGTCTGTTCTAGGGGGAAGGGAAGAGTTAGAGGTTCATATTTAAAGTATTTCTAAGTCAGACATGAAATTTTGCTGCTGTGCTTGTTTTGGAGTAACAGCTACCTCGTATTTTTTGCATTCTTCAAGTACAAGATTAGTGTGGCTTTAGTGCAGTACAGGTAATCATGAGGTGGCTGGACCCAAATTGTATATTTTACGTTTTTCTGTGGTCACTGTTCTGTCATATTCTAACAAGTAGAATATCACTCTGCTCCTTGGAGGAAGGTTGAACTAGATGACCTTTAAAGGTCCCTTACAACCCAACCCTTTCTATAATTTTAAGTAAAGAAACCAACACACAGTGACTGGATTTTGTAGAGGTATTATCTACTCTGTGCTTCCTAAGAATGTGAAATGGTGTTTGTCCATGATTAATTGTAACATGAAAGTTTCAACAAAAGTATTTCTCCTGTGAAAGCAAATTAACTTAAATATTTTTAAAGCTCTTCAGATGGTCTCTTGTTCAAAATGGAGTGGACGGTATTGTTACTCTGCTCTGGGAACAGGAATGAGTGCATACAGCTTTCCCTCTATCCCATTCTGCTAACCTGTTTTGGTTAACAGGTCTAGCAGAAAGTATGGATAGATATAAAACACTAATGAAAACCTTAATGCTTTGCAAATCTCCTGATGCCTCTAAAACTATCTGCTGTTAGTGTAGCAGAAGATGGTTGACAGAAATAATGATGTGTTGCAGCTGTAGCACTGTACTCTGGAAGGGTGTGCAGGTGATGCTGACTACATCTTTTAATGCATGAATAGAAGCATATTGCTTTTGATTAAATTTATCAATTCTTGATCTTTTTTAAGCTAGGTCAGGTTTTTATACAGCTTTATAATTACAATACTGTGGCTTGTGCTTTTGAGGATATGGGACTTGAAATCAAGAGAATTTATTCTAGTTTCTGTTTTAATGCAATCATGCATTTGTGGCTAAACAAGCCATTCTGATCTCTTCACGTTTACTTCCTGACCTTCTGCTTTACAAAGATAACAGCAAAGGGGGAACATATGAGCTAAACTGATTGCTCTGATCTGCTTAAAAAGATACTCTAAAGGAAACTAAACTTACTGCTTTATACCTTACTTTTCCTTCTCTTTTATTTAGGCCACAAGAGAACTTTCCTGACTGTATACCAAAAGGTGTAAACAATTCTTGTACGATTACTGATGTTCAGTTCTTTGTTAACCTGGAGATCTGGGTAGAAGCAGCAAATGCTCTTGGGAAGGCTGAATCTGATCCTCTTGTTCTTGATCCCATTGAGATTGGTAACTATATGCCTCTTAATAAAGCTTTAATAGTACATAACTGCTGCTTCTGTGCATATTGCTGAATTGGTATTTAATGTCTCTTCACTATAGAAATCAATGCTGCCAAAATATTTTTGACTAGAACTGTGTTGGACAAAGGTAAGGAATGTGAGAGATTTGATCACAATTCAGATAGCAAGTTCTTGTTGAATAGTCTGCTTTAGAACCTAGTGTGAAGCAGTCATTTGAGCCTGTGAAAGGCTTTAATGGTGGTGTTACAGCATAGTGCAACAAATGCTAGAGGCATGATAAAATACAGCTGTAGAGTTGACTCCTAACTCCTTCTCTTCTAGTTAAACCTCTGTCTCCACACAACTTATCAGTCAACTCGGGAATACTGCCTACTGTTCTGAAACTTTCCTGGGAGAATCGGATTTCAGCAGCTGTGATGAAGCTGAAATTCAATATTCGCTATAGGATCATAGGTGACACAAAATGGATGCAGGTAATAGTACTAATGTCCCTTGTTACTCTTCTGCTGTAACCCAGCCATTTGTCAAACTGCAGAAGTTCTGTCACTGCTGCAGTTCAGAGGATTCACTTTCTCCTTAGGCCTTATGTGGCCTCCCAAGGTATTCTGTTGGGCCTGTTCATGAAGGCTGTGATCTAAGTTTTCTTTCGCAGTCTAGAGTACAGTGGCCTTGTCTTCTCTTTGTGGACTTCTCTGCTGTCTTCCATGTCATGTTGCAGTGTGTTTTGAATTTTTATTCTGTACATGCAACATCTAGAACACTCAAACTTTCATCTTCCCATGCACATGTAAAACTGTTGGTCTAAATGTTGTTTAAAGCTTGGGCAGATGCTGTACAGTGCTGGGATGTTTCTTTTAAACTTTCTGTGCCTGCACTTGGGTCACACACACACACACACACACACACCCCCCATGCACTGCTACAGGCTTGGGGAAGAGTGGTTGGAAAGCTGCCTGGCAGAAAAGGACCTGGGGGTGCTGGTCAGCCGCTGGCTGAACGTGAGCCACCAGTGGGCCCAGGTGGCCAAGAAGGCCAACAGCATTCTGGCTGGTGTCAGGAATGGTGTGGTCAGCAGGAGTAGAAGAGTGATCTTGCCCCTGTACTCGGCACTGGTGAGGCCACACCTCGAGTACTGTGTTTTGGGCAGACATTGGACAGAAGGACATTGAGGTGCTGGAGTGTGTCTAGAGCAGGGCGACAAAGCTGGTGAAGGGTCTGGAGCACAGGTCCTGTGAGGAGCAGCTGAGGGAACTGGGGCTGTTTAGTCTGGAGAAGAGGAGGCTGAGGGGAGACCTTATTGCTCTCTACAGCTGCCTGAAAGAAGGTTGTAGCAAGGTGGGTTTTGGTCTCTTTTCCCAAGTAACAAGTGATAGCACAACAGAAAATGGCCTCATGTTGTGCCAGGGGATGTTTAGATTGGATATTAAGAAAAATTTCTTCAGCAAAAGGGTTATCAAGCATTGGAACAGGCTGCCCAGGGAAGTGGTGGAGTCACCATGCCATCCCTGGAGGTGCTGAAAATGCATGTGGATGTGGTGGTTAGGGACATGGTTTAGTGGTGGGGTTGGCAGTGTTAGGTTAATGGTTGGATTCAATGATCTTAAAGGTCTTTTCTAACCTAAATGATTCTGTGATTATTTACAGTATGGTTGTACTGCATGCATGCTTCAGGTCTGATGCAGTCAAGGGAATTGAAAAGAGTAAGGAATATGCCTTGCCTGTAGTGCAGTATAATATGTTCAAGTAATCAAGAGCTGTGGCTTTTTCCTTCAACATCAGTCCATGGACATATTTTCAGTAGTGTCTCAGTCTTGCCTTTCTTTATAACTTTTCTCGGAGCACCAGTATTCCAGAAACACTCTTTTGATCAAGGTCTTCCCATCTTTTGTTTCAGTACAGAGGCCCAAAAGTAGCCTGAGTTTCATGACTTGTTGGAAGGAAGACTGCTTCTGACTTGTCAAAATCTGGTGTATGAAGCAGGTAGCATAACACAGCTGCTTGTGACTAATGCAGTATATTCCTTTGGAGGAACTTTCTGAGCTTTAGCTGCAGACATTAATTAAGGTCATCTGTATTAATAATTCAAAGACCACTGCCCTGACCCACTTATTCTGCAACTCCAGGATCTGTTGATACTGTCCTATTAAGTCCTTTTAACTTGTCTTGCCCTTTTAACATGTGCACAAGACTATTGAAATAGTAACTTTTAAAACAACTGAGCTTGCTTAGCTGTGGTAAAATTTGACTAGTCTGACAATTCATTGCACTCAGGATTAACCTCTTGAGTGTCCATGTGTGTTTAATCTGCAGTCATTCCTCTTGCAGAGTTGCTCACTATAAAAACTCCTCGAATGCAAGTGGAATAATGTGTGATGGAGTCAGTGTGTGTACCTACATGTGTGTATTACCTACATCACACATCTGTTTCTGTATGTGTGCAGTGAGAATATTTTTCTGGCATTCAGTTGCTGATCTAAGATAAAGGAAAGTTTATGAAAACAAACTCCTTTATTAGCAAAAGTATAAACTACTCTAAAACAAACGATTTCCAATGTCAGTTAAGAAACTGTTCTATATCAGTGGAAGCAATGATCCTGGATTCTCTAGCTTTATAGGAGGCTTCCAGCACAGGTATTTTGCAATCAGTAATCAAGTGGATAACCTATCAAAGTTCTGAAATGCGAGGCAGGGTATTACAGATCAGTAAGCAGAGGAGTTATATGGGAAAGAAGGAGAGGCAGACAAAACTAAATAAAAAAGAAAACAGAATGAGAGATTGTCCTAAGATAGCCGCTTAACTATGCTAGTGTATATATTGTATTATACCTGGTGAATACACACAACTATGACTGATCCCTTAGCAAAACATGGCTGAGAATTGAATCTTTTGGAAATAAGAGGGGAGTAAAACTGTTATTTGTATTGGGTGTATATGAAGTGGGGAGCCTCTTGGATGGGAGCTATAGTAGCACAGAACTCGACTTTACAGTTTATGATCAGTGCCTTTAAAATCTTTCTTCCGTTTACAGGTTCCTCCTGAAGATACAGCTTCACCAAGAACTTCATTCAGTGTTCAAGGGCTCAGACCCTACACAGAGTATGTCTTTTCAATTCGTTGCATGAAGGAAGATGGAGTGGGCTACTGGAGTGAGTGGAGTGAACAGAAAACTGGGGTCACCACTGAAGACAGTAAGTAATATATGAAAGTATGTCAGTGATTTTCAAAATGTGTGAGTGCTTGGCAGTTTGGCAACAGCCAGCTGAAATTGTGTGTCCTTGCTTGAGCTGTTTGAATATATATGCAACAAGGCTCTCCTGAGTTACTTTTTGTACTGACTGACTTGACCCATGCATTCCAAGGAGTGTGAGAGTGGCGTCCCATAAAGCTAACAGAGGTGCTCCCTGATGACAGCTGAATCCGGAGGTAGGGAAGAAACGCTTTCTAGAATGAAAGTTGTATTCTCAAAATCTTTTAGAAGGGATGTAGGCTTTATGGTGTTTTTTTCTTCTTCTAAGGGTTGTCTTCTGTAACAGAAGCTATTCTATCGATGTGAAAGTTGGGGTTTTTTGGTTGACAGACTGCATTGTTTATGAAAAACTCGGTGTTTAGGTGGCCTTTAGGTAAAGTCATAGGTGAACAAGCATCAGTAAGTATGAAACAGGAGATCTTAGTCATATAGGATATGTAGACTTCTTACCTTTACTTTTCCCAAGGTATTCTGCATTAACAACACTTCTTTGCCAGAATCACTTACAGCTGCCTATACACTGTCTTGTACCCACTTGTTTACAGTGTTCTATGTATGGTAATCATGAGTCTTGCTGATATCACTCATACAGTTGTCACTGTGGGAGGCATAAGAAAGGGAAAGCCATCAATAATCCACTTCAAGCAAAACTGAGTCTGTGTGGAAAATAGCTTTATTTTGGTTATATTTAATCACAAAAATCACGGTTTCCTTACAATTACCCTTCTTGATGACATAGTCATTGGAGTTGTCACCTTGTAAATTCTGTCCCTTTGCAGTAGGAGTGAGCACTGAATTGCTGCTGTCATAATTTAATGAGGAAAACTTCTTACCAGGATCAGCTCTTTGAGGGCAGTATGTGGATCATGTTTAGTATTGCACAAAAGGACTTTCAAGTGGGATAGTTGCAACTTTAAAACATAAACTGATTACTAAAGATACACAAAAGATAGCAAACCACTAGGTTAACCTTTAAGTTCACAGCCCTGGAAAAAATACTGCTTAAGAGCCTCAGTCAGGTGTCAGCCTGCACTGCTTTGGAGCAGATCCTCAGCATTGCAAAGTTGCTGCCATGCACCAAATCTGTTCACAGTACAACCAGCTCATCAGCCTGGCTGGCCCTCCATCTTCTTGTAATGCTCCAGTCAGCTTTTCAACAGTGTCTGCTTCCGTTGAACTGTATGCTCTGCAGATGTGCTCCATTGCTCTGAACTCATTCCTTCAGCACAGTGGCACTGAGGCTTGCTGCACTCAGTGTCTTCTAAGATCTGTGTCCACTGTGTTCCACAGCATGTTTTTTAACATTATTGCTTCCAGTTCCTCATGAATGCATGTGTGACTTGACATGTAGTGTGGCATTTAAGTAACTACAGCTCACTGTTATGAATGCAATGTACTGTTACAAATTTAATGTTCATGGAAGTCATTGTGGTATTTCCTTCCTACTGAGGCTCTCCTGCAAGTTTGTTCTTAAGTACAGAGACTATGCCTTCTGCCACTGAGTTGTGCCAAAACTATTAGAGTATGTTTAGCACTTTCTGTTTTCATTTTGTTTGCCTGTTTTGTTTTGCAGCATTTTGATTTAGCAATTGTTGCTGCATCTGTAAACTCATACAAAATAAAGTTGCACAACAATAACTGAGCAGTAATTATTGGAACACTGACATTAAAATCACACCATGCATTTGTTACAGTATGAAAAATCTTGTTCTCAAGTAGTGGATTCTTGTGTTTTCTGTTAGCAGAACAAAAATACATACAGTGTGTATATAAACACAGCCTGCACCTATACATTTAGCCCTTTAATTTGCTCTCCAAATAAAAGCCCAAGGCTTTGATCACAGAATCGCAGAATGTAAGGGGTTGGAAGGGACCTCTGTGGGTCATCTAGTCCAACCCCTCTGCTGAAGCAGGGTCACCTACAGCAGGCTGCACAGGACCTTGTGCAGGCAGGTCTTGAATATCTCCAGAGAAGGAGAATCTACCACCTCCCTGGGCAGCCTGTTCCAGTGCTCTGTCACCCTCAAAGTGAAGAAGTTCTTCCTCATGTTCAGACGGAACTTCCTATGCTTCAGTTTGTGCCCATTACCCCTTGTCCTGTCACGAGGCACCACTGAAAAGAGTCTGGCCCCATCCTCCTGGCACCCACCCTTGAGATATTTGTAAGCATTTATAAGGTCCCCACTCGGTCTTCTCTTCTTCAGGCTGAATAAGGCCAGCTCCCTCAGCCTCTCCTCGTAGGAGTGGTGCTCCAGTCCACTAATCATCTTTGTAGCCCTCCTCTGGACTCTTTCCAGTAGTTCCTTGTCTTTCTTGAACTGGGGAGCCTAGAACTAGGCGCAGTACTCCAAATGGGGCATCACTAGGGCAGAGTAGAGGGGGAGAATCCTTCGACCTGCTGGCCACACTCCTTTTAAAGCACCCCAGGATCCCATTGGCTTTTGTGGTAGCCAGGGCACACTGCCTGCTCATGGTCAACCTGTCGTCCACCAGCACACCCAGGTCCCTCTCCACAGAGCTGCTCTCCAGCAGGTCCGCGCCAAGCCTGTACTGATGCATGGGGTTGTTCCTCCCCAGGTGCAGGACCCTAGTCTTGCCCTTGTTGAGCTTCATCAGGTTCCTGGCAGCACAGCTTTCTGGTGTATCAGACACTTCTCTTGGTTTTTCTGTCATCAGCAAACTTGCTGAGGGTGCGCTCTGTCCCTTCAGGTCGTTGATGAAGAAGTTGAACAAGACCGGGCCCAGTGCTGGCCCCTGGGGGACACCACTAGCTACAGGCCTCCAACTAGTCACAGACCTCTCAGCTCTGCCATTCAGCCAGTTCTCAGTCCACCTCAATGTCCACTCATCTAGCCCAATTCAAAAGATTTGGTGTTTGTCTCAGTAGCAAGATACCAAGATAGACGTGCATTTACCACTACTATATTCAGAAAGGTATACTTATATATTTCCATATGGTTTTATCCAAATGTTACATTTCTAGGTGTTAGTACTATAACTATCAAGTGAAGTTTCAACAGAATCCTTAAATGCAAAGAAACAAATGTGCAATTATGATGCTAAAGAGTAATACAAGCATTCTGGCAGTTTTGAAATCTTTTGGCAGTTGGCTTGCTACTTAATTCTTATCATGAAACATCTACTTTGTACTCAAAGTAGTGACAGTAGCCAAAGATCTTTATATCTAGCAGAGCAGGTTTGCTGCATAACTGTGTAGATTACAATTAGTGTGATTTCTGTGGGTTCTAGAATTAGTGTATCCCTGCCAAAGGGATTTGATTTTAAAAGCTTGTTTGGTTTCCTCCTGAATCGCTTGCTGATTTCTGACTTCAGAGAGAATTAAATGATATGGGGATTTTATGCCTTGTTTTTGCAGGAACTTGGTTATTATCAGTTAGAAACTCTTCTCTTCCAGTTCTAGGGTTGTGAGAAGCTACTTTAGCTTGGTCAAGTTTCCATTTCAGTTCTTCTTCGATAGCCTGCAAGACTGGCTTTGTTTCTGGCCTGCAACTGATCCTGCCCCATGTGGAGCCAGTGAATGGACTTTCTGGTTGTGTACTTGACACCCAGTAGGGAATCTATTCTTCCTTCAGACTACTACAAGTACTTTATGGTATCTGTTTAGCTTCTAACTCAGCCTGATTGAGGATTTTTGGGTTTTTTTCTTAATGTGCATTAAGCTTTCCTGCTTGCACTCTTCCTGGTCTTCTTTCTGTAATAGCCTGTCTGTTGCTTAGTGCATCCCAAGGCACCGTCTTCTTAAGCAGTCTATTTAGTACACCATTTCAGTCGTAAACAGAGTTAAATCAATACAGGTTTCATTGTCTAAACACCGCTTTGTGCTTGGAACTTGACTGGATCAGAAATCCTTCCTCATCTACTCTAATTGAGTTCCCAGTAATGAGTTTTGATTGAATTTGCATGTCATCTTATATTGGAGAAATAAGGAAAATATTGTAGTATATATGCTACTTGTTTAAACAAAATGGAATTTATGTGCACATAATGGCATTGCTTCAGCTCAACGCAAAATTTACTTTCTCTGGGGAAGATACTCTAAACTGTTATTTTAATATTCTAGTCACTTCTTTTCAGCTCCTAATGACAGTATTGGTTTGTGTTCTGTGGTGACTGTCTCAGTCTGAGCAAAGCGAATACCAGGACTGCCTGCCTATTTAGACTGCGTTCCTGTTCTGCTTCAGTGACTGGCTTTGCAAAGATACTGCTGTTGTCTTATTTTAGCCTCAGAACAAAGGTGTTATGGTAGGAAACAGACATGAGGCAGATCATGTTGCATTCATGAACTATATTAGGCAAGATGTACAATTGCTTCTGTTTCATGTGAATCAAATCCGGGTACTCAAAAGAGATTGTTAAGAAAGAGCTCACTTTGCCTTAATTCCCTTCTGCTTCCCTCCTGATGTAAAGTACAAGAGACAAGATGTACACTGTAGACTCGATGCTGTGTTTTGGAGGTAAAACAGTCAGGATCTCATAATTACTAATATAAAAAATGCAATAAAAGAATTCCCAGAGAAAGTACAGTCTAGCAAGATTATAAATGTAAATGCGTTTTAAGATCATCTTTCTATTAGGGCTAAGACCCTCACAAAGGATTGACCACTTTTTATTGCTTTATGCACTCTTAACAGATTGATTTGTTCTACTTTTAAGATAGATTTGCAGTGGAAATACCGCTTGAATTTTTTACAGTACTGAAGCCGGAAAGTATTGTACAAAAGTATTGCAGTTCTGTTACCCTTTCTAGCATAAAGGATATAGAAAATTTAGGGAATTCAGGCAGTAGAGATTTCTCTCCTCGTTAACTTCTCTGCACTTGCCTTTTTTGGGTGACTTGATATTGAGGGGTAGGGAGTGTGTTGCAGCTGCAGACCATGGCGAGGTTTGCAGTGCAGAGATGTGCAGGGCTCTGCCTCTGGATACAGGCTGCACGGTGTAGGTTTGGTCATACCTCACTCAGCACTGTCATCTTCAGCCCATTCTTGCAGATGATCAGCATGGTGACTCTTGGTTATTTTAGTACTGTACAGTTAGAGCACAACTACTGTTTTGCACATCCCTTCTGGAAATCTTGCCATGCAGGTGTTCCACTTAATATACCAAACATTATTTTCTTCGGGGGACTAAGGAAACACTTTCTGTGTATGCTTTTATTAAAAAAAAAAGGGGGGAGGAAGCATCTAATGATAGTCAAAGAATGAATTCAACAGATTAAGTAAAAATATTTCTACTGTTAAGCATTGTTTCTCTCATCAGAACCATCTAAAGGACCGCCCATATGGAGAATCATTGATGCATCTCACTCACCAGCTTCCTGGACTGTGCATCTGATGTGGAAGGTAAAGCAACATGAAAAACTGCAGGAATTGAGCATGCTTTAAAAACATGAGGTTTCAAGTGACAGAATTTCCTCGACAAACTTGAATAGATAGCTTGGATAGTGTAGGTTTTATTGATACAAGAAGTGACCTCAGTATTCTTATTGTAATAATTAGTTATGAAAAATTAAAAGTACAGATGCAAAGGCCGTCAGTTAACTGATACAGGTCTGTGAGCCAGAGTATACAGAATCCACTTTTGGATTCCTGACTCACTGTGCCTAAGCAGTCTGTGGAATTGGAAACTTTTTGCTTGAACAAGGTAAACCTTCATGTTATGCCTTCTGCTGTATCCTAAAACACTCACAGCACTATCTGGACAGGGATACTCCAGCTGCAAAATCCATTAAGCTTAGAGATATCCAAACTTATTAAATACAAAATTGCATGTTTGCATGCAGTAGTCAGCTGTGTCTAGTTGGCTGATTAGCCCAAAGGTGGGAAAGTGAATGCAGTAATGGTCAGTCCCCATCTCCTGCTCTCTTTTGGTCTGTGAACTTTGTCACATTTGATCTAGCTGTCTTTTTATTATTACTTTTTCCTTATTACTACATGGCGTGTGAGAAGTTACATGTATATGGATGTGGCATCATTTTCTGGTGTAACTCATGTGCGATGTTCCACTTCTGGCAGTATTTAGCTTAGAATTGGAAAACTGGTGCTACTTTGCAGTGTCAACAGTTTTCTTGTAAGTTATCTGAAAACTTACGCAGTTACACAGTATTTTTCTGTGTGACTAGATAACACAGAAACAAGTATTTTTCCATGTGTAATAAGAGAAAACTGCTCGGGTTGTTTTGTGTTTGGGTTCAACACAGCTTAAGATGTGAGATTCCTTTTATGTCATTGTGTTGTAAAGTCACATAAAATGCAGGTTTTATCAACACAAGTTCTGCAATGTTTACAGAATAGTTTTTATTGAACTACTAGGTAGGATTGTGAGCCAAGCAAAAGAGGATTTAAAGCAGAAATAATTCTGAAGGTTACTGCTTTACAGAAATGAATGCAGATTATTTGTGCTTTCCTTAAGTAGGCAGCTATTTCATCTGTGTAACTTGTCTTGCTCTTAGATTTTTAAATTATGCATCAAAGACAGTAAAGGTTAAGTCACGTTTGTTCAGTGTCAGTCTAATCCAAGATGTGTTTCTGACAGTCATTGGAGCCGTTTGAAGCCAATGGAGTAATCTTGCAGTATGAAGTGACTGTCAGAGCTAAATCGTCTCTCTCCAGTCCACCAGAGAAATACAATGTTAATACCACCAACCTTACATTAAAGCTGCCAAATGGAACTTATGAAGTGACTCTGATTGCGCTTAACAGAGTCGGGGCATCCCCTCCATCAGTTTTACTTATCCCAGCAAGTAATTTGAAAGGTTAGTGTCCTAGTCCTAATGTCTCTTTCAAATGCATCTGCATGGCTTTTATTACAAGAAATCTTCAGTGTTGTAAAATGATACCTTTCACATGGACACATCATGAAAGTGTATTGAATATATCTACAGTCTTGCACCTTACAATTGTGTTGCCATTTGTATACTAGGGAATGTGTGGAATTAGGTACTCACAGGTTCATAAGCTATATGTGCTATTTTGCTGTTCTTTTTGATACTTAGAGCTACTGTGCACTATATTCCCTGCTGCTTCTTTTCTTACCATAGCAGGCATTTTTCGTTTTCTTTTTAAAAAATGAAAGGGTTAGGGAAGAAAGCATCCTTTACTTCATTTCTTCTCTAGTCCCGGTCTCGCTCTCCTACATTTTCAGTATCTTATCTGGTTGCTTTGTCATCTGCTTCCACTGTTTCCCTGCTCTTCTTGTTCCTTTTTATTATGTTCCTTGCATTGCGCAGTAGTAGTAACTACAAAGTGGTTTCTCCTTACTTCCACCCTCCTCTTAGACAATCCAAGCAGAAAATAAGTATATGGACAGATGCTGCTTTTAGTGTAAAAATCAAGGGAGAGCCACAGGTTCTAAAACTAGTAGATGAACTAATTAAGGGTATGTTTTAGAGTAGCATTGCAGCCATAAGTACTTGGTAAGGTACATGAATACGACGATTAGAATGACAATTTAGAAGTGTCTCAAGGTTTCGTTTGTTTCTGAAATAGACCCTTTCTTTTGGGTGAAACATAGTATCTCCCTACTGTGCAATGAGGTTACTTGCTGTGTTTGAGAACAGAGATGCTGACTTTAATTTCTAGTTTTTAAATAGCCTAACGCTGCTTGTTTTAGATCTCTTGATACAAAGATTCAGATGTAAGCTTCCAAATTTCAGAAAATGACTTTTACATTTACTTAGGTTCTGTCAAAGTGTCGCCATTACAGTAACCCAAAAGTAACCACATTTGCCAAAATAGCTATTATTATGAATATCTAGTGGAAGAACTGCCAATATTTATCACTTTTCTGTTTTCTTTCATCACAGCTCCTGTGAAGAATCTTAGAACACTACCTAAAGATGGCAAGTTGTGGGTCGGGTGGACTGCTCCTAACAGTTATGTTCTGAAATATGTGATCGAATGGTGTCTGGTGTCCAACAGCTCACACTGCATCATGGAGTGGCAGAACGAACCAGGAAATGTTCAAGGAACATACTTAAAAGGTATTTAGCTCATAAGTCTACAAATACTGTGTAGAACACTCTAAGAACCTGGTAAGTATCCTCAAAGTGAGGAACATCCTCATGCTGACTAGAATTTCATTGTAGGACAGAAACTTGGGATAATCCTGAGGGCTTCTCTTAGTTTGAGTGTGGAAGTATCTGTGTATTTTTGTCAAATATAAAACTATCTGTCTTGCATTTTGAAATTTGTATTATGTAACAGCAAGGAGTTTATCTGCATTTTGGTTTTAGTCTTCTCATTCTCGGAAACCATCAAAATAATGAACAGGCTGAGTTCCTTCAAAGTCAAATTCTCCAATCCCTTTTTCAGTTCAAACAATGAAACTTGATCAGTTTTACAGTTCTTTTCAGACTATGATCAGTAGCTCAAATCAATAATTTTGGGGTTCAGTGCTGTAGACAGATAAAGACTTTTTATTTAAAAGAGATTAGGAAAAAAAACAGGCTTCTGTGGAGTCTGTTTATTATTTTTAACATTTGAATGTGAACCATTATATTGTTCCTTTAGTTAATATATTGGAGCAGTATGTCAATAAGCTCTAGAAAAAAAAGTCAGCTGCATTACATACAAGTGCATCTAATAAAACAACCAAAACCCAGAACTCTGTATCTGAAGTAAGTAAGAAGGTTGGTGAGGAATTTGGCTGTGAAACAACACATTTTGAATTCCTTTTATTAGGCGATATAAAGCCGTTCAAGTGTTACCTGATAACCGTGTACCCGCTATATGCTGATGGTCAGGGAAGTGGACAGTCTGTGAAGGCTTACCTTCAGCAGGATCGTAAGTACAAAAGAGTAATCCAGGAGCACATAAAATTACTTTCTTGACTAAAAATAATGAGGCCTTTGCTTTAATGTGGACTATGTAATGAAACATCGCCCTACACCTGAGGGTCATCTGACATAATCGATCTTTTCCCTTCTATTAACATCCATTGTGCTTATTTACAGTATTTAGGGTTAAGAGATGTCTGTGGCTGACTCTATCTCTTTGTCCAACCTTTGTCAGATAATTTGGTATGAGTTTATTATTTTACTAGCATAGTAATATTTCTGTGCTGATTATTTTGAATTTCAAGTATGAAGCCAAAACTAATTAATTCAGTTGAAGATTTCATGTGATCTGCTGATTATTGTTTTTTGTGTCTTTTTTTCCTGGAGGTTTCTCTTTTCAATTATCTTTGGAGTTGCTGTGTTGTCTGAAAGTAATGCTTTGCAGATGACTTAGTCCAACTATTCCGTTGAAGTTTTTGTGCAGTAGCAATTCAGTGCTCATTAATACACTGCTGCTGAGGGTGTGAGGATGCCCGACAGAAATTAATCTTCATCTCCCATTACAGGTCCTTCAAAAGGACCAACTGTTCAGACAAAAAAAGTAGGAAAAGCTGAAGCTGTTTTGACATGGAACCATCTCCCAGTGGATGAACAAAATGGATTTATCAGAAGTTATACCATACTTTACAAAACTATTGATGGAAATGAAACAGGTAACAGAAAGCAGAGAAGTGCTTTGTGACATTGAAGTATTCCATCTGTCTTCGTCCTAATACGTGTTCCTGAAAAACAAACTACAGAATTGAGTGTGGCCGACGGTCTGCTTTGATGACATAAAGCTGATGTCTGAGGCGTAGCCCCCTCCATACCAAACAGAAAGTCCCTGATAAAGAATATGGAACGGTCAGTCTGTGTATAACAGGGTACTGAGTTTAGTTTCTGAAAGCTGATTTGCAGGTATTGTGCTCCTATCTTTCTGTCTAAATGGAGGATGAGATGTTGGTATAGCAGGATGAAGCTAGACCATTCAAGATGTAAACGAGTTGACTGTATTTAACTATTGTAAAGCCTTAAATAAAAAAGGGGGGATTTTTAATCCTCCTGGAGCTCTAGATCAGTGTATTACTGACATAAAACACCTTGTCTGAAGTGCATTTTAGTTCTCAGTAGTGTGTATGGCCTGCAGGCTTAAGACAGGGAGCTAGCACTATCAGAAGTTTTTCTTTTTTAGATTTCCTTAAATTAGAAGGGCCAATTGCTTGTGCCTACCCTACTTCTTGTTATTTCTAGTTAACCATGTTTCTTCTAGTTAGTAACTAGCTATCTCTAGTTAACCATGTATTCTGCTTATTAAAGATATTTAAGCCTTAACTTTACTACTAGTTTAGTTTGTAGCTACATTCTTGGGGGGATGGGGGGGGATGCGGAAACCACAGAAAATTGACAAGTAAAATATCAACAAGAAAGAAACTAAATTCAAACCTTGAACAGAAACAAACGAATCTCAGTGTTTCTTGTACAAGTTTGTAGTCTTTCTGTGCCTATTCTATTTTTCTTACAGCCATGCATTCTACTCAAACTGTCTCGTACATCTGAAGACACGATATCCTAATGCTACTGCATTTGTGGTGATCTAATAAATTGTACAGAAAACCAGTATAATTTTTTTCCTCTCTTTAGCTGTGACAGTGGATCCTTCCAAGACAGAATATACGCTATCTTCTCTAACCAGTGACACACTGTATACTGTGCGGATGATGGCGTACACAGACGAAGGAGGCAGGAGTGGTCCTGATTTTACATTTACTACACAAAAATTTGGTAAGGAAGAGTGACACAATTAGTAGAAGCAGGAAATATGTTGCAGCAGTATAGCAAGGCTCTGTGCAAGATCTGATAGGAGGGGAATGTGATTGTATTTAAAAGAAAATAAGTTTCAGTTGCAGTCATACTCACAAGGTGCATGACACCCAGGTAGCCTATCTAGTACTCAATCACAAAGAAGTGGTTCAGTGAGGATTTCTTCTGACTCTACAGAGACAAGCTATACTCTGCAGATCTCCTCGCTGGCTCTCTTCTCTTGGGAAACATGCTGGGTTTGGATGTATTTTGTGTATACTTCAGGTTATAGTATTCTTTTGTCCCAACTTTCCATGAGTCATGAGAATTTACTCAGTGCCCTTGTCTTCTCTTCTTGTGTCTGATGGCTTCTACGCTGGTCTTAAAGAGTCCAGTCTTTGTTTTACTGTGAAGGTAGGTTGGCCTTTATTATCCTGACACGGGTGTCCTGAGAAGCTGCAGAGGTGTGCTGGCATCTTGATCTGCTAATCTGCATGCCAGTCAGCACGTGCCATTCTTACAGTCCTTCTTCAGGTTCTGCATTCTCATTCATACCACTATTAAAGTTTGCTACAGTTCACTTCAGAGACTCATTTTGAAGGTTTGCATTTATTGTATGTCCAGCGCTTCCTATTTGTAATGGCAAGGGCAACAACATTAACTGAACTTAGTTGTGGAAAGCACTTCTTAAGATTTAGCAGGTTTTTATATTCTTTTTTCTGTATAGCGTTGCTCTTCCCTCAGCATTCTGTGAGGTTTACTTAGGAATGTGTATAACAATGAAGGGAATACAGAACGATAATGCAACCTTAAGTGTTTTCAGGAAGAGAATATTTTCATGTACAGAATAAACTGATGGATGACTAGTGATTTTGCTTACATTACTTATTTGACCATGATGTTGTTATGACAGCCAGTAGGCCACTGAAACACCTGGACTGCAAATGAATTCACATAGATGTTACTGTCATATCTGTCCGAACTGTAAGATCACTTGCTCCATCAGTGTTACAGCTTCTAGAGCAACGTGTGGTTTTTATTGGTGCAATGCATTAGATTGTTAGGACAGAGCTTTTCACATTTCCACCAAAAGGCTCTTTTCATATGGTGAAAATGTTTTTCCGAAGGTGCAGCTTAAGACTGAGCCCTGCAGTTGTGTTCAGTTTCAGATTCTTGCTGTCCCTTTGGGAATGTATGCCGTGGCCGAGTTCCTTAAATGACAAAGTGGGCTGTAACTGCTTCTCTTCATTTCCTTCAGGGAAAGGAGAAATTGAAGCCATAGTTGTACCTGTGTGTCTAGCGTTCCTGTTGATTGTGCTCCTTGGAGTTTTGTTTTGCTTCAACAAACGTGACTTGTAAGTATAAATGAAGTTTTTCTCTTATGCTTCTGATGTTTCTGGGCGTAACAGAGAGATGGCAGTAATTCAGTACAAACAAGTAAATATTCTGCAGTTAAATCAGAAAAAGAATGTAAAACACACATACATTGATTGGTGATAAACATTTTTGTGTTTTCCTTGGGAAATCAGGGCCTCTTCTGATAGTAATTTCTTACTGGCACATAAACCAAGTGTTCCATGACTCAGTCCTGCAAGGAAATTCCTGCTTTTCTTGCTGGAATTGGTCAGGATTAAGTTTGTTAGTTTTCGTTCAGGATATATTGTCTGTGTTGTTTTCTTAGTCATCATGTGGGAGTGAAATGATGATTCTTAGTTTGTGAAGCACAGAAGAGCTGTTTGCTGGCTGTATTTGAGCTATTTAATTACAGCGTTAGCCTATTTTAAGCTTTACAGGCGAAAAAATTAGGCGGACGTCTTATTTACCTACCTTGCATAACCTCAGTGAAACTCTGTGCCTATTCACTGTCTGCTGGGAAACATCCTGAGTCCTGCTTGCTCTGCCCCAGAGCTCTTGTCTGCAGCTTTAGCTGAGGGCTTACTGCTGAAGCATTTTCCCTAGCAAGAAGTAGCGCCTCTCCGATGTCCCCGGTTAACTATCTTTTCTTTCTAATTAAAAACAGCATTTTGTGCCCTTCTCCTTCTGACCTCCCTGATGCTCCTAAAATCAGTTCTTAACGGACATCAGTTGAAAAGCCCATCTTGCAACGTTATTCATAGTTCTTGTACAGAGGTTTTGTTGTTGGAGCCTGTTCATAAAGAGCTGGATAGATCCATCAGTGTCAAAGTTAGTTTGGTTGGGGGCGATATATCTACAGAGATTTTTATTGTTAAATAACAGTTAACACATCCTTAAACTTAAGAGTTCAGAGTTACAAAAGACCAAGCAAGTTTTTCTTCAAATATTTTCACTTTTTTTTTAGCTGTGAAGTTGACTTAGATTTTGATAGCTGTGATAGTCATGGTTATCTTAAAGAAGCAACAGTGTATTTTCATACTGACATGCATCATAGACTTCACATAAATAATTGCTCTGTAGATTCTAGAGTGCTATAAATTTGAAAATCCCTCACTAACCATTACTGTTTGTTGGTTTGCCTTATGTTCGGTGGCTACATCTAGTGTGTAGAGGAGCTGTAAGTGCAGTGCTGTGTTTTGCTAAGTACTACAGCTTCCTACAAAGCTGTAAGGAAGTGCAGGAAGCATTCCTATTTGGAAATAAATACTCTTGCAGAAATGCTGTGTAAGGGAGTAGTGGCCTGGATTATGCAGTACTTACTGTCAACATAGGACTTTAGGGAGTGCATCTTGTAATTTTGTTCTGGTTTTAATGCTTTACAGAATTAAAAAGCATATCTGGCCTATTGTCCCTGATCCATCCAAGAGTAACATTGCTCAGTGGTCTCCTCAAGTTCCAGCTAAGGTAATAACTCATCTTTTTGCATCCTGTATCTTCCTGGTCCACAAGGTTTCAAGTAAACTAACCAGTGGGAGTCTTATATCTTCTAGCACACATGGCTTTCAAGGAAAAAAAAAACTGGATGTTAAGTTTCACGACATTATGATACGATAGGGTTAGAAAACTTTATTGCATTGATAGATTCAGCACTAGAAATACATGGCCCTTAGCACAAGTTCACAACATAGAGCAGGCTTTAACATTGTGAATTATATTGTTTACTAGTTGGAAGGGTGAAGTCCTACTTACTTTTCTTATTCATGGTTAAGTAAACAGAATCCATGATTCCCGTTCTTAAAACCCTGAAGTGACTTACTTGCACAGTTAAGTCATGAACGAGAGAGAAAGCTGTAATAGTTCCTCATGGGTGAGGAGATGGCAGCAAAATTTAGGCACCATGTGGTGTCAGTGACATAGCAAATTCCATCCAGTGAACTGTGGCTAACTTCTGTGAGGAAGTGCTGTGATGTTGAATACGTTATTGGAAGTAATGTATGTATGGCCTCAATATAGAATGTTCCTGTGTTGCACAGCAAATGGTTGTATGTTTACGGATCTTAAGAATAATTAAAACTGGAGTAAAGCTTGCACACCCACTATGGTTACAGAACAGCTGCATAATGAAGACTTTGCATTGGAAGCAAAAGTATGTCCTTCATTTTGTAACAGATACTTTGGAGATACTGCCAAACTTAGTAAGGAGAAAACTTACATGAAGGAAGTTGAAACAATTACAGAATAAAAATTCAGGTATTTAATGGGGTTCTTGGTTTTTAACATAACCTTCCTTTTAGGCAACATCCATCTCTTTCTTTCAGCATAACTTTAGTTCCAAAGATCAGATGTACCCAGAAGGCAGCTTTACAGATGTAAGCGTCGTAGAAATAGAAGCTGATGACAAGAAGTCTTTTTCAGAACAAGATCTAAAACCCTTTGACTTGCTTAAAAAGGAAAAAAGTACTTCAGAAGGGCACAGCAGTGGTATTGGAGGGTCCTCGTGCATGTCCTCTCCTAGGCAAAGTGTCTCTGACAGCGACGAAGGGGAAACTACACAAAACACTTCAAGCACTGTACAGTATTCAACTGTAGTACTCAGTGGCTACAGAGACCAAACACCTGTACAAGTCTTTTCAAGGTCTGAGTCGACTCAGCCACTGCTAGATTCAGAAGAGAGATCAGAGGATCACGCTGGAGGAGGTGACAGTACAACACAGAGGCAGCAGTATTTCAAACAGAATGCTGGTCAGGATGAAATCAACGCGGACAGCAGGCTGTGCTTTGAAAGAACAAAGCAGATTACTCCTGCTAATGAGGGGGATCTTGTTGGATTTGCAGAACTGCAGATCTCAGGTGAGGGTTCAGAGCTGTTGGGCCTTGGGCTGGAAAAAAATACACAGGAAGCTGCTCTATCAGATATTTTACAGACAAGTACTGAAGGACAGACTGTGAGACCTGAAACGGTGGAAGGAAATCCACTGTCAGTTGATGAAATGCCAAAAAGTTACCTCCCGCAGACTGTGAGACAAGGGGGCTATATGCCTCAGTGAGGGAAGAGACTGGCTCTGTGTAGGCCTTCGTTAGTGCCTGTTCACACTTTCTCCTGTGTTTCTGATAAGTTAAGCTGGGTATTTTTATCTGAGTGCAGATAGAAATATTGAAACTAGGTGAAGAATAATTTGACAAAATACAACAAGGACTGTGTTTTTGTGGAAAATTTGCGGTCCAGACCTACTGGATACTGACTTCTATGCACTACATAAAATCTTATGTCTGGATAGCTGAACAAGCCTCTGTGCTACCTTGGTTTTTTTGTGTCTGGTCATACCAGATTTACACATGATTGAAAATTGCAAGTTTCAATCAATCACATCAGCCAATAGGCCTCCTAGAAGAAATACTTCGATTTGTGACAGTGTACAAGCCTAAAAAAGACAGGTTTAGTTGCTTGGAGCATCTTTGTGCAAAAGTAAGACTGAAGCTTAGTATGTTAACATGGAAGAGTACTTAAGTCAGATACTTTTCAGTAGCTTGATTGGCTTTCTGAGTTTTGACTTCGCCCAGTGTCTCACTTTTCAGCTTACCAGACATGCAAGTCGTGTTCATCCCCATTTAGAAATTATAAAAATTAAATAGAACTTGCTATGATGTGCAAATAAGAAAACACCATGATTGCTTGACTTTGAATGCTACTATAGTAACTGATACTCTGCCTACATGTAGATATGCGTGCACATGAACTATAGAATAATTTGGCCTAAAAATGTGCCTTGCAACTTGACGCACAGCAATTCAGTCTCTTGTTCACAAGTTTTAAAATGCCGGTGAAAACGTAGATTTCACAGCTATATAAAGGCTTTGTACCCAAATCACTGTCTGATTATACCGTACCTCTCTGGCGACAGAAGTTGCCTTTGTTCAAGAAGTGCACCTTTGCTGTATACAGCTTGAGAGGCAAGTAATGAGCTGTAAGTTCTTACCATTTTTCTAACTGCTCAGGAGAAATGGAATATGACCTTCTTCCTGATGGACTGCAACAATCAGTGTGCTATAACCTCACTGCTAATGCCACAGGGCCTCCTTGAAACTGAAAGAAGCAAAAAACCAAAGCACTGAAGTCATTGAAGCTTTCAGAAGAAAAAACAAAGCCTATCCACCGAATTGAACGTTACTGGTAGTATGTATCTACTAGCACTACTAGCAGTCATGAGCCACAAATAACACATGGTTGTTAAAATTCCGTACTTTTTTTGTACGTCTCACTTTTCCCCTGTCATAGAGTTTGCATTTTGTTGAAGGAGATAGATTTCTTGGAGACTGTCTCTGCCAGGGTTTAAAGAAAATTGAAATTACATTAAACCCCTTCTCCAATGATAACTAGGAATTTTATGGCATTTTTGTAGGTATTTTTTTTTAACCTTAACTTAGTCAGCTTTCTAGTCTGACACTAATATAACCTTAATTCAAAACACTAAATGCTATGTTGTGAGAATAAAACAAGGGTTTTATTTCTCCTTCAGCAAAAGAGCTGTGTATTTAAGACCACCTGAAACCTTTTGTGCAGTGACCTCTGGTGCTGCTGTTCTGCAGAGCACTGGTTAAAGGCCCTGGAAAGGCAGGTGTCAGTATCCTTTCAACTTCCTTTGTCTTTGTCTGCCAGCTGGCATGGAAGGTCAGGTGTACATACATAAATGTTCACATGTGTCTTCTGCTTTTGTTACAAAGAAATTCAATGCTAGAGTAAATTCATAAGATTACCTCTTGAAGTCTGGACAATTTGAACAGATTAAGAATGGACAACCTTTAGTAACATTTCAGTATTTCACAGTTCCTTTCTCCCAACAGTATTTTTTGTATCTGGGCACTTTTTTAAATGAAAAGGCTATGTTGCAGCTTACTATAACTACACCTTTCTTCAAACCAGTCCCCTACCTTTTCTCCCCACTCCACCTCAGCACCTTCAAACTCCCTCCCAGAGGGCAAGGGCATAGTGAAACCCATGCTGTCGTGAGACAGCAGAGACAGCCTTTTGTTCTTTCAGAGGTTGAAGGAGCATTCCTTTGTCAGAACACTTCTTTTTGAAAATATTACTGGGGGATGGGTCGTCTTCTCTATGCAAATTTCACAGTGACTGTAAAGACCACAAGTAAAAGGGAAGGTCTCTGTTGACCGGTGTGCGTGCTTATTAGAACTGCCCTACAGCCACGTGCATCTAACCCACCTCCTGCTTGTCTCTGAAATACTGTGGGCCACAACCTGGCTACTTAGTCTGAACGTTGTTTCAAAGGCCTGGACATTTTCAAAAACATGATGATGAGTTCTTTTTTTTTTTTTTCATTGTTTTTTTGTGATCCAGTAATACTAAGTTTTGATAGCATATGTTCATATTTGAGGGACAACTTCAGTTATTCCTGAAGTTGCTATTTGCCTTTCTGTTGTGTAAAAGGAAGGTATTTTGTTCTCAATTGCTGTTAATCGTGGACCGTTTCCAACATTAAACAAACAGCGTCAAGGGATTCTCATTTTGAAAGGTCTGCGCTAACAAGAGTTCTGGCCTGTCACTTCTGGTATCTTTCTTTTTTTGTTGCTTATGGGCCAGTGGTAATAAACTCACAGAACCGTACAGGAGCATATCCCTGAGAGAATTTTATCTGTCTGGCAGAGTTACGTTCTGTCTTTCAGGCTTGTTGGGTATATTTAGGACTAAAATACTAAAGACTAAGCAGGAGATACTGGTGGGTGGACAGCTTGTAGAAGCCACAATACATATAAATAACAAGTTTACAGCTTGTTCATAAACCTATGTGCCAAATATTATATCATGCAGTGTTCAGGGTTTAACTTGATTTTGTACTTTGGATCTTAACAATCTAATTGTGTCAAACAGTTGCATACAGGTTTTTAGAGCATCCTTAATGTAGTTACAGCAATCCACTGAAATTTTCTGAACTTGGCCCTAACATAGCAATTAAAGAAAAAGCTTCCCTCACCCCCCCAATTACTATGGTGCACTTCATAAAATAAAAGCATTATTAAAATAAAATCACAGTTCAGTATTGACACTTTCATATCCATCTTGATTTCCTGGACTGGAATTTGTCAGGTGGGGGTTGGAGAATAGTTGTGAAGACCTTGTTGCTTTGGTGGCAGGGAAGGGAGGCTAGTAGAAGTATAAAGTATTTTTGCTATATTAGCCTTTTTGTAACATCTCTTGAGTGCAGGCTGGCTAACTGCCCCTCTGTTTACAGGAGAAGTGACTATATTTATCCCCATAGTTCTGTTGTGGTGGTTCTGTTAGAACGGGAAGGTTTTGGGGTTGTTTCTGGGGTTTGTTGGCTTGCTCTCAGGGCAGTTAGTCTGGGAATATCCTCTCCCACTGTAGGGAAAGTCTTGGGATTATGTTTCGTACACTCTACTGTAGTCAGCTAAACTGCCTGTGAAGCCTGAACCTGGCACAGCAAAGCAAAATTTTTTCCAGACTTCGTGCTGGAGTGTTTGTCACAAGCCTGTGCCTATCTGTGCTACAGCAGCCTAGCAAAATGTTAATTACCAGGACTGGAAAAAATCTTTGGCCCTGGGAGGAGGAAGGAGTTTGCACGCAAGGGCTGAGTCCGGTTTGTGGGCACTGGAGCAGCACCATGGCCTGGGGTGGGGTTTGCAGCCGCAGCTTTGGCTGGAAATCACGAGCACCACCAGATCTTACTTCGGTTTGCCCAATATGGGAACCACCGTGCTGATTTAACTTCAGTAATTGAACTTGTTTAATTAGTGCCAGGTCTTGCATATAGAAGACCCGCATCCATATGTGCTGCTATGGCGTTGACTGACTTCACGGTGGGATCTGAAACTCCAAAGACTCTCAAATTGTTAATAGTCAGCCCCCGCTCCAGGACACACATATTTTAAATTGTGATTTATGTACATTAAATGGGACTAAATATACTAGTTTATTTTTCCAGAGGCAGTTGTTATAATTGAGATTAACTGTTGTTTGGACACATTCCTTTAACTATGTTAAAAAGGTCTCCCGAGTGATGGATTGTGAAACTTAATTGATCTCCTGTAACTTCTTGCCTGTTTGCTAGGATGGATACATATAGCCATTTTAAATTCCAGGAGTTGCTTTTCATGTGACTTAGAAGCAGTTTATAACAAAAAATATTTAGTCTTTTGTCAGGAAACAGCCATTTGGGAGTTACAGCCAGCCCCAGAGTCTTCAGCTTGAGCTCTTGATTGAGAAAAGTGCAGTGAAGTGAAGGTGTAAGTGAAAAGTCTGGAGAAGGGTAAAATTAAATATCTTGCATTGGACTCACAAATTCTCATTTCTCTTCCTTAAAAATGGAAGAAGCATTTAAAAAAAAAAGATTAAGCTAATACGCATGTGTGTTTGCTTTCGCTGTTGTTTCCTTTGTAGTACTTGTGCAATCTGAGCCATTCCTAAAAATGAAAGCAGTGCTGACTTAATGCAAGGATGCATTTTTAAGGCCACAAGATTTGGTAGAAACAAGTTTAAAATTAATGACTAAGGGCCATATCTCAACAACTGTCCACTTCCCCCCCTCCTCCTAATTTTAGTGCAGAGGGAGGGTGGGCAGCAAGTACCAAGTACCTGCCGGAATGCAGCCTTAGCCAGTACTTCTGTTCATTTGCGAAGACAACCTTGAAGGGGATATATGCAGTGAGGTCACTGATACTCTACAGAAGCACACTTCTGTAACAACAGATGAAAAACACATGGCACAACTGTCGACAGACGGCTGGAAAGCTCCGCGTCCTCCTGCTCAGGCTGAAGCCTCGCCTGCGCCCCACACCGGCTGTCCTTCCCAGTGATGGCGGGCGCGGTGGGTGGGCGTTCACTGCAGCGTTGGAACTGGTAACACCTATCGCTCTTGTTCATGTTGGAGCACGTTCCTTGATGGATCCAGTCAACTTGCCGTGTTTTTTTAACACACCAGTCTTGTTTACAGTGTCACATATAGCCTGGCACTTCTATACCGCGATGCGTTGTCTGATAACCACGTGCTTTTTTATTTGGGGATAATGAGTCTACGGTCAAGGTTACTGGTCGCCAAGTGTCGCTGTGCTGGTACATGCGTCTGGGTAAGCAGAGGCATGGGACACAGGGACAGACGTACTAACAATAAAAGTGCCTTGATGCTGGATTATGAATGGCTAGTGAATGTAAACATTAAGTCAAATTTTGCTATGATGTACTTAAAGTATGGCTGATTAAGCTACTGGTAATTTGAATGCCAGCTTTAAAGGGCTTGCTTACTCCAGCCAGAGGCTAAACTTGTAAATTGCTGCATAAGCTGTCTCTGTATGGAAATATGTTTTAATACCAATACACTATCTTCATTCTTTTGCAAGATGCATGTTTATTGTCATATAAACTCTGCTTTCTAAAATTTACTTTATGGTCAGTTTTGAATGTCTTCCTCTTTGTTACCCAACTGAGCCGGAATGTTGCATTTGTCTAGTACATGATGTATGGAGAGAAAACAAAACAAGATTCCTTACTTACCTTGTGTGCCAGAGTCAGTGTTTTGTAAGGCTGGCTCAGGTGGTAACCACAGAAGGAGAAGAGTCTGGGTACTACCTAACAGGCAAGGAACAGAGAGACCTTCCCTGAGAGAGACGTAACCACCGTACACCAGGACGAAACGCTACCTCATTGGGTGTGTGGCCCAGCTCAGCAGCAGGTGAACGCTCTGGAGTCCTCCCCTTGTGATCCCTCCTGTCGCCAGATGTCTGCTGCGGCTGTCCAGCCGTGGTGGTGAGACATGTCGCTGTCCCTGGGATCGGCTGTGTTCTCGCTGCTGGCCCTGGTGCGTGTGTGCTGTGCTCCAGGGTCTTGCCAGGAAGCAGCGGCTGCGGCTGACTGCGGCTCCCATGTGCCGGGGATGGTGTAGGTCTGCTGAAAATGGGAAGGGTACCCAAAAGGTTGGAAGGAACACTGCGGGAGTGAGGAGCAGGGTGTAATGCCATCTGCTTGCACAGACTCTTGTCCAAGAAAGGACTCGCAGGGCTGGCTGTGTCTGCCATTGCCCTCAGCCTCACCTGGGTTTGGTTCTTCTGTTTCTGATGGGTTCAGGACCATCATAGCTGCAGTGAGCTTACACCTCTACTGAAAAAGCACACCTGTGTCTGCAGAAGATGGTCACGTCTGCAGCAGGCTTCGAGGGTGGCACTTGAGGAAAGACAGCTTCCCCTTTGTGGCTGTGAAGCTCCGCTCTGCGTAGGCACACTCAGACCCACATAAAACAGGTGTTCAGGGGGTGGGCTTGCGGGTGTTTGTTACGCGTCACCTGCGGCACCAAACAGCGTTTCTGTCACTGCACAGAAGAGCCATCCCAGACATGTGACACCAGTTAACACCTTGGTGTTAAATTAGGTGCAAACCTAACACCAGGCTCCTTTTCCAAAATGCTAGCCCACGGCACAGTAGTTCACTCGTCCCTGTTGCACGTCAGGCCCCGGGGTTTCTGCAGGAGCAGGGTTTTTTTGCGTGTCCTGCTGACTGGAGCCTTGCTCCCAGCAAGGAGGAGGCAGCAGCGTTGTCTTCAGCGGCGGCCTGGCTGCTGGCAGAGCAGGAGTGCTTCCTGGAACCGTTAAAATAAACAGGAAATACGGCTGGACAGCGGGTGAGGGGAATGCCCTGCTTTCCGCAGGAGACACATAGCTGCGCGGCGTACGTGTCGGGAGGACAGAAGCTGCCAGGATCCTGGGAACAACCCTGCACCCCTGCGGCCGTGGGCCCACGGAGGAGCCAGGGACGCCCCAAGGGCCTGCGACCCCCAGGGCAGGCCAGGCCTGTCCGGCCGCGATGGGCACCGGGCAGCAGCGCAGCGCGACGACCTGGGAGCGACGGAGGGACGCGCAGGAGCCCTGCCAGCCCGGCGCAGCTCGGGGCGGCGTGTTCGGAGGGCTGCTGCGGGCTTGCGGCTGTGTTCTGACCGCTGGTGGTCACAGTGACACACCAACCTCTCCGCGAAAGCGTCTTGCGTATCAATTTTCCAGACGTGTGCTGTTTGTGGTAGAGCGATGCAGTGCCTTCCTGTCTTTGCAGTGGTCTCCAACTGCCGTGAAATACAGCAGAGCCAAAGCATCCCTCCCACCCCTTACAAACAGCTAGGAACTTCCTGGCTCGGCCGGGGAGGCTCTGAGCACGAATGACGCAACGGGGAGGTACAGGGCGAATTCCAGGCTCGCCTGCAAAGTGGAAACGTGTTGTGCGCTGGTGTGCCAGGCATTATGCTGGCTTTCCTGTCACGGTAACACCTTAAGTCACCCCAAGTGCTCGGGCACTGAGCTGGCTCAGGGGCCAGCGAGAGGTTTCGGTGCGGGACAGCTCTGCAGGAGCCGTCGCTGACATCCACCCGTATCCACCAGCACTCGGCCAGTCCCCTGCAGCCACTGGCACAGCCCCTCACCCTCAGCGCGCAACATCGTGCAGCAGGTTCTGGGCACCAAAGTCCCACATAAAGCTCCTCAGAAAGTGGTCTTCAGGGCTGTGAGAGCCTGGGGCGCTTGTTACCCCTGACAGCGGCCAAGCCGCAGAGACGTGCCAGCGAGGCTAGCTGGGACCAGCGAGGGAGTGTGCTTGTGCTGCGGGCAGGAGCCCCGGCATCGTCCGGAGACACCAAGCGCTGCTGACCCATGGCTCTCAGCAGTGCAGCACGGCCCTGCTCCCAGCCTTCCCAGTGGTCTTCGGGGAGGGCCTGGGTGGCCCAGCATGGCCCCAGCACCCTGGGCCCAGTTAGCCCACTGGGGCCATGCCGGGAAATGGCAACAGCATGTTACCATTAGCAGCCAGACAAGCTGACTGCTCCAGCCCCAGCTCCTACCCATGGCCAAATTGCATATTTTTAATATTTCTTTTCTGACCATTTAATAAGTCCCCTTCGCTTTTCTCCGGCCACTCCCCTGTCAGCAGAAGCTCTGACCCTTGTTTCATGCTTCTCCCACCCTGGACCCTGAGCGGGACGTGGAATCCAGACCCACATGCGCTGCCAGGCAGGTCAGCGTCCCCGTGCCCTCTGGCACGTGTCCCCCTTGGCCAGGCCGCACCAACAGCCCATCCACACAAAACTGGCCCCCATCACTGGCTCCTTGCATCCCCACGGGCTGGCTGACACGCTGGGGTTTGCTAATAGGGAGCCTGTTCTCATGCATTGCTGCGGCCTGAATCACTGCGCTGCGCCATCCAGAGAAGTAATCACCACTGACCCTCATTTGTTACCAATATATATTCCCATGCACTTTGGGAACAAACATGGGGCTCTTGAAGACTATTTCTGGACCAGACCTGTGCCAGAAAAACTCTTCCTGCTTGAATGGATGCAGCTTTTTCCCGTTTTAAGGAGATTTCACGCAGGAGAAAGAACACGTGTAGCTGCATGTGCACCAGAGAGCCACGGGGACCACCCCACTGTGCACGCTGCTTGTCTCCATCACGGGACTGGGTTATGGAAGAGACAAGGGTGCTCTTTTGCTACTAAGACACATTTTTGTGGATGGGGTTACCGTAATAACCTTTAAAACATATTCAGAATGCCATTTATCATGGATTACATGAAGCTGACCGTGTGTTGAGTCAGAGACACCTGAACAGGCACCCTCCTTCCCTCCTCATCTTCCTCTCCCAGACATTTGTCTGGACAAGCACTTGCCGATAGCCCCAGGACACAAAAGCAGATGCCTCCAGAGCCCACTCAGGGCATGGTGCTTTCAGCAAGTCCCTGTTACGCTCCATTTGCTGCATGCGTTTTCACTCACCCATTTGCTGGATGTCTGCCTTCTCTACATGAAACTAGTAACACTCCTATCTGTGCCAGAGAGCCTTTTGGATTTACTTATTAATATAAATTAATGCTATTAGGTAGATACTGCATAGACACACATCTGTACATGAAAGAAAATTGAATCATTACCTAAGTATGAAAAATAAAGGAACTTTTATCAGCCTTTGAATTTAGCCTGAATGCAATGCAGGAAAAAGGTCAGACTCTGTGAGAGTGCAACATGTGGAGTATTTTAAATAAGAATGTCAACATAGAAACACCAAAAATAAACAAACATTACCAGAATACGAACTCCTTTAAAGGCAGTGAAACTGAGACTAACCCATAAAAGCTGGAGTAAATAGAGATGCCTCACGCAACGTGTTTCTTTCCAGAGAGAAATTCAAGATAGCCAGCCCTATCATTAAAGAAAGAATCAGTCCTTTCAAGAGCAAACCTCAGCGGTGGGAGCAGAAAGGACTGAAAAGTCCTCCTGAAAGGAGGTTGTAGTGAGGCAGGTGTTGGTCTCTTCTCCCAGGTAACTAATGATAGGACGAGAGGCAATGGCCTCAAGTTGCTTCAGGGGAGGTTTAGATTGGTTATTAGGAAAAATTTCTTTACTGAAAGAGTGGTCAGGCACTGGAACAGGCTGCCCAGGGAGATGGCTGAGTTCCCATCCCTGGAGGGGTTTAAAAAATGTGTAGATGTGGCACTTCAGGATATGGTTTAGTAGGAATGGTGGTGTTGGGTGGGTGGTTGAACTCAGTGATCTTAGAGGTCTTTTCCAACACATGATTCTATGATTCTGTGATAAGCTGGAGACAGCACGTCCAAGAATTTCTCTGAGGATGTGGCAACAAAAACCACTGGCCACAAAGGAAGCAGCGGCACTTGAGGGATTTTCCCTGCACACCTACACTCCTATCCCACATTAGATGCAGCATTGCCAGCTCACTTTCACTGAGGAGTGAGCTACTTCACTCCTACCTTAAACTCACATCAGGAACCTGGTCCACATCTACTGATTAGCAGACCTACTAGTAAGTCCAAGGCTTAGGTAACTTCTCAGCAATTTGTTTGTAGGTTTTGCATTGTGACAGTCACAGAAACCGATGGCTCAAGGAAGTTATGTGTCCTTAGGGACACGGGGCTGGGGAAGTGGGAACACGCATGGGGAGGGTGAAGAGGGAGGGAGGGAAAGGATGGGGTCACCTCTGTTCAAGATCAAGTGTCTCCTGTCGCTCGCATCCCAGTACATTGGGAGATGTAGTGCACAGCTTATATCCAGGATCATCTTTATTTTATAAAGTTAGTACTTACAGACAGAGAACCAGCCCTGTGTGCTGGAAGAAAGGTGAAAATTACCAAAATCTAAACTCCTGTGTGTCCATTTTCACCCCCAATGATTCAACACTCCCCTGCTTCCTTCCTTTCACAGCTCAGATGGCGTGATACCTTGTTAGGCTCGTAAATTGCAGATACACTTCATCAGAAGTGTAAAAACAATTAAGCCCTTCTAATAATAGAAGCAAAAGCCAAAGAGAAATGCAGTCCGAAGACAAGTAAAACTCAGGGCCTATTTGTGAGCCCAGCTACAAAACTGTAAAAAACGTCACTGGAGATGAAAACAAATGAAGTGAGCATGTTTGAAGGAGCTGTAAGCTCCTGGGAGACAGCCAGCAAAGGCAGCAAGCCATGAAGGCAGCTGGATGTGAGGGTTTCTGGGCATTATGCTAGTTATGCAAAAGCTTTACATTGAAAGCAAAGCCACTATCCCCCACTGTTTAATTCTTCCTCTGTGCAGAGGATTTTTAAACACAATTTGTGAATTAAAATGTGTGTAGCTCATAAACTATTGATGTTAGCGTAAATTCCTACTCCTAACAGGGAAAAAAAAAATCCAAACAGGAAAAGGAAACAAATATGAAAGCCCCTTCCAGCTCAAAAAAGACCTCAGGTAACTGCTAGAGTTCAAGACAGTAACAGATATATAATCTAGAGGCCATGCCCAGATTTAGCAGACACTGACAATGAGAAGATTCACTTCAGAACCATGCAGCGCTCATTTGGTAGAATTAAGGATAGGAAGAAATTTCTTGCATCTTCTTACATTAAGACATAATTTGTGATACTGTCTTTTTAGAAAGCTTTTCAAGCACTTTTTTTTCCAGAATAAAGTGCTGGATTTAGTTCAGCGACGTTCTGAGTGGGAATCCCAGAGCATCTACCCTGATTATAATCTTATGCTCATTGTTTCTGGCATCCCTGAATACTCTTGTGTAATCTTTCCGTGATTATGAAACATGCTACTTCTTCATCAAACTCCATTAGATATGCAGTTGCTTAGGTAATCATGAAAATTCTGCAGAAGTTACCCTTGGCTAGGTCAGCAGCAGACTCTGAGGATAACAACGACAGGCCCAGGAAATGTAAGTAAGGCTGCTTTTCTGAGAAATAAATACTCACTGCTAAACTTCAGTTCTACGGAGTCAGACACTGAAATCTAGATAATATAACAGCTGGCTCAGCAGGCTTTCAGCAATGATAAAGCACTTGTAGCTTATCAGTGTGGGGCTGATCAATGCCTGAAAATCAAGACAATCTAAGCGGTTGAGAGAAATGTTGGTGGCAGACATTCAAACTTGATAGTGTTGACCTCATTACTCAGTAGGACTAGTCAATGTTAAAACAGGACTTCTGAAATATAAAACACCATATTATAGCATTGTTTCTTTGACTGCTTGCACTGGGAAACACAGGGCCGCTCCAGGCTCAGGTGGACGATGCTGTTACCGGCCACCCGCTAGGCTGCAGCAGCTCTCCCAGCTCCCTCATCCCGCCACGCACGAGCGGCAGCGTAACCACCCTCCTCCACCCTCCCAAGGTTCACCCAAATAAGCCAGGACCCTGGGAACGGATGTGGTTATGCTACAGTTGGGGCAGCTCAGGGCAGCCTGCTCCCTGAAGTATGGATCTGTCAGACAGACTTAAGTACACAACTGGTTTGAAACTATTCCCCTTTCCGTTTGGGGAGAGCGTTTTCTACAAATACATTGCCTTTTAAGAGCTGAAGAAAGTAAAGCCTAGGAATAGGCAGAATGAAATAAGTGGTCCGTGTTTACTTTTCAAGTATCCTGTTTTAAACAGTGAGGAGAACACATATACAACCATACATACACACCTCTGTTTCTGTTCATGTTTTGATATTCTATCAAAGAAAAAATATAATTTCACAGAAGAATATGTTAGTCGAACATCTGTCCCAACTTTTGGATTGTCAGTCTTCATGTCCATGTTCTGAATTCAAAAGACAAAGATAAAACAATGGTTTGCATTTAATAGCAAGGTGGCAGTGAATGACTATGTACTCTTGGAAGAAGGGCCAAAAAAATTGTCACAGGAAAGGCCAGGAGAAGAGCAGGCCAATTAATCCAGGCTCACTAGAATTAATATAATTTGCCTAATATTGAAAAAAAAAGTTTCAGCTGAGTAGGAAAACTGGATAAAACTGAAAGACATAAAGTATTAAAAAGACAATATTTTGCTGAGTGTCCCACAGACTGAGAAGAACCACATGTACACAAAAATTGTACAGTTCGCGTTTAGTGATATGCCTAATGAACATTATGACTAAGAACTAAGTTAATACTACAAAATGGATGCTTAATGTTTTCCTGTCATCTTGATTTACAAATGTCATCCTTCGTACACAGGGCTAAACAATTGCTTAGATATGCTCTATTTTTGAGACAAGGGTAGCACATTTTCTGCTAAATAGCTCTATTACAAACATACCATAAAAGCACTGTATATTTTACTGTTGTCTTGCCAGGAAGCAGAAGAGGTTACTGTTAACAACAACCTGAACTTGCAATAAGCCCATGTACTTATGGGCTCAGGACCTACCTACACTGAGAATGCGCCCTCCTTCCTGCTATCAGTATGGCAAACGTTAACATGGAGCAGAACAAGCCTTTCACCATCTTTGCAGTATATTTGAAACCAGAGCAAAGCAACTTGGAACACTAGCTCAAATTAATACATATTTCACATGTTCACAAGCAAGTTTTATATTATCTCAAATCATTTTTGGTATATAAGCTTTATGTGTTATTTCCATGTAGCCTTTGGCAAAGTATCTTAGCTGAATATTTCAGAATAGCTCTTAGTAAAATATAAAGCTATTGAATAAATATTCATAAATCACCTTTTATAATCCTAAGGAGCATGACATTCGTTATTAGCAACACTGTTTTGTATGACCACTGAGATTTAGAATTGCATTGCTTGTTACATAAAAAACTTCCCAAATTTTGTGATGTTGAATCTTCAATATTTTGTATTTTGACATCTAGGTTAGCAAAGCTTAAATGTTGCTACTGAATACCTGGAATCCCTGTTATAACAAAGCTCTTTTACTTAAATTCATCAAGAGACATTTCAAAAGTAAAATCTGAGACTTCTTTGAAATAGAGCTTCAGAATTGCTTTGTTATCTTTTCTTGTGACACTTCTAATCTCTGTCAACAAAAGACCAAAGGATTTGGTGCCATTCAGCTGTAAAAACTAGCAGCTGAAACCTCGCTTTCGTGATCACATCACATTGCATGCACTACAGTCCACCGGAGGCTGCAGAGAGCACGGCCTCCAGCATTTGTTCCACCCAGCCTTTCAGTGTCTTTTTGCAATGCATGAAACATAGCCCAGCATCACTGCCCTAAGATCTTTGTGTCTGCAGAGATGTACTCAGCTTATCTACAGCAGTTGCCTTGCCTATCACAGCTGCAATCACTCGGCATTTAAAGTTGTTATCTTACCATTGATAATAGTTTTTCTCTCTACCATGGGAGCACTAGAAGATACCTACACCATCACTGTAGTTCTTGACCTGATCCTGCCTGTGTCTCAATCTTCTTGGTCACCCACACTGCTGAAGTGCTGGTTTGCACTGAACTGCGAATGGAAGGAGCCAGCCACCTCCTCACAAGGGAAACTCAGACACAAAGGCAACACACACACTGAAACAAGGAGTGACAATCTAAAAGCGTAGCAATAAGTGCAGTGAAACATCAGTTAGGATATCTGGTCAAGGGCCAGGACCTTGTGGACTCCTATACTAAACTCCATGCATGACATAAACCAGAAGATCCTACCAGTGAAGCAGCTTGCAAACTCATATACACTGATGAGTAAGACTGAGCAGCAATATATATTACACAGACAACCACCTCCTCTGCAGGTATTGCTGCACAGCGTTAGATAAATTACAATACCTGACTGTGTCTGGGCTCAGGCACGCGCATACACAAACGTACTTAGGTGTACACAAACACTTCAACAGGTGATTTCTCAGAGGAATCACTGCAGTTGCATAGATGATATATAACTGCATCACTTCTGCTGAAAATATACCAACTTGCAGGAGCAACAGGGCCACCTCATCTCTTCAGAGTCTACATCCTAAGATACTCTGCTTGCACAGATTCCAAAGGCAGCAAACAGTGAATGGAACGTTTGATCTTTCTTTATCTGTGAATGTCCAGCATACTGGAAAAAGAATACTGTGTACAGAAACTGCACAATGCGCTTTCCATTGCATATGTAATTATGTTGTTCTGACTACACGGGTGCTTAAGATTTCTCAGACCAATTTAGTTAAGACAGGCATATATGCATAACGTCTGGTAGCTCTGCACACACCTTCATACAAAGACCAACAACCAACTGGGGGTAATCAAAATGCCCATAGAGGTAACTTAAGACTCGCTGGCAAGAAGCTCAGAATGAGCAAGACATGAATGTGTCGAGCAGGTTAAAAAGCATTAAGATAACTCTAAAGTATCCACGCAAGGACACAGCTGTCCAGGTCTCTGGCTGCAGGGAGTGCCTGAGCCTGGTGCTCGTACCGGAGGACAGCAGAGACAACTGCTGTGTTTGGTGCGAGCAGGTGAATGACCTGCTCAGCCTGGTGGCAGAGCTGAAAGAAGAAGTGGAGAGGTTGAGGAGCATCCGGGAGTGTGAGAGGGAGATCGACTGGTGGAGCCGCTCCCTGCCCTCCCTGAGGCCGAGGCAGCAGGAGGCGGCTCCACAGAAAGCAGAGAACCCCCTACCCTCTTGCCAGTGAGCAGAAAGAGGGGACCTAAGAGATGGGGGGGAATGGAAATGGGTCCCTGCTCGGGGGGGCAAGAGAATCCCCTCCCGGCCTCCCTCACCGGCCCAGTTGCCCTTAAGCAACAGATATGGGGTTCTGGAATGTGAGGGACCGGCCACAGAGGATGTGGGTGAAGGTGAGGCTCCATCCAGGGGGTTGCCTAGAACGAGTCAGACAGCCCCAAGAATGCCTCAACTAAGAAAAAAAGGAGGGTCATTGTCATAGGTGATTCCCTTCTGAGGGAAACAGAGGGCCCAATCTGCCGACCAGACCCATCCCACAGGGAAGTCTGCTGCCTCCCTGGGGCCCGGGTTAGGGATGTTGCGAAGAAACTCCCTGGTCTGGTGCAGCCTTCTGATTACTACCCCCTCTTGGTAATGCAGATTGACGGGGATGAGATAGCAGAGAGAAGTCCCAAGGCCATCAAAAGGGACTTCAGGGCACTGGGGCAACTGGTTGAGGGATCGGGGTGCAGGTGGTGTTTTCCTCCATCCCATCAGTGGCAGGGAACAGCACTGAAAGGGGCAGGAAAACTCACCTGGTTAACAGGTGGCTCAGGGACTGGTGCCATCGGTCGGATTTTGGCTTCTTTGATCACGGGGAGGTGTACACAGCACCGGGCCTGCTGGTGACAGATGGAGTCCAGCTATCTCAAAGGGGAAAAAGGATTCTTGGCCATGAGCTGGCAGGGCTCATTGAGAGGGCTTTAAACTAGGTTCGAAGGGGGAAGGGGACATCACCCACCTCACTAGGGATGAGCCCAGGCTTGGCGTGCCAGGGTCAGGGGTGAGATTGACAGCCCAGCTCAAGTGTGTCTATACCAACGCACGTAGCATGGGCAATAAACAGGAGGAGCTGGAAGCCATTATACAGCAGGATGGCTACGACTTGGTCGCCATCACAGAAACGTGGTGGGACAACTCGCATGACTGGCATGCTGTCATGGATGGCTACAGACTCTTTAGGAAAGATAGACCAACAAGGAGAGGTGGTGGAGTTGCTCTATATGTGAGGGAGCAACTGGAATGCATTGAGCTTTGCCTGGGGTCAGATGAACAAGTTGAGAGCTTATGGGTTAGAATTAAGGGACAGGCTCATATGGGTGACATTACGGTGGGTGTGTACTACAGGCCACCTGACCAGGAGGAGGAAGCTGATGAGGCCTTCTACAGGCAGCTGCAAGCAGCGTCACAGTCACAGGCCCTGGTTCTCATGGGGGACTTCAACCACCCTGACATCAGCTGGGAAGACCATACAGCTAGGCATTCGCAATCCAGGAGGTTCCTACAGAGCATCGATGATAACTTTCTGATGCACGTGGTAGAGGAACCAACAAGGAAAGGCTCTCTGCTGGACCTTGTATTAACAAACAAGGAGGGACTGGTGGAGAATGTGAAGGTCGGAGGTAGACTCGACTGCAGTGACCATGAAATGGTGGAGTTCAGGGTCCTGCGTGGAGGAAGCAGGGCAATAAGTAGGATCAAAACCTTGGACCTCAGGAGGGCTAACTTTGGCCTCTTCAAGGAGCTACTGGGAGGAATCCCGTGGGCCAGGGCTCTTGAAGGAAGGGGGGTCCAAGAGTGCTGGTCGCTGTTTAAACGTCACTTCCTCCACGCTCAGGACCGGTGCATCCCCCTGAGAAAGAAATCGAGCAAAGGAAGCAGGAGACCTGCATGGTTGAACAAGGAGATTCTAGAGGAGATCAGGTGGAAGAGAAAGGTCCATGGAATGTGGAAAGAGGGACAGACCATTTGGGAAGAATACAGGAATGTGGTCAGAGCATGCAGGGATGCGACGAGGAAGGCCAAGGCCCACCTGGAATTGAAGCTGGCAAGGGATGCCAAAAACAACAAGAAGGGCTTCTTCAACTACATCAGCAGCAAAAGGAAGGCTAGGGACAATGTGGGGCCACTGCTGAATGAGGTGGGTGTCCTGGTGATGGAGGATGCAGAGAAGGCAGAGCTACTGAATGCCTTCTTTGCTTCAGTCTTCAGTGCCAAGGCAGGCCCTCAGGAATCCCAGGCCCCGGAGGTAAGAGAATAAGCTCACAGAGAGGATGACTTTCCCTTGGTCGAGGAGGACTGTGTGAGGGATCGCTTAAGCAATCTGGACGCCCACAAATCCATGGGCCCAGATGGAATGCACCCACGAGTGCTGAGGGAGCTGGTAGATGTCATTGCTGAGCCACTCTCCATCATCTTTGAGAGGTCCTGGAGGACAGGAGAGGTGCCCGAGGACTGGAGAAAAGCTATTGTCACTCCAATCTTCGAAAAGGGCAAGGAGGATCCAGGGAACTAGTTCACTGAAATGCTTTTTATTTGGTGCTGCTTATTTGCAAGAAATCAGAAAACAAATTTCCTGAATACATCTGCACTTGACAGCTTTTATATTTCTACTGGCCTCTTAAGGCCGACCTTTCAGATGTAATACCCTAAGTTGTTCTTCATGCACACAAAGTGTAACTTATCAGGCACTTAGGCAATTAAAATTGCTGCCATAAACTTGCTCTTAAAGCCAGTAATGATTTGTGGAAGCATTTATGAACGCAGCATCAACCTTTATATACTCAGTAAAAATATAATTTGTTTCGGATTACATCCTGTTTAACTGCCCAGAGCCACTATCACTAGAAGGCAATTGCTGTCTTTTAATTTGGCTTTTAACTTTTCACTAACATCACAGCTTTGGTTGTGAGCAGGAGGAAACTTCATCAAGTGAGCGCAGAAAGGAGTAGCTGGTAGGAAGCTCAAAGTGTGACTCTTCTGCTCCTTGGGGCCCCGTTGAATGTTTAGATCATCCTTGTATTTATAATGTAGCTCATATTCGTGCAGCGCTTTGAAGATGTGAAGTAGAGCGAGGTTGTTGTGTCCTAATGCATAGACTTGTACTGCTTCTGGGAGTGCTTTTCCTGTTTCATTTTTGAGAAGTGTTCTTAGCTCCATCTCTGTAGACCTCCCATAGTATAACGAGCAGCATTTTCTCAAGCGTGACCTTCATCTTGAGAGTTTGCTGCAAATACCAGCTAATAACATCTCTTGTCTTCATCCTAGTGAAGACATTATCTCAGCGATGACAGTACATCTGTCATTGTAGAAGACACAAATACAACAGCCCTGGTCCTGGAAAGCTGATGAAGAAGCAGACGAGTAGTATTGGTGACAAAGTTGTAGTGCCCTCCTGAGTTCCAGGTGTGGGCTCTTAACACACAGAAGGGATCCTGCGTGTTCCCTGCACTTTTCCTCCTGCTGTATTTCAGCACTAAGATTGCCAGTTCAGTCATTACCAAAATGTCTTGGGTTTCAGATGCTGCGAAGGCTTGGATTTGCTTTGGTCCTGTTTACAGAGCATGGCAGTCTGAATGCTGTGACTCGATGTGCCTTCTGTCTGTCTGTTCCTGCTCTTCAATGGCAAATAACAACCTTTACTTTGCAGAACCAGTCAGAGTAGCATAGCGAAGTGACAGGCTGGGTCAGGAAAAGGTTAAGTAGCGCTGAGCTGCCAAGTGCTAATAACTTTCATTTCACAAAGGATTGCTGAATGTGTTTAAAGGAGTCACCAGAGTCTTGTATTTGTAGCGTTTCTGCTCCAAGGGTCCTGAAAATGACAGGTAAAAATCTGGTTTTTTATGCCATGGTTTTGTTGCACCAGCAGTAAATGCGCTTGCAGGGAGGTTGTAGCTGGGAGCTGCTGAAGTAAAACATGAAAGATATTAAAGGAGAAGAAATCCTGTTGCTTTGTAACCCTATGGCCTTTATTTAGCCCTAAATATGCTTCCGTAAGCCATGGCTAAAGTCTTTAGCTTTTCACTTCTGTCTGATGGCTGCCCAAGCTTGTTCACGGGCAAATCTTTGGGTCTGCAGGAGGAGGCATTTATTGAAATGGTGAATTTAGTCCCTTGGAAAGGTGCTGCCTTGAGAGGAGCCAATGCCTCTGGTGAACTGTTCCACTGGTACAACCGGAGAACTGCGGTGGGTGCTTTTACTTCTCTGAGCTTTGGCTGCCTCGGTGCTGGTAAACCTGCCAAGACACCTTCCTCAGCTTGGGCTTTTCTGAGGCAGCCGAGCACTGTTGGTTATTGCTGAGGGGGGCAAGGAAGGAGTCGCAATTGTTTATAGGGCTAAGGACGTGCTGCAGCAAGAGACCACAGCTGAAGGGTAAGAGTTTTTAATCACCAAGAGCTTTTGTCTAGATGTGAACCAGTAATCTTCCTAGTGAGAGACAGCTCAGCCGGTTCCTTGGGTCAGACAGTTCTGCCATAATTCATGGGGTTTTTGTTTTCTGCAGTAAAATAAATAGATGTATGGGTTGGGGTTTTTTCCTGCTTTATATCTTGTCCCTTTCTGTTGCGTTTATTATGCTTATTCTAAGCAGACAGCTTATTTTTGATTTATTCATACCAAGCACATGTTCATACTGAGCTGCTAGCAAAAGTGCATGATGCAGACAGTTACAAAGGTGATGTGCTGCTTTGAAGGAATTTGGAATCTTTACTATATAAAGCCAGTGGATATTAGATGCCAATACGTGCACTGCCTAAATTAAACCGGATCAAAAATCCAAGAGTTTTCATGAATGCATGCAGTCCTTGTTTTCGTATCTATTCTGGATGCCGTGAAACAAGTAACTGTAAATATATAGGCTGTTCTTCTAGAATCACTAAGTTGTGATCCTGTGCCTCTTCAGGAGTCTGTGCAATCCGTGGCGCAATGTGCTGAAAGTTACAAAATACACCTGGCCCTGTATTCTGAAGCTCACTCGCTTGTTCACAGAAGAAATGCCACAGCTGATTGTGCCTGGGATAAGGGCTACCTTGGGATCGCTAGCGGTGATTTGGTGGGAGTGTTTGTGCAGCCTCACCTAGTACAGCTGCAGAAGGAATTGCAACCTTGAGCTCCGTTGTTGTATGTGAGGGGTAGCACACTCTTATCTAGCCTGGGACAATATTGGAGTCATTTTTTTATGCAATTTAAACTCCATATTTTCTTTTTGAAAGTACTGTGATAAACCATGTTCATGAATTCAAGCAACATTTTCTTCTTTAGGAGGTAAAATACAATGGTACAAATTCTGCAAGGTGAGCCTTTCTTGATTTCCCAGCTTGCTCCCCATAACAAGTGTTGTTTTCTGCCCTCTGCAGACTATTGGATACGGATGGACGTTTCCGACAGCCCTGAGTGAAACCCCTACTCTCCTGACGAGGAGGACCAGCAGCTTTCCGATGACAAAGTCCTGAAGGAGAGCGGTTCAGACCGCGAACTTGATGGAGAGGGTGGGCAAGGTAGTGTCATGGGAGAGGAAGAGGAGGATGCAGCCAGGGGACTGAGTCATGGTGAAGAGGAGAACCACTCGGGTGAAGAGGACCCCCTAAGTGAAACCAAGTCTCAGGAGTCTGACAATAACAAGCAGAGTGGAGAGCTGAAGAGCCGTCTGCCTCACAAAGGAGAGGAGGGAGACCGGACAAATGACCTTGGTGATGAAGCGTCCTCTGTCACCTGTGAACTAGATGAGCATGAGTTGGACTATGATGAGGAAGTTCCTGAGGAACCAAGTGCTGCTGCTGCAGAGGAGGATGGTGAGAAAGCTGCTGGTGAGGATGATGAGGAAGAGGAGAAAGGAGATGATGCCCATGAAGATGAGAAAAAATCCAGCAGTAAAAGTGACGATGAAAAGGATGGCCAGGATTCCCTCAAGGAGAAGAAAGAAGAAGACGATGGAGAAATTGATGATGGAGAAATTGATATAAGTAGGAGCTAGTCCGAGGTGGGCAGAGTCCTGCAGGGAGAGACCTGTCCTCCTGTTTCAGAACTGTTTGGCTCTTACACTGACGTGCCTTCTTAATTCTTTGACCCAAATATCTGTGTTAGCTGTGTCTCCAGTGTGCAAGTAACACACTTTTTCTTTGGAGGTAAGACCATACTATGTACCAAGTCCTAAACTCAATGGCTCGTAAGATGAGTACCACATACTATAGAAAACCTTTATGCCAGGTATTGTCAGAGCCATCAGAAATAAGCTTTGTTCCCACTGGCTCCAGTGCTTTAAGAAACTGATCTGCGTCAGCCCTTGGAGGACTTTTGAATGATGCCGACACCAAATTACTTAGCTGTGGATTAGACGTTCATAAGATGTCTCATCAGTTTGGGTTGAAGGGCTGGTGCTGCAGAGTGGCTGCCATGTGCTTGAGGCATCAAGCGTGGGTGGGAAGCCCGTGGCCCTTAGCTGTCTGTCAGGCTGTAGCGGCCTCTGGGCGTGTGGAAGAGGAAAGGAGCGTGCTGGGCTTTGTGGAAAGAACCTAACCGGGCAGCCCCGGCGCATGGTTTGGGTGATGTGTTCAGGGATGTGCAGCTGAGTAGCTGCTGTTTCATAGCTGAGAACAAACGCAGCCATTTAAAAACATTGAAAACTGGGTTTAATTGCATTGGTAATTAGGGCAAATAGCACTCTTTATCCATGTTTGCCTTTAGGTAGGAAGCACTGTGGTACAACCGTTGTGTTTAATACTAGTTTCCCTGTTGCAGGCAGAAGAAAACAGGACAAAGTGGTTCTAGCAGTAGAGTAGAAACCCTCCTGTGTGTTCCTGGTTTGGTGGACACTTTACTCAGATCTGAACAGTGGGAGTGCAAAGTACTACAAAGAGAAGCTGCTGGTCCAGAGCACCTGCCTGGCTCTGCTCCTGGCTGGCCGTGCCAAAAGTGCTCCTGCGCAGCTAGACTAGGTTGGGGCAGTGTTGGGAGAACAGACCGGGCTGCATCAAAAGCAGCGTGGCCAGTGGTGCAAGGGAAGTGATTCTGCCACTCTGCTCTGCTCTGGTGAGTCCTAACCTAAATACTGCGTCCAGCTCTGGAGCCCCCAGCACAAGAAGGACGTGGAGCTGTTGGAGCGGAGCTAGAGGAGGCCACAAAAATGATGTGAGGGCTGGAGCACCTCTGCTGTGAGGAAAGGCTGAGAGTTGGGGCTGTTCAGCCTGGAGAAGAGAAGGCTCTGGGGGGACCTTGTGGCAGCCTTTTGGTACTGAAAGGGGGCCTGTAGGGAAGATGAGAAAAATCTTTTTAGCAAGGCCTGTTGTGATAGGACAAGGAGTAACGGCTTTAAACTAAGGGAGGGGAGATTTAGACTGGATATAAGGAAGAAATTTTTTACAGTGTCTCTCCAGCCTGTGGAGTCGGCTGGAGAGAAAAACTTTGATGTACTCGATGCCTCACCAGAGAGCTCTTTGCTTTGAACGCACGGTGATGCTTTCTTTGCTGCCAGGTTATATTTATTGTTTTCTGTAGAAGGTAGAGCTCCAGATTTGAAGTGTTTGTCATTAAAAGGACTTTAATAGGAGTTCATAGGATTATTACTGCATATGCTTAATGGTGCGTATTCATCCATCCCTCCCTCCTCACCCCTAGAATAAGGTTCTTGTGCTTTCACCCATCTGTGACTGGATCTGTTTGTCCTCTCTGGGAAGGTGAGGGATGGCAAGCGTCCTTCCCTGTGTATGAGAACAGGTAAATCTCAAGAAAGTTGGAGAGAAGGAAAGTCTCATGTCTGAAAGAGCATTATTCCTTGATGGCTTTTAAATGGTTGTGGGGCTGAATAAATGCTTGCTGTAGGCATACGGGGTCTAACAGAACTGTATTTCCACAGATTACTGCGCTTGTCAATCTATTCATCACGGTGGGAATGACAAAGGAAACTACTCCAAGTCTGAGCCGTACTCCCCGAATGGAGCTCCTCCTATCGGCCCTCACCCCCTGATGCCAGCCAACCCTTGCGTATGGACATCTTTTCTGGGAATTTATGGCTTCTTCACATAGCTTTTGTCTCCCGATGTAGGAGAAGTGAAGATTTTATTTGAGCTACAGATAGTTAAATCTTAATTACTGTACAGAACGCACTCTTAGTGCAGGGGTAGGAGGATGTTCTGTTTCAGCGTGATGAAGGCAAGAGAATGTCTGGGGTGGTAAGGTGGTTCCTCTTCATGTGCCCTGGCTGCTCCTCTGCATACCAGGCTGCTGTGCAACGCTTACGGCCGCATCTGCATCTGTTCTTGGGGATGCTGGAGAGGGAGGGAGTTTCCAGGCTATAACCCGACCGAGGAGCGGTTCACTTGTTAGCTACTGGGACAGTGGAAAGGATTAGATTTGGACAAGTGTGCTTTGTGTACAGACAGAGGCTCTGGCATGACTCTCCACCACTGGTGGAGTTGCACGTTGGTTGAGTCAGACGAGGAAAGCATCCAGCCAGTTGCTAAAATCCCAGATGCAGCTGGTTGGTCTTGCCTGCTGTAAGGTGTGGAGCTCCATGAAAGTAAGGCTGTGAGCCGTTGCCCTCCACTTCCTTTTGCGGTCGTGCAAACTCTTTTCCTCCAAGAGGAGTCGCAAAAATGATGAGTCCTGTGGGGAGCTTTTCACTGGTATTTGTCACATCCTTTAACAAGTGGCTTTCCTTGTGCTGTAAGACCTGGCTGGTCTACAGAAGCAGTGCATAAAGAGAAGCCTGTCCTCACTATTGTTAAGCACGAGACACCATCAGTTATTTTCATGGTGCTTGCTTGTGAAGTTAATTAGCTTGTTATAAACATGATTAGCAATGAGAGTAAATACTTGTGAACAGCAATACGTTTATTTAATAAGCCAAATTAATCTTTGACTGTTGGCTTTGAAAATTACAGCTGTGATGAATATGATGCGGTGTTTTGTTCCTCTCCACTTGGTGCCTGTTCAGCAAACAGTGATGGCCAGCAAGCTCCGGGGTGTTGATCTCAGTACTTTGCTCTAACATGGGAGGGTGTGTGTGATTGCTTGTGGTCCAGGACTGTGAAACCCACCTGCCCGCTTTTTTAGGAAATGCTACGACAGTGTCACGATGAGTTCTCTTTTCTTTTTAAAGGAAAGAGAGCGAGAACGAGAAAGGGAACGAGAGCGTGACAAGGAACACCAGCAGCGGAAGGAAGAGTGGGAATGTGAGAGAGAACAAGTGAAGAGAGATGAAAATGACAGGCAGCACAGGCATCGGGACAGGGACCGAGACCGGGACAGGGACAAGGAACATGAAAAGGAGAAAGAACAATCAAAGTCCTGGTCCCCTCTGCTACCAAGGTAAGCGTTTGCTGGAATTCAGGCTTGACATTTTACTTGGCATTGTTTTAGCTGCGGATCGTGAACTAGGCCCACGCTGGTCGGGGTGGAGAAGATCTCTGTTGTCCTCAACTCTTTGAGTAGAGCGGTAGCTTCAAGAGGAGAGCAACGCTTTAAATGAGTCTTGCTGTCCACTAAGTGGAGCTAAAACATCGGCCAACACCAAGCACTCATCACCTGGCTCTGGAAGGAGCAGAGCCTCTGGCCTGTAGGTATGGAGATGTTCAGCTTGTCCTCTTCACCTGAGGCTGGACGACGCCTTGGGAGGTTGGCAGAGTCCCCAGTGCTGAAAGAGTCCTGCGGTTGGTGGCGACTCCCTTTGAAGCCTGGACAAATGTCCTTTGAGAAGAACCAGGGCCCGTTTGGGAGTTTGTGCATAGCAAAAGTATCTGGAGATTTATTAAGTAAAACTCCTAGAAGAGGCTAGAAAACGTAAAGGCATTGTGTGCCTAGAAATGAGTCCCTGCTAGGTTTTAACAGTGCAATTGCAGTGTTGAGTCAGTTTTTTTGCCTCTGCTGATTTTTTTCTTTTTTTTTTCCCCTAAAAATGCTGGTTCTGACCTGTGTAAAAGAGAAAATTGAACCAGACAGACTAAAAGTCTAGGAATTTCAAAAGCGAATCCTATTTTGTTACTCCATCAATTACTGAAGTACCATGGCTGACCAGCATACTGCGTATTAGGCATATTTGTAAAGCACTGTCTAAACATCACAGCTGAATGTAGAACTTATGGGAATTTCTAATGTCACAACGTCTTTTGGTTCAGAATCTGAGAAAAATATCAAATTGCTTGCTGAAGGATGTCTCCAGGAAAGCTGATTAGCAGTTTCAGTGTCTTGGAAACTAGTGGCAGACAGAGTCTTCTGACAGCGTGTCGAGGAACGTGGGGACGCATGAGCAGATGTATGTGCCTGTTGGGGCAAAGAGGGGTGCAGAGAGGCTGTTTCCGAAGAGATATTGGAGCTTCTCCTTCTGCCTGATGTCTGTGTTGTTTCTCAAGCACTAGAGGAAGGTGCGAAACATCTGGAGTGTGAGGAAGAGTGTGTTTTAATGAAGAACAGGGCTAAGAAGGCGTGGAACGAGGTGCCATGTGGAATTACGTGGTTTCAGGTGGGAGCAGAGTTTAGCCTTGAATCTGACCCAGAGTTTTTATTTGCATGACTAGAAGGAAAGATGATTTTTGATGATGGCCCAGTTTTCCAAGAAGTCATCATTGTTTCATAACAGTTTGAAGGTGTCTTGTGAGTGCTGTGGTGCGGGAGCAGTGTCAATAGGAATACATTTGATTATGGGCTACATTTAATTATAATCTTCACTTACCACCATAATTTGTGCACCTTAATTACCACATTTGCTGTTGGTTTGTGCTCTCGTTGGGTTAGTGATGGAAGAGATCTTGCTGTCCAGAACCATGTAATGATGATGACGGTGATGAAAGCGACCTCAGCTGGTTGGCAGCTCGGGGTGTTAGTCATAAAGAGTCACGGTGACCAGGATCACTGCGCCCAAGGCTCGGGTTGCTGGTTGCTCCTTCCCTTGGCCCTCATGCTGGCTCATGGGCAGGGCCTTGTGGGGGAGCTTTCACTATTAGTGATGCCCAGGGTTTGCTGGATAGGAGCGATGGCCGTGTTTGCCCATCTTAGATTCATCTCACCCTGTGTAACCATCTGTGTGAGAGGGGAGACAGGATTTACAGTGTACGTGACGTTACATGCTTTCTGGATACAGGTTCCCTGCTTCCCTCCCGTGCCCTGTCTCTGACATAAGCACCACTTAAGGGAGCTTTGGATGCCTCTTGGATCTCCAGAAGAGGCTTCTTAAGATGAGTCTTGGTAAATTAAAATTAGTCCTTGATACACCTCATTGCTTTTGAAGTCCGCTGCTCTTTCTAGAAGCGTATTGTAGAGAATCTGCTGTTGGAAGTGTCCTCAGCCTTGTCCTGTAACCCAAGCGCTGATGACTGTAGGGCCAGGTGGAGAGCAGGGACAGAGGGACAGCAAGCAGGGCTCGCTTTGCCTTCACTTGTGCGGGGCTCGAAAAGCTGGTGGCAAGAAGCATCTGTAATTTTTATGTTGAATAGGGAGCTAGTACTGAGTGAAAAGCTTTAAAATCTAAAAAAAAAAAAAGTCGTCGATCAGCACCCACACTCAGTATCCCCTCTTAGAGTAGAGTGGAATTGATAGGAGCTCTCGCCAGTAAACCCAAAAGCCCAACGTTGTTGAAGGCAGCTGTCCAAGGGCTCTGAATGGGGCTTCAGTTCCGGCTGTTGAAGCCTGTGTCAACATGAATGCTCTTACTACAGCATTTACAGGTGTATGGATGTTTGCAGAGAAAACAAAACTGCAGAAAAAGCTTTTTAACAAAGTGAAAGTGTAATTCAACTTCTTTTCCTTTGGAGAAGACATCCCTCATCCGGCAGTTTGCATTTCCCTACGCTGCCTTCCCCGCAGGTCTCTGTCACGCTCTGGGCAGTCATGTTTTGTCCCACGTAACCTTTTTGACAGGCTCCAGACTTCCTTGTGGCAGTGCAGCGGTTCGAGCCGTCTCACCTTTTCCCCAAGTACCTTCGTGCCGTGCTGCAGAGGGTCAGGTTTGGCACCTTGGGATTAAACCGCTCCCGAGTTTGTTTAATGTGTAAAACACTCGTGATTGCCACGCGTTTCCCGGGCAGCAGGATGCATGATAGTGAGGTAGCACTCACCTGTGTGGCTGTTTATAGACTGGGCTTTCCCTAATTGCTAGATCCCAGCTTTTGGCAAGTCGGCCTTTCCAGGAGTCGTGCAATGATGGGTGCCGGTGCGTGCCGGGCTGCAGGCAGCTTCCCGTTAACATTCCTGCACCAAAGACAGCACCAGAGCCCACGCAGCCCTGCACTTCCCTTACTAATGACCTGGGGAGGTTGGAAAACTGCTGCACAGGGGTTGTGCGACCTGCGAGGAGCTTTGCCAGAGGCAGAGCTGAGGATGTCTGTAATTACAGAGAGATGCCGGTCTGTCCATCTGCGTACGAGCTCCCTTAAGTAGAGGCTGGAGGAGGGAATGAATTATGATATACAGAGTGCAGAGTCAAAAGGGATGAAATAAAACTCAAAAAGCTAATAGCCAGGGACATGAAAACAAACTCCTTTTCCATTATATTGAAAGCAGGAAGGTTTAATCTGATTTCTAAACAGTGGAGCACTTAAGGCTAATAGCGTAGGGAAACCAGAGGACTTCCTGGCACACTGGTTGCTGCAGTTGAGCAGGGTTAGAATTTAGCAGCAAACAAAGATTGTAAACCCTAAGGGACTCAGTGGCAAGCATTTCTTCTTGAGCCTTTTAAAAGAAGACGCTGGAGTATTTGGGCTTGAAGTAGGGTTGTTGCATGTGGGTTGGACTTTTTTCGAAGCAGTGTGCAATTGCCACTTCATGCTTTGGGTTTGTTTTTTTTCCCCCAAGCTTAAGATGAGCACTCCAAGAAGTTTATAATCTGAGATTGTAAAATAGTTCCTCCCCCTCCTCCTCCTCCCTCTTCAGGCATCGAACACTTCAACAAGGCAGGACTCTTTATGATCAATCAGAGGGATAACTTGGCTGGCTGTCCTTGCGCTCCCCATCTCCAGAACGAGTTCTGGTGCCCCAGGCTGTGACTGATTTTGCTGAGTGCAAAATTTCTGCTTTACGTTTCTGTCTTGCCAGTGTAGCTCACTGCTGTACAAATCATTTCAGGGATAAAGAAGTGGCATGAAATATGTTATCTGAAGGAACTTGGAGCAGTGCAAGACGTTCTTACCTTTCGCTGTGAGCAAAAGCCCTACACACGGAATTAGTAATTTGCTTTAATCCTTCTGTTGGTGTACTGGTCTTTATCCCACCATCAACCAAGCAAACCCGATTGTTTCAGGAGCACGTTAAGCAATGCAGTTAGTGTCATGGGAGCTGTTAGCGGTTGTATTTGCAAAGCACTGAGGGACACCGAGGAGTTGGACCCACTGGCAAGGGCAGCAGGCTCAGTATCACCGCCCCTTTGGCTGGGGTGGCACTAGGTGTTGCCCACCAAGCGGCGACAAAGAAGAGGAAGCAATCCTGACCTCAAGTCTGACCTTAAAGTTATTTCCTTGCAGACAAGTTTGGTCTGAGCCCATGATACGGACCCTAGAATGAGTGGGGTGCTGGTGCCAAGTGGGGTGAGGAGGAGGTGGTGGCTGTTGTCCTCGGACATGTCCCAGAGTCTGGGCAGGAGGTGACAGCAGCTCCAAAGCTGCCGAGAAGGAGCAGTGTCCCAGTGAACCGTCTTGTGATTATGGCACATACAACAGTTTTTTGGAAGGAAGTTTTCTTCAGCTGGGCTAAAGACTTATTGATGGAGTGCACTTACGCAGCCATTAAAAAATAAAAATAGCACCTGCAAATAAGGACACTTTAAATTTTAAAGCAATGTCAGAAAGGGCAGCTGTTCTGTTGCAAATCATAAATCCTTGGTGAAACCCTTCCAGCAAGGAGAGTTGTGCTTCTTTCTAGCTTCTGTTGAGCTGGCACTAGCCCTCAATTTTGAATTGCTGTATAATGCTGCAGACCCTGGGACAAAAGGTTACAAGTTCCCTTGGCAAAGCTCACCCTTGAGTTATTCTTCCAAGCTCATTCAAGTTGTCTTCGCAATAGGTCATTGTTAATCTCTAGGGTGAGCACATTAAGAAACAGAATAACCTGGAGTCCAAAATCAATAAATGTAGGTTATCCAGGGCTTGCAAGTTAGAAAGTGTTGGAGTGAGGTTGATTAGATAAAGGAGTGGCAAAAGTACGAGAATGCAAATGGAGTGATTCATGAGCGTGTGTGTGTCTATGTGTGTGATCACAAACCGACTGAACTAGTTTTTTTGAAGAATCTGTAATTCTCAGTATTCCTGGGTTGTCATTTATCTTTCCCAACAGCTTCTGGTGATCTCCCCATGCCACCAGCTGGATCTGCTCCCTATTTTTTGAGCGTGGTCGGCAGGGGCTCTGTGCGAGAGCCACTGTTGCTCAAGTAGAGCTGAGTGTTTTGGTGGGCTTGGTAACAGCATCTCATCCTGCTGTATAAAGGTGGTGCAGTAGACTGATGGATTTTCTCTCCTCTCAGTTTCCCCTGTTGCAGCTGTTTCTTACAAGAAATCCTTCATTTGTTCCTGTTTGTCCTGCCATAGGAGGAAGAGTAGGCAGGATAGACAACTGTGTGCTCTTTCTGGTTTTGAGCCGGGCATCAGTAAGACCCTGGAGCGCTCCAAGTTAGCCTTACATCCATGAGAAGCTGCTTGAGGGGGGAAAAGCAGCCTCTGGCAGGAGGCACAGATCTGTTTTCCAGGTGTCTGCACCTTCCGTGGGTGGCTTCTTGGAGTGCAGCAAGTTCAGAGAAGCAAATGGCCCTGGGCTGTTGGGTTTCCCTGTCTGAAGGAAGGCTTGAGCCAGCCCTCTGTTCCTCCTGCACACAGTGGTCTGCTGTGCTGCCTTCGGTGCTTCGGGGTGCAGCGCTGCTCAGAAGAGGATTTCCCTTCTCCCCATATACACAACATGCCCCATGCTGCAATGCAGTTCTTCAGACTCGTAGTCAAGAGCCCTGTATGGTGAGACCACAGTGATAAACATTATAACGACCTGTTTACATCCCCATTTTTTGTGGTGCAGCTTCCAGCCAGAGCAGTGGAACCCGACTAGATGGCCTTGCTTTCATTTATGCTCCCAGTTCATTTGGGAAGTTAGCGAAAAGAAAATCTCTCCACGAACCAAATCGGTGAAACTTTTCAAAGTTCTCTGCGAAGCATTTCTGTTGACTGGAGTTTTCGTTAGTCTTCTTGGTTGCTGAGGTTCTGCCTCCACTTCTACAGTAAAAGGAGAAGGGTTTCGTAACCGTAAATCAAGATGAAGAAGGGCACTGAGTGACTCAGATGTGGATCTCAAGGAATGTGTTTTTCTTTGGCATTTCAGAGATGGAATTACTGGAGAGATCCCACACACTGGAATTTATTAAAACGTTGCAAAGACCAAGGCAGAATCACACGTGTGGGTCTCTCTCATATAGACGAGGTTCTCAAGGCATCAAATGCTCAGCCTGTAGGGTAGATCACGTCTAAGATATGTTTATCTACATGCTCTGACAATTTCATACTGTAGGTTCATTTTGTATCTCCACTGTTTAATTTCAAAGCCTCTCCCCATCAGGCTTTGAAGAAATCTTTTCTTTTTTTTTTCAGGCAGCTGATAACACTAATTCAGATCGAAACCTCTTGAGAAAAGCATATCTTTTGCTAATATTTCACCAAGATCAATTTGCTCTGGCTCCAAGGTTCAGCATTTCCCGTCATAGCCGCACGTACGTGGCTTTCGGGACCTGTTGTCCCTCTCCAGCCACACAAGTGCCTTTATTGTGCCAAGACGGGAAAAACCTTCCAGCGTGCATGCACACTGCTGGGCTTTATTTTGCAGCAGTTGCAGGTCCCTTCACAACTGCCTTGGCACATGGCTTCCCAGTTGTTCCTCGAGTCTGCTTCCTCTGGAAAATTCCACTGACACAGAAGGAAAACTCGCACCAGGGCTGCTGACGCAACACTTGCTTTCCCGCAACAAACGAAAAGGCTTTTAAATCATCGGTGGACTTTCCTCTTTCAGAAAATTGAGATGTAACTGCCAGCCAGAACAGTAGCCCTGGAGCCAGGCTGACGTCACCAGTGACCGTGGGCAATAAGGTTTGAGTTACCTGTGGGAGCCATGTCCCACGAGGAGGGGGAAGGAAGGAAGAACTTTCCCCCTCTAAGATTCCCCTAGGGGAATCTTGTTTTCCCCTCTAAGACTAGAAATGCTTCAGTATTATTTGCATAATACACGAGGAGGAAAACTTGAGCCGTGTGGCTCCGTTTTTCCCCCTCCAAATTCTTGTCGATTTCAGTGACGTGCTTCGAACTGGGTTTATTTGGGAGCCAGAGCACGTGCAGCTGGGAGCTGGCTGACCTACGCTGTGGTCTGTGTTGCCAGCTGGAGCTGCCTTTGTTCCTCCTCTCATTGCCAAAGCCACGTTCAGCTTCAGTTCTCCGCTTGATTGCCGTGATTAAATTCCAGCATTAACATGTTCGTTCTGGAAAACAAAGCCTTTAGATATTTTAAGGTTAAAATGGGCTTCGGAAGTAGCTAAGCTCTACAGACCTTGCTTATGCCCTGGTGACGCAGCATGCTGCTGCTCAGGGCTCTGGAAGGAGATTAAGCTGCTTTTGATCAGTCTGTCTTGTCAGTCTCTTATTGCCTCTGTAATTTAATTTTTTTAAAAAAACCTCATGGCATAGGCTTACCTGATTATGGAGTTAATTCTCAAATATTTGAAATGTTTCCTAAAAATTGGAATCTGGTGAAAAAGACAAGCAGGATTCACACATGTGCTTTGGTAGCATATGACTTTTTTGCCAGCTGCTCCCTGTGCCGAAGAGCATTAGGTTTGCCGGCAGCATGGATTGCACCAGTTTGGGTAACTGTGCCTGGCTGAGGATGAACTCATATGAAGGGCTGTGAGCTGATCTCCTGGCTCAACCCCCTCAAGGCAGCCAAGCTGCTTCTCCCCTTCCCTCCTCTGTTCACCGTGGGTCAGCTCCTGCGGTTCAAATCCTGCCATGGGCTGGCTGGAGTTGCTGACCCAGCAGCAGACTACTTCCCCCCACCTCTCCCTGTTGACTGAAGGAGTTGACTTGGCCCATGGAAACCTCCAAAGAGCCCCAGATCCAGCACAAGACAGGAAGTGAAAATTACCCAGTCGTAAGAGCTGAAAGTGAGGAGAAAGCCTCCCCCTTCTCAGGGTCAAACATATCAGTGCTGCAGCGTCACAGCATCAGTTGTTCCCGCGTTGGGTCGGATCTGAGGTCCAGCTCCTCAGATGTGCAGCTGTTGGACATCAATGTGGGCAAGTTGTTTTTTGGGGAGAGACACGGAGAACGAATTCCATAGGAGACTTTCCTTTCTGAAAACTGTTGCAGGAGAGAGTTGAGCCTGGAGAGTGGCAAGGACGTTCATTAGTTGTTGGCTTTCACATTGGTCACCTTGGACACTGCAGTGGAAGGCTGCTCAGCAGGCTCTGTCCAGGTCTGGAGATTGATGCCGCTGCTCTGCCCGCCTGCGCCAGCAGAATGTTCCCCCTGAGTCTCCCAAAGTATGCAGACTGCGGTCCCTTGGGAAGGGACATCAAAGCAGGACACAAGCATCCTCGCGTGGTGTTCTCCTCCTTTCTGCTCCTGTTTAGCCTGCTGGATGCAAGGGCGTGTAGGCTGTTCCCAACCTGCTTTTTCTTCCTGCTTTGCACTTAATTGCTTGGAAGATACTCCAGAGGTCAAGATGGCTTTAAGTTTGTACTATATCTGCTGGAACCAGAGCTTGACCCAGGCTACAAATATTTGCTGTTAGCAGAGTATAAATAATAGCTCCAGTCTATCTCAACCCCATATTCAGAGTCATGGTCTTCCTCATGACTGAATACTCAGATATAGTTGTGGCTGTAATACGGAAGACTAGACCAAAACACCACAAATAACATGTGCTGCATTAAATAGCGTACGTTCGAGCAGAACTGGAAAGGGTGACGATGCTAAATGAAGATGCTGGTGAGTAATGCTGAGCCATAACCCTGCTTGGGACTCTCTTACTGAGCGGTCAGCAATTTTGCGTGCTAATACGTAAGCGTCCTCTTCTGAGGCTGGAATGAGATTTGTGGGAGAGGCGAGCATGAAAGAAGAGTTTCTCCTCCTGTAAAACTCTGTATATACTGAGACAGACGTGGGATAAATTGTAAAATTGCTGTAGTTACATCAGCAAACATAGGGAAAAAGTAGGGTACTGCACTGGACTTTACAGAATCACAGAATCACAGAATAGTAGGGGTTGGAAGGGACCTCTGTGGGTCATCTAGTCCAACCCCCCTGCCGAAGCAGGGTCACCTACAGCAGGCCGCACAGGACCCCGTCCAGGCGGGTCTTGAATATCTCCAGAGAAGGAGAATCCACAACCTCCCTGGGCAGCCTGTTCCAGTGCTCCGTCACCCTCAGAGGGAAGAAGTTCCTCCTCATGTTCAGACGGAACTTCCTGTGCCTCAGTGTGTGCCCATTGCCCCTTGTCCTGTCACTGGGCACCACTGAAAAGAGCTTGGCCCCATCCTCCTGACACCCACCCTTCAGATATTTGTAGGCATTTATAAGGTCCCCTCGCAGCCTTCTCTTCTTCAGGCTGAACAAGCCCAGTTCCCTCAACCTCTCCTCGTAGGGGAGATGCTCCAGTCCCCTCACCATCCTCGTAGCCCTCCGCTGGACTCTCTCCAGTAGCTCCTCATCTTTCTTGAACTGGGGAGCCCAGAAGCTCAGTTACAGTCAGCGTATACAAGTTCTGGAGTCGGGGAAGAGGTGAGAGGCCATAGGAGTTCTGACTGTGCTGAGACTCTTTTAACACTGCCAGGCAAGGAGGAGATGAGACTTCTTAGTGACTAGTGAAGCCTTCAAAGGGCAAAAAGGCTGCTAACGAAGAGCTGTAATTATCCGGTTGTCTGTTGAATAGGTGTTGTGGCAAGAAATGTACTCCGTAGAATTATTAGAAAACTTGGAGGTTGCCTTTTTTATCTCAAAAGGTAGAGGAAGCTGCATGGGGAGTGGTTGCTTCAGTCATGTAACTAATGGGGTGGTACTGGTTGAACCCAGAGACGGAAGGTGCCGTTCCTCCCCCAAATTCTGAGAGCAAGAGGGTTCCTTATTTTGAGAAAAGGAGCAAACGCATTGTTCTACTGGTAATTTGATGAGGGCAACAGACTTTGTGAACTTTTAAACAAGCGCAAACTAAAACCTGAGGGAGAAGGTTATAAGCAGGTAATTGAACAGTCAGGTGCAGGTTACAGTAAGGGCAAGTGAAAATCTCAAGTTAAATCACCCTTAGATAGGAGAGGTAATAAAGTCTTTTTGGTTGGAAAAGACCCTTAAGATCAAGTCCAGCCATTAACCTTTAGTGGTCCACCACTAAACCATGTCCCTAAGCACCACGTCGAGGCCCCTGTCGTGTGTACAGGAGTGTTTAAACACACATGTGATGTACAATTTAAACATTTTGTATGTGCAGATCTGTTTATACAGGAGCTATAAGAAAGTTTCATTCATTCCTCTACTATAGCTTTAGTTAATAGACAGCCTTAGAATTAAGAAATGGTTCAGCCTCATCTGCTTTTAACGTTGGAAACAAATTAAAACATTTTTATAGCTATGAAAATGTTTGACAGATTATTCCAGCAGTCCTGTGCTTTTAAATACTTGAAGTTGCTGTTTCACAGACTCCTGCAATGTGTAATAAATTATGGATACGTTGAAGGGTGACACAACACCCTACCAATGTCACCTCTTTTAAGGTGACCTGCAAATAAATTACACCTTGGGAATCGCCCTGAATCCTCCAGAATACAGGACAATCCCCTTTGCCACACTGCTTGTACCTTATTGACCTGAGCTTTTTTTTTTCTCTCTTTTTCAACTCGGAGGGTTCAACCCTTGAAGAACAGGCTCTGTACCTGCAGTGATGTCTTTACACCCTTCTGGTGCACATTGCGGTGCTGATTTGGTAACACACAACAGCAGCCAGTGGCCTGTTCTGGCATGGGGACTGGTTTTGCTGCGTAACGTTGCATGCACTTAATCCTGTGTTCTGCAGGGGGGGAAAGCAGATATCCTTAATCACAAGAGGAGGAATTAACAGTATCTATTCTTGTATGCAGTCAGCCGCCTCCTCCCCAGTTACCAGTAGGTGTGACACCAGTGATGGGGACGTTGAGGAGTAACCAGCTGTTAGGGCAGAGGCTGGAGTGCTCTGAGTCCAGAACTGACCAGCGTTGAGGAGCCAAAGCGATTCCCATCTCGCCTAGTGGGTGCTAGATGGAGTCACAAAAGCGTTACATGTCGCTGGCCTCTGCGGTAGTGTTACCCGTTAAACGTTCTGCGGGGTGACGCACGGGCTCTTTTGCACCCTGCTGAGTCGCGTGACGGAGCGCGAGAGAATTTTTGCATAAACTGAGCGCGTTTGATTCTGAAGCCCTGACCGGCAGATTTTAAGCAGGTGTATGTGTTTTGGATAAAAATGCACAGAATCAAATGGATAAGAAACAGCAATTCCACGGGCTACTTCATTGGTTAATTTACAAGTCAAATGTCACCCAAATTGGCTGTTGTATAGTAATTTGCCTCTGAAAAGGTGACTTGATTTAGAATATGGGAAGCAGGTCCCTTGAGTGGAATCCATATTGTTTGAGAGTGTTTTTGTGAAATAGCCAAGTGTCTGTAGCTACAGTGATCATATCTACATAATATTTAGTCAACAAGAAACAGGAGTGCATTTCATTGCTTTTGAGAATGTCCGTGGACGGTACCTACTGACTTTGATCGTGCTCAATATCTTAATTTTTGTAGTGAAAAAGCTGTGAAGAAACTAGCTGCCCTTCCAGTCCATCAGCCACTCACTGAAATTACACCAGCAGCACCGGAGCGAGCCAAACCCGGGGATAATTAAGAGGCGAGAAGGAAGGAACATCAGACAAGGACTCCACCCTGGAGGTAAGAAAGCTGTGGGGTGGAGTGAGGCTTGATCTCATGGAAAACAGAGCAAATCCTGGGTTTCTCTCAGAAGGACCAACTGCAAGGGCTCTTCAGTATTAAGGGAGAAATCTGTTTCCTGGGGTGGGAAGGAAATGGGATGAGAGAGGGAAGGAGCTGGGGTGAGTGCTAGTGACTTGCCATAGCAAGTGGCTCCTGTCTCTGAAGGCTGCTTAGGGGACGAAGTAGGTGGAATACATGAGAAGTGCCAAAAGGCAGGGTCTTCAGTGCAAAAAAAAAAAAAAGGGTATCTGAGAGCCACTGGTTGCAGAGGCCGCACAGCAGGGAAGCAAAGGGGTGTTAGGTGCAGAGAGGAGATCCGATGCATTGGAGGGCCGAGGTTTGTGGTGATGGGTTTTCACCCTGGGTACTCTAAGCATGTGCCAGTGTGCAGGGAGTGTTGTGCTCTGTGTGGTCCCAGGAGTCGGTTTGTCAGCCTCCAGCAGTGCGGCTGGGGGAGAGGAGGAAAAGCTCTGCTGCTTTCGCTGTCCCTGGTACACAGCTTGCTGGCTCCCCTGGTCTACCTTCTCTTCCTGGCTTCCTCCTGTGTGACTAGTCTGAATGTTTGAAATGTTTTCTGTCTGTCTTCTAATTGGTTTTGTTGTCTCTTTCTCCGCCCTTTGCATTTGAAATGAGAGCCTGCTGATAGTTTTCAAACAAGGAGCGCTTGTCTCTATTTAAATATGATTATCAGGCTTAATTCATCGTACTGTATTTAAAAATGTTACAGGAAAAATGCAGGTAGCATTGCCTGTTCTTGGAGGGAAGAACAGCTGAAATTCATCATACATGCTTCTGATGTTAGAAGTTTTGAAACAGCAGTACAGTGCCTATGTGCCTTGTCTGTGGAGGCAACAATTTGGCGTGCAAGAAATGTATTTACTAGAAACATCTGGTTTATGAGGACAGGAGGAGACTGAGGATGTTTTGTGCCTGCTGTGAGGCGTTATATGGTTTTCTTGGATCACTGGACGATGGGTTTTGTCAGTGTGTTTTGAAGACGACTGCAAGTCTGAGTTGTGTTCGGGGTTTCAGAAGCATCCCGGGTCAATTCTTAATTTTGTGCGTGGGATTACATCTCCTGTTTCTTCCCAGTAGCTAAAGAAAAGGCCTGGGCTGAGCAGTTATGTCTCCGTATGTGAGAACTGATCGTGACAGATTCTTTTCCCTAGAAACTCTGTCAGTTCTAGTTTCCTTTTCACTTGCTTTAACTAGTTAAATCTTGGATGTCTTTAGTCACCTTCCCTTATTCTATATTCTAGTCTTGGGGTTGGTTTTTTCATGCTTATACCCACACAAACCCCACTTCCCTATGCTCTCCCTGCGGTGCAAATGACAAAACAGCTCTATTTATGTTAGTACAGGCATGCTAATCACAAAAATATGTGTGCTTATTTGTATAGCCTGAAATACAAGGTAGTCCCACTGTGTTACACAGTTAGCAATTTTTCTTGATAGGAAGCATTTGCTCCATGAATATACGTGTGCCAAGCGGCAAAAGCATTGCCAGGGAACCCCTGAGCTGAGCCGTAACACTGGCCTGTACATGATAGCACACGTCCTGCTTTCACTTTTTGTTTACCTGAGGAAACAGTGGCCCATTTACGTGTTGCCTTAATCCTGTTTATAAATAAACAGTACTTTCTAGACTTGCATCTAACATGTTTGGGATTTTTCATATTGTCTGCAACTCAGGAGACACAGCCTTTATCTCTTCCTGGTTATTGCCTGTCTTAGCAGCTTTCTGACATCCCAGCCACTCAGGAGAATTAAAACAAAGGTGTCTGTCTCATCGCTGCCTGGTTCTTGTTGCATTCGTGACTGTAACAGGCTGTTGGCTCTTTCCACGTTCCTGAGCATGAGCAGTGTTTCTTCTGTCTCTAGTGCCTCCTCTAGCAGCAGCCCTGTATGCAGTGCCAACTCTGAAGACATGTGTGTGGACTTGGCCAGTCCTGTTTCCTCAGCCAGCTCCCGATCCCCAACTCCAGCGCAGCAGAAGAAAGGTAGAGGTACCTGGTTTGGTGTTTTCTTCTCCAAGGGGTCCTGGGAAAAGAAAAGAGGAGTAGAGATCTGAATGCGGCTTGCTTGGTGGTGCTGTGGGCTCCAGGAAAATTGTTGAGCAGAGGCAGTTGTAGATTAGAGGAGCTCAGAGGCTTCGCCTGGGGAGGGTGAGACCGTGGAGAAGGGAGGCTATGGAGCAAATATACATTCACATCCTTCCACCCCTGTGTCTCTGGCTGTAAAGTTGCCTGCTCCTGCCTGGGACTTCTGCCTGATGCCTGCTCGCTTACCTTGTTCTCTTTCACACTTGTGAGGTGATGCCAGAACTTCTGGACGACTCCAGTATCATGTCGCTCTTCCTCTGTTCTTTTCAGACCATAGCAGGGTTGACAGCAAGAGCCTTTTGTTGCTTGTCTTTTATGTTAAGCGTTCTCATAGTGGAAATTCTGTTTTCCTGAATCTTTTAACCTTGGGGCTATGCGCTGTGCTAACTGGTGTGGGCTTTTTCAGCCCCTGGAGCAGCATCCTTTCGCCCTGCCCTCCAAAAGTACGGCAGGTGAAGGGAGTTTGTCGCGAATCGCTACCTCTGCTCTCTGGTTTCAACAGGAAAGTCAAAAAAAGAAGATAGCACTAAAGAGGAAAAGGAGAAATGGGATGTGCCCGCTCAGCTTCTGAAGTCGACTAGGCCCACCCCGGGGAGCAGATCACAGCAGCTCCTCCAGACGCAGCAGCCCTCAGACCCCCAGTCGCAGCAAGGGGGCTTCAGCGCCCACAAAGACATCAAACCGACGCTCTTAATTAAGGTGAGGGCTGAGGTGAGCGCCATTTCCTCCACGGAGCGGTCCGAGGAGCAGATGGGACGGATGCTGGGGCTCGGGGCTGGTGGGAGGGGAGCTCCAGGCTCTGTGATGTTGGGATGAGCTCAGCCAGGTGGGTCTGCAGCTGGGATTGAAGGGCGGCGGACAGAACCAGTCTCGCAGCACACACCCTGTGGTGGCTTGAGTTTGGGACTGTGTTGGCGGCTCCCCTGGGGCACATTCCTGCCGCTGCTTCAAGGGCTCTTCCCCGCTTTCTCGAAGGCTGCAGCTGGAGCACCGAGGCAAAGGTGTGCGTGGCACAGTCACACGTGTACTGGGGCCTGGCCCACTGAAAGCATGCTCCCCACACGCTTCTGAGCAAGCTCTCTTCCCACTGCCCGCTCTGGGGTGAACTGCTGACGAGCCATTAACTTCATTAACTCAGGAACTTGCCTCTCTCGGGTGCCCACTACTAGCCGTGCTTTCCGCAGGGAGCCTGCCTCTTTCCCCATTACGACTGAGGCTGATGCCCCAGCTCAGCACCGTTGGCAGAGGCAGCAATCCAGATCATCTGCGAGAGTTTGGCCTTGTGTGGTTTTGTGCTGGAGCAGGGTGTTGGCTCCAGTCATGTGGGCAGGTTCCTGTTTTTGAAGCGTTCCTGTTTTCTTCTGGCAGTCCAAATTCCCCGTTGCAGTCTGAGGCCGCAGTTGCCTCTGCTTCCCTGTGCTGTGACGTGAGGTGCCTTTATCGAGTCTGCGAAGCATGCTCCGCGGGGAGGAGCGTGCGATTACACATAACTACCGGCTGGCATGGTCAGGTCCTGGAAGAAGGCATGGCTCCACGTGCCTCCTTGACATTTGCTCTCCTTGGTGCTGCTGAAAAAAAGCTCTATAAAATGCTGCGATTTTCCTCTTTCTGGCAATTATGAAAATAGCCTGGGAAACACGTTAGCCCCAGTCCCAGAGAACATTGCTGATTGCTGATGATGGTAGGGGAATTACGTGGTGCTAGTGGTGGTTGGGACTGGTATTCACAAAGAGTTTAATGGGAGATGCGCTCGCATGAGCCAGCCAGCCAGCGCATCATGGGCACCCGTCACAGGAAATATCTCTGCCTGCTTCCCTCCCCAGAGGGAAGTGGCTGCTCAGCTCCGTTGTCTGTTTTAATTCCATTTTAGGCAGACAACAAAGGAAGCAGGAAGAGATACAAGCCAGCAGACAAAGACAGGCCGACCTCTCCTCCAGTCAAACGGGAGAACATGTCACCCGGCAGAGGTGAGACATCAGCCATCGCAGGGACTCCTGGCCTGGCTGGGTTCCTGCTCTGCCGCTCAAGGCAGTGCTTGAGCCACAAATGTCCCGTGAAAGTCCTGCTGCAGGAGTCCACTCGCTGGAGAGGCTAATTGCAGGCATGTGTCCTGCCAAAACCTCAGACTGCTGGGGGATAACGGAGCAAGTTTGCAAGTAAAGCATGGCCTCAAAGCGTGGTGGAGGAGCTGTGCTCCAGCAGCCGGAGGGTGAGGAGAGGGCTGGTGCAGCTCCCCATAGGTGCTGTTTTGTACAGCTGACTATGGGGCACAGCCTGGATTAGTTTGTCTGCTCCCCCTGAAGATGGGGTGCGCAACAGTAGGTTCCTTTTCTGGCTGCTGCCGAACTTGGTCTTTTGTTGGCATGGTCTGGTCGGTCTCAAAAGATCATCTATATACTGCTGAGACGGTACAGTACGCAGGGGAGCGACCTGTGCCTTGGCGATGAGCGAGAGCATCTCACCTTTTCCTCTCCTGGTAGGCTCTCGCTACAGGAAGGCAACCAGGAGAAGTCTCTGCACGCAAGCGAAAGCGACAGAGGGGCCGGAACCCGAAACCTTCTCCTGCACAGCCAGACAGGTCAGTGCCTGCTTGTTCTTGTGGGTCTCTTGCGGACCGAGCTGGGGCTCACACTTCTCCAGTGGTTCAGCCCTCCCTCTCAGGACAGCTCTGAGGCTCTCTGGCTATAGTTTCCAGTTGCCATGGAGGCAGAGTGAGAGGAAGGATCCGAAGATCCCTGGGCGGGAGCCAGAGGTGCTCAGGGGTTCACACGGAAGCCACCAGCTAAGCTGTTCCAGCTCAGAAATGAGCAGGAGCCTGGGGGTTTTCTTGAGGTCAGTCCCAGCAAGAGGAGCCAGCCGGGTTAGGTGCAGGCTCGGTCATGCCAGTGTCTTGGCCTGTCACTAGTGCTGCGTGGTGCTGATGAGAAAGAAAGCGAAACCCCTTCAGCCCACTGCCGAACTACTCATGGCGCCTGGCTCGGGCGCGCACTTCCCCCTCTTTCGTAGCCAGGCATACCCTCACCTGCTTGCTGCTGCTGCGAGACGTTAAAATGCGGCTCCTGCCTGAGACTGACTGGTGACTAGCCCCAGCTTTGTGCCTCTCCATCCCCTCTGGTGACAGGCAACCAGCTCACGTCCCACTTCTTGGCAGCCTGCGCCCACTGCTCTTCTGGGAATATCCCGTAGCAGAACAGGGTGTGTGGCTCCAGGGGCTTTGGGCTGCGCTCTGCTCAGGGCCCTTGGGCTGAAGGGTTGTGGAGAGCACCTTCTGCGGCACATCTAAAGCTCCCTCCTTGCCCGTAGCCAGCCGGCCCTGCTTTGCATTTCTCTAGTGTCATCTCTCCGAGGATCTCTGTGAGAAAACAGACGCAGCCCTGTCCTGCACCCCTCATTCCTTGGCAGGCAGAGCTCGTGTCATCCCCTCTCCCCAGCCTGAAGCACGAGCGAGCCTGAGTTTCTGTGTGTCAGTCTTCCCAAACCAAAACCTGGCCCAGGCTGCCACAGCCCCGTCCTTCTGCAGGCCCTGAGGTCCTGTTTTCTAGCGGCGAAGACGAACCTCAGCCTTTCCAGACTAGAGGTTTTGATCACCTCCTTGTTTGTTGACACTCTTCTGGCTCCTGCTGTCTGGGTTGGTAGTGCCACGCCGTGGCTTTGACATGCCCTGTGCCCAGGCAAGGGTGGGTAAGGACACACTGGGTTTGTCCAGAGCAGCCGAAAGGTCGGTCTGTGTCCCGTTTCGAACTCCTCGGGGTTGTTTGGGTCGTGCTCGCACAGCTCTGCTTCTGGTAAGCGTAATGCAAAAGGGTGCAGCTGGCGTTAACAGCAGTGACAGTGACTCCCGCTGCTGACATCTGCCAGCAGGCTGGCCGCAGCAGCAGCACGGGCTTTCCTGAATGGTCCCAAGTCATCGTCCCAAGTCGATGGGTGCATTACCGAGCTCGCTGCACTGCAAAACCCCGGCAGGCTCCCGATGCCGCTCTGCTCCCTGGTCCTGCCATCCTTGTCCCACCGTAAGGGGAGGTGGTGACCCGCGGTGGGAAGAGCCACGGGCCGCTTGCCTCCGGCACAGGAACAGCCACTGCTGCCAGCGACGGGGACCGATGGCTCCTGCTGTCCTGCTGTGGGGCTGGCCAGGCTCCCCGTGTGCAGGGGAGGGAGCCTTCCCCCAGCTTTGCTTTGCTCCCACAGCAACGGCCTCGGCTGCAGCAAAGCAGCATTGGAGCAGAACCGGGGTGCGGTGCTGGGTGTTTGGGAGCTCCCTGCAGCTGCCAGATCCAGACCGCAAGACCCAGCGGCATCGCGGGGCAGGAGCTTTCAGGATTCGAGATGCTCCAGGGCTGCCCTATGCTCACCCGTGCCGCTCTCCCCTCTTTGCTGGTGTCTCTGCAAGCTCCCTTGCACATGTGCATCCCCCAGGGAGCTGCCGGCGCTTGGAATGATGCTTCCCACCGGAGCAGATTCCTGTGGGCTTGTTTCTCTTGCGGCGTGCCACTGGCGAGCATCCTCTCATCACCCTCTCTTCTCTCTCCCTGCCAGGAAACACCAGTTCTCACCTCAGTCCAAGAGCTCCAGCAAAGTCACAAGTGTACCGGGCAAAGCGTCCAAGCCGGGCCCCACGGGTGCCAAGGTGGGCAAGTCCAGGGCCCTGTCGCCACGGAAGGAGCTCCTAAATCAGCTGAAGGACTCCATCCCTCACAAGCGGGCCAAAATCCTGGGGAAAGTGTAGTTGGCTGTGCATGGAGCATCTCTCTGCGCCTTAGTGTCCTTTCCTTCTGCTTTGGGATTTTGCGGTTCTGTTGTATTTTGGCCGCGATTCTTTAAAAAAAAAAAAAAAAAAAAAAACACACACAAAAAACCCCCACCAAAAAAAAACCCCAAAAAACCCCCCACCCCATTGAAGTTTTGTCAGCTGAGATGCCTGCGACAACTCGCTCTGGCTCCCCAGGGATGAGCAGGGCCAGCCCCTGGCTCTGCCACCGCCGGTTCCATGTAAACTATGCACAGAGGACTCCAGCCCCGTCGGGTGCTCTTACTGTTCCTCTCTTTCTCTCTGCCCTCTTCTCCTTGCTAGCCTTGAGCTGTATTCTCCTAGTTAGCCCTGCCGTGTGTTGAGTGTCTTCAGCCATGCAGTTCTACATACTGTGTACTGAGCGAGCCGAAAACTACTGTGAACTACTGGCAACATCACCTTCTTCCTGCCCTCCCTCCCCATCCAGGAACAAAAAGGTGTTGTGGGGATGTCTGTCTAACAAGGAGGGTCTTTTTTTTTTGAGGGATCTCCCTGACATAAAGTATAAAAAAATAAAGTATACAGTTCTTCTTTCCTCTGCCGTTCTTTGCATCCCCTGTCCCCCATCTCCCTTGCCTCGGGGGCCCTGTCCTTCCCATTTTTTGGGGCATGCGGTGAATTTTTCCTGCTCTCCTGACGGCCCCCACGGCGGCACTGACTCTGCCCCCAGCTCAGGCAGCTGCTAGGGGATGGAGGAGCTGCCCCATCTCTTGGGGAAGCGCCACATCCCTGACCCCTCTGTGGACCCCCAGCACTGGGGGGGTCTCCCAGCTTGCAGCCCTGTCCTGCCTCCAGTCTTAAACCAGTATCCAACTGGTGTTAGCAGGGCAGAGTCCCCGCCAGGGAGGGGAGCGGCGGGCTCTGCAGCCTGCAGCATTGCTGGCTTCACCCGGCAGAGTCTGGGAGTGCCTCTGTGCTCCTCCAGACCCTCAGGGAATGCTGTGTGGGGTCCCAGATGCCCTCTCGTGCACTGCTGTGGGAGGCTCCATGTGCCTCGTCCCTGCCTGCTTGGGGTGCGCGGCACCCTGGAAAGACACCCCCAAATGGGTGCAAATCCCGTCTCTTCTGGCAAAAGACGAAAGCATGGCCGTGGCCTGGTCCTGCAGTCTTGCTGGCGACTGTCCCATGTGCTATACTGGAACTACTGGGCTGCTGTGGGGACAGAGCCCAAGCCCTGACCCCTGATCCTTTCCCCGCGCACCGAAGGTGTGGAGCCCACGGTGCTGGCAGGGTGCAGTGGTCCCAGCAAGTGAGCAGGGAGCACCGGTGAGCCCAAGCCCGGCTCCGCAGCAGGATGGGCTACAAGGTGGGTGAGTCGTTGAAGGATCTCCATGTGGGGTATGGAGCAGAGGAGAGCCCAAAAAATACTGCTCATCCCTGAACCAGCTCCTCTGGTCTCACCGCATCCTCCCCTTTCTGCTCAGCACCATCATCTTGGCTTCAAGCCTCCACGCTGCCGGAACACCCCTCACTGCTGGACCAGAGAGCATCACCAGGGTGGGGGGAAGGTGGGGGGGTAGAGACAACCCTTCAGCCCTTTCCAGGGTTGCCCAATTTGGGATTTCTGGTCCAGCAACCCCAGGAACCTGATGGTGATATCACCATTGTGCTTACACAACTGGGCCAGGGCTGGCGCCATGGCCTGGGACACGGGGCTGCTGTCACCCTGGGTCACCAGAGGGCTGGGGGCCTGGTGAACGGACACTCAGGGCATCCCATGGTGCACGGGTGGGCACGGGAAACCCTGGGTGCCCGTCCACCAGCCACCAGCCCTCCCACAACCTGGACCGCACAGCCCTGCGATGCTCTATACCCATCCCCATGGCAGTCAAACTGGTGGACATCCATCCCCATCAACATCCCCCCCCCCCATATAAATTTTTGGGGTGTTGGGATCCAATTTCCGGGCTGGAACATGCTGGGTTGAGAAGGAAGCACGACGGACCCGCGGGGAGGAGGAAGGCAGCCGGAGCTGGAGTTTCCAGGTGTGTGTACATCATCTGCCGCAGCGCTATATAAAGGTGGTGGCGGTGGCGGTGCTACCACTCGGCCACCTGCACCCCCGGGGTAGCAGTTCATAAGGGGCCCCCCCACCCCCCCAAGATTTCTCCATGATCCTGCGTCCTCGAAGCCCACCTGATGGTAACTCCAGGGTGGGGGGCTGCAGGAGTGTGGGGTGGGGCTGCTGGCAGCTGGAAGGGCATGGAGGGCACACGTATGGATGGGGGGGGTTGCATGACGGGGGGGGTGTGCGCACACAGAAGGGGTCCCCAGCTTTTGGGAGGGAGGGGAGTGGGTGCTGCCGTGTGCGTGGCCGCACACGTGCTGGCGATGTGTGTGCCTCTACGCGGCAGGCTGGCAGTGCATGTGGGCGCGGGCACGCTGCTGGGCTTCTGCACACGCGTGTGCTGGCATGTGGGGGAGCAGAGCCCTCCACACACCTGAGAGCTCGCCAGGATCATATGTGCACACGTGTGTGGCTCTACGCGCATACGCTGGTGCTCAGGGGGGCTGGGGTGTGTGTCTGCGTGCACACGGACGGGTAGCCTGGGTGTATGCACGTGTGCTGGCAACACATGTGTGTGTTTGCACATGTGTGCATGCATGTGTGCTGTTACCTCTGTGTGGGTGCACAGAGGCTGACACCGCTCTGCGCGTGCACACAGGTCTATGTGTATGTGCATGGAAGGGCAGCGTGCGGCACGGATATGTATGTATGTGCTTGTACGTATGCGTGTGTGCACGCTCACATGCAGATTGGTACATGTGTGTGTTACACACGTGTGCATGCACATGTGCTGGCGCTCTGGGTGCCTGTGCTAATACTGTGTGTGTATCTGCACGGCTACGTGTGTGCTGGCACTCTGTGTGCGTACAGGGCTTCTCCGCGAGTGTGTAGCCGCACGTGTGTGCGCATACGTACAGGGCTTCTCTGCGTACCGCAGTACACGGCTGTGCTGGTACTGTGTGCGCACACCCGCGTGCTACAGCTTTCTGGGGCACGGGTGTGTAGATAAATGTGTGTGGGCACTCTGTGTGTGCGTGCGCACACGTGTGTGTATGTGCATGCACGCACACGTGCTAGCGGCCCGGGCGCTGGTGCATGTGGGGGTGCAGGCTCACGCTTCTGGGGTGAGGGTGCTGGTGCGATGCACGTCAAAGCCTTCGGGGCTGGGGAGGGGGTCCCTGCTCACGGTGGTATCCCCGGACGGGCAGGGGGTGGGTGCCAGGGCAGGGTGCCCTGCGGGGCACGGGTCTCCCTCTCTGACCCCGTTCTCCCACAGGGCTGGCTCAGCATCCTGGCACTGCCCCACGCCGCAGCGAGCCCAACGAGCGCTCCATCCCCCAGTGGTGCTACCGGTGAGTGGACCCCACCTGGGACCCCCCCACACCCACACCCCAAAGCACCACACTGGCTGCTGCACCATGCCTCAGTTTCCCCCAGCTTCCCTCATCTGCCGCTTCCCATGGGCATCCCTGTTGCCTGCCCGGAGGGGTTCAGCCTGGCATGGGGTGGGTTGGGGGATGCAGGGGAAGGGGTGTCACTGACCGGGCACCCCCTCCACGCCTCGCCCGCAGCATTGACGAGGATGAGAACTGCTACCCTCACAAGCTGGCCTTCGCCAGCAGCTGTGTGGACATCAAGATGGGGCAGGAGGCGACATCGCTCAACTCAGTGGTCATCCACCAGACCACGATGGTCCTGCTGCACAAGCCCTGCCTGCGTCCCACTGGCCTGGGCCTAGTCACCTTCAAGGTGGACTACATCAGGGTCCCGGTGGGCTGCACCTGCGTCCTGCCCCGCACCGGGCACTGAGCCCCCGCCCCGCACCCATTGAGCCCCGTAGCTTGACCATGTCACCGCATCCACCCCCACCCATGCTTGTTTCAGAGCACCCACCCAGCCCCCCACACCGCCCCACAGCCGGGTGTCCCACCCCCAAACCTGCACCTTCTCATTTATGACTTATTTATGAGCCTTGCTGCTGGGGGGACTTCTTTTTTTTAACCCGTATTTACTGTTGTCAGCCCCCCCCCCGGCCAAGGCTGTGACTCCGGGTCCAGCGTCACCCCCGGTGCCAAAGGCCCCGCAGCCGAAACCCACAAGTTATTTATCCCCCCGTAAAGCTATTTATTGTCTCCTCTACATGGGCTATTTAACGCCGGCAGCGTGCAGCCTGCGAATAAAGACCGACTGCCCCGCCATGGTCCTTGCTCTGTTCCCAGCGAGGTGGTGGGGGCAAAGGGGTGCAGGTGGGGATGCGGTGTCCCATGGGATGATCACAGAATCATAGAATGGTTTGGGTTGGAAGGGAACTTAAAGATCATCTGGTTCCAAACCCCTTGCAATGGGCAGGGCCACCTTCCACCAGACCAGGTTGCTCAGAGCTCCATCCAACCTGGCCTCGAACACTGCCAGGGAGGGGGCAGCCACAGCTTCTCTGGGCAACCTGTGCCAGTGTTTCACCACCCTCATGGTGAAGAATTTCTTCCTAATATCTAATCTAAATCTGCCCCCTTTTAGTTTAGAGCCGTCCCCCCTTGTCCTATCCCTACACACCCTTGTGAAAAGGGTGATGCTTGGCCTTGGGGCATCTCTCAGCCCCAGCACAGTGGGCACAGCATCAGCGCACCCAGCGCGGCTGGGCGGGAGGAGCTGGGAGGCGATGGGGAGGGTGGCAGGGCAGGGGGGGAGGGGACCAGCACCCCAACACCCACATCTTTCCCACGCACCACGGGCCCAGTGCCACCTGCTGCGGCCACCCCATGTGCCCTGCCAGCACCCATGGGTGTCCTGGGGCGGCTGCACCCCTCCCGGGGCGAGGGTTCGCAGGGGAGGGGGGTCCAGAGCAGCTGCCGATGCCCAAGGGGGTCAAGGATCTGTCACCATCACGCAGAACGCGGACGTGGCCGTCCCTTGCCCCCCCCCATCACCCACAAGTGGGAGAAGGGAGGGAAATGCCCCACCCCACGTTCCCTGCTGGGGGGGGTGTCCTCTGGGGCACCCCGGGGAGCACATGTCACCGCAAGTGTGCTCCCCCAGCTTCACCCACCATTGGGTCCATGGAAGATCTGAGGGCACAATGGCGTGGGGGTCCCCCAACACACGTCCCCTGAGGACAGCCCCCGACCCCCCCTACGGCAGGAGGGACACAGCCCTGCAGCGGCCGCACTCTGTACGCCCCCACCCCAGCTTCAGCTCCACAAGGTTTGCCCATAATCGCACTGCTTGGCCTTAAACCGCCCCCCCCAACCCAGCCCTGGCAGCCACAGCCCCCCCAGGGGAGCAGAGGCAGGGGGAGCCGGTGGGGGAGCCGGTGCCTTTCCCACCTTTTATTGCAACAGCAACCGCAGAAGTGACAAAAAACAGCAGAAGTGACAAAAAAAACAGTGGGAGCCGGTGCAGGGAGCAGAGCTGTCTGATCCTCCCCGTCCTCGTGGGGCTGGGGAATCTGGCCTAGTTACTCAGCCTCGATGGGGATGGGGTTCACCTGCCCCCCCACCTCTGCCAGCTGTTTCTTGCGGGCATCGGCGGGGTGCTGGGTGCGGGGTGTTGATCGGCAGCTGCCTGATGGTGCCCCCCACGTGCGGCCGCTCCCAGGGCTTCTGCTCGATGGGTCTCCACTCCTCCCCATACACCGCAGCCTGCGAAACCACGGGGGCCATGAGGAGGGATCCCCCCCCTCCAAGTGCACCCCCAGTCCCCCAAAAGACACCCCCAACTCTCCTTTAGATGGTTATGGTTGGCCCCTTTGGAGTCATCTGCTGGCAACACAACACAGAAGAGAGGAAACAGTCTTGGAGGTTCCTGGGGTGTGTGGAAGATCACTTCCTGGTGCAGCTGGTGAGTGAGCCTACCAGGGGAGCTGCCTCCCTATACCTGCTGTTTGCTGACAGAGTAGGACTGGTGGGAGATGTGGTGGTTGGAGGCCACCTTGGTGGTTGGAGGCCATCTTGGGCTAAGAGACCATGAAATGATAGAGTTCTCAGTTCGAGGTGAAGTTAAGAGGGGGGGCCAGCAAAACCACCACCATGGACTTTCGGAGGGCAGACTTTGGCCTGTTCAGGACACTGGTTGAGAGGATCCCCTGGGAGAGAGTCCTGAAGGGCAAAGGGGTCCAGGCAGGCTGGACATTCTTCAAGAGGGAAGTCTTAATGGCACAGGAGCAGGCTGTCCCCGTGTGCTGCAAGGCGAACTGGCAGGGAAGATGACCGGCCTGACTGAACAGCGAGCTCTTGCTGGGATTCAGGAAAAAGAGGAGGCTCCACCACCTATGGAAGAAAGGGCAGGCTACTCAAGGGCAGTACAGGGGTCTTATTGGGTCATGCAGAGAGGAAATTAGAAAGGCAAAAGCCCGGCTAGAGCTCAGGTTGGCCACTTTTGTAAGGGACAACAAAAATACAAATATGTCAACAACAAAAAGAGGGCCAGGGAGAATCTCCATTCCTTATTGGCTGTGAGGGGCAATACTGCCAACAAGGATGAGGAAAAGGCTGAGGTCCTTAATGCCTTCTTCACCCTTAGTGCACGGCTGGGAAGAAATGACATCAAAGATTTCCTCAGCATGTACTGGTAGAGGAAGAAGGAGGGAGGAAGAAGAATAGAATAGAATAGAATAGAATAGAATAGAATAGAATAGAATAGAATAGAATAGAATAGAATAGAATAGAATAGAATAGAATAGAATAGAATAGAATAGAAGTAGAACAGAATAGAAGTAGAACAGAATAGAAGTAGAACAGAAGTTGGAAGGGACCTCCTCCAACCATCATGTCCAGCTGGGCTGGAGCACTCCTTGTTGGAGAACAACTAGTTTTACTGTTAAAGAGTGAGGCAAATACGGCATTAAGTATCTCAGCCTCTTCCTCATCCTTTGTCACTGTTTCTCCCTACACCCAATAACGGATGGAGATTCTCATTCTCCTTAGCTCTCCTTTTGTTGTTAATATATTTACAGAAATGTTTTTCATTAACTTTTACAGCACTAGTCAGATTAAGTTCTAGATGGGCTTTGGCCCTTCTAATTTTCTCCCTGCATAACCTCACAACATCCTTGTAGTCCTTCTGAGTTGCCTGCCCTTTCTTCCATACCTCATAAACTCTCTTTTTTTTCTTGAGTTTTAGCCAAAGCGCTCTCTTCAGCCAGGCCCATCCTCCTCCCCACCAACTCGTCTCCCAGCACATAGTGATGGCCTGCTCCTGCACCTATAATATTTCCTTCTTGAAGAACGTCGAGCCTTCATGGACTCCTCTGCCCATCTTGCAGTGTTAAACCTCAGAGCAACATACAAACAGGAAGTCTACGGCATCACTGTGCAAAACTGTTAAAAAGCAATTATAGCAGCACTGTTGAAATGACAGCAAAGGTCACAAGAATTCATTTGCTGAGCATGAATAGAAGCTGTGAGTCCCACACACACACTCCATGCTCAGATTAGGGCTCTAATCTGGGATCTCACCTGTGCTACGTGAGATGGCAAACTCGCACTAGCGATGCAACTCTTCTGAGTAAATTCTCACTCCCAAACAGAAGTTGAAACATCTATCCTGAGAAGTCATCAACTGTCTCAAAAATAGAGATCTATTCATAATAAATAAATCTTTCAGGAACAGGAAAAGACAACAGGTTATCTGTAATTAAATACATGTTGTGGCAAGATAAACACTAAATAGCACCAGCTAGGTCAGACCCTTTGCCAGTCCACCTCTGGCAGCCGTTCAGCAGCAATCACATCATCTCTGGAGATGCACGAGCTGACCAGATGAGTGCTAACTGGAGGAAGAAAGCTTCCTTCTCTTTGCTGCATTAGCCAATAACATACTTCTCTCCCCTGTTTGGGCAGCTGTAAAGGGCATGAGGAACACAGAAATATCATCGTTTGTGTAGTATGGAAAATTTGCCTATAACACGTTACTCTCATATCAAAGAGTTTGTGGGATTCATGTTCAAAGAATTCAAAATTCTGGTGAGTTAAAGGTAAACTCAGTTAACAAAAGACTGAGTAATTTAGCTAAAAACCTGGTAAGTGAAAAACATGAGCTATTAATAATTTGCAGGGCATAAATCTTAAAGTCAGAAAGGAATTATTTGTATGATACAGAAGAATGACAACTGTGAAGATGCATCAATATCTCCTTGAAATGATGCCACAAGCTGATGTCTCTTAACCTTGCAAAGACCCATACACCTGAGAGGTTCATTTTCTGCATTTTAAGGATGGGCAGAAATGGGTATTTTTCAGATCAGTGACAGTGAAATGAAATTAAATCTAGCAAAACTGCTCTCTAGGATTAATGACAGCGGGTGTTCTTTTAACAAAAATGTACCAACAATGTTAAAGTATTGTAATGTCCAAGCTGCCATTGTCACTTGGCATTATAAAAGTGGAATAACTGTCCCAATACCCCATCTACTTGTGGATCTCTCTCAAAATAGGATCACATTTCTAAATGAATATGAAAATCTAAAATGTCTAAATGGTGTATTTAGTATAAATTGATAAAAACTTTTACATGTACTCTCAGTTTTATTTTTTTCATGGTTCACAGCATTAGTTTGAAAGACAAATCATAAAAGGCCAGAAAGAGTACAATTCTGAATGCAAAACAAACCAGGTCCAAGAAGCTGGCATTCCAAAGCACAGGCAAAAGGCAGACCTAATTTCTGAGATGTACTGAGCCCAGTTCTTGAATTATTCTTTTTCAGATAAAATAATGGTCAAGGAAGTCAGAAGTGAGGACAGAAAAGCAGAACAGCAATAGGGAAGGAAATAAAATGGGATTGAAAAGCAGGTTATTATTTACCCTCCAGAAGCTAAGAGATGTTACAGGGAGACCCTAGCCAAACCACCCAGCAAGAACCTCCCCTTTCTAATGATCCCTTAAAGGTTGCATTATTTTTACTTTTTAGCTGACTCAGTCATGCAACTAGAGCATGCAGCTTTCATATGGCTGCTACACAACTCCTAGACAGTATCTCTTTTTCTGTTTATTTTTAAATCTTGTGACATTAAAACAAATACTAAGATTTAAGGGGAAAAGCCCCCTGTGACTGAGTCAGTGACTTCTGAAGTGGCAGTGTAGCAGTGGGTGAGAAGTCCGGAAGTGAGTCAAGTAGCAGGAGCACTGACTCAACCAAAGCTGTGTCCCATGCTCGTTTCACAGCATGACTTACCTCAGTCAGCAAGGGCCTGTAAGAGCAAAAGGTTGGGACTGGGAAAGTGATCCAACAAATTCAGGGGGGTATGAAATCACTGTTGCTGTACAAGGAATATTTACAGAAATTGTTTTCTCATCCTGTCATGGAAACTGAACAAGCAGCTTCCAAACTATAGATGAAGAACCTAAATGCAAACTTTACCCTGTCTTCCCCAGCACAACACAATGCAAACTGTCTTCCCCAACACAACGCAAGTAATATCCAACACACCCAGGCTAAGACTCAGCCCCCTCATTCATGCTGGGCAATATATTTTCTGTTCTCCCACTCCTCTTCCTGCGCAGAAAGGAAAGCCCTTCTATTCCTATTCACATTTGTCTCTCCTTTTTCTATCCCCATGACACTCCAGTATCTTTTTTACCCGTAAAGAAGTCTGTAGTTACGTGCAAACAAGACTCATGACGTCAAGCCTTTAAATACTGTGAAAAGTTTAAAGTCTTAACATGACGATATGCCACGTGTCATACTATACACCCTCTATTAACACATTTCACTTACAGTTGACTCTCCATCACTTTTTTTTTAACCTGTCATACAACAGAGTGTATTAGATATTTCCTGCTGAAAAAAAAAAAAAATCAGTGTGATGGACAGTTTCCTGCTTAATTGCTGCTATATAAAAGGGAAACTACAAGTAGTTTTACGGCTTATCAAAATCATACAACAAATTACAAAAGTTATAGCCTTCATGTGGAAATCTCTAATCCTACATCAGTTACCAGAGATTATCTGAGGATATTTTGTGGACTTAGTGTTTTTTTCAATACCTCCTAGAAAACTAATTTCCTAGATATGAACTCAGTGCTTATTCCAACACAAGACGATATATTTAGCTCATTTTTTTTCAGTTCAAAATACAAAATCTTAACTGGGAAAAATGAGAGGCAAAGGAACAAGAAGATAAGAAGATATTCTGCAGTAAACAGATTTGTAAAAAGCAGCAAACTAACAGGAGACACAAAAGCAGCACAAAACGCAGAGGATGATTAAAAATGCAACAGAAAAGGAAGGAAGGAACAAAGCCAGCATAACCCTACCTTTTCCAAAATGCAGATAAGTCAATAGCATATACGTAACAAATACGTTCTTATTAAAGACAGGGAAAGTATGAGCCAAACAACAGGATGCAAAAAGACAATTACTGAAATCTACCAAGTATTTGTGAAACACGAGGAACACTACACATAAAACCAGATACAAAACAATCAAAGGAAATAAGAACAGGAAAGTAGTTCCACTCCATGTAACTTGAGGAAGGATTCGGTAGATCCTGGCTCTGTTCAGGTCAGTCCAGGTTTCCCCAGCAGAGCCCAGCCATGGTAACTGGTTGCCCGGGGGGAAATCGGTGAGCTGCCTGCACCGCTGGATGCTATCGCAGTGAAGATCAGTTTGATTTAGCAGGCTGATACAGGAGAACTAAGAAGAAATAAGAAAAGCTACTTCCTTTGCCTCACTTACTGGCACATCTATCTGGTAAAAACCAAAACAAAACAAAAAAGCCCCGTCACCCCACACAAAGTGAACCCTGACAGGTCTAAACACAGTGCAAAAAATGCTTCACAACTGTTCAAAGGAAGGGGGTGTTTTCATCCAAATTAACTGAGATCAGCCAGGTTAGAACACAAAAACAGTACGAGCAGCAGTGCCAAGACGTATCTTACAAGGGGACTTCACGAAGGAAGGTTTTTCTCACACTAATGAGCTGTGGCCAGCCTGAACATGTCCAGTGTTACATAGGATTGTCCTGCGACAGTTTGTTGGGAAGGAGGCAAGACAGCTGACTGGATTCTGGGTTCATTCTTACTGTGTCCTGGCAAGTTCTCAGAAATAAGAAATTCCCTTGTTTTAACAGAATTTTTAAGGTACGGATTGAACAGTGCTTTTTCACTGAAATTTTCCAGCTTTAAAACCTCTTTATTATCATTTTCTTCATTTTTAATTGGAGTCTGTTGGGATTCATATAAATCGTCTTCCAGCATTTCTGTGGGTTGTATTTCCTTCGCTGGTATCAAGGCTGAGAGCATTTGACTTCTGATATCTTGATCAGTAATGACATAAGGCATGGATGGTGAAAAACATTTAGCAACTTCATTGTCTTCATTATATAGTATCTTTTTATCTCCATTAATCATGCCTTTTGTATTAGTATCAGTAGATTCAGAAACATGGCTTTCACAATTCATTAGCAGTGATCCTTCCTGACTTTCTTCAGGAAAACAATGTTCCAAAACACTCACATCTTCGAAGTCTATGGTTTTAGCCTCAGATGTCACTCCCTTTAAAAACGAACTATTCTGTCAGTACAAAAAGATAAATTGGATAGTTATGCAGGGACAGATAATGTATTTGTTTATTTTTTTAATATATAAAATATTGCCATTTGAGCTCTGTTGGACTCAATTTTTAAAGTGCATTAATAAAGAGTTCATGAGCATTTTGGCTGAGATGCGGTTATACATGAATGGGTACTAAAAATGACAATGTTAGTCTGTCTATTTGTTAAATACTTTCATATTAAGTTTTCTGTGCTTAATAAACTAAGCAGTTTCAGTGAAGGCTCGGAATCAGAGGCTCAGACTGTTTCCATCTTTTCCACTCTAATCAGCCATTTTTCAGACAGAAGTTTCAGTCCCACTCTCCACAAATTACACCTTCTATGTAAACCTGATCAACTCCACTTCATTCAAAAAAACATCAAAACTTTAATAAGAAATAAATATTCAACAATAAAAAAGATGGAAATGTTAGTACAATAATATACCAAATCTTATTATATGTTGCACTGCATTTTTTGTGGAGAAGGGAGGTTATATCCAGATATGGAAATCTGACTCCGTAGACTCCATAACCTGAGCAAATTTAATTTACTTTATTCAATAAACCATATCCACCAATCACTTCATAACTTCAAAACATTATTTCTTCTAATCATATATGAATTAAGTGATATCATGTAAGAACTAAATGAATATACTTTATAAAGATGCATCTTTTCTATTAGTTTGAAATATAATGAAGAGCATTTTATAGCACTTAAACAGAAGAATGAAACTCCACAGGTTTTTTTTATTTAGTCACAAAATGACTGTCAGAGAAGGACTTCTCTCCATTTGATCCCTTCTTCAATACATAAAATTGCAATTATTACCATAGATGTATCAAGAGGCCACTCCACAGCAACACTCTCTGCAGGATTGGGTATATCTGGCCAGCAAACCTTTTTAAACCTATCATTGAGAAAGTAATTTTAGTGAAATGATCAAAGAAATACATTATTAAAAATACAATGAACAAATCTCCAGAAAGCCCAAATACTGCTAAAATAGCAAACTTTCACACAGGAAGTCTTTCCTATACTAACACAATCTTTTTCATTAAAATTGTTTTCCTTCACATTAATATTTATTACCAAAGATCTCAACAAGCAAAAATCTTCAGTTACAGAGTCACTGCAAAAAAAATACTAATACACAGAAGAGTTGGGGTTTTTTTAAATGATATAGTACATCAAATAATAGCATGGTAAAATAAGGCTGTGCACAAAACCTGTTGTGACCATGTTTCAGGGCGGTTCTTCAGTGAAAAGCCACCTCAGGTAAACTTTGCTCTAGGAAAGTGTCCCTAGCACTACACCACACTAGAGTTATACTGAATTCTTACGGTAACAGCAGATAAATCATGCTAAATGACATTGTAGCTTATGACTGTCCAATGGAGTAGCAGACAGGAAACAAAATTAATCACTCTTTTAAAAAGGGTATATATGCAAGTGAATGAAAACCAAGCCATAGCTTGACTTTTCACATTGCAATTTGATCTACGCAAGAATATAAACACTCAGCTACATACAATCATAGAATGCTTTGGGTTGCAAGGGACCTTAAGAGGTCATCTAGCCCAACTCCCTGCAGTGAGCAGCAACATCTTCAACTACATCAGGTTGCTCAGAGCCCCGTCCAACCCGGCCTTGAACGTTTCCAGGGATGGGGCCTCCACTGCTTCTCTGGGCAATCTGTTCCAGTATTTCACAACCCTTGTCGTAAAAAATTTCTTCCTTATATCTAGTCTAAATCTACGCTCCCTTAGTTTAAAGCCATTGCTCCTTGTCCTATCACAACAAGCCCTGCTGAAAATATTTTCCCCATCTTTCCTACAGGCGCCCTTCAGGTACTGAAAGGCTGCAATAAGGTCTCTCCACAGCCTTCTCTGTTCCAGGCTGAACAACCCCAACTCTCTCAGCCTTTCCTCATAGTAGAGGTGCTCCAGCCCTTGCATCAGCTTTGTGGCCCTGCTCTGGACCAGCTCCAACAGCTCCACGTCTTTCCTGTGCTGAGGGCTCCAGATCTGGACACAGGACTCCAGGTGGGCTCTCACCAGAGCGGAGCAGAAGGGCAGAATCCCCTCCCTCGACCTGCTGGCCATGGTTCTTTTGACGCAGCCCAGGATACAGTTGGCCTTCTGGGCTGTGAGCACACATTGGTGGCTCATGCCAAGCTTTTCATCCATCAGCATCCCTAGTTCCTTCTCGGCAGGGCTGCTCTCAAGCCCTCACCCCCTAGCCTGTAATGATAGCAGGGGTTGCTCCAACCCAGATGCAGGACCTTGCACTTCACCTTGTTGAACCTCATGAGGTTCACACAGACCCATTTCTCGAGCTTGTCCGGGTCCCTCTGGATGGCATCCCGTCCTTCTGGCATGTCAGCTGCACCACTCAGCTTGGTGTCGTCTGCAGACTTGCTGATCTCTCTGTCTAAGTCATTGGTGAAAATGTTGAACAGCACCGGTCCCAGTATGGACCCCTGAGGGACACCACTTGTCACCGACGTCCATTTGGACATAGAGCCGTGGACCAACACGCTCTGGCTGCGACCTTCCAACCAATTCCTTAGCCACCAAACAGCCCACCCATCAAAACCATGTTTCTCCAATTTAGAGAGAAGGATGCTGTAAGGGACTGTGTTGAAGGCTTTACAGATGTCCAGACAGATCACATCCATAGTTCTTCCCTTGTCCACTGACGCAGTCACTCCATCATAGAAGGTCACTGGGTTGGTCAAGCAGGACTTGCCCTTGGTGAAGCCACGCTGGCTGTCTTGAATCATGCTGCCTGTCCTCCATATGCCTTAGCATAGCTTCTAGGAGGATCTGTTCCATGATCTTTCCAGGCACAGAGGTGAGGCTGTCGGTAGTTCCCAGGGTCCTCCTTCGTACTCTTTTTACAAATGGGCACAATGTTTCCCTTCTCAAAGTATTCTCCAGAATCAAAACAGAGTTTCTTACCATCATAAAAACTCAGAATACACAACACAGACGAAGATGTAAAAGAGCTGTAAATTATACTTACTACTTCAGCAATACTTATAACCTTATGCTTTGCATAACAATCTTGCTTCTAATAGCTCAGAAGACTCCAAAATAGTTAAGATTTTTAACCTTCTTATTAAGCTTCAGCCAAACAACCCAGTCACTTTTCATGCTAAAGAAAAACACAATTTATAACCTTCAAACATCCTCACATTCAACTTTGGGATGTTATAGCATCCCATGCTCTGAGGAAGCAATTTAAAATCTGGCAGGGGACATCTGTGACCAAAGATAAAAGGATTATGAATCGTGTATAGATATGGATCCATAGTCATGGATCAATCATCCAAATGTTTTCACATGATGTAATTTCTAGTTTTTTCATGACTTCTTTCTAGCTTAAGGGAAGTGTCACAAACTAACAGAAGTAATATTAATGTAGCTAAGGTAAGCAATAGGGGTTATGTGAAATGTGTTCTAGTGGTGTACTAGCAGATATATTAAGAGTGCCTAGGAAATCATTTTTAGTGTTATTACTTTCCAGTAACTGACTTAAAAGTATGCTCCCCTCACTTGATTGACCATGGAACTGCAAATGGCATGTAACATTTTCCATAAACTGACACCAGTGATATATAAATCTGTTTCTCCTATTTCTTTTGCTCTTGTTTACTGCACTTTCTAAAATTGATACTTATTTTTGGACTGTAGCACATTAATTGCAGTTACAAGATAACCTGTATGCTTAGTTATTTCTTACTCCAATTGCTTCTTTTCTTGATTTGACGTTGGTTTGGAACCCAACAAAAGCATTTATACGATATACAAAAATTTGACTTTTATAAGATAAAATTAACTGATTGCATTCAGTTTTACAAGGTAGAAAATAAACTCACGCATGTTTTTTCAAAATGCATGTTATCCAAAGGCCCAGCAGAAAGAACATGCTTAATCCAACAGGTAGAGCAATGAAAATAACATCTTCTTTATCTTTAGAGGAGAAAAAAGACAAACCCACAGATTTTTATAGTTTATACACGTATTGCCTTAAGACAGCTAATTTTCAACACCTAAGCCACCTAATTAGCACAATTCTAAAGAGCTCTGTCAAAACTAACCAAAACTACTCAGAATACTGTATGGTACTCATTGTATAACATGTCAAAAGGTGAGTATTTTGAATCTAACAAGTCACAGTTACTGAGCCAGAAGAGCAGCTCATACTGAGACTTCTTAGATATCTCAGGAACAGTTGTATTGCATTTTAAAATTTCTGTTATTTAATAGAATCACACAATAATTCAAATTGGAGGGGACATCTGAAGGTCACCTTGTCCAACTTCAAAATTAGAATCAGGTTGCTTGGGGTCATACCAAGCCAACCTTTGAAAGTCACCTAGGATGAAGAGCCTACCACCTCTCCGGGCACTTGTTTCAGAGTCACCTGGAACTGCCATATAGTACCACTTCTACCTGTTACTATAAAATAAATAGTAAAATCAATGCAGGAGATAGCTTTTAAATACACAAAAAATACAGTTACTCTGACTGAAAGAGTGCACAATTTCTGAACTCCCTTCCGAGTATCTACCAGAGGTAGGTACTGACAGCAATAGAGACCAGACCTCAGCATAGCCTAACTTCACTTGCATTTGAGTAACAAACTAGAATATAAATTTACAGGCAAAAAATAAAGTAGCTTTGAGTCCCATTACAAGTTTAAGGATAGGTCACGCACTTTTTTGTATTTCAGTTTGGCCACCACTATGACAATTTATGTATCTATTGAAAACATTCTTCCAGCAGTAGAAACGAGGAAGTGGCTGAACTGGCCTGCAGCCATCACACCAACCTCCTTGGTAAAATCTGGCTAAAACAAATATTAGGAAATAGGAAAAGCTATTTACACACACACACAAACCCGCCACAACCTGTGCACTCACTTACTAGTTAAGCTTACATTGCAGAAAAGATGCAATGCACTGCACAGCTATTCTAAACCCAGTATCTCAGACAGAAATGTCTGCTTTTTAATAAACTGTTAGGCACCCCATCCTATAACTGACAACATACAAGCTGTCACTCCCACAGACATCCACAGTATTCCACAACTTTATTGACAGCAAAGTAAAATTATGGGGTTTGACTTGTAAGTCTGAGGTTTTAGTTCATGAGATGATCAGCGAAACTGAGTTAGATTCACCTAGTGTTGGTAATTTTTCCTTGTTTTGTTTAACACTAATTTAAAAAAAAAATTTAAAAATGCCTTAAAAGTGTCTTATTTCTTACTGCCAAAACTGTTTTTAAAATAGTAGTAAATAAACTGGAATATTACTTACCGAATTTCAAAGTCTTGAAGGTTTTTGGCTCTCCAATGGTTCCACCAGCTTCATTGCTTGCCATGATATAGACAGTATACTGCGTATTAGCCTGTAAGGACTTCAGTCTGTACTGCAGAACATCAGAATTCACTGTTTCATCTTTTTAGGAGAAGATTTATGTCAATAAACACACAAAATAGTGTTATACGAGGGAACTGTACACTTAGTTAGCATCTTTTACAATGATAGATCACAAAGTATTTTAAAGACAACTTGAAATACAAAGCAAGCTTACGTGTCCTTTGAGACAGAAAACTTAAATTACCAAACAATCTTTATCAATGCTACTTTAAAGTTCAGGGAAAAAAACCCAAACTATTATGTACTTACTTTTAAAAATAAATACACATTTTTTCTGCTAATATTAAAGGATAAGCTAATTATGATCTCCTGTAGTTTATTTTATCATTGAAAACAGTGCTTTGAGAACTTTATTTCCTGGAACTTGGGCTCAGAAATTGAGAACTTAAAAGGGTTTCTGCAACTCGTGAAATTTAACTATATTTCTAGTACCTGCAGTTAGACACTGATCATCCAAAAGGATGCAATCTATCATCACTGGGAGATCACCCCAGTAAGTCAGAAGAAAGCCAAAATAACAGGAATTTTTCTTCCACTTTTCAACATGCTTTTCTGAATGTAATTCAACGTTTCCAATACATTCTCCGTTACTGGAATTAGTATGATGTGCTTCGCTTTTAAATTTTTTTAAGCCAGGCTTGTATCATAACATTCTCTGTCTACAAACAGTATTAAAAGCATGTTCGTATTACGAAATTGAAGTCACTGAAACATTTTCTGGTGCATAAAGCCAAAGCCAATTCATGTTGTCATTCACTTCAGTCAAGAAACACTCAGGAACTGGATATGCTGGAGTATGCCCTGAGATCAAGCAAACAGTTTCTCTTAAATCAAGCAGGGGAAAGTGAAGTTCTGGAGTTAAAAGGCCATCACTGAAGTCACTTTGGCACAAATTCCGTGCTCTGTTCTTATCAAAAAGATGTGACATCAGAGAGGCCTCAAAAAACTTCAGTACAGCAGGGTTTTGCCATTTAAATTTAACTCCTTTGAGTTGTTATTTAAATCTATTTTCCAAAAGAAACTAATCTGAACCCCTAAAAAGGGCACAATCTGCTTTACATTAGAAGTAATATGGAGACACATGGCTCCATAACATGAGGCTGCATGTCTTGATGATGACCCCGCACAAAGCTGTCAGCATTAAATTACTCAGAAACCAACCCGGCAGGACAAACTGCATTTGGAGGACTGACTCTGACAGGAATAACCAGCTTCCTCTCACTAATTCAAAAATTACCAAGAACACTCTTGCCTTGGCTCTTAACTGGATATCCAGAAGCTATCGAAGACATCACAAGATTTGAAGTTTGAGATTTTTTTAAAAAAAGATTGTGTTATGAATCTCCTAACGGTGATGTCTAAAACAAAGGAGGAAAAAGAACCATTTCCGAAGCTACGAATAATACAACAGCATTCTTCATGAACTATACAGGAAGAACTAACTTAGGTCACCAGCAAATTTCTCATCAAAGGTTATGCTGAGATTTAGGCTACAGAAGTTCTGGATTATACTAACACCTTGTACGGATACCACTTGTGAGGTAGGAGATAAAGAATATGCTCAAAAACTTCCGCTATCAGCCTCCAGAGCAGAAAAGCAATACCAAACACAGAAAATCATGTGAAGAAATTAATCTAAAAACTACATCAAAGGAAACTATTGCTTGGCAGCTTATTTTAACTTCTTGGCTATCGTTTGCTATTTTGCTGTTGCTATGAAAACTGACTGTAAAAACATTTTAACCAGAAAATTTCCACCATATGGTTTCAGAAGCTGAGGGCTTGGGAAAGGCATCCTTCTAAGGACATGCACGGAACTTATAAATTCACTGAACCCTCACAAGGTTCAAAGTCATGAATGTGCACAGCATCTATGATTCTCCGATATATTTTAGCTCCACTTTAGCTCCTCTGCTTCTGTCATGACTTTTTCTATTGGCTTCAGAGGTGTGTCACAACGGAAGAGAGATATGAAGATGGAGGGAGACTAGTACATATGTAAAAGGGGAAAACAGCAAGTATCTGGCAAATAATACTCTCTAATTTGGAATAATCCTGCAAATTTACTTTTTTTTTTTAATGTTAGCAGAGAACAATCTGTAAAAAGCCGCATATATGAGTTTCCATCCTGGTCTGCAAAGTGAAGAGGAATGATAGTGCTACCATGCGCTGACTAAATTTATCACCTGGAGATCCATCCAAGAAGCACAAAGGACAATGTGCTCAACCGACATGGCTGTACTACCATGGGTAGTACAATACCAACAGTAAAAATATTGAGAGCAAGTAGTGCTGTACAAAATAAGTTCAGAACAAAGAAATTGAGCAAGAATACACATATAGTATTAAAGCAGGGACTGTTCCCTATAATACCCTCTAATTTCAATTAAATGTAAAAAAAAATTTTAATCTTTATGTAAGCCACATTTTAGTACCAGTATTTTCAGACATATTTACAATAAAAAAGTGTGCTAATAACTATGAAAATAACTATCTTCAGACAGTGGATTGTCATAACCCTGTTGAAAGCACTGATGTCTAATGTATACTTACTCAATTCTTTTCCATCTTCAGGTTTATAAAATATTGTATAGTTACTGATAAATCCATTTCTTTTATCCTTTGAAATCTCCTTCCATTTTATCGTAACTTCATTTTTCCCCGGAATGCCTGTGTCAGCCACAGGTCCTTCTGATGGCTCTACACAGAAGCGTTATAAATTAGAAAAAGTAGCAAAACAGTCTAAATACTGCAATGTTATCCATCAGTGTTACTTCACACGCACCAGTAACATTAGGGGCAATACATGTACAAGTAAATATGCCATCTTAGTGTTCTGATATAGCCCTTACCTTTTCTCATCCTCTTTAATGTGTAATTTCTTCTGATAATAGTTGCCCTCCGCTATTCTGATGCTTGCATAGTTCTCAGTGTTACTGCATCCGAATACCTCAAGATCATTAAAAGGCTCTATCCTCACAACGTCAGAGAGTAATCACGAGGTAAAACACCCTTATGCACTCATGAGGGAACGTGGGTGGCAGGTCACTGTGTATGCAGGACATCTCTGGCTGAGCCGAGATTCCACTTGGGTCTCCAGCACCCCTAGCCTGCTCACTAAAATTAGACAAAGTCTTTCTGCTTATACAATACAACCTCACGTGCATTGCTTATAACTTTGAAGCAAGAATTCCCTGTGCTTCAGTTTTTAAAACAAATATATTCCTTCCCATTCTCTGACAACGTTTAATACTGTCACAGCTCCCTATAAACAGGAAAGCACTTGAAACAAAGTTCTAATTGTGCTAGTAAGTATTACTCAAACACACAGCACTCCATTACCTCCTCCTAGTAATTAATGCTGTTTAGTGGTGCATTGTACCATGTGTGCATGCACATTACATAGTCCTATGTAGGAATACAATTGACATTTTCATCTGAAATTTTAAAATAACCAGTAAACTACATTCTTACAGCTGGATGTATAAATCACTAAATTCACATTAAACATCTACAAAGAAAGAAACCCTCCTCTCCTCCCCCGCCTGCCACTGTTTCAACCAATTGTAAACCATTCTTACCATTCTTTAATGTGCAGGACTGCACACATTTTGTTACATTCTAAAATGTTGCAAAAAGCAAGCTTTTCAAACCATCCATTTTATCCTGTGAGTAGAATTTTCTCATAATATATGGGAATTAGTATAGGATTGATTAATGCAGTCAAGCATTAAAATCAAGGCTAATTATATGTCTAAATAAGGTTTGTAGCTACACTTTTTCCAAGTGCTCTGTATACAGTATTTAAACTTCACAACAAATGTACAGATTCAAGCAGCACTGTAGCTGTTATGGCAAGACACAAATTTTCTTTACTTAACAGTTCAGTAGCTGATCTACGACCTGAAATCAGGAAGCCCGAATCATGTTTTCTTCCAACATCTACATCTCTCCTTTAGCAATGCCAGTACCAATTGCTCAAAGATAATACACCCTGAGAGACAGACAACAATGCACCTTTCACAACATTATTTTTTTAAAATACGTACTTTTTTCTTGAATGTAAGTTTGGACGGAATATGGAGCTGCTACTTTATTTCCATAGAGAGGATACACTGAGATGTTATAGCATACAAATGGTTTAAAGTTTTCTGTAACAGAAAAAAAGGAATATTTACATACTCTCTATGCAAGATTAATACAATGAAAGACTAGATCACAGTGCATTTCTAAAAATATTTCTACAGACCTCTAATTTCTTCAAGTTTTTAGCAAGAACAAAATACATTTATTGCCTCGAATGCTCATTACTGTCCTTTACGCAATGAATTTTATTTAGTAGTATTCATAAAAGCACTTAGTTTCTGACTCATTTTTCACTAGAAATACTCTGAAGGGTAATCATACTTCAGCCTTATACAGCTTCTTTATATGAAGCCGCTTTTTAATCTTGTAACAGTTTAAGGATTTGGAGAAAGTTTTTATTTTCAAACAACCAGCATAAAATGATACTTCCAGGAAAATTTTTAACTTCACATATCTTTAGGTTTACTGCTCTGCCGAAGAGAGTTTTGTCTCATGCATCAAGCAGCTTAGAAGGCACAATGGAGCCCCAGCTCTTAACTCCATGCTGATGTTCCAGTTATGCCAACTGCAGATCCGCTTCTAACCAGCTTGACTCAAAAGTACAATTGCACCAATGAAATCTCTGTAGCAGAATTTTATACATTTCAAGAGATAGTTCAAGCTTCTGGAAATGAAGTTTTGAACTCTGAACAATCCAGCAGCCAAGTAATCAACAGGGTGGACTCCCTACTTACAATTTTCATCAACTCTGAGAGGAGACTTCTGCAGTTCTATGCCCCATGGGATGAAACCAGTATAAAGACTTTCCCAGACCATTCCTCCTCAAGCTCTGCAGCTTGTTCAGCAAGAAAAACAGGTATCGACAGATCACTGCATTATACCAGCATCTCTGCTGCTTTTTCAGTCCCTTCCACCTGTTGCAACCCAGCAAAAGTTATGATGACCCACATGTCATCCTTAAAATAATTCCACAAAAGAATGCCAGAATCAGGCCTGAATAAGCGAGTCTGAATTTGCCTTGGTATTTCTAATGTGACTTGTGCTTAGGGTAAACAAAGATCTCCTAATAACACCGAGGAGGAAAGTTAGGGGGCTTATATATTGGGAACAGTTATAAACAGCATTTATTCCCCACAGTAAATTGCTGAAATAGTGCAATTTTCAGCATAAGATTCAAGACTGACCCATCTCAGTTCAATGTGTAATAAATTGCTCTTGAATTTTACTTCAAGCAGATTTATGCTTAATTTGTTTTACTGTAGCACAGAAACAGTATTTAAATCACTGTTGTCTGAGCCAGTAAGACAAAATTCATGGGTAACCTAGCTATAATCATCATCAACACACTGAGTATTCCTTTTCACTTCAGAAAATGCAAGGGTACTTGTTCTCTGAAAACTCTGGAAATTCTTTTTCCTTGATGTAGGATTCAGAAAGATCCTTATATGAACAAGAATTGCTTCCAAATCTGATAAATTTAATTTCACTAATGGAGAACCAAAGAACTAATAATTCAAAATTCACTGATCACACATATTACCTATATTATATTAAACATTTTCACCATTATTCCTGTGTTTGTAAAAAAAAAAAAAATCCAAATTTATAAAGAAAAGCAGATGCATTTCATTAGCTAAAGGTAGTGTACATGGGATATTCACATTGACATCAACATTCACAGGTTTGCCTTTGCACCTAATCTCAAACTCTGCACATCATTTTTTTACTGAAACTACAGAGGAAACATTACTACTTAGAGAGATCATTTGTTTTTAAAAGTCACTCTTAAAACAAAAAAGTGAGCAGATCCTCACCTATTCGTCAGTGCATCATAAGGCCACTGAAACTTCTTAGAAATGCCTTAGGTCATCATACAAATGTGATTATGTGATACTTCATATGCCAGATTAATGAATCATTCCACTTGTCTTATTTTAAAGTAAAATTCTCCCTCAAATCCTTTTTCAGGTTTCTTTCTCTCTCTCTAACACACAAGAAGGCACATGATCCATCCCCATCTTCACATTCCCTTTTTTGCTTCTAGTTTTCTCTGCCCAAAAAGCGTATATCTGTCAGAGGCCTCCCTACTGGAAGATTAATGACAGAAGATCAAGTCACAGAAGCGCTTGAGAGGTAGTGGAGGCCCCATCCCTGGAAACATTCAAGACCAGGTTGGACAGGGCTCTGAGCAACCTGATCTAGTTAGCAGTGTCCCTGCTCGCTGCAGTGGGGTTGGACTAGATGACCTCTAGGGGTCCCTTCCGACCCAAAACTTTCTATGATTCTATGGGAGCAAACACCATCTTGCATGTTGTGTGAAAATCCGAGAGAGGTAAAATTGCTGTTAAATTACATGCAAAGATTTCAATAAAGCATGTAATAATACTGTTATTTTTTCAAATAGTCTTAGGAAAGCTGGACGAGTTCATCCTTGTTTGTTCTTTCCGGTCTACCTATAAATAAATATACACAAATACATATATATCTGTACGTTGTTACAGCTGTAACTGATAAATGAACATACTTTTGTTAGTTTTCCAGTTTGTAGAATTTGACACGTATTGCCATGATCTACCAAAAGGATCTGTCTCCAATTCCTCATACCACTCAACCACATATTCAGTTACTCCTGGTTTGGAGACTATCCATTCCACAACCACTTCTTGATTTGTTGTAAAGGTCCTCACTGTTTCAATAATCTGAGAAGCTAAAAATTTAACAGAAAATGTCAGCAATTCTATCTTCATAAAAAATGCAGCAAGAAAACAATTCAGTTTTAGCAAGCTGAGACTGCCTCTTTAGAAGAGTATGGAACTATTCAAGGTTAAAAAAAAGTTACTTTATGTACACATGCATGTACTCAAAATACAATGAAGTACGTAAGAATTGTTACAATGGAAAGGGGCTACGCGGAGGGATTGAGGAGATGACACTCACAGATTTACGCATAAAGAATCAAAGACCAGTCTCTTTTAGGATCTCAATTTTACTGTTTGTAAAATTTTACATACCAATTTACTACCAGTTTTACACTTAGTGCAGATAAGCAAGTTTTGATTGAGATGACAAAGGCAATAGGAAAACAGTAAATCAAGTCAGCGAGTTCATGAATGACAGTGAAGCAAAAGTGAACCATCAACTGCAGAACAGATGTAATAAAAGTCTGAGTGAAAAGCCAACCTGGCAAAGCAGACAGAAAAAAGACCAGGTGAAGAAGAGGGAAAAGAGATGTATGTAGGGGAAAAAAAGGCACATCACAGCACAGAAAAACCCAAACAAAATTTATTGTGAGATACAGAAGTGGATAGAGAGGTAGTCAGCAAACTCCAGGACAAGATGACACCACATCTACACATCCAGTTTCCCGATTCGACTGTAATTTGATTGAGCATGACAGGGAGACACTTGCACTTATTTAATGAAGAACTGATGCAGAAGTGATTCAAGTGTGTCAAATGCAATGTCTCTTCCAGATCATGAGTAGGCAGCAGGATGTTGCAATACAAAGCTCACAGAGTTATCAGAGCCAAGGAACACAACTGTTGTGCTAGAGCAGATCACATCCCTGGCCCTGGCAGTGGATGGGATGTGGTACTCTGTGCACGCATGTGAAATGAGGATAAACACAATGTTTCTCTCTCTGCTTCCATTGATGCATCTTAGGGACTTCTATTAAACACATCTTTAAATGATATTGTTAAATGCACTGCAATAATGCCCTGTGGTAACAAATTTCATGACGTTGTAGAGGTATGAGACAGAATTGGGTGAGACTCTGTAAATTTATCCGGGATGTCCAAGGTTAAAAAAAAACAAAAAACAAAAAACCCCTCAGAAAGTAATAAAATAGAAATTCTAATATGACATCACAAAGTCCTGATATCTGAACAACTACATCTCAAAAAAAACCCCACCAACAATAATGATCTGTAACAAAAACTTGATATGTTATACCAAAATACAACCACCACATAATATTGCTCTAGTAAAAAGTAACGGACTACACAGCTTTGTGCATAATGCAGTTCTACATATATAGATCTAGGACAAAAGTCCTTAGCACAATTTTGCTTCCACTGTAACAGAACTTAAACATATGTCAGGAAGATCATTTTTTTGTTAATGAGAAAAATGTATCACAATACTGAGAAATCTTACTTTTTTCATCAGTGGACGGAATCCTCAAAATAGCTTCAGGAGAATTTCCAGCAGAGTTACAGGCACTAATAGATATAATATATGCCTCTTCATTTAAAAGTAAAATAATTTTCGTATCGGTTGAGAAGTTTGTCATTTTAAGCACAGCATTGTTTTCTGGAAAATACTGTATTTTGTAGCCTAGAATTCTCCCAGAAGGTGGAAAGTTGTTTAATGGCTATTAAAAAAATATACAGTAGTAAGTGTTTCACAACGTTATTTGTATAATCAAAAATGTATACTGTATTAAAGATCAAATTACAAAATGATAGTACTATATTTACAAGAGCAAGGTACTTTCTTCAGTCTCATCTTCAGGACAGTCAACTGCAACAATTTCATTGAAGGCAAGGTTCAAACGTCAAATACTCAGATTTGTAACGCAAAGTGCCTCTGGCCACTCTACCAGAAGATTAAAGTGAATTTAAACACAGCTTTGGTAGCTGTATTATTTAAGAGCAGTTATAAGGACTTTCAATCAGATTTTCCAGTTAGGTGAACACAATTCAACCCTTCCTTTCTGCACAGATTACAAAACTGTAATTCATCTACTGTTCAGCAAACAAAAGTCTTTTCAATTCTGCTTTAGTTCAGTGAGGTTTTTTTTCTGATGACAGCAAAACCCCCTGGCAGTTTTATGTCCTACAACACTAAAATACTCAATGCAACGTAGCTGCAGGACACCAATATGATTCTCAATTCACAAAAAGAGCGTATACCTTCCACATAAGATGTACAGATCTGCTTCCAGCTGAGTGTGAAGACTCAATTACCCTCCACAAATCCACTTTTTTGGAAGGTGCTATTTAAAGACACAAAAATATCTTGAAATTTGTTGTGATATTAAAAGATAGTGTACTATGTTAAAAATAGGCAAAATGTTTAAAGAACACAGTCTGAGAGCAACTTACCAAAAAGAAGTTTTCCCTTGTGTAATGTTGTGCCTTTTTTCCCTAATTAGTACAGCTTCTTTCTTTCCACAAAGTTCCTCTAGAACTTTATTTGTTAAGTTCTAGAGGAGGTTTTCTAGTCTTGTTTTAAAACTGTAAATTTACTTTCTCTGCTTATAATTGATATTGTTGGACATACTTGCTACACTACATTTCTGCTACTATCCTACTTAGCAATGTTCGGTTTCTATCTCCACCCTTGATATGTTCTCTCTTCACTGTCCGTCTATTAATCCATTTTCTTCCTAAGAAACTATGTTGTTTGTATCACCTTTCAAATCTCCTCCTTTCCTTGCTCTTGTCTTTCAACTTTCCCTCTTCCATACTTAAACAAAATACACATGCTCTATTCAAACAACAGAATTCTAAATTTAATAGACGGATGATATGCTGAAAATACAGTTTTCCATTATTAAATCCTAATGCCCCACAGTATAAACAAAGAAAAACTTACTAAATATTTAGCCTTACCTTTCTCTTCTGTGCTTGCTGTTTTCCCTTTACTCCATTCACTCCAGAATGTTGACACAACACTGATACACCGAACAGCAACTGAATATTCTGTGGAGTCCCAGAGACCTGTGAGATTACATGATCCTGTTTTCTCTGCAGAATTCAGTGCGACAGTGACAAATTCCTGGAAGTAGATACATAAACAAAATCTATTTGCCATAAAATTGCATGCAGATATATGACATAGTTTTCCAAAAAACCACAAAGGGTGCAGTTTTCATGTTTTCCACCTCACTCCTCTGAAACTCAAAATTACTCGTTTCCTATTTCGTTTTTCTGTGTAGTGTCTCCATTCTCCCTGTAAAACTCCAGTGTTTGAAAAACTTGAGCCAAAACCAGGTCTGTACTGACCAACCTGCAGCTTGCACTGTGTGCAGCTCACATGGGATTCCAGAGCAGCGACGCCATACTTCTTTCTTGTTTTTCCTTTTCTGAGTTACAGGGTCTTCTAGCTCGTAGCCATCCATATAACAGTGTGGCTGTAGGCCACCCCAAAGACCACCAGAATACGATTAAAATGAAAAGATCAATGAAAACGCAGAAAATTCTGGCACTAACAGAAAAAAAGATTGAGCCTTTAAGTGGTGAAAGAAGACGAGTATGAGGAATAACTGATGCAACATCCTCTTTGAAAAGTAGTGCCAAGGTAAGTAATTTTATCCTCTCAAAAGCAGCCCAGCCACATCTCACTGATTGAAGCCAGAAGCTAGATTGTTGTTCCAAAACTAAAGGTGAAAGAAGACATGAAAACCAGGAACTGGAGTTGATGCATCAACTCGGCTGGACTGACAATGGGAAGTGAAGAAACAACAGGAACTACAAAAAGATTAAAGTGTTTTGTGTACAGAAGGATTGATATAATCACTACAACAACATTCATATCTTCTCTTCCAAATTGCAAAAATTAATCAATAATTAACAACTGTCGTCCTCTCAATTTCAGATGGCTGAAACAGACAATAAAATAAATGTTCAAGCTAGCTAAATGCTAACAAGGTCAGCAAAGGTAAGTTTTAGAATAAGGAAGATTCCCTCTTGGGAGTCAAACTGAAGTAGTAACGTCATGTAGATTTACAACAGGGCCAAAAACCTGTGATGAAATTCTTGTCTTCCACCAGTGGAACCTTCCAATGAAAAGTGAATCAAACTGTAACAATACAAAATGTAGACACCCACTCCTTTGAACACCATGATGGGAAGTGGACTGCTCAACAAAACTGAAAATTTTAGTCCATTCTGATCTGAAGAAACTCATTGGAAAAACAGAAAACTGCTTCTATGAGAATGAATTCAGGTAACTACAAACCACTGCTAGGTGACAGACTCTAGCCAACCTGCAATAAAAAGGGCTTCAACACTATTATCAACCTCCTGCAGAACCTGACATAGAATTGCAGACACCCCAGACTAGGTTTTAGTTACTTGCCAAAAAGCTGTTAACAATGTTTAAATGTAATTAGAAACTTAGTATATGCAAGTAGAAAAATAGGTCATCCGTTTTTCACACAGTAAAAACAGTTCACAGCAAACTATTTAGATTGTTTTGCTAGTAAGGATTAAAAGGTCAAGAAAATATCCATTATTTACTCAAACTTTTTTTTTTTTTTTCATATATGTGCTGACAGAGAGAAAAACAGCTCCTATATCTAAGTGATGGTTTGAGGCTGTCTTTGTTGGCCTTTGCCATTGGACTGGCTACAGACAAAGCTATGACTCATGCCTGTCTAAGATCCTACAGAACTAAACTCACTTTACTGACCATGGCTACTGTTTTTGCTCTAGAATGTCTGTGGAAAAATGCAGGTAAATTCTGAGAAAGAAAATGGATGTAGACTGAATTTGGTAGTGAAAACGTAGACACGTGATTACTTATGCAGGTGCTGACAAATACACAAAATACACAATAATACTGTAACTTTACAAAGACATGAACATTTTAAATGTTTGGGAAGGATATCATATGCATGTAAGCATCACAAGGACACCAGTGTCTTGACTCCAAAGGGATAAACATATTCAACAAAACATTAGTTCCATTTCTAACATGTCAGGTGCCCCTGAGGCATCCTGCCCATCAGATCATCCCAAATATTATATCCTGAATCTAATAACTAATATGTCATATCTACACTAAAGATGCTTGCCACGAGAATGTAAGGAGGATGCTAATTAGAAACAACTTCAGTATCAGCAACATTTTTAAAGCTCTGAGGACTACTATTAGTGACCCTGAAGAATTATTCTCCCCAAGAATTACACATTTAATGTATAAAATATGAAGGTCAAGGCAGACAACTCAGTTTAATGAACTGAAATAAACAAGCCAAGCAACGTGGCTTATTCTTAAATCTGAAAGAGGAAATAGTAAGACTGCAAATGGAATCACTTCAATACTGAGGAGCATCGGAATAGGCCATCTGAAAGAAGCAAATGACTAAATACTGTTTTTTCTACAACAGTCCCATTTAAGCATCAGAAAGACAAACTTAGAAAAATAACTTCCCTTGTTTTCCATCTTGCAAAATTTATACCTCAATTCATTTGAAAATTAATGTATCATTAGTCAATCTTTATCTGATTCAACTACCGTGGTTGGGAGTATATGCTGTTTTCAACACCAGAGTGCAAGAGGAAAATAAAATATCTTGACTGTGTGTGTAGTCCCTTAGCCTAAGGTCATCCCTTAGCCTCTCACAGATTTATTCAGAAGTATGGTATGTACCAAAACAGACACTGACCAAAAGGAAGAGAACAATTAATCCTAGACAACAGAACAATTATCTTTAGATCCTGCACACTTAATTATGTTCCACTAAAATAACAAAGTTTTAATCATCGTTTCCAACTACTTGTTGCATTTTTTCTATTTAGTCTTCTATAACATTAAGAAATTAGTCACAAAAAAGCTAATAATCAGAAGAAAAGTTACATAACTTACCGAAGAGTTTGAATACAAGTTTCTGTACTGAACCTGGCAAACTAAATCTTGTGAAGGGATAATCTTCTCAGGCATTTTCCAGGTTACTGTAAGCAACTGCTTTATACCAGTGATTTGTTTAACTGAAAGTATTTCAGGAGCTTCAAATTTCTCTAGAATGGAGAAACAAAAATATTAACAGGGGAAAATGCTTCTATAAAAGTTCAGAATTGCTCCGTTTATGTGTGTTTTAAGGAGTTTAATTATTATCCCAATAATGTACATCCCATCAGAGTATTCACATGACGGTCTATTTTATAGACATAACTCTACATATGGGAAGCTATGTGTAAGAGAGATTGCAGTTTTTATGCTGACAAACCTGCTCTTAAACAGTTATGCAGATTTATTTCATCTGTATCATAAATGAAGAATACTACTCAGGGACAACAGCAGGGAAAAGAAACAAAGTCCGAACTATAGGTGAGGGAAGAATCCAGCTGAAAAAGACTTGAGGGGGAGAGAATTGCGAAGGAGACTATGGGAAAAGAATGGACTAGCACTGAGACAAGAGATGGCTGGTGCAGAGGATGTGGAAAGCAATGCGGAGCCACAGCAGGTCTGAACACAGGCAGTAAAGAAGCATATGGCTGGCGAGCTGACAGAGTGCTGCAGCAAAAATACTCAGTTAAAAGGGTTGTTGATTAACTAGACCAAAATGAACAGAATAAAACGCAGCACAGCGCAGAGGAAGAGACAGACAAAATGTCACTATTGCTCCTGGGAATCCCAGACCAGGTGGTTTTTTAACATTCCTAACCAGAAAGTAGAATAGCAGAGTAAATGATGGGCAGGCCTGGAGAACTGATAGTATCACTAGTTGTTTACAGCCAGAAATTGTACTGACATCTAGCACTGCTCAAAAATACAAAAGTACAGTGCAAGTATCACTTAGTTCGACAAAGTTTTAGTATATGGCCTTTACTTGGTAAATAATTAAAAACTTAGTAATTTATGATAGGTATGTCAGACATCAGCTTTAAAAAATTCCATAGTATGAATACAGCATTCTATCATCTTTCACCACCTCTCAGTAAGACCAAGAAATTGTTGAAAACTACTACTGTACCACCAAGCAGTTCGAAGAACTCTACATGGAAAGGCCATCAATTAAAACATAACACAAGACTTGCTTCAACTGAATTGGAAGCATCAAAATTTTGGTGAAAAAAAAAAATTGGTAAGGATGAAACATTCTATTAAACCCTAAATGTAATTTCACAGACTTCATAATTTTAGCTAACAATTAAAGTTAGACAGCATTTCAAAACTGAAACCAATTTAAAACCAAATGAAACCCAAATAATACTATTATAAACTCCTATATAAAAAAAAAAAAATCATTACTTTCTTCTATGTAAACCAACTTTGATTACACAATTTGTTTCGGAGTTCTCTAACCTGTATGCTATAGTTGGGGAAAAAGAACCGGGGAGGGTGCAGCCAGCTCAACATGCACTACTTTATCTTTACTTAACACTTTTTTTTAATTACCTATTTTTTCCATAGGTATAGGAACGCAATCTGATGAGGCTTCACCCAACACATTTTCAGCTTTCACCTGAAAGCAAAAAGAACTACTATATGGAGTATTTGGATAATAAAATGAACATGACTCTGTTTGACTTTGGCAGGAGCCCACTGTATTTGGAAGAGTCACCCTTCTTTCTGTCATCCTAAAAAACAAAAGAGAAAAATAAAAGGAATCAGAAATTAGATTTTCTTATAATAACTCAAACTGATTGTTGGGTTATTATTAATTATTATGTATTATTTATTTTTATATATATTATTATTTACATGTCTTTGAGGTTACAGGACTTTTTTACCAGTGAACATCTCCTTAGATGATCTGTTTATGCAGGCAAATACTGTTTCCTAATTGCAAATAGCCTGCACAGACTCAATTAGTTTTAATTGCAATTAGTAAGACAACTTTTCCAGGTGCAGTAATGAGGAGTAAAAACACCTTAATGGGGGATCCACGTGCTATTATTATTTTAGATTAAAATCTCAAAGAGAAGTGAAATCATGTAACTCCACACAAGACCTCCTCCAAAATACAGATAGATAGATATAGCTAGTAATACATGCCACATGGAATTATGTGATAACAAAACTTTAATTCATCTTTTAAATATAGAAAAAAGAAAAGCCAAATTGTAGCTTTCAAGCTATTAATGTCACAGAAATTTGACAGGTCTTCCCGAAAGAACACACTGGTAATATGCTGTCTTTACAGCATATACTTTCATAACAAGTAGTGCGGGATACTAACAAAATCTGTTTCGTTTTAGCAACTCACAAAGAAATTCTTCAACAAACAAAAACTCATATATGGGGTCTGTGTTTAATATTCTGTATTATGCAGTAAGCAAGGAGATCATTTGGGTAACTCTAAAAACAGTTTGAGGCTGGTATTTCACGACCATTTTTAACCTAGTGTAAGCCTGCACTGCTGCGAAAGGAAGCAGTCCTACCTTCCCTGACAGGCATAGCTGCCTGTTTCCATCCACAGCTCACTCTCCCTTGTACCAGTGCTTTGTAGTCATAAAGTAAATCCAGCTGGGGAGTTGTCTGGATTAAAATTAATGCTTAGATTTTACTGGGAATCGTTCTGCAATCCAATTCACTGTGTGATTAACGAAGAATTTGTGCTGGTAGAGGAAGGAACGATACTGAAACTTACTTTCAATAGCTGTTCATGGTTTCACAAACTCAGCTAAGTTATAAAATGTAGAAACACTAGAAGAAGTAAGAAATTTCCACCTAATGAAGGTGGAAGCCTAAAATGTCAAGACTAAAATAGAAATAAAACTAAAGATGTTTTCCTGCCCTAACACTTAAGTAAAAAAGATACCATATCCTAGCATAACTTACAATAAGAAAATGTCTCCTCTGGAGTCTAAATTCCTTCCAGTTCTTAAGAACAATTTTAGTTATTTTAGAAAACTCCTCACAGAATCATATTACCTTGATTAGGCAGAAAAAGAGCACTACAAGCAGCATGATTATAAAGAACAGACTGACAAGTATATCTGGGGCAAAATCTGTGCTATAACCTTCCAAATTGCATCTGCGATCCTCTTGGAACAACACTGATTTCACAATTTTCACAGTAAGTTACAAAAAAGCAAGCTCCTAAACAATATTTAAAATTTAACAGAAATTTAAAGCATCAGAGTCACAAAAACACCAAAAAGCAAGAGACTACATCACTTGTATTTGTAAATACAAATCCCCAGATGTGAGCAATCCAAAAAGGACATCTAACTCTGGATTCTTTCACTGAAATCTTATGACTCTGAAGGTTCCCAGGTTAAAAACTACTGGTGTCAAGCAGAGTAACGGGGACTTTAATAGTTTTAACTGGGAATTGTTTAAAGTAGAGAAGGAAGTAATCTTTTTTACTCAACCAAAACAAGAATAGTCACCAACACAGAAAGTTTCTAGGTAACACTCCCACAAAGTGCCTCCCTTCTCCATTTGCACCTAGGCTCACTCAGCTTTTGGTCTAAATAGTAATATTACTTCAAGGAAACAAGTGAATGTCATTTTTGAAGGAAACATTTGTCTACTGAATATTGGGTTGAGAATGCTCATTTCCTTTATACAGCATACTAAAAAGGTATCAGATTGTAACTTTCTTCAACCATTACCAACCCCAAATTAACTGAATTTACTGAGGAAATGCCATGACTCTGAGCTCCACAATGCTTCCTCGTTTTCTTTAAACAGAAGTCAGAACACGAGGGAAGGGAGCCGGTGGTCTCACCCCAACAACCCAGTTCCAAATACATCCTATACTTACATTTTTCGGTAAAGAGTATAGTTTGTCGTAAGATTTGTTTGTCTTCCTGAAGTCCAGGTGCAGGTAAGTTCAGCATCAAAATAATAAATGCACGAAATATTTCCTGGTGTGTCTGGTGGAACTACAATGGTTAAAAAAAAAATTAAAAAGGCCAGTAAAAATAAGTAACTTTAATGTACAACTGATTTTGCTGGTCAAAAAGCAGATTATGGCAAACTTCACCAAGTGGCTTGCATAGCACTTCATTTTATAATTTCTTACTGCCCTCAAAATTCCTTGCAAAACCAAAATCAAAACCACTATTTCCTCCCCTGGGGAGACGGGGAGATTTTCTCCAGCCATTTCTCAGAAGTACTTAACTAAGTGCGCCTGAAGATATTTTTGCAGTAACTCATGAACTGTCTTGTATGAAACCACTACGTACGCTGTCTTGAATCTCTAGGTATACCCAAAGCAACACGCCTGTAGCTCCAGGCCAGTCCAGAGAGCAAGAGGAAAACATAGAAACAGCACAAAAGTTCAGGAAAAGACATTCTCTGAAAGATAAAACCCTTCTTGGTTCCTTCCCAGAATGTCTAATCACATATCCCATGAAAACACCTGGTCTGAGAAGCCTGCACGACTTCAGAGTGCAGAAGACTTCCTGGGAAACATATCTCTATAACCTTGAAGAGATGACTAATTCTGGACTCTCTTTATCTTGTAAGCAAGAGAGTGCAAAGAAAACAATCCCCTGCAATCTCTACAGCCTGAAGTCATCCATAAAAATGTAACACCCTCAAAGGCTTCTTTGTTCATCACTTGATAGATGAAATTCGAGTTGAAAGGAAGAGAACTGTGCCCAGTGAAATAAACTGGTTGAAGAAGTCATCTTTCCAAAACAGTACTTTTCTCTCCCACCTAATAAAACACTCTAAAGATCATTCTTCTATTGACAAGTTATGGCACACTAAACTTTGCAGATAGGCAATACCCCCTACTGTTTTTTATTCCACAGATGTATTGTTCTACACTTCTTGCGTCTTTACTACAATGAGACCCCCAGGCATACATTAGTATAATCTGGATTTATTCTACTCAATAAATTAGAGAATTTGTATGCATATTTATCATGTCGCCCTCTCCATAACAGATTGTAATTGTAATTTCTTTGGAACAGAGGATTAGAGAGGAAATCCTCCCTGCAGAAAAGGAAAGTTGACTAGGCTAGACAAATCACACAACCAAAGAGACAGACACAGTACACTCTGAACTCGACAGAAAACCTCCACTCACTTCAGCTGGCCAACAGTCAGGGTCAGAGAGGTTATGGACCAGTGCCAGTAAGGAATGCCTGCAATTGCATGCTTTATTTCAGAAAAAAGAAAATACTTGAATACAGGTGTCTAACAATGCCACAAGCTTAAAAAAAAAAAAGAAAAAAAAAAAGTCGTTGTTTGAAAAGTAAAATTATAAAGTTATTAAAAAATGTTAAAATTCATGTTTCCACATTCCTACTTACAGCCAGATTTAACTTCAGTGTGAACCAAAAGTTGTTCCTTGCCCAAGTACTTAGTGAAACATTTCACATGAGCTTTGCTGTAAATGAAATTATGGATGGTTACACTAGATACAGTCTCGTTCACAACATTATAGTTCTCCTGAGCAATCAATTCATGATTCAATTTCCAGATGATGTGGCTTGCATTTCTGTGAGGTGTGTAGCGATTTCCAAGAACACAAAATAGTTTCAGGGTGGATCCTCTTTCAATTTCAGGAGATGAAGGAAAAATGTCGGCATCTCTGATAGAGCTTTCATCTAAAAACAAAACCAGAGATATCACATAACCTAATTACATTTAAAATACCAGTAGAAAAATGATAACTTTGGTGTCTACAGATCATTAAATTACATTTTTTTCGTATGGAGTTCAAATAAAATGCTCAGTTAGTCACTCAATTCAGATATTGCGGTTTGGAACTCAGTTCACATTAATTACTATATTACCATAGGTAATACCTATTACCATAGGTATTATATAAGAAGGATGTTTCTGTACCCTCCTAAAAATAATGGAGAAATTTCAACTCTAAATTTTTTAATAGCTGAAGATTAAGAAAAGATAGTCTTGTCTTTTAAATCTGTTTTTAAAAAACATTCCGATACGTAAAAGGTATGCATACCATTTAGATGTTATCATTACTAATTACTGTATCAGAAAACACAACAAACTGGAAAGTTTAAATTTTACACCTAAGTTGCAATACATTTCAATATCTCATTAGTACTTTTACCCCACATAAAATTCATGTTCTTAGATACAGTGCAGGAACTGCATGTAAAAGGAATACACAGAAGCGAGCTGAATGAATGAATTCAGCAACAAAATTACGAAACCACCCCTTAGAGTCCTGCAAGGAGCTAGCTGTTTATTTTCTTCCTGCTACTTCTCTCTTGAAGCCATATTTCATAAATAAATCTTAAATAAAACCAAATAAACCCCAACTTTTACAGACAGAATTTCTTTGCTAGAATGTAGGAATGAAAGAGATTCAAATATTAAACTTTCTTCCTTGTTTTCTGGTATTTCTTTCCTTTTTCAGTGTATTAGCTGTAAATTGCTTTCTAATTCTTTTTGTGTCCTTTTTTTTCAAAGTAATTTCTTTATGTTTCAAAGTCACACTAACGGCTAATTTACACTCTGCTGCACAAATTTTAGTGTCTATCAGTTGAAAGCATCTACCTGCACTGTTTTGTATATTATTCAAGCTTCTACAAACATATGCACCCCTCTTCCATGTAAATCCCCAAACAATTTCAGACAAATATCACTATACAATAAAATACTGTTGTGTGTTAAGTTGTATGTGATAAATTGCACGTGAACTTTCAATTATTGTCTCAAAGTCATTATTTCAGTCTATCCTTGTGATTTCCTATTCTAACCTATACTGTTCAACTTAATCAGTTTGAAGTAGCACTGTTGTCACACATCTTTAATCCTCAACCACTCACTGCTGTTATGCCTTTGCGCACCAGAAGTGAACCAAAAGGAGACAGACAAAGATGAAAAATAAAAACTCTGCCAAAAAAAACTTCGTTTCCCATCCAGATCAGATTCCTCACCTCTTCACAACTAGACACAAAAAATGCACTCCAGCAGGAGCGGGAGATGAGAGGCAGAGGGAGTGCAGAACTACCCGCTCCTCCAACTTCAGCAGTTACCTGTGCCAGCTTAAACTGACTGTAGAATTACCCCATTAACAAATAAATAAATAAATAAATAAGATCAATAGTCACACATTGTTATGTGACTTAAAATTAGGAATGAGAACATTAGTAGTCATGGCATGAATCTCTGAATAGGTAATGTTTGACTTAAAACAGTCCAAAACCAGCAGACATCAAGAGCATTTCAGTGTTCATGTGTTATAAAAACATTAATTTGTTCCACCAGCAGATCTCCAAAGTTATCAGCCTTTACAACGCAACAAGAACTGAACCACGATATGACTTCCAGATGCAGATGCCCCTTCTATATCCTGTGCATCATGGAGACAGTTAACAAGTAAGTTTTAAAAAACTTTTTTTCTTAATACTTTAAATACATAAGAAAACAAATCCAGGCCATCATGATCACAATTAACATTCCACAAGAGGACATCAAGAGTATCATAAATTAATTTTCTCTATATACTGCACATCACTTAGTCAATCACCTACTAATTTCTATTTTCAAAATACATTTTTGTCATTTTCAGAACTCTTTGAAATTCCATTTGGAGATGGACACCTTTTGGAAAACTTTCTTATGGCAAGACAGGTGCTAATAATCAAGAAATATACCTGCTAGAGAGCTGCAGAGCAGGACAAGCATCCAAATCAAACAGCTGAACATTTCCTATTCAGGAACTATGGGCAGGAAATGCTGTAATAAAATAAAAATAAATAAAAGTAAAAATAATATCCTTCAAGCAAAGATGCCCCTGTAATACTTTATAAGCATTTGTATGTGACTTAACGGTATTCAGCATTTCTCACTTGCATTCAAGTTAAGTATTGCTTTGCCTAAGTCTTACTCTCCTGCACAACGGCAGAAATTTGATGCAGTTTTCCTAAGTGTATATGTTTCCTACAAAGATAAGAGACATAAGTGTACCTGAAATCCTTCTGAGAGCAATCCAATCCATATAAATAATTTATCTTCCAAGGACTGTGTGAAGAATTGGTAAGAACTACACCTACACCCACTTGAAATCCAGCCTGCCTAGCCATCTTATGAGCAGATTCACTTAGCAGAGTGAGTTTATTTTGAAAAGAAAAGCTGTGGCAGGAGAAGGAGTGATCCGCATCTCTCGTGCGTCACCACCTAATAAAACAATTGCTCAGGAAGTAGGCAACAGTTCCAAGTCATCATCCACCCAAGACAGGGTGAAATCACGTTGGTTTTATTCCAGTTAAGTGTCCAAGGCACCAGACTTGAGGACACTCTGCAAATGCAAGAGAAGGTACATCTCTTTGGCTTGCTCTTTGAAGATGAACTGTTGTGCAGCCAAAAAACCCCAAAACTCTGGGGAAGAAGGAGGAAAGCAAAGAAGTAGAATGATTTCTTCTAAAGGTACAGTTGAATTTAGGGCTTCAGGAGAAAAACGACAGAAAGCAAATACTCCCCTTGCCTCAATTGCCGCTGTCATCACTCACAGAATCACAGAGTGGTTGAGATTGAAAGGGACCTCTGCAGGTCATCTGGTCCAACCACCCTGCCCAAGCATGGCCACCCAGAGCCAGCTGCCCAGGAGCACGTCCAGACAGCTTTTGACACTCTCCAAAGATGGAAAGTCCACAACCTCTGGGGTCAACCTGCTCCAGTGCTCAGTCACCCTCAGAGAGAAAAAGTGTTTCCTGATGTTCAGAGGGAACATCCTGTGTCTCAGTTTGTGCCCAGTGCCTCTTGTCCTGTCACTGGGCAGCACCAGAGAGAGCCTGGCTCCGTTCTCTTTGCACTTGCCCTTCAGGTACTGATGAGATCCTCCTTGGGACTTCTCCCTGCTGAACAGTCCTAGCTCTCTCATAAGCCTTCCTCCACACGAGAAATGCTTCAGTCCCTTAATCACTGTTGTGGTTGCTCTTTGGACTCTTTCCAGTATGTCCATGTCTCTCTTGTACTGGGGAGTCCAGAACCAGATGCAGTACTCCAAGTGTGGTCTCACCAATGTTGAGCAGAGCGGAAGGATCACCTCCCTTGACTGGTTACACTCCTCCTAACACAGCCCAGGGTACCACTAGCTTTCTGTGCCACAAGCGCACATCGCTGGCTCACATTCTACCTGGTGCCCACTGGGACCGCCAGGGCCCTTTCTGCAAAGCTGCCCTCCAGCTGGTCAGGCTCCTGTCTGTATGGGTGCCTGGGGTTATTCCTCCCCAGGTGCAGGATTTGGTACTTCTCCTTGCTGAACTTCATGAGGTTCCTGGCAGCCCATTTCTCCAGCTTGCAGAGGTCCCTCTGGTTGGCAGCACGACCCTCTGGCACATCAGCCACTCCTCCCAGTTTTGTGTCCTCAGCAAACTGGCACAGGGTACACTCTGCTGTGACATCCAGATCATTAATGCAGATGATAAACAGGACTGGATCCAGCATGGACCCCTTGGGTACAACCCTTGTCACTGGCCTCCAGATAGACTTTGCACCACTGGTCACCATGATCTAGACCCATTTGTTCAGCCAGTTTTCAATCCAGCTCACCGTCTCATCATCAAGCCCACGCTTCACCAGCTTGTCTGCAACTACCCCTGTCTATCAAGCGGCCCAGCTCCTATACGAGGGCAGAACATGTTGCAACCCAGACTACTCATTTGGCTAGCAAGTAGGAGAGCCGCCTGTAGAAAACAGAGGTTTCAGATCCCCTTCAGCAGATGAGAGCCTAGGGCCCAATATTCCTCATTACTGGACAAGTAGGTCTAAATACCATGTTCATAAACAAAAGGTGGGCATTATACTGCTGCAGCTAGTTAGGGTGCCTATTTTATATTAGGCTTTCAGATTTATCTGAGGAGCTGCTGGAATTTCAGCTCCCCATGCAAACCTGTACGCCAGGAGGGCTCCAGGTGGGAGGCAAGTGCTACCTCCCCAGAACAGGTACACCAGCAGCTTTCAAATCCAACAAGGCATCTCCTGCTCCCACAGTTTCGGAAAATGCTGGGAAGCAGCTGTGCATCGGGTCACGGTTTGGGACAGAGATCTATAGGTAGGATACAGGCAGAAGGGGTTCTGTACTACGTTATGGTCCCTTCCACAATAACTGCTTGGTTTTGCTACAAACTAAAGTTTCACAATAATCTAAAAGAGAAAACCATAGTAAAAAAATGCTTTGTGCTCAGTCTCTACCAGAAGCTATCTGAAACATTATTTTCAATATGTCTCAGGAAGCATTTTAGAAACTTTGAGGCTATGACAGTGCAAAAGAGGAGAAAACATTATGAACAGGACATGAGATAAAGAAAAAGAAATGAGGGAGGAGTTTGCCTAGTGACACGCTCCTAAAATACAGCTGCAGCAAAATGTGCACCAACAAGAAACAAAGCAATTACAAAACCAGAATCTATTACTACTTCAATACCAGATTCTATTGCTATTTCAATAACCTAGGGTGTAAGTTCTTGTTCTCCAAGCACTAAAGATGAATTACACTACTGACAGCAATAAAAACAAAGAACTTTAAGCAATTGTTCCAAGTATTCTGCACTAATAGGTGCAGAATTAAAAGTAGATGCAGACTGAAAAATGTTTAGGTATTTATTTTTGAATTTCAGAATTAATACAACCCATAGCAATGTTAATGAGATACCGGAAGATCCACTCTGTTAAAGCTAAGAATATACTTCATAAACACTAAAGTGTGTCTTTCTTATTCAATTTTTTAAAATTTAAGAAAGATACCAAAGTAAAAAAAAATCAGTCCCAAAGTCATGACTACAAGCAAACTACATTCACTGCAAAAATAAAGAAAAATCATAATGATGACTCTAAAAAAAGCTTTGCCAGCTTTGTAGGAACACACACCAGTGATTGCTATACAGCTGTGGCAAACACTGACGTAGTCAGTCCACCATTAGCTAGGAGGCTACTAGTTGCAGAAAACCAACACGCTTCAATGATGATTATCAACATCAGCAAAACCAAGCAACATAACAAAGAGCACTAAAAGATGATGTTGCTAATCAAAACTATCTGTCAGAGGAGGAATGATAAGTCAAAGACAAATTATTAATGAGTTACAGATGCTACACTGGCATAAGCATTTTTTTTAAAACTTCAAAAAGTAAATAAATTTATTTGTCAAATAAAATGTTTTTGCAACAGCTCCATGAATATGGCTTTAATCTTGGAGGATATACTCACTCATGAGAATACCAAATCCTCTGTGTGGCATGTGAAGATAATCATATACATAATAGTTTACAGGAAAGAGCTTAAGGCACTTAATAAAGCTCTATTCTTTCTTTTCTGTAGACTTAACTGCTAGCATCATGTAATAAAATCTTACTGCATATTCTGTACTGTAAGGATTTCATTAAATAAAACAAATTGTTCAAAACACAAGCTTTCCACTTGTCTGCATCAACCACAGAATACAAGTTTTACATATTAAGGCTGTGACTAATTAAAGAATGTCCCCTAGTGTTTGATGTCTTCCTTAAATTCACCAAACATAGCTACACAATAACAAAAAAACAGTAGAAGTTGCCATAAGCTTAGATAACAGTATATCAAGAAACAACTGCTTCCAGACCATAAAAGCAGCAGCATGATTTCAAATACATGCAACTATATAAGAATCAGGCAAGAAGAGAAAAACACTGTCACCACAGAGCAGCTGTCAGTACTGAGCTTGATTACACTGCTCTAAGTGAAAAGTGCCAATAGCTTTTTCTGCTTTCTGGACTAGTCAGGAAAAAAAAAAATCAGCTAATACCAAGAACAAAATGAAGATAGATCATGGTTCTCCCCAGACAGGACATGCAAAGTCCTTTCCAGGCTAGGAAAGAATCAATTTACAAAACTTTCATAATAAAATTAACAGCCGCTTTTAACAGAAAATCTGGTGCAAAAAAAAGCAACCATGAGTTGACACGGACACTGACTTTATCTGGAAGCAGCTACCCTTCTTCTGGAAATTAAATTATTGCATAGATCTTTGCTGAGAGTTTGTGAGAAAAATCAAAAGACAGTACAGCCTTGGTCAAAGCACAGAACACTTCAAAGGGTGCAACAACTCTAGCAGGAAGATGAAGAACCATCTGCTATATAAAAAAGAAATAAAAAATAAAAAAAGGAAAAAGTGTACTACGTTTATCAAACACTCTCCCCTGTCTTTCTTTGCCTACAATTTGGCAAAGCTCTAACAGTTTCTGCTGACACTCTACATATGTTGGTTTGCTATTTTTGAGGGGACACAAGACAGAAGAGGCTGCATTTCAGCCAAAATACTTCAGTATTTCCAACAATAACAAAAGCATTTTTTTTCACCATATTCCTTTGACTAGCTCCAGCAATCCCACACTTTTTTAGCAAGGAATTAGAACTCAAAAGCATTGGAAAATCACAAAAAGCCTTTTTTAATTACAATTGTGCCAAAAATACTACATACCACTGCATATCCCACCACAGCAGGGCACAGTGCTAAAAGATAAAGCATGGTAAATCTGGCTGCGATACCAAGTCACATGCCTTTGAAAAATTCCGGTTCTACGTGCTCACCAGAAAGCTCAAACAGCCAAAGATCCCATCCACTGCAAGTAAGCATCCCTCGTCCTGTACACACACCTATGTTTTCCCCCTCTTCTAGTGCTCCTCTGGTGCTCATCACACAGTGAGTCACTTACACTTGCTAAAATAGCAGAAAACTAATCAAAAAATGTATCTGTGCTACGTCAGCAAACGTAAGCAACCTGCTACCATGATTAGACAGGCATCTATGTTGCTGAAAAAGAGGAGAGGACTGGGGAGAGAGACCTCCACATTTCTTCCCAGGTGTGAGCTGTTAATCTGGTTTAGTCCTGATGCTGTCTTACATCTCCTTCCACTTTCTCCAATACCAATTAGCAGCCGGTTATTTGACATGCCAGCTGCTAGTTACTACATGTCAGAGACCATGGCAGTGACTCAGCAGGTTACAACCCTGCTCACGTCTTACGTGGCTGTCACCATACTGGTATGTGACTAAGTAGCTCTTTGGCTGTTTACTTAAGAGATAGCACATGTAAAAGTGATGAAAGAACATTCCTGAGTGAAAATCGCATCATAAATTCAGAAGTGCTTCACTTAAAGATACCTGTAAAAGCTAAATTCTGATGACTAAACAAATAGCATGAACAGAACCGTCTTCTCCAACTATTTAAAAAACAGATTCTCCAAAGCCAGATTTCTTGCAGGAAGGGGCAATCTCAATGAAGGTCTCATTAAATAAATAAAAAATTGTGTAACATAGTTGATGAAAGAAGGCTTTCTCAATACCAAAACCTCTGGATTTCTATTTTCATTTTGAAATTTAAGTCGTTTGGAAGAAATCTGGTTTGAAAATTTAAAAAAGTCAGAGGAAGAAATTACCCTTAGTAACTTTTCCCCATACTCTATTTAGGACTATGTCTTCATCACCCTTCTCCCCCTATTTCGGGACAGGAATCTTCTTCCATTCAGATCCAATTCTAAGCTTGTTTTTAACTACACAGACACATACTTCTGCATGCAGCATAGCTGCCACACCATGAATAATGACCATGGTACCTCTATAAACAGAAAGGCAGTATGCCTTTAGCCTATGTAAAATATAGGCCCAGTCATCTTGAAGAATTTCTTACGTCTTTGCTGGAACCTGACAGGACATCCTTTCCTACTAGGTCGGACACTCTTTTAACAACTATGAAAGAGGAAAGAAGCTGAATAGCGATTGCTGTCTTTTATTTAGTCTTCAGCAGCAAGTGCTACAGCTCCACCATGCCAGCAACCATGTGAAGGGACAGACCTCGCCCTACACAAGATCAGCCAGTGACAAATGCCAGGAGCCTGAGCATGGGCCACCCAACTGCAATGTTATGCACAGATGCATTTGGAGAAGCCGTAACCATCAGTTTTCAGAACTCCAAGGTTCAAATCTGTCAGCATTTACACAAATCCTAGAGGGAAAGAGGACATCTCAGGCAAACGATCCAAACATAAACTTCAGTGTCCTTCCTAGGTAATACAGTGTAGAAGCATCGACTTCCAGGATCGGTCAGGATTCCACCAAGGGCGAGTACTGGTGAGCATCAGAAGAGGAAAACAGGTTCTTCTACATAGGTCAGAGAAGAGAATGACATGTAAACATACTGGAGGAAGCAGTAAAAGTGAGGGACAGCTAATGGCTTTTCCCAACTCTCTAATCCCTATAAATCATGCACTGACAAGCTCATCCACAGGGAAAATGACAGACATTGTAGTGAAAGATCCTGAGCACACTGGTTTCATAATCCACAGTTCTTAACTGAGTTAAAAATTGTCAGCTGACCCTCAGACCAGGATGAGTAAGATTCAAAATTTTAACATTTAAATAGAAACTGATTTACACAGGACTTCGGCACATTTTCTTCTAAAAAATAAACCTATTTAAACTTGAAATCATGATAGCCTACCTTAAAACACAGTACTATCATAATCTAGTAAAATCACTTAAAACAAACAAATTCAAGCAATACGTATTTATTGAGAAAACAGAAACCACTAAGCTTACAGACATATCTGAAGGAGGAGTGTGGAGCAGAGCCCCTTTGAAACACTGCGACAACTTCTGACTGCAAGAATTGTTCTAAAAATGCCAGAGCGGGCAAAAAAGGAATAGAAACAAAGGCTGTATTCATCCCATTCAAAGACTTGTTAATTTAAAAGCTGCAAATCAACTGGAAACTGAAAAAGCAGGAAAGTCGTTTTCCTCTTTTAGTCTCTAAATTTAAAAAAAGGCACAAAAGGATAAGATACTTTTGTTCTAGAATCCTGAAGCACATAGTGACCAGGAAAGGTCAGTTCAGTTAATAACTGCTGATAACTGTTCTTTTGTTTAGTATATCCTAGAGTCACAGAGGCAAAGTGTTTTGATAAACCCTTTCTTTTGTTACAAAACAATTTTTAACAGCATATTGCATATTTACACTTTTTAATACAAAATGCTGTACATTGTATTTAAATTCCAATTTTAACCTAAATGTAGCTTGATACTAATCCAGAAAAATAATTAATCCATATCTAGTAAATAGAATATAATTCATTATTCTCTAAACAAGCATAACAAGTAAGCCTCTAAACACATCTTAAGGTATAAAATGCTCAGCTAGTTAAAAAAGCTGCAAAACAAATATTTGTTAATTAATATACTATACCTCATGATAAAAACTTAATTTTTAGGGAAAAAGTTTAAAGCTACAAACACAAAAGAAGACTTAATCTCTTTAATTTTACGTATTGGTCACTTTTTTCACTTTAATGACATGATTAGATCTGATTTGATAATGCTCACTGAAAGAAAGGCCAGGCCATCAATACCACTAGAACAGAATGCTGGTGATACCACCAGAGAGAACTGCAGCTCTCACAGTGGCATTGTCCTTCCTTGTTCTTTTTCCACCAAGTAAGAAAAAATAGTCAAGCTAGGGCTTAAACAGGCTTCATGTACAGGTCTGGTCTTGGAGATTTCTTCTTAGGCTCAGTGTTTGAGAGACTACAGTCTATTTTGGCTACAAGAGTCTACTCTGAGAGATGACTCTGTCAGACATTTTCAGTTAGCAAGACATTATTAGATAGGACAGTTGCCTTTGTGCCCCTTCCTAGAGCACAGTCACCCAAACAACGGTGGAAAATAAGATGCCTCTGCCACAGTAAGCAACTAGGTGAGAAGAATGGATGGTCAGGACAGGAAGATCCATGCACTTCAGCTTTAAGATTGAACTCGCATCAAGTGAGTGGCCAGATCCAAATCTCTTACAGTTGCCAGATTTGAGTGGTTTTAACCTGAAATTTGTATAGAATATACACTTGTCAGAAAATCAAAAGACTTTCTGTACTACTTCAAGCATTAGTTCACCTTGTCCAGCCTGGCCTCTTAAACTAATACAAATTTCAGATGTTCCAGAGTAAAACAAGTGTCCACTTGAATAATGTTAGCAAACTGTGTTTTGCAAGAAAGCAAATAAAAACTTTCCTGGACTGTTCAGGGAATCAGCTACAGCCCCAAAACACAGGATATTATAACACCTGTCCTACTCCAGTGCTGCAAGTGTTACAAAAATGCAGAGAATCCTTTGGTCCCACAGACATGAGAAGGCAAGAGAGCAAAATGAGCTCAAAACCTCACTTTCACATTCTATCACTCAGAAAAGATTACTGTGACCCCACAACTTACCTGTACACATAATACACCATTCTAAAATAGAGATTTAATCACATATTCTAGAAAACATCATAAACTCAGACTCGTTACAGACTCAGCCAATGATGAGTTTTGCATTTACGTTATTGTTGCATTACTTATTCTTGGTTTTAGGAGTTAATTTGGAATAAGGACAATACCTACACACCATTGCATCTCCTATCTTTTTCATAGAGATTAAGAAGCTTGCTTACACTCCTACTACCAAATACCCTCCTCCACATTCATCTCAACCTTATATAAACGTAAAAAGCACCCCTTAAGTCCTTTTTAAAAGGTTTGTTTTCCATTTCCTTTGGTTGTTTCTTTATATTCTCTTTTGAAGTTTCTCCAGTATTTCATGCTCTTCCTGAACTGCAGACACATCTGAGTAATCAGAGATGGATTTACTGAAGTGAGCTACAGTCTCCATTGCACTAATGCAGCGAATGTCTAACATGACAGAGAAGCACTGCACAGCTAACCTTCACCAATTCCTCACCACATTTCACTGCTCACGTACCTTGCTAGAAGAACATAAGATCACTACCAGCCACTTACATGCTATTCCTATTACTGTACATCTAAGCAAAATATTATCCCCTTTTTCCCCAACAGAGGACACAGTTGTCTAAAACTGTCTGTACGTTACTACTTTCCAAGAGTTTTTTCGTTCTGTTCAGCATCCTCCAAATTCCTTGATCTCATATATACTTATCTTGGTGTTGACCTGCATAAGACAACTGCCATATCACCCTGCCAATAAAGATCATCTCATAAAGGTTACACGTCTTGTTTTTCTTTTGTTTACTACCTATACTGTAAAAGCCACCAACAATATTTTTGTATTTTAGTTAAAACTGCTAGCTGAAACTTGGACTGGTAGTGTGAAACCAGGCTCCATTTTTTAATCGAAAATATTCCCTACAAACACTAAATAATGCAAAAAATTACCAGACCTACATGATTATTCTAGAAAAATCAAGATATTTAACATTCAATACTGCAACCTCTATGATATAAGCCCGAAGGGGTTTTTTTTCCTGTTTTTAACCCTTTTGAGGCCTGTTTTGTTACTGATTAGCCTCTATCTGACAGAAAAATCCAAACTGACCATTCTGTTCTTTTGCCCAATACTTGAAGCTTTCTTCCAGCATGAAAACATTCATTTGCCCAGTGTCTTAATTCACAGATCGGGTCTAGGAGTTGGATTTCAACTATTTTGAACAACCATCTCCAAAAGACAACAGTCACATAGTTCATTACAGACAAGAAGTTTGGCACAACTTCCCCAATTTAAGCCTGAGAGCGTGTAGGTGATACTCAGGACGGATGTACGCACAAGCACAATACAAAGTCATTTGTTCCCAGAAGGCAGAAACTGTGCAAGCACAGAAGCAGCATGGGTCCAGGGTATTTAAATCTGATATTCCACACTGAGAAAATTTCAGCAGCCAGCAGTTAGGAAAGAGCTTTTACTGCGTTTGATGACTGCATGATGATTGCAAAGGTTTTGAGAACTAACTCTTACCATTGCACAAAGAAAACTGCTGCCAAGTGTCTGTATCGCATTCTTCCCAAAAAGAGACCAACACAGACAGCTAAATAGGAAGTTTCAAGTCCTGCTGTCTCACGGATTTCAAAGAAAGAAACTGAAAGGAGTCCCTTGGCCCAGAGAGGCAGACAAGCACACGCTGCCTCAAGGCCGGGACGAACATCTGGAGAGATGTGCAGGCAAGCTCACATCACCGCTGGTAAAGATACACCCCACGAACAGCAGAACCTCACCTTTTCCCACGCCTCACATGAACGAAAACGAGCAGAGGGGCCTCTACTGAAAAAAAAATAAATCTTCTCACTCACCCCGGCTGCAGAACGGGCGCTTCGCCTGGCAGGGTCCCCCGCCTCCCCGCGACGGGATGGCACCCGGTAGGAAGTTACCACGCTCAGCACAAGTAACGCTTTTTCCCGTAATTCCGAAAGGCAGAAACCACCGCCCCCGGCCCAGCGACGCGCGGGGAGCCGCGTCAGGCGCGCACACACACACAGACACAGACCCCCGGCGCTGGGCCCCGCCGCCCGCGGGAAACGCTGCCCGCAGGGCGGAGACGCCGCCGCAGGCCTTGCCCGGGGTGCATGCCCCGCCCTGCCCGGCCCTCCCCTCCCCGGCTGCCGGTCGCGGGACCCCGGGCTCACCCGCCCCCTGCTCGGCCGGCGCCCGCGGAACCGCGGGGCGAGGCCTCCAACGCCCTAGCCCGCCGGCCCCTCACGCAGCCCCCCGCACACCTTCCCGTCCGTCGGCCCCTCACGCAGCCCCCCGCACACCTCCCCGCCCGCCGGCCCCTCACACGGCCCCCGGCGGCGGCCGGGCGGGGCGAGGCGGTGCTGCCCCCCCCTCAGGACTGACCCCAGCCCGCGGCGGGCAGCCGGGGTGCGCGAGCAGGGTCCCCGCGGCCCTCCCCCGGGCGTGAGGCAGGCGGCCGTGCGGCGGTGCAGGCAGCAGCGGCGGGAGGCGGGAGAGCCAGTTCTTCAGCCTGCACCAGCAGGCACAGCGGGACGGGCGCGCTGGGTAACACCATCGCCGCCGAGCGCTCCCGCCAACGCACCTCGGGTGTCACCGAGGGCACCGGCCCTGCGAGGGAAACAGCCCAAGTTACGACCCCTCTTAAAGCGAATAAATGTATTCCAGTTAATGACTTGGAAGAAAACTGCACCCATCAGCAATGTCAGAAGGAAGAAAAGGGAGGGGAAGGAATACTGCAGGTGAGAGGGACACTGGGAAGTCAGCAAATGGAAATCTGCAGTCCCCAGTAATGTGCCTCTCACAGCAGGTTAGCATGTATACCAGTATTTTGACAACTTCCCTTTATTTTACTACCTGGTAATACATAAAACAGAAATGTGATTCAACAGACCCAACCTGTAACCTAAACTCGCTTTGACATACCAGATTTTATTTTTTTTACTGAGCAAAAGGGCAGGACTAGTCCCTTTTTTTCTTTAAATTATTTGGGCTTGTGTTCTGGACTTGGTCTAACAGCTTCCTGTGCTGAGAGATTGACACATTGATTTTATTGATGCACTGAAAGATGGCTGCTCAAGCTTTCAGAGCGATGAAAAGCTGCACCAGACCTAACAAAATAGTTAAGCAAGTGCTTCACTTTTAAAAGCCTTGAGTCATCCTTCTGACTGCCTCAGAGCTACTTACATGCTTAAATTAAAGCTCCCATAGTCTTAAACGTTTTGGTGTGGACTGGGCACTTAAGAGACTCTAGGATGCAGAGAGCACTTAAACGGCAGTAACTGTTCCAGCCACCAGCATCTGCAATGATTGAACAGTAAAGGGAAAAAACACCTTAAAAAAGTGATGTGATTTACTAAAAGTGATTTGTCACGGAAGAAAGGAAACCTTCAGAGCATAACAGAAATCATGCCAGAAATGTGTTTTCATATCCCCACTTACAGAGCTTTTATCCAGTTTGCACATGAATGGTCTAAGAACAAGCTCTTGTGTCCCGAGGGTGGGAGGAAAGCGAAGCTCCTATTCCTGAAACACAGCAGAAGAAAGCCGCTTCAAAAGGAAGACTCACCGTTTTCAGTGCCCACTCCCCTCTACCAGTGTGCTTTTGGCGGGTGATTGAGGGGTGGCTGCTCGAGGGACCGGCTGATCCCAGATGCTACCCCTTCCTGAGGGGAGGCACTTGACTGTCCCTCTTGGCAGGATGAGAAGGATACTGCAGAACTACCGCTAAAAATCTGACCCTCATTGCACATGTTTGTTACCTTACAGTAGCTCAGTCTTGAAAAGCGTATTTATCTTCTGTATTACATATGACCACACCCTTATAAAGTTACTAATCACTGTATTATTACAGTGAGCCAAATTAACACTTTGGCACAGAACAGATAATTGTGCAGTCAAGTGGCAAAATGATGTGATTTTTCACTGGTCAGTCTGCAAATTGACCTTGCGGCATTTAATTGTGCAATCTTGATGTAAGCAGGTTTGATGGAAAACATATACAGAATTTTACTTCAAGAAGTGACAAAGTAGGATTTAACCATGAAATAGTTGAAGAACCAGTGATATATTAAGGAAAGTGGGGACAGACACACACACACCAACAACTACTTAAACACAGCTGAACATCCTTGTCAACACAATCATCAGTGAACTGAAGGCTGAAATTAGTGAAATCGGTGAGATCGATACAAATGGGCAAAACAGTAATGACCAGGAGAAGCAAACTGGCCACGTCCACGTTAACCATTTCACCAACATCCAGAAAAGCCGTTGCTCATTGCTGTTCGCAAGGAAGAAGTCAAGATGCACATGGCAGTGACATATTGAGAAGGTAGCATTGCCTGAGGTACTCTGATAAACTTGCTACCTTGCCTCACAAATGTCTAGCCAAAGCAAGATCAAACCTAACTCTCTTCTTAAGTCTGCCCTTTCCATCTATTCCCACACTGCCTATGGCTTTACAAGCCATACAGGTTCCCCAGTCCTTATAGCAAGACTTTTTTTTCCCTATCCTGCTACACAGGCTTCAGTCAGACCTTGATGAGCCATTCTCTTGAAAACCAGGCACTTTTCCCACACTTGATGCAAAGTATTGACTAATTCAAATACCAAAGCCATAACTTTACTTTCCTATAAACTTGTAATCATGATGTAATTGTGAAAGGAAGCAGAAAAACATCACATCTTTGGCTGCTAAACCAAAGACTCTTATACTGAGTCTTTTTTCTTTACAGTCTCAAGTCAGCTTTAATGCTAATGTTAATATAGCCTGCAAGACTTAATTGAGATTTCAACTTATTTTTACAAAAGCTCAAAGATAGCCATGCCATTTTTGTGTGCAGATTTTATAGCTATAAAGAGGACAAACATAAAAGCAGTCTAACTTTGTATTTCATTTTTATTTAACTATTTTAATTATTTGTATAGAAACATAGCTCAAATGTTGCGTATCTTACATTTTTAACTACTGAAAGGACAGCAGCACATCTTTGGGGAAAAAAAAAAAAAAGGCTTTCCTAATATACACAACAGCAAGTAAAATTGATAGTTTGTATTCACATTTGGAAATCCTAACTGCTTCAGAACCTACAGCTTCCCTGCACAGTAGCATTAAAATTGCTATGACTTCATATTTGGCATGTTAATGTCATAGGAGATGAGTAGCATGTTTTTAAAGTTACATTGCAAACTGAGCCACGTTCTGACTGCTTTACAAGATCACCAAATACATGAAGTTGTATAGTTATACCATACAATGGAAACTATCATTGTAAGAATATTTTTTTCCCCCATCAGCACCAGAACAAAACTTTCTTCTGTATATGAAGATGCACTGTTTTCAATTTATAAAAGGTAACAGACCACAGCAATGCCAGCCAATAGAAGCTGGCACTGCCCCAGTCCCTCCTTTACCTCATTGACATCCCTGACTTGTCTCTTACGCCAATACTTGCGCTCAAAAGACTCTGTATAAGCTAACTCTGCCCCACATCACTTGTTAGGTTGATTTTCTCCTGGGCCAATGACCTGAACCACCTCATCCCCTTAGATGTAAAGAGGAGGGGCTGGCTACTGCCTTTCATAGACTTAAAACCACTACTGAACCACACACAAATAAAAACTACAAGTGTCCTCTACTCCCTACTGATTTAGTTTCTGTGGGGGGAAAATCCAGTGAAAACAGTCAGATTCTGTATCAATTTCTGAGTATATGCAACTCTTTTTCAGTAAATGACTTGTCATAAATGTACTAGCATCAACCTCCATGCAGGGCTGCATGTAAGGAGTGAAAAATTAACTATGTCCACTTAAATTTCATTTTAGGGTAACATTAAAATTTCACAACAGCAGCACCCTCAAAACCATGCTCTTAAATTACTGATTTATGACTATAGCCTTAGTTTCAATGGAATACATCAGCCAAGCTTATGACCACCTTATCACTGAGTAAGCAACAATAACGTGGAAAAACTTTATCAGTTTAGTTCAACGTAGTTTTAGAGGCAGACCTACAAACTGTTAAGCCTAACAGAAGGGGTAGTAAATGTGCCAACTGCTATGCTGTGCAGTGAGCAACTGCCCACATTTAATCAAGGCAGGTTTTAACGGCGAAGTGGAATTATTTGTGAACCTTCTTAATCTCTGTTCTAGACAAAATTTATCCCTCAAGAAAAGAATCAGGTGTTTTCCTAAGCAGGCCACAAAGCCGTTATCCATTTCAGAACAGAGAACTATGCAATACTTCCTTCCCGTCACATCTTCCTTCACAGTATTGCGACACCGTAACATCATTGTAATTGCAATGCTGGCAAAGAAGGGACACTTTCTCCCCAGAGTGCTGCCTTTGGAGGGTTACTACAGAAATTTTTAAAACATTTCATCCTATGGTAATTCAAGCTTCCCAAACCTTTTACTACAGTTACAAAGGCAGAGAAATGTAATTAAACCCATCCACACAAACAGACTAAGGGAATTAATGAAAATCCCATGTGGCTTTAACAGCAGGACTAAAAGATGCCATTTCCTCAAATTTCCCCTCCCAAGACCACACTGAGTACAGACTCCCAATGACAATCACAACCAGCATGAGTTACTCCTGAGACAGAGCCACTACACGGGGAGAGTCGCAGTAGTTTATAACAAAAACTGCCTGCTTCAAAAGCTAGTTTCTCAGAAGCATACATTTTAACAAAGACAAAAAAAAAAAAAAAAAAAAAAGAGAAAAAGGCTACATCACTGAGAATGGCTTCTGCTACAGATACTCCTCTTTTCCCCTACACGCGCTCAGCTTTGAAGAGATTCATGTTATTTCTGGAGCCAGCATCTTTCCAAGGCGATATGCCCAACAGCACCGCACTTCTCCATATTAAAGGGCAGGAAGCCCTTCATCACACAGGTGATATACAGAAAACTTCCAAGAGCCAAAATAGCTTCTTCAAAGGCAAACTCTGTCCGTTACCAGATTTGCAAACTCTTGCATCTCTGCTAAGCAAAGCTTCTGGCTGAGCTGGCCCTGAGAAGACATCTGGGCTGCTACTTCTGAGCTTTTCATCTTGCAAAGATGCGGCTCCTTCCCCACCCTACGCCATCCCAGGCTGGGTGTACTCTGCAGTGGCAGGGTTTGGGTCCCGGGGGACTGCAGGGGTGAGGAGAGGCATGGGCTGCCCTGTGCCAGACCCAGCGAGTTCCAGCCACCCCAGCGTGCTGAGCCCCTCGGCAAGCTGGTGCTGCCTCAGGGAAGATGTGCTTAAGCAAGGGCAAAACCACCAGGCAGGCAGAGGAAGAGGGAACAAAAAGTAGCAACAAGCAGCAAAGGGAAAGCCTGGGCCACAGGACAAGGAGCTCCGTGGCAGAGCAGGTGTTTCCTGCAGCCTGCCGAGGACCCACACCAGAGCAGATTGTCTCTGCAGCCTGTGGGGGACCTGGACCACAGCAAAGGAAAGGTGGAGGACGGAGGGAGCAGACCGAAACCCCTCCATACTGACCACAACCTCCTCCCCCTCACATCCCTCGCTGCCACTCTAAACAGAGTGAGGGTAACCTGTGCTGACAGCAAGGGAGAAAGAAGTCCCTGGAGTAAAGTTGAGCTTGGAAAAGGGGGACAAGAAGTGTTTTCCCTCTGTTTCACTGTTTGTCTTTTTGGTTGCTTGATTCTGATCTGAATCGGTAATTAGAGAGAGATATCTATTAATTTGCAATGAAGTTAATTTTTCCCAAGTCAAGTCCATTTTGCCTGCAATGGGAATTGGTAAGCAATCTGTCTCTATCGTGACAAGCTTTCTTGTTCCTGCTCCTCCTTATTCTTACCCACTGAGATGGAGCAGCAGAGAGTAAGTGAGCAGCTGGGCAGAAGTCTGGCTGTTAGCCTGGGCCAACACACCACAATCGTATCCACCTACTTTCTGCTGCCTCTCAAGTCAACTGGATGACATATGCTGATAAAAGTGAGGGCACTTCAGACATGAAGCTTGTTGCCAATCCTGAAACCACCTTGTCTGTACAGAAAAATTCACAGGAGGTTCAGCTATCACCCCCTTGCACTGAAGGACCCGCACCCAGAAAGCAAGCTAGGGGTAAGCTGGTACAGTCAAGCAGCAGGCCACCAAGAAGTTCAGACAGAAGTATGGGGGGGACAGCCCATCACTGCAAATCTAGTGATCTGTGGGGCGCAGTGGAGGCCACACAGCCAGAGGTTGCTTCAGATAAAGAACAGATGGCCCCCTTGAGCACATACCAAGATGCCGGCGCTGGAGGAGTGTTGAACCGCTTCTGACAACACAACATTTCATGACAAGAGCCAATCGACACATATTAATTGACTGAGTCTCACCCTGCCAGAAGATTTTCAAGCGTATAAAAATTGGCACTTGAAAACTCTCTTTGGGAGGAGGAGCCAAGCAAGAACCTCACCTGATGGACAGGTCGACTGGCCTGAATCTCTCTTCCACCCCCAAGGAGGGACACCTTTTTGGTAAGAGTCACGCCTCTGACTTTGTCAGACATATCCCCGGAAACACATTGTTAACTGAAGCACTAAACCATTACCTTGAGCTCAACTTTTGTAGACAGCACATTTATCAATGGCGATCCCAAATCTGTGATACCTGTCACTTGAATAAATTACCTGTGGTTTCAACTTTGCAGAACTGTTTCAGTGAAAGTCCTTGGAAGGGCTTTGACAGGCAAGCTGAATCTGTTAAGTGGCTACACACTTAACCCTTTAGACATCAACTGTTGGTCAAGTCTGGGACTAGGAGTAGATCCAGCCGCACCTAGACTCTTCTCAGCGAGTTTAGAATGCAAGAGGGTCTGCTCTGAACCTCGTGTCTCAACAGGAGGGCTTTCCTTTTGCCGCTTATCAGACTCCTTTACCACGCAACAGCCATGAACTCCATTTACTGGCAATGACATTTTAGTTCACTGAGGGTTCTACCTAGAACAATCGGAGGGACTGCAGACTGTCAGTCTCCAGCCGAGCAGCTTGGGACCAGCCACCGTTACAGCTATAAACTTTCTTCTGAACTGCGCTGGCACCGTTATGAAGCGCTTTGTGAAACTCTAGAGTGGAAAACATTAAGAGGTAAACCACTTCACTGATGAATCTCTAACACTGCAAATCTGAGATAAATCTTGGTGACTGAAGATTAAGACATGGAAGTAAAATTGCTCTTTATAAAAATAAACAAACACCCCTAACAGAGAGATGGGAGTTACAGAAGCAAGCAAAACCAACCTGAATCTGAGACTGTGCACGGACTTGCTAAGCCACATTTCTGGAACAGGACAGTTCAGGAAATATGTCTCATAGAAATTACTCATTTCCAGGTCTCTGAAATTCTCAAAGGATCCACAGAATTATCTGAGCTCCTCCCTCCCTATCTGAATACCCACAATAGTACCTCCCAAGGAGTCAGGACAAATAGCTACTTGGTGAGACTAGGCATTTTTGTTGCTGTGGTCTGAGGTGAGGTTCTTTGACATGACTTATCAGATGTCTTATGAAGGGCTTATTAACACTTAGCTAGGACTAACACGCTACCAGTTATCTACACCTTCCAATAAGTAATTGCTTCGCATTAAGTTGTATATACTGTACTTGCAGTTCTGCTGCACAAGAAAAATTCCCGAGGAAAAGTGGTTCAGTCAGGGTGGGTTACACACTCACCGTTCTGGACAGTAGACGTGAATAAAGCAAGTGTGTTCAATCCTGGAAGTGACCTCTCAAGTTCGAGCAGACCAGCTGCTACAAAAAAGCTTATAGTGCATGCTCAGCAATTCATTCATTTTGGTGAAGAATTATACCTTTTACGTACTACATCTGAGAATGCTGCATATGACCTCAAAATACAGAATCTCGTAAGGAAAAACACATTTTTCCTTTAATACAGTTTATGACTGGCATATTTAGACTAAGAAGCCCATGGAAAAGAGCTGCATGAGTAGTTTGAGTTTCAAGTGATACACAATACGATAATGGTCTCAAACGGAGAAAAACAGCATTTTGAAGTGGGGGGAGCAGAGGAGGCAAGTTGATTGGATTTTTTATCAAGATAAAGAATTACTGGTAAGTCTCTTGCCTGTTTTCACCTCCCTGCTACTAGTGACACAAGGGAAGTACACCAAAAGGCAAACACTGAGTTAACTTCTTTCCGTTCAAACTTCATTCATCTTTCAAGGGGGGTGGAGGGGGTTGGGGAATCTTTGCAAGCAACCATTCCATCTCCTACGATATGTCCACGTTTCACTTTGAACAGTGAAGGAAAGGCAAAACATAGCATTCTTTAAAGTTCTGAGCTATTTAGTAAAGATTAGATATTGAAACCTATTTTAGCTGACTCAGTCAAACAAGGAGGGAAAGACAACAGTGCGAGGAAATCCTGCTTGATAGTATTACACTACAGTATTGATGACAAGCTAGGACACTAAAATTAGTGAACTACAGCCAAGGCAACAGGCACATCTATGTCAAGTTCCAAAGAAAATATTATTCTTCATTTATATATGGAGTCAGGCTCTGACAGATGAGTTTGACTTCCACAATTATTTAGAAGCATAAAGAGGAAGACAGGTATTTTCAGTAGTGTTTTACTCCCAAATAATTTGTCCAGTCAGCTCAGAACAAAGAGCTGACTCCTTAGTCTTGAACACAAAGTAGTTTCTGTAAGGATACTTCCTCATCATATTTTCACTTCTGCTTAATAAAAAGAAATAAAAGCCAAACTCACTACACTCAGAGGTGCCATAAACTATTCTTTATAGCTACTTCAAAGAAAATAAACAGCATAAAATGAAAAACACTTAATACGTGTATTTCAAGCACTACTGAACTATAGCCTAGAATTAGTCCCACTTGATTCTCACATTTTCCTTAATTACAAAAAAATACAAAGATCAGATAAATTTGAAGAGAATGCGCTTAGATGTCAGACTCCCATGTCCTTAGTCCACACTCCATCGGCACGTAATTTCTTCTGCTGTTGCTTGTTAAATCCAGTTGGCAGACAGTCACAAGTGGTGTTCCCCAGGGCTCAGTATTGGGGCCACTTCTGTTTAACAACTTCATCAATGATCTGGATGAGGGGTTCGAGTGATCCCCCAGTAACTCTGCAGATGACACCAAGTTGGTAGGGAATGTCGATCTGCTTGAGGGTAGGAAGGCTCTGCAGAGGGACCTCGATTGATGGGCCAAGGCAAATCGTATGAGGTTCAACAAGGCCAAGTGCCAGGTCCTGCACTTGGGTCACAATAACCCCATGAAACACTACAGGCTTGGAGAAGAGTGGCTGGAAAGCTGCCCGGCAGAAAAGGAACTTGGGGTGTTGGTTGACAGCCGGCTGAACATGAGCCAGCAGTGTGCCCAGGTGGCCAAGAACGCCAACGGCATCCTGGCTCATATCAAGAATAGTGTGGCCAATGGGAGTAGGGAGGTGATCGTGCCCCTGTACTTGGCACTGGTGAGGACGCACCATAAGTACTGCGTTCAGTTTTGGGCCTCTCACTACAAGAAGCACACTGAGTTGCTGGAGCATGTCCAGAGAACAGCAACGAGGCTGGTGAAGGGTCTGGAGCACAAGTCTTAGCAGGATCAGCTGAAGGAAGTGGGATTATTTAGCCTGGATAAGAGGAGGCTGAGAGGAGACCTTGTCCATCTCTACAACTACTTGAAAGGTGGTTCTAGTGAGGAGGGTGTTGGTCCCTTCTCCCAAGTAACTAGCAATAGGACGAGAGGCAATGGCCTCAAGTTGTGTCAGCGGAGGTTTAGATTGGCTGTTAGGAAACGTTTCTTCACTGAACGAGTTGTAAAGCCTTGCAACAGGCTGCCCAGGGAAGCGGTGGAGACGCCATCCCTGGAGGCGTTCAAAAAACTTGTAGATATGGCACTTCACGACATGGTGGTGATGAGATGACAGTTGGACTTGATGATCTTCGAGGTCTTTTCCCACCTCAATGATTCTATGATTCATGATTAGCTACTGCAGTTAAGAGACGGAAACAATCGTACCATAAAAAACTCAAATAACAGAGGGTTTCTAAGAAATGGCATTGCCAAAGGCTGAAACTAAACACACACAAAAGGCACAGAAAGTAAAATCTGCAATGACAGAACGGAATGTTCATCTTTGACAATTCCTCATGCACACGACCACGTACAGACACCTACATCTGACCAAGACCCATCCATATACGGTGCTACGGAGGACAAAGTTGTGACAGATGTCACAATATCCCCCTCTTGTGTCACCAGGAAATTCCCTGGAACTGCTACACAGCACCCTCAAATTACTGAACTAACTAGTACAGAAAAAACCCACCACTTATTACAACCTAGCACTACAGGTTTACAGTTTGTCTTAAATCAAAGAGGAATGTAGACTTGTCACAGAGCTGACACACTGACAATGCCCAGGGAGCTTGCTTTCTACTCCATGCCCCGACTGAGATCAATAAGGATAGACACATCAATTCTCTGCTATTTTTTAAGCTAATTTGCAGGAGAATGCAAATTCCAACAAATATTACTGGCAATTAAAAAGACATATTCAGAACAAGCTGTTATATAGTCTTCACTAGAGTTTGCTTTCCTATCTGCCAAAACATTGCAAAGGACTTAAATCAATCTGGTATTAAATAGTTTTGGGGACATACTATTGTATGTAAACTCTTGTTGACAAACCTTCAATTCCTATGCCCTTCATTCTTTAGTGGAGATGCAGCCCTTAATCGGCAAATTTAAATATACTGTCAGAATGCCTGCTTTTCTCAGCTACTACCTGCAGATCCACTAGAATTAGTCCATAGCCTGTGAGTGGCTGCAGAGCAGAGGCTGTAAACCACTAATTTACATTTTCCTTCAGTGACAAGAATTGGGCATCATTTGTACTGAAACTGGCATCCCATTAGCATCAAAAGCAGAACATTTGCTGTCAATGTATGTCCCATACGCATACATGGTTTTATGTCCCATAAAAATCAAATCCCACCTTAACTTGGAAAAAAATTCTAACTGCACTTCTCTGGACTACTGTTGTCTGTTCTGTTTCTCCAGCTACCCTAGAAACTGTTTGCTGGATGCACTACTGCTTCAATTCATCTTGAAGGCTGACGACCACAGTCACACCCTGAATTCAGATGAGACTCTCTACAGCTTCCTTCACTCCTACTGCTACCTGAAATAGCAGGGATCATAGGAGGTCCCCACTCCAACCTCTTGCTCAAAAGCATCAGCGAGTAGACTGGAGCATGCAGCTCAGGGCTTTACTCTGTCTGGTGTGGAAAACTACCAAGCACAGTGTTCTGCACCAGGAGGTGCTGGTCCATTATGATCCCAGTAAGAAAGACATTCAGACTCTTTAAGGTATCATTTAAAATGCTATCGGAGCTCCGCATTTGTCTGAGCTGCACTGTGTAAGGCCTGTTCCTCCAGCCTGCCCAGGTCACTCTGGATGGCAGCCCTGTTCTTGAAAGCATCTGCTCCCCCCACCTCCCCTAGCATGGTATTTATTGCCTGCCAGCCTGAGAAGCAAGTGCTCCCTCACCTTCTCCTGATCCTGATGCATCCTAGGATTTTTTTTCCCTAGTTGCTTAAAACAAGCAGTTCACAGTCATCCTGTGATATGCCAGAACTCCAAGCTTCTTCTTGAGTTTTTTCCAGTACTTTCTGACAAAATCAGAACCACAGAATAGTTGAGGTTGGAAGAGAACTCTGGAGGTCATCTTGCCCAACCGCTATAAGCCTGAAACTTATTAAAACGCTTTTCATTTCTGTTTCATTTTTACTCATGAATAGTATTCAGTCCTCTGTGCAGTTTCTTAGTCTTCCTCTCTACTAATAAAACAGTAACTTTTATCTGTAAGAACTTAATTGCCTCAAAGTATTTAGAGTTACGATCATTATTTCCAGAGATTGTGCCCATTTACTCTTAAGGTACTATGCCTGACGTTGTAAATCTGTAACCGGATTACTGAGTACTTGGGGGAATACAGTTTAACTACAGTAGTGACAGCACATTCATGTAACACAAGGACAGTACTGTCTGCAACCACAGCTGTACACCAGTGAGGTTCATACCCCAGTGCTGTACCACAGTACAGGTAACTGTGAAGAGAAAAATCAAGCCTTTTTATCAGTACAGGACTCAAACATAGCTGGGGTGGAAATCCAGGAGATAAAACCCAAAACCACACATTGTTATAATTTGGTGCAATAATAAAGGATATTAAAAACAACTCCTGTGTTCCTACTGTAGCAATGCAATACGATGCACTGGGATGATCATGGTGTGTAGGCTCATGTTTTGTACTGTTGTTATTTCTTTTTTATATATATATTCAAATGTATCAAACAATTCTAAGAATTGTTTCAGGCATCCCAGAATCAAGCAATGAAAAACCAAGTGGTAGATGAATTCTGCCACATGTTCAGAAAACTGCATAATCACATCAATGATCACAGACTGACCAGTAACAAAAACCAGCCCTACACAACATTCTGATGGGGTTTACAGAATCAAAGCAGACATCTGTCCCAGTACATTTCCATACTAGGATCTCACAGACTGGTTCGCAGAATATCCGATCTCCCCACTCCCAACTTGCCTAGCAGTTCCAAATCCTCTTTAAAAAAGGAGAATGTCTACTCAGACTGGTATTTTTGCTAGTTACAGAAGCAGACCTTGTTTCAGAAAAAAGTTTGTTTAGCAAAGCTAGCACTGGTGCAAGGTTGCCTCTGCTATTTCTCCTTCATTTTTCAGATATACAAAGAAACTCTTGACTTCACTTACTCTTTGCCACTCCCAGAACTGCTGTTCAGATCAGGATCCACAGCCAAAACACAACTGTCACAATTCACCTCTACAGACTTTCTATGACTGCAGCCCTCTCACACTCCAATGAGAAACTCAACTCACAAGGACAAAAAGTTCAGGCACTGCATTAAGTGTGTTACTATTGCAAAGTGACAGAAAATGCAGCATTCAAAATTCTGCTGAAGGAAACAAGGCTCGATGACATTTTGCAACACTAGCTTGTCAACAACCCACAGCTTAATCTTGAACTACACTCCAGTACAAACAGTACTTTTCATATAAACATGGACGATAAAGCCTTCAAGGACCTGACATTAGCAAAAACTGTAGGCAGCAGAAGCTTTTAAAAGGAATTAACAGGCAAGTTGCTCTCAGATTTCAATCAGTTCAGTGAAATCTTTCAAGAATGTTCATCCCAACTGCTATCTGGAGGACAACTGGACTCTCCAGTGAAGAAGGTATTAACACAGTCTTTCCCAGGAAGACTTTCAACATGTTCTCTATATAAATATAAAATTACCTGAGTGCTGGAACAAAAGTAACAGAGAAGCAGCTGACAGTGCATTTATTCCCAACCCCAACTTCCCTTGTTTGTATTTTCCTCCAGCTGAGGATGACTGAAATATTTGCCTCCAGGTTACACACTTAAAGAGTCACATGAGGTTTAAAATGAAACTGAATACTCAAGAAGGAAGTGTTTTTTGCATTTCTGCAAATGTTATTCCTGAAGTTTTCCATTTTCCTTAATCCTAGTTTTCCCTCACTCCCTTTTCAATGGGCATTCTATACTTCTGACCAGACAAAATAATCTGACATCAGACTTGGTTCTTCAATTTCTCACCCTCTCATAAAAAGTAGTAAATCAGATTTATTTCCTCTTTAAATTATTTCAATCCCATTCTAGGACAGGTTTTGTTGGCTGTTTTTTTTGTTGGGTTTGGAGTTTTTTTAATTATGTAGCAGGAAAAAAATGAACATTTGTTTGTGGCAACTTCTACTACCTTCAGAAACTACTGAAAGAAACGCATGGTTTTACTCCTTTAGGAAGGGGATATTTCTGAACATGCAGAAAAACAGACTGAAGTTGTAGAATGCACAAGTAAGAAATAAACATTTCCACCTAAAGGAAATGCAAAAAAGTCTGCTTTGCCCGAAGTAATACAGTGTGTTGAACACTACTAAGTTTTGGTTTTGGACTGCTGTAAAACAGAACTTCAAGCGCAAATGTTTGCAAACACTGTACAAACAAATGTTCCAGAGACACTTTACCACAGGTTCTAGATTTATGCATGCATTATTTAATGCACTACCAATTATTAAATTGGTAAAGTCATCATCTTATTGCTTTTTGTCTTAAATAATTTTAGTTAATACTTTTTATAAATTTGACACCCTACAGCACCTTTACACCTAGCTGAAACAGAAAAAAAAATAATGTGGTTCAGCGCATAATGCCACTTATCTTTCAAAACAAAAGAGATACTATACGTCAGGACTGCATACACACAAGTTCAAGAGGAAGTTTTGTGCAACCTCTTTTTACCTAGAAACATGAGGAAATAAATCAAGCAGGGAAAGACAAGATGCAAAAGTACCTATAAAGAACAGAGTAATGAAAGAGTAAATCAAACACATGCATCGAAAAGATACTGCAAGTGCACACACATACTCACCTTTCAGTTTTACCCTTAACTAAACGTTTATTCAGAAAACCACACTGACTGTCAACCCTCTTTCCACCCATCCCAAATGACACAAAAGTGAACACTTTTCTCAAAGTATTCACGGAAAACCCATGTGTTCTGATAAACATGTTGTATACAAACACTCCTAATTCTTGTAGGAGTAATTTGAAATGTTATATTTGATAAAATGTAATAGCTACTAAAAAGCTATTCTAATCATTACTTCCCAAGCTACATATAAAATGCACGCCTGAGGTTGCTGCAGTTTTAACTCCCACCCACCACACCTTACGGCCTTTAATTAGGTGTGGTATCAGCTCCTCTAAAGAAGATTAAATTCAATCATGTTTAGTTTTTCATGAGGTGCTTCTGAAGTAAGATGCTGAGCAATTTAAACACAGTTTGCAGCAGAAAAATGTGACACAGCACTACAGTAACAGTAGCCCTAAGCTAGAATAGCACCATTTTTTTTCCCTTGTCCAGCTTTCAGTAGAAGTGATTGAGAACATAAGGGCCAGAACAGCTCTTCAGACAGTTATAGACCTGCCTCTGCTGCCCCCACCGACTCAGAAGTCCCAAGATGGGAGGCAAAGCAAAAACCACAGCGATCTAAGTGGTCCTTTAAATAAGGCTAACCCAGGTTCCCTTTACAAGTTTATTCTAGGTTACAAGTGGCCCATGAGTGTATTTCCGGCTTTTTTTCACAGAAATGGAAGGCTTCATCAACTCTACAGCTTCCTCCAAAAAGTACAGTTCACTTGCATTTGTTGTAGTCAGCAACCAAAAGCACCCTGAAATTCAGAATGGATGCAAAAATCCTCAAGGAGACTTGTCAGGAAAAGGAGTCATGCTGCCCAGGATACTGTACTCTGAACTACGGACTTCAAGCTTAAATACACCCACACTTATGAGTTGCGATTTAGCTATACATCCCCTCAGCTCACTTCCAAGTACACAATTAACACATTTTACTGTTTTGCATATTATGTAGCAGTAAAACTACAGTCTACAAAAATAACAGTATTTTTATAAACAGGTATTTAATTATTTTGAAAATATATTAATACGAAATTTATGAACAGCAGCCTGCTTTTCCACAATAACAGACTCCATAGCTCTGCCCCAGTCAGTTCTGATTCTCACAAACTTGGGCATTAAATAGTCTTGTAAGCAGAGATTAAAAGTATTATTTCCCTGTATTAGGTGGGAAGATCGTACAAGAAATAGTGCTCAGCATTGCATGCTACACACCAGAGAACACGAGAGAAACCTGTAAGCTTGTTCAGCTGTGCAAGACATTACAAATTATGATTACAACTACTTTGCCATTTTCTTTTGTGACACAATGATATGCAGCTTTGTAGCTTACTGCACTGGTAAATAAAATATTCACTGAAAAAGCAACTTTAAGGACACCTCCATCAACTGTTAATGGCTGCTTACCCTCCATAGCTTCTGCAAGTCCGGAAAACTCTCTTGGATATGAGCCAACAAGCTTATTCTAAGGCAATTTTTCCAAAAGAACAGTACTTCAGTCCATCAACAGCAAAAACAGCACACTAGAAGCAATACAGGACTCCAACCTTCTCTGAAGATGGCTCTATAAAATCCTGTATTTCAACTAAGTTGCGGATGTAGCCACTGACCTTTAGTTCCATACAGAGATGCACATGTTCCATGCATGTCAAAAGAACACCAGTTCATGAAACTGCAATGACATACGCTTTTCTGTGTATCTGATGTAGAAGCAACCATCAATATGCGCTCCTCAAGCTTTTATTAAGTAACTGTTCACAGGAGTTTAACAGATCCTTAAGAGTAAGTCATCTCATCACTACATTTAAATTTTATAACTGACCTGTTACAAAAAGGAATGAACATTAAGTTTAGACAAGCCCTTTACATAAAGCTCTTTCCCAAACTAGGTCTTCACAAGACTATCTTCCCATGCAAAATTTTGATAACAAAGTAGCAAGTTCAACGGATCTAATATTTTCTACTTGCAAAATCTCCATCTTTTTACAGCAGCATACTGGCTATAAAGCATCAAACACTTACTGGAAATTTTAACGTTTAATACCTGAAGAGTTTCCTAAAAAACTGCTTTTGACTACACTAAGTGATAATTATCATTGGGTTCATCTAACAGAGTACATATACATTGCCGCAAGCTTCAGCATATGATACGAGCTACTCTTTCAAACATTAAGTGTTCCATAAGCTCAACAGTAAGGAACATTAAGTGCAACAGTTCACTTAAAGCACAACAGAATACAATCTAGTTTGGTACTAAGGTGGTTTTAATCCCATGACTCAAATGCACTTGCAGAATACGTCTTCACTCCTCCTGGGTTCATGTTGCCTCTGCCTCTGTAATTCTAGGAAACAGAACAAGTACTGGTTTAGAATCATTAACACTTTCAATCATTTAACAGTATCTGCATACATCTCAATGTAATTTGAACGTATTTTTGAAAAACACAGAAGCTTTTTCATTATTTAACTTCTATACGTAAGGTTTTTAGACCCTACTGTGTAATTAATGCACTTTAATCAACCTCAGATTTTATCAGGTGTGGGAATAATCCTTCCCTAAATTCAGATCCCGAATTCTTGTCTTACCCAGCACAAATCAGTTCACACAACTTTGGGGAACAAATTCCTTCTCCATTTCTCACTTATGAATGACTCTCTGCATTACTTTCAGCGCTATGCCACCTAGGCTGTCTCATTTCCTCAAGCTGTATTTTAACATCTGGTATCAGCAATGCTAATAGACCAGCAGGCTCTTCCTCATCACAGACAGCAAGAAAAATTTTGACATGGATGAGATTGCTGAAGTTCTTAGATGAGTTATCTGATTATGCGATTCGTAACACACAGTGATTGTATAACTAGCAACTATTTGCTCCTACTCTACATGTGCAGTACAGAAACTTCTGGAACTACAGCCTTTGCCTATGTTTGTACAAACCTTCTCTTCCATAGTGTAATTCTTGACACTACAGGTAAGACTAATGCAGCTAATAAGGTCACACTGTAAGAGTCCAAACCAAGCAAGTTGTCCAAAATTAGTTTCAGAAATACTGAGCACTTGAAGATGCACAACTGAGATAAGGGACAGTTACAGTCAAAACTGTTTCAGTGGCATGACTCCGGATACATACTGCTAAATAAATATTTATACTGAGACAAAGTTCTAACATCCAAGACATCCAGTTCATTTCCGGACTTACCTTTTGGTTATTAACTGATGTAAAGACTCTTCCTCCTTGAAAACCAAAAGCAATTTCTTCCAACCACACAGGAACTTCCTGCTGGGCCTACATAGTTAGAAAAGTGAATTGAGAGACTTCGACTGCTTTACCAATTCGTATTAAGAGTTCCATAGCCGTATCAAAGAAATAATACTTGCTCAGTACATTGAAGTGAAATCCTAAAGAACAGAAAAAGTTAAGCACTAAGATTTGAAACTTACATCTGAAAGCACTTTAACTAGAGATGGTGCAAGATGGCCATCTGAATTGTTATCAAAGAAGCTAATTGCTTTGCCTGTATTTCCACAACGACCAGTTCGTCCAATTCGGTGTACATACTCTTCAATGGTGGAAGGAAGGTCAAAATTAATAACATGTTGAACATTTTCAATATCCAGACCTCTTGCTGCCACTGAAGTTGCCACAAGAACCGGACATTTTGCAGAACGAAAATCCTGAAGAGCTACTTCTCTCTCTCTCTGTTCTCTATCTCTGCAAAGAAATGGTGAGAATGGATGTCTTGAAAAATCTGCTGTATTACTTAAGAGACAAGTTAAAAGGTCATGACTGATTGATGGAAGTAGTTCTTGGGGGAAAAAAGAAAACCAAATCAATCACCCACAAACTACCAGTTGAGGTTTTCTGATTTTCTGATTAGCAGTAAGGCACAGCAACTATTTTAACCTAAGTCTCTAGACAAATTAATTTTTTAAAAGAACCAGAGATAGTCACATATCAAACTCACTGCCTCCCTAAGAAGATACACTTGTTTAACCGACTGATTCTTCATGCCATAGTCAGAAGTGCTTTTCCTACTGTTTTGCAGCAGGGACCCAGAACAGGAAAAATGAATTGTACCTAGACTCCTGGACAGGCCATTTTTCAGATAAACCAGGAAGCGTGGCCAGCCACTACTACAGAACTCACCTTTTGTTTACCATCATGAGAAGAAAACTAGATTTGCTCTGAGGTTTGCATTTTCAAGGAATATTTACAGGCTACCCAGTACTTAAATACACTAGATCAGAGTTTAACTCATGTTCTTCCTTGTCCAAATGAGTGAACAAATCAGAAAGCTAAAAAACACTGCTCTTTTGAATACAGCATGGGACATTTGGTGAAGTCTGATATAATCACTACTCCAGCGAAGAGCACCTATCCCAACCAACTACAGCTTGAAATAGTAAATCAGACACTGGCATTATTCACAGAGTTTAGGAGCTTCCATGGAACCCGATGTTCTCTTTGTAAGTATACCTTAATTCACAGTGTAGTAATTCTACAGAAATGCGTTAAGAACCTGCCCCAATACAAGACACGTTGTGGTGGGATAGCAGGTCACATTAGTCAAGAACAGAAAGCCAGATGTTCTCAAAACAAGCCTTCACACACCCATAAAATTGATAGGGCACAGAATACACATAAACATCTTGTATTCGTGTACTAAGATCATTTTAACCCATCTACAGCCTTGAAGTTCTGATGTCTGTCAGAACACAGCCCAAAACATAATTTTACTGGCATGACTTCCAGTTCCTTCTGACTATTGCAAGGTAAAAAATATTGCTTAATTACATTTTTGATGTGCTACAGTTCACTGGGAATCTTAAGATTCAGTTTGTTGTCCCACGTTTTGACATACAGACAAACATGACAGAACTAGATTCCAGCTCATTCCATGAAGACTGACCATCTTTTCAGATGGGTTTAGATCTGGAATTAGCAACTATTTCACCTTGTTTCTCAGCATTTGTTCAGGTATGCAACACTCATGAGTAGACTACTAACACAAGTTGGAAGCATCTTCTCTTTGGATTGATCTCCATATAAATGCTATGTCCATGAACACATCAGGGAGGCAGAAATGACAGCATCAGAAATCTGTATGATACATGATTCAACTTACCTTGTCATTCTGAGAAAGCCTGTAAGACAAAGGGTAAGGTCCACAACTGACACTTCAATTTACGACTATCACCTCACTAGCAACACCAGAAGATCTGATTTTGGCCACTTAAACGATGACGAAAACTACATATAAACAACAGCTGATTCTACTGAACTTATTATATACTAATCTTTATTTTAGCAGTAGACATAATATTACCCAGTTGATACACAGGATTTGAAGTGTGGTCAACCAGAAAGATGTATATTCAGCAAACGCTGTGAAAACTGGCCTTCAGAAACACTACATTCTAAACGGGGCAGAGCTGCTGATGATTACAGGGCCACCTGAAACAAGGCAAACAGTCACACAGATACAGCCGAACAAAACTGCAATAAAAGCTTCTCATAAGATATAGTCTTAAGTGACTTTCAGTCAATACTATTACCTGACTTTCACTCAAAAAATACATACCCGTGGATGCTAGTGGCTGATATTCTTTCTTGACAAAGAAAGGCTGCAATGTAGTCTGCTTTCATCTTTTTGTCCACAAACACCACGGTTCGTTCATGACCTATGTTAAGTAAGAGTTCAGATCGACTGCAGTTTGAAATCTGATGCGTTTTCACTATCCACATTTGCTCTTACTTATATGAACGCCTAATATCAGAATACATTTTGAATAAAGTATTTAAAGTATGATTCTAACTTCTTGCCTTCGTTGAACTCCTTAAATTCAATCCACCAACTTCCAGATCAACACAGAAACCTATGCGAAGACAAGCGCATTATATTTTTCTCCTCAATAAAAGCAGGAGATAAATGGTCTTATTTGTGGTAAGTATGTACTCCGTTTCTACCGCATGTGGCTCAAAGTGGCATGCTACTCAGAGCACTGAACAGCAAGGTACACCAACTATTTTTTAATTCCAAACTCCCTTCCAGTTTTCAGCATTAAAATTTAAGATACATTCAGTGGAAAAATGGAAAAATCCCAGCCATTAACAAAACGTAAGAGGAAGCACTCACGTAAGAAGTTTAATGCATTTATAATCTGAACATAATACCTGAACATAATACCCCCAGATGCTAAAGTATTGTAATTGACCAGAGAAATTAATCATCTGGAAAGCTTGTCTGCTAGTACTCAACAGAGACAAGACCTTGACAAATACCCCTAACACAAATATGCCTAAGACCCCAGAACTCCTTGACGTCTGCTTCAAGCTTCAATCAGCAGTCTTGTAAAGCATGTAACACACAGAATGGAATCACGACCTGGTCAACAGCAACAGCACAAGTTTAAAACCAAGTGATTTTATCTTCCCTGGAAAACAATAAGCAATAAAGAAAGTTACCTATGCTTTGTAGAATTTCCATCAATTTATCTCTCTTGGAATACTGAGGAACCTGGAGAACATTTTGCTGAACATCACTGCAAGCTCCACCCATGTGTCCAACAACAACAAATAAATAATCAAATTTCAAAAATTCGCCAGCGAGCCTTGAAAATAAACAAAATCGAGCAACATGAAGTCTATGTAGCTTATTTTTCCTTTAAGATCAAGTAACTTCATTTATGTTCAAGTAACCCTCATAACAAATGCTTTTACCCTTCCTCACAAGGCCAAGGATGTAAGCAGTCATATGTGCATTTTTTAAAAAACTAAAAGAGTCTCTACCATTTTCTAGACAGCTGTACAAAAAACCTGACCAATAAAAAGATGCACAGACTGATTATGTCCCTGCAGCTCTTCATAATACAAACAGTGCATTTTCTAGCCGTCTCACAAACACTTCCATATATATGCTTGTAATAAAACAGGTTACTGGCACGTATGCTCACAGAACCATTCTTGGGACATTATTTCATCACTACCTGGAGGTACGGGAGAATTCTACACAGGCCAAAAGTCAAAACAGGCCTCCAAGAGACACCACCATCCTTTCTGACTGCTCCAACAAAAGTACTGCTTAAAAACAGAGTTTATTACACAGCATTTATTTACAGTTGCCATATGCAGAACTCAACTTCTGCTCAGACAGCATTCCTCTACATTTATCCCTTACACAGGTGATCTTACCTGACAGATCAAACTCGCCAAAATAGGTAATTCCTTGGAACGTCCCATAATACTTGAGAATTTTACTGAACTGTGTTAACTTATCAAAACATTAAGTGTTTCACATCCAGTGTTCACAAAGCAGCTTCCACTGCAGTAAAATTCAGACGGTAAACAAGTCAACCCTTAACTGAAAAATGGCAATCTGAAGTTTTGGAACAAACTCCTAAAAAAGAGGAAAGTCTTAAACACATTAAAAGACTGTGTTAAGGACTTCAACCTCCCACCTGATTTATAGCTGCAATTGCCACTGAAAGTGTGTTTTTCATAGCAAACAAACAAGTTACTGGAGATTTAAATGTGTCTAGTCCTAAGATTTGACTGGTTTAAGATCTCAGACAGGTGTAGCTCTAAACTGAAAGGGCAAGTTTACACTGCCTGAAAATGGAACAGTAAGCAAAAAACACGAAGGGAGAAAAAGAAGAAAAGAGCTTTTAGTAAGACATATAAAGCCTGAAATGCTAAGTTGAAGTTCACCAGTCAGTTAGCAAATGCATGGTTCTCTCAACTCACACGCACGCGAAGAGCCTTGACGATCATACCAAAGGTTTGAGTTAACAGCAGAGACCCAAATTCAGGTGCAAAACCAACTGGCATGTTAAAATTAAATCTGATTACACTCACTAAAGTGCCCGAAAGCCTGAACCCAGCAGGGCCAAAGAAAGCACCTTGTGCTGTACTACCAAAACAGTATATTGTCCAAAGTTGTTTTGATAGCAGAATATGGGAAAACATTAGCTTTCCTGACTCCAGAATGAGAAAGGCAGTAAATCCAGGAATAAACTGACTTCAGACAAGCAGGGTTTTCACTGTCTAAAATGAGAACACCACCTTTAGGAAATCCAGGTTCAAAAGGTTACAAGAATGCTACTATGCACTTCCAAACCACAATCCAAATGCTCAGATTTCTGAAGTCTTCTACCGGCACTTGTAAATCCTGCAAGACTGACAGTAGAAAGGTGGGTTTGTTTGTTTTGGTTTTTTTAAACAGAAGCAGATTGTAAGCGTCTTGCACAGCTGAAGGGATCTCCTCATTTCAGATGCTGGTAGTTGCAGTACTCTTCAATCATCCCTCAGTATGCAGAAAAAACACACAGCAGGCATATTAGTGACAACCCACTGATACAGACAACAGATATAAAGATCAAGAGTTCAAGATTCCTCTCTCAACCCCAACACTTCAGCCAATTAGAGTAGACTGTGCATCTTAAAGGGAGACACACCTGATCTCTTCTCAGGATGCAGTGCAAAGTGAGACCACATTCCTACACCAATAGTAAACACACGGAGTGAACATGAACTATGCTCATACACGGTATCATCTGAACACCTGATTCACAGCTGTGGAAACAAGACCATTATTTGTTCAAGATCTTTTTTCAATACAAAAAACTCTGTGAAAGAAGTCTTGACCGATGAACCAAAGCCAGAACAGGTGACCTAAGGCTGAGTTTAAGGTCAATTCAATCCTACTTAAAGGAAGGCGATTCATCTCCCCAACAGCTGTCAGTATTAACTGATTGAATGGGAGAAATCAAACTGTTCCCCTCTTTCATTCAGGATAGTCAACTACTGAAGATGCTTTCTCCTCGCCTCAAAAAAAAAAAAAAAAAAAAAAAAAAATCTTTCAGGCATTTTGAAAGACAGAAGGAAGTTGTCAGGATTTGACTCACTGAAGTACTAACATACTTCACTGCAATGTTCTAATCAGTTTACATGCTCTCAAACTGTAACATGCTTACTGGTATTTTTTAGTGATACTGTCACCACAGTACCCCCAACCACAAAAGTCACCAAAATTATGTCAACTGCTCAAACTGGAAGTTTAGACTCCTCTGATTTAAGAATGAATATTCAGATGTCTGTCTCTTCAAAAGTGGAAATACTGAATAATTTTCATCCACCTACAGGGAACGAGGTGTTTTGTTCTCTTATTGCCAGGCTCAGCAACCCCACTACCACCTGTTGAAGACTGTTCTTTGAGAGTCTGGAAAGTGGAACTTAATGGTAGTGAGTAGCACAGCTGCAAGATATATCCTAGACCCACTTGTGGAAGCTTTAAAACTACTGAAAACAAACAGTGCTTATGCATTTAAATTAAGAACTGTGTTTCAGAAAGGCTGGTGAGTTCAGCAGTAATTCGAATGTTCTGTTTCTTCCTGGTGCCAAAGACAGCGCTACCAGCACTGCTTGGGAAACAGCAAGCTCACTGTTTTTGAGCTTGCACAAATGTGATGCAGGAGAGACAAGAAACAAACAGGGGCAGTATGAGGACTTCTGCAGAAGTAGAATTTAAAAAGCCTTCAGACAAACTTCATATGTTGCTTTAGAGTCCCCACCTAAATCTGTGCAAGTTACTAGGATTTCTGTTACCTAAAAAAAAGGGAAGTCTTCAGCAAGGAATGTTAACATCATAGCTTTTCAGTATCTTCACATCATTCTGTGATCTTCTAGCAACATTATAAGCTTTTAAAATTAAGAAGTGCCCTTAACTTTTAGGCATTTAGCTCTATACAAATACACCTTCAGATATATTTCCATTTTTACTTTACTCACCTCTGAATTTCCTCAGGAAAAGTGGCACTAAACATTAGTGTTTGACGCTTGTCTTTTGGTGGCATGCTTGGGTAAGAAATCAGCTTCTTCACATCTAACCCAAATCCCATACCAAGCATGCGGTCTGCTTCATCTAGCACCAAATATTTCACATTACGCAAACCAATCTGCAAGCATTTCAGTGAAAGAAAAACGGCATTGGTTCACCAACGGTATACATTTACAGAATGTCCTAACTGCCAACATCCACCTTTTACTTATTTTTTTCTACTAGAAGTTAATTATTCACAAATAAAAGCCTATGTGCATTAAGTTTTATTTGCATCTCAGTCTGTATTTAATTCCTTAACCTGCACTAATTCTAATGGTATGCATACACTGAAGTGCTTCAGAATTTGGTTCAGCAACATAAACCAAGATAAAGCCTATAAATCAACTATTATTCAGCACATCTATTTTGAAATTATGTCTGAGTTTTGGAAAGGTTCTCTCATACAGCCCTCACACATTCCCAAAACACTCCTTATTCTGAAAATATTTATGTCAGAAAGCATTATTAAGGACATTACAACTTCACTGCTGCTGACCAAAACTGTCATTTTGACTAGAAGCCTGACAACTGCAGAAAGCCAACCTCCAGTTTATTACCAAGCAGTGTTTTTCCAAACTTTATTTGTCCAGTGCAATATCACTGAGCCACCATTATAATATGTAGCAATTTCAAATTGAACTTATAATGGGTGGAAAAATAAAAATTCAAATACAATATCACAACTGGGGTTTTTCATATTTTGAATAAAACCAGTATTAAAACATACAAAGAATTAATATTAGCATAGTTCCAGACAGTCAAAAGCTATTGTAGCAAAACAAACAGGACATCAAGTGAAAATCTGCTATGGAATTTTCCATGAGAACTAAGAGAAGATGTTCCATGTATTTAAACTATAAAATCTAAATGCAAAGAATAGTACAGCTAGTTTGATTTAGACTGATATTTTCCAGTGGGCCTTGAAACAGACTGAAGAGATCTGGACTGTTTTAACATCTTACCATTTCTCTTCCAATGATGTCTAGAAGCCGCCCTGGAGTGGCACATAGTATGTTACAGCCTTGCATGACCTGACGGATTGAATGGCCTGTTTGTGTACCTCCATAGATCACAACAGGCCTTACACAAGTTCTATTACATAGAAAAAAATTTGGATTAATTCTCTAAGTATACAAGTATTGTTTCATGAAAATATTTTTAAAAAATCATTAGATCTTCCACAAACCAGCTTACTTGAGTGGTTCAATTCCTTCACCATACAGTACAGTTTATAACCAAAAGCAGGACCCAAGACCAGAAATTCCCTGTAAGCTCAAAGTTCCCATTCATACTACATAGTATAGGCTGTACAGGTGGCTTACTTGGAAAGAACACTTCATTACACTTGCATTCTTCCATCTCCCTTCAACTGAGAGTTACTGGCAGTAAAAGTCAAAATGGTGTTAAGACAGTATCCCCTTTTATATGGCATATTTAGAAAAAGCAGAACCACCAAATACCTGCGTATAGAGCTTCAGAAGTGATCTTTCCATACCTTGAAAGGACAGCGCAAAAAAACCCCAAATACAGGTCAATGTTTGTAAAGCAACCAATTACACTGGCCACCCAGTGTGCCACTTAAGCATTAGACTACAAACCCGTTCAAATGCTAAATTACTTGGTGCTCTTCCTACTAAGGTTTTTGGTTAGATCCACTGAGTAGAGCTACATCAGATATTCTTCTCCTATAGAAAACCACCTCTACGAGCAAGAAGTACCTTACACAGTTGAAGAGCAAGTTTTCAGCTTATCTTTATAAACTCCTCCTAAGGCTTTTACATGCATGCAATGAGGATTTTCATACTCAACTGTCTACTCTTGAAGATACTACTTCAGCTTCATATGCAACAACGGTGAATCAGACAAACCTGGTAGATTTTTACCAGGTTTAACTGGAACTTTTCAGAAAGCTTTAGTCAAGAATAGAAACGGTTGGACTCATAACATTTCAGCATTTATCCACTATCAATTTCTATAAATTCATATATACAAATATTCCTATTTGTGAACTAAACCAAAGAGCTTATCAGACATCTGAACTGAGCAATACGCACATAACACTTGAAAGGCAACAGATCCACACCCTGATATTGTTTAACTGCTCCCCAAATGCAGGTTATCTTGCTTTTACTCCAGTGCAGCTGTAGCAGAAACTTTCTATATTAAAAAGCTATTTTACTGTGAATTGATCTGTATCTAATTTAAAACAGCGTAATTACTAGAACTAGCTACACAGAACAGTTTCAGAGATTAAGAAGCTATTCTTAGTAACATGCCTAATAAGGAGATAGGCAAACATGATACTTCCCAAATGCAGACACAGCCTCCAAGGGTTAAGTTTGCTTGAACAAGCAGAGGCAAACCTATTTAAGCCCACCAGATTTTGCACTGGCAATGTCCTCCAGTCCACCTCCTACCAGTAACAAGCCATTACAGGCAACAGATTCAATTCTCTTACTGTGCACTGGTGAAAACTATCACTTAGCAGCAGGAAGATCACTGGCAAACCAGTACAAATGTACAAGCCTGAGCTGTAGAATTTCTGTCCAAGACCAGTAACAGTGGGAAGCACAGAGTTATTAGACACCATCACTTAAAGTTAACTAAAAGCCCCTAATGCATAGCTTTGTTTTCGTGAAGACAAAAATATAAGGAAGTAAAAATCACATAAGTCAAGCTAAATTTAAGTTACTTCTTTTAAGAAATTTCATTTTTCTCACCAGTAAAGATGATGTGACACAAGCTTAGTACTTATCTCCTCTTCAGGCTGGAGTAAGCCTCTCAACTCTGCCCCCAACATAAGGAAGATTAGGATTTTCTTACTATGTGACTAGAGATTTAAATCTGCTAGCCAGCATGATTATCTAAAGGCAAGTGTTTGAAGTCATTCAATTGGCACAGAAAAATTACTGAAAGTATTCATGAAAAAAAAAATTAAGTACTGCTGATTCAGACAAAGTAATAATCAATACCAAGCAACAGCACAAAAGCTTACCCATACACAAATTTCCGTGCTTCTAGGAAGATCTGATTTATCAGTTCTCTAGTTGGGGCAACAATAATACATTCCGGTTCTTGATGCTCTTTAAAGCTACTGGCAGTTACGCCATCTCTCATCATGTGGGCCACAATTGGCAGAAGAAAAGCCACCTGAAAAAAAAGGCATCACTACGCTATTTAGTCTTTGAGATTTCATCAGTCACACTAAAAGCTGCACATGAATCTTAAAGCTAGAATGATACAGCACACTACCAACTTCAAGGAAATCAGACTGCAAAAGGATTGACCTGAATGCACCACAGAACATTTAAACTTGTTTCTGCTTGTTTAAGAAGTATGAAAATATTTCTCTGGACCTTAAGAGTCTAATAATGCAGGAATATAGTCATGCACTAACTAACTTCTGGGTTCTTCAGGCAGTTCGACATATCATGCTGACGTACACTGATAATTACATACCCCAGGATCAAAAATCCTTCCTAACATTTATTTACAAGCTTTACATTATCATCACTATACTTGTAAGTTAACCATGTATCACCATTCTCCAGACTACTACTACAGCAGATCAGTTTGCAGCACAGCTGTACCAGCACCCTTACTTCCATATAAGACTCGTTACTCCCAAAACAGAAACTGTACAGCAGCCCCAAAAGCATTGAGAACATGTACAGCACAAGCTTTGGACGCTGCCCCCGTCTGCAAACAGAAGAGGTTTTTCAAAACAACTAACTAATAAGCTGTATAACAACAACGCTAGAATTCCACACTATACTGGACAAAAGCTGTACTTTGTACTTCATATCCAAATATTCTGATACAGAGCTGTCCATGGTAAGATCTGGGTATATTAGACAGTTTTACATGTTGACGCATTCGTGAATGGAGTATCAGCTCTCAACACTGCTTCATGATTAATACTGAATCACCTAAAACTAAGCCCAGTGCAGATCAGACTCAGACAAACCAACATGACATGCTGTTACAATCGGGCATTAAGTTTAAAACAAACAAACAAAACAAAACCCACACAAAAAAACACAAAACCACACAAAACAAAACACACATACCAACATCAAAAAAATGTGCCCAACTTTCAACTGCTGATTTTTCTCATCAGCAGTTTTTATGAGTGCTCTGAATGCGTATCTGCAGCCCTGAAGACTGTCCTGCTGTATCAGTACACTAGTTCATCGAAATTAAAAAGAAATTTAGCCCAAAACCACAATAACTCATTCATCATTAGTATCTGTACTGAATACTACACCTGCCATTGCAGTGCCAGTCAGATCATTAGACTGCAAGCTCCGCAGCATCTGGCACGTTCAAAATTGAAGCATTCACCTGAAATTTAAGGTCACACACTTCCAGTACTTTGAATACTACATTAAATGCTTACAGTTTTTCCTGATCCTGTCTGAGCACATGCCACTAAATCCCGTCCTGCCAGTATAATAGGAATGCTGTACTTCTGCACTGGAGTAAGTTTAGAGTATCCAGCTTTAGCAATGTTCATGTTTAAAGTCTGACAGAGGTTAGCTTCATCAAAAGACTGTAAGGGGAAAAAAGTAACAACAGTACACAACCACACAAAGTTTAAAAACTGAGATGCTTACCATAGGATACAGACATCCAAATACTAAAATATTAACTTTTGAGAGGGTCTCACCAGTCATCTAGATTGCCAAGGTTCCTACAGGTAAAAGCCCCAAAGGTTTCTTCAACCTGCTCATGCCATTCGTTTGTAGCACAGTGAAGGCCTTCAGCTGTCCTTACAAGCTTTGAGAGAAAACTGCTCAGAAGCCATAAATCTGGATTCAAGCAGGTAAACTCATATCATGGCACGCTATGAAAACAAACTAAAACTCTTCAGTTTCATTTCAGGCAGCAGACACACACTTAGTCTCTGTGCTAAAACTAATAAGGGGAGCTACATCAACATTCCTAAGCAGGACCAAAAAGCACCATACATGACAAAAATCAGCGTAACTTCAGTGAGAAAACCTTTCAGAAGATGGATGGGGAGGAAAACTCTGCATTTGCTCCTTTAACACAGGTGCTACTAACCCATCTGCCCTTTTTCCTCTTTCTTCTCCCTAAAAAGAGCACCTTTTTTTAAAAAAAATACTAGCCACCTGATACGGACTAGAGGCAAAGTTCTATATTACTTTTAAACAATAAACAGCAGCCACAGAAAACTGGACTAGAAATTACTTCAAAAACACCTCTCTACCCAGATGACAACTATTCTGACCAGTGTTCATTTACATTGTTAAAGATCCCCCAAGTAACTGACTTCAACAAGACGACTCTACCAGCCCTCCCGGAAACTGATGCCACAGCCCTCTTTCTTTCAAGATCTAAACTGGTATTTTTCTGCAGTTTAAGGACTAGAGTTCCCATCCATCCAGCATCACTTTCTCTGGGCCTTGTCTGTAATTTGACAATGTTATTTTGAATTAAAATTTGTATCTTTCAAACAGGCAGCATCTCATTCCAACATAGTACTGTCTGCAAGATCCACAATCTTTACTAATATTTTCATTAGCAGTGAATACCAGACTCAGTATATACATCCTTGCAGAATCACGCTCAACATAAACCCCAACATTAATGAAGTTCACTAACCAGTAATGGTGCTGGAGGGTCAAGTCCTGACACTTCAACAACATTTTCGTCATACTTGTCAAAATTAATTCCTGTCTGATAATGTGCAAAGATGGCTTGTTCATCATCAGGTGGAGCAGGGGGCACGTACGTCACCTTTGGACCTTAAGAACACAACCACTCAAGTTCAGGAACAATATAAACAAAAAAACTATTTTAAGTACAGAGCTATTGAAGTTAAGTTCAGTGGGATGTCATTTACACTTCACTTTCCAGGAAGGCAAGAAATTTCATATATGAATTCTGTAAGAACTTAGTTTCATACTACTAGACCTAAAACTCACAAATAAAGTCAGACTTCTGTAAAGTATTCTTGTCTCACGTTTAGTCAAGGACCTTACTTTGAAGACTACTCACAATTATTAAATTAGGCTCTACTTTACCATCATGCAAAAAATAGTTCTATCACACAAAGTCATTACACTATAAATTATCCTATGCATTAACAATGCATTTATTAACAGATGAATTAAAATTCATCTGTTCATAGCAGTACATTTATGGTTCTGTATTCTTTGATGTATTTTTCAAGCTAATATGCTGAGAGGTATAAAACTGACTATTTGATGCTCACTGAAAGGTTAGCAGTGGAAGCCATTTCACAGGGACCTCAAATGAGGAAGAACCAGGAATAAAATTATTCTTATGGAAGTCCAGAGTTCACTAGTTGCCTGTTTTCATTTCAAAAGTACCAGCAAGGCAAAATAAGACTGAAGTCACTTACAAGAAAAATCACTGCAGGTAGGTAAACACTCTAATAGGTTGTCCCAACTGACACTTTCAACACATGTCAGAAAATTGTTATCACACATTTCAACCTGATCTCCTGCACGTGCAAATCATGCAGCTCTGCTTACTAACTTGCACCCAGTAAAGCACATCAAGCCTGTTTTCCAGAACTAGCATCCCAGATGCTACAGCATCTGAAACCGAGTATCTACTGTTCCTTCATGGTTTGCTTTAATGACTATCGTCACTCACATGCCTACACTATTGCCAGGTGAGTTCTCCAACACTTGTGTCTTGGGTAGGTAAGCTTTACCATTAGAAAAAAGAAAGAGTCAGCAACAAAGCAATTCTACTGCACTCCATTCTAAAGAAGTTAGTTAGTTGTTTATGTGAGAACAACTACGTGTTGCCCAGTAATTTAAAGAGGAAGAAAGTTTAAACATTCTCAGTTTAACAGTATTTGCTTGGCAACTCATGTTACATGAACAGTTTTGAGATGGTTATGCATTTACCTATATTACTACTTTCTTTTTTATCAAATCACTTCCAACAATTTTAAGTAAGAGAACTTTCCTTGAGTTGAAGGCAAATTAAAACTGATATGTTACTTGTGAAGAAGCTACTTACCTCTTCCAACACCTGTTTCTTCATTGCATTCTTTGTAAGCTGCTGTTAAAGAAAGCATTACAAAATTAAGTGCTTTTAGGAAAAAAAGCTCCTTTGGGAGAAAAATCTAAGTAAGAAACTTAATTAAAAATTCCTAGAGGCACTTAAACTCAACAGGAGGTCCTGCTATGTCTAGTAGCATGACTGGAAATACTTAAGTAAGCAATGAAAGCTAAGTTACAAAAAGTCAGAAGACTAAGGCTCCACATTTGTGTTTTAAAGGGCAGAAAGAGTGGATGTCAAAACACTGAGCTTAGCAGGACCTTGCAGTAAAAACATGTAGGAATTAAACCCAGCAACTTGCTAAGGGACTTCACAAACCAGATCTGGTCCTTACTTGACTCACAGCAAGTCCCCTATCGTCAAGTCAAAAACAATCATGCCAGATGAGAGGGCCATCAGAAGATGTCTAGATAAGATAAAGCAAGTTGTATTTAAATACAACCAAGTGGAATGATCCCTCCTAAATCCAACGTATGCTTTGCAAGGGCAGATGAGGTTGTCTATATTCACCCGAGATGAAACATGAGGAAAAAAAGCATCTATAACAAGAAATTAAAATGCCACAGAAATGTCAGTTTTACCACCTTGTTTTTTTACCTCCTCAGTGAGGTTTTTCTCCTAAACCTGATAATCAAAATATTGAGAGTAACAAATTCACAAGCACGGTTACAGCATGTTGGTTTTAAGAACCATTCAACCTTTCCACAAGATCAGGAGATGCTTGTTTTATGCTACATAGGCAACCCGTAAATAACTAAAGAGCCATAGCCATAAACTTCACTGTCATCACAGTAATTTTTCAAGAATTAGAAGAGAATTTGTATCAGAAGAGAGAACTACCCCGTTATTTGAATGGCCACGCATTTATAACATTCACTCCATGAAAGTTCTGACCTTGACATACACGTATTGTGTGTGTGTTGCTTTCAATATCACTTGAAAAACAAAGACAATTATTCTTAAGAGTGAAGAAATACCACATATTTTACCTACGTAAAAACTGTAAGACTGCGCTTTTAATAGCAGCATTTCCAGAATCCATTTTAAGTCTTTATTTTTATTATATACAAAATAGAAAAAGCCTTAAACCTAACCAGCAGCTTCTAGCTATTCTGCACAGAAAGTTGTGTTGCTGATTTCAAAGAAGGATGAAAATAAAAGCCTTTAACATAAGGCTCCCCTGGAAAAGAAGGGAGGCTAGAAATGTAGATAAGGGACACAAGACTGAGTAAAGAGGAAAGACAACAACAAAAGCAGTTAAGAAGTTTTCTACTCAAATGTGCAGCTCAAGTCTTTCATAAAAACCGCAACATGAGAATGATAATTTTAAGAACGGTACCACAGAAGCACAGTGACCCTGCAATGTCTCTTTCGCCCTCCCTCATCTGCATTCTTCCTCACTGCAGCAGTGCAAGCACAAAAGAATAGCATCAGGGCAGCGTATTAATCTGATTGCTCATTCTCAACAAGATAAAATTATTGATTCTAAACATAAATGCCAGTTCTAAAGAGGCAGCCAGTACTGTGACTTGGCTTAGGAATGCTCTGTTCATCAGCAATACTCTGCAGCAACTCTGTAAAACCACAGCTTCATCAAGATGGTGACTGAGAACACACGCAAAGATAACACAAACAGTGTATGTCATCACTTTTAAATACTTACTTTTCCATCAAAAGATATAATATGCTTACACAGCATCTCTAATTGCAAAAAGCATAACTGTTACGAAAAACCAGCACAGTCATACCTTTATTACCTTTACAAACTCTATTAGAGTGACATGACATGAATTACAAGTTACAGTAGCATCAGTGGCAAAGGAGGATAAGACGATGAGGGAAAAATCCTTTGTAGAGAGCAAAAAAAACAATATTAGAATAAAGTAATCAGGAAGAGCTGGCCTCTCAGAGCTACAAACCTTGCCCATCAGCTTGGAAACCTAAAACAACACTTCCCTTTAAAGAGGGGAGGAAAAAGTCTAGAGCGACTATTTCAAAACTGAGTAAGTTCTTAAAGGCTTGCTTTGAACTTTGGGGTTAGCACCTCGATGCTTCACTATGCATTAACTGACCCAGTAGCAGCAGGACCAAGAAAAAAATTATGGAAGACAATAGCTTTGAATATTCAATCCCTACAATTAATCCAAGTTACAAATATGTCTTGTGTTGGCATGCAAACATGCTATCTAACATTTACAGCAGGTTCTGAATTCAGACAGTGAGAACAATCACAGTGACAGCATTTTGCAAAGCCAAGAATGTACTGCATTGCCACAAATCATCAATGAGGAAATGTGAAAGGTTCACCACCCTACTAAAAAGTCTGACCTGCACGACCTCCAAATGCTCCTCTTCCTCTAGAGCCACGAAAAATGCCGGACTGAGGTTCTTCTCTTTGCTCATCTTTAATGCCTGCAAATAATACATAGTGTAGTGGATACAATGCTTAAAATTAGAATCATGAAATATTACGCTTAGAGATAACATATTTACTCCAAAAACTCTACAGTGCAGCAGTCCAAACAGACTCTTTGTAGCTCCAACCTACGTTGTACTATTCCCAGTGATACTATTTTTCAAAGATGTCATCCATGTTCCGTAATACAGAACATGTGTTCTGTTCTGAAAAACAGAAGCTATTTCTTAGCCTTGAGCTTTATATTTCTAGTTCTCAGGAAGCAACCAAACCCAGGAAACATGACAAAATTCATGCTGTTACCACATACACCAGTCAACATTAAAAAAAAAAAAAAAAAAAAACAACAAACTTACCCTCACTTTGACCAAAGCCACCAGAAAATCCTCTAAAACCTCTGTTTCGTGCACTAGAATCTTTTACAACGTTCCTTTCTTGAAAGCCTGCAGTACAGCATAGCACACAACAACTTAGTTTGCCCAGTTTTTCACGTGCACATCAAGCACCTTTTACTCTTACTTTACTCTTCGCAGTCCTTATTTTACGAATTCAGACAAAAAGTACAATAAAACTAAGTGATTTGCCTAAGCACATGAAAAAATGAAGAAATATTTTCTGCCAAAAAGTATGACAAGAAGAAGAGTCTACTGCTCTCCTGTAATACTGGTTCCTGCAGCAGTAAATCAAACATTAAGTATTGAAGTATTTGACTTCACACGCATATATGCTATATATGCTACTAACTTTCAACTCTTCAGTTAAGATGCAGATCAGTTTAGTGCTCTGGTTCAGTCACGGAACAACAGACAGCATTTGTACCGTCTCAGTTTTAAGCACCAGTAGCGTAGAGTGAGATAGTACTGCAATTGCTGCCTGCTATGGAGTGAGGATTTGAAAACACGCCTTTCAGATCCATCAACTTTATTACTCAGAATTGCTTATTCAGTTGCTTGGGACAGGCAGTGCAAAGTACTGAGAGTATTTTTATTTCTAATCCCTTTCTGTAGTTACCCTCCTGATGGGAAGGGAGAGGAAGTAAACAGTCACATGCATAAACAATGTATTTCTCATTTTAGATTGGACAGTTTTAGGTCTTGCCTGAGATTCAAGCAGTTGACTTGTACTGTCACTTACTCCTTAGTCATTATTCTTCAACTGAGCACCTGTTCCATCATCCTGTAGTGACAAAGAGCATTTTCTGCTAAATGAGACCAAAAAGTTCTCCTACCACAGCATCTGTACCTCCTTCCCCACCAATACTTGGTGCATACCAGTTTATATGTCATTTGAGTTTTTCCAAATAAAACTTTTTTTTTTTTTAAATCACATCTTAAAGGCTCACATGCAAAAGACAGTCTAAATATAAACATCTATAAATACTACAGACCTTAAATACAACTTGTGAGTTACTTCACAACTGCTGGACGGTCTACAGCAGAACGGTTCATCAGCATCCCACAGCACTGCCCAAGTGCTGCTGCCTGCTTAGTCAAACAAGCCTAGCATTCCCCTACCATAACGGGCTTCAATCCAGGAGATGCAGAAATGGTGTAGAATTTTTTTAAGGAATAAACATAGTAACTTCAAGTGGCTCCACAGCTGTTCCGAAGGTCACAACTTTTGCTAAACATCCCCAAACCAAGACTACAGCTTCCACCTTCCTTGTTTCATAACCAGTCCCCCTTACAGCCATAGTTCTATCTATACAGATGCTATGTGATAGTAGATTCCACTGCCCTATATGCTTCGCACAGCACCTGGAGGAAGCATATGCAGCAGTACTGCCAAACTACCAATTACTAACCTTGTCAATGTGCACTGCACACGGGAGTGGCACTCACCATTATAAGCAGGAAGAGGACAGAGATTAAATATTGCTTTATGGATATGAAAGAAAGCAAGCTTTCAGGTCTCCCACAAAAGAGCACTGGTATGCTCCCTCACATGGCACATATGTGAATATTAATATTCAGCTGTCTTTTATTATGACTCAAATTATGAGAAAAATACCCCTCTACAGGGAGAATGGAATCAAAGCAAGAGGTAAACAAAACACTGATTTTAAAGGTAGAGTCCTGCCTTCCGGCATATATGGTGGGGTATCTTTTATTGTGTGGTCAAAACTAAGGGGTCATGCTGAGTGCCTGCATTATGCAGAAATAAAGGCGGGTATTACCCTCCAAGCCATAAATACTTACTTAGCTCTAATACAACAAAACTGAGTACTTGAATAGGGAAAATGTAATGTATCAAATATCATCAGTCACTAGAATTAAAGACACTCCAGAAAGTTACCTCTGCTTCCAAAACTCCTTCTGCTACCAAATCTAATCCCTGGTTGAAACTGTCTGTTCAGACATTCATCAGTACCTATTAATTAGAAAAAAGAATCAACTTAATATTTAAAGCTATCTTTGAATTCAGGATAGGCTTCTGGTTTTGGGTGAATCTGGGGGTTTTTTTCTGTTGTTTCAGTTCATGGTTTTTTGGTGTTTTTTTTTAACTCCACAGTAAAAAAGGACCCCAGGTCTGTACCATACCTCCCACTTCACAAAAAACCCCACGTGATGAGGTGTCCTTTTGTAAGACAAAGAAAATTAATTAAACTTACAAAGCTTAAGACAGATACAACTACTGTTTTCCGTAAGGAATAGCACCACTCAGCAACAGTACTGCTACCAACACAGTAAAATTTTGAGTTTCCAGAACCTAGGACACCAGTTGCAAGGTCCTCCATTCTAAATGTTTTGTCCAAAAGTAAGGATTAATCACCCCATTTTAACCATGCAATCCTACCTCTACTCCCACAATAAGCTCCAAAATAATCCTGCATATGCTCACTTCTGTTAGGTCTTTCAACAGCACCTGGAAAACAAGAAAGCAAGACTTTTGACACTGTCTTACGTAACACCCCCATACACAAACAAGGGAAGGAATAGCCTATATAGTTGGACAGTTAGGAGGACTGAAAGTAGGCTGAACCACTGGCCTCCAAGGGTTGTGATCAACAGCACAAACTCCAGTTGGAGGCCAGTCACTAGCAGAGTAACCCAGTGACTGGTACTGGGGCCAACACAGTTTCTCATCTTAATTCATCACCCAGATGATGGGAAAGAATGCATACTCGGCTAGAGCTAGTCTGCAGACACACAAAACTGAGACATAACGTAGGGCTGTGTTTCACTCTGAGAAAACTCAAAATATAGTTAGAGATATAGGCAGGCAAGAACTTCTAAGTTCAACAAAGAGAAATACAAAATCCTGCACCTGGGAAGCAATAACTCCAGGAACCTTTACACACTGGGGCCAACCAGCTGGAAAGCATCTTTGCAGACAAAAAACTGAGGACTGTGATGGATAGCACATTGAACATAAATTGAACATAAGCCAGCAATGTGCCCTTGTAGTGAAGGCCAGCAACCTTCTGGCCTTCACTACGTATTATGAAGAATGTCGCCAGAAGGTGGGGACAAGTGGTTCTTCCCTGCTGATGACCCCATATCTAGAGTGCTGTGTCCAGTTCTAGGCTGTTCAGTACTGTTCTGACATGTTGGAGTAAGTCCAGCAAAGCACCACAAAGGTAATGAAAAGACTGGTGCCTCTGTCACACACAGAGTGGCTGAGAGCTCAAACTGCTGTGCCTGGAGACAAAAAGACTCAAAGAATCTTGCATCTTAACAGAAGCGAGCGAAGATGAGAGTCAGACTCTCTTCGCTGATACGCAACAATAGGACAAGAGGCAACGTGCACAAACTGAAATAAACAAAATTCTGTTTCAATATAAGGAAAATCTTTTTACTCTGAGGGTGGTTAAACACTAGGCAACTTGCCCAGAGAGCATGTATAGTCTCCATCCCTGGACAAACTCGAAACTCAGCTGGACAAGGTCCTGTGCAACCTGCTACAGTTGACCCTACTCTATGCAAGGATTTGGACCAGCCAATCTTCAGAGTTGCCCTCCAACCAGAGTGATTCCACAAAATAAAAACGCCCTATTCTGTAGTATCAAAGTCAAAATCAGGTCACATCAACAACCACCATAAAGATATGAAATCCAAAATCAAAACATGAAGTCTACAAAATCCTGTGATGTGCAAGGATATGGCACATCACAGAAACTGACTGTTACCGTTTTCCTTCCATGTTAAAACTGCTTAATATAACTACCCCAAAAAAAAACCAGCCAGTCGTACATTCCTCAATGAGACAAACACATTAGTTAGAGATCACCTGTATATAAGAGCTTGTCAATAAAGGAAAAAAAGAAGACAGATAACATTTGGTACATTACAAAGTCACTCAGTTGGAAAACCTTGTTGCTCAAACACTAATCAAAGTGTTAAACTGCTGCTTTCGTAGTCTGAACAATGTTCAGAGCTCCTGCTCACTTGGAAGATTTGAGTAGTTTCTGGCATAGCCAGTATAAAAGATTCTGATACTCATGTTTATATGTAACATGTAACAATCAGCAAATAAAAACACCTTACTAATTATTTAAATTTATATTTTTGTGGTGTACTGCAACTGATTGGTTTCCACTGACAAAGTCTATTTGCCATTATTGGGGTGAGGATTCTCTTCGCTTTACTTGCCATCCTACCCCATTTTTATTCTAACACTCCTCTTCCACTGAGATTTCCACACCTTAAGTGCACCAAGGTAGTTCAATATTCAAAGTTTTTTGAAAACGCATCATGTACCAACAAAATACCTGATCAGTAAAGCATCTGCTTTAATAAGTTCCTTCACTGTGTTTACTGCCTCTACTAATGAAAGATGATGGACAAAACCACAGATTTATAAACAGAATACAACAATAATCATTCTTTCGTCAAGCCTGCTATGCTTTACACTTACATCAAATTGACTGTAGACTGTACTGTTACTTGCCAACCGACCTATTAAGATTGGTAAAAGTGTAGCAACTTCCACAATTATCACTCACCTACCATGCGAATTATTCATGCAGCTCATGTCTATACAGGTTTGCAAGCTAACTACTCTTACACAGACTCTAGAAGTACTGCATGTTGGTGTTTAATTCATCATGATATCATTTACCATACTAAATGCACTAGTTTTCAAGCAATATTTGATAGATTAGAGGACTAGAATGAATTCTTGTTTCCAACCCACTGGAATTGAAATCCAGCAGTGCATGAGCACATCCCTGAACAACAGCTACTAGATCCACTGATTTCCTCATCATATGCATTCACTTACATTGTTCTACTGAACATGTGGATTTAAAATCCCAATTTTAATCCATTCCAGAGACATCCACAACCAAAGCCTGTAATTACTAAATAAATGTCATATTAGCAAAACTTTTAATTCTGTTTTTTGTTTGGTGTTTTTTGTGGGTGGTTTTGTTTGGGTTTGTTTTTTTTTTAAGTACCAAAGGAAACAAAAAAGTTCCTTCAGAATTCAAGATTCAGAACAGCCAGATTGTAGAGAAAGTTTTGCTTTCATCAAGAAGCAATGCAAAGAATGAATTAACTTGTTTAATTTGAAGTAAAGCTCTATAAAAAAATAATCTGCAAGCATGCCATGTTACTTCTAGCTCATCCTCATTACAAGTACTTACACAGGAGTACTACTACTAGATATTGTGTCAAGGAAAAAAAAGAAAATCAAAGTTTAACCTGTATACACTAACTCCACTCATGCTATTTAGCATCAAACAAGACAGCTATATCACTAACAATATAAACTATACAGAGCCTAGAAGTGCATTGTATACAAGAGAGTGGCTCAGGAGAGCTTAATTTAAAACTCAGCCGAGCACAATCTGTTCACAAATTAGAAATTCTGCAAGGGAAGGAAGAAATGAGGCCTGTGCAGCCTTTTCTGGGAAAAAAAAAAAAAAAATTAAAAAAAGGACACCTTTTTCTATCATGTTGTAGGCAAAAAATCGCCAATACTTATGCATCCTTTTAAATAAGGTCAAGACAAGATGCGTAATCTTACCAACTGAGAGCCTCACCAAAAAGATTGTGTTAAGCCAAAACAGACCCTTTGAAATCGCTCACACTGATCTAAAATGGTGCAATATGCCTAGCTCAGGAAAGGAATAAATGGTTAATGACAACAGTGAAAGCATGACCTTCAGCAGAAAAAGGCCACTCTGCCATAAGTTCAGTACAAGAGGCATCAATTATTTTTGCAACACGTAATAGAAAAGCTAGCAGGCAGAGTTGACAGCTAGTCAGAAAGAAAGAGTTGGAACAAACAAAACATGAAGCTCCAAGACTCGCTTCCACCTAACCTGCAATTCAAGCTCTCTTCACTGCCTTTCATTCGTTCTGTGTCAAACCATTACTGAAACTTGCAATCTGGAGACCTTGTAAAACATTTCTGCTGTTCTAAGATGAATGCAAAGCGTTCTACTGTACATGTGCAAATTCAGAGGACTAAGCAGCACAAGTGATACCTTGTTCCTGCCCTTCCTGATTTCCCAACATCCTGGGGACGATGGGCAAAGTCTGCCTTTCAGCTATACGCTAAAAGGCAGTGGAGAAATACATTAGCAATAAACACACTGCTGTGTTCTAACTGCTCATAAGCACATGAGCCGTTATAAACATATGGAGAACCTGCTCTTTGAGGAGAAGGCTGAGTTATATCTTTTGTCCCTGGAGAAGAGAAGGGAGAACCTCATCACAGTATTCCAGTACTTGAAAGGTGGCTACAAAGAGCACAGGGGCTCTCTCTTCTGAAAGAGCCACACGGAGAAGACAAAGGGCAACAGATACAAGTTGCACTGGGAGAGGTTTCATCTCAACAGAAGAAAAACTTTTTACAACGAGAACAGTCCATCACTGGAACAACCTCCCCAGGGACATAGTGGAGTTCCCATCACTGGAGATTTTCAAGATGGGATTTGACAGAATGATCAGTAATCTCATCTAGGCTTCCTTTACCACAGAAAGGCTGGACCAGATGATCTTTTGCAGTCCCTTCCAACCCAGGCTGCTCTATGATTCTACTATGTCAACATAGTTTGTGCTAACCGTAATTTGTTAAAATACAGTTTAAGTTGTTCTTCCACCGGCAGATCAACTAAATGATACAAGCTCCAAATTTTTACCTCAGGTTGAATTTCTCTGAAGTTAAAATATCCTCAAACAGTTGTAAAGACCATTTCTAAGTTCAGTTCTCTCTCCCTGAGAACACTCTGACTGCTTTATCCCACCATCAATTCTAAGCAAAACCTGCTTCCTGATCTGACTATTGTAGTCACACAAAGTCAAGTCTGGGACAAACTCAGTCAGCAGCAACCCTGGCTTGGCACATTTGAAACTTCTATCTTCTATACCTAAACTTCTTCTAACTTTTGCATCTATCTGTTCAAGTTATTAAACGCATCATCTTCATTAAACCAAGAGTGCTTCACAGAAACTTTACACCAAACACCACTGTTTTGTCTTGTCGCTTTTGTTGTTTTGTTTTTTTTTCAAATGCATCTAAGTTTCTGTTAAACAACTTCATCTGACCTTCTCTTATTTTCAACACAACTATCAGACAGGACCTCACAAGAACTGCTCAAGATTCCATATAACCTTATTTCTTTTCAATACTGTTCATGTTTAGCACAGCCTGTTTTAGAAATACTTGTAACACCTGTTGACTCTCATTAGAAGTTATATGCTGTATTCAACACATAACTGCAGTAAATAAAGAAGGGTTGAGAGTAGAAAGGAAAGTCTACTTGTTATGTTACCCATATAATTTCATATTGCTTAGTCATAGAATCATAGAATGGTAAGGGTTGGAAGGGACCTTAATGATCATCTGGTTCCAACCCCCCTCCAATGGGTAGGGACATCTTTGTCAAACCAGGTTGCTCAGAGCTCCATCCAACCTGGCCTTGAACACTGCCAGGGAGGGGGCAGCCACAGCTTCTCTGTGCAACCTGTGCCAGTGCCTCACCACCCTCATATTAGTAAGAAATTCTTTACTATCTAATCTAAATCTGCACTCTTTTAGTTTACAGCCACTCCCCCTTGTCCTATCACTACACACCCTTGTGAAAAGCCCCTCTCCATCCTTCCTGTAGGCCCCTGCAGGTACTGCAAGGCTGCTATAAGGTCACCCCGGAGCTTTCTCTTCTCCAGGCTGAACAGCCCCAACGCTCTTAGCATGTCCTCGTAGGAGAGGTACTCCAGCCCTCTGATCATCTTTGTGGCCCTCCTCTGGACCCGCTCCAACACATCTACACATCTGTCCTTCTTAAGTTGGGGGCTCCAGAGCTGGACACACGTGGGACACATGAAAATATCACAATGATAATATTGTCATTTTTTTCATTTCCTCAACTGTTTAAGGAATCAACTTACCCAGAACTCACTAAAATCTAAAATGCCTTTCACATACCAAATGAGCCTACACTTGGACTGAAGATAGACAAGGGGCCATTTGTTCCTCCAGAGAAGCTAGCCTACAAAAAGAAAAAAGGCACAACATCATGTTAATCCCAGACAAAGCAAAGCACGTAAATACAAATGCAGTTGTCAAGTTTTGCACTTGAAAGCAAGTTGCCATCTGCACATTCTGAAATGTAGTCTCTCGGACTCTTCCGTTCACTTCAGTACACTGAACTGAATTTTGAACATTTATTGTTCAAAACAATACTATACTCTTTTGAAGTATTTTTCTTTCCCCATCTTTCAGACTGTTTGTATTGTAAATAAAAACCTGTTTTTCATCAATTTCACAACTGCATTCCTAGGGTTCTACTAGTGGATGCTGACAGATTATTTGAAACAGAAATACCCGAAACGTGTCAGTCCCTGTTCATTTATGCCAAGATTCAGATACTCTATTTGAAACAATTCAGAACAGCACCTAATTTTCACATTTTACTCTTACTGTCAGTTTTATTTCCAGCAAAGGCCATGTCTAACTTTCTTGTGTTTAATGCAAGCCAAACATGTACTAGTAAGCCAAAATACCAGCTGACTGAAAAACACTATGTAACTACCAAATTTCTTACTTCAAGACTGCTTTTTAGGTATTACTAGAGCTTTCACACTTCTCAGTGTGGCTAGCAACCACTACCAGAAATCAAACCCAAACTAGTAAAATTACTATTCTGAAAGCATATGCTGTGGTTTCTTCTTTGGGTAACCTTACTTTTAGACTTCTACATCCACCTGAATAATCCGTTCACCTCTCCTCTTCCTCCCTGTTCCTCCAGGCTGAATTTAAACACCCATTAAGACCAATGCCAACAATCAAAGCTTCATTATAGATTCTTCTCCAATTTACTGCAGTTTCTTCCGATACCAATATTCACTCAACAACACCAGAAGCAGCAAAACATTAATCTTTACCTGTCTCTCATTACACTCCTGTATCTTATCCTCCATTTCACATCAAAGCATTTTGCCACTTCGTGAAAAACAGCAAATTAAATAGCAACAATTTCTACACAAGATGTAGCTCAGAACTAGGCCTGACAGTAGGTACCTGACATCACCCTAGTTCTGCTATGAAGTCCAGAACTGTATTTTAAGAATTCTTCTCACCTGCTGCCAAACTCTTGAGACCTTTAAGCTACACGCAATTTAACAACTTAAATGTACTACATCCTGGCCTAATCGTAGCTCTTCTCCTGACGGGAATTTAACTCAAGAGTAACTTCTACAAGCACCCTTTTCCAGTTTCAGTTTAAGTGAGCTGGGTTTGCAAACACTGTAGTAGCCCAGCTAACTCAGAATGGGGGGGGGGGGGGGGGGGGGGGGAAGCAGAGTAGAAGCAACTTACAGAAGCAACTTAAACAGAAGATCTGAGAGGGAGCAACAGCTCCACCTATATCTGGATATATGACAGCCTCCTGAGAGCTTGGGAAAGCACAATGGGAACTACCCAGATCTGGAAACACAGCTGCTACATAATCCCAGCCAGGATACATGAGCAAAGTGCTTTTGTTCCCCAAAAAGCTGGGTATTAAAAACACTTTCACAATACACAGAAAAAGGATTGAATCCCTTTACAGAATACAGTGACCATATTAGCTTATTTTAGAAGACAACCACCACGATGAGACCCACTTACACGTACAGAGCTACATACGCAATGAAGTCAACTTGGTTTCTACACAAGCTTAAGCATGCTTAAAAGGTCAGATTCCCATTTTCTGAAACCGCAGTTTTCCAAGCAAAAGAGTCCATGTAACAACTCACTGCTACCAAGAAAAGATGAGGTTCCATTTATTTTCTGTTTACCAGTTTTGGTGCTGAAGTCCATCTAAGCCATCTCTCCATCACTGAAGAGTAGCCTTCAGGTTAGAAAACTAAAAGGGCTCACAAAAGTACAAAACAAGCACTGGTACCTCAACAAAACAGCAGCAAACTTCTGGTGGGGAGGAAACCTCCTCTATTCCCTAACAGTAACAGTGAACTCCTATAGCAGCCTACCATACTTGCAAAAGTATACTGTAAAATATACTCAAAGTCCTGTCTACAATCCTCAAGCAGGTGCACTCCTCGCCGTTTCCACGGCAGCTATGCATTTAAGACCATACAGCTTGGGAACAACACCAAGTGCAACATTAACTGAACAACAGAGATCAGCTGAGAGAGTCACCCATGTTCTATTTGTTGCTGGGGTAAATAGAAATAGAAATGCAGTGACTGCCAGCAAAAAGAGACAGCAAACAGAATAGCTAAAAGGACATCAACAACAGAAGAAGAGAGAGAAGTTACAGTTCACGTCTAACCCACAGCCAAGAACTACCACCAAAAGACACGGTTCTGCTAGTCCCCAGTAACACAGTTCCACCACTGCCCTTTCACCACCCAATAGAGAGTAGTAAGGACCACCAAATCAATCAGATTTGTGCCAGAAACTGCAGCCTTCTAAAACCCAAAAACCAGCAATCTGCTCTCAGTTTTACCTCACAACTTCAGAAACACTAGATCTGACACACACAAGGGAACAAGAAAGCATGAGCAGAGGAAAAAGTGGAGGCAACAGGAACCATGCCTTTCAGCAGTTACAAAACTTCACTTGCATACTCCTTACCACAACGAATCTGCAATTGCAAGTTTCTACCTATGTAAGCTTTTGCTACTTCCCTTCCAGCCTCTGCTGGTCCACTAGCCTATCCATACAGGTATTCAAACCCTACCCCACACACCATAATCACAGTTATTAGTATGTGCCATTTCTATGCCACATACTTTTCCAAAAAGCACACAACCTCTCACAACCCAATGCAAGGAGGCAGTATTAAGCAGCTGGAAGAGCAACACTAATTGGCTACGGTGACCGTGCCCCAGAAACCTCCAGGGAGGCAAGGCACCTCTGCACTTTGAGAGACTGAAATTACTACTATTTGTTACGAAAACACTGTATTTTCAACACACAAGTTTAGAACAAGTTCCTCCAAGTGCTTCAGCAATCAAGAGAACAGGGGACTGCAGCCCACCGGCCACCTCGGCTGCAGGGCCAGGGTGGAAGGAAGGGGAAGAGAGGTAAATGTGCTACAGCCCAAGAGTTGTCACCCCATACCTCCTCAAGGCGTCGGAGGGTTGGTGACGCCTCATCCTCCAACTCTGCATTCCAGTCCTCTTGGTTCATGCTGTGCCCTGTCAGATCTGCTTGCAGGAGACGAAACACATTAGCAGCGACCCCCTCCCTGCCCCCAGCCAGTACCACGGCACCCGCACAGGAGACGGTACCGAGCCCGCCTGTCCCAGCACTCACTCGCACAGTGACTCGCCACCCCCACTCCACTGCGGGGGGAAGCCTCCCGCTTCGACGAGAAAGGCGCCCAGCCCCCGCTCCTACCTCCTTTCCGCAGTCACTGAGGCGCCACATGGAAACAAAATGGCGCCTGTCACCGAAGCCCTAATAACGCCCCCACCACGTGCAGTTGCTGGCCTGTCACGTGTCTCGCCCTCCAGCCAGTAGGAGCGCCGCTCGTCCGCAGAGCGCGCGCGATGGTGCCTGTGGCTGGGGGTGAGGCAGCGCGCGGGGGGAGGGCGCGGCGCGCCTGACGGGAGCTGGTGGGGCGGGGGGCGGCCAGGGCCTCTGCCCGGCGGCGGGGGGGGGCGGCCGGAGCGGGGGGCGCGGGTCCCCGCGGCGGTGGCCTCGCGGCAGTCGAGGTGCGAGCGGAAGGAGAAGGGAGCTCGGGGCAACGGGGCCGACCGGCGCTGGACGCTTCCGCGCTCTGGTGATGATCCTGCTCGTCTCTCTGGGCGTCCGGTCATGCCTTCGTTTCTCCAGGTGTGACTGTTAAAGCGTGGTTTGTTTTACAAACACTCCTAATAGAAGTGAAATCCACTGTTTGGCGAAACTGCAACTACGATACTAATAATTATACTGCAAACAAAATTTTCAAGCAGTAGCATAACACCTAACAGAACATCCCCCTTTCCCAGAATTAAAAAAATACTGTTCAATTAGGTTAAACATATATAATAAACATATAAGACATATTGTATAATATAAAAAGTATAAACATATATATAAACATATATTAATATATTTATTTTTAAAAAAGAGCAAACACCAAAAAACCCACAAAAAACCCGACTTTCCAGAGTGTTTTGCTACACCAGACTCGGTAGAGAAAAGGAAGAGGGCTAAATTCCTGTCTCGGGAGTTTTACTTCTGTTGAAGTGCAGGATAGCATAGGCAGGACTTGTATCAGTACAACGCATCTGTTAAAAATTGCAGCAAGTACTCTGATGCTTCTGCTTGTGTTTCTGAGCCGCGGGCGCTGCGTATGTCTTCCCTGGACCTTTCTTTGTGGTGTGGAACCATACAGCAACACTTACTCTGAACATTGTCAAGGAAGTATATATTGTTCCATAAAAGTGCGAAATACTCATTAACCTGCTCCATCCTGTTCAACAGATTGTCCTCCACAGAAAAAATGTTTGAAAAACGATGTGCCTGAGAACTTTAATGTCTACTGCAGAGGAGCAACACCAGATCTGTAATTTTGCAGTGAACGCCTGAACATCTAGTAGGGGCTTTGGCCAACAAGAAGGCAAATCCTTGCAGCAGATGGAGGTTATCGGAGCGTGGTCTCCGAACTAACGCTCTGGCTATTTTCACCTTACTCGTTGTCAGTGAAGCCTTGCCCTTTAAAGCTGCTCATTTTCCAGGAACATGAGGACAGGACACAGGTTGTACTCAGCTTGGAATGCAAAGCAGCTAAGAAACATAAGACCCAGCTTCTCTGTCTCGCAGGGAGCTTAAAATTGAGCCTCTACACAACATGTAGGAGGCTGTGCTTAGTGCAGATAGCAAAGATAGCTGCTTGGAGTTGCTAGCTTTCAGTAAGTGATCAGTAAGATACACAATGTCCAAGGATGAAGAACTCACAGTGGGAGCATCTCTGTGGGAAGTGTACAAAGCTATTGAGAAGTTCCCAAAGCAGCATCTGGAACTAGCAAGGGAGGCTTGCGAGCTAAATTTTACCCACTGTGCCAACTCTGTAACACACTGCTTTATTTTTTGCCTAAACAAGAAAACAGAGTAGGCTGCTTCATCAGCCAAAATGGCTCTGTTTTCATTGCACTTAAGCTCTATTTTGGATGTCCATAAAGAAAAAGAGCAGTATGTCTGTTCTCCTGAGAAATTTATGGTTCATGGCAGATGTGCTACTCTGGTACATCTAAGCCAAAGTGAGAGCTTTCAAATTGTTCATGCTCCTTTCCAGCAACAGGTTACCATTCCCTCAGCTTTGCCAGCATAACATCATGTCCAGCTCTCCCTAACTCTCTCAAGGAGATGGTGTTTAGGTCAATACTTTTAATGGTAGACGTAGGGAGCAACTATGAATGCAGTCATGGTGGCCAACTGGTCATCACTGGTGGGTGGGTGATCTCTTAGTTCATGTTGGATACAATCAGTTGTCACAGCCTCAAACCAGTAGATGGTTTTGGAGAGCTCTTATGTTCTTCCTCTATTCCTTTGATTCTGCTCATTATAGGACGCTATCTGCTGCCTCCAAATTATTTCCCACTACTTCAGGAGAAGCCAAATGATGAAATTCTGTGAATGCCAAAAAATTACATGGTAAATGTAACTAATTTGTTCAACTCAGAAATTCTTCAGGGAGTGACAGCTTTTGTTGTTTTGGTTTTTTTTTTCCGAGAGGCTGCTAACAATCTGATGTAAACCATGGTGGCAGGGCACAAGTTGCACAAGACATTTGCTGACTACCCTGGAGGTCATTTTGTCCAACCAGCCCCACTCAAGCAGAGCCACCTAGAGCCAAAAGAGAACAAAGCAGTATCCAACATACATAAATAGTACCTTAGATAGTACAGTCAAATGTAACATAGAGCTGCAGATCACCAGAAAAACAAAGTATATTACAAAAACTTGTAAAAATAACGGCAAGTGTGAGTGTAACCTCCTAGAGTGAAGAAGAAACCAGCAACTTAAGCATCATATTCCTTCCAGAGAAGCACTCCAGATGCTGACATCTTGTTCTAATATCCCCTCCTCTCAGCACTGCCCAAGAATGAAACCACTAACCTAAAGGCCCAGAGCAGCAGTAGAAGGGTGAGCATGCCACCAGAAAAAGCGGTAGAAAGTAAGCATGTGCATAAAAAATTTTCTTCTTTCTTTTTGTGTAACAATTAGGTCTGCACTAATAATGATTGGACTTCTAGGATTTCAGTTACATTAAATCCTTGGCTTACCTAGATACAAGGTGTGCTTTCTCTTTGGCCACAAACAAGATTTTTCGTGTAACACAGTCTCTACATCTCAAATGCTATCCTGATATATTATCAGTATTTTTCAGAAAGAAAGCTAGAGTAACCTCTAGCAAAATGCAAAACCCACTAAGTTTGTTAGCCATGTGACCATGCCTCAGTTTGCAATGATGGCTTTTCCCATTTGTTCATCCACTGTAATGTTATATAATGTCTCAATTTTATGAATTTGTGCATATTACAATTATACCTGCAAGTGTGGAGCAAAGTATGCCTCAAGGCTAAACCAAAAGAAGATTCAACACAGTGTGAGGTGGAAATTTTGTAAACAGCTGGATTTAATACCCTCTTTGTCTTACAGATTTACCAAGAGGTCCTAAATTAATTTAGGCTCCCATTTCTTCTAGACATTGCCCAGGCATGTAGGAAACGACAGTCTTTGCCCAGAAGGTAATGGGTCACCGGAAGAGAAAGCCACAACACAAATACTATGGGACAGTGACTGAATACCCTTTTGTGAAGTCAGCTGTTGGCAGCAGTTTTGATGAGGGAGCAGGAGCAATCTCTACACTTCTGTTTGGCTAGCTTGCAGTTCTTAAAATAAAACATTTTTCCTAAGCAGAACTTGAGGACTGTAGTTGGTGACCAAGAATGCAATGAAATACAGGTCATTATCTGCTATAGCAGTAACTATATATGTCTTTCATAGCTAGCATAGGACACAGAGGACTGGCTTGCAAGACTAAGACTAGTTGCTTGCATGATGAAAAAAAACAGTTCTTCACACATCTCCACTTTTGCACATTTTAGTTTAATTCACTTCTGTAGCACCAGCATGGGGTGTTTGCATTGCATTTCAAATTCATGTGGTGGCAAGCGGCCAGACTTCCTGACTGACAGACCAAAATCTTCAAATGTCCGAGATGGGGACTTGGATTCTAAGAGTGGCTCAGAGGCAAAAGGTGGCAGTGAATTTGCTGGGCTACACAGAAGCAAGAGTTTTGACCCAACTGAGCTTGCGTGCAGCTGAATTTCAGGATGATGGGCAGTTAGACTCTGCTGCCTCCATTCCTCCCACAGTTAGAAACTGAGATACACAGCAGTTTTCTTGCAGGAACAGTGCCACTGCTAGCCACACAACCCGGTTTGGGCTGCTCTTGAACAGAAAGTACAGACTGGGACTTGTGCCTAGCTGGTTTTGTAATGTTCTCCTGTGGGGAAGCTATCCCCGCTGTCTTCCTTGCAAGCAATTCAGCAGTTTTCCCAAGCATGAGCTATAAATACCCCTACAATCTGACTTTAACCAGGGTTTCAACTATGAAAACGACATGTTCCCAACTAAACTAGGATGAAAAAAACGCTTAGGATTAAAAATAGTGAATTTATAAAATGCATTGGCTGGGCGATTGTCCCTGTTGCCCAGCCTGCTTACCTGTCCTGTGCTTGGCAAGCATTCTGTGCCTCCCTGAGCAGGCCAGGAGGCTCACACAGGTCATTCCCCACAGAAAGCTCTTTGCCAGTCATGTTAAGACCAGCGTGGTTTGTTTTGCCATGGATTATTCTACACTTTGTCAACGCACTGACCGAAAAACCATGGAAGCTAATGGGCAACACTGTTTTCTTGGTGGGTTTTTTTTCAGTAGAGGCACCTCATCAACCACCACCAGCACACCCAAACTTTTTCTTCATGGTAGTTTGGTAAATGTGGCCCATACCGCCACGGCCTCACCTGAGAACTCGGCCAGGCTCAGCGCACGTCCCACACGGCAGCGAAGCCCAACGCCTGGAAGGACGGTGCACCTCACCGCCCGGCCTGCGGGGTTGTTCACGAAGAAAGCGAGGAGGGCGCCGCCCAGACCGCCCTCGCCTCCTCAGACCTGCACTACGGCCTCCCCGCCCTCAGCCGGCGCAGCCGCGCGCTGCCGCACGACGGGAAGCGCCCCCGCGCGGCCCCGCCCCGCCCCGCCCCGCCCCGCCCCGCCCCGCCCCGCCGGTCTCGCGCCGCGCGCGGCTCCCCGGGAAGCGTAGTCCTGCGCCCGGCGGCCTCCCCCGCCTGGCCGCCCTCGGGAACTACGCGGCCCGCCACGCCCGCCGCCGAGAGCCGCCGCCCCGGCCCCCGCCGCGGCCCGCCGTGCTTCCTGCTGCTGCCGCCGAGCGAGCCGGCGCCGCCTCAGGTAGAGGAGTCGCGTCCGCTCGTGCGGCGCCAGCTGGCAGCGCCCTCGGGCCCGGGCGGGCGGGCTCCACGGAGGCGGTGCGGCGGCTGCTGCTGCAGTCCGGCGTGCCCAGACCACGGGGGGCGGCGGGCCGAGGCGGGCGCTTGGTCTGCGCGGAGGAGGGGGCCGGGGCCGGGGCCGGGGCCGGGGCCGGGCCGGGCCGGGCCGGGCCGGGCCGGGCCAGCAGGAGCTGCGCGGCGGCGCCGTGCCTGGTTGGAGCGTGGCTTGCTACGGGGGGAAGCGAACGAAGCTTCGGGGCGTTGTCTGGCGTGCGGAAACGGCGTGAGAGCTTTTCGGCCGATCCAGAAATCAGGGAGAAGCTTTGCATCGCTTTTAACCGGCCTGTGGAGCCATCAACCTACAAGGAAAAAAGGTGGTTTTAGTTGTTAATGCAAGTTAGTGCCGAAGGTGGTAACTTCGTGTTCTTGTAAATATTTCTTTACGGTTTCCACTAAAAAAATATGTATACTAGTAATATATACCTTATCTGTTGAAGACAAATCAAATTAATGTTCCGTTTCTTCTTAATTTTGCTAAGATCTGTCATTTGTCAGGCACCACGTAGGCATTGGTTCATCCTGAGGCACACAGATGGCCAGCAGTGGTTCAGCTTGGGTATTCAAGAATCTTTTTTTCCCAAAAAGTTACTGACGCTGTTTATATGGTTCTAATCATCTGCAACCAGTGTAGTTGTAGGAGAGTATGGACAAGCTAACTCGTGTCAAGCTGTCCCAGTTTTAAGGACCCTGAATGTACGCTTCTGCTCTGAGGACCTGTATAGCGTTCTTCAGTCCCTTCTGGTGGACAACTCACTGTCTCTAAAGAGGAGTGGAGGAACTCTGCTTTCCTGCTTTGAAGTTCTTCTCTTTCAGTGTAGGTCCTGCTCATTTCTCGTAGTTCATATGTGCACAGCCTGCAGTTTACTGGAGATTCGTGCCTTGAGCTTTACCCATCCGTTGACCTTCTCAAAATTTAAAAGCAGACCAGGCCACACCAAGTAGCACTTCTAAAAATCCTTTTCTTTTTTGGAATTAAATACTTTGTTTATTGAATTGTATGAGGTGGGATTTTAGGAGTAGTGACTTCAAATAAGAAATGAAACAAAATGTGTCCCCAGTTTAAAATGTCACAGTTTTATTTGTGGAGTCTGAGTGGGAGCTATCATTTTAAGAACCCCTAGAAATCTCAAAACACGGAAAACTGCTGCTGCACGTAAGGACGAGAACAGCTTTTGGTACCAGAATAATTTGAGATTGCAGTTGTAATTGAATGGGTTGACAAGTAACAAGTTATAGGTGACCACGTTCTGTAATCGTTTTTTTTAAGGTGCATGACTTCCAAATTAAGAGTTCTGGCTTTCTCTGTGATGGCTGGTCCACAGGGTCTCCTTCTACACTGGGAAATTGTTACAGAACCACTGCTAACGTCTGTGCACCAACTTTAGCTTTAGTAACGTGGAGGCTAAACAGCTCTCGGAGCTCCAGCTGCTGTTTTTTTCAGCACCGTGTCCGACAGCAGTGGTAGCCATGATGGCATGGTCGAGGCTGCGGTGGTAGTGCCTCTCTCTGCCTTCTTCCCCCTGCCCTCTGTGGCAGGTTCTCTGATAAACATCAGTACTACAAACCAGCTAAGCAGAGTCAGTGCTCGTGGAGTGACTAGGATGACTGAGTAACTGAACACAGTTTTGTTCCTGCTGTGGGGCAAACCTGTTTGGTAACCCTCCTGCGTGGCCTGGGCTGTAACTCTGAACGCTGTCACTCTGAACGATCTGTCAAGATGGGTGTCTCATCTTAGAGCACTGACGCACACATCTGTAGCCGAGCCATAAACTACCGTTGTTAGATTCACAGTGCAAGCAAACTGTCATACGGTTCTGTCCTCCAGTACAAAGAAGAGGAGATCACAGCATAGCCAGCAGGCTAGAATGAGGTTTTGAAATCTGGTGGGTCCTTGCCTTCACTCATTGAAGCTTTTCAGACTTTATAACCTGGAGAGAGAGAGAACCGGAGGGCAGCAAAAGCAAAAACTCATAGGAGCAAACCAGTGATGGTTAATGAAGGTCTAGCCCTGTTTAGAATCATAGAAAGTTTTGGGTTGGAATGGACCCCTAGAGGTCATCTAGTCCAACCCCCCTGCAGCGAGCAGGGACACCGCTAACTAGATCAGGTTGCTCAGAGCCCTGTCCAACCTGGTCTTGGATGTTTCCAGGGATGGGGCCTCCACTACTTCTCTGGGAAACCCGCTCCAGTGTTTCACCACCCTCATTGTAAAGAACTTATATCTAGCCTGAATCTACCCTGTTTTAGTTTAAAACCATTACCCCTCGTCCTGTCACTGTTGTCTCTGCTAAAAAGATTGTTCCCATCCCTCTTATAGGCTCCCTTTAAGTGCTGAAAGGCTGCAATCAGTTTAGATTACCATCTGTAAGTCGTGTGGAGTGGAGCCCAGAGTGGGACTAGGAAAAGCAACTTGCGTACCCTTAGGTATTGCTTGACGGTTTATGGCCACCCTGGATTATTAAATTCTCATGTATTCCTTCCCTTTTACTGCCCTTCTGATGTAGTGCTTCAGATGTTTGTAGGAGAATTATAAATAGGGCAAGTGGGCATACCAAGTCAGCGTCACCACAGGCAACCAGTGAAATTATTATCTGAAAACAAAGGGACAACAGGATTCAAAGTGCGTGGAGAGTTTTGACCATTGAAAGATACCTTGACATTAATGGTGTTTGACTATGTAGGTGATTTGATATTATTGATGCTTAGCACTGTGTTGATACACTGTGACTGGAAAAAGTAATTGCTGGTTTAAGCCCTTACTCAGAAGAGAATCCAAAACTTCTTTTAACATGCTAACAGTTTAGACAGATTTTTTTATATCTGGAAGAGTATTTCAAATTTTCCTTGTAGATGTATCCATTCCTTCGTAACTGAAAGGAGTGTGAAACTGAGTATGTAACTGAAACTGAGCATGCTTTAAGGCAGCGTACAGCAGTTCTCAAAAGGTGCTAGTGCCAATGTTGCTCCACATTTGTGGGATTTTTGGTACTACACAGATATGTCTAGAATTTATTGCTTTTATAATAGCTGTTGTGGAAGATCTACCTTTTTATCTTACTAACAATGCTAGATATAGCTGTGAAAGTTTAGGGAGGCGTTTTCAACAGCACTTAATGCTGACTTTCATGGGGGTAGCAAAGCCAGAGTATTTTCTCCTGCAGTCAAATGCCTTCAGGACTAAGTAGTAGATATTTGTTACATGATAGGTTAGGAGATTCACGAGCAAAACCAGACACTTCTTGGAAAAGAAATATGGGTGTGGAGAAAACATTCTTACAGCCTTTTCCCCTCAGAAGCAATACAGCATGCTGCAGGGGAAAATGTAAAATTTATTCCTTTGTTCCTGCCTTATCAATAAGATTTTAGTTGCAGGAGAATGCAGTTAGCACTCTCTCTGATCTTCATCTCTACTGCCAATAGCAGATGTCAAGAGAGGAGAGTCATGATGCTTGTGGCAGAGGAGGACAGAAAGCAGGTCCCTGCAGGTGAAACAAGAGAACTTGCAGAAGAGTAGAATGATAACAAGCAAATGGTAGAGGATCTGGGTAGACAAGAAGGTCTTTTAGAGAAGAATATAGGGTGTAGTATGTTGAGGAGAAAATCCCTATTTCTCCTTCATTACCAAATATGTTACAAAGCAAACCCAGTATCTGTGCACAGATAATTAAACACAGAAACCTGTGTTCAAAAGGGCAGATGTTGCAAAGATGCAGTATTCAAAGGCTGGAGTATTAGAATTAGCTAAGTTTAGTGAAAATTAAAATTGCCTAAGCAATCTTAGTCATAGAATCATAGAATCATTAAAGTTGGAAAAGATCTCTAAGATCATCAGGTCCAACCGTCAGCCCATCCCCACCATGCCTGCTAAAGCATGTCCGAAAGTGCCATATCTACAAGGCTTTTGAACACCTCCAGGGAGAGTGTCTCCAACACTTCCCTGGGCAGCCTCTTCCAATGCCACTCTTTCAGTCAACTTGGTACATATGAATTACGATACTGATTAGAAATACTTATTTACCAGATCATTATTTTTCTCAAGCTGGACAGTTCTCAGAATAGGGAATGTCTTGTTAGAGCAGTAAAGTGGTGGTGTTCAGTTCACTTTTGCACGAGACTCATCTGCCTTATTTGCTGCTCAACAAACCTGTCTGTTCCTCTTGCATATTTTTTGCAGTGCTTAGTACAAATCACAGCAAAGTCTACATAAAAGTTAATTTCTCTTTGCAACATGTCTATGAGCTAAGGCAAGTATTGGCATTATCCTTATTCTAAGGACAGGGAATAAAGCACAGGAAAAAATCCACTAATTTTGAATGCTCAGTTTGAGAGTTACTTGGTTGCTTTCAAAATATTTAGTGTCATTCAGTGGTGCACAGCACAAATACTCTTCTGTTCTGCAGTATTACGCAAAGTAGGTTCTAAGCAGGAGGAAAAAAACAGGGAACATACGGTCAGAGGTAGGTGGTCCCTCAGGCAGTGGTGTTAGTTACGCTTCTAGCAGTATTGCCTTCGTTCTTCTGCAAACCATACCTGCCTCTTCAACTGGACAGTGAAACTGCTGGGTCTGCAGAACTACAACCAAGACAACTTTAATTTTTGAATTCTTTGTGTTTGACATCCTAGTCCTGATTATAGGCTTTTAAGACCATATAGAGAATACTGCAGGTCATATCACAGGTTTTTAAAAGAAACTTCTGTAATATGAAGATAAATCAGATACCCAGTATAAAAGAAATCTTTGGGTAGCTAGGACTCTAGGAAAGTAAGCAGTTGAGAAGAGGTTATTGTAATGGAAACCGTCAGGCAGGAAATTCAGATAGTACAACTGGCTCCATCCTATGTATTAAAAAGGTTTATTGAGAGTGCAGTCCAGCCCAAAGGGGCAGAAATTAGATAAAAGAGAGGTTAATCAGGTTCATTTTTCTTCATTTTTTGTCTTCTGCTTACAGTTGTCTTTTAAGCTATACTGGCTTCAGATACACCCATTTATATATGTGATAGCTACATCTATTTGTAAAGTAATCAATTTGTTGGTCATAAGATTCACCTATCTGCTCTAGGCACTTAAAAAATAAACTGTCTTCGCCAATCCAGCTTTTAAGTAGGCCCTAAAGACTAAGTAAGCAACAACTCTGTAAGCCTGAAGTCATGCTGTCAAGCCAAACTTAGTGTGTGCTATGTTTTGGAAGGATTTTTTTTTTTTTTTAATGGAATACTATAAAATGTTCTGGGCTCTTTATTTATAGTCATGGTGCAGAGAAAATCAACCTGGTGATCAATGTAGTCTGCATTTGTCGAATTGTAAAGCACAAATACATTATTTACAACAGGTTTTAAGGAAGGGGTGTGTTCAGAGCAGTATCTTGAATTAGCATTTGGTGTCTGCTTAATTTGCACCGTAAACCAGGGCCTGTGGAAGAAAGGGATCTCAGTACCGCAGTATTCTGGAAAATTCTGTGTAAAACCACCTCTGAGTATTTGGGATTTGAACTTATTTTGAATTTCAGTTCAACCATTAGGAATTTAAAATGTCGTCTGTATTTTTATTGCTAAATACAAAGTGTGATTTAAACTCTGAGAAAGTTGCAAAATATAGAATGAGTGAGGGATCTGTTTTTGAGATCTAGGTATCTGTTCAGAAAATGCATGCAGGACGTTAAGGTGAAAAAGAGAAAAAAATGTAATAAAATAAGATGATACCACATTACCTGTCTTCTACTTGAGACAGCTGGTGAGGTCTTATGAAGAAAGAGGCTGTAGACTCTAGAGATGGCAATTAAAAGCAAAAAATGAAAGTCCATGAAGACTGCTGTCTTCAGTTGTGGTCAGAGGGATGCAAAAAGCATTTTATAATGGGAGTGGCAGAGGAGCAGCTGGATGTCTGTAGCAGTGCGTGAAATTTCTGGGGCCTGTGGTTTTGTTTCAGAAGTCTTTAGCTGCTGGAGGAAGTTGATGTGCACTGGGGTGAATTTAACAGCAGGAGGTTGTGCAGGGAATCAGTGGGGAGGAAGGAGGTGACCTAGATCTGTAGAAAAATAAGGGAAGTCAGTAGCAAAGAAATGAACAAGAGGGGAGCTATAAACAGGATTTGGAAAGGAACAGAGTGCCACGTGAAAGGAAATAAAAATATTTCTTTGAACTGAGAAACCTCTTTGTAAGCAGTGCGTAGTAAAGGCAGGTTTGGAAGCAATTTTGACAGTGTGTAGGAGAGACAGAAAATAGAGAGGAAATGAAAAGCAAGAATTCATAAGCTGAGCATCACCAGAGGAGCTGAGAAGGGTGAGAGAATGTAAGATGTTCAGTTGAGGCCAAAGAACCAGCACCAGTGATGTGGAAGAGAAGGATTTTAGGGTAAATAATCTGAACTGATGGTTTAGAGGAGGGCTAGAGTGGCAGAAGAGAGGAAGCAGTAAGTTAAGGTAGGTAAGAGAAGTTCCATCTTGGAAAGGCTCTGGATAGAGGAGAGGGGAAAAAGCTTTCAAGAGTGTGACAGCAAAAATGACACACAAGAGAAAGAGGATGCTATCAGGGAGTGCAAATAAGGCTCTAAGGATTGCCTGGATTATTATCACTGGTCACTTATTATGTCCTCTCAAAGAGCAAAAATGGACAAGAGAAAATCATGCCTTTAAACTCAAAATCATGCCTTTAAACTTAGTAACTTCATTCAAACCTCTTGTCATGGATGCTGAAACTAGGAGGACACTGGCAGCACTGCCAATGAAGTAGCTTCATCCATGCACTGTCCCCTCCTTAACACAAGCACGCCAGTGTGTGCAGCGAGACCACAAGCCCCAAGCTCAACACTGATTTGGGTTTAAAGCAAGGGAAAGAATGCTTAATTTTCATCTGGGTCGGTCTTCCCTGTCCCATCACACAAGTGCCCTTGGAGCCTCCAGCGATCACGTCACCTTGAGAGCAGAGCGCCATGTACCTGTGCTCAGCACACCAGGGGCAGGTAGGGAGAGGGGCAGCGGGTGTCTGTCCTCTGAAATGCACTTTCTCAGCAGGTTGAGCCAGTCTTAGTGTGTCTGCAGTCCCTGCCACACACTCCTTCAGTGTTTTCCCACTCCTCCTTTAGCAGTTGTTTGAACCCCAGAGAGTGGATGGTTGAAAACTGCCAACTTTACTTCCTTTTTCATCCTCTCCTTCAGATTCTTTGTTTTTTTTGCCAGAGGCATTAGCAGGATGAGCTAATGTAAGAGCACTGGCAATACACAGCTAGGAAGGGATAGAATCATGTCAGTACTCAGCTTAGGTTGATGTAGTTTCTGTGGTTGGCCCTTTACAGGTTATTTCCACGAGGATGCAGAAGGATGATACACGCCTCATTCTTTCTGTCTTATATTCCTCCATCGCCACCCCAAGTTTCAAACATCCAGTGCCATCCTTCCTTATCTTGTGCCAGCTCTGGTTCTCATGTATATTTCCATCAGCCTGTCTAATATTTTAAAACATCAGGAAACAGTCTCACTGGAAGAGCAGGTACTGCTACAGTTTTTGTTTGAAGTAGTCCTGGCTGAGGAATTCTTCAGGAGGTAGCAGGGATGAGAGCTCTTAAAAACCATTAAGTTTGTTCAGCTGCACACAAGACCACAGAAAGTCCCATGTGAGGACTGTAATTTAGACTAAATAGAATTCCATTAGCTTAATAGCAATCTGCTCCCCATTGTTTGACCAGGAGTGCTCTGAATGCATATGAGGCATTATTATTAATACATTATTAGACTGTTCATTACCTTTAATTCAAAGAGCCTGGACACAGTAGACTGCAATAATCTGATCTTTATTCTGGGAAATACACTGTAAAACTGTGTATGTGTCTATTGCAAAGTTTGAAGTAGTTCAGTGAAACAATAATCTCTAGTAACTGTGATAAATTGTTCTTGGCTGTAGTGTTACAAATTGAAAATACAGCTCCTTGAAAAATCACTCTGGTCTTACAGTGGAACAGTAAGAAAAGGAGTCCCATGCTTTGACAGCAGGAAGAGAAGACCTACGCATGAATGTACTTAAAGTTAATTTGCACGTGGTGGACTTCGTTCTTAGCTGTGGTAGCTCCAGGGAAATTCAGATTCCAAGCCTCACTTCTGCAAGCTGTTTCAGTCCCAATATAAGCAACAGCATCCATCATATTCCTTTAATTTATATTGCCTGTACCACCACAGGTGCTAAAAGAGATTCAGAGCTCAATTGTACATTGACACTTTACTTAAATGGATAGTGTGTTGTAAAAAGTACTGTCCCCACTGTACTTGCTGCATGATGTTTGCATTATGGAATGAGAATTCTTGAGTGGCAAGTTGAAGGGATTTTGTGGTGCTTTTCACCCCAGGAGCTTCTGAAGCTGTGGGACTGCCAGTATTAAACTCATAGCAGGGACACAGTTTTTCTTAACTGCAGTTGCCTTGTTTCCCTTTTTTTAGGTCAGAATAACTGACAGAATCTAGAAGAAAGAGGTGTATTCACCAAATATGGAAGAAGATACCAAACCTCTCTTGGTTCCTGTGGGAGGCGAGGAAAGCAGTTATGGAATCATGAATATACAGTTTAATCCAGAAGACCTGAAGTGCAAAAGGTAGGAGGAAGGCTGAACCTACAGAATTGTTACACAGCCGTGAGTTCTTTAATCTTTGCTTTTAGTAGCAGAATCCTACAAAGACAGAAGACTGACATTTGGAAACCAGGATCTGAGTACAAAGAGTTCCTACTTTGTCTCTATATGAGAATATTTCCAAGCACCAGGTGTACAGATGTTCGTATTGTGTTTTGTTTATAAGGAGAAGACTTTTCTATTGACATCATTTCAGAGAGAGTGCTCCAATAAGAACTTGGCATGTATCTTTCAAAGTGCTTTTCACAAACACTGAGGAGTATCGTGTGTCTACTGAAGCATGATGTTTTTTATTTAGCACAACGAATTGAAATGTTGAGACTAGGCAAGAAAGCTTGCCAGATGGTGTAGAGAAATGACTGTCAGCATGTATAAATGGGTCTGTATGCATTCTGCAGGTGATGCTGGAAAAATACATCATTTGCTAGTAGTACTGAGGGAAATGAGAGACTTTCACTGCCGTCAAGAAAAAAAATGTAGTATTTTTTTGAGATTGGGCAAATATGAAAATGTTGGCACCCCAGCCTTTTTGCCATGGCTGTGAAAATGATAGCTATCTAGCTAAGTGGTTATGTTGCATGTTTTCCTAAGAGTTTAACAGCTTGCTCCCCCAAAATGAGGTTGGAATGGGAGACTTCCTCTGCTGTTGCAGTCAAGATTTCTGTGAGCTGGTCCTGGAGCCAAAACTGAGCTTGTAGTGGGAACTGCCCTTCTGAAGCTAGCTGGAGGCACCAGCCATGCATTTTTAGATGAAGGGATAGCCTCGTCACTACCTCTTTGGACCCTGTTCATGGCGCTCTCTGTTTCGCTTTGCATCGCGCATCCCGTTTCAGTAGAGCAGTTTTGCTGGCAAAACGGAAGATGGCACCGTTGCCTGCAGAATCCTCTGCTGGGGCCCCGCTGGGCAAAAAAAAAAAAAAAAAAAGAGTTCTTGATGGTCGTGTTTTGCTGCTCTCAGCCTGTAGCTTTGAGTGAGAGCCTTACCCGTTAGGCAGGGGCTAAACAAATCTCTCTTCTCTGCGAGGGGAGGAAGGAGCATACGGGTCTGAGTGAGCCCAGGGGAACAAATGGAGCACAGGTGCAGGAGCGTACAGAATTCTGTGTGGAAAGGTTAGGAAATAGTAGCGCACTTTCAGATGGGAAAAGGAAATGTGCAAAATGAATTTGTGCTTTATCTACTTTCTGAGGAGTGTCTGAGCCCCTCATGGCCCTACCAGCATAAGAATACTGCAAGTCTACACGGCCTTTGGGAGCTCCTTGTGTCAGAGAAGTACGTGTTCTGTTTGAGGAGCAATGGGTTTCAGGTGGTGTGGTGATGCAGTAGCAATGAGCGATATATCACCTTTGTGATGTATCGAAATGCCAAGATCCACTTTTCAAAAGTGAGGTTAGATATTGTTTCCTCATTGTATGGTGGGTTTTTTTGTGATTTGTGAAGTTTGAAGACTCCAATTCATAAAAGGTCATAACGTGGCATTTGAGTCCCTTCCCGAAAGCAGAAGCGTGTACTTGGATTGTGTTCCTACCTCCAGAACCTCCAGCTTTGCAGATCGTCTCCTTTGTCCTTACTGCTCCTCCCTTGAGTTCATTCTCCCATTACAACCTAGTCTTTTGCTTTCAAAGCATGCAGAGGCACAAAGACAAAGGACATGAGCCCTGGGGTTTCAGGAAGGCCTGGAAATCAGAGTGGGGCCAAACGAGGTTGAACACCATCTCTGCCTGTTGGAAGAGGGAATGAGGTAGAACAGGCCATGAGGGTCTCTATCAGTCGTGGTCAGAGCTGTGGGCAGTTTGAAGGGCTTCTTCATTAGAGCTTTAGGGAGTAGCAGCTCAAGGGAGGATTATCCTGTTAAAGTATCAAACAGTGCAAGTGCAGTAGTATGTGATTTGCTCTGCCTAGTTCGCTCCTTTTTTTGACTCGCTATTCAGCAACCTGATCAGACGTAGGTTGGTGGTAATTGTGCTTTGACTGAGATAGCTCTTGAAGTGCTCTGTGTGATTTGCTGATGATCACTGTTTGTCGGTCTTGGTGCTGCTCTGTTCTTTTGTTTGCGTTGATTGAGATTTGAGAGCATTTACATAGTTATTTGGTTTTCTTAACAGTTTGGAGGATTTGGGACTTTTGAAAGGCATGCTTTTAAATGTTTACGTAAGAACAATAAGATAATTGGTTTTTAGAGTTGTAAATTATTTTGTTCAGTATTTTTTTGCTGATTTGGGGGAAATGTAAAGCCACTTCTAATCCTTTTAAAGACGATGTATTGTTTTTCACAATAACCCGAATTACCCACACCATATTACTTGTGTTTTGCCCATTTTGTAGGTCCCTTTAAAAACTAGAATGTCATTGCTGCAGTGGTTTATTGATGATTATTGTATGCAAGAAAGGGAGTTTGTTTTTTTCTTCTGACTGCTCTTTAAATCTGTTTATTGTCAACAGATACTGCAGTTGCCTTCAGGAATACTTGACTCTTCAAAGAAACAAATAGTGTTTTGTGTTGACTGTTTTGCATATGAAAAAACTTGACAATGCCCCTTGCTACTGGGAGATCAAAGCTTCTTCCTTTTTTTATTCTTTTTGAGGTCCCGCAGTCTTCTCACACAATGTACAAGAAATCAGTAGGTGAAATTAAACAGTTATAAATTAAACAGTGTCTGTAGATGGCAGTCAGAGAAGCCTTTTTCATGCACAAGTGGTTAGTTCCCTTTTATTTTCAAAGTTCTTTTAACTTACAAAAAGGTAGACAATGGTCGGGACTAACCTGTGCAAAACTACCGTTTCTGCATTCATTATGCTTTTACTGCTCCACACCCATGTGGACTCCACTCTTTACTCCATTGCCTGCTTTTAATTTTTCCGCGTTGCTAACGTTTTTACTAATTCCTGGTGTTACTACTTCCTGACGGGGAAGAATCAGAACCTTCTTAATTAAGAGCCTTTGTACTTCTTCGTAAGAGAAGAGGAGAATAGCTTTACCTTTGACACAGAAGAGAGAACAGTGCTTGAAATGTGGTGTGGTAAAGCTTGTGATTCTTTATTTGTTAAAATGTGTATCCTGTGAGCAACAGAGGTGACTTAGTATTGTGCTTTGAAAGGTTATTTTGATTCTGCATCCAGCATTTTGAGATACTTGTGTGGTCATGCTGTAATCATTATAATGACAATGGTGATACGAATGTGGAAGAAGTTTTATTTAAAATGTATTGCCAAGAGAATAAACATCTTATAGGATTAAACTATAAGCATATGTTTGCAATGTCTAAGTAAATTCAGACAGTTTAGAAAGTAAAAATCAAGTCAGTAGTGGAATTCCTTGGAACAGGTTTTCTGAAGAGAAGCACACTGACACCTGTAATGTTCCTGTTCAGACAGGCAGTTCCCAATTAAGAAAGAGCGAACTGTGAGTACAGTCGTCATATTATTACTTTTTCTCCTGACTTTAACTTCCATGGTAGTGAATCGGTTTTACTTCTTAGTTTCTCCTGTGCCATATACAGCATTCCTATAATAGTTTGGTGACTCAGTAAAACAATAAAGTTGTAGGAATTTACTAGGTTTATTTCTGAAATATTCCTGTCGCATCCCTGAAAAGTAACTGATTGATGTGAGGTTTCAAAGGAGTCTGTGCAGTGAGCTAAAGTGGCTCCTTGTGGTGTTTTTGGAGGAGAGCAAATAAATTGTTAAGCATACTGTAAAGAAGGTTTTTTCATATTTATTTAAATATTAAAAGTTTGTCTAATGTGATGTCATTAATACCATCACGTAGAGCCAAAAGATACACTGGCACAAAAAACTGTATTGTATTAAAACAGCTTAATACTCAAAACACTACTTTTAATCAGACGTCCAGAACCAGTTGTTTGCTGCTTAAAAATATGTCAGCGAAGGTACTTGGAAGACGGTATTATTTAGTTTAAAACTTCTTGAGATAGGTGTTCGTCATATTGCTTTGTTGCTCTGCAAGATGTAGTATGTTCCTGAAAATATCCAGAAAAAAGAAAAAACTGCAGCACCCTTATGGATGCTAGCAGTTGCAAGATTGTGTGTAGTTTTTCACAGAAATTTTCCCATTGAGCTGTTCCCCCTAACCCTCCAAATCCAACACTTGAACTTTACCTAGCACAGTATTTGGAAACAACTTTAATCATGAGCATCCCTTTTCATTTTCTTTGCTTGCAAAGTTTGCTGCTGAAGTTCATAATGTGAGGAAATTTGGACAGATGCCCTTTTCTCTCTTTTCCTGGACCGGCAGTAGAATTCTTATTAACTGTCCCTTTGTGTGAGTGAGAAACAACTAGTAGAAGAGCGTAGCTGCAGTATTTTCTGAGAATGGTTTCTGAAGTACATATGCAGGGTGTAGTGTATGGGAGATGTGGACCTCCTGCATCTTGCCTGTACTCATTGTGCTGTGGAAAACAGATGTGTTATATTGGTGTGTTTGCCATGGCAAAAAAAGCATTGTTTTTCAGGCTAGCTATTGAAATATAAATTGTAATTGTGTTTTTTAGTATGGGCATAGTAAATTTCATTAGACACTATAGTCTGTCTCAGTGCATGGAAATTGTCTGCGCTGTTTTGAGTTAATAGTCACACCTTCCAGTCATATAACCTCTCCCCTTCCCCCAGATCACGTTGTCCCATACCCTTTTCGTAGTAATTTTGCTACGTGAGAGAGATAATGTGATTGCCTGTATAAATCAGAAAGTTTTCTAGGAATCTGTTGCAGCTGCTGATGTTGCATGTACAGAGTGCTTGTCCACTAGCCTAGAGGTCCCTAAAGAGAGTTTTCCAAAATACATCCCGGATTGTGTATTGCCTGCTTTGGGCTTTGAAAATCTCAGTCTTTGAGAACTGCTTTGAGTCTTTGAGAGCTTTGCGGGCTTCTGTCTGAGTGTGCCCTACAACCAGCCTTTGATCTGTGTGCGTCTTGGGCTGGGAAGTGGCCTTGATCCTAGGCAAAGTGCTGCCCTCTCCTCGTGGAGATCAGGGAGGAAGGCTGCATCGCAGCCTGCCCACGTAGCTTCTGAGTCAGACTGATGTTTTCGAAGACATCTCTAACCGCCATAAAACTGATGGGTAGACAGTCTGTTTTAGCATAGTCACTTGCTCAGTAGGACTAGAGGTGCAGTGGTACCCTGAGAAAAAGAAAATTAATTGCTGCTTTAGATCATTCTCAACAGATGTGCACCAGAAGGTATCAAGAGCGGAAGTAGCCCAAGTACTGGCAGCGTTAAACGTGCACTCCGCCAGGCAGGAAGCAGTAGTAACAGACATAGAGAATTTGTTTAGGACTGTTTAATTTTTTTTTCCTCACCCACAGATTAGATTCTGGATCACACCCTTCTGTTTTGTGCTGGACTGTAAGTTGTGCGTTCAATCCAGACTCTGTTCGTAATACTGAAGAAAATTAAATATCTTTCTCGGAATAATTTCTTGCCTACAGACAGCTACGTTTTGGTACACGTGCAATTTTTTCTTGGTATTTGTTTGATCATTGACTAACAACACTGCTTTCTTCAGAAAATAGGATGTTGTATTCATATTTTCTGTTATGTTAATTTAAAAATTGTCCATGGCTTTAACTTGAATTGCTTTAAAATATAATGTCCCACTGTCTTCCAGTCTGGAAGAATTTTCTGTGACATCCCTGTCAACAGTTGTTGAACACCATTTTGAAGAAGATCTTTGCAACAGATCTGCTGGCTTTGAAGCAAAATGTAGACTTTGTGTCAGTGTAGTTTTTCCACAGTAGCAATGGAAGATTATGGAGATGTACTAATAATATTAACTGGAGATGGGAAAAGAGGTGAAGCTCTTCACAGTATGCAGCTGCCCTATAACTAGCAAAACACGTACTTTTCGTGTTCTAGATATAATGTGTGTCAGTGAATCAAAAAGAAAACAGCAGAGAGCTAACTGGGGATGGGGAGGCATTTAAACATGTTACACTTCCTGTTTTCATAATTACAGTCTTTATTCCACAGGTCTTCTAATGAAGTATTTTTTATCAGTGTCCAATGACTGGATCAGCCCCCAAAATTTCAAGCTAAAACAAGTGAAGTCCTTTAGAGCTGACAGCCCATGAGTATTTTTGTACGTTAAATACCTATGGAATTAGTTAGCCGTGTGTGCCTCTGACTTGCGTAATAAAGATATTGCTTAAGATTTATTCCTCTTTAATTGTTGTATCTTTCTTAATTATTTATAAGAACACCACAAAAGTCCACACACAAAACAGGGATTACCCTCTTAATGTCATAGACATTTGGAAAAAAGTAATTTTAAAAATTGAAAGCATGTTCACTTTCAGTAAGTGGGAAAGGGCTTTGCAGATCTAAGTAATTTTTCCATGGTGAGGGAAGATGTAAGTCTTGATGAGGTCTAAGATTAATCAAATAATGGATTTGTGGAGAAGGAAGTTATTTTTCTGTTTTCCACTCCTGTCTGTCATTTTTTATTAATCCCATAAATTCTCTTACCTGCTCAGTCACCTTAAGCACACAGGATGAAGGAGTTTCCTTCATCTCTTCCAAAGATATAACAACCAGCTTCAGAGCTGTATGCCTTTTCTTCCTTCCAGATAAGAGGTGGTGCAAATGCTTAATGATTCACTGGGAAAGAGAAGGACCTTTGTCATGGTATTGAGAGCTGGGGCTGGAGGGGTTGACCAATTTCCTTTGTAGTCTGAGCCAGAAGTGGGTACTGAAAAACAGTCAATTCAAATAGGCTTTGCTCATATTACAGGAAAAATGGCATGGATTTATTGCTGGCCTAATTTCTGCTCTTGGTAGCCTGAAACTTTTTGTAATCTGTGGTTTTGTGGGTTCTGGTTTTGGGGTAGTTCTTGTTTCTGAGTGATTTAAACATCAAGCCGGAAGAAGAAGGTCAGAAATCTGTCGAGATTGCTTTAGGAGTTAAAAGCACTGGTAGAAAGGAAGAAAAACCCAAAAGCCTGTATCAAGGCTTACAGGTCACTAGTATCCCTTCTCTGGTTTGAGAAATTAGCGTGTCTGTGCTAGAAGTAAATGTTGCATTTATGCAATAGTGTAGTGACCCTACATGGAAGTAAATTATACTTGATTAAAAAAAAAATTGCTGCAGCATCTTGATTGTGTTGTGTATCTCTGGTAGTGCCCTTGCATGAAGCTAGATTTATGTTGTGTTGTAACTTCAGGATCAGCTTTCATTCTGATTGCTCTGTAGCTATGTGTGTGCAGAGAAAACAAGGGGCTGTGATGTGGCTGCTTTTCTCCTGCAGCAGCGGTGACCGTGCCTGCAGTCTAACTCAGCTGAGGAGGAAGAGGGAGACCACCTGTGTTCTACACATCTCTGATACAGAGATGTGGGACTTCTGTTGTTGACGGTCCTGTTCTTTGTGATTACCCTAATTAAATCAGAAGGGAAGTTGCAGAACTGCACATGAACATCTGTTGTTTCATGTTCTGTGACAAATTCCATTCCTGGTTGTGTTGGCTTAACAATAGTGTGAGTACCTGGACTTATTTGGGCTTGGTTCCTTCCCCATTAAACACAATTTCATACAGTGTTTCTGGCTAGATCAGGAGCTCCTAGCCTTCTCATAGATGGTCCCCGTTACCACTGTTCATTACTCTGTCTTTTTTCTGCTTCTGTGTTCTCACGCTTTCTGTTTCTACCTCTGTTCCTCATCGCTAGTTCTAGCAACACCGGTTATAAGCACTAATGAGCTTGGCCAAGCTTATTAACATGTAGTTCTGGTGTGACGCATTGTTGAGAACTAATAGACTAGATATTAGGTCTGGATTTTGATGTTAGGTTGCCCTGCAGAATCTGGGCAAGAGGCCATTTTAATGTGGATGAGATAAACAGATGGTTCTTTCATGGATGGCAGCTTCCCTCATGGCAGTGATATTTTTGCATTCACTTTGTGTCGTTGAATGACAGACTCGTCCTGAGTGATGCTAAGCTGTTCTCTGAGTTGTATGTAAGCTCTTGTGGTCTACGGTTTTAAGGGTTTTCCTTTTGGGTTTTTTTTTCCCTCCTTTAGACCGTTTCATGTGGAGCCTACAAACATAGTCAGCGTGAACGATGACATGCAAAGAGTCACTGATGAAGCTTCAGCAATGAATAAGCGGATTCATTACTACAGCAGGCTCACGTCTCCTGCAGACAGGGCATTGGTAAGACAAAGATTGGGCCAGATGAACTGAGTGATCTCTGGCATGTTGGGTCTTCCACAGCCTAGGTTTATAAATGCACAAGTAAAGGTGGGGAGACAACTGCTCTGCAGCTTGCCTTAAAGTAAATATCCAGTAGCTGAGTGACTTAACAAGGTCTTGTGTTATCACAAGTTATGACTGACTTCTTGTGCAATGCCTTCACCATCCAAAGAAAACATACAAACAGCTTGAATTTTCTAACAGTGGTCCAGGCTGCCCAGATGTCTGTATTCATTTCTCCCATCTGTAAGAGGATTTAAGCAGTGGTCAGCTGCAATGATTGAACTAGCATGATCTGTGCATAGTATGTTACAGACATTTTGCCAAAGAAAAATCTATTTTTCTGCTGTCTAGCTAGAAATACTATCAACTCCTTTTTTCATGGGGAGAAAATTACTGTAGTCCGATATTTTATTTTTTTTAAATGCACTTTGCATGGAAAGGTTTTGTGATTTACAACAGTTGGCTTGCTGTATTTGGGACAATAGTTACTTTGGTGTTACTAATAAGTCTTGGTTTTTATCCATTTGTTAGGTTGCTCCTGATCATGTACTTCCAGCTCCTGATGAAATCTACGTATACAGTCCATTAGGAACTGCTTTTAAAGTTGACAGTTGCACAGATGGCTATGGTAAAAACTCCAGTATAGTGACAATGTATGTTAAGCACCTTGCCGTATATTAGCCAGAAAATGCATTATTATTGAATGTTCTACATTATATGCATAACTATTGTAGATAAGCGGATAGTACAAAGTAAGAGTGCTTCTTAAATTATTCACTGGCTTTTTTCTTCTTTTCCTAGATTTATGATATGGAATACAATGATGGGTACATCTATATTAAGTATCCCATGGGGAATAAAACAGGTATAACTATGAAAAATGTATGGCTATGAAAATATTTTTGGCAGCATGGCTTGCTCTTCGTTTTTCTGTAGTGTTATTGATGAAGAAAGTAAACTATTTCTCCCTCTTAACAGGCAGGCTTTACTTCTGGAATCATTCTCATCTTAGTGATGGGCATTTTGACTCTTTATTGCTGCTACAGAGTTGTGAAATCACGGAAGATGATACGTAAGAAATACAAAGCTTCATAATGCAAACATTTGAAAAAAAAGTGTGAAATACAGAGATCTAATAGATTCTTCGTTTCTCTGTATCTTAACTATGTGTTAGACCTGACCTGCAAATAAAAGCTGTTCCTTTGAATGCCTCACTATTTTTGTGGTCTGGGTCCAAGCTCTGTAAGCTAAATATCTGTCTTTGCTTATTAGATTATCCTTCATTTATTTGGGACTGAAGTATTATAGCCAAACCCAAACTCTTAGTGAGCAAGGTTTCACATGTTCACTTACTAAGCGTTTGGGAACTTACGGAGTTAGAGGCCCCTCTTCTTCTCTGTAAGCACTGTCCAGTTCTCCACATGTCTTTCTGGTTGTGTTCCACTGTGGAACAGTGTGGGCTGTAGCTGCATCCACATGTGTTGTATGCCTGTACTACCGTAATATTTGTGTATACTCTGTGTTGGAATAAATTTATGGACAATTGGCTCATTGACATGGTTCTTGTTAGAGTGTACTTCTACTGTTCAAAACTGATCTTGCAGCTCTTGTAACTGGTGCCTTTATGCATAAACTAACCCCTCGCTTGCTCATACAAGGCAGTTAAGATCTCCAGTTTGTGACAATTCATTTCAGGGCATTGCTGAGGAGTAGTTCATGGTCTGGCCTACTTTGCTGTAACTCCTGCAAAAGGCTTTAGCTGCAAATGCATGGCTGTGTTTTTGCCACCATGTCTTATTCCAGTGGTTCTGGAAGTACTCAGAGTAATAGTATAGCCACAATAAAAGCCTCTACTTCATTCTCCTTCAGTCAAACACCTGGTGAGTGTTATACTTTAAAGTAACAGCAACCTTCTTAGCTGTTGGAAGCACTGTGAATTTGTGTCAGGATATTCTGAAACAAGAACACATCCTGTCATGAAGACTTCTACTTACTCTAGTAGTTATGTTTAGATATGTTTCTATTTTTTGTGTCATCTTCATTTTTTTTGTGTCTTCTTCAGCTTTAATAGATACCTCAAACTGGGAATTCCCAGATGTTTGCAAGTATTACTTTGGATCCTTTGGTCAATGGTCAAGCCTTCTGTTTTCTATGGTATCCCTTGTTGGAGCCATGGTTGTTTATTGGGTGCTTATGTCCAACTTTTTATTCAACACAGGAAAGTTTATATACAGTAAGTATGTATTTTTGGTGAACTTGTACAGATGTCTTGTGGAAAGCTCATTTTACTTATTCTTGATTTTTTCTGTTTCTTGATGTGAAAAGTGAAGTGAGAATAAGTAACTGTGTGTGGAGCTATGGGCACATTCATGTATGTTTTCAAAGCCAGTTTCTCAATGTCTCTCTTAAAGAGTGGTTTTAATGAAAGCCAAAGTACCAATTATATGATTTGCATGCCACTAATGAGGCTTCTTGGTGTCGTTTAAACAGCCAAACCTAGTTGCTTGTTTCCACTTAGTATTTTCACTCCCCCTTTGTTTGCATGGGCATAACTATTGGAACAGCCATGTAACAGGCTAGGCTGTTGAAATGATCCAGGTTAAAAAAAAATTCTAGTTTCATTCTAGATTTCAACAAACACACTTACAGAGTGCTGCCATATAAAAAGTTTCTGCAAGCGTCCCTGAAGGAACGATAAACTGTAGCACAGTGAAAGAACAATTCTTAGACTGGCATTGCTACAAAAGAAAGCATATTGGTTATTTACACCCTTGTATGTGCACAGACACACAAGCTTTTGTGGATACAATCAATTAGGTATGTAGAGTTGTGGCAATAAATGATGGAATTGAGAGCTTTGATCTGACTCAGCATTGAAAAGCACGACAAAGTTTCAGGTGTTTCTGTTTTGAAGGTAATTAACAAATCTCTGAGGCAAATAACAGCACAGACACTTATACCTCTTAAACAATGTTTAATTAGGGTTCCCACCATCCCTGAGGGACATAATTTACTTTGTTGGTTAATGAGTGATGTATTTTACAGCTGACCTAATTCATATGTTGTTAAGGTCATTTCATTTTAGACTTTGGGGGGAGTTAATAAGGTTAGCACTCTGATCCTAAATTATTCTAAACCAAGTAACTGCAATTCTAATAAGCAAACTTCAGAATGATCAAACCGGTTCCTTTTACAGGAAAAAAGTCCTCTTTTCCCTGAGATTGGCATGTTATTTTATCACTTACCTGTATTTGTTGTTCTTCTTATTTAAGTTGTGTACTCTGTGATAACTTTAGTCACATTGGATTCCTGTCCTAACTTTTGTTGTGGCTACTTAGTAATTAAGTTATAAAATGGGTAATAGGGTGTGGGTTTCACACAATGGCATCTTCCAGCCATGCATTTCTAAGTTATTCTAGCAGGGTACTGTATTTAGTTCTACTACATGCAAATAACTTTTTAAAAAATCTGCACACACAGTTTAGGTGGGAACAGATCGATTTCCTAAGGGAGGATGGTCTGGAGATTAGTAGTATGCAAAGAATGCAAGAACTGTAAGCCAAGTATGATATACTGTCCTTTTTTCTTTTTTCACATAATGTTCCATGCTTTTGTCTTGCTTTTTTTTGTTTTATGAAACAGAAATAAATCCACAAATGCAATTGCTAGTCCTGAAACACTTTTTAAGTGCAGAAGAGACAGAAGTTGGCTGTCCGTCTATAACTAGTTTTAAAGTGCTCTAATTCTCTAAGAGTTATCAGTTCTTTTGATGGCTTTGCACTATGTACTTTTTTTGAAGTAGCAACATGGAACAGTGGTGAAGTGAGGAGGTCACGAATGATTTTAATTAAATCTTCTGATTGTTGTATATGCTGACCTGATTTAAGTAGTAAGTATGAGAAACTTGGTTGTGATTCAGAGTATCATAAATCAAAGTGAAGAAACAAAAATAGTTTTCTTCCCGCAAGACTTTTTGCTTTCTTTGTGAGAAACAAGCTGCTGTTAATTGCATTTAAAAGATCTGAGGCCTACTGCCCCAGTCGATTTTCTGTGTGTAGAGTACTCCCACATGCAGCAGAAACAAATTTTAACCAGAGACATACTAATTAAATTTCCAAGCTGATGGGCATTCTCACCGTCTGTATATACATAAATATAAGGAAACTGCCATTCAGTACCCTCTTACTGGTGAAGCTGGAGAAACTCAAAAATACGTGGTGTGACAGAACATTGAAGTAGCACAGGAGTGTACTGGAAACAAAATACTACTAGAGATGACTGTGGACAGTGAGCCTTAAACCTTTTTCCAGAGATTCCCTTCTTTAAAACACAACGTGGAAAAAGAATCCCACAAAGCCTCTTCAGAAAAAAAAAAAGATTAAAAAAAAGAGTAGGGGAAGGTTTTTCCATGCAATACCATCTAGCCTAAGGGTATGGTTACTTTTTTTCTGTCCCAAAAGAGGCTGGTTTTAAGATGTGTCTTCTCACTAACGTACTGTACAACACCGTAGACAGAGGAGCTGGGACACACAGAGGTGTGCTGGGGGAACAGGAATAAGCAGCTGGGAGGGGAGTCTTGGGTACTTCATATATGGACAGGGCTGCTGAGAAGAAACTAGTGCAGTTGGGCACTACTTTAAAACACTTCTAGAAGAAAGTTTTTAAATATCCATTTAGGGTTAGGAGGAGTGCAAGCTGCTGTATTGTGCCTCTGATGTAATTTTCCAGAATATTTCCATACTTAATATTTATCAATTCAACAGATAAAGGCCTAATAACAGGTTTGGGACATTGATAGTAAGATTTTCTTCTTCCTTTCAGACTTTGTTCATGACATTAATGTAACAGATATTGTTCCTGGCACGAATGGAAGTAACAAAGGTAAGAAGCACTTACTAGTATTGTGTTCCCTGGTTTGGAGCTGGGGGGTTAAAGGCAAATCATCATGTTTCCATGCTACATTCCAGTTATAAAGTGTAGATGATAAGTTTTACCTATCTTTTTAAAAAAAATATGTAATTTTCTGTGAGACTTGTACTTCCACAAATAACCACACACTTAGAAAGCTTAATTTGAAAAAAAAAAAAAAAGAAAGTGGGGATGGGGATAAGGATTAAAGCAAATTACAAGTTTATGTGTACCCAGATAGATCCTCCTTAAAACCATGAATGTGAGACCTCTTTAACAGTAGTTGCACAGAGAGGAATTGCCTTAAGGAATTTTAACTTTCAGACCCTGAAATGGAGGCGTATCAGATCTGTTTACTGTTTAAAATCTTGTCTGAGGCATCTTTGCTCCTCACTACCTCTGCAGCAGCATTTGTATTTTAAAAAAATGCTGTAAGAACAGCTTTAATGATGCTGAGTGCAAAAAGAAGCAAGTGTCAGGCTGTGTGAGCATCCACTTGCATTTTGTGGAGAGCCTGAGATCTGCACACGTAAGGGAAGAAACTGCAGTCAGGTATGAAGATAGGTCTGTTAGGAGTTCTTAAGTAGGCAGAAAAATGTAGAATGAAGGCAGGTGCTGGGCATTGTCAGCCTCTGATCTTCCTGCCTATATATAGTAACTGAACATGTAGTTCTTTGTTATGAAGCAGAAAACTTTCTCTATCCTGGGTACTTACGGGAATGGGGAAACATTTCAGTACCAGCTGGACAGCTGTGTGTCACACTAGTGGCAGCCGTGTTTCTGGAGAGCAGCTGTTTGGAGTCAGGCACAGGAGTTGGGAAATAATTCTGAAAAACAGCTGATTTGCATTTGAGCTAGTGTTGGATCCTGTTTCTCCTACAGTCCTTACCAGCAAGGCACCAATAGCTGCTACAGTGTCTTTCTCTTGTGCTCTCTCCTGCTTCTGCTGTTCTGTCCCATTCTTAAGCAGCAGGGAGTAAAACTTGGAGACAAAGTAGGCAACAATACTCCACAGCATCGTCCAGCAACTAGAAGATTTAAAGCAGATGCTTCACAAAATTAAGGGCTGCCAGATGCTCAAATGACTCTTGGCAGGGCATTCAGGGCTGCCAAGGAGATCAGTAAGAACAAAAGCATTTTTCAGGGTCTGTGAAACAATCCTTTTATAAGCAATGGAGAGAAAGAAAATGAGAAAACTGGATGTAATGTAAAATAATGGTGTCTCAAGAAATTTGACAGAACACTTCTTACACCTTTGCCTTTGTAACAGAACAGGCACACAGCCAAAGTGGGAGGGAGGCTATGAAGTGTTGTGATATGCCAAAATTTAAAATAAGGCATTATGAGAACAACAAGGTTCATATTTAAATACAGAACTTCGTATGCATGGTTAGAAAGAAATGCTGATATTAACAAGCACAGTTTCATCAGGGATCTTGTTTGTTTGGTGTTGTTCCAGTCACTTGTTTGGGTACTGCCATTGATCAGCCACCATGTAACAGCATGTGACATTCCCTTCTGGCAGTATTGTGGGTGCATATCTTAAACTGCTTCTGTTGTGTTGTCTAGCAGTGGTGTCCTTGCACCTGGCAGGGCACCAAGATGACGGGGTGTTTTGGTTCAGTGTGTGAGCTTTAGATGTGCCAATTGTTATAGCAGCTTTCTTGTTATCCTTAGTTTTTGTGTTCCCAGAGCAATGTACAGTGATACAGGCTCTTCTGTACGCAGATGGATTTGCATCTTGGTTCATATGATCTTACTGCAGTGTGCAGGGGCAGATTACAATGCTGAAAACACAGCCAGATACAGAGATGTATTGTTATGACTTGATTCCAGCAGGTGCGTGTAGGCACTGAACACTCCTGGTTACAGGTATGTGACCTGGAAGGCTGATCCTATGCCACGGCTCAGACTGCAGACAAATTAGCATCTTTGTTGTGTTCACCTGAAAGAACTGTAGCACTTGTCAGCTTAGAGTGTAGGGTGTCTAGCGGTTAAATCTTCACACTGAACTCCTGTTGAAAAAACAAATGGAAGTCAGGAGCTGAGTTGTCAAACATTGCTTTTGAGTAGTCCTATTCCTCATAGGTAGAACGCTCTCTGGAAATTATGGGATCTTGACTTTGAAGATTCTGTGCAGTTAAAACCCTTTTACATCTGAGGATATTTTTCTTTCTTTCAGTCATTTGTCCAAGCGCTGCTAGCGGTCACCCACCACAGAACAGGAGTGTGATGTTCTCTTCTGGCAACAATACAGGTTTTGAACTCTTCGAGAAGTGGTGGAACAAATCACAAACAGTACCATTTTACCTGATTGCTGTTCTTCTGCCTCTGCTAAATCTGAAGTCTCCATCCTTCTTTGCAAAGTTTAATGTCCTAGGTAGGTAACAAATACTATTAAAGCACTGGTTCATTGTGGCTAAAATGTATAGGAAACAGTGAAAGCTACTCTAGTGAGCAGAATCATGGAATCATAGAACAGAATCATAGAATCATTTAGGTTGGAAAAGACCTCTAGTATCATCAAATTCAACCATCAACCTAATGCTTCCAAGCCCACCACTAAATCATGTCCCTAAGCACCACATCTACACATCTTTTAAATACCTCCAGGTATGGTGACTCCACAAACGCTGGACAACTCTTTCTGTGAAGAAATTTTTCCTAACATCCAATCCAAACCTCCCCTGACACAACTTTAGACCATTTCATCTCGTCCTATCTCTAGTTACTTGGGAAAAGAGGCCAACACCCACCTCACTGCAACCTCCTTTCAGCCAGTTGTAGAGAGTGACAAGGTCTCCCCTCAGCCTCATCTTCTCCAGACTCAACAGCCCCAGCTCCCTCAGCCACTCCGCATAGCACTTGTTGTGTAGACTCGTTGTCCTTCTCTGGACATGCTCCAGCACCTCAATGTCCTTCTTGTAGTGAGGGGCACAAAACTGAACACAGTACTCAAGGTGTGGCCTCACCCGTGCCAAGTACAGGGGCAGAATCACCTCCCTACTCCTGCTGGCCACACTATTCCTGACACAAGCCAGGATGCCATTGGCTGCCTTGGCCACCTGGGCACACTGCTGGCTCATCTTCACACAGCTGTCGACAAACACCCCCAGGTCCTTTTCTGCTGGGCAGCTTTCCAGCCACTCTGCCAATAGTTTGCTGGCAGATGATACTGTGCCTCAGAGTGGTTCATTGTTTGGTTTGTTAATCACCCACAGGCTAGCTGCCATGCTTTGCTTGAGTCTTTTTTTTTCTTTATTACCTTGATAAACCTGTGAAACAAGTTCCACTATATTTGCAGCAGATTTTCCCAAATGGTGGTACAGATACTACTCTGCAGCATCTGGTGCATGCTACCTTGGCACAAACAGTCAGGCATACCCTTCCTCATCTGTTAAACATTTCAGCACAGGCAGTTACTTCCAAATATTAATTGCTTCTCACCTGAAGCCATTTGCTACCAATCAGTTTATTAATTAAGCACAAGTCGATCGGCGTAACCTGCTGCTGTGCTTTGCCCCACCTCCTGATACACCCTGGCCTATTCTGTGCTACAAGGACAGTAATTGTGGCTTCTTGCTTCCATATCTTGAGATAGAAGACCAAGCAGGTAGGACTGGTAAAGCAGATGCAGCACATGTATGATGGTTGGGGTTGGTTGCAATTTATGGACTAGGAGAGGTCTGAGGTCATAGCATTGAAGTCCATGATGAAAAGAAAGGGAAAAGGAGATGGGGATTACAGAACGGGTTGAAAAAGATGGAGGTGTATTGTAAAGGAGGTGGAGACCAGGGAATTGAGCATCTAGTTTGTCCTCTGTTCCAGTGTGATACTTAATTAGAGCTTGGATCTGCTATTACTGGAACCACTAATGCAAATACATCACAGGAATTTGAGGAAGTGATAGTGCTTCTGGGTAACACGTAAGGTTTTAATATAGGCTAGATACAACATTTTTATCAAACGAGATCTATCGGTAACTGTATCTTTATTTTAAAAAAAGCATGTTGTTGTGGGCAACTATTTTTTTATTTGAGAAAAATATATTTTTTAATTTTATTTTTAGTGATACGTATTTCTTGTGACTTCAGTAGATTATTATGTAATTCAGAAGCTGTTCAAAGTTGTCTTGATTTTTGTAAACCTTGAAGTTTATAGGACGAGAAAAAAGGAAGATGGTTTGAGATGCTGAAATGAATCTTAATAGGGCACTTTTACTTCTCTTTAGACTTACAAAAACCTAAATCATTAGGAAGCTACAGAATATTTTAGCTGTAAAGTTAGTCCTCAAGTACAAAACATTTTATCTTTCTGGTTAATTGACTGTGCTCTGTGTAATCAAATTATAATTTCTTCAATTTATTTTTTAGCCTTGGAGATATTGCTAGAATGAAATGATACGTTATCTGAATCTGTGTTCTAAATTGTAAAAATGCTGTTTCTTTGTTTTTTCTTACTTCTAGCCTATTCTCTGGTGACTGGTAGTAGTAATGGCCAGGAGGCTGCATCGCAGTAGCCTTAGTTACTGTTACACAGTTTCCTTCAATTTTTAGGTGGTTATTATTCTGCACGTATATCTTTCAAATGGCAGAAGCCAAGATCGTGTGCTCTCCATCTCACATGCAGACACATCAAGGCATTTATACCCATCTGTGATCTTATCTGTAGTCCTCTAGCTGTGCAGAGTACTGCTGGATGCCTCTGAACCGGTGGAGTGTAATGCAAACCCAGTGTTATGATCAAGTTTGTCCAAGGTTATGATCAAGACAACATTTAAATCAGTAGTGGTCAAATGTCATTATCAGCCTTTAGCTCCCAACTTAAAGTTCACAATTGCAGTAAACTTTGTATCTCATTGGACCCTTTGGTTCAAAACATCAGTGACAGAGTGGACATTGTAATAGCTGTGGTATTGTGGCTGACTTTGTCTCATGTTAGATTAAAATCCTGACAGCTGAAGATGGAACCGATCTGTTACTGCTCTGCTGGGCTAGAGTTATTTTTCCTCCCAGTAGCTGCTCTGTTTTGGGTTTAGTACCAGAAGAATGTTGTTAACACTGATGTTTTTAGTTGTTGCTAAGAAATCAAGAACTTTCAGTTTCTCATGTTCGGCTCATGCGCAGGGATGCAGGAACTGTGAGGGAGCACAGCCAGGCAGGCAGCCCGAGCTGCCCAAGGGAAATATTTCATGCCATAGATGCCATGTTCAGTCTCTAAATGAGGGTTGGCTGGGGGGCAGGAATCCTCTCTTTTCTGGGAGTTTCGACTATCTTCTCTTTTTCTGGGAGTTTGAACTTTTCCGGGAGTTCAGTCTCTTTTTCAGGAGCCTCATGAAATTCGCAAAATCCGTGAGTTCCGCATTCCACAATTGCTGCTTGGGGACTGGCTACGTAATTGGTCGTCAGGCAGTGAGGAGAAAATTGTGTTCTATACAATTTGTTTTGCATATTCATTATTATTATCACTAGTAGTATTTTCCTTTGTTGTTTTATTAAACTGTCTTTATCTCAACCCACAAGTTTTACCTTTTGTCTATTCTCCTCCCCATCCTGCTGAGGGGGAAGAGGAGGAGTGAACTGCCAGGCTAAACCACGACACTGCCTAGAGACAGTTGCTTACATTGGGTGCAAGTGCATTATTCTTTCTCTCTGATCTATGAAAAAAATAAAGAAAAAGCAAATGTAGACCTAGCCTTTATTTTTAAGAATGAATACCAACCCTAAGTATTTGGGCTACTGGTAAATATGGTTGGATGGAGCAAGAACAAAACACAGCACAAATACTTTCTACCACCTCATGGTGTTTGTTTGGTTCTTTTCTAGGTACCGTTTCAGTAGTGTACTTAGTTTTTTTGGTAACTGTAAAGGCTGCTCATCTGGGAATCCACTTAGAATACAACTGGTTTACAGAGAATGAATTTTTTGTACCAGGTAAGATAGTTTAAATGCAATAATAAAGCATATATATGATGGATTTAGGATTTTTTAAAGCAATTCATGAATGACCTTTTAACACCTCGGTGACATAAGTGAGGAAGTGCTGTCTGGTGTTGCATGTAGAGGCTCAGGAAAGATCCCTGGTGAGAAAGTGATGAGGAATCCCTTTCCCAGTGATGTTCTATAATTAGGGGATGGTATCAGCACTGTGGAGCAAAGGAGGAGTGCCTATCAGAGGTATCTCCAGCGTGTATCATGTAACAGGGAGCTTGCCATAGTTTCACCTATATTATAATGTTCTAGGTGCACCATTTGCAGATCATGCCTATGTCGATAGCAGTTACAAATGACAAACTGTAGACAGACTGCTAAAGGTGCTGTAAGTTCTCCACACACTGTCTTGCTTAAATGAAATAGCTCATTCACCATAATTGATGAGTACGATTTTCCTGTGCTTCCAAGTCTGTCTCAGGTTTTTGTCCATAATTTTAGCTCTTGTAAACACCTGCTAGCTCTCCAGTGTGTTTCTTTTATGTCTTGAATGTTGTTTTGGTGGCTGTTTGTTCTTTCCAGATTGGTGTTATGAATTACTGTGTGAGATGTCACAGTCATAAACAATGTTATTGCATGAATAGATAGTCTAAAGAGATCGGTTTCTTGTTTTAGAGGCTTGGAATGAGAGTTCTGGGTTTAGGTGTTCGTTGTTTTTTCACCATCCTTTACAACAGGCAAAGCTGTATGACCAGTTAGCTCCAAGGAGCTGTGTCCTGTACTGATGAATTGTATCACTCCTTCTGTTCTTAGAAACAAGAGTATTTTGTCCGTATTTAAAAGTTGCTTATTTACTTCAGGCAAAATTCAGAGATACGCAGCTTCTTAGGGTTTCTTTTGTGGGTTTGTGCATTTTTAGTTTCCCAGTCACAATAAGCACTATACTAGCAGTTTTACACATGGGTTGGAAGCTGTTGTTAGGTCAAGTAATGTAGAATTGAAGAAGAAAACAAGGATAACTTCAGATGTTAGGATGAGTTTTGAATTACGGTAGCAAGATGGAGATCAAAAAAAGAAACACGAGAGTTGTTCTGTGTTTCTAATAGAATCTAATCTAATTTGTGAAATCATGCTAAAGCACTGTGGCAACAAGAGTAACAACTCGATGAGTAAACTACAGATAGTAGTTGAGTAAAGTTACTGACATGAAATTAAACGGATTTAAGTTTGTTCACATCACAGTTGCAGTGGTCTTGCAGGTACTTATTCTTTGTCTTCTGCTACTCCCTTTGAGTTGATTCAGATCCCTGCTTGAATTGAAATTGAACTGGTACAATAATAAGCAGAATAAACAGCCTAGCTGGTGTACTCCATGTACATTTGGGACAGAGTTCTGCTCAAAACCCAGTATTGCCCTTCTCCACTTCCCAACCCCTAGCTAGCATTACATCTGTTTGTGCATTTTTCCGTAACTGCTGAAGGTCATTCCTTCCTCATCCCAGCCAGGCATTCAGACCCTACTTCAAGATCTGAATGACAAGAATCAAGTGAAAGGCTATGTAAAACAGTTTCTTCATCTGACTCATGTCATCAAGAAAAAAAAAATTATTGTCCTTTCTGGCTGAGTCTTCAAAGCCAGGCAGTTTTTGCAGAGTACAGCTGTGTGCAAGACCAAAGCAGATGCTTTAAGGATGAGCTGGATTGTCGTTGTAATTCCCTAAGAATCCTCATGACTACTGCAGCATAAGCACAGACTTGTAGATGGATGTAGATAGTTCTGAAACGGTGCTATCTATCATATCTATTTTCCTGCATCATTGTGTTAACTTTTAGGCAGAATTTTTGGACTAAGAAACTTCTTTTGTCTCCACTGTAAAAATTTGGATTTCAGAGCATTGGATGATTAGCATCTGTGTTAATGACCTAATTTATTTTGTATGGCGTTATGCTTAATGCTATAGGTAAGTAGAAGTGATGTTCAAGCATGTGCTGCTCAGTCAGTAGACAGACCACAATGTTTGGTGTTGCTCCAGTGCAAGCATGGAAACATGCGGTTTTAACCTGAACTTACCCAGCAGACAGTCTGCAAATGCTGACATGACCTTGTATCTACAGGCTCTTTCTGAGAGCGCAGGAGAAAATTTGCTCAAACTGTGGTTCATTAACAAACCCGTGTAAACTGGAAACCAGCCTAAGAAATTGGGGTTTAAGCATTTTGAGGTTCAAGTCCAAGATCTCCAAGATCTATTAAGCAGTCCTAGTGTAAAATGACTTACAGCATAACACGTGTGCCACGGGTCACTAAGAAGTGGAGCAGCCAGTAGTTTGCTTTATTTGGCAATGCCACTGGTACTGCTAGGAGATAGACAAAGCATGTAGCTAATGCCTATAAATCCAGCTACTGCTGATTCTTGTAGCGTTGGGGAAGTGCAGGGCTGAAAGAAATTCTGAATATGTCAGTTTGATTTTTATTATTGAGAATTAAGTGGTGGCTAGAAAGGAATCCCAGAAGTCTTGGGCTTGCGCTCTCAATTCTATCTGTAGTGCATCATGCTAGTAAGGTATTGAAGATACAATGAATCCAGCCATGGGGAAGGCATATTCTCTCAACCTGGATGAGCCCTGCATTAATTGCCTGGGGTGTGTTTACCTTGCTGATTTCATAGCACTTTAGAGAAATGTGGTTTAAATATGTTTGCATGGAGCTCTCTGTGGTTTGATCTGTAAGGGTTTGTGAGCTTCTGATGGGTCTTTTGCTGTATTGCTGGGTGCTTTCCAGAAGCTGAGCTAGCTCAGGGATCTCTAGTTGCTGTTACAACTCTAAAGAGTACATATATCCTTACATAATACAAACAAAGATGATGCTTTAATGGTTTACACATTGGTAAATTCCTGGACCAGTTGCGGCACTTCCAGAAGCACAATCTTGTGAACATAATCCTTCAACATTAAAAGAAGGAGGGCAATGCTATTCCCATGGAGACAAAAAAAGAAGTAAATTTTTCAATAGATGCTCTAACGTGTGTGATAAAATATGAAGTTGCTCTGCCTTTCTTTGTGCCCTGGTTAGTAAACAGAACCTCTTAAACATCTACAGATGTCATTTTTCCTCTGGTAGCATAAGTGACTTGTTAACAACAGAAGATGCTTATGGTGCAAATAATTCCTTCCCCCTGTCTCCCTGTTCAGGAAGCAATAGATACACAGCCTCACTGCAGTCAATTCCTGTCTCAAAAATGCTTTTCAGTAAAATTGTTGAGAAGCAGAAAAGCTTGTATGTATTAAGCTTAGGTTAACCTAATAATCTTTGATGCTTGGGGTCTCTCAAGAAACTGCTGGTGAGTGTTGTATAATAACCACAGTCTTCATGCATTTTGTACTTCCTGATTAAATAGCTGCGTTGGCTATGATCAAAGATAAGATAGATTGTCCCATTTCAACGTGGAGGTTTGTGTTTCTGCCAGTAAGCTCCACAGCACTGTATGTTCTCTGCATTTTGGCATTGTTTGTTTCAAAGAAGTAAGTTATTAACACTTTTTTCCTTCCTGTAGAGTTTAGAATTCTGTTCCCGCAGCTCACAGGGGTTCTGACACTTGCCTTCTTCATCCACAATTGTGTCATCACACTTCTTCAAAATAACAGGAATCAAGAAAACAACGTAAGTAATTTCACCAGACTCTGCTAGTTTGTGTCTGGATTGCCAGGCAAGAGTGATTCCCCCCCCCCCCCCCCGCCCCGTGTCTGCTTATCCTGAAATCGATCCAGGGACTGTAATAGCTTCAGAAAATGGGATTTTTGGGGATCTGACTCTTGGGAGCTGATAAGAAACCAGTTGTACATACTTTTCACTGTCTACCAGCGAGTAACAGATGCATTACACATTTATTCAAGTGAAAGGCTTGAGGAGCATTCCATACTTATTTGTGGTCAGGCTGGTATTAAATGGCCAAATTACATGTGAGATGCAGTGTTGTAAGACTCTAGAAAAACTGACCGATTTTGGAATGAAAAACGCTGGAGAATATTGGGCACAGGACTGGTTTTAGCAGAGTCCTGAACAATAATTTTAGGGTCTAGATAATATATTTTCTCAGAGTTACTCCAGTAGTTTTGTGTCACAATCCAAGTCAAGCTTCTTAGGGAAACCTGACTCTTGTTCAGGAATTCCTCAAAAGCTGAAGCCTGGATTAGGAACCTTTGTGATATGTAGACTAGTCCTTGACCCTTGATAAAGCTATGTGCTGCTCATCAAAATGGAGTGGCATTCTTGCATAGTATTTTCCCATTATAAGATACAAAGTGGAGTAAATGTGATACAGTTGGAGTCCTAGAGTATGTTTTTGCTGTAATTATTTTGATTAGATAATTTTTTCCTCCCTACTTTCTAGGATTCTTGTCCAGCTTCATTAAAGTCTTAGCTGTAAAGGTAACTAGAATAACGTACAGAGATTTTTAAATATAACCTGTGTGGAAAAACTGGTACAGAATCATGGAATCCCAGAATGGTTGAGGTTGGAAGGGACTTGTAGATGTCATCTTGTCCAGCTCCCCTGCTCAAGCAAGGCCACTTAGAACCGGTTGCCGACACAAGACCTCAGATAAAATATATATGATTTGATTATTCAGAGGTGAAGTGCAGATTGTGTGCCAATACAGTGAGATGACCTTTTGCTTTAGTAATCTGCATAGTTACTTTTTTGTCCCGGTGAGCCAAGGCCAGCTTGTGAGTGACCACCTCTGCAAAGGAGTCATGAATTCTCCTCCAGGAAAGCTTCTTGGGGTTTATGGGCATTTCTGAAAATATTTTAACAACTCAAGAGGGCATTAGTGGAGCTCTGGAGAAAGAAAACTAAGTCAGTTTCTTCTCAGTTTTTGTCACAAAAATCGTACAGTTTGGAAAAGGGCAAGGTTTCTCTTTCTCTGTCACTGTGGCTTTCAAGTTCTGAAGGCATGGTTGCTCCAGCAATCGGCTCTGTATGCAGAGGAGGCCTAATGCCTCGTGCCGCCTTCAAGACTTTTCCTGTGGCTTTTCCCCCTCCTTTTACATTGGAGCAAACAATCAGCTGCAAGTGCAGCACCTGGAATCTTCTCCAGCTTGCTTCTCCTGTGTTAAGAACAGAAAAACTGCTGCATGTATTTGAATCAGCTTTTCTGAATGCCCTCCCTGGAGCTTAAGTTGAATTTCCAAGTCAGCCCTAGCATGGATCCCAAGCCCTCAACAAGACTTTCATATTCCAGAAGAGTGTTCAAAATCAAGGAAAGAGCACCTTTAAGTATGGCAAGGAAAGGTCTGTAGTTGGAAACAGAGTCTGTCCATAGTTCTTGTAGGAGTTTTATTTGGCTAGATATTTCCTTCCCTGTTTGTAGCTGTACAGGAGCCTTTCACCTAGGACTCAAAAGTGCTTTGCAAATGTTAATGAAGCACTGATGCTTTCGAAGAGCTAACTGTTTTGTGATTATTTCACTAAGCTGCTGGACTAAATGGGAGATTTACATATGTATAGGGGTCTCAACTTCTGTCATAAGTCACTTTGTTGAGGGTATTTTTTCCTATGAATTTACAGCAACAAGATGCTTTCTTATGTCAGTATCTCGTGGGGATTCGAATGAAGACTCCACTGTTTTGTGGATCGATCTCTTAACATCGCTTTCATCAGAGTTCTGTGACGAGGCACAGAACTTGTCAATCTGGAAAAGTACTGGTTTGGTTTTGAACAAAACTTGCTGAAACTAGCGGTCATAAGAACAACTCTTTGAGGAGGTGGAAAAAAGTAAGAGAAACAATAATAGTCCTTTTATGGAGACAGAAATCCAAAACAATAGCAGCTTCCATTCTGGTCACAGGCATGTATCACTGCCTGAAGCTAAAACACACACTCTGGGAGGATTCCTCTGGCTGCTATTCCAGTACAGCAGTGTGGGTGTGAGAAGAGCAGTGTGCTGGAGTAAGCCAAATGTCAGCAGCACAGCCTGGAGAAGTCTTGGGAGCAGTGTTCTTACCCTGCAGTTCAAAGTTAAGCTCCCTGTTTCCATCTCCCACTCCTAACCCCGTGTGTTTATCAGTGTGAGTTTTTGAGCACTTCACAATCAACTGGCCTGGAAACTGATTGCATAGAAAACTAACCCAGCCACAGAAAGGTGTTTTGGTGGTTGTTTTTTTTTAATATTGATGTCTGTGATCTGGTTCCCTGAGCAACTGTACAGATGCTGCACAAGTCCAGAGCATGATCTGATCTACAGGCACAAATATGCTAGTGCTGTCTAACAGTTGTTTGTGGACCTGCCTGGGGGAGAGCCTTGGCGTGGGGAGATGTTTTTTGTCCAGCTGGTAGCTGCAGAAGGCATGAAGCTGTGAATGGTATCACTTGCCCTTGGTGCTTGAACACGTGAAATCTGTTTTTATGATGCGGATCAGAGTCCTGCTGAGATATCACAAAGACAGCACCTCTCCTTTGAGAAGTGACCAATCTGAAATAAAGTGATTAAAAGGTACTTCTAATGTGATAATAATTACTAAGCACTGATACAAATTTCTCCATTCAAGAAGCAACTCTACAAACTAGCCTTTACTGTGGTTCTGAGGAAAAAATAAACTGTTTTCTCCATGGCGTGCAACAGGGAAAACAAGGCCTGAAAGTTGCCTGTTCGTTTCAGCGTCACATAGGAAATATCTTCAGAGCCACAGAGCCCTCACTGTGCTGCCTTCAGTCCTGTGCCGCAGGTCCAGCCTGCAGCTGAGTACTAGTCTATCAGTGTGGTACAGTGTCTGTCCTTTCAGTGGTTTTTTTTGTTAGCTCCACCTGATTTATCAGACTCATCCTTTTGTTAGGAGGCTGATTTCTGCCTTCATGCTGCTGCTGCTGCCAGCCTCCATCACCGAATTTTCTGTTCTTCCAGAGGCACTTTTAAAACTTTGTTCTGTGCTCTGACCAGAAAAGCTGCTGGTCAGCAGTAACTGCAGCTAACACATGTTCTCCAAGTTCTATCTCAATATTTGTCTGTTAGTTCAGGTGTACCTGACAAGGGCTTGGCAGGTGACAAACTGTGATCCTTACGGACTGTGACCTGCATGCTATCTTTGATGCTTCCTTTCTGCTCTGATCCCCCAAATACTTCCTCCTTTCAACCATTTTCTTCTACATTTGAATCTTAGACTATAAACTCTAGGCGTGAGGACTGCTCTATTCTTTATGCTTAGGCAGCTTCCACCACAGTGATGTCCATCCTGAATATAAACGTCTTAATATAAATTTTAAAACAGACAAATGCCATTATTGCTCTGTTACTTAAAATTAATCCTTTTATCTGTCTCCATGTGTCCTTTGGTTTTATCTGGAATTATGCTGTCTAAACAGTATTTATGGTCAAGGTCTTTAAGGAGTGAACCTAGGTCTCCTGAAGAGTAATGAAAAGTAATCAAAAAAGTTCCTGTTACATACACAAAAACACACTCTTATACAAAGATTCAGAAGCAGATGTTTGCAAGTGAGTTGACAGATGTTTGAGAAAAAATAAATTTAGGGTTTTGAGTTGCTTTTATTTCTTTTCTTGTTGCTTATGGAAATCAAAATCTGGGTATTCTTTGTATGGTGACAGCACCTGAAGACAAGGGTCTTTTGTGTTACGTGCTATAAAAATACATTATCAAAATTGTCTCAGCACTTGGTTTCAGTACAGATTAAAGTGTACATTCTTAAGAACTGTAGGAACATGTGCAATTAATTGCACACCATCTCTCTGCCCTTAATCGAGTGTAGTCCAAAGGAAGCAGTAAGAATTTTGTTTCAGATTGCTTGCCCTCACAACTGCAAGTACTCATCACAGCAAAAATAGTTTTACAGTTGGTCGTAGAGCTTATATGTAGACTGAGCGCAAATAACAGCTGCAACTTAATATGCTGTCTTTATGCATGAGGAATACACCTGAAGTATCAAATTTAAAGCAAGTGAAAACAGGTTTTGTCACATGGTGTGCTTCAAGAAGGTCTTGGGTGCTTTTTGAAAAATTGTCTGAGTCCTGTCTTCAGGTAATGAGAGTCCCTGTTGCTCTGCCAAACCACCTTGCCCTGATCAGTCTCTGACTCCTGCAGTTAATGGAAGTTACTTATAAATACCTATAAGAAATCTGGATGCTCAGATTTAGTATTCCTAAAATCACTTTTTAGGACTGGCACGGGTGCTTTTTAATATGTGGCTGTTAGGTGAAAACCTGTACAGCTCCTCATGTTACTGAGGAGAAATTCTGGGAATAATTTAAAGAAAATGCTGTTGCTCAATCTCTGATGGAGGTTGATAGTGCTTACTCAGTGGCCAGTGTGAGGAGAGTGAAGGCCATAGAAGCATCTTCCAGCTGCATGTAACTGGTCAGCAGGAGGAAGAGGGTGCAGCTGCTGGGGCCATGAGAGCCACCCTGGGGTGCACGTTAACAGCGTCTTGTTGTCTGATGAGAAATATCATTGGCCTCTTGGAGACTGATGGGGAAAAGACATCAATCTTCAACCTTAAAAGCACTGGCAAAATGAGCAGGAGATTTCAGTTCCCTCACTAAAAACTGCCTTCCTTCTGAGCTTTTCTTGAAACTCATAATCTAGCATTTTATGCTTTCCTCAGGGACCACCTTGCCCTCAGAAGACCCCAGAAAGGTATAGGATATGCTTCTGTTGTCAAGGAGGTAGTATGAAGAAATGGTTAGGGAAACATTTCCATGCACAGATGTGAGAAAGCTTTGCCCATGCTCATTGAGCTGGCTGGAGGCCGTAATTATGATCCTGGTCTGGAAGTCATATAGTCCTAATAGCTTGGTGCTGTGCCTGAGCTTCTAAGACTTGCTTCTCAGTCTCAGGACAATAGGGTCATGTATTGAAGCATTACTAGTATTCCTTTAAGAAGCTGATTATTAGCAGCGACTGAACAAATGGTTTGCTCTAAGGTAGTGAGTGTTTTGTAGTGTAGCATAAGCTTATACAGAATATAGCTGGTTACTAACGAAAACCAAATGGTCTCCCACTTTATTTCTAAAAAAAACATTGTTATAGAAGAATAACCCACTAAGTACATTGCTGTGAGGTCACAGTAGATTTGCTGCTTATTTTCCAATACTAAATGTTGGTGAAAAACTTTTAATTATTTTTGTGTAGTTGACAGTCTTTTTATATATTAGATACTTTATAAGTTTAGTCAAAATTTTCAGAAGGGAACATTGAAGTTAAGGTCTAAATCCATGTTTAAGTATATGTAATACAGTTAAATATTAATTTTTGACCCTAGCTTCAGCACTCTCTGCTAAAAATCTTCAACTATTATTTAGTGCACTTACTTGGGGTATTTATAGAAATTCAGTAATAAAGCAGGCAGGCAATTATAGATGAAAGGGTCATTAAGAAATACAGTGCTAAAGCTAAAGGTATAATATACCTCTGTGCCTACCTACGTCTTTCTGTTTTATTTGTAGTTTGTTTGTATTTTTTTGTTTAATGGTGTATTGGGTACGTCTTTTATTATCACACCATTCATACAGAAACCTGACGTATTATTTTCTGATTTGGAGCCAGTGTGTGTGGATCATCCTCTAAGGTTTCAAAGCAGCTTCTTAAAGAATATCCTTTACATTATATGTGCAGTTGGGTAGGCTGATGTCTCTAATTGCAAGGTTTTAGTCCTGATGAGATTTAACATCATTGATGGGCTTTCTGTCTTCAACAGCTGTCTCTTTGTCCCAAGGCTCTTAATTGGAATAGGTGAATGTAAGAAAGTAGAGGGGATTTCTTGTTTGTTTGTTTTGATAACTAGTGTGTATTTGTGTATCCAGCAATAACGTGCTACATCTATTGGCTTATCTGTTTCTTGGTGCCTTTCTGTGTGTAGATAGATACATGATACTTGTCTGGCTCCACGCTGGGGTATCTTCTTTCAGCTTGCTGATCTGATATAGCACCAGATTTGAACTCCCCATTCAAGTAATAGAAAGTAAAAATAAAAATGTAAAAGTAATAGTAATCAATATGAAACAGTAAGAAGTATAAAACTAACAGTAATAAATGCAATAGAAATCTTCTCATGAGGTTTTTTTTTTCCCCTGTTTTGGTGTGTCAGTGCTGGCCAAAATAAGATTTGTTTTTCCTCAGGTGAGAGACCTCTCTATAGCGTACTTCCTGGTGGGATTAACATACCTGTATGTCGGAGTGATAATTTTTGCATCTTTTCCTTCTCCACCACTATCCAAAGAATGTATTGAACAGGTGAGATGTTTTATTGCAGTGTATATTCATCCTTGAGCTTTTAATAAATGTGTATGAAAAAAAGAACTGCTACTGCTTCTTGCTTCATGACTTACCCTGGCAGACACATCTGTCCTTGACTCTGGTCAGCTGGCTAATGCCTCATGGGCACTACCACAAGCAGATGAGTAATGTTTGTGTTATTTATATTCATGTCTGGTTGTCAGTAGTTCTGTAAAAAATAAACAATTAATAAATACTCTGTGAAAGTGATGAAGAAGGGACCAAAATGAACAAGTTAACAGTTGAGGCTTAAATTTCTTTAGCTGCTTTAATCCTGAAAAGTATTATGTTTCTGTTTAGTTATGTGTGCAGTGACCAGCCCCACTCTTTGGGACTGGTTTCAGGTACTCCAGAAAAAGAAACATAATGCGAATGCAAGCTTCGTTAGATAGGATTCCTTGCTGCAGGTAGGTTTGGACTCTGAACACTATGGTGAGCCTTGCCAGTAGACTTCTTCAGATAATAGCACCACATGAAACACACCCTGTGAAGGCTGTTAAATTCTTACCTGCTTGTAGGCAGGGCTGATTCTCTCACCCTAAATTACTTCAAAGATAGGAGGTATCAACTGGTGATCCATTTTGTGCCAGGTATTCATGTCTCTTGCATAGTACTTAGCAATAAAGAAGCATTTAAAGGCTTCCTCTACCTGTAGTTTAACCATGAAATGATTTTTTTGAACCAATTGAAATAACTTCATGGGGTGAAATTCACAGTGAAGTAATAAGTAACAAGTGGTTTTCTTCCCCTTTATTTTCTGTAGTTATCCGAAGTATTTACAAGCTTGATACTTAATGTACTCACGGACCTATGATACTTCATGTGCTTATGAACCATGATTCTTAACTCTTATGCTACTTTTTCAGATGTTCCTACTTGTAGTATATGACCCCTTCCTCATTTGTATATGATCCAGTTATGCTGATTAAATAACTATTTTTAGTATCTAGATATGGTATGCTAGGTAATAGGACAATATGGATCCATCTGCCTAAAAAATCAGGTGGCCCTTCCACAGCCTGGATTATTTGAGGATGTTCAGAAGATTGGAAAATAATTCTTTAATGCTAACATGAAAGCTGACATCAGCCCTGTAATATTCAAAAATCAGTTGGTATTTGGTGGCAAGGGAATTGTAGAAGAGGGAGAGGGTATTTCATGTTACGGAGTTTATTTAGCAATTGTAGTTGCTTGGCTTTTATCCCTTTCTTGTACACAGCTATTAAAAATCAGCAGATACATGTAACCAATCCACCATTGATAAATGTAACATTATTCCTATGTTTAGAATTTTCTAGATAACTTTCCCAGCGATGACATCATGTCATTTGTTGCAAGAATATTCCTGCTGTTCCAGATGATGACTGTATACCCACTGTTGGGCTATCTGGCACGAGTTCAGCTGTTAAGACAATTTTTTGGAAATGCTTACCCAAGGTAAGAAGTCTACACCTTGGCAAGAGCTTGGCACAGTTTGGTTAACTGGCCTTCTGTTGTCAGAAATTTGGCTGAGCTTTCAGGGATTTCCTTTGCTGCATTAGGTACATTTCAAAAGCTAATTTCACAGTGTTTACAGGGTCAGGGGGTGAATAGGCATGCAAAATAAACTCTTGTCTGCACATCAGGACGGCTACAGCTTGGCAGAGCAGAAGGCAGGGGAGGGTAGGGAGGTCTGTCTCTTGGTTTTGCTTTTCATTTTGTCAGTAAACAGAGGGATTTTGTCAACACAGTTCCTTTGTGTTATGCATTTGTATGGCAAAAAAAAAGTTGTGGAAAAGTTTGTTGGAAAAAAATTTTGTTCAGTCCAGAAACATTTCATCAAGTAGTCTTTAAGCTGTGAAGGACGTACACTCTGGATATTAACCTTTCAGGGTGCTATATGTGTTTTGATTGTACGTAATTAGTAATCATTCGTGTGTTTTTAAACAGTGCTAATAGCTAAGTGAGTGGTTAGCTGCATTATCTAGGCTGCTACTATGCTTATGAAAATAGCTTTTCACATGCTAATTTCAGAGATGAGCCCCACCCCTGCATTTCTACACTGTCTGAAGTGCAGGGAAGAGCTGATCCAGATTTCAATTTTAGTTTTATTTTTTTAAAATAAAACCAAAGACGTGTATATTTGGAGTATTGTCTCAATTTGTCACAGCTGAGAAGCTGGCATTTATCTCCAGGTTTCTTATTTTATATTGTGAATTACTGTTGACGGAGGAAAGGAAAAAAATATCCCAGGAAGAAATGTGTGTTTCCTCTGTGGCGTCAACAGTAGCATACAGGTCTGGGAAGACATTGTTCCAAGTTTCGGGTTTCTTCTGGCTACTAAAATAGGTATGAGAAGGTCTAGAAGTATGATGCCTAAAATTAGGCAGTGAAATAAGTGCCTGCTTTTTTTGATGCTAAATTGTACACAGTTCAGGGTTGAGATTTTTAGGAACTGCTGCAAGTTAGTGTTGGAAACAAGGCCATATTTATGTGCTGAACATGGATTTCACAGTCACTGGGAAATAGCCATGTCCTTTATATTATGTGGATGTGCCTCTTCCTATCTCCTCCCTCCAGTTACTCCCTGACCAGAATGGTTTTCATTTCCCTCGTGCCCTCTCCTAGAACCTACAGCTTCATACCAGTCTCTTCTCAGGTTAATTCCAGCTTGCTGTTTTAAGTCTTCGTGGTATGACGAATGTGATGATGCAAGGACTTGCTGGGTTCTTGTCTCCAGGATGTCGTGTGGGTAGCTTCACTCGCTTTTTGTGGTTGCTTATGTGGGGGGTTTTTTTGGTTTGGTTTGTTTTTTTGTTAAGCCTCTGTATAGGGAGGTATTTAAAGTTTCCGAGAAGTCAAAAATGGTTTCTAGGAAGCCACTTAAATTGCTCCAAACTACAGTGATAAGGTAGTACATGCTGGCTGGCTGGCTGTGTCTTGGTCTCTGGAATCCCAGGTATCTCAAATATAGCACAAAAATCACTCAGCTAACCAAGCTGCAGCTTCTGTGCATTTCCAACCAGCAAGGTCAGCTTTTAGTTTTTCTGTGTGATGGGAGCTAACTGAAGGCTGGTAGAAAGCACGAGGACCTGTCTCTGGGAGGATGGGAAAGATGCACTACCTGGTTGTGAAATATGTATTTTGATGACTAGTTCTCACCCGTAGCTAAAGTTGACAATGGTCCTTTAGTAGCACTGTGCCTATATCACCTTTCTAGAAAGAATTTCAGTGTTCTGGGTTTTTCACAGAGCTGCTTTTGTGTGGAAACATTTTGCAAATCCGAAGTATCTCTGACTGACATAAACTTATGTCTCGCTGGGGAGCCTGTTGATCCACCCCGAAGAGCCTATCTGGAAATACTAAGTCCCGTGATTTTTGTGTAGGAAAATGAGCACTTTGAGTGCTCATTTATGCTAGTGTATATTTGGCTTCTTTTATCAAAATCTTCAAAGCCAGGGCTAATGCTTCTCAGGCAGTAAGAAGACTGACCTGCGGAGACTCAAACTTCAGCTGTTACGTGTGTGCATAAGGTGTATGTATGCAGGTGAATATTCCCAGTCACTTGACTGGAGAAAATTTGTATGTAAATAACAAACCAAAAGGATGAAGCAGCAGAAAAAGAGCAGAGCAGAAAGTGGGGTTTTGTGCTGTGAAGAGAAGCTGAGAGAGTTGGGGCTGTTCAGCTTGGAGAAGAGAAGGCACCAGGGAGACCTTACTGCTGCCTTCCCGTACTTAAACGGGGCTTATGAGAAAGATGGGGACCGGCTTTTTAGCAGGGGCTGTTGTGACAGGATGAGGGGTAATGGTTTTAAACTAAAAGAGGGTGGATTTAGACTAGATATAAGGAAGAATTTTTTTACACTGAGGGTGGTAAAATGCTGGAACAAGTTGCCCAGAGAGGTAGTGGAGGCCCCATGCATGGAAACATTCCAGGTCAGGTTGGACAGGGCTCTGAGCAACCTGATCTGGTGAAGATGTCCCTGCTCATTGCAGCGGGTTTGGACTAGATGGCCTTTAAAGGTCCCTTCCAACCCAACTATTCTATGATTCTAGGAATTAAAAAACAAACTCCTCAGTTTAACATTTTGTACTTTTGTGGCTGATTCTGTACGTTGACATGATTTTTCTATCTTTTCCTGTTTGTATTTTCGGCTAGTGGAAGTGAGGTTTAGGGGTGTACACTGTTGGTATATCCATCCATCTGTTTATACAGCACATTGGGTAGTATGCTGAATTCATATTGATTGTGCATTTGAGGATCTCTGGCAACCTAGCCTCCTTTAACCCTGTAATTCAATGTGTTAAATCACGTGTATTTCCCTAGGTGCATCCTTCTTATATGAAATTTCCTTTGCAGCTGAGAGAATGTTATAAATTTACCTTCCCGCTATAATTGTCCGATTATTTATTTTTCTAATATTTAAAAAAAAAACACCTCCTCCTTTGGTCCAAGTCCCCATTAGAAATTTTCCTATCTTCGTTTTTAAGCCCTGGGTTGCTCCATATGGATGTGCTGTAGGTTTCACGTGAACTGGAAGCTCCCTAATATTAAAAGCCAGGGTTCTTCGTATGGGCAGTTGGTTGCAGACGTGGATACCTGCTGCGGCTACAGATGGAGTTAAGGGGTAGCCATTAAGTTCTTAGTTGGAGCACTTGGAATTCTGGATGGATGCATCTTAAAGCTGGCTGTTGGTTGGATGGCTTGATCACACACATGCTGACAGGGCTGCCAGAAAATTTTTATTTCCTAGCAGTGACTGTATTGCTCAGGTCAGTTGGATTCTTTGCTTTAACTCCTTTTTCTTTACAATTTATCTGTCACTGGATATAATGAAGCACCAACGTAATAGTTTGCTGTTTTGTAGTTCTTAGTCTTGACAAATTGTATAATCCAATGCAGTTTCTACCAAAAGCAACATCTTGTTTCATATCCTGGCTTTTGCTGGTAGGCCATGGATTATAACTGGAATATAATGAGGAACCCTTTACTCAGCTTCAGGGGAGCTTTTCATGTCTGAAGACTGGTCCCCATGTCTTCTGTCCCAGGCTTTTTAGATACTTTGCAGTGCAATTTTGCTACTAAAGGTGCTTTGCTGTGCTTAGCCATGGCATATCATGCTAACCTGTAGTCTAGTGTCATGAAGCAGCTCATCGTCTCCAAATTTGAAAGCTTAAGCAGACAATACATAACTTTTCTTCTCCCAGGTTTCACATCATTTGAACAGTTGCAGCTTGCTTGTCTGAAGCATAGAGGGAATGAGTAGCATCCTGTGTCCTCTAACAGTCAGGAGCAGAGCAGAAGCCCCCTCTGCTTCTAAGAAGGGCGATTCTCCTTCCTCTTGCGTACCAGTATCAGCCACCTGTGTCTCTGCCCATCTTAAAAACAAATATGTGGGTAGACATGCTGGACACAGCAGTCTTCTGGCAGGCATCATCACAAAGCTGTCAGCCTTGCTGTGCTTCCTACAAAAGATTTAGAGACAAGAGAAGGCACCCTGATTCCTTCTTTCATTTAGTTTCGAAAGTGTGCTAGTGTACAGACTACAACATAGAAAGTGACGTGTTGGGATGAAACCCAAGGAGCTGTTCATTCTCTTCTTCTCTCGCTGGTGTTGTAAAGGAAGGCCAAAATGTTGTGTATTGGGAAATTAATTTCCTTTCTAAAGGGAAATATGTTTGCAGTGGTGTTATTTAACGGGTGACTTAGGGCCAGAGGCATGTTGTTTATCTGCTGTTTCTTACGTGATTCTGGATCTTCTTATATGTGCAGAAAGCTAGTTTTTATTATTCTTACTGGCTCTTGGCTACAGTGGTCTTTTGTGACAGTGAATTCCTTTGATTCATTATACGCCACACGTAAAATCCTTTGTACAGTCATCTGATCAGTTTTTAAAACTTTTTTAACATCTTCCGTGTTCCGAGAGATTAAAGAAGCTGATTGACAGAAATCACTTGGCTTGCCTTGAAGATTGTCCTCCGTTTACTCCGTGGTAGCCCAGCAGGCCTGCCAGTTCTCCCAGAGATGCGTGTCTTCTGGTGCAATGAAGGACATCTCTGCTGTTTGCATGCACATTTAGTTATCTGCTCTTCACCTAGCTTCTGTCTTCCTTCTTAACTGCTGTGATTCACAATCTTTTGACCGATGTCAGTTGAGCGAGATTTCCAGGAAGAAAATGCATTTTTAGATACAGTAACCTTTCAAGAATCCTTACTTAAATGATCCTGTTTTGATTTTTTTCTTGCTTTCCTATTTCCCTTGTTGTGTGTGTTCACCCTGTGACTCTGTGCTGAGTCCAGCACTTCAAATCTCCTCAGGTCAGGAAATTAAAAATTAGTTTCTTTCTTTAAATATCCCCTGCCCTAGGGTTTGGTTTCACAGTTTTCGATATGATTCTTGCTTTGAGGATGCTGAAGTTAGTTAGATATATGTGGTCACTGTCGTTCAGTGGCTGAACTGTAAATACCACTTCCACAGTAGAGAACTTGGTACAGGAAGTCCTCTAATGATCTTCTGGCATACCACGTTGTTTCTGGACTCTGACAGTCTGAAAGGTTAGCTTTCCAGTGGGGAAAAAAGCAAGACTTAGGGGGAAGCTTAATTTTTTGTTTGTTTGTTTGTTTTGTTTTTCCTCTTCTCTACTATTGTTTTTGTGGATTGTGTGATTTTTTGCAGGTGTGCAGTGATTCCCTCTATAGAAGAGAGCTAGGGTCTTCACCTGCCTAGCCAAGAATACTGAGACTGAGAACAGACTGTAAAAGACTGGGTGCCATGTGCTGCGCTTGGATTGCCATGGGTGTGATTCTTCCCTGAAACACAGCCTCCCCAAGGCAATCCAGCCTGTGCCTCAGAGCACCAGCCCTAACCAGGCTGCCCAGGTGGACAGTCCAGCCTTGGCACTGGCCACCCAACTCTGCTGCCGTTGACCACGAGGAAGCAAGTTACACTGCTTAGAAAACAGCTGTGTGCCAGCAGGGTGGTTAGGTAAGAAGGGGCCAGATCCTTTCTAATCTTTAACATCATCTAAATACTTTTCTTCCTGTAGTAGTAATAAGCAGAGGTGGTATGGTTATGCAACCCACCACCTCCCCCCCGCCCAAATACTGCTTTTCTGACTGCCTGTTTGCAATGTGTGGTGACCATTAATTGTACCATGAGCCAGCAAGGAGCTTCTAGTGGAGTTCAGGTGGAAGATAAAAGTCCATGGAACGTGGAAAGATGGACAGGCCACTTGGGCAGAGTACAGGAATGTTGTCAAAGCATGCAGGGATGCAATGAGGAAGGCTAAGGTCCACCTGGAATTGAATCTGGCAAGGGATGTCAAAGACAACAAGAAGGGCTTCTTCAGCTACATCAGCAGCAAAAGGAAGGCTAGGGACAATGTGGGGCCGCTGCTGAATGAGGCGGGTGTCCTGGTGATGGAGAATGCAGAGAAGGCAGAGCTACTGAATGCCTTCTTTGCTTCAGTCTTCAGTGCTGAGGCCAGCCCTCAGGAATCCCAGGCCCTGGAGGTAAGAGAGGAAGCCTGCAGAAAGGATGACCTTCCCTTAGTCAAGGAGGACTGTGTGAGAGATCAGTTAAGCAAATTGGATACCCACAAATCCATGGGCCCCGATGGACTGCACCCACGAGTGCTGAGGGAGCTGGCAGATGTCATTGCTGAGCCATTCTCCATCATCTTTGACAGGTTCTGGAGGACAGGAGAGGTGCCCAAGGTCTGGAGGAAAGCCAATGTCACTCCAGTCTTCAAAAAGGGCAAGAAGGAGGACCCAGGGAACTACAGACTGGTCAGCCTCACCTCCATCCCGGGAAAGGTGATGGAGCAGCTTATCCTGGAGGTCATCATCAAGCAAGTGGAGGAAAAGAAGGTTATCAGGAGTAGTCAACATGGCTTCACCAAGGGGAAGTCATGCCTGACCAATCTGATAGCTTTCTACGATGACATGACTGGCTGGGTAGATGAGGGGAGACCAGTGGATGTTGTCTACGTCAACTTCAGCAAGGCTTTCAACACTGTCTCCCATAACATCCTCCTAGGGAAGCTCAGGAAGTGTGGGCTGGATGAGTGGTCGGTGAGGTGGATTGAGAACTGGCTGAATGGCAGAACTCAGAGGGTTGTCATCAGCGGCGCTGAGTCTAGTTGGAGGCCAGTAACTAGTGGTGTCCCCCAAGGGTCAGTACTGGGCCCAGCCTTGTTTAACTTCTTCATCAGCGGCCTGGATGAAGAGTTAAGAGTGTACCCTCAGCAAGTTTGCTGATGACACAGAACTGGGAGGAGCTGCTGATACACCGGCAGGATGTGCTGCCATTCAGCGTGACCTGGACAGGCTGGAAAGTTGGGCAGAGAGGAACCTGATGAGGTTCAACAAAGGCAAGTGCAGGGTCCTGCACCTGGGGAGGAACAACCCCATGCACCAGTACAGGCTTGAGGCAGACCTGCTGGGGAGCAGCTCTGTGGAGAGGGACCTGGATATCCTGGTGGGCGACAGGTTGACCATGAGCCAGCAGTGTGCCCTTGTTGCCAAGAAGGCAAATGGGATCCTGGGGTGCATTAAGAAGAGTGTGGCCAGCAGGTGGAGGGAGGTTCTCCTCCCCCTCTACTCTGCCCTAGTGAGGTCCCATCTGGTTTATTGTGTCCAGTTCTGGGCTCCCCAGTTCAAGAAAGATGAGGAACTACTGGAGACAGTCCAGCGGAGGGCTATGAGGATGATGGGGGGACTGGAGCATCGTGAGGAAGAACTTCATTACTTTGAGGGTGACGGAGCACCGGAACAGGCTGCCCAGCAAGGTTGTGGAGTCTCCTTCTCTGGAAATATTCAAGACCCGCCTGGACAAGGTCCTGTGCAGCCTGCTGTAGGTGACCATGCTTCAGCAGGGGCGTTGGGCTGGATGACCCACAGAGGTCCCTTCCAACCCCAACCATTCTGTGATTCTGTAAAAATGAGCAGTTTAGAACTTGTTAAAATGTCACAGGCTATGAGAAATGCTTGTTGTCCCTTTTGGAGCACGTGTGCATGAAACTTACAGTTTTGGGAAAGATTCAAGTAATACAGCTACTAGTAGCCCTAGATACCAGATTCTTCTTTATTCAGAAGGATAGGTTTCTTTCTAAATGAGAATGCCTTTCTCTGCATTAAGAGTGAGGCTTTTTTCTGTCTTCCAGCCGAGATGAACTATGAATGCCTGCCTAGGTAAAAGAAAGGGGTTGCAGGTTAAATACCTGTTATCCAACAACATGGTTACCACTCCAGCTGTTTCAAAAAGGTAGAAAAAGGAGCAAGGATGTTCCAGGGGACAAATACACTTTGGCACTGAAATGGATTTAAGTCCTTTTCAGTCGTCTTGATTCTGGTATTGTTCTTGAGGATCCTGCTTAATTGTAACAAAACTGCAAAGCACTAGTCTGCAAGCACTGAATTGTTTTGGGGGCTCCAGCATTTGGAGACCATTGTTTTCAGTTGAGCCAAAACACATCCCTGACCACCAACCAGTTATTTTTTCCTAGATCAAGAAATTGAAGAATGTGTCATTTCACACCAGACACGCAGACGCACCGCTTTGCTTTTGAAGTTATAAGAAGCTAGAATTAATGTTTTGAAAAGCAACAACTTTGAATTACAAAATCAATTCTTCTGTTACAAGTCATGTCAGAATGAAATACTTCAGATTTTTTCAGATTTTCTGCTAAATGTTCTGAGCTGACCCAGATTTGCAAAATGTTTTTGAGTTACTAAACCTGCACTTTTTTTAATTCCTCTTGCTAAACAATTAATCTCAGCAAAAAAAGAATGGAAGAAGTGCTGTCATTTTCTGTGTTCATAAACTTTTGGCTTCAATTGTGCTATCTGATGGTAAGGTTTGCAATCGGCCATATGCTTAGGGAGAGAAGAAGTAATTTTTAAGTGCAAACACTTTTTTTGTGAACAATTTAGTTAATTGGCTTTCCTTTGCAATATTAGAGAAGCAGTAAACATTTGGTTGTTCTTTCCATAATAAGTCTGATTCTTGGGATTTTATTTTTTGTTCTTGGGCTTTAACCAGGTTTATATCCAATTATGTTTTTGTTAAAGTTTCAGCTGCTGTATTCCCACTGCTCTCTTCAGTCTCTGAGGTACGCATCTTGTACCACTGTTAAAATATCACATACAAAATTAAAGATATTATTTCTGTCTTTTTGAAATAGTCCATATATTAAATTATTGCCTTGTGTTTAGATTACCTCCATTCCCCTAAACTTTAATGAGACTGCTCTATGTCTCTAATCTTTCTTCCTAACTTGGAAACTGGCAGCCATTGGAAAACTTGGAAACTTTCAGCTATGGAAGTGGTCACTTTTAAAAAGCTTGTTAGTTAGCAACATCCTTCCTAATACAGATACTTTCTGTACTTAAGAAAAAGCTAGTATTGGCTTACAGATTTTGTTTATTTTAAGAAATCAAATCCTGCAGAAGAGTAAACAAAACCTGTAAGTGTGCATATGTTTCCTCTGTGTGGATTCTTTTTTACCTTCATAGAAACAGCTGTGTGACCAAAATACCACAGTTTTTTATTACATTTCCTGACTTCACCTTAGGTTAAAATATGCCAACATTTCATATTCTCTAAAGAAAAGTGATACTCTCCTGAGTCTCAGCTCTGTGCATAACTGCACTGTGTTTGTCTGATGTGTTAAAAGCTGCCTTTGCAGAACAGAAAATCTCCATTTTTTTCATCCTTAATGCAAAAAGGAAAGCAACAGGAAATGATTTGTAAAAATGAATTCAACAAGAATTTCCAGCATAAACAGTACGCAGGTCAAATACTAAATGATGACCCAACATTCTAAAGGTTTCTTCTCTATCAAAATGCATTAGAGTTGAAGTTTTAAGGTGTTGTTTCCTCGCTAGTGTTCTTTGCAATGTTTTCCACTCGATGCATCTTTTCCGTTCTTCTGGTTTCCACTAGTTCACTTTGAGCAATTCAAATCATTCTCTGAACAAGCTAATACTTTCTTGTGGGAATGAAGTTATACAGTATTGTTTCTCTGGTATTTGACTATCCATCTGAAATACTTGAGTGCTGAATACCGCCTATGGTGTTTTTCAGAAGAACTGCCAGATCGCACATACTTACTCCTTAAGATTATTTTGAGTCAAAACACTAGATATTTAGAGTTTGGCAGTCTGAATATTCAGTAGATGTTACGTTTGCTGTGAAATTGATTAGCTTTGATAGAATGAGTCGTGCAAAAGGAAACACCATCCATGTACCAGTTAAATCTTAGTGTAAATGAGGGAGAATGGTGGTATTTTCTAATAAATGCAGCATAGATTTTAATGCTCTTTCCTCACTTTCCTGTAGCATTTTCCATGTGCTCGTCCTGAACATAGCAATTGTAGGAGCTGGAGTAGCAATGGCAAGATTTTATCCCAATATAGGAGGTATCATAAGGTGAGTGTTGCTTGCACAGTGAACTTGCCTGTGGTGTTGCTCTGTGTTTGCCTCTTGATGTTGAAAAGAAACAGTATAAGCGCAGGTAATTCTGTTTTTATATTTTGTGAGGCTTACACCTTTTTAAGTTTTATATAAAGATTTTGAAGTAGTATAAACAGTCAGCTCTTTTAAAGTTCTGACAAGCAACTATTTGTAACTGTGCCTCTGTACCAGAGGTGATTGGAATGATTCTCCAAGTTTTATTAGAGCTATATCTGAGGAGCTTGTAACTACGCACATGCAAGAATGTGGTGTCAGTAGGAAAGTTGCTCAGTTATTGTATGGCTTCTCGTAAGTTTTTGTTTTGTGGTAAGACCATTTGAAGCTGTTTTGAAAGTCTGTAATAAAACTCCAAGAAAGCAAAGGGAAAAGTGACATAGAAGTTGTACCATTAATTTTACCATGTTAAATTAATTTACCATGTTAATAAACCTCTAGGATTTCCATAATTCAGAAAGATTAGAGGAAATAATCTAATGAGTTTTATTTTCTACGTTTGACACCACCATATTTGTAATCACTGTCATTCATTCCTAGTTTGCATCTTTCCTACGGCAACCAGGAGAGGGAGGTGTTTAAAAATATAGAAATCTGCAATTATAAAACCAGAATGACAGACTTGGGTCTGACTGGAGTAGCAAAATAACTTACTTTTGCTCAGTGGCTGATCTTTGAGGTTTTTTCCATTTCCTTTTCTTTCTCCCTCTCCTTTTAGTGAAAATTTTTGTATTCCAGTAATAGAGATGGTTGAGTTATTAATTCCAAATAAATATCATGGAATACATTTCTTTGTTTGCAGACTGATCCTGACCTCTGCTAATGTGTTCGTACTGTGCATAGTCACCAAACTTTTTGAACAGTGAACTTCCAGCTGATGAACTGCCTATGTACCATCTAACTTAGATATTTTGCTGTTTTGGTGTTGGAGATGGTTACTCTGTATTATGATGTTTCCTGTGTCTTAAAGGAATTGTCAAATATTTGAAATAAAACACGTTGTTAGTTAATAATTCACATAGGTTAGTAGGTGGAAACTCACAGTAGGGGAAAATTATTAGAAGGTTTTGTAAGCAAGGGAGTGGTTACAAAAAAGAACAGTTAAATGTTTCACTTGCTGTGGTTGATCGTGTTACCAGGAGGGCATGTTGATCTTTTCAGGTCTGAAGAATTATTTGCTAGGAGCTCATTAAATAAATTACAATAGAAGTTGTCTATTCAGGAGCATTTCTATGCTTACATGCTTTAACATGTGTCCTCAGATGGCTGGGGTGCACTAAGATTTGCAGTTCTGACAGTAAAGGATGCCTAACGAAGGATATACCGTCCACATTTTTCTGTTGCATGTTGACACATTTCCCCAAAGAAGGCAGAAACATCAAGTCAAAGATAGGGAGTCAGTCTCCAGAAGCATCTGGGAATATGACTGAAATGTCAGATGTATGTCAGAGCACAGGTACAGGGGAGCCAGGGGGCTGACCAGCACAAGAAGGGGATAATTAAATGCCAGTGAAGGAGGTGAAGGACAGCAAGGAACAGAAATTGATGTTTAGCCTGCAGGTAGTCATTGTTCAGCCAGACTGGTTTGAGGGGGGAAAGAGGACAACAAGAAATAAGAGTTAACACAAAGCGTTCTTTTTTTCTTTTCTTTTTTCCCTCTCTCCCACTTTCCTCAGATACTCTGGAGCAACATGTGGTCTGGCCTTTGTATTCGTGTATCCGTCCCTCATCTACGTGATCTCACTGCATCGTGCTGGGCAGCTGACGTGGCCAGCATTGATCATTCACATCTTTATAATCCTCCTTGGACTGGCTAATCTGATTGCACAATTCCTATTGTGAAAAATCCCCCTTCTCACTGTGGCTGTCACAAGTGGTACTGTGACATTTGGCAACAGTCTTGAGCAACACTGTCACGCATGGGAACGAACAATCCTCAATATGATCTCCTTGAGAAAAGCTGCACCTTGGAAACAAAACACATCTTTTGGGTGCTTGACAGGAAGCCTGTCTTGCTCCTCTAAAACGCGATTTTGTGAGAAGTGAAATGGTTCAGATTTGAGTGAGGTAGTTCTCCTGTTTTTGTTGAATGTGCATCAAAGATTAATGAAGCTCAAATATTTTAATTTTTTATAGCACACTTCTCAAAATACACAGCTTTCAGCCTCAGGCAGTAGAACTGGAGATATTTCTCCTTCTCTGGAGATATTCAAGACCTGCCTGGACAAGGTCCTGTGCAGCCTGCTGTAGGTGACCCTGTTTCAGCAGCGGGGTTGGACTAGATGATCCACAGAGGTCCCTTCCAACCCCTAACACTCTGTGATTCTGTGAACTCCTCTTTCCTCCAGAGGAATTGTCCTTACCTTTATTAACAAACGTGCTTTCACAGTATTGTTCAGTGACTGTTTGAAATGCTCTTTCTTTGCAGTTATTTTCCTGTTTTGTTTGGAAAATGAAGAAATTATTGTCTTTCCTTTTTTTTAGCTTAATTTATAATCATTTAGGTCAAAATGCACTCTTAATTTTGAATATGCTATTAAATTGTTTTGGCGATATTTTTCCTCTAGGAAATTCCAGCTAAGAGAAACAATAAACTCATGTCTCAGTGTTTTATTCAGAACCAATATGTACACAAGTTATTTGTCATCTTACAATGAAAAAAAGTCAGGAGGGTAAAAAAAATTAGAACAAGACAATTAAAATTAGAATTCCAGGCTTGACCTCACTTCAACTGTGTTAACTGGGCTGTTACATGCTGTGAAGTTGTCTTGTCAGGAGTTGCATGTGGTATTATGGATGCATGTTGGACACAGTGTTCATCACAGGCTTGCTGCCTCCCTTGTGTAGGGTCTTGCTCCAGTGGTCTCTCACTGTGTTTTTCCACTACATTACTCTAGACATTTTGGACGTGAGCAGATAGACAAAGCTAGCACTCTTCAGAATTGTGCACTAAATCAAATAATGTAAGTTTTAGATAATTCCTAACAGAAGCCAGAAGAATCTGGGAAGGGTTTTATTGAGGTTTATTTTTTAACTGCTTGTTTACTGACTAAGAGGGTGTACATGCATAAGCACACAGACACCATTCTTCACCTACCATCTGTGAGTCTGAGTCTTAATCCAAAACATGCAATAATTAAGTTGTCAGACACTAGTAGAGTGTCATCGTTTGTGGCTGGAGAGAGAGTAAAAACTGCTCTTTGTCCAGAATTTCAGTGTATTAAAATAATCAACAAATATAGAATAACTGAAAGAGGACTCTTAAGCAAAGCTAAATTTCAAAATAAATAAAAAAGGAAAAAAGATGGAGTGATGTAATATTTGTGAAGGAGTTGAGCTGGGAAATAATTACATTGCAGGGTAAGAATTCGTATTTTCATCAGAAAGAAATGAAAAGCGTAACCTAGATAATTACCGTGCTTCTCTGGGAATTTGTATAAATCTCTGCATTTGAGTTAGGCTCCTGAAACTGTGTAAAGGACACTGATTTTCATAAATGTCCTTTGCTTTGTATGAAATACAAGATCATACTGGTTTGCAATATTATCTGCAGAGCAGAATAATTGTTTTAGATTATCTGTTTTTGTCTTGTGAAACTTTTTGTGGCTTTGAATGGGAATTGGAGAATACGTCCATCATCTGTTCCGTATTAGAGAGCATTTGCCCCATCCTGGTCATTTTCCCTGTGTATACTCTTACCTTCCACTGATTGGTTTCCTTATTTACTAGGGCATATCTGTCCACCCTTTTCACTGCTGTCAGTATTGCAGTGCTGACACCATTAGCACTGGCCAACACATCTGCTTTTTAGGGACTGGGTCTAATCTTTCCCATAAAATACTTCCTTGAATGTCTAGGTAGTCATCACTGCATGTAATGTGATGTCTGCATTCCCTCAACATTCTCAGCAGTGCATTTCACGATTAAACCCGATAACCTGATTTTTTTTTTAATTTTCTAACAAACTTCCTCTTATTTCCAACAGTTTTTACAAATTTACCGTTCCACAATTGTAGTATGTTGCTAAACCCTCCACAGTTACTTGATACAGAAGTACTTGAACACCAAAAGGAAAGTACAAAAGACGCATGATTTCAGGCGTCATTGGCTCATTCACATTTAGCTTTTGTGCTTATTTGTTATAGATTCAGTGCTTAATATAGGTGCAAACCCTGGTGAGTGCAGGCACTTCAATTTCATTATGTCCTTCCATGTTCTATCTGGATATGATTCCAGGAGTTAAATACGTGTGATTGAAGGAGACAGTAAAATGCCCATTGATTAGATGTGGTAATTCCACAGAAATTCCCAAGTAAGAGGTCATGGTGCAGTGTCTTAATTGCATCTTCTATCTGTCTTTCTTCTAATTGTGCAATGTACAATGAGCTAAGTTAATATTTAGAAGGAAATTATTCTATATCTTTCTACAAGCCTGTTTTAGCTCTGGGTTACAGAGATAGGTTCTTGCTGCACTGTTGATTTATACAGGCCTTTCATAACTTAGATCAGAATTATAAATTGATAAGTATTAAAGTGATGACAAATAGTACATGGTCATCAGCTGAAGTACATTTGCTTATGAGAAAGTATTTCTTCTACTACATGCGGTTGAGATATTCACAAGTGTCAGAAGAAAATTAGGAGTGTGTAAGTAGAGCGGCATTTTCAGGTTTTTTTTTTTCATTTGTCAACAGTCAACATCCTAAATTAAGCAGAATTTTAAAATCTAATAGCAACTTGAATGGTCTAAAAGACCAGAAGTAGATTGCAGTGTCTCTTTTTGTGCAAGCACAAATGTAGTTCTCCCCAAACCACCTGAGGAACCTGAACATACATAAGTCTGTGGGACCTGACGAGATGCATCCTGGAGTCCTGAGGGAACTGGCTGATGCAGTTCCCAGTCCACTCTCCATAATATTTGAAAGGTCATGGGAGTCAGGCGAAGTCCCTGGTGAGTGGGAGAAGGGAAACATTGTGCCCATTTTTAAAAAGAGTAGGAAGGACTGACCTGCCAGCCTCACCTCTGTCCCTGGAAAGGTCATGGAACAGATCCTCCTAGAAGCTATTCTAAGGCACATGGAGGACAGGAAGGTGATTCGAGACAGCCAGCGTGGCTTCACCAAGAGCAAGTTCTGCCTGACCAACCTAGTGGCTTTCCACGATGGAGTGACTAGATAGTGGACAAGGGGAGAGCTAAGGATGTGATCTGTCTGGACATCTGTAAAGCCTTCAACACAGTCCCTCACAGCTTCCTTCTCTCTAAATTGAAGAGATAAGTATTTGATGGGTGGGCTGTTTGGTGGCTAAGGAATTGGTTGGAAGGTTGCAGCCAGAGGGTGGTGGGTCAACGGCCAAGTTGACGCCGGTGACAAGTGGTGTCCCTCAGGGGTCTGTACTGGGACTGGTGCTGTTCAACATTTTCACCAATGACTTGGCGAGATCAGCAAGTCTGCAGATGACACCAAGCTGAGTGGTGCAGCTGACATGCCAGAAGGACGGGATGCCATCCAGAGGGACCCGGACAAGCTCGAGAAATGGGCCTGTGTGAACTTCATGAGGTTCAATAAGGCAAAGTGCAAGGTCCTGCACCTCAGTCAGCGCAATCCCCACTATCATTACAGGCTGGGGGGTGAAGGGATTGAGAGCAGCCCTGCCGAGAAGGACTTGGGGGTACTGGTGGATGAAAAGCTGGACATAAGCCACCAGTGTGTGCTCTCAGCCCAGAAGGCCAACTGTATCCTGGGCTGCACCACAAGCAGCGTGGCCAGCAGGTCGAGGGAGGGGATTCTGCCCCTCTACTCAGCTCTGGTGAGAGCCTACCTGGAGCCCTGCATCCAGCTCTGGAGCCCCCAGCACAAGAAGAAGGACAAACGCACATGTCTTGCTTGCTCATGCGACCTGCAGTGATAGCCAGCTAATTCCAATTGCTTATATTCTCTGTTCCAGCAAATCATAATGTGATTTAGTGTAGGAGAAAAAGTAGTATGTGGGCCTGATGGTCCATTGTAAAATTTCATTTTTTTATTTCTTCTCATAGAAGAAAAATAATTTCTGCTGGAAATACTGAATTGTATCTTTACATTTGAGGTTTGCTGGAGCGAGCTGCGAGGTGAAATACTGTCAACTCCGGACATTGAGTAAGAGTCGAAGTTTTTCTTCATAACAGAACCAAGCTCCATCCCTGCCTCATTGCACTCTGAAAATCCAGCCCTCCATGTTATGTAGTATCTCTGTAATGCAAACTGAAGTTTTTTTTTGCGTGAGGCTCAAGCAGCTGCAATCATCTGTGCTGATACCATCAGGCTAAAATCCAGATCTCAAGATACATAAGGCATTAACCCAGCATGAGCTTTAGATATTGCCAAAGCATCGGTAGGCAGGGAAATTCCCAGGAAGCTCCAAGACCAGTTGTGGACATGCCTGTGTGGTGAAGGTGTGGACATGCCTGTGGGTGAATACATACAGCCTGAGCACGAGGCCAAGGGATTAGTTTTTCAGTGGGAGCTTTGTGATGAACAGAAGTAGTTGTACTTTCTAAGGATAAGGACTGATGATGTGGCTCTTATGTCTGTCTTCTGCCGTGAGGAGAGAAAGAGTTACCTTCTCCGTATCTGTGCTCATACTAACCTCGCTGCCTCCTCTGTAAAGGCCTAGCATGATCTGTTCCAGTTTCTTAATGTTATCGTGGCCCAGATTCTTCCTTTCAGCTTCTAGCAGGCTTCAGAAGGTCTCCTGTGCTTACTGCCTCTCAGTTTCCCCTTGCTCCTCCAGACTCTCACAGCTGCATCTGCTCCTATGAATCAATTTTTCCTGTTCCATCTGGATTAATAATGTAATGTTAATGTATTAAATCCTGCAGTTCTAATGATATGTACAGCAAAAACAAGCATTTGGGGTTCAAACGCTTCATGATGTAAAAGGAGGGGTTCATGGAGGACATTGTGTGTAACATTTCCGTTTCTCTTAAAAGTTCATCCTTGCGAACTCCACGTACAAAAAGTATGTGAAGACAATGGCATTTTTTTGCAGTGCGGCACGCTTTGTGGGATTGACAGTTTGCCTGCCCAGCCTCCAGGCTGCCCCCTCCTCCACCAGGTTTCCGCACAACAGGTGGCTTTTGATTACATGATCACGTAACTTTTTTCCATGAGGCGTCAGCTTAAGAGTACGAAGGTTACAAGGGCAATTGGTTCCCTATCATTGCACACTGGCAGCTCCTAACGTTGAGTGCTGGACTTTGGGCAAAGGTTAATTAACAGTCAAGAATGTGCGGTCAGCCCTAAGGTTGCTTAAAACTCCTTTGGGGCCCATGTCCGCAAGCGTCCCTCAAGCATGGTGTAACAGCAGAAAGCTGGGAGGCAGCAGCAGTAGAACTGAGTGCTGGAGCTGCTGTGGGAAGGAGGAGAGACTTCCCAGAGTAACTGAGACAGTCGAATCTCTGATACACAGTCTGCATTCTGGGAAGTCCCAGTGACTCCTGTCTACATACAGCCAGCAGAACAGTAGTAGGGGAGGTGAGAGAGGTGGTAGCCTCTGGAAAGCGTGTTTATGCCTTTCAGGAGGTTTTGCTCCAGAGGACAACTTCAGTGAACACCTGTCACGTTTATAATGGGTATGAAGGCACCTGAGGAAAAATAATAATGGGAAAAGGGTTCATGCTTGGTAATAGCTGGTACCAGCCGTACCAGCAAAACAGTGTCCCCCTCACCTTCAGTCAGAAGCAGAAATTCATTTCCGTGAGCAGTTTGTGAAATCTGGGGGCTGTCTTTGGTCGTGAAAATACTATTTTAGCAGAGCTGTCGGTAGCTTCCTAATAGGAAGGAAAATATTGATGATATGCAAAGCACTGAAATGTTTGTTTTAGCTCATTGTACCGTGCTTGATGGGGGAGTACAGTGTAAGGTTTTCCCTCTGAGTTGGTATTGTGTGAGGCTGGAGTCACGATCAGCGTATTTAATTTCTTCTGCAGTTGAGAACACCATTAGACTTTTCTTGGAAAGGAACAGGACTCAACTTGCCAGGTCCTCTCTACCTCTCACTCCTGTAATTTCCGATGGTGGAAGCAGCGCTACGTAACTGTTGCTCTGTGGTTTGTATTTCCAGACCCTAACTGATTTGAGCGGGGCGGGAAGGGTCTCTTACTTTTTTTCAAATTTACCTGCTTGTGGCTTTTCCCGTATACCTCCTTTTTGTATGCTAAAGTAGACTAAACAGTCCAGATGAAAAATGCAGCTTTATATAAAACATTTTTTGGTCCCTTCTTAGTACGTTTATATTGCTACTTGGCCAAAGCCCATTGAATTATTTCCAATAGCCCAAAGACTGCCTAAAAACTGCTGTCCATGTGTTTCTTTTCATCGTTGTTTGAATGGTCTTTTTTCAATTCCGTGGACCTTGTTCACTTCTGACATTTCATTAAACTGTTAGAGGAAGTTGAGATTAGTCAGGTCATTTCAAATCAACACAGCAAAGTCATTCAGCTGCAGTTTGAGGGGAGGAGGAATGCCTACGCGTTGAGTTCCAGGCTAGATACTAAATGCCACACCAAACAGTGACATTGTCCCCACTGCCCAGCTGGCTTCATCTCTTCGAGCAAAAGGAGATTGTATTACGAAATTACCAAAGGGCATTCGAATTACAAGCCGGGTGGGGGGGTGGGGGTGGGCTGTTTTGCATTGAAGCTGGTTTTTTATTTATGTCCCCAGTGTGTAGCTAGTTTTTTGCATACAGATATGTGGTAGGAGCCTGGGTCGCGATACCGAGTTCGCGTGAGCAAGCTCGGGACATCCCTTCGCCTTCCAGCGTCAGAGTTCCAGGGCTGTGGGCTGGTACGGGGTGGCAGAGGCAGCGGAGATGGTTCCCGCTGGTGCTGTGTGCTGGCTGAGCGGGTCTGGGCTTCGGGAGGGCTCGTGTTCACTCGGCACCTCCTCTCCTGTAGAAGCGAAGCACTCCTTTCTAAAGGGAGCCTGAATCTCACCTGTCCGGTCTGCAGTCCTTCGGCTTGAGAGGGAGGGTTTGCATAACTAAAGTCCTCCTCTGTTATGGAAATACAGCTGCTATTTAGGGTGCAGCCAGATTAACAACAATGGGCAAAAAAGGTCACATCCTTCCTCCGTGAAAGTTAACATGAGCAGTTTACTCTTGCCCGGGAAACTGCCGCCTTCTTCCCGAAACTAGGTTTATTCAGCCCTTGAAATCGCTTCACATTTCTTCATGGTGCCACCAACTCCCTAGCTATTTGTACAGTGGTGGTTCAGGTAGAAGTGTTCTCCCGTCTGTCCTCTTGGTACATTGTACTCCAAAGGAGTGAGGAGTTAGGGGCAGCCTCTGGTAGCCAAACTCCAGCTAGTTTCTTCTCTGAATAATTAGTTGGGATATCGAAGGCGTAATAAAATTTGCTGTTCTTAATGCTGGGGGGGTTGGATTTTTTTGAACTAACTGAAGTGTGGCCTGAAACAATACTGGTCTGTGAAAACAGTGAGTTGTGACTGCATACGCTGTTTCTGCTGCTACTCCAACAGAAGAAAAACAAGTTTAGTTAAAGAAAAACAGCAGATGACAGTATTTGCACTCTGAGGGCACTTGTTTATACTACAGACAGCACTTACTTCTGCAGGCAGCCATCATAGCAGTTGCAATAAACGATGGGCTAGAGCTCCTCCAGAAATAAACTCTTACCTAAAGGTGCACGATTTTTCTTTCCTTTCCTGTCTGTTTTCATAGATAACTCGAGTGGCCCAGTCAGCCCCTTTCAGACAGGTTTGTTCACCTGATTTGCACCTTAGTAATAAATTGCCATTTAGTGGCATCAGAGGAGCATGTACGTGACCACAGGCTCCCACGCCTTCCCATGGAGCTTACGAGGCTGTCCCAGTTCTTTCCACAGTGAAATCTGCCCTCAATCCCCATCCACACTGGAATGTCTATACTTACCTCCGAGACCAAACTGCAAGTAAACTTCAACCATTGGGTAAACTTGTTAAAAACCTGGCTTCTATGGTTTTATTGTGAGGGCACCACACTGTTTTCTTTAGCACATGACTAAGTCTTTTACCTTCATCCCATGTGTTTATAGAGGGAAAATCAGGCCATTGGATGGCAGAATGTTTTAACATTGCATATGCTTCCCAGCGCACCCTGACTAAAGAGGGTTTCTTAAAAATTAATCTCATAAAACGATCTTGTGTGTTGAATCAGAGATAGAAACACATCAACCCCACTTTATCCAGTGCATGAAGTGTCTGGAAAAAAATCACTGAAAGCTAAGATCCATAAGAAAGACAACTAGAAAAAGAGAAGCTTTAAAAGTCACCAAAATGCACATAAACAGAATTTTCTGGCAAGGGCAGTCTAGACCTCTGGCTTACTTGGGATGGCTGCCATCAATAGGAATCTTTCCCTTTGCTTTCAATGGGCACTAATTCAGGCCTCGGATAAATTGCTCTTGAAAAGATTTTGGCAGCTAGGTGAAGATTCCATCAGAAACAGCGGGACTCGGCTTTCCATGCAAGAAGCTGGGTGTACTTCAGCAGCTGCTATTCAGGTGCAGTCGGACCTGCATCACAGTTTACATGCTGTATTGTTAAGTGTCACCTACCAGATTTACCTTTAAAAAAACTCACGGAAAACATGAGTACCAAAGTAAAATACAGAATATAAGTGGGAAGCACAATATGATTTTTTAATTTTTTTTTTTTGTGCAGTGATAACTTATACAGAAAAAAACAGAGTGTCTTTGATGTACTTCAGCTGGCTATTTCATCCTAGGGTGGATCTTGCTTTTGTTGGGCAAAAATTTACGAGCACTCTGGGATTTGTGTGTAGTTGCATTGTTGCTCCCCTACGTCCTTGTTGTTTGCCTGTTAGTTATTTGTCAGCAGCGTTTCTCTGTGGAGTATTTTATAGCACTTTAACCACACGGAAAGTATGCACCAGGCTGAACCCGCTAAATTTGGTGAATAATCCGTTGTGTAGATGCTGTCATGTATTTCTGGGGAAGGAAAAAACACTAAGGGCACTCTGTCCTGTTCAAAAACACTTGTAAGGAATGGTCCCCGAGCTTTAAAAGATCCTCCCTTTTCTAAGTGCTGTGTGAATTTCCATGCAGTTCACTACCTTCATTACGGGCTAGAGCCACAAACCTCAAGCCAGCAGACAGCTGGAGAGGAGCTGTGAACTTTTTTGACCACATTTATTTTAAAATGTGAAGCCAAAATATATAGAAAGTCAGAGAAGACTCCGAACTCAGTTTTCTGCCGTGTGCTTCTCTATCAGCCCCACCACTTGTGTATTGTACCGCACTGCTTTTTAGAGCAACTAATCCAGTTTTGCTTAACCTAACTACGAACTGTCCCTGTTCTGGCACTCCCAATGGCAATTCTTCTTCAGCAGATGAATAAATAGTTGTGTAGCCCACTGGGCATCTCTGCAGAGGAGCCACTGACTTGTGCAACACATGTAGAAAGAATCTCTTTTGGGGATTTGGGGATCTAGAGGCCTAAGCACTCACATCCTGGTGCTGACCTGTTTAGAGAGGGCACCGCTTCATATGCCTGGCACACGGATAGTGTGCATCTGTCTGCTGTTGCTTGAACCCCTGAAGTACGCATTGCACACTTTTGTCATGGAGTTTGCCTGTGCGGGGCTGTCATCAGCTGCGTCACACAACCACCTTGATACCCAGACCACCACGAGGATGAGTGTGTGACTGCAGTCAACTTGACAGTTGTGGTTCTAGCTCTGAGGAGTTCACTCTCATAGTACCTGTTAGCCCTGATGGCCTGAGTGAGTTCAAGAGGTGTGTTTCCCACTGGCAGTAAAGGGGAGGGAGCAGCTGCCGATGGGCTGCTGTAATACAGATACACACAGCCGCAGCTGCTCCAGGCTTTGTCCAGTTGCCGGGCGCTCACACCTGAGAGGGGTGTCCGCTAGCTGGCAAATGCATCATCGCTGCTGAACTTTGTATAACTCTGCAGGCTGCTTTCCTGTTCTTCAGGAACTTTCAAAGGTGATAAAATGGTTGGTGCCTTACTGAGCACACCAAAGCTGTAGAGGAAATAATAGGAAATGAATAGAAAAATGGCATGCATGTGCAGTTCCACCCAGAAACCTACAGGTGCCGAGACAGAGGAAAGCATTGTGTCATTGTTTCCGTCTTCTTACCACTCACAAGAGTATTAGTAAGATGCTCCCAAGCTCCACCAAGGTCTCACTTCAGCCAGCTACCCAAAAGCAGTCAGCCAGATATCCCAAAGCACTATGTAATCCCGCAGAGCCAGGTTAGAACTATGAAGTTGTAAGTGAATGACCTCAGCGCAGGAGAGCTGAATTTCTTCAGAAAACTGTGCAAGTGGGGCAGTCAGACACGCAAATCCATCACCCACTGTGCTTGTGTAGCTGATGCAAAAGCCTGTGCTGTCTCTTAACGCTGCCTATTGGACTATAAACCTTACGAGACAAACGGAGTATGTTACTTACAAAGCTGTTGGCAATATGATATGAAAAGTCATTCTCCTTAATAAATTATTTCTATGCTTTTAAATGTTTGGGTCCTTGACAATAATGTATTTCTGTTTGCTAATATCAAATGAATCCCTCCTGAAGGAGATAGATTCTGTTGCCTGGCCCTCCTCACAACTCCGAAGGCCAACATAACATTAAATAAACGGAAACAACCTGAACTTTGTAGGCTTTTTTTTGCTGTGAAACAACTATTATAGAAATGGCATTTAAGAGAGTGTCTTTTTTTGCCTTCAAGAGTTTTGGAGTAGTCCTCCTTTTTCAGTTTCAAGATGACCACATAGTTCCAGTAATTTCTGATCTCCCTGCCAGTTTATTATTAGTGCAACTGGCTACAAACCAGCTGACTGATGTCAGTCTCATAATAAAGAATGACAAAGCTAGACAAGGGTCCCATGAGAAGCAGAAAGAGGAGGATCGAACACAACTGTAAATGTGTGCAAGAGACTACAAGGTCTCTGGCAAAAGTTTTACTGCTTTTTATAGCACTGCTTATTCAACAGGTTTTCTTTCTTTTCCTTTCCTGGGTGTGAGCATGTTGCATTGTTCTTTGTTTGGTTGTTTGGTTGTTTGGTGTTTTTTAATATGTCATGTAATGGAGTACATGAATATTCTTATTTAATTTGAGTGCATAACTCTTCATGTAATATGACTCATGAATATATCCCACAAGGTAGAGCATCCCTAATTATTTGCTGTGTTGCCAACTGCAGTCTTATGTTTGCATCTTGCAGTTATATAAATGAAGTGTAATTGTGAAGAAAAGCCATGTTTTCCAAGGCTGCAGTGGCAATCTTTCCAGCTATTGAGTGCACAAGAATGTGGCTGCACACACCCAGAGATCTCCAGACATCAGTAAAGCTTGTGGATCCTGTCAGCTGCAGAACCAGAAACTAAGTTAGTGTGAAAGCCACCCATGTTCACTAGCTCCATTCTCGACTTAGGCTTGTCTGATTCTGCAAATAAATTTTTAAGAGTGGTGTTGTAGAAACATCAGTGCAAAAAAATGGACAATTTCAAGAGTCTATCTGGATTATTTGAGACAGGACTAAAACAGATTATAATCTGGTTCTCCTGGACTTCTTAGCACTAGGTTAAAGAAGATGCCAGATTTAGTTTGCCTTTATTACTGTGTCTAATTTTTACTGCCCTGCCATTCAGGATAGATTATTGGGGGGAGAGTTATATCCCCAAGAATAAGATTTGTGGAAACTGTCATTGCTAAAAAATGAATTGCCATCTAGCCAGCAAGAATGCTGTAGAGAAGGAAATCCTGTAGGAAATGCTGTATGGCATTATTCACCTCAGTCTGAGCAGCAGGGACATGGCATGTCACTCTTCTTACAGCCAAGAAAAGCTGTTGCATCTTCCATGCTTACATCTAAAGTCCATTCAAGGATCAAGTTTTACTTACCTGACCTGTCTCTGGGATCCAGTAGAACACACTCTGCAAATCAGTACAACATCGCCACAAAAGACATCTGGACTTCTGCATTCAAAAAAAGTGTTTTGAAGAAAATTTGAGTCTCAGCAACTGCTTTAATCTCATTTTCCATTGCCTGAACTGTATCTTTACTGTCATCTGTGCTACTCTGCTGGTGATAAAAAGTTTCCATCCTTCAGGCGATATGAATATGTAAAGCATTCCAGCAGATTCAAATACCATCTTGCCTCAGTGCAAATCTACAAAGGTGGTTTTCCAGCACACATTAGGCAACACCTAACATTTGAAAAATTCACTCTGTTTCAACAGACAGGTAATGTGCTCTGGGAAAAATTCAAACTTAACTCTTTCAAGTCAGACTATGAATTCAATTAAATTGCCTTTAGGATACACTTTCTTATTTCCAGATTTCCACGTGGTATGAAACAGTCACCTTTACAGAGGGCAAAAGTTTTACTAGGAAGGCACACTAAGCCTCATGATGTCTTTTGTTCAAGGAATCCATCAATGCATTAAAAGGAAAGTAAAAAAAAAAAAAAAAAGAGGCTTCTGCTATTCTTTCTTCATATTTATGATGGCATCTAATGACTAGAGAAGGTCCCAAATTTTTGATTTCAGTCTGGTTTCCTACTTTTTGCAGTTTCAACAGCTTTGGCTATGATCATTTCAGTCCAAGCACAATGCTGCTAATTCTTTATTATGACCCTTTTCTCTAGTTCATTTTTAAGCTGCAGGGAATGTCTACATAGACAGGTCAAGATTTCCCAAAGGCTGAAATGCCTCTCTTTAGCAGTAAGACCCAGGACAGAAAAAAGAGCAGAACTGGGAGAAATCACCATGGAATATTACTCCAGGGCTTGTGGAGTAGGCAAGTTAACTTGCTCCGTGGCATCAGTGAATCCCTTCATGACTGTGTGGATAAGGCCAGTACTTACCATTCTCTCCACTTTACCTTCCTTGTCACCTCTCACCGTGGTTTCCTTTGTCTCTAAGAGCCCGTCAAACACAGAGTGCAAACAGGATCCACAGGAAAGGTCATGCAGCATTAAGACATTATGCTGTTGCATTGGGTACTGAAAGAAAGAGAAAACACATAATGTTCCCTTCCATCTTCCTGTTGTCTTTCCTTAACTTAGAGTCCAGCTTCCCAGAGCTAAATGTTAATCCAACTGAAAATTGTAACCAGCTGGAAAGGCAAAGAAATGTATAAGGTAAGTGCCCATCTTTATAGATGGTCAGCAGGTCAGAGATGAATTAGACGCTGCCATCTGTAAGAGAATACTGATGACTACAAGAAACTGGGACATTTGTTTTACATCTGTTTGTAACGACAGAAGCTCCAGCAGCACAGTGGTCGCCTAACTGAATTGGGGCAGTGGTTCAATACTGACTCAGAGGGAAGTGTGCCAGCAGCAGCACTGAATGTGCATTACATATAATACAGCAGGAAATTTGGACAGCAACTTGCTATAACACTGTTTTGGAAATCCATGAGTCACTGTGTTTCTGGAATCTGAACCTTTCTCAGCATGTTTTTGTGCTAGATACCCTGTCATGTCGTTGGAGAAAGCCTGAAGGACCAATGCTGAGTTGGTTTACCCAGGATCTTCATGTTGGAATATTCTAATCCATCTCTGTCATCTTTCTTCCTGTTTCCAGAAAAACAGAATGCAATCCACTATTTTCTTCCATTGTGAAATTTTATTTAAAACACATTTGTAGTTGCACTAATATCCTTTATTAGAGCAACCCACTGAGCCTTTCACCTCAGCTGTTGCGCTCACTGACTCCTCTGATGCTTTCAGATGAGGCTCCCCCACTTCCTACCACTACGCATACAGTAGACCTTCACCGTTCTATTTCAAAATGTTCCTTGCGAGACTAGACACTAACAACACTGATACAATCACATATGCGCTCTGCAGTAGCTAAGCGGATGCCTCTGCATTTCCTTTGCTTCCTTTCTCCTCCGGCTGACAGCTGTCTTTGTCTCCAGAGCTGCACCGCTGTCTCTGCAGGCTTGGGATCCAGGCACCACTCTGAACTGATGGAAGAAGGTCCCTCCCTCCAACAAATGTGCATGATTTGCGTAATTTGTCTACAACACCTTGGCTTTTTTTCTACTTCTTACACTAAAATCTAGCACTGAACTGAATTACAATCGAAACAGTTCTATTTAATCTGAGAAATACAGGTATACACACATGCAGACACAAACACACTCTTTTTAATAAGACATTTAAATACAGGTGTATTCCAAATTATCAAAGTGCAAGAAAAATTAACAACATGGTTGTGCTAGAAGCAGGCTGCAGAGGAAAAGGAAGCTTCCCATCTTTCAAACAATTACATGTGTTAGATTGAACGTTTGAGCAAACAAGTCTTGGCAAAGATGAGTAAGATTGAAGAAATGCACTTCAGAAGGGTCAGGGCTGAAGACCGACAGCTCTGTGACAGTGTCCATCCTGAGCTGGGTTCTCAAAGTCTTTGATGCCTAACAGGCTTTCCAGATATTGGCACTTAGGCGTATTCACAATGTCTGTAACCCAACTCTGCAGGCATCTACAGTTGTCCCTGGAGTCACAAGAGTGCTCAGAGCCTACCTCAGAGGTGAGAGCAAGGGACATGCAGAAATCTGGGGTTCTCCAGCCTTTGTCACCTGCTGATCCTGGTGGAGCAGGAAGAGCCGGAGAGCGCCTAGCTGTCCCTTGAAACAGAGCCAGCAAGCAGACAGGTTGTGTCCTGCCCACGTCCGGCAGTAAAAGCACTCAGCCGGGAGGTTTGAGATTTGGGAAGCCAAGTTACACCTTCTTTTCCACAACACAAGTGGAGCAGATTTACAACAGAAGCTGCAGTCTCTCAGAGATCTTCCTAATCACCAGCCTTACAGAACCATTTCTCTCGGTTGTCTTTAAATGTGCCAAAGCCAAGCAGGTACTTTACTGTATAGAATTGATGTCTGGTTTTTAAAGAGGTCTGGATGGTTTTTTTGCATTTTATAAAACTAGTTTATTTTTTTTAAACAAGGATAGTACAAACGACTGGATAGAAAACAAACCATACTGTGGACATACGTAGCAGATGTAATATTAAAATTGCATCACACACATGTCCCTTTTTAACAGGGTCTAACATGTTTTATAGACCTGCATTTATCTGCCTGTACCGTGTCCCCTCCCACTTCTGCTTTTAGCTTTCCTCTTAGCTTTTATTCTAGGAACAGAGAAATACTGTGGTGAAATGCCACTCAGAATTTCCATGTCACCTATAGTGATTCACAGTTACAACTTTTTTTAAGACTACAGATAACTGGGCAATGAAAATCATGTTCAGTCCCCGGTAGCTCTGCCAGCCTGCCATGGCTGCTGCAATAGAAGTTAATTTATCGCACACTTCATGGGCTCTTAAGCAAAATAAAGATCAGGTTCATGATAAATCACTGCAGCACATACCCTCTGCCAACTGGTGAGTCTGGGATGGGATACTCCCCATTTGCCTATTTTTAGCAATTGCATGGCCTTTTTATGACTCTTAATTGCTGTAGTCATATAAAGTTCGTACGCAGTGAGCAGGTTTCCCCTATTGATTTGTGCAAGGGTTCTGTGAGGGGACTGCTCTGCTCTTGTGTGTCTCCAGAAAACCAGTGCTGCACAAGATAGCTGTCACACTGGATGTTTATAGTCGCGTGGACCTGCATCATCTGTGTGTGTTCTGTAAAATGCTGCTCGTAGGAGGAGCTGTCCCAGCTGCTTATTGCTGATGTTGATTGACGGGTACATTAATGGATCTTACCTGAAATAATTTGGGTGTGCATCTGAAAGCTAGCAGCTGCGCTCATCTTAAGTGTTGCTGAACAAAAACGCCTGTCTGAGCCTGATAACAGATTATTATTTGTGAATTTAGTAATAATAATAGCTGTAGAGATGGGAACAAACTAAATCTGTGCCCTGAGTCCATACCTGTGACAGTAGTATCTGAGCCCCTTGTCATTTCTGTGATGTGTGTCTTCACAGTACCTGCCTGCAGTAAAGCAGCGCTGTCTTCCCCACCTGGCAGAAGGGAGCGAACAAGGCACGCAGTGTACGTTAGCTCATGGCTTGTGTTCCGAGTCAAGCCCAAGCTCCTTGAAAGCCCACGCCACCTGTTTGTTGACTCACACTCTGACGCAAGCCTATGTGTGCACCAGGAAGGGAATCTCAACAGCACTGCAATGCCTTTTGTGCCTGAAAACTAACCCCTCCCTCCCAGGCACCATCACTTAACCCTATGGCATTGCACATTCAAGTCCTCACTCCTCTGACATGGCTAAAAAAACACGGACCTAGCTGGAGGGACGTAAGCAATTCAACCAAGGCTCCCTGGAAATCTGGGGGAGTGCTCATACCTTAACAGCTACGCACTTCTTCCTCACTTCTGGTTAATACAAAGCACAGCAAAGACCAGCATTATGTTATCCACTAGCCTCATACTGGGAGGGTGATAATTTGGGGACATCATCCCAAGTTTTCTTCTTTTTTTTCATAGCATGCGTAGGTATGAATTTCTTCAGTTTGTTTGTGTTCTCCTCTGAATGCTTTCAAAGGCTGGAAAGTTAAAATAACGTGGAGTGGTTTTAGTGCAGTGCACCACACATTGTTTCTATCATGTGAGAATTGCTTAACTGCGGTACACTTCAGCAGCACAATTTATTACAAACCTTGGAAGTCATTTCAGGAGCCCAAGGACCTCCTGGACCTTGGACCAAGTTTCAGCAAACTGCTCAGCTGTGCAGTCGCTAGGCAGATGTCTGCAAACATGTGTTCTTGCACATTTATCTGCTAATGCAAACGTCCCAGTGCAAGCATTAACACTCGAGAGCATTATGCGGATTTCAAACAATCCCTGGAAGAATTGGGTCCCATAAATGTTATTCTGACAGACATAATCCTTCTCCTCTCCTTTGCCAAGTGCTTGCTCTGACTACAGGAGCCAGAGCGCATCAAGCGATACTCCTGACGGCTTCCACTGTTTCTGATGCTCCAGACACTACAACATCCCTGCCCAGTGCTGACTTCACCCTTATTTCTATTGTTATTATTCTGGTTGGGAAAGAAGCAGCAATGTGGAAAGGAAAGATAAAACAGGAGATAAGAGGATGTTTTTATGCTTTGATCTGCACAGATGACTCACACGGGACAGGTTTATTCCTTGTCTTTCTCGGGATTAGTGCCTCAAGGAGAACCACAGCAAAATTAAGGCTCTTTTTGCTGCTGTAGAAAATAATACTTTCTTTCTTTCGCCCTGCTCTGTGAGGTCTTTGAGGCAATGGCTGTGAGTGCGTACAGCACATAGCACAATTGGCTCCAATCTTACTGGGGCCTCTCAGTATTAGTGTAATAAAAGTAAATACCAAGTGGTCAGGGCTTAATTATAATCTGGACATTCCGTGCTCTGGCAATCGATTACAGGAGCCGTTTACTTGTACCTTAAGGCGCTGAATCTACTGTTGGCATGAGGGTGAATCCATGGAAAGGGACAAGACAGCAAAGTGAAATCCCACGTTTCCTGCTCAGCGTGTAGAACGCAAACTAAGAGGAAGTGATTTCAGTAACTGAACGCTCCATATGTTGGAGAAGCTCCAGCTATGGCTTTTTGTGTTCAACTCTGATGACCGTTTCCAGGAGTCAGATGCTATTTTATAGAAGATCGAGAGTCAAAAGCTTTCATTAGATAATGATCGTATTAAGACCCAAATCCTCACATTCTTTGAAGAAAAATTCTAAATAATTAATGTTGCAATTATCTGTTGATTTATTCCCCTCCACCCCTGATTTTGATTTGAGAAGGAACTGACCCCGATCATGCTCTGTGAAGAATAATTCAGAGATGCAAGAAAATAAAAGTGCTCCACAATCAATACTGAAGTGGGTTTCTTTCTGCCTTACTGGATTCTGCCAGCTTAAGGGTTTTGGTGACATTTTGCCTATTGTTATTTCACTTTCAAAGTCCCTTCATAATTTATTTTTGTAGTTGCAATTATTTATGTGCTAGTCTATTGTAACTGCATTATATCAGTGCAGGGAGATGTGTCCAAGGTTGAATTTTATCCAATATATTTATAATGTCTTAAGTAAACAACAACAACAAAGTGTGGTGAACTTGTGAATAAATTCCTTTGGATCTGTGGCACTGGAAAAAAAAAAAATCACAAGTTTATGGACCTCAAACAAAAGAAATACTGCAATAGTAACAGCCTAATACTGTTACTAAAAATGTTGCAAAAGACCCCCTACAGACATATTTCCATAGCCATTCTCGTTATATTAGCTTGGCCTTGGCTTCAGAGTGTATTTTTGGTTGAATATGACTTATAAGTATTACCGTAACGTCCGGAGGCTCAACTCACTGTGTTAGGAAATGTACATGGTAGGGGACCGTTGCTGTTCTGAAAGGCTTTGCAACATAAACGAGCAGGACGTGTGGAACTGAAGGGGCAGCAGGCAGGAGGTTCATCCACCTGGCAGGAGTGTAAGAATTGGGCCAGGGAAAAAAACCCGGATCTACTTCTCGCCAGGTGTCCCTGCTTCTGTCTGCTCCCATGATGTGCTTCTAGTGGTACTTCTACCAGTACCCAAGCCACCCTGGAATGGTATAGGACTGGGAGCTGCTGCCTCGCCATGGTTTCTGTGCCAACTGCTGCCTGTTCAAAGCACGGAGTGTCAGTGGTGGGACCGCTGCTGCCAAGCAGGGGCAAGCAGCAGGAGCAGGCACCATAGCTGCTGTACTCTGGATGCACAGCTTGGATCAGCCAGCGAAGCACATGGGGGTGTACCTGGAAGAGGTGCAATGACACATATTTTCCTTCAAGCTTACCTTCTTCTATCTGTTGGAAGTGGATAGATGGATATCCAAACATGGAACCAGGCACAGGAGGCTGAGCTACTGCTCCAGGTATGCAATGGGTCAAAACTGGGCACCTGTGATATCATGGGCAAGTTCTTCACTGCGCAACTGTGAAGTCCATCTCTTGAGAGTCCTACTGCTGCCAGAGGTACCTCTGTTTTGCTAGGTGGTTTGACTGGAAAACATGACCTCGAAGGGAAGAGGAGAGAAGGGAAATCGGAAGCCAGAGGACACAAATCCTGCAGCCCCTAAATCACTCCAACTTGCAATAATCATAAGACTTTTCAAATAAAAGTTTCACTCAACCATGAACATTTTGTGAGTGCCCTTGAGACATTCTTTCAGAGTCTATTATTGCTTCAGAGCAATATCTGTAATTGAAACAAATAATAAAATCCAATAAAGAACAAACAGGGACAGTTTTTTAGCCTTAAGGCCAACTGGTAGAGCACAGCTGATAGCCACACAGCTGCATTTTCTTCCTGTCAAACAGCATGGCTGCATGCAGAATTGCCATGGGGAATGCTCCCTGGCCTCTGCTAGGTCATTCTGAACAACATATGAATACTATGGACAATCGCGTTTCAGTACGTGTTTCGTGTATGCTGGCCCCGCTTCAGAACTTGTCTAGATGTAGCCTGATGTGTTTGTTCTAGAATATACTATATGATCTTCTGAGGCTGTATGATACGTGCTATGAAATATATATAAACAAAGCTACATACTTGGGTTTTAATGCATTTTCATTAATAACATGGACATGAGTATTAAATTTCTGTTATTATGCTGTCTGGTGATGCCTGTTTGATTCTTTATTTCTGTGGCTAATATTTAGAAATATCTTGTATTTTCTTCTAGAACAGGTCTCATCACTCTTGTGGAAATGCTCTTGTAACTTTGCCCTAAAACTGGGGGAGCAGAACCCTGCATGGATCTGAACTTGCCAAGTAATGACGGAGTGGAGTGCCGTAGGTGACAATCTCCAGTCAGCCTGGCAGCAGGACCTTTCTGGTGAACAGACAACACAGTTCAAGAGAGATGTGCAGGTGAAGTACCCAAACAAGTCTCAACTGTATTTAAAGGGAAAATAATCAAAGGAGACAACACAGGAAACTCCTCATGCTTTGTTTATCAGAAATATAGATGTTCTTTATTGCTCACTGCTCCCTTATTACAAACAAAACAAACATGAGACATAGGAGCAAAAGGAAGAAAACAACTGAATGGCCAGACCAAACAAAAGAAGAGATATGAGGCTAAGATATTTTGATGGTATCTAAATTCTGCTTCCTGAAACATTCTGTGCAAGGAACGTCAACTGACTTCAAAGGTCCAGGTCTCAACACTACCTGCAGGAGCCTGTGTCATTTTGCAAGGGGCAAATCCTGTGCCCTGGACAAATGAAGTAAGAGAAATTCAGGAGGGCCATCTTCGCAGACTTTCTTCCTTGGTTCTCTTCTGTGAGTCTTACTGCATGAGTGGGGTTTTGGCAGACAAACTCTAAATAACCACACAAAAGTATTGCAGAGTCTGAACCTTGCAGAACATTACAAACAAGTCTGAACTACTTAATCTCTGCTATTATTACTAATGTGTTTTGCAGTGTTACGCTATGGCCTTTGACTGGCTTTGGACATACAAAGACCGGACTCAGATCAAGTCCATCCAGCCCAACACCGCACAACAGTGCCCAGCAGCAGATGCTTAGGGGCAGTTTAAGAAAAAGGCCCAGTGGAATGACCCTTCCCCAGCAGACCTTTCTAAACATGGGGAATCAGCAGTTCTGGTATTTCTTAAACTAGCAGGATCCACTATTTAACAGTGGACCCATCGTCCACGAATTTACCTACCTGCCTTTTGTAATTTTGCGCCCCACAGCAACCTGAGAGAATGAATTCCACAATATTCTCATGTGAAGAAGGAGTCCTGTTGTCCAACACCTCACATAGTTTCTCGCTAGTTCTCATCTGACACAAACTAGTGAATACTTGTTGCACATTTAACCTTCTCCACACGTTTCATGATTCTATGGATCTGTACTTTATAAAGCCTTTTCCTCTCCCACCATTCCCTTTACATGTTGAAAAATCCTGTTCTACTTCTGTTCCTCCTGCATTGAAGCTGCTGTATACAACCTCTAAAAATCCTTTCTGCCTTCCTTTGAGCTTTCTCTGCTTCTACTTATCCATTTTGATGTGGGATTGCCGGCAATCAGGAATGTGTCATAATGATACTTGAGGGATTGCTCTCGATGTCTTTCCTAACAGCATTCTCAGTGCTCTGGTCAGCGCGGTGATCTCTCCACTGAGCACCCAGAGGATGGCTTCCCAGAACTATCCCCCGTGACCCTCTCATCCCTGTCCTCAGTGGTAACAGCTCATTCGGAGCTATTGACTCCCACCCCAGATCAAGCTACGGAGAAACAAGCCTGGGAAAGTCCCGTCATTTACTAAAACTGCTGATCTATATGAATGTTAATTGCAATTAAGAGTCCTGTTGGGTCGGTACTAATTAATTATCATACAAGTACCACGACAGACTGATGATAAACTTCCTGAGAGCTTAATCCTAGTACACACAAAACTTTTAAGGAGGATGGGCAAAACACAGATCACGATTTCTAGAAGAACTGGAAGAAAACAAAGACATGAACATGGCTTCAACTTGGTCTTGGCGTTCTCTGCTGCTCAATGCTCTCAATTAAAAAAACAAAATGATACAATTTAAAAAAAAAACAAACAAACAACTAAATAACCATACCAAATGAGAACAGATGAGAGGGGAAGATATTTAGGAGAGTCTAAATTCTAGAGAGTAACATTAGACTCTTTTAAAACATAAATTTAATTAAGGGGTAAAATATAACTTACGAGCTTTGTCTGTTGCCTTCATTTTACTCTGGTCCTGGTTCAAAAATGTGCTTTCGCATAGACCCTGCTAAGCATGTGAGTGGATCTCACTTGGCACCACCAGGTCACTACAGTGGTGAAGAGTGGTGGACATCTAAGCACCTTGCTGTGAGGGACAGATACCAAGCAAAGCCTAGACAGGAAAAATGCCACAAAGTCAGAAGATACTACAAAACGCTCACAGTACCAGGCTAAAATGAAATTTAAAAGCTCTGATATTTGTGTTATGTACTTAAAAAACCCGCAAGCGTGTAAACTGATGCTGAACGTGATCTCTGTTTGTGTTTATAATCGACCATCCTCCCCTCGTCGGGAACATACTGCTCCACACGCTCTCTGGTCAAGCACCATCAGTTTGCCATTTCTGCTACCCTGGGCTTTGCTGCTACCATAGTCTCTCACTTGTTAAAGGTGCATAAGCATGCAGGCTGGTTTTTTTTTCTTCGCTCTCTCTCTTCAGTTCTACACCAAAACATCCTTTTTGCATGGAATAATAACGTATCTTAAGATGCGGTACTTGTACTAACACATCCATGGAGTAATGTAGGGTTTTGCTAATCTCAGTAGTAATTCAGGCTGAAAGTGCTTGGCTTGGCGTGCTTCCATGGTTAATGCTTGCCCGCATACGAAGGCCCAGAGAAGCTGCCTCAGAGCCCAGAGTGGTGAGGTGCTAACCTGATCCCTCCGACGGCGCCCAGCTGGGGTTTCCAAGACATAGCAAGCCTGGTGGTGGGAACAGGGTTGCAACAGCCAGCCTCACATCCCTTGTGCAATGGAAAGTCTGGAGAGGAACCGGGTGACTGCTTGCTTTCTTGATCTCTGGCAGAAGATTGCAGAGATGCCTCTTCCCCGCAGGCAAGCTACATCTCAAGGGCAAAGCAGAGATGTAGAAACTGCAAGACAATAAAGTGTGATTAATTCCTCTTGTTGGTGAATGCTGCAGCCCAATTTCCAGGTGTTTTTAAGTGTAATCACTATCTTGCTTACATTCTTCTGGGAAGAGATCCATTCAAATTAGCGCAACCTCTTCGGTCTCTAATTGACTGCGTAGGGGTGTGGATCAGGAGAGCTGTTTGCTGCTTGGCCTGAACAAGATAAATGCTTTTGGGTTGAAGACAGCAATTACAGCAATTGTGCGTGGAATTGTTTGCATTGTGTGTCTTCTGGTTTTTCTAAGCATCTTGCAGTTTTGGGGATGTTATCTACTCCTGATTTAAGACCTTGTGAACAATCCCCCGCTTTGCGAGGAGCAGAGCAGATTGCGCGCTTTGCTCTCAGCAGCAGTTCTCACAAAGATAAGCCTGTTTTTTGTTGGTTCCAGGCTGTGCTCCAATTTGTTCCATTACTTTCTGCATTTCAAGACGGCTCTGGAGTTTCTGCCTCAACCAGACCCTGCCAGAATACCTGCACGGGAAAATGTGTTCTGTGAATTACACTACGCTTACTGAAACCAAGGGTAGTTCTGATCTCCCAAATGGCCCGTTTTGTGTTGTCACTGGGATGCTGCTTCGGCGTTGAGGCGAAACTGGGAACTTCTGCATAGGCTGCCATGCAGCGCTTCTGTGCGCATTCTGCGAGGAACTGCTTTACGTACCTCTTCAGGCAGCACGTTTGAGTTGAAGATACACCGCATTTAGCGAGGCACTTCCACCTCGAGAACTTGTTTCCCTTGCTGATTTGCCAAACCTGTCATTTGGCCTGTGGGATATATCACAAAGTGAAGCTGTTTACGGAGTCGGAGGGTGGAACGCATGAGGAATCGCATGAAAAGCTCATGCCTGGCGCTGCGAGTGTGGGAAGCGCCGCTCGTCCCACCTGCAGCTGCCTAGAATGAAGCAGAGATGTGCTCCGCCGCCCCAGCACCAAGTCTGGGCCCAGCAGCACTGACACCACCGGTGAACGACGTCACCCGTTCTGTGGCAGAATAAAATCGTGGTTGTGCAGAAAGCATTTTCCTCGTGCTGGTCACGGATTCTTTCCCAATAAAAGCTTTTAACAAGGAAAAAGATTGTTTTGGTTTGGGCTGAAACTCAACTTCTCAGCTCTTTTGCAATTTTCCAACCCTCTTCCAGAAGTGGAAACAGCTTTTTCCTCGTTAAAAACCAAAAATAAATACCGAAAAGAGCGCCCCGGTGCTCGCAGCGGAGGACCCCCCCCCCGCCCCCTCGGTGCTGCGGGGCCGCCATCGCCTCAGGCGGGCGGGCGCAGGCCGGGGCGCTGCCTCACGGCCGAGGGGCGCGGGCGTGTCCCCCTGAGGGCGCTGGGCTCGCGCCGCGGGGCGAGAGGCGGGGCGCCCTGGGGGCGGGACGCAGCGCCATTGGTCGGGGCCGGCCCTGCCGCCGAGGCGCGGCCGCCGGCTGGGGCGTCGCGGCGGCGGGCAGGGGCGGGCGGAGGCGCCGCCGCCAGTCCGCCCTCCGCTGCCTCCCCTCCCCGCCGCCCGCCCGCCTTAAAGGCCCGGTGGGCGCCGCTGCGCCGGCAGTAGCGCAGTGCGGGTCGCGGCGGCGGTCGCGGCGGTGCTGGGATCGCGGAGGGGGGCGGGCGCCATTGCTTGCAGCGCCTCGCCGCCGCTGAGCCCCTCCCCGCCGCCTCCGCTCCGCTCCCGCCCCTCGCTCGGGCCGGGGCTGTCACCGCCGCCGCGCCTGAGGCCGGGCGCCCGGCGCTGCCAGCATGTTTGACAGGACGCGGCTGCCCTTCGTGGCGCTGGACGTGGTCTGCGTGGTGCTGGGTAGGTCGGCGGGGGGGGGGGGGGGGGGGCGAGGGAAGCCCCGCTCCGCTCCGCTCCGCTCCGTCCCCGCACGGCACCGGGCTAATCGCATGCTTGCCTCCCCCCCTTCCCCGCGGCGCCAGGCACCACCCCGGAGCGGGTCTGCTCCCCGGCCGTGCCTGCCCGCCGCCCCTTCGCCCCCCTCCCTGCCCGCCTTCCCCTCGCCTCCCGGGGCCGCGGGCTGGGAAGGGGGGAGAGCCCCGGGGTGGGGGGAGCCGCTCGGCCGCTGACATCTGGAGCTCCCTCTTCTCTCCGCTGCCCTCCCTCGTCCTGCCCTCGCCTCTTCTGTCGCCTGTAGACGGGTCGTGGCCGGTGCTGGGGAGGTGGGCGCCCGCAGCCCGGGATGCGCCGGTTACCCCGGGCGGAGGCCCCGCGGTGGGAGGGGAGGGGAGGGGGTTCGCCTCGGGGCGGGCGGTCGCCGTGGGACTCGGCTGGTGCGGCGGGTCGGGGCCGGCGGGCTGGCGTAGCGGAGGGCGGGCGGCGGGGGCAGCGCTTGGGTGGTGAATGTGGGCCCTGACCCGGGTCCGGCGGGCCGCGTTCGGCCGTACCGGTCCGGCCCCTCGGGTCCCCTTGGCCGGAGAGGTCGCTGGCAGCGAGCGGCGCTTTGTCCCGCCGGGCGCCTCGGGTGGCCGCGGTACCGGTAGCGAGGCGGTGTCGGAGGGCGGCGTCGCGGTGGGTGATGCCCCGCCGGGATGAGCGCCGTGCCGGAGCGCGGATGCGGGGCTGGCGGCGGACCCGCGTGGTCCCGCCGGAGCAGCCGTCGCTCCGGTCAGAAGCTTTGCGGAGCTGTGCTGTAGCGAGGCTTAACCTTCCGTGCTGTGCTTAGGGCCGGTAAAGCGGTTTTGTCTGTCCTGATAATTGTCGTTACGAAACCTTTATCGTCGGGCAGAAGTTTGCGCTGTGCATGGGCTTTGGTCGGTTTGGAGCATACGTTCGTATCCTGAGTAATCCGCAGTCCTCAAGGAAGACAAAATACATTAAAACGGAGGCGTATAGCTTGGGGAGTTATCCAGCTAAAAGAACGAGAGTTTCCCTCTGCTTCTGCCCCAGGTTACTGTCGGGGGGGTAGATTCTCAGCCTTGCCCTGCAGCGTGATCCCAGTTTACACAGCCTCCCCTGCCTCCGTGCAGCGTTTGGATCGCTGCTGCCCTAATCTGATGCCTCGGTGCGCTGGAGGGCTGGCAGGCTTTCAATTTTCCCTTGGGCTTGTTTACTTCCTACTAGGTAGGGGGGAAATGCAGGCAGTGGGTAACGTGAAGTCTCTCGACACGTGCAGCTTTAAACACAATGAGTTACAGGTTTCAGTGACGCCCTAGCTGGGACAAAACTATGAGTGTGCGAGTTAGATGCTGGATATAGGACCAAATGCTCTTCGTCTTCTCCCAGGCTGCCATGTGGTTGAGACAGGCCTGTAGAAGGAGAACGTAGGTCTTAAGCCTGTGTGTCTGAAGGAAGCTCTGTTTTTATTTTTTTACTGTGAGAAGAATAGTTCCTGTTGATTGTGGGCTTTTGTTCTCGCTTTTTCCCTGCTCTTCCCCCTGACGTGTGCTTTGATATCTGCTCAGATGACTGAGGCAACTGCCCAGATAAATTGACTTGCAGGTATTGATAACGTGATACCTAGTGTTTCCGCTAAAGGGGCCATGAAGCCTCCAAGAGAAGACTTCCTTAACTGTGTCATACTGAAAGTTTGAAACTGTGTAGCCCAGCTTCAGTTGAGGACTGAACTCTGCATCTTGGTGTGGCAGCCTGTTCTACCACAAAAAGGGCTTCCAGTAGCATACTCCTGATCCCCAAGTTAGTCTTGCTGTCACTTGATAGATGGCTTGTGTTTTTTTCCTCCCTCTCCTGCCCACACCTTCCCCATATTAAGTGAAGAAGGGAAAGAAAAATTGATTTCATTGTCTCAGCAATGTTGAACAGAAAAAACCCGAAGGATATCATTCAGGTTCAGGTGACCTGACTTGTCTGTAAGGTCACCGCAGTGGAAGTGGATGGCTGTGACTGTGTATGTCTGTGACTTGCTCGCTGCTGTTTTAGTCAAACCGTTCTTGGTGCGGGTTCAACTCTCCCAACACAAGTCTTTCCACAAGGAAAGGAATGGAGGAAAGAGCTTTACTGCGATTTTTGGTGATTTAAATGTGTTTATTGAAAGGTCTGACAAGTGCATGAGACGGATCAGAGGTAAGAGACTAAGGAGGGTCAAGACATCTTCCCCTTTATGTGGCATTAAGCTATTAGACCAGTTTGGTTGCCTGAGACTTAAGTCTAAGGTTGCTCTTAACTGGTCTTAAGGAAGCTGCCTCCCTCATCCACCTTTCTACCCACTAAGGGAGAGAGAATTCAGGGAAAGCAGGCTTTGGTGCCCTGAGAAAATAAGTAAAAAATTGCTTTCTCTTATCAGGATGATAATTCTTTCCTTCTGAATGATACTACTGTTTCAGCACTAAACTAGTTTCATACTCTGTAATCTAAAAAAAAGAAAAAGCTTAAGATTTCTGCAGTATCTGTCCTTAAACAGTGCGACGAGGCAGTATCTGCATTCTGTGAGGGCGTGCGGATCTGCAGTGCTGGGTGTGTGCAGGCTGCCTCTGTTCGTGTGCAGCTCTGCAGTGCTGCAGGCAACAGCTCCCATACTCTGTGCCGTCCAGTCGCAGTGGGCAGCATCTGTCACTGGAAAGCATGAATAGCCTGGGCTGCAGAGCCTCCTTCACCTGCCTGCTTTTGTTATGTGTGCCTGCTTTTTTTTCTGACGGAGATTTTGTATGGCACGGCACAGATGTATAAATGGAATGGCATTTCTGGACAGTAGTGAAACCATTTTTCACTGATACTGAGACTCTGTTCTTACAGTTTGTTACACTTTCAATTTGTCATGCAAAAAAATAACTGCTTATTAGAATAACTTGATTAGTTAGCTTGTGACTGATTTCTTCATTAGGCACGATACATATGCTCTGTGCCACTCTTATGGGTCAGTTGCTTGACTGCAAGTCAGGCTTCTGCAGGAAGGCAGGTAAACAACACTTAAAAGAACAAAGTTGGTAGACCTATGGTAATATTCCTGTTATCAGTGGAAGATCTACTAAATACATTTACTTTTAGACCAGATTCTCCCTAAGACCAAGTCAGATTAGCATAAGTTCTGCAGAGGTGACTGGAGCAACAAGGAAAATGTTCTCTGGACTCCACGACAACTCACGTCTGGTCCATGCTTACTGCTGTTCTCGCCCAACTTGAGTGCAGGGATGCAATACGACAGAACTGTGTTTCTTCAGTCCTGTGCCTGACTATACAATCACTGACAAGCTATTGTAAGTAATTAGGGAGTGCGCTTGTCAGTATGTGGTTGCTGGTGTAATGCAAGAATGTGTACAACCTAAGATTAGAAAAATTGGTGTCTTCTAAAGAACTTCGCCATTCGCTGTGCTTATCAACTCTTCTGCAATATGTTGCCAATAGTAAAGAGTTACTTAGATAAATTTAAAATTGCTGTAGAATCTAGTTATGTTTAGTGTATGTGTAGGGTGGTTTGCTTCCCCCCCCCCCCCCCCCTTGGTGTCCTACCCTGTGCTGGTTCAGGAAGCTGACTGAAAACTTCCCTGTGGCCCAGCTGTCCTCTAGCAGTGGGGCTGTCTGCTACTTGGTTATTGAGGCACACTGGGCTGCAAGCAGTACCCGTGCAAAAAAGGAGCTTGGTAGGTGGCTGGTGGTGGGGAAGGTGAGACTGTGGCAGTCTTATTTATCTTTTTTGTCCTGAAACTACTGAGTAAGGGAGGGAGAAGTTCTAGTCTTCCAAATGGAAGAACATGTGAACGAAACGCAGAAACACTAAATGCTTACAAGATTTTGCTGGAATGTTGTGTGATATGGGGCAGTATGCTGAACAGCAGATGCATGTGTATGGGACAGGTGAGTTTGCTTTTGCAGTATGTGACCTGGGAGAGTGCGATGGCGGGACCACTCTGCACACCCTGTACAGTGTTTTTGCTTTAGGTGTCGTTCTTCCCTTTTGGGAGTGTTTACTCTTGCCGTCACTGGAGGTAGCCTTCTCTGTGATGATTCTAGTATTGCTGTTCAGTCAAGGAAAGCCTCTTTCTCTGTGGGTGAGCACTTCCTAATTGCCCTAGTTCAAATAAAACCTCCTCCTGCATTACTTGTGACTCACTGACATATGTGTCAGCATCCTTATTTTCCGTGTCATGTGGATGCTATATCTCTTTTCTAGCTCATGAATACATTGTTAAGCTGTAACAGGTTCACATGAAAGAGCAGCTTGTCTTCAAATGACACTGTCCACCAGGTACCACAAGGTGACACTCATTAAGTTGACTCTCAGTTCATTGGAAACATGGTTGTCACTTAGGGAACATCTTCCCTCTCCTACTGTGCTTTCACAAACACATGAGACAGAATACTCTGGTTGTGACATTGTCCCTTGTTACTGTTCTTGGCAACAGTCACTTTTTATTTTCCCCCACATGAAGAAAGATGCTCTACCCAGAGACTCAGATCTCTGTCTTGCTAGGAAGCCTAGCAAAGAGCTTCAGGTTAGAACTCAGCTAGCTGAAGAATGTTATTCAAAGTCAGCTCTCGGGTTCTTGCTCTGCCAGGTATTGCTATTGAAATGTATCTCATACTGTGGCTAACCCCTGCCTCAAAGATAAGTTCTTGCACTTATTTTTTTACAGCAATGGGTAAATTCTAATTCACCTGCCAGTGCCTTGCCAAGAGCCAGGTCTTGAGCTTGGCACTATACTCTTTCTGCTTGGTAGAATAGAGGAAGGTGCTTGTCAGCAGTGAGGTTCCTTACCAGCTGCTTGAGTCCTGGTGGCTTTTTAACCCTGAACAGACAGAAGGGCTCTTGCAGCATGCTTATGTGAAGGTGGTGACCTTTGCCTGAGGGAATGGGAGAGAAGGGGCTTCTGACATAATTTCCTGTGGAAAATAAAGTACCACACTACAGCTGAATAATAAAATAGCTCATCTCTTATAGCTGAAGAGGTCCTGCCTCACCTTTCTAGCTGCTTGGGTGCTTGTTGAGCCCATGCTGAGCTGATTCAGTACGCTGACCTGGTTTTAAGAGTTGGATGGCATGAACTCATAATGATAAAAAGCAGCTTGGTTTGAAGCCCGCACAGTCACGGCGGTGATGGGAGGGGAAGTAAAGAATTGACTGCATGGTCATCCGCTGCTGCATGGTTTTTATGTAGGAGCACTGTTGCACTAACCAGATTCTGATGACAGGGTAAAGCTGAGATAGTCCTCTGTCTGTGACTGTGCTGGAGCCATGGAAGCAGGTAGCATGAAGAGGTGAGCTAATGCTGGAAGGTACCTAATGATGAGAGATAACCTGAGCTTTTTAGCTTCCCAAGTGACTTGGATTTATCCCTGACAACTGAGAATGCTCTTTCCAGAATTACCCTAGGAGAATTAAAACAAACTTATCTTGGATGATGGGGAGGAAAAAAAGAAAAAGGAAGTGCCAAACAGAATTGCATAGAACATGATTGGCTAGATATACCACTCACAGAAGTATGGCTTTAAAAATGTCAGATTAATTGGTATGGGCTTGATTACAACTGTATCTACTCAGGGTAGTGGTGGTGGTGCCAGAAACTGGTTGTTTTCCCTGTCCCACAAAGAAAGCTCCTCCTGCTTGGGATTTAATCAGGTAAAGTAGTTGACAGAAGAATACTTTCTACCCCATAGAGTAGAAATTCAGATAATGGATGACTAGCAAGTGACTAGTTTTAATTAGCCCAGTTTTATGACAAAAATTAAAACCATTTAAAGCTGTCCTGAAGAAGCAAGGTTTCCTTAAGATACTGTCATAGGCTTTTCTTACATCAGGAAATACTAATCAGCTGCAGCAGTAGACCTCTCAGTCCAACTTGTGAGTAGACCGATAAGCAGCTTTCCAGCCACAGTGGTGTAGTCCTGCAGTTTGAAAACTGGAAGAAAACTGTGTTACTTATATTAAGGATTTTCTGCTGACTTCTTTGTGTTTAACAGTCAACTGTTGATGAGTTGACCCACCTTCTGGGAGGGATTTTCCTTTCAAGTTATGAGACTAATCTCAGGCACAGAACTAAAAACTGTCTATTGTTAAACTTGCATGGTGCTTTTTAAACTACTTTTGCCACATTCTCTGGTGTACAAATCCCTGTAGTACAGTCAGGTCCAGCTTTTAAAATCCAGACTGCTTGTTCATACAGAAGCCAAAAATAGACCCAAGTAAGCTTCTTTAGCAGAATATGGTACAGAAAAAATGATGTTGAAACTGTCCGGTGCATTTATCAACCATTCTTTCTGTTATCATGTTGAGTTATAGGACTTCAGACAACTGGTACAAGAAGCATTAATAGGCTGGTCTTGCTCTGTTACATGTCTTGCTTTGTGACTTTGCTGATTCATCTTTAAAAAGCTGTAACCAAGAAGCAGTCTGACTCGAGTACTTCAGTTTTATTTGTACTGGAACATGGTTTTGGCATCTCCTGTTTATGTGGCATCTTGATACCTGGCAACAGGAAAATACTTTGCCTTTTTAAATTTAAAATAAAAAGCTTTGTGTGAGGTCAGAGCACCCATCTTGAAATGGCTATAAACCCTCATTCTACTAAATGGAACCAGAGGTATGCGGGAGCCACATAAATATAGCCTTATTTCTATGATGCTGCTGCTGAAACAATGGCTTTTGCTAGACTTAGCCTAGATTTTAGTGCCTCCCCCCTTTGGCTGCCAGTCCTGCAGCTTTCAGAGGGATCACGTGGATGTTGCTTGGTCTCGTAAGGCAGCTTTGAGATGTTAGCTGGCCATCCCTGGTACAGAAGAAGGGTCACAGGTTTTTGTTACGTGATCCCTTTCCTAGGGAAGGACAAAACTGTACCAAACAGCAGTTTTGCTCAGTTTTTGCCTGAAGTGTAGAAGGGATTGTGTGTCAATTTCAGCACCTTTTGTAGCTTCTGTCTCTCTTAGAATAAGGTGGAATTTTTCCCTCAGACTAATCGTAGTGCATTTTTGTCCCTGTAACTTTGTTCCATTATTGCAGATCTGCAGGTTGCTGTAAGCATGTTCTGGCTGAGTCTCAAATGACTGGGTCACTGAAATTTAACAGTAGGGGCAATATTCTCTGAAACTGAAGTACTGGGGTGATGAGGAACACATACGTATCTAAGGTTATCTACCTTATTTTAAGGTGTCCGAAGGGCAATGGACTATGCTTACCTTAAGCTGAAGGGGCTGGTTTGGAAGCTAGTGGTGGAGAGATCTGAGAGAATAAACTATAACCAGCAAACCTTCTGATGTGCAGCAAGCTAATGGGGAGCATGTATGGCCCTTAAGGGGTCAAGAGGGCATTTAATGCTGAGATACAGAAAGGAGGCAGTGAGACTGAGCCCTGCAAATAACTCCAGTCAGGAACTGTTCCCCATTAAATTCCAAAAATCATCTTCATAGTCAGTGTCTCCTTCTCTGTGTGTTTGAGTGAGTTCTGTAGCTTTTTGCTAGCTCAGGGAAATTAAGGCTTCAATTTTGTTTTGTTAGGTGACCAGTACTAGCATTCAGTCAAAACACTCCAAGCCAGTATGGTGGCTGGGTCTAATGCTAATGGAGATCCTGGGAATGGAAGTAAGGTTTATACTTGCACTATGTATTTATGCTTGCAGACTCAGTCTCTCATCATTCTTCCCATCTGTTTTGAATCTGAAGACGCCAGTCATCAAACTAGAAAATGAAATCTGTAATCATTAATAGATAGAAACTATGATCACCAATCTAATGCTGATAACTTCTACTGAAACGGGAAAGCGACACGTGCTCTGTTATACGAGTACTGGAAGAATTTCAGTGTTGTGGCATTATTTGTTATACTCAAGTATCAAGAGCGATGTTGTATAATTATTTTTTACAAATTCTGGTTAAATGAACTTTTCAGGAAGTCTTCTGAATAAGTACAAAACAATTACTCTGATAGCTCTGAGATATGTAGGGTATTCTCATTTTTCCTTTTAAAATGCTGTTGAGATCTAGCTTAATGAAGAGCTGATGTTCTCACAATGTACTGTTAGACACTATAAACTTCAGTGTAACATGAAAAAATGTGGTTCTGATAACTAAAGATACTCCTCTTAAACATGGTGGCATGCAGCAGTGTACAATATAAAATGACTGTGCTGGTGGATGGCAGAGTTGACAATCTGGACTGCCATTGTAAGGCCTGACTTTGTTAAAGACTGTTTAAATAAAATATTGTTATGCTTCGTTGAAAGAAGAGCGTTTACACTCCTAACAACTAATTGCCTATTGATGACGGAGTGATATTTCAGGTGAGGGTGTGTAGCTGTATGTGAAACACTTTCAAAGCCTTTTGCTATGCACTCCCACAAAACAAAGACTGAAATGGAAAAATGCTTATAACTTCTGGAGTTTAAAATGACATTCAGAGTTTGTGTCACCTACAGTTAAAAAAAAAAATCCTTGCCTGCCTTGCCAGCAGCTGACCTTTGTAGTTCACCTTCGTTTGCTGTAGTGTTTTCCGTGTCTGTAAGCCCAGTGCGTTAGGTAGGTGGATTGTAGGTCTTCATCTTTAGGGGGCGTGCATGGTTTTGTATACGTGAATTTTTTACTTCTTGAGGCAATACAGTCAAAGCCTTTAACAGTGAATGTAACACTGAGCACATAATGCAAGCAGTGATTAAATGTGTAGTTTTCCCTAAAGAGGTAGGGTTTTAGCGGGAGAAGTCTCTCGCTCGCTCTGGCTGCCACCAGCCAGATTCATCCCCACCCTGTGGGCAGCCTTGCAATACGAGGAGCTGCTGAGCTCTCCCTTCACCTCCCGTCCCCCGCCCGCCCCAGTCTTTTAGCTGTTGGTCTGAGGGTCTTTAATCTTTCTGTCTGTGATCAGGGCAGCTGACCTCTGCCCCGCTGGGTGCACTGCTGATGGGCTCCAGGTGGCTGTCGGTCGGCTGGTCCAACCTCAGCCTTCTGCCCCCTGAACAGAGCAGAGCCCAAGCCTTTGCTTGTGAGCTGCAACTGGCTCACTTGGGCCACGCGTTTTTCTCTGTGTGAGTAATAGAGTAGGCTAGGATATATTACTGTCTTGTCTTTCTGTGTTTTTTGTTTTGTATTTGCACTTCTGTAATTGTTCACAAGAGAGGCAACTGCATGGTTTTTAGAGTAACAGGTACTTAGTGCTTTTAAAAGTCCATTTTTTAAAATTGAAAGGTATATATAAGGGAGAATACACTTGTCTACATGAACATTTTTAAGTAAGTGTTGTGACTTGTTCTAAGAGGTTGGTAACGTAGATAACTGAACTGGTGCTCCTATGTAATACTCAACTGTTGAATGCAGAGAAACTAGACTATGATGTAGTTCTCTGATGGTGAATGACTGGACTAGAAACTGCATTTTTATGTGTTGAGGCCAGTCCAGCACAGAGGAAGGTTTCCTTCAATTCTTGCTTCCACCACGCCTGCCTTGCCGTAATGAAAAATGTAAGGCATGGTGAGGGGGTTGTTTAGTTGAAGCTGTCATCAGCTGGCCCAGGCTGCTGATTTGGCTGCTCTGCTAGCCAGATCATACATCAGAAAAGAAATAGAAATGTAAGTAGTATGTAGTGGCAAGTAGAATAGTAGCAGAGAGTAGAATGTAGTTCATGCTTTTAAATACATATATCCTGTTTACTGAAGCCTAGCACAGCTTCTGGTGTTAACAATCGGTGTGCTGATATTAGAAATATTTTGCATTCCTGCGGGTAGAAAAGTGAGATGAAGTCCTTTAAAGTGGCTAGGAGGTGAGTTGTGGGCTAGCCATTCATCTCAGCTACTGAAAACAAATAGTGTATTGGTATTCAAGGCCAGGTGGGATGGGGCTTTGAGCAACCTGGTCTGGTGGAAGGTGTCCCTGCCTGTGGGCGGGGGGTTGGAACTAGGTGGTGTTTAAGGTCCCTTCCAGCCCAAACTGTTCTATGATTCTCTTGTACATCCCTCACTTCTAGGTGTCAAAAGTCTAAACACTTTCTTATTTTTTAATCTCTTCTTCCTCTTAGTAGTTCTCTGTATTCCCAGAAACTCCTGTCTAGGAGGTGTTAATGCTTTCTCTTGACTGCTTGTGGAAAAAAATTTTCAGCATATCTGCTTTTCTGCAAAGAACAGTCTCTTTTACAGATGCCCCCAAACTCTCTCCAGCAGCGCGGAGTTGACCTGTCTCAGTTGCTTTAGATTTCATGCATACTTTCTAACCCCAGATTGTACATTACAAAATAAGCAGCAAAGTAAACATGGTTATCCTGGACGAAAATAAAAGCAAAAATACATTTGTTAGAGTGGGAGAACTGAAATTCTCCCTTGCCCTTAGTAGTAATTATCAGCTGTGTAGGTTCAGCTCAAAATAATGGCATTAAACTGACTGTGGGGTTATTTAACATCATCATCTCTTTAATAAGAATGTAAACTATAAAAAGTACCTCTTCCTTAAATGAGCAGCCTTTAGCTGAATAACTGATCTGTTTTGAGACTGTCATTTGCTGTGTTTTATGGAGATTATTTCTCTGACACAACCAGAATTCCTGTTTGACACCCCACAACTTAACTGTAAATTGTGGATTTCTTTGCAGAAGCTGAAACTGAGTTTCTGTAAGCACATCAAATGAGGAAAGTTTGGATCCTGTTTTTCAGCATCTGTGTAGAGAAACGTAAAAATTATTCTCAGTCTTATGTTAGTCTGGTACAGTTTCTCTTAATTAGCACGCACTTGGGAGTTCAGTACAGCATGAAGAAAAAAATTTGGTTACTAATCAAGCTAGAATACTCTCATTTGCTGTAGTCTCCGTTAAGGGTAACTGCCTTTCTCTCAGTTTCTACGTATCTATTTGTTTAAATGAGAAGAACTTCCTAAATTGAGGACTGATGTAGGAGTCTTGTATGTCTTGGAGAACTCGAATCACTAATTCAGCACAAGTTAAGATGACACAGAGCATCAAGTGACGATTTGGTGGCTTCCACAGATAAGGAGGCCAACTGTGTTAATTAAAGGATGTCCACTTAGAAATAGAGTGCATGCCTTTGAACTACTTAGAACTGTGGAGCAGAAAGCACTACTGACCAGGAAACAGTTTGAGCTGACCTGAGATGAGACTATGTCCGGTCTGTCCTTGTTCTCCCTTCTTCCACACCCTTGGCTACATGTTCCTGTTCCGTCCTTTACACCAGTGCTAACAGCCACGCACCCCACCAGATGAGCAAGTGCTCTTCAAAAAGCTGTGCTGTGCAGGCGTGTTTTTTCCTTTTTTTGGACAGGTGGGTGTGAAAAGCTACTGCCATGGCAAGGAGCAGGATTGCAGTGGATGGCCAGAGGTGGGAGAAGGGCAGCACAGTCTAGGTTGTCTTGAGTCACTCTTGGAAGCGTAGCCAGGTTTTGTGAGCACCACGCTTCCTTCTGAACTAGAACTAGTTACACAACAGTGTAGCAGAAATGGTTAGAAACTTCAAGAGTCTCTTTCCTTTCAGGCATAAAACTTAAATTGTTTTAAAATGGAAGACCTGTCTAAAATGTGTGTCCATAGACTTCATTAGGAAAATGTTCCTAAATTTTAGGTAGAACACAGGTGGTATTTTCAGACCCTGAAGTTACCCCTGTTGAACAATGTTCTCTGCAGGTCTTAAATATTAATGGCAACTGCTGGCTGTAAAAGAGGCTAGTTCAGCTATAAATGTTGTTGTTGTTGTTGTTGTGTGTCCCCCCCCCTTTGGGGAAAAAAATCCCATGCAGCTTGCTGGCAAAGAAAGATGGACATCTGAGTATAAGAATCCAACTCCTTATGCCTCTGAACTTAAGCATGTAACTGTAAAGTTTCAGGTGTGATAAATGGCACAAATCGGAGCAATAGTGCAGTGTTACACACATTGTAAAAAGGTCATAGTTTGGTATCCAGCACTCCTATTTGTAGGACAAATTGTGGAACTTCAATGACTTTTTTTTTTCATCTTAAAAAGATTATTTGAAATATACCAAATTAACTTTTTTTTCATTAAACCTTCCTTTTTTTTTTTCTTTTTTTCTTGCCAAAGGAAGACTTTATGTCCCCCTTTACTTGGGTATTGTTTTTTTTCTTGACATTCGCCTTCAGTGGGTGGAGAACCATTCTCACAGGGACTTCCTCCCTAGTCTCCCAGCCTGGACTTCCCTTCCTTCCTTAAAGGCTTTTGTATTGTGCTGTGTTTTCCAGCCAGATGTGATTAAGTATGAGTTCCCTGAAGGTTACTGGTTTTACTGTGAGTTATCGTAGGTTTTCAGTGGAAACTATGTTACAACTGGCTTGAACGTACAAATTAGAGTTGGAAACTCTTTGAGAACTCGTGTAGCCCCATGTAACCATTTCGGACAGCTTAGCTTCAGTCTGTGTAAATGTGTGCTGTGCTGTTCTTGTAGTTCTAGCCAAAATCTTAAGGCTCACCGTAAGGCAACCCCTGCTCAGTAATTCAAGTATCAGTCTTGCCTCTCTCCTCTCCCTCTCCATCCTGTGCACTTCTATTCTCGTCCACGTGTATGAAACTTTTTCACCTTTCTTAAATAGGTAAGGACTTCAGATCTCTGCAGTATCTTTTCCTATTCAACTTTGTTACTACTGGTGTAGCTTTCCCGGTTAGCCAGTTTGGGTGAGCATTACAGGAGACGTGCCTCCCAGGCTTTGGCAAAGTCTCGTATGGTCCAGTTCAGAGCACTTGAATGGTCAGATTGTTTTCTTGGTAGAATTGAAGGGGAGAGAAGCCTGATCAGAGGACTGCTGTCTGTTTCTTGCTGCTATCTATCAAAGCAGTCCTGAACCTATTGGTCAGTAGTCTTTGGCAAGATCAACTAGACAAATATTTAACAGAATATAGCGAAACTCCAGTGCTGAGTCTGAAGCATGGGGAACTTCAAGGACCTGTCTTTTTTTACAGCTGAAGATGATGTTTTAGAGGATATGAGTAACAACTGATCCAGGTAACTTTATACCTTATGGGAACATAATGGCTCAGAAGAGCATCCTCTGAGGTTACTGCTGGTACTGGCTGGGGTAAAAAAGAGCAAGAGGTGCGTTGTGAAGAGGACAAGGCATGAGAGCTGATCTACAAGATTGCCTTTTAGCCTTGTAATCTTTCACTAGATCTTGGTCACCCTTTCCTCCAGTTTGTAGAAGCTGATGAAATGGAACATGCATGCATTCCTCCAAAGTTCAGCATATAGTCAGCCTGCTTAAAGGTCGTGGAGTTGCTTGGCACCTGTGATGGCCTGTTATGTACATTACTGTGTGGGGTTTTTTTCCTCTCATAGTGAATACTTAAGGACCATTTGCTTAAATATACTAAATGTTGTCCTCTGTCCCCGTAAAATGAGCAATAGTAAAAATGCTACTAGTTGCTTGGGGTAGGTTAATGCCCAACTAAACACCATTTCATAGTCTTCTACTCCATTGCTGGAAAGCAGTGCATCATTTAGATTGCACTGGGAATTCTAACAGTAATGTAAAAAATGGAAATGGGCCATAAGTGTAAGATACATCACCAACTTCCAATTTCTCCTATTCTTTTACTATGGAATATACAAATGAATTTTGCAGTCACTTTAGTAAAACTGTTCTCATTTGACCCCTTTATTTGCTGCTTTTCTTCTCTCCCCCCACCCCCCTTCCCAGAATCTCATGGTTAAAAGTAAAAACATGTTCCTTAATTCCAACTCTAGATTACACACTTTTAAAGTACTTTTTATGTACGGCAAAATATAGGTGAATCCTTTTCTTTTAGTGAAACAGATTTAGAACAAAACCAAAATGTATTAATAAATACTTAAATGTGTAGGCACCAGAAAAATCTGGATAACTGCTCGTTATGTAAAAGCTCTCACAAACTAGCTTTTTATAATCAAATTTCACATAAAGAAGACTATTTAATGGAAGAAAGAAAAGCTTAAATTAAATCTTGAGTTCCTTTCCTCTTTGTTTAATGAAAACTGAGCACACAACACTTACTGTCAGGAATTCTCCCTAATTAAAAAAAAAAAAAGCCCTCAAGCTTTTTGTCTTAACTAGGTTACAGAGTGAGTAATTCTTTCCTGCAGCAGTTACACAACAAAAAAACTGCCTTCGTATTCAAACTGATTGTTTGTTTTGCTGGTGGACTTCAAACACTGCTTGTCAAACTTAGGGTACTTTCTCTTTTTCATGTACACTCATGTAATAATTCTGTTCCAGCTTCTAAGGAAAACTTCCTTGAAAAAAGCACATGACCCATGACTGTAAACCTGTGTACTTTGGTGGCAAAAGATTTGGAATTTCTGAGCTAAGAACTTTGTTGTGTTTGCGAGTGAATTGCTGGAATGTCTTCTGGTTTCTGAACTTAAGCACTTAGAGAACATACTTCAGCAGCTGGTAAAAATGAAGTAGACCATCCTAATGAAGTTAAACCAAGAAACAACGAAAGCAAAACACCTCAAAATCTTGTAAAAACTGAACAATGTTGGCTAAAAAAGGTTGAACTGGAAGGCTGAAAATGTAATTGAATGAAACAGAAAAATTCTTGTTGTTGAGTTGTGGCAACTTTTCTTGGAAAACAGAGATATTTAATTAAATCTGTTAAGTAGTCAACTTCTGCAAAACACAAGCTGCTTTTTATATTAACCATGAGGATGTGATGTTTCCACACTTAAAAATCTGGTGACCTGTTTGAGAAGATAGGATAGTATCAGACAGGTAGTGGCTTTGTCCTGATGCTGGCTGTGCAATAGCAGAGATAAAGACAGGAAACACGGCCTCTGACTTATGCTAGGGGAATCTTGCCATGGCCTTGAGTGGAGCTGAAAATTGGCTCCAGACATGCAAACATACAGCAGTGTCCTTTGATCAAAGTGAACTTTCAGAGTTCTTCAGTTTCTATTTGAAGGGCTGCGGTTCTGTTTCGGCTACTTCTGCCATCTCCACAGTGTCAAGCTCTAGCTCTCTTCTCAATCACTAAAGCAGAGGAGGGAAGGAGACCTTTGAGATGCAGTTAATTTGAAGGTATATCATCTGACTTCATGAAAAATTTTGTGCTTAAAGTTGAACAAATGTGGTACCATTTGCACGCTTGTTCAGTTTTGCTATATGAGATGGTAGGCATCTGCTGAAGTGCTTTGCTGCATCAGTATCCCCAGTTACGTTTAAGTGTGGACAGTCCTTAGAATTTAGGATGTTTTGTGGAAAAAAGTCCTCTCTGCTCCATAGGAGGCTTTAAATTCCTGCCACACTGGCTTTTGGGATCATAGAAGTTTTCTTGGGAGCTGGGGTATTACCAAGCCCATACACAGTTTCAAATAGGTGCTTCACGAGCTTTTGTGCTGCAACTTAGCAGCCCAAAGAAGGGGCCAGGTTTTATTGCTTTGTTCCTATTGTTTCACTCTTGATGTCTTCTAATGAAGTATACAGGAATAAGCTTATTCAAAACCCGTTTAAGTGACTTACCTGATAGTCGTCTTAACAAATGTCACCAGAAACCAAAAGAATCTCTCATCATGTGAACTTTGAAATGCTTTTTGTTCTCAGTACAGCTGTTTGTTTTTATTATGAGTAGTGTTTTCTGCTTCAGTAATTGCACTTACCATCTAAGTTACGTACAGAGTGTCTATATGCAGAATTGCATATTACATGGATGTAGGGGAAAATACAAAACCTAGTTTGTCCCTTTCTTACCTTATTTTAAACAATTTTGTTTGGTTTGGGGATTTTGCAGTTCTTCTAGTGTTGCCTAATTTGTTCACTGTTGATCTATTACTTGCTCAGGGGCCCAAAGGAAAGGAGAGGATGAGAAAGTAGACTAAAATGACAAACTGGGGTTTCCTGAGATCATTGCTCCTGCAAATATCTATTCCCTAGCTGACTCTTCTTGTCAGAAAGAGGTTTCAGACCTGAATGTAATTGTCAGAGGTCTTGATGACTTCTTTGAGATGACTGCCAGTATAGTGGAAGTGAACTTGTAAGAGAGGGAATAGGTAATATGTCACACAGTCTAAGTTCAGAGAGCTATCGTTTGTACCTGAGTCTCAGGTTCCGTGTTAATAACTTGTGTTCATGCAGAAATCTTCCAAAGTGTATGAAAGCTATGCAAATACAAGTCTTAAAGTATTAATCTGATTACCTTGAGATGCAGTCTGTTCAGATTGTCCGTATTTCCTGTTGGGGTGTCTGCAGTTCTCTTGTTCCCCTTACCTGCATGAAAACTACTTGCATGAAATCTTTAACTCCCTGACTGGACAAAATCTGTATGTATTTTTATCTTGTTCTCTGGAAACACTGACCAGATCATAGTATATAGAACAAGGCTGGGGGTTGCAGATGCAAGCCAGTGGGGTGGTGGAGAAGGAGGGGCCACAAAGGCAGCCTGCCCTCAATACCTATTCAGTTATCAGTGGCAAACGCTTTTCTTAAGTGTAATCTTGGTTCAGTGTGTGGCAACTCACCTTACTGGTGAAAGGACTTTGAACTCTGTACTTTCTTAACTTCTGTATCTGGTGGGCAACCTCAGAGTCCTTCTGAAGTAGACTTGTAGATGAGATAAATTTCTATAAACAGGATTTGGTAAGTGTGTGGATTGCATGATACTTAGGAAATTTGAGTTTTGCATGTTTGGTAGCTTCCTCAATGCATGTTTAAAAATGTTATTCTTTTTTTGTTTTTTGGTTTTTTTTTTTTTTTTTGATTTAACCACATGTATTTCTTGTTTTTGTTTTTTGTTTTCCTTCCCCCAACAGCTGGCTTACCCCTTGGTGTTCTAAACTTGGCCAAAATAAAACCATATCAGAGAGGCTTTTTCTGTAATGATGACAGCATCAAGTATCCGTTCCATGAAAGTACCATCACATCCACTGTCCTCTACACAGTGGGGTTCACCCTGCCCATTTTCTCTGTAAGTAGCTAATATATAGGGAGTGTTGGTGATGGGAGTAAAATGTATGCCTTCCAAGAGTTCCGCACTGTGACCGTGAGTTGAAGACAGTCTATATAGGCAAACTCCCATATATGTATAGTCATATGCATGTGAAAGGTGCCGTTGCTACTTTATGGTTGCACAGAAAATCTGGAACTAATCTCTAACTGCAAGTATCACAAATCTTGTTTGTTTTAGGAATGGAAAAAAATGTAGATGAGGATTTAAACTGTATTAGTTAGTCTAGGGTTTTGTCGTCGGGGGGGGGGTGGGGGGGGGTGGGGGGAACTGCTACAGGCTTCCAGAATGCTATGGAATAAATACATCTCTTGTTCAGAATGGGTTAGTCTGATAACTTAAACACTCATGATGTTAAAACTTGCACTGTAGTGAAGTGCACAAATCTATAACTAGTGACTGTTGCTTCCATATACTTTCTAAAGAAATAAGTCTAATTTGGACTCAGTGGTTTTTCTTAGATTTATGAAAAATGTGATGACTCTTTAAACCCTTCAAAATGAGATACAGAGGCTGAAAATCCAGTTGCTTGTAGAAAAAAGGCTCGGTGTTTTCAAGACCACATGATTTTTACCAAGAACAGTTTATCTCTTGAGTAGGTTTTTCTAACAATATTTTATCCTGAATGTATCCAAATTTTTAGTAAGATTTGAGCTGGTTTAGAGAACTAAAATTTTAACTATTCAGAATAATTTTGAACCTGAAACTACATCTTATTGTTTCTGCCTGCAGTGGTTGACCTAACCATATCACAGATGCTCATAGTATTTGGTCTTCTGATAAATGTATATGCTAAATTAATCAGTAAGAAGTATATAGTAAACTGGTTTAAGGATGGAAGCAGTCATTTAAAACAAGTAAACAGAATTCTGTGGTACCTCTAGATGCATTACTCTAATTTTCCCTTAAATGCTGATTTATTAAAGCTTGTGTTAGTCTTTGCAGTAAATAGAAGCTAGACACAACAGTTGTTATCATAAGTATAATTTCACTTTTGAGGAAAATTAGTCTGAAGTTTGTCATTTTAACATGTACTGACATATATCTTCAGCACAATTTAAGGAGAATTTCTTTTCCAGTAGGGTTCATGTGTACTTCAATTGATATGTGCGCAGGTGAACTAGCAATTGCAGCTCTGCAATTTGGACTTCTAAAGAGGCATTCAATTGCAGTTAGATAATTTGTTTAATTGCTTGATTTTTTTACCTTCCATTTTTAGATTTGAAGCTGTTGTTCCTGTAACAGAAAGTCAATTGGGAGTGCATTTTTTTTTCTGGCTCTAAAGCAGTAGATAAACATCTGACATACCGCTAATTTAATTAAAAGTTGTAAATGTTCAAGGAGTGGTATGGACAGCTATTGTAACTTTAACTGCCAAGGTATATAAAATTGCAACTTGGGATTAGACTTGTCAGTGATTCCAGTCTATTCATATATTTTTCTTCTATGATATTTTTGTGCGACTTGCACAGTGAATTTTTATTGCCTGTCTTTGTGCAGGGGACTGGAGTATGTAGCTGGAACAATCACTTCTAGCCTCCATGCTGAGACAGGTTTAAAAAAAAAAATAAAAGTCTAAAGCACTTGTAGTTCTGTAACAACAAAACAGGCTATCCAGATCAGTTTTCTTCAGTCTGAACATTTTATAAACCCTAAAGCAGCACAGGTGTTCTGGAATCAAGTGAGAAAGTAATCATTGTAGTGTGTATATTACTGGTCTGTGTATTTAACACGTTAATGTAACTGGCTTTCTTAGTTTCAGTTTTAGATTTGGGGAGTTCTTCAGCCTTATGCAAGAGGTGAAAAAGAATTTATAGCTACTGGTAAGTTAGAGTTAGGGTGAACTGTAGAGCTACGGTGTATGAGATCTGGGTTATTACAACTTACTGAGTTGGAAGTGTGTTCCAATTGAAAGCTTGCTAGCTTCAAGCTTGCCTTTATTCAGAATGGACAGGGAAGGTTGATCAGTGTGGGAGTAGGGGAATCTGACATTCAGACCGGATTTTGTTCTTGGCGGACTCACTTGATTGAAGCTTGAGACTTTTTCCAAGGCAGCTTAAGTTTTTTGGAAGTAGTATGTTCCAGAGTCAATACTGGAACAGGGAAACAGCTGGCTCATGAAGGCTTACTGGGCAGTAATGCTTATTATCCCACATCTAGTCAAAAAATTCTATCCTGATAATGAGACTTTCCTGAAAGGAACAGGCTTCTCAACGAATGATTTTATGATAAAAGTTGGGTCTAACACTATGCAAAGAAGTGATAAATTGCACTTTTGTGCAAACTTTTCTTCCGTAATCAAAGACTACCTCAGTCAGGATGCTGTGATCCTAAGTAGGACTTAAACCTCAGCTTTGTCACATCACAAAATAAAAAGAATATCTTGTGGTAGGAAGCTAACGGAAGCAAAAGAAATAAAATCTGCAAGGGGGGGTGGAAATGGTTGATGGAATATTAGAGTGACTATAGCCCTTCCCCTTAACATTCAACAATGTACAGGTATTGCTGATCCGGGTATTTGGGCCTTAGTCCCTAAAGCCTCATGAAATCTAAGCAAAAATGCTTCAAATACTGTTATGCATATGCCCCTTGCTGCACCAACAGCTGGCTTGTCTTTGGAGTGCAGTAAGAAATGGCCTGAACATCTTGCTATATAATAATAAAAGATCTTATCTGGTTCAGTTGTTGGGGTAGGCCCATAGTGGAACGTAAAACAACTTCAAAGAAAGAAAACCCCAAAACCTACAGGAAGGAGTAAGGCATAGACATTTCATTGTTAAGAAGTCTTTTTGTGCTTAAGAGAAACTAGGCTGCCTGAACATTGATTTGTCTTTAGAACATGTTGTGATGATTTACGTGATACGTTAGAAACCCTCAGAGATCTTCTTTAAAAAAAAAAAGTAGTAAAAGAATGCTCTTAAAGTTCAAAATTCCATTTATAGCTAATAACTCTTTTCTGTTCCAGTTGCCTTCTTTGATCAGGAAATAAATTGTCTGGGGAAGAAACTAGTGTTTATTCTTTTCTAAGTGCCATTCTGTAGTATGATACTTCTCAAGCTCCCAGATTGTTTTCTGTGTCTGAATGGGAAGCACCATTTTTCTGTTAGAATTTTTGGAGACTTAAGGTCAAACAAGCCTTGGTAATGCTCTGGAAAAATGAATCTCTTTAGATGTCTAGGCCGGTGTCCGGAGCCACACACATTCATGATGACTGACGTTTCATGAACCCCAGAAGATCTTTCTGATACTTACTTGTACCTGAGATGCTTGGAAAGTAATTCTAAACAGTATAAAAGCCATACCTAGTTAGAGGGTAGTGTCTATAGATTGTAACTCTATGAATATTTTGAAATTAATCTCTAAGATGATGTACTTAGTCTGGCATTTTTGATCTTTAGTTGTCTGCATGAGATCCGTTCCTTCAAGTAGAAATGACAAATTAATGTCAGTGTCTTTCTCTTGCAGTGAGGTCCAACCATGCCTATTTGCATATGTCCTGCTCAGTTGGTATTTTCTGCTGACTTTGCCTCCAAAACAATTTTCTCTTTCTCCAGTTGTCTTGCTTCTTATAACCACTGCCTTCAGTGACACTCATACAGCTTCTCTTAGATCGAAGGGTAGGTGCTATTGTGGGAAGGAGGAGCACAGAGCAAAGGAGGCCTCTCTGAAGCATCTTTCTCTCAAAACAAGCAGAACAACAGAGCAACTGAAGAGTTGCTGAGTTTTGTCTACTCTCCATGCTAGGTTCTGAGCAGGGTTTCTGTAGTTCTCTGCCAAAGTTTTGCCTGGTTGCCCTGTTCAGGAGCTGAAGGGACACAACACGCGGGTGAATTTCTGTATGACAGACTGATTTGTGAGAGGACAAGAGTTCGGTTCTTCTAACTCAGCCAAAGTGCTGCATGGAGTTTCTGGGAAACAAAGTAGTTCTGCCACAACTATTGCTGCTAAAACAGGTGATGCAAATGCTGATGTTCCTGACAGGGGAAGTGTCCAGTATTAAAACAGTTTTGAAGAAGTCACTTCTCTGGGATGAGCTCTGCTATTTGAGACTTCTTTGAAAGTAAGAAATGTTATGGGCTTATAGGACTTCATTTCTCCACCCTGAACACATCCAAGAGATATTTATATTTAGGTGATCAGGTCACATTGTCTTCTACTTCAGAAAACAAAACCAAAACATTCTTAGTTTGGTTTGGCAAAGGCTAATGTCTTCAGTATCATGATGCCTTCTGAAAAGGGACCTATGTAGCTTTGCTCCTGTGCCCCCTTTATCCTGTTGCGCATGAGGCTTAATGTTTTCAGAAGTGTTTCCTTCTACCATATGTATCAATGTTCTGACTGTAACTTTTCCTTCCTACAGATTAGCACAATCATACTTTGAAGGGAATCTACTGATTTCTTGACTGGCTAAAGAAGCTAATCTTTTTATGCTGTGTTTGTGAAAGGCATACATTTTGCAGGAAAACTTACCGAAGGCACCTATTTGATTAACAGCAGAAGCAGTTACTGGGCTAATTCATACGTTTCTTGAGGGACAAATGTAGGTACTGCTGTGGTAGAGGCTTATAAAACACGGGACTGTAATGAAACCTATTGATGACTGCTAGTTTTGTGGATATGCACTTCATTTTTTGCAGCAATGTCAAAGCTTTATGGCACACTGTTGATAGTTTTTCAGGTAATTGAAACTGAACTTGCTGTTTGACACCAGAGTGGACTTTTGCATCCTTTAGCTTTCAGGTTGCAGGTTATGCGTTAATAGTTTTGTTATGCTCTGAACAAGACTTTGCCTTTTTTTGAAGAGGAGAGTAATGTTTCGTCGTCTTTGTTTTTTTGTATATTCATGATGCTGGCAAGCTTTTTAGGCAATGTTGTTGAACTTCATAATCTAGGGTGAGTTCTACTTGGTACTGACTGTTTGTCTTACACTGATATGGATGAGTATCATCTTTGAACCCAAGCTTATTCTGAGGAATAAACTGCTGGTTTGTGTTTGTTCAAACTCTGTTTAAAGCCAATGTAATGACAACAACCCGTGTTTATACTATGTGAAGGGTTAATGTGCAGGGTCATGCAGTTTGTTGAACTGAATAGTAATTCCTGGGTGAGGTCAGCTCTGTCAGAGCCAGAGGCTGAGAAATGGCAGTTGTTGCATCCAGCTTTTGCCCCACTTCTGCCCTGTCCACGGTGAGGGTGTTCTGGTGGGCTTGGTTTGAAATCAGGTGAGGAAAGTTCTGAGGAGTACTACTTCAAGTTGGTACTTCTACAAACAATTTTTACCAGTTGCAGTTAATTTCAAATAAATAAATTGGAGCAACTTGCTTGTTAAGTCTGTAGACTGGATACTGTACTTTTCTCAGTCCTTGCGGTATGTTTGTTAATACAGCGATGAAGAACACACGCAGTGTATGAACTGGAGTAAAATAGTTGGCAGCCTGACTGTTGAAGGAGCTCCAGATAAAGGCTTTTGAAATGTTGAGTGAAGCCTAGTTCTGACTATGAGAAAGTCAAGCAGTCACAGTGGCTGGAATTGTTTTGAAGGTATTATTTAGTAGAGTATATGAAAGAGTAAAATGGAATAGGGAGAAATGTAGGGAGAGGGACTTGCAACTTAAATATTTAAAGCCTTGTCATTTAAGCAAAAAACCCCAGTCTATGGCACAGATGTCTTTCTTTGTCTCAGGTCTCATATCTAGTTACTAATAACTTGCTGTTGACATCAGGGACTTAGACTAGAGACTAAAGGGGGTGGTGAAAAAGGGAAGCGACTGCACCAGAAACCAGAGGTGAGCAACAGGGAAAGTAGGCGGAAGTGTGTGTGTGGGAAGTTCCTTTTTGTGCTGCCTTTTCTATTTCCCTTCCTCTGGCTCACCGCGTTATACCTCTTTCTGTTCTACCCTGAGCAGTAAAATGCAGAGAGATGGTTTTTACCTGTCTTTTCTGGAGAAAGCTGAGTGGCAGAATGCAGCAGTTGCAGCAGTTGATCTTGGTGAACTGTGGCGTGATGGTGTAAGCATATTTCTTGCTGGGTGTCCTCCTGAACTCTAAAGCTCTGTTTAAGAAATGGAAACTAGCACCGTTCTGGTACGGAGGAGAAGCCAAAGTCTTAACGTGATCTGTGAAGAGCTGTATGATGCCGTAACTAACCCCCACAGAATGTGGGCAGTTGTATAGAGCAATACTGAACTCAAAAGCTTTAACCAAGCTTTCACAAGATACATGTTTTCCCAGGCAGGATTTCTAGTGTTGTACAAATGAATACTATGAATGTTTTTGCTGACGCAATTGGTAATGAAATCTCTACAGCATATTCAGGGGAAATGTTAGCTCGTCCTTTCTATCTTAATTTCTGGTGTAAGGAGACTTAAACCTCAAAATACTACTTATGTTTTTTTTAATCAGAAGTCTAGGTGTCACATCTGGTTTAAAGCTTCACTAATGAAGTTGGCATTAGATAATAGCACAACAGTCGTGGTGGCTTTTCTTGAAGTGCTGGGAGAAAAGACTGAAATCCCTTAAATGTGTTTGGTTTCTAAACTCTGGAGAAAGACTGTTGCTACCCACTGCTTAAGCACAGATGTTTAAAGCTATTTTGTCTGAAACACATCCACTGTTTCCTGGTGTCAGTCAGATCTATTCTCTTCCTAATCCCTTTAATACACCAAGAGCATGGGGTACTCAGGCGAAATGCAATATTTAAAAAAAACAAATAAATCTCATTAATTACTTTACCAAATATTAAGAAACTAAATAGTCACAGGATTAAATGAAGAATCCTTATATGTGTAAATAATTGAAATGTGAGAAGTAGCCAGTAGGATTAAGTGCTCCATGGCTTTCACAAGGGAGAAAGGTGCCAAGCAGAGCTCTCCAGGAGTTTGCCCCTTTCATTATAGTCATAAATGCTCTGGAGGAGAGTGTGTGCCGTGAAGCAGCAAAGCAGGGTACTCAGAGCAGTAAATACCAAAGATGGCAATAACATGGCTGGTGAAATACAGTGTGGATAAATGTCAAGTGGTGTCTTTCCTGAGGAGAGTGGAAAGGACAACATGGGGCAGTGTATAACATGATCTCTTTCTTAACCAGAGCGGTAAGGATCAGCTTTTAGTTCTGTGGAGAGATCAACTTCATGCCCAGTAACAGTGAAGAAACCTAATCAAGATTAGAAACTTGAAAAGAAGTAGACTTGTGTTATACAGGATATTTCTGGAAAAAACCCAGCATAATCAGTCAGAATCACTTTAGCTTATGAGGAAATCTAATCCATTATACTGCATGAGTCAGACTGTTGGACAAGTGTACTATAATTGTTTAAAATATTTAGTCTTATCATTCAAGCTACTTTTGTTTCTACCTCTTGCATTCTGACTGAAAGGCTGTTTCAAAGGCCTTTGTATGTCCCTCACTGTGAATATCTTTACTGCCAACTGTTTCTAGCTCCTTAATTCTTGGTTGTTGGTTCAGTATTGCTTTTTTTGATACCTGCTGCCTGTACAATTAGCTGCTTTACAGCCCTTACATTCTGCTGAACTGTGGAAACCACAGCTTTTCTAGTTTTTGAGATAATGAGGAATGTACCTTAGCAGTATGTCTTTCTCCATCTGCATTTAAGACAGATTAATTGAAACAAAACACGTTTGAAAATTCTGCTTGAATGCTCTTTCAGAGTAAGTTCTTGTTGGGTGGCTAGAAGTGTTAATGCCTTTGAAAAGACTTGTCTAATGGTCACACTGTTATATTGATGTACAACAACCATAGGAAGCAGACATTATTTTCCCCTTGTATTTTGAACTGACAAGCTCACAGCTCGTCTAGAGTTGTTTAACCTCCTGGTGCGTGACTCTGAACTCATTACTGCACAGATCTCCATCTCTTCTCTTGCTTCAGTCTTTGAGTTGTTTTGCAGGCAGAACTGGCTGGCCTTGATCTTCCACTGTGTCAAAGGGTTGCCAGCTCTGTCAGCAGTACATCTGCTAGTTATTGGTTAATGATGCTGGCATATGCACTGCATAACACTAGCTTGTTGGCTTTATCCTTGAGATTCCCTACTGGTAACCTCTTCCCAACCTTATAATTCCTCTTAACATACTTGCCATCTTCCGTTTTGGCAATTTCTTCACTGTGTTACAATTGACTTGGAAAATGAAGTAGACATCAGGGATGCTTTTTGGTATTGTCATATGGGAAGTATTCAGTAGAGAGCCTTTAATGACCCTCTGCCATCTCCACTCCTTACTTAAAAGGAATGCTTAAACTCACCGGTTTCTTCTACTTTCATGTAAAACTGTGCCCAGCTAGTTTTTACTAATTCTTCTCTTTAATGTGCAAAACTCTGCCCTTGGAAATTGTAGTGTGTTTAGGGGAAAATGGATATTTGTAGGAAAAGCAGGGCTTTTCTTTTAACTTACTGTGAGTATGGCAGATGAGCAGCCTTCCTGTGTCAGGAGGTTTCGTACCTAGAAAAAGGCTACTGTAATGCAAAAACTTTATTCCTGTCTTCTGGAATTATGATATCTCTCAGGGTGAAAAAGTAACTTCTCTATCACAACTATAGAGAAACCCTACTGTTGTACTTGCTATAGTAAGAGGCTTTGCCTCTTTCATCACTTCTGCCAGTTCTTCTGCTTGCTTGTCCTGCTTGTGCTAATGAAATAGCCAAACTGTATTTTTCCCTGTGTCTGCGTTGTCTTTGAGGGAGAGAGACTTTCACTGCAGAAAGTACTTAAGCTACATATTTGAAAGAACTTTGATTTGACTTTAGAAAACTTTTTTTTAAAAAAGCTTAAAATCCCAGAAAACCAGACTTTGCTGATGCATTTAAAACAGAATAAAACCCTTAAGTATTGTGAGAAGTTTTCTTAGTGGCTTCACTTGCCAGAAACAGTAGGAGTTGCTGTCCCTCTGGTTTGACTTCTACTCTTCTCCCCACCCCTACCAGTTAACAGTGAAACCAGTCCATGTGCATTTAAAATAAGTAAATTAGACCTGCTACATGGAGTGTATTCTAAGGGGTAGGTGTTGACATTGGAGAGTACTGTAACCAAAAAGACATCAAAAGCCAGTACTGGTGTGGTTTTTCAGGCTAATAGCTGCCTTGGATTGAGCCAAAGGTAAATTATGAATATGGTTCTGTGACTTTAGTTTTCAGTTTAACAGTGTTAAGTCAATCTGATTTTACTGTAATCTGGTTTTTAGAAATTAAAACTTTTATCTCAAGCTTTCATGGAGCACCTCTCTTCAGGACTGAAATGTGCTGAACAGCAATAAGAGAAATGACTGGTGGAATTGCTTTCTAAATCTGTTACACAGTTGGGGGAAACTGAAGAAACACTTGATGAAGTTTACCATATAAGCTTTTTTAGCAGTTCTGTATTTCAATGCATAGCTTTTCCAATTGTTACTTCAAACCAGGTAGATACCTAGAACTTTAAGACTCATGCTGTCTTACCTAAATTTTACTGGTTATGACTTCAGGAAACTATAAAGTTTTCTTTTCTTGATTAGCAGGGTGGGATATGCTTCAGATAAAGTAAAAGATGTGGTAAGAAATTATGAAAGAGAAGGCATTTTAATAACTTATTTTAGCTGGTTCTTGCATAAAAAGCAAAACAAAAACAAATTGAGTTGTTTGGTATTTTGTTTGTATGATCTTGATATAGAAAGGTGTTGCAAGCAATTACAGACTAGTTATGTCATAATCTCAGTATTGCTGAAAAGGGAACACACATTTCAAGCAGCTTCTCTTTGCATGGAAAAACACATGTTGTCACTGCATGAGGGGTTTCATTTACGTGATCCACATACCACTGCTTTCCATTTCTGATTTAGTAGCAGGTAGTTACATTAAAAAGTTCCCCCAAAACAACCGGAAAAACCCCTGCACTCTGAAAATTTTCAGTCTCCCACCTTGAGAAGCTGAAACATTCAGGTATAGGTAGGAGGAAACGAGGAGTAAGCCACCATGACACCATTATTCATAGAGCAGACCTTTAAAAAGGGTTATGCAGAGCTGGTGGTATGATGTCAGTGGCACCATCTAACGAGTAGCAACTATTTGTGGCAGTGTGCTGAAGCTGTGATAAGGTTTTATTAGGCTGAACTTAATTTTGTGAGCAACTGCTTTACTGTGATAATTAAAACTGGCTACTCTGAAGAAGTAAACCTGTAAATCATCAACAGACACTTACTTGTGTATGTCTTGTTCTCCAATACTGGAGATCTAAAAAATACACTTTTTGCAAATATAGTCTTCTGTCATGGCATTAGTGTGCATGCAGGACAAAGGATGAAGTTTTCATTCCATAGATATTTTACAGAATAAATGGTTTTGAAAATGCACCACAGCATCATGTTGACAAGTTGCCTTCCTGCACCGTGACTGCACTCTGCTTCTGCCTCCTCCATTGCACAAGTTACCTAAATACCAAACAACTGATGATATATTGTGACTTGCTGTCACAATACCAACACAAGGGAAGGGCAGAAAGGAGGTCTGGGCTGCAGCATTTTTCAAAACCCTGCTATTCTTACTGTTGGGAGAAAGGGAGAGAGATTTCTTTTCCTGGTAGGAGAGGCTATGTTTTTGCACTGTAGTGTTGAGTCCAGTTGCAGGGCTCTGTGCTGGCTGGTGTCTGAATGGTTCAGTGTTTTGGCGAGGCTCTGGCTTGGCTCTTAGCCTGTGCTACTGTCCTGCTTCTGCTTTGCTGGTGTGCTTGGACAGCTTCCAGATGTAGGTCAGTTGTAGTCCTGCTGGTGTGGAAGTGGAAACAACCCATCTGCGCAATGGCAGTGTTTTTTTTCTGCCTGTTTTAGAGGGGAAGTTTTGCATGTTGTTGATTGTATGACTGTAACAGCATACAAGGTACTTTATTCTTTGTGATGGGCTTAGCGGGCATACACAGGCACCATGATAAGTGCGTAGCTGCTTGGTCATGGAACAAAGCGGTGTGTCATTCATCAGAGGTCACATCAAGGAAGTTTTCATCTTATGAGCCATTAGTTTGTTGTTTGTTCTTCTGTGTCTGTTTTCAAACTGAAGCATTCTTTTAAGCAGTCACTCCATGGTGTGAAGAAGAAAATCAATAGCAAATCATTGGTTTGGAGGACCCCGTGGGTGGAGGTTAAAGAGGGAAGTGGGTTGACAAGGATCCTAGGTATTTTTCTTTATTTTTTTTCCTCTTCTTGCAATTCCTGACTGTGTAACTTTCTCTACCCTAACAATTCTTTTACTGCTTGGTTGGTATCCTTTTTTTTATCGTTCTTTCTCCTGTTCTTTCCATGTTTACTTCTGTACACACTTATTTGGGCGTAGCTGTGTATATGGAAGGGAAGAGGTGGGTGATGCCTTGGCACAGAGGTCCTGAGGAGAGCGCTGAGACTACAGCAACATCTTTCTCTGGCAGGAAGGAAGGAGGCTGGTTTTCATCCTTTCTGATCCCTGACTCGTAGATTACGAGTGTCTCCTTCCAGATGACTTTTGTTGTCTTAACTCTAAATTAGCGTGCATTTTGTGTGCAATGCTGCTGAATTTTGAGCGCAAAATCAAGGGCTTTTTTAAGCACTTCAGTGCCACTGGGCTGTACATCCCTAAGTTAAAGAAGATTATTTGTTGTTTTGTTGAACATTCTTGGTAGTCCCCCACTTCTTTTTTCCATGCAACCCTTTCTTTCTGAGGTTGTTCATCCCTGTGTGCAAACAGATCATGCAGAAGCTGCGTGTGTGTCAAGGATGGGGGATCAGGGTTTAAAAATGCAATTCTGTTAGTTTGTAGTAACTTGTATCGTATTTTGAGATTTTTTGGTTTTTTTTAAACTTTGCTCTTCAAATGACTAGATTTGGTTAGTGTTGCAGGTCTTCTGAGGCATAATAGCACAAAGCATTGTGTGCCTTAATCTCGTATTCTGTTGAGTTTAGGAGGAGCCAAAGGCTTCCTCATCTGTGGAAGAGAGGGCAATAAAATCTCCATGCCCTGAGGTTGTAGGGCTTGTGAAGTGACCACATAGTTCCAGGGAACTATCCAGTATGTGTGGAAATGTGGGGATCGCATGCATGTGTAATTTTTCCTTTTTTCCATATCTCTTCCTCAAAAATCCTTCTGCACTTGCACTCCCTGAGAAGCACTCCTTTTCTGCTTTCATGAAATGAAATTATGCTCTTCTGACCTGTAAAGCTGTCCAGAGAAGGTATAAACGGGCAACTGTTGCTCACTGGAATATAAAGGAATAGCTGGTAATTGTGGCAGTAGCAACAAATTGAGCAACTCTGTGGTTGTCCCTGAACTATTTACTCATGGTTTTGGCATCCTTCCATACTTGATATGCCACAAATGCGAAGGTGAGAGGAATCCTGTTCTGCTCTCCTTCATTCAACTGTCCTTCCTGGAAGCTGCAAAGACAAGGCAGTAGTCATTGGCCAAAGGAAGTGCATAACCTTCTAACTTGCTGCATGCCCATTCCTCTTTATGCACCTCTCTTTGGAAATGCGGGGTTATAGTAATCACCAGAGTTTGTGTTGCTTTTGTAATGTATTTTTTATTCCTTTTTGCTAGCTGGCTTGCCTTTTGCAATTCTCAATTCAAGACGTATTCCCTTCCAGAGAGGAGTTTTCTGTAGTGATGAATCCATCCGATATCCATACAAAGAGGACACCATTTCTTATAAGTTGTTAGCAGGAATAATTGTTCCTTTCAGTATAATTGTTGTAAGTTAAACTTTTCTTCATTGTGTTTGATTTCAGTGGGGGTGGGGAAGAGGGAGGAGGGGCGATCTGTTAATATAGTCTTGTAGAATTGTGTTCTATATGATTTCTGGACTTCAAAATAATGTCCTTGGACCAGGTGCTAAAGCAGTAGAAATGGTGTTCTGGCAAGAATCACTAAAAGGTTTTCTTTAATTGAGGTCAAGCAACTAGGATTATAGAACAGAAAAGGAATACCTTAGAACTATGGTGGCTTAATTCTGTAGTCTGAGAGGTGATAACTTCCTCCCTTACTATATAAGTTAAGAATAACACTAATGTATTTGAAATTACTGGCTCAAGCTTTTCTATTTTGGTAGCTACTACTTGCAGAATGTGAGCTTGCATGACCTATAAAGTCAGCATTTTTATCTGCCACAGAGTCATTGGAAATACTTCTGTGCATGAGAGTGTAACAACATATATGAAGTTCTTTAACAGAAAAATATTATGGCTTCCAATCAGAACTTATCAAAAGTATAACTAGAAAAAAAAGGAAGTAGCCAGGGAGTTGTTACCTGGGTATTTCCCTGAAGGTGAGGATAAAACAGTGGGCCCATTTGCCTTTTACTTAATGCTGGGGCTCCCTGTCATGCTGCACCTAACCTGGATGAAAACGGGGTACTGTTCTCCTTCCCTCCTCTTCACACCAGATCAGTGAGTTGGAGAGATTGCCTCTGCAACTGCCGGTTTGGGATCGCTCTGACCACAGCTCTTAGCTCAGCTGAACTGGCTCAAGCATATGGTGACTCTGTATCCTTAAGGTTTAGTTACATGCTGTCTGGTGAGCTAAGCTAATAGCTTACTGTGGACAAAAGGTGAGGTCCCTGTCTTTTGCCACTTCTGGTGGCTTGTCTGAACTAGGATAAGCTAGTGAAATTCCTTGACCTAGCAGAAAACAGCAGCTTGCTTTGATCTGGGTTGAGTGAAATGGCTCCTGAAAGAATATAGTATCAGTGCTGGGGCAAAAAGTGGTGGAGGCATGGGCAGAGGGGAGAAATGGACCTCATTAGTTCACCAGTTCATGTGCTTAGTCTCATGGGACTGCACTTTAGTTCCAACGGTGACCCTTCAACAGGGGCTTCAAGATTCCTGTCCAGATGTGCTAAAGATCTTCAGACTCCACTCATGGCTCTGTGTTGGGTGACATCCAAGCTCATCAGAGCTATATGTTGAGCAAAGTTAAAACTCTTTTATGCCAAATAAGTTTTTTAGGTGTATAAATATTTATCCAAGTATATTTTAGGAATCAAAGCTGGAAAAGGAGCAGCTAAGTGTAAACCTCAGTATTGGCCAGCTGTTTCTCTGGGCTAATGGGTTAAAATCAAGGGATATTATGGCAATAGAACTTTCTTGCATAAGGACTGCTTGGATTTTTATCTAGGTTCCAACATAAAGGTCAACTTGTAGTTTATGTTTGCTCTGGAGCAGAATTTTTTTTCGTAACTGTAGAAATGCGGGGCTGGGAATCAAAATTGACTTACCTAGTTTTCCTTTTCTTGGAAAAATGGCTTCAAAAACTTATGGAAATATCTCTGGAGCAGATAAAACCTGTTTTGTTTTTGTCTGTTCTCTTAACCAGCAAGTGGTTTATGCTAAAAGATCCTGCCTTTTAAGACAGGACTTTTTTTTTTTCCCCCACACTGTTGCTACCATTGGTGGTCAGTATTACTTAAGAGCAGCAGTACTTGGTCGTAACTGAAGTCCATCTAGCTTGTCACCTCATTTCTAGCAGTGGTTAAAACAGATGAGTGAGGAAGAACAGAACAGAGAAGCAAAGGTTCATGTCTTGCCCTCAGTACTTTCGCTACCAGCCATTTGCAGCTCAGGGACGTCCCGAGTCAGAAAAGGCTTCAGTGAATATAGTAACTTTTAGTGGATGTATTTCCTTTGAATTTATCCAGTCTCCATATGAGCTTGTACGAACATTTAGCTAACAGAGTTTACCTTTGTAATATCAAGGACTGTCTTTCAGTTGTGAAATCAGGCTTTCCTGTCAAGATTGCTTTAAAGTCAGGCGGTAAAAGCAAATGTTGGTGTGCTTTACTCAGTGCTCAGTCAGATTATTGACGATGAATACTGTTTGATGTCTATTTCCAGTGAAGTAGCTGCATTGACATCACCTAATTTTTTTGTCACTTCAACTGAGATAAGTGACCTTCTTGCAAGTTTTGCAGCAGTGGTTTTTAAAAGAGATTCATTATTTAGCAGTCATGTCTGTGATATTTCTCCTCAGCTATCCTCATTAAGAGGTTACTCTCTGGGATAGGTAGATTCCATGTAAGAGCTTACCAACATCTACTTTACTGAAAACTTCCTCAGCTTTAGTCGATGTTCTGCTGTTGCTCTGCTTCAGTCCATGTTTCGTTATGGTGCAGAGTGTAAAACTTCAGCATCACGCATCTGATGGGATTGTCTCTTTGCCTTGATGTGCAGAGCTGCTGACAGCTACTTTGTCTGCCTGGGTGTCAGTGTTTAATAACAGCTTCATTCACTGAAGCTCTGCTTTGCTGGGATCCAGACTTGTGCTCTCAAGTGACAGACAGCTTTCGTTTAATCTTTACAGGATTTTTAAAGATCACTCTACATATATACATTGAGTCCCCTGACCATCTGATCATCTGTATGAGTTGAGCGTTTCTGTACAAAATGGGAGCATCTGCTTCAATATCCAGCCTGTCTGGGGTGAAGTTTTGTGCTTAGTCTATAGAAAAATTTACTTTCTGCAAAAGACAGAGTTGCAGGAAAACAAAATTAAATTTGCTCTCCTTTCAACACTTGAGGCATATACCTTGGACATGCAGGGTGGAAAGACCTCAGCAATGCCTTTCTCTGCTCACATTAGTTTTCTCCCCTAAAGACTGAATTTTCCTGAGGAATAGGAAATTTCTTTGTTTTAATAACTGCCCCTTTGCATCCGGAATTGAAGTCTAGACCTTCAGAATAGTCTCTGGCTTCACAAAAAACCGCAACAACTATATGAAGTAGTAGAAAACTTTTGCTCAGCAGAAGTTTAGCTGAAGAAGACTTGATGTAGAATAAAATGTAATACTGGAGAAAATTTTTCTAGTTAGTGCTATGCCAAGTAATATGGATAAATGTTACTCTGAGAAGGTTTTGTTTTAATAAATACCCTGAAAATCAATAAGATTAAGTTCAGCATGAAGCAAGGTAAGGTAAAAGGTTTTTTTCTTCCACATAAGTGTTTCAAATTTGGACATGGTTACTGCTGACTCTTGGAAAATTTGAACTTGCAGCTTAATGTTTATGAAAATTAGTTTATGAAACTACATGTCTGAATATTAACAACAGTAGAGTAGTATCTTTCTTTCTTTTTAAGCTATTATCTTTCTCTAACTGTTGTCCTTATTTCTCTTTCAGATAATCCTAGGAGAGACTCTCTCTGTCTTTTATAATCATTTGCACTCAAATTCATTTGTCAGAAATAACTACATAGCCACTATTTACAAAGCCATCGGGACCTTCATTTTTGGAGCAGCTGCTAGCCAGTCGTTGACAGACATTGCCAAGTACTCCATAGGTAGACTGCGTCCTCACTTCCTCGCTGTGTGCCAGCCCGACTGGGCACGAATCAACTGCAGTCTGGGTTACATTGAGAACTTCTCTTGTCAAGGAGACAAAGCAAAAATCAATGAGGGAAGGTAAGTCTGACTGCCATTGTGTATTTGGTTGTGAGACCTGTTTCTTAACTTGGGATGATGAGTTAGGTATCGCTACTACATTTTTTTTTTGGTGCTTCTGCTAGAATAAATTTCTTGTAATGAATTTTAAACTTTGGGCCTTGTCTAGACACTGGGATTTCTTTCTAATTTGTGGAAACTTGTTCTCTTAATGTACAGAGGAATGCACAAATTATTGCGTATTCATTTCTGCTTTTTACAAAATGTGGGTGATGTTTAGTTTTGATTGGCTTCTATTTATGTTTCTAAACTGTCTGTGCATCCCAACGAAGACAAGAGTTTGAAATCTGCCTTCAAAATTAGTCTTGGAATAGCAAGGAAAACAGTTCAGATTTCGAAAGAAAGCAAATAAAACCTGGACGTATCCATATAAAAACATGGAAGATTAAGAGAATCACTCTACTCAGTTTTCTCATTATTAGGCATTTCATTACCTTAAATACTAACCTGCCAGTTTAATTTCAGCAAGGTAACAGGGAGACAAAGAAGCATCTGACACATCGGAGTTTTATAACTGTTAGACAACAGTGTTTGAATGCTATTGGAAATGTTAAAAAGTAGGTTTAGAGTAATTTCTGGTATTAGAGTTGCTTGAGCTCCCTGGAAGCTTAGTTTTAGCGAAACTCTTTGCCATTCTTTTTCCCGAAGACCTATATACCCTCTTAGTTAGAACTTTTCTCTGTGTGTGTGGTTTCTAAACACATGTGTGTAGACTTTGCTCGCTGTCCTCTGTGCTCATTTGCTCCTCTAGCATGTGTCCCCTATGGATCTCCCAGTAGGATACACAGTATTCCTCAGCAGCCACAGGAAGACATTGGATGTTGCTTTGGTGGGGGACCAAGTCCGACTCCAAGTCATACACAGCAGCTATTCAAAGGTGCCAGGAGCAGTCTGTATTTTGAATGGCTATTGGTGGTAGAGGAGCAAATGCATGATGAAGATAGGCGGTGTGTCAGGTAATGCTAAAATGGTCAGAACTTCATGCAGGTAGTGAATAAGCAAGTTGGAGTTTGTTCTTTAAAGTAGAGGCATGTGCTTCATGTGCAGCTATTTTTTGTATTACTAATGCTCATAATTGTGCTTAGAGGACTTTTATTTGCTTATTCTAAGCTATCCTAGACACTGATTATTGGATGGACTTTCCTTGCCTCTGAGTAGCCCAGTAGAGTCAGAATAACCACTAGTAAGGTAGAACCTTTATCCCTGTTCCAGGAAATATGTGATGTACTTCTGAATACTTGTAATAGTCACTTTCTATATGACTGTCAACTTTAGTTTAGAAAAAGGTACAATAAACAAAGGATTTTCATGAAATGTAGAAAACAAAAGAATTTCTAAACAGCATGTCTGTCAGGCTTTTAAATGTTACTGACTTGTCAAAGATCTGACTTGTAGTAGAACAACCTTAATAACTGAAATAAAGGAGATGTTACCTCCCCCAGGATAACAAATTGTCTTGGTATCTTGTCAGCTTTGCAAACTTTAGTGTGTTGAGTTAGCAGAAGTAGTTGCCGGAAATTAATTCTTTTGAGAAGATAAAATGGTAACTTATAGCAGAAGATGGGGGAAATACAGATTTTGTTGTATATTACATTCTGGTGGGGGTGAAGTGTTTTCACTTTCTTTGCTTCAATTCACTAAGTTATATTTATTTTTATTATTCTGCTACTGTGTGGAAAAGATACTTGCTCAATGTCAAATGGAGTCAGTCTTTAAACAAAATTGCACAACTTCAGATTCTTTATGAATTGCATGGCTTTCAGCATTAAGCTGTGGGGTCAAAATTAAACTTTGGCAAAGCTCTGAGTCTTTAGCTGAACTTCTGAATGAGTTTAAAATATTTCTCAAATGTGAAGAGGGAAGAGGAGAAAATTTGATTTGATTGTAATGACTAAAATGGTCCTGAAATAAAATTTTCTGTTTTTTGGGGATGATGAACAACAGAGTTAGCTTATCCTCAAACAAGGAAACAGAACTTATGAGAACAACATGGGGGAACAATGGTCTAGTGATCACTTAGCTTTTGTTCCTCCCTGTGCAACTAGTGCTTTGAAATCTCAGACTTCATATTGGAGGCAAGATTGGTCTGTCATATCTTAACTGATGAGCTGTTAGGTTTGTATTTCCAGCTACTGTTTTTTTCCCTTTTTCTGTCGTCCCTGTTGCACCTGAGAAAACAATGCAAGAGGGCTCTCCTTTTTGGTCAAAGCTTGCCTTGAAGTGATGACTTCAGTGTGAGTCCAGCTGTGGTGCTTCTGCTCTCAGCTGAGGCTTTTCCGTGCACAGGAAGCTATAAACAAAAAGCAAGTTTGAGTGGTCAAAGAAGGGTGGATTAAAGTGGGACATTGTCCTGAATGGCTGGATGTCATGGATGCAGAATAAATCATATTGGGTTTCTTGTGGAAATTTGGGCCCACGTCTGAAAGCGTGATTTCAATGACCTTGGGTCCTGTGCCTACACAGCCTACAGATAATAAGCCACTGAAAGGAGAGAGTTTGATTGCAGTGAGTTTTGCAGCAGGTTGGAGAAGGTCAGTAGTCTCTCAACCTGTAATCCAGAGGTGAATTTCTGGATCAGTTGGACAAAAGTATTAGCGGTGAACTTATTGCTATCTACCCTTATTTGCATAAAATAAATATGCAGGCAGAAATTCCAAGCAACAATAAAAACATAACAATCCTAGTGTTGCATATGAAATATGTTCTGAATTGAACAGATTATTCCTGTGTAGCAGTAGAACTTGAGGCTCTTTTTGAATATTTTTACAGATTCAAGCTCAGTATAGAGTCAAAAAGAGAAATCTAATCTTTGTTTACTATTTCTTAATTGATGGCAGAAAAATAATGCTTCCAGTGTAAAAATCCATTGTGTGCTTCCACTATGCATACTGTAGTCTTCTGTGTTGTTCTTTCCTCCCTTCTTATGCTTTCTCATTATCTGTTCTCATCATTTTCTACGTATTAAAAGTATAAAAAAGTTTTGGTGTGCGGCATCCCTGAGTAGATCAGAGCTCTTGTTCTGAAATAGAGTAAGCGGGTGTGTGTTGAAGAGATGGGTGTAAGATGGAAGTCTCTAAAGGATACCTTAGAAGTGGTACAGAAGTTGGTTAATGAACGATTGTTTCAGTTTCCTCCTAATAGTAAAACTGGAAGGTGAAACATTTCAAGTATTTTCCTTTTTTTCGTTTTTTTTTCCCCATATGAAGATTAATACGAAGTAAGCTGGGATGTGTAAGTTTGTAGGTGGGTTTAAGTTTGTAGGTGGGTTCAAAAAGGCATTTGAACAAACTTCGAGAAGAATAAAACCAAGAAAACAACCAATGTTTCTGGAAGCCTGTAAGTTATGGTTGGAGGCTGAGTGTTGTGGGCAAGTACCACTGCGCATTTTCTTCCGGTACTGTTTTATGCAAATCTGATGTTTGCACCTCTTTGCACATGTCTGTTATGTTATAACCTGTAGGCATGGGGGAAAGGTAATAATTAGTCTTGATTGTTTATCAGTAACAGTAGTACATGTTTTATCACGAATATAAAGCACTTAACACTTGGTTGTCTAAATTAATAAAGTGCTTGTGAGTTCTGGTTAGTTTCAGTAAGGTTTTACTTTCTAACCTGAGCTTGATAAGCTAATTCTTGTTGACTTCAGTGACTTGTTTGCTCTATCATGCTGAAAACAGTCCTCTTCAGTTTTAAATAGCTTGGATTCTCCTTGACAACTTTTACAGTGCGTTTGCACTTACAGTGCTACTGGTGGCTAAGATAAACTGAGGATCACAGTCACAGTTGTGTGCTTAGTAAATCTCATTCATGTTTGCTGCAAGTTGCATGTAGGAGTTGACTTGTGTATCTTCAAAGTGTGTAGCACATGGAGATCTCTAAAATATGCCAGGAAATAACTAGTTATTAAATTTGCCAGTTAAACTAAGTAGTAGCATTAGAAAATACTTTTCTTCTGTGTCTCTTTGTAAGGCAAACTTTATTCAGGTAATCTTTCATGTTTAATTTAAGCTAAACGCAGAAGCTTGGTATGAGCTACTTCATGGCAGTTTTCTGAGGGTGAATGACTCGCACAGAACTGCATTCTCGAGCTTTAAGGAAAGTGTTGCTAGGTTTGATGCCACACCTAGTTGTGTGTAGAGCTTTGTAATATTCCATTTAAATATTAAGACTACTCAGTAAACATGCTTGGCCCATGAAGGGGATTTTTTCTTTTTGACTATAAAAATAGCAAAGTTCTCCTTAAAGCATACAACACAGTTGGGTAAGATACATGTTTTTAAAATGTAATTGCACTAGGCAGAAGGGTACAGAACTTCATATTGTGTAGTTTCTTTGCTAAGAGACTGGCTTGTTTCAGTGTTTTAGAAAAGTATGTTTGTTTAACAAGCACAAGTTCTAGTGTATATGAATGAAGAGGGATCAAAGCCAAGGGGTCCTCCTGTCACTGGTGCTAGCAATCAGCATGTCACTTTCAGTGTACCAGTGTACAATTTAATGCTACTGGATTGCCTTTAAGGTACTTTCTTAAACACCTGTAAAGATAATGACTTGCCAAATCCTGTTTCCTTTTTCATATCAGCACAGCAATGCTCAATAAAATAGGTAGGTGTGCTAGGCTAGAATTGTGATTGAGTAGGGATGTGAGTGAACAGTCTATATTAATCTGTAATCCCTTTGGCTTTTGCAGCTCCCATTCTTGTTCAATTCTGTCTTCTGTTTTGTCTTGCTATTGCTTACCTTTGCTTTGCTTTGAATTGGTTGGCACGATGCCCAAATTCTTCAGAGAGAAGGCAGAGAGGACACCAAAAGGACAGAAAATTACTTCTCCATTCCTTACTGGTAGCTAAGGCATAGTTTCCAAACCTCTCTGCTCTAGCCCGTCCATGGCAGATTGTTCCAGCATTGTGTTTGTTAGCTTACTTGCATCCGAAAGAGTTACTAGAAACCACAGATGTTCAGCAGTAGCAGCTGTGAATTAGTATTTTGGTGTTCTTCTGGTGACAGTACTTTGATGTAGTTGCTGGTTGTCTATCTGAAATGAGTTTGTAAACAATGAAGATTGAATGTCTAGTAGAGTAACAGGGTAAAACATCAAGAGCTGTTTTCTTTTAGTATATGAACTGTGGGATAAGTCTTCAACAGTCTCAAAAAAGCCTTTGTTAGTATATCTGAACACTTGATTGGTCTGGAAATTTTTTTTTAGGCTACTGGTAGGGGACAAAAGGCAACTTTAAAAGCTGTTTGTTTAGTTACACTTAACTGGATTGTGCTTCAGGACTTCAGGATGGTGATGGGATGCCTTCTAACTGTATTGTTAGGCTGTACTGATTTATTGTGTGGTGATGTCAACTAGTTGCTCCTGACTTGTTTTGACAGTCAGGAGTTGCTAACTCTACTTTGATTGCATTTGTGCAGAAAAGCATTGGTAAATCCGTAGGTAGAAGGATCTGGAACCCAGGAGACAAGCTTGACCAGGCCAACCTGAACCTGGAAAAGGTCAGTCTTAACTGTGTCTGTAAACCTGGAGTGTCTTCTTAAGCAAAGAATGGGTATTTCTTGTTTGTTGTAAAATCCAATCTCAAAGACAGTAAACATGGCTTTAAAGGTTCTGTCAGCTTTTTTTTTCAAGAGGAAGAAAATGGGAACTTTGTAATGGCAACAGGCTTTTCTCTTGGGTCTTATAAGACTTTTTTTTTCTACAAGCAGGTAAAAACTGAAAAAAACCCACAAAAACCCCAAACAAAATAGCACCAAACAAAAAAACCCCAAGCGTTCCCAACAAAAAACACCCAAAACTGAACAAAAACCTGCCCCGAAACAAGAATACAGAACTCTCATAAACCAAGATTCTGTTATTGAAGAGTTGTGTGTAATGGGAAAAACATTTGAATGGGAGTCCTGTGTAGTTCTCAAACAATGTAGTAGGTGCCATATACAGCTTATAGTATTTTTAGAACTTAATTTAAGATTGTGCTGTCACTTTTATATATATATCACCTTATAAACTTGGCAGCACAAACAGCACATTAAAGCCCTGTGTAAAGGTCAGGTATGTTGAATCTGATGCTATTTAAACTTGGATTTTAACCACAAAATGTTAAGAATAAATTTTGTAGCATGAAGTATGTAGTATTATTACTCAGTCTGCTGAATAATTTCACAGACTATAATATACTAGGGTGGGAATAAGTTACTGCTGGTGCAAATGATGACTCCCTGGAAGTTCAAAACTTTAAAGCATACTTACTTAAATTTTCTGGTTTTAGAATCACTTCCTGCAGTAATAAGGTAGGAAAAAAGTAGGCTTGTAATATCACTACTCAGTAAGGAATGTGAAACACAGCTGTTCCTCATGCTGTGTTGAACTTATAACCTTTGACAGCAAAAGGTTTTGAATTAATGTGTTCCTCTTCTTGCATGTTCAGGTACCTGATTTGCTGCTGGTGCCATAGTGGTCACAAGTCTCTGAAACAGAAACTAATTAGGACCAATTAATTTAGTGGATAAAAGTTTAAGAATTATCTCAGGTACATGGCAATTGGGTTATGAAGCTACTCTTTATAGTTTTGGATTAACATAAATCTGTATTTTTATACTGCATATCAGGATGATTGCTACCTGCAGATGATGGTGAAAACTATTTTTTAAAAAAACTTTCTAAAATGTCACCAGATAAAGTGTGAAAACACTTCAGAAAATAAACATGCTGGCTTCTCTTAAAAGCTAAGTTTTGTGTCCTTTTGAGTATACCTTAAAGATATCTTATAAAATGCTGAATCTTTTGTCTTCTCAAGGTGGCCTCTTGCTGTCTTCCACAAGCGCATGGAATGTCTTTGTGCTCTGAGGAGGCTGTCCCTGAAATCCTACCATCTCATGGTTACTGCAACCAAGACCGTTGCTGACATGTCCAGTGTCCAGCTAGTTAATCTTTGCTCCCAAGTAACAGATCAGCAGAGTGCAATTTTGCTGTTAGTGTGAGAAAAGAAAGTTGTTGAATTGCTCTCACCCTGCCATGTTGCCCTTCCAGCAGATTTTGAGGCAGCTGAATTTCACTAGGAGAAGCCTTTCTGGATATGAGATGCCTGAGCTCGTATTCCTCTAGTCTCTCGAAATTTTAATCTGTATGGCAGTGTTGGAGATGCCCAGTGTAACTAGTGCATTCTAACGTATCTTGGGGTTGGCCCCTCCTCCCTTTTGTGTGCAACATTACTTACTAAGCCCGAAAGGAAGACTTAGCAATTCTTCATATTCTTCAGCCTTGGGCAAGACTTGAACCCTGGCCTCCAAACATCTAAGCGAGCTTCCTCCTGAGCTTCTCTAATGACTTTGTATTTCCTTTATGTGCATCTGCAGCTGTAGCTTGTAGCGAGTTAAAAGGAAAGGGTGAACATAATATGGTTTAATTTCTTGAACTTTTCAATTCACGAACTTTTACTCTGGAGCTTATTTGTGGAGCTGTCGCTTAAGGTGCAGAAATGGAGGTGTTCCAGTCTTCCTGTCTCTTAAGACATCTACCATTGAGGTATTGTTGACTTGTTTCTGTTCTTCTGAGATTTAAATATGAAGACTTTTTCTCTTGTTCATATATAACATCTGCTCCAAATTGGATTTCATAAATGCCAGATGTGTCCCTCTGATACAGTTTTATTGCCATTTTGGACTGCAACTGGATTGAATTTCAAATATGGGTAATTGTTGGATACTTTTGTTTTTTTCCAAAAATATAGAATAAAATTTAGACATCTTCATGCAGTTCTAAACTCTTTCACGTTTTTGAAACTGAAATATTGACAGTAGTTCCATAACAAAGCTATTTCTGTGCAGTACAAGGAGACAATTCTGGTTTCTACTCTTGAAAGTGGAGGGGGCCGTATTCATTAGAGCAAAGAAATGCATGTAGCGAACATCTCACACCCCACTTTTTTCATGCTCTTTAAAATGGAGAAATCGGAGGTGTTACACACGTGTAGCGATGGTCTATAATCTTCAGGTAAACCAAGCAGCTTTTTTAATTCCAGGGGTATAAAGTGCTTAATTATCATGCTGCTGCTATGAGACGGGGAACAGCTGCAGATGGGAACGCATAAGCATAACATGTTATTCCTTTATTGACATGCTGCAGAGTTGGAAGTAGAAAGCAGGGCTTTGGGTCTTTTCAAGAGAAGAATGTGAGAATATACTAAGTCTAAACAGTCTTTTGACAGATCAGCCCTTTAAGCAAACAATTTTAGCTATGATAGCAGGTTTCTAACTAACCAATTAAGAGACTGTGTGTAGTATGCATGTGCATACATACTGTGTCTTGCATAACCTGTTTCTGAGCGAGTAGAAGGTGGTGCAGGTGATCTGTAAATGAGTACTGACGGTGGATGTACTTAAAGTGGTTGCCTTAATAATCTTCTATAGTATATATTAAATTAAAAGGAGTTCGCTGTTAAATCTTCTTGTAGCTGAAACTTGAGCCAGATTATAAATCAGGTCTGAGGACATGCTTTGAGCTTTAGAATCAAATTAGAATGAAATAATTTTTTATTGATTGTTCCCAAAATCCATGTTCTCCCTAAACAGGACAGTTGAATATAAAGGAGGAGGGACAGAGCAATGGTATGGATATTCAGAAGACAAACTGGATGCCAGCATGTTCATTTAGGCTGCTGATGCCCTCCTCTTGTAGTCATGCTAAATCTGGTTGCAGTGTGGAGTACAGATTGATGATTTATACTGTTGCTTTAGCAATGGTTAAATTAATTCCTGTCAGCACACATTGTTGTACAGTGTGAAGTATTATTTTTTTCCATGTCTAATAGTCCTGGGTGTGTGCTAAAGGGGTCTTAATCTACCTGCTCAGACTTCCTGTTTAGTACAGGTTTTTCTTGGATATGCTATTTGTTGTGTTGTAGCTGAGCAGTGCAGGTTTGTCACAGTAGTACAATCAGTAGCTTATAAATATTTTTTGTTAGAAGTCACTTTTTAGTTTTTTATTGAGTATGGATGCTGGGGTGGGACCTGAAAGTTCAGAGTTCTGGGTCTGGAGGATTAATAAAAACTTGGGGACTAGGGAGATCCAAGAAGCTGTCCTTTCTGGTTTGTTTGTCAGCTCACTAAACACATACACAAAAGTGAAACCTTTTAATCTGAAGTGGTAAATATTAAGGCATGTTGTACACCACTTCAGAGGCATTCTGTGCAGCCTGAACTCTGTCTAATAGAATCCAAAGCAGACCTGTGCAGCTTGCAGGGATGTGTATGTGTGTGTGAAGCACTTTCTCTGAAGTTGCCCTTAACTTTTGGATAGTTCTCTAATTTCAGTGTGTCACTTTGTTCTGTTTGTGGTAACAGATAATGCAGCTGTTAAGGTTCATAATTATAGTTGTATTACTAATGTACAGATTCATATTACAACTCATATGTCTAAAGGAAGAAACAGTTCCCTACTTCACTTGATGTATTGCTCCCGTGCTGACTGTGCTCAAAACAAGCAGTGTGTAGTCTGCTATTGGAAACTAAAAATGCAGTCTTCAAAGAAGTCTTTAGGAAATTAGAGCTGACTGTTTTGACCTTGATAATTTATTTCAGCACAATTGCCAAGGTGCTGCTCTTTACCAGTCATTTACCAGGAATTTTATTTCAGCTTTGTTCAGAGCTCTTTTGCAGGTTGTACTCATGCATGTCGGTGAGTGCAGTTAAATTACTCAGAGCAGTTCCCAGTGGCGAGGCACCCGTGCCAGGCGGCTGGTATGGGGCTAACCGGCATAGCTTTGTTTTGAACTTCAACAAAACTTTTGAAACTCTTACTTTGCCTGTTCTATGTACACCTTCAAAACTGTAACTGGGTTAAAATAACAAATGCCAACAAAACCATAACTTCATACATTGCTTACTTCCATTTTAATGAGTACTTTTGTTTTCCGCTGTTTCATTAGATAGCCTTTGCAATTGGTTTGCTTTTTTTAAACCTAAGCCAAGAGGCTGGACATTTGCTTCAAGTTAACCCATGTCTATTAAACAATTGCTCCTGTCTCTCCTTCCTTCTCTTCCTGTCCCACTTGTCTCTCAGTTCTGGGAGTATTTCTTACGATGAAGCATTATTTTGCATTAAAATAACTTAGCTTGTATGAAATGTTCCAAGATTTTATTGATAAAGCTTCGTCAAAAATTAAACTGCACTTAATATTCAAGCATATCTAAATGGATTATTTATATAGTCTGTCAGTTTCTAACAGCATCACAAATCAGAAATTTCTCTGAAGCTGCCACAGACTTCAGTACATGTTTGCTAGGGGCATACTGGTATGTTGTGTATAGCATTCTGATTATTTCTGTTATGGAGCTTTTAACCTGTGAAGTGCTCTACAGTACTGAAACGTATACGTTCAGGAGTTTTTGTAAGAGGCTAATTTAGTAGTTTTCACTTCTGAAAAGACAGACAAAGAGATCTCAAAAACCTTGGATACTAAAGCAGTTGAGAAGGATGAATGGAAGGTCCCGTGTACTATTATTCAGATGGTGCAACTTTTTACACCTCTTTTCACCCTTCTGTCATTACTGCTATTCAAGATGTAAACATGGCTGATTTGGGAACACTTCCAGTCATGATGAAATTATTCACCACTTCTGAGAACTGGAGCTTAGTCAGGGCACCTACACTTAATTTGACATGGAAGGAAAAAGCTGAAATATAGTAGTCTTTACATATTAAAACTTCAGAAGCTTCTGGGCTACATTGTATGATGAAATGGGGCTGTATTTGGTTGCCCTGATGTGAATTGGCCCTGCTCAGTTGTGATGGATAGCATTCACTTTCGTAACTGAAAATAAAACTCTTCACCCTCTAATGGTTTTCAGAAAAAGCTGTGCTTGCAATCTGTCTGCTATTTCAGTAACTTATCATGCTTTTAAGTTCATTAGAAATCAAAATTTTTAACTTGTGTTCAGCACACACTGAAAATCACTTGGAAGCTAACTGTGGCTAATCAAGCATGTAGATGCATCTTCTTATTCTTGGCAGAATTTCAGTGATTTGCAAAGCTTATGTCCAAGTTAAGAGTATCTCAAAATAAAACTCTGGACATGTGTGTAACTGTTGCTCAAACATGAAATCCCCTTAATGCCGACAGATCTCCTGCTGCCTCCTTTCCTTTTTCACCTTAGAAGATTACAGAAATCTGTTGGGGGAAGGGTTCTGCATATTTGCCAGGCACTTCATGCCCAAAGCAGTTTCTTAGAGACAATAACAATAAAATCCTTGATTTAACAGGGATTATCTTTTTTGTTTTCATTCCCTTTATGTAAAATGATAATAACACTCCTGCGAGTTAGAACAGTATTGTGTGGATAACTTGTGCAGACATGGTTAATGGAACAGAAGCCTGTAATCTCATGCATGTGAGAGAAAACTGTTAGTCTTTAGAAATGTTAGTTTGAGTCCCCCTTGCTGCTGTTTTCACTTTTACTCTCCTGAGAGGGGGGGTTACTAGGAAAGAGAAGTAAACAAAGTCCTGATTTCGCTGCCCCCCCATCCCCCATTGGAGGAGGCTAACTATAAATGTAGTGGAAAGGTAAATTTTCCTTTTGTGTGTTGAGTGACAAAATGACAAAAGAGAACTTGCTTTGTAGTAGTCTTGCAATGTGCATGTGGAATGCCGTTGCAGCATGCAAGTTGGTTGGACTTCATGGTATCGAGAGCTCAGAACATACATGTCTGTGTGTGATATGAATGGCAGGAGTTGGTAACTTCTTGCTCCCTAGGTTAAACTTTGGAGTATTTCGAGGTTCAAGGTGTAGGGTAACTGCTGTTCATTTGAAAAGGAAAAGGTAGTAGGGGATGAGGTTTTTCCTTACTGGTTATCTTACAATGAAGTGTATTCTTCTAGTAGCTGCTGTTACAAACCTCTGCTGACAGATGCAGAATAGCTGGCTAACTAGTCATTGCCCAGTTAGATTGTTCCATCAGTGTATAATACTTCTGTTTAAATAGATAAAATTTATATGATATCTGCAGACTTGAATGTATTGTGAGATATTTCTTCAGTTCCCAGAGAGGAGGAAAAAAAAAACCCCAACAAATTATGCTAGCAGAAATTTTTAACAAACCTAAAAATCTGGTCGACCTAGTACTGAACACGAGCCTTGTAGTACTCATAACTGAGTAAAACTACTTCATGTTGATCCTTTATACCCTGGTTTCTTGCACTGTCTGCAGGGCTTGTTTCAAAAGAGTGGTGGTTAGAAATCAGGAAAAGACTGCCTGTTTCTTCTTAAAACCTGCTAGATCTGTCTTATGTCAGTGAGATAAACAGGCAACTTTCATTTGTGTACAATAAGCATAAGGTAAGATAGCCTGTAAAAGAAAAAATGTGTGACTGCAAGAAAATGGGGCATAGCCTCATGTGTATGAGGTGCCAGCATTGGCAAAGTTTTCCCAGTATCTGCCACTAGTTAAAGTAGAGCTGCCACTAGTTAAAGTGGATCTACCCCTCACCCGAAATATGATTAGGAAATTGTGTGAGGTGCTTACTATTAGTAAGTCTCATATCGAAACACCTCTGTCAATAAAATTGTCCAGATGAGGATTACTGAATTGGAAAGACTCTGGCAGCTTATTCTTTCCTGTAAGTGTAATGCTTTGTACTTAAGTCTGGGTTTGACTACTGGCAGAGAAAGAAAAAAGTGGGAGAAACTGGGAGTATTTTCTCTTGAAAATGAGTTTCTGAGTAGTTGCTGATCTTGTAGATGAACTGCTTGTGCATTCACTTGAACATTTCTTTGCAATAATCACAGAAGCACTTAATTTCAGAATCGTCAAACCTGTCAACCCCAACTGATCTTGAAAGTTGTACTCGTGCAAGTCTAGCACTTGACAGACGAGCAGGTGCTGTGAAAACATGTTGATTACTGAATGCAGAGAAAATTGAGTTTAAAGAATATGGTGCTTCAGCTTAGGTGTAGGACTAGCACTTTATTAAACCATGTCCTCATGGCCCTGAAACTCTAGGAATATTACTGTGAAGTGTCTGGAGCTCTCTGGCTTACTCAGCATGGACGTGCTGAGCTGCAGCTCTGGCTGGCTGACAGTCCCCTTCAGATCAATGGAATGGGGTAGCGTGAATGAATGTCAGTGGAAGGTTTGAGTCAGACTGGGAGAATCCAGGGAACTTTAGGATAGAAAGGACTTGCTGGCTAGTCTGGTGCGTGGTTTTATTTGCTTTGATGTGGGAGTGTGCATAATATTTTGCTCCTGTTTGCTCCCCCCCCCCCCCCCCCCCCCCCCCCCAAGAGATCATTGTATAATTCAGTAATTGTATTTGGAAGATTCCCTTATCATTCAGCCTCTGCCAGGTTTATTGTGGCACCACAAGACAAGCTTTCTTCTGGTTTATCCCTTTCCGCTGTCGTTTCTGACACTTTGTTTCTCACCATTTAGTGCTCCACTGTGCTGTATGCATTTATCTATTTCCTAGTCTTGTGTTTCACTAAAGCTATTCATTTCCGTGTCAGACTCCTGCACTTTGCTTAAATGTTTCTGCACATTCAACTGTCCATACAAAGACATTGTCTGGAGACAAGGCATCAAGCTTGTTTACTGAGCTCCAGCATTCAGTAATGCGCTTATGAAATAAGGCAGAAAATACTGCCAAGCAGAACTTACTACTTAAAACATGCGCTTGCTTGCAAGTGACAGTGTAAGTCAAATGATCCTTTTATTTGCTATGTGTTACATTCTGGTTTTCTACTAATTGAAAAAATGGTACCTTCTATCAGGCAGGCTGTGCTCCCCAGGCTAAATTGCCTTTGTGCATGGAAAAGAATCAAAATTAAATGGTTGTCAGTGTCCAGACCTGCAAGGCAATCTGTTTCAGACTTACTTATCTGCAATTAGAAATCCTGGCTGAAAGTACTGAGTGGTTCAGTTCAATTATTTCTTCTAGGAATTGTTTGTACTTTGATTATTTCTCCAGGTAATCTTTAAAAATGCAGACTTACAATAACAAACTGTAGTTGATTAATTGTAATCCGTCTCACGGCAACCTTTTTAAGAAAGTACGGCATGTTTACTTTTGTCTTTATCATAAACCATGTGAAATTTGTGGCAAAATGAAGTTGCAAGAAAGCTCAGTACCCCTTAGATTAGATTACGTTGTTTTTAAGAACTTTTTGAGATGTCCAGCTGTACTGTATACATTGGAAACTGAGAATATACTTTAGACCTCAACTGAGACCTGAGATTGGTTTCATGTTACGAATGCTTAAGGCATTCATCCAACTTGGTAGTGGAAATAATTAAAATTTACATTTTTTTCCTGTTAAAATGAAGCCTTGTTCCTCACATCAGAAGTGATCTGTGAGGTGCGTGTTGATGGAGTAAAAGACATGGATCTCTGCAAAACTGTTCTTTTGGTGTCAGAATCTGCTATTTTGGAAAGAATCAAAACAAGATTATGGACTTCGCACTTACCAACTATGTTTCATGACACTACAGTTTCACTGGATACTGTTCTAATATTAATACGAAAAAGATGTCCTGAAATCTGATGTGCAAATTCCTACTGGGATAATTTAGCCTTTCCTTCGTTAGCAAAAGGTGGTGGTTTTGAGAGTTGTCTGTATCGTTTTATTTATAAATGTGTTTTCCTGTAATACTTATGCATTCTTGTGACTAGTAAATACTACTTTTTTAGTTAAAGGTTTGTTTATTCCTGAAATGCTGGCTCATGGCAAGCCAGGACTTGCAGTATGATCACAGAGAAGCCTGGGCTGTGCAGCTGCTTGGCTGTTTTGATAGACAGGATGTTCTCCTGGCTTTGGGAAGTTGTTACTTTGTGTGCTGAGGAATCGTTGGGAAACTTTTCCATTGTCAAACTTAGTGTTTGAAAGGGTTTTAAGATTATTTTTTTCTGTTTTTTTAATATATCTGTGTTTTAAAGAACTCTAGAGACCGCAGTATTGCCAAAGAAATTTCACTGGGATTGCACAGTGTACAAGTTGGATCAATGCTTTGTCCCAGTTGTACTTCTGGCAATACTTCATGTGCTAAGCACATTTTCAGTCATGTACAGCATACTTATCTATGCCTGATGAGAATGCACTCAAATTTTGTAATCTTCAACTTGGAACAAGCCATTCTTAATGTTACATTGGGCTAATACATTCCTAAAATAAAAAATGCCAGTAGCCAACAACACATTTAAAATGGTATAGGAATTCCTAAATAAATTTAGAGTTGTGTTTATTCCTTCTCTCGCTTACTAGCCTTCTCCATTCCTGAAGTTTGCAACAGGTTGCCTTCAGGAGTTGTAGGAACCTGCATCTTATGGACAGCAGGAATAGCCCCAAAGTCAGTGGATAAAATTTTGGCATAGGAGCCAGGGATTCCTTATTCTGTATATTCTCTTCTGTGGAACAACATGCTTTGCTTTTGTGGCTCAGATGACATGTTTGTCTGAAAGACAGACCTCTTCAGAATGCTCATGGTATTGGATTTCGTAGTGGACTCTTGCCCAGAGATTTGAGCTGATGAGAAGTACTGAACTGGAGAAGGGATTTCTAGCTAAAATGTAATTTTAATGCATTTGAAGTTTAAACATCTGAAGATAACACATTGTCAATACATTTTTTTCTATCTAAGAACTGAATTGAAAAATATCTGTGGGTGTGTGTGTGTGAATGTATATATATATTCACACATGTACAAAAGTAATCTTATTCTTTTCAAGATTACTTATTTAGTACCTCTGAAACGGAAAGCTCTTGGCAGTGCTTTCAATCAACTATAAACCAAGAACTCTTAAATCCTATGGAGAAAAATTACGGGTTTTATGTGTTGCAGTTTTGTAATGCTATACATGCAAATTAATGCAGGAAGCGTTACAATTTTGTTTGTGCACAAGATTGTTTTATTCCCTTCTTTGTGGTATTTGAGTAGTGAATGTTTAACCCAATTATCTTACTGCCCATCGGAGCTGCCTTCATTACTCTGTCTAAAGAGTAGAAGTGTTTCCCTTGGTCAGGAATTTCCCTGACCTCAGGCTGTCTGCCTGGCTGAGGCACCAACACAGGGACCTGCTGGAGAAGGTGGAGGGCAGTCTGGAGTGCTATAATAAAATCGTAGAACGGCTTGGATTGGACAGGACCTTTAAAGGCCATCTAGTCCAGCTGCTTGTAGTGATCAGGGACATCTTCCACTGGATCAGGTTGCTGAGAGCCCCGTCCAACCTGACCTGGAATGTTTCCAGGGATGGGGCATCTGCCACCTCTCTGGGAAACCTGTGCTAGTGGTTCATAACCCTCATTGTAAAAAATTTCTTCCTTGCATTTAGTCTAAATCTACCTTCTTTTAGTTTAAAGCCATTACCCCTTCTCCTGTCACTACAAATGCTTTTAAACAGCCTGTCCCCATCTTTCCTATAGGCCCCCTTTAAGTACTGGAAGGATGCAGTAAGGTCTCCCCGCAGCCTTCTCCGTGCTGAGCAGCCCCAACTCTCTCAGTGTTTCCTCCTAGGAGAGGTGTTCCATCCCTCAGATCATTTTTGTGGCCCTCCTCCAGGCTCTCACAGGTCCATGTCTTTCCTGTGCTGGGGGCTCCAGAACTGGATGCAGGACTCCAGGTGGGCTCTCACCAGAGCAGAGCAGAGGGGCAGAATCCCCTCCCTTGACCTGCTGGCCACGCTGCTTGTGGTGTAGCCTGGGATATGGTTGGCCTTCTGGGCTGTGACCGCACATTGTTGGCTTACGTCCAGCTTTTTGTCCACCAGTGCCCCCAAGACCTACTCAGCAGGGCTGCTCTTAATCCCTTCATTCCCCAGCCTGTATGGATTGCCCCAACCCAGGTGCAGGACCCTGCACTTGGCCTTATTGAACCTCATGAGGTTCACATGGGCCCACTTCTTGAGCTTGTCCAGGTCCCTTTGGATGGCAGCCCATCCCCTCAGGTGTCTCGACTGCACCACTTGGGCTGGTGTTTTCATATGACACTTTTTATTAATTTGGCCCTGTTTGTGTATGCAAAACTTAAGCAATGAGTGCTGTGTTATGTAGTTAAATTGAGCAGAAGCGTGGCTGAGACCTGGCTGATAGCCTTTGAAGCAGCACCGCTACAAGGCTCTGTGCATAAAATAGAAAAGAACAGCTGAAGTACAGTTTCTTCCATCTCTCCTGCTTAAGACTGAATTAGAAATGTCTTTCCAGCTTGCCCTGTCTTCTTGACAAAGAGGTGGGTGTGATTTGTTTTGCAACTGTGATACTCAGCTCCATGCAGAACCCACCTGTGCAAGGGAGAACCTTGCCGAAGGCACCCTGGGCTGCCAGCATCAACAGTCGAGTCACTTCAGTCTGGACCTGCTAGAAGCCTTTACACGTTGAAGGCAGTATTGACACTCTTTGAATGAGATAGCCAAGCATGAAGCTATTTCTACAAATATTAGGTGTCATCTTTTGTGGTTGGCTGGTTAATGAACTGCCTTCCTGCCTTTCCCTTCACCCTTCAATGGTAGATGATGGTGTTCTGTATGAATTGGTACACCTAACAAAGCTATACGTATGTACACGTGGTATAAACATCTGAGTTGTTACTTCATGGTGACCAAATGCAAATAATTGTTTTGGAGTGATTAACGTGTCGTTTGTTCTCATAAACATTCTGTGACTGTCAGATAAGTAATTTTCAAAATTTAGAATATTTACAGTATTCTGGTATTTATCAAGAAGATGGAACAAATACACTGCTTTACAGGGCAGTTGATTTCTAGTGTTAAAGATGTGTTCGTTTGCTGTTCAAACTTCAGACAAATGGCTAGTGGTTACTACCTGATGTGGAGATCAGCTTAATGCTGGGATGATAGCTGCTGTGTAGTGAAGTCTCCTATTTGACAAAAGCTGTAGTCAGACACGTGTGGTGGCTACTGTGCCTAGATAGCCCCCTTGAATAAAAAGCATGGAGATGTTTGCTTTTTTACTAGTTCACTTGTGTAAGATAAACTAGAATCATTGTAGACTGAGTGCTGCAAAAGAAAAATAATGAGATGTCCACTCTCTTCTCTTCCAGACTATCATTTTACTCTGGCCATTCTTCGTTCTCCATGTACTGCATGCTCTTCCTAGCAGTAAGTATGCTCTTTCCATCTAAATGGCAACAAAATGTCTGTTAGTTACCTGGTACAAAAATTGAAATATTTCCTTGGCTGCTTTGCACAAGGGACACTGCTTTTGTAGGATGTTTGTCTGAGATAATTGAAGATTTCTCAGTAGGAGTTCTAAGGGAATGCCACTGTTACTGGGACAAGAAGTAGAGTTATGTTCAATATGCCTGAAAATATATGGTAGCTGGCTTGTGTATCTTGTCTAAAATGAACCTGGTGACAAGTGGGTTTGGAAAACATGCTGCTACTTTAAATTCAGTTATACTGAAAGTATACCAAGCCATATGAAAATAATGAAACACGCCAAGCCTACTCAAAACAAACAAACAAAAAACCCAACACTGAAATAACCTAAACTTAAACCCTGATCAGACATGGGTGGGCCAGTAAGCACAAACCAACAGATCAACTTGAATTTTTAAATTCTTTTTTCTCCTGTCTTTTAGGGGCAGGGAGGGAGAGTGAGGGAAGTGAGGGGACAGATCTGTCTGTGGAAGTAAATGCTAAGATCAGTTCACTAATGCATCAACTGGAGTCTAATAATATATTTCATTCTGCAATGTTCCATGTCAGCTAGGGCAAATTATCTTCACTCCTAGGATAAGCTTTGTAACACTGAAAGATTGATTTGGTTGTTCTCCCCCTGCTACTTTGTAATAGAGAAGGTATTAAACAACTTTGTGAAATTTTGTTGTTAATGTAGTTGTAAAATTAAGCTGTAGTGCTGGATATAAATTACTGACATAATACATACATGCCAGGATCTTCACAGAGCTCAGATTCAATTTGCTTTCTCATCTTGATTGCATTTCTAATTTTTTTGCTGTCTCGTGGCAATAGTATAACATTGGCAATGTGCAGACAGATGACTGTAACTAAACTAAAAACTCTACAACCACATACAGAAAGGAGTGGCTCTTCAGTATGACATAGGTCTTCTTAAATGTTATTTTAAAATAAACCTTTTTCGGAAGCTCAATGTTCAGTTTTTATCTATCATTGCAGTTTGTTTATGGCTAGACTTGTTTAGTTCCTCCCTCTTCTCTTACCTGTGAGTTCACAAAAGTATATGATGTCCTGGGTTTGACTAGAGTATAGTGCAACTTTCTGTCTGTCAGCTGATTTGTTTCTTTTTTGTTGTTGTGTTTTTTTTTAAATACTGTCTTTACCTGCTCATTAATATGGCAGTCTCCAAAGTGACATCAGTCCACTTGTGATTCTGAAACCACTATTTCCATAGTGCAGTGGAGCAGTTAGTGCTGTATAGCAACGCAGTACTGATGTGCTCCGTTGGGTTCAGCCATACCCTTCTGATCCAACTTCTCCATGCATGGTTTTGTTGAGCAACATGAGAATGTGATACTCCCACCTCTCAAGAAGCACAGCCTTAGAGACAAGAAAAAAACTTGCTAGGTGTGTGGCAGTGTGTATGGCTTATAATTTATGATGACTGGGTTACAGTCATTTGGCAGGGATTGGAATCTGCCTGAACTTTTACCTCTGTCACATGTGTATGTAAGGAGAGTACTGCTTGCTTCAGCCTGGGGAAATGGTGGTGGTCAGGAGGACTTCTCAGCTGGTACAGGCTGAGAGAAAGGAGCTGCTGTTGTCAAACCTTGTGTCTGTTAATTAAGACCATTGTGTGCCCTGGCTGCCTGCCCACTAACGCCCCATTGCTGTAATGCCAAGGCCATCTTTAATTGAATACTATATAATAGAAGATGTGCTGAACAGCTTGGCCTTCAGTCCTTGTTTGTTTAACCTACTAGGATTTGAAAAAATGCAGCCTTTGGCAAGAAAGTAAAGAATTCTTTATTTTGAAGATGCTAACTTCATGTGGGTTGAATAATGCTTTCTGCAGTTGCCTGTCGCATGGTTTTTTGAATCCCTGCAAAGGAGCTTGCATGGAGAGTTCCCGAACAGGCAGCTATGAACCTTACCTGTCCTGGGGCTTTGTGTGTGTGTGTGAGCTTCACGCTTAGCAACCTTCTGCATGGCGAGGAGGTGGGACAGTGGAAGTCAAATCCATCCTCTGTATGCCACTTTGGAATGCTGTCAGTCCAGAGCTTGTGTCAGTCCTGGTTCAGCAATGACATAAAACCTGCTGTGGCTCAGCGAGCTGCTACAGAAACTGTCCTTGTGTTCTTCCAGTTCTGTAGTAACTGCATGACAGCATGGTTTTACTTGGCTCCCTTAAACTAGAGGGGTATGGCTGTCTTTAACAAATGTCATGTTAAGAGTTAAACGGCAAGTGTTTCATTGGAGATCAGTGTGCTATTTGGTAAACTTGTCAATGAGTAACCAGAACCCTGGCTGGAGAAGGCATTCTTCTTCACCTATTCCTGCACCTCAGTTTCTTGTCATGTCTCTGGCTGAGCTATTGCCCAGTACAACTAAGATGCTTTGTGGAGATTAGACTTCTACTGTCTTCTGCCCTGTAATAAGATTATTAATCCAGAAACTGTTGGGAGGCCTTTGTAGAGGCACCAGAAGAAGGGTAATGACTCCTGCGCAGGATGCTTTCACCTTGCTGATTAACAGAGCATTACTGCATGCCAACCTTTACATTGAATATGGTCTTATTGGGGTTTTTTAAAAAGTATTTTTAAAAAATGTAAAAAGTATTTTTAAAATGTAAAAACTGTACAGAAGTCTTCAAGCAGACAGCTGCTGCAGGAAGGTGAGGAAAACAGCTTTTTAAGCCTTGCCCTGGCCCACGTGGCAGGGCAGAGTGCTGCTGTTGGCTCTAAACCAAACCCATGGCACTTCTTAACCTGTTTGTTAGCTGAACTCCGATGCTGGCTTCATCTGCTCTTTGCACCCTTACTCCGCCGTGCAGACTGAGTCATGGACAGGACAGAATTGTTAATGTGTGGCATAACTCACAGGCAGTATTAATCATAACCAGACACGAGCATGCTGGTTTCTGGAGAGACTGGAGGAGTCTGCCATGTGTGCATACTACAGAAAGCATACTCTTAAATGTCGCTTGCTGAACACATGTACTGTCTTAAGTTATGCATTTTAAAAGCGAGGGAACGTTTTGGGGGAATCAAAGAGGAAGTGATCTCTGCCACAGACAGCACAAACACTGCAGCTGTGAAATGCTTAAAGTGTGTGGCTTAAGTGAAGCCATTCTGCAAAATACTGGGCAATGTAGTGAAATACTTCTGCAGCTTCAGTTACTTAAAGCAGAATTGCTGAATTACAAACAAGTGAAATTGTAACTGTTTTCTGTTCTGTGCACTTGCAAGTCATTGATTTAAAATGGGCATGTGGTGGTTCATCAGCACTTTCAAATGTTTTAGGTGCGGTAAACCTTTAGTGACATGAGGAATTCCACAAGTCTCAGTGGGAACTGTGGTATCGCAGTTCTGACTGCATGGCTTCACAGGTATTGGGAGGGGAAAAAAAACACAATTGTAAAGATAATCATAAAATCATGGAATGGTTTGGTTGGAAGTGGCCTTAAAGATCGTATAGTCCCAACGCCCTTGCCATAGGCAGGGACACCTTCCACCAGACCAGGTTGCTCAGAGCTCCATCCAACCTGGCCTTGAACACTGCCAGGGAGGGGGCAGCCACAGTTTCTCTGGGCAACCTGTGCCAGTGCCTCACCACCCTCACAGTAATGAATTTCTTCCTTATATCTAATCTAAATCTACCCTCCTTTAGTTTAAAGCCATTACCCCTGTCCTATCACTAAATGCCCTTGTAAAAAGTCCCTCTCCAGCTTTCCTGTAGGTCTTCTGTAAGTACTGGAAGACTGCAGTAAGGTCTCCCTGGAGCTTTCTCTTCTGGAGGCTGAACAGCCCCAACTCTCTCAGCCTTTCCTCACAGCAGAGGTGCTCCAGCCCTCGGATCATTTTGGTGGCCCTCCTCTGGCCCCGCTCCAACAGCTCCATGTCTTTCTGTGCTGAGGGCTCCAGAGCTGGATGCAGGACTCCAGGTGGGCTCTCACCAGAGTGGAGCAGAAGGGCAGAATCCCCTCCTTCGACCTGCTGGCAATGCTTCGTTTTGCCCAGGATATCGTTGGCTTTTTGGCCTTGTTGCATGTCATGAGGTTCACACAGGCCCACCTTTCAAGCCTGTCAGGGTCCCTCTGGATGGCATCCCTCCCCTCCAGCGTGTCGACTGCACACCACATAGGTTGGTGGTGTTGGCAAACTTGCCAAGGGTGCACTCAGTCCCACTGTCCGTGTCACCAACAAAGATGTCAAACAGCACCAGTCCCAATACTGATCCCTGAGGAATGCCACTCATCATTGGTCTCCACTTGGACATCAAGTCATTGGCCACAACTCTGAGTGCAACCATCCAGCCATTTGCTTATCCACTGAGTGGTCCATCCATCAGATCCACGTCTCTCCAATTTAGAGACAAGGATGTCGTGCGGGACAGTGTCACATGCTTTGCTCAAGGCCAGGTACATGACAGCCATTGCTCTTGCCTTATCCACCAATGCAGTAACCCCATTGTAGAAGGCCACCAGATCTGTCAAGCACAATTTGCCCTTAGTGAAGCCATGTTGCCTGTCACCAATCACCTCCTTATTTTCCATGTGCCTTAGCGTAGTTTTCAGGAGGATCTGCTCCATGATCTTGCCAGACAGAGGTGAGACTGACTGGCCTGTAGTTCCCCAGGTTTTCCTTTTTTCCCTTTATAAACATGGGGGTTTTGTTTCCACTTTTCCAGTCAGTGGGAGCTTCAGCGGACTGCCACGACTTCTCAGATATGATGGGCAGTAGCTTAGCGCCTTCATCTGCCACTTCCCTCAGGACCCGTGGATGCATCTCATCAGGTCGCATGGACTTGCGCACCTTCAGCTTGCTTAGATGGTCTTGAACCTGATCTTGTCCTACAGTGGGCAGTTCTTCATTCTCCCAGTCCCTGCCTTTGCCAAGTCTGTGACTTGAGCAGTGTGGCTGGAGCACTTGCCTGTGAAGACTGAGGCAAAAAACTCGTCAAGTAACTCAGCCTTCTCCATATTCCAGGTAACCAGGTCTTCTGTTTCCTTCCTGAGAGGGCCCACATTTTCCCTAGCCTTCCTTTTATCACCGATGTACCTACAGAAGCTTTTCTTGTTGCCCCTGATCCCTGGCTGCTCAGACAATTCTCTGCATTCCTCCCAGGCTACCTGTACTTGCTTCCACCCTCTGGTGGCTTCGTTTTTGTGTTTGTGTTTATCCAGGAGCTCCTTGTTCATCCATGCAGGCCTCCTGGTGTTTTTGCCTGACTTCCTCTTTGTTGGGATGCATCGCTCCTGAGCTTGGAGGAGGTGACCCTTGAATATTCACCAGCTTTCCTGGGCCCCTCTTCCCTCCAGGGCTTTATCCCATGGTACTGTAATCCTGTGCTGCGTGTCCCATCTTGTAGTGAGGGCAGTACGTGGAAAGCCTAACAGCTCAGGCTTTATATTTAATGTGAAGGAAGTTGTTGACAAAAACTACAAGCTGTAGGTGCTGCTGGGTGGGTGTGTTTATAAAAGTTCATCTCTTAGGGATGTTGTGACTTAAATATCTTCATATTCTGGGGGCTTCATTACCCTGGAAGCAGGGATTTTATCTAGATGGTCTCTCGTTGTCTTGCTTCAGGAGCATATAGAAAAAAATGTGGGATTTAGTTCAGAAGAGAAGGATAGAAGCTGAAGAGCTTAGAATTGCAAATTGAAAATACATACCTTGAATTTAAGAAGAGGGTAAAGAATCATGAAAGCATATCATGCCACATGAGCTGTTCAAAATGAATAGGCCAAGCAAGCACATATCTGGGGTTTTGAAGTGTTTCTCTTTAGTTCATCTTTTGGTTTGTGGGCCAGTGTTGGAGAGCAGAGCTAAACTTTTAACTTCAGGAATGGAAATACTTACTTGGTGTGTAAGTTGGGCTCGTGTCTTTCTGGGACGACACAAATAACCTTTGCTCCCTTCCTAGCATTTATAGTTACTCAATACTGTCTGTCTTGACTTCCACATGCACGGAACCTAAGTTTTTAAAGGTTATCTAAATAAAAGGAGTGAGTCTGTGATACCGTATTAACTTAGATGTTTCCATAATTGATAGCAGCCTCATTAAGCTAATTCCTGCTTAAAGCCTTCTACAGCACACTGTAATGAATCTACATTTTTTTACCATGTTTGAATTGTCACTGTGCTCATGTGCAAAATCTCTACTTACTGATCTCATGTAGCTTGCTCTATATGACTACATGGCATTAAAAAAAAGCAAGGGCAGTGGCTACTGCAAATCACTGTGGCACTTGCCATTGAGAAAGGAGGTTTGCTCATCTGCAGAGTAAGGAGAAGAATGCATTAATTCTTTTTCATAAAACATTTACCTAACAAATTCTAAAAGACTGATGATATGATGGAAATGTGTGGGTTTTCAGTAACTTTAGGAGATGTTAATTAGTTTATATAATCTACCTATTTAAATAAGGAGTAGTGTATATCACTTATTATTCTTCAAGCAGAGAACTGCTGCATTTTTAACTGGATGTTATGTTGCCATGTACCTATAAAAGCCGTTGTTTCTAGCTGGACTGGTTCAAGGCCTGGGTTTTCAGCCTACTTCCAGGTTAGGCTTAGGATTTCTTCTAGTTTCCAACTCACTGATGTGTGGAATGAGTGAAACCACAGAGAAAATCTGCTTGCAGACTGTCAGGCCAGGAAGTTGTGGTGGAGAATGTATTTTAATATGCATTTGGCTGAGCTAGGTGGATCAGTTTGGGTCTGGACAGAGCCGTTATCTCTGGGATGGTTTTGCCAACAGCAGCTTTATGTGTAAATCAGATGGAGTTTGACCAACAACAGCATGTGGGAACCCAGTGACCTAACAAGAGATGCTGGATCCCAGATTGTCTCAGGTGTCCCCTCCTCCTGCTGCTCTTTTGCTGTTGTAGTTAAACAGCTGGCGTGATCTCTGCTGTATCAACAAATCTGTTTTATCTTGGCTTGGAGAATGGGAGGAGGGTGAGTGTTGTTGAACACTTCTTGTAGCCAGGTCCACACAAACAAACTAGCACCTTCCCTTGAGGGGCGGATGTTGCAGTTAATCAGAAACTTTGCTTCAACTTGATTTTTTTTTTAACTTATATCTGAAGGCTATTGTAAATTAAATGCTAAATGCATGCTGTCTTCAGTAGGGAGAATGACCCCACTGCAGCTGCTGCAGTTGGCAGAAGTGAGCGTGGCCCCGGGGATCGGGTTGCTGTAATGGAGTCGGCCTTGGCTGCAGCTGGCCTGGGCCCTTCCCTGCCTGCACCTCATCTGGGATGAAGAACAGGGCTGCAGAAACCTGGCCGGGCTGCCCTGCTATTCTGGGGATGGCAACGCATTTGTGTTGCTTAGGCTTGGGACGAAAGGGGATGATGAATCTTCGCATGGTGTAACTTGAGTGGCCTTCAAGCTCTCCCCCAGTTCATTGGGAAAGAACATCTTGTGTGTCTGAGGATACCGGGAATTACAGGCGAGAACGAGAGCACGGCTGGGAATGCAGTGAGCTGGGCTGACAGCCTTCTGTTGCAGAGGGATCATCGGCTAAACACAAGTGAAAGTGGGGTTTAGGCTGCTTTTTGTACTCGCGCTCCTAAATGTGCCTATCAAGCTTTGCTCTTGAAATCTCTCACTTTAATTGTTTGTGTTGGGATCAGAGGTTAAGTGAAACAGTACCCAAGTAAGAGCCTTTAGCACGCAGTATTTTGGGTATGTCTGTTCGCATGGCAGTATTTCTTTACTTTCCCAAATGCTACTGACTAAAGCTACAGAACAGTCTTTAATGTGTTCCTGCCCACATGAAAGCTGAGGAGTACCTAGTCTTCAAAACCCAATGAAAAGACATTTGTTACTGAAAATGTTTTGTTTTGGCTGTAGGTGTGGGTAGTACCAAGCATCTTATGAAGAAATAAAGGGTAACTGGTCATACTGTGAGGCTCAAGTATGGAGACACTTGTGCTTTACTTTGTATGCAGTCCTAGTATTCTTTCAATAGTGGTGTTTAGACTTTCAAATAGTAAGTAAATAAAGCAAAATGACTTCTCCATAGTTTGTTTGGGAGTTACGGCTGTGAGTAGTGACGAGATTATTGTGAATTGGCTCTTGTGTGGCTGAATTGAAAGGAATACCTTGCAGTGCTTATGTTCTTCTAGCAACGGTTTCTGTAACTTGGTGGATAAAACAGAAAAAGACCTACTCCAAGTAGAAAGAACACTTTTAGGTTTTTTTCGCATCAGAAAGGAGCCAAGTGTTAGCAATGGAATAAAATGTTATTGTTTATCCTGCTTTATGGTAAAATTATGTCAATAAACAATTATTTCTGCAATGTACAGCCAAGCTGAGGGTGGAGGATTAAAAAACCCCAAAAATGTTACTTGTCCAGTGGGAAATGTCTGCACAGAATAGATTGATTGTACTTCTGATACTGAATTGGGAGTTGGGCTATTACTAGTAACGGACAGGATTTTTCCCCATTGCATAGGAGGCAGCTCTTGCACTTAAGCTGCCTTTTGACAGCAGCACGCAGCTATCTTCAAGAGGCCAGACTAGTACATATTCTGCCTCTTCTCCCTAGTCTGGTCACTTTTTCCCCCTTAATTCAGCTGTTCAATGGATCAGTTCCCTGTACCAGCTCACCGTAGGGCTATTCAAGGGCTGGCACAGGGGAGTCAACAGTAACACATGGCTAGGTAGTGAAAGGGATAGACCATCCCTTGGAACAGCAGTCCAGGTAACGCCTCCACCTTGAACTGACTCCAGACCTATAGCCTTTTCCTTCACTGGAAGGGGAAAAGTTAATCCTGAAATGTTGCCTCTTTTTGTTTTCTGCCCAATCAAAATAAAACTAAAGAATGGATAATATTGCAGTATCCCAGGGATCATAAATACATATTTGTTAAGAAAAGGAGGAGATCTCATTAAAAAGGCAAAATAAACTTAAAATTTGAAGTTGCTTTTTTTCTTCTTTTTTTTCCTCCTTTTGAGAACTCTAGCTCATGGCTGACTCATGAATTCTGCTACATCTCTGTAGTGCTTTTGTAATACAGTTTTCTGTTTGGATGTGAGCCCATTTACGTTTAAAATTTTCATGGCATAGGCTTTATCCATATTAACATCAAGTTTCACATGAACCAGACTGCGCATTTATTTCTGGTTTGCAGGCAGTGTCTTGTTGGGTGATGCCTAGAGCTCTGCATTTATTCATAGCTACAGTGCTTACAGGTATAAAACAAGCTGTTACACTTCAATGTAATATTTGCATAAACACAAGATTGTATATGATAGGTTATTTCTCAGTACATCTTGCAGCTCTTGGCCATTGTTTTGTGCTCAGAACAGCAATTTTTAAACTGTGTCCTGGATCTCTTACACTTCCAGGAATTCCGGAGTTTGTGCTAGCTGCAATATAATTAATAGCTTTTCTACAAAGCTATTTCAATAATAGCTTTTATACAAACCAGCTTTTGTACAAAGGAATCTCTTAAGTTTTCTGTAACATGCAGAAAGGGAAGAGCTATTTTGCAGTCCCTCACAGAAGAAGCAGAAAGCTTGAAAGATCTCCGAAGGGGGCTTTTTTCTTCCCTGTTGCCTCCTCTGAGCAGGGCAGAGGTGTCTTGGCCTGTACTGCTGGATTGTTGAGCAGAATTGGAACAAGAAGATGGCAGGGCATCTGTCTGAACACTCGTTTTCTGTTGCTTTCTAGCATTATACAAGATCGGGGGTGAATCTCTTGTCTCTTTCATTCTCTTGGAGGATCTTGTTTGAGTAACTGTTTGTATCAAAGATACTCGGGCGCAAAGTGTGTATTGTAGGAGTGTGTAGTGCTGCAGTTAGTGGAGTCCCTGCTCTTCACAGAAAGGCAGTGATGCCGATCTACTGGTGGAGGGTGGGTATAGTTACTCTGGTGCTCTGTGCACCTACTCGGCTTGCTAATAGAAGACTTCACGGTCTTGGGAGCAGGAGGATTGTCCTGTAAGGATGTACTTGGCATAGGCACAGAAATTGAATTTTCCTCTCCTGTAAACGTGCCTGGTTTCTCAGTGTTTATTCCCAACCCCAGGTCTCCTGGAGAATTTGCCCTATCTTTTATCATATTAGTTACCCTGAGGCTGTCTTTTTTGTCAAGACTTTCAAACACTGGTGCCTCCCGTGCTTTCCCTTCTTCCTTCCACCCCTGCCTCATTAACAAAACCAGCAAAGCACAGTACCTCCATATCCCCTCCCTCCGCCCCTGAAATCCCAAAGCCGACCACACACATGTGCACACACACTTGAGGTGGCCTGTGCATTACTATTTCAGAACTTCTTGGTTCAGGAAGAATCTTTATGGTGGATTTCCACAGCGCTGGCCACTGTGGCTCTTGGGACTTTTTGGCTTAGCAGACTTGCTGCAAAGTATGAGCTTTCCTAACTGTAGTCAGTAATTGATCCAAATACTAATTTTAACTACAGTAGGATCTTGTGCCTGTTAAGAGCAAAACGGTAATGCCATAGGGCTTTTTCTTCGTGCTCAGGCAGATAACATGAAACCAAAGCTAGACATGACTAATGGTAAATGCTAAGCTAAGTAAATACCATTTACTTGCTCTGTCCCAAAACTTGTGGTCTCTCAAAGGAGGGCTTATTTCATAAGAAAACTGCCTTTCTGCACTTTTGTTTCTTCTCCAGACTTTTACTACTTATACTCAGCCAAGCTGAGAAGTGTTCTCATTTCCCTGTGTCGCAAAGGAGTTTTCTCTCTGTTTTGCTATTAAGTTCATGATGCTGTGAGTATATTAGAAGTAAGGAGACAATAGGAAGAGGGAAAATAGCTACATCTCCAAAGGGAAAGTGTGCTTCTGTTCCTTAGGACAGAATGGGACACCTGTAGGAAATACAATTACTAGGGCCTTTTGATACCAGGAAACATAAAGTCCTATTGAAGAAAATCCATTTTCTGAAAGTGACAGACCAAATCAATTGATAGAAGTCAAATTCTTCCTGGGTGAGGGGAAAAGCCCCCAAAACTTTCTTACGCTTGGCTTCCATTCTTGAAGGAGGACTGAAAGTGCAGGAGGATTTCCCATACCTTAACAGGCAGAACATTTTGCAGTGCACAATTTTTGTATAATAGGATTTTGGAAAAAAGCTGAGAAGGTATTGAATGAAAAATGACCAAGAATTTTTAAGTGTTGAAACTAAATAACTGAAATATGACCTTGGTTAGTGGAGTGAGTAGGTTTTGGTAGGTTTAAAGTAGTTTTGTGCCCTTAAGGTGGGGATGTGAGATACTAGCTGTTAGGAAATTTTCTTGTGAAGCTGCGTGGTTACACCTCTGAAAGTCCATCTAGGAAACAGAAGTCTGTGTACTTTAGAATTAGGCAGGCAGGCATGTGTGTGTGTATTACTGCTTTGGTGGAAGAGCAAATACTTGAAAGCTATGCTAGAAACGTTAAGAGGAGCAAATAATTCTGCAGTTGCAAAAAGCCTTCCATTTGTGTCTGTGGCTTCTTGCAAGAAGCCACAAAGTGGCTGTGAGTTTCTCTTCATTCCTGAGTGTATTTTTAGAAATGAAGTACTAGACCATAGATTAAGAAGAAACTTGTGTTCAGGATGTGTGTGGTGTAGAGAGCATAGTTTCATTAGAGTAAGCATTAGCTAGCAGGGAAAAAAGATGGATTATTTAATCCCATTACAAGAAAGCTTGGGAAATCTATCTGTGCACTTTAAAAAGGACAAACATGAGACGCAGCAGGATGGAGAAGTGAAAAGAGATAGATGGTAGGTGAATGATACTACGGGGCGGTCAGCCCAGGTGCTCAGGAGCAGGGTGGCAGGGGAGCTGCTGTGGTCAAATCGCTGTCACCGACAGGAGCGCGCTGCTGCTGGCACAGCTCTGGGCACTCCCACACTGTTCACTCACTCACAGATGTCTTTCTCAGCAACAGGTGGAATGCTGGTAGCGGGCTTTACAGCAGCATTAAGCAGACGTTTCCTGAAGCTCCTGCTGCTTCTGCAGATCACCAGCTTTACTTGTAAAGCTTATTCCTTTCCAGCAAAGAGCCTTGGGTGGGGAGACAGGGAGGGATTTGCTTCCATTTCCCTTCTTTAAGCCTGCACTGTAAATGACTTCAGAGAGGAGCAGAAGAAGCTGAGGCATGCCATGCATATCAGGAGGGGTTCTGTGAACAGGCAACAGGGCCAAAATAGCAGCAAGTGTTAATGCAGCATAACACCAGGACCTCTCTGGGTCGTGCATGTAATGCTGTGTAAGGACTAATACTGTGTAAAGGACTCCTGGGCATACTGCTGGTATCAACCTTGGTTTATATTTAATGGAATTATAGGGCAAAAGCTCCTTCCTCTGTTCGGCTGCTTTGTTTTCCTGTGTGGTGCTGCTGGCCTCTCAGCCCAGACACGTCGCTGTTGTGATAGTTGGAAGAATCTTTGCAGGGGAGCATGACTGCTTGAGCCTGTCAAAAGCATTGTCGGTTTGAAGTTACCTGCTTAAAAATAACATGGAATTTGCCACGGCAGCAGCTGGTTCATAAGCAATTGCCCTCAACTGAACAACAACGACAACAAAAAAAAAAAACAACAGAAAAAAGGAATTGTAACCAGAAGAACAGCTGCTACTTCTGAAATCAAACACTTCACACTGACACTTATCTGTGGTATGATTTCTCACCCATCTCACACTTCGTTTTCCAATAATATAAATACCTCTGCTGGTGGAAGGTGCAGGGCAGGCTTTGGGCGTTTCCTTTACAGCTACTGGAGCTGGTGGTCTGAAGAAGCACCTAAAACTGATGAAGCCTGCAGCCAACTGCACGTGGTCTGCAGGTGATAAGGCAGCTCCAGATCATCTCTACAACTGGAGATTGCTCTTGGTATGGAAATTAAGTCTTCACATAGATGTTAAATCAAAGTTTCTTGCTTGATGCTTTGTCAAGCAGAAAGAAAATCTGAATCCATGCTGTTAATGGGCGATTCAAAGACTATTTTTTATTTGTCAATCGTGTTGTGGGCTGGTATCTTTTGAAGTTTGATTTTTATGTGGGTTGCATCATTTTCTTCCTCTGTTCAGAAGTAAACCTGGTTTCCCACCTATCTGCAGTTGCATAACCCTTTTTCTTTCTAATACGACTATACGTATTTGCCAACTATCAGAAATGCCTACATGGAAAAACACTATTACAGCAACGTATTTTTAGCTGTCTTAAGCAGAATGTAGTGGGAACAGGGAAAAAGAAAGAACAGCCAATATTGAATCATCAGCCAGCTCTTTATAGGCTACCAGCATGTGCTCCTTGGACCCACCTCTGTGCCATTTGGCACTCGGGTAGGATTCTGGTGTAGTGTTGGTAAATCCAGATGTAGCATTAGTATAAGACATTACTTTTGTTAAAGGAACTGTGTGTATGACACCTGATCTTCATGACTGAGCAGTATTTTCCCCTAATGGTTAAATTCAGGTCCCCAGAAATATGCAGTGCCCACCACTTGAGTGGGAAAAAATGATTTTCCAGTTCAGGCTTAGCTGTAGCTGCTTCTGAGTCTGATTTTACCCTGACCTCTCTATTAAAGAAAACTGGTTATGGATAGGCTTCATCTTTTTGATGTCCATTTATAGCTGAAGAAGTCAGCATGCCAAAATTATGAGCAAGTTACTCAGAGAAACCAACCAAACATTCCCCAAACGTTTAACTTTGGAAAGTAGCACTATTGGATCTACAGTGCATGCTCTATGCCTGTATTTACATTGTAAATGTAATGCTTCTAAAAGGTAGCCATGGCTTTTGCAGCTGGCAGTGCAGTGATTTACCAGAAGTTTAGTGCCTGAAGACTCTGTTTTAGATACCTCCTACGATTCTGAAAGACTGTCAATTAAGGTTCTGTGCTCTACCTGAAGTTCCTAGATGGTACTGAAAAGATATACTTGAAATGTTAAATATAACTTCCAACTCTATTGTTGTTCTCCATAAATACTGTGGTGCCTTTTTTGGTGATAGGAACAAGTTCCAGAATAAATTCAGTGATGTTTACAGGGTGGATTTGGAGAAGCTCCTCTTACAGCTGAAATAAGAGGTCTCTGTCATAGACAGACCAGGGAAAGAGACAAAAACAGAGTCTTAGATTAGATGGGAAAGTAAGAGAGGTCAGTACTGTGAATTTGAGATAATGCACCAAACGTATACATACACAGGACATAAATGGAGCCGAGGGGAGAGAAGCAGCATGGGAACTGCACGCACCCACTTCCTTAGCAGAGTGGTAGCATGGCTAATACACAGCTGAAAAGGACTAGGAACAGATGGAGTTCAGTGAAACACATCAGTGAAAACCAAGGAATGGGATCCTAGATGTTATCAGCCGTTATTAGATCACTAGTTCTGACACTTGGCTATAGCTGGTGGATGATATTAAAGGTGACTGGCATTTGAGAATAAAGTTAAAAACTTGTCAGCTCTATGTATAGTACGTACTGTAAGCTTTTAGTAAAGGTGTAAATGGTCTTCCTGCTCAGAGCAAAGTGGGTCTCCCCATATTTGGAGGACTGTAAATTTGGCCAGTTGCCAGCTTTTTCTTTTTTGTTGCATAACACTTACCTATAGTAAATGGAGGAGTAAAATACTGGTTGACTTCCACTGGATTCTTTCTAAGCCTTAAGTGGCTCTGGTATTACCAGTACCTTTACCCTGAAAATAGCCATTTGTCACACTGGTACAAATACAGCAAGTATCTGTGTTACGTAGTTCTATACAAAACATAAAGACCAACACTGACCATCAAACTCTGCCTCAGCATACAGCACATGGAACACTTGTGGACATTATCACATCTCTGCACATGAATTTCAACTCAACTCTTTAAACAGACCCAACACAGTTTTACATGATTACTGCTTCTGTATTTTATTACTAGATTTTATAACGATTTTTCATTTCCTTTTAGCTTTACCTTCAGGCCAGAATGAAAGGAGACTGGGCAAGACTCGTACGTCCTACTCTACAATTTGGTCTTATTGCTGCCTCCATCTATGTGGGTCTCTCGCGTGTTTCTGATTACAAACATCACTGGAGTGACGTTTTAACAGGACTCATCCAGGGAGCAATGGTAGCCGTGCTCATTGTAAGTAATTCCCAGGGGGTGGTGGGGTGTTTTTAAACCCAAACAGCACCTTAGAATTGCAGGCTGTGTTCAGAGGAAAGCTCTGAAAATTGCTGGACAGGAGAGACAACTCTGTGAACTGGGTGTAGCAATAGCGGACTCCGGGCCAATGATGAGATAAGTGGCTGTTTCAGCTGTTAGACGACATGAAATTGTCCTGGCCTGAGAGCTTGTCAAATAACTGAGATGGAAATGGTCAACCACAAAACCATGTGGGCCTCTGCATAACCATACCTTCTGCTTCTAGCCAAATTCTAAATCTCAAGTACAATAGCAGAGAACTGTGTGCAAGGTAAGCAGGGCAAAAAAAAAAGGCCTTTAGGGATGAGGACAGCTTGGAAGTGTCTGCCAGCTTACACAGCCTGTTTCTTCAGTCTGATGGGAAACTAAAGCCCTTGCCCGTTTCTTGTGTGCATTTTGAGTGCTAAAAGGGTGTTCGCAACAACCAGCAAGGAAAGCTGAGCTGTACGGGTGAGTGAAAAGCTATCCCAAGGAACAGAGAATCAGCTAAACTTAGAGCTGTAGGCCTGGCTGACTTGGTGGCAGCAATTATGCTGACTGTTGCCAGAATGTGCTGTGGTTGATATCCACTGGAAGGGACAGATCAGAGAGACTTCTAGTTCAGAGACATCAGCTCACTGAGGTCATACTGAAGAAGTAAGTTACCCAGAACTGAGGCTCACCTGGGAGAACCCCCTCCAAGAAAAAAAACACTTTCTCAGCTGAAAGTCAGAAGGGTATAGTTCATGTCAAGACAGAGATTTGTTTACTTGTTGCTATCAATGATCAAATCTTGGAACAGCTCTGGGAAACCCTACATACTGCATTAACTGTTACTAAATGGCTGCATGTTGACTCAAACATAATCCTACCCCTCAGTTTTGTACTATCATCTCATTTTCTAAGAAAAGGAGAGCAGGGAACGAGAAACATCAGGCACTGAAGAACTGAGGGCACTTTTATTAGACAGCAAGTTTAGTGAAGGGTGGTGGGTGAGTTAGAGGGTATCTTAAGAGATACCCGGTAATACAAGAATGAGTAGAAGGTGGCATTACAGTGAACAGAATTGGAAGGTGAGGAAATTATTTTTAGGAATAAAACCCCCCAAAACAAGCCCTTATTGGAAAGAATGGAAGAGTTCAGAAGCAGAAATCTGAGGTAAGAGCATGCTGGGGCAGCAGCTGCAAATGGAGTTGAGTGAATCCAGCATTACACAGGAGCTGCAGCTCAGCGGGTATGTGGTGTGCGGGGCCATCAGCCAGCTGTCAGACAGTTTCCCCTGCTGCCCTGAACTGTGTGCTGCAGTTCTCAGGGTTGCAGTGGGAGGGAAGGGGGTGGTGCAGGCAGGGAAGCAATTGTGAGAGAAGGCTTCTGTTTATGGCACTTCATGCAGCACGGTACCCAGCACATCTACTAGTACGAGTTGGTGTGAAGTGGGTGGCGGGAAGAGAGCGAGCTGCAGAACGGGATGAAGGCACCTGTCTCACAGTCGCTAGGTGTGAAGGAAGTGAGGTGGGATGTTCAAAGGAATGCAGGAGAGGGTAACATAGGTAGGGTGGGCCTTACAGCTGCTGGAGCTGTGGGTGACACACATATTGGGCAGTGAGCTCCTCTGAACCTTGCCAAGGAGAGGAATCCAAGCTTGGTTTAATTGGCTTTTAAAGAAATGCAAGTGAGAGTCACACTCCAGAGAGTAATAGTTACTAACTATTGAACCCTCTTCACCAGCTAAAGCACAAGCTCTCCTGTCCTGTTCTAAACAAATTACAGAATAATTTAACCATGCCTGCCATGTGTCCCTCAGCAGGCGTATCTTGCTCCTTCTCTTAGAGTTACCCAAACTACAGCTATTGTAATGAAGCAGGTCCTGGTAAGGAAGTTAGAGCAGGGAGGTAGCACACAAACCTTGAATTTGGCTTAAACCATCAGTGGTCAATGGGGGGAGATAGCTGGAGAGAATGCTAACAGAAGAACAGATGCCAGAATTTTATATGAGACTTCCTAGCAATCTTCTAATGTTTTACTCCGTTCAAACTTTACTCAGTTTTATTAGCTTTGGTTGTCGAATTAACCTTCTGCAAAAGCATTACACATTGCTTCAAAGACTTACAAGTGCAGCAGCTTAACACTAATTTGTTCATGTAGGTTGTGTATGTGTCCGACTTCTTCAAAGTGAGAGGATGTACATTTCAACCGAAAGAAGATTCCCATACAACCCTACATGAGACTCCAACAAATGGAAATCACTTTGGCAGCAACCATCAACCATGAAGAATGACCCACCTCACCTGTCTTGCTCTCTGAAAGGAATACAATTTCACAAGTCTATGTAATATAAGTAAATGCCTTTAAGGGACTGCTGCTGCTCTTGGATGCTCACTTTACCTGTATATAGTAACACCTACCACAGTTATATTGTATATCTAAACTTCAAATTTCTGTTGGTTCAAGCTCTTGCTTACAAGAAAAAAGCTATTCAAATTGTAAATTTTTATTGAAAACATGGTAACAGTTATATTGCATACACTGCTGTTTGTACATGCCTTGTTGAAATAACTGTGGTTTAAATACACACCATTAAAGGAAATAATGACTTGAGACAGAAGTATCATGTGAACCTGATGAACTTGTTCCAAAATATGAATCTAGTACTGTTTTTAGAAGTTACCTTCTGTTACAGGTAAAGGCTTGCAGCAAACACAATATCTCTCTTGATTTTTGTAATCCCTATTAAAAAGGAAAACTGTATTAATATCCAGCAGTCATTACTGACACAATCACTATTTTAAGTACAGTTACAGGCATGTAATAGGTTGCAGTTAAGTGTCACAAGTCTTCATCCATTTTCAGTCATAAACTTTGTTAAACTGGCAGTGTGCACCAAAACACTACCTCTCTAAGTCAAACTTTGTAACGCAGATGTTACCTGGAAGGACAGCAGTGATGCTGTTTACCATGAAGTCAATCCCAGAAGCTCATGTTCCCAAATGATCCTCCAGGCCCCTGGCCCCCACCTTGCTTTCTAGAATTGCTTCTTATCCCGTGGAAGTGAAATACATACCCTCTGCAAACTTATTTTCCAACTCTGTGTTTCCAATGGCTTTTGCAGCCTGGCACATCTGCCGAAGCAATTCTTCTAGCCTCCTCATGCAACGAATTATGCTACCTGTATAAAAAGAGTGAGGGAAAACTCTGTAGCCCCTGTCTCATCATGTCACTGCATAATTCAGTTGCTCGAGCCCACTTTGGACCAAAGCAATAGTTCCTTCTCCAACCCTCTTCAATTTATCTAGAAGCTAATGGCACGAACAGCCATATGTCGTAAGCCTGGTTTCTGTTTAATAGTAATTTTAATTTCTCCATCAGGCATTTTCTTGAAGCTATCTCCAAAAGCTTGTCCTGTTCTTATTTTCTTCTAGTATTTCCACAGCCTCTAATACTTACTCAGAGGATTTTCTGCGCTATTTAGTAATTCTCAGTCGGTTTTTCCTTCAAGTACTTGTGAAGACTTGCTTCAAAAACTGTATGGGTTTGGGGCACTCACGAGATTGCTACTTCAAGAACAACCACACTGTTTTTTTCCTTTTTTTGATAGCCCTCAGTTCTTGAGTTGGCATAACCAGTGAGACAGTAAGTGGGCTGACTTACCACTCCTGTGCCACTCAAGAGTCTATGGCCCACTCTGCCACCCGGGTGCGCGCTTACAGTAATGCGTGCAAGCTCAGTCTTGACACAGTGCCTGCAGTGTAATAACCCACTGAAGGTTGTTACGTGTTTATCTCCTCTTTTAATGTACTTCTCAGCTCAGCCCAGGTCATGGTAACAAGTTTCACAAAATCACCCTAATGCTTCTGCTCTTCTAGCAGCAGGCAAACAGTACACAGTTTGGTCATTTCCTCCAGCATCACCTTACACCTACAGTCAAACCTGCTGTGTGTAAAATAATTGTCACAGGGTAAATACGGGATGAAAGGATTGAGAGCAGCCCTGCCAAGAAGGACTTGGGGGCACTGGTGGATGAAAAGCTGAACATGAGCTGGCAATGTGCACTCACAGCCCAAAAAGCCAACCGTATCCCAGGCTGCACCACAAGCAGCGTGGCCAGCAGGTCGAGGGAGGGGATTCTGCCCCTCTGCTCCACTCTGGTGAGAGCCCATCTGGAGTCCTGTGTCCAGCTCTGGAGCCCTCAGCACAGGAAAGAGATGGAGCTGTTGGAGCCGTGCCAGAGGAGGCCACCAAAACGATCCGAGGGCTGGAGCAGCTCTGCTGTGAGGAAAGGCTGAGAGAGTTGGGGCTGCTGAGCCTGGAGAAGGCTGGGGGGGAGACCTTACTGCAGCCTTCCAATACTTAAAGGGGGCTTATAGGAAAGACTGGGACAGGCTTTTTAATAGGACCTGTAGAGACAAGACAAGGGGTAATGGCTTTAAACTAAAAGAGAAGACTAGATCTAAGGAAGAAATTTTTTACAATGAGGGTGGTGAAACACTGGAAGAGGTTTCCTGGAGAGGTGGTAGATGCCCCTACCCTGGAAACATTCCAGGTCAGGTTGGACAGGGCTCTGTGCAACCCGATCCAGTGGAAGACGTCCCTGCTCACTGCAGGGGGGTTGGACTAGATGGCCTTTCTAAGGTCCGATGAAATACTAGTGCTAGACAAGGCACAGTATCTGGAGAAAACTTTCTATATGAAGAGACTATTCTACAAAGCTGTTGTGAAACTGAGAAGTTAAGAAAAGTAAAATAACACTTCTCTCCTAAAAAAAAAAATAGCATGGTACCAGTAGGCCACATCAGCTTCTAGCGCAAGAACAGCCTGTGTGAGGGCAGCAATCTGTAAAACCTGTTGCAGTGATGTGACGTGAGAAACCCCACACGTTGTCTATTTGACACAAAGCACAAAGCCAAGGCAAGTGACCGGTGGGCAGCTCCCCGCGCACAGCCACCCTGTGCAGTGGCAGGCCCTGGCTCCGCTCTCAAAGATCCCGCTTGTCTCCATTTACCAGGCCAACCCTGACGACCGCTCCAGAGAGCACTCATTTACAGGCAGCGGAGCTGGGGTTGGTGCAGACATACTTTTCTTTGTGCATGAAAAACCTGCAGTTTTGGAATAAATGACTATTGTCTATACTTCCACAAAATTAAACACTCGATCTGCAACTGATTAATAGGATACTTAGCTCAGTTTACCATTCTTCTCTACAGCTTTAAAAAGGGTCTCTGCTTTCTGTTTCTTCCCAACACGTACATTTCAGCTTAATGACAATTCATTTTCATTGGCCAATCAACACTGCTCCAATCTGGCAAGTCCGCTTGCTCTCCTATCAACTCAGGCTTATGCTGCAACCTGAACAGACAGCCATTTACTTACCCCCACTACAAGCTTTCACGCTATTCTTAAGTGCACCCAAAAGAGGTTTCAGACACTTCACCACCAATACTAATGAAAGAGCAGAACACCATCTATCTCCAGGCGTGTGAGAGTGGAAACATGCCATCGCCTCAAGCCTTCTGCCTAGAGAAGTTCTGTTAGTGCCTGTTAGCCTGGATGACAGCACAGGACAGAATGCTGGTCTCTTGCTCACGAAGAGCACAGCCTTTCAGAGAGCACTCTTCCTAAACTTGGGAGGGGGGCAGGGAGTGACAGAAACTAGTTTAAAAAAAGTGGTGGCTTCCAATGCACTCCCTGCCTCATTACTAAAATTGGTGCACAACAGTGAAGCTGAGACTCCCTGTAATAGCAGCAACTCACTATTGCTAATGCCACATTGCCCAAAAGGCAAAGAGGAAAATATACCTGCTTTTAGAGCTTTAATAAGCCACCATGATGTACCTCATGGTAACAAACTCTATCAAAATTAAGACAGAAAGCACTAATAGCTAAAAGGACAAATTGCACCTAAGATCAAAATAAGGATGCTGTGGTTTTTGGTTTGTTGTTTGGGGTTTTTTTTTGGGGGGGTGTTTTGTATTCTGGTTTTTAATTTCTTTGAAATCACTATAGCAACTTGGCTAATGAGAGTAAACTCCCCTGGGACGTAGCAACACCACGCTGTATTTAAGGTAAGCGTAACTGGCAGCGCAAGTCCTTTCCTTCCTTTTGGACCATGCACAGAAAGCCAGGCTAATAAAAGTTAAAGAAAGACTCACGCATCAACCCCAGCCACAGGAGGTGAACGTCTCAAAATAGGCCCGTAAGATCTAATCCCGAGGGAGCTAGCACTGTTGACTAGGACAGAGCTGACCGACTAGCCGTAGCCAAAACACGGTAAGTGGAAAACATTACTGCTCTGTGTACCCTGAACAGTCAAGCGCCAACGTAGAAACGTAAGTCAGCTACGGCTTCTCCTTCTGCGTTCCCTCTGCTGACGGTGCCTCTACAGCAGAGGTGTGGCTCAGCCACTGCAACAGAAGGAATGTGCCGAATGGAGAATCAAGACTGCCAGGATTCCTGTTGCTTGCAGGCAACCTGCTTTAGAAAGTTCCTGGGTCTAAGCACTGGATTATGGAAGTGCATGAATTCCTTTGTTTTAAAGGGCTCCCATTTGCAACTGTGTACATACAAACAAGAAAACAGCATTTGAGAGAAGCAAGATAGCAGTGAAGTAACACCTTCAAAAAGGATTTTCAAATATTCATTGCACACAGACTTGTAGGACTGGTGCATCCATCCTACTGTTCTTCACAACTTTCAACATAACTGGTGAAAGATGAAATTAGGTTTTTCATTCTGGTTTGATCTTCAAATGGATGGTTTATCTTTTCAAAAAGTATCTGGGCTTTAAGTCATCCTACTTATAAAATAATGAAAACTAAGGATCCTTCCTCAAAGTGCGTTTTGTAGTACTCCAGTTTTAGGAACCAAATTACCCCAAGTGACACGTTATATCTAGGCTTTTCAAATCTCTCCATTGCACTGCTGTGATGAACCATCCAAAACAGAGCCTTTGTTACCACCTCTCACTTCCATCATCATTAAGACAGCAGGAGGAACCTTCAGTTTACCAAGTGAATAAAACTTAACTGTAATGGGGACATGCACATGTACTTCTTAATAGGAAGCATATGGATTGTGGTATTTTTCCCTTTAACTAGCAAAGGTAAGCATTACCTTTTGTTGCAATACTTAGGATTTCGGAGTTTTATAGAAAGTTTTTTAAATGTAGCCTTTCAGAAAGTCTTCTGTAGATTCTAAATTATCAGCAGTGTAACTATAAATTAACATACACAGTAAACAGTTTTTTCCCACTGGGTTTCAGCCATGCAGATACTTGAATACATCTGAGTTAATAGATTTGGGGATCTATTACATTCACAATTACCATTCTGCGTTATGGATTTACCATCTCGCAGCTCCAAAAGAAGAACTGATGAACATACCTTCAAAGACATCAGTCATTTTGCAGATGTGAGCAAAGTTGGCTCCATTTGCCCATGTATACACAACATCCATTAGGTTTGGTCTGAAAGAATTTAAGTAATTTTCTTCATCAATTTCCAGTTTTGCTTCTGCTGACACCTTGGCGATTCTTTTCGCACACTCCTTTAAAATAAAATATTTTAAATTTATAATATGCTTAAACAGATTAAGTGTTTAACCAGTGGAAATGCTTGCATATTGTTAGGTACTGCACACAGGATGAGGTTTCTTTTTTAGTGTGAAATTATTCAGGATCAGAAAATAAACCACTGTTTACATTATTAAGCTTGCCTGCACTAACAACTTAAGAGTGTAGTAAGCAAGCTTATAAAAGTTTTTAAAGGCATGTTCTAAATTAGCATAAAGATTTATTGCAAACAAGATAACCCATTATTACACACCATGTGGCAAAACCGCATGTAAGCACTGCCAGCCAAACTCACTGATGATCCAAAATCAAGTCTTCACCGTGCGCTTGTTATGCTTTACTCACACACTTTACTCATGTTAACGTTAACCTGGAGCTCAGACAGATTTCTAATGGACAGATTACCTGCATTTGCCGAAGTGGTCCTGCCAACTGCTCTGTCAATTTTGGCATTTCACTGGACTGAAAAAGAAGACATTAAATAATCTCATGCGCTCCCGTGCATTTGCTCTACACCAACTTAAATGCAAAAATAGAAGTTCAGTGCATGCTTGTGCCAACCTAAATTATTCCAATGACTTCTCAAACCTGTTACCAAACGCTAAAATTTACTGAATTCCCCAAGTACTTGTTGCTCAATCAAAAAACAAATCTTCCTGTACAGTATGCCAACAGTATCAAAAAAGCACCTGTTTCCTGAACACTTCCAAAACTCCGTTTAGCTGTTCCATAGTTGTGAACTGCCAAAATGCAGATTGTTTACTACTTTAACTGTTACAAGCTTTTCTTTAAGAATATAAAAAGCAAATGTTTTTAACAGCTTTTTTGGTATCAGTTCCATGTGGCACTGACATTTCCATCAATAGGTCAAGAGCACTGTCCAAATAACATAACACGGGCATGTCCCAGAATTAAAGATACCCTCACCCCAGAGTGTAGAAGCAGACGTTGTTAAGCTTCTTTTTTGAAATAATTGTTCCACATTTTAAATTATAAGGGGGAGTGTGTGTGCGTGTGTGTATGCTGAGAATCTATTAATATTGCTTCATTGCATGAGGAGGAAAACAGTTGTGGATTCACTACAAGGACTGCAATTTTGCACAACTTCTGGGATGTCACAGTAAATGGCGTGTACTGTTACCACCAATTTCTGGAACTGGATTAAGAACAATATTGTTGGTAGACAGGAATGTCTAGAATTCATGACCTGAAGAAGTAACTCACGTTCTCTTGAAATACAAAACAGCTTAGTAGTGCCGTTGCCTGTTCTGCAGATAAGTCACTGAAGAGACCATTAAACATCATTTCTGTCAGTAGTAGTTCATCAGCACTAAAATGAAGAGAAACAGAAGAAAGCTTAGGGACTTACTAAAATGTAATTTTTAAATCAAGTAGTATTAATGTGTTTTGTAAAGCAAATAGATATAGGTAAGAAATAACAGCTTATTAATTTTTCTGATGGGAACTCCAAATGCTAATTTTTTAAGGGGGATGAGAGTGAGACAGTATTTTAAAGAAACTAAAAGCTCTTACTGAACTACAAAGAACCTCTTGTGATAGTTCATAGAAAGTTAGTATTAACAGTTGCTTTAGTTGGTTTTTACCAGACAGGATGCCAAGAAATTGAAATGAATCAGAGAGTTAGGCAGCTTACGAAAAGGACTAAAATTGGTATTGCTGCTGCTCAGAGAAGATTCAACTGGGTATTTCCAAGATTCTGAACAGAAGAACAAACTTGCTTCAATTTACTTGTAGAATAAAGATTCAGCCATGAATCATGAAAGGACGTGCATGATGCGGACAAAAAATCCAAACTTATCAGTTGGAGAAAACATCAAATTATTGTTAAGACTGCCTCTTTGTTTTTGGAGTTTATCAGACAAATACACAGAATGAGGAAAAGCAAGTAGATTTTTTTTTACAAAGAAAAGTGTAACTCATCAGCAAACAGTTCCCGAAAGTCAGGAAGTTGATAAAATTCTGATTCAGCTTTCCCATTTGCTATAAAATTTTGCAGGGGAAAACAGTTACTAGATATCAAATAAATACACGTAGCATCTTTCAGAGTATCTGTAAGGCAAGGAGTACAGCAGTTTCTGTAACTTTTAAAAATACATAATTCTATCAAAATCTGAGTTACACTCTGAAGTATTAAAGTCTGATTTGTGAGTTTCTGTGGAATCTTTATAATATGTTTCAATATATATGTACCTGCTAAATGTATTACAGTAAAAAGCATCAGTTCCATAGATTTGTTCCAACAGCCCTATGGAAGCAATTAAGGTGTATTCCAAACCTGTGAGTAACTTGGTTAATTGCTGACAATCACCGTTACAACCTTGTTTGTGAGTGACTCTCTACCGAGAGTCCTGGGAAGTGGAACCATAGAAACTTGAGACCATCCTCTCATGTAACGTACAATATTAAGTGATACCTCACACTACTGCCTAAGCTGCCTAAGAAAATAGCCACTGTTTTGGCATTTTCATGTCCATGTTTTAGTTTTAAAATCTATTGTATTTTATCCTTAAGTTGCTATCTTTATTGCTTCAATCAATTTATTTCCTTTATAACACAAAGTCTATGAAAAATCTTTTTTCTAATGGTCTCAGAACTTTAAAACATAAACACGACATGCTAATTTCAGTGAGGACACTAAAGTGCATACTCATGACAATAACGACTGCACAGAAACCAATTACCTGCTGATTTCACAAGCAACCCGTCCTTTCATCTCAATAACATCTGAAGATGTGGCAAACCCCAGTCTTCGCAAAACACGCTTGCGGCATTTGAGTTCATCCATTTGTAAGACAGTTCTGGCTTTTGTTAGTTCTCGCTTTGCTGCTTTAATATCCACAGCAATCTGGGGGATCAGAAGGAGAGAAATTACATGTTGCTGTTTTAACACATGCAGCTGTTTTAAAGCAATTGTTTAATTTACATAAAGGCCTCAGAACGATGGTATACAGACATATTAGTTGACACTGACTCATCAGAACTCTAGTAACAGGAAGGTTTAAAACACATTAAAAAAAAAAGGCAAAAAAGCACGCCCCATTTACCCACAGGAAACTCTGGCAAGTTTGGGAAATTTAGTTATTTACCCAGAGCAGGAAAAAACCTCAACCAGCCCACACCAAAAAACCACAGAAGAAATCTTTGGTTGAGAAATAAGCGCTCATCATCTGAGACCTGTATTAAGTCTCACCTAACCGACTATTCAATCAAATGTAACCCAAAGGCATTATTTCCTGCTATTAGAGCTTCTCCAGTGTCTCGTAGTTTATCATAGTCACTGTCAACATCCTGACAGCAGGGCGTGTGCTGCAGACACCTTTGCAGACGTCTGCTTGGTCCATCTAGTCTTACCACGTGCAACTTTGTGCTGCCCATAGCAGGACTACGTCAATTCTGTGAAGCAACTCCTGGAGAACCTGTTTTCTGGAGCAGCACAGAAACATGAGAGTTGTTTTTGTGTGCAACCAGTTTCTGTCTAGTAGAGTACGTCTCTATACAAAATAAATAAGTGTACTGGTTCCAGGCTGGGAGTCACCTCAGGAAGCAGCAGCACAATGAGTTGTACGGTACGCTTCCCAAGCTAATAAGGCCCATCAATTCAACTTAGCTCTCCTCCTGCAAGCATATTAATAATGATCCGTTTCAATTATCTGTGAAGACTTTAGCTACACTGTATTGTGCTATGCCTATTCAGTGAAAAAGAGTCTAGTGGCACCTCTGTAACCTTCTAATCCCTGGTGACTTTTTCTGAAGAGTTTTCTTTTCAGATGTACTTCCCAACTGTATCAATCAAGAGCATGCCACCAACTCAGCCAGTCTTGTTAGTGAGATTCAACAATTCTACTGTATTAAAAAAGATTATTTGGGCTTATTAATTTAAAAAACATTGTTTGGGGTTAATAATCTAAAAAGGATTTGGGAAAAGAAAAGAAAAGAAAAGAAAAGAAAAGAAAAGAAAAGAAAAGAAAAGAAAAGAAAAGAAAAGAAAAGAAAAGAAAAGAAAAGAAAAGAAAAGAAAAGAAAAGAAAAGAAAAGAAAAGAAAAGAAAAGAAAAGAAAAGAAAAGAAAAGAAAAGAGAAGAGAAGAGAAGAGAAGAGAAGAGAAGAGAAGAGAAGAGAAGAGAAGAGAAGAGAAGAGAAGAGAAGAGAAGAGAAGAGAAGAGAAGAGAAGAGAAGAGAAGAGAAGAGAAGAGAAGAGAAGAGAAGAGAAGAGAAGAGAAGAGAAGAGAAGAGAAGAGAAGAGAAGAGAAGAGAAGAGAAGAGAAGAGAAGAGAAGAGAAGAGAAGAGAAGAGAAGAGAAGAGAAGAAAAGAAAAGAAAAGAAAAGAAAAGAAAAGAAAAGAAAAGAAAAGAAAAGAAAAGAAAAGAAAAGAAAAGAAAAGAAAAGAAAAGAAAAGAAAAAGAAAAGAAAAGAAAAGAAAAGAAAAGAAAAGAAAAGAAAAGAAAAGAAAAGAAAAGAAAAGAAAAGAAAAGAAAAGAAAAGAAAAGAAAAGAAAAGAAAAGAAAAGAAAAGAAAAGAAAAGAAAAGAAAAGAAAAGAAAAGAAAAGAAAAGAAAAGAAAAGAAAAGAAAAGAAAAGAAAAGAAAAGAAAAGAAAAGAAAAGAAAAGAAAAGAAAAGAAAAGAAAAGAAAAGAAAAGAAAAGAAAAGAAAAGAAAAGCAAGTAAGAAGGGAACTATTACCTCTGCCTTCAGCTAAATATAGATACAGTGCTTTGTTTTATAATTTTACCTGTGCTTTTTTTTCACAAAGTTTGTATACGGTTTCCAAGTTGGGATCATTGTGAAGAGGATGTGAATACATCCTATGCTCAAATGCCTCTACTTTTTGGATTACTTTTTTCAGTCCTTGATCTTTGATGCCCATGTCATCAATAGGGTCTAATAATGGTATTCCATCAGGAAATCGCTTCTGTACTTCCTGAAAGGATAAAAAAAAAATTATTTTTGTAAGATGAGTAACAGTAAAATAAACTATATGTTTACAAATCACCTGGCACAACTATAGGGACACAGAAGGCAGTAGTGTGAGTTTGTTACGTGATGTTTCAGCAGTTTTAAAATACAACTTAAAACAACTGTTGACAAGGAGAATCAATTGACATACATCGTGGCTTCCAATGCCATTCAGAATAAGGCTGGAGATGTGACACAAGCTTTAAACAATTTTCTTTAGAACATGTTGTCTTGGTCTCAAGAGTACCTCACTAATCAGAGCAGAGAGCTTACACAGCCCAGTGAAACTTACTTGTATAGATTTCAACACACTTTGCCTGTTGTCAATAGGCCTCAAGTCTTTCGGTATGTAAAGTCGGACACTGCTGATAGCTGAGAGAAGATGCACCAAAACAGGAACAACCTATCAAAGAGAGTGCAGTAACTGATAAATCAGTAGAAAATAAATTATTACTGTTCCATAGCAAAACTTTACAAAGGAAAAGGAAAGATGTGTACATAAAGACACAGCAAAAAGATTATCAGGATGCAGGAAAATGTGGGTAATGACATAAAGCACCAGTAAAGAAGAAAAATAAGTAAGGGGTCTGAAAAAGAGAAAGAAATAAAAAAAGAATTCTGCTCCCAGACACAGACGATACTAAGAAGAGTAACTGCCAAGCAGCATTGCCAGAATTTATTACTCAAGGATTATAAAATATCTAACTAAATTCTCAAATCTAGTAGAACAAATGCACATTACTCACAAAATCCTGCACAAGTATCCAAGAAAAAAAACCAGCTTATAGACACTTGTTTATCTGGAGATTTTGTCACATACATTGGTCATTTTCCTAACTTTGTTTACATTACTGCTATTGTCTTTCATCTACTGATTTGAATATATAACACAACAGTAACTAAGTTTCAAAGCACTTCTCATATGGTAACAAATTCACTGAATTATTTTGTCCACGCTTTGAAGTTTTCTCTTCAGTGAAATCAGCAACTGCTTATGAAAGTAGAGTTAGGTGTACAGCTCCTTTCTCTTCCCTAAAGCATCAATCCCTCTTTTACCACAGCTTGCAAATGCTTTGGAAATGGAACAGTTAGAAGAAACTATTGAGAATAAACATGTGTCACAAACCTGCATCTCTCCTTTCTCATCAGGTCTGGCTGGCTTCGCAGCCTCAGTAGCAGAATTCTTCAAACTCTCTTTGCTGCAGTGCAGCAGCACTTCAACTACATATAATGGGTCCAACTCACCAGAATTTGGCTGTTGAGGGCACAGAAAAAACAGGTCCATAACAGTTACTTTAAATTATCAGCAAGAATGAAAGGAAAAAGCATGATGTTATTTAATCTTAAAGGTATGCAATGATCTACTGCTCTTCACAGAGTATCAGCTCAGTCCTGCAGTATATTCTAAGAACTACCGAATCAGTATTGATTGAGAGATTCCTCACACAGAGAAACACACTTGAAAAAATTACCCCTTCTCCATCCTCCCTCACCAGTGTAGCCTAAAGTCTAATTGCAGCTTTAGGTGCTTCTGCCTTTGTTTCTATATGCAGCTCTTTCAAAGTAAAGCAAACATCTTTTGTAACTGCACTGCAAAGAATTTGCACCACACTAGCATTATTGAACTTTGCCTTTTTTTTAAAAAGAAACAAATTTTGGGGACCTCTTTCATCTGCAGGTTTGCAGCTTCAAGTTTTTCTCCACAACAAAGATCACAGAAAGATCTTTCCAGCATAACAGCTTGTATCTGCAGCAAACAGGAAGCTGCAACTTGCAGGCCACATCTTTATACACCCCAAACTGCACTCATAATGTCGGACATTCATTTAAAGAACACAAACATGCAGATATGGTGGTTAAAGACTATTGTTTACAAAGCCATAACCTTTATTATATACCACTTTAAAAAACAATGGCATTAGTTGTTTGACTGGATCAATATGCACTAAGGTTGCCAAGATACACTGCTACTATAAGCAAATATTTTTATGACTTTGAATAGAACTAAGTTATAGGCATAACACTGAAGGCAGACATCATCTCTTAAAATACTGTGTGCAATCTTCTCCGCTTCCAAATACAGGAGAGAGAGCAAGAGAGAACAGTCTTTTCAAAATCATGTGTTAACTCAGGTGAGTTTTACTGGGCAGTATTTTTCATTACAAATCTACAAAGCACTATTTTCTGTCACTGCATGCAAAGCACGATGGAGCCAGCTAGCATTTCCAAGAGATTCTCAGAAGTACTAGGAGAAACTGCCATAGTAAACTAAACAGAAAACCAGGTCATCCTGTTCTACAAGACAGGTAATTTCATCAAGAAACACAATTACTTGCCGGGGAAGAAACTGTTCCTCTGAATTCTGTCCTACATTTGCAGAAAGCACTCACAGCAACGTGCAAGACCCATAACACTGCTGTTCTCTGAATTAGAATTTTAAAATAATAACCACATTTACCCAATGAGTATCCAGCCAAAGCCATGGAAATCATAATGCTGAGTTGAACAAAGAAGAGACTAAACTCATAGTTGCACATAAATGCTACAGAAAATACTAGAACTGGAGATGTCTAGAAAATTATGGAAGTAAAAAAATAGTTCTATCAGTAACTGTATTGTAAACCTATTATTAAAGCAGGAGTATAGATGTCATTAACATTTGCTGTTAATATTACTCTCTGTAAGTTTACATATACTAATGGCTTTCCGACAATGCTGACCAGACGTGACTCAATCTAGAACTGCTTTTTGAGTGTGTGCTGTTCCCTTCAACGGGTTTCTACAACATTTTAGGTGCTAAACCCTTGAACAGGAACAGCCATGTTTTTATATGCAAGAGTAAAAGGAGACTAGAACACCCTGTAAAAGTTTGTTAGACAAAGACATCTCTGTCATATCAAGTTTGAATAATCCTTTGATTCATGCTGCATCAATTCACACGCTTCAAGGATAAAATTCTGCCCTCTTTGGCAGAATACTGCATAATTAGGTGTATTCCGAAGATTTTAGATCTGCCCTGAAACGTCTATTACTTCATGTGCCTGGAAACAAAACAAGATAAGACAGCTGATCTTATCTGCAAATCAAGAAATACGGCACAGATAACAAATTTAGATTCCCAGATTAGTAACATCAGACTAACTGAAAATTCAATGACCATGACACAGCACTAAAAATGATGTTTACATAGTAAACATAAATAGACATGAACAGATAAGTAAACTTAAGATTAATATACGAGGATTATAATATTCTAATTAAGGAAGGTCAAATTGCAGCACCTCAAATTTTAGTATCAATAGCTGTTAGCAGACAAAAATTTGATGTCTAGAACCAGGGATCAGATAACAACATGGCCTATAAGCAGCACAACAATCAAACTAGCACACTGGTGGCACAATTTAGTGGAAATACAATTTCTTACTCAAAAATATTTGTATTTTTTTATGAATTCAACACAAATAGTTACTTTGCTGCCTACTATACTGTACAATATATAGAAAGAACCACTGCTTGAAATAAATTCTTCTGTCTACTATAATTCAGGATAAAGTGCTATTTGCATTCACAATTTTGTGGAACACTGCATCGTGAAATTATGCTGCAAAAACATCTAAATACAATTAACAATGAACATAACTGACAATGATTCATGCTTCTGCTTTCAAATTGCAATGAACAAAGAGAATTACTCAGTGAAACAGACATACTGTAACCCTAAATGTCAATCTTAATTACAAATATTCCTCACTAGAAAAAGGATTTTATCAGAAACTATGATACAGTGAAGAAAAATTTACATCTAAACTCACAATATAGATCAAATTCAACATCATTTCAAAAAGCAAATATGAAGAACTGTCACAGCTTGAAAGTGGATGAAGGTTTAAAGACGTGGCATAATAGTGATATATTTCCAATACTAAGTATACTACTACATTAAACAGTAATGGGGAAATGCATCTATATCCCAGGACAAAAAATACATTGAACACACGCATTAAAATGGGTAAATAACAGCTTCTTTAAGTAATTTGTTTTGCCTCTAGTCACAGAAACTAGCCTTTCCATACAGATTCAAAAAGTTACATAGCTTTAAGTCTGTTCCATAATTTTCAGTACCTATTGTCATTCTTTCCACAGAACTCAGAAGGAAAAATTCAACCCAGCTGCTAGAATGACTTCATGAAAAAAGCTCTGCTGAAGCCAGAGCCATCTCCTGCAGAACAGACCATAATTTCAAAGCAAACGCTCAAACCTGAAGGCTTTATACAACAGTGATACAGGCCAGATAGGGAATGCAAACATACATGTGGATAAAATATGACACAGATAGAAGAAATGCCTCCAGTGACACAGAAGTTGGTAATTTTACATAGAACACTGGGGCACTGAGGAAATCTTTTTTACTGCTCATGTGGCTCTATGAAAAAAGCAGTCTAGAAGCAAAAGTTTAAGCAATAGCAGTAACAGTCCGGTTTTCCAACTTGAAAAAGAAATGTGACTTTCAGAAGGAAGATGGAAAACCAAAACCCAAATCTCTTTTAATAAGCTCTGTATGCACACATTTTTCTCATTTCCTTTTTAATGAATATATATTAGAGAAGCATCAAAAGGTGCCACAACGTACAGGCGCCACCAGAACTTAACAAAGACAACTTCTCATTTAGACCAAGTAATTAATGCCAATGCTCTCCTGCCAAAATTGCAGCTAAAATGCAACCACAGAAAAATACACTCTAAACTTAGGTTTTAATTTAGCCAGCAGAGTAGCCTCTCAAAACATTTCTGAAAGGGAGACCAAAACACCATCTCTGAGGTTATGCAGAGACCAACTATAAAAATGGATTTTTGGAAGGAAAAACAAATCCGCCTTCTATTGTATCACTGCCCTCCGTATTTTCTTCCAGATTTCCCTGAATCCATTTTTATTGTTTCTCTCTTTCTATTTTAAATTCCCAACCCTCAACTCTACAGCAGTGTCTCAGAGGACAGGCAACCCCATGTCTGATGCACTAGCTCAGGACTCAAGAAACAATTCCTCCATTTAAGACAACCTTCTACATAGTGCCAAATGTCAGTCTCCCTACGCTCTCAAACCTCACTTACAGCTTCTACAGATTTTCTGAGAGCAGATAACACACTATCTTTCCCACGAATGGCTTAGCGTAGCGCTGTGGGGGATGTCTCAAAAACAAACTAAATAGTTTGAAACATCTGTAGTGCCAAATGCACCTTTGAACTACCTACCACAGACACAAGCAATTACTTCCTCCATAAATACGCCAAAAGTTAAAAAATGAACACAAGACTTAGATTTTGTCCCACTTTCCATAGTATTTTTCTTTATACCTTCACTTCAGGAAGGCCCGAGTTCTGTAAATTTGGAATTAAAGGAAAATTTTTTTGCACTTGAAAACAACAAAGAAAACAGGAGTTTAATCTTATTTTCAGAAAAAGCAGTAAGGTAGGTATTTTTCTATTGGAGACAATGTATATTTTACCTTAACATTCGACTTCTTAGAGAAATTAACAACCACTCCCCATCCAAAGTCATCACCTTCATTCTTCACCTGAAAATATTACAAGATGTTATAACATAACCGATGTATAATCGCATCCTAGCAAACATATCTTTTTGTATTTCTGATAGTTACAACAGCAGTCATGGACTGTTATTCATCATGAGAACAGTATTTTTTAAAATTAATTCTTGAATGTTTAACAAAAAAAAAAACGAAAGTCAAAACTGTTGCTTAGTGTGATGCATGTAATTTTTAAAGATGGTAAACTGTCACAAAAAAATGAACGCTGCAAATTTCACAGACAGGTAGAGATTTGAAATAAAAAAAAAAGAAAAATCAAACTACCTTTACCAGTCTTCCTGGCTGCAGAAAGGGCAAGCAATACTTTGGTTTGTGAACATATTCTTCAATGTCTTTACCCAGTTTTGCAAGCTGCTGTCGGATTTTGTAGTATATGATCACATTTTCTTCATTGGGAATTGCTATTTTGTTGTACTGTCCTTCCAGATTATTCACTCCTATGATAAAAAGTAAAGTCTCATGGAAATTAGTAACTTCACAGATAAAGAAATCAATGTTTCACTCTCAGATCTACATAACTAGTATTTTATCACTGTTTTTGGCATTCACTTTCTATTTACAGTAATCCATTCTCTGGAAGGCTAGAAATCTATAAATGTGTCCGTTAGATTTTACTTATAGGTAATTAAGTATTAATATTATTTTTTTTTACGTTTGTTTTTTTTTTTAAAAAATACAAGCCTAAGAAAATGGAAAAGGCTAGACCATCTGCTGTCCAGGAATCACTGATTTCGGGTTGGACAAGGTCCCACAAAAACTTGCAGTGATTTGTAGTACAGTATTTGCTGCCTACCACTGCTTTTCTATCTCGTCCTATAAAAATAATATTGCTCAAAGACATCGTCTTCGAACAACACAGAAGGTGTTAGGAGATGTTCTTCCTAACCTGTTTTAGGCTCTGATTTCATCAGGTGGAAATGAGTACTGTTTCCCCCCAACATTTTTACACCCTATTTAGGAAAATCAGTTTTTATTATAAGCAACATGCTTCATTCTCTCACACTGGTAGTACCACTAGTAAACATAAACACAGGACCCATTATAAAGATCTCTTTTTCCTCTATATGAGCTCACCCTCTTGCCTGCTATTTGAATGCATATGGGTGACTCAGAAATCCCACTTCACTAGGACTTCAGAGACAGCTCAGGCAGGTGCTCCCTATTTTTAGCTCCCAACTTTTTAAAGAAAAAAGCTAGCAATCCATACGCATGGCATAGTTTCCTCCTCGATCTAAACAACCATTTCTCTCCTTTGTGTTTTTAATTGCAGCTGAAGCGATCACAAAAATCTAACGCCCAGTATGGTGCCTAAACAAAAAATGTCGAGGAAATATGAAAGATGTTCTCCAGCTCCATTTCTCTATTTAAATAGCAATGCTGGAATGCCAGAATGAAGATCTAGGCATACCAGTTAGAACAGGGAGGTTCTTAGGAAATACATACTACATTTGACTACTGCTGTCTTAAATACTGCACTTGCAAACTAACAGAAACTCTGCAACGGGAAGTGAAAACCCCCCTCTGCACATCTATCAACGCTACATACACACACACTGTCTCTCTTAATATCAATTAACAAATGAGCAGGTGAACTGCTCACTTATCAGTAGCAAACAAAGTAGTTACCTCTTGTGTTCTTCAGATTCTTCTGGGTTAAGTTTTGAAAGAGGTCTCAGTCTCAAACACTGGCTGAAATCTTTGGAAACTGATTTTGGCTCATGAAAACACACTATTTAAAGACCATGGCTCAACATTTAGTTACTCAGTGGAGTGCAAATAATGTCTCAGTCCTCTCTGAATTTTGTTTTGTATTTTAATTAAATGTTTTTTCATCTCCTACTCTGAATGCAGTGTGCCTGAGTTCTTTCCAGAGATTGTAATGAGATACTAAAATTATGTTTCTTTTAGGTAAGTTCTGCATATCAAAAAAGAGTAAGGCTTTTCTTCTCTGCACCTCTAACAAGCCACAAGGATTTTAAAATTGTTTTTCCTTCATCCTGTCCTACAGTTTAGCAATGTGATAACCATTCTTGTCTGACTCGGAGAGGAAAGCTCTCTTCATAGACTGACAGTGCGCATCAATATAGGTCCTAAGAACACGAGGAAACTACTCCTGCTGAAACCATAACTTAACAGCAAATGGTGCAGTGACAACTGTTGGCAGGGAAGACAACTGCATTGGTATAAACTCTTTTAAGCATAATGAAGTGTAACTACCCAGTCTCACAGTGCAGAATCTTTTATACTGACTCTTGTGAGTACAATGTACAGTAATACTTACTTTCTACTATTTCTGGAATAGTTCTGTAATGTTGGAACTGATAGAAGGATTTTTCTAACATGTATTCAGGGTTAATTTCCTCTACTCGAAGCAAGTTCAATACCATATTGTAGGTCAGGTGGAAGGCACTGTTTAAAGGATCAGCTGAACCCTGAAAAAGAGCCAAGAACACTGTCCAGTTAAAAAAAAATATTAATTGCACCATATAAGAACATATGAAATCATGATGCAGTGTTTTATATGAGGAGCTGCTTTGATTGGTAATACAACATCTCATGAATTTAGATTACGTGCCTCATCAAATCCTAAGCAATTTTATTATGCTGAGCATGTACCAGTATTTATGTCTCATCACATCTGTAGTTATACTACAATATTATAAATTAGTTCTGAATGAAATGTTCAGATGAAAAACTTAGATTTTTCTTGAAGTCTGTTATTTGGATTCCATTATTTTAACTTTAAAATGGTTCTTTAACTATTTAAAGAAATCCATTATTTTAACACTCTGGAAAAACTTACTTGCACATCTTTTTCTCTTAAGACTTACCGATCACATTGGTGTCTTGAGAAGTCTGTTCAAAAATAGGTAGTCTACAACTTCTTTAAATTAACTACTGTCTCATTATAAAATTAATTTAATTTGCAGGTTGCCTGAGAGAGGTTGTGGACTCTCCACTTGTGGAGACACACAAAAGCCATCTGGACATGGTCCTGGCAGCCTGCTCTAGATGACCCTGCTTGAGCAGGGGGCTTGGACAAGATGACCTCCAGAAGAGCCTTACAACCTCAACCATTCTGGGATTCTGTGAGGTCTGATTTTTTCACAATGTGGTATTTACAGGTATTTTGAATAACCTAAGAAGAAAGGATGCTTGGAAAGTATTGTGGGCAAACGCCATATCACTACTTTCCTTCCCCATTCTTATTTTCTAAGAATATCTACTACTGTCCTCTGTCAAAAAAGGGTACTGGGCTTGGTAGATTCACGCTTGGCCTGATTCACCATGGCTGTTATATTCTTACCCAAGAGGAAGACCTCGTTATCATAAGAACAGCAAACATTTAATTGATATATATTAAAATACATTATATAGGGCTACAAAGATGATTAGGGGACTGGAGCATCTCTCCTATGAGAAAAGGCTGAGGGAGCTGGGCTTGTTTAGCCTGGAGAAGGCTGAGAGGGGACCTTATAAATGTTTATAAATATCTGAAGGGTGGGTGTCAGGAGGATGGGGCCAGGCTCTTTTCAGTGGTGCCCAGCGACAGCACGAGGGGCAGCGGGCACAAACTGAAGCATAGGAAGTTCCAGCTGGAGATGAGGAAGAACTTCTTCACTCTGAGGGTGACGGAGCACTGGAACAGGCTGCCCAGGGAGGCTGTGGAGTCTCCTTCTCTGGAGATATTCAAGACCTGCCTGGACAAGGTCCTGTGCAGCCTGCTGTAGGTGACCCTGCTTCAGCAGGGCGGTTGGACTAGATGACCCACAGAGGTCCCTTCCAACCCCTACCATTCTGTGATTCTGTGAAAACAACCAGCTATTCAAAGAACACACAGAACAGTTAAACAGTGTCCAAGGAAGATCCAGATGACCTCAACACTACAAACACAGGGCAAACTTCAGAAGCCGTCATTAACTTAGCTGTCAGCACAGACTGCCATCCTGATAAACGATGTAAGAAGTTGCTGCAACCAGATGACAGAGACCCAAAACTTCTGCAGTATGAAACTGCCCAACTGTGGTGCATAACCTTACATCTAAAGCAGCACTGGTATCAAAGGAACAGGTGTCTTACAACTCTCCAGAAAGAATTCAATAGAAATCCAGGAGTTACAAAGCAGAAAGTAACAACTTCTGCGCAACAACAGGAGTGGAAACCAGAAGTAACAGACAGCTTTTGAAGATGTTAAAAAGTATGTGGATTATCATACCTCCTTGAATCATGGGAAGCTTATGACAACACATGCCCTACCCCCACCAAACTAATGTAATTAAGACTACAAGGGATTTAGAAAAAACAAACTCTTGTGAATTACTAAACAGAAAAACAGTGCAATCTGCTATTTTTTCAAAATAGAATTTCCCAGCAGAGATTCAATGAGGTCTGGGCTTACAAGAAATCTAGAAAAGTCATAGACAGAAAAACAGCAAGGTCTGCTAAAAATACCCACTAGATCACTGAAGACACCAGCAATCCACAAAGTTGCATGATGAGGAATAACATGGCAAAAGAAATTTAATCTGAAAGTATGTTATAAGAAGATGAAGTGCAACAGTTTGCACCAGTTTAGTGTTTACTGCTCATTAAAGAATGACCTATACATGAAATAAAATAGATTTACCAAACGAGTGCTGTCATTTCAACAGGGCCTATGACTAACTTATGATTAAACATTTTAAATTAACAACTAAAACAGGTAACAAGAATATGAGGACGTTTGAAAACATATTTTTCATGTAACTATATGACTGTTGAAAGTTCAGCATATTCTACCAGATATTTTAGCAGCTTAAGAGAGGGCTGACACTGGGAAACACGCTCCTCTGCACCTTCTTTTAAGCTCAAGATTTGCTTTACCTAAAATCAGTTATACTGTATCCTCTTCCAACTAATTTCTTTGTCTTTTGCTATACAGTAAGATATTTAGCAGACAGAGTCCCTCATCATAAATAATAAAAAAGCATAGGCTACTAAAAAAAACAACTGATGACTAGTTCATATACGCACATGCTGAAATTCAGATCAAGTACTCTCCTACATCAAGTTAAGTCTTATGGATTTTAAAGGACATTACCACAATATACACATTTTCTTTCAGTTTTAAATGTACAGTCAGGAATTCTGATACTACATCTATTCATGCACTGATGTCACATTTCATAAGAGACAGTTTGAATCTCAGACTCCTTCACATGTAGGAGATTTAAGTACAGTGTAATCCCATTTGCTTTATGTGAGATACAGAGCCTTATGGTATTACCTTACAAACGCCACAGTCCTACTCACTGCATGATTATTTAATCTCAGAAAAAAACCCAGCTGTTACAGAGAAGTCTTCAGCATGCAGTAAAGTACCCATATGAATACGTGTAAAAGAAGTTTAAGATAAATCATATAGCCTAATATTTTGCTTTCCATGGCCAGAGATTCATTCAGTCATTCTAGCTTACATCTATGAGGTCATAAATACATATGTAAGTTTTCTACCTCAAGTGATGCACCACAGAACAGAAATACTTCTTAAATTAGATTACGAAACATGTATTTAAAATAACACCATCAGTTCTGAGATTACCACAAATGGGTTTCTACTAACATAAATGTGTCCATAAGTGCAATATCAACAGCTGAGCTGCAGTGTGCAGAGGAAAGCTGAAGTTTCTACAAATGTCTCTGGTCTGATACACCAAAGAAAGGTGAGAGAACTTCTGTTGCTGATGCTAACCAATGTATAACACAGCTTTTTCCTTAGACCTGATAAAAGGATTATGTACCCAAGCTCTTGTCTGTTTTTCTAAATATATCAGCTATTCTAAGAAAGATAAATTACCACTCCCTAAAAAGCTTGCTTCTCTACAACAGAGAATGCCATTTAAAGAATGGCATTTACTAAAGAACAGCACAGCAATTATGGCAGTGTCAGCTAATGGTGGGTCAGATTCTTTCCTACAGCAACATCCACTGCTGTAGCCAGGCATCAGCTAAAGCAGCTGGAATACAACCCCCAGCTGGCTACAGCCACCGGCGCAGCTACGGACCAGCAGAGATCTGGCAGCACGTTTCTGTGACGACTCCGATCACACTGTGAACAACTCCTTCCATTCCTGACAATGTTACATAGCTTTAAGGCATACCTCAGCTGTGTGCTTGCAAGATTATCAACTATTTGAAAGAATAAAATTGTAAGTGTCACACTCTCACTTTAATGCTATGATAAAGTGAGAAAACAATGAACATTATACAACTAAAATACATGCATAGAATGTGCCAAGAAAGACCAAACAATTCTGCAGATTCACTTTAAAGGCTTTTTTAAAATCAGCACAGTTCAATTGTAAAGGAGGAGTGATTTAAAAACAAACTAAAAGACCCAGCTATTTCAAAGACTGTATAAAGCAGACTTATTTGAAAGGCAGCATTTGAGCCAGTTGCTGATGTGGCAATTTTTACATTAAACACGATTGGCATTTTACAATTTAAAAATAAGATCATTCTATTAAGACAAAGGAGTTAAAATCCTGTTTTGGCAAAAATTGTGGATTGTTCCTGTTTCTCCATCTCATAAACACATCTTTCTCCAAGTTCCAGGAATTCCCATTTTCTCAGTATTGTTCTCAAGGCAGTACTACATTCGAAATTAAAAGTTCTGAGAAGGTTATTTTTTCTGAAAACTGGAACTGTTACTTCTCCAAATTAAATATAACTATAGTAGCTTTACTGTATCATCCCTTCAGCACAGCCAGTGAGTTCTGCAGCATACATTAGTCTCTACTGACTACCCTGGGCTATCAACAGACTCACATGTAACAGGCAACAATCACCTGGATGCCCTTGCTTCGTTTATCTAGTAGCAACATGTGGATTTTGCAGCTTCATTAGGAAATCTTTGAGTAAAATACAGCTGTTCTTCTATACTGAGTACACACAAAATGTGAGTAGACACCATGCCAGCTGTTTCTGCAAATTATAAAGATTGGCATCATTACTGAAGAGGCAATTAATGGTTACCTAAAGACAGCTGTCAGATACGTATGGTGGAGAGAAAGGAATGGAAGATGGGGTACATTACTGACAGGAAAATGGAAAAGGTGGGCCTTCCTTTCCTAACTTGCTCTCAGAAAGCCTACACAGTATAAAGTGTTAAACTATCCTGGATTTTGCTTGCTGCTAATATATAGCAAGAGATAAAACTGTTTAACTTACATTTTCCCCACGACTGTTTGCTCCTCTTGCAATCCCTTTCTCTCCTCAAATCCTGTGCCACCAGCTCCCAGATTGACTACTTTTCTTTTATACTTTCTTAAAAATATTGTGAAGCATGTGCATGACATTTAGCTCACCGTCTACCATATATCCTCCCATCACAATTCATCGACCTTCTCTTCGACAAGCTAGGGTGCGCAGTCACCTGCCTCAAGTTTTCTCAGTCTCTGAGGAAGCCTCTCCCTTGTCTCAAGAAAAAAAGTTCCATATGAGAGAAACGAAGAACCACCAACCACTCATGCAGAAGACTGGGCAAAAGCCTAACTGGTCAGAGCTGCAACAAAAGTCAATGAGAAAGACTGCCTTGAACAGGCATCGAGAAGTCACTTTCAAACATACACTGTGCCCACAACTTCATTGTTGTTGTTGAACTACCATTCCAGTTCTCCAGGCTCCTTTCTCCAAGTAATCTTCCTCCTCACCCCTTCAACAGAGGGCAGTCCCCCTGTCCCAAACCTTCAACAGACAGTAGCGACAGATTTACTTCTGAATATTTTTGAAAAAACAGAACAATTTTGCAAGCTTTTTTATCCCTCTGGATGAGAACTGCCTGGATACACATGAACAGACTGGATATGTCAATTAAAGTTCTCAGAAATTAATAACCTACTTTGTGTGTTTGCAACCACTTCACTTCTTGAGAAATTTTAACCCAACTTACTAACTGCACCCTTTCAAGTTGTCACAATTTGGGTTGCAAAAGAATGATTCGTTTAAGCTGATAATGTTAAAAAACAAGAACATGACCATAAACAAATCACTACAGAAATAATTTAGTCAAGAACTACCTGAAAATTACAGCCGCTATACACTTTGCCCTGTTTAACTGTCAACCATTTCACAGTAGAATCTCTTCTTAACACAATCAACACATTCAACAAGGCATTCAGCATTTACTAGTCCTGTCGTTTCTTGCCCACATAAACTAGAACGATATAAAGACTGGGGAGGAGGAAGGTTAGTGTCTGTAACTGATATTCACAGGTTTTTTCCACTTTTTTTTTTAATTACTATTAAGACTTGGAAGCCTTGTCTAGCCATAGATGTGAGAGCTGTCATTGCTGCATTATGGCACGCAGTCTTGAGCAAGATGTCCATTTGGTAAGGGTTACTCTCTCTGTTCTCTCTTATAGTTGGAGAAAAATATTCACATTTTCAAAACAATTCCCATGCAGAGAGAGGAACAAAATTTGCACATAACTTTCTTGCTCTCCAGTGTCTCATGGAAAACGTGTACAAAGCTTTCACAGGGAACGTAAGATGGCAAACACTGTCTGACACTAACTCACAGGGACATCATGAGCTAAGATGAAAAAGGCCAACTTGCAAAGCAACAATAGAAGTATCTTTCATAATGACTCAAATCAAATACACCACAGGACATATTTTGCGCCATTTGGTCCACTGACAGTTTCATTTGCTTATCAGTGTTTCCAGAAAGAAGCTGAATGAGTAAGTTTCCAAAAAGGAAACAAGGAACCACGTTATAAAAAGAGCAAAGAATAGCACACATGGATGATATTTAAAAGGTCTCTCACTTTCTTCCTCATAAGGGGGAAATAATTACACTTAAATGTCTGCAACAGTTGCCAGGACAAAGTTCTATTAAAAACCTCATTAAATAAAAACGCAAGTGACTGCTTGATACAACTGTATGACACAGAAATACCTTCAGTGAAATATTAACAACACACTTTTTTCCCACCTATCAATGATACAGTTACCACATGAATAATCAATCTCTTTCTGAAATATCAAACAAGACTGAGTACTTAACTGATAACAGGATTATCCTGAGCTACGTTAGCATGACTGCAAAACCAATAAAAATCCCTTCTGCAGGGTTATTTTTAACTCACAATGGTAAGCAGCTATTTTAAACACAGATTATTACCAATCTGGCTCACTGCTTTGCCCTCAAAACAGTTGCACCAACACAAACAGAAGCCACTGCGGGTGGCAAAAGACTGCTTTAGCAGGCTTTGCCCATGAAAATACCTCAGGCTTGGGTTCCATAAATGCTCCAGTTGTAATGAGAGACTTAAAAGGAAAAAAATGTACCTTGATTTCTCTCGCATGCAACGACCACCATCTGCAGTAAGTCCTGAATGACTGAACTTCTCAGTCATTTACTGTAATAACAGTAGCTCCTACCATTGTAACTATCCTTAGTTTTACTTCAGGCTGGTAACTCCAATTTCTGTTCTTTCCCTAAGCCTTTTGTATTCTTTCTGAATCAAACACAGAAAAATATACAAAAAAACCCTGTACACTTGTACTGAGGTGTCCCAATTTAACAAAGCAATATTTAAAACTCTCAAGCAAATATTTAAAACTACCAATATTTTATACAATACAAATATACTTTAAATTAGCTTACAAACTCAAAAAATTGGCCCTTCTGAAACCAGCATCATAGTGCATTGCTACATGGATTCCTCTGCACAGAACACAAATGGACAGTGGGGGGAAAGGTAATTTGGCATGTGTTAACATCACACTGTGTAATGATTCTTTTGGATCTGAGTTGGCCTGGCAACAGTGTAACTATATTTATATAATACATTTATATATTTATATAATACATTTGCTCCTTCTAAGTTGGATGTTCAAGAGTGACCAACCATTTTACATGTCATCTTCCCACATTTTGACTGCAAATGTCAGGAAGAAGTTCTATCTACTGGCTTGCATAATTATCTACAAACTGTGACCCTGCTCATCATGACATCTGAGTATCTGTTTCCCTTAAAACATCTGAATTCTGTCCATGATTTCACACTAAAATCTTGTTGACTTTAAGCAGGTCTTAAATTAAGGTTAGAAGTACCTTCCTGAATTGAAGCCTGGAAAATCTCTGCAGCGCAAGCTTCGTAAGAACAAGAAACGTTTGGCAGTTTACAACAAAAATAAAAATTTCGCATAAAAATTTTAATCTAAATTTGGTGAAGTATCAAAAATGTTTATTTCATTGAGATTAGAAACAACATTATACTGTCCTCAAACCACCAGTGACAATCTGTTTCTTAGATTTTGCAATGGCTTTTCCAACAAGTGTTAGTGCAAATCCCCAGCTGAAGCCTATTTCTCTCTCAAACCAGATTTTGGTAAATCTCTCAGATCCTGAGGGCGCTTTTTTTTTCCCCATGTGAGTAAGCCTTAAATCACCCCAAAGTATATAACAGTACAGTCAAGCTGTCCTGTTAAGCTGATGTGTGCAGAGGGACTGAATGCTGATGGAAGACAGTCTCACTAGGTGGCTTCACATGCTGTCTTGCGCATGGTCCCAAACAACAAGATTACATGGAAAGCTGTTACTTACTACTCACCCACAACCTATGGGAAATGGACTGCAATACCAGTTTGCTTCTCTAGAAACATCTTTAAAGCATTTCAGGAGAAGTAAATGGAAAATCTGCAGACAGTACAGTTTTAAAAGGGGTGGACAACAAGCAGTACTAAAGATTCTGCGGAGTCTTTATCATAAAAGCGAAGCAGTAAGCCATATAATTCCATACCAATTTCAACACATGCCACGGCATTTTGCACAAGAAAACATTATTCATAGACATCGTATCACAGTATCATCTTGCCAGAGAAGCTTGTGCTGTAGTTTTGCCAACACTGCGCTAAACAACTGCTATGTTCTAGCCTGCATCTGACTATACCTTAAGCCTCTTGATAGGTATTGTCAGCAGCTCCCTGTGCTTGCCTTCTGTGGCAGCCATGCATAGCTAACAACCATTGCTTCTTTACTTCAGACAGTGCTAAGCATTTCATTTGCAAAAAGGACCTCTGCTGACGCTCTACTCCTGTGCTTCTTGCCTGATCATGCAATAAAACTTCAGTACAGTTTGTAAGAGCAAAATGAGAACTCAATGTAACAGATTTTTACCACCTGAAAAAAATTCTTGTTCACTGGAAAGGTTTTCATAGAATCATAGAACGGGTTGGGTTGGAAGGGACCTTTAAAAGCCATCTAGTCCAACTCCCCTGCAATAAGCAGAGACATCTTCAACTAGGTCAGGTTGCCCAGAGCCCTGTCCAGCCTGACCTGGAATGTTTCCAGGGATGGGGCATCTACCACCTCTCTGGGAAACCTGTGCTAGTGGTTCACAACCCTTACTGTAAAAAATTTCTTCCTTGCATTTAGTCTAAATCTACCTTCTTTTAGTTTAAAGCCATTACCCCTTCTTCTGTCACTACAAATGCTATTAAACAGCCTGTCCCCATCTTTCCTATAGGCCCCCTTTAAGTACTGGAAGGCTGCAGTAAGGTCTCCCCGCAGCCTCTTCCATGCTGAGCAGCCCCAACTCTCTCAGCCTTTCCTCCTAGGAGAGGTGTTTCAGCCCTCTGGTCGTTTTTGTGGCCCTTCTCTGGACCCACTCCACAGCACCATGTCTGTCCTGTGCTGCGGGCTCCAGAGCTGGATGCAGGACTACAGGTGGGCTCTCACCAGAGCAGAGCAGAGTGGCAGAATCCCCTCCCTTGACAGTTTTCTGTGTATTAGTCAAAGGGGACCATTTGAACAAAACCATATGTAACATAGACGAGCAACAGTTTTGGACTGTCTTAAATTTACCTAAACAAGAACAACAACAAAAAAGCACCCAAAACCCCAATCACTCAAACAACAGAATCTATAGTTCTATAGTAGGTAATTTTTAAAGTTTTACTATTTTTCAACCCAATTCAAGAGCATACACACCTGTATTTATTTTGAAACACAGAAAGACCAATACAGGAGCAGACCCATGGCCTATCAGTCAATAACAGACAAGTCAAATAAGGAACAAGCAACCTCACAGTCAAAGATTAAATTAACTGCTTCTGCATAAAACAGTATTTCCTTCCCACACATTAACCATTGTTTTTCCTGAATTCTGATTTATCATGGTTTTTTATAGTATCTTATAACTATAGCATTTCTTATAATGCGGGCAAGAGTTTTAGTTGCTTGTTACAATTTCTATGTTAGAAATCCACACCAAATTACACTGGTGCCCAAGGCTTATCGTTAATTCCTGTTGCAGACTAGGCAGCTATGCGTATGCAAAAGTACTAACTTCCAGCACTTTTATCAGATAGCTCCTGTTCCAGAAACTTCCTCGTCTAGCATCTGAGACTTCTCATCACCTTCTCACTATTTCCCATCTTACATTTATTCCCAATCAGCATAATTTTTATGTAAACACTGCTTTTCAGGCTAAACAGAATTTTCTCTGTACTTGGGAATATGAAAGGGACAGCTATATGTGATACACAGCAGATGATTAAACCGCAAAATATCTAATGATGCTGCCTCAATCATAAGGGAATGATGATTTGCCCTTTCAAAATTAAAACACTTTTCCAACTGCACAGTGGTCATATGAGAGAGCTGTGCAAACGGGCACCAAGTCAAAGAGAAAAGTATTAAACTTGCCTGAATTGCTATCCTGTTCATTTGCCTAGTACAATAAAAAGACCCAAGAGTCAAAATAAAATACAAGACCAGATGGATTTCTAATAGTAGCATACAGGCCAAATAAGCACAATACTGCCAACCCTACAAACGAAGGCCCTGCCAAGGAGCAAGATGTAGCCAGTGGAACATCTCTTACCGCTTGGCATCAGGGCACTATATGTTCCATACACAAATGACAAGGAAAGCATAATACTGTATATTTTATCTGGCTAGATGAATGTTTTCTTTCAATTTTTCAGTCCATCTAACTTCTTCTGTGAAGGAATAAGTAGATGCAAACAATTGATACACTCAAATTCAAGGCTCGAAAACCTACTTACATTAGCACATTTTCTTTCATTATAAAATTGTTCGTTTCTATAACGTAAATAGCTTAAGATGTTCTCTTGTAGAGACATTACAGATTACCACTGATCAGTAACTTCATAGTCTTTGCAGGAATACATGCTTGTAACATGGCCAAATTCCAACTAGAGAGATGCTGCTCTGGTTTCAAAGGCCATCTAGCGTCAAGCAGAAGCTTACCACTTCCTACTGAAACTAACACAGTGTAGCTAAAGATTCTAATTAAGGAAACAAAAAAGAAAAATTACCAACAAATATTTTAGTACTATCCAAATGTAAAACTAGGATTTACTGTCTTCAGAAAGCTATCCAACAGTATTGTAAGTGTTTAGTTTTATAGATTTGAACAAGTCACCAGTTTACTAAATATTCAGTGGTCAAATAAATGCTAAGGATAAACAAAAATCTAGTTACACTGCAAAAGACAAATGTAGGTTACTGAGTTTAAGAAATATTTACAAATATCCTTCTTAGGAACTCCATCTAAGATCTGAACATTGAATTTAAGTCTGAAGTACTATACACAATGTCGCAATGATCAGTGCTACAGCCAAACAGCACAGCCGCGGCAATACTGCTGGTACTGGAATACACTCAAAGCTCTCACTTCACTGGTTGCACTGTTATGCAGCTGATAACATTATTCCTATTCTAGTATTCAGGAAGTGGTTTGGATCAGACATGCTTTAGGGTTGAAGAGATACAAGAAAAATGTCCTACATAAATGTCCTATCATTCTCAATATGGCTAATTTACTTCTGAAGTTTTCCCTATAAATCTTTAGCTTATTCAGGAGCAAAGCCACAATACTTGATGTGGCAGCAAAATACTGCTGCAAGACATGATTGTGATCTTACAAGAGACAAACACTGTCAGTCAGTAAATAAAAACAGACACATTTAACAACGAATAAAAAATGTGAATACTGAAGAAATGTTGGTCTGTATACATTCTTGGCTAGTTTAAACATGAAATTTCCTCTAAGTGTTTTGTATTTAAAAAGGAAAATCAGTATTTTTTTATGTCGTACTGCTCATCTCATAAAAGATTACTTTTATTGACTTTTCAGCAATTGGCTGAATAGTTACAGCAGCTACAGAAGCACTACTACCTTCATTATAGCCCCTACTGACCTGTTTCAAAATCTTAAATACAGTCCTTGCTCACAAGTGAAGTAGTGAGAAAAATTAATGAAATCTATGAATTTATTTAGAACATTGGAGAAGAACCAACAGATAATATAGATAGAATTGCCACTATTTTTACCTTTTGTTTCCTTATAATTCAAAAGAAAGAAAAGAATCAAAGGGCTTATAGTTTCAGTAAAGGAAATATTCTTTATTATTTCCTTAAAATCTAGTCAAAAAAAGATGGTATAAAAAATGTAAGTGATCTACTATTTCCTTTTTTCTTCTTAATTCACGTAGATTGAGTTCTGTAGTTCTCTACTGAATTTACAAACTTCTGAATGGCTGAGCATATAGAGTAATCTCTCAAAGTCTGAAGATAAATAACTGAAATATCAAATTTTCTTTAGCTATTCACAGTTATTTCATATAAAGCAACTTTTGGGAGATATTCTTATTAAATTGCAGATCACAAGTATACAAAACTAATGCCATTTATAAGGAGCAGGTTTTTTTCCTGTCGTTTTGTATCTCCTGCCGTTTAATTTTTCAGCTGTGGAAGTACAAAGGTATAAAGCCTTTATTTAAATAACTATGCCACAAAATTACATTTATTTTTTAAAATAGTCTTAAAAACCTATAAAAACCCAGTTAAAATACTTAGTCTTTATATATCTCAAAGATGTACATGTGTTAAGAGTGCATGTAAACAAATAAACATATCTCCACCCCACTGAGAAAACAGAATTTGCATCAAGACCAAGAATAAATTCAAAATCTAATGCTACTGAACATGAATGAGTTCAAATATTTTTCAAATTTCTTATTTTACTAATTTCTGGTTAGTTAGCCATAATGTAGCATTCATGAAAATTCTGACTTTAAGAAGGCAAACACTACCTGTGTATAACAGTGATCCAATGTACACTATTTATTATGAATTAACAGGTAGCACTGACAGAACAAGATACACAACAAAAAATCCGCATCTGCATAACTTGGAGTAGCCATGTACATATTTTTTCCCCCTTGTTCTTCATTTGTCTGAATAAAACAGAGCAATACTGGCATCTGGGTTTTTCTGGTAATAAATACACGCTTTTTATTAACATACCCTGATTCTGACTTAAGATGATTCCCACAATTTATGGAAACTCTAATAATACTGCAAGTACCATTTTAACGCAAATGACCTGCTCTGTGTACCAAGGCTACAAGCTCCTGAATAGCATGGAGAGTAACTCCCCAAGTTTTCAGTTTTAACATGTGTGCACAGTTAACCTGAGCAGCCTAAGACAGGCAACACACACAACAGTGTATTATGCTTTATCACGGTGATTTTTGCCATGGAATTTAAACAGAAGTGTAATGAGTGCAGTGTTTCACGTTCATATTATAAAGCAACAGGGTATTATTGTAATGATCTGCAACGACTTCCATTACACTTTAGGGAAGCCCTATAATCTAACGCCCATGTCAGCCACAACAATGTTTCTTTCAACCTCTTGAATTCCAAACCTCAAAGTTTCCTAAAAGCACTATCAATTTCTCCCCAGTTAAGTGTAGCTCACTGACAGCCATCTCACTCTTCTTATTTATCACATGTATGTGATTTTTCACATTACTTTATCCAGTTTGTCTACTACACTGAGAAGTACGTTAACAAAGCTTTATTTCACTGCAGAACTAAGCCCTTCATAATTCTTGTGAAAGGTCAGCAGATCTTTTCCAGTTCAGCAATATCCTTGAACTGACTGTGATCAGCACGAAATGGAACAGAATACCACAGTAGTAGTGATATCACTAGAACACAGGATACAATTCTACCGCTCCTGCCTGAGATCCCTTCTACACAGAGAAGTATGATACTAATCTTCTGTTTCACAATGGAAACTCCCGCTTTAACAAGAATTCAGTGAAAGCCCAGTCTTCTAGGAGTCATTATCTTCTACCTGCATGATCTACATACTTTTAGTTCTAGGGATATAATTTTACTTGTTATGTTATTCAAACCAGAATAACCATAGTGGGGAGGATAAAAAAAAGTTAACTTCTCTCCTACCTTCAAAAGCTGCTTGCCAATTGTTGGACTCATTTTTTCATCCACCATAAGAATTACTATTCCTCTGTCATCCATACCTCGGCGTCCTGCACGACCTGACATTTGAATGTATTCACCTGAGGATATCTAGGATAAAATGAGAAAAAGAAAAAAAATTAACAACTATTATAAAAACAGCAAGAACATAAAAAGTGCTATTTACAATTATACAGTAGATGACCATGATGTATAAAAACTAGCAGACAGGAGTTATCTAAGATACAAAATTTTCACAGATTTAATTCAATTATTCATGACTGATCACTAAGCACGAAGATATAAACTCATGCCTATGAATGTCAGCAGAGTAAGTTGACTAATGCTCCCATAGCTACGGTGATTCCCATAACACAGTGCATCATTTTAATAAGCATAAAAAGCATTTTACTAATGTCTTATGTGATGCAAGGTTGCTGGGCATGCTGAAGATTACTAAAATATAAGACAACTTCAACATACTGGTAACGAATCTCCACCATCTTCAAATAACGTATCACTTCATTCAAATATAACATTAAAATGCTGATAACTAGCAAGAGCATTATTTCTACGCCTACTAACTGTGAAACTGGAGAGGTTACAAAGAACTGGGACATGCCAGCTATAACTGGTTCCCTATGTCTCAGAAAGTTACAAACCAGGTGTGTTTTGTCATCTGTGGCACTTGCATTCACAAAAACTTCTGAAGTTTCACTGTCATAGAATCATAGAAGAGTTTGGGTTGAAAGGGACCTTCAAAAATCTAGTCCAACATCTTCAACTAGACCAGGTTGCTCAAAGCCCCATCCAACCTGACCTGGAATGTTTCCAGGGATGGGGCATCTACAACCTCTCTGGGAAACCTGTGCCAGTGGTTCACAACCCTCACTGTAAAAAATTTCTTCCTTACATTTAGTCTAAATCCACCCTCTTTTAGTTTAAAACCATTACCCCTTGTCCTATCACTACAGGCCCCACATAAAAAGCCTGTCCCCATCTCTCCTATAAGCCCCCTTTAAGTACTGGAAGGCTGCAATAAGGTCTCCCCGGAGCCTTCTCTTCTCCAGGCTCAACAGCCCCAACTCTCTCAGCCTTTCCTCCTAGGAGAGGTGTTTCAGCCCTCCAATCATCTTTGTGGCCTCCTCTGGCCCGGCTCCAACAGCTCCATGTCGTTCCTGTGCTGAGGGCTTCAGAGCTGGACGCAGGACTCCAGGTGGGCTCTCACCAGAGTGGAGCAGAGGGGCAGAATCCCCTCCCTTAACCTGCTGGCCATGCTGCTTGTGGTGCAGCCCAGGATATGGTTGGCTTTTTGCACTGTAAGTGCACACTGTCAGCCCATGTCCAGCTTTACATTCACCAGTACCCTCAAGACCTTCTCAGCAAGGCTGCTCTCCATCCCTTTCTCCTCCAGCTAGTATTGATACCAGGGGCTGCCCCAGCGCATGTGCAAGGCCTCACACGTGGCCTTGTTGAACCCCATGAGATTCACGTGGGCCAACTTCTCAACCTTGTCAAGGTCCTTCTGGATGGCATCCCATCTCTCAGGCATGTCAACCGCACTACTCAGCTTGGTGTCTTCTGCAAGCTTGCTGAAGGTGCACTCGATCTCGCTTTCAGTATCATTGATGAATATATTAAACTGGTTCCAATATGGTCCAAGTACTTTACGTCAGATCTCAAAAACTACTTAAGGAAACTGTGCTAAATAATTTTAAAAGCAGGAGTTCCACATATCTGATGCTTTAAATGTAGCTAATTCTCGCATATATCGTAAGGACATGCAATCAGACTCAATGAATCGTGAAGCTGAACAGTCTAAACTAAGACTGAAGATATGTGTATGCCATAATGCACTTACCTGTTTACTGCAATCTTCCCATCTGTGAAAGATGAATCACAGCACTTTTTATAAAGCTTAGTTGTGATGACTTGTACACCCTTATTATTATTTACATGTGAATCACATACCTGGTTTTAATGTTTCAAACTTTTAAATTATTTGTTTTCCAGTGTTTAAGAACCTGTCCCTCCCTCCACACATTTCTGTCTTTCTGTGAGCTAGCTAAAATACCCTGCTATAACCAAACAATCAATACTCTCCTGAGGTAAATGAACTCTTTTCTTGGTTCTGTCAAAACTTAAATTCCATTATCATTATGATATGATACTCAGCCCACTTATCCTCCACATTCCTCTGACACAGAAGAGGATACTTAGGTCTCACAGTTTTGGACAAGTTGTGCAGAAGTCTTAGTCTAATCCAGTGTCCACCGCTAACCTGTGTTTTGATTCCCTTTTGCTGTTTCTATTAAAATAAATAATGTCACGCATAATCTGAGGAATCCTGTCTTCAGGAATTTGTATACTAATTACAAATGGATCTGTGAACAAAGAAAGATTTTTGAAAGAAAAAAATATTTTCTACTACATTTAACTGGTTTTCACTTACCCATCGGAAATCTTTTCCATCAAATTTGCTGGCGCTCGTAAATAGCACAGTCCTGGCTGGCATATTAATTCCCATAGCAAAAGTCTCTGTTGCAAATAACGCCTAAATAAACAGACTAAAGTTAAGCAAGCAAAAACAAAGGCTCTTAAGAAAACGTGCAAATAGCCAGAGATTGCTACACAAAACCTCTCCAAATTTTACTACTTAGGAACAGTCAACATAGGAACATAGGCACGCTCAATATCTAAAAACGGGACCAAAAATATTCTTTCCCTCTTCTCTTACTTTCTCCAGGAAAACAGAAAAACTAGTTAGATGGGACCATGTGAAAGACTCCAAACGAAAACACATGGGGGTGCAAAATATATTACTGAAAAATAACAGTTAACTTCCACACTCAAAATTCACAAGAAGAAAACAGCAGTTAGCTACCCAAAAAAACCTTACATTTTTCTGAATTTACGTCCCTTAGGGCAACCAACAAACAGCCTGGTAAATGTCTACAGCCATTTATAGGAGCAAAATATATCATAAAACAGTTGAAGAAAATGTCAAATTTAGACCTTGTAAGTTTAAATACTTTTGAATAAAATCTGGAACACTTAAAACTACAGCTGTAATTGTGCACTAACATAAGACATTTAAGGGACCGTATTAAAGACCACAAACTTCTCTGTGTAGAGAGAAAAAAACAACACAAACCAGCTTCAAAAAATGTTTTTTTCACATAAAGATGGAGGCATTTACTTTAGTAAAGCCTTTGGTACTGTCTCCCACAGCATTCTTCTAGAGCTGCTGGCATCTCATGGCCTAGATAGGCGTATTCTTCGATGGCCAGATGGCTGGGCCCAAACCGTTGTCATGAATGCAGCTCAATCCAGTTGGCAACAGGTCACAAGTGGTGTTCCCCAGGGCTCACTTCATCAGGGATCTGGATGAGGGGACCAAGGGCACCCTCAGTAACTTTGCAGATGACACCAAGTTGGGCGGGAGTGTTGATCTGCTTGAGGATAGGAAGGCTTTACAGAGGGATCTGGGCAGACTGGATGGATGGGCTGAGGGCAGTTGTATGAGGTTCAACAAGACCAAGTGCCGGGTCCTGCACTTGGGTCACAACCACCCCATTCAACACCACAGACTTTGGGAAGAGTGGCTGGAAAGCTGCCTGGCTGAAAAGGACCAGGGGGTGGTGGTCAACAGCCGGCTGAACATGAGCCAGCAGTGTGCCCAGGTGGCCAACAAGGCCAACGGCATCGTGGCTTGTATCAGGAATGGTGTGGCCAGTGGGAGTAGGGAAGTGGTTGTCCCCCTGTACTAAGCACTGGTGAGATCACACCTCGAATACTATGTTCAGTTTTGGGCCCCTCACTACAAGAGGGACATTGAGGTGCTGCAGTGCATCCAGAGAAGGATAATGAAGCTGATGAAGGGTCCAGAGAACCAGTCTTCTGAGGAGCACTTGAGGGAACTGGGGTTGTTTAGCCTGGAGAAAAGGAGACTCACTGGAGACCTTCTCACTTGCTACAAGTACCTGACAGACAGTTGTAGTGAGGCGGCTATTGGTCTCTTCTCCCAAGTAACTAGCGATAGGATGAGAGGAAATGGCCTCAAGTTGCACCAGGGGAGGTTTAGATTGGATATTAGGAAAATTCTCTTTACTGAAAGAGCTGTAAAGCATTGGAACGGGCTGCCCAGGGAAGTGGTGGATCTCACCATCCCTGGAGGTGTTAAAAAAACATGTAAACATGGCACTTTGCGACATGGTTTAGTAGGCATGCTGGTGTTGTGTTGACGGTTGGACTTGATGATCTTGGAGGCCTTTTCCAACCTTAATGATTCCATGATTTTATGTATTTTCATTTCTCAAGGGAAGGGACTTGCAACCGGTTACATATATTAAACTGCAGCACTGGAACAGCTACAGGCTTCCAGAGGTGCTGTGCACGTTTGTACAACCTAGTATGCAGATTCACAGAATGGAGCCTGGCACTTCATAGAATCATAGAAAGTTTTGGGTCGGAAGGGACACCTAGAGGTCATCTAGTCCAACCCCCCTGCAGCAAGCAGGGACACCGCTAACTAGATCAGGTTGCTCAGAGCCCTGTCCAACCTGGTCTTGAATGTTTCCAGGGATGGGGCCTCCACTACCTCTCTGGGCAACCCGTTCCAGTGTTTCGCCACCCTCATTGTAAAGAATTTCTTCCTTATATCTAGCCTAAACCTACCCTGTTTTAGTTTAAAACCATTACCCCTCGTACTGTCACTGCTGTCTCTACTAAAAAGATTGTCCCCATCTTTCCTATAGGCTCCCTTTAAGTACTGAAAGGTTGCAATCAGGTCTCCCCGGAGCCTTCTCTTCTCCAGGCTGAACAAGCCCAACTCTCTCAGCCTGTCCTCACAGAAGAGGTGCTCCAGCCCTCGGATCATTTTTGTAGCCCTCCTTTGGACCCGCTCCAACAGTTCCATGTCCTTCTTGTGCTAAGGGCTTCAGAGCTGAACGCAGGACTCCAGGTGAGGTCTCACCAGAGCAGAGTAGAGGGGCAGAATCACCTCTCTCGACCTGCTGGCCACGCTCTCTTGATGCAGCCCAGGACACGGTTGGCCCTCTGGGCTGCCAGCGCACATTGCCGACTCATGTCCAGCCTTTCGTTCATCAGTACCCCCAAGTCCCTCTCAGCAGAGCTGCTCTCGATCCTTTCATCCCCCCAGCCTGTATTGATAGCGGGGATTACCCCAACCCAGGTGTAGGACCTTGCACTTGGCCTTGTTGAACCTCATGAGGTTCACACAGGCCCACCTCTCCAGCTTGTCCAGGTCCCTCTGGATGGCATCCCGTCCTTCTGGTGTATCAACCGTACCACTCAGCTTGGTGTCATCTGCAAACTTGCTGAGGGTACACTCAATGTCGCTGTCCATGTCATTGATAAATATATTGAACAGCACCAGTCCTAGTACAGACCCCTGAGAGACTCCACTCGTCACTGGTCTCCATCCGGACATTGAGCCGTTGACCACTACCCTTTGGCTGCGACCATCCAACCAATTCCTTATCCACCTAACGGTCCATTCATCAAATCCATGGATCTCCAATTTGGAGAGAAGGATGTTGTAGCGGACCGTGTCAAAGGCTTTACAAAAATCCAGACAGATGACGTCCATTGGTTTTCTCTTGTCCACGCTTGTTGTTACACCATCATAGAAAGCCACTAGGTTGGTCAGGCAGGACTTGCCCTTGGTGAAGCCATGCTGGCTGTCTCAAATCACCTCCCTGGCCTCCATGTGCCTTAGCGTATCTTCTAGGAGGATCTGTTCCATGACCTTCCCTGGCACAGAGGTGAGGCTGACAGGTCGGTAGTTCCCAGGGTCTTCCTTTCTACCCTTTTTGAAAAGGGGCACAATGTTTCCCTTTTTCCAGTCACTGGGGACTTCCCCTGACTGCCATGACTTTTCAAATATCATGGAGAGTGGCTTGGCAACTACATCAGCCAGTTCCCTCAGGACTCTGGGATGCATCTCATCAGGTCCCATGGACTTCTGTACGTTTAGGCTCCTCAGGAGGTCCCGAACCTGGTCTTCACTTACAGCTGGAGGGATTTTACCCTCCTGGTCTCCTTCATGCCATCCATCCACTCGGGAGGGGTGAGGAGAGAGGTTGCCAGTGAAGACTGAGGCAAAAAAGTTGTTGAGTACCTCAGCTTTCTCCTCATCTGCTGTTACCAGTTTGCCGGTCTCGCTCATGAGCAGCGGTACGCTTTGACCATCTTTTTCCGGCTGACATACCTGTAGAAGCCCTTCTTGTTATTTTTCACATCCCTTGCCAAGTTCAGCTCCAGTTGTGCCTTGGCCTTCCTAACCCCATCCCTACACAACCGGGCAGCTTCCCTATACTCTTCCCAGGACGCCAGTCCCTGCTTCCACTGCCTGTGCAGTTCCCTCTTCTTCCTTAGTCTGACCAGCATCTCTTGCCTCAGCCATGCCGGTCTCTTCCCTTCTCTGCCCGACTTCTTACACTTGGGGATCGAGAGCTCTTGCGCTCTCAGGAATACATCCTTAAAGACCGGCCAGCTCTGTTCTGTTCCCCTGTCCCTGAGGACCGTTTCCCAGGGAGTCCTTCTGACTATCTTCTTGAAGAGCTGGAAATTTGCCCTCCTGAAATTTAGGGTCCTGACTATGCTCTTCGTTATTCCCGTTTCCCTCAGTAGCGTTAGTTCCACCAGCGCGTGGTTACTGCGGCCCAGGCTGCCTCCGATACTGACATCCCCAACGAGCTCACTCACACTGGTGACCACCAGGTCTAGTATCGCATCCCCTCGGGTAGGGGTGCTTATTACCTGGCTTAAGAAGTTGTCTTCAATGCATTCTAGGAACCTGCTGGATTGCCTACAGCTTGCCGTGTTGCTTTTCCAGCAGATGTCAGGGTGGTTGAAGTCCCCCAGTAGGACGAGAGCCTGCGAGCGCAAAGCCTCCTGGAGTTGGAGGAAGAACGCTTCGTCTATCAGCTCCTTCATATGTGTGTAGCTCTTTTTCAAAATTGCCTACTTACTGGTCCACGCAATGATCAAAACAAGTTTTTGGTACGTACTAAGCCTTATGCTTCCTGCACAGAATCACATTCAAAACACAAAGCATTTTTCAGTTTGGCATGAGTCTTTCACCTTTTTCAGCCAAGGAGCAGATCTCCACTATAATACATGTGGACATTCTGAGCTCAGACATATTTCTTGGTTTTTCAAGATTACTGACTGTGTATTCGCAACAGATAAAAATCTAAATATGGACACAAAATATGTACCTTTATGAGGCCCTCAGAGAAAAGAATTTCTATAGTTTCTTTTAAGATAGGAAGCAGACCGCCATGATGGATACCAATTCCTCGCTTCAGAAGAGGAAGTACATGCTCAACCTGGGAAGAAATGTATAAAGATTAGTAAACAAATTTTAATGTTTGTTTACTAAAAAATAGGACCTGTATGGAAAACCTCATCGTTGCCCTTAGTGTTCACATAATTCACTGTTTCCTGGTTTTAAATATAGTAAGTACCCCTTCAATACTATTTTCCACTTAGAACTAGGAATGATATGACAAGTAAAGCCAGAGGCCAGTCTTTTCAGCAGACTAGTCTTAATCTAGGTCAGGCCAGCTGTGAAGCTATGCCCCAATTTACACACACACTTAGTATTTAAATTTGACTCTATTAAAAAAAAAAAGCTTAATTTAAAATTGTTTTTGGAGATAGTGATCCTGGTATGCATGAGATATTTTGTTTCCGTTTTAGTTGCAGTGATTTCACTTATTGGAATGTGCTGTAAAACAGTGAAGTTAGCACCTATGGGACCCGTACAAGGAAATTCAGGCTGTAAATGACTGCATTTGTCTCCTGAATTCTGCAAACACTATACTTCAAACACATAACTACATAAACCTAGCTTTGTCATTTTTTTCTTCGAAATCAAAAATTCTCACTAACAATCTATTAACACTTGGTTAACAATCTATTAACACTTGGTTATCACCCCAAAACTAATTCTCAGAACACACTTCTGAGATGTTATTGTCCACAGAGACCAAAACAGATTACTTGGATACGATGCCACTGTCCTCTGCTTACCAAAAACCAGCACATAACACCTTACATATTGGATTCCTATTTTCCGTTTTTCTCAAGTTCACAAACAAAACAGGTACATGGAATCTGAAGCAAGCAGGCACAGTCAAAAATTAGATGTGGGGTTTTTTTAAGGAGAAATTGCCATGCTCACAATAAAGATCACTACATTAAGAATGATAGATACAAATAAACAAAGGAAAGAAGGGGGCAGAAAAAAATTATAGTTTTAGTATTTGTTATAAAAGGACTGAAACCTGTAATGTTCTGTCCGTTTAGAAGCTTGCATTTTTCCACTGTAAAGAAAGTCACTATGCTTAGTCATTATACAATAAATTAGAATGCAGATGCATTAATTCAACTTTTTGAAGGCTCAGGAGTCAATATCTGAAATGCATACTGCACGCTCATTTGAACTATTTCCAGACAGTTTTAACCCAGATATATCTCTTTATAATGTTTATAAATATTACTATATAATTTTTGCATATGTCATTTGCTGGAATCACAACTGGGAGGAATCCTAATCATTGAATCCCATTTCACAATGCCAAGGAGCAATGCAAAAGATATTAAAACACAGGGAGATGGATGAGAATGTCCAGTTTATGATTTCTGTACCCACTACAAAAGACCCACAGCCTCAACAGATGCAGAAAACAGAAGAGCAGCAGCCACCACTTACCTGAGGAAGCTTTTTGTCTTCATCTGACAGACAATCAATCGCATTATTGAACACTTCTTCAACCATCTTTTTTTCTTCATCTAAGAAGGTAATTTGTAAGTTATTACAAAATCTAGAAGGCTATGTAAATAAACTGTTACTACATTCTAATACTTACAAAAGTTTACAATAAAAATAGCACGGAAGACTGTGAAGGCTCCACAAAACCACCCGCATCGGGTCAGATGATCAAGGCTTGAATGCAAGCCTGAAGGAGCCTAACACTAACCAGAAGTAGATGCTCAGCGAAAAGCAAAACAGAACAAACCAGGCAGAATAATTCAAACTTCAGCTATTTCCAAGCTTGGGATTTCTCAGTTTTATGTAGTTTCTGTCTATTCCATAAACCTCCCCATTTCTTTTCTACCTACTAGCCACTGTCTGTATGGGCAGAGGCTCTTCCTCCTCCCTGTTAACTCTCAAAGTTTACAACCTTTCTACTTAAGTAGTACAAATATCAAGAAAAAATATTCAAAAGTATGACTGAAGAAAACATACCAAAACGCATCTCTGCACTTATGCAGATCTTTACATTTTCTGACAGAAATGGCTGCACTATTTTGCAACACTGAACAAAAATGTGCAAATACTGGAGCAAGTAAGAACCCTAAACAGCTCACAAACATGAAACAATAGCTGATTTACAACAAATTCCTTGTATTTGTTACAACTCTCAACATTTCCAAGAAGCAATGAACTTAAACCTATTTTCCAAGCTTGGTCTTAATCCAAAATGCAATAATCTTCTTTGTTTACCTTTTGGGTTTTCCTTTGAGAAAAAGGGTGAGGAAAGAAGGAAAGAAAACTGGATTGCCCAGTTGAGAAAGAACAGTATAGTGGTTTGTTATAAAGTTGTTTTGACTTTGAGACAACACTCATTTTTCTAACAGACATAACATCAACATTTTGGGAAATACATTTGTTATAATCAGTCTCCTCCCATTATAGACAGACCTTTCCAGGAACTCTTGTGCTATTCTTACAGTGAACAGGATTTTGGAGAAAGAAATAAAGTTTAAAACAGAGGAACAATTCTACATTGTGATGACTAAGTACTCTTTGTCCACCAACAGTTTCCTACTGAAAACAGCCTGATGTACCAGCACAGTACATGAAAAAGCAATACGTATTTTTCATTCGTTTTTACACAAAAAATCCCAAAGGAAATAGAAATAGGTAACCAGAGTAACATTTCACATCAAAACTGTGAATAAAACTGTATTTTATTTCTCTGTACCTGTATTGAAATCTAACTTAGTCATCTGAAGTGCATAGGCTTCGCAGTCTTTCTTACTGAAGCTGAAAATAATCACAGGTTGGAAATTCCTTTCCATGATCATTTTCACAATCTTAAAAACATTTGAAGGACCTGCAGAGAGATTACATTAATTTAAATGTAATTTTAGCAAAAAAGTATCTTACAGAATAATTGAGACACAAGCACAACTTGCATACAACTTTGCTGTATTATACAAAAAGTTACTTTAGAATGAGACTCAAACTCACCTTTCGTTCCTCCTTTCCTGCCTTTCTGGTCCCCTTTTGCTAAGTCTCCTGCATCTCTAAGCACTTGCATTGCGGTATTAAAATTATCTTCTCTGAAATCTCCCTAGATATAAAACACAACCTTTGTAAACAATTACTTCTTACATAGCCCACTTAAAAATACTAAGTACTTTGCATAGCCAGTACCATTACCCCATATGTATGGGCAGCAGGACAGAAACAATGCATAAGCTAGCAAGTGAGTTTACTAGGTCAGTGGCACAGCTCCGAGCTGTCCTGGTGTCTCTAAAGTTATTGCTTGTTGTTCTATCCACACCATCAACCACGCTACACCTGACGAACCACACAGTACCAACACTGACATTTACGAATGTCTGCATGAAACTACACCGCCCAATGAAGACCTAGGTTCAAGTGCAGTATTACTGTCTATGGCATTAGCTACTGCTGTGAAAGCCAACAATGAATTTTAAACAAGGCGTTACTTCAAAATCACCTAAAGACATAAAAACATTTTGCCCTCTAAATCAAAATAAAATCTAAATGCTACTAAGTTTTGAGTGAGAAACAGTACAAGAAATGTTAACAACTTTGAAGATTTACAGAAAGCAGCATGCACTTTAGAAAACAAGGATGAGGGCACTTAAGACATCTCAGTAAAGTATTACTCAGCTGACCACATGACATTAAATAATAAAACCAATCTCTTCTATAAGTCTCCAAAAATCTCACAGCAGTTCAGAGATCATTGTTACCTATCTGCACTTGATTTTAACACAAACATCCATCGTACAGCCAATACAAATTTTGCAAGAGATCAAGCTTGTTGAGTGATGGGTGAGGAAAAAGATCTTTCAAACAAACTGAATATTCTTTACATTTTCATCAACAACCAGATGGAGTCCATCTCCTCCTGCTGGGAATATATAATGTTGCAGTGGAGTGGGTCGATAGTCAGTGTAAATCACATGGCAAGGCTATAAAGAAAGAACACCATACACATAAATACTTAATGTTTCTAATTGCATTGTAAAAACACTTGTTTAATGGAAAATCCAATACATTACTACTAAAATACATCTTCCTAAAACCCAGAAAGTAAGACTCATAGAAACTAAGACAACAAATTTTCTTTCCTGAACGTGGATTTTGTACTAATGATGTTGCTTAAGAAAATGAAAGTTTGCGAATCCTTTGGAAGAACACAAATTCCTTCTCATGAACACAAAAAGTAAGGACAGGTAATATTCCCTTCTGTATTATTACACAGACTCAAAATCCTAACACCTTTTAAAAACAAAGGAAAAACTGTCAATTTCTATTTTGTAAAAAAAGCCTGCAGTATTTCTTACATCACCTAAAAAAGGCACACAGTAGACTTTTAAAACTATTGAAGGTTTTAATGCACGGAGAAAGCTTGTTTAGAAAAAAATAAACAAAAGGCTTCCTTTCAAACATTAAATATTACATAAATCTGCTATAAAAAATAATCAGAGTCTAGCGTTCTGCAAAACAAAGTCACGGTTTTGTGCCAAGCTTAAACAGACATCCCTACACTATGCTCCTTTCATCACAAACAACATAAGAATCAGTCTATGGGGTACTTTTAAAATTGGAGCAACCTCTTGTGCAAATCAACTTCCCTAATTCTAATTCCCATATTCTTTGCTGCAAAAACGTCTCTTAAAAAAATAGAACAAAATAAAACTAATGGTTACGGGACAGGACAGATCTCTTACATTCCTCTTTTCTCACTTTGTCTGCATGCATATATAAATAGTATTTCCTATGGATTTATGATTTACTCTTTGATTTACACATGATGTTTTCACAGAGCTCTTCAAACAAATTCTCCAAATACGCTCTAGTCTATCAGCCCTATGCAAATCATAGCACATTCATCGTGTTTCGTAGTTCAGAATGTTTGCCGAAATCAAGCTGGTGTCTATGTAAGAGTGGAAAATAATCTCTAAGGTAACAGCTTTAATGCTGCTATGTAGCAGCAACAGCCAGTATAGCTGCAAAAGTTCAGGAACACAGCCACACAAGCCAGGAGTGACCTACACCACAATTTATAAGCAGTAAGATGACGACTAAAAAGACACTCAAAGGCTTAGTTCTCATCAACCAAAGAGACAGTATAATGCCACAAGACAACAAGCATAGGTATAGCACATCAGAAACTTTACTTGTTTGTGAAGATGGCAGATCCATTCAGCAAACTGACGGGCATTTGGAATAGTTGCAGAAAGGAACACATAATGAACATTGTCAGGGAGCAGAATAATTGTCTCTTCCCAAACCACACCACGTTCTGAAAATGGAAAAGTCACACAGGAAATTTATGTGATTAAAACCTATTTTTCAGCTCTGAAGCCAAAGAACAGCATGCTTAAAAAGAAAATAAAACCAAAACTAAACGAAGCCTCCCCCACACCAATAGGGTATTATCAAATGCCCTCAAAGTGGCTTTTGCTTTCACAGTGAAAATGCAGGCTGCGACACAAAATAACTACCTAATATACATCCAGTACAAAACAAATTCTGAAAGATTTATGCACCTAGATGACTGATTTCAAGAGAGAGAACAAAGATTTAATTCTTCAGAAGAAAAAAAACTTTTTCTTGGGGAAAAAAAAAAAAAGATTTATTGAAAAGAACAACTGTACATATAGGATACCTGAATCTCTCATGTAGTGGATTTCATCAAAAATAACCCATGCAACTTCTCGCATAACCTCAGAGCCCCTGTAGAGCATACTTCTCAAAATCTAGAAAAGGAAAAAAAAATTTAGATCCATCACATGAAATAACAACAGTCACATGTCACAGACATGTCAGTAAGAAACTGACAGAACTTCTGGTTCATTTACACGGCAATTTGAAATCTTATTTTGCACAAAACTTAAAAGCATTTGAAAACTGGCTGTGAGATGCTTTCCAAGTTGATTCCAATCTAACAAATCTCATGAGATGAGACAAACTGGTTTCCCTGCAAGAAAAAACACTATTTTTCTCCCAGCCTCTATGTGTCAGCATATTTGTTACAGGTCTGCAGATCTACTTCTGTCAAGCCGCCTTCTTCACTCATCCTAATCAATAAGCTCTGTGTGATTAAGAGGAAATCTTTTGTAAGAAATCAAGTCATCCTGTCTCTCCACTCCAATCTTTTCCTACCAAGAGTTTTCTCTGTAAGACTCGCTACTCCTTCGAGGTAAAGACAGAAAGAGGAAAATTCCAACTCATGGCTGGACACATTTCTACAACAGAAATATGACCAAACTGTGCCAACAGTACTTCGTTACCAAAGGTGGAAAGCTGTATATTCCTGGAGTACTAACATCTAGCATGAACCACTCAACTATCACTCAATGATTTTTCTCTCCTCATTTTGTTTCCCTAGAACAAAATACTGACCCTGCTGGATTCAGTAAGTCTGACTGGCTTTCAATACTTCACACCTACCCAAAGAAAAGTCGTTGTCCTGAGTATTCAGGCAATTAAGTCCTGCCTTTCTCCACGTGAGAATGAAAGCTCCTGGCTGATAGGCCAAAAGCATGCATTTACAGCGATTTACCTAACTTTCCCAATAACCAAAAATTAAAACATTAAAGGGAGGCATAATGAGCTTTGTAACATTTTCTGCCTTAATTTGGCTTATTATGGTAACTTGAATATTTTCATATTAGACCTCCTCAGCCAAAAAAGGATAGAAGAAAACACGGAGAGATCAAGAATTAATGCCTGATCTTACCTCAGTTGTCATTACCAGACAAGAAGCTGTAGGATTAATAGTGACATCCCCAGTCATCAAACCAACATCCTGAAATTCTTCATACATCTCACGGTACTTTTGATTACTCAAAGCTTTAATTGGACTCGTAAATATCACACGCTGTTTCTCCCTCAAAGCCAGGGCAATTGCATACCTGTATTCAAACATTGTACGCATTAAAGTTGTCAGGAAGACATTTAAAGCATATTAGTTTCGTCTAATCTTCTTCTTAAGAAAATAAAATAAAATTAAATTAAATTAAAGAAAATAAGCAATTCAGACCACCAGTAGAATGGTATGAAGTATTTCACACCTAGATTTTTAAGTGCAATGTTAACCCAATTATCTCTGACCTTTGGAGAGAGACAAATCATTGACAACAAGCTGACTGATATTTATGGACAGGAAAGCCTATCTAGTTTAATCTAAAAATCCAACTGTCACTGCTTCATGACAAAATATTACTATTTGAACCCATATAATACATCTACATGTACATCTCACTTCCCACCTCAGGTCAGCAACTGTCCTCAGTCAGACCAAACCCTGACATAAAATGTATGCTATCTTTTAAACATTTCTTGCCTGATAAACACTAAGTTGCAAATTAAATCAAACCAGTGCTTCTGACAAAGCAAAGAAAACTCAGAAGAAACTTCTTATTAGTTATAGCCATAGGCTAGAAAACAAAGGTATTTTCTTCTAAATCCACGCAATCTGTATTGCAGAAACTTTCCTTTCAGTCTATACAATATCATCTCAACAAAACCAGTTTGCTTAAAAATAAAAGGTAAGCTTAAACATTACTTAAAGCCTTTCACTACCCACTAAACAAGAGAAAGGGATAGTTTTTATATTCAAGAGTAGTTAATTCATTCTAACAATGATGGTCCAAACTTTGTATGAAGAAACTGAGACACAACAGCTACTGATGGTTCAACCAAATGACATGACAAACATCACACCATTCTTTTACTAGAGCCTGTCAGAAAATTACTTACTCTGCACAAACAGTTTTACCAGCTGATGTATGAGCCGACACTAACACAGACTGGTTATTATCTACACAAAGAATAGCTTCTCTTTGAAACGCATCAAGAATAAATGGATATTCCTAAAAAGAAAGAAAGCAAACAACATTACATATTTTTAACACAGACTGTTACTTACACCTAATTAATTTTGTAACTGATCTAGTGTGCAAATTACAGTCAGAAATGAAATCCTGCAAATATGTGTAACTTCAACTGATCTCAGTCCAGGATTTTGCAATTACTTTGAATTTACATAATATTATCTAATACCACACTTAAGATCTTTGCTTATGTCTTTTTGTCGTATCAAATGAAAATCTTGCCCCAGTGACCGAATTTTCTCTTTTACTAATTTAGGAAGAGAAACTACAGCGTACAACTGAAGCCACTGCTCAATGTAGAACAGAATTGAAATCACAACAGCCTATCTACCCCATTCAACCACATAATTTTACACTGCCAAATTTAAAACACAGAAACACCAATCTTACTTGCGACAGGCCATCTTTTCAAGATACTCTCTTCCAAGCCTTTCTGACAACGTACATCATTTTTTTCCTCTACCCTCATCTACTGTCTAAAGCATAAGCAGAAAGAAAAATAAATGCAATTTATCACTTACTTTTGCAGCTTTTCCAGTTCTTGGCTTCAGACCTGTGAAGTCTTCATCTGCTGGAAGTGCAACCTACAAAATATATTTTAAATAAAAATAGTTGCAGAATTCTCAGTGTCCACTCCAGTGATGCGGCAAGCTATGAAGAGCTGGGGCTGGGGATGTAAAGCGCGTGTAAACTACAGAATCTCTATTATCTTGTTTCGATGGGCTCATGTGTCAAGGCTTCCTTCTTTCCTTCCTCTCAGTTTTTCAACCCATGTATCTATCCTCCTATTCCATCAATGCTCCTTCTCTCACTTCTCCGATACTCCCTGCCGTCTTGTGTGAAATATTTCCACTTCACCTACTTTGAAACTTTAGCTCTTCAGGCCAAGACACAGTCATCGCTTCTGGCCAATGGACATTAGAAGCAACTGCTTAGCTCACACTGATTACACTCTCTTTCCAAGGACAATGTATTTATACAGATGAAGTTCCTGTTCCTGCCAATACCTAACATTCATTCATACTAAATATTTAAGCTCTCTTCAGTTACCAAGCGATGGCAAACCTCTACCAGACATCTAAACATAACAAAGACTGTACAGATGCATGGGTTTTAAAACCTGTATCATCAATTTTATATACAGTTCCTTTATTACAAAGGTCTAATCATACAGAGTCCTTGAATGTGACTGTAATTAACTTGAGCTAGTTCTGGAAGACAGCGCAGAACGAAAATGAGCATAAAAGCAGAAGGAAGTTAAAATTTACATATTTAATTCTCATAGAAACTCTTTCTGACAATCAACTTTGGATGAAGGATGATTAAAAAAAATCAGCACTAACACTGCAGTTTTTCATATTTTAAATTGTGTTTACGTCTATTGGCACAATTCGAAAACAGATAGTTTTATTTTCCTTTTACATTAAGAAACTTTTTTACCTTTTTACCAAAATGTAGTTTTCAACAGTAATCAGCCTCACAAGAAAGCCTTCCATTCTTGAATCAGAATAGCAAAGTACTTCAATGCACTGCTCCACACTTAGATTGCACTACGAACACAGACCTGTTCTAGAAAACAGTAGGTTTTCCTCCTTAACAAGAGCACTCAGGACGTGCTTAGAACCTTTCAAATATGGAAACCTATCAACATTATCATTGAGTCTTTTACAGCCACTTCTTTTATTGCAAGCATCATTCAAACTGCTTCTGGTAAGATGACCTATTAATTTTTCAAGTGCATTTTGCACATACTCAATGCCAGATACAGACGTCAATCTCATTACAAACCTGTTCTACCTTAAATATAATACAAAGTAACATTATCTGCTTGAGGATAGGAAGGCTTTACAGAGGGATCTGGGCAGACTGGATGGATGGGCTGAGGGCAGGTGTATGAGGTTCAACAAGGCCAAGTGCCGGGTCCTGCACTTGGGTCACAACAACCCCATGCAACACCACAGGCTTGGGGAGGAGTGGCTGGAAAGCTGCCCAGCAGAAAAGGATCTTAGGGTAGTGGTCAACAGCCGGCTGAACATGAGCCAGCAGTGTGCCCAGGTGGCCAACAAGGCCAACGGCATCGTGGCTTGTATCAGGAATGGTGTGGCCAGCAGGAGTAGGGAAGTGATCGTGCCCCTGTACTCGGCACTGGTGAGGCCGCACCTGGAGTACTGTGTTCAGTTTTGGGCCCCTCACTACAAGAGGGACATTGAGGTGCTGGAGCCTGTCCAGAGAAGGGCACCGAAGCTTGTGAAGGGTCTGAAGCACAAGTCCTATAAGGAATGGCTGAGGGAACAGGGGTTGTTTAGCCTGGAGAAAAGGAGGCTGAGTGGAGACCTTATCGCCCTCTACAACTACCTGAAAGGCAGTTGTAGCGAAGCAGGTGTTGGCCTCTTTTCCCAAGTAAACAGCGATAGGACGAGAGGAAATTGCCTCCAGTTGCGTTAGGGGAGGTTTAGATTGGATGTTAGGAAAAATTTCTTTACTGAAAGAGCTGTAAAGCATTGCAACAGGTTGCCCAGGGAACTGGTTGAGTCACCGTCCCTGGAGGTATTTAAAAGACGTGTCGATGTGCTACTTGGGGACACGATTTAGTGGTAGGCTTGGCAGTGTTAGGTTAATGGTTGAACTCAATGATGTCAAAGGCCTTTTCCAACCTAAATGACTTTATGATTCTACGATATAATAAGTACAAGTGCAATAAACAATATTACTGTACTGGCAGTAACACACATAATTAATTCTATGAAACAAGCTCATACTTTTCATGTGCATTTTCACTGCACTCACCTCATGTGTACAACCTTCAACAGTTTCCACAGCTTGCACCTTTACTCGAGGCATCAGGTCTGCCAGACTAAAAACATGTTAAGTTAGGATTGCTAAAAATGTGTTTAAATATCGTGTTTTCTTTATAAATGCTAAAGTGTTGAACTTTACTTCAACTGCAACATTAAAAAAATATGTACAAACTTCAAACGGAGAGTTGGCAGAAACTACTGCCAGGACTAAGAATACCTTTCAGTGTTAAAACTTTGCTACTCTATAAATCTACTTTAGTGACTGCTTTGGGATTTGTAACACCTTAAAAAATTGCACCACAAAACAGCACTTGGATCACATTTGTTCACATGAAGTTTTCTGATTAAATGGGGACTTTTTTCCAATATACAACAAGGCAAAATTCAAGACCTGTATTCCCGCTACTCGTTACAACACTGAGTAACAGCAGCCTGACGCATCCCAAGCAGCTGTTCAAAGAGGAGAATCCTCTTTTCTCTATCAGTTCCTTCTCTCACAGCCACAAGAAGTAGTGTCTCACTGCATAAAACAGTGCGGTTTTTCTGATGGTTTTAACTTACTTCGCAAGCTACTGCAGGCACGTACATGTTCTACTAAGACCACTAACACAGCAACTGACTTTGCATTTGGCACCTCTGGATGAATTATTATTCCATGAACCCTCCTAATCCTTTTCGGAACCAATATAACTTCCAAGTTCCCAAGAATCTCTTAAGATACACTAAGCTGAAAAAGTGCCCGCACTGTCCCTTCGATCTGATTTCAAAACGCCACGTAATACCTGTCACGAAGATCTGGCAAGAAAATAGGGAGAGACTTGCAGATCCTAAAGCACACAAATGGCATTCTGGCTTCCTTTCAGCTCCCTTATCTCCCCAGCTGTCAACATGCCCAAGTACAGCCTGCTCTCCAGTCAAACATCTGCCATTTGTGCTCAAATCTAAAAGCTTGTCTGCACTTCAGATTCCAAATATTTAGTGTGGTTATAACCTTACATGCCTCAAAAGCCTTATTTCTGTCTCCTTGGTCAAATTCTTCCTGTATCCCAAGCCAATTTTGTCTTTCAATGGTGTGGTACACAGCAAGCCTGCCTCCTCCCACGTGCTTCACTGTTTAACTCTTGCTATATGCCTAAAAACAACGCAACGGCTTTCACCAAGAACCACTGATCCATATGCAGTAACCACAAACACACAACACATTTCATACTGCAGTTGCCTATCTGTCCACAATATTAAACACACCCAGTGCTTGCTGCTGCTGAAGCTGTACTACCAGCACATCCTCACTTACACAGCTAATAGAAAATCAACTTCATATGCAAATCCATGTTTGTATGAAAACACTGCAAAGACACTTACATCAACTATTCACAACTGGCATATAGCTAACCAGTATGTCTTTCTATGATCTCCTCACGCATTAGGCGAGGCACTTACTTAATATCTTCTGATACAATATCTTCCAATTTCGGCTTCTTTCCCAGAACGGCATCTTCGGTACTATCGACCTCAAGTTCCCTTTTGGGCTTCCCTGCCGCAGCCACTGAGGACTTTTCCTCGGATCGTTTCCTGCCACTCAAACAGACAACAAATTTAACATTTGCCTCTTTTATGTATGTATTTTCAGAACAGAAATCAGGTGTCCTACGGGCAACAGTGATCACGCTGCACTCAGGGCACAACCCCGGGAACTTTACCTACGAAAACCACCGTGGTTTTCAAACCACTTCCCGCATGAGCTTGCCCGCAGGTCCCCCCACTCCCCAGCCGCCCACTGCGGCCGGGCCGGCGACAGTTCTGGGGCCAGGGATCCCAGGAAAGCGCGGCTTTCCCTTTCGGCCGCAGCGAGCCCCCAGTCCCGAGGCCGTTCAGCAGCTCAAACAAGCCGGCAGCTGCAGCCGGGCCCAGCGGCGCGGCCCGAGCCTCAGCCGCCACAGCACCCCCGGCCCCGCTCCCCCGGCCCCCGCCGCGCCCTCACCCCGGCCTCCTGCCGCCTTCGCCGGCGCCTGCTTTGCCCTTCTTGTCGCCGGAGGCGGCGGCAGCCCCGTCCTCCTCAAACACGCTAAAGAGCTCGTCGCCGAACGCGTCCGCCATCTTGCCCGCCGGTCCCAAAATGCCACGCGCGGGTCAGCCTCCCCTCACCCCCCCCCCCCCCCGGATCCTTCCCGCCCCTACCCCGGCGCGGCACCCCGAGAAGAAGTAGCGCCCCCCGCCGCCGCGGGGCACTAGCCCGATCCCGATCCCGGTCCCACCCCGCCAGCACCGGTGCACCCTCCGCCGCCCGCCAGCGCCAAACCCCCGCCGCACCACCCCTTCCCACAGGCCCCCGCGGCCGGCAGCTACCCTTGCCCCGGAACCTGATTTCCGCAAGGCCTAGCAGGCCTGGCGGCGGCAAGGTGTGCTCCCTCAGATGCTGACCAATGGAAGGCTGAGGACGGTGACAAGCGGTCGGCGCCTCCAATGGGGAGCGGGGGTCGGTGCCGAGCGGGGTGCCCGGATGTAGGTGGCTGAGCCGGTTCCGCCGCGGGCAGGGGGTGCCATGGGTGGCCGCAACAAGAAGCAGCGGGCGGGCAGCGCGGCCCATACCGCCTCCGCCGCCACGGCCGCGGCCCGCGCTAGAGCCGCCGCCGAGGCCGCTGCTGCGGCCGCGGGCAGCCGAGCCGCGCCGCGGCCGCCGCCCGCTTCCAAAGAGCCGCGTGTCAAGCAAGGTACCGGGCTCGGCGGCGTGAGGCAGCCCCGGGAGGGCGGTACAGGGTGCTGGCGGCCGAGGAGTGCCCCGGGTGGGCGGGAGCTGTCGGGGGCCGCGGCCTTACGGGGAGGGGCCTGGCGTTACGGAGCGCCAGGAGAGGCGCCTGAGGTGGCCCCGGCCCGCCGCTGGTCAGGCCTGGCTTTACCCCGTCTCGGTTCCTGGGGTGACCCCGAGCCGGGGCAGCCGTTTTGCGGCATCGATGAACACATTAGTTACCAAAAGTCTGCCCTTGTATTACTGGCAGTCCTTGTGGAGCTAGCGCTGGTGTGGCCCTTTCCCAGTAATGAGCTCCTCGTGTAGATGGTGCGTCCCGTACGTGCTCAAAGCCAACCTGATGTGCATTTGGGATATTTTTTGTGTGTGTGTGTGTTGCAAAAAAAGTCCAGCTCAGTTCCAGGGTTGGAGGCACTTCAGCAGTGTTGGATTAGCTGAGGGGTGACTGTTCTGGATGTGGCCTGAAAAACTAGTGTTCTGCAGCACTGTGAGATGTCAGTTTTCAATAAACCAGCTTTGCCAGAAGTAGCTCAGATGCCTGATAACATCAGCAAGAGACTGTAAGAGAATCACGCAGTGGCCAGGTCATTTGAGAGTCCAACTTGTTAACCTTGCCTTGCAATCCATTAACTTAAAACTGCCTGAACCGATTCACATACTCTGCTTTTACAAGTTTGGGCTCTGTTAAACATATTATGTCTCCCACTCCTCCGACACCATTGTGCTCAGTCGTCTTCAGAAACTGTCCTGCTTCTCTCACAGATTGTCTGCCATGGTGAAAAATAAGTCACTGTGAAAAAGAGGTTAGCACAGTCTAAATACTGTGTAGTTGCACAGCCTACCAGTAAGTGCCAATAGTTAGCTCATGATTGCCAACTGCTCCTTGTGGCTCCTGACCAGAGGTGACCCTTTTTTTTTCTGAAATGTGGTTACCTGTGCCCAGTCCTGATGTAAAAGTGGGCTCACCTAGAGCCTCTCTGCTGGCTGCCCAGGACAGACAAGCTGTCCTGCCTGCATGCTGGCAGGCTGAGGAGCTGAGAGGTGGCTGTGCCTCCCAAGGCACAGGGCTGCTCCCTCTGGGGTGGTGTGCAGCCTCGCAGGGTGGCAAAAGCTGTGAGGTTCCTCAGTTTTCTTATACCTGTGCAGTACCAGAAACAGTGTGTGAGTTCTGAAAACAATGGAATTCAATAACAAGCTGTGTGGTATTGTTCTAATACTGATAAATAGCTTTGTGAATTAGTATATTTCTAACAGCTGCTAAATGATAAGTATTTAAGAATGACCAGAGCAGGCCAAGGGCCTCCATAAGCCAGTGCCCTCTCCTAGATAGGGGCCGAAAGCAGGTTCCTAGGTAAGAATAGGTCCAACATGGAGTGATACTGCTGTAGGGTACTCTTGCATTCTCCACTAGTTGTGGCTTAGGGTCCTCCTGAGCCAGATGCAATGTTTTTTTCAGTGTCCTCCCAAGCTGATTGATTTCTTTACTACAAAGCTATCCTGTCTGCCCTTGGACTTTGATAAACGTCTGATATCCACAGCTTCAGCGGCAAAGAGTTCTGTTACAGAGCCATGCACTTTGTAATAAAAAAACCTCAGCAGTCTTGCTCGTTTTGAACCTGCCATTATCTTCCCTGTTTGGCATTCCTTGTTCCAGTGTTGAGAGAGAGTGAGCAGTCAATCCCACTTGCTCTCATCGTCCCCCTTCATGGTTTTGTGTCTTGTCTATTAAGAGTTGTATCCTTGTTCACTTTTCCTTGTTCAAGGGCCTTTCTATACTGCTGATTATTCTTCTTGTTATGTACCTCTACGTTTCTGCCAAATTAGTGTAACATTTGCTTGCACTAACCTGTGTTACGTTTGGTCTGCTTAGCTACTGTAAACAATGTTATCTGTGTTCTGCTTATGTAATTGATGGTTATTTGCAATTTGCAGGTCCAAAAACTTACAGTTTTAGTTCAACAACAGATTCAAGTGCTGCTGCAAATCTAGATAAGTCTGTTCTTAAGGCAAGTATCTTCTTTATGTAAAACAACTTTGGTTTTCATAGTACTCTTTTAGCTGAGTAAATGTTTCTTCAGCTCTTCTTCAGTATTACGTTACACAGGTAAACTACATTTGTGTATTAAACATTGACTGTCTTGAGTTTGATATGTTAGGGATTTCAAGTGTGCTTCACAAAATAAGGGTAGAATAACAGGGCAGGAGAATGTCTCTATTTTTATTGCATACAGGACTACTAAAACTTATGTTTCGACTTCTGCTGTGCATGTAGATTCTTATTCCTGTCAGAGGTAGAGTACAGATTTTATATAACAACCTTGATAGCTACCAAAGCTTGGTTTGTGTTGTAGAAGTGTTAAAAATACTAAAATTATTATTTTACTAAATTTTTTTTAAGCCGGATGGGAAGGAGAGCATCACAGGTTGTATCTTGATGATCAAATTATTTTATACTAGGTCTTGTAAGCAGAGGAGAAAGACCTTGTTCTTTCTGGTAGAAGTTTTAAAAATTTCTTCACAGTATTTCCCTTGGCATACTAAATTTCCTTGAAGATGTAAATGGGCCTTCTCTGTAATAAGGAGTGAACTGTCCTATTTCAAGTAAAAATGTATAGCTTGCAAAGTAAAAAGAAATAAAAAGTGTCCCTTTCATAAGAAATGCTTACTGCACTTTAGGGAACGCTGGAAAAGTTGGAATGTGAATGGCAGAGTGATTTCTGCATTCTGATTTCCTTAGCCATGAAGAGTAGTGATATGTCATAAGACTTTGTACTGTTTTGCTTTGTATCAACTAATTTTCTCTGTGCAGGTGATGATAAATGGTAATTTGGAGAAAAAGATTATTGATGTAATAAATGACCATAAAAAACAAAATGATGACAAAGGAATGATTTCCAAGAGACTTACTGCTAAGAAACTACAGGTAGAGTTTAAAGTGTTGTTCTCTGATGTTGTTTATTTAGAATAAACAGTTTCTTTTTTGTCATTTGTGTCATACCACACTTCTGCATGCAGTACAAGCCAGTGTAGCATGCTTTCCGGTAGTTACATTAATGATCAGTCAGTGGAATTGACAGATATGCTTATTAGGGAAGATATGTCTTCATGCATGCAGTAACTAAAATGAGAGTTTTCAGACAGGATAGAGGAATAGAACTTAATCTGAATGTTTGAAGTTTTGACATGTTTTTGTTTCATATAGCTGGGAAATGGTAGATTTATTTTTGTAACTAGAAAATACAGTACGTACAGAGGCTGGGATGTAGATTTATTTATACGTATGCATACACATTTACAATAACATTATTATATAAGTATGTTTGCAACAGGATGTTCTGCTCAGCCTTCTGATACGTTAATTTATGCTGTTTACCTCCATTTAATGCCAGTTATCTGATATGTGGGAAATAGGAGTTTACAAGCCTATATTAGATTGCTAGATTAAATCCTAATATTTTTTGAGTTTTTTTTTACAGGATGTGTACATGGCTTTACAAAGATTCTCTTTTAAGACTGAGCACATTGAAGAAGCAATGAAAAATACACTTTTATATGGTGGTGATCTTCACTCTGCACTTGATTGGCTTTGTTTAAACCTTCCTGATGGTGAGTACAGTGACAGAGAACTGACTACAGTTTTTAACAGAAGAGTAATAGGACCTACTCAGGCATGGAATGCTTTGTAGTAGTAATTAAATATAATGTTTAACTAAGACCGGTAGTCATCACAGTGTTCCTTTCTTAGATGTGCTGCTGACTGTTTCTGAGATATTTTTTTAGTGTATAAAGTCTTGTAGACGTCTTGTTCTTACTCGTAAGAGTTTTATGGAACTCCAACAAGCAGATGCTGGCTTATCTAAATGCTAAAGCTTAATTTTATTTCAGGCATGTTAGTTCTGTTTTTATGTTGTTCAAGTTGGCTCCCAATACTTTAAAAGATTTTTCAGTAATTATTATTGACATATTCTATGACATCTTTTTTTTACTTTGAAGATGCCTTGCCTGAAGGTTTTAGCCAGCAGTTTGAAGAACAGCAACAGAAACCTAGAGCAAAATTTTGTTCTCCTGTGTCAAAACGTGATCTTCCACCTCAAGTAGTGGATAACAGAAAGAAAGAAAATGGCCCTGAAACTAAGGTAATCAGAGAAATTAATTTGTATTTACTTGGGGGTAAGAGAGGGTGAGGTTTTCTAAAATACAGAATTTGCATTGACTTCCAACACTGATGTGAAAAACTTCTGAAATTACGTATACATAATGCTTGTCATCCACATTATTTAACTTCAGTGGAATGGTCGTTTGAAGATAACATTTCTTTTTTCATGTGGAGTCTAGAAGGGTCTTCATAGTTCGTTTCTGTGGTAAAGCATAGCTTAATTTTCTCCTGGAATGGGTTTATTCTATTTACAGATGGCGCTCTTTATTCACTTTTGTGAGTTTAAGTTTGCCTGTGTACTTGCAATGTTTTGATTTCTGTGCTTAATGAATCTTAAACCTAGAAATCGAAGATTTCTTTCAAAAGTGTTTTTTTTTTTCTTACAGCAGTTACACTGGTTCAAGCGTTAATGTCTATGTAAGTGTATCATGAGACGTTTACCCTCATTGGAGAAGTTTGATCCATGTTTTTTTCTGTTATTTATGTCATATAACTTCATTTCTATATAAAATCTTAGGCAATGGTTCCTAAATACTGACAGAGAAAATCATTGGTGTTTTCGCTTACTGTTACTACTTTCAGTTTTCGTTGCTCTTCCTAGGAGGCAAATGTGGGGAAAGAGAAAGAAATTAGTATGAAGGAATGGATTTTGCGATACGCTGAACAACAGAGTGATGAAGAGAAGAATGAGTCTGTGAAAGAGACAGATGAAGAGAAGTTTGACCCAGTAAGATAGACTAACACTTCATGGAAGTCTTTCAAAAACTGCTATGTCTGATACATTTCCAAGCAGTGGTTCTATTTGTTAAAAGATAGGGATTGAATACTTCTTTTACATTATCTATTTTTACATTTACAGGCTACTGAAGGGGAAATGTGTTGATAATTCTCCTTTCCTAAGTGTTTTTTCCTTTCCTGTGTTTTTATATTGAACTCAAAATACTGAATGTGTTGTGCTGGAAAGGAAAGATTCTCAAAACTAATTCTAAGTAAGATTAGGAAAGTAACTATCAAATTCTGAGAGGTTTTGACTTTTAGTTACGTAAAAAACTAATGGTTCCTCCTTTATGTAAGTTTGGTATAAAGGACAAAAAAACCCACCCTTTTTTATTATGAGGTTCATTAAAAGTGACAAGCATACAACATTCACTTGTAATTAATAATTCTGTTTGAAATAGAATGAGAGGTATGTACAGCTGGCTGCCAAGCTTTCAGAAGCGAAAGAACAAGCAAGCATCTCCAAGCAAGACAAAGACAAGCAAGCCCAGAAAGTAGCACAGGAGAAAATAAGAAGAATTCAGCAAGGTAGAGCTACACAAATTACCTGTTTTATGGCCTGCTTGTTCATTATGCAAGTGAGTCTCCAAGTTGGATTGAATTGGTTTCATCTTCTTTTACGGCACTGTGTAAATTGCAGGCTTTCCTGGATCGTTCCTTTCCATGTGGGTCAAATTCTAAAAAGTCAGTAACATTTCACTACTGCCGTGTTTGGGTGTTCAGTATGGTTTAATATAAATGGTCTTTTAAAGAATAAATGAATAGCATTACATGAAGAATAAATGGAAGAATAATATTCTTTAAGGAATAAATGCTCAGCAGTTGGTAGGTGCAAGTTGTATTCTTTCTCTGACAGAAATGGCAATTCTTGAAGAACATCCGGTATTTAATCCAGCTATAAAGATTTCAAACCAACAACAAAATGAAAAGAAGAAAACTCCCTCACCTCAGGCTCAAGAAACCACTTTGAATTTGAGCTTGCTTGAAAAACCCGGTGCTGCTGCAAAGGAAGACAAAGGTGTGTTGGGAATGGTTCAGTACAAGCTGGAGGTGTACCACAAATTTCCAGTATCAGTTCTTGTTTTTCTAGGTTTTAGTGCATTGCAGTGCTGAGTCCCCAAACTCTGATAGTGGGAAAGGCGGGTGGACTACCTCACTGACCAAGCTGACTTTAAAGGATCTGTATTTGTTTTAGTAAATGGCGTTGAATGCTATTTTGCCATACTGTCATGTCTAAAATTTTGATTTTTAGGGTTTTTTTTAAATCGTAGAGCTAGTTACTGTTTCCATTGTCACCCTCTCATCTTTTTAAACTATTTTCGTTGTAAACCTTCAAACTGTTACATTTTTTTCTAATAGCCAAATTTTAGTGAAAGTTGTTAAATTATTGGGTGATCAAAGATGGCAAACAAAGTACTGTAATTTCCTGCTGGATACTTCTGTGGGAAAAGCAGGAATTTGTCATGTGTCAGTAACAGTATTTCTGCAGAACACTTTAGAAAATACTACTTTCTAGTAAAAATATGTTTGAAGAAAAGGTTAAAACATTCTTGGCTAGCAAAGGAATGTAAAATAAATTTTAGGAGACTTAAAGTGTGTCTTTCTGCTGTCGTAGTGAAAAAGAAAGAACCGCTAGATGTAAGAAATTTTGATTATAGTGCTCGAAGCTGGACTGGTAAATCTCCAAAACAATTTTTGATTGACTGGTGCAGGAAGAATTTTCCCAAGAGCCCAAATCCTGCTTTTGAAAAAGTTCCAGTTGGTAAATACTGGAAATGTAGGTATGTATTTCCTATAAACTTTACATTTTCCTTTTGATTCATTTGAAAATAAAAATGCTGGCTACTCCTGTCTTGTCACGTTGATCCAGATTTATAAGACTATAGTGCGTTTAACCCAAACTCTCTTTTTTTAGTCCACCAGGGAGCTTTTTCACTCTGAATAGCTCTGCAAAAGTAATGATTAGACTGGACTCTACTGCAAAAATTAGTGAATGACCTCGTAAAGAAGAGATTAGTTTTTAATTCTGTACTGCTGAGTGAAAACTTCTGAAGCAAACCTGTGAGATAAATTCGGACAATTAACATCTGGTATTCTCATTCAAAGTAATACATTAAGTCATAGGTTTTAAGCGTATGAATACCAAAAACCCTTTGGGGGTTGTTTTAAAATAAACTGGAAGTTAGAAATTTGTGAGAAAGCTACCATAAGTTTGTAACCAAATCAGTACAGTATCAGTGATTTTGAAATTTCTTCTAGAAAACAAGTCTGTAACAATAGTATAAGGTAGAATATTATCACATACAAATAAAGCAGACACGGCATTGCATATCAGTAGTGCGTCGTGGAGGAATCAAGTAACAGAACCTATTGTCTTGCTCAAGTTGAAAGCTGCTAAAATACTGTCCCCCTAAGAGCATGAGAAATTTGACTGCTGGTCTGACTGACATATATCTGTTAAGCAGATGTTTGCAGCTCAGTAGGTCATTAACTGTCATTTCAATCTATGCTAAGTAGTTACAAGCACACAAACAAATACTTAGTTCTTCCAAAGCAGCTAACCTTAATGGTAATCTGGATGTGTATAAATGTTTCTGCTGTGAAGAAAATTTAAACATTTGTTAAGACGGAAAAAAAATCACAAATTCACTACTGGAATCTGCTGCTGAAATTTTCCTGCTATTCAATCAAAGTTTATGGTTTGTTTCTGTCTATGATGTATTATAGAGTAACACTAACTGTATTTAGCTTAGTTTCTCTATAAGAATTTCACTCATGTTGTTATAAACAAACATGAGTGAAATTCTTAGAGCTAACTCATGTTGTTGGTTATAAATAGTACACCTGTTAAGGTTTTTGTTTATGTAGGTAACAAAATTAAAAGAAATGCCTGTGTGAATTTGTCTTTAAGGGTCAGGATTACAAAATCATCAGAAGACGTAATGGCAATGTGTCCTACAATCGTAACAGAAGATAGTATGCAAGCACAACATCTAGCTGCTACTTTGGCGCTCTATCATTTAACCAAAGGACAAGTAAGATTTTCACCAATATTATTGTTCTTAGCCTGGAATCTGCCTCTGCATTACTTTATCATAATAGTTGTAGTTAAATTTATATAAATAGTTAATGAAGTGTTTCCCATTAAATTATATATTTATTTGTTTTTATTTACAGTCATGCATATGTGTTACAGCATACAGGGAAGGAACTTTTTGATAGTAAAACTGTTCTTTCAGTGTTGTGAAGAACACAAGGTGGTTGAAAATAAAAAGTGTATTGTTGATGTTTATGTTACTGTTTTTGTACTTTCTGTATTTAGAAATCACTCCCTATTTCATATGTTGTCATATCTTTTGTCACTCAAGTTCATTTACACATAAAATGTTAGTGATACTACTAAGTAGTACATAAAGTAACTTTTTTCTGCTTTTTCCACCTGAAGTCAGTTCATCAGTTACTGCCTCCTACTTACCGTGATGTCTGGCTAGAATGGAGGGATATTGAAAAGAAAAAGGAAGAAGAAAACAAGATAGAAACCAACAAACCTCGTGATAACTTTATTGCTAGATTATTAAACAAACTCAAACAACAACAGCAGCTACAGTCTGAAAACCAACCAAAAGTATCTGAGGGTCCTGAAGATTCCTGGGAAAACTTAGTTTCTGATGAGGACCTGAGCAGTCTCTGTCCTGAGATCTCAGACACAGATAATTTGGAACCATCAAGGGTTTTGTTCAAAAAGCTGCAAAGTTCCTCCAGATACCAGAGGCTTCTGAAAGAGAGACAGGAATTACCTGTGTTTAAGCACAGATACTCAATTGTAGAAACTCTTAAAAAACATCGAGTAGTTGTTGTGGCTGGTGAAACAGGCAGTGGGAAGAGTACCCAGGTGCCCCATTTCTTGTTAGAAGACTTGTTGCTGGATGAAGGGTCGAATAAATGCAATATTGTGTGCACACAACCCCGAAGAATCTCAGCAGTGAGTCTGGCAACCCGGGTTTGTGAAGAGCTAGGCTGTGAATCGGGACCGGGAGGAAAAGTAAGATATGTCTGAATTTCTTTTTCTAGTCTTGATCAAATACAGGGGGCTGGATTGTTACTACAAACTGAAAACATTATTTCTCACACAACCAAATAGTTAGGTGTTATTTTCTCTTGAAAAGGCCTTCTTACTATGTCAGCTCTTTTTTCCCAAGTTGTCACCTATGAACCACTGGGTGTCCATATATGACTTCTAAAATCCTTAGAGGGTGATTAAGAGCAAGAGTGTTTCGTAGCAGGGATGGTCAAACATTGGAGCAGGTTGCCCAGAGACTGTGGCATCCCTGTCATTAAGGATGGAGAAGACTCCTCCAAATAAGGAACTGAGCAATCCAGTCCAACCTTGGGTGAGGCCCTGCTATGAGAGAGGCCCCTTCCAACATAAGGTATTTTATTTGAAGTAAACCAAGGTCCTGTATGTTTTGTGGTAATCTATTTGTGCAAAAATATTTTTGTTTGAGGACTGCAGAAGCCTAAAAAGAACACAGGGTTTACAAGCTCTTTGCTACTCTGGAGAAACTTAGTTGTGGAGTTCAGTGTATTTTCCCCTGCTTAACAAAGGAAAGTGTGTGTATGAATAAACAGTGTGGTAGTCATTCACTATACTGTTTAGTTAGCAACTTCTGCAGTGTCTGAACGTAACAGTGCTTGAATTTCACATAATTTTTAATATCTCTAGCTGGTATACTGTTTTAATTTACTCCTGCATTGTTAATATCTTTTCTTAAAGAATTCCCTATGTGGATATCAAATTCGCATGGAATCAAGAACAGGAGAAGCCACCAGACTACTGTACTGTACCACAGGTGTCCTGCTTCGGAAGCTTCAAGAAGATGGTCGTCTTTCAAGTGTATCTCATGTTATTGTAGATGAGGTTATCAGCTCTTACTATTCTGTAGAACCTATAGTTATTCTGGGCCTTGACTTGTACTAAAGCCTTACTGTAGGTACGTTTTTGTAATTCTAGGTACATGAAAGAAGTGTCCAGTCTGATTTCTTGCTAGTTATTCTGAAGGAGATCTTGCACAAGCGTTCAGACCTGCATCTTATTTTAATGAGTGCTACTGTAGACAGTGAGAAGTTTTCCAGCTATTTCTCCCACTGTCCCATTTTAAGGATCTCAGGAAGGAGTTACCCTGTTGAGGTAGGTGAAAGTTTGTTGGTTATGCAAGATGCTTTGTATGCATGTATACAGTGTTTGCCTGGTTAGTGTCTGTAAGATACACACCTATATCTCTTCTTTCTTACCAGAAATATGTATGTTAAACATGTGTTTCAAGGACTTGTAACCCTTTTCCTTATTGAAAATATAAAATGGCTTTAGTGCCTTGAATTACAGTGTTTTACTATTTTTCTGATGGATTTATTATTGATTGAATCAGTCCATCAATGACACTTTGATTTTTTTTATTTTTTTTTTTCTGTATTCAACCTAGGTAGAAAGGAAAGGATTAAATAATTCCCACCACCCTATGCAACTTTTGTTGTTACAATCCTATGTGTGTTTCTTATGCACATTATATGGGCTGTGGTAAAGGTAATGTTAGTGGTCATGTGGAGAGGCCCATTAAGAAACTTGTAGCAGCTCTAAGCTTAGGTTTTCAAAAATCCTAAGAAGGATTAAACTGAAATTTTCAGGATCATAGAATGGTAAGGGTTGGAAGGAACCGTAAAGATCATCTGGTTCCAAGGGCATGCCCTGTTCATCTTTGTCTGTAAGCTGTAAAAAAAAAAATGAAAAAGGTGCCAATCAGTTTTTGACATGCCTTGTGTTTCTTCTGTGAATTTTCACTAAAGATTTTCCACGTTGAAGATGTAATTGAAGCAACTGGCTATGTTCTGGAGAAGGACTCAGAATATTGTCAGAAGTTCTTGGAGGAGGAGGAGGAAGTAACAATAAATGTTACTAGCAAAGGAGGAGGCACTACAAAGTATCAGGTAAAATAAGAATTTCTAGTTTTGGCATGGAAATTTTGATTATTGTTTATTTTATCATTTTAGTTCCTCTTATTAAATGTGACTGGACTGTATAATGTCAAATACTCTTTCAGTTGATAAGACAGACAATGGCACTCCTACAGTGGAAACCAAATAATTATTAATGCTGCACCTGTTTGTCTCTCCAAGTGCCTTATAGCTGCTTTGATTTTGCTGTATTTGACAGTGAGTTCTCTTGTACAGATTCCCAGCTCTAGATCTATAAGCAGCAGCAGGGGAAAGCATTTAAGTTTGGTGTTTTGATTTTTTTTCTGCCAAAGAATTCTCCGAAGTAGTGAACCTCTAAGAACAGGAGAGGCAAGGCCATATCCTTCTTAGCTGGAAAAACTCGCAAGATCCTCTAACTTGGTGATACCTGTAAATGTAAAATTTCCACTTACCAGAGTGATTGTAGTTAAACTAAAGTAGATCCTTGCTGTTTTGAGAAGACAGGAAAGCTCTAAGATAAAGAGGCTCCTAAAGAACACTACTTAGACAAACTTGACTTGCTGTTTTGAGAAGACAGGAAAGTTCTAAGATAAAGAGGCTCCTAAATAATTCTACCCAGACAGTTTGGCCTTGGGAGGGCAGATGCACCAAGCTACAGAGATAAAGAGGCACTGAGAGGGCAACAACACCAGACCAAAACAACCTGGAATGACACAGTATACTGATCTTAGAAATGAGTCCACGCAGAAACAAAGGTCGACCAGCAGACACTGTGATGAGGAGTATAAGCCTTCATCTTAGGACCCTAAAGACCACCCGAGGATGCTAACAGACAGGCATGAAAGACATTAACATATATGCTGGTTAGTTCTTGGAAAAATCATTAATATGCTAAGCATTTCTCAGAAATACAATGAATATGTATACTGTGATTATATTTAACCTGAAATGACAGGGTGTTTGGCGCGCACGTTTGGAGGAGAGATCCCCCTTGCGCCCTGCGCCGCAATAAAGAATACCTGCTTAATAGCCCTCTGACTATTGAGTCTTCAACTCTGGCTTTTCACGGCATCATTGACATGCCAGATAAGATTATTTACATGAGGTTATTGCATAGAGCTTTTTGGTTTAACAGACTCTGGTTAATCCTGTAGGTACTCTGCAGTAACAGCTGTATGTGCTTTTGGATCAAAATTATTGAAGGGAAGAGTATATGAATGCCGTCTGACTTAGGCAACTTAGGCTGTTCATCTAGACTGTATATATTTTGGGTAGATACTTGTCTGCTCTGACTTGCTCGCTCAAAATCTCTGCAGGACCACTTAGCTTGGTGTGATCAAACACAGATGGATATGTTGAAAAACATGCTGTCATGCTCTGCTGACTGTTTTTCTTGGAGTGGTAGTTATCCCATACATCACAATAGCATCCTTTTAGTTGAAGCCCAAGTGCTTTCCTGAGTGCTCCTCCATCTTTGTGGTTTATTTGTGTTGAGCCTTTGGTACAGAAGGATATGTGGTGGCCAGCTTCTTGAAGTGCATTGATTAACAATGAAATAATTTACAGTAGTGCCAGTTAACATAGAAGCCTTATGTGAAGTATGTATCTGTAAGATATTTGTAAACAATTTAATTGTTTGTAGGTTCTGCTAACTCTCCCGTACTCCTTTTTCCTCCTGCTTCAAAACACTGCAGGAGTTGCCACCTAACTCACTCTTAACTTTCATTGCAATCATTAGTTGAGAAGGGTGAGGTGAGGGAGAGAAGAAACCAGTCTCCTCTTTCTCATACCCCAAAATAGGAGTTTTGAAAGAGGAGCAGCCATCCTGTTATCTCATTTTGAATTGATACCAACTGGATGCCAGATACAGACCTGGGAACAGTTTTCATTTGTAAAACAGACTGTCTATTACTGCTTGCACAGACTTTAATTTTTACTTTTTTTTTTTTTTTTTGTAATCTGGGCTGTTATTTAACAGTAGCAGGTGCCTATGCATGGCTTATGTAGGTGGCTGTGATTTAATCTGACTCACTGAGTTTGGTGAGAAGTTAGTCAATTAAATGTCTCTTATCTCAATCTCTGTTTTAAGAAACCTAATTAAAGTGAATAATAAATTGACCTTCTGCTCTCTTACCATCTTCTAAAACACTGAAAAGATGGGGTTTTATCTGCTCTTCTCTTTTAGGAGTATGTCCCAGTCCAGTCTGGATCTGGTATTGATTTGGCTCCTTACTATGCAAAGTATAGCAGTCGTACACAGCAGGCTGTCTACTATATGAATCCTTACAAGATCAACCTTGAACTTATTTTGGAGTTGCTTGCATACTTAGGTACAGTCTACTTCTTAAGAAGTTTATATTCTTGGGGCTGTCCTTTGGACTTATTTTCTAGTGCTTTCTGCTGATAATGAAGTACTTGACTTCATTCTTATATGAAACATCCTAAAAAGTATTTACTGCAGAGCCCAGAATTAGTTCCTGTTCTGAAGTGAAACTGTTTGCAAATGCATGTTTGTTTTAACTGCGTGCCTGTGCTGTAACTTTCCAGATAGAAGTCCCCAGTTCAAGAACATCGAGGGTGCTGTGCTGATCTTTTTACCAGGCCTTGCCCATATCCAGCAGCTGTATGATCTCATTTCAACTGACAGAAGATTTAACTTGCGTGACAGGTAATGCGGATATTTTCTATAAAGTTAAATAGTTTAACTTAATGAATGTGTGTGTTTGGATTTTAAGGTCTGCTATTCTTGAAAAGAGAAAATGAGTTATACCTGTAAGCTGTTTATGCTACAAATGCACTTTAATTATGTGTAAATGATACAAGTAAAAATGACAGGTGCTTAGGGATGGTACAGTGGTAACTTCTTATTTTTATTTTGTTTTTCAACAGATTAAGCACAAAGCACTTGACTACTTGTTTTCCACTTCTTAGGGTATGGAAGCTGCCATATCTGAGATGCAGCTTTCTGTGGCTTACTGTTTACATGGAAATGACTACTTCCTGAGCAGAGATCTAGAGACAGTAATCTCCCAAGAGAAATGGCATGGGGTTGTAGTGACATGTAGTTTTGGAATTTATTTTGTGGCTAACTATAAGTTAGCAACACGATGGCATAAAAAAAATATTTGCAGTCAAATTCTAAAGATTCACAGATGGACTGACATGTCAAGGTCTAGAAGAGAAGGAAAGAACAAATCTCTGTGGCTGTCTCATATCTAAAGGCCTTTATTACTCAGGCTGAAAGTTGCATATGTTTGTAGTTCTGTGCAAAATTTCAGTAACAGTCCTCATCTCGGAAGTACAATGTGAAGAACTCAGGTTCATGGACACCTAGTTCCCTTTTCTGATGGGCTTTTGATGTAAATTAACCTAGAGTTCTGCAGTAGTATTTTTCCTGCATTATTACCAAAGAAAAGAACAGCTCTATAAACTAATGGTGTTACCCTTTCTTGATACTGTAATAAAACACTGAAGTAGACTTTCATACCTAATCACAGAAAGTTTTTACTCTTTCAAGTGTTAGTTCTGATTGCTTTCTCCAAAATGTTGTCATCGTTCTGGTCTCATTTTTTTAACTGCATCTTCGTTTGATAAATGTATATATTGATTAGTGTAATTTCTTGTTCTAGACACAGGTTAATAGCCTTGCATTCTGTTCTTTCAACTCAAGATCAAGCAGCGGCATTTACAATACCTCCTCTTGGTATTAGAAAGGTATGATATATTTAGAAAGGCAAAGTTCACCACTGAAAGGAGAAGTTTTCTGGGGTTGCAACTCTGAATTGTTTTAAAATCAAATCATACAGAAATGCATAGCAACCAGTTGTTCTTGGACTCTTCTCACTGCAACGAAGTAATTCTTCTAATTTGGTGCTCTGTAACAGTTAGAAGCTAGCATGCTGTGAAAGCCTTGACAGTAATCAGACAAATTTTTAAACCTGCTATTTTTCTAAGAGCTTTTTTAATTGTTGCTTCCCTGTATTTTAGGTATTGTTAACTGTAAGTGACTATAGCAACTATGTATTTTATCTCAGAAAATAGTATTTTACTTACTGCCAAACTGTTTAATTAAAAGTTGTCCAATTTTGGCCAGTACTAGCTAGTAATTTCGATGGATTATAAAACAGAAAGTGCATGCGAAATTCTCGCCTAACTTGATTCCTCAGTTATTGGGGAAGGCTAAACGATTTTCCAAGTTCTGTAGCTTTTAATGCTTTGTCAGATTATTTAAAGAAACATTTCTGCGTAAGAAACTTTAACCAAACTTATAGTGTTGATTAGAAGGATGAAAACTGTTAGAGAGACACTCCATAATTGTTTTATTCATGTTATGTTACTACTTTTCAGATTGTTTTGGCAACCAATATAGCAGAGACAGGTATTACAATACCAGATGTTGTCTTTGTAATTGATACTGGGAGAACAAAAGAAAATAGGTGAGAGTTTGATTTTCATCAATCACACTGTGGTTACTGTAAATATTTGGAGGTTAGTACTACAAGAATCTTATAACATCCTTAGTAAACTACAGTTCTGGACAAAAAAGTGCTGAGCTCATTGAACAGCTTGTAGTTTAGGGACAAGTTTGGGATGAATCTTTGGATTTTCAAATGGTGTGAACAAGGGGGAGTTCTTCACAGACGTGGAGAATCATGAGTAAGTACTGGTTTGAAACTAAAGTAGGTCCTTTTTATACTATCTCAGTTTTTAGAAGGCAGCTTTTGTCTGTTTTAAATGTAAAAAGCCCTACAGAGTGTTAGAACAATTCTGAATTGCCAGGGAGATGAAGTAATACAATAGCTCTTTAATTTTCTGGTTTTTACACTTTCATTAGTGAGTTGCATCCAAGGTTCAATGATGTACAGTTTCCCCCAGTATGCTTAGTTTTCAAAAGCAAATTCAGTATTTTCAAATAAGTACTGTTTAGGTGTATTATCAATATGCTGGTATTTAAGTGTACATTAAAATTTTAATTCTGAAATCTGAATGGGCACTTGCTTTACAATTTTTAAGGTATCATGAAAGTAGTCAGATGAGTTCCCTGGAGGAGACCTTTGTTAGTAAAGCTAGTGCTCTGCAGCGACAAGGAAGAGCTGGGCGTGTTAGGGATGGATTCTGCTTCCGAATGTACACAAGAGACAGGTACTGTAAACTTAATTAGCAAGATTTTGTAAATCACATAAATATTTTTGGGTTTTTTTTCTGTGCGAAAACAAGAAGTCTTGTTGAAATTAACTTTAGTTACTGCAAGCTGGAAAAAATCACAGAATTTGAAAATCATCTGAATTAAGTGCTATAACAGTCTCTTTGTTTCACCATTTTTTAAAAAAGTTAATTTTATTCTTAATATCTCTGTAATGTGTTTCGGAAAAAAAAATTCATAACTAAAGTACAGCACCAAGGAGTTGTGGCAGATCAGTTTTTAACAACATCTGCTGCCCTGCATTGAATGTACACAAACTGTACCTCCTGAACTTTGAATTTTTTATCAGACAAATCTTTAGGTTTCTGAAGTGGTATCTCTATGGGTAAGCAATGGGGAAAATGCCAAATTATACAGCACTGCAGAATTAGTTTGTGTTACTGCAATAGAATGACATTTTTTCTGCTTGCCTGAAAGTCTGAAGCAACTTTCAGCTGGGAAACAGTTAAGGTAAAAGTATTTCGAAGTAACGAATGAAGCGTGCATTTTAGGCACATGCAAGACTGTCACTTTGAGAGCTGTGCATTTCAAGAATCTGTTTTGAAAATGGCGGTCTTACTGCCTTTCCCTCTCTTTCACTGAAACTCTTGCTTTCCAAGCTACCACACATGCCTTAATTCAAAGTATGAGCACTTTACCCATGTATTAAAATGTGTGCCACTCCTCTACCCTTGCCCCCGCAAAGAATATCTGCAAAGAATGAGCGTGTGAAACTGGAGTTTAGAAGTTGAGTTAAAAGATTAAATTGAATATCTGTGATTACGTGTTTTTATGATGTTGCAGGTTTGAAAGTTTCATGGAATATTCTGTTCCAGAAATATTGCGTGTGCCTTTGGAGGAATTATGCCTTCATATTATGGTATGGTTTTGGTTTTGGAATTACTGACCTTGTTAGCTAAACAGGTTTGTGAGGACAACCCTAATCCAGTGTAGTTAGTGGGGCTTCTCCCTCCAGGGTAAGCGGGAACCCAGTACCTGTGTGTTGGAAAATCCAGAGCATGCTGCTGAGTGAGAATAGCATACTATACTATTCCAGTTTTCCTCAGAGTGATGATTCAAACTTAATTAAATAGCCTTCTAACTGATCTCTGCCTAAAGAAGCAATTCCATTCCCCCTCTCCTCATCCTGAGTGAGTAGGATATGCATGGGAAAACTAACAGCCTGGCAAATTAGTGCCAGGTTGAACTGCATCTCATCAGGTTTGAGAGTCTCCTGGTCATCTGTGACTATTGATAACACGCTTCTCTGATCAGTGGTCATGCCGTACAAAGTCCTTCTGAACAATGAAGTTTTGTTAACCTAATGTGGGGTGTGTCTGCGTTCTGGGAACCAAGAATCTGGTTTAGAGGGGAGGGAGGGTCGGCTTTTGCTTGCAAGAACAGCTTTCTAGTTTTCTCTGTAGCTACTATAAAAGTTTGTTATAATAAATTCTTCTATTGAAATACATGCCCATTCACTCCACAGAAGTGCAGTCTTGGCTCTCCTGAAGATTTCCTTTCCAGAGCATTAGATCCACCACAGCAGCAAGTAATTGGTAATGCAATGAACCTGTTGAGGAAGATTGGGGCTTGTCTGTTAAATGAGCCCAGGCTGACTCCATTGGGCCAGCACCTCGCAGCCCTTCCTGTCAATGTAAAGATTGGCAAAATGCTTATATTTGGTGCTATATTTGGCTGCTTGGATCCCGTGGTGAGTAAGGAAAAAAAAAAAGAGAAAACCTTATGTCTAAATTAAAAAAAAAATGTAGAAATGGTTAACTCCTTACAATTAATCTGATTCCTTGCAACATGGTACTTTTGAAAGGATGATACAAGAAGTTATGTTGTTAATTTTAAGGTGAGGGCACCTGGACATCAGGGAGGGGAGCATTCTAAGTGTTCTTTACACTTGGATTCAATCATCTTAAAGGTGGTTTCCAGCCTAAATGATTCTATGATTCTAAACTCCTAGGTACTGTTCACAGGGGGATAGTCAGACTTGGTCTCCAGTTCTGTCTCTTGTGATCACAGGGAGCATGACACTTAAAGAAAAAGCCCACTTACAGTAGGTTAGACTGATCTGGATTACCTCACAGTCTGTGGGCCAAGAACGTGCTGATGTACAGTTACTGAAGATTAATTGATGTGGTAACTTACTGTAAGAAGACTGTGGTATAGTTTACACTTTTGCCTAACCCATTTAATTTACTGCAAATTAGGAGGAAGCGTGGGTATGTTAGTTGTGGAAAACTGAAGTTAAAATTCTTTCAATGTCTTCTGTTAACATGATATAATCTAAAGAATTGTTAATCTGACCTTCACTATATTGTATTGGGTATTGCTCTGTCATTCGACAAACCATTCCATGTGAGTTTTGAGATTTATAAGTTCTTTAGGAGTGTATATAAGGCACTGTGTAAACAATGTCTTTAAGTTCTGAATTCTGTGTAGAAAGTTCTTACGGTGGTAAGATTTTCCTTGAGACTCAGAAGATAAAATGTCATCAAATATTATTGTAAAAGAAAATTTGAAGCTATTTGTATGATAAACCAGTAAGATCATAATAAAATACTCTGAAGTGATGTGTACTTTAATAATTTCAGGCAACTCTGGCTGCTGTTATGACAGAAAAATCCCCGTTTACTATACCAATTGGCCGAAAAGATGAAGCAGATCTTGCAAAATCAGCTCTAGCAATGGCAGTTTCAGATCATATAACAATCTACAACGCCTATCTGGGGTAAATGATAATTCTCCTGTGCTTATAGGTAGATGCCGGTAGCACTTAAGTAATGTAGTTCTGTTAAGAATCCTTAATAAGTATCTTCTCTTGTATTGCTTGCACCAAGTTTTTCCCTTCAGAAGAACAATAGATTGCCAAATACTGTAACATAAAAGGATAGCTTGCTTAGTTCCTTACCCTTTAGCTACTTTTAACTATGCCTGTACACGTACAGAAGTGTACTGTGTCTGTTTATCCTAGTGTTCAAAGTATTTTATTTGCTGTTTGTGGCATGACCTGAGTATTATGTATTTGAGAAAGTATGTATGTATATCTTATAACATGTATCTCTTTCTTTTTAGGATATTATCACTAGGTCTCAAAAAACACGCCTGAATTTTGTTTCAACTGTCAAGACATGGAAGTGTGTAATTTTTCAGAGAAAATTACCTTGTATTGTTAGTATCTGTCAAATCTGTTACAGGCATGTTCTCTGGAATGCTCCTAGACTAGCAGCATTCATCTTCATTAACGCTGTTTATTTCTAGTTTTGAGTGGAGGATGCTGACCAAAACACAGTATTGCCTTTTAATTTACAACCATTTTCAGGTTGTTAGACTCTTGATGTGATTCTTTTTGCTCTAATAAGACAGGATTTTTTCCTTAGGTGGAAAAGGGCTCGACAAGAAGGGGGATACCGTGCTGAAATGACGTATTGCAGAAGAAATTTCCTTAATAGGACTTCATTGTTAACTCTGGAGGTAAATCAAATAATGATGCTGTGCACTCAAAAGTTATTTGTTGAAATTTCCCTCTGAAAATGCCGCGTGCTTCGTAAGAGGTGATACATCACAGTTACTGTTTAGACAAGACCAGTAGAATGCTAGGAACTGATCAAATGCACAACACCCTCAGTCAAGGCAGCTGTGTCTGCATTTGAGTTTTGGTATGCAGAGTTTGTTGGTATGCATCTTTGCAGTCACAGCCATTGGAGAAGCTAGTCCTTACTTCCACCAGAGAATCAAGAATTATCAATTAAAATACTTAAATTGTGTTATTCTTGATATTGAGGCACAGATCTGTTAACGGTTAGTTTGAATAGCCTTTTATTTCAGGTGAGAAAACGTTTTAGTTGGTCTTTCCTATTGAAGTTTGGGTGACTGAGCTTTCCTAAGCAGAAGTGGATCTTTGATGCAAATGTATCTGTTAATTTTAACTACAGGTGAAAGATTTAGTATGTATAGTATACATAGTACCATATATCTAATCCTATACTCCAAATTCATGTTTTTCCCATAGAGATGGCCAGTATTGCAAAGGTTGCAGAAAATACAAGTGTTTTTCTAGTAAGAGATTTTCCCCTGGAAAGCATGAATATTTAGGATTGTGTCATTGCCTGCTGATGGTGCAGAGTATGTACCTTTTTAAATTCAGAGTTTTACTAATACCTCACTTAATTTCAGGACGTAAAGCAAGAACTTATAAGGGTGGTCAGAGCGGCAGGGTTCACAGCATCTACAACGCCGTGTGGATGGGATGGAAATGGAGCTGCACAATGCCTTTCTCTCCACGAAATTGCTCTTCTTAAAGCTGTGTTGACTGCAGGGCTGTATGACAACGTAGGAAAAATACTACTTACAAAGTCTGTGGATATTACAGAGAAGCTGGCTTGCATGGTAGAAACTGCTCAGGGTAAAGCGCAAGTGCATCCCTCTTCTGTAAATCGAGACTTACAGACATACGGATGGCTCCTTTACCAGGAGAAGGTAGGTGAAAACAGTGAATGTAGCTGGCAGTTTGTGTAAAGGTGGAGTTATGCCTCTAATGTTAAATAACATACAGCAATGTGAAGGATCTCTGAATGTCTTGTTCATCTTAAGTGTCTTGAGTGTCTGATGATCCAGAAGTCCATAAAAATGAGTCAGCTTAGTGGTGAAGAAAAAGAAGCTAACACTGAATGTAATGAACAAATCTGTTCATGGTGAAACTGGTAGTTGTAAATGAAAGTACGTTTTGGTGTGTCATTTAACTTAATAGTATTGTTGACTTTTTTAATGCACTGCTGTTGATTTTAATATGATCGCTTTAAGTAGTAATACGTCATAGTAACGCTTCAAAGTGCACCTTTTTTACTGTTCTAAGCAGACTCCAAGGTTTTGAAACTTGGTACAGGCCTTGTGTATCCCCAGTAACAATTTAAAATGAAATAACTGATTCTGTAATTGACTGAACTTCCTGAGTGAATGGCATTTTTTTTCTGTCACTTTCTTCCCACTCACAGCTGAAAATTTTGTCAGCTAGTTGCTAAATTAAAGTGTTTGTATTTAGTTACCCTTCTGGTACAACAAAACCTTGACAGCAGTTGCTTAATGGTCAACTTTACTGTAGAGAAGCAGAAAATTACATTAGACTTCTTAATGTGTATGAAGTGATAGTATTTTTTGGAGAGCTGAAAATATTTCCTGCTCCCAAGAACCTTGTTTAAGAGCAAGATAGCAGCTAAGGTAGGTAAGTTATTCCACGAACAGTGTAACAAACAAAGCCTGCACTTCGTTGTGAAGATGCACTTTTTCTTTCCTTTCCTCCCACTACAACTCCTTCCCATCCCATTCTGTCTTTATCTGACAGAGGCTTCAAAGCCAGAAGCAGCATATGCTGAGCCCCATAGTTTACTCCATGTATGTGTCTACACATGCCCACATTTATGCATGCGTGGATATGTGGAGATAGATAGATTGACAAACAGCTGCTGCTAAGAAGAATGTAGGAATAGTTTTACCTGCCTCTTACTTGAGTAGGTTTATTAATTTTGATGTCTCTTCTCTGAACAGCACTAGGCTAATGTTATCTTTCTGTTTAGATTTTAACAAGAATATTGTGGCTTTAGGTAATTTCCTGGTAACGTATAAGCCTGTCACTTACTTAGAGGTGATGTATTTTATGTAGTCTAGGGCAGACAAATTGTCATTGGTGGATCTTAAAAGGAAAAAAGTGTATTTTTTCCTTTAAAAAGTAGCATTCATATTTGTTATGGATTTTATGTGGTTTGGGTTTTTTGTTGGTTTTAATGCTTGTGTGTGTTTGTATACAGGTGAGGTATGCTAAGGTATATTTGAGAGAGACTACTTTAATATCGCCCTTCCCTATTTTGCTTTTTGGTGGGGATATAGAAGTCCAGCATCGGGAGCGTCTCCTGACAGTTGATGGCTGGATCCATTTTCAGGTGTGTTGGAGTGATAAATACCTTTTGTGGTTCCGTGGGATTTTGTGTTACACACCTAATGTACACGCTTAATTCAGAACACTCTATACTTGGGATGAAGACAAGAGGGAAGAAGGAAGAGAGAATTAAAGGAAATAATGGGAAATTTTACATACATGTAATGAAATCTTAGCAAATCACACTTGAAATAAGAGGCTTGTAGTACGTGGTTTGTAACAAGTTGGTTCCGTGTCTCTTCGTGAAAAAAGTCAGTGTTCTTTCAGAGAAGGTGTTGGAAATGGATATAGACTAAACCTTTTCTTACAGAACTGGTGCTGAAAGCAGATGTGTGCTATTTTAGATTACCCTTTCCTAATCTTATAATCATGCAAGTACATATTTATCTTTAAAATACTATTTATTTTGCTTTATAGCCAAAAGAGGATTATTTGGGAAAGAAAAAAATCCAAATGGAAAATAGGAGTTTTCTTGGATTTGCAGTGTTTGGTTTTTTGTTTGGGGTTTTTTTTCTTTCCATGTGAAAAAGTTTTATTGGGGAGTGGGGAAAACTGAGTGCATTTTCTTATCATAGTTTTGAAGACAAAATTAAAACAGGTGACATGTCAAAATCCTCTGTAAATTCTGTTAAATGGCAGACATTGCCTTTTGTTAGCCTGCCAGCTACTTGGTTACAATTTTCTGTGCAGCTGTGGACCCTGTGTTACACTCAAGAGAGACTGTAAGCTAGAAAACACTTTAGGCTTTTGCAATCTACTGACACAAGCAAGCAACCATCTAACTGAATTCGCTGGTTACCATGAACATGGAATTTTAAAAAGCAGCTCCCTTGTGAGTTTGTTCAGGAACTTCTTATAGTCCCTGGGTGGCTACAGGTTATGCAGTTGCTGGGCCGATTACATCTCTTGTAGTGTATTTCAGAATTTCTGTTTTTCACTGGGATGCTAAGCAGAATATGTTGCATTTTGTGCTTTCTCCGTAACAGCTACTTGTTGCACCGCATGCAGTATATAAATGAAATAGGCTGGAATAGAGAGGGAGGGATAAAATGTAACATTCCTGGAAAAGGCTTCAGCTTTAGATACCCAAATTCCAAGCAAGGTTTAGGAAAGGTTTGTGATTGCTTTCTCAAGAGTTCAGGCAGACCTCCCGAAAGGAAAATGTGTAGATATTTTATTTCAGGTATAAATTAATTTGTACTTTTATACCTGAGAAAAAAGCAGTTTGGCTAAGTAGGATATTGATCAATTAATGATTTCTGGTTGTTTGTGATATGTGTGGGAATGTACTCTGAGTTACCCATCTGAGCTGCTGTCCTTGAGACTGTGATGCCACAAACAACAGGTGCTTAAAGATAAGAGGGCATAATGTAAGCCTGGTCACTTCATGAGTATGCTATCCATATGCTTAAAACTATGTGTATGCATCATGTTTGTGGGAATCTTGTTATAAACTTCTATTTATATGTAAGGTAATATTTTAATTTATATCTTGGTATAGATATCTATGCAATGCAAATGTGTGTGTTCTCTGTTCATTACAGGCTCCTGTAAAGATAGCAGTGATTTTCAAACAGCTGAGAGTTCTCATTGAGTCGGTTTTAAAGAAGAAGCTTGAAAATCCTAAAATGTCACTTGAAGGTAGCTTTATCACTGCGTTGCTGACACTGCTATTTCTTAAATGGACCTCATGGCAAATCTGAGGAAGCATTAGTACACCGCATCCTCACCCAGCAGGGCTAGTGTGACTTGAATATCATTCTGTTACCTTGAGAGACATCCACAAAGTCCTCACTAACCCTGCATACAATATATGGCTCACCCAAGATACATGAAAATCTACACAACTGCTGTTGTAAAGATATCCCTGATAACAACATTCGAAGTAGTGGAAGTAATGGTGAGGCACACCATCTCGAAACAGAAGTAAGGTTGTGGGTGATGAACCTCAGGCATGGATGAATTTTAAATGTTATGCAAATTGTCTGGCAATTTAGGTTAATAATGGGGAACTGCATGTTGGCCCCCAAAGCAGGGGACAGAAGAGCGCAATTTAAACTTTGAATGCTGGATGTTCAGAAGGATATTGTAGGCAGGGAGGAAGAAAGGGAGTTCCCTTATGTTGATGTATCTGTAGTTAAGCTGTCACTTTCTTGGTCTCTTTTGTGAAATACTGAAATGGCCACAACCAGCTCACTGAGTAGGTTTATAAACTTCCTAACGATATACTGTGGACATAGTGTTTGCCCTACTTTTTGCCCTTTTGCTTCCCAAATGGGAATTACTTGTCTTGCTTTGAATTCTGGCATAGTCTTAAAAAACGCTAAGATTTTAAGCTGGTGAGAGCTAGACTTGTCCTCTGATTTTCTTGGTTTTGGGGAATTAGTTTTAAGTTCATTCTTTTCCACTTTCTGTGTTTGCTTTCTTTCCTAGATGACAAGGTCTTACACATCATCAAAGAACTGATAAAAACAGAGAATGGTAACTGAAACTGGAAATTGGTAACAAACCAGAGCTTCAGTGATGGCCGGGGAAACATGCACTCCAACTTTAACTGAAAGTATTTAAGCGCTTAGTGTGGTTGATACCAGCCAAGATGTGGAAAGACTGCATGATTTTGCATAGAATTTGCCTTTCTCTATATGATTTTTAAAGGTGAACATTGAATATGCGTAGCCTTTACAATACATTTGGTGCCATTTGTCTGACTGTATGAATGATGGATGGAAGTGGTTTCTTTTCAATACAGAAATGGCTGTGGCCCATTCCTCTTTTTTGTTTAATGTACTAATCATACCATACGCTGGTGGTGCAGACTGTAGTAATGATTAGAGATTGGGTCCTGAATCTTGGTTGAGTAGAATTCCATTAGATATGTGCAAACAGAAGGCAAATGTTCTTATGTGGGTTTCCCAAGTGGTAATTTTTTTTTTTCTGATCTATGAATTTACAGTATTAAAGCAATACATCTTACAGATGTCTTCAATCTTCTGTATGGTTTACATCAGGCTTTATGAGAAGATAGTATGGACTGCCATGAACAGGTGCTCCGCTAGACAAGTGCACTGACCAGCAGCCCCTCGCCATCCTCTGCCTCTTCTCACACTTGTTCCTCTCTTTTCACCCTGATTCTTGCCTCTGCCTGCTACTGTAGCAAGTCTTGCTCTTTCCATGTGTCAAGTTCTGCAAGCCCCCTGAAATGATGGTCACAATGATCGTGTTTTCCTCCCTTTGTTGATCAAAGTTCAGGTTGACCCTCTTCAAGGCTATACCAGAACAGTTCCTTTAATGGCTTGTCAATCAGCGGCTGAAGCCTTCTGGTCTTCATTATTCCCTCTTACCACACGCTCACAGTGTTTGTGTGCCTGTGTGTTCCTTTGTTTCTTATTTCTTTTAAACTGGAGATTCCTTAACCAGATAACTTGGGTAGAACGCAAGAGCATCTAGTTCATTATCCACGCCTTTGACAGTTATGAAGTGAACTTTCAGATCATCAACTCGGCTTTCAAGAATAAGGAATATGCCGGGGGCAGCAGGCAGGGTTTGCCATTAAACAATTGCAGTCAAATAGGAACTCTACATACAGGCAGAAGCACAATGTGGAAGATTTTTCTTTTAATCTGAATACAGATTTCATACAGCAGAGGTTAATAGTGTACAGAAAGGGCACTGAGGAAAATGTATGAAAATGTATTGAGCTGTTCAGTTAGATTATCATAGCGGAAGCAGTACTGCTGTGCTAAGAGAGAAACATAAGCTGAAAGTAAACCAGCTTGTTACCCTACACTCAATTCTGGAAGAGGCAAGTTCTGCTAATAGTAGTTTGATAAGAACTCCTGAGGGAAAAGTGATCACATTTGTTATCCTTTTATGAATTGTGATAAGCTAGGGGTAGTCCTGGTTGCCTAGAAGAGCCAGGAAGTGCCTTTTTTTATTCCAAAGTATACAACAATTACTCAAGGAAGCATTTAAACAGTTAAATTTTGATCTTCAGACCTCAGTTTTGCACTCTGTATTCTCAGACACAATCTTCTTTCACGTCAGAGGCATAGAAATAAAAACCTGCAAACTACATTCCTTCAAGATAAAAAATTAAATCTACACCCTGATCAATTTCCTAGATTTTGTTCTAGTTGAGGTCTCTGTATCCTTTGGAAATAGGAATTGGAAATAGATTTCAGTAATTCAACAACTAACGAGCTCCTCTTTCTTTTAGATTTGAATTTTACGATGTCAGTTGTTGGTTTTAAATGGCTAAATCCTAGTGAAAGTGTTGCTTGTCCTTGAGTTTGTCTCCCTTTAACTGTGGTGAATAAAGAGGTTTAGTTCCATTTATGTATAGTATTGTTTAAATTCAGAGGCATTCTTTGTGTTCTTCGAGCATGCCCTCCTTTGTAATCTTTTAAAGAAATAGTTTCTTTCATGTCTTATTAAGGGGATATATTGTAATAACTAGGAAATTGCACACAACAGATGAAAGAGGTCACACTGTGGTGTACAGGTAAGCACAGTTACCTGAAACTTAAAAACAAACAAAAAACAAAGGCTACAGTGGCTTTCTGCTTCTGCAGTGTATATGAGTAACTTTTGTGCCTGTGCTGTTTTGTTCCATTTATTTAATAAATACTCCTGTTCACAGCTGTGTGTTAGTTTTCTCAAAGCGATTGTGAGACACAGGACCAGGATCGGTGGACATCTCTCACCGGGGTCACAACAACTGTACTTCTTTTTCTCTACTGGTGTTTTTCTCTTGCTGGTGTTTGCATCCTGTCCTTGGACAGGGCTTCGTCCTCCTTCTGCCCTTCAAGCTGCTGCCTTCCTATCTCCTTTTCCCTTTTGCTGCCCGAAGCTCTCTTCTCCTTTTCCCATGGACACCTTCCCCATTGCTCGACCCAGGAGAGGTTTCTTTTTCCTTCTACAACTCTTTCCTCATCTATAGCAGCCTTGATCAACAGGTCATATAACCAAATTGTATCCGCTAAAACAGTAGTCTCTGGCCTCAGCTCTGCCAATAAATAGTCTGTGGGTGGAAGAGGAACTGAGACCCAGACCTCCCCGTGAACCCCAGCGTTCCTGGTATCTCCCCGGGTCGACTCGGGCTGTTTCCCAGTGACCTGAGGTGAGAAGTGCTACTTCCGCGGAGCCATCCGTCGCTGTTAAGACTCCCTGGGTGCCCAGTTACAATGCCAGGAGCTGGAGAGACCTTCATTTCATTTCATTTCATTTCATTTCATCGGCAGCACGCCCGGCTGCCCGGTTCCGGGGCCCTCCTGCCCGGTTCGCTCTCCGTGCCCTCGCAGGGAGCGGGGGGCCGCGCCGGGCGGCCGCGGTCCGGCGGCGGGCAGAGCCCGGCCTTGCGTTAACTCGCTCCCCTCCGCCCCCGCTGCCAGCTGGTGTTTTGGCGGCGGCGCGGCGGGCAGTGCCGGGGCGGAGCGGGCGCCCCGGGGCTCCCCCCCCGCCCCTCGCCGCTCAAATAGGGTCCGCCGAGCCCGGCAGCCGAGCTGAGCCGGGACGGGACGGCGCGGCGCAGCGCAGGGCAGGACGGAGCACTCCACCATGGTGACGGCGGCGAGCGGGCGGCGCGGCTGCACCCCGCAGCGGCGGGGCCCCGGCGGGGCCCCTGGCCGCTGCACGCGGCCCCCGGCACGGCGGCCGCGTCCACCACCGGGGCTGGGGACGGCGGCTGCGGGGGAGAGCGCGCAGGAGCTGCAGGCCTTCCGCGACTACGGGCAGAGCTGGTACCGCTCCCGCAAGCGGCTGGAGAGCCGCTTCCAGCCGCAGGAGCCGCTCGCCCGGCAGCCGCAGGTGAGGACAGCGGGGACGGGCGGGGGCGGACCGGCGGCGGCCCGGCCTGACGGGCGCCCCCGGTGCCGCAGGTGACGGCGGAGGCGCGGTGCAAGCTGGTGAGCTGGCTCATCCCGGTCCACCGTCACCTGGGGCTCTCCTTCGAGGCGCTCTGCCTGGCCGTCAACATCCTCGACCGCTTCCTCGCCACCACCCCGGTGGCCGCTGACTGCTTCCAGCTCCTGGGGGTGACGGCGCTGCTCATCGGCTGCAAGCAGGTAGGGCGGAGCCGGAGCCGGGCTCTCCGGGGCCCGCTAAGTCCCTCCCGTGTGTGTGTGCGTGCGTGTGTCCCGCAGGTGGAGGCGCACCCCCCCAGCGTGAAAGAGCTCCTGTCACTCTGCTGCGACGCCTTCACCCGGCAGCAGCTCTGCAACCTGGAGTGCATCGTCCTGCACCGCCTGGCCTTCGACCTGGCCGCCCCCACCGTCAACTTCTTCCTGGAGCACTTCAGCCAGCTGCGGCTGGAGGAGCGGGGCGCGGACGCCGGGGAGGCGGCGGACGCCCGGAGCCTGGCCGGGGGGGTGGCGGAGCTCAGCCTGGCCGATTACTCCTTCACCGGGTACGCGCCGTCGCTGCTGGCCGCCGGCAGCCTGGGGCTGGCGGACCGCCTGCTGCGGCACCGCCGGCCGCTCGACCTGCGGATCTGCGGATACCCGGCGGGGCTGCTGCGGGACTGCATGAACCAGCTGCAGCTCCTGGTGTCCCTCAACGGGCAGTCCCTGCCGCTCCTCCTGCCCCCGGAGCTGGCCCGCAGGTGCCCCTGGCTGTGGGGCGGCCGCTGACCGCGGGGCCCGGTGGGGGCCCGACGGCAGCCTGCCCGAGTGCGCTCCGCGGGGCTGCTCACCGAAATCCGGCCGAAGACGTGCGGTATCGTAGTGATTGGTGGTATTTATTGGGGGGATGGTCCGAAGTACCCTGCGAATGCTCAATAAACCCTTTTCTAAATGTCTCCCGTGCTCGTTTGTTGGGCGGGGGCGGGGGGGAAACGCGTCGGCACGGAGCGGGTTCACCCCAACAGTTCACTCCAGCCCCCACAAAATGATTACGCCCGATGGGGACGTTACCCGTTTCAAACTGACACTCGCTGGCCTGGTCACGGCCCGGGGGTGGGGGGAAAAAAGGAGAATAAGATGCGCTGACCTAAGCGTGGGAAAGCAAAACGCTGAATAATAAGGCAGCTGGTTATTATTTTTGCAGGGGGTCTGTAAACTACCCCTAGCCCAAGCTGGCACTGTAGCGTGGGAAACGGTCAAGGGATGAAAACAGTCACAACGCCGTAAAATACTCTTTTACTTTCTTCATCTTACTGCCTTTGCACCTGTGCACAGAGGCGGTGATGGAGGAGGACGCAGGGACTCGCGGCTGCCCGGGGGTGGTCGCCGTCGGGGGGGTGGAGGGGGGGTGCCAGCCGCGGGCTGGGCTGCCCCCGGAGCCCGGCCCGGCAGGACGAGGAGGGCCACCGCGGCACAGGGCACCTCCGAGCCCGGCGCCGAAGCCCCGGGGGCCGTTTGCCCTCCGGCAGCCCCCCCGGCCACCTCCGCCGGGCTCGGCGCGGCAGCTGCCGGGGTCCCTCTCCCGGCGCGGGGCTCAGGACCGTCCAGATGCCGCGGGACGGTTTTTTTTCTTTTTTTCCCTGCCCCCACCTTACCCTTTCAACGCCGAGGGCCCCCAGCCCCAGCATTAAATAAAGATTCCCCCCGCCCCGCCCCGGCACCGCCTCTCCTCGGCCCCCCCCGGGCAGCCCCCTCGGCCCGGCCCGGCCCGGCCCGCCCCGGCTCCGCGGGCGCGGGGAAGGGCTCCGCGGGCGCGGGAGCCGCCGGCGCGGCCCCGGGAGGCGGCGGGAGGAGGGAAGGCGGGCGGGCAGCCGGCGGCATGGCCCCGGCCCCGGCCCCCGCGCCCCTGCCCACGGGGCGGCGCCGAGCCGGGCCGGGGCCGGGGCCGGGGCCGGGACCGGGGCCGGGGCCGGGGCCGGGGCCGCGGCGGCAGCAGCATGGAGCAGGCCGGCCGCCGCCGGGCCTTCGGCAGCATCTGCCCCAACAGGGTGCAGGGCCCCCCCGCCCGCCTCGCCAAGAAGCCGGCCCGGCCCGGCGGGGGGGCGGCGAGGACCCCCCCGCCCGCCCCGAGCCCCCGCCCGCCCCCGGCCCGCCCGCGCCGTGCCGCCGCCCCGCCGGCCCCCCCCGCCCCGGGTGAGTGTGTCCGCGGCGGGGAGACCCGACCCGATCCCCGGCCGTGTGCCCCTCCCCCCCGCTGCCCCCCAGCCCCGCGTCCCCCGGCCGTGACACGCCGCCGTGCCCTCCACCGCGTCCCCCCGGCCACGACCCCTCTCCGTGCCCACCCCGGTGCCCCCCTCCGTGCTCCCCAGCGCCGCGTCCCCTGGCCGTGCCCCTCGAGGATGCCCCCCGGCCGCGCTTCCCGCTTCGCCACGCACCCCTGGCTGTGCCCCGTCCCTGCCCGGGCCCCTCACCGCCGTCTCCTGCTGTCCCCAGCGCTCGCCACCATCGACTGGCAAGATCTGGCAGCCTGTGCCCCCATCCTTCCCACCGCCCCGGCCGGCCCTGTGACCCCGCAGCAGGTAACCCCCTGGCTGGGGCACGCTTGGCTTGGCCAGCCCCTGGCGCAGGGCACCCCTGGGGGTGGCCCCCTCGGGCCGATGGGTGCTGGCAGCCCCCCCAGCCTCAGGCTTCCCGCCTGCGAAATGGGCGCAGCGTGTTGTCCCAGGCGTTGGATGGGTTAAGATGGGTTGGGAGCCAGGGGAGGGCTGGGGACAGGCGCCCGGGGGTGCTGGGGCCGTGGGAAGGTGCTGAGCACGGGCAGCAGCACATGTCGGGGTGGCACGGGCAGCGGTGGGCAGCACGGGCAGGTCTGAACTCACTGGCGCTTTTCTTTTACCCCTCCCAGGGTCCCTGCTTCCAGGACGGACCAGAGTTTGATTTCCAGGAGTTCAGAGATGCTGTCGATGATTTTATATCTGGCGAGTAGATGTTTTTCCTTACCCGAGCCAAACACGCCTGCGTGTGAACATCAGCAGTCGTGCTGCGTGCGGCCTCCTCTTTTTTTTTTTTTTTTGCTTCTTTTTTGGGTTTTTGGATCCCTGCTTGCTGCACGCGTGTCCCGCCCTGCGGGGACAGCCCTGCGCACCCCCTGAGAGGGACCTGGGCTGGCGTGGAGTGTTCCCCCGTGGGACACAGACATTAAATCCAAATGGGTTTGGGGCGCACAGCTGCCGCAGTACGGGAAAAGCGTGTCGGGAAGCACCGGAGCGTTGCTCCGGACCGGGATGGAGTGCTGGGGTCGGGGGCACGAGAGGACGTGAAGACCTGCCCTGTTTTGACGGCTGTGCCCCTTCCTTCCAGACACATCCACCTCGGTGCCACTGCCACTGGACTGCGCCGACTTCGATTTCTCGCTTGGCGATGAGGTGGCCTTTGGCCCCTGCACCCCGCAGCCGGAGAGCAGCGTGCCGGAGCCCCTGCAGCGCCTGCCTTCCCCCGAGCCGTGCTGGAGGAACCTGGCTGGCCAGCACCAGAAGGCCCTGGGAGAAGCCCTGGAGGCCAACAGCCAGGTAGGGACCCCCGAGCCCCCCACCGAGGGCCTGCGCTGGGTTTCTTCCCTCGCACGCCGCCGTGCAGCATCCTCCGGCTCCTGGGCCGTGGGGCTGTCACGGAATCGTTAAGGTTGGTAGAGACCTCCAAGATCATCAGGTCCAACCGTCAACTGTCCCGACTCATCCCCCGCAGCTGCGGGAGACCCTCACGCAGAGGCAGGAGGAGCTGGTGACGCTGCGGGAGAGCAACGTGCAGCTGAAGGAGCTGGCAAGCCAGGCCAGGCAGCTGGCTGCCGTGCTGGACGTGAGTGCGGAGGACGGGAGTGCGCGGGGGGACAGGGTGCGGGGTGAGGCCGAGCAGCGCGGAGGGAAGGGGACACGGGGGGGGGGGGGGAGTGTGGTGATGCGGGGCGGGGCCGGGCAGTGCGGGGAGGGGGGGGGCTTTTGGCAGGATGGGGCGGCGCGGAGCAGGGCAGCCCGCGGAACTCGCACTTTCTCCCCCCCCCCGGCAGACGCTGATGTTCCCGCAGAGCGACGACGGGGCGGCCCTTCCTCCTCCTCCTCCTCCTCCTCCTCCTCCTCCTCCTCGTCCTGCTGCTGCTGCTGCTGCCGCTGCGGCGGCGGCCCCGGGCGGGCCGTGGGAGGGGCTCGAAGGGGCGGCGGGCGTGGACGCCATGCTGCGGGAGGTGGCGGAGAAGTGCCGCGCCGCGCTGCGCAGCCTGGGGGGCAGCCCGGGGGGCAGCCCCGAGGCCAAGCGACCGCGGCCGGGCGGCGGGGGGGCGGGCAGCCTGCGGGCGGCCCTGGGCGAGGCGGGCGGCATCCGCACCTTGGCCTTCCCGCAGGGCAACGCCTTCACCCTGCGCACCGCCGCCGGCGGGTACCGCTTCCGATGGGTGCCGCGCTGAGGGCCCGCGGACCCCCGCGCCGGGCAGGCTCCCCTCCTTCTCCCCGGGAACGGGCAGCGCGCCCCGGGCCCGGCCGCCGCGGTGTCGGACGGAGCTGTTGCGGTTTCTGAGCCGGCAGCTCGCCCTCGGTAGTTCGGTAATGAATGTGATGAGTGTAGAGATTAAATGAAGACGTGCCCGGTTTTATCCGGGGGTTTTGCTCGGCGGAGCAGAAAAGCATAACTTGCGGGACAGCGGCTGCGCTTGGCCGGTGTGAGAATGGCCAAAGGGGTCTCGACAGGGCACACCCTCGCCGTCTCAGAATGATGCACATGCAGCGTACACCCTTGCCGTCACACCCGCAGCGTACACCCTCGCCGTCTCGGAGTGCTACACCCGCGGCGCTTACTGATTGCACTTGTGTCGTTGATGTGTGGCGCTGTAGGTGTATGTTTGTGCTCGGTGTGATAATTAAATAGTGCTGAAAACTGCCGTTTGTACTGATTTGATGTAAGCACAAGTGTTTCACAGCAGGTATGCACACTTGCTTTTGTTAGAGCAAAGAGAACAGAAAGCTGAGGGCCTACACAGAGGTTGCTTGGGTTGATGGGCTCAGGCACAAAATTTAAGAATAAAACATGCTGCTGTTAACATTCAGTGATGTCGTCTCCAGAGAAGCGTGAATAACGTTGAATTGTTCTGAATGGATACATTTCACTTGCACCCGCTGCTTCGAAAGCTGAACCACTGACAGCACACGTGAAATGGTACCTGACGTTTCTTCTTCTGCAGCATGTAAGTCAATGATGGTACCCTGTTCCACCCAGGGCAGAGGTTTTCTGTTACCAGTTTTTCTGATGCTGATGGGTCCATGCACGGTAACAGCAATCCGACTGCAAGAGGCTTGTGTGACGGTTAGGGTGACAGCACCACATCACTACCTCCATGGTCGGTTTCTTAGGGGAGCTGCAACCCTGCGCGTAGCGCTGTGCTTTTGCCAAGCAGAGACTGTATTAGGAAGGAGAATGGCTCTTGTCACCAGCATGGCGTGTAGGTGTGTGGCTCTTAGGAGACCGCAAGGGTGGTCCTCCAGTATTTGTGGTCCTTGGTGTCTGCGGCACGGACAGTTTCTAGCAGCGGAGGTGCTGAAGCCCTGTCTGGCGTGCCAAGGGCTCAGCCCTGGACTGACTCCAGAGCAGTTCATACTCCAGGAGAAGGCCATCGCCACCTTGGCCAAAATGCCATGTGAAAGCTCTGCTTCTGCAGTGGCCGGGAGAGGCAAAACCTGCCCAGCTGCACTGAATTCAGCAGGGAAGAAACTGATAACATAAAGCAGCTTGTATAGATATCTACGGTTTCTCTCCACCTGCTTTATGAAGTTAAACGCAAAGCATATAGTATGTACAACATTGTAATGCTCATAAGCATATTAATTCCTCAGAAACAAAACGACACATGAAAACTGGAGTTCTCATAGGATGCAGCAATAAAGTAATCACCCTGCTGGATTGTCGCTAGTGTTGTTCTTGCTGCTACTTCAGGTGTTTTCAGAATTACAAGTTTATCCACTCACGTTTGCAGTGAATGTGTTACAGAGTTGCCCCTGATTACTTCTACTCATAGTGTTTCTATGTTAAAAGTATCCTTGATTAATTCTGAGTTGTGATCTAAAAGTAGTAGGAAATTATCACAGATGGCTGAAAATTGGTTAATCAGACCAAGACGCTTCTCATCAAGACTCACAGGAGCATTGGCAGACACACAGACACGTGACTGGTACAGGGAAAAGGTGTTTGGTACACAGCATGGTATATTTATAGTGTTACACTATAAACATAGTTATGTAGCTACAGTGGTGCGCTGTAAACATCTCCTTTAAACTACAAAGGTGTACTTTAATTTCACACTTATCCATCCACTTCCATACAGGAAGTTCATAAAATGTGGATAAATCTCTTGCGTGGATGAAATCATCCCAGTGACTGTTTTTGTCAACAGGAACTCAAAAGGGCTCCCAGTGCCCTTTGCCCTTCCATCAGGCAGGAGCTGGTGGGATCACAGGGGATGAAGCCTGGCCCCTTAATGCAAGCTCGTGGTTCATGGTTGTTCCACCAGAAACCAACCCCTGGAGAAGCTGGAAGTCCACCACTAGAAAAACTCATGTCCAAACAGATCTGGCTTTATGCTTAGTGTCTGGGGCAGGATCTGTGCCGCCGGGCAGAGCCCCTGGATGTGCAGGTGTGATGGGCTGAAGAACATGTCGGTCTGGGGTTTGAGTTCACTGTGACTTTCTCTCCCTGGTGGTGCGTGGCCCATGCAGTGGGTGAAGGGAGCTGGCCAAGCCCCCGGCAGAAATAAAGCAGATGCAATGACATTTCATGAGTCTTGTTCCTGCTTGTAAGTAAGCCTCCTCTGCCTTTACCTGCCCTGCTGGTGCCGGGCCACAGGATGGGTGGCTGTGGATGTGTGGCGGTGCAGAATTGTGGACACCTGGGATGCTTTGAGGTGAAACAGAAAAATACCTTTTAATTTTGGGGGGGTGCCAGGTGAAGGGTTTAGTGATCATGTTTTGAATATAAGCACCTCAGTTCCACATAAACCTTATTCTGGGCACATGGGGTTTTGTTGGATAAAATCTTCTGGTGTTACTTAAAAAGCGACACCAGACCACAAAGTACAGCTTAATTAAAAGGAAATACTAGAAAGAGGAACTAGCTTTTAATAAATATGTTCATATTAGGTCAGTAATTTTAGGTCTCTTCAGGACAGCAAGGGCAAAAGTGACCTGGATGGATGTTTTTAGAAACACCATAGGCCTTTTGGTAAAATTATAACTAGCGCTCCCGTCGGGTGGCCACACACCCTGGGTGGCAGCAGCCCGGTGTTGAGGTGGCTCGGGGGCTGCGTGATCATGCAGAGACCGGACCATAATGTGGCTACGGCACTGTAGCAGCAGTACTGAACCACTCCTATGGGTTTTGACTCTTCTGTTCAGTGGTTGCAGAGAAATGGAATTTCACTGACTTTCCCCCCCTTGTTGTCCTAAATATTTCTCGAAAGAAAATTACGCCCATACCTAACTTCAGGGAAAAGACAAGCATCTTGCAGTCAGTTTTATCTGACAGCAGCAGCACTCTCCATCTTTTCTAAACACTGACTTACTTCTGGTCAGCAGCCATTATTTACATTTTGCATTGCACAGTCTTAACAAACAACTAAAGCTGATGAGATCAAAAGAGGCTATAGTTTGCTTTCGCACAACTATTTTGTAGGTGTATCAGCAACAGTCTTAAAGTCTGCCTTGCACCTAGCATCTGTTCAAACTTCAGTATTTACTTTACACTCTTCAACAAAATACTATGAAAAAACCAAAAATTTGTAAGTGTCTTCATGGTTATTCACATGTTGTGATCACTTTCAGTAAAGTCTCCAGATTTCTTGTGCGGGTAATGCAGTGACAGTTAGAACTCACTTGTTAAAATAGGGTAGCCGGAAATTTTGAGGCTTATTCTCCTTTTCACCCAGTAAATTGTTGTGCAACAGCCTGTGAGAGTATGTCCCAGACATCCTCCATGTAAGTCTCTTTGTCACAGGCTGACAGGCACCAAGCCCATGGAAGATGGTTACATTTCGTTCTCCAGGCTTTCCTACGGCACAGGTCTCACGATTTCAGGCAGTGACTCCTGTGTCGAATCTCGTATTTCTCTCTGCGCAAAGCTTACCTCAGCTGGCACTTCACAGCTTCAAACACCTTTAGCCTGTGCACCGGGGATGTCCCTGAGCCCCTCTGGGTGGACTGGTCTGGCTTGCAGAGGGGGCAGGCGAATGACGGCAAGTTTGCCGAGCAGACAGCCTCCACACCCTGGAGGAACTGCTGGGAAGTCTCAGCTCTGGTTGACCACATTTGCAGACATTTAATGCAAATAAGTACTAATAGTTCTAACTCTCTCTTCTATATCCTTGAACAGTGGAAATGTCCTTTTGCTTCAGCCTTTCTGTAGCGATGTGTACGGCTGGTTCGGTACCTTAAAACACAGCCCCTTTTTTCAGCACTTTGCAGTGTGAATGATTAGTAGTTACTGCCTGGGGATTCGTGGTGGCAGCGGAATTGTCCCAGACATCAGCTGAACTCCCATTTATGATGGGAGCGTAGCCAGAGACCTGCTAACCTAGTGGGACTGATGTTCTTCTTAAGCTGTGTCGCAACAGCCCACAGAGGCCACAGTGCCCTGTGTGTGCACGTAGTAAAAGATAGCCTGGAGACTCCTCGATTCCAAAATGATGGGTGTGACACAAAAGGGAGCATCTTGTGCCCTGGTTACAGCTGGGAAGCTGAGGCACAGAGGTACAGCACGATTTGGCACAGGGCACTGCACGTGTCTGTGACAAAATAAGAGACGGGATCCTGGTCTCCTGTGACGTGCTCAGGCTGTTCTTCACAACCTATTGCCTCTTCTCAGTGCCCTAAGCTCATCCTGACTCTTGGAGGACTGTAACTAGCTAAGATTGCAGCCAGGACATGTGTGGAAGAGGAGTAGGAGAGGAAGCATGTTGCAAGCCAAACTGTATGGTTTGCAGCAATTTTTTTGTTGTTGTTGAAAAGGCTTCAGAAGGATCCGCACATTTAAAAACCTAATTCAAATTGCTGAACTATTCCAAAAAAAGGCATTTATGTTCATGATAATGTTCAATTCTCTAGTCAAAAAATAAAGGTATTTATAAAGAATCCCTTCCAGTTTTGTTTTGTTTTGTTTTGTTTTGTTTTGTTTTGTTTTGTTTTGTTTTTAATTTATGGTGTGCTATACTCTCAGCTGGTTAGTAGTGACATCTGGGTTCATAGCACTGTGAATATTAACTGCATTTTTAAAAGAATAATTTTCTGAATGAAAGACACCAGACAGGTGACTTTACATTATCGCTAAAAAAAGTCACAATGTATTTTGTTTGCCAGCCATCACTGAAATTTTGTAAGAAGGCTTTTCCTTTTATTTCTAGGCTTTCAGTCCCTTCATGCTAGCATTAGTCTCAGGCAGCCTACTCAGTCCACCTCTTGGTCATCTCATCATGTTGTGTTCTTACAGCAGGGCCCAGAACAGAACAGAGCCAGAGCTGGTGGGCTGGACATCATCAGCCCATGTCCAGTTTCTGCCCCCTCCCTCCAAATCTTACAACCCTAGCATGGTGGTAGAGTCAAATGTTGTGGGGGGGAAAAAAAACCAAACCCAAAACTCAAAAATCAAAACCAAACAACAAAGGAGGGAAATCAAAAAATGGATGGAATATCTGTGAACTGTAAAGCTTTGTGGTGTTTTTAGTACGGATTATATGGTGTTAAAAGTGAGTCAGTGTACAATTATAAAGTTAATTTTAGCCCCTGAATTTCAGTGCTGCCTTTTGAAACGATTGGATAAAACACGTCCAGTCCTTCACACAACACAGAAAAATCGCTTTTAAATTTGAACAGAACCCAGAGCAGGTGGAATCAAGATCTGTAGCTAAGTATTTGTTTTACACGAAGTATTTGCAGTGAGTAGAATTCCCTGTCAGCAGGGGATTCAACATCCTCAAAATTAGATCGTTTTACTTCTCATTTTGGCATTTTGGGTTAAGACCAAAATCAGCACCTATGAGAAGAACTATGAACCTGCAGAAAGAATTTATAAATACTATGCTGTTACTTTTGTATGAACTCTTGCACAACCTTGATTTAAGAAGAAAAAGGTTGAGCATATGACTAAGCCATCAGAAAAAAAATGGGCTGAAAACATTTGTTTGTTTTTGTAAATGCCCAGAACTAGAAGGAGTATCATAATTTATATTTATTTGTTTAGCAGGTTCTATGAGATATGTTAGCCTCTGCATGGTTTGATTACTTTCCACTGGATGTTATCCAAACAATTCTACTTTGAATCATAACTCCTTTGGGAATTGGTTTTTTCCCTTTGCAGATGCTCAGTTGTCTACCATTCTGGCAACAAATACAACGTGAATTAGCAAATTCACTCCCTGTGATTCACCTTCTTGTAGCTCAGGTGGAGCTGGCATGGGAAACTGAAGTCAATTTCCACTACTGCCACAGTACTTTGAGTGGTTGCAATAGATGACCGAGCTGTAGTTTCATGTGGTCGAAGATCTGTTAAGGTACGTTAATAATCATTAAGGTTATGTAAGGTGATTTTTTTACTGTAAGTGAATATATTTAATGTGTTAAAACTAAACCTCAGTACAAAATCATTCTTTACAATTTATTGAACAGTATACAGCGGTTTAAACAAAGTGATAAAAAATTATGTTACGGCCCTAAACTCTTTCCATGTTGACAAAAGATTTAGCAAGATTAACCTGTTTACTGTACCAAAGAGACACCTCAGTGTATTATTACTCTATTTTCAGTCAGTGGTTACAACACAGACCCTGAGAGTTTATGAACGCATTTGAACAAGCGTCAGACACTCAATCAAAGTTATGAAGTTCAAATTGCAGTTTCTGGCAGGTGTGAATTTATCAGATAGGTAAAGTTCATTTCACTCGTGTACGGTTTTCTTCCTGGATGAAACATAAGCACTTCAAAAGTGCAAAGAAAGGCTGGACTCAAATGTAGAGTTGCTCTGTTCCGCTTCAATTTGTACTACCAAAATTTTGCAAAATTAAAAACATGAAGACTTCAAAATCATGGACTTTGTCTCTGATGCGGGACAAAAATGTTAGAAAAATGGGTGATCACAGTCTCACCCCTGTACAGGTGCTCCCTTCTGTACCTTCGACTGGGCTGGAGCACTGGGATCCGCCAGGTTACAGACTGCTGTTGAAGGTCCCTGGGCATGTTGGCAGTAACACAAAACAATCGCTCTTCAGTGTACATCTGGTATCTGGCCCTATGTTTGTAACTTTAGTCTCATTTTCAGCAATTTTGAAAATGATTCATCTTGACCAGGAAAAAAAAACCACCTAATCTCCTGGAACTGTATCTTTCTGCACAGAATTTCCATTGTACCTCACTCACTGCCTTTTTCCTGATTTAGAAAGCCTAATTAGAAATAATCTTCATTACCCAAGATATTGTTTCTCTGTCTGCAGCTGTAGTTTCCCACGAAAGTAGCTTTCCAGAGGAAGAAGGAAATTGTCAACTTACTGATGGAGAATCCATGAGGACAAAACCATTAATGGGGGCAATTTGGGTCACAGATTTAGGTAGTAATAGAAAAAGCACAAGTATTGCCCATGTGACATTCAGAACTAAGTGTGGAACCCATCTCTTTATTCTGACTTGCTCTCAGCTGTCCTCTGACAAGCATAATGGCCCTAAACTTGTCCCTTTTCAACAAGAAGTGAGTGTATTGGAGGGTGAATGTCATTTTTTGAGAGCTCCTAGATTATTATAGTGATGGGTACCTGCAGAGTAGTTCAGACAGAGATGCAAATTTACATACTCACATTGAATTAGAGGTGTACGCAGTCCTACAAGCTAATTTTTAATTTGCTTTATTAAGTCCCCTGTTGTAAAATACATGAAAGAGTGTCACTGCTGGTCAGTGCATGTGTTAATTTCAAATTAAACTACACAAGAAAATGCTTGGTAACTTCTTTATCCTTCCCCTTCTTCCTCCATTCTTATAGTCTGCTTGTTTAGTTATCTTGTACTATGTTGGTAATTCAAAAGCGTCCAGAGACATGAAAGCAGAGTTCTATCATGCTGCATGCTCTGTAAACCCAGAGCCTCTGCCCAAAGACAGTTTTTGAAAGCGTGTGTCCTTTCCGCTTATCTTGTGTGGCTCTTCTGGTGGCTGAATACTCACAGAAGTTCACAGTCAGATATTTAAAGGAGGAAAGTAAGATACTTTTAATGCAGCCAACTGTGTCAACTACGATTTTTCTTCTTAGAACATTCTTTGTAACAGTTTCAAAGTGTTTTTCTTTTTTTTTTCTGGTACTTGGTGAACGCATCTGAAGACGTTCAGAACCTCTAACACAGCTAAGAAATCAGTGCAAGGAGTCAGTGCACTGACCCCAACCAACCTCTCACAGAAGAGTTTGACAAATAGCTGGGACAGAAGAAGTAGAGATGTCGGTATTTGGAAAGGCTTTCCCAATTACCGTGTAGATGAGAAATTTCTGATCCTACACAAAATCTTTAACGCACTTTAGCACACATTCAGCATCTGAGGTGAAGTGTGAAGATTATAAAATAATTAATGTCTCAATTTTTTATTTCCTCATGAGTTATTAAGATATTGTCTTGGAAGTCCCCCTGGTCCAGCTGAAGCTCTTTGGAAGTTCTCTAGTATTCTTCCTGGATTGTTCATATTTGCCACAGCCCCTTCAAAAAAATAAATGGGGCTGTCACTCCCTTCTGTGGGCTTTGAACCACACTACGCAGGACAGGAAGGCATGAACTTGTTGAGTACACCAGGCTGTTTCCCTTGGTTACACTGGTCAAACAACTTTTCATGAGTTGTTCGAGATAACTATGATGGGCATTTATTTCTTGTCATTTTGATCTTATTTTTTCTGATAATTTTCTGGCAGTGTCTTTATCAAAATCACTGAGGGGAATAAAATATAACTTGACAGGAAAGATTCTCTGTTGATTTTGGCTCCAGTCTGTTGAAGCATACGGAGGAAGCAGTGGGTCCTTACTCACAGGTACTCAGTAACTTATCTGCATGAAGGTCTGATATGCACCAGTAGAAAATCAGGAACAGCTAAAGCCGGACTCTGTTTTGCCTCCTCTGTTGTCTCCTCTGTTTCACTCTGCAGGGTACCTATCTGGGGAAGACGGGCAGCTGTGCAGGAGATGGCACTTCAAAAGCTTTGAAAGCTCTTCACTGACACTCTTCAGCTGTACAAAGGCTACAGCAACATTATCACCTTAGTGCAGATGAACCGTATGTGTTTGAAGCGAGTCTCATGCTTGATCCAATCTTCCTTACCTTGGTCTTGTATTGCAAGGTAGCCTTGAAACTTGTCAACTGGATTCTTTTCAGATGAAATGAAACCAAAGATGCCCTGCAGGATCTCATCTAATTTACCTCAACTGCTAATGGGCATTCATTCCAGACACCTGGGCTAGCGCTCATTCTCAGTTACTCTCCTGTCAACCACGTAGAACGGACCTCGGATCTTAGCACCAGCTATTTCGCTTCCCAGGTCCACTCGTGCCACTCCTCACTCCTTACTGCCACAGACATAGGTAAGGCCACTCTGTGCAACCCGGAGCACCTCTTGTAGAAGACAGAGGAATCTCATATATTGAGTGTAACTTCCACTGGTCATGGTAGTACAGCTATGACAGCAAAACAAGATCATAGCTATTGCACTGGTGACGTACCTTCCAGGAAAGTGACAGACAATATCAAAAGAGCCAACATGACGTTTTCAGGAATGGAAGTAACCAGAAACGTGAGTGACAGAACTCACTGTAGTGCATGAAGCTGCGAGGAACTGGAAAATGGAGATGCGCCTCAGCCAATTTGAACATTTATGTAGACCTTCCTTCTCCTCTGCACACACACACACACACACACACGCATGCACTCCCCCTCTTCCCCAAGCAAGCAAACACATTGGGCTTACTTTAATAAAATAAACAAAGGCCAGCAAATAGATACAGGCATTAATTTTGATGCTAACTAGAAGTTCCCTCTAGAGATAAACTAGAAATGGGTTTTAGTCCTGAATTTTGTCTGCTTGTTGGCTTAAGTCCTCACCCATCTGCTATTACAGAAGGAGCTGTGGTTGTGAACATGTGAAACTCTGTTGGCATCTATGGAATTGCCTATGTTCTTCTCCCAGACCAACAAGACAGGGTTTCTGTTTCACAGGATGCTGCTTCTTCCAAGGCTTAAGCAATGTGAGGAAAGAGTGAGTGAATCAAATGAATATTAGGGGTGTCAGATGCTTTTGAAAACTGCCCCACAATCTAATCAAATCACTTTGTTTAAACAAGACACTTCCAAGCAGGCTCTATCACAAAGCAAATATACCTGTGTAACCAAGGGGTATTTTACTAGCATGCTGTACAATGCAAATTAGCAAGTAGGTCATAATTTCAAGATAATGAATGTTTGTCAGTTATGTTTACATTTCAGTAAATACACAAGAGCTAGCTTTAGGAGTGACTTTGACAGCAAGGAAAAGTTCTTCAGTGAGAATCAAGAGTGAAATGAACTACTATGAGGAGAAAAGTACCAAGGGATTTGCACTGGCTTTTAATGCTCATATTCAAGATTTTTCAATAAGAAAATGTTAAAATTGTGGAACAAAAAATAAGTAGCAAAGAGACATGACACACAAGAAATAAATATAGCCATTCTATTTACAGTCAAGACAAAAAAGGTGAAGGCAGAAGTTAGGGGCAAGTGAGAAGGCAATCACTAGCACACAGGTTGTATTTCTACTGTAATAAATAGAGGCGGTAACTGCTCGCAACTACTTTCACAGATCCACTGGGAAGGAGATCTAATCATAACAGTCTGTGCTTCAAAACACAACCACACACCTGACACCCAGTGTCCAAGTGTCAGTGTCACACAGGGAGGTGACAACCCAGTGGGAGTTAAGGCATTGCAATACCTCAGTTTAGGATGCAGGACTCTTGGATCTCCCACTTTGCTGGCAAGTTCTTTAACCATGAGGCCCTTGTGTAGAAGGTAGGCAGTGGAAAGCAGCACCAACTTTGGGTTTGCTAAAACAGGACATAGCAAGTCTTCCTCAGCTTTTGCAAGGAACAGCTGGAAGAGACCATGGGGAGGGCTCTTGATCCTTCACCTTGTGTGTTTAGAGATGGCCATTTCAAGGTGGGTGCTGTGGTGCTGGGGCAGCCCCCTTGTGCCTAATGCACCCCTCAGGCAGCTCAGCATGGAGTTTTTCTGGGCTTTCTATCTACTCTGAGACACCCTTCTCCCTCCCTGCTCTGGCTGTGTGTTGGCAATCTGAAAGCGTTTGTACTCAGCAAGCGGCAGGAAGTCAAGCCCTGGCTCCACCTGTGCTCCAGGCTGGCAGGAGGGGTCCGTAGCTGTTTGGACGTGTTGTTGTATAGCTGCTCAGTACCGGCGGGTCCTCCCAACACCATCCTGGATCGGGCAGTGAAAGGGGTGCTGCTCCATGTGCAGGTAGAACAGCATGTGATGGCCACTGTACAGAGGCACCTCTTTTCTCCAGGCTTTAGGTCCCTTTCTCAAAGGGCATTACCAACACACTGCATTTGACTCATACAGTTGTCTCTGTTAATGTTTTTTGCCATAGGCATGTATCCAGATCTGGCATCCAGGGCCAACGTGGTTGGTTACAGCACCTCCCCCCCCTTTCCCCCCCAAATTTTAGGTGTCTAAACCTTTTACTGAAGCCCGTCCCAGCTCTCGTGGACAACAGCTGAGCTGCTGCTGGGGCACGCATGGGAGGACTCTGTGGCCTGAAGTCTGTAGACACCAGTACATCCACTTAAACTGAAGTGTGCAAATTGGCCTGGTGACTTTGGCAGGATCACTTTACTTAGGATTAATCATGCAATGTCTGCGATGGCTCTGCCTGTACTGTTTGTGTGGTAAAGTGTGGATTTGGGGATATGTTAGTTTTTTAAATATTTGAACAGGGAGGTTTAAGAGAAGGAAGGGTTTTTTCTTAAAGTGACATTTCTAGATATCATGATTCTATTGTTTTGCATTTCAGTACTTCATTGCTGTGTGGAGTAGCAGTCATGAGGGATGCAATATAAGGAATCATACCACTTACAGAAAAATGCCCCCTTTGCTCAACATCAGCAGATCAGTTCTTTGGAGCTTTTAACTTTAAATGGATCCTGAAAAGAGTGCAGGCCTATTGATTGATACAGACTGATGCTGAATGAAAAGATTACATGACTGCAAAGAGTTCTCTCTTGAGGGCAGTCTATATTGTTATGCTGTAATGGGGCAAACTGGCCTTCATTGTCCACCAGCAAAGAAGTACCTTTGTGACTGAGATCCACTCATGTGGCTCTCAAGTGGGAATAAAGAGATGAAGGAGGTTTCCTAACACATTTCGATTTGGCTTCCTACAGTTGTTTGCATGCTTGGGACATTTTGGACCATTTCTTGTGGTGAGAGGTAAGGAGTGCTACAAGGTGACTATTTAATCTGTGATGCTTCACTGCTCAGCTTTCCAACAGCCCTGATTCAGTTCTTTTCTCTCTTGGGAAACTCCTACCTGTTACTTCCTCCGCAGTTGGTTGGTTTGCTAGGGATGACTGCATAGCTGATAAGAGGTATGTACCCAGCACTTCTGTAGAGTATTCTTCAGAAATCTAATTAGAGCTATCAAATATGTATTCACATTATCACAGTATTGGGCAACACGTACTCCAGGATGTTCTGGGGTATGCAATGCAGAGCAAGTGCATTTCAACAAAATGAAGAGGAACTGAAGAGATGAGGCTAAAAATAACGGATGAATGTCTTACACTGGGTTCTTTGTGTAAAAGGTGTAACTAATAAAACAGCTACAGGTATACTTGTCGACAAATGTTTTCTACCATTTTATTCTTGTTTGGTCTGATAGTCCCCAGCATAGCTCCATTTGTATGTATGTTCGTATTGTGTTCCCCTCTTCTTGTTTGTTATGAAGTTTTTATCTGCTGGTGAAATTCAGAGTCCCCGTTGTCTCAGTGGGCCTTTGACTGGGCTCAGGAATTCAGTAGTTCCAAGGTCTTTGCAGGACTGAAGACTCACAATGCCTCTGAGAGGAGCTGGAATGGACTTGTATCTGCTGTGAGTGGAGTGAATTTCACATATTGTGGGTGGACAGAGATGATTTGACCTATACCTACACCCTGAATGTAAAGAAACGGTTTTAGAAGCTTAAAAAGGTGGAAGAGTTGAAATGAACACCTACTATAGAGTTAGGTACAAACTGCATATCTTCAACACATTAAGTTTTTAAAGGGCTGAACTGTAAGAATACAGTCTTAGGGTATGAATTAACCTGTGTTGTCTAGAAACTACGTAACTAAACCACTGGTTTGCTGAAGGCAGCATCTCAACAGTGAGTGATATTATCTGATTGTAACTACTGACCTGTTTTCAAAGCATGTAGTACCCAACAGAAAAAAAAAAAACCGCAAAAAAAATTTTAATTGAAGACTTTGCTTATAGTCTGATCCGATTCCCTGAATATTAATTTTCTAAAGTGAAACTAGAGACTTGTTTCCACAGGAAATGGTATGGAGATGCAACAGAATTTCAGGAACTGACAGCTGATGGAGCTGAACCTGTCAGCAATTACTTCATTGAAACATGTTTCTGAAGAGAGACGACAGCTGCTTTTTAAGGTTTATATTTAATTCTCCTCATCCAGGAAAGATTGTTAAAGACCTTGCACTGTCTCTGAGACCACCTGAGAGGAATCATCTACAACAGGTGCCTCAAGCCTTGGTTATAGTTACAACTCATAATTATTCAAAGTCATAATTACTTTTTGCATAACTTAATTTTGCAATAACCTATAGCATTTTGGTACTAGTAATGTAGTAATAAGTACTGTGCTAACAACAGAAGTTGGTAGAGAAGCTTTGGAGAGAACCACATCTGAGTGGCATTTTGGCAGTTTGTTAATCCAGACTCTCATGATTCCAGGACAAAACATTATGTAGGCACACAGCTGGCAGCTGGCAACGAACCCAGTGGTTCTGTTGTTGGGTTGGAGTTTTGCCATGCTAAACAAAATGTAGTTATATGTTGTGTGCAGTCCCCAAAGCCAGCACGGGATACCAGCCTGTTAGAAGCCTTAACTGAGACAGTCTTTGTAGCAGTGGTGTGCCGAAACGGATTCTTAATGTGCACAGAAAAATGGAGTACACAGTGAAGAGAGAAACTTAGCAGAAAGGGCTGGGATGGATGACCTAGCAGGACAGCACTTGACCTGCCTGCTGAAAAACAAAAATAGGTGATTACTACAGTGTGGTGCTGAAGAAATCAATGTGAACTGTATTGTTTTATGAAGGTTACAGGTCACAAGAAAACTGACAATCCTGGGGATCAACAGTATGTTACATGAAAAGTCATGTAATTTATTAAAATTCACGTATCCTTTGGTGCATTTGTTTTCTCAGGTTTTTTTTTCCTCTGTTTTTAAACAAATAAAAATCTTTTACAAGCTAGAAACTGACAACTGACACAAATTCCTCCCTGAGCTAGAGATCCTTAGTCTACTTATGCATGCTTATTAACTAGGCTCGTCATTATTGCTAAATTTAAAGTTGGAAATAAAAGAAGTGTAAGTACAGGGGAAGGTGTGGCACAAATGGACAAATGCCAGAAAAATATAAAGATGGTCCTCCATCTTTCAGGTGTCAGCCTGTCCAGATAATGCAGTGCACTTGTGGCAACAGAATGCAGCAGCATAAGTAACAGGTTCGGGTTTTTTTATTTGCTTGCTGGTTCGCATAGGAGATGTAATTTTCCTTATTGTCTGAGGTACTGAGGTTCACCTGAGGAGGAATAGTGGACAGTCTTTTCCAGAGTTCACTCTCCAGATGTTCACAACCACTTTTACTGTGCTGGCAATGATAAATGAAATGGGAGATGTCTGATGAGCAGACTACTGGACTGACATGCTAACTGCATGGCTTAAGGTAAACCCGAGAATGAGGAACTTCCCCCCCCTCCATCCTCTGAAGTGCATCTTAATAACTCGTGGTTTGTACAGCTAAAATGAAGCTCTGGGCTTACTGCCAGAATATTGCAGTTGCCTGGTCAACAATATTTCACACTGGAGACTAAACAACGGTTGCTCATTGTTCGCGGTGTGAAATGATGTGAACAGCCACGTGAACTGAGTCCCTTCACTTGACTGCTTCCTTCCTCATCCTTCCTCTGCTTTCCATTGCAGTTAGAAACATTTGAGGGTCAAAGCTGCCTTTCATAAATGGGAACCACTATCTGCTGCTACTGTCACTTAGAGAGGCCCCATGGTTTGCTCTGTACCACTGTGAGCCCACTCAGAAGCATCTAAGTACTGATACGACTGGCAACAAGATCAGGATCTTTCTGTGATACTGGCTGAAAAGGTAGGGAGAAGAGTGAAGAAACACAGGAAGAAAAATTAAGATATTTCCGTACCTCAAGATCTCACCTATCAAAGCTGGGATATCTTTTTTTCTCCAGCAGGAAATTAGAGGCCTTGACTCCCAGAAATCTCTCATCACTTTGCAACTGCAAAATAGAAACACAATTTCACAAAAATATGTTCAACAATTTTTTCCCACTTCTTTCAAATAGCAACTCAAAACTACGGTAAATCTTATTCAGATCCCTCACAGTTCCCAAAGCGTAATTTTTTTCTTAACACAGTTTGTTACACCTTTCTTGGTTTATCCATCTGGGTATCCCAGGCAGTGACTACATGCTCTCTAGAAAACTAGTCATTCCAGTATGCTCTCGATATTAGGACCCTGTGCTCCTCAGCCTGGAAGGTTTCTCTAACTAGGCCTTTGGTTTCAGCAAGAGTTTCCTGTTGGTAATCTAGAAACTTATATAAAGAGACGTTTTACTTACCTCTCTCTTCCAGTGAAATGGAGACAACCTGTGACCTATTGCTTTTAAGACAATTTTCCACAACCAGCTCTTGCGATCCTTCTACTTGCCAGAACTTGGTGTAAACTAGCATTACCTCTTGTGAGCAATCTTTCGGCAAGGCGCACCCCCATTATCATGTCCTGAGGCAGCCGGGCCCTGTGAGTTTTAGTGGTCCATGTTCAGCTGTCCGGATGTGATGAACCCACCCTTTCCTGAAATGTGTTATTTCAGTCAGGGCTTAATTCTCTGACAAAGTTGTGAGGTCTGCTATTGATGTCCAAATCTCACCTCCAAACTATAAACTCGTATTTTGTCTCCATAAATTCTGCAGTCTGATGATGATCACAATTATTATCAAAAGACCTTAAGGAGGGTGGATGAGAAAAAATAAATTACCACGGGATTGAGAACCTGCAGAGGAGCTTTCAAGGATGACACAAGCAACAACATATCAGCACCACCTTCTGCCAGTGGGGACAAACTACATGGTTTCTACTTACAGGCTTGGCAATATTTTGGGTGAGCTACAAAAATTCACCCATGCTTCTAGTATGTAAGTGAAATAATTGAGCAATTGGCTGCCTGAGTTCCATAATGAGGAGTCTAAGATGAGTCCGCAGTGAGAAAGAAATGAAGACGCTTAACCAAGACGACCGTTTCACTTTGAAGACATGTTAGTGAGATGCTGAAAGCGTTTCAGAAGTGATAAACCTAGCTGCGGAGAACTTTTCTAAAACAAAACTCCTTTGTTTAAAATTGAGTTACAATTTCTAAGTGACAATAGAGCTTTTACCTGCTACCTCATTTCCAAAATACCACGCGCTTCAAGTAAAGAAGTAATTTTTAAGGCTATCCTTGATATTACAGTACCTGCCTAACAATCCAAGGTTAGCATCCTTCTTAACAAACACAAAGCAATTCAGACTTCCCCATGGCACTTCTGATTATTTCTAGATTTTATTTAGCACTGACTTCGTTTCAGGATCTACTAATTTCAAGGCGATGAGCAAACATAGTATCTTGGCAGGTTTTCCACTTGCTAATCAGTGCTCAGGAGGAGTTTTACAGAATAACCTCCACATCTTTTCCTGTAACTTGTTCACGGTGCACACATGCAAGAGTTGAAGGTTCACGGGCAGAAATCAGTTGCGGCATATAATTCACTTTTTAATGCCTTGTTAATTAATCCTAATTCTAATTCACTCAAACAAAGCCTTGTTGACTTTGAAAGTCTTCTGGCTTTTATTCCAGTTTACCATGATACAGCTCTCAGACTGCGACCTCTTTCCTCCCACTATCACACAAATTGCATGGTTACAGGTTTGCTCATCTGCAAAGCACAAGCAAAAGCCTCGTTTGAGGCCCGGACACTGGTCTGACAGGTAACAGTCCAACACGTTTCACCTGAGTGCTGCTGATTCGTCAAGTATCAAAGTGAGCTGGCTTTGCAGCGCGTGCCAGCAGCTGCTGCTAGGCAGGACAACGCTAGCTGGCTGTGCTCGCTGAACGTTACTTGTGTAGGAAGAGCTCATATTCAGTTAAACGAACAACTGAAGCATTGCACACAATCCTTTGTGACGGTACTCTAGCAATGCCTTGTGTGCTGTTTGTTTTACAGAAAGCATTAAAACCGTGTTGAGTGACTCAGCCACTCCGTGTCCCGGGTGTGCTTAGCTCTGTCCTTACCAATACAAACTGACATGACAAAATGGCACTTCTGAAGTAGTTTCATTTGGCAACTCTACCATCTGATATTTAAGTATTGCCTATAACTCAGGCATCAATAAAAATATTCCCCATTGTCATGCTTACACGATGTCCTGTTGCAGACGTGACATGTGCAGCTACAGAAGTAGAGTTGAGTGGGAAACAGGACTTTACATGAGAAGATGTTTGCAGGACTATTTCTTTTGGTTCAAATAATATTTTTCTAACTGAAAATTTAGAAAAACATCTCCTGTTTTCCTGGGGGGAAAAAAGTGAAACCGTTAAGAAAGTGAGGAAAACTTTGAGCACATTTTTAAAAGTGGCACTGTTTCTTAGTCTTGGAAAACAGCACTTCTGATGTTGATTCTTAGAGCAAAAAGCTAGAAAGAGGAAAAACAGGCTCTTTTACACGCTGTGTGTCTCTCAGCTTCTGTCACTTGAAAACCCAAGTGGCGTCACTCCAAATTTTGAAAACAAGGGCTGAGAAAGGACTGTTCTGAACTTACTTTGATAAAAATACAGAAGGTATACGAAGCGGTAACTTCTTTTCCCCTCCTACCTCTCTAGATTCAGTGAAATACCATCTTCCAAGAAAAAATGTGTTTGCCTTCTTTCCTACCACATCTGCGCTCAGGTTTTCTGGGATGAAGCGAGCGCCTAAGGGCGGGTGCGATCCCTCCGTCACCCGCACGACGTAAAGGATGTGCACAAGCAACTCATCTGCTGGGATAAAGCGATCCTTCACACTTTGCCCCACAACTTCTGACACAGCCCGTCAAGCCAGCGACCGCAGGTGATTCCCATGAGCGTGGCCGCTCATGGCGGCCGTTAGCCTTTGCTCGCTCTTGGGTTTGGTGGCCTCCGCTGGAGGACGGGGTGGGAGACGCGGTGCCGTACGCTGGGTCTCCGCTCCGGCTCTGCGTTTCGGATCGCTGGGCCCGAATGCCTGGCAGCGGCCTCAGCGACAAACGAACCGACGTGAGGGGTTCTCCCTGCGCGGCGTGCCGAGCCTCTCCTCGCCCCGGGCACCGGCACCCCGAGACCCAGCGGCCCCGGCGAAGGCGGACAGCGGCCGCCCGGGGTGCCGGTCCCCGCGGCCTGCCCGTCCCTGGGGACCGGCCAGGGCCGCCTGGCACCGGCCCCCTCCGCCTCCCCCCCCCCCCACCCCGAGGCCGCGGGACCCGCCGCGCCGCGCTCCTTTGCCGCCCGCCGCCTCTCCTTGGCGCCGCCGCGCAGCCCGGGCGCGCTGCCTCCCGCCGGCGGGCCGGGCCGGGCCGGGCCGGGCCGCGCCGCCCGCGGGTTCCCGCCTCGCCGGCCGCGCCTGCGGGCTGCTTAAAAGGGCGCCGGCAGCCGCCGGGGAGCGGTGCACGGGCGTGCGGCGGAGGCGCTGGCACCGCCTCGCCCGCCGCAGGACCGGCGCCCCGAGGGCCGGCTGCGCTGTGAGCTGCCTCCTCTGCAGGTCGGGCTGCCTTCCGCACACCGGCCCGGCCCAGCCCGGCCCGGCCCGGCCCATCCGAGCCCCCTGGCGTGGGCCGCCTGGCCCGCGGGCAGCCACCTCGGGGTCGGGCCACCTCGCCTGGGGCGGCGACGGCGGGCTGGGTCGGATGGAGCGGCGGTGCCAGAAGACCGCCCGGAGGATGAGCGGGGGAGATGAGGATTTGGTACGGGTAACGGTGCCCCGTGGGGGGCGGCGGGCGGCTTCCCGGGCCGGCCGGGGGGGCCGTGGGCCCCAGCGCAGCCTGGCAAGCGGCGGGGCCGGGCGGGGGGTGCTTCAGGGTGAGTAAACCGAGCCACGCGTTCGCTGAGCGTCGTGCCTCGGTGCTCCTTCCCAGGAGAGAGCGGCGGGAACGCCCGGAGCAGAGCTGCAGCGGAGCAGGGAGCGAAGCCGACAGAAAGCGGCCAAGGTAAGGGCAGGCGCAGCCCTGCCGACCGCTCTGCGTGCGCTGCACCAGAGAGTTCCCCTGCTTACACTTCTGGGGGAGGGAGAGGAGGAAACTGTCAAAAATAAGCGATTTTGAAAAAATGAATTATGTTTGTTTTTTTTTTTCCTTTCCTGTTAATCTTTATCACACTTTCTTAACTCTAGCATCCGAAAAGTCAGAAAAACACAAGTTGTGGTAAAGTGACATCTGTGAGGGGAGGAATCAAAACCAGCTGTGTGGTTCTCCCCTTTGGCCCTAGGGGGACCGCTTGCTGTTTAAGAGCAGAAGTTACTTGGCCTGGCTGGAGGGGTTGTGTGGGTTTACAGACCTGTCTCCTCATTGGCACCGCAAGCTGACTTGCTCACGTTTGGAGGGTGGTAAAGATAAAATGGACAACGAAGAACTTGCATATACAGTAGCAACATAGGTGTAAAACCTGCTGATCCCCAAGAATATGCTTGACAGTAAGCAAGAGGCCAGATACAGGCAGGTTGTGCCTTCAGGAGATGACACAGATCACAAGACCTGGTGAGATGGCAATATGCGAACTGGTGGTGTGGGAGGTGAAGGCATGAAAGGAATTGACCGTACTGAAAATACGGAAGCAGGGATGGTTGGTGTGCCCTTACACACAACAGCAGCACATGCTGAGAGTGTTGCTCCAACATAAATATTTTATGTAAATGACCCCGGTGGGAAAAGCCACGTTATTAAAGCGAGCAATGACTGGCCTCTAGGAGAAGAAAATTCGGTTGGTGGGTGGGGGGGAGCTACTGGCCAAAACTCAGCAGAATGTAACAGTCTGGCAGTGCGTGTTAGCTGGCTGTTGTCTCTGATGTGTCAGCAGCTGCTAGCTGCACTCCATATTGTTTCGTTCAGAAGCATCGTGGAAAACTCAAGAGGTGGCCTCGTCTTGCTGTGGAATAAGCAGAAGTCAATTAGCCAGTGCTTTTCTGTGGCTGCTAACGGCAGCGCTCAGGCAAGTAAATGTTTTAGTGTTCTGTTTTATATTGAGCTGACGTTTATTTTGAGTGGTTTAAGACTAGTTTTTAAGAAGCAAAAGGCAGGCTTCAAATTTGGTCTTTGGCATTTATACAAACTGTGTAACTCAGGGGCTGCTTTCCAGCAGGACTTCGAAGGGCTTTCCATCAAAATAGATGTCATAGGTAAAATTTACCTCCATCCAGCCTAAATCCATAAGCTTGAATCTTGGGATCTTTATGCTTCCTCCATTATGTGGCTGTAAATGGAGGTACAGTGTGGCTCATCACCTAAAGTTAAGTTGTGCTATGGAGTAACCAATGATAATTCTAATTCCAAAATAACCTAAAATTGACTATACTGAGTTAGACTCTGGGGTCATGTAGACAAAGGGCTGGGTTCAACAGTAACTAGAAATGCATGCCCAAGGGAGAAAAGGACTCAAGTAAGTGAATATGATACTAATTAACTTGTGCAGATAACGTATGGTTCTGGTGCTTGTACAATTAAGTCAACGAACTGCAACACTACCCAGTTCCTTTTGGACAGTCTGGGATCTGATTCTAGTCTTACTCCATGTTTTATACTATTACTTTAATTCAGGTCTTGCTAAATCAGAAACTTGCTGGTGCCATTTATTTCATGACAATATTTACTGCTTGAATTTGTATGTGTACATATATGAAACATGAACCTCAGAACAGGTGAGCAATGCTGAATTTAGGTAGAAAATAAGAGTTGTTTCCAGGCATGTTATTTCATGAGACGTCTCGCTCTGCATGAACTCTGTGTCTGGTAGGCAGTGCACTGCTAGTTGGCTGCTGTATTTGCATGTAGCAGTCACTACTGCACTGTCACCTGCTGCAGGGCCAGCTCATGGCTGTTTAAAGGTGGTTCCTTCCGAAAGTGCCAGGGTTCTAATTGCCAGGAATGCACGTGGTGCCTCTGTGTGTCATGGGATGGCAGTGTATGTTAGCTGGTTGAAATTCTGACACCAGCTAACATGCAGTTGCTATCCTTTTCCACATACCTTGATCATCAAAATCGAGAGCTACTACTTTGTACAACTCCACCTGATACGGTGATAAAATGATTGCATTTTTGACTGTCAGGCTCATTTTTGGTATTATAGCAGTATCTTGTATTTCCATTATCCACATAATTGTGAGAATTTTTGGTTGATTAAGACTCTGGTTTTCATCTGCCTTTAGATAGCAAGGTAACAGGAGGTTCATAAATACTTGGAACAGGTAAATAATGCAAACATTTCAAACACTTTTAAGCTCTCGAAGTTTTCTTAAAGCAAAAGAAGCACAGTTTAAAACTTCACATGAGTTTTAAAGTTTGATTTAAATTTTTTTATAGTAATATTGAGCAAATGCAAGTTGGTATTGGGGGGGGAGGGTTTTTTTTTTTTTAAATTGAGATGCTGGAAAGGCTTAAAATCACTTTCACTAACTGCCAGAATGCTATGTCTAAAAAATAATTACCTTTCTGTTCTATAAAAAAAGACAAGTCAACTTTAGTGTTTTTCTTCTCCACTTGCTTCTCAGAATAACTTAATTTGTGAACAGCAGTACATTAAAACAACTGCACATAGTCTCACCAACCAGGAGACACAATTTGCATAGGACATAATAATATAATTCAGAAGAGTAAAATCTGGAAGTGCATTTATCCTTTTGACTCATGTTACACTGGAAGCTTTTATCACTCTGTTGCCTGTGGCAGTATGTTTATTACCTCTGTCCTCATCCTGGCACTTCAGGCTCTTAGAGAATGCAAAAGACTTGTTATTACTTGCTTTACCTGGATGCTGCTATATGTGCCTCACAACGTGACGGTCTCCTAGTAAGAGAAGTAGCATCGATGTTTGTGAAGGTCTGCAGAACTGGGGACGGTCATAGTGTTGTGTGTGGTGATTAGGCAGTGCATTGTTAGTTAGCTGTTCTTCATACACCAGCAACTGACTACACTGCCACATCAACACATCACTGTTGAGACAAGAATATAAACACTGTTATCATAAATATCTCATTGGATTCTTAGCTGGTGTGGGGCCCAATGCCTGCCGACTTCCCCTGACTGAAAGGAGCTGTGCTAGGTTATGCAAACTGGGTAAATGTAAGGTATAAAAAGAAGTGTAACTGTGTTTGACACACTTAGGCAGCTAATTCAGCTGGTCTCTAAAGTATTTACCAAATTATGTAAGTATTAAGTAAGAGTTTCAGGTTTGGGCCCTATATGGATATGTTTCTCTGACGCCACTAAATGCTGACTGGAGCACTGATGTATGGACTCAGCAAACAAGTATTTTCTGATAATACTTGAATTAACAGGGACATGCCCAACCGGTGAATGAAATGGATTTAGAGTATTTGCACTCTCAGGCAATTTTTTGGAAAGAGGTGTTTAAGTGGTGTCTGTTGGAGATAATGAGGGTATGTCAGACTTAAGGAGTAAAGGAAGCATGAAGTGTTGGGATGAAGGATGCAATAGGTTATGCTCAAATGGAGTTGAAGAAACTTTAACATTCATGGACTGGATTCTGTTAACCTTCTTGAGGGCAGTTTTATCTTAAATTGGTGGGATTATTTAAGAATCCACTAAATAGGTCTTAATCTGTTTCTAGCATTTGTAGTTCAGTTATTTTTTAATATCCTACATAAGCTGTAAGTGGATATTTATTCAAATATGTATTTGTATTACTTTATTGGCTTTTGACTATAGATAAATGCATGCTTGTTCTAACTTTCGTTTGATTTTTTTGCCTTTCTAAGTCTGTGTAGATCTGGCAGTTAAAAATTTTTTATTTTTACCCTGGATAACTGGTAACTTGGTTTTAAGAAAGAAGCGGTTAGTTTATTGATGATCTGCCCTAAATACTACATTGGAAGAGCTGGTACGTCTCATGAAGAATAAGTAATACAAACATATTGAGTTTTTGGAGAAATGTTAGTTAACAGTAAACTTTGAGAAACTTAAACTCTTTATAGATTCAGGACTGAATCATACCTATATTCAAATTTCTACAGAAGATGGTTGTAGTGAATTCTGACAAAATGGTGAAATAAGGAAGTCAGTGACTCTTCTGTCAGACAAAACCTTCTTTTTCTAGGAATCTGAAGTACAAGTAATTTGGGAAGCAGCGAGTTAAATAATTCTGTCCACTCACTTGCTAATATCCCATGCTATTTCTGAATACCAGGAAAGATATTTGGTCTTAATGCTGGCATTGAGTTATTTAAGATTATAGTGTATCCTGTGAAAAACAGAGTATGAGTTTTAGCGAGTGAATCACAAGCAAGGTGTGCACACTCTCTTTCCTTGTGATCCCTTCCAGACTAGACAATGATACTGCACTGTTATCTTTCATAGGGTATTTAAAGAACTTAAGTGAAATTTCCCATATGCTGAGTAACTCCCAGGCAATACTAGCACTAAAATAGATTTTTTTTTTTCCAGGTGTTCCCCTAACAGCATGCAACATGTCTTTATACCTACCCTTTTTTATTCAGTGATACGAAAAGCAGGGAGCTATAGCAGTGCGCATGAATTGACATGCATGTTTTAGTCACATTTTCAAGTAAAGATACCATCCGCCATTTATGGGGAAAACATTGTGTCCTGCTACTTAATTCTGTGGAATCTAGACTGCTCCTAGTGAGGGGAGAGGATCTGGATCTCAGTTCCCTTCCTGCTCCATCAAAGCATCAGGGACATGTGACAAAAATCAGCTGAGATATTCTGCTAAAAGTTCCCAGGGCTGGAACTGTACAGGAACAATCATATGGGAGTAAAACACAGGGCCTCAGCGTAAGAATAGGAACTGTCTTGGCACATTGGATGTGCAATCTTGCAGGCTAATGGCAAACTGCTCAGAGGCTGGTCTAAAATGCTAGCAGTAGGCACATTGGGACTAACTAGACCTTTACATAGCGCTTAACTGATGTCTGAAAGTCAGAGTGGCTAAAATTGTCATGCATAAAGTTTGACTTCCCTCCCAAAATGATGGTTGTCATTACTGAGGGTGTGTTGTTTTTTTTTTTTTAATCCTCCACATCAATATCATTACTCAGTCTTTTAAAATCTTATGATGTCCTTATTCTTCAGGGGTTTTCTGTGAAATTCTCAAGGAATTCCAGATTCATGAAAACATACCTTTTTTTTTACTTTTTAATTTCTCACCTTTTTAATACAGTTAAGTGGCTGTCTTTATGGAAAATGTTTTGAAGCACTTAATGTATTTTCAGTCACTGTTAGTCTTACAAGAGAACAACACTACTGCTACCAGTCCTTTTTCATAGAGAAAACTCTTCTGAGATGCTGCTTTCTTTTGCTTCTGTTATCTCGGCCCTCCTTTAAGACTTGGACAGCTGGAATGAGGTTCCTTATTCCAATTTACTGTCTCCCTTCATCAAACAGATAAAACACTCGGCAGTTTGAAATGGGACGGTGGAACAGAACTGGAAATAGGTTTGCAGTTACATGCAGGATTGGGGAGAATGCAAGGTGAGAAGAGTGGGGCTTGAGGCATGAACCTTCATCCCTTGCTTCTACCTCTACTTGAAGACTGCTGTTTTATTCCAGAGATGTGAGGTAGATGGCTGGGGAGCATTGTCTCAGAAAGATGTCTGTTACTGTGCCAGGCTGCTGATTTTTGTTGCCCCCTGAATCCTGCTGTAAGCGATGATGTATACTCACATAGGCCCTGCCTTCATCCAGGTCAGAAGTCTGGGAATCCAGCAGGAGAGTAGCTCACAGCCAAGGCACTGCTGCAGTGCAAATGTCTGGTGAAGGCTAAAAAGGTTAAAGGTGTTGCTGTAAAGGTGAAGTGTAAAATTAATCAAAAAGCAGGCAAGGAAACATTGTTTTGATTTTTTTTCTTTTTCTTTTAATAATTTTATTTTCTACATACAGTTTTTTACAACTCAGTTGACAGCTTCACAATTCAGTAATCTTCCTCGAGAAGATATTGCAAAGGTGGTATCTTCAGTTGCATTTGTCTCTAAAAACCCTGGTATGATACTGCTGGGCCTCATGTCTTTCAGTCAGGGCAATTATGTGTTAATGGAATATCAAAATCTGTTTGTTACTGGTAGATGGGAAATAAATCTCTTCTGTGCAAATACTGAGTAATTTATCAACAAATCCTGTTCTTTTTAGCTATCTCCCTTCTGGTGACAATTGTAATTAGCTGTCGTCAGCAATTTAAAGAAACATTCAGAAACTTTATGAAAATTGAAGGTCCATCCTGCAAGGCACTGAGTGCCTCGCCATTCTCAGTAACCTCAGTGGTGCTCAAGGCTGTTGCGGGAGCCAAACCAATGTTAATAGACATAGTGTAGCTGAAAATACCAACGACAAAGAGAAGTAAAATCACCTGATGGTTTAGCTTCTAGCAGCATTTCCTTGGAGTGTAGTAAGGCTGTGTACCCATGCTGTTGAATGGATTCACAGTATGAATGGCTTTTTCAGAGGTCTTCTCTTTTTTTCATGATAATCTGCCTGATTAATGATGCTACTTCTGGCTTGATACTTTCTATGGGCTCTTCAGGTCTCCAGAATTTCACAACTTTACCCTCAGGGTTGACAAGGTATTTCCAGAAATTCCATCGAGGCTCTTTCTTTGAAGAATCTGTAAGAATTGCATCAGATCATTTTAGTGACTTACACTTGTCATTGTTTCATTACCCTGCAGCGATTCTTCAGCTATTTATGCTGAAGTAATCTCACTTTGTTCTTTGCTAGTAGTCTCAGGCATGGATTTACTGGTTGGTGTTAATGATCTGAAAAGTGGGAAGTGAATGATGCTTTCCCCTTCTTGTGAAACTGTTTAAGGATTCCTACTTTTACTACCCTCTGCTTCCTAAAGAGGAGGATATGAGGGCTGCATTCTTATTTGGGCAATCTCCAGTTTTATGTTGGTTTAGGGGAAGTGAAATGGGAGCAGGAAGTCATGCAGGGGATGGCTTAATTCAGCTCCTTTCATCCCATAAGGCAAAACTTTACTGGTATCTTTGTTATAATGAATAGCTGGCAAGATAATTTCTGAGGTTAAGGGACTATCAGGAAACTATGCGACTCCTAGCAGAAGCAGTTTCTTGACTCTGGCTTTGTCCTTGGAGTCTCACGGGTTTAAAGGAAAATCTCTTTTTGAGAGAAGAACTAGAAGAAAACTCCAGATTTTGACTGGGGAATAGGTGTCTGGTGGGGAACAGTCCTGAACTCTACACTGATTCTTGGAAGCAATGGGTTGAATTTTGCTATTGGACTACATTTGTAATGTCACAACTGTAAGGGGACACCATGGCAAGCAAATGGCTATGGTAATGCTCATGTCTTGGAGGCTCTGGCGCAGCTGGTGATTCTGTCTTTGCTGAGTTGTTGTATCTAGGATCAGTCTTGAAGTAACATAACCACATCTCTGAATATTCTTCTAGTGTGCATCAATCCATATGAATAACTCATACAACACATTGGAAGCTGGACATTATTTGAGGAGAGGTGAGGCCACAAACATTGCACTGGACTAACAAAATGCCTTACTGGTGTCAAAGCAACTAGAAGCAGTTGTGTAAAGGCCCTGGCACCATGTTTTGCACTAGGCTGTCTGACAGTGCTGCACAAATCGTAGCTAGCAGTCACAGTCACAAGAGGGTGTAGCATGAATATGTTCAACCTTCTGATTGTCAGCATGGCTACATGAAGAAAACAGGTGCTTCTTTAATTGAAGATCCACAGTAATTTCATGTGAAGCAGAGAAATGCGGCAAGAGAAAGATCTTATTTCAGAATATTTAAGTACCAGAGGATCTTTCTCTTTCTTGTGGGTGAACAGCCTGTCAAATAACCAACTGAGTGAATCTGGCTGTTCTGTTTCTGTGTAGGTATTGCACTGGTAGCTAGAATCTGCATTCATCCCACTCAGCTGGTACCTACGTGCTCTAGTTGCCACTGTAATGAACCGAGAAGAACCTCCAGAGTGCATTCAGTAATTCCATTGGACATCGGGCAACTCAGAGCAACAACACTTTACCCTGCGGTCTTTGGTGACATGCCTAAGGGGAGGCAGGAAGAAACAGTTACAGTGACAACGGTGACCAGACCACTTAAATGACTCCTAAATGTTAATAATTTTCAAGTAGATAAGAGGCATCACAGAGGATATGGCAAGAAGTAACACACTTCAGTGGTGTAAGAAAGATTTAATTTAGATGTTGAAACAGCTTTCTGACAAGAGGAGCTGTTAAGAACTGGAATAGACTGGGAGGTTCTGGAATTGCTCATACGACTGCTGTAATAATGTGGAGAAGCACAGGTAGTACTGATTAGGGCCACTGTGATCCTGTCTTGGGGCAGGGAGATGGAATAGAGGTTTGAGCCTTCCCCTACCTTATTTTCTAGTTCAAATGATGTGATAGAGAAGGATTATGTTCTAGTTATACTTTCTTTCAAACCAGTGTTTAGTATGGGGCAAAGACCTGGCCAAAGCTCAGGAAAATTCAGAGCGGCTTTTCAAGCTGGCTTTGGGTCTAAGAGCTCTGTGGTCAACTGAAGAGAGTTTCATGTTGCTTGTGAGAGTATGAAGTTTTAAGTCAGTAAATGCTTGCTGCAACAGGAGTATTTGTGTGAGTGGGTTTTGCAGGCTGGACCCTGAAGTTCGTAAGACGAATTAATGCAAATCAGTGATTACATATAACTACAGCGTATATAATCCTGGTTTACAATACAGTTTACATAAAGGTGGACATATGACTGCTAAAAAAATGAATCCTCTCATCTGCATGTATTTATGAAAAATCTTCATGTAATTTTATGACCCCCCTATACATCTTTGTCCATAGGAAAAATTGTTTTTCAACAAAAGTCATGTAACTTGAAATGGGATTTTGTAGGTGGGAATCTTTGCACTCAAGTTTCTGCACCCACAAAATGGATGTTTCTAGCTAGGCTCGCCACAGTAGGCTGTTTTTATAATCAGTGAGGAGAAATGGATGCTTTCAGGGTGCAACTCTTCTGACCGTATTTTTGATATCCACTTTGAAACAAGACGAATTGTATGCTGAGTGCCTGTTTCTCTCCATAGACTATGAAGACTACGATGTTTCCTGACAGACAGACCAGAATGTAGGGAGAATACCATGGTTACGGGCAGCTTGATATATAAAAGAAAAGTTACCTATTAGAAATTTAAAGGCAGGCGCTGCTTCTGATCCTAGGATCTTGATTTTGTGGAAAATTGGGAAGGTTACTCCGTAATTTCCTTTGGCAAATGATTCTATTTCCTGGCTTGAGCTGGGCTCTGATTCTCCAAATTGGTTGCAGGGAAAAGCCAGCACAGTGAAGTGGGAGGGACCAAACTCTCTGTGGAGTTCTTGCAGAGCGATGTAATTTTTGTCTGTGTGTTGGCAGTGACTGGCCACGTTTACAACCAAAGTTGCCTTCAGAGAAATAAAGTTATAATAGTAAGAAAAAAAGTGTAGAGATGGCATACAGATTACAATTAAGTCTTAAAATAGCATCTCCCCCTACCACAGTCGTTCCTGTCGGAAAGCTAACTTTGATCATAATTTCATTAAACAGATGAGGATGATAGCAGTTTAACGTATTTACTTTTGGACAGCCTGTTCTAAAAATCCAATAAATGGATGAACTTCAACTTATAGCTTTGTTTAAATGTAAGTATATAAAAAAGCAGGTATTTAGGACAGGCACTAAAATCATATTTACTAGATCAGCTTCCAGAATTCAACACAACATGCTACCATTCTTAACTAAGATTAAAATGTATGGATTGTATTGTTAGGCTATAATGACTTATAATAAAGAATATGAAAAAAACATTTTTCTTGATTTATTAGATCTAATACTTAATTTCTGGAGCAGGCCTAGAGAAAATAAATTCCTCTCCAGTTTACTGTTGGAAGAATAGGCATTTAGCACAAATCTATGCTGAAAAATCCCACAACCAAACTTTCGACCTACAAAGGGATACCTGTTTTTCAGTAGAGATTCAAGACAATGATATAATGAAGTTGTAACTTACTTTCCCTCTGTACTTCTCCAAGGAAACGATCCTTCCTCGTGAATCCTTGACTTCGAAAGAATAAAAATCTTTGATTTTAGGTTTAAAGAATCTGAGTTGCAGCAGGCAGAGAATGGCGGTACAGAAAACCATTGACAGAAAGACAGCAAACACCCTGGCTTTGGGCACTGAGTATTTCAGAGGATAAGTAGTTGTGAGAGGCTCCATTTTCGAAATCTTGGGAGAGGAGCCTGGGCAGGCCTGGAATGTGAAGGAGGAGCTGAAATATGAAACTCACAGCTCGGACTGGGAAGAACAAGCCGCTCATTTTGTCCCTATTGTGGACGGGTCTGTTTCGTGTCACAGTGCCTCTGCTGGGCTGCAGACTTCTTTAGTGAAGGACAGAAATCTTTCTGGGAAAAAAAGTAAAATAAATGAGTGAAAAGTGTGTTCCCATCACTGAAGGATGCTGATTGCTCCATTTAACTGACCCGTGTGGGCTACTCCCGTGCCCGTCTGCGCACTGCACTGCAAGCCAGTGGGGCCTACTGAGGGTCTGTTGTGGAGCTCCAGCACATCCCCAGGCCCCTCCGCCATCCCTGGCAGAGACGTTCAGCAGCATCAGACAGACCTGGAGAAGCGGGCTGGGGGCCAGGAGCTCAGGTAGACAGCAGGCGGTATGGCTGAAACCACCCCGTTTACATTCTCAGTCCTGCCTCTTGTCAGCTGCGGTGGCATCACGGGCAGCTTTGTTTGTAAAACTGCTGCAGCGCATGGGGCAGAGGAAAACTCCTTGATTACAGGCTGGCATATGGGAAGATAATAAAATGGGATTTTTTGGTAATGGAGGGGCACTGATGGTGGAAAATTAGTTGCTTTTTTATTGCTGCTGGCCATTGGGCAACTAGCAGTGCTGAGATGAGAAGATGGAAGGTCTGTACAAGAGACGAATGAGTTAACTGAGAATCTCAGGTATAAGCCAGGCAGCTCCAGTGGTGTTTTGCTGAGGCAATTGTGAAAGACACTCAGAACTTTACAGCCACGCAAGTCTGGTGTTTTATCTGTCCTCATTATATTGTTTTATATTTTAAAGGTGTTTGCCTGTTGCTCTTGCTTTCTGAAGGTACAGCAATGTGTAGTGGTTACAACTCAGTTATGGAAAAAATAAAATTGTCTTTCTTCATGTCTTCCCTTGCTCAGTTCTTCCCTCTTTCTGTCCATTTGCTATTCCCTCTCTTCCCGATTTTTTTGCTGCTCTTAGACGCTACAGTTAAAAGGATGAGAACAGAATGGGACTTTCTGAAGGTGAAACCTGCAATCTGGGAGTCTGTTGCTTTTCAGTGACTTCAGTATCACCTCAACTATTCTTGATTAGTACAATATCATAGTAGTGTGTTCAGCCATTTCTGTAATCTCTAAATAGCTATAGTCCATGTTTGTTCAGTTTAACTAGACTAAAAAGTGAGTTTCATACAGTTCTGCATGACAGAGAGATGCTTGGGAAATACTGGGAAATTCCAGTATTTATATGGGTGTTTCCTGTGATCTGAGGACGTGTGAGCCTTGATCTCTGCCTGGCAATAAGGCCTGTGAGTGTGGTGTTTCGGTGGTGGGGACAGAGAAGGCACAGACTTCTGTGCTGAAATGATCAAAGCTGTTCTCAGCAGCCAAACACAGGTGACTAATGCTGGCTTTAAAAGCAAGTTTGAAAGTGTTTGATTTCAGAAAACACATGCAAGATCCTGGTGTCTAAGTTACATCTCAACGGCTTGTAATATGAATCTAGTATTTCAGAAATAAAAAAAATTACAATACTAAATATATTATAAATATTTCCTGGAGTACCTGCTAATGATCCAGAAGCCTATTATACCTCCTATGCTTCCTTACTGTTGTTACTGTCACCTAAAACATTGCTTTAAAACTGAAAAACAAAATCTTGTATTCAGTATTATCTAGGCTCTTACATTTCAGATTTCAGTATGTTCTTGTGTTTTATGTTTCTCTGACAAATTGCTCTATGACTGAATTTGAAAGTAAGAAGTGTAATCTGTCATTTAATCTTTATTTAGTATGCCTGAATAGATTAAAAAGTGTAAGATAACATTAACAGTAATAACATGAGCAAGCCACAGTGGTGGTGAGAAGATTCAGAAATCGGAAGAGATCATAAGTCCTCCTTCGGGTGAAGATCAGAAAACCAGCCTGGTTCCAGACAGCCAACGTGTGGCTTTGCCCAAATGCCCATCTCTCTGGAAAGACCAGATCCGTGAGCCTACGCTAAATGTCTGAAGATGCCTTGGGTCTTCCAAAGGCCAGTGCCATAGCCTAGTGCGTGAGTGATGCAGATTTAGGTTTTTTTCTCTGCCACAGGCTTTCTGTGTGACTGTTGATTCAGGGGTACTTATCTGAAGAGAAACATTTGTTTTTTTCTGTTTTTTCCTCCCTCTTTCTCTGCTGATTCAAAGATCCAGTAAAAAAAAACCTAACAGTACGATGTGTACTGTTATGCAGATATCCTTTATTACAGCACCAGGCACGCAAGGGGATCTCTCCTCCAAACGCCTGCACCAAACACCCTGTCATTTCAAGTTAAATACAATCACAATATACATATTCGTCCAAGAAATGCTTAGCATATTCATGACTTTTCTGATAACTAATTAGCATATGTTAATGTCTTTCATGCATGTCTGTTAGCATCCTCGGGTGGTCTTTGGGGGTCCTAAGATGAAGGCTTAAGCTCCTCATCACAGTGTCTGCTGGTCGACCTTTGTTTCTGCGTGGACTCATTTCTAAGATCAGTATACTGTGTCATTCCAGGTTGTTTTGGTCTGGTCTTGTTGCCGTCTCGGTGCCTCCTTATCTCTGTAGCTTGGTGCCTCTGCCCTCCCAAGGCCGAGCTGTCTGGAGTGGAATTATTTAGGAGCCTCTTTTATCCTACAGTTACCCCAGTTGTTCGCTGAGGACCAGGACTGCTTTTGTTTGAATTAATTATTTTGTCTAACAACTTAAAGTGATAACTTGTGCCAACATTCATCCAGTACATTCCTTAATCGAAACAGGGATTAGTCTAACAGTTACATCATTAGGTCACTATGCATGCAGGAATACAAACTGCAATAATAAAAACTACTAACAACTGGAAAATATTAAATCTTCTTTGTTATAGTTTCGCATTTCTTATGATCCCTGCTGTCACCACCGAGGTGACTGGCTGCTGGAGCCATCCAGCGCCCAACATCCATTTCCGTGGCCTGTTGCTCCGAGGCGGGCTGAGCCCAGGCGGCGTGGCAGAGGAAAGCCTGACCCGGCATGAAGGGACGGGGTGGTAGTGGGCCGGGACGGATGGTGGTGTTCTGTCTCCTTTCCCTGGCGCAGGTCCCAGGCTCGGAGAGCACCGCGTACTCCAGGTTTAAGCGCTCCATTACGAGGAAGCTGGCGGCCAGGGCTGCGGTGTCGAGCAGCCCCGTTGTCACGAGATGGCAGCAGCTGCACGCGAGAGGCGGCGGCCGGACCCATCGTCGGGCCTGCGGGCGGCCCCGGCTCCTCAGCGCCCCCGGGGAGACGTCAGGTCAGACGGGAGGAAGGGACGGCTTCGTGGAGCGGATGGCCTCACGCAGGGACTTCTGAAATTACCCGGAGCGGGGAATTAGCGCAGGTGTGGGTTGGTGTTCCCTGGTGTCCCGTTGCCGAGGGCACTGGATGTGGCGGCAGCTGCGGTCAGTGCAGACCTTCACGGGCAGAGCGTCCCCTCGGCAGGCGTACACTGCTGTGGTGAGAGGACAGCTGGGTAGCCTAGGACAGCAGGCCATACAGACAGCGAAGTCAAGGTGGGGTGAAACGAAAGAGAGAAAAGAAAGTCTTATCCCGAGCCAAGCAATGCCTGCTGCAGACCAATGTTTTTTGCTCTACGATGGGGTCTGTATTGGACTGGGTTTCAGCTGCACTGGGCTGCAGCAGCACACAGGGTTTGTTGCTGCACCTTCAGATCTGGAATGGGTACAGTAACTGGCAGGAGAATTCGTACAGGCCTTTCTCCTTCCCTTCCTTCTGCTTCTCCTTGGCCTTACACACAGCTGCTGCAGTCCCAGCCCTAACAATGGAACTTGGACCAGTCGGCCTGCCTGGATGTGGTGTAGTGTACGCTCACTGAAGGAGAAGCTTGCCCTGTGTTATTGTCTGTCCTCCAATGTGTAAGGCTTCAAGTGCTGACAAAGGGACACTCGCACTCAGCTCACCTTAGGGAGAGACTTACCCGAGGGCCATTCGGAGCACATAACTTGCAGTGCTCTGCCTTGGTCTGGGAAGAGCTGACTCTAGGAGAGGCTGTTTCGTTCCGTCGACAACAGAGGGAGCTGACGAAAGGTTAAATGAGCCTTTGAACTCACTAACTCCTAGCAGTGCCAGGGGAAAGTGAGGAAGGGTTTACATGCTCTGTGTACAAGAAGAGCTTCCTGGAAGATATAGGGAACTAAACATGGCTCATTTCTTGATTAATAATTGAAATCTTTAGAGAGCAAATAGAAGATGCTGTTTAGTGTTCAGGATGTGTTCATACAATGCCATGGCAGTTGGTCAGAAAGTGCAGTTTTATTTTCTGCTAAGCAGAATACCAGAGCTGTTCAATAATACCTGCTCAGCTCTAGAAAACTCAGGTTCTAAAACACAGTGAAGTTTTCCCTACTTCAGTTTCTAGAACAGAAAGTCCTGCATGCTTTCTCTCCTAGCAGTGGTGAAAGACTGTATTGTTCTGGGAAAACAGATACTGATTTTCTATGGGTAAGATCCTTTGTAACCAGTCAATGAATCTAAGGCTGGATGTGAGCTGCAGTAGTAAACGGGCACTCTTTATAATGGGAGTGATCAATCTGACCGTTTTCAGACATCTCTTTTAGGATGAGATGAGTAATGCTGTAGAAATGTCTCTTTTCACTGACAGAAGGAAAGCAGGGTGACTGGTTCAAATATCAGTATCTGCATTGTCCCACTTAATGTGTCAGGTCTGCTTTTAGAGTACTGCTATTATGAAATCAGAGCTATTCTGAAAAGTAGTTAACAAATATCCCTGTGTGTAGTTTTTAAAGGAATTGTTTCCATTAAAATTGTTTTTCCAGTGACACCTCAGGTGCCTGAGGAACTCTCCATCACGAAAAGTGTTGTGACTCTACGTAACACTCATGCTGCAGCAGGCTTGGAAGGGAGGAATAACAGGAGAGCTGAAATGGAAGTGGAAAAGAAGCAGGTGAGTAATGCAACATTCAAATGCATGGGTAGTGTATTTGCTTTCCTGATGTGTTTTTTTTACCTGATCTTTGGCCTGGAATCTTGTTATGCATGTACTACCTTATTGATATGCAGAACAGTAACATGAGGAGGTTCACTTAGGAAATGACTACTAGAGAAATGTCAGGAGCAATTGCTTTGTCATTTATTTGATTCAGCTTCTGTCCATTTCCTCCAGGCTATTGTTCTGCAAACTAAAATCAAAACCAAGCTAACAAAGCCCTGAAGATGAGTTTGTTACCTCTGAGGGAAAACGTGTATTGTAAAAGATACACACGAAAATCGTGAATGACTCAGTTTTCCACTTGCTTTAATAACCACTGTGTGTGAGGAAGATGATTTCTTCAGTTGTGCAGGATGTAGATGTTAATTTTGTCATGTAGACAGAATGAGGTGCTATGAAAAATTTGCCAAAAAGTAGCTTTCTGAGAATAAAGTTTTTTGTCATGACAATAGAATGTCAGATTCTTGGCCAGGGAAGAAAGAACACACGGTATCTACCTAACGTGGAAACAAGACTTCAGATCACTTCCCATTTTGGTATTATTTTCTATTGCTGTACACTTTATCCCCTCATTTTTTTCCTAGTGGACACTAACACACTAATTTTTTTTCTTTTTAGGCATTATCTGTTGCTTTTTTGTTCATCTTAAATAAATCTGTGCTCCAGCCACCCACCTGTTTCTATTCACTAACTTCTTGAAAATTGACTTCTCATGTGAACCATAGTGATACGTGTCTGTATTACTAAAAGTTACTACCAGAACGTTACACTCAAAAACACTTCTCTATTTTAGTGCTACCTAATTGTGACTGTTCGTATCTTAAGCTGTAAACTTTTAGTCAGTGACCACGCTTTTTGTTGTGCTCTCCTTTCCTTGATTGCTCCTGTTGCAAAGTCAGTATTGAAGATGCTGATAGCTGTTTTCACATGGTTGCTTTCTTTGACCATAACTGTTGAGTAAGGCTGCTTCAGAGATGTATACTCAACATTCTTGCTTATAGTGGTTTAGAAACCTTAATTATTATTATTGAGGGGTGTCTGTGAGGGTAACAAGCTCAAATTCTAAGAAGAGGAGGCGTTAGCAGGACAGGGGGGCTAACACACTTGCTGAGTGATATCTTGTAATAATTGTACTCTTGAAGGTCATTGGATGTTGGAAAAAGACTGTGCTGTTACATCATTCTGGGAAACCTGGTTCTCAGGGCAATTACTTTCCTTTCTAAATAAGCAAAATAGTCTTGAAACTCCTCCTTTCAACAACAGTGCTTTGTTCCTTCCTGCGCCCCTCCACAGTATGATTGGAGAGTCTGTGAATTTTAGACTTGTTAAGAGACACAACTCAATGGGTTTAGTAGTTGAATCTACCCCACAGAGAAATTAAATAAAACTTTTCTGTGAGATGAGAAGAACTTTCTGTGAAATGATGTATGTGAAACGTTCTTCCTTAAAATGTAACATCTTTTAAGAGAGGAGTACATGTCATTGTCTTCACTCTTAGTCACAGAGTCATAGAATGGTTTGGGTTGGAAGGACCTTTTAAAGGTCATCTAGTCCAACCCCCCTGCAATGAGCAGGGACATCTTCAACTAGATCAGGTTGCTCAGAGCCCCGTCCAACCTGACCTGGAATGTTTCCAGGGATGGGGCATCTACCACCTCCCTGTGAAACCTCTTCCAGTGTTTCACCACCCTTATCGTAAAAATTTTCTCCCTTATATCTAGTCTAAATCTGCCCTCTTTTAGCTAGTTTAGCAACAGGGACTGTTAAAATGTCTGTCCCCATCTTTCCTATAGGCCCCGATTACATACTGGAAGGCTGCAGTAAGGTCTCACTGGAGCCTTCTCTTCTCCAAGTTGAACAGCGCCAACTCTCTCAGCCTTTCCTGGTAGGAGAGGTGTTGCAGCCCTTGTATCATTTTTGTGGCCTCCTCTGGCCCTACTTCAACAGCTCCATGTCTTTCCTGTGCTGAGGGCTCCAGAACTGGACGCAGGACTCCAGGTGGGCTCTCATGAGAGCGGAGCAGAGGGGCAGAATCCCCTCCCTTGACCTGCTGGCCACGCTGCTTGTGGTGCAGCCTGGGATATGGTTGGCCTTCTGGGCTGTGACCACACATTGTCAGCTCATGTCCAGCTTTTCATCCAGCAGTACCCCAAGTCCTTGTCAGCAGGGCAGCCCTCAATCCCTTCATCCCCCAGCCTGTACTGATACTGGGAGTTGCCCTGATCCAGGTGTAGGACCTTGTGCTTGGCCTTGTTGAACCTCATGAGGTTCACATGGACCCACTTCTTGAGCTTGTCCAGGTCCCTTTGGGTGGCATCCTGTCCCTCAGGCATGCTGACTGCACCACTTGACTTGGTGTCATCTGCAAACTTGCTCAGGATGCACTCGATTCCGCAGTCTGTGTCACTGATGAAGATACTAAACAGTACTGGCCCCAATATGGACCGTGTGTCAGTCTTCCGTGTGTCAGTCTTTCATCTCTACAGTGAAGAGACTTACCGAGAATTACACTGTAATTTACAAGCAGGAGTCGAGTTAGAACTAAGATACTTGGATTTCTACTTCAAGGACCACAACCAGTTACTAAAAGTGTGATGTGGGGGTCTTTGAGATAACATAGTGGGATGACCAAAACACAAGTTCTTCCTAAAACCATTTGGAAGTCAGTCCTGGCTAAAACTATATGAAAATCTGTTAATCTTCTTAGACATAATAATGACTATTTAATGTGTGCTGCCTGGTAGCATAAAGAGATGGGATGCATTGAAAAGAAAATCTTCTCACATTCCAGTGAAGGTGTGTGGTCTCTTTGTGGGCCAAAAGATTACTTCCTTGTATACACAGTTGATTTGCCACAGAAATGTCTGCACTTGTTTTAGAGGGACACAGATCCAAGCAGTCTCATTAGCTTTCTGCCAAGTTGTCTACATAAATCATGCAGAAAGTGCTTCTCAAAGCTGAAGGCCTGCTGTAGAACATTTGGGATATATAAAGGAGGAATACTTTTTTACAAACTATGTTTTTGTAAGACATTTCTTATTGTGATTACGGGAAGGTTTTGAGGAAGAGTAACACTGAGTGTGCTTGGAAGGACAGATTTCACAGACATAGGAGGAAGAACGTACTAATCTTGAGTGACTGATAAAAATAGCTGCATTTCCCCTTGACCGTAAATAAAGAATTACAGACCAAACAGACAACTGACATCAGAGCATTCAGCGGTGAACGTTGTGAAGAAATGCATATTACTAGGGGTTGGTGAAGAGATTCATACCCTTTGTGAGCTGATCTGAGCCTTTGCCTGAATCTTGGCTAAAGGCCTAAGCTATTTGAAAAAAAAAAAAGGTTCCAATAACTTGTCTTTGTCTGATGCATCATCTGTTTCTTTGACGTCCAGGGAAATGATAAAGTAATTAAAATATCTTATTCCTTTGAGACACCTTGTATATTTTTTCAGTTTCATATTGTAATAATGTTTTAAGGAATGGAGTCATGGAGTCAAGGCTCTGGGACTCTGGTTTGAGAGAGGACTCTGACATCCAGTAGGTCTCATACTGGAATCAGTGGCCTGGCAGTGTATGCACCACAAAACTGATCTTTCCTCACAGAGCAAGCCTGAGGCATCAGACTTACTATCTGCATGCAGAAAACATGGCATTATCTGCTGGTAAAATTGGCCCAAATGCCAGTTCAGAAGAGGACAAGAGGGCACTCAGGTTCGTCAGGTGACCTGTGGTAGTACCTAGAGATGTACAGGGCCTGGGACCTGTTCCACCGATATGATGGCCTTGTTCAGACAGCTTTGTTAAAGTTTGTGTGATCAGTAGCAGTGAGTTGGTGCTTTGTGGAAGGAAAGCTGGTGGCTCAAGTTTAGAGCACATGATTTGGACACTGATATTCTGTACTGTTATTGAACTCCCATACAAGAGACAAGCTGTTTTTGAAGCTTTTAAGTAATGAGCGTTGAGCCCTTTGATGGGAGTTGTGTTATCTGTGATGGTTAAGTACGTTTTTTGACAGATTTCTTCATTCAGTCATGTTTTCGCTTCATTGTAATGGCAGAAATGTCCTTCTCAGCTTCCAGTGGTCCAGAAGATTGGATATAGTGTTGCAGAAAGTGCTGACATGAAGGTCTGTGAGAATACCAATTGCATCTGGAAAGGTATGTTCCAATATAGCAGATATTCTCATGCACACTGAACAGTAAGATACAGCAGGCTGCATCTATTGAAAAGCAAGTGCATCTACCTGTTCCAGCAAGTGTTACAGAAGAATGTGAAGTGGCTGAGACCTATGTTGCTTGGGTCTACTTCTGGAATTCTCACCGTCTGTGGAGAGATAATATTCCACCTCTTCCAGTGTGGTTAACCCTTAGTGTTTTACCTGGCTCTCCTTTAGGCCCCATCTCTTGCATTGATGGCCCTAAAACATTAATTTCCTTTTGGCTTTTCAGTTTTAGAACCCAAGAAATAGGTGGGGTGGTGCTGCAGAATAGGCGCAGGGTATGTTTCATGTGGACTGCTGGGTACATGAGAGTGCAAGGCATGCAGAGATGGTGGAGTTTTGTTGCTCCTACCTGTAAGAAAAGGTATCTGGAGCAAACTGTCCATAGTACTGCCTCTTGTTTCATCTGCAGGGGGTTGGTTAATTTGCTCCAAAAGATATCCTAGGAGTGAATGAGCATAAGGGAGTGTGAATGATCAGGCGATTGGATGTGAGGGGCTAACCTGTGAAATAATACAGATATTCCCAGAGTTACATGAGTATGAGGCCGTTCATTAAATATCATACCAATATTTTGTTGTGTTCTGTCTTGGATAGATGATTTGTTTTTGTGATCTGGCTATTTCTGTGGATGATGGGTTCTTCCGGTCAGGGCCTGATTCATGCTGATGTAAAAACAGTGAGAAACAGCTGCTTTATGAATCTGTAGTTCGGCTTCTGTAGAAGCTGGGGGCTATGTGGTGGATTTATATATTCCTTTGTTGCTCTTCTCCATGCAAATAAGACTCATTTCAGAGCAGTCAATAGCAACAGTATAGGAATTAGTCAGAGTGGTTTTTTTCTTGATGGCAAATGAATACAAGTATCAGGAATACTGGGTCTTATTCCACCCAGCTACTTGTTGATGAAGTGGTGTGGTGTGACAGTACTGACTACTTACCACTTCCTGAGTCTCATTTTGAGAAGTGACACAAGCATGTGAGAGCTAAAATCCTATCAAAAGTCAGTGATATCTGCTAATGGGCAGACAAAGTAACACAAAATACTGTAATGAAGCTTATTAAAAAGTCCGTTATGCACATTTGTGTGTCTATGAAGTAAGTGAGTAGAGCTGAAAGCGTGATCAGTGTGAATTTGGGGTAGATGCATTACTCATGAAAGAAAAGAAATCTGAAATGGGTTACAGAGATGATTTCATCCTTTGTATCTCACTGCTCAATACCAGCTACTGATGTTAAAGAAGAAAAATATTTTCAGTGTCTCAGAAGTGTTGCCATTCATCCGACTTGTTACAATTAAGGGCCTCAGTTTCCCTGAATTATCTTACTATCTGGGTTCAGAAAGGTTTGGTAAAGTTTTCAAAACATAACCAAAAATCTAGATATTAGAAATACAGGTTTTTCTGTACAGAGAAATTTCATTTCAGTGATAATAGACCTTCTTAGGGTTAAAATGCAATGTTATATATCCCATTGGGAGGGTCGGAGAAGGTCGTTCCTGCAAGCCTGCTTGATTTGTCTAACTCCACAAGATTTTAGATACAGAAGAAAATCACTGTGGCCTGCTTCTTCCTCATCTTCGGTCTTGGTTTGGAGAGAGAGAGAGGCTGTACCACAGCTGTCTGGCAGAAATGAATTTTGAATTAGGGGAGAAGACTGAGGACAGAGTAGGGAAGGACTGTGTGAAAGAAGTTCTCTACAATTTGTCATTGGACTTCCATATAGGATGTCTGTGTGTATATTTAAGTTACAGAGTACAAAATCTTTGTCATTGTTGAATTGTTTTGAACAGAGAAGGCTAAGTGTAGAGATAAGAAGCAATGTCTTCTGTCCATGAAACTTTTGATATTCATTCTAAATACTCCTCTCTGGAGAATAGTTCAGAAAGGAAGTCAAAACACAGAGAAAAGCGCAGAAATGTGAATCTCCAGCTTTCTGCTCTGCACATTACAGCAAGATAATTTCTTACACATAAAAATCTAGCATTAAATGATTCATAGTACTAATGATCTGGCTTTTTCTCTATGATGTTAAGAGTATTTGCAGCAGAACTTAGACAATGACCACAAAGGATGACTCGTCTGCTTGCTCATACTTGTATTGGCTTTTGTTTCTCGCTGATGTGTTGTCCACAAGCTTAGATCTCTTTGATTGCTATGATCAAAATGTGTGAGCTTTAAAAACCTTTTCCTGTGGTTAGCTGTTGATGGGGGAAACCTTTTTGGTGGGAAATTAACACCAGAAAGCAAAGAAGTTAATGGCTGTATGAGGGGATTTTGAAGTGGGAGAGCACATATGAAGCATTCTGCTACTAGCAACTTTTGATGGAATACAAAGGCAAAAAAGGCAAAAAAACCCCATGTTCTGTGTTGACCTATGGTGCAATTCAAACAAATTACAGTGGGCCCTATTCTCCATTCTAGCTGACTAAATCCATGGAAGTTTTAAAGAGGTGGTAAAAGGTTTTTGCCTAGTTTGGTGTGTCTAACGCTTTGAGCCTACCAGCAATAAATTAGACCCTTTTGGCCTTCTCTGGACCGTGGAGAGGCAAATATGGTGAGAATGTGAAAGGCTTATGCCTGAGAAAAACTGGTGGTCTTTTGCATTACTGATTTCTATGTAATGAATCTTCACATACAGGGTGCCGAGAGGGGACCCAGAGTGAGTTTAGAGCTGTTACCATCGTGAAGCCTTCCATACCATTGGAGCCAGAAGTGAGGTTTCATATTACCGGCTTGCGCAATGATTACTGTAAGTTAATTTCTCCTCTGTGGTGGTTTGTGCAGAGTTTGGGAATTCTTATGTATGTTTCAAGAAAGGCAGTGAAGGTGTGTCTGCTTCATGTAAAATGAAAACTCTGCAGGACATATGCATGATGTCGTTTTTCTTACAAGGATGCATCTTTGAAAACTGCCTGTCCCAGGGTGGAGACATGACTGCTAAAACCCTAGAATCAATACTGCCTAACTGTCAAGCAGTTTGCTTCAGCTGTAGATCTCAACACAACTTTCAAATCAAACCAACGTACTTGCCTCTGCTTGATTAAGTTAAACATTTCAGCTGTCAGCCTTGGATATCTAGCAGCCAGTCAACACAGCAGTAAACTTTATTGGGCAGACTTTGAAATCTCTTATTTTGGGAGACATCAGTGACATTGTTTACGATTTGGATGATAGATACCTTGTGAACTAAATTCTCACTTATGTCTTTGGTTGTGCACAGGCAAAAATAAAGCATGCACAAATTGCAGAAATTAAACTTGCACAAGTTACATATGAATACACGTGGATCTCTAGTCTACAGCAGCAAATACATGTTGTAACACTTCATAATGAACAACTCTGTATGTGCGAGTGTTTGTAATTGTCCCTGTGGAGTTTTTTTCAACATATCTTTGCAAGTGCTCATGTATGTCTGTGAACAGGACAAAGATTTGTTTGTGTGATTTATACTGATTGTGGACAAAGTGTGTACCAAGACTAACAGCTCTAACAGAAGTCTTCCAAAGTGGTTTCTTAATACTTATTTCTGGCTGCAACAACCAGGTCTGTAGTCAAACAGCTGACTGATGGATTCAGCTGTTCTTCAGAGTGATTGTAGTTACCAACATATGATGTCAGACCTTGGCCTTTGGTAACAATCTTCTGTGCTTCAGGGGTCATGCAAAATGACTTTTAAGCTGCCCTAAATGGACACCTGAGGATTTCCTTTGACATGGGAGAATGTCCTGGGTTGGTATTAAGTGTTGTATGTGAACTTCTTCTGGTCTGCCTGACATAGCAGGCTGTTCTGAGGCTAACCACTGTAGTGACTTGCTTTGCCAGGATCTGCAGGTACAGTGCATCCAGCATCATGGGCAGTGGAAACAGTATTTATGTCATATGCTTGCTGAGCAAGCTCTGAAGGTGAGGAGCAGAATTTCCCTAATTCCATTCTGCATTTTTTTTTCTTGTCACTTGCAGGGTAAATGTTACCATTAACCCATGTAGGACAGCCTGTAGCATATAGACTCTCTCCTGTGTCTTTCTCCATAACAAAAATTACCTTGGAACAAGGGTGGTTTCGGAACTGTAGCTGTTGGTGGAGAATCCTCATTTCTGGTGGGAGAAATTGAAGTTGAGTGATATGGCAATCCAAAATGCAGGGTAATAGATTAAAAAATTCTAGTGGGAAAGCTGTAACTCAGATCCTGCTGTGCAAACATACCAGTTTGTGAATATTAGCCTTATGAAGACCTTGGCTTGTTACTCTCCTTCATGTAGGAGGGATACTTGTTAGTAATGGTTTCATAGAAGCATTCTCTTGAAGTTTTTCCATAGCTATTAAAAAAAAAAAAAAGCCTCTCTTTCCCAAACCGTACTTCCCCTCACCCCATCCGATTACCTACAACTTTTTTGCCATAATTTTTAGTAGCTTTTTTCTAGATCTAAACATACTGGACTGGAGCCTTGAAAATCTCATTGCTATTGCTGTAGGACCTGCTGCACACATCTGGAATGGAGGAACTCTTCAAGCCATTGAAAACATTGATTTGAATTCCAGTTCCAAATATGTTTCATCTCTGGCTTGGATAAAAGAAGGAACTTGCCTTGCAATTGGCACCAGTGATGGAGAAGTGCAAGTACTAGATAATTTATTTTTTTAGTCTTTCTTCATTTTTAGCTAAAGTGGCCACAAGACAATGTGTTACTGATTATTTTTTTAAGGAAACAAATAAAAAAGATTGGTGAAACTACAGAAGAACTCTGCTGGAGACCATAAATAGTGCTTCCTTGTATCATTCTGCACCTTACTGAACAGCTTAGTGACATCCAGTGTTATCTGTGTGTAATGGAGCCTCTGAAGCCACTTTTTAGTGATGACTGAATTAAAGATTCAGTTGTCCAAAGACAGACAGATTTTTCTTCCCTCAGTAAGAGGAGCTCTTTCATTAAATTATTTTACTCAGCACATGCTATTTTCCCTTGTATATCTCTTGCTGAGATCACTCTAGTGATCAATGCCTAGAGAACTCAAGCAAAAACTCTTCTTAAGGATTCACACAAGAGGATTTGCCTTCAGACAGATTATGCACATATGCCTCAGTCTGCTGTTATAGGACAGTCTTATTATCAAAAGATTTTTGTGGGACTTTGGCTGAGATGCTGAATAATATGGGGACGTACCTGCTGCAGTCCTGAGTCAGCAATGTGAAGGTACTGAAGGCCAGTGCTTTCAAGTATGGAATTCCAAATACTGACATGGAAATAAATAGCTTTAAACTCAGAGATGTGCATTCCTTCATTCCTGTCTGACTTCAGCATCACTCATATAGGTGCCAAAGTTTGGAAATACTTCTTATCTCACTTGTGAAATAAATGAGCTTGAGATTGTTCATATGTCAAATCAGAACTGGGCAGAGTCTTACCTGCAAACAAATAAAGAGGCAAAAAACTTTTTTCTTTTTGTTGTTAAATTTGTGTTTCTTGCTTGTTTTGTATTGGCAGCTGTGGGACATTGAAACGAAAAAGAGGTTGAGAAATATGTTTGGTCACCTGTCTGTAGTTGGAACTTTGAGCTGGAATCATTATATTCTGAGCAGGTGAGTGGTATAGTATATTTACAGAAAAAGTCCTGCTGCTTTTACTTAGATAAATGTCCCATTCGTTGCAGCTGTTTTAATTGGCTTTGCTCAAAGGTGATTTACCTTTGCTTTACCAAGGGTGAATTTTACAGTAGCTGGTGAATATTTCATATTTAGGAATCATGTCAATGTAGGGACTCAGATGAGAAAGATCAAGTCTACTCTTTTGTGATTTTTTTTGCTCTCACTTTCTGTTTCAGATCTTTGACTCAGACTTGAAGGGGCTGAGGGGAAACTTGTTTATAATGAATGCTTCTACTTTTTTAGAATCATGTGATAGTCTTCTATTTTACTTAAACATAGAAACAGAAGCAAGACTTTATTGTTAAACTCAAACTGGATAGGAACACTCGAAGTAGTTTTATTGTGATTTTGCAAGATGCTCTGGCTTTTGATTGTATGAGATCTGCTGGTTGGAGTGAGGTACAAGGATACCAGCTGAACCCCCAGTCAATAAAATGCTGTTGCTGGAGTAGGCACACTGGGTGGGTTAAGTTACACAGATGCAGCTAAAACATCCTGCCAATGCCAACTGGCATAATTTTGTTACAGTAAGTGTTAGTTTCAGTTTGCATTTCAGCTTGACCAAAGGAGTGAAAATAAGAGAAACTTGAATTACAGATTTCTGAGTAGAAATTGATGATAGAATTCAGCATGAACCTGTGAACTACAGTTATGCTTGACAGATTAGGTTGACATAATATTTATTTCTCTTACTAGGTTTGAAACTAACCAGTTCATTCTAACATTAGGGCAGAGTTAAAATATCTGTATAAGTATAAAAAAAGACGTGGAGTTAATACTCATTGTTACTAAAAGAAGAGCAGCATTCTTACAGTAAACTTCACTGTGGACAATTGATACTTTGGGATTACAATTCCTACGGTTAAAAATAGTCCAACAACACATCATCATGAATCTGTAAATAAATTTCAGTACCATAAATTAACCCATCACAAAATTTTGTTGGCTTCTCTTTGTCTTTAGCAGAACACATGCCACTTCTGTGTCAAAAGCCAGTAATTCTAATTTCTGTGAAAAAATGTCACTTCAGCCAGGATTTTCAGGGGCCCAGTTCCTTCCCACTCACACCACTAGAGTTACCAAAAACCTTAATATGGCCAACATTGGCAATTCAATTCTGCTTCTCTTGGTTAGACTTTCTGTTTATTATTTAGTAGGAAAAATCTATATAAATCTTCAGGAGGCAAATGATGATGCCTTTGCGTATAATGTACATATTCCCAAGTATCTTCATAGGTATTTTTGATAAAGGTGTGCTTAATATTCACTGCTTGGTTGAAATGTTTCATGCTTTTGTGAACTTCAAGAGCTTGGCAAGTCCATAATACAGGCACAACAGGGTGATGATTCTTGCAATCAGTCAGTTTTGTGTGTGCATTTTTAGAGCTTCCAAATCACTCAACTTGCATCTGAAAAATCTTTAAAACACAGTATGGGAAAGTCTCCAGTAATTACTGCCTTAAATTAATCTATTGCTGTAGTGTCAGGTATCTGTTTCTCAGATGCCCAGAAAGATGGTATTGAATTTATTGATTTTTTCTGGTGTTGTCAGAGTAGTTGGAAGTGTGAATTTCCAGCAGGAAGGCTCTTCTGTTTTGTCACAGGTTTAATATAGGAATAACCTTAGAAAGGCAGGAAAAAAAAATGTGCTGTGGAGTATTTTCAGTTCAACTCTACTGTTGATGTTTAAAACCCATATGCAGGAGCTAAGCTGTAACAGTAGCTGTGCTTCCAGTCAGGGTATTTCTTCCTTCCTTCCTTTGGCAGGCTGATGAGACTGGCTGTAGAACCATGCATCCATTGCCTCACAGCCAGTGATGCAACAGTGTTGAGCTGTGCAGATTTTAGACCTGGAAGTGGGACTGAGAAAGAGGACAAGGGAAGGGACAGAACCAAAGAACATACTGTTACTCGCTAGTAAGCCCTTTCCCAGAGCAATACAGTTTTACACTGCCTCTTTGTTGGGCATGGAGTCATATCTGACCTTGGCAAACATCATCTTGAAAAACTATTTTTCATGAAGAACAGAAGAGAGTTTACATTAAATGGCGCGACAGTTGAATAGGGTGCAGGTTAGTGGCATACAATGCCATATTTCTTCAGGGAAATGAAAAGCATGAGAGAGAAAAGGTATTCTGCCTGGCTTGAACTGAGCAGCTGCTTGACTCCTTTCTGGTGTCAGCCACCTCTACACTCGGGGTGTGCTTGTGATAGTTGGTTTGTGTTTCCTTGTACTGAAATACTGTTGTTCTGCAGACACGTTTCACTGTGATGTGGTTTGCTTCTGAAACCACTGAAGAAACATCAGTCTAGTGATTTAGCTTGTCTTCTTTGACATGAAACCCATACTGTCTTTTTTCATCTACAGTGGTTCACGACTAGGATCTATTCACCACCATGATGTTCGGGTTGCTCAGCACCGTGTTGGGACTCTTTGCCAAAACAAGCAGAGCATTTGCAGCTTGAAATGGTCCCTAACCAACCAGTTGCTGGCAAGTGGGTCTAGTGATGGTATATTGAATATCTGGCCTAGTGACCCTGGTGTGAAATTGCAATCACAGCCACTGAAAACCATACCTCATCCCTCAGCAGTTAAGGTATATGGAGAAGGAATGTCTGCTTTTCTGTATTTGCTCTCATGAAATCACATTGTTGATGTGGACAGTTCGGGAATATTTCAAATCCACGAATTATTAGTTTCTCCTCCTCTGACTGCGATGCAGTTAGTTTTAAGACCAGTTCTCCTCATTCCAAGTCACAGAGAAGTCTGGTAGGGCTTTAATCAGGAAAATTTACTGGATTATCAGGCCTTTGTAAGTATAATGCCAAATAGAAATAAAATTTACAGCCTTCTCCTCTGTTTTGCACAGAAATCTTTGGTGTCACAGTACTTAAGAGTTAACCAACAAGATATTTCAATTTTTTTGAGTTTTAGAAAATTCTGTCTGCTGCAATTATTTTAAATATGATATTTATTTTGCCTTCCTGCCCATGTTTTCATGTCATTTCTGGTAGCAAAGAATCTGAAGTAATAACCTGGAAGTGAGACAACTTAGAATCTTCATCTTTATGAAGTCCCAGTCTGTGTGGGAGAGAGGACAAGTATCAGCAATAAGAGACAGGGGAGTCCAGCATTTATAAACTGTCTGTCCTCCCAAAAAAATCTGAGGCTGGCCTGAAGTGCTGCTGTTAAAGCATCAGAGGAGGTTAATGAAGAAGGTGAAATTCAGTTCTTAGTAGCTTTTCTTCAAAGAGAGTCTAGGCTTAAGGCATATCCTGGAAATAACACAGAAGAACCCAGGTCTCTTGTAAGCCCTGTAATTCGCGTTGCTTAGGCTTCTGTGATGGCTTGGCTTAGGCAGTGAGACTGTATCTTGCTGGGTTCTTCTGGTACTGAGGTGTTAACCCGTGGCCTGTGAAGGGTAAGCAGAGAAACTGGAGTTTTATGAGCATATGTGGGACAGTGTAGGCTACTGTGAAGCAATGGCAAAGGAAGCACCATTTGGAGTTTTCGGATTCTGCATTGCTCTGTGTGTGTGTAGGAAGAACATGGTGTAGGGTGAAAAAATCCAGAGAGACATTCTGGGTGTTTGTTGCAGTTCATTTTTCCAATGGCTTTTAAGCAAAATCTACTTTGTTTTTCCAGCTAACCTCCTAGTCTGTCTGTTCTGTCATCTGTTTTCTTTTTTTTTAGGCTGTGAACTGGTGTCCTTGGCACTCCAAAGTCCTTGCTACAGGGGGCGGAATGAAAGATGGGATTTTGCGTGTCTGGGACATAAATCGTGAGAAAATAATCCAAAGTGCAGCTACAGATTCTCAGGTGAAATGATGAAATGTCTGCATATTTAGGCTATGCTCTTCTTGTATATCTGTGCTCATCTGGCAAACTCCCACTGACTTTGAGGGTGGTTCTGCGGTCAAGGGAAGAGCGGGATTTTCTCTGGATGTGCGATTGCGCTACATTCAGTACTGCAGTGTGTGATTGGACTCAGCAGTTTCTGGTTTCTCATTCAGCACTTCTGTCTCCACACAGAAGTGATTGAAGAGGAGGTGGTCTTGCAGCCAGACACTTCTCATCATGTTTTCCTTATTGGCAATAATAGTTTTGGCCAAAACTCTTGATGTGGAGAGAATGTTGAGGGGGAGGGAAAATTCCCAGAGTGCTGGGGTGAGAAGAGGTGTAAGAGTCAGAGGGCAAACATCCGTCTCTGGAGTTTGAATATTAGGAGACAGAGGAACAGATTCTCAGCTGGAGTAAAGCAGCATAGCTGTTGATTTTCCTGGGACTATGACAGCTTAGCTGAGGATGTGTTTGAAGGTTGTGGGTTTTATACTGATAGGCTATTATCACATTCAGATAGGACAATAAGGCAACTGTACTTCAAAACGCTGTGAGGAATGAAATGATCCTTCTGAAGAAGTAAATATTCTGATGGCACTATTTCTCAGTAGCTTGTTTAAACATTGTATGTAACATTTCAAATCTACTGAATGGTGCATGTTGCCCTGTTCTGAAAACTAATGCAGAATTTTAAATTGCGATAGATCTGTTCCTTGGTCTGGTTACCCAAAACCAGTGAACTGATGACTGGACAAGGCCTTCCTGGAAATCAGATGAAAATATGGAAGTATCCCACGCTTGTCAATTCATCAGAACTTCATGGGAAGTATTTAAGTTAATAGTTTGAGCTATTTCAGTTAACTATCTGTTTAATCAGTGTGGTTTTGCAAGTGCATACCTTACACGTATAGAGTTAAAATAGCAGTCATCTACACATCCTCCCTCTGCCTACACCCATGCATTCATGTGCACAGTCCTCATGCATGGGATTGTAAAGGTTGACGTATTAAGATAATAGTATAAGTTGCTTCTGTAAAATTCTTTGATTTTGATGATGGGATTGTCTCCTATAATTTCTAAGGCCAAGCCAGATGCAGGATGTGGATTTCCACTGCTTCCTAAGGCTTACTAGGCGTGGACTGAGTGTGCTAATACGAGGTTGCTTCCAGTATGTTCTAGGCTGATGGCCTTCTAGATAACTGAAACTGGATGTGGCTCTTCAATGTTGCAGCTCATCATGGAAGGATACTGAACCAGCTTCCTAATGATGTTTGAAATAAATCTCCATGTGTTATTTAGAGCTGTCTGGGTTTTAATGAATGATTTTGGCTGTGAAGCAATGCAATGCAGTGTGTTTCCCTTGTACTGTGATCACAGCTAGAGGAAGTGGAGTTTCCTTGTAGGTCTGTATTGGTCCGTGGAGTTGTAGGGCTACACTACACATAAAAGTTGTTCCTTGCTATTAAGCCTTCTTGTTTCTGATGCTTGCTGTCATTCCTGTGCATTAAGTTTTACTTGTTTCAGTGTTAACTGAAGTGGTCCAGCAGAAGCATCTGAAGTTAAAAGACAAAACAAATTATTTGCACACAGGCTGCATTTTCACAGGTTTGGTGGTTTTTTCACACTCACTGACCAGATATGGTCCAAGAAGCTTTGGATTTTTAACCTAACAGCTGATATTTACAACTACTTTTTGTGCTATGTTGCTACATTTGAAACCATTTATTAAATTCCTGATTTATTAAATCCCAGCCATACTGGGATGCTGTCCTTGGAAGCAGTGACTTGGGTGTAACCAGGGACTTGGCTTTAACACTAACCTATAAGAGGAAAACACAGGAGAGTCAAAACAAAGATGGCTGGAAGAGAGAGGGTGGCTTGTGTAATGCTGCTTGTCTGTGCTGCTTTTCCTTCCTTGTCCATACTCATTTATGTATAGCTCTTAAGATTGTGTCCTGTGATATCATGAGAAATTATTTGATAAGCGACATGATCATTAGTCTTAGCTACTATAGCCTGAGGTTTCTCAAGTCTTTGTAAGTGTTGAATATATTATTTGAAATGAAACCTAGATTTAGTCTTACCTTTGACAATATGGTTTAAAACATTTATCATGTAAGTCAAATGTGTTGGTAGTTTGGTGAAGCTGGAGGGTTACTTATCATCCTGTTTCCTATTCAGTTTACTTGTCTGCAAGAGAAACTAATTTTCATTAACAAAAAGACCAGGTAATTGTTACACAGATACATTCTTGCTTACAAAGACTCTTATTACCTTACTATAAGCAACTGAATGTTGGAAGAAATTGTCAATGTATCAAAATAACGTTCAGAAAAAATACTGTGATAGATGATTGTGAGATGGTTCTAAATCAGCCTCAGACACCCTTAACCACCCAAAGAAATGAGTGGATAAATTGTAACTGAATGTCATTACTTAATCCTCCTGCAAAATGCTGAAGACCTCAGCTAACAATGAAGCACAGTCAGTTGCTGTTGAGTACTTTAGTAATTGAGGTTGCCTATTACTGGGCATATTCAGAATAGACTAGCAGCTGATGGTAACCTTTTTATGGCACTGAGTCCCTTTTTGAGGTACTTCTGATAGAACTATTAAAGTAATTTACTAGAAAAAAAGATTTGTTTTGGATGTAAATGCCCTTCCCTTAGAAAAGCTGTTGTAAATAAACAAAAACATACAGGCAAACAAAATGTAATTGCTTTTAGAAGTACCTGAATGTGATCGTGAAAAAAAGAAATAATACTCCAGCCCTCTCCACTCAGAAAACACGGAAATGAGTAATTTCAACTGCTGATCTCTCCCTATCCCCCTTCACATGGTTTTGGCTGAAACTAGTAATCAGATTTCAGTCAGTGTTGTGGATAGTTTTGGATGCCTCCAAAGACTACGTCTCCAGCTCTTCCTTCAAAGTTGTTACAGACACTGAATGGAGACAGTGTAAAGAATTCACTGAGTTGTAAACTCATGGTGTTGGATGTTGACAAAGATGATATACACTTCAATAACTCGAGAAGGAGTAAAGCCTGAGAGTTAATCTCTGCTGAAATAATTTAGTGATGTTGTCAAAATTCTAGTCACCAAGTTTAGGTGGGACACACGTTACTCAGCACCAGGACAGCAGATTCTTGCCTTTAGTCACAATGGCTCCAGAGAGCTGTTGTAGCAGCTTCGCAAAGTTGGGGCAGACTGTCCGTCTGCAACAATCCTATAGATCTTCATCAGTTACTATTGTGATAAGTACCACAGTTTCAGAGAGTTTTACAGTTCCTCGCATATTTATCCTCATAATATTATGTTGAGCTAGAGAAGTGCTGTGTTCATGGAGAACTCAGGTACAGATAATGTAGGACATAGGCCACCTACATTCATTCAAGGTGGTCACCCAAGACTTCACACCTTCACACTTCCTTTTAGGATGTGGTTCATCTGGTTTGTTTTAGATGAGATAGATACACTATGTCTCAGAAGTTTCTTTTTTTCCCCTTTGGGTGACTAGCTCAGCTGTATGATTGTCAGTAACTCACCCAACCAGAGAAGCCAATGACCAGTAAATTAAAGTAAAAAAGGCTTCGATTTCTCATACCCCTATGTGCCAAAAACCATTATGGGTTTGCTTAGCATTGACATTGTGCTAGGTGGTACAGGAGAGCAGAGGTAGATACAGGTCTCAACAGTCTCAGTTTAATGGCAGACTCTTTCTGCACTCAGTTCAATTTCAGTTGCTTCTACTGAGAGAGATACTTGTATAACCAGATTAATGAGTTTTGTATGTTCTTTGTGCTGCTAGACTGGGGTAGCTTCTGGCCTTCAGTGTCTGACTCCCAAAGTTTACTACAACTACAGACAAACTCAGTATGCAATTCCAATAAATTATTCAGTGGGATCACTGTTAGAAGATCTCCATAACAGTCATAACTGAGCAGCTGGAGACACTATCTCATGATTGTTGGATCAGCTGCAAATTGTCTGCAAGGCCTTTGCAGCCAGATGGGAAAGCTCAGCAGCGAGACACATTACCAAACACAGATGGGACTGATGCTGCAAATGCAGTGGAGAATCAAGAGTTCAGATTCGGTGTTCTGCTTTGACACAAATGTCTTCTCAATGTGGTGCAGTCCTGGCAGTTAAAGCCTGGTCTCTAATAAGAAAACTTCAGCTCTTTCTTAATGTGAAAATATTCTGTAGAAAATGGTAGCTCCCCGCACCTACGCAGCATTTTGAGCTGCTACAGTAAAAGTGGAAAAAGCCATGCTCTGGGTGCTGGTGGTGAAAATGACTGGCATAATCAGTGTAGAATTGTGATGTATCTTTGCATTCTTTTGTACATATTTTGTTTTACAGGTCATGAAGGGAGAGTCCTGCATATAGCCCTGAGCCCAGATCACAGCAGGCTGTTTTCTGTTGCGGCTGATGGAATAGCTTGTCTGTGGAAATGCCATGAATCTGGGGAGAGCAAGCACAGCAGCAAAGCTTTCTCTAATGGTTATCAGAACTCATTCTTGTGACTTCTTCTCCTTGAAAGCAAGTGATTAAATGTACTTATCCCATTCAATAATTCAAAATATGTGTGTTCCTTCCAATGGAAACATGGCAGGAGATAGTACAGTTTTTTCAAGAGAATGCAATTTTCCCCATCAGTCCATGATATGAAATGTTAGTAGCTTGTCTTACCCTAGAGGAAAAATATTCTAACTCTAAAGAATAACACCATATTTATTTTCATTAAACTAGCAAGCATGGGTACAATCCACCTTGTGTTAAGTGCCAGCATAAAGTCGTAGGTCCTGCTTTTAGCTATGATTCTTGTAAGTAATTTTACATCAACTTAGCATCCCCATTTGGAACCACATGCCAATTCTTGTAAATTGCCTTGAATCATTCAAAGGCTAGTATCAGCAGAGACCAGTCCAGGGGACTGTGTTCTATATATCAGAGAGATCATGGTATGGAATCTGTCTAAATATTTCTAGAGATCTATGTTTAATATATAACTGTAGCTAAATATAAATGATTTCTTGGGAATTGTTTCTTGGTTTTGTAGTGGTAATGATGACTAGCGTAATTAGAAAACTGTCTGTGTTGAATTTTGAATTGTTTCTTTTCCTTAAACCCACCTGCTATGTTTGACAATTATTGAAAATATAAATAATTGCATAATAGTTCTGTTATTATGCATAATTATAAAATAAACTGTTTAATACGGACATAGTCAAAGACGCATGCTGTTTGGGTCAAACACAACAGTTAGTTCATTTATTCCATAAGGGTACACTTTAATTCTGGATGTCAGCAAACCTGGCAGCTGTCACGCTCTTATTAATTTCATTTAGTGCTCACAAGGACCAAACCTCTTGGACTTGAACAGAAGTTTGCCTGTGTAAGACTTGTACACTGTCAACAGCTAAGTAAGAATGTCAGGATTGGCCTTCAGATGCTATTCAGATGCAACTCAGTAGGGCTATTCAAAACGTGTTCTATCCACAGACATCTTTGAAGCTTTGCTTTCGTTATTAGGAATGATGAGAGGCAGTGGGTAAGGATTCACTCTTGCATTTGTACATTAGGAGTCCTGTGAGCTCAGAAACTCATATTGTTTGGATTTCTTTTTTTTTTTTTTTCCTGCTGGAAATTTATTTATATTATTTCTTGTAGCTGGGAAAGAATGGGAGATTAGGGAAGTAGAACAGTGTCAGGCCATGGAAAATTAAGCTGTGATCAAATGCATGAGAAGAGATAGGCAAAGTTAGCAGGGGCACAAGTATCTCTGGAAATGAATGTGAAACTGTCATGTCTAGTTCTCACCATTTTAAAAACCTCATCTTCTGCTGCTCAAATCATGTGGTTGCTAACTTTGGGTCTGGAAGGTTGAGACCACTGATCTTTTTTACCTAGTAAGATGTTAATTTACAATAAATCTGCTGCTAAACTGCTGGTTTCTAACATCATCTCGTGTGGTCTTCAAAACAGGTTAGAAGATGGGAACGTTGATTATCAGTTGAGAGATGACTACCAAGAAGCTTGTGTCTAAGAATGGGAAATAACTTACACTGTGCCTGTCTTCTCGTATGAGCATGTTTGTTGCAGCAGATTTTATCAAACATTTGGAATGTGATTTAGATATTCCAGATAGTATTTTAAATAATGTAGAAGTTTTTTCAAATATTAAAAACATTATTTCTCTTTTGAATGTGAAAAAAAAACAGTGGAATTAGTCTCTTTACTCATATGTTTTTGGGTTGTCCCAGAAATTCTCTCTCTTTCTTTGACAGTACCTAAATGCTGTTGGTTTGTCAAATGTTGGAAGAGATGTATGTCACAGGATGGGGGGGCTGTGGTGGTAAAGGAGCTGATCAGTATTGAGGCGAAGCGTATTTTGTTGAATGCTCAACTGTCAGAAGAAGAAATTACATTTCTTTCAGACTGAGAAGTGGTCGTTTCTTAGTTAATGATAGTTGTTCATTGTTGAGTAAAGCTGTGTTGCCCCAGAAGTATTTTAATATAATACCTGAAAGTGGGAGAAGTCACTGACTTCAGTAGAACTAACCAGCAGCCCATAAATACAAGAGAGTCTTGTATGTGTGTGACCTATAGCTCTGTTCTGTGACCATGTCTGAGAAAGCATTTAAGCATGCATTTAAAATCCAGACTGTGACTAATCTGGAGTGAAATTAAACATGCACTGGAGTGCTTTTTCTGGGTGTGCTTCTTTTCTAGATAGGCTCCTTTACTGTCAGTTTCTTTCACATGGCAAGTACCTGTCTTTCTGTAATAGGAATTAGAGAACCTGAGTAGGCAGTGTGATTCTGCTTCACTGATCTTTTGCAGGTAAAGTTGCTGAATGCTTGCAGACATAGAGTGTGCAGTTGCTGAAAGCAGATCATTGTTCTTGCATAGCTGCCTCATTCTGCCAGTGCAAAGGTCTTAACATACGAAGTCATGGACAAAATGTGAAATCTTGACTTTCTCCATGTAGAATATGGTGTATTTTTAGCTCATTTCCTGTTACATGCCTGGTATATTGTTCAGGCCCAGACTGAGACAGAAGTCAGAAGCCGTTTCTAAGAGGTCAGCTTGTTCTGCACCTGAGGTCTGTGTGCACTAAAGGCTGAGGCTCTAGAGGTGGCACAGAGGATTAAGTAAAATTTAAGTTGCCTGAACTCAGGCTGTCATCCCCACAGTCCTATCCAAGGTTAAGTGCCATACAACACATGGAATCCAAAACTTCAGGACAAAAATAATTTTTACAACAGGAAAAAACTTCATTGCCTGTTCAGGGCATGTGTCTTCCCAGGTATACCAGTATGACAAGGTGATTGTCTGTCTGTAATACAATGAAATGGTTTAAAGAACCTTGTGTTAGGGAATCCTTTTCTTTCCACACATAAATGCACTAAATATTTTCTAGGAAAACAGTCCCCTGTTCTTCAGCCACTGTATGATCTGACTTGATGCTACCTGCATAAATGTTGCATTAGTTTGTGTAGTGCAGTTTATACCAGTTCATTTTGACCAGTTATCTCATATACCTGCAATGAGAAGAAATTGTTACATTCTAGATGTCAAAATGCCATTGAATGGTCGTAACATTTTTCTTAGCTAGTACATAAACTTGCATGGGCTCCATCCTGTAGTGGTGGATCTGTATTGGGAATGGGTTCATGCCTCTTAATCAGAGAAGGTCCCAACCTAGGCGAAAACTTGGTTCCATTTCCTTGCTTCTGCTTTTTGCCCCCAGGGTTCCACTACTGGCAGTGGTGACAGAGGCTTGAATGTTTTGTTTGCCATGTAAAACCAGTTCTAGTGGCTCATTTTGCACAATTCACTAAATAACACTCATATAAAAATAAGTTTTTGAAGTATTTGGGGTAGATCCTAAATTCTAAGCTAGAGGGGGAAGGCTGCACATTTTTCCTTGCACATTTGTTCATGCTTTGTAAACCCCTTGGTCAGAACCTCTCCTTCCTTCTGATCCCACTTGGGTCAGTACTACTGTCTGAAAAATGGAGAAATACTGAATGATAGGCTTTGAGTGGGATTTTCCACTGACGAGGATGCTGTCTGTGACTTCTAGGGAAGAGGAGGAATCACAGAATCACAGAACGGTAGGGGCTGGAAGGGGCCTCTGTGGGTCATCTAGTCCAACCCTCCTGCCGAAGCAGGGTCACCTACAGTAGGCTGTAGAGGACCTTGTCCAGGTGGGTCTTGAATCTCCAGAGAAGGAGACTCCACAACCTCCCTGGGCAGCCTGTTCCAGTGCTCCGTCACCCTCAGAGTGAAGAAGTTCTTCCTCATGTTCAGACGGAACTTCCTGTGCTTCAGTTTGTGCCCGTTGCCCCTTGTCCTGTTGCTGGGCACCACTGAAAAGATCTTGGCCCCATCCTCCTGACACCCACCCTTCAGATATTTGTAAGTATATATTAGGTCTGCTCGCAGCCTTCTCTTCTTCAGGCTGAACAAGCCCAGCTCCCTCAGCCTCTCCTTGTAGGAGAGATGTTCCAGTCCCCTCACCATCCTTGTAGCCCTCCGGTGGACTCTCTCCAGTAGCTCTTCATCTTTCTTGAACTGGGGAGCCCAGAACTGGACAGAGTACTCCAGATGAGGCCTCACTAGGGCAGTGTAGAGGGGAAGGAGAACCTCCCTCGTCCTGCTGGCCACACTCTTCTTGATGCACCCCAGGATCCCATTGGCTTTCTTGGCAGCCAGGGCACACTGCTGGCTCATGGTTAACCTGTCGTCCACCAGGACACCCAGGTCCCTCTCCGCAGAGCTGCTCTCCAGCAGGTCCACCCCACGCCTGTACTGATGCATGGGGTTGTTCCTCCCCAGGTGCAGGACCCTGCATTTGCCTTTGTTGAACCTCATCAGGTTCCTCTCTGCCCAACTTTCCAGCCTGTCCAGGTCTCCCTGAATGGCAGCACACCTTCTGGTGTATCTACCACACCTCCCAGTTTGGTGTCATCAGCAAACTTGCTGAGGGTACATTCTAACTCTTCATCCAGGTCATTGATGAAGAAGTTAAACAAGGCTGGGCCCAGTACTGACCCCTGAGGGACACCACTAGTTACCAGCCTCCAACTAGACTCAGCGCTGCTGATGACAACCCTCTGAGTTCTGCCATTCAGCCAGCAGTAACTTGAAAAAAATACTATAGCAGGATGAAAAAGAGCAGTGAAAAAATGGGCAAAGAAGAAAGAAATTAAGTAAATCTAATGTATGGGAAGAGTGAAATAGCCCTAGGTGATCAGTTGTCTTGAGGATCAGCTACAGATTTTTCACTAGATTGATAAGGATATTTTTGTCTTCTGAAGGTTTGTAGAATCAGGTCTTTGCTAAGCAAGGGTTTGGTAGTTTGCAAGAAGAGAGTAAGTCTGGCCTTATCTTACTTATTTCCTGTGTGTTTAAAGACAGAATCAAAGTCACCACTTTGGGTGTCAATAGCAGTCAGTGGGCCAAATTCTCCTCCCAGTTTCACTCATGCAATTGTACTTGGCTGGGAATCCTTCTCGCTGCTCCTGCTTTGCTTCTGTGTTTGTGTGTGCCTCTGTGTCTGTGTTTGTGTGCTCATTTCTGTGTTCAGCCCAAGAGTCAGAACAAACATTTTCGGAATAAGAATAAGGAATATGAAAAGTTCTGACTGTGTAACATTTGTAATGGACAGAAAACATAAAAGAAGATGTTCAGCATCAAAACTTTCAATGTAGATCCCTGTAGTTTCGGCCTTCTCCTTCCTTCACCCTTCATTGTTCTGACAAAACTACTGTTTCTTCTCCACAACATCAGGTGAAGGCAGTTGTGTAAAAAAGTTTTAGTCCGTATTTTCCCATGTTGTGTTTATTAGTGATGTTTAATTGCTTGTGATGAACGGAGCAATCGTTTTCTAATTAAAATCAATACAAAATTTCTCCACCCATTGAATGTCCTGTGCTTTCTCTTAGCTAATGGCTGCTTCTGAGTAGAAAAACCCCAAAGCAACACAAAATAAAACCAAGTGCTTTTTGAGGTGTTCATGGCATTGAATGTGCCCAAGACTGTTAATACTGAGATGGGCGGAAGCATTTTTAACAATAGGTCTGTTTGCTGTTTGACAAGCCATTGTTGAAGCACTTAAAAATTTCATTGCATCTGTAAAATGGCAGTAGTGGCATCCTAAGGTAAAGATTGGTTTATGTTATGAACAGTGCTTTATCGTATTGATACTCATTTCTCTGGCGGATGGTTTTTCAGCTGATTTTTTGACATAATATTGCTGATCTTGGTGTATTCTGCAAACATATTGCACATCCAAAACATTATGTACACAGACTATCTGTACTGCAGCAGACAGAGCTTTCCACATGAATTGACAGCTGCAAGCAGTAGATTTTTATCACCGTTTCTTTATTAAATGCAAAGTACATAAAGGGGTAAAATCTGGAGGTTTCAAATACAAGACAGTTAGGAAATGCACATTTATTGTGTCCCGCAATCAAATGTAGCTGCTGAAACTTTATTTTCTGAAGCGTAGCAGTCCACTACACCTGTGAAATCTGGAGCTCTGCTGCGGAGAATCTACCGAGTTTTTCAGGTGTCTGGAGTTCCACCTAGCATCTCACTAACTTTCAGGGTATTTGCAGAAGTAAAGATACAGAAGAGGGCAGTATTTACTCAGCATGCAGTGGGGGCACAAACAGCTGGATTAGATTCTTGGTCAGAAATACTCATCCATCTAGAGCTCAGTCTGAATGTGCGACGCAAGCGTGTTGGAAGCCTGAGTCGCAAATACCCCTCGCATGACTCCATGGCTGACAGTATAAGCTACAAATGCTGGTGTAGCAGAGCAATGTATTCTCACCCTGTTAAGTTCAGATCTGCTCTAGAAAGAGATGTATGTATTTTCATCTATAAGGACATCAAGCTGCTAAAATTCAGCGTGGGAATACCACTTTTACCAGTATAATGAAGCTATTTTTAAAAGTGTGTTTCAAAGCTAGATACTGTTACACAAGTACAAAGTAGGAAATTACTTGGTCAAAACCCAATCTCTTAGACTCCCCCTATGGTTTTCCTTATCCACTGAAGGTATTCCTTTGTAAGTCGAGTGTAGACACCAGGGCCGTCAACACTACCACACTTGTTTGGCTTCCCGAAAGCCGTGATGCCTCTCATGACATTATTGCATTTTAGAGGTCCGCCAGAATCCCCCTGCAAAAAGGGAAAAAAACCCTGTCATTGAAATTTACAAAAGCTAAAAGTGCTTCTTTTAAATAAAATTTGCACCAGCTGCATGGAGGAAATAAAAATATAGACAGTGCTGTTGCAGATTTTTTTTTTTTCTCTTTGGGAGTTAGGATTTTCGTTAGCAAAAAGGAAAAACACTTCAATCTGATCTTTCATGAGTGAGTAATGGGGAATGAATCGAGTTTAGTGCTATGAACAGTCTTTCTGAATACGAAAAGAATAAGCTGGAAACTTTCCTCTTGAAAAGCAGAAAGTCTACAGAAATTGGCACCTTTTTTGTTACTTCATTACAAAATAAAATTCAATATTTAAATCTTTTAAAAAGTGATAGTTCTTACACAGTTGTACATTTGACTTGGGGCCTAGGCGAAATGTTTTTCATCAGCAAAACCTGTTTCAAAGCCCTCTGACATCAGAAAAATGGTTCCACTGAAGTTAGCTGCTTGAGAATGGGCTCATAAGCTATTTTGTGGAGATTTTTCTGTTAAAATCATTTTACTGAAGAAGAGAATAGCTATCTGCCATGCCTGGGTGAAACCACAATATCCAAAGTCTGTGAAGGTGAATTTATTAAATGTAAGTTTTGAGTTTAAGGCTTAGAAGAACAAGCCTTGGTAAATTCCCTCATTTTTAATACAATTATTCATTGAACTAAAGAGAGGCAGAAATTATAAATGTGTAAAAGCTAGTGCTTTAATATAATCTATGTGGATATAGACAGTAAATATACTTACAGAACATGAATCCTTTCCTCCATTCTTAGCCCCTGCGCATATCATGTTGTCTGTTATAACAGGGTTGTTTTTATAATGCTTCTTGTCGTTGCAGATTTTCCTGCTGATGACAGTGACATTGACCTCCCGCAGGGTATCAGAAAGCTTTCTCAGATGATTGTGAGTTTTTCCCCATCCTGCTACTGTGCAAATTGTTCCTGGTTTTGGGTCATCATCTGAGTTAGGCAGGTCAATGGTATCCACAGCTTTGTTAATTTGTGCGCTTTTCTGAAGCTGTAGAAGATACGGAAAATAGTTATTATGGAGCAGAATCTAACAGAGGCCTCTGCACGTTAACCATGGGATCTTTGCCATTGTGGTGATGGGGGTTTACTACAATCCATTTCTGAGATTCCTCAGCTCTTTGTGACAGGATTTATGTAACCAATGTAAGAATGAGGAAAGGGACTATTCTTTGTCTTGTGAAAACCCACTTAGCTTTTGCTGAAATACTAGCTCTAAAAAATACCCTGTTTTACTTCTCTGGCTCTCAGACCTTTGGAAGGACAAAATCACTGAAGCTGGAAAAACTGAGAATCGGAGAAGTCAGACATTCTTAAGTAGAACTGTTCAAACAGAACATTAGGGTATTAAACCAGATTGTTTCTATGTGTGAAATTTGCTTTTTTCTCTGGTCAATCTTTATTCTTTCACAGAAAAAAAAATTTGAAATATCTTGGAGCAGCTCCAGAGTTTCTCTGCTTCTAGGATTGGCATGCATTACAGGAATTATTGATTGCCTTAGTTCCCAGTGCATCCCTCATTCCTCAGTCTGCTGGATTAGCAGACCAGACTATATCACCTCAGAAAAAAAGTCACCAGAAACTCCCTTGGCTCATTTCCCTCATGAGAAGGAAGAAACTGGTACATCGTAGCAGATGCATTTTCCGTAAGTAATATGTAAGTCTATACCTGCAGCAGCATAATGTCATTTTCCTTACGGCTGGAACAATAGCATGGGTAGCGAATTTGTTTCGCAATGCGAAAAACCTGTTTTTCTTTTTCTCTTGCCTTCTGCGAATGAGCTCCAAGAATAACACTGCCTCCTTCCCTGAGAAGAGAGACAGCATAGTTAGTGGGGTTCACGTGCTGTAACTCCGTAATTCTTTGCTGTTAGATGTGGTGCTATACTGTCCAGCTGCTACAGAGTCTCTTTTCTCATGCCTGAAAAGCAATAGTAATTTAGAAAAATAGAAAAGATTATCCTGGTTTTACAAGTAGTTAAAGAAAAGCGACTCAGTGAATGAAAATTCCTGCTATGCTATTTTCAGCTTCCCAGGAGCATAGACAGGGTTCAGGTGCTTGACTCTGAACCTACCCCTATTGCTTTCCTTTGGGAACTGAATGAGGGGTGGATGCATCAGCTTTGCTCTTGGTAGTGCTGTCACCCACTGTGCCCTCTGCAATTTGTGCTGAAAATGTAGAATGGCTTACAGCACTGTTAGTTCAGAGATTATCATGACTGGACTGAATTGTACCATTGCTTTACCCTAACACCATTTCAACGCCATGTTCTGAGTCTGTGTGAGACATGGCTCGTTCCCTTTCTCTTAACTTGTCCTGCAGCTTCATATACTTATGAAGTGGTGACAGCATTGTGCCTGTTGGGGCTCTCTGATGTAGAAACCAGGAGTCTAGCACTCCTTGGTCAAGGAGCCCAAGCAAACCTTTACATCAGACCATGGGTAAAGCTGTTTGTGAGAAAACAATATATGCTACAGCTGAATGGGAGAATATTCTTTGAGCAGATGTGTAGGCGGCCCTCATTTGCATCTTACTGTGGCAAACACAACCCTGAGGAAGTGGTTGCTCCTTTTGTTCAGCTATTAAGAGCTGTCTGACTGTAGACTGATCATCACTAGGTTAATTATTTATTGTATTTTCTCTTATATGCGACGAAATTCCAATCATTCGGAAACACACTTTACCTCATGTTAATATGACAGCTTTTCTGCCCTGTGCTCTCTTTGTAGTAGGTCCCATATATCTCCCTGTTTGGACTGGGACAGGAGAGATGGATACACTTCTCTGATGTCTGGAGAGTCCAGTGATTCACTGGCCCCGGGCAGGCTGTTGACAGAGCCTGTGTGAGGTCTGGCTCAGCAGCAGCTCCAGTCTTCCCCACAAAGACAAGGGGTGGGAGGTGTCGTTTAAACCTCACATCTTGTCTCGCTCAGGGACTCTGGGGGGCCAAACAGCCATTTGCATCTTGAGTCAGACAGGAAGAAGAAAGGCTGGCTGACAAGCCAACATGTCCAGTAGAGTAGAGATTTCTCAGTGTCTCCTGTCATCTGCCTGGAGGATTTTTGCTCCTGTATAGCTGCGTGCTGTCTCCCTCTGTGGTGAACTGCGTATCTTTTACAGAATAAAATGACAAGAATTTATTTCTGTTTTCTGAGCAGCTATTTAGACTGCCCAGTGCTCTGCGCTAGTGCACTTGTTGACTGAGAAAACAGGGATAAACCTTTCTCCCAGATTTACTACTTCAGTGTTGCTATTCTATGCTTGCATGCAGCTAGAAGCTTGTAAAATACCTCTTCAGAAACAGTGAAGATAGTATACCTTGCTGTATTATTTTTCACTCACTGAAACACGTTTGTCAATAGAAATTATAAAACACAGTAATCAGAACATGATTGTGGTCATGCTAAATACGCAAAACCATCAAGGATATTAACTTTCCTTCTCGAACAGGTACACCAGATACTCACTAAGGGCAATCTCTGAATCAGAGTAAGAACTTACACATTACAGTGGGCAGCTGTTAACACCCAGTTTTTCTTGATCAAAGCTCCTCCACAAATAGATTGTCCATTTGCTCCTTTGATTAGGGCCATAAAAGGTCTTGAGTGTGGTGTTACTTCAGCTCCTCCAATGATATCCACACACAAACCTAAAAATAAAAATAAGCCACAATACACACAGATAGGCTGACAAATACTGTAAGACACTCACAGTGTCTTAGAAAAAACCGTTAATGTAATTACAAAGCACACAGACATACAAGTATGTACACATATCACAATGCTGGTCTTCAGGGCAGGCTTTTAAAAAAGTTCAGCTGTACTACTTCTGTATGTTTCAGTGGGACCAAATTAGATCAGTGGGGTGAACTTCGACAAGAAAAACACCGGCGTGTTGTTGCTCTTGCAGAGATTTCTTCTCTTGAAGTTCACTGCTATGGTTAATTTCTTAGCTTTCATTGTGAGTAACAACATCAGATCTGCCACATGATAAATGTTATACAATATGTGACTTATGTGGACTCCTGAAAACGGGGCTATGTAGTGTAAGTCACATTACATTAATGTCTTTTTCAGAAAAACAGAAAATCAAGAGATTAATGTATGTGTATGCCTCTGGAGAGAAAGGTCAGAAAATCATAAAGTTAACTCCTCAGAACTCCTCCAAATATCCTGTCCTCCTTGCAGCTTTAATTAATACTACCCATTCACAAATTATTTTGTTTGTACAAAAGATCAAACACATGCAGACAAAAGAGCTAATAATGAGAACTCAAATAATAATTGTGACCACTTCCTTTCCATTAATACATCTTGGCTTAACTGGAACTCTGTACATCAGCATTTACCTTCAAAAGGATTGAATGGGACACTTACCTCCACGAATTACCAGGAGAATGACAGCAGCAGAGGTGGACAAAGTGAGGAAAGCTCCCATGATTTCTGTCTGGTGTTCCCCCTTATTCACTGCTTAATATATATATCTAAATGAAAAGGATGTGGGTTTTGTTTTTCCTCTTAAGGATATTTGACATTTGTAACTGTGACAAAGGCAAAAAAACCTCCCCAACAATGCAGCTCACAGCAGAGGTGTTAGAGAGAAATTGCGTCATCTGTTGTGGTGTGAAGACAGGATCTGCCCCCCCTTCACGTTCTCTCTGTAGCATTTGCAGAGAGCTAATGCATGAGTACTGGGGTGAGACCTTGCAAGCCACTACGTGTCCAGTTACACAGTGGGACTGAGCTCACATAAATTTAGGCTTGATTCTGTTGCCCACATGAAGACATATAATATTCTAGATAGCCCAGGTGGCATCAGGTCAGAGATGAATCCCAGACCATTCCCCGTTAGAGAGTTATCTGTGTTGTACAGGAGCCCCTCAGGGCCTAGGAATCTGGTGTTTGATCTTTTCAACATCTGATCCTACCTGATTAGTTTTGCACTGGATGAGCATCCAGGTAGCACTGAGTGTGATTTAGTGGCCTAGAGCTAAGGGTATTATGCCATTTAAAGTGTCTTAAGGTGTCTTCTCCTGATGCAGGAGGCCATGGGTCTTCTGTAGATGCTATGTGAGATTTGCTAGTCCTGTGCCTGTGTCTGGGAAATGTAGGGTATCTCAAATGTCATTAAATGCGTAGTTTTAGGCAGCTGAATTGAATCCTGAAAACGGAATAAATCTTATTAGAGCCTTATAAAGGCACAGTTCCTCACTTCCAAGTATATACCCAAATAATAGAAATAACTTTCCTCCATATTAAATAGTTTGGAATATCAAATGTTCTGTTAACTAACTAGGTACATTTAGTAAAGTGTCACTACGACACAGCCTGGAAGGCTTCTTGAAGACTTAAGCCCAGTACAGTCAGCCTGCAGCAAGCTTCTGCATTCTGGCTGGGTCATGTCTTTGAGCTCAGCTGGCCCAGCCTGATGTGAGTTTTACCTGTAGAAGACCTTGGACCGACAGCTGGTTCAAATTTGCTGTTGCCCTCCCTTCTGGGACAGACGGTAATTGTTGGTCATTTCTCTGAAGAAGGCTATTCTATAATGTGGAGATATTTTTAGAAATCACAAAGCTCTTTGTCACTGATGTGGCTCACCAGAGACACTGTCATGTATATGACATGGTGTCAGCCCCATACACTGCAAAACCACACCAAGCTTTTAATTTGCTTTCATTTTTCTCCTCACTACCTGCACATCCCCTGTAACTATCAGGAGTTTGTAGCACTAGCGTTCTTTTTTCCCAGTGTTCTGCTGAACACAGTATCACCAGGTATCATAGGTGCCCTTCTTTCATTTATCACTTATGAATATTTGCCAAAGTCTGATTTTATGACATTTCAATTAGCAGTCTTACCATACTGAAGCTAGTTCCTCTCTGCACTATGCACAGACATGATCGGGATGAGCACCTGCGAGCAAAAATCCTGTACACTGAGGCCTGCTTAAACTCATAGTAGTAGATGATTCATCCTTGGATATTCCTATATGAGGTGCCGAGTCTGGTGAAAAGAGGTTTGGTGTGTATCATCCTATGTTTATCTGATCTGTTTTCAAGAAAAACCTATTTGGGAGACACAGAATAAAACATCAGCAAATGTTCCTAGACGTTTTCCAGGCAACTAAGATAAGTGTCTGCTGACCATCTAAAAACAAATCTCATATATCCTGTTTGTATTTTTTTCAATATCTAAATGCACTTCTATTTGCTTCTAAATCCTACTTACTTCTAAAGACATTTTTCTGTAACTCTATAGATATTAGCGTACCCCTGCCTTTTAACAAATCCCCTCTAATCCTGAGAGATCCCATTTACATTGATAATTAAAATTAGGAAGGTGCAGTCTAAACTATTGTTTGATAATAACTGACTGGTTTCTGTGCAAGCTTCTTCTGAGCAACAGCTCTGACAATCGCATAGTCCTGAGATTGATTGCACAGGTATTAAAGATCACATTGATATGCACATAATCAGCTTCTAGTTTTGTACCCAAATACTTTTGTCAGAGCATCCTCTTCAGCTTATAACTTAGGTAGATGAGAGTGAAAAATTAACATCAAATTTTAGGCCGTGCAGTGAGTTGGCTGGGTTCCTTTGGTTGTGGAAATAAGTTAATTTATGGTCAAGTTTAGATTTTTTTTGCCTTTTGCATGTAAAGGGAAACCTCAAAGCAAAACTTCCTTCTCTATTTGAGCGCATTGTCAATTTTTTTTGTTAGCTTCTCTGATGTATAAGCAATTGGTCTTCAAGAGGACTGCCATATGCAAGCAAAATGCTCCACCCTTTCCCCGTGCAGTGCCCATGAGGCACAGCCACTCTCTCAGCAGAAACCACTGCCTGAGTAAAAGAACGAGGGTACCCAGCTTCTATTTCTGCCTTTGTCTTGGAGGAAATTTCCCATGGCCATTAAGCCTGAGGGTCAGTGGGTCACTTTCAGCTCCGTTCTGCACTGTGTCGAGTGCTTCTGTCTGTTATCTCCTACTCAGTCGTTTTGATCATTTTGCTTCCCCAGTGACTATGCTCCTTGTTCCTTCCTGCTGCTTTCTGTGGTGCTGAAGGTGAACATCAGGTGTGATTTCAGGAGACCAACACAGGAGACCAGTTTAAACAGCAGCTCTAACCCTTCCTGAGCTGGTGGGTGCCCGCGTTGTGGCAGTGTCTTGGCTGGGCACAGGGCTGGTGCTGGGACTGGGGAAGGGAGGGCAGGAGTGGTGCAGAGCGAGCAGCTGCTGGGAGCACAGTGGAGCAGACATCTTCTCTGCCTCCTCCCAGGGCTGCCCCAGCCCCATGCTGATGTGTTTGCCTGGCCATATCCCTCAGCGGCTGGGGGACACAATCCCAGGGACTGGCTGGGAAAGGGACAGGACATAGCTGGGGATGCCAATTTTAATTTCTTCTCTGGTACCAGTGTCTCGTGATATTTACCTGTTGTCTTTTCTGCCTTAGCTATTTGCTCAGCTTCCCTATTTTCATCTATTTACTGTATGGTATCACAGAAAAATGTAACAGATGTAGTAGATGTAGTTAGTAGATGTAGTTAGAGAGTCCTCGAAGCCTTGTCGTGAATCAGCGTTACTTCTGTGAAACTGAATGTACTTGGCAGAAAGAATCCAGCATTAGATACTGTGCTCTGGAGACACAAGCCTTCTCCTGCCTGGTCAGAACATGGGTCAGAACATGCGGAGAGGGACCTGGGTGTCCTGGTGGACGACAGGTTAACCATGAGCCAGCAGTGTGCCCTGGCTGCCAAGAAAGCCAATGGGATCCTGGGGTGCATCAAGAAGAGTGTGACCAGCAGGACGAGGGAGGTTCTCCTTCCCCTCTACACTGCCCTAGTGAGGCCTCATCTGGAGTACTGTGTCCAGTTCTGGGCTCCCCAGTTCAAGAAAGATGAAGAGCTACTGGAGAGAGTCCACCGGAGGGCTACAAGGATGGTGAGGGGACTGGAGCATCTCCCCTACGAGGAGAGGTTGAGGGAACTGGGCTTGTTCAGCCTGAAGAAGAGAAGGCTGCGAGGGGACCTTATAAATGCTTATAAATATCTGAAGGGTGGGTGTCAGGAGGATGGGGCCAAGCTCTTTTCAGTGGTGCCCAGTGACAGGACAAGGGGCAATGGGCACAAACTGAAGCACAGGAAGTTCCGTCTGAACATGAGGAAGAACTTCTTCCCTCTGAGGGTGACGGAGCACTGGAACAGGCTGCCCAGGGAGACTGTGGAGTCTCTTTCTCTGGAGATATTCAAGACCCACCTGGACAAGATCCTGTGCAGCCTGCTGTAGGTGACCCTGCTTCGGCAGGGGGGTTGGACTAGATGACCCACAGAGGTCCCTTCCAACCCCTACTATTCTGTGATTCTGTGATTCTGTCTGTTGCCTGTTTTGTCTCTTACGCTGCTTTCTAAGCTACCTACTTAGTTGCAGGGTAAAGCCATAAAGGACTTGAACATTATTATGCCTTTAGGACCCTCTTTGCAGGGATAACCTCCGGTGGATGAGTAATCCGAGGATTGGCTGGAGGATGGAGAGAAATTTTGGGGTAACTAGAGTTGGCTTTTTTCTGAGCTGATGAATTCTAAAAGTCACATCTTTTCTTTTAAAAGAGCTTTGGAAGAGAATTCTGAAATACGAAATGTGTTACATTGTATGACATCATGTACCTGTTTTCAAACTGGATTATAACTAGTAAGATTCTGTGCCACAAAAATAAGCATTTCAGTGCTAGAACCTCATTCAACAATCTGCAGAGTAGCCATTCTCTAACTCTTGAATAAAAATGAGACCTATCTATACAGGGCAAGTTACATTTCTGGTTATTTCTAAAGGAACTGAAGATGACAGCAGTTTTTTAAGTTCTTCACATAAGGGCATACTGTTATTTTGTAGTGGTTTACCAGCAAGGCATGCAAAACATGGGTGCAAACACAGAGTTTTGCAATACAGAAATGTATCTTCCACCACAGTGTCTTTTTATCTTTTTCTTGTGACCACTGATGAGATATTTTGCTTGCATTTGACACTTGCATGGTCTAGGATTTTCTGCATCTGAATCCAGCACCCTCAAAAGTTACTGCTAAGAAAATACAAATTTCTCTGCCCTCCATGTGTGTAGCTTGTCTGTTGTGTCAGGCATTCCTAAGCTTATCAGACAACAGATGCCTGCCAATTCTCTGTGGCTTTCATAAAATGAATGTATGAATCTTTTTCAGTCTTTCAACTGCAGACGTTACCTGGGCAGTATAATTCTGCAGAGGATTTTCTGGCTGCTGATATATCTTGATCCACAGTTAGGGAATGACTGTTATAGTGTACGTGCCCTCAGTTTTCCTTCTCACTGCTGTTCTGTGAAGCCATTTCAGGTGGCCATTGTATTCATTCTGCAATTTGTTCACCAGCTTGAAGACGGCCAGTTTCATTCTTCTCACATATTTCCATTTTTTTTCCTTTAAAATCGAAGGAGGGCTGAATTCTCTGAGGGGCTTAGGTTTTATTATACATTCATCCCATGTAATGCTCAGGAATTTTCTTATGTGCTTATTTTCTAATATAATACCTGTGGACTGCTGAAGTTCCTGTAAGACTTGGACAAATTAATATTGACACATGTTGGGGATTCAAGAAACAGGTATGTTTTAAAGAAACCTGAAGAAAGAACCTAAAGAAACCAAGCTGCAGTTAAATAATACAATATTAATGATGTAAAGGGAAACGACAAGATTCTTAAAACCTTGCAACCACCGTTTCCTGTAGGGGACATTTAAATAGAAAAGATTGTATCGTAATTTACAATGCTCTTGTCAGTAAACAGCAGCAGCTATGACAAACCACCTGTTAGCTCTCCTGCTCTCTCTAATTGCTGTTAGCCTGCCGCCGAGATGTAAGTACTTATCTAAGCATAAAAATATCCAAATTCCCCATTCCTCTGGACGACACATAACGTAACTGCACTTCTCTTGCATTTCAGATGGCTGCATGGACATTATCAGAGGACACGTTGTGCGTCCTTATTCCTGGCCTTATATGGCTGCTATCCAGATAAACAACGTAACTGTGTGTGGAGGAGCTCTTGTGGAAAAGCAATGGGTTTTGACAGCAGCGCATTGTGAGTAAGTATCTTAAACTGGGGCAATTTAAACTCTTCATTGATGTGGGGCATGGTGTGCAAGCCTGTAAGAAAAGAAAGGTGGATATTGATTTTTTAAGAATTGTTAAAACATGCAGTTCTCTCCCTAAACTGATCTAAGAACTTGTCATTCTGTTTTGAGTTGTTTTGTAAACTACTGATCTGCATTGTGTGCAGTTAACCTTCGTTAGTCAGATCCAATTCCATGTTACAGTATATGGACTGTGTTGATAAAAGATCCAATTTCTTAGTTATGCATCTGAAACAGCAGTCTTAGAGAAGAGGATATATTCCAAAGTGCTTTAAACAAATGTTCCCTGTTTGCCTGGGACTAAGCCTCAAAACACTCTGAGAGATGAAGTTGAATTAGATAGAAACACTATTTCTCCCATTTTAAGTGACCTGGGCTCACAAAAACTGAATGTCAGTCGTAACTATGAGAAGCAGCCGTGTCCCTTTGGCAAGTCAAATGTGAGCACAATCATCCTTTCCTCAGGTGGGATACTCCAAGGGTGGCACGACTGTTGAACAGCTGGCTCAGGGTAAGGAGGACATCTACTGTTCATGTTAGGAAGTAAAATGCCCTGGTTTTGATAAAATGTTCTCTAAATTGTATTTTAATTTTCCTTTTTTTTCTGTATTTTAAGTAACTAAAAGCAAACCAATTACAATAAACTTGTGCAAACCTGACCTACTCAAATACAGTGTAGGCAGCTTGGCCAGCCTTCTTCCATCAGTTAGTCTGAAAAATAGGACATAGCTCCTTCTATCTAAGTGAATTTGACTTTCACACTTCTGCTGGATCAGGTTTGGTTGCATTTTTTGTAAGGGTAGAAGTATTCACACTTAGCATGTGGTGTTTTGGACATTTACCAAACAAAAATCAAGCCTTCCTCTTTGGAATTAAGGGTTTTTTTTAATGGGAGCTGGAGTCTTTCACTCTTCAGACAATGGGTCAGAGATATCCAGCCAGTTATGGTTACAAAAATTCAGATTTGGGAGCTATTCAGTGAAAAGAGCACTGGTTGTCTCTGGTCCTGTAGAGAGTGTGCTCTGGTTGCTGGTTTTTGTTCTAACAAGCACATCAGTTTGGGCTGAATTTAAGTCTTTGTTGTTGGGCAAACTGAAACAACATCTGTCTGGTCTTTTTCTCCTGATCTGTATGATGGTGCCCATGCAAAACCCACCTACATCTACGCTATGCCTAGACTGTTGTTAGCAGGTGCAATTGCAGTGCACTTAAGCGTTCCTGACTAATGACTATTAGTTACTTCTGAAATAATTTTTGTCTGAGAAAAATAGCGTGAATCCAGCAACATGAATTTCTGTGTGGCCTGTAAACAACTTGCCAGAGACCTAGATGAGGTGGCAGTGGGCTTTTATTTTGGTTTTTTGGTTTTTTTTCCCCCACCAGCTTCTCTGTAGGCACAGTGGCTGGTTGCCTGGGTTTTCGGCAAGTCCAGCAGTTGCATGTCTGTTGGGGATGATACATGAAAGAGTCCCAGGCATGGAGTTCTGTGAGTCTTAAGGCATTCTCACTGTTTAAGTGTGCTTTGTAGATAAAAAGAGAATTTTTTTAGCATCTAGCACTGACTTTGCAGCTACTTTCACAAGCAAACTTTCATATACAAATAAATTCATTGTATCTTTCAGTGAGACATGCAGCTGGAATGAAGAAAATAACTTTTTTTTTTTTTGTAATCAGTAAAGTCTTTGTTCTGGCTTGAATAAGTTGTCCTATGTATAGTGAGAGATGAAGCATGGGAAACCAGCAGTATGCCCAGTCATCTTACTGGGCTCCATTAAGTTTTGCAGGGCAAAATGGAGAAAGAAAAACTCCAATAAATACATTTCTGATGATACTCAGAGAGGTTGTTGGAGAGGGAGATTTATGAGCTACTTAACTTACTGTTTATTAGCAGATACTACATATTATTCTCTTTGGGTTTTGGGAGTCTCCCTTTTTAATATCCACTGTAGTGGTGTCTTGAGTTAGGCAACACCCATCCTTCTTCCGTAATGGGCTGAATCCTGTATTTAGTGAAGCTAAGGACAAAACACTTATTAATATTAAACACAGACACTTTAGCAGAGCACTTACCCATATGCATAATGCTCAGAATGGGTAATGAGTATCGTTGTGTATACTGACATCCTACTGATGTTAACAAGACAGCCTACATGCTGTTAGTCAGGCATGTCCTTTGCAGCATAAGGTCATAAGTCTAAAGGAGACCATTAAAACACTAATGGAAGGCATCAGTACCAGCAGACCTTATGCAAAGGCCTTTACTTAAAAAGCCAGTAGGCTTTTTCATGAAATTAATTGCAAACTCTGGAAATCCATGAAGGTCAGCTATCACACCATAATTTCACCAGATGGATTTACAGTAATGTTACTTTGCAGAGGAAAATAAAAGCTCATGCCAAAACATTGAAATGAACAATATTCTTCCCTGTGTCTTCATCATGTTGTTGTAAAATGGAATTGTGAGTGTAATGTTACATGTCTTTTATTATCTTGAGAGACGTTGCTCAATTCCAGTAGTGACCTTCTCTCCCTGTACTTTCTTTAAATCACAGATCAAACAAATCAGAAGTTAGAGTTGTTCTTGGAACTCATCAAGCATCCATAGCTGAAAAAGAACAGCAGATATTTAAGGTTATGGACTACTTTCCTAATCCTCATTTTGACAGGTCTTCCATGGAAAATGATATCATGCTCCTCAAGGTATTGTGTTAATTACTGTTGTATTATTGTAAAAGGAATTTTGCTGATAATCATTTTGGCTGTTCTTTGATACCGAAGAATGCATTGTTTAGACAGCTTAACAATATCACAGAACACCCTGCTTTTGGTTGTACCAGTTGAGATAAGGTTACAGGATCACTGGCGCTATGAGCAGGGATGACATTTCAAGTGCATTCTGTGCTCTAAAATTCTATTTAACCCACTCCCTGCAGCAACCCCTCCAAAACCCCAGAACACATTCCTTAGTAATTTTTCAAAGGCAGTGCTGAAGTGATGTGTGCGATGGAATCTGGATCACAGCTGTATCCTAGAGGGATACCTTGTGCTGGACTAAGCAATAATGGAGATGAAACTTACGGTTAATTGTTAATTATTTAGGGTAACCACATAAAGTAACAGTATGGGTCATATAGGACATAGATGAATTCAGCTCCAGGAGCATGTAGTGGTCACATAGTGAAGAAGGCTCAGGACACTGCAGAATGAAGCACGGAAAGATGTGCTCGCCAATCATAGAATCATAGAACAGTAAAGGTTGAAAGGGACCTTAAAGATCATCTTGTTCCAACCCCCCTGCCATGGGCAGGGACATCTTCCACTAGACCAGGCTGCTCAGAGCTCCATCCAGCCTGGCCTTGAACACTGCCAGGGAGGGGGCATCCACAGCTTCTCTGGGCAACCTGTGCCAGTGTTTCACTACCCTCATGGTGAAGAATTTCTTCCTAATATCTAATCTAAATCTGCCCTCTTTTAGTTTAGAGCCATTCCTCCTTGTCCTATCACTACACACCCTTGTGAAAAGCCCCTCTCCATCCTTCCTGTAGGCCCCTGCAGGTACTGCAAGGCTGCTATAAGGTCACCCTGGAGCTTTCTCTTCTCCAGGCTGAACAGCCCCAACTCTCTCAGCCTGTCCTCCTAGGAGAGGTGCTCCAGCCCTCTGATCATCTTTGTGACCCTTCTCTGGACCCGCTCCAACACATCCATGTCCTTCTTGAGTTGGGGGCTCCAGAGCTGGACTCAAGACTCCAGGTGGGGTCTCCCGAGAGCAGAGTAAAGGGGCAGAATCACCTCCCTTGACCTGCTGGCCACACTTCTCTTGATGCAGCCCAGGATACAGTTGGCTTTCTGGGCTGCAAGCCCACATTGCCAGCTCATGTTGAGCTTCTCATCCACCAGTACCCCCAAGCCCTTCTCCTCAGGGCTGCTCTTGAGCCACTTTCCGCCCAGCCTGTACTTGTGTTTAGGATTGCCCCAACCCACGTGCAGAACCTTGAACTTGGCCTTGTCGAATTTCATGTGGTTCATGCAGGCCCACCTCTCCAGCCTGTCAAGGTCTCTCTGAATGGCATCCCTTCCCTCTAGCGTGTCAACCACACCACACAGCTTGGTGTTGTCGGCAAACCTGCTGAGGGTGCACTCAGTCCCCCTGTCCATGTCGCCGACAAAGATACTGAACAGCACCGGCCCCAGTACCGACCTCTGAGGCACACCACTCGTCACTGGTCTCCACCTGGACATCGAGCCATTGACTGCAACTCTTTGAGTGCGTCCGTTGAGCCAGTTCCTTATCCATCGAGTGGTCCATCTGTCAAATCCATGTCCTTGCAATTTAGAGACAAGGACATCATCATCCTAAATGCCGAAATGCGGCAAGGCTGTAAGAATTTCCTGCATACTAGCTCCTGCTCAGCCTGGCTCATGCCTCACATGTCCCTGCACTGAGAACTCTGTTAATCCAGCACTGGGATTGACACGGAGGCAACCATCGGTGTTTTGAACAGGGTGAGGGCAGTCTCTATATGGCAAACCTGTAGAATGTCAAATAGTTCTGAAGGACTGCCTTCCTGGTACCAGCCGTTTCAGTGCTGACCCAAAGTCCCTGAGAAAGATAAGACTTGTACATCATCATACCTTCAGGAACATCATGGCTTCAGTACAATGCCTAAGAAATCTTGGATGGATCTTTATTCAGGCTGTGCTTTAATGTTACGCCTGTGATTATGAAGAAATAGTTTTATGTAAGAGATCAATATGTACATTTAAAATAATTGGTCAGGTACAGTATATTAGAAATATTACCACACTTCTGAAATAATTGGTGTGATTATATGGAAAAGGAAGTGATGACTTGAACCTTTTTTCTAATATTTAGATGTTATCGCCAGTTTGGTATAATGACACAGGAGAGAAACTAGCAATGTCCCTTTCTGGAACTAGCTGGAGCATTTACAGACATCTGTGCCCCCAGCGACTTATCACTGCCCAAGTGTGAGAAGGTCCTTCCCCTGGATGGTAGTGAGCATTCTCCATCTGCTTTGTTGCAAAAGCAGAAGGTTCATTTCACTGGCTTCTCCTGTGGCCACCAGCACCAGGATATTTGTGAAGACAATAACAAAAATGGGTTGCTAGAAAGTAGTGGTTCTAGAGCTGAAAGTTACAGCTCTGTTCCAGAATGACATGGATACCATAAAACCCTTCATCTGAATATGACACAGGAGCAGGTATAGCATTAGCACCATGGCTCATGTCCCATCTCTACAGTTCTGCTGTAATGCAGTACTAAGTGACTTGGGATAAACTTTTGATCTTTGGAAATTCCCACTAGCACAAACAATAATATAAGTCAGGATTTTTTGGATAAGCTTGTGATTTGTTGGAGTGCCTTTTTTAAAAGGTGTAAAGCTAGAACAATTTAACTGACACGTATAACCACCTGTGAAATAAGTCATGGTGCGGTGATCACGCGTAAAACAGAAAAACCCTGTTCAGTAGCCATGAGCCCTTACCAAGCACATTGAGGATATGTGCTCATGTTTTGCTATGTTTTCATTTACAGGCTTAAATTGGCCTCTGCTGAAGAATGAATCTGTCGGGTAAATGACAATAAAACACAGTCAGTTTTGATCATCTAAGGCCTTTTGAGACTCTCAAAGCAAAAACTTGGCGGTTTGAAGAGTTCAAGACCTCATTTTCCCGCAATTATGTTGCTGCTGTCATGTCTAATTGGTTATAGCTTTTGTTTTCACTTTTGTTACTGGTACATCGCACTTTGCTTTGAGACATTTCTGTGTGTCAGTCAGGCACCAGAGTCTGATTTCAATACAGTTCAGTGGCAAGTTAGGTTCTTGAATAGGATATAGATCCAATGGTCTAACTCCTGTGCAGGTTTTTAATTTCCTGCTGTCATCAGTGGGAAGCTGAGCTTGAACTCACTACTGCTGCCATAGATAAGGAGCTGCTATTCAGGGAAATTCTTATGAATTTGCAAAGGGGCAATTAATCTTAGGATCAGTTCCTAAATATTGAGAAATGATTTATAAGGAAAGTGTTGGTAAAATGAGACTAAATGCAAATTTGTACTTTCTGCACTTTCTGCATGAGAAAGCATTCTTTTTTCTTCTTTTTTCTAGCTGAATGGTATTGCAAAGGTGACTAAATATGTGCGATGTTTGCATCTGCCTGGTTCTTGTGAAGATGTCAAACCTGGCACACTATGCAAGGTGGCTGGCTGCGGAAACACATCTTGAGGAAAACCATCAAAATATCTGCGGGCAACAACTCTTAGAATTGTCAGTAGAGAAAGCTGTGAGAGCAAATATGGGAATGACGGAAAAATAACCAGCAACATGTTGTGTGCTGGAGCAAACTATAAGTTTTGACGAGCGATACTTGCCAGGTAAGGAAATTTACAAAGACGAAGGAATGTGCTTTTAACAATGGTTCCTTTTTCACTGAGAACAAAGCAGCGCTAGACACTTAATGAGGCTGATCAGATTCACAGTGATTTTAACCACATTTTTAGGAGACTTTATTGCTGTGAAAAAGAAGCGTTAAAACTTTCAGTAGTTTAGGTCAATGTACACAACAAGATCGGGAGTATGGGAATCTGAGTCTGTGAACATCTTGGTAACTTCAGGTGTGTTTCTTTATCTAAGGTGCTCTCCTTAGGCACCACCTGTAGTTACTGGAGAAAAAGAAGAACTTTCAGGGTCTGAATCATCTGATCCTTTCCAGATGTCAACATCTGAACAGTACAGAATTAAGTGTACTCCCAAAAGTGCTGTCTGGATCTTGCTTTTGATGTATTCTGTGCTGAGTCCAGAAGGGCCAGTTGCTAAAGCAGTGAGAATCAGTTTATAGCGACAATAAAAAATATCTTTTGAAATAGAATTATGATAGCACTGTGCTGGCATACAACATTTACATCAAAGGCTCCCTCAGGCTTTAAAAGCAATCTGTCTCCCTTATACCTCACCCAACTCCAATGAAGTGACATAAGCCAACTGATCCATTTCATAGGTTGGAACAGACTGGAAGCAACTTTTCCAAACATGCTTATGCACTGCAGGTGGCACTGTGTGCTCCTCTTGAGGGCAACAAACGCACACTGGTAGTTACTTCTGTTTTGTGTTCTAGGGAGATTCCGGTGGGCCATTAATCTGTGCCGGTCAATACAGTGGGATTGTTTCTTTTGGAAAAGGATGTGGAAGAAGAGGCATGCCTGGAGTTTATACACGACTGACTGAAAAATATATTGACTGGATTAAAAAAATAATTTGCCTTCATAGAGACCCATGAGACAGGCAAGACATTTTTAATAAATACTGTGGTGTGCGTTACAACTAGATGCTGCTGCTTTAGTGCACCACTGTTAAAAAGTACCTCCCAGCTTTACAGCTTTACTAACACCACCACAACTTTATGAGAAGAGTTCAAAATATTCCCTTTTGTACGGATAACATGTTTACTCACCTTTAGTAGGAAACTGCCTCATAGATAACACAATTTGTATTGGACTTCACCCTACTTCTTAGTGTGATGGGAAAGTACTGCTCACCTTATTCATTGTGCCTGGAATGAGGCAACATTTCTGAACGTGTACTTACAGAAAAATTCAATTTCAGACTGGTAGTGAGTAAGATGTCTGCTGAATGGGAAAAAATAGAACAAAAACTTTGAAAGTTCAAATATTTTGCTGTGACATTATTCAAAACCAAATACTTCAATTCTCCATTACTAAATATTTAACTAAATTAATTTTCAGCTGTTAAAGTATTAAATAGATAAATATTCTTCCAATTAATCTTCCATTGTGAGAGAAAAGAAAATTTTGTCGTCTTCTTTCTAGATTATTTTCCCTAATTTTTTTTTTTTTTTTTTTGTGATGAGATCAACAAAATCATCTCTTCTCACAGCTTCGTTCATGATCTCGCCCTTTCAGTGAATGGTCTGTGGAAGAAAGTATAAATACTGATTGTAATGGGAGCAATTATACTTCTCTAACACAGTGCCTATCTAACATCTGTTAAAACAAACAGGAATTTTGCTATGGATTTCAACAGACTTCTACTAAAAGAGGGACCTGCTGTGTTTCTGAAGAAGCATGTGGTTAGCCAGGTATATTCCCATTCTCTTCCAAATATTCTCAAGGTCTTTTTTTTTTTGCCGACATTTTAGAAGTGACCATCTGCAGGGTTTCTCTGCTTCTTTGGTTGTTGCATTAATATGTACCCAATACTGTAAACTTTTGGATGTTGCAGAGGCATGAATAAATAACTCCCAACACATCAACATACTAGCCGTGATTGTTGCCCGGCAGCTGTGTGACTAGGCTGGGCAGAGCAAGACCCGTCTCACAGCGGCTGTGCAGCTAAAGGAGCAAATGGACACTGCAAAGCTGGCTTGATAGTCAGCCATAGTGCAGTAAAGCCTGCTGGTGCGGTGTATGGGGGCTTGATCCAATTCTTGCCGAAGGTCATGGGAAGATCTCAGCAGAGGCCAGTAAGACTTGGCCCAGGCCTGGAACACAAGCAGAAATGGGGAAAAACTGGGGAGAAAAAGGGAAAGCAATATAGAAGTGCAAAGAATAGTATGCCGCTATTAACGCTTTTCAGCTGGGGTTTCAGAGGATGTTGCAAAGACAAATTAGTCACTTTTACCTTTGTAAGGTAAATGGCAGCAAGGGCATAATTCTGCCCATCCCACAGGAGACTTTTCACACCCCGCAGCCCAATAACAACTAATCGGTGTTCAGCCTCTGGGAGGCAAAGATTTCACTCGCTCCGTTCATGTGAAGAGTGGCTGTGTCTCAGTTGCTGATGGGAATAATGAGTGATGGAGTCCTGAAACCACAACCCAGCAGGTTAATTCCAGTTCAGGTATTGGGCTTTGTGTGTGTGATCTCTTGTCATGCCTTTGCTTCTCTTACGGCACCGGGGCGATGTAGCAGGTGGAAGGGGATTACTGCCAGGCCTGATGGCTGCTGCCCGCCCCCGGGGCTCCCCCCCACCGGCCCATGGACCAGGACCCGTGTCAGCCCCTGGGCTCATCAGCCGCTACCCTGGCAGCACTGCAGCAGGGCCAGACTCCAGCTCCCCTCAGCCTGGCCCTGCCCCGCCATGGGCCCTGCTGAGCCAGGCCTACCCCCATGCCGACGTGCCGGCCTGGCCTTGGTCTGTCCCCAGGGAGCTGCTGGAGCAGTGAGGCAAGCAGCGACCTTGACTCATTTTCCATCTGCCCTGAGGCGAGCAGAGTCTTTATTCCACACGCAACAAGAGGGAAGGGCTTGCCAGCGCTGAAGTCCCCGTGCCTTGAGAGAGTGCGTGCCCATCCGCCCTTCCAGGCGAGGGGTGGTCTGGGCCAGGGAGCGTGGTAGGAGCTTCGCGGCAGGGCTGCAAAATGACCCGCAGTTCTGCATTTTATTAGCACCTTGTGAAAGCACACGGTGGAAGGATGATGGTTCTGGAGCTGGGGGTAGGCAGAGGACCAGGAAAGGGTGAGTGTTGGCTAAACAAGGTGACCACTGGTGTCATCACTGCTGAAACCACTGCTGGGCTGGTTCTCAGAACTGAACTGAAAACAGGAAACCCACAGACAGTAGCTCCAGGTACGTTACAATAACACCCACAAAGCCTGACAAAATTAAGCTAGAAATGCATTCTTACTAGACTGAGAGGAGCTCATACTCAGCAGCTTGTGGCAGAGTTTACTAGATTCCAGTTGTTTCCAGCACAGCATTTGCAATTCCACTTTCAGTAAGAGAAATCTTGTCTCTTTTAGCCTGTCCCACCTCAATACTAATCTCTAGGTGCCTGTGAGGTGTCCCCTTGCACATTACCTCCCAGTTTCCAAACACTGGCTGCTTGTACCAGACCAGCTCTCCCATACTATCTGTTTCTATCTTTACTGGAAAATTCTCAGTGGATTAAAGGAGTCCTGCCCCAGCAACCCTTCTGCCCTTGGCTAGGGCTGGTCTCCTATCTACGCTTGCACTTTGCAGCTTGGTCTCTGCTGAGTTGATTTCTCATTTGCATCTATCCCTGTTTTTACTGAGGTCTTCAAGGTAAGCGATACATGTTAAGGATTATTTGCCAAGAAGTAGCCTGTCGCATAGTCATATGTGGGCGTAGAGAGCAGCCCCGCAGGTTGACCAGGCCATGCAAAGACACGACATATGGCACTGACATGGGATGTGTGGTGCTGATGTAGAGCCTATGATGCTGACGTGAGGCTGACGGCTCTCTATTCAATAGAGGGGCTGACAACTCATATTCACACATCACGCTGGGATGCAGATGCCAGTTAGCTTTACTACTTGCGTTCATTCTGCCTTAGTACTGAGCAGTAATGGCTGATGTTTGGTACTTGTTTTGGCTGTACGTGTAATGCACTGTATGTTAAATGTGGGAAACTTTTATTTTTTAAACAAACATCTAGTTCTCAGTACACAGGGTGGCATAATCAGATGTCAACAACTGTTGTTTCCTGGAAGTGTGGTGGTATGTTTGGAGCATGGATTGCCTCCACAGCTCCTAGTCAAAGTCTTTATCTTCTGACTACAGAACTGCCCACCATCTAGCAAACTGTAAAAGTAACCTTCCTTTTGGGCAACTCAGTCTGGCATCAGAAAGAAACATTCAGAAAGCAGAATTAAAACAAAGAAAGCCATCAGGTTTTTAAGATAATTTTCTTGGATATTGGCCAAAGAAAAATAAAGATAAACCCAGAAGACTCTGGGTCAGTTCACCATAGTCAGACAAATTACAGCAAGTCATTTTAATATGTCTGTTACATGTTTTAATTATGATTTCCTAGGTTCCAAAATTTATCCTCATCTCATTAATGACCTGGCAGGTAGTTCAGACACCTCCATCCCAGTATGCTTATAACCCCACAATCATCTGATGAAGCTCTTTTTGAATTGACTAATAATATTTAATAATCAATATCTAGCAGATTGCAAGTAGGTTAAATTTAACTGTAATTCAATTCAAAGTGGCACAGTTTCCTTCAAAGCTGCTGAAATCAGCTGTGAAATGTGCGTTGAAAGTCAGCCACTAATTTCACAGTGTCATTGAGTCTAAAAGCTGTATCAAGATCCGCATCCATGTCACGACAAAGAGGAAACCGCAGAAAGGTGAGCAAAAAAGCCCTTATTTTAATGAAAAATAGGACAGAAATTTACACATCTTAGGCTACTTCCAAAGGCACAGATTAGATTCAATGTAGAAACAATGGAGTTTCACAAGGTTAATTCTTACATACATTTGTTTGTAAAAAGCAAGAAACTTTGCCCTATTAACACACTCTCACAAAAGCCTTTTTTTGACAAAATATCAAACCTCTCTGCAGCCACATATAAAATTAAGATAAGCAATAACTAATGCAGTGACAACATGAGTAAATCAAAAAAAATTACTTTAATCACTCAATCATTGCTGTCATAAAAAAACACTACTTACGACTATTTAATTAACCATTTCCATTTAAATGAATAAGCGGCACGTGGTTGTTGGTTTAGGTTACCTTGAAACCATGTAGATGATGTTACCTATCAGGATATAGTATCCAGGTTTCTTGGAACACCCCTATCTCAAGCTGTCATAACAAAAACCGCATCACACATCTTTTCAGCCCCCTTAGTACCAGATAAAGGCAGCTGCATGAAAAGAAGGGGGAGCTCTGGACTAGTGTGTTTGCAAAACCCCTGACATTTTCAAATGGCAGTGGACCACTCTGACAGTGATATGGCTTTCACTGATTGAACTCTGGGGCACGCACATCCTGTGCCAAAAGCCATAGTCCTGTCCTAGCACTGGTCTTTCCAGACTTCAAGTAACAAATGGTCACACTGAGCACACAATTACTCTCTGAACTGAAGCTTTGGGCATGCTGATGGGACACTGGGGAGAAACTTGCACTACGTGCTTTCACTGGGGATTGTGAGAGGCCCCGTCTTCCCAGGTGGTCCAGCCAGATCTTGTCAATTAACTCCTGCTATGTACAATCCACATCATAATGAAAAGAATAATGTGGAGGCAGCAACTATACTTGCGGTGCTAAAGATCTCACACACGTGGAGACCAAAGATAAACTTGCTGATACTGCTGCATAGTTCGTTTTCTTCCTGCAATATTTCAAAGCAATTGGTTCTAACTGCAGATTTTCTTGGGGATGACTCTACACTAAAACATGAGTACATGAGAGCATCGGTGTGCTTGAAAGTGTGATACAGGGTGCTACAGTGCTCATGATTCAAGGTACACCAACTTTGGAAGTTATCAGTCACCTCCACAGCCAGAGGGGAGTGGTGTTTGTGCTCCTCCGGGAGCGGTGATAGGTGGTTTGAGTTAATTTGCTGCCCTGCAAATTAGTTCGTGGAGCTGTGAAATGAGACTCTGCTGCAGCAGCAATTAGCCGGGCAGTGCCACAGTGAGATTAGACAGGGACTGTGCATCAGAGCCCTGAATTATCAAACAAATTCAGTTTGTGTATTCTGTCTTAGGAACAATGGTTTTGATCTTATCAGGTGGTCTTGGCCTCATTGTGCAGAAATATTGAGAGTATCTGCATGAAGCAAGAGTACAGCTGGTGGTAAGACAATGCATGAAATAGGCTCAGTTCTAATGGGATATTTAAAGTGTTTCTCTTCCAGGCCTCTTTCTCTCCCCTTGTTTTTCCTGCACCCAGTTAACTGAAGCCAGGGTCACGGTAATGATTACCAGTTTTAATATTCATATTTGGGACAGTGGTTTTCAGAGGGGCTTGTTATTTCACCAGCTGTGTTGGGTTGGGCTTTTCCCTTCTCATGATGCTTGATTCCAGCTCCAGCCATCCCAGACAGTATTCATCTGCCTAGCTGTCAAATGCTGCTGGTGACTCTGGGTGGTTTTCACTGGGCACAGCCAGAGTCTGATTAAGTACTGTTTCAGGCGGTTATCTTACGCAGTAGACACACAAAAAAATCCTTTCCCTCTTCGCTGGTTGTAGAAAACAGACTTATTACTACCAATGCTTTATCAAATGAAAAAAACATTTTTCATTTTATAAAAGAGAAAAAGCCACTGAAGCCAGAACTGAAGATACTATTGCCAAATTATGGCCCAACTGACCTCATGGGATCCACATGAGAGAATATCTTGTGTACCACAGCTTTGGGGGCTGTTTCCTACTACCAACAACCATTTGTAGCTGATCTTCCTCATGGTGCCCTTTACAGTTTCTGGACAGGCAGGATGAGATATTTACCCAGCACATGGCTAGCATTCATAGTCTGTAACACTATAGGCCAGCCTCTGGCACAGTGAAGAGGATCCGTAATACAGCACGGGGGACAGTTAGAACATAGGATTGAGGGCTGACCAGTAACTACCAGATTTTCATTAAATCATCAAAGTATATCTGATTGTGAACTATTTCAGAAATTCTACTTGCTTTTACAGTTTGTTCTATCAGGGACAGGAAACATCTAAAATAACCCACGGTGAGTCTATGACAATTCAGAAGATAAAGCAGAAGAGAAGAATGTGCCAGTATGGAGAAATCACATATTCAGTCTGTCAGATTAATAATATGAGAAAATAGCTGCAGCACTGAATAATCTACTCAAATGTTTTTGAGGCATTTGTCTTAAAGGATTAAGCTGCTGGGTGTTTGATTAAGTTACTGAAAATTAAAATAAAATTTTTGATCAAATAACTTGATAAGTTGATCTAGGAATAAAATAAAAAAGCAATATAACTCATCAGATTTTATTTCATTCTCTCAAATATGATGAACAGATAAAAATGCTACAAATTATTTCTAAGTAAGAACACAAGGTTGTGTTCTGCACTTGTAACACTGCTTAGTTACAAGACCTCTTTTCTTTCAGCAATTTATTAAGAAAGTTGAAAATAATGAGATACAAACTAAAATGTATTTGGAAGTGATTAGGCTGTTTTTAGGTTTATGACTTATAATTCTAAACTTTCTGGCAGTTCTGTTGCTGAATGAAACACAAACTTATCACAGGCAATATGCAGCTGTTACCCCTCATTGCTTGCTAATTAGAGCTTGTTGCAAACATTCCTTTCCTTACTTTGAGAAAAAACACACACAAAAACCTTTGAACTGGCTTTGGTTTCTTTACAGCAGAGAAGATCATAACACATTGAAAGTATTGTGTGAAATCCTGGCCTCGCTGAAGTGAGTGGCAAAACACTTATTTCATTGGAACTGGTGTTCACCCACAATATGTGTGCCCAAGAAAAAAGAAGAAAAACTTATTCAAATATTTGAAAATACAGCCATATGACTGATGAGGCTAAGGACAAAGGACATAGGAAGCATGTGCATGCATTAAAATCCTGTTGATGCCCTGGGGAAACAAATGGACCTGTGCTAGATTCCTCCAAGTGCTTTGTTCTGAGAGATCTTGGCTGGTGTCTCTTTTCATGGAAGCCAAGATCATAACTTAATTTGTGTCCTAACCTGTTCATTGAAGTAGATAGTGATTGCATATAGCATGGAAATACCTGAAAAAGAGCTGTCAAAATTCTCCTTGAAGAAAACTCTGTGCCACTTAGCCCAAAGTCTCAGAAAGGCTTCAGTCTGTATAGTCAAGGTGGACAGAGTGTGAGGACTGTGAACAAGAGAAAGCAATAAAGATGGGCTGAAGGGTACAGTTTGTTCCACTCTTATTTTTAGGGTGTGTTTTGTGCATGGAATAGGTAGACTCGTGAAGAATAAACCTGCATATAAATCAGAGAGAGCGGACATTTAAATAAAGAGATGAAAGTGTCAGCAGTGAAAAAACCCAGCATTATGAGGACTAAGGCTGTGCTGGAGAGAATGTGTGACAGAGGGAAGCCAAGATAAAACAGCCACTAATCCTAAGGAAAGAAAGTGTGTGTAACACTGTGGAAAATTATTTAATAGTTCCCTTCAGTGCCCTTACTCCTTTCAGCCTTGATTGGCACTTCCTTGAAGTTTTATTACGTAGGTGATACTGAAGTCCTCTTATGGCCTTTATGAGATCATCTAATTATCCCAGAAAGTGTTTATGCTTCAAAGATGGGTACTTACGAAGAGACATTTCTTCTTGAAGAAAAAAGATGATTGATATAAATGTGATCATTTTGCTTATCTAAGTGAATTACTTCAAACTGTTTTCTTCTCTGCCTATGGAAAGGTTATTATCTTCGCAATATTGCAAAGAATACATGAAAATATTAGCTCATGAGGACACCTAATCCAAACTGAAACAACTCAATTTCACACATTGACCACAGATTTTCTTGTTAGCAGCCCATGGAGTGCAATGAGACCTGAGCTTTTAATAGCTTTGTCATTCATTACAGGAAATAGCTACTTAGTCTAGTCTAAACTCTATATAAAGCATAGCTGAAACTTTTGCAGAAATGTTGTTAGATAATAGCGCTGCTTAATTGCAACAAGGTTTTCAAAAACATGTTTTAGTGCAGAAAAGTAGAAATCTCATTAATACTTAAGATATGGTTGTATTCCCACAAGTTTTTATAGAGAAGTCATCTTTTTTTTTTCTTAAAGATCAGAGATCAAAATCAGCTTGAGTTGCAAGTAAAAGGATACTTTCTACCAATTCTAAAACATCTGATTATAAAATTTATACCTAGGATTTGAAAACCAAACTCTGAGATTTTGCACAGGTACTGACAACAAACATTTCTCAAAATGGAATTTGGCTTGGTTATCAGGGACTGATAGTCAGAGTACAATTACCATTCACATTGAGTAGGGAAAGGATAAAATTCACAGTGTTTGTCATCTTATTGACTGTTGTGTTATTGTGTTATTGTTCATGCACCAGTACAGGCTTGGGACGGACCTGCTGGAGTGCAGCTCTGCGGAGAGGGACCTGGGTGTCCTGGTGGACGACAGGTTAACCATGAGCCAGCAGTGTGCCCTGGCTGCCAAGAAGGGCAATGGGATCCTGGGGTGCATCAAGAAGAGTGTGGCCAGCAGGTCGAGGGAGGTTCTCCTTCCCCTCTACACTGCCCTAGTGAGGCCTCATCTGGAGTACTGTGTCCATTTCTGGGCTCCCCAGTTCAAGAAAGATGAAGAGCTACTGGAGAGAGTCCACCGGAGGGCTACAAGGATGGTGAGGGGACTGGAACATCTCTCCTACGAGGAGAGGCTGAGGGAGCTGGGCTTTTTCAGCCTGAAGAAGAGAAGGCTGCGAGGGGACCTTATAAATGCTTATAAATATCTGAAGGGTAGGTGTCAGGAGGATGGGGCCAAGCTCTTTTCAGTTGTGCCCAGAGACAGGACAAGGGGCAATGGGCACAAACTGAGGCACAGGAAGTTCCATCTGAACATGAGGAAGAACTTCTTCCCTCTGAGGGTGACGGAGCACTGGAACAGGCTGCCCAGGGAGGTTGTGGAGTCTCCTTCTCTGGAGATATTCAAGACCTGCCTGGACAAGGTGCTGTGCACCCTGCTGTAGGTGACCCTGCTTCGGCAGGAGGGTTGGACTAGATGACCCACAGAGGTCCCTTCCAACCCCTACTATTCTGTGATTCTGTGATTCTGTGTTTATATCACAAGAAAACTAATGAAAATCCTGGTTCCAGTCTAATGTGTTTTATTCTAGTTCTGTAGAGAACTACTGAGAGCATAGGCTGCATGACAATGGAGAAAGGAGTGTGTATTCCTATGTCAGTTAATTGTGTCAAATAGTGAGAGATAAAATATCTTTCACGTTATCTCAGCATTAAAGCTGTGTACCATATAAGCAGAATATATGCAACTGAGCACCTAAGTAGAACGTGCGAAGAACCGCCATTTACATCTTGTTTTGTCTTATTCATAAAGAAACTGAATGTTTGCAGTTCATTCCTGAAAGAGTTTTGTGGGTTTTTTATTTTTACAAATGGTTGACAATCAATAACTGTGGAAAAGTGGAGGTATTTTTCTCTGTGGAAAGGCTTTCTCTTCCTAGGTGGACATATGGCTTTATCAGGGTGATTTAGATTCCTAGGATGAAGAGGTCTCACAAAAGAAACAGCTATGAGAAAAATATTGATGGGGTGGGCAGTGTGTGAAGGCAGAGCATTGGTTTGGGCTGTGAATGATCACTTAAGTTTAGCATTGTATTCAGAGAAGTAAGTTTTTTGAAGTACAGGGAAAGTATGTGACATATTTTTAAGAAACTCTTTAATATAGATCTTAGAGGTCTTGGGCATTGAAACTCCCTTCTTCCCCTGGAAATGTAGATTATTTTAAGGTATAAAAAAAAAAGGCTTCAGCATAACAGAATGACAACCTATTTTTTCATCATTTTTCGCCACTTGTATCAACTACCTGTTCATGGTGTGTGACAAACCCAAACTTGCCTGCCATGGAGAAAATTGACCCCTGTTGCCATGTAGTAGAGCTTTTTCACCACTCTGTGGTGTCTTCTGTCTCTTGAACATGTTCTCCAAGCACAGTGGCATTATTTGACTCAATTCATGAATTAAGGTAAATCCAGTGATTTCTCCTACGCAGATCATTGCAGTGGTTGTAAAATCACTGGGAATAGCCACACTGTGCAGGGACGACACAGCACAGATATCCTTCAGTCAGACTCAGGCCATGACCGTAACCCATTGAGGGACAGGACTGTGCCACATGGACTTGGTGGCACAGACCTGAAAGGTGCCCAGCTCCATTTGTACGGCCGGCGGTCTGAGGGAGGAAATGCAGAGCAAAAGTTATGTGTAGTCAGTTTGGCTTCCAGCTCCCAGGCTGGGTATGCCACATATTTGTATGTGGAGTTACAGGCAAGTGTATTTTTAACATGCTCCGAACAAGTTATGGCTCTGGTTCCTGAGGCTCTCTGCAGATAATCCCACCATATCCAGTCATTTCTGTGGTCGCTCCTGAGGTCTGTGCGTAGGTAGCCAGCCTACCCTGGTCTCTGTGTAGCACCTGGTCTGCCTGGAGAAAGGATGTAAACACCTCTTGCCTTCAGCAAGTAGGAAATGTCCCAAAGCTTCTATTTTTATCAGAGTGAAGTTGAGTTACCATGTTACAGTCGAAACAAAGAGTAATTAGCAATTCATTGAAAAGATACAAGAAAAGAAATCATACAAAGGGGAGTCCTTGCCGCTATCTCACTTTCCTGATTCTTATCTTTTACTTCCTATTTCTGGCTTTTCATTTTGGACTTTGCAGCTCAGCTTCCTTTCGGTGTTTCCCTTTGAATCTTTGCTTCTCGTACAGCATTGTGCTTATGGCTTTTTGTAAAGGAAGCCTGGGAAAAGGTTGGATCGTTCAGGAATGTACGGTAACATATTTTTAGTTTAGGGACTGCCTTTTGGAAATCAGCAACAAGGGTCATGCATTAAACCTTTTCCTACGTTTAAAGAGATAGTAGTTCTTCCTGCTTATCCTGACTTTACATGTTCAAAAGGCTGGATAACGACAGTGGCCAGAACGCGTAAATTCAGAAGAATTGAAGTGAATGATACTCTCTCTATCTAAGGAGTAAAACGAGAAAAGCCTTGGAGAATTGGCCTAATGAGTAGACCACTCCGGTGTATCAGCATAGATTAATCGTGTATCATGGGGTATGTAATTTCATGGGGATCTTTAACAAGGGGGGTGAAACTTTTCAGAGGGCATAAATGCAACCTCAAGACTCCCACACAAGCTGCTTTTGCTTGAGAACTGGATTATTTGTGAAAGAAATAGAAAATTTGTGCTCCGAAGTATTCAGCTGGAAACACAGTTCACAGCTCACTGATACTAAACCAGTGATTGCTCAGTTCCCTGTAAAGTGTTGAACCTAAGGGCTGGAACCTTTTCTGCTCCTAGAAGGAATGCCAAACGTTATATATGGTGATGTAATTATGAGGTAAACTGGCGCAAAGACAACTTATACTGTAAATTTGGAAAAAAAAATAATTAGCACTGATCTGATCTGATCCAGAAAATCTTCCACATTCAAAGTATATTTATACCACAAGTGAAATAATGGTGCCAAATTTTCTGCTGTTGATAGCTGAGGAAGCTTCATAAATTCCCCATTGCACCAATTTTCAAGGGAGAGCTTAGTTCAGGGCTTTACAGGATCAGGCTTTTCATTGCAAAGAAAAACTTAATGGATTCAACAGGTAAAACAACAAACATTAAAACCAGAGGCAGTGACATTGGCTTTATTTCATTACTTAATCAGTGGACAGTGTGGAAGATCATAGTATCATTATTTCCTCCATGATACTCATGTATAAGCCAGACCTCTATCTGTTCATATTGTTTTCTTCCATGACATCTATTTTTTGATCCATTGTAATAATTTACTTTGGCTTCTAGCTGCACGCACAGAATACATTTTCCATCTTATTCCAAATAATATTGGCTAGTTGCTAGGGGAGTGTGATGATTTCTTTTATGATTTCTTTTCCTCACCACATCTGTGTATAATTTTTTTATTTATCATCTCCCCAGGACATTTTCCCTCTGAGAAACCCAACCATGAAATGCAGCCCTTTCAGATCTTGTTTGGTGTTTTATACAAGCAGCATTTCCTAAATATGTTTACAGAACAGGATTTTACCAGCTGGTGTTTTCTACCAGGTGTAAACGCCTAAGTGCATGTGTGGATGGGTCTGCACACTCCTCTGTTCTCTCCTCTGAGTGAGCAAGCAGCTATGAATGTAAGGGCAGGTGTGAATTAACTTCAGAGCGTCTTACGGGAGGGACTTAAGGGAGACCCTTGCTGCTCCTTACTGTCGCAGACCCGTGAAGTCTCATGCACTAAGTATGCAACCTGCTTCTCTGGGCTCTTCCACCCTGCGAGCAGATGTGGCCAGGGAACTGAAGCAGTTACTGCCCTTAGCTGTGCTGCCTGGCCCTCTGGTTGAGCTGCACCTCTCTCTCCCACTAAGGGACTGCCCAGTGGGATTTACAGAGGCTCCTCAGCCCCACAGGTTACAGCCTGGCCTATTGATGTAAACCAATGTCAATTTTAGTCAATGCTAATGCCAGCAGAATTGGGCAGTGGTTTAATTACTCTGCTGACGTGTGAACTATGGGGGAGATGTTGGGTTGGATTTTTTTTTATAAAAGGCTTTTGCCACCTTGTAGTTGTGATGGGGTTAGGGATAGCACGTCCATTTCTAATTTATCTGCTTATTATAACCTTGAACTTTTGTTCCTCCTCTGTTTTTAGCTGCAATCTTCGCTTCCATGTTTGACGTATTCCTTTCACTTCCCAGAGGACAGTTGCATTGGATTTTGAAGATGAAGTTGTCTATTACTGCTAATTGCTGTCACCTCATGCCTACTAATAGCATCTTGTTGGTTTATACGAGACTTCAACATAACACTTTGATTTTTGCACTTTATATTCACTGATTGGTCCAAGATTACATGTGAAAACAGGCATGACTTAACCCATGTAAACGTCTGCCAGCTGGCAACTGTGATTACAAGAACTGTATTTTGAGTAATTATATACTGTATAAGATGGATGCCTGCAAATATTTGCCTGAGTGTTGTCTCCTTTTGACATGTGTTAAACATAATAGGTCCTTTCCTCTCTTCTCTTCTCTTCTCTTCTCTTCTCTTCTCTTCTCTTCTCTTCTCTTCTCTTCTCTTCTCTTCTCTTCTCTTCTCTTCTCTTCTCTTCTCTTCTCTTCTCTTCTCTTCTCTTCTCTTCTCTTCTCTTCTCTTCTCTTCTCTTCTCTTCTCTTCTCTTCTCTTCTCTTCTCTTCTCTTCTCTTCTCTTCTCTTCTCTTCTCTTCTCTTCCTCTCCTCTTCCTCTGTGCTTCTTTTCTTTCTATGCTATGCTATGCTATGCTATGCTATGCTATGCTATGCTATGCTATCCAGATTCTTATACCCACATAGACCAGATGTATATGAACAACCTACCCAAATGCAACATACAGTATGCTGGTTTTCTCATCTTCTTCGCAAGAGAGAAGAGTTCAGTATTGTGTTTTGGATCTGTCAATTCACATTTGTATGCATGAAGAAAAGGCTTTCCTGCTCTCCTGTATTTCCAACATAGCCCTTCATTTTATTTGGCAACCTGCTGGCAGTGTCCTCAGCCCACTCGAGACACAGGATTCCCAAATGGCAGGCTGGTCACATACAAGTTTAGATTGATTCAGTTCCCACTCACTTCAGTGGCAGCAACTTTTGGTATTCAGATATTTATTTATGGCTAGCTTTGTTCCTTTTTTCCTCTCCTGCAGATCTTTCTTTAGAGCAGAAATTTCCTTCTCACTGGTGGCTCCTCTGTTTCACTGAACTCTTTGGTTGTTTGCTGTTTCTTGTCAAGGCTCTGGCAGCAGGGATAAAGTCTAAGAGGAGAGACGGGGGAAGCTGAGACTTATTTTCTGTTTATTTACACTGATTTCATTGAAGAGAAACATAAGGGCATCCCACGGAGTTGGATCAGGACAGATGTGGTGTAAAGGGAAGGAGAATCATCCCCCCCAGATCCACGTTAAGGCTGTGCAGATGGTGCTGGTGATGGATGGGGATTTCCCCCTTTGGTTGTGAGGTCGGGACAGCCCATTGATCATTCTCCTGAACTTCCTGCAGAAGATCCCACAAAATGCTGGTTTCTATCTGACCTTTTTTTAGTTGTAGCAGTAATCTTTGAGTGAAATGGTTAATTCATATCCACCTAAATACTGATTAAAAAGTACCATTTTGATTCAGGCAGGAAAAACAGTACTGAAACATCTGAGCTGGGCTGTTAAATGGCATGATCTCACTTCATTCCTTAAAGTAACTGTCCACGTCCCCTTGAAGGGGAAAGCAAAGATTTATTCTTTTACAGATTACTCTTTCAGCAGTGAGATGATTCAGTGTGATTTTCTTCTGGTCGCACGAGCTGTGTTAGCGACGCAGAGCTGTCCTGTCAGCAGTGTGCCCAGTGTCACAGCTTCCCGGTACTGCAGGAAGGTATGCAGCATACTTGGGGTTGGTTTTTTTTTTGGGTTTTTTTTTTGATGGTGTGTGTGTGGGTTTTTTTTTTTCTTTTGGCAGACGTCCTTGAGCATTTGAGACGGATGTGAGAGAGTGAGAGAGTTTTTAGTCCTCATGCAAAACAACCAACTAAACATAACAGATTACATCAGCTCAGGCTTTTCAATTCCTGGATGACAGCAGAGTGCTAATCCAACCTTCATCCTGGATTTCATAAACTGAAACAAGGGAGGCTGGCAGGAGAAGCGCTGCCGGATTGAGGAAGCTGACGACGGTGCAGCATGTGGGCAACACACTGTATAAAGCTCATAAACTTGTAGGCTGATGTGTGCAGCTACCACTTTGGATTCTGTACCTCTGCTTCCCTCGGCACAAGGCACCAGCAGGCTGAGCATTAAAGCCTGCTCTTTGGGACGGAGCACTTATCTCTGCAAGACATGAAGGGCTTCCTGTTTCTCACACTCCTCCTGATGCCCGCGCACGCTGGAGCTGCTTGGAGTGCGAAATACGCAGTAGATTGTCCCGAGCCCTGTGACAGTAACGCATGCAAAAGTACCTTGCGCTGTAAGCGAACGGTGCTGGATGACTGTGGCTGTTGCAGAGTGTGTGCAGCTGCTCTGGGGGAGACTTGCTATCGTACGGTCTCGGGTATGGATGGTGTCAAGTGTGGTCCTGGGCTGAAGTGCCAGTTTTACACTGAGGAGGATGACTTTGGTGATGAATTTGGTATCTGCAAAGGTAACAATATTCACTTTGCATGCACCCACTGTGGCAATTTGACAGCAACCTACATATAGAGCTTGCCTCCTGCTTGAAAGGTCTATAATGGGATTTTTCCAGCTCAGCCCTGAGCCAAGACAAAAGTGAAAAATACCTGCTGGTATTAAAAGTTGTTACATGTAAGCAGGATGGGGTTATTAATGTGACAATACTGTTTGTACCTGGGGATATGTGTGAGGAAATACGGCTGGGGTGTGCTCGGAGATGAGATTTTTCATTGGGGCTTGGGAGACCCAGGCACTGGTCCTGATCCTTCCACTGATTTGGTGGGTGGCTTTCTATAACTTGCAAAGACTTTAATGCTGTGAGTCCAACCTTGTCACAGGGTCCCTGCGCCTGCTGGGCTCTCCCCGGGGTGAGATTCCCTCGGGTACTGCCGGCTGCCTGCCCGGGGACCAGCGGCTCTCTCTGGGGTCTGGGGGATGGAGATAGCAGCACTACCTGAATGCCTGGTGACATTGTCATCTTTAATTCACTCCTGCCTTGGAGGTGCTCAGCTACCCTGGGTACGTGGTCAGGGGAGGCAAACAGGGACCCTCCTGCCTGAAAGATGGGAATAACAGATCAGGAGCTGGCTGTCAGATGAACAGCCAGCCACTGCTCTCAGCTAACTCCAGGTATGCTGTGCGCTGATTTCTTTACTCACCGACTATAATGGCATTTTTCATTTAAGAGCTCTCCTCACTCCATGCAGAAAGGAGAACTTTTACAAGGAGAGGAGGAATTAAATTACTAAGAAGCAGGATAAAAGTTTTTTTAAATAAATAACTTTAAAGAAAGGCTTAGCAAAATATGAATGCAGTGAGTTTTGCTATGTCTGTGTACCACTTCAGTAAGTAGATACAGGTATGTGTTTGAATAACTTCCTTAGAAATGGAGATGTCTTGGCAGTTAAATATCAGGAGTATTAATAGCCTCAGTTAAAGTAATGACTTAGGATCAGATGCTGCAAAAATCATTCAGGCTGACTCACATACAACACACACTTATTTACATTGGTATTTAAAAATAGGTTCATGTGCATGTTTGAGGGTGAAACCTAAACTACTACTTTTATTTCTAAAGAGCAGAATTTACGCATAAAGATTGTATCTTTGGTGCTCCCACGAGGAATGTATTTTACTGAGATAGCTGACTGGTCTTCAGTTTATTAAAAATTACTGCAGTGCAATACACCACCTATAATTCTTTCAACAGTTCTTTTGAACGATTATATACTTTTCACTGTCCTCTTAGGAATTTCTTTGGAATAGTACACTTCAAATGGGAAAAAGGAAACACTGAGGGACATGAGATCTGAATCCCTGCAGCTGAATCTTGGAAACTCTGTAGAAAATGTAAAGTAAATTGTTTTTTTTCCAGTGAGTCAGTGGAAAAATTCTCATTGATTTCAATAAAGCCATATCTTGAGTTAGAGTTATAAATTGGTATTTAAGGCTTATATTCCCCATGTATTTATTTGCACTAAATATTATAGCTGTCATTTCTAATTCTTTTTCTTTTTTCATCACAACTCTGAGATAGTACAATCTCTCTCTGTACATATGTGAATTTTATCAAGCAAGGTATGGGGCCAAGTACTGTTATTTTATATATCCATTTCTAGCTATGAGACCAGATCACTCACTCATTTTAATAACTTCCATGTTTGTAATAATTCAGAGTCAGCCTGGCTAAATTCTCTCTGCTTGCCCGCGACTGAAGTTGTGGAAAAGTGACCTGAACTCTCTGTTCCTCAATTTCTTATTTCTAAAATGGGTAAAACATGGACAGTATATGTTTCAGAGCAATTTTTTGAGTACTTACAGGATTATAAGTGCGTCATACTATCATTGATAGCAATGTCTTTATTGTCCAACACAGACTAAGAAATACTGGTGCTCTGCAGTTTTATTAGTAAATACTCTCTAAAACTGAGGTAAAACTGTCACAGTAAAGAACCTGCTCTTGCTTCTCTTAGATCACTGGGAGCTATTTGCAATTTATTTAGGAGCAGGTTCCTGCTAAACAAAATCTTACAACTGCAAAATTGGCTTAGATCTCAGAGGAACATCAATGCCAGGATTATTCCACATGGAGCCAGGCGTTTTGGGCTCAGACTTGTTTCTGTGCTGTTGTGCACAGCTTTTCATCTCACCTCTCTGGGCTGGGTGGCTGAGCACCTGCAGTGGGCAGATTGGTGCTCCATGTGGTGTGTGCTCTCAGACTGTCCCTCAGGGAGGACTGTGCACACAAAAACTGTTTTGCTTTGGCAGGATTTTGGTTTTGTTTTATGTGGACAAACAGCAGATCAAAGAGTGTCCTTGCTTGGGAAGGGGAGTATGATGAAGCTCAGTGAGGTCCTCCAGGCTAGAGGGATTTGCCGTGCAGTCCCTAGCAGGGAACTGGCTGATTTTCCAGTGCTTTTCATTTATGAAAGCATACCCATTGGACATGCAGAGAATTGTTAAATGCTGGTTTTGTTTTGAGCCATTAGTCTGATTTTCAGATACCAAGGGCTGTACCGTGAAACTAAGAATTTGCATTGATTCAAGAAGAGACAGGACAAACTGAGCAGGATAACCTTGTTGTGGGGTGTTATATGGACAGACACTATGCCTGGTTCAGGAGGTCTCAGAGCTGAAAAAGGAGGAGAATATGAGGGGGAAGGCATCATTTTTGCTTAACACGGCCATCTTTCATAAGTGTTTTGTGGGAGGCTGTGCTGGATGGATGCTTGGTCCAGCCCTGAATGGTCATTCAATCTGCCCTTAGGAGCTGAACTGGAAGCCCTCCAGGACTTGCCATTTAGGGTGAACATGCACCCTGGGGTGGCAAGGACAGCCTGAGCATAAAGACCTTTCTCCTGGGACATCCCAAACTTCTCTTGGGGTGATCTCTTGTTTGAGGGTTTGGAAGGGGGATGTTGGAGCTGGAATTCCTCATTTCCATCTCTTCAGTTCTGGTCACGGGAAGGCGCCCTGTTCAACAACAAGGCAGAGGAACACAAAGGTTGTGACCCCAGGTTTAAAACCTCTGGGAAGTTATACCATCCAGCATGCGATACATGTCAGCTACGGGATGGGACAAACTCTCTGCACCTGACTTAGCTTTTTTTGAAAAGTGTTTGGTCCCATCCTGACAGCTGCCCTTTGGTGCTCCTTTACGAGCTGGCTGAGGTGTGGGAGGTTTGAGTCGGGGCCGTACGTGACCAGATGCAGTACGACCGGCCCTGAGCACCAGTGACCCTTACGAGCACGTCCAGTCGTTACGCCAGAGGTGCAGGCGAGCTGGTTGCTGCCTGCCGTGAATGGACAGGCCTTCGACGCCCCGGGGGGCTGCCGTGGTGGGGCAGGCTCTGACCCCCGTGCCCGGCGCAGGGTGCCCTTGCTGGATGGCCCCTCGGGGCACTGCCACTGTCGGCTGCAGCTCCGAGTCATGACAGTCGTGTGAGTCGTGTAAGATCACGCCCAGAGGGTGAATACAGGAACTTTCTGAAGTCTTCTTCTTTTCTAAATCCAATGCTAATAATTTAACTGCACCCCTGTGATTACACACTTACACATTCATATTGCCTTTAATTTGTATTTTAACACTATGAGTGTTTCAGAGAAGGCTTACCGATAGCATGTTGTAAATAAGTTATAGGAAAAGAATTTATGCATATAACGTGTTAGATTTGTCAAAACTGGAAAACGCAGGTAACAAGAAGTCGGCATGCTGAAATCCTGCAGTTAAGGTTTAGATCACCTCCTCTCAGTGGTTTTCCACTTATAAGAAAATTAGCAGACCAGCTATTAAGAGTACTAGGAGCTGACTTGATCACTGAGGACTACTTTGCTGTGTTACTTTTTTTCAGAGTGTCCCTACGGTACCTATGGAATGGAATGCAGGAAAACCTGCAACTGTCCCTCTGGCATCTGTGACAGAGTAACCGGGAAGTGTCTGAAGTTCCCATTTTTTCAACTCTCTGCTTCAAAGCCTCCAAATCGACGAAAAATAGTTTCACACACAGGTAAGACTTTGTGGGGCAGTTGATTTTAGCAAGAATCACCTTGTACGTGATCTACTACCATGCTGTTTATGCTGTGTGCGAGTGATGTGTACTTTGTTGGAGCTGTGCAAACAGCTAACAACACAAGGTACATTTATTTTTCTTCTTGGCAGCTCCCTTAACATAAGGCAAGGAATCAGGTGAGCTGTGACACACAGTAAAAACATTTTGAAATCCTAACATGGGCGAAATACTTTGCAGCTGTAGCATGTGCTAGCAGTACAATGTCACCTGTTCAACGGGAAGCTATGCTGGGATTTGCGTTAGTCAATTCAGATGCGATGCATGTAGATGCTTCGTGTAGAATAGGGTTTCGCTAGGTGGCATTTACTGCTGTTAGCTAATATATGGTAAAAATAACATCTCTTTTTCCATGAAGATGGAGCTTTATACATTCTCAGATGCCAGTGAAAGGATTTATGAAATGTTTTATTGCAGTGATTTATCACAGTATCTCTGGAATAAGTTCTCACCTTTAAGATTATGTCTGAAGTCCGTAACAGATCTTTCCAGAATTAAAAAAAAAAGTTGTGTGAGAAACTGGAGTGGTTTTGAGGCAGGAAGGAGAGATCACTGAAGTTTTTAAGCTGGGATTAAAATTTCTTCCCCTTTTATGCTCCACCTGATGATACAGATTTATATTTGATTGAACAATGTTTACTCAAAATTTAAACATAAATCAAAATCAATACAAATGTAAAGATTTTAAATAAATGTCAGAGAATTAATCTTTGACCTATTGGGAACTGTTCTAGGATTTCACCCAAGAGTCTTTGAATTTTATTTCTTCTCTAACTGCAGTTTGTGTGCCTTATTTCTATTTTCTCCTGTTTTATTAAGCTCTCTAGAATTTGCTGCCTTAACACATGCGTTATCTTTCCCCCACTCTCCATTTAGAGAAAGTTAGACAGAAGCAAACTTCTTCAGCTTATGCTCATACCACATTTAAAATGATCTTGAAAAAACACTTTGCAAGATGCGTCAGTCCTGATCCTTTTGTATTTTTCTACACGATTATGATTTTTTGCCTTTCCAGTTTTTGCTTATTACCAAGGGTGCTGAAACAACATGAAAAAAATATTTCTGTCTTGCTTTTTCCTGTATCTAGCCTATATCCTAAATCTTCCCAGGTAGCCTGTTTTCATTAGCTCCTCCTCCCTTTTTCTCTCCTTCCCATGCCTTTGGTCCCAAACCTTCTGTTTTTCTCATCCCAAACCAGGATGAGATCCCGACCCCATAGAAACACATGGTATTTGTTTACCCGTGCACAGGTTTCACACCAATTTCTATCCTCAGAGGTCCGTCACTAGAAGTAGACCAGGGACACTGTGGGTAGTACTGCATGGGATGGTCATACAGCGTTTCATTTAATGGTCTTCAAAAGGTAACTACAGCATCTAGGACAGATTCACAGTGAATTAAAACAGCTGTGAATGCTTCTGTATTTTAAACTGGACAATTTCTGTCCTGTGTGTTTTATAAAGACGATATGGCTACATATACCCTAGTAAATGTAATGGTGTCAGAGCATGTTCCTGTGTGTTGCAGTTCGACCACCTTTACAGTTAAACACCAGGACACCAGCTGGAATGCTTTGTCGCAGCCTAGCTAGCTGTGCTGAATAACCTCAGCCACAGCTCAGGAACCAGTGCCAGCGAGAGACCATTTCCAGTAGACAAACTGGGTATCTTTTACCTTTTTTTGGAGTAAGAGAGTTTAGTGGCATGGACCAGGCTATTCCATGCCAGCAGGCCTCAGTCAGACAATAGCTCCAGGCATGTTTAATTTACTGCTGTAGCTGTCAACGATGTGCTGCTTGATCCCATGTCACACTGGAGTGTTACAGTCAGAACTGGAAACTGAACTCAAATCACCTGCCTCATGCTTAAATTATTAGAGAACACATCTGGCTTACGCCATAATTTGCCAGAAATTTTGCCACTAGATAATTGGGGGCATTCAGGGAGATTCCTGCAAGATTTGTCAGCTAAGGTTTTTCTGAAGTGTTCCCAAAACCAGGGATGTTGCTGCAGGACAATATTTCAATTCTCTCATTTTCATGAAATCCACCTTTATTTTTGTATATTTTCAGAGAACGACATGGCATCAGGGGATGGCAATTCTGTTAAAGAGGAATATGTTAAGGAGAAAGCTATTCGCTCTCCGGTAATGAAATGGCTAAATCCTCGCTGATATTTACTTATACTTGTAAGACTTTAAGTGAATGCATTTCTCACAGATTATTGAACATGCAGCAACACACTTTAAGAACAAAGTAGATCTATAGCATATGAAAATGTAACCTCTGAAGGCCAATTGTGATTCTGTTTTTCATGAGAAAAATGTTTACTTAAAAATAGACTGTACAGTGTATATGATTTTTTATATTTGTTTTGATAAGTATTTGAACAGAGAAGTGTATTGGGGATTTCTGAATGTATAGTAATATTGAAAAACCAACATTATTCCACCTTCCTCATTTAAATAATGCCAGAGGCTGAGTCTTGCAGCCTGAAGCCCAGAAAACTCTCACTGAATTCAGTGGACACTTTGGGTGAGTGAAACTATTGGTGTGGAGCCACTGAGAAAGAAACGCACATAAACAAATCCCAGGATAGAAAGCAACACTCCTGAATCACAATGATAATAATAGCGTAGGAGCAAAACAGCGTGAATTGCATAAACCAGTGTTACTCCTTAGTCATTTTCTGGTTTTTGGAAGTTTGGTGACGATTCCTTGGAGATAAACATGCCTTTCTTCAGTGAAAAAACACCCAGCATTTCAGTTTATACGTTGTGAATAACTTAGCCAAGACACTGCAGACATATATTGTACTGAGGTAGATTTCTAAAGTTAAATTCTGTACAGAGAAGCAGCAACTTGGTAAACTATACAGATTTGTAGAGGGGGATCTGAAACGAAAGCAGCTGCTTGGCATTATTTAAATATATATATTTCTATAAAGCAGCTACTTTGGTGTCATTAAGTCAACGTCTGCATTTCTTGGGGGAGAGGGGGTGCAATGCCAGAGGCCAGCAAACTGACCTTTGTAGTTTCCACCTTCATCGCTGGCTGTGGCCCAGCTGCGACTCGCAGGGAGTTCATCTGCTCCGGTGCAGGGGAGACTCGGACCCTCAGTGAGTGGTAGTGCTGCCACAGCCCTCAGTACTTTAGTGCCCAGCCCTTTGTTTCTTACTCGCATGAGCAGGTAAGCAGTCCCATTTCAGCCAGGAGTATAACTTACATACGTTGGAGTGTTGTAGGAACTGGCAGACCCTCATTCAGTCCAGACTGGATAATATATTTATAACCTAAAAATCCACACTGAGATGGGTTTGCTAATGTATATGGAAACAACCAGATCCTCAGATAATGGAAACTGATGTAGCTGTCTCAGAGTGAACCTGGATGGCATGAGTTTAGGAACTGTAACGCCTTGTAATGCAGAGCACTCTCATTGGAAACGTGGTTTAAATTGAATATATTCTTTGAAATCCATGTGGGTTTTGACAGTGACTTCAGTGGAAGAAATAGCACACAGTGCCACAGCCAAGGTTTGGTGTAGGATCTGGAAACAGACTTCTAAAGCTACAAACAGAAACTCCAAAGCCTTTAAAGAGTCCAAAGTCAATGTCCATAAAAGCAGGCTGCTTTCACCTGGGAAAGTAGTGCTGAACCGTGCTGCTCTAAAACAAGAGGACAATGACGGCAGTAGACATTCAAAAGTCAGCATGGCAGTGCAGACTCTCTTGCCACAATAAGTGAAGAAACATAAACATAAATCTCGAAGTCGCATATACCACATTTTAGCCTGAATTGAATGTTTAGGTCTGAGAGGGAGCAATATTGGGCTATTTACAAGCAACCATATTGATTCTCACCTACTGATATCAAAAGTAATTTTTTCTTGATTTCAGTGAGAGCAGAATCAAACCCAGAGTCCTTCAGCAGACTGAAAAGAATTGTTTAAAGAATGTAGTAAATATTTGCATACATTATTATGATTTTGCAACAGTGTCATAAATGACATTATGAGTTCTTGAATGTAAATCTAATAAGCTGGTTGGTTTTAAAAAGTATATGATTATTATTGTTCAATAAAAAAACAATTGAAAGCATCAGTCTCTATTGTGTCTATCCATTAATGACAGAGTAAGACTGCTGGTGAAGGCATAGCCATGGCACACGCAGACTAGGCACTGTTTTTCTCCCAAATCCACAGAAACAGTTTCACAATGGCTGCATCTATTTCCATGAATTTGCTGGGGACCATTCTCCATGGCTGAAGGTGAGTGGTGGCCCATGTCCAGAATGATTTTTGTCCGTACCATTCAACTGTCTTCACTTCCAAAAGAAGGTGGATGAATCCAGGTTGCCTCCTCTTGCTACCCCAGCCACCGCCATGTCAGGGACCATTTAGCCCTGGGGCAGCAACGGCAACTCCAAACTGCAACTGTTTGATTTACCATATAGAAGTAACCTGTGGATCCACACCTGGCAAGTCAGGAGAAAGGAGAAGGAGGACAGGGACACCTGTAAATGTTTTTGGATGTTCTCTTCTCTTCTCTTTTCCATCAAATTTATAAAATTCTATTGCATTTTTTTAGCTGTTCCAGTGACAGATTGCTCCACTCAGAAGAGGTTCCAGGAAGAAACTGTAATATAAGAAACTTTTATTGATTATCCTTTGAAATGTCTACCTGTTGCTAGTAGTGGCAATGGGACTACAATTGTAGAAGAAATAATGAAAATGATTACAGAATCATAGAATCATAGATTCATTTAAGCTGGGAAAGACTTTTAAGGTCATCGAGTCCAACCATTAACCTAATGCTGTCAAGCCCACCACTAAACCATGTGTGAAAGAGCCACATATACGCATTTTTTAAATACCTCCAGGAATGGTGACTCCAAGCCTGTGGTGTTGCATGGGGTTGTTGTGACCAAAGTGCAGGACCCGGCACTCAGCCCTGTTGAACTTCATACAATTGACCTCGGGCCCATCAATGCAGCCTGTCCAGATCCCTCTGCAGAGCCTTCCTACCCTCTGGCAGACTGACACTCCTGCCTAGCTTGGTGTCATCTGCAAACTTACTGAGGGAGCACTCAATCCCCTTGTCCAGATCATTGACAAAGATGTTAAACAAGACTGGACCCAAAACTGAGCCCTAAGGAGCACCACTCGTAACCAGCCACCAGCTGGATTTAACTCTGTTCACCACCACTCTTTGAGCCCGGCCATCCAGCCTGTTTTTCACCCAGGGAAGAACACGCCTGTCCAAGCTACGAGCGTACAGTTCTCCAGGAGAATGCTGTGGGACCAGTGTAAAAGGCTTTATTAAAGTCCAAGTAAACAATATGCCCAGCCTTTAGCGGGTCACCCTGTTGTAGAAGGAGATCAGACTGGTCAAGCAGGATCTGCATTTCCTAAACTCATGCTGGCTGGGCCTCATCCCCTGGTTGTCCTGTATGTGCCATGTGATGGCACTTAAGATGATCTGCTCCATAACTTTCCCCAGGACTGAGGTCAGACTGACAGGCCTGTAGTTCCGTGGATCTTCTTGCAGGATCGCTTTCTGGTCCCTGTTGTAGGCGGGCATCACACTTGGTAACCTCTGGTCAGCTGGGACCTGCCCAGTTAGCCAGGACAGCTGATAAATGATGTAAAGTGGCTTGGTGAGCACTTCCTTCAGTTCCCTCTGTACCTTGGGTGGATCCCATCCAGCCCCCTAGGCTTGTGTGTGTCTAAGTGGTGTAGCAGGTCACTAACCATTTCCCCTTGGATTGTGGGGGCTTCATTCTGCTTCCGGTCCCTGCCTTCCAGCTCAGGGTGCTGAGTACCCTGAGAACAAATAGTCTTACTGTAAAGACTGAGGCGGAGAAGGCATTAAGTACCTCAGCCTTTGTCACTATATTTCTCCCCACACCCAATAAAGCGTGGAGATTCTCATTCTGCTTAGTCCTTCTTTTGTTGTTAATAGATTTACAGAAATGTTTTTTGCTGTCTTGTACAGCACTAGCTAAATTAAGTTCTAGATGGGCTTTGGCCCTTCTAGTTTTCTCCCTGCATAACCTCATGACAGCCTTGTAGTCCTCCTAAGTTGCCTGTCCCTTCTTCCAAACCTCATAAACTCTCTTTTTTTTCTCGACTGCCAGCCAAAGCTCCCTCTTCAGCCAGGCCCATCCTCCTCCCCACCAACTCGTCTTCCAGCACATAGTGATGGCCTGCTCCTGCACCTTTAAGATCTCCTTCCTGAAGAATGTTAAGCCTTCCTGGTGGACTCCTTTGCCATTCAGACCTGCTCCTCAAGTGACATGATATTCATGGAACCAAGGGGTCTTCACTAGCCTCTTCTTTTTTTTCCACCCTTTCATCTTTCTACCTCTCCTTTCACATCTCTCCTGGCTCGCCACTGCACACTCCAACTAATTTTCCATATTTTGCAGATATGGATTGTCTTTTAGATTTTTTTCCCTTCCTTCACCCAACTCCATGTTTAGGGCATCCTCTTTTCAGCTGAGCTTTCCTTCCCACACAAGACTGAAGTTTGCCACAGATGCTCTTCTCTCCTGGGTCATAAGTTACGAGATGGTTCATCATGTGCTTCTGTCATCTAGTTTCTGGATTTGCTTTCAGTGGGGTCATATATTACTTCCAGTATGAATATGTTTGCCAAATATGCCTCATTTCTAATAGTTAGAGTTTATTTTCTCAACTACTAAACAGTAAGCTAGTAATACATGCACTGCTTATTATTTTATATTTAATGTGCAATGACACTAATAAGAAGTATGCTGTAATGCAATATTATAGTTTGTATTACAGCCTATATTACGGGATATTGCAGACACCAGTACAGCTCAAACAATATATCATCATAGGTGTTAGAGTGATGTTTGGAATAAACAGAATAGAAAAGCCTGATATATATTCAGAGGTATTCTATCCATGATTCAAATAATATGTAATAAATATATTTCCAGTGTAGTCTAACTTGTAATGAAAAACAGCATTATCAGATTCAACTCTAAAAAACATCTTTAATGTACTTTAATGTACAATTTTGTTATATAAATACATTCACACAAGTATTGTTAGATGTATCACTGCCTAATCACCGTAGTGTGATTAACAATATAAATTTGCCATTCTGATCTGCTGGGATATACATAGTAGAGCAAACACAGCAAAGTATATGTTTCAAATGAAAATATATTTATTATCACCTCTGTACATGCTTGCTATCTATTTAAATGGACTGTCAGGCCACAACAGTACTTTGAAAGTATTTCCTGACACCTGCAAAGATGGTAAATATTTCCTGTTTGTGTTGTGTCTGCTGAAAATAGGAATTTTATGAGTTGGACCGATAACTTGACAGGCACCACGATCTCCAGTTTGGCAGGTCTTGACGTAGTTTCCACTGGGGTTTGTGACTGTTCTAGGAAACTTGGGCAGACAGACTGGTGTGTTCTGGCTTTCTTGCTCTCCCAAAATAGGTGCTAGAACTATTCAAGTGTAGTCAATTGCCCATCTATCTTCTGGGTGGCCACAGACCATACAAAACCCAGACTTGTGACTTCATTTTTGCAGAACAGGTGAATATAGCAATTATACAGGTGTCAATACAGCAAGACCTCCAAATGTTGAAGCATTCCTTCCCATCTCCTTATGCAGCAGCTGCCAGTGACCCCTGTGCATTTGCTGGGTGCCTCAGTCGTGGCTGGGGTGGTTGTGTCACACACAGGCCTGGACAGCCCGGCTTTTCTGCAGGCGCCGGCTGGAATCCAGTGGCAGCCCCGTATCCCCCACGCTGCCTTCCTGCAGGATTCTCAGGGCAGGCAAAATGCTCTGTGTAAACAAACAAACCTGTGTTTGGATGAAGAAAAAGACAGAGATTTCCTTAACTTTATTAGTACACGATGCTCTTGATCCTCCCTGATCCCCTCCCATCCACTGGGCTTCCAAAGTAGCTGCAACTCAGATTAATGTGCTAGCTCCCTTCCTATTTTTGAAAGCTATGAAGTAAATATTCAGCTGAAATTCAGGGCAACAGTTGATTATCCATGAGCCGATCTTCGCTGTTCTAATGAGACACAGATTAATTTTTCGTGAAATGACATAACTGATGCAGTATTTCTGCTCTGCAAATGCTGAGCCTATAAAAGTGTTATTTGATAAACTGGGACAACTGAATTCATGTGAACATTACTTGAAAATATCTTTCTTCCTCACAAGAGAAACATCTATTTTTGAAGAACAAATAATGGATTGGAATGCCATTGAAATCCAAACACAATATTAGTATGTTCCTGAAAAAAAAGGTACAATGCTGGGGGAGAATGCATCAGAGCCCTTGCAGCTGTGTCACACTTTCCTGTTTGTTATTTTTAGTTTTCCATTCCCGCTTTTTATTTTGGTCTTTGCTTTACTTCCTATGCAGCTTCCCTTAACTCCTGTATAGCTCCGCCTTACATATTTCAGGCATTTGGTTTTTTTTTTTTTTTTCCTTCTCTTTTTTTTCTGTCTTCAAAGGAAAACCAAGCCATGCTGTCCAGTTTCAGGAACTCATGTTTCTCTTGGCAGTGGTTGAGTTCTTGGTTTTCTGAAGGCATTTAGGAAATTTACATTGCTAGTTTTCAGCTTTGAACATACTCAGGCTTTATAAACATAAGGGAAGAGCAGTACACAAGGAGAGCCCAAGTCTGCTCTTCAGTATGTCCTAGTCTTTGCATCTGGTCAACTGCCAGTATGCAGTCCCACATTAAATTTACAGATGGCATTTAATAAAAAAAGGAACAAAATGGGCTCTGGTGAAACACTGTATTATAAAGAAATTTCCTCCCCCCCACATTGTTTATATATTGAAGTATTTGTAATCTTGTACAGCCACATAGCTGATCTACAGAATAGGAAATGTTATCACCCCTAAAAGCCATACCACAAACGTCACATTACTGAATATTTTGCTAGCAGCCCACGAACTACTTGCACAGAATTAGTTAGGCACCCCAGCTGATGTTTGAAAAAAATAGAAAGTTTTTTGGGGAAAAGATTTTTTTCCCCCACAACAAACCTCAGTGTAGGGGAATGCACTTCACTGCAGGTGTACGCCCAGAGACTCAGAAATCTGCAGCCACATGCCCAGACCAAAAGGTGTTGTTAAAGAAACCAAACCAAACCAAACCCTTTAAGATTTCAAAACTGATGTAGTGATTTCTTGGGGCTTGCTCCTGAAACTGAAAGCTCAGGGCTGGCAATATTGATACTGCCCAGCAGTAAGTACAAAACCAGAGCACACAGCAAAGGAGGGTGAGCAGTGAAAGCATCTGTTTCCCTCCCCTAATTCTCTCATGTCCCTAGTTTAAAAAGCCTCCTCAAGCTGCTGAAATTTGGCTGCTACCGCGACAAGCTGCAGTGGCTGGTTTTCTCCGGCCAGCGCGAGGGCAGGCATACCCCGCACTGCCAACCACAGCACCTTTCCACCACCACACCTGGCTTGACATCAATAAAGCAATATTTGATGAAAACTATGCACAAATGCCCTGGGCACAAAATTAAATAATTTCCAAGGCAGCATAGGCTATACGTGGGTCCAGATATTTCCCACATCCTGATGGCATTCAAGTCTACAGCTATCTTGGCTCTGTCTTGGATAAGCAGATGATCAAAGTCTGAGGGTGTTGTGCTTTAACCCCAGATGGCAACTAAGCACCAGACAGCTGCTTGCTCACTCCTGGTGGGATGGGGGAGAGAATCGGAAGGGTGAAAGTGAAGAAACTCGTGGGTTGAGATAAAGGAGTTTAATTGGTAAAGCAAAAGCCACGCACACAAGAAAAGCAAAATCAGGAATTCATTCGCTACTTCCCATCAGCAGGCAGATGGTCAGCCATCTCCGGGAAAGCAGGTCTCCATCATACGTAACTGTGACTTGGGAAGACAAGCACAATCACTCTGAGTGTTCCTGCCACTTCCTTCTTCTTCCACCATTTTTATTGCTGAGCATGACGCCGTATGGTATGGGATGTCCCTTTGGTCAGCTGGGGTCAGCTGTCCCAGCTGTGCCTTCTGTCAGCCCCTTGCACACCCCCAGCCCACTCGCTGGTAGGGCAGTCTGGGGAGCATAAAAGGCCTTGACATCGTGTAAACATGCACAACTTGCTCAGCAATAACAAAAACATCCCTGTGTTATCAACACTGTTTCCAGCACAAATCCAAAACACGGCCCCATAGCAGCTACTACATAGAAGATTACTTCTACCTAACCAAAACCAGCACAGGGAGCTGCTTTCGATTGATCCCCAAGGTGGACACACAAAAAATAGAAGGTGAGGTCAGTCTTCGCTGACTCAGATGGGCAAATACCGGGACACCAGGAACCTGATGACTTCACATAGGAAGTACATGGCAGACGACCTCAACCCTAACACCTGGTAAGGTAGAGATATCTTCCAGTGCTGCTGCTTACCTCAGTGAAGAGCAGAACATAAGGAGGGAGTAAGAATGGTCATGTTAGGTGAGACTGGAGAGGCAACTAGTCCAATATCCTCTTCATAATGACCCTTAGCTTCCTAACAGCCATCCAAACTGCCAGTCTTTTTCTCAGGACCTCCCTGGGATCTGGCATATCTCTCCAGTGACCAGGTCTGTCACAACAAGGCAGGGGACTGTTCTGGGAAGCGCCTACAGTGCAGAGACATTCATGCTGTGCTGTGTTGCAAAGGAGCCCTGAGAGTCTCACTGTGAATGGAAGTGTTAGGCAGACCTCAGCCTAATCACTTCACGAACTGGTGGTCCACCTGCAGCTTCTCATATCTTTTAATCTGAGATAGGATTACTTCTTTGAAACCCTTTGTTTTCTATCACCTCAAATGAGTCTTGAAGAAATGCCATCCAATCTTAACCCCTGGCCGCATGGTGTTCATTCTCCCACGAGCCATGAGAGCCTCCCAGCTGCTCACAGCACATTAGAAAATTCAGCTGTGTGGTTTGCATCTGCTCTTTTCCCCTTGCTCTATGTCTGGGCAGAGCTCAGCTGGGCAGTACCCCACTGCCCCCAGCTCCTTGGACACCTTCACACGGTTGTGGGTACTCAACAGCCCTTACCAGTCACTTAATTTTAAACACTATTTTGTTTTTTACTCTTCTTTCTTTTCCTTAGGCTCTTAACTTTGCAGTAGGCTCAGTATTGGAAAGAAAAGACCAGGCTTAAAGGCTGTTGAAAGGCTGCATTTCAGGGGCAGGCTGTACTGCTGCAACTGTGTGACATGGCAGTGGCTAGAATTAACAGGAGAGGAGAGGCTAAAGACCTTAGTTCTCCAATTAAGTCTGAGTCTATAATTAGCTCACTGGCCATACATAGGCCTCTCTTACCATACACTGGATGAAATTCTGCTTCAGGACACTTAATGTCCTAGGATCAACACTAAATGCCAAAAATGGCTCTCTTGGCTGATCAACGTGAACTACCTGGTTCCATATGTAAGAGTTTCTGCCCGCTTCAAGTGCTTCTATCCTGCAAAGTACCGCATTATCAAAGTCCTAAAATTGCTCATTCTCTTCATTTATGTCTTTAAATGTTGGAATGGAGAGAAAATCACAGAATCACGAATCACAGAATGGTAGGGGTTGGAAGGGACCTCTGTGGGTCATCTAGTCCAACCCTCCTGCCGAAGCAGGGTCACCTACAGTAGGCTGCACAGGACCTTGTCCAGGCGGGTCTTGAATATCTCCAGAGAAGGAGACTCCACAACCTCCCTGGGCAGCCTGTTCCAGGGCTCCATCACCCTCAGAGGGAAGAAGTTCTTCCTCATGTTCAGACGGAATTTCCTGTGCCTCAGTTTGTGCCCATTGCCCCTTGTCCTGTTGCTGGGCACAACTGAAAAGAGCTTGGCCCCATCCTCCTGACACCCACCCTTCAGATATTTATAAGCATTTATAAGGTCCCCTCGCAGCCTTCTCTTCTTCAGGCTGAAAAAGCCCAGCTCCCTCAGCCTCTCCTCGTAGGGGAGATGCTCCAGTCCCCTCACCATCCTTGTAGCCCTCCGCTGGACTCTCTCCAGTAGCTCTTCATCTTTCTTGAACTGGGGAGCCCAGAAATGGACACAGTACTCCAGATGAGGCCTCACTAGGGCAGTGTAGAGGGGAAGGAGAACCTGCCTTGTCCTGCTGGCCACACTCTTCTTGATGCACCCCAGGATCCCATTGCCCTTCTTGGCAGCCAGGGCACACTGCTGGCTCATGGTTAACCTGTCGTCCACCAGCACACCCAGGTCCCTCTCCACAGAGCTGCTCTCCAAGTTCTTACCTATGTGATATTTCCCCCCCATGTTATATTCAGGTAAGGAGTTGCTGAAGAACTAAAAAATAGAGAAAGGAGAGAACCACATCATTCAGGTACTCTTTTGTTCCAGCAGGACATGAAGTATTTCGGTATTACATGAGGAATTAGGTGGGGGGAAAAAGGTATAATACATAATATATCCACATCAACTGACATTTTATTTTACACAGCATCTGCCATTTTCCTTTTCTGTTTGGGTTTGTAAATCCCCAAAACTTTTGACCCAATCCTGCTTCCAATAAAGGGAATAGGAAAATTTCTGTGACTGGAAAATAGATAATGGGAACAGTAGCACTGCCTAAGGAGTATGCAATTGTGCAAGACTTCATATGCTGTTCACTAGCTGAGCAGGAGTTTCTGCAAGAAATACAAACATAAATCTTGATTAAACATTCAATGGAGATAAATGCCCTTGTGTTAATCTGTATTTATTTGTGTTTATTACTTGGACGTTCTTTACTTTCCTGTATGCATGTGAATACCTTTACTGTACTTTCCCAATTTTTCAGCCATCACTGCTCTCTGTAATGTCTCGGATTTGCAACCATGTCTCTGTTGTCAGTAAAAAGTAAGGTCTGTCCATCATGCTGTGCAGGCAGAAGAGGTTTTTTCATGAATCAAAAAATGTGCTCTCTGTTTAGAAAAACAATATACCCTCACTCCACATAAACAATCTGACCTTCAGGTGGAATGCAGCCAGAGGGGCTATAAATAGCACACTTAATAAGGAAGGAGACAGAAGCATTTAGAGTTCAGCTGGCAGTACTCACATATGGAGAAACAGCAAATGAGCTACCTGTAGATCTCCTGCTGTAAAAAGCTCAGATGCAATTTATAAAGGAACTCAGCTGAATCTGCACTGAGCAGGTAGGAATATTTGTCTTCTAAAAACAACAGGGGGGAGCCCTGTGCATTACAAAAACCTTTCACCAACATGTGGCCCTTCCCCCACCGTTTCATGAGCATCTCGCAGCTGTCAGTGCACTCCGCGTTGCTGCACTCACAGACAGAAAGGCACGACAGCTCGCAGGCAGCTGAAGGAAGAGCCAGGACCCACTGGTTCTCCGTGCCAAAGCAAGGGCTACAGCCAGCTGTTGCAGGTACCAGACTACTGACCCACATATTGGATCATCCTTTTTCACAAAGCACTTTCAAAACATTTACAAGGCAAGTCCAGTGGTTTAATAAAAAGAAGGATGTCTATTAGCCGGACTGCTGGTTGCTGTGATTTGGTACGGGGCGTACTTGATTACAGTGCAGGGTGTGCACTTTCTCTGTATCCCAGAGCCTCATAACTTTAAACATGAAGCTCTGAGCATGAGGTGACTACTGCTGCAGCTTGATTTATCACAGCTCAGCGAGTTTGTACAACAGTCATGAATGTTTCCTTGGTCTCTGGACAGCTGTTTGCTTCTAGCAGACTTGTGCATCTTCACAACTGTTTCTCCAGGAAGACTCATGTGAAAATATTTTTGTTCACACAGATATTTTGGGAACCAGCATTTTGTCACACAAGTATGTTTGTATGTAAGACAGAGGGCGCACATGAATGATGCTGACTGACTGTCATCTGCAATTAAATTGTATTGATTTCTCAGAGCACATAAAAAAAGTCACAGGACGATCCTCCGCATAGTGCCTGCCTGCATATAACTCTGAACCGGCTGGGACTGCAGAAGCAGAAAAGTCCAGAAGGACAGATAGCAACACAAATATCAGTTCCTGTAGTATTCCTCAGACTTGCTGTAAAAACATATGTCCTAGGTTTTATTTTATTTCCCAAACTCATTGCAGTGGCATGGAAGCCTGGAAGTCCTGCTTCCCTCCTCAAAAGCAGGCCTGCTTCTCCTACAATGCAAACAACATCCTCCACATCGGAACAAAAACTGAATAGACAGACCATCAAAGTCATGGACAAGCACCAGCTGCCCGGACACGTACCAGGACAGCAAAACTATTTACCCGAGAAGCCTTTCAGATGATTCGGGTCAATTCTATTGTACATGGAGTTGACTCACGTAACTGCAAGACCTCATTGTCCCTTTCCCTATCTGCTTCCCTCCTTTTGTTTCATGCCATTGTTTCTAGGTGGACATTAAAATGCTTTGGGACAAAGACCACGTCTTCCTGTGAGCTTCCAGAGACTGAAGTACAAAGAAGTCCAAGTCCCGTGTGGGGCTGTGCAAACCCATGACGGTCTGAGAAAGGCACATGGCTATAAACCCTAGCAGCTAAGCATGCACATAGGCAAACACATATGCTTGAAATGCTGGCTACAATAAACATCCATAGTGATGTATCATCCCTGTAACTCACAATCATGGTTCAGTATCCCTGATATCCCCTCTGTGACTCTAAAGCATGAGTTACATGCAGGGAGAATCAGACTAGCAGCATGTCCTCATATATGGACAACATCCTACGCATTACTGCCATCTGTATTAGAGTAGCTCTTTGAGCTCCTATTTAGCTTTCTCTTCTTGCCTCTTGCTGGGCTAAAGTAAATTCAGCCTCTCTACTATGCTAATTTGTTTCTTCCTGTCTGCATTTTTTCCTAATACTTGTTATAAGAAGTTCTTTTATATATTTTTATCACCACATACGTTTTTCCAGGGTGCAGTGAAAGTTATATCAGCAGACAAACCATGTCTCATTCTCCTCCAATTCTGTAAGACAGAATGACTTTTCATTCGAAAACAGATTATCTATTCCCTCTCCCACACCACAGGTTTAAATTATTTCCTTTAATTAAATTTAAAATATTTACTTTATACTATTTCTGTCCAGTTCTTCCTGGTAAGAGTAAGTTTCCTCCCATGATCTGGAACATGCAATAAAGAAAACAGAAAAAAATAGAAGAAATATTGAGCCAGTGTTTGAAGCTGTGAAGCTTTTAACACTATAGCAGAATGACTGTGTCCTACACTTGTAATAAAAAACAATAGCCATATTTACCTCTTGTATAATGATTGCATCTTTATCTCTAAAGCACATTTCCCTTTCCTGTTTAAAAAGGAAGAAAGTGAGACCCAAAGTACTGATGTAACATAGCTGGGTTTACCCACCAGATAGGGGAGAGCTGGAAACAGACTCAGGTCTCCTGCCAGTCCTCGAGATGTTGAAACTAATTTGTCACTTTAAAAAACCCAAGCCTATGCCCTTGGATTTTAATCCTTGGGGATGAATGAGTCTGTTTTCTGCAGTGCTCCCTCAGTAAGGGCTTACAGAAGGGCAAGTGGGGTTTTGTATGAGGGGAGTAAAGAACAAGTCCTTTGGCCACGGTGCCGAGCTTCCAAGCAGCAGCTGAAAATGTCTCCAGAATCTTTTCCTTGCCATCATGTCTTCATGAAAGGTAAATATTTTTCTTTCTGATCTGTACACTTAGAGCTTTCAAATGTTTTCATCAGCCACAGGATGCTGTCCTCTTGTTTGAAATAAATGATACAGTCAAAAGTTATATTTGAGAAATAGTCTATTACTAATAAAGGATATTTCAAAGAAAGCCAGAAACCTCATTTAAACTCAGACGCTTGTCACCAACTGAACAGCAGATCTCTTTATGCTTGAGATTTTTATTTACTACTTGGTTTGTTAAGATGAGGCATCATTTTGGGAAAAGAGCTTCCTTTATGTCTTGCGAATTGGAAGTGTAAATCCCAAATCCTAGAGAGTATTTCTGAGTTTGGGACAAGAGACATTGACGTTGAACTCACACCCACACTTCAGCTTCTGGGGAGGAATGAAAACAAGTAAGCATGTAAATCAAAAGGAAAGGGAAAACCAAAAAGCTACACCCAGCAATGCTTACTGGGGAGAAGTGGCTCATTGTTGCCTACAAGATTGTGCCCTGGCCAGGTTCTGTCGGTCACCTTACTTCCCTCCACCTTGATTTCTTTCTTTCCTGTCATTCTGCAAGGCGTGCCTGCTCTTCTAGTGCTTTGGCCCTCTCCCTGGCTGCGCCTGCCTCCTCCCTGCACCACATCCCAAACCCTGTCCAGGCTCCCCCCCTCGCATCCCATTCACAGCCCTCTGGAAAATGCTTTGGATGGAGCTACGTGGGCTGTGTGGAGGTTACCCTCCAGACCTGGCAATGTGAACCTGCAGTTGTGGCCCTTCCCAGGGTGGAGATGCCACCTCTGTGGGGTGGCATGGACACAACCAGTGACACTCCCGCCTGCATGGGTTAAGGGATTAAGGACCTGTGGAAGCAGCCTGGTGGGGAGCTGACAAGTGGGTTCTTCTGAAGTCTGTTCCTCTCGCTGCCAGTCTGAAACCACCTCTTTAGACAAAGTAGACACTGGGGGACCGGCCGGGCCATGTGCATCCCCCAGGTCTCACCCATCATCTCTGCAGCTGTGCCGCACCAGCAGCTCATGCTGCACCCATGCTGTAGGGCTAACTGCATATAAAAAGCTTTCTGTTTTAGCAACACTGGCAACATCTCTTCACCTGAACAGAGAGTACTTTTGCTGGTGTTGCTCAGACCAGTTCAGAGTGGAAGAAGCTCCACTGACAGGAGACTCTTCTTCTGGAATAACTGCATACCCACTAAGCCTTGCGTTGGCCATTTTCTTCAGGCTCACAGCCAAAGTTAGCATGATGCACTAGCCCACTGTGGAGTGGCAATCCTTTCAAATCATAATGCCAAAGAACCCCATTTGCAAGGGAAAGAACCAAGTGCTCTGCTCCCTTCTTGTCATTAAGAATGAAATAATTTCTCTACCTGTGTAAACTTTCCTGGGATTGTACTTGTATTCCACCACTTCAGCTGAAAATATTTTGCTAAGCTCACGCTCATTTAAATCCATTATTTAAACACAATTTTTACTTTATGGAATCTGGGGAGTTGAATGTGCAATGGAAGAAGGCAGTTGGGATCTAATAAAGAATCAACAAGCAATGCAACCTGGACATTTTGAAGAATTATTGAGATTTTTTTTCTTTAAGGCAGCAGCAAACTGTTCTGGGAACATTGCAGGTTTGGATTCTGCTGAGCATTTTTTTCATTTGAGGCTTGCTGAATTTTATGTGAAATCCAGAGAAAAAATAACGAAAACCATACAACTTTGTATCATGTCATAATGCACTGTAAGTGCAAATAGGCATTTCGTCCTTTAAAATGAAGTTCTATAAATAAAATTAGCATCTATTACTATGATAATGTATTAATTTTTTTTTAACTAAGAACTATTTAGTGGCATCTATATTGTTCTTCATTTTCCCCAGAACGTTGTCTGTTACATTCATGCGTGATTTGTGGTTATCATAACAATGGGTAACTATTTACTTTTAAGGGAAAAAAAGAGACAACAGATAAAGGATTTTCTGTTTCTCTTTTCATTTGTTTGTTTTGTGTGGAGAGAAAGAGTTTAATGTAATGTACTCGGAGTCAAAATTATTGTAAAATGACATTGGCATGAATATCTCAAAAATGTCAGAGAAAAACAAAACTTAGGAAAAGCAAGAATAAATATTTTGCAAGAGAAAAGATACTGGGTTTCTATGCTTTAAAAATGTACTCTCTGTGGTAGACCTCAACGGCTGGGAGCTCAGCTCTGCAGTGAGATCAGCTTTCTGACTGGTGTTCAAATTTAAACATATAAGTAATATTGTCAGCTCTACTCAATTGTGTGACTTTTAAAGTACTCTGAAATTTCCCTGTGTGAGGCGAGAGTGCTCTGCATCTCACAGGCGTGGGACACTGTAAACACCTCTGGAATAAATGGACAGGGTGTCTGCACTCCAACACCCCAATTTCGGTGTTGGTCTCCTGATTGCTGTGACTCTGCTCTCATTAGCTACATAAGTCAGCACAGGACATCACAAAATGTCTTCAGGACCTCGACTTGAATAGACCTGTGTTGCCCTTTCTCAGCTAAAACTAAAGCTGTTTGGAAATGTCAGATTCGAACATTCAAGCCGGTCAGATTTCACGGAGACTTTTTTTGGGAACTGTGATTCTGCCACTGGCATTCTTTAACAGACTTGAGTGATTTTATATTCTCTTTGCCTCTTTCTGTGTTGGGTTGGAGCAGTGTCTCGATGAGACCAGGCTGTCTGCCAGGAAACTTTTGCCAATAGTTCTGAGAGCCCTGCCTAGCAAGACGGTAACGCTGGGATTTACACTTGGTTTTCAGGTCCAGCTTCAGCCTAGTTTTACCTTTGAAACAGTCCGATTTGTGTAGTAAGGGACTCTGCTCTCTGCAAACAAAACAGCAGATAAGAGGGCTGCACATTTCACCCACAGGCATTTGCATATCTAATATCCCACCTGTGTAATTGACCTCTCGGGTAGACAATACACTCTTTAATTGCAAAACTGAGATTTTATTTAGGAAATCTAAGACAGTGCACAGGTCCAGCTAAGGCTGACCTGCTGTTTGCACCCTGCATCTCAAAGGCAGAATGTATCTGCACTTCCTTGAAACTGTGGCTGAGCCCTCAGAGCATTCGTTTCACAACCCAGTGAACAACTGCAGAGAGCGTGCTCCATTTGCGCTGCCTACCGCTGGGTACCTTTGTGTGCCTGAGTTCATGGCTAAGTCACACTTAGGTGATGAACAATGCCAAAAACCCCAGCAACGATGAAAAAATGCCAAGGCGAGAAGGGGATGCACATACAGTGCTAGGGTTCTGAGTGGGGCTTGCCACACTAAATGGAGATGCGCTGCAGAGATCAAGAGACTAGACTAAGAGAGCTTAATAATGCGGCCAGTTAGTGTGTGTTAGTCCCAGGGCTACGTGGAGGTATGTGAAGCTATGGCTGAGCTGACCCACTGATGGTGATTCTTGCTTGGAGGGGCAGGGTGGACTCCAGGCATCCCCTCCAACCACCAGTTCCACAGTTCTGTGTTGAAAGTCCTTGTACAGCTGTAGCCGCAGTGCCATTTACTTTCCTGCTAAACCTTTATGCTCCAAAACCCAGGTCAGCTGCAACAACTGTACACTCATCTGACCTACTGTTGGTGTCCTCTAGATGGTGAGGGGAACTCACTCAAAGAACTTTTTCTCTATGATTATACAGCGGAACTAGGGAGAACAGATCAGCAGGACGTGTCTACACTGCAGTTATCAGAGTTAGGCCAGGTGAATACTACCCCACGCTTTCAACTGAGATAAATATTCTTCTGGCCCCTGTGTTAAAATAGCATTCATACCTTTATAGTAATGGAAAAGGGTGAACCAATATCATGAAGATAACACAACGCCTGAACTCCTGAAGGGACATTACCCTGAAGTTGGTGACTGTAAGTTAGAGTAGAATAGAACAGAATGGAACAGAATAGAGTCTTTCAGTTGGAAGGGACCTACAACAATCATCTGGTTCAACTGCCTGACCAGTTAAATATCACACGAAGCTAACATGCAGTTGCAAGAAAATTGAGGCCTTTTTAGTGTTATTTGAGCAGCAGGAAGTAATAGGAACATTAGAGAGCTGTTATTAGGGAAGAAGAGGAATATGTAAAGTATCTGCTGATTTAATAGATGAGTGCACATCCTGGGTGAAACCAATCTTTCTCAACAAGATATTGAACTGTGGAAACAGAATACACTTGTGAGATCTTGAGAAAGTGTAGTTTTCCACAACTTGGGTATTTCTGAGAGTGCAGCAGGGTTTGTGAATAAGAGTTTTTAATCTAACTTTGACCTCAGAACACCTATCCTCTGTCTGTTATCTTGAACATTTGTCCTCCTAAGTGTGACAAACACAAAAGCAATCAGTTAGTCAAACATAAAACCAAAGTAGCCACTAGCATCCACGCAGATGGAAAGGCATCCTGGATTGGTGCCATGATTCTGTAATGATCATGATTGACATCTCTGCTTCCCAAAGACATTTAACAACTATAGAAGTAACTTTTTACTGTGGCACAAAAGAATAATAATAACAATTCTACAGAGAGATACTAAAAGTATCAAAATCACTAACCAAGGTTTCAGAAGGATATGACAAAGTACAAGCCGGTCTCACCATCTTGGTGGAAATCGCTCTTGAGGTGGTTAGCAGAGAGGAAGAACTATAGAGGAACAACAGCAACAAAATACCTAAAGACTCAGAAAAATGATGGAGCCTTTCTCTTCCTCTCTGCTGAGGACTGATCCAAAACACCGAACCAGGAGGACTGAAGAGCCTGAAATGTCTTGGATGAAATGTAATTCTGACTTCCTTCCATCCTGTCTGGTACTTAAATAGAAGATCCAGATCCCTATCTTAAACTCTTATCGAGGAAGGAAGAACTGTGTTAAAACTCTGCATGTTCAGAGGGTGAGTAACTGCGGATATGACAAGGGAATTAGGCATTTCATTCATTTCTAAAACATTATAACGGAGTCCATCTTCACCAGGTCAATTGGCTCTGGCGGCAGGTGAAAGGATACATCAGCTGTATGAATGAAATATTAAGCCACAGTTTTGTTCAGACCACACAATTGCACAAGCACAGCCAGGGCACAGTGCATGGGTACACAACACGAAGGTGACATCCCAACAGGTGCTGACAAAAAGGCAGAGTGTTGGAAAAAAAAGTAATAGGAGACCCTAATCTAGAGGTCTATATGATGGGAAAGAAGCCAGCATCTGAAGTCACAGAATCACACAGAATCACAGAATGTTTTCGGTTGGAAGGGACCTCTGTGGGTCATCTAGTCCAACCCCCCTGCTGAAGCAGGGTCACCTACAGCAGGCTGCACAGGACCTTGTCCAGGTGGGTCTTGAATATCTCCAGAGAAAGAGACTCCACAACCTCCCTGGGCAGCCTGTTCCAGGGCTCCATCACCCTCAGATGGAAGAAGTTCTTCCTCATGTTCAGACGGAACTTTCTGTGGTTCAGTTTGTGCCCGCTGCCCCTCGTGCTGTTGCTGGGCACCACTGAAAAGAGTCTGGCCCCATCCTCCTGACACCCACCCTTCAGATATTTATAAGCATTTATAAGGTCCCTTCTCAGCCTTCTCTTCTTCAGGCTAAACAAGCCCAGCTGCCTCAGCCTTTCCTCGTAGCTTCAGTCCCCTAATCATCTTTGTAGCCCTCCTCTGGACTCTCTCCAGTAGCTCCTCATCTTTCTTGAACTGGGGAGCCCAGAACTGGACGCAGTACTCCAGATGAGGCCTCACTAGGGCAGAGTAGAAGGCGAGGAGAATCTCCCTCAACCTGCTGGCCACACTCTTCTTAATGCACCCCAGGATCCCATTGGCCTTCTTGGTGACCTTGCTGGTGTGCTGGGGACTTCATCTGTTAGTTCTGAGCTTCACTTGCAATGGAAAGAGCTTGATTTGGGGGAATGCATGTTTCTATGGTTTGAGGGATGAATGTGCTTAGACAACAAAATCAAATAGGAAGCTTTGTTATGGTCTCCTTAGTAAAACATTTGTGTTTTTTTTTTTTTTTTCCCCTGTGGAATTTCCAGAAAGAAAAATCTATTTCGCTCAGGTTGTGAAATCTTAGACTGATGCTGTTGGGAGGGATGATGTCTGATTCAGTAATGGAACGAACAAATTGCTTTCAAGGCCTGGAAGTCCAGAGGATGAAATGTCACAGCTAGAACAACCTAATAACCTGAGATCTCTTAGAATTTCCTCATCTGAAAAGCAGCCAGATCTCACTTGGCTGAGCTTACAGATGAAGACAAACTCACAGGAATCCAGTGGGAGCAGGACTGTGAACAGCCATTAAGAAACTTCTACAGAGTCTTTTGAATTACATAGCCTGCTAGAAAGAGAAAAACTGGGTATTTTAAGAATTTAGGTAAAATCCACATGTTATCCAGAAGTGAAACACTCCAAAAGGAGAAAAGAAGATAATTAAAAACCTTTATATGATGTCATATAACCTGGATTTTTCTTCACATTACATCACACACAACTTTTGTTGGCCTGCTTTTGGTAGTCTTTAATGTTAGCCGCAGTAATGAAGAAACACAATTGCATCACACACTCAAAGCAGAACACGACACATCAAATACAATACATCTGCAGCCACTCATAGGATGTGGGCATCTAGTTTTGACACTGAGATTTTGCTCTAAATCTTACAACACAATTTCTCACAAAGCTGCTACTTAACAATACATGAAACAAAAATATTAAACCCTGAGAATTTGACAGTGAACCTGAAGAGCTACTACGTTACTTGTGAGCTCGCTTTAATGGTTTGTTTTAGCCAACAGATCTATTCCTCCATGGTCTTCCTGGTGTGGGTTCCCTGGGACATACCACCATTTTGCCTTTTACCACAATATTTCTACAACGACTGGGAAGAAAAAAAAATCTAAACCTCCCCAAATCTGGCTTGATATTAAATTTCTCAGTTGCTCTGCTGTAGCTCCTTATTGCAAAATCATGTTATTATGGAAAGGTCACTGGCTAGGAGTGTATCACATGCCCAGAGAGACAGAAATAAAAGTAGGACAGCCAAAGCCAGTGAAAAAGATGTAAGATGTACATGTTAGATGTATTAGATAACTACCCCGGTAGTTATGCTCATGGCTCTTGACACACTAGTGAATATAATTCAGACACTATCTTTTTGCAGAAAGAATATGGGCTTCATTTGCTTATAAAGAAAAGAAGCTGGCAAACTATCTCAAAGAAAGTCTTTTTGGCCATGTTTGCCAGTATTTGCTGAAAGGACTCTGAATTTTTTAATTGCCTCTGTATCTCTATGTGATCCGTCTTTAGTCCCAAATGGAAACTTAGCCCATTTATGCAAATCTACCCACACAGACCCAAACTGTTCAAGGTTGTCTTCATAAACTTTTGAACCCTTTTGGCTTCTAAAAAGGAACATGATCACAAAAGAACTTTGAAGAATTATTGGAATCTTTTAACAGAATAGGAGATTAAGCACTAATAAACAATAACCTGTCATCGGTGTTTTCGAAAGATCCAAACCTAGTTCACAATTCCGCATTGAACGTATTTGTGAGGCCTCCGATACGATACCCGAGGACTGTGATTAATGTCATGTGCCTGTTTATTTTTCCCCTGAGAACCTGAAAGGGTAAAAAAAAGATCACAACTAAACAAAAGCATATCAATAACAGGAAACCGTTGGTGAGAAATACCCCGATCTTCCTGTAAATTCACGTCACCACATTCCCCAGAGACAAAGGTGCGTGAACAGCATGGTAAATAATTATGATTTAATATGAGGCCTTGCAATGCTGTTTACAGTTTAACAACAAAAAGGAATTGTTTCTCAAGGCGCAAAATAAGCAAATAATAGAAACACATATCAATATAATCAGGAAATGATGATGTTATGTCTGGGTCAGCTGCTGAAAACAGATTGCAATCTATCAAAGTATCAACCTGATATCTCTGTGCAGCCCACGGAGAAACATCAGTGATGGGAGGCTTTCCCTGGTTTGCATGCCAGTCATCTCACTTTGATCATTTTACGAAAGTGCTGGGGACTGGGGTCTTACAGAAGGCTCTCCACAGCTATTTTCGCTTGCTGATGTTCAGGGAACTTGACACTTTGTTGAAAACATCTAGAAGCATTTCTTGAATTTTGCATCACAAAACTGAAAATAAAACTGTGGGGGAGGAGAGAATGGAAGGAATAGTAACAGCTGGTCTCTTTCAGGAAGGTTATGTTATTGAATCCAGCCAGCAAATCAGGAATAATGAAAAAAAAAATCATTGCCGAAACAGCACCGAACAGACACCAGTGAAGCTTCTTAGTCCCTTATCAAAAACATGTTTTAGTGAAAAATACAAAAAACACATAGGATGTCAGTTTGCAGCAATTTTTCCCTACAGAAATATTTTTTAGGGATGCCAAGACAAAATCAGTTACGTAAAAGCCAAACAGAACAATGTATCTTTGAACAGAGGGCTAACATTGAGAGTGCGCCTAAAGCATTTAAGTACACATTCAACCCTTAGCTACAGAAAAAAAATTCCAGACCATGCTTGTCTGGAAAGCAGGGTCAGGTCAGGTCAAATCTTGCACGAGAAAAGATCAAGAATTTTCTTAGTGTTGCCTGAAACAGCACCGATGACTTGGGAGAGTTTCCTTCATCACTCAGGACTGAAACACAGCATCAACACTTGAAGTCTGTCAAGTACCTCCTTATAGGATTGCAAACATTCCCTGAAGCTCCCAAGAACAAACTAATATTTGGAGAATCCTACATTTTTTTGCCTTTATCCACACTATTATCCTCAAAAGTATTTTGGAGCTTAGCACCTATGTAAGTGTCAGCTCCTGCTGAGTGAATCAGCATGTGCACAACTGCCATGCGTAGGAAGTATAGGAAATAAGCGGTAAGCTTTGCACAGCCTCCTTGATTTAAAGCATATGTTTCATTATACCCACTGCAAATTGAAGCTACTGTTAACTTTGTTTGGCTGTGCCTGCCTGCCATCCCAAGCAGACAATTTCTACACTGTTGTCAGGATAATGCCAATCATCTTAACAGATGCTTGCACTTTTATCTGTGCTCTGCATCACATTCCTCGAAGAGAAGGCTGCCAGAAACAAAAAGGTTTTCTGAAAGGACATAAGGGAACAATGGACAATAGAACTGTTCTATACCACCAGGTATAAACAACAACAAAACCCAGTTCACATGGAATGAAAAACACCGTTTATCAAGATGTAAGTCAGTCAGTGGCTGGCAGGTTGCAGATGACATTCGCAATCTGACAAAGCACTACAGCAGGCTGCAGACATCCAGTTTGTTAAAAAAAGGCACTGCTGGAGCCGAATGGAGCTATCGGTACAGTTTAGGTTGAGTCTGTAAACAGTTTCAGAGTAGAAAAATGGAGAGAATTTATTTATTTTCATAAAATTCATGATGTGTAATTTTAAAAAGCTTCCAAATAAATAATTTCAAATGTTCTTTTGAAATTACACTTCAGAACTGTCAATTGGCATTTCAGTTTTCCAAATACCAGATTAGGGAAAGGATATCAGTATAAAAGACATTAAAGCTGGTTGGCAGGTAAGGTGTCTTTTCCCTCTAAGGCAGGCAGGATGCTTAGAAAGTATGTAGGAAAGAAGACAAAATTTCTCTGTCCTTTCCACACCTAAAAGGCTTTTATCTCCTCTCTCCCCAGCTGCCTTCCTGTATGCTTTCAGACCCCAACCTCTGGTCCTGTTGGAGGACATGACTGGGTAAAAGGAGAAAGAGAGGAAGGGAAGTACTTGCCAGAGCTGGATGGGAAGGGGAGGTGGTGTCAGCAATAGAGTTGCTATTTTTGGCTTACCAGTTCTCTCTCTTTCAATTAGTGATTTGTTATGATTAAAAACCGAAGATAAAAGACACGCTTAAAATCAGCTCAGCTAAATGCAATTAGAAAAGTTTTAAAGACGTCTCTTGCCCGCGCTGCCCCTGAGAAAGCAGAAATCAGTGCTGTTGTGATAAAGCAGGCAAACTCATCTGCTTGCCATTTAGGAGAGATGCTTCAACACTGCTGGAAATGAAATACAGGTTTGGTTTATGGATCTAATAAAATATTTCATATCACCACATTTCTTACCACATTTTTTCCAAGGTAGACCCAAAATATTTTCCCCATATATTTTGGTTTAGCCCCCTAATCAAAAATCAAATCATTCACACCATTCTACAAGCATATCACTAAGAAACAAATACTTCAGAGCTAACTACTACTTTGACTGTTCTCAGTGTTTTCAGAAATTTAACAAAGAAAGATACGAGATAATTTTAATCTAAGCATTATTCTCCATTGTCACAAGAACAATGTGACTACCTTGCATGCTTCCTAAGAATTACTTAAAACACCTAGTGAACTTCATCTAGGTACCAAAACAACCCTGAGAATTAGACAAGGACCACATATGTTTTCCAATTTACATCTGGAGAAGCCGAGAAGAGGGAATGAGTCATCAGAAAAATTAGGAATGAATCACACTCACATTGGAAAATGGATGGTATATAATATTCTAAGATTTTAATCTTTTGACAAGAACAGTAGGTAATATTTCCTGGAATTTACAAAAATATTTGCATTCAAATAAACATACCAACTTGCTACGTCCCCATATCAACAAGTGCAAGTTTGTAAAAGTTGTAAATAATAAATAAATAATTGTACCCGTATTTCTGTATCTCTTTCTCTTATAACTCTTGCTGTTGCTTATAACGTTAATGAGATGAAGAGAAAGTGAGGAGCTTTCTTTTTTCTATGGAAAGGCTCTATGATACAATATAGTGCTACTAGAAAAAAATAAGAATTAAACCCCAGTGTGCTATGTTAGTTTGTTAGCTCACAGGAATATACCTTTCTTGCCATGGTTATGTGCAACACCACCAACTCTGATGCTCAGATGGTGTAAATCAGCATTGCTGTGCTCACTGAAGCAGAACTGAGACAATTTCTATCTCAGTTGGGTCCAGTTAGTCTGATACAAGCTTTCACAAGTTCTCCATGGAAAAGCAAATCACTGTGGAGTTCATATAGCAGCGATTAATTGATGGACATTTATTCATAATTCTCAATGGTCTCCAAAGCATCTCCTTTCACACTTTGAAAGTTTCCTTTGCCTGATATCGCTGTACTGTCTGTCACATCGATGCTGTCATGTGCCTACCCTCACTAGCCAACCTATGCGAGATTCCACAGTTACTCTCTGATTACACAAGTAGAAATAACTAGTGACTTTGTGGTTTCTTTGGCAAACATTGACTTTTTACTGCAAGTCCTTCCAATGAAAATTAACATGAGGGAGGTGTTAAACAGTCAAAATAAGACAATTACTCAGTCTGATCATCCAAAACAGCAGCAACTGGGGAGTATTAATTTTCAAGACAAAGACAAGATGTTAAGCCCATCCGTTAAGATGTACACATCTCCTAAGTCCATTTTCGCAGCAGGTGAACAGGCTGCCTGGGTTTTGAAAACAGCTGGCCATGCAGCAGTTTGTCTTGGAATTGGAAGGAGGTGCTGGATGCTCAACACTTTCGGGGAAAAGGACTAGAAGCACAAAGGAAATACTTATTTCTGCTGGAGGATGGAGAGCTTGGCCGTGCACGCTGTGCGTCAAAGGAGGATAATAACACACTTCAGAGGAGGAGAACAACAGAACAAGTAAATTTCTCCCATTGTTATTACTTCCCTCTTGAGGACTGCTACACAGATGGGGGAATATCCTATGAAGAAGAGTATGTATCAGAGAAAGTAATGCTCTCAGTGGGTCTATATCTGAAGTCATACTGAATTCAGAGAATTTTGAGCAGTTGCAAAATGCAACCCTGAGGCTGCCCATACAGGCAAAATCCCTGCTTGACTGTCAAGTGGAGGATTAAAACTACCTCTGTGAGCAAACCCAAATGTTAATGACATTTCTACAGTGGATGGATTCTGATGGTCAAATCAGCAGGTACTTGTGTAGTCAAAGCAACTTGGATCACTAAGATCCATAAAGAGTCTTTTTTGTACTTCTAATTATTTTTATTGGATCACATGGCTGAAAGCTGTGGCTTACTTAAAAAAAAAAAAAAGTCTCCACACCCTATTTAAAGGAAAAATTACTATCTGCAACATACCACTATTCAAATGTCAGCTATTGAATGACTAATTCTGTTTTTTCCATATGAAAAACTGCATTTGCACAAAGGAAGGTAACTGATTGAGTTCTTTCAAAGTTCTACACTCTTTCAGAACTACAAAAAAATCTCACTTGATTTATCAAGCATTATATTTTATGAGCATCAATTTTACATCCCTGAAGCTGAGTCATGAGTGGGCTGGAAAAAATCAGAGACCCGTAAAATGCACACGAGCGGGCTCTCACTGTCAGCAGTTCTCCAACACTGGAGTTCAAGTGGATTCAGTGGTGCCACATCAGTGAGGAGGGAGACGGGCTCTCTGTGGGCAGGCTGTTCCTCAGGAAACACCCACACAAGTAGTCAGGCCTGAGATCCCAGCACAGGAATCGTATTAAATTTGGCTGACCCCTGCCACTGTTAATGAGAAAACTGGGACAATACTGGGAAAGCAAAGCTTTTTCTACTTGTAGGGTGTTTTGGGCAATGTCCATCTCAAAAGGTTCTCACTGGCGGCACAAGATCAACCCCGCCAGGAGAAGCAGAATTGTCTCCAGAAAATTGCACAGATCAGTGTGGTGCGAATACAGAGCTGAGTAGAATGCAATGGAGATGCACGTCTATTTTCCTCGTTCCTGGGTAAAAAGAGTAAGGAAGCCAAAATAAACCAGACATGCTGTGCTTAAAAGCTGAAGTGTTTGCAGAAGCAGCATGGCCAGAGTATGTAACAATAAAAAGTATTGTTTTTCTGTGAAAAGAATACAAATCCAGAGCCTTGGAAAACCACACTTCATTGTGAACATAAAAAAGAGGGGAGAGAAGCTCCCCTATTTTGAAGGGGAACAGGACTGCATCTGGAAACCCTGGGGTCTGCCTAAGAAATAATTGCAAGCTCTCTGGTTTACCCTGGCTTTAGGGACAATGCTGACAGACTGTAAAAATAAATGATTGGTGAAACGTCTTCCCTAATTAGGATACTTACTCTTCTTTCTGGTATCTATAACCCAACCACACATATATAGATAGCTCCCTAACGCCTGCAGGACAGGCAGCAAGGCAGGTACAAGCAAGAAAGAAACGCTTTCCTTTCTCTTTCCCTCCTGCTCTTTCTTTCCTTTACACTTTTTTTTTTTTTTGCTTTTCCTCGTCTGTCAACATTTCTTTCTCTCTATTCTTTATCCATCCCACACAATCCTTTCTAGGTCTTCCTGATTCCTGATAGAAGTCAGACTGACCATCAGGATCCAGGGTCCCTCTGTTTTGCAGCAACTCATCTCTGCTTGCTTTTCACTCCAGTGATGCTGCTGTGAAGAATTTCTACTTTGAAACTGCCCTGGGGAGTGGACATATCTGTAAAGCAGCCTGGGGCAGCCTCGATACAGTTTGGGAAGTAATACTGGCACTCCACATGCCTGGCCCTGTTTCTGCTCTCAGTGCTAACTCATGTCCACTTGTATAATGCAGTGGTTCAGTGAAGGTGGCTCTCCAGGCCCAGTTGCTGTTTTCAACCAACATATCACTAGGCTGTCCTGGCTGGGAGGACCATACCTGGTACTTAGAGCATCAGTGTAGGTTTAGAAACCTTGCCTCAAACAAGGGCACAAGTTTTACCAGCGCTGACAGTGCTACTGCTTGGTTGGGGACAGCTGGATAGCGTGGGGAAAGCCTGCTCAGACGAGAGCTGTCATTCCCAAACTGCTGAAAAGTGGTTTGCACCCCAGCAGAGTCCCAGAGCACCAGCTGAGGAACAACAGCACTATGTAGATCTGAGACGACTGGTAAAAGCTGGAAGGAGAAACTAGCTCTCAAAATATTTGATAGAGATTTTGCCCTGAAAGACATTGAGATAAGCCCTATCATCTCCTGTGACTGGTCAGGGCCTGAACTTGTGTTTCGTGTCTTACAAGAAGTCCTTCATGAACATGAGCTGTCAAGTGAGAAGCTTGATGTCTCTCGTATTATCTTCTTGCCATCTGTGGCTTTTGTACCGAGTTCTCCTAGGCGAATAACAGCAAGGAAACAAGCTTTCACCAATGATCAGTCTAAAAAAGATGCACAGGAACAGCACGTGAGCAGACAGTTGGAAAAAAACCCCACAGGTACAGTGTTACCGGTATCAGAGCCCCTATCTGAATGGGTGGCTAGGCAGATGTATGGTGAGATGTGGGACGATGTGCACTGCCAGTGGGTGGGCGACTTATGGACTGCTTGCACATAAGGTACGGGAGTATCTCGCATACAGTAGTCTACAGGCATACTACCTGGAGTAGTGAAGACACTGCATAAAATGGAGCGGGTACCATTGACACCATTACAGCTCATGTTTGTTTCAGAGTATGTCTTTCTCCCTTCTCCCACAGGGCCACCCAAACCACTGAAACATTTCTTGGTAGTAACAGTGCAGCGTGAACTGGCTCCAGTTCAGCTGGTCTGGAGAGTAGAGTGGGATACAAGAACCAGGCTGCTTCCAAAATGTAATCTCAGGGTTGAAACACCACTCACCAGAACAAAGTGTTCACACTGGGTTTATAGGGCACTGAGGGATCTGCCAGACAGGATGAGTCAAACATGCCTGAAGTGTTATGAGGTAGCTTTTCGAACCAACACCCTCCTTCTTAAAATTAATGGATTAAAAATTAACACAATCTTGCTCTTCTTTGCACAGGGAACTGACCCGGCTGGGAAACATTGGGAAACCCATCTGGATGACAGGTTAGCCACAGAGCAACAAAAACTGAAGCTATGCAAGGACTTGCCCCTCAGCCTGTAAAAACTGGAGCCATTAGGAATCAGCTTTTACTGCACACCAAGCCATCTCAAAATCTGCCATGTCTCCATGTCCCTATGTGTACTAGATTAGAAGTTTTTTCACTAAATCTCATCGTGCTCAAGCTCAATGCAACTGCTTTTGCTGGTGTTACTAGGCCTTCAGGTTAGTATTATTCTTTGCCTTTCCATGCAAGGCCATACATTACTGAGTTTGTGGCATCTTCATCAAGGACACTAGCTTTGATGGTCTTTTTGGTGTTCTTTTTACTCAGAATCCCTCCTGTGCTTTCCCAGGTCCTCTGACCCCATGCAATGCTCCCAAGGACCTCAGCGTCAAGCCAACAGCCCAGACTTCAAATCCCATTCTTCCAGATTCTGTACAAAATCTAAATGATATATAAAATATTAACTCTATTAACTATTACAGAAACATATCTCCAAAGTATTCAAAACCTAGAGGCAGTTCTACATAATGTCCCTTTTGCAGCCCAGCTCACCACACCTCATCTTAGCCTACCATTTCGCTCTTTCCTCAATATTCATCAGAGCTATTGCCTATCCTGTTGGGCTGTGCTTCTTTCTAAACTGCCTACATAGTGAGAAGCGAAGCACTTCTGCAACCCCAGGCAAATGATGATGCGACAAAGAACTGGAAGAGAGTTCCCAAGAAAAAGCTGCAATCAGGGAACTTGTTCAGATATGAGGAAAAAAACCCAAAACAACACAGCTTCTAAAAGGTGCATGAAATCAATAATGTCCACAAGGGCCACAATAGTGAACACAATATACTGCATACTCCATAGGCTCCAGGTTGCCGTGAGTGGTGTGGCAGGTCCTGCTGTTGCACAAGGCCCAGCTGTGCTCCACACATTTGGTGTGGGGAAGTGTAGGTGCGAGTCCAGCAGTTCCCACTGGTCTGAGCCATCGTTGAGATGTTTCTATCAGGCAGCACAAAGAGAGAAAGCTGAGGCCTCTGGAGAGCAGCACAAGGATGGTCGTGTTGTGTGCCAGCTGTGGTAGTTGTCCCCTCGTTCGCCAGGTTTGAAAATGTGGTCCATGGACTATGGCAGAGGTAAACCTTCTGAAGGCAAAAGGGGAAGGTGTGAGACAAGGCCGTTCTGTGACCAGGTCTGGATGGCTGCATATTATTCTGGTCACCTGTGTTTCTGAAAGATGGTTTCAAACCAGGAAGGGAGTAAGAGTAGGCTGAACAGAACAGTGAGGGTATTGAGAACCTTATTTGTGAGAGGAGGCTAGATAGATGAGCTACGCTTCTTCAGCCGGGGCTAAGGGGAAAAAGAGTGCCGTCTACAAACACGTTGAGGAAAAAGCTCAGCACAAACAGTTTGGTACCTGTTTAGATTAAAAAGAAATGTTGGCACAAGCGAGATATCAGCTGCTCATAAAGAACTTCAGCTGAGAATCAGAAGTTTCCAAACCGTTAGAATAATCATATTCTGGGGCACTTTTGCAAAGGGGGAATCAGGTACAGGACAGGGATGAAACCACGCTGTCGGAGTGTTTTTAAGATAGAGCTCAGTAAATGAATAACAGTGATTACTGTATGAGGTAATGTCTGCAGTAGCTGGGACGGGGAATTTAATGATTCAGGTGGTCCCTGCCATCCTACATTATCATGCACCCGCAGCCAACATTATTCTGCACCCATGGCCAACAGAAAACATAGAGACTCCCATTTCTCCTAATGTAAGTGCTTTAACAAGAGCAGTCAAAATTGTGAAGGCTGTGAAAATAGCTAGCATAAGCCAGAGATAATTCAGCAAGCACAGCAGCACCTGTGTAAGATCAATGCAAGACAGGAATCCAATCCAGATGTAAACGGAACTATCAACAGAGAGTATTGATTTACAGGAAGAGGCAGCTCTCTGCATAGCAATGGTGTGAACTTACTACAGCTGCAACTTGGTAAGTAATCTCAAAGCAAAGCCACACAAAATGCATTTGCAAATGCACCTTTTAATATAGGCAGCAGGAACGAGAGCCATGTGAGTATGAAAGCAGGAGGGCTGTGCAGACATCACTCACTTCCAGCAATGTTAAACGCAGCACATGAAAAAGCACCAGATGCTGAACCAGAATAACAATGACACTGAGGACAGTTCTCACTGATCCAGGATTCACTTGGTGAAAGAAAGATGCATTACCATTACTGGAAGAATCTGAACTGTTTGCACAGAAAAATGAGAAAAACAGATCAGTGTGAATGAATACAAATCATTTTTCTAGAGAGTAAGGGTCTAACCAAAGGGACTGAGTTACAAACAATTGTGAAGTTACTGATCAGCAGGAGTGGCATAAAAAGCCTGCTGAAGCCAAAAAGGATTAGTAAAAATGCGTAAATCAGTGAAGCAAAGTGCATCAGAAAAAGCATATGAAGGTTTTTTTTTCTACTTCACCACTTTTATTCAGCATTGTGACATACATTGCTTGTAAATGTGCTGCTGCAGTGTCCGATCCCCAGGTAGTCTCTAAATCAGCCATCTCACGGAATGAGGTGATTTTTTTCACTAAAACCTAAGAACTTAAAATTCTGCAAATGCCTTGAGGGACACCATGTGCCACTGCCCTGAAAGTGAAGCTCTCTCCAGGGAGTTGCTTTTCCTTTTCAACGTGCTGAAGCCAGGAGCACGAGAGCATTTTCTTTACCACCGTCCCTTCGAGCTCCTCTGCCTCCTTTGACCTGTAAACCAGCCACATTCTAGTCTCCTCTCTATGCTAAAATTACTTGCATAGTTCTGCTGTAGTTGTGTTTCTGTTTTTTGTTTGCTGGACTTTTGGCTGACAGACAGTTGTTTTGCTCTGGCAGATCGTGGTGAAGCTCTGCTTCAAGACTCCCAGTTCTAACAGATTATCTCCGAGGAAGCTTCTGGAGTCAGAAGCTTTAAATAGGTTCCCTTGAAAGAAATGACCTGAGACTTGCATAAAGATTTGCAGAAGAGAGGGCGCTAAAATGCAGCCCTTATCACTGAACTTGGGGCAAATGAATATTTCTTCTAATGCCAGTGTGACAACTCAGACCCTGGCACATAGCTGTATCAGTAAATACCTGGGAAAAAGAAATACATCTGCACATACCGAAACTGAACAAACAAGCAAAAATAATACAAGCTAAGGCTACTGCATTGTTCGGTGGAACACTTACCACGTTTGTTTTAACAATCATAATTTGATTTCAATAACACATACTATGCAATCTAATATACTCATTATTAGACTAATATACTCATTATTAGATTATGTAAATTAAGGAATTGTGTTGCTAAGAAAAGACGAGACGTTGATCTGTGACTAGGAGACACCACATGGAGAGCATCCTGTGTTTGCTAGCACATATCCTATAGGGAATAAGGCAGAGTTTACACAATGGCAGCTTCATAACACATACTCACGCTTCTTCATAGCATGTCTTTTCTAAACCTGTATTGCTTTAGCAGAAAGAGCAGCCTTTAATAGTGTAATCGATCAGCCATGATAATTCAGGCATGAACATGAGGACAGCAGGTCCTTCATCACACAGCCTGTAGATACGTGCACAGCTGCAAACTGATGTAATGGGCCATGCTGCTCAAAGGGAAAGAAAGAGGAGTAAGAGCATGCCTAAGCTTTCACTTCATGTATAGCTCCAGAGAGAAAATGCAGTATGTGGCCTGCCTACATGGCTGTGATTTTCCTCTTGCCCTGGTAACGTTACTACACTGGGGATCTCCACAGGGCCGGCCACATGAGCAGCCCAGTAAGGATTATCAATTAGCAGCTTCTCCTCAAAGGCACACTATTGCTGTGCAGGTAAAGGGCACCACTACCCACCAGTGTCATCCCACCAGTTTCTTCTCTGGGTCCTCCAACAGTCAAACATCTTCCTCGTAGCAGCAGCTGCAGCCTCCTGTGCTGAGTCCCTCAGGCTGTGCCACTCTGGCTGAAAAAGATGAAGATTTTCATTTCCTGGATGACCTGTTCCTGAATGCAATCTCAGAGCTTTCTGATAGAGCTCACTTAACACCAGGAGAGGAGCAAGCACTGAGCGCTCATTCTGTGATGTCTTGGAAAGGACAAAGTTTGTACTGTGAATAGCTGAAGCAGGCTAAAATGTCTTGGTTTGAGGCATGGGCCAGCAACGGGAAGAAAGGAAGCATTTGGATCCCTAGTGAACGCCAGTGCCATCCTCCTCCTTCATTCAGAGCGGAGAGCCTTGCCTTGCTTTAGACTTGCATGTTGTGATCTCAGGTAGCATAAGCTGTATTCCCAACCTCAGAGGCACAGGGTAAGCTATTATTCCAAGCTACTGAGGGCTCCCAGTCCTGGGTGCACCTGAATTCCTCTTTCAGATACCTACAATTTTCAAAATTGTTAAAGTGGTTTAGGAACATGCATGGAGCAACATCCCACAGCACCCTGTGGGATGCACCTATACACTTTTGGGAAACCTATTTTTATTGCAGATGTGTCACCTGACCTTCAAGCTGCTGAGCGTTCACTGACTTCGGTAAAAATTCAGTTGTCTAACTCGGAAAACTCACGACCATATGGTCTGCATTTCAAGTCTTCAACGAGGCATCACAAGAAGACCACAGATTTTGTAGTACAGGGCCTTTGTAATTTAAATTACCATAACAATAATTTAAGAGATTCTTTTACTCCATGTTGAATGCTGACTTTAAATATCATCTTTACCGAAAAATAAAGTCCTTATTAACAATGCCCTTTTTAAAATACACTTAGCTTGCTTGATGAATCATTGGAAAACTTGGAATTCAGAACTTCAGTATTGTTTGAGCCCATCTGAATTGAACAGCTCCTTCATTTTCCCTAGAAGCTCTATTTCAACAACAACATTTCTATTTGTAAGGCACTATTTACTCAAGACATTCTTACAGGAAAATATTATCTTGCAGCATCAGGACTCCCTCTAGTGTCATTACAGCCAGGCTCTTCGGGGATCTGTAGGGACCACTGCAGGCATGTGTTTGCTTTCGATGAGGACTACAAAGTGTACATTCGTAACTTCTTATTTGTATCTGAGATGTTAAGAAGCTTTGGTCCATTACGCTGGCCCTCCACTCAGGAAATCTAAGTTGAATATTTGCCATCTGATAAAATTAAGATGTCAAATTAAACTGTCATTTTAATGCAATAAATGTTGGGTTAATACTGTTGGGTTTATCTGAAGACTATTAATTTATTCTATTTAGCTGGAGATCTTTACACTATTAGATCAGGACCTCCCCTGATCACTTGCAGACAGCGTTTACTCTTTCCCATCAGAATTACCCAGGCATGTCTTCTGAGTCTTTGTTACTTATCCACAACAGTAATTTCAGTGTAATTTAACCAAAACCAAAGAAATCTGATACAAGCTGTTTCAAAACATGTGGAGAGTTTTGTTTTTTTAAAATTGGTTGAAAGCCTATGGGAACCCTAAGGAAGTCTTGACTGCAGCAGCCATTTGCAAACAGTATTGTTGATAGAAAATCGGATAGAAACTGATTTCTAAAGTGGTTTCTGGTACCACATGAAACTCATTTCTTCTCAGCGGAACCTCTCTCCAACCAAATCAAATAAAAAGAAACTGATGTGTAGTGTATTACAGTGGACAGTAACATCATGCATTCTGCTTTAACTAATAGGCCGTCAGATGCAAACACGCAGATCACCACCATTAAAAGCAAAGAATCTGTCAGCTAGCTGAATGCTCTTTCACATCTGCACAAAAGTACTCAGCACTGAGGCTGACTACTGGATATGCAGCTGGCATAAAGGAACAGGGGAGACAGAAAGAGTACAAACCAGATTTACATACTGAATTTCTGCCTAACTGCACGACCAGGATTTTTTATTTAGGAAACAACTCCTGTCATGCTTTCAAGACATAAGAAATTCTCAAGTAACAAAAGTCAAAGATGATAAAAAACCCCAACACCCTCCCCCTGGGAACTGCAGAAACAAAGAAGAATTCAGGTTTACGTTTCTTAAGAAACCTAAGTCCTGCTGAAAGCAAGGAGGACTCAGGGTTGGAAACTCCTCAATGACTTCAGAGAATGTGGCTTAAAGCTAGAGGCCATTCAGGCCTCTCTTAATATGTGGCCTTTCTCTTCTCAGAAGTCTCTTAATGTTTGTTTTATGACCGCGGAGATTTCAGTCTGAGTCACAGCATTGCAGAACCGTTGAGGTGAGAAAGCGCCTCTGGAGACTGCCCAGTCCAACCTCTCTGCTCGGAGTAGGGTCACGTATAGCAGCTTGCTCAGGACTGTGTCCTGTCAGGTTCTGAATATCAACAAGGATGGAGACCCCACAGCCTGTCTTGGCAACCTGCTCCAGTGATTGACCACCCCCAACATGAGGAAGATTTCTGTGTTTAAATGAAATTTCCCTTATTTCAGTTTGTGCCCATTAGCTCTTGTCCTTTCACTGCATACCTCTAAGAAGTCCTGCTCCCTCTCCACATGCTCCCATCTACCTGTTGATAGACACTGATAAGATCCTTCCGAGCCTTCTCCAGGCTGAACAATCCCGGCTCTGTACGTTCCTCCTCCTGTGTCAGAGTAGATTGCATTTCTCTGGATGAGAGGCAATTTTGAAATGAGCATACTAAAAAAAACCCCAAAAACTTTGTTTAAGGAAAATATTAGTTCAGTGACTGCTGAGTTACTCACTAGAGTTACACACACCATATTAATTGACTGATTACATTTTTGTGACTGTGGAATAGATTTTAAGTTTCACATGCCCTAAAACAAATGCATCATATCCCCAAATTTCATCCTATACCTTGAATCACAAGGTATTTAAAAAAAAAAAAAAAAAGTCTTATCCTCTTCCACATAAGTTCGGTAGCTCTGTGTCTAGCGTGGTACCTCCAGCCGCACCACTTATTTCTTTTCCCCTTCTCTGAACTCAGACCTCCGGCTGGCAATCCTGCCCAGCACATAAGTGCTGTTGCTCCCACAGCGTCCCACATGTGGCCTCACCAACCCTGCCTGCGATACCGGGGTTCTCGCACCCCCTGTCCCACTGTCATTGCATTTAGCCCCCGGACACCTCGTAGGTATGGGAAACTCCCATTCACCCGCCTCCTGCCTCTCATCCAAGCATCTTGCTGCACTGTTTTTATCCTAATGTGGTTTTGAGTAATACTTCCCGAAGCCCACGGTGCAAGTGATGCTGTCCCTTCTGAGGTACATCCAAGGACTCTCGGGGCAAACTTCTTTTTCACATCTTAGGCTGATGCTTATTTTCAAAACCTTCTCCAGCTTTTCACAAATCTTCCAGTGCCAGTCTGCAGAGAACGAAGTCTATCAGGCCTCTGCCTTTGAGATCTTTAATAAAGCTGTTCGGCACTATCTGGGTGAAGATCTCTCCCCGTGATATCCCCCTGGGCATGGATCCCACCCCGCCCTCCCACCACACACATTATTCTAAAAATGTAAAGACAGCAAAGCCTGCCAAAAATCGCTAAGGAAAATCTAGACTAAATGATGACTGCAAACCTCGAAGGAAGAGAAGAACCAGACGGCTGACCCAGAAAAGAGATGCATGTCATCACCATTTTTCTTCTGTCTGCAGTTTTGGAGTATCATCTCCGTTACTGACTCTGCTTGCTCAGCGTCAGGTTTCAGGTCGCAAATTCCAGTCCTATGTGTAAGGGAGTAACAAGTTAAAAAAATAACCGACCTGTGGAGACATATCGCCAGGCACCCTGCCAGCCGATAACATCAGGGAGTGTTTTGTGACTGCGGGGCCGTTCCTGGCACGGCTGCTGCACGCCGCTGAAGGCATGTCCGCACACTCGAACAAAGCGCGGCGGGCGGCTGGCACACCGGCGGTTCCAGCGAGCCCTTCAAAACCCTTCCTCAACCGAGACGGAGCCCCGAGCAGCGCGGGTTCCTGCTCCATACCTCAGGCCGCCCGCCACCCCCGTGTGCGAGGCCTGGCGCCCGCGGCGGGGGGAGGCCGCCCCGGGCCCGGCGCTGCCACAGACGAACCTGCCGAGGGGCGGCCGGTAGCCGCCCCGCCCCGCCTGCCCTGCCAGGCCGGTGTCTCGGAGCGGTGGGCGGGACGCGGGAGCCAGCCGCGCCGAGAGGAGGGCGGGGGGCAGGGAGGGAGGAGGAGCCGTCCCGGGGCAGCGGGCGGGGAGCGCCGGGCCGGGGGCCCCGCGGGAGCCGCCAACGGCGCCGGGGCGGTGGCGCTCGCCCGCCGCTCCCCAGGGCCGCGTCCCGCCCCGGCCGCCGCCGTCGGTAGCGCCTGGTCGGGCCGCGGCTCCGACCCCCCCAGCAGCGGCATGGCGGGCGGGCGCGGGGCCGGCGTGCCCGCCGCGGCGCTGCTGCCGGCGCTGCTGCTGCTGGCCGCCGGCCGGCCGGCTGTGGCAGGTAGGGCCGCCCGCGGGGCGCCGCCATGGCGGGGGGCGCCGCCGGCCTGCGGGCCGGGCGGGGGAAGGGGCGGCCCGGCGCTGGCTGAGCGGCAGCCCCCGGCCGGGACGGGGACCGCTCTGCCGGGCTCTCCCCCGGCCCAGCGGAGGGCGGCGTGGGGCGGGAGCCGGCGGGCGGGGCGGGGTGCCGGTGCGCTGCCGCTCTCGGCTGGCTGCGCGGAAGGCGGCCCGGCAGGCCACCGTGTGGAGGTCGGGGTGTCCCCGTCCTGCGGGTGAAGGCCGATCCCTGCAGCTCGGGTCTGGGCCTGGGCCTGTGCCTGTTTGCTCCCCTGCGGGGACTCGACGCGGCCAGACTTTATAATGAAAACAAACACAACCCAGGCACCACGGGTGACACCCCTGCCCCCTTGTTTTTTTATTCCACAATCACGACTGATATGTCGCGAGGAGAGCGCAGAGCCGCGTACACGAGCGTTCCCTGCCATTCCTTCCGCTGCCTTGGCCCGCGTGTCGGCTAGCACTGCCCGCGCTCGGCATCGGCCGGCGGCTGCGGGCACCTGGTTTCTTGGCACCTAGATTCAGCTGGCTCGTGTCTGGCTTCTCGGACGTGCCGAGGGCCTGCAGCTCCCGCCGATGGTGGTGCAGGTTAAGGTGCAGGTCTTGGGAGTCAGCAAAACCATTGGGCCAGCCTGAATCTTCAGCTGGAAATTTATTTTTCCAATTCTTGTGATACATCTTCACGTCAATTATAATTAGAGCATCAAAGACTGGTAACCAAGTTTTTTTGTTGAAATACCTTTTTTAAACGATGGACCAGCAGGCAGTTGTAGGTGTGCTCTTTCATACTCATTGCAATCCCACGTGAAGCAAACCAATTGCCGTGACTCCCTTTATTTAGAAGTGTTGAGTGCTGTGTTGGTTCCTGTGATTGTATGATGTCTGTCTTCACTAGGTGAGAAGACTACTTAGAAACTAACTCCTAGTATTTAGTTGTAACTTTAAAAAATAGTTTGCAGTTCTTCAGTGATCAGTGAAAGCTGCATTGGTAGCTTTTATTACAGGATTAATTTCAGATATTACAAATGAAATACACCTCTTGCCCTTCCACGAGAGGATTTAAATGTGTGGAGCTCTAACTGGTGTTCTCACTGGTTTTGCAAACAAAAAGTCTGTATGCAGGGTATGGAGGGATTTTTTTGTTGCTCCTAGAGATGTCTCAGAGCTGTCAAGGATGTCAGGGAGATTTGATTGCCATTGAGATTTCACTAGTGAGAATTTCTGCCTTTGAGATATCTCTAGCATTGTCTTAAGTGTCATGACAAAGGGTTTTGTCGCTGACTTTGCTGGCAGTAGTGTTAGGCCAACCATTACTGCTTTGAAAATGTGAAGCTGCCAGACCACTTTATGCTGCGCTGTTGCAGTAGTGTTCTCCATCCCCAGCACTGCAGGCAGTGCAAGGCAAACCAGAGCTGGAGGGTGCGTTTCCAAACTGCAAGGCAGCAGCAAACCTAGGTGCAGCAGTGCAGGATGCTCCAGCTGAGCTGCCTTCAAGCTGAGCTCTGCCAGGCCATGTGGACTGGCATCACTACCAGGTGAGCTTGTTAAATTCCACCTCTCCTCTGTTACTCCAGGTGCTGCTATGGCTATAGCCGTACCCAGAGTTCCTGCTCCCAAGAATCTTAGAGTGAAATGGACCACCAGTGGAAGGCTGGAAGGAAAGAAAAATCACCAACAGCTTCTTATAGGCAGTGAAGTGAAATTAGGTGTCAGGTGGTTTTCCCAACTCTGCAGTGTGTTTCTGTGATGGAACCAGAAATTACCATCAGCTCTGTTCATTTGACGTTCAGTGCTTTAACTACAGGACTGCCTTTTATCTGGAAATCATAGAATTGTAGAATGTTTTAGCTGGGAAGGGGCCTTTAAACATCATGTCTGGTGTGTAAAGCATTTATAAACGCAACACAGGGATGTTTCTCAATGTGTACATTTTAGGAGAGTGTAAGAGGCTTACAGGCTCTCATAGCATTTGATTTACCCACAAAATCACAGAATGGTAGGGGTTGGAAGGGACCTCTGTGGGTCATCTAGTCCAACCCCCCTGCTGAAGCAGGGTCACCTACAGCAGGCTGCACAGGACCTTGTCCAGGCGGGTCTTGAATATCTCCAGAGAAAGAGACTCCACAACCTCCCTGGGCAGCCTGTTCCAGTGCTCCGTCACCCTCAGAGGGAAGAAGTTCTTCCTCATGTTCAGACGGAACTTCCTGTGCTTCAGTTTGTGCCCATTGCCCCTTGTCCTGTCACTGGGCACCACTGAAAAGAGTCTGGCCCCATCCTCCTGACACCCAGCCTTGAAATATTAATAAGCATTTATTAGGTCCACTCTCAGCCTTCTCTTCTTCAGGCTGAACAAGTCCAGCTCCCTCAGCCTCTCCTTGTATCTCAATGTAAATCCTACATGGAGAAAGTGTGAATCAGCCCTGTGAATTCAGTTTTGAATAATGGTTACATTAGTCTCCAAGGGCATTTGCAGTGAATCTGGCAGATGCCTTTTCCACTTCCATTTTTCCCGTGCCCCTTATGTTCTGTTATGTTATGTTCTGTTGATCTGCTACCAGCTTAGATAAGAGGGCAAAGGTGGAAGTGGTATTTTTTCATTGTGAAGTGTCCGGTTTGGTTCTTTGTTTTCTTTCTGTCATTCTGCTGCATTATTTCTGCTCTTTGTCCTTGTAGCAAAGCTTCATTAGCCAAACTCCTGTTTTGTGAAGTATCAGCACTGTGTTTTGGAGAGTGTAAGAGCTGTCAGCAAACCGTATTACCTAAGGTACTCTGTGATACTGGTAGTGCTTTTCAGTCTCACTGGTTGAATTTGATCGTATCTGTGGTGCAGCAAGTACAGAGTTAAAAAAGGATCATTCAAAACATCGTTCCATCTAGCTGTAAGAGAAAATGAAGAAGTCATGAGTGCATTTTTGTTTATGAGGGTAAGTTTTCTGAAGGTTTTTTCCCCCAGGTGATTATTAGTAATTGCTGCTGAATCAGACTGAAAGGAGGTTCACTCCCCCCCCCCTCCCTCCCCGCACCGAGTTTCGTTGTAGAAGACAGGGCTATCATCAGCGCCAGATTAAACCCATGTAAGAGCAGTCTTCAATTCATCATGCTCATGAAGTTCTAGTTAGTACTCTAAAGCCCATTCAATCTAGTTTTAATGGGCAGTCACTCAAATTGCAAGGTTTTCTAACATGAGGTCAGCTTTCAGTCAGAAACTTGAAAAAAATCGGCTACCAGTCTGATTCTTGACTGTTGTTCAGAAGCAAGAAAGCAAATATGAAATTACTTTAAGAAAGTAGTTGCTGTCAAATTTTATTTTTCCTAACTTCTGGTTTACTTGAGCTTTGAATTGCCAGAACTGATCATCTTTATTTCTAGAATATGCAGCTCCTGACAACTCCATTAAACCTGTGGCAATTTCTTGTACTATTTAATTATATTTTTAAAAAAAGTGATTTTTGTCACTGATGTGCTAGAAAGTACATGCATACCTTTCAAAAGTTCCAACAGGTGTTAGCCATCTGAGATATTTTGCCTGAAAGAAATATTTTTCTATTAAGACAGCTTCCTATCATGAATTCTTCTTTTTGTCCTGTCTTGACAGCATCTTTTGCATACCACTTGGAGAAGTTTCAGAAGCTTTATTATAAATTAGTTACTTTTAAAGTAATTCTGTGCAAGTGCTAGAACCCAATATCTATTTCTCCAAGACATTTTTATGTACTCTGAGGTTAGGATACTCCTGTAGGCACAATGGTTTCAAGCATACTACTGGCAGATTCCAGGTGAAAGATGGAAATACATCTAGATGGGGAAGTAAATGTACAAATCACAATGTTTCAGAAGAGATACAGCACGTGAAAGAATCAAGTTTGGCTCAGTTAGTCTGATAAATGGTTCCAGCTATGTTCCTCAGCACAGAACTGAAACATGCTGAAGCTAGAAGGCAGGAGTAGAGTCCGTGTTTGTGGAGTACACTAGGGAATTCACAATGGAGAGGACTGACAGCTCTTCTGTTGGTGAGACAGGGGACGTCTTGGACCTGGGTGCAAAGGTCTTTTAGCTGGAAGGAGCTAGAGAAGTGGTTTGGTTCTGTGGGACAGCTCTAAGCATGTTTATAGTGCAGAATGTGAGCCTGTGCAGTAATTACAAATGCATTCTTTAATCCCCCATTCTGCCATTTTTTTCTGGCAGAGAGCTGTTAAAAGCTTTTTACATTGGGTACCTGGAATTTGGTACTCTTTCACCAATGTTCTCTCCTTTTTTAATCTGTCTGCACTTGTGCTGTACAACCAGAGTAAACAAGGCTTTAAAAAGTTATTATTATCACAACATCTTATTTATATTTGGTATTAATAGGCTCTGAACACTTGTTTCCGTCACTTGATTCCTACCCAAAGGGAGAGTCTTCCTACGATATTTGTGTTGGAGATTGTGTGCTGTTTTTCCTGTGGTTTAGGAGAACAGACTTGGGACAGGCATACTTTATCTTAAGTTAGAGCAGAAGCCATTTGGGACTCAGTGTGTGTCTCATTGTTTGCCTAGTGCATGAGCGCACTTCATGAGGCTTCCAGCTGTACTTTTATATAGCCTGAACTATTTGTGCTATGTGGAAATCTGCCTTCATCTCTAGGTTGCACAACCCCTCCGCCTCTCACTGGAGCACACTAAGAGACTTCGTAGTGTGAAAGAAATGTGTCGATACGCAAAACAACTGCTCTGTTTTGAGAATGGAGGGAGACAGGGACAAAGTTATACCCTTTGGTTTCTGTACAGCCCTGAAATGAGCCCTCACAGAACGTGCTTAGTAGTCTAATACTAGCGTGAAAAGTTCCGCTCTACAAAAGGAGAGGTCACACCTTCTTCACCAACCACAGGGAGAAACAGGCTGCACTCTTAGCCAGAGTATTGGAGCTTGAATATCCAAAATAGTAGTAAGTCAAAAACGTACCTGAAATTGTCAACAGACAGGTGGAAAGCCACTGTCATCTGGAAGATTAATATTTTTGTGAGCTGCCTGTGCCGGTTGATTTCTGTTTCCGTTACAGTTCAGTGAATGTGCTGTAGCGGACAGGTCTTCAAGGTGTAAATCTCAGCTGGACAATAGGAAGCTTATTCATTCAAATAACTAAAACAGGTGTTGCCTCTAGATACACTGGAGGTGATGAAGTCAGTACCTCACCAGTCACAACTGATGTTGTATGCAATGGTTGCACTTTGGGTGTGCTGTTAAGACAGGTGAATTAGCCTTTATTCTGACTTTGTGTTTTTCACGTAGAAAGATAAGTAACTTTATTGTCCTGAAGGGACATTGTACAGTTGGAGTATCCTGGGGGGATGTGCATCAAACATCTAGTAGGTAGGGACCTTCTGTGTGTTTGGAGCTCCTAGATATGTGTGCAGCACATGACAACGGTAGATGGTAAGATAGCAGGTTCAAAACCAGTGCATACGATTTTTTCCTCCCCTTCTTCTTTCAACTCCTTTTTATACAGCCAGCCTGTAGAGCTTACGGGTAAGAGATTGTTAGTGAGGCCACTGCAAAGACTGTGGTCTCAACTGAGGAGTTACTGTGACGCAGAAGTGATTCTTTGCAGCAGGCACAAAACAAGCCAACAACATGTCCTGGTGCGGTGGTTCTGGAGTTTGGAGCAGATACTGACTGAAAATACAGACTTAATCTTTTATGGTTTTATCTTTAGTGACTAGGTAATGTGATAGATTGCATGACTTCCCCCCTCCTGTAAAACAAGTCGTATATAGTGGTTTTCACAGCAAATTAGCAGGCTAAATGGGACAAGTTTGTCTGGGCAGTAGTAATTGTGTGGACTAATTATGACAATTATTTTAGTGTTGGAAACAGAAGATCAATATATTAGGTATTAAAACTAGACAGATGTTTTTGTCTACATCAGCAGGGTTCAGGATGTTGGACTATACTTTTAAATGTTATCTGCATTGTTTCTGCTTACACTATAGGCTCTGACCAAAAGATTATCTTTAAAGAGCCCTGGCACTGATGCCGTTTTGAAGACAAAAACATTGTTGAGATACTCTTTTGCATGGGAACCACGTCATTTTTCTTTTCTACCTGAAGATCAAATTATGTGTTTCAATTTTTTGATATAAAGGATTAGATATGAGGGGCAGGGAAGGGATCTGGTAAAATGCCTCTCTTTTTCATGTGGCATAAATGCAAAAACCTTCATGGATTACATGACTATAAAAGTCTTTCAGAGTTACTGGTTCAGGCACAGTAGGGAAAGCCTTTCCATATGACTTTCTTTGGGAAGAAGGTGTAAAAGGGGTCCGGAAAAGGGAAAGATTGAGATGTGTGGAATTTTGGCTGTTTCCTGTCCACAGTGGAGACAAAAAGGACTTGAGCAGACATGAAGTCTGCATTAAATTGCTTCCAATTAAGAAGTGTGTAATTGTGTTCTTTTTCATAATCCCTATGCGTTGCTGGAAAGGTACATAGTTTAGTCAGAAACAAGAAATACTGACAGAAAAGAAGGGAAAAATGAAAAAAAGTCCGTTCTTTCAGTTAGCTCTTTAATCTTGATTTTGGTGTTGGATGGATGTGCATAGCTCGTGATCGCTGTGTAGTCAGTGTGAGTTTGGTTTCTTGTAGATATATTCTGAGGTTGTCAGTTTTGACAATGGAGGAGAGACAAGGCTTGTATTGCTTTGCGCTTTGAGTGCAGAAACCAAGAGAAAAATTATTCAAGGTGTAGATGTTCATTGAACTTGATGATGTTTTTAACACTAGAGAACGAAAGCTGAACAAAAGGATAAAATGCCAGTGTGTCGCCACCACTAGATGATGAATGAAGAACCTTTTGCTCTATGATTATAAAGGCTTTTGCTGTACCTGCCCTGGTTTCTCGTGGTTACTTCTAAGAAAGATGTTGTGGACAGAGCGGTTCAGGAATCTTCAGTAAAATTATGTGAAACAAAATTCTCAAAACTTGCACTTCCCATATAAATGTTATCTGTTATGATGGAAATATTAGGAGGGATTTGTAGCCCCAATGTGGTATTTCTAGTCAGAGATGAGGGTTGGTTCTAAAGGAGAAGGAAGAGACATGGGGACCACAAATTAGCCAGTAACACAGGTAGAATAGATATTTAAACTGGCATCCCAAGTGATTACGACTGTATTTTGTTGAGCTGTTGTGCATCTTTGTCTATGAACAGACGTTGTAGCTGACGTAGATCTGGCTCTTATTCTCAGCTGCTTCCACCTGTCTTTTGCCTTTGAGGCACAGAGCTGTTATAGAATAGATTGTCTGCCCAGGCAATCCAAAGGAATCGTTACCTATCTGATATGCTGAATTCACCTGTTCCCGTAGCAAGGGAGCTTCAAGGCTGGTATCATTGGTTGAACTCCACTTACTTTGCATAATGGTACGATTGGCATCAGAGAGTCCTGGACAAAATGTCCCCTTTTCAAAAGCTGTGGTGCCGGATTAATTTTGAGGTCACTCATAACACGGTTTCAGCCAGAAATAATTCTAAAAGTGTCTGCTGTAGAGGAACTTGATTCCTGTGCTGTGATAACATGTTCCTTAGTTTGGTGGGTACTGAAGCAGAAATCGCGCCATGGCACTGTAGGTGGTCTTGGCCCAAGATCTCATTTAGTGCTGGATCAGTGGCTATGTCGATGTTGAGTTTGCTGCCTCACCTTCAGTCATAGATTCTGACTCTGAAGTGTTTTATGGAAGGCAAAAGCCTTAACTTACGCTTCTTTTTTCCAGGAAATTCATATTTAGTATAAACACTAAACCGTTTCGCAGTGGCACACCACAAAACATTGACTCTGCAACTTCATTTCAAATTATTCTAAATTTTATTTAGTAATCCATGGATAAGTTTATCTTTCTGCTCGATTGCTTCCCCTGAAATCCAATGTTTGTTCCCCACATACTTGAGTCTAATGAAAATTTGATGTCTTTAGAAGTTATTTTCAAATTCTATCAGCAGTCATTAGTTTTGATTCAGAAATTCACCAGTGAACTTTAGGGGGTGTGTTACAGTGATCATAATGAAACTTTCAGGACATTAACATCTGTGAAAGCTTTGGATTTCATTTGTTAATTTCTGAGGAACTTCAGTAATAAAATGATAGTGAAATCTCTTACTTGCCAGTTCCGTGGGGGTGGTAGGATGTAATGTAGCAAAACATACGTAACTGCTTCATGGAGTCTCAGCAGGGTGAGGAGAAGGGGCTGTCTTATCGAGGTGGAATCTTCTTGTACCAATAATATTTTATTGATGTTCTAATGTTTCTACGTTGGCTGAAAGAAATGGGAGTAATCTTTTGATTAAGACAGGTTATTTCATGCAGCGAGATTATGCTTCTTGAGATCTTCAGGAAGACGGTATCTCAGTGCCTCATTTGCTGAGGTGGAAGTCAGGGGACTCCTTTGCCTATGTACTGGATCTGAAGCACTATAGGGTAGGGGCAATGTCCTATATAGATAGAACAGTGACAGTTCTGGCCACTGCCATAATATGAATTTACCATGATATAAAAATGATAAACGTTTAACACATTTCCTGGCTTATTAGTAAAATTTAGTCCTCACTTATGTTGGAGGTTTGTCTCTAGTTCTGTTATTCCAATACTTGCTTTAAAAGGGAGATTGGTCTTTATTAACCCCACAGTAATATCATTTCTATATACAGCAAACTGCATTGGTTCTTTTACAGTATAGATTTTATGGAAGACCTGTAAAGTATATTAGAGCTGTTTGATGGAAGCTTCTTTTATGCTAGAAGTAAATTGGCGGGGAAGAATTCCTCTTATTCAATTTGCAACCAGTTTTTCTATGCACAGTGGTGACTCTTCCTTTGCAAGAAATATATGTATTTCAGTAATCTAAAAATCTTTCCTGTATTTCTCTGGGTACTTAATATAACACACTATTACACAGCTTCTGTCTGTGGGGTTTCACAGAATCACAGAATAGTAGGGGTTGGAAGGGACCTCTGTGGGTCATCTAGTCCAACCCTCCTGCCAAAGCAGGGTCACCTACAGCAGGCTGCACAGGACCTTGTCCAGGTAGGTCTTGAATATCTCCAGAGAAGGAGACTCCACAACCTCCCTGGGCAGCCTGTTCCAGTGCTCCGTCACCCTCAGAGGGAAGAAGTTCTTCCTCATGTTCAGACGGAACTTCCTGTGCTTCAGTTTGTGCCCATTGCCCCTTGTCCTGTTGCTGGGCACCACTGAAAAGAGTCTGGCCCCATTCTCCTGGCACACACCCTTCAGATATTTGTAAGCATATATTAAGTCCCCTCTCAGCCTTCTCTTCTTCAGGCTGAACAAGCCCAGCTCCCTCAGCCTCTCCTCGTAGGAGAGATGTTCCAGTCCCCTCATCATCCTTGTAGCCCTCTGCTGGACTCTCTCCAGTAGCTCTTCATCTTTCTTGAACTGGGGAGCCCAGAACTGGACAGAGTACTCCAGATGAGGCCTCACTAGGGCAGTGTAGAGGGGAAGGAGAACCTCCTTCGACCTGCTGGCCACACTCCTCCTAATGCACCCCAGAATGCCATTGGCCTTCTTGGCAGCCAGGGCACACTACTGGCTCATGGTTAACCTGTTGTCCACCAGGACACCCAGGTCCCTCTCCACAGAGCTGCTCTCCAGCCAGTCCATCCCAAGCCTGTACTGATGCATGGGGTTGTTCCTCCCCAGGTGCAGGACCCTGCATTTGCCTTTGTTGAACCTCATCAGGTTCCTCTCTGCCCAACTTTCCAGCCTGTCCAGGTCACGCTGAATGGCAGCGCAGCCTTCTGGTGTATCTACCACACCTCCCAGTTTGGTGTCATCAGCAAACTTGCTGAGGGTACATTCTAACTCTTCATCCAGGTCGTTGATGAAGAAGTTAAACAAGACTGGGCCCAGTACTGACCCCTGAGGGACACCACTGGTTACCAGCCTCCAACTAGACTCGGCGCCGCTGATGACAACCCTCTGAGTTCTGCCATTCAGCCAGTTCTCAAACCACCTCACCAACCACTCATCCAGCCCACACTTCCTGAGCTTCCCTAGGAGGATATTATGGGAGACTGTGTCGAAAGCCTTGCTGAAGTCAAGGTAGACAACATCCACGGCTCTCCCTTCATCTACCCGGCCAGTCATGTCATCGTAGAAAGCTATCAGATTGGTCAGGCATGATTTCCCCTTGGTGAATCCATGCTGACTACTCCTGATAACCTTCTTTTCCTCCACTTGCTTGTTGATGACCTCCAGGATAAGCTGCTCCATCACCTTTCCTGGGATGGAGGTGAGGCTGACCGGTCTGTAGTTCCCTGGGTCCTCCTTCTTGCCCTTTTTGAAGACTGGAGTGACATTGGCCTTTCTCCAGTCCTCGGGCACCTCTCCTGTCCTCCAGGACGTTTCAAAGATGATGGAGAGTGGCTCAGCAATGACATCCGCCAGCTCCCTCAGCACTCGTGGGTGCATTCCATCGGGGCCCATGGATTTGTGGACGTCCAGATCGCTTAAGTGATCCCTCATGCAGTCCTCCTCTTTCCAAGGGAAAGTCATCCTCTCTGTAGGCTTCCTCTCTTACCTCTGGGGCGTTGGATTCCTCAGGGCCTGCCTTGGCACTGAAGACTGAAGCAAAGAAGGCATTCAGTAGCTCTGCCTTCTCCGCATCCTCCATCACCAGGACACCTACCTCATTCAGCAGCGGCCCCACATTGTCCCTAGCCTTCCTTTTGCTGCTGATGTAGTTGAAGAAGCCCTTCTTGTTGTTTTTGACATCCCTTGCCAGCTTCAATTCCAGGCGGGCTTTGGCCTTCCTCGTCGCATCCCTGCACGCTCTGACCACATTCCTGTACTCTTCCCAAGTGGCCTGTCCCTCTGTCCACATTCCATGGACCTTTCTCTTCCACCTGATCTCCGCTAGAAGCTCCTTGTTTAACCATGCAGGTCTCCTGCCTCCTTTGCTCGATTTCTTTCTCAGGGGGATGCACCGCTCCTGAGCATGGAGGAAGTGATGTTTAAAGAGCGACCAGCGCTCTTGGATACCCCTGCCTTCGAGAGCCCTGAAGTCTTACTCTTGGCAAAGCCACTTACAATTTTTATGTATACTACAACAAATTTTTAGATACTGTTAGTGATTGTTTCATGAAACAGCTGGTTAATGAGACCTTTCATTTGCTACTCTGTAGTGTGCAGAATCCAGTTCAGAGTCTGAGTTAAAGCCACACTTTGTAAGAATCATCAGAGTGTCTTAGATTCAGCAGAGGGACAGCTAATGTAGAGGCAGGAACAATTAAATCTCAGAAGTCCTCTGCAGTTATGCTTATTTTTATAAAGAACTGTGTTAAAATGAGAAAGTTGTCTCAGAATGAAGGTAAAAGCTGCAAAATATAGTTTAACTGGTGGCGTTCTTAAAGAGTTGTGTCCAAATACATGATGTGAAAGCATCATAAATGCTGGCAGATGTAATGTGAAAATAGGTAGGCCCGGAAAAAAGAAAAGAAGGTCAAGGATCAGCTAGCTGAAGGAATCAAAGCTTTTACTAAATCCTTCTTAAATACACCAAGAACAAAAACCCTGTAGAGGGTCTGTGCAGCCAGTTGATTAAGTTATTGGTATAAAAGAAGCACTTGGAAAGCGCATGGCTACTGCAGAGAAGCGAAACGGAATGATGTTGACTGCTAAGTGGGAAGATTCCCAAACTTAAATTCTTTTTTTTTTTCCTGGGGGGGGATGGGGGAATGAGAGGGGTTGACCTAAAAAAACCGCAGGGATGAAATTGCCTGCTTGCCAAGGGTAATATCTGATCTCATGCTTTAAACTCCCTGTGTACCTGAAGCCTGGAGGGTGGCAAATTTTATGCTAGTGTTTAAAGCAAGAATGACCAGAGCAGTGTAAGCCTGACGTGTGTGTCATTCAAATTTATAGATATTGTAACAAAGGATAAAGGTCACAGAAGTAAGTAGGATCAGCTTGGGAGGCATCGGGAGTTTTCTGTTGGAGTTTTCTTGATGGGGCCAGGAAAGGTGGCTAAGATTTAGATTCCCAAAAAGCTTTTGGTAAAGTTTGGCATCAAAGGCTTTTGGGCAGCTATTGGATAGGAATGCAGGGTTTTGTATATTAAGTAATGTATCAAAAGATAGGAGGAGGGATGAATGGTTGATTTTTTTTTGCATAGGAGGGAAATTACCAGCTGAATTTTTGAGGATTTGGTCTTGGAATCTGTGCTGTTTGGTATAAAACTGGCATGATAAAGGCAATGAGTAGTCAAGTGAGAAAGTTCGCTGGTGTTGCTGTTCAAGGCAGTAAAGAGGGGAGAAGAGAGTGAAGGATTCCTGCACAGGAGGCCTGTGCAGAATGGAATGGCTGGGCAGGGCGAGTTGGAGGCTGTATGCAAGAAACAAGAGGACACTTCAGTGTGGGAAAGAGATGGATGAGAATATAGGAAAGAATCGTGCAGATAGCAGAAGACCTGTGAGTCTTCTTGTCAGAGATGACAGAGGATGTCTGACAGAGATGTAAGAACATGTTGTAGATGAAGATGTTTACAATGAGAAACTGGAGGAGTACTTCAGAGGGAAATCCTTTGGTGGTTACAAAATAGATTGACTGTGACAAGCTCGGGATAACAGCTGAAACAACAAAAAAAAATGGGGTATTTGAAGGAAAGTATTAAATATTATTGCACTGTTCTTACAATTCCTTGTCACTGTTGGAGCTAGAATATTGGGCTGTATTCACTCCTTGTCTATACTGGTGTGACCACTGGTGTCTTATCCAGTTTCTTGGACTGGTGAATTTGATATTGGAGATTTATTTTCATTCATACATAATCAAGTATATAGAGAGTTAATACAAATTCGTGTATATATATTTAGCTGTAGATAAGAGAAAGATTTTGTGTGTGTGTGTGACAGAATCTCCTGTCTGTTTTCCTTTCTGTCAGTATCATTTTATGGTGATAGCTTTGTGGAGTTGAACATGGCAGAAGCATCCTCTCGGACATCCTTACAGTTGCGGTTTCGAACAGGCAAGCCGCATGGGCTGCTTTTTCTTGCAGCTGGGAAGAAGGATTATTGTTTAATGGAGCTACACTCAGGAAATTTACAGGTATGGGTTGTAACTATAGCTAAAAAGAGGTGTAGTCTGTATTGTTTAGTGTTTTTCGTCAAGCTGTTGTCTATAACAATTCTCAAAGTTTGTTTTTAAAAAAAAAGGAAAAACCACATCATACAATTGATAATTTCAAAATGTGATATTTATTTCTTATAATGATATTAAAATTGGCCTCTAAAAGCCTTTGAGATCTCTAGATCTTAAAATCAAGATCACTGTGTTCAAAGCATGAGGTTCAGTAAAGGCAAAATTTCAGATTTGATGATGTTAGCATCATAGAAAATGTTTGGATCCAAATAATATTTTTTCTGTAAGGTAAGTTCTTGAAAGATGATTGTTGCTTGGGTTCTCAGGAGCTGTTGGTCCTAGCAGAACTTCTGCAATTATTCAAATCGTATTTGTGATGAGAAGTAAACCTACACAAAACTTTAGTGGGATTTTTTTTTTCAACTAAATGTAGTGAATTACATACTTAATATGATTAATCTATCAATGATGCGTTAATATATGATTATGAAAAATACCACTTTGGATTTTGATGGTTAAAATTCTGTCTCTTTCAGTTGAGAATTAACTTTGGCATGGGGGAACGAGTACTGCATTCTCAGCAAAGATCTCAGCTGAATGATTTAGCTTGGCACATGGTTGAACTACATCATGAACATGACAGTGTCACATTGGTAACTGATAATCATGATAGAAGTAGTGCAAAAATGCCTGGAATTCTCTATGAATTAAATATTGACTATGGATTCTATGTAGGTGGTACTAGTAAACTTGATGTTCCCTACCTTGTTGGAGCACTGCCCAGTTTTCGAGGATGTATTGATGATGTGTTGTTCAATCAGCTGGACATTCTGATGCCTCTGAGACCTTCTCCTGGCTTTAAAAATGTCCATGAAGTTTCAGTGGGATGCAGTGATGAATTCTTTGCAGGTGAAGATGAGCCCATTAGTTTCTTCAGTTCCAGATCCTATGTTTCTTTCGCACCATGGAATATTGATGATGAGGGAATCTTGGCATATGCATTGCAGACCTCAGCTGCACGTGGCTTGCTGCTTTACCATCCTGGGCAAACAGGAGATTTCATTGCAATGGAAATAGCAGATGGATTAATTAAAGCCTATGTTGGAAAACATAAAAATAGAATCCAGCTTTCCTCTCATAGGTCTGTCAATGACAGTTATTGGCATTACATTGAACTAAGATTTACTGCAGAATATTTTCAGCTGACATTGGATGAAGAAACTGTGGAAAAATTATTGCCTCCTCACAGCAAACTGCCGCTTCTGAAGGGGTCTCTCTTTGTAGGTGGTGTAGATGACAACACACGATCAGAAGTGATGAAGTTAGAGCTAACTTCAGTGTCTGGGAAGTATGCCAGAGGAGGGTCCTTCAAAGGTTGCTTAAGAGATCTGAAAATCAATTCAGAAAAGAAATCGCTGAAGAATGTTCTAGTAACAAAGGACATTTCAGCTGGATGTGAAACGGGGGGTGCTTTTAATACAAATCTTTCTTTAGAGATGGCTGTAAAGAACCCTACTGTGAAAGCAGCCCCAGCATTTGCCATTTCCCCTGAAAGCTCTGTCTCTCTGGGAAGGGAAGACAAAAGCCACCTTTTAGTTCTAAGTAACTTGATTGTGCTAGAGGGCGGACAAGCTTTGCTTGAATCCAAACATATTAAAGTCAACTTGGACTTTCAGAAATTAGGGATTCATCAATCAGAAATTATTTTTGAAATACAGGAACCACCCTCTCATGGAGACTTGAAACTAGATGTTGAACCAGCGCAGGAGATGAATACATTTACTATGCAGGATGTGTGGCAAGGGAAGATTCTTTATGTCCATGATGGCTCTGAGGACTCTCACGATTATTTTAATTTCTCCATTTCTACCAGCAGTGAGAAGGTTGTGCATCCATATTTGCAAGGAGATGAGCAGCATATGTTTAGCATTACTGTCACTCCAGTAAACGATGCGCCTGAGATCACACTTCCCGAGGGAAACTTGCTACTTGTCTTGGAGAACTCAAAGAAACGTTTGACTAGTGATCTGATAAAAGTTCTAGATAAGGATTCGGATCCTGTGGATCTCAGTCTTTCAGTGCTTGGAAATATGAATGCAGATGCAGGATTTTTAGAAAATTCAAAACATCCTGGAAAAGCTATTACTACTTTTTCTAACGAGGACTTAAGAGAAGGCACTGTTTTCTTTGTCCACACAGGTGTCAAGAACTCAAGGATTGTTCTGAGGGTGAGTGATGGTGAGAAAGTGAGCAATACTGCTGTGTTACGTGTCATGGCAGTTCCTTTGGATTACAGAGTTGTGAACAACTCAGGAATAAGCCTGCTCCAAGGTGTTACAGCTCTGATCACACCTAGGCATCTGGCAGTGGAAACAAATCCCAGCCTCCATGAGCTGCAGATACGGTACGAGATCACAGAGCCACCCCAGTTTGGGGAAGTCCAAAGGCAGCATTCAAGGGGCGAATGGAAGCAAGTCAGCTCTTTTTCTCAACGCTCTGTTCAGCGCAGCCGTGTGAGATACTGTAGCACTTTCAAAGAAATTCAGCTGGAGAATGTTACTGACCAATTTAAATTCAAAGTTAGCATAGGAAACAGAATCAGTGAAGAGCACATGTTTCTGATCAAAGTGAAATGGTTAACGTACACTTTATTGAAACATGCTCCTCTAGAAATTGAAAAATCAAAAAAGAAGTACTTGAATTCAGATAATCTTTTTGCTGTGATTATAGATCTAGAAATACCTGAAGATGAGCTGCTTTTTAAATTGCTGTCCTTACCAAAGAATGGACAAATACTGCTTAATAACCAGCTTTTGAAAAAAGGTTCAGTCTTCAGCCAGAAAGACATTACTGATCAAAAAGTGGCATATGAATTAATCAGCGGATACCATGAAGACAGCCGTGATTCATTTAGATTCCTCATTTCTACAAAATATCTGGAATCAAATTTGTATGACTTTGAAGTCTACATCAAATCAGATTTCAGAAACATGATTTTGACTAACAATGGCCTAACTGTTACTGAAGGTGAAGGAGAGTTAATAACAAGCACAAAATTGTTTGTGCAAACACCAGATAATAAAACCTTCGAATATGAAGTTATACAGTTTCCTAAGCATGGGAAATTAAAACTCATTAATTTTTCAAGCTCATTTGAGAGTAATGACAATCTCACCTCTTTCACTAACAAAGATATAACTGATAAGCGCCTTATTTATGTGCATGATGATTCTGAGACAGCATTTGATGAATTTCTTGTCAGAGCTTCCAGTGAAGACTCAGGAAGGTGGGCAAACTTTGATCCGGAAGTAGAACCTTTGTCAGCAGAAATTAGATTCAACATTTCTGTCCAGCTGAAGAACGATGAGAAACCAGTACGTGTAATTGATAATATATTTAATGTAGTGAGAAATGGGCAGCGATTATTGACTTTGGCAGATCTTTGCTATCATGATCCTGATTCTGATTTTGATGATGGACAGTTGCTGTATACTAGACGTGGTATTTCCAATGGGGACTTGGTGCTAACAAATGACACTTCGCACAGACTCTACCAATTCAAACAAGAGGACCTAGAGCAAAAGCAAGTCCTGTTTATACACCGTGGTGCAGATTTTGGGCGTTTTGTGCTCTTTGTGACAGATGGCAAGCACTATACCTCTTTCCTTCTAGAAGTTAGTGCCACTGATCCTTATGTCAGGCTGGCAAATAATACAGGCATTTTGGTTCAAAAAGGAAAAGAGAAGACTGTTACGACAGCTAACCTAAGTGCTATTACAAACCAAGACATCAGAAGTGATCATGAGATGGCATATGAGATACTCTCTTTCCCAAATTATGGAAGAATATATGTAAATAATCTATTGATGGATTCCTTTACTCAATTTGATCTGATAAAGGGGTACGTGACCTACAGGCATGATGACAGCAACAACCTTATTGACACATTTAACTTTACGGTCCGTGGTAGAGATGTCCATTTGGATGCTGGAGTGCATGTTCGCATATATTTGGAAAGTCATCAGTGGCCACCAAGGATTGTGAACAAAAACAATCTCTTAGTTGAAGAAGGAAAACCAGTTAAAATCAGTAAAGGAAAACTGCAAGTAAGTTGACTGTGTTGTCCATTACTCCAATCTTGTAGCAAGTTTTCTTCACTGTTTTCTCAGTCATTACAGTGTCTTTAGTCTCTCTGTCTTCTCTTTTAACTCCTTTTGTTTTTCGCTAACATAACGACGCTCTGGATGCTTAATTCTGGAGAGACTGACACTAGCAAGGTTCCATTTCTAGAAGGGAAAATGATGTATGTTAACGACTGCCCACAGTCTTTTACTCCGTTACATATCAGTGCTGGAGAAAGTTAAGGTTTGGAGATGCTGCATTTCTGTATTTGTTTTAGTCGTGACAATTGGTTGTACTTCATGTATTATTCTTAGCTGAGCTGGTGGGAAATGCCAAGGAAGAAGGGGTTTTGTTTCATTCAGTGTGGAGCTATCCCAGTTAACACTGTCTGAGAATTGCATCCAAAATTTTAAAAACATCATCACAAGCCTGAGGTTGTTTCTTTTTGGTTAATATTTTCCTTCACACCATTTGTGTGTGTAATTTCAGTAACCACCGGGAGGTGGCTCTGGCAGCACGTGGCTTCGCTCCTCTGCTGAAATCCTCGTTTCAGGCAGGGGCCTGCAGTGCTTAGGCTGTTAGTCAATTCCGCAGTGTGTTCTTCTCAAAATTGACAGAACACTCCCATGCCATGTGTGTTTAACATGGGTCTAAAGTGTTGTATTGTACTTTCAGGTAAACTATGTAACCCAAAGAAGGAATGCTGAGTAATTAAGTAGACAATCCCAGGGTTAAAAGTGAAAAATTCAGAAGAGAAATACAGAATTTCTCACATTTCTGTTTTAATAATTTTGGGGTATGTTTTTAAATTCAAGGTTGTTCATGAAAACAGTTCTCCATCTGAGATTGTGTTCACAGTAAGACAGCTTCCAGTACATGGATACATTCGGAAGTTTTCCTTGGAGGAAAGTTATCTCGGTGCTGACCAAAGGCCAGTTTTGAGCTTCACACAGCAAGATGTTGATGAGGGCAAAGTTCAGTATGTGCAGACAGTTTCTGACCAACTGGAGGACCATTTTTCTCTGGATGTGACCAACGGTGTCCGAACAGTGAGTGGAGTAGAGATCTCTGTAGACATCATCCCCAGAATGATTCCGCTGGAAGTACAGAACTTCACGGTAGTTGAAGGGGGCTCGAAAGTCCTGGTGGAAGACTATCTAAAAATTTCTAGTAGACACTTTGCAGGACTCAGCTGTCAATTCATCTTAGTTGAGCAGCCAAAACATGGTTATGTTGAAAACTTTCATGTTCCTGGAATAAAGTTAACCACATTTACCAGAAAACAGGTAATGCATTTAAGTCTACTTTGCTATAGTCATGATTAATTCTTTGTATTGCTAAAAGCTAATTTTTGCCTGCAGTGGGATATTTGGTGGGAGGTAGTGACCTGCATGAGTTTGAGCTTTGTTCTGGCCTTGTACCAAAGATCTTTCTGCAATTGCTAGCTGGTTGTTTGGTGTGGAGAGGGAGGGTGCCTTGTTGTGGTGAACCACATCGCTTCCTTGTGTGCCACTGGTCACACAGTCTACTGTGCTTTAATCACGGTAGACAGATGGGCTACTCATACTCAGGCAGAGTTGTTGATGCTCTGGAAGCCTGAGACAGACTGAGCATGGGTTCATTTTGAAAAAAACGAGGAAATAGGGTGTAGATTGAACAAAGAAGAAAATGGAAAAAATTATTTTTTTTAGGTCGTGTCTTTGCTCGCAGAGAGCTGGTATATGTATAATATGTTAATTTTCAGTCTTTTAGCACTATGAAGTAAAAACTATACTGTAAGACACCATCTACTAATACCATGTTCAGTTTATAGATTTCAGGAATGTTGTGGTAAATATAGTGGGATTGAATTTTCCATGGGAATGCCAAGACTGGATAGTTAAGATATTCTAGCTAGAGGAATGAAAAGATGAGCTGTAAAATTTGCTGTTGTGGAAGGAACGAAGATAGAGGTGCAGATCAGATACAAGCATAAATAAAGTCTTAGAAGTCATGAAGAGTTGAGGCAGTGAATACATAGGGGCATGACTAGACTTGAGTATTTGTTTTTTAATGTGGCATTCATTTTCTTTGAGCCTCTTCAGTTTTCCAGGTTGTTATATTTTTCAGGTGGAACAGGAGTTAATCTACTATGTTCATGATGACAGCGAGGAACTAGCGGACAATTTTACTGTGATAGTAAATAACACGGAACTGTGGAAACAAAGCTTGCCCCAAACTGTATTTGTAACAGTTACTGCAGTAAATGATGAAGGTCCTGTTATAAAAGTTAATAGAATTCTTCAGGTATGTTTATCAACATTTTGAAGTGTTAAGTTACTTCTAACCTGATACCATTTAATGCACCATCATTAACAGAGTATTAGGTTTCTGTCTGGTGGGATAGTCGATATAATAAATGGTGGTCCTGGGATTTAAATAAATTAGTATTTATGAAGGGAGGCAGTACATGTGTATTTATGGAGATTCTAGTCATCATGAAGAACATTTTGTGTGGTTGTAAAGTTTATCTACAATGCTGACTGAGCTTTCTTTTAATCTTAAACATACATGAAGTCTCTAGGACTGACATAGCGCTTGTGGGATGGGTTACACTTGGATCAATGTTGTTTTTTAGTGTTTTTTGCTAGGGCATCTTGAGGCTTGTTAATAAACAGCATAGCCTAGATAAGTACCAAGAGTAGTGACGGTGAGGGTTCTTCAGGCTCTGTGCCTCTTGCCGTCAAGTGTACCAAAGGGTCAGACGTGCTGAGGTGCATTCTGCTGCCTGCTCCTTTCTGGATCCCTGGTGAGACAGGACAAGAAGAAAGAGCGGCATTCTCACTGGCACTGCTTTGGATAATTGTCTATGTAATGGGTATTTCTGATACAAAACAGGAATTTTCCCTTCTTTGAAAGTTCCTGACAAGAACAGTAAAATGCAGTCTGTGAAAATCTAGGCCGTTAGAGGTCATGAAAGTAGTGCAAACAGTGAAGATATTACTGTGTGATACTGTGAGCTAAAAAAAGGACACGCTGACTTGTTTCAAACTCCGTGCCCCCCCACATTCCTGAAGAAAATTATAAAATTTTTGGCTCACACTACCTTTTGCTCTTAATAAGCATAGCCGGCTTTTTAATCTTTCAATCTTGAAAGAAGTCACTAGTGTCACTTCAGTTTCAGTGCTTTTTCAAATTTATTTATTTGTTTATAAGTTTGTTATTTGTTTGTGTTACAGTAGCACTCAGTAACCAGAACTGGTTTATTACGGACACTGTGCCCGTGTTAGACAAAAAGGCCGCTGTGTGTAAAGATGCAGTTTGCAAATTGGTGGCACCTAAAACGTGTTTAGTTTTACATACTTAGTTGTACATTGCAGGAGGAGAATAGAGGGCTGTAAAGATGATCACAGCATTGTGTTGTGTGTTTAGACTTTTCACATGAGAAAAGACATAGTTTTTAAACAGCAGTAGTAGTAGTATTGTGCAGCTTCACAATGACAACAGCTAATCCATGATAATCTGCAGATGTCTACAACACAAGATACCCTGCCCTGTGCAGAGACTGCTAGCAAAAGGGCAGACTCACTTCACACGCATTTGAGTGGTACAGAGTAAAACCTTCCCTGGTTAAAGTAATTACAGTGGTACTCCACAGACATCAGCACAGCAGGCGGTAATGTTTGTCTAGTCACAGACAAGAGGGATATATATCCAGTCAGAAATTTTTATGTGTCTCCTCTCTGGTGCATTGCTGTCATTGAACTGTAGTTTCTTAACAGAACTGCAGCCATGCAGTGCACTACAGTGCAGCATATGGATTTTTTTGCTAAAAATATCTCTGAAGTCTAGGCTTCCCAAGAACAATGATAGCACAGCTTAACCTATCCAAAGTTGGTCCTCTCTGCTGGGACTCCAAACCAGTATGCTGCCTTTATGCCTGTGGTTTTGCTGCTCACGCATAAGCTATTGCTGAGAAATAACCTTGATTTTTGTCATGAGCAGGTACTAATATGCACAAATATGTTGGAATCATGTGGAGACTAAAAGCTGGCAATTTATATACTGGGAGGAGTACACTGAGATCATCCTTCTTCAAAGCAAACTTGCGCATCCCGTAGAAGGAAGAAAATGGATTTTTCTTAGTCCTGCTAAATATTGACATGAACCGGGCATTCCTGTGTAGGGTGATACTTGCTGGCCCCGTGTTCTAGCCAAGCAGTCTGTGCTCCTCAAGGATGTTGCTAGTGGTGAACATTGAGTAATAAACTGCGTGTTGCTTTTAAAAAGGCAGTAGCTCTTTTGTATTTTTTGAAAGGTTGGAAATGTACAAAATGTAAAAAAGTATAAAATGAGGTACCAGTACTGTGAAAACTGAAGTCCAGTAGGACCATTTGAGTTGACTGAAGTTTAGCACTCAGAACATTTGCAGATCTCAATATAAAGAGTTAGAAAGCAGCACTGAACAGCTGAAAAATAGGTTAGCGTATGGTATCTGCTGTTGAGAAATAGCTTCTGTGAAGAGCTGATGTATGTGATCAGTGATGTTGGTGTGGATATACGAAAGTTAATTTTGGCCTTTGCCATGGGGCTTCTGACCAAATGCAAGAAACTTCTGAGCATGTGCGCACATGCTGAATGAGTCCTTCAGCTCCCTCATTTCTGAGGCATCCATAACATCCCTTCTTCAGACACCCTTGTCTGGACAAACAACCAAACATGTTTGTCCTTGTCTGGACAAACAACCAAACATTTTGGAGGTTGTTTCTGATTTTTTCGCTAGGAAGTGAAAGTAATTGAAGTTCTTAGGTGTTTGGGTGTTTTTTGGTTTTTTTTGGCTGACAATTTGTAGTATGCTGAAGTATTTACATTAACATAATGTATGAGAGACAGAAGGTTCTACTGTCCTGAGAGCTTCTGTAATGTATGCTAGCAATCCTTGCATTTAATTTAAAGCCGTTCCATTAGAACAGTGAGTGCATGAAGGATGTGTTTATTTAGAAACCATACATCATTATAGGTATAATTTGCTAAAATTTCCACAGAGTCTGTGGTCATTTTTTTTTCTGGGGTGAGAATGGGGAAGAGAAGTAGGATATTTTTTAAGATAATCACTATCCTGGCATTATTTGCTATGCTTACTTTTGTGTTTCAGTATGCTTATGGGTAGTGATGCTATGAAATGACTGTATCCTCATATTGCCACAAGAGGGCCGTATTTTCCTAGAATTAGTTTGTTTTTAAAAGCCACATTAAAACTCTTTTTTTTTTTTTAATTGCTCACTAACCAGAGTATTAAAATGGCCGTGAATATACAGTGTCTGGTAGGCTATGTAGCATTCAAGGAGATACTGATAAGTTGAATGCTCGAAGTAGAGCAGGATGGATTATTTCCCAGCTGGTGGGGTCATGAACCTTTTTTTTGGACTATGCCTGTGAAATGTGTTCTGCATGTGCAAAATTAGTGTGGTGCTACATCCTGGAAGTTCAGATACAGTGTTCATGGTGCTCTTCAAGGAGGACTTGATCCCAGATGTGGAAAATAAGACACTTGTACAGTATTTGCAGTATTCTGAGCGTCCGCTTCCATACAGCCCTTTTCAGCTCTTGGATCTTCTGTCATTCCTCAAAGATTGTGTTGCAGGTCATGGAGCACCTCAAGCGTGTATAGTACTTTAAAAAGCATTGTGTGTTAGTGTGTGCTGGAACAATAGAAATAAACACTGGCTTTATAGAAGATAAAAGCTCATTTTTTCCTGTAGTAACAGAAAAAGTTTTGAAACTGTAGGACATCTAATGAGTCAGTTATAATAACATGTTTGCATAGTCCTTTCGTATGTTTTTGTGTATTCTGTATGTGACTTTTTATTTTCTGTGTAGAATAGTCTGAATCAAGTGCTACTGATATGAGTTAAAGGGTCTCAGCAGAAAACCAGTGACACTGATGTGCTTATTTGGTGCCACTCAGTAAGTTTGCCTTTGCTATTAGTTCTCATCCTGTGTATTCCTAGGTGGCATCTTCTATTGAACTGTGATAGTAGTGATTACATTACAGAGAAATACATGTATGAATGGAGAAAATAGCTATTTCCTGGTTGTGAGATATTTTCTATTATAAAGCATAACACAACTTCCTTTTCAAACTTTTTTCCTAATTAGAAAACATAGAATTTCATTTTAGTATCTCTTTTTCCATGGCACATATTTTGTCACACAATGTAGACTGAAATCTTCCCTCTGTTGAAGTGTTGTGGCAAAAATCCCAGAGGCTTTAAAAGGTTTTATTCCAGGGTTTTTATTAAAAAGTAAAATTAATACTTAGGGAAAAATCTGTGATTGCTGAATTTTGGTTTTGGCAGAAGTAAAATGCCCTTTGTCAAGGATCATGTTTCCTCTTCAACCATTTGATGTGATGTTCTTACCAGATACTTGTTAAGTGTACTAAGACCTTAGGAGGACAGGAAAGGACCATGCAGTATGCGTTTTGAATCTCAAGCTGAGGTTTTTAGAGGCTCAGGCTCTGAAGATTGTATACTGTATAAACTCTGCATGGAAAGAATTGGGATTGATGTATTGAATAATTAGGAATCTAATTTCATGTTGAGATAAATACCTGTTGTTCTTCATTAGTACTTTTGACTGTAATTCCAAAGAAATACAGCAAAGTTGAAGAGTAAAATGGGCTGTTGCTTGTCGTTTCCAAACAAGAAATTATCCAGTGAGATACAGATGAAGCTCAGATAGCAGTCCTTTCTGCTTGAAAGAAGGAACTTGCAGTTTGTGCATATTTTAAGCTAACAAAAAAAGGCACTTAGAGTCATAGAATCATAGGTTGGAAAAGACCGCTAAGATCATCAAGTCCAGCTGTCAACCCAACACCATCATGCCTACTAAACCATATTCTGAAGTGCCAAATCTACACATTTTTTAAACACCTGCAGGGATGGTGACTCAACCACCTCCCTGGGCAGCCTGTTCCAATGCCTGACCACTCTTTCAGTAAAGGATTTTTTCCTAATATCTAATCTAAATATCCCCTGACACAACTTGAGGCCATTGCCTCTCGTCCTATCGCTAGTTACTTGGGAGAAGAGACCAACACCTGCCTCACTACAACCTCCTTGCAGGTAGTTGTAGAGAGTGATAAGGTTCCCCCTCAGCCTTCTCTTCTCCAGACTAAACAGCCTCAGCTCCCTCAGCCGCTTCTCATAAAACTTGTTCTCCAGACCTGTCACCAGCCTTATTGCCCTTCTCTGGACATGCTGCAGCACCTCAATGTCTTTCTTGTAGTGAGGAGCCCAAAACTGAACATAGTACTCGAGGTGCGGCTTCACCAGTGCCGAATACAGGTGCACGATCACCTCCCTACTCCTGCTGGCCACATCATTCTAGATACGAGCCAGGATGCCGTTGGCCTTCTTGGTCACCTGGGCACACTGCTGGCTCATGTTCAGCCGACTGTCAACCAGCACCCCAAGATCCTTTTCTGCTGGGCAGCTTTCCAGGCACTCTTCCCCAAGACTGTAGTGTTGCATGGCGTTGTTTTGACCCAAGTGCAGGACCCGGCACTTGGCCTTGTTGAAACTCATATAGCTGCCCTCAGCCCATCGATGCAATCTGTCCAGATGCCTCTGCAAAGCCTTCCTACCCTCAAGCAGATGGACACTCCAGCTCAGCTTGGTGTCATCTGCAAACTTACTGAGAGAGCACTCAATCCCCTCATCCAGGTCATTGGTAAAGATGTTAAACAAGACTGGACCCAAAACCGGGCCCTGGGGAACACTGCTCGTGACCGGCCACCAGCTGGATTTAACTCCATTCACCACCGCTCTCTGGGCTCGGCCATTCAGCCAGTTCTTTATCCAGCAAAGAGTACGCCCATCCAAACCATGGGCAGCTAGTTTCTCCAGGAGGATGCTGTGGGGAACAGTGTCAAAGGCCTTACTAAAGTCCGGGTAGACAACATCCGCAGCCTTTCCCTTGTCCACTAGGTGAGTCACCTGGTCATAGAAGATCAGGTTGGTCAAGCAGGACCTGCCTTTCATGAACCCATGCTGGCTGGGCCTGATGCCCTGGTTGTCCTTCACATGCCCAGTGAGTGCACTCAAGATGAATCGCTCCATAATCTTCCCTGGCACCGAGGTCACTCTGACAAGCCTGTAGTTCCTGGGATCCTCCTTCCGGCCCTTCTTGTAGATGGGTGTTAGAATGGCGATCCTCCAGTTATCTTGGACCTCCTCTGTTAGCCAGGACTTGCTGACAGATGATGGAGAGTCTGTGAAAATCGAGGTTGTTAGAGGTTGTGAGTAATACTAAAATTAAGTAGTGGGGTTTATACCATCTTTCCAAATGCTAGTTAGGTATTTTGTCTGGAAGCATGACCTTGCAAAGTGCTAAGCAGCTGTTGGATGTGTTGATTCCTTCATCTCCCACTAGACTGAGCACCTCTGTGGGTTGTTTGTGCACTAAACAGAGCCTTTGGTACATGTTGTTGGAAGGAAATAATGCAACTACAAGAAATGTTCCATTTGTATTAGAGATTATGCTGTGTGCTCAGGCTCTTTTCTGCTGCTGAAAGTAGAGCGTATTCAATGCCTTGCCTACTGTGAGGTACATGACACTAGTATTCATGTGTATGTGTTGGAAAGGAGCTCCTTGACTCAGTTATCAAAATACAATTTTTTTTGGTATTTGTAAGAGTTTGAATAGTGCCTGACAGAGCACTCGTGCTGCTGTATCTAGAACTCAAAACTGGTCTAGGGTGTGTTTGCTTTTATTATTTTGTGGTCTTGTTTTTTGAGAACCATTTGCCAGCATTAACTATTCCAGTCCATGATCAGAGATTTGGATGGGCAGGAAAGAAACCTGTCATAGCTGGTAGTGTTGCACAGCACAAATCTTTATTCTTTCTTTTTCTTTAAGGTTCCACCCCCCCCCCCCCCCTCGATTTTCTTTTGTATGTGTTTATTATTTTTTTATTTTTACTTTTTTAGGTCTGGGTGGGTTCAGTCACAGAAATAACTATTGATGACCTCTGTGCAGAAGACAAGGACTCTTCACCGTCAGAACTGGTCTATTCCATTACCCCACCTAGCAATGGGCACTTGGCTCTGAAGTATTCTCCAAATAAGAGCATCCTTAGTTTTACCCAGGCTCATATAATTGAAGGGCAGCTGGTATTTGTACACAATGGTATGTGGGTTAAAAAATACCACCTCTGTTAGCAAAATACTGCTCCTATTCAGTATATTTGTGTTTGTAATCCTTTGAAGATCTTCTTGTAAAGTCACAAAAATCTCAAAGCACTGGTTGTGTGGTACATGATCTCACAAACTAAACAGGAAAGGGTCTGATGTCTACTAAAATGTGCGCTCAGCAAGAAAGCTGGGGTGTGTTAGTGGTTCAGCAGCCTTCTTTGTGAATGCAGGTTTGCAGTAGGGGAATGTTGCCATGCAGCTTTCAGAGATATGAAATCCATTTTTTTGACCATTGTCACGGAGAATCTCGTGAAGCCTTTCTGTCTTGCAGAGCTGTTTGTGGACCAACGGTCTCTCAGATACCTGCCACAGTATAGTTTTATTCCTGAGCAGCTCTGGACAGTGAAGTTATGGTTTGTCTGGGTGATGTCAAACTCTCTTTAAGGATGTGAAGGAATTCAGCTTTAACCATTGACTTTTTTGTGCCAGTGGCCAGAGCTGGAGATTGGGTTGTTTGTGTTCCTGCTACAGAGAGAATGTGTGGGCAAAAAAAAAGAATTCAGGGCAGCTTCATGCATCCTTGAGTGGCTGTGCTGGGAAGCCACAGGAATGAAGATCCCAGTGGGGTTCCAGCCAGCGGAAAATGTGGGGCTTCTATAGTGCGATAGCTGCTTTTCTTCTGCTCCAGCTCTATTATCATGTTACCTCAGCTGAAATAAGAAAGGAGGTGCTGAAGAAGGAATAAACCAGTTTTGGGGAAGGACACGGAAGAGGTACAGCACTCTCTTGCTGGCCCTAAGGCAGGCTGTAATTATTTCCAGTGCTCCCTTGGGTGCAGCAGTCACTCCAGAACTGTGCTGTGTCTTCATGAGCTTTGGTGCAGGTTAAACTGCTTTGACTTCTGATGCACTGTCTTGCAGAGTGCATATGTGTTGCTGAAATTGTTTTACAAGCAGCTGGTGGTAAGCTGTAAGCATCCTGCTCAAATAATTTGGTCAGGAAATGAAAGGTCAAGAGCATAGCAAAAGTGAGCCAAGCTGTTTAAATTGTTCCGAGGGAGGCTTTGACATGTAAAAACTCCTATGGTGGTAGGACAGTGCTGTTCTCAGTGTGAGGAAATGAGTCCACTCTGTGTTCCAGAAAGGCCAAATGCACATCTGTAGCCCTAGGAAGTGAATCTTGATTAATAAAAGTAAAAAGAACAGCAAATTTCATTTTCCAGTGAGTGGGAGTGTGGGTTGTATGGTAAATTTGAAGTGTAAAATTGCCCAGGTCGTATGTTGGCTCTTGCAGCTGCTCTGGCTCTGCCATCCACTCAGCCTCATGGCCTCCAGTGTTTCAGAAAGCACTTTCAACATTCTGCTTCTTTTCCTGCCTCAGTCTGATTTACTTTCCCCCTTCAGTTTGGACTGTTGCTAGAGGTGTACTTGTTACTCTCATCTTCTAGCTTCCAGCCTTGTCCTGGGGCCTTTCCGTATCTGGTTGCTGTCATTTGGCTTTTTACCCCATTTCTCTTCAGCTACTCTGTCCCTTATCTTAAAGTATTCTAGTGTGTGCTGTCTTCTTTGGCTTCTCTTGGGAAATACCCCCACTTCATGTTCTCCAGAGCTTGGCGTCTACTCTTCCTGCTCACTCTAGCCCTTTCAAGGGGAAGAGCAGCATCTTCTTGGCTGAGGCAGCTCTTCCATCCCCTGGCTGTTCCTCACAGCACCACAGGTGTTTTACATCCGTATATGACAGTGACTCTCCATCCTCAGGGTCTGTTGTGCTGCCAAAGAAAGTACTACCAAACTTTGTTTTTATGCCTCTAACATTAGACTTCATAAATTTTTCCCCTCATCTTTGCTCAGTCTTGTGAGATACATTGTGCTGCTGCTACGAGTAGCAAATCTCCCTCTTTGTTCTTATGTTTTCCTGTTCTGTGTGTTTCCTCTGTAATCCTGGATTGTTCTGTCACCTGCATAAATGCAGAACCAGAACATATCTTTCCTTTTCTGTACTCCTCTTTCAGGGTGAGATTTCCTTGCCTTTCCCACCCTCACTTCACTCCGGGATGCTCCCATCCTGCTTTTGCAGTATGGGGTCTGCACTTAAACCCTGCCAGTGTTTTCCTTAGGGCAATACTGAATTGAACTGTTGTTGATTCTGAAGGCTCAGTGTCTGTTCAATGCAGTTTTTACAATCCTCTTTCTGGTGTCCCTTTTATCACTTCCGATCAGATATGCCTTTAAAAATTAATTGCTAGAAAATAATACATATTCCATCCAAGCAGCACTTTAGGTTTTAGTTTTGTTCCTGACTCTGCCAATGACAAAATGTCTGTGTCAATTGGGCAGTTGACCTGTGTTAGCAAAAAAAGAAAGTGAGGCTAAGTAAGCCATTTTTTTTTTCAACCTGGGGCACATAGTAGATTCCTCAATGTGTTTTTACATGTGCAACCACCTGTGCATATTTATCAAGAGAAAACATCAGAGTATAAAAGCTTTTAAAATAAAAACAGCATGACCTGATCTTCCAGAGCTGCTTCAGTGCCTGGCTGGATATAGGAGCATCACCTAGGGGAACTAGTAACTATAATCTCAGCACTCACATCTGATTCTTCTGCTATGGTGATTTATAATTAGGCGAGGAGCGCTAATCTTAAAGTACATGGCACTCTGTCACTTTCAGGATACATATGCAGGTAGCAATATGTTATGGCTAAATTGAGCAAAGCAAGTGAAAGAGCAGTGGTAACTGTTTGCAACAGTTAATGTTTCAATTTTTCAGTCTCTCTTTCTACCTAATTAAATAATCTGGGGAGTCTCTACTTAAAGCAGTAAGTCAGTTCCGAGAGATGTATTTTTACAGGAATCCACTCAGAGTCCTGGAGGTATTTTGCCATCACTTGTGCCAAAGTACATACAGATAAAGAAAAAAAATGTGCATTTATTAGGAGTACACATAACCTCTGAAATTGTTTAAGCTGTGACAACATACACTTATCAGCAAAGCTGAAACGGAGTGAAGATGCAAGGAAAACAACCGGAGAGTTGATGCGGTCCTTTGAATATAAATCAAAATGAAAGAACATTCTAGTTGGTTTTCTCCCCAAATTCCTTCTTTGCCAAAATGTGACTCTTTAAGTGCGTTGGTCCCTCCAAAGATAGAAAAGCAGTAGGAAATCTGGGAGTCATTGTCTTCCCAAGTTTAACTTCAGATGCACTGGGGTTAGTGAAGAAAGAAAGGAAGGGGCACTCTGCTGATTCACATCTCAGGGATGTTTGGCCTTCATTGTAAGCAGCAGTCAGGAGGTCTTTCTTGGGAAGGTATTCCCTGCATTATTAATTTATTTAATTCTAATTAAGATACAAAGGTACTGATCAATAATTGCTTCAGGATGACTTTGGATATATTTCATTGTAGCCAAGAGCAAAAGGTGTCCAGTGTGTGCTTGTGTGTTTTGGATGTGACAGACAGAATAATATAAGAATAAACTTACATTTTTGTTTTCTACAGGAGCAATGTCTGGAGGCTTCAACTTTCAGGTGACAGACGGTTTGAACTTTGCACCTCGACAGATTTTTAGCATCACAGCTCGGATGCTAGTCATTAGCCTTGAAGTGAACAAAGGACTCGGAATCTTTCCAGGTCTGTTTTTAAAGATTATCATGATTTTGTCCACTTGAAAATATCGCATAATATACAGTTATTTGTCAGGTAGCTAGCTGGCTGAACTATAGAAAGCTGTACCTGGGAACATCTATCTGATTTTTAAAAGAACAGTTATGTTATCTTAACGTACTGCTTCATTGTTTTATAGTCTTTACCTTTTTGATATGCACACGTGCTTGGAGTCATGGAAATAGGCAGTGAAATACGTCAGCACAGTGTGACAATAAGACTGTCTGCTTCAGCTCTGAGCATTCCCTATTCAGATTTGTTTAAAAGTCATATATTGTATTCCTGTATTTAGAGGTATCTTAGCTGGTTGTGATTTTGCCTGGTAAAAGCAGAGTGAAGCTTGTGTCCATGGGATTCTGAATAGCACATGTAAGCTTGCCAGATTGCTAGTTTGCTTTCGTACTGTTTGATCTGAGTTGTGGAGAGCAGCACAGACTCACTGATGAATCAGAAGGACTGAAAACCTCAATTCGTATTTGTGCATTTGGAACTAGCTGTATCAGCAGCTCAGTATTTTTTTTAATGAAATCCTACTCCTGCAGAAGTTGATGTGTTAACAGAGTCTCGCCAGAGCTATTTACTGCTTTGTATTGGCAATACATAGGCTCGCAATGAAAGCCACTTAAACACAGGCAACAAAAAATGAGATTGTAGCAGCATGATCTTCTAGTTCAGTCAATATAAATGGGATTCACATAAATCCACTTACGAAGCTTAATAATCTGCTATTTTGGTGTGTAAGATTGCCTCAGGCACAGGGGTTTACAAGAATTCTATCTCAAGCAAAGGTAATTGTAGGAAAAGTATGCCTCATACTTCCATAGAAGGCAAAATCTCTAGGCTGTCAATCAGTTCTCCAGTTTGCAAAATACAATATTTCTTTCAGCACTGCAAGATGTATTCTTGTAAGCCTAGAGATTTTTCTGAATTCTTGCTTACTTCGGATTAGCAAAATTCCTTTCTGGTGTTAAAAAGTATTACTAGCTTTTTCACCTTTTCTCTTTATGAGATTTTTGAAAGACGTTCTGGAGCTGAATGGGTTTCAGCTGTACTTGCTCATCATGAAATGACTGTTAGAACAATGATGGTGCCAAATGGCTAGTAACACGTAAAACCAAGAACGTCTCCTGTTTCATTTTGTAGTACTGCAGGAAAAGTTTAGTTTTGAGACAGCTTGAAGAATCTTCTCTCTAGGGAAGTAAAATCCCTCTTGTGCCTGGGTTTGAATGAGGAGCCAACCAAGAGCTTGTGGCTCAGGATTAAAGACAGGGCAGGGACAGGTGATGTTATCGTGGGCATCTGCTACCGGCCACTGGACCAGGAGGACCGAGCAGATGAGGCCCTCAGTAGGCAGACAGGAACAGCCTCGTGTTCACAACCCCTGGTCCTCGTGGGCACTTCAACCACCCTGATATCTGTTGGAGTGACAGCAGGGCATAAATAATCCAGGAGGTTCCTGGAATGCATTGATGGTAACTTCCTTCTCCAAGTGATAGAGGAGCCCATGAGGAGGCATGCTATGCTGGACCTTGTTCTCACCAGCAAGGAGATGCTGGTGGGGAATGTCAAGCTCAAGGGCAGCCTTGGCTGCAGTGACCATGAAAGGGTGAAGTTCAAGATCCTTACAGCAGTGAGGAGGCCACACAGCAAGCTCACAGCCCTGGACTTCAGGAGAGCAGACTTTGGCCTCTTTGGGGATCTGCTGGGTAGAGTACCATGGGATAAAGCCCTGGAGGGAAGAGGGGCCCAAGAAAACTGGTGAATATTCAGGGATCACCTCCTCCAAGCTCAGTAGCAATGCATCCCAACAAAGAGGAAGTCAGGCAAAAACACCAGGAGGCCTACATGGATGAACAAGGAGCTCCTGGGTAAACACAAACACAAAAAGGAAGCTACCAGAGGGTGGAAGCAAGGAGAGGTAGCCTGGGAGGAATGCAGAGAAATTGTCCGAGCAGCCAGGGATCAGGCTGAGAAAGCTAGAGCTCTGATGGAATTAAATCTGGCCAGAGATGCCAAGGGCAACAAGAAAAGCTTCTGAAGGTGCATCAGCGATAAAAGTAAGACTACGGAAAGTGTGGGCCCTCTCGGGAAGGAAACAGGAGAGCTGGTTACCTGGGATATGGAGAAGGCTGAGGTACTCAGTTTTTTGCCTCAGTCTTCACCGGCAAGTGTTCCAGCCACACGACCCAAGTCACAGATGGCAAAGGCAGGGACTGGGAGAATGAAGAACTGCCCACTGTAGGAGAAGATCAGGTTCGAGACCGTCTAAGGATCCTGAAGGTGCATGAGTCCATGCGACCTGATGAGATGCATCTACGGGTCCTGAGGGAACTGGCAGATGAAGTTGCTAAGCCACTGCCCATCATATCTGAAAAGTCGTGGCAGTCCAGTCATAACCCCGATTTTTAAAAAGGGAAAAAAAGAAGACCTGGGGAACTACAGGCCAGTCAGTCTCACCTCTGTGCCTGGCAAGATCATGGAGCAGATCCTCCTGAAAACTGTGCTAAGGCACATGGAAAATAAGGAGGTGATTGGTGACAGGCAGCATGGCTTCACTAAGGACAAATTGTGCTTGACAGATTTGGTGGCTTTCCACGATGGGGTTACTGCATTGGTGGATAAGGGAGGAGCAACTGATGTAATCTACCTGGCCTTGAGCAAAGCATCTGACACTGTCCCGCATGACATCCTTGTCTCTAAATCAGAGAGACGTGGATCTGATGGATGGACCACGCAGTGGATAAGGAGCTGACTGGATGGTTGCACTCAAAGAATTGTGGCCAATGACTTGATGTCCAAGTGGAGACCAGTGATGAGTGGCATTCCTCAGGGATCGGTACTGGGACCAGTGCTGTTTAACATCTTTGTTGGTGCCATAGACAGTGGGACTGAGTGCACCCTCGGCAGGTTCGCTGATGACACCAAGCTGTGTGCTGCAGTCGACACGCTGGAGGGGAGGGATGCCATCCAGAGGGACCTTGACAGGCTTGAAAGGTGGGCCTGTGTGAACCTCATGAAGTTCAACAAGGCCACGTGTAACCGTATCCTGGGCTACATCAAGAGAAGCGTGGCCAGCAGGTTTAGGGAGGGGATTCTGCCCCTCTGCTCTGCTCTGGTGAGAGCCCACCTGGAGTCCTGCATCCAGCTCTGGAGCCCTCAGCACAGGAAAGACATGGACCTGTTGGAGTGGGTCCAGAGGAGGGCCACGAAAATAATCAGAGGGCTGGAGCACCTCTGCTGTGAGGAAAGGCTATGAGAGTTGGGGCTGTTCAGCCTGGGGAAGAGAAGGCTCCAGGGAGACCGTATTGCGGCCTTTCAGTACCTGAAGGGGCCTAGAAGAAAGCTGGAGAGGGACTTTTTGCAAGGGCATGTAATGATAAGACAAGGGGTGACAGCTTTAAACTGAAAGAGGGTAGATTTAGATTAGATACAAGAAACAAATTCATTACTGTGATGGTGGTGAGGCACTGGCACAGGCTGCTCAGAGAAGCTGTGGCTGCCCCCTCCCTGGAAGTGTTGAAGGCCAGGTTGGATGGGGCTCTGAGCACCCTGGTCTAGTGGAGGGTGTCCCTGACCGTGGCAGGGGACTTGGAACTAGATGATCTTTAAGGTCCCTTCCAACCCAAACCATTCTATGATTCCATGATAAAAAAATTGAATATATTGTGATGAATTTGCTGTGTCTTCATGACTGGGTGTAAATTACTCTGTCAAGAATATTATTCTGCAATTTTGTAGGAGCTTGTACTGCTCTCTTCTTCTGTGTTGCATATAGCAGATTGGTTTATACAATCTATGTGGGTTTTTTCTGAGCAACAGAAGTTTGTTTTATTCAGCGTGCTTAGTAAATTGACTGCTAGATACATGATTTGCTCCTTATGTATGCTAGATACCTACAGTATGAGGATTTGCTCTCTTCAGGAAAGCAGTTGCTCAAAAAAGGAGTGAGCTGAGTTGCTCTTTGAGAAGGAGAGGCAGCCTGTCTTGTAGGTATACGGAAGCAGGGCTGTCTAAGCAGTCTTTGGATGATATGATTCATAACTCTTCAGCAGTGATGGGCAGAATGCTCATGCCAAAGCCCTTTCCAAATCTTAAATGTAGGCAGTAAAAGTAGATACCAAAATTACAGATACCAATGATGGCCTTACGCTGTTGTGTTGTACTTGTATGGATTAGCTTGGCTGTACTCTGCATCACACATCCTTGTTGTGTGTCTTCCTCCCGTCCCTGTTCCTTTCCCCTGTTTTTGGATGGGGTTGGTTTTGCAACCTTTCTGTTCCCGTGTGTGGGAACTAGCAGTGTTCTCACTTCCTTTCCTTCACCCAGTCTGTTTGCTGGCCAATAACCTTCCTCTGCCTTTTGAGATGTCAGACCACAGCAGAACTGTGGGTGCGGGAAAAGGTTCTCAAGTCTCAGGAGAGAAGTGGGTGAAGGAGAAGATTATGTTTGGGGGAGGATCCCTTTTTACAGGAAAGCGTGAGAGACTTTGTTGTCTGTGGCCCTAGACTATATTTCAGCCTGTGCTGTGCAATGAGTGAGATCAGGTCTGTTAGGAACAAACGGGGGCTTGGTGCCACATGTCCTCTGTTCATGTGTCCCTGTACTCTGATGACAGTGCTGCGATAGCCTCGTATGGTTGTGAAAAAAAGGGAGCAGTAGCTTCCACCACTACAGTGTGACCATTTTTGAGAGTTACTCTGCCTTAGTCTGTTAAGGCAATGAGGTGTGATTTGCATAACGAGGAGGTCATTGAGAAATAAGCGTGTTTGCAGATACATGTGGTCTGATTAACTGTTGCTCTCAGTTGTACGTTCCCGACCACATCTGCTGTACACACGACACAAGGTCACGCTTCCCTCTCTGCCTGTCACGCAAAAAAGGGAGAAGAAGAGAGAGGAAGAGGAGGGAGACCTTTTGAATTAGATACAGTGTGGGAGAATTTTTATGGACCTGAGGGACTGCTTCGCTTTTCAAAGCAGTATGGACACGGGGAGGCATTGGAAAGTAAAAAGGGAAAAGGGGCAGAGCCAGAAGATCTCATTTCATTGTAACAACTCTGTTTCAAAGTAGATGTGGTTTGAGCAAGAGCACAGGCAGAATCCTGACGTTACTAATCACTTCCAAAACATCTCCATTCTTCAGTCTGCTTGCCATATTTTTTCTTCTGAATATTGTAGCAGAAACATGTTATTTTGTGTTATTCCTGTGTAAGCATTATGCTTTATTGAGGATGGAGTGATGATTCAGACTTCAAGGATATATACTGCTAGTATCTGAAATTATGTATTGATACCTATAAAAGCTAGTTGCTCAAGAAAAAACGAAAATGTAAAACAGAGGCAGAAATGAAGGTAGAGGGAACTGGATTATGGGAACTGAATTTATTGCTCCTCTGAAAGTGTCATTAAACATGAGATTTAGTTTGCTGAGTATGTACCATGAAACAGTGCATCAAAAAGAAGCCAAATAAAACTTCTTTTTCTTTTAGAAAATTACAGATTTAGTGTTGTCACAGCTACATCAAAAATTGTTTTGGTTTGACTAAATGCTGGAAAGTTCTTTATGTTCTTCATAATATTTAATGTACTGGTTAGTGTGGTGCTATGTATTAAAAGGTTGTTGTTACCCCTCAGTCTCCATCCATCTTAATAATACATTGTTTCAGTTCAGATAGTTATTTGTTGTGTGATGTTCTTCCTAATTTGTTTAATTCAGTATTTATTTTTTAATTTAATTTAATGAAGATCATCTTTCATATCGATAAAGTGTGGTTCAAGCTTCGGATAATGATTTTAGTTTGTGTGTTCACTAGAAACTTTGCTGTGTTAAGGCTTCTCCCTGCCAAACCACCCTGCCTTCTGTGGGCAACATGAGCAATGGTGACTTCAGCTGGAGTTTGAATTCAGTTCTAGACATGTAATATAGGAACAGGGCTTCTTATACATGCTCTGTTCCCTACTTTGGGTTGTTTTTGCAGAAGCTAGTTTTTAGTGATTACATGTGCTGAAGAGAACTTCAGTTTTTGCATTTGTAAAATAAAGGTACATCCTACTGATGGGCTTTTTGATTAAAAAAAGCTGTGGAAGAGTTGTAACTAGAAGGTAACTAGCAAAAGAGTAAACCTGCTGATCTTATGAAACGTCACTAAACTGCTAAGTAGAATACCTAGATGAGAGGGTGAGTTGTGCATAAGAAACTTACCCTTTGGGAAAAATTGCTGTTGCAAATCTGTGTTACTTATAACTGACATTTTTTAGGTTCCAGGAAATCTATTTCACAACATGATCTGAAAGCTGTAACCAATGATGTGACCAATGCAGGAAACAGAACTATAACTTTTACGATTGTAACTTCCCCAAAACTTGGAAGGCTGGTCAGAATAAATTCTGATAATACCACTCAGGAAATCCTCAGTTTTACGCAGTCTATGGTAAGCATTTACTGTATAATAACTAGTTCAGGGGTAGGTTGTTACTTCAAAGGGCATCTCAGTTGCTTGTTCTTTGTCTGTTCCCTTTATATCTGTTAAGTAACCAGGCATATGTGACCCATCAGTGCAAATCACTCAGATTCGCTGTATCATTAAATATCTGGCATCTAGTAATGAACGCAAGAGGAGCCTTTGTTCCCCTCTGCTTGGATGCTAGCAGGGTCTTGGCAATTTCCACTGTTTTGCTTGTAACAGTATTTTTCAAGAAGAGCTGTTCTGCTGCCATTAACCAGCAGTCCGAGGTTGGAAGCCTTTAGTTCTTGGCAGAAGGAGTAGCCTTTTGCTCTATGAAAAGTCCCAGTATCAGATTCATTTCAGCTGTACACAGTCCACATGGGTGTGATATTGATTGGCTATGATATTAAGTGTTTAAAGAATCTTAACTGTGATACAGAGTCTCATACTTGAATGACTAAAACGTGGCAGCTCATGTAACTTGATGGAAAACATTCTTTTGCAACTGAAAATAAATGTCTTATGTCTGTGTGCAGAATCAGAATGTAACTGTGTGCTCTGCATGCAGTAAATTATTTTGAGAAAATCTAAGCAGGGGAGAAAAAGGAGCTCCAGCTTTGCTGGAGGAAAGATTAAGAGATAATTTGGTCTGAATCTACGTTTACAGATTTTTAAAGTGGCTATTTGATTTAGTATATGAAGGAATAAGAAAATCTATTGGCTGGAAATTGAAACTTGACCAATAAAACCTGGAAAAAAAGTTGACATTTTTATTAGTTACCATCAAACTTTGAAACAACCTGACCAAGAACTGTGGTGAACTTTATAAATCAAGATGAACACAGAATGTTTCTCTTAAAACTATGTTCTAATAACGTTTTGTTATTGGTCTTGTTGCAATAGTTGCTGAGTTTTGTCTTACATTATGAGGGAGAGGAACTGTATAATGACACTGTTCCCTTCTGTTCCTAAAATGTGTGATTTTTGTGAGCATTAGATGAAACATTTAAGCACATCAGACAGAAAATCTTTCAGCTAAGATTTTGAAGTTTTACACTTTTTGCCTATGGCTATGGTCTTGACATATGTTTATCAGACAGCGCCATGTCAGAACATGACACATTCTCTATAGCTTTAGTTCTTACTAATGTATAGATAACTTTACCTTGAACTTCACAAATTGTGTAAGGATTTGAGCTGTACTATTGCATATGCTTTTCTTCTTTGTCAGAGGTATTTGTATTGGCCATTTTCAATTCAAACAAGTAGAGTCAAGTGACTTACTGAAGATAGAATTAACCTAACCAGCTTGCTATTTATTCTGGTAGAAAATGAGATATGAGGAAGAGAAAGTAGATCCTAAATAAACATTCACTGTGTAGAGTGCTGTAGCCACATGAAGTTAAATATCAGTGAGAAAGTGACATTGATATTAGAAACATTGTATATTCTCCAAGTAGTGGAGAATAAGACATTCAATTTCTGTTTTGTAGTAAGCAGCTTGTAAATCTGATTTGAATTGAAAATATTTTTGTTATTTTAATTCTTTGGGTTTTCACTGACTTCATTCTGTATTGTGGAACTTGAAATTTCGCTTCTGAAAAGTACTATGCAGCCAGCTAATAAAAGTAGTTAGCACTTTTGCTATGGTGGTGAACTCTTCCCTGTGCCCTGTGGTTCATTGCTTCATTGCCAAAGAGAAAAAAGAAAAAGAAGAATTGAAATCACTATTGCATTCCAAGAATTTTTTTCACAGACAGTTGTTGTTCAGCCAGTATAAGAAAATTTAACTGTGTGTTAAACACACTTGAACAACACAGTTGTTTTTGACTTGATGTTTAGGGTTTTTTTCTCTGCCGGTAGTTTTCTATGGTATCTTAGAAGTGTTTTCATTATGCAGCAAGCCACAGTTTCTTCATTATATTTAAAGTCATTACAGAGGTAAACACAGAAATCTTCACCAATTCCATTCTCTTAGCCCAGATATCTTGCAGTTGAAAAAAAATAATCCTGTTAAGATGGATAGAAAACACTGCTGAATTTAAAGGATGCATATTGTGCTGGTTCTTGTTAGAAAAATTTGCTTTCTCTAACTTGAATTCCTAGAGGCTTGCTTTAGAAAGTTATCCTGAATGAGCATATCCTTCTATTGCCAGTTTTGTTTGTTTTGTCCTATGATAGCCATTAAGAATTAAATCAGTATAGAGAAAGCATAAACCTGGAGATGTGCCTATAGGATTTTATCACATCAGTCGGAATTTTTTAGACAGTAAGATGGAATGGTTTGAGGCTACTGAGAAAACCAACCCTGAAAGCCCTGTTTCCCTAGTGATCTCAGTGGGGGCTGTTGCAGTAATTACAGGATCAGTTCTCTCTGTAACCATAGCTCAGATTTTATGCTGCTAAATTGTTTCATCCGTGAAATGGCAGGGGTTTTTTTGTTTTCTTTTTTCGCACCTTTCAACCATATGTGATAGGAATGTGTGCTAATGAGTTCATTCAGGGTATCTGCAAGCTGTGTGGAATGTGTTACAAGTGGTAAACTTAGAACCAGCACCATCTCAGACGGGAATCCCTCTGGCAATTATAAACTAACAGATGCAAGCCAGGTCAGTAGTTGCCTGGAAAGTTGCCAAAGATTGAAGAGGTATAGCTGTCTTCTCAAGCAGATCAGATGCTGAATCTACTGGATGGGATTTAGTAAGTGTTCTAGTCTTGCAGTTATGAGGTATCCTATGGCAGTTCCAATCTGTCGTGGTATTGGTCTTAAAGTTCGTCTGTAGTTCCAGCTGATGAGTATACTAATCTGAAAGTTTGGCATTTTGCTTTGGGGCCTAAAGAGATAAATGGTTGTATCTTGTAGAAGTATGTGTTTCTCTGAAGATTTATTACAGTATTTTGCAGTACTTTGAAGTTTAAATCCTCATGGTGGGATGGCTAGGATTCTCTGGAGTATGATTATGTGCAAGGTCAGTGAAGGCAGGTATAGGATGAGACAGATTCCTTCCTGTTTCTTAGGAATCCTCTTCTTGTTGTGATGTAGAAATTTTCCATTAAGTAATCCCATCAGGTCTTTGGTTATAAACAAGAGTATATTTCAATGGTCGCTGCACCTCATTCTGGTTTCCGTAGTCTCTTATCAAGTATCTTTTGCTATTCACCATGAAATACCTGTATCAAAGTAATTTTCAAGCCTTCAGTATTTCATATGCTTTTTCCAGATCATGAGTCCACTGGTATCCCTATAAACAAAAACCCTAGACATATGATACTCCGATTCACTAAAGATACAGTCTAGCTGAGCTCCTGTTCACCATTACCATTGCTAGTTTGAGATAAGTTTCTCATTGTTCTACATCTCTGTTCTTCACATAAGGCCTTTACTGCATATTCATGCCCAGTAACATTTCACCTACCTTCAACTAAGCTTGTCTGGCAACACAAAGTCTGTCTTGAGAGAAAGAGAAATGCAAGACAATCTCAATGTAAGTTACGTATACACTGTGCGTGGACATAAGTACAGAGGCCTCTGTTGAACAGTGTTCTTAAGATTTGTTTCTCTCCTTACACTTCTGTGTTTAGAATAATTCTCCTCTTATTCCTATGGCTTTTCTTTACCTGAAACAGGTGGATGAAGGTGTGATCATGTATGAGCACTTACATGCCGAGTCAGCTGGCTGGAGTGCAGAAGATTTCTTTACATTTACTGTCTCCTCTCCACCATCAGCTCTGGACCTCCAGATGTTCCGTATTGTCATTTCTTACGAAATTACCAGGCACGATCAGAACAGTCATCTTCTGGCAAATACAGGTAAAGATGCTGTACTGTTTAGACTCCAGATTGGTTTGGATCTGTCAGGGTTCCAATGAACAAATGTGAAAAAACAAAGGCTGCTTTCTTTTCAGTAGCAAATGGCCAGAATACTTTTGTCACAGAAAGTAGTGTAGATAGTAGCTTGGAAAACTGCATCACTGCATCTTTGAAAATGAGATTAACTACCTGTGTTTGATCCTTCCTGCTGCTGTAGCGAGTATTCTCCATTTTCCTGTAATAGTAGGTGGAAATATTGTCAGAAGCTTTGAGATATTGATACTTCTTTAATGTCATTGTATGCATCAATAGAAGGTCTTGTCACTCATGTGTAACAGTATTTTAAAAATAGTGGTAATATATTTTTAGCCATGACATATGAAATCAAGGATTTCTCATTAAGGAGAAACTTTTCTGAGCATCATCAATGTTTGATATCTAATTTTGTAAACATTGCAACTATAAAATAGTCAATTTTTAACATTCTGTTTTCCTTTCTGCTAGGTGCCATAGTCCAGGAAGGAGGTAGAGTATTAATCAACAAAACAAATTTAGATGCTTCAAATCTGTTGATTAAGCTACCTGAGGTACAGCGCTCCATGTATGAAGTCTGGTATCAGGTTGTGTCTTTACCCCAACACGGCATGATTGTTGTTGGAGAAAGAAACATCACCAAAGAAAAACCTAACTTCTCCCAATACGTACTGAACAAATTTGGAATTGTGTACGTACATGATAATTCTGAATCTCTTAACGACAATTTCACTTTTGCTGTTTGGTTAAACCTAAAGAGCAAGTCAGCAACAAAGCCCCATGGCGAAGTTTTAGAAGAGATGTTTAATATCAGTGTTGTTCCAGTTAATGACCAAGCTCCGGAACTGAAGACTAAAAGGCTGCACTTGAAAGTCCTGCAGGGAGATGTGTCAGTGCTGGGGTCAGAGAATCTGAAAGTTGAAGACCTAGATAATGCCCCAGCCGAGCTCAAATACAGCATTGTTAGCAATCCCAATAATGGTTATTTCGCAATGAAAAGCAATCTCAGTGTCTCTATAAAGGATTTCACACAAGCTGATGTCGACAGTGAAAAAGTTTGGTTTGTACAGGATGGAAGTCCATCTTCTGGGGTGTTTTATTTCTGTGTGACTGATGGTAAACATCGCCCTTTATACAAACTGTTCAGTCTTGAAGTCATACCAATCGCTCTTGTCCTGGTCAACCTTACCAATGTTGCACTTCCACAGGGCCAGACATCTGTCACCATTACTAGTGTGCAGCTTTCAGCTGTCACAAATGGAAAAAGCACTAATATCATGTATGAATTAACTCAGCCGCCCAAATATGGGTACCTGATGATTGGGAATGAGCAGGTTACTAAATTTGAGCAGACAGATTTGTGCTCAGGAACGCTGTCTTACCACCTGACAAATCTCACTGCGTCCAAAGAAGTACTGGAGTTTATGCTTTTCACTGCAGAAGGCAATCTAACAGGACAAGTGCTGAACATCACAGCGAAGCCTTTAGTACAGGTTGTACCTGACATGCAGATTTCAAATCATGCAGCTTATAAATTCAGAAGCAGTGACCTGGATGCTTCTGAGCTAGCTAATTTGACAAATAGTAATCCTAGATTTGAAGTGATAGTGCCCCCGTCTCATGGAAGGATTGTAAAGAAAAGGTTTGTGAATGATGCAGTGTTCGACGATATTCAGACATTCACCCAGGCTGACATCGATAGTGGTGTCGTGCTTCTAGACATAGATACGAATATGACGGGCATCGATGTGTTAAATGACTCATTCACATTTATACTCAGGGCAGATGCTGTGCAGCCTGCTGTCGGCTATTTTCCGTATTCCATCGTGCCATACAGTCCTTCACTTGTGCAGGGTTTTACAACCGAAGTGCCTTCCATTACCAGCGTGACCACTTTAAAGATTCACACTACCTCAAAGGATGAGGCACCAGCCTCCTCTCAGAATGAAGAGCCTACAGAAGCATCACAGGAGACTGGACCAACGATGTGGCCAGGGCAGAATCGCTGGGGAAATCTGCATGAGGAAGATCCATTGATAGATCTGGGAACGGGAGCAAGTGGATCTGCAGGGACTAAGAGCACAACCCAGGTTAGTGCCAGGAGTCCCAGAGGGCAGGCAGGTGAAAGCAGCAGCCCTTGGTACATCATTATACCCCTGGTCCTGGTGTCTGTGCTGCTCATTGTGGCTGTTATTTCTGTGTGCATTTTGCTAATGTGTCAGAAGAAAGAGAAGACAAAACCGCTTGTCCAAAGTCAAACTGATGCAGTCCTCAGTAGTCCAGATCGACGTCTGGAACGGAGCTTGACTGTACCCAGTGTTACAGTGACTCCACTCCTGACGGGGGTTGAGAGAAGTACAGCCTCAACATCCGTGGCAGCAAGGCATGAACAGATGCTTCCTGCAGTGGTTTCTCCGACTGTAGAACGGTCTCTGCAAAACAGCTGGTTAAACCTTGATCCTGAAATAATCCAGTATTGTAGAAAAACAAACCCAACTTTGAAGCGCAGTCAGTACTGGGTGTAGTTATGGCCAGTTTTGTCGTGCTAGTTGATGTAGTATGGAAAAGAGAATATGCATTGTTGACATATAATTTGTTCTTTATTACACTTATTTATTATAGGTCAAGTGATGCACTGTTTATTAGATGAAATCCAAATACCTGTGAAATAATAATAATAATGAGAAATATCTTACTGGTTACGGTGCCATAAAATAAGATTTCCAGTTGATACTTCAGCAAAATTCCCACTTGATTCAGTGCAAGATTTGGCCCTGCAGATTTTGAGTGCACCTGTGTATGCAATATTTTTAATTTCCCATGACAAGGGTTAAATAGAATGTTCTGTCATGGATTATATATTTTTAATATAATTACTTTTCTTGAAGAACTAAGTTTGCTGTAAAGGTCTTGTGTTCTTTCCTGAGCCACCACTTCGTTTGAAGAACTTTCAACTGTTTCTATACGTAATTGCCAAGGTACTAATCTCAATAATGTCGTGTTGACCTGGAGGCTGTTCAGAGGCCAGTACTAAAGAAACAAAGCTGTGATTATTCTGACAGGTGTTCATCCAGGTTGCTGAACTGGAAATCTAGGATTCAGCTCAGCAATAGTAGTACAGCAGTGACAGTATAAAGCGATTCTGGTAAAATACTGCGAGATGTTGTTTGTTCTTTTGTTTTTCTTTTTCCTCATTTGATACGGAACTCTAGTCTTTAATGTCCGCAGAGTGGTAAAATGCATCCATGACCTCTGATTGACATGGCAAAAACTGTGTATTTGCCAGTCAGCTTGTCTGCTGAATTATCTTTAGGCTTAGGTTATATTTGGAAGTGCATATCAAAATTTCCTGCTCCTGACAAAGGGCTAAATTCTGCCTTCAGTGAAGCAAACACAACTCTCTCTGGAGTCTGGGCATTCAAACAGATGACAGTAGAATCAAGTCCTCTGCTGCATCCTGTTGTGTGTTGTGGAGCTACTGACAGAAACAATCCTGCAAGGAAGTACGTATCCCTTCTGGATTTTCACAGTTTACCCTTCATCTGCCAGAACACTGAACACATGTACCTTACATACTATGACAAGTAGTACCTACTCTAATTTTGCTCTGGTAAAATGTGCAATAATTTCCCTGTAAAGGGAATATTTTTATATTTTTGGAAATCCAAGCTCAATAGTGATATGCGGTCTCCGGTTGAGGTCCAGTCTTCCACTGAGGACAACAGCAAAATTCTTGTTGACTTCAGAGAATGAACTGACTTCAAGGGAATGGTGCTGTGATCATAACCAGTGTCTTACTAACCACTGAACCTCTCAGCTATTTTTGTACTTCTGTATTGCTGTAGCTTCCTGGTAGCTTCTCAGCAGAAACACTGTGCTCAGTGTCAGGATGCAGTCTCAGCACTGCACTCCGTTAACGCTGGAACACCGTTTTTGTTTGAGCCTGGGTACTGCAGTTTTCACTTTCATAGAACGGATGTGTGGGCCTCAGCATCCTCGGTGCTACTCATTTCAATTATGGGAAATTTTCACCTGGGGGGGGGGGTCAGACTAAGTCTCTGCTTACTGCTGTGTTCTGGGAACTGAACACAGGAGCAGTGGGGGCAATCTTTCTCTTCTTTGCCACCTCTGCCGCGGTCAGCTGTGACTGTGGTGCATTTTGAAGCAATGTATTTGTCAGAGCCCACTTCAAGGACAGTAGCCCATGTCACTGGAAAATATGCAAGCCACATCTTCAGCTAGTCAAGTTAGTGGAGGACTAGAGACTAAAGAGACGAGCCATTTAGGTACTGAAATTAAAGTGTATTTGAACCCTGATAGACATTTTTTATTTCTCTATCATTACCATTTTTCCCTGCTGCCAGCGTGAGCAACATTGAATGCCAGTGGTGCGGTTGGAGTAAAAGGTTGGGGTCCTCAGGAGTCTCAGGTGGACGGATGCAGACCTGCATTGCAGACCTTTTCTGCTTTTCCAAAGAAAATCTTTGGGACTGTTTTTAGAAACTCTGAGCCAGAGAGGTGGTGTTGCCAGTCACCACAGGGATACCCCAGCATCATTTGTGGAAGAGCAGCTGCACATCTTGTGCCATTTGCCGAGACCTCTTCTATGAACACCAAGCAGACAGTAGCTTCCTCCAGATCCCAGCTGTAAGCTACAGCCTGCCTCCGATGCCGTGTAGCTGGCAGCAGGAGCCTGATCCCTATACACCTTCTCCAAGGCCTTGCTCCAAGGACGAGTAAGGAATTATAATCCAGCACTTTGCTGACACTTAAAGAAGCCTGTCTTGCATTTCCCTGCACTCAAACCTTCCTATGAACAGCAAAAGAGGCAGCATGCCCTAGTACCTGTGGGGAGACCAAGCGATAAGCCTCGAATTTGGTACCAAAATACTGCAGTGCTGAAAGCTGATGGAATCTGGTGACAAAATCCACACTGTGGACCTGTGACAGGCTGAGCAGAAATATGGAAGTGAAACGTGTGCTTAATGAGATTTTGCTAAACATGTTACAAGGACAGGTGTGCCCCAAGTTGCGGTGCTCAGTGTGCAGTGGAGGTGGAGCACAGGGCTGGTGTAGTGCTGGCAACGGTAAAAAAAGACCACGACTTAATAGCGACTGAGTCAAAAAAAACAGCAATGCAATTATAACTCCACAATTGAATGGGCGTTCTTGAGTTTCAGCATTTGCATGCTCTGAGCAAGAAATTGTACATGAAAAGTATAGAAAAGGTGGTAGAATTTGCGCTGGCTTTTTTGGCCTCAGTGTAATCAGCTGAACTCTTGATATCTGCTGCCAAAATGCTCTTGTCTGACAACAGATGTTCATTTCAACTAGATAATGTACATGGAATTGTATTTTGAGCATTAGGCTCAGTTTTTAAAGCATCAGGGGTATTTCTTTTGTTTTGGTGGGTTTTGGTTTCTTTTTTTTTTAAAATGAGAACTGCCTAAGTGCCTAGTTCATCAGTGAAGTGTGCCAGCATTCAGTTTTCTCCCTCAGTTAGTGCTGCTGTGAGACAACTGTGCCAAAATGCCTGCCATATTACGAAATACTTTGATGAGAACTTTGTATGGATATAAGTATATTGTATCCACGATTACTGGGTTTCATACAACAGGCAGAGGTAATATTGTAACTGATAACTACATACGGATTTTGCTGTAGTATCCTACCCTGACTCCCTAGTAAAAAAAAATAAATCTGTGTGCATTAATGTGAGCTTTCCCTGTGGACAACACAGAATAGTCTCTGGCAGAGGACAGTTCATCGTGTTCTTACATAAATATTTAATATAGGCGAGAGGAGTCGTCTCTGGATGAGCTGAGGTCACTGGCTTAGCTGGAAGTCCAGCTTTGAGATGTAAAAACACTCTGGGATGAACCTCATCCTGGGTTTCCTAAATAACAATCTAGAAAATCTCCAAGAAAAGCATTTTGTACTTACGGATTCTTTTTGTGATTCCAGGAATGTACGTATTTTATGGTCAGGATCTGATTTGAATCTTTTGGTTGTTTCACTTAACCTTGAAGTTGTGTGTTTTATTTAGTGACGATGGCGTTTATGAAGGATTCCTCTTCTCACCAGATGGAGTTCTAAACTGCAGCATGAAAGTGCCTTGAAAACATGTACAAAATCAATAAAGTGTTTTGTTTGTAATCCACACACTTATGTTTTTGTGCTTTCTTTGAAAACCTGTAAAGTCCTGCAGTTGGTGCAGAAACACAACAGGATCCCACTGTCATTAATGGCATTCTTCCAGGTTTTCTGGTGTTTGTTTTTTAAATTGCACATGGACTGAGATCGCTGTTGTGGTGTGCCCAGTGTTGTGCCTCTGACATAATGGTTCAGCATTTGCGTGAATGTAACATCAGAACACGTGCATTGGTTTGAACCTACTCAAACAGGACTGTGCTGGGTTTATTGCAGTATGTTTTTCCGTTATTTAACTGCATGTGCTTAGAAGATTTTAAAATTTCAAATTCTTGAATGTTAATACAATAGTGCTGTTTTGTCATTAAAAGAACTTTGATTTTTTTAATCTCTAAAATTCATCAGATCATCTTTTATTCTCAATCAAAAATACACACTCCAGCTTCACGCCAAATGGATTGTTCGACCTGATTTTGATTTTTTGTTAGAACTTGGTTGGTTTGTACTTGTTCTTGTAACTTGAATGAGGAACTTTTTTCCTGAGATGTCAGAAATGCTGGTGGCCTGGGGGGAGCAGCTTCCGCCACGCCGTGACTCGGCATCCTGAGCACAGAAATCTCTGTCAGCAGTAGCGGCGCTCAGTCTTGGGGTCGTGTCCCTGTCCCCCAGCAACTCGGGAGGCGTTGGTTTGGGAAGAAAAGAAAAGAGGACAGAAATGGTCGCAAACCTTTTTCTGATTTTCCTCTTGTTAAGATATTAGTAAGGGCCAGCTACAGCCTTTGCTGCAGTAGCCTGTTACTATCTGCAAGGCCAAATGCAGCAGTGAATCTACTCACGTGTCCTGAGCCACAGGCCTCCGTCCTGCTTGTACCATTTTTTTCAAGTCAGTCCTTCTGATGTTGAAGTACATTCAGTGAATATTTTTAAATGGGCTGAAAATAATTGTCCTGGCGTATTCAGTGGAAACTCTGTTAATTTATCTTCACTGGTTTCAAGCTAAATAATTCCTGCCAGAGCTTGCATATCCCAAATGCAGTCCCAGAACAAAATGTTCTTTCCTTGCAACTGGTGAAATCCATAGTTTCACATCTGTAGGGAGACTATGGTGAAATGCTTGCTTTACATGATCGTTTCCTCATTTCCAGTCTTGCTGCTTGATTACTTTTGGGGTAATGCTTTATTTTATACGTGCTGGTAACCACTACTTAGACATGAAGTTGTTCACAAACTAAGGTTTTAGCTGCAAAACCTTTGCATGCCATCACAGTGAGAGGGGCATCAGGTCTGATAAAGCTGTTAGAAAAAAATGGGGACTGAGCAGGCTGAGCATTGATATGGGATGGGACTGAGCGTCAGAACTTCCTGCAAGAATGCAGGCAATAGATCAGAACAAATACTTGCAATTCATAGTGTGTGACTGATCACAGGGATTTGCTCCAGCTGATGCACTGTACAACTTCACCTTGCATAGCAACTTTTATGTGTGGTACATGAAAGCACGTTGATGAGGAAATTCTCAAGAGAATAAAAAACCACTGGAGGAATCACAAGTTTGTACTTCATATACAAATACATATTCAAGTACATGTAAATGAAATTGAGTCCGTAAAGGAGAGGCACATTTGAAATCGGTTTGAGATATGTGAAGGCACCAGGGAAGCTGCTTTGCTAGCGGGGGCTGCTGAGGCAGAGATTGGTTAGAGAGGCAGGGGAAGGTAGGACGATGGGACAGACAAGTGCTTTGGGGTTAGATGGAGTTTCTAAACTCAAGGGAAGGTCATTTGAAAGCAGACCCACGGGCTTGTTTGAAAGGCAGAGGTGATGTGCTGGGCTGTGACTCTGGGAAGTGGGCTATGATCCATGATGCTGGTGGGGAGCTCACCTCGCTGCCAGAGAGAGGGAAGGGGAAGAATCAAGATGGTGAGTTTGGTTCCCGTTGTAGGGGAGAGTTGTGCTTGGGGTGGGTGGCAAGACTGAGAAGCTCTGTTTGCTTTTTCTTCTGCTTCCCTCTGCAGCTGGCAGGAGATCTAGTAGAAGTAAATCTCCTGTGGCATGAACATGTTGAATGTTGGCTGACAAAGGTGGCTGGCTGCCTGTCAAGAAGTCCAGTTCTGGGGATTCATCGGGTCAGATCACTAAAATCCTTCCTTATATAACCATCGCCCAGTCTGGCTGAGCCGAGTTGCCTAGGGTGGAACTCTGATGTGAAAGTCTGTTGGCATGAATATTGCCTTAAAAATAGAGCTGAAATGTTCTTAGTGTCTTGGTCAAAGTGCAGAAGGGAACAGGGTGAACTTGTCTGAGGTTTTGACTGATTGTAATCGCAATTAATGTTTAATGGTAAATCTATCCCTCTACAAACACTGAAAGGTATTTCGAAGTAAAGCAACAGAGGTCTTGATTTTGAGCACTAACTAATGCAAATAAAGATGGACCTGAGCTTAGTCCTTGAAAGAAATGAAAGTGGCTTGAGGACTGAACTCATTTACACGTGGCTGCACAAAATACTGTGTGAAGAGCAGCTCTAGGACTAAGATTAGACCAGGTGTAGAAGTAAACAGAAGCAGGATGAATCAGCTAGAAGAATAAACAACTGCCTACTTCATAGCATCTCTTAGTCAATCTGTATTGTCCATCCCAGGTCTTACATGCTGCTAGGAATGCTGCAGTGTAACGATCAGTGAGAGAGGTTGCCTGTTTTCCTTCCCTAAATCACCTTGCTGCTGGTTGTAGGACTTAGCTTCATTTAGCCTTCCTTGTTGTGGCAATTTCTGGGATTCTGAGATGTCTCTTTGGCAGTCCTTGTTTCTGAGTATGGTATCTGCCCTCAGAAGCCCAGTACTTCTGTGTGTGCCACTCAAGAATGAACAGGGTGGTAATGGTTGGTCACCGCTGACCTGTGTTGTGGCCCATTCTAGTCTGAACCCACAAGTTACACCTAAAGACACATGATACCTATTTCCATTTCTCTGAGTCCCCAGAAAGCCTGAGTTTCTAAAACATTGGGTTCGTGATGCCCCTCGGTGATGCCACAGCTGGGGAAGCGGCTGCTTGTTCCCCCAACACCCAGCTCAGCAGCAGCACGTGCTGTGCCTGGCAGCCTGCTCCGTGTCACACCAGGCTGCGTCACACGCGGAGGGCGAGAGCCTTCACTCTGCTCGGCCTCTCAGCCCTCAGGGATAGGTCCTCTCCTGCATCTTGGTGAGTGCACCTGCAGAAGGAGGAGTTGTGCTCAGGGGCTGTCCGGTGGTGGAGCTCTGCACTGGTTTCACTGGTTCCCCACTTCACCCTGCTGGGAAATTCTCAGGCTGGCAGCTGTGAGCAGAGAGCAGTACTTTGCTGAGAAACCTAGACATACCCATGTTCTGCTTTACAGTTTGAACTTCCTTTTTTTTTCTTTTTTAAGAAACACAAATCCAGAACAAGGATATATAAGTACATACATAAATCAGAGCCTCTGCCAGAAGTATTTGTAATAATTTAGTTGTAAATAGTGCATCACCTCCCAGGTGTTAGAGTTAGAATCTATGTAGGATGGATGTACATACCTGAAACCAGGTTTGCCCATTACCTCAGTGACAGTTTATGTCGTCAGCTGTGGATGTTGTCATTTTCTTCAGACAAATCTCACTGCCTGAGAGATTTACTTGTCTCTGTTATGGACCTGGTACATGGTTTAATGCTCACTGGTCACAAGTCACCAATACATGTTTCTTTACTTTATGGGAAAGTTTGACAAGAAGCTGTTCCAGTACATAGATTTTGGAACAGAAAGTTTCTGGTACTGCAGATGGTTGAAAGGCTTTGCAACTCCAAAGCTCTTGGAGCAGATAAGTGTATTTCAAGGAATAGCATGGCTGCTGTTGGCAACTTCTCCAGCTTTTATTGCTTTGGGAATACACAAACCAACCCTGCTACATATGGATAACTCTGTATATTAGTTTAAAATAAACAGCAAAATATATTTTGCCCTACCTTCTTCACACCCTTTTCTGATGATGTGACAGACAGACCTTTTTCTTTCTTAGCTATTGATATAAACAAAAGGCAGCAAAAATGACGAGGCCAGTTGTTTGTGTGGCCAGTGCACAGTCCACTGAGACTACAACTGCCTTTCTCTAGCAAGTGAAGAGCAGCTGTAGGTGGAAATGTGTTTTGGATGATGTATGGGGAAATCATCCAACTGGTTACATGGATAGCACGTGCTTAAGAAATACCAAAGGTGATCTGGCAAGCGTCTCAAGAAGGTATTTTATTTTCTTGTTTACAGTTTCCGCAGAGGAGTGGAAGTGGTTATTTTCCTATTAGGAAATATTTATATTTACAAGGTACTCCACTGAGCTCAACTTTTTGTCTGATGCTAAAATGGACAACACAAGTGACTAATAGCTTCCACACCAGCATGTGGTTCGGAGAGAAGGGGATGCCTAACTCCAAGTCTCTGCAGTCTGCCTTTGAAGATTCCCCAGGCACAGGAAACGGCACAGCCTCTCTTGCTTTTGGGACAGACACACAGGACTACTACATCCTTCGAAAATAACACAAGTGCTGGAAACGCAGACAGTTACACAGCGATCTGTAGCCTGGCTGGTTGCAAGTGACCGCTCTGCGCCAAACCTAGCTCAGAGGGACCGCTCTGTGCTCCTTCAAACCTAGCTCAGAGGGATCTCTACCGGGGGGTGTAATGGAAGCAAACACTATTGGCACCAGGATGTTACTCAGCATTTGAAATACAGTGTGTTCGCCATAGCCACTGATAAAAAAGAAGAACATCTAGTGAGCAGTTTTACTCTGAGGTAAATCACAGCAAGGACCAGGGTGTCACCGCACCTGCTTAGCTGATAACATACATCAGCATTTGTGAAACCTTCAACACTTCCAGTAGCGGGAGTCCTGCCAGTGCCTGGTTTGACTGGGAGATATCTAAATCAAACGCGATTCTTTGGGCTTGCCTTGTGTTTACACTTTCCTCAGTGATGGAGTAGGGAGCCCAGGGCTGGCAGTTCAGGGTAGCGAATGATCTGGCTCTAGCCTACACCTTGGCTGGGCACATAAACTAAATTATACGTTTCCTTGCCACTCTGTTTGCAAACCCCACATTCTCTGGGAAAGAGTTAGTGGTGGCATGTAGAGATGGTGATTGCCACATTCATATAATATTGGGGAAATCCAGGTTTAAACCTTCTTCCTCTCTGGCTGAGAAAGATGTCCTGCTCCACTCCCAGGAGAGATCCCAAAGCTCTGAGCCTTAGGTGCTCATTGCAAAAATACCAAATGAGCAAGGAGACAGAGACTAAACCGTCATTTAGTGTGCTTTCCAGAGAACTGGAGGCAACACTACAGCAAGTTGGGCAAGTGCGCTGCCCTTTCCGCTACTGTGTGTAAAGACCAAGGCAAAAGTATGTTGCTCTACTGGGGAGCTTTCCAGGCTTTCTGGGGAGAAGAGTGGGCTGGCTCAGCTGTTACCCGAGTCACTGACCGAGGCGTGCTGGGAGACTATGCTGAGTGGAGACTGGCCCTGTCCTGCAGCCTGTGGCTGGGAACCAACCTCACTGTTCTGATCCAGACATGGCTCCTTCCTTTAGGCTGGCTCAGCCAGCTCCAGGCACATTTCACTAGCTACTGTGAAAACCTTTTTCAGATATCTAATGCTCCTGCATACTGTGTGGATGAGGTTGGGTGTCTAACTCACTAACTTGCAATTTTTATATTTGTTTTTTTTTTAATACAAAGCCACTGACTCCCAGCATGATGTTGTCGAACCCTCTAGCACAAAGGCATGGCATAAATTTTCTTCTTCAGGTAACTGTCTTTAGACGTTAACGACAAGGGGTTTTTTTGGTATTGTTTTACAACTTTTTATTTTTTGGTTTTCAGTTCTCAGATAGATGGTCCCACAGAAATCACATCATGTCTTTCTCTGCAGTCTCTGGCAAAGCAAATTTTCTGACATTTTGCTGTCACACAGCAGTTACCCAACAGACACATTTTCCCATTGCTCTTGCAACAATACTACTTTGTTTTCAAGTTTTGACGAGTTATATTCATCTGTGTCTGCTCTGTCTTGACAAGTTGTTTCCCTGCTGCTGCTCCAGCTTCTACTGTTATTCTAACATCTGATAAAAGAGCCCAGCTGGCAGCAGATGTGAATCTACCACAGCAGAGTCTTTTCCTCATATGTGTACAACACAAAATCACACTCTTTCTTATAACCCATGCTGTTTTGGAACTGTGTTACAAGAAGGTATTTTAGCTTAATTTTAAAAAGGCAGGAGACAGCCTCCACAGAATCCTGCCTGAACTTGCCGCAGAAATAACTTTTATTAAATGCTGCTTTTAAGACGGTAGAAATAACAATATAAGTGTGCGGGGTTCAACTTCAAAATTGCTTGTTATTTGCCATCAGGTTTCTCAGGTCAGGGCATTAATCAAAACATGGTTCTGTATTCATCTGAAAGTGATACAAACAGCTGCACATGTCTTAGCTGCAAATAGGTTAGGGATAATCCTGCTAAGCACAAAGAACGGCCCCTCATCAGTGTAAGGGAGAACAATATTTAATAGGAAGCTGGTATAAAATTTAATCAGCTCAAATATTTCATGCAGTCTGCACAGTCACTACTGCTGAACAGGAACTACAAATACAGATAAAAATAGAAAACCAGTTCAGCCTGATCTGCAGTCCAATGCTTTAGATCAAAGAGGATAATCCTTGGTTCTAGTGGTTTAAGAAAGAAGTATTGGTACTGCATGGACGGAAGCAAAAAGGAGCAGATTTTTCAGTGCTGTTGTCCACGTTTGGAAAAGTAGTTGAAGTAGGAAAGGAAGATAAACCAGAGCGACTTGGTGAGGGGGAATGTTTGAGGAAATCAAACCTGTTCCTTTTGTGAGAAGACTAATAATCTGCAATTAATTTGGTTTACAAAAAAATGACCAATATCTGGCTTGATGATGGCCAAGAGAAGGTTAACAGGTAACCGTTAACACAGGTAACAAAAAAAGGCAGAGTGAACTTTGATGTTGACTGTGAAGAAATTTAGAAATAACAGCAAGCACATCTGAGTGCACCGCTGAACTACTGCAAAAACATACTTAGGAATATCATTGGGCATTTGTTTATTTGGAAGTTTTCACATTAAGCCTGAAAGTCTTTCTTAAACATGTATTGTAACTCAAAGACATTAATAGGCTTAAATAGACTTGAAGTCTGAAAATTTCTGAACTCAAGAGTTAAGTCAGCGCTGGTCAAACAGAAGGGCCCCGGTGAAAGAATGCAGAGAAAAAGGAACACCAGCAGCAAAGCAAAGCGATCCTACCCACCTCGTCTACTTGGGGAAGGGGAAGTGAACGGGCTGGCCTATCTTGATGCCGGAGCGCATCCTCCTGGGCACAGCACAGGGAGTCTCTCCTTCCTGGCCTCTGCTTTCTCCCATCCCAACTGTCTGTTCTCTGTCTCCAGGGGTGGTGGGTACTGCCTGTCTGCATACGTGGACTTACGATGTGGTAGATGATCATTAGGCTCTTGCCTGTCTCATGCCTTGCTCTGGTAGGCAGGCTGATGCCTGAAGTTCTCCTAAATGAACAAAACAGCTAAAGTATGCTCTTCACCTCTTTGAACTAGGCTATTGTATAAGTGTTCTGGTAGGCATTTTGGAGTCTAACCACAGACACCTTAGATTTTAAATGTTGGCCCCAGTGCACTGAACCTGTGTCATTGCAGATGTTTTTCTCAAAGTCTAGTGAGGCTTTGGTTTGGGATGGGAGTTAAAGAGGTGGAAGGAAAGAGCAAGAGCAGGAAGGATTTCCTTGTACTTCCTTAGGCTTTTGTTAACTAATACTTGTATTGAAAGAGTCAAGTAGCCATCTGGCTGCAGCTGGTTGTCTGTGCAAAGCCCAGCAAGAGCAGCCCTTGCAGTGCCGTGCTCCAGAAGCACAGCAGTTCTCCTACCGCCCAGTGTGGATGTGCTTTAGCTCCTTCCCATTTCTAAACAGAAGAAAATAATATTCCTTTACAAAAGGAAATAACACTGGCGTTTGTTCCTGAATGAACTTCTAATCTTACCTTGAAGGGTAAGGCTAGGGAATGCCTACAATGCTGGAAGAAATTGTTATAGCTGTTTTGTCCTGCTTTTTCACCGTATGTATGCAGCTCACGTCCTTGGAAAATGAAGAAAGGCACACTTTTTTCTTACTTCAGGTTCAAATTCCTAAAAGGCTTATAATAAGCAGCCATCTGGCTGCTGTTTAATGTCCTTGATGACACGAGGATGGCAGTCTGAATTGTGTATCCAGGGAACAGGTGTCCATATCATTGGAAATTACCAGAGTAATTGGTGAAGAGGCCAGAATCTCTGGGGGATATACAGTCTGAGTAACCTTTCCATAATGAATGGACTTAATTTAATTTTTAGACCATTACATCATGGAGGGTTTCTGGTTTTTGTTTTGTTTTCAGACAAAAGTCTTGTGAGACTCCCTAATGTGAAGATTTCAGTGTTGCTGTATTTTAATATGAAGCCCCACATGATGGGTGCCCCACATGATGGGCGCTGTATGCCTGTCCTGAGATTCTAAGTCTGGACATAAATGCATTTGTCAAGTTAAATGAGAAGAAACACAAACAAAACCAAGCTGATTTCTTTTTAAAAAGCTCATTTATCCTTCAACACTGCTATTTTGAATTGTGATAGTTAAACTGTTAGGGTGAAAACAATGCAATTTATTGTGATAGGTGAAATAACTGGGGAAGGACATCGTTACGTTGCAGTCTAACAAGTAAAAAAGTGAACCTTTCCAAGGATAAAAATATGCAGTATCTTAATAAGCATACATCATGAAAATAAATAAAACCAGGTTTTAGAAAATTCTTTTAACTTTTTAATGACAAATTTAACAACAAAAAATTATTTTGAGCAAGAACAGATTTGTAGTGGGTTTTCTACCTTTTCTCTGAGTGGAATTGAAATTAGACCCAGTAATTCGTAGTTTTATGCTTTTTAGAGTCATTAGAGGATAATACCATCCCAACAGAAGCCTGTTTGCCGTTCAATTAGAAAGGTAAGCAACTCCAGGTGGGATGTTTTTGAACAGCCAGAAATACTCGGATTACATTGGTAATGGCAAGAACTGTATATTCTGATTGACATATTCAAAGCAGAGTATTTATATATTTGGGGCGGTAGAACAGATTTTAAAACCTTGATTTTAGTAATAACTTGAAAATATTTTGAATGTGACCTTTAGCTTTCACATCTTAAAGGCAGACTAGCTTTCCCCTCTCAACTTTACAGTGAATAATGAATGACACATATTGCGGTTAGCTCTGCCTGAGATCTCTCCATCGTGGAATCTACCCCTTTCATTACCCAGAAATTACTGATGGACACCTGGTTTCACAAGAAAGTACAAGCTTCTGTATCATTCATGCTTACTTCAGTTGAATGTGATGTACTAATGACTTTTTAAACACAAGGGACATTTTGTATTCTAATACTAATTCAGACAGCAGAGGATTCAAGGATTCAAGCTTAATGGCATACAGGAACGTTAAGGGAAGCAACTCAAGTTATGTCCATATACTTTCCCATATCAGTTCAATATAGCCCCAAATATTTTCACAATTTAACATCATTTGCAAAATGGGTAGATCTGTGGTTCCTCTGTGATCACTTGCTCTGAAAGAAGGAAATAAGGTAATAAGAGGTAGATAAATATGGAGATCAAAATATTAGAAATCCTGGCTTCTAATCCCAGCTGGCACAACTTAGTCCATGTCATTAGGTGAAGGGCTTTGGTCAGGTGACCATATGCTCACATTTTCAGGGCCTAAAAATGAAGGTATCAAAAAACAATGTCTACATAAACAGCTACTTCTTGTCTTCCATTTGCCCGAAGTTTTTTGACTCTGAGCAATAATCTTAATCTTCACTGAACTGACACAAAGATTTATATATTCATGATTTTAAAAGGATTTTGGAGTTCTTTACTTTGAATAAAGCAATGATTTTCAGCTGTGTTCTGGTCTTGGGAAAGTCGGAGATCATGGAAAGTGAATTGCTGCTAACAGGGGAACATCTGAGTGAGAATGAAAACCGGTCTGAAAGCCAAGGTCCCTGCAACGGACTTAGCAGCAGTCTGGGGTGCAAACGCAGGTGTACATGCTCAGCTGTGCTGCCTCCACCACTCGCATTCTCACTGACTGTCATGCGAACCGCCCTGGCGTGCAGCAGGCAGATGGTCCCGTGGCCTGCAGTGGCACCCACCACCTCCTTTCCCACTGCAGGCGGAAGAACCCACCTGTACCACCACAACTGTGTGAGGTCCAACACCTCCTCATACTTTTTCCATCCCTCTCCTTGCCTTGTTCATGCTGCTCAAATTATACCTCTAACTCCGCCTTTCTTCTCCCTGGTTCATGCCAGAGGAATCACCTATGATTGTAACTCCCTTTAACTGAATTTGACTGGTTCCATCTTCCATATATCCAGCTACCGCTGCTTCCAGTAATGACTTTTTCAAAGGGTGGTGCAGTCTTGATGTAGTGTCATAGACAGTTCATTGTCCAGACTTTTCAGTGTAAAGAGAGAATCATTGAATACAGTATTAATGTCTCTTCAGGGACATTAGAAGCATAATAATGATGGCAACTGGATGAGGAAGATACCCACACGTGACTGAATCTGTCCTTCTGCCAGTCCTCTGCAATGCAATAAACCCATTCTCTATGCACAGGATACAACCATGCTAGAGGCTTAACATGTTTATTTTCAACATGTTTGTGGAAAACGCTGTTTCATTTTGTGCACTGACAAAAAAAGCATTTTGCCTGATTGTCACAGTCCCTGTCAAGACAGAAGAGCAGTGGTATTAATGTGAATAAAGCTTGTGCGACCTTGGCTGCAAAGTGTCTAACATGGAGAATGACTAACATTCAGGTTTTCTTAGTAACTCTGTTATGTCAACATTTCCTGGTTGCAATAGTCATGGGTTTCTCTTTCACTGAAACACGACAAGTTGGGCAATGTGGCCTCTTGCTGGGCAGTCTAGGAAGATGAGGCTACAAGCTGCACTAAATTACAGTTGAATCCACTGTTGCAGATTCCCTCCATCCTCCACACCGGTGGTGTTTTGTTTTCCCTTTTGTTCCACAAGTACCTCTCCTTTTCAATTTTATTTTTTCCATAGTCTGATGTAGGGTTAAAGAATGGAAGGGAAGCACAGGAGGAACAAACAAGAGTGGAAAACATCAGGAAAAGAGAATTGCCCAAGAGCTTAAATAACAAGGCACTCTCAAAGTGCACAAAGAATAAGGTAGTCTTTTTTCTATTAATTTTTTTAAGTTAATTATTTCTGTAGGACCCTTGTTGATTTAGGTGAATGATGCAATGACTAAGGGTGATTGCCCACATGCTATTTACTTTTTCTGAAACTTGCACTTCTTTGCTGTATTCTGACATAAGACAGGTTGTTAAAAAAGTGTTTGCTACAATTGTATCTGAAGAGTAAAATCTGAAAAAAAGCAACCATCCAACCAATTTTTATAAGAGTGTTTCTTTTCATACATGCAGTCTGCTCATAAAAATATCAACAAAAAACCTCCAAGTGGCTTCTTTGGATTGAGCTGCTGTATTTGTTCTGTCTTCCCATCCAGGAAAAACGAGTTTTAAATTTCATTCCAACAGCACAAGAACTTGTCACTGCTTCTATGTTTTTCCAAAGGCAAGTTCCATTTTCCTGTGTTAGCTGTCCAGAAAGCCTGCCTGTGCAGCCATCAGTTCTGGTGTTCCACTGGAAGGTGCTGGTAGGGAAAGAAGGTCTCACATCATTTGCGTCAACCTCAGAAGGAAGACAGAAAAGTTGGATTTAGCCCAGTGTTAAGTCAGGAGACTTGCAGACAGCAAGGCATTATAGTGATGGGTTCTAACCTGCTGTGCTCTGCATCCTCTGGATCAGACTTAGGGGCTATATTATCATTTGTAGATACCAGCTATTGTAATCATAAAATCTGAAGATCACAATTACAGAAATCATTGAGGTGAGAGCTCAACTTGGTGATTACATCTATGCTGGTAAATTAAGCATAACAGAGATCTTTTATCTTGCACAGAGGCCACTCTTAGGCGACCCCGCAGCCTATCAACCCCACTTGCCTTCCCAAACGTGATAGCCACACTGGAAATTACCATACCTAGGAAATTTTGGGAGTGTATTTGTTGTCTTGGACCAAAACCTTGATAAGGACAATTCTAATGGCCTAACAGCATTGAGTGCCACTGTCCAGGCACATCCCACAGCACTGTTTAATTCATTAGCACTGGTCTACCTAGCACGACCTATATGCCTGATACTTCAGTGCAATGCTAACCCTCAGCACACATCTGGTACACCATGAGACAGGACCACTTCACATAAGGTCCAAAATCTTAAGCCTCTTTGAAAAGAGTGACTTTTTCCCCCCTGTGCACTGAAAGACTTCACTGGAGAAGATTACAACACAGGAAGAGCAGTGCCCTGTGCCTCGCAGCTGTATACTCCACTGGTCTGTTATTGTCATGTCCCAGCGAACAATAGCCCCATCTTCTCTGGGTCTGCAAAGTCCCCAGGGAGATGTCCTCAATAAAATCAAACCAAGACTCTGTTCATTGTCAAAAAACAGAAAAGACTGTTCACACCAGAAAAATAGAGACAAAATGCTTAAACTGATAGGAGAACATATCATAGAATTATATAGAATCGTAGAATGGTAAGGGTTGGAAGGGACCTTAAAAATCGTCTAGTTCCAGTCCCCTTGCCATGAGCAGGGACAGCTTCCACCAGACCAGGTTGCTCAGAGCTCCATCCAGCCTGGCCTTGAACATTGCCAGGGAGGGGGCAGCCACATCTTCTCTGGGCAACCTGTGCCAGTGCCTCACCACCATCACAGTAATGAATTTCTTCCTTATATCTGATTTCTTGTATAATCCCAGTGGCTTCACAGTCATACAGAGCTTACTTCAATTAATTGTTCTAGCCAACCTTTCAAAAATATATGTGTTCCCATACACTGTTTGGCTTCCGCATTTGCTTCACACTGGATTCTTCTGCAAGAAACGAGTGATCAGAGTGGTTTTCATGACCTCAACATTGAGGAAGAAAAGAAGCAACTTATACCCTGTTGCTTATGGGAAGTACAACGTCTAGGGAAACCGAGTTCTATGCGACTGCTTGTTTTTATGGCAAAAAAGCAAAAAACCAGCTGACTCATTCAAAATAAACAGGAGATTATGACCACAGACATTCAGCATCTGTCACAAAATGCTGAGTAAGTTTGAAAAGACGCCTTTGCAAGCAAATAGGAACTATGTACTAACCTAATGGCTTAGCTCTAATATATACTTAAAGTCTTGTCATTCTTTAGGTTAGTTGGTCTCCTGACATCAAAAAAGGCCTAACCCTACCAGTTGCCACACGTCACAAGTGCTGCTGAGGCTGTCTACACTAAATTCAGCTTCTCAGCAAGGTGCCCCTTAACCTGCCAGACAGAATGTTAAATACTTATCCCAGGGTAATTTTGCGCATATAGAGGAGAATAGATAGGGTGACTCTCTGAAGAAACAAAGAAAGGTTGATCTTTTAGCTGCACAAAACTGAACTAAATGACCAAGTACATCCGTACTATGATCTAGCAGTTCTGGTGATACAAATGGGGACCTATATTTAAAAATAAAGAACCTAAGGCAGTTCTTCACTTCCTGGGGAATTCAGATTATTTTGCCTCAGTGGCAAGAACCTGATTTGTGTACATGCAGTTCCTGATTCCATACTGGCCTATTCAGTCCTTAAATAGGGGCATAATTTTAAAACTGTGTTTTAAATATTAAGAACTAGTATTTCACATGATCACATCACTTTAGTGTGATCAGGATCTTAGAAAAGATATCTGAGCAGCCTGGCATAGAGTTTTCAATGATTTGAAATTATTTAATGGAGCTGGATGAATTATTCATTATGAGTAATTCATCAGACCAATGTCAAAATTTCTCTCCATATAAATAATTCATAATTTAAAAAAAATTATTATTCAACCTGCCTTCATTTAACAAGGCTTAGAATTTGGCCTTCCATATATTTGGTATGTCAAAAGCTGTGAAAAAAGATCTTTTATATTACATTGTCTGCCTAAATTTATTCTTCCTTCTTCTCTTTGTTATGATATTTTGAGGTAGTGTGAACAAAAATACCCCATGAGTTCCAAACTGAAAGAAAGAAGTGAGAGAGCACAAAAGTTCCTCGTCCAGACGTTAGGTCATGAACGTTCGTGCTGTTTTATGCATTAACAGCTAAAATGTAGGGAAGCCATCAATTTCCGTATGCAGTCGCCTGTATTGAGCAACGTTTAACAAACTCACAGTATACCCTTTCCTGCTTCCGTGCAGTTACAGTAGTGTTGAATTAATTGGCAAATCATTTCCTTTGCCCCTTTTATAAAACAGGGGCTGCTTCTGGAGAAAATTAACTGTTTAATAAGTTCTTTCTGAAATGGCACAAGTTGGTACTTTTTGATTTTTTGTTTTGCAGATCTCCCCGGTCTTTTCCAGTGCAGTTCATGAACATGCAGTTCATTTAGAGGGAATTTAAGCCTGTTGGCAACTGGCTTGCTTTTCTGTTGCTGCTTGTGAATCTCACAGAAATAGTCCACAGATCATAAACTGAAAAGAGTAAACCAGAAAACAGTGTTGGAAAATACTTTTAAATTACTTCTGTCATTTCATCTGCAGGATATAATGCCTGAATTACTTAAAATGAGAAAAAGAGTGCTTACTGTGACATAGCTGTCACCAGTAAAGCTAAGGTGCTAATTCAGGAAGGGTGCAGTATTCATACACTGAATGAAACTGGGAGAAGATATGTATCTTCCTTGGCATTCAATAAAATAACCGACCAACAGTGATTATCCCTCCGAAACTCCACTGTAAACCATGTGCCGATCACTAAGTTAAAAAGGTGCATCTGTGCTCTCCTGGGACCATTTTCATTACAGCCCAATAATCCAATTAATCCATTATCTGCACTTAGCCTTTATCAAGACAAAGTGAGATATCAATTTTCAAGCATTACACAAATTGACAAAGCAGAGAATGCTATTTGAGTGTAAGTATTCCCCTGAAGTGACATTAATCCTAAGATTCACAAGGGCTTTCTTAGTCTAGACCTGCTTCCTTCTGAGTAGACAGACTCATTTCTAGAAAAATGTGTCCTACATGGCAGATACATACTATGTTTTTAAAATTTCTCACTTGGGTGACAGTTTTAAGACTTTTGGGTGTGTAGTTCCCACAGATATAATAAAAAATACTGCCATTTCTTAGCACCAGTTTATTAAGATGCCCGGTTCCACAGCAGGTGCATATATGTTCTACATACTCATGAATAGCAGGACAATTCCAGCAGCAGTTTAGGAAGGTAGATATATAAAAAGCACCATACTGGTGCAAAATTCCACCTACCCCATTGTCCTGTGTCCATCAGTGGCCAATATTAGATATCTACCCAAAACGTAAATCAAGAGAGGGTGCATACACAATATTTGTTCATATACTCCTACCATTCATGAATCTGTGGATTTTCAGAATCAAAGGACTATTTTTGTATTTAATAGCCCATGGTGGCTTCCTCTGCCATGATTTTATTTAGTTGCTTCTTAAACATGTGTATTTGTTTTGCATACACAAGTTCCTATGGTGTGAGACTCAGTAACTCACAGGTGCTTTGTTCAGATATTGGAAAAGAAAACAATCTGATCCAAAATATCTTAATGGTATTAATGAGCTCATTGATGTCTATCGGATCTCTTGTGATTTGCTTCTTTCCACTCCCTTGTGTATTTTGAGTCATCTGAGTCCATTCAGGATCTTATTTATTGGATAGCATTTTATTTGTCCAAATGCGTGTCAAATTCTGTGCCACTCTCCAAGCAGATAGTCCCAGACGTGGCAAGACAATGTAAGCACAGCAATTTGCAAACCCTTAAATTCAAGTGGGTCGTCCCTTTAGGAGTTCATATAAGAGAAAATGTGTTTGCTGATAGAGGTGCCTTGCTGGCTAATCCCACTTGCCTAATTTGCTCTGCAAAGCAATCCCTCCACTCCCAAAATGTAGTGTGTGCAAAGAATGCCATGCTTACGTAATGAAATTGGCAGAAAACATGCATTGCTGTCATTTTTCAAATGAGCTTAAATACTAAGCTCAGCTTCAGTGACACCATTGTGCAGCACAGGACCACTGCCAGCAATAAACTCAGACTATGAACGGTAACTGAAATATCTATTCACTAACACAATTTCAAGGCTACCCATGGTTGCTCTCTGCGCATGCATTTCTAATGGCATGGAAATGATTTATTTCCTACTCGATGTTATTTCTGCTTTGGTTGCTTGGCCCTTGCTCACACTCCTGGAGCCAGACTGCCAGGGGGAACAAAGACCAACTCCAGATCTTGAAGACAGATGTGCTCTTGTCGGTCTGATCAATGAGCAAGGCGGAGGGCAGAGCAACTGCCTAGTACTGTGGCTCACAAAGCTGTGATTTATTGTGCTACCTCCAAAAGATGAATGAGGTCTTGAGTCATAATTGAATTATCCAGTGTCCCAGATGGACATGATCTTAAAAGCACAGACTGTGCAAAGAAGATGTAATCTGAAAGGAAATCTGGTTCACTTTGCACATTAACCTGTGCATCTTCCCACATTTTGCTCTATTTTATGACCCAAGGAACCCAGCATCTGCTGTTTTTAGTGTCTAAGATAAACATTTATTTCTACTTCTGGTACTGAGCAGCTAATGCAGGAAGCCCTTCTGCTGGAAAAAGGAGGGCCCACAGCTGTCTCCTAAGCCACTGGCAGCTCTCAATCTGTTCAGGTGGGATTCCACCCAGGGCTCAGTTGAATGCCTGGCAGTGAAGCCACGCTGTTCTCCCCAGCAATGAGAGGAAGCGAGCCCAGAGATGCGGTGATGCTGGGGATGTACGGAGGCCAGCACTGCTTGGTCCAGCAGCATACCCAGTGCAGTGTAGCACAGCCTGGCTCTGTCCCAGGCTGCAAGCCAGGCATGTGAGCAACTGTGGACCCTGCCTGCAGTTTCTGCTTGAGAACCCTTCCAGGATATCCCTCTCCTCTGTTAGGGTCACTTGTCATCTTGTACATCTGATTCTGTGTCTCTTAACCACATGAGAAACTTTGTAGGGTCAGGATGGTTGGCTGAATGCTTGGCAAGTGTTGTGACCCTGTCCTACAAAGAATCAACACTGGCAGAGCCTTATGGGGAAGATCTAGTAGATCCTGTAGGATGTGAAGGTAAACAACAAGTATTCATGTCTTCCTGTGAGGAAACTGAGTCAGGGAGCTGACAAGGCATGTAATTTCATTTGATTAGATCACCATTTCTGACAATTTCTTCCAGACATTTACTGTCTGGAATGCTAAAAAGAAAAGGTTCCTCATTTGTCATGCACGCCTCTTTAGCTCCAGCTTCCTACCACAGAAACATTTGTTGTTTGAATTTGCTTAGGTAATATTATCCAAACTGTCTGCATAGTTGTTATGTTTAATATTACTTGCCATGTGTGCATCATTCACTTCCAATGACACCTGTAACAACCATGAAAATAGTAACCCTAATAAACATGATGTAAATCAAATTTATCAGTGTGATGTCAAATATTAGAACTACTCAAGCTGAAAGAAAAGACATGAAACTCAAAAAATGTATCAGACAACAGTCAGATAGGGGAAGAAGTATTCTCCTGGGTTTATAAATGGCCACTGTAAAGCAGGCCAGCAGAAGGTCTGAAGTGGAAAAGAGAAATCCTGCCCTACAAAAGTCAACATGCCTTCTAGCTGGTGACTCAAAAAGTCTTCAGAATCTTCATAGTAGTTCACTGAATCCCCCAATTTTTTTCCAGAAAGGTAGGAAAAGCTACAAAGACCTTTCTCCCATTGTTCAAAAAATATTTCAGAGTGCTGTGGTTTTGGATGAGTCTTGTTTGTTCAGAAATGAAGTGCTATTTATTAAAAAACACTGGTGTGGCATGCAGGTGCCAGCTGAAAGTAGACACATTGCAATACGCTACACAGGCTGTTTTCCTTTGAAAAATACATTTATTTTGGTTATGCTGAACTCATCATGAGCTGCTTAAATATTGGCTAAGTATCACATCAACATTTAAAAATCTTCAGATTTGTTCACATTACTACCACAATTGCTGAAGCAAAGTTTCTGTAAAGAAGATAATTGGCATATATATCCAACACATTCTCGAAAGATTCATCCAATTGTATAGATGCGCCTTCAGATCAAAGCTTTGGGGAAAGTGAGTGAATTACTTTTTAAAAGTACTGGATAACACCTGAGAAGGTGTTATTTCATAGTGCTCTGTCTGAAAACATGCCAATGATTTTCCAATCTACCTGTGTAGTATGAAGACATACCATGTAGATTAAAATACTACAGAAAGTTCACTTTAAATAAACAAAGACCAGAAAATTAAACACTTGAAGCCTGTCTTTAAACCATTCATTAAAACAATACACACCAACCATGCCTTCTCCATTAGATGTAGTGCATATGACAGGCCACCTCTGGAGTTTGATGTTTTACACATACCAAAAGCAGAAATAAACAACGGACCTCGGCAGGGATGTGTTTTGAGTATTTTTAACAACACACTTGAGCCCTAATCTGGTGCAATCACTTCACAGGCTGTTCTTTGTACCTGCTCAGTATTGAGGTGAGTCAAAGGCAATGGCTCTTACAGTGGTTATAGCAGGACAAATTAATTCCCAGTAGGGATTTGGGTTCAATCCATAAAACATAGAAAAGAAAAAAGACGTTCACTTTCACTCAATGACACTCTCCTGCACTCAGAACTTTCCTGGGACAGAGTCAAACCATCAAGAATTAAAGTTTTCCAGTTGCAATCTCAATTACTGACCAGCAATTCTACATCACTGCAAAGTCATGAATACTGGATGGCTCTTGAAATCCTGTCCAGATCATAACCCTTACCCTAACGGGAAGTCAGCCAGTCCCTTTATTTCAGTCTGTTTCAATGGACAGACCTTTACATTCTTTTTTTTTGAAAGGGTACAGACCCCTTAGAAATTTCACATATATGTAAAGAGATATATAACATATGTCTTGCTGTCTTGGTCATCATATCAGGACCCTTGAGAAGCATGTATACATTCACCCCCCCACCCCCCCATGGACACTCCACAGATCACTGGTTGAAAATTGTCTTTTTTTCTAAGATAAAGAACTTTTCTCTGCCTCTAGCAATATGTATTCACAAAGCAGTGGTTTAAGGATGATCCATCTTTTCAGGCCTGTCTTGCTTTGACCAGTTGATTGCTGAATGCTGAGGATATGTAAGTATAATTCTAGTTTGATTTTCTTACTGAAAGGAGCTGACAATCCTGCTGGCATCTTGGGTGGTCTAATGAACTTTTGGGTGTCGTACCATGAGCTACTAAGATGCAGCTGCAGTTTAGGTATTATTGTTTACTATGTGTTTATTTATTATTTGTATTTATTGTTTTATCATTATCTACACAGAGGCCATGGTACAATATATAGTACCTGCAAAGATATCTTAGAGATTAGGCTGTGGAGCAAATAATATAACATTTTCAAGCTTCATGATACTGAAACTTTGGGATAGGTTGTATCTTATAGGTGCTTTCAGTAGATCTGCTGAGTGAATTCTTGGCTGGTTGTGGCTGGCCATTTTTTGTGCATCTGTCCTTAGTAAGGACTCTAAACCTTACTCAATTCACTGGGAATGTGGCTGATGGCAGAACCAGATTATATCAGACCCTTGATTTTCAGTAAAAACTATTAGAAAAAGAAAATAAAAAATAAAACAAGAAATATAAAGGTTACTAAATTTGCATTATAAATTTCTGCCGTGGACAGATGATGTTACAATTTTGACCTCTATGAATATATTTTATGCTTACTTCCCCATCCTTTTCCTCTGTTTCAGCTACTTCCATGTGATTGCAAGGTGCAGAGCTGCAAGGGATTAAAAAGCACAAGAGAAGGGATACCTGCAGTTTCTCATCAATTTGTATAGACAGTAATATCCTTTTGACTAGGCTATTTTAACGGTCTTGATAAAACTTTATATTCCTCCTACAAAATTCCATAGAATTTTACAGGAAGCTCCACAGACCGCTGATAAGTGCTGGGTCTTATTGGACACAGCTGAGTTAAAAAGTACACTGTTGCTTGCTGTGCAAAATGAACCACGTATATTTTCTCTGGTATGGTACCAAGGTAGCCAGGAGCATTATTATTAGCCATACACTATAAAAAGTTTTGCACACTCTATTTCAAAGACAAAGAGTAAGTCCGTATAAAATTTTTTGTAAAATCTGTAGGATTTAATGGAGGTTTCTCTTTTTTTAGTCCCAACAAAATGGGACAGCAGGGATAAAACACTAAAATTCTGCAATATGAAATCAAACTACAGGAAAGAGTGCAATTTATCTTAAATTCAGGGGGACCTGTTACATGTGGATGTGATTTAACTTGCGGTAACCATATAGAGTGCAAGAGAGTTTGCTAGAGTAGTTATTATAGTTCTGATTTGCTTTATTTGCAGTCTACATTTTTCCATTTATTTTATTCTGATCCTTCTACATTTTTTATATTCACAGCCATGAAATAGGTAAATACAGAAAATAGGCAGAAGATAATGCAGAGAGGTAGAGAAGAAGGAAAAGCAGAAACCACGGAGAGAGTAATACATGCATTCTACTATTTGCCTACCTACAGCAAAGTCACTGTAAGTTCGACGTGGTTTGTTACTAGGGGAAGAGCAGCTCATTTTTCTAACTTCAGGCAGCAGAAAGCCTTGACTGGAGCTTGGACAAAAGTGCAAATAGTGTCTTGAATACTTATAGATTTCAGTTGAGACATTCGAGTGCTGGGCCAGAGCTCAGTTTGCTCATGTATCTACTAATGATGTCGAGGCACAAAGAGGTTGTCTCGAGCAGAGGCTTGGTTTCATTGTCAGTTTAAACTGGCAGAAGTCATCCCTGCAGGCTCAAAGCTGTTGGAGAGGCACTGCCACCCCTCCCAGTGTCTTTTCCTTCTTCGTGCCCCACTTCTTCCCACGTGCTGACGTGGACGTTTTCATGATTGTGTGCTGCACCTAGTCAGGAAACTGATTTTCTGTTTTAGGGAAAAAGTGTGGTGGAAAGTAGTAGCAAATGTTGTGGTTGTCATATCAGATGAGGGCACTGTTTGTGAAGTTGAAACTGTTCTGGTATCTAGATGCTTTTGAAGAATCACATTCACAAGACAATGTCCAAATAGCAGAGGTTTCTGAGTAGACAACTGGCTAAAGTGAGGATGAAAGCTACAAAGACATAAGAGTACATAGGAAATTCACAGAAAAAAGTAAGCAAGAGGAAGGAAAAAACAGCTAAAATAAGCATGGGGTGAACAGGGAGGAAATAATATGAAGCCGTGAGCAGATAACAGCATGCCTCAAGAGAAAACAGGAAGAATAATACTAGCAGAAAAATGGCAGGAAAAATGACAAAAGCCAAAAAGCAATGGAAAAAGGTCACTGTTGAGGAATTGCTGAGTGTCTGTAGGCAAAAGCATACAAACATGAAAACTAGAGATATTGGGGGAAGCATGTTATGGCTGATGTCTCTCAAACTGTGATTTTTTTTTGTACCCATGTTATCACAATAAAAGGAAATGAATACTGTTCCACCAGTAGCATCTATATACCATCTTTTTTTTTTTAACTCTGTTTCCTTTGCCTCCTTCAGGGAACTATAGTTAGCTTTTGACAGGATCAGCATCTCTAGGACTGCAACATTATTTGAGCAACAAAACCACTTCACAATCCCCACCTCAATGAATATTCGAAATAGTCTTGAAGTCTGCAAGCTTCAGGCCTTGCTGACGAGACCTTGGAACATTCCTGGCAATGTCAGCCCCATTTCTGAAGTGCTAGGAGAAGGTTAAGCTGCTGTCTTGGGCCTTGGGGTAATTAAGGGATAGGGTGGGCCCTCATTCCTATCAAACATCCACATACTGAGGAAACCGCATGGGGGAGGGCAGCAAGAAAATCAGATCTCAGGAGTGTGAGAGAGAATGCGCTTCTTTTCTCCCAGACCATCTTACTCTGCCTCGACAGGGGCATTTCCAGCTCAGGCTTGGCAAGTGCCTTTGCAGCATCTCACACTCACTCATTTCACCCTCTGCTGACCTGTCCAACATCACCATTTCCTTCATTTGTGACTGTGCTACCCTGCCTTTGAATTTGAGATGCAGCGAGAACAACTGCAATAAAATGTTCTAATAACCACCGGGGCAGAAAGTTTTAGAAGAGGTGAACAAGATGTATAGAGGTACATAAGGGGCTAGTACGAAAGAAGGCAAGATTTGTATTGAAGTAGTGTTACGATTTGCAGGAATAGTAACTCAGTTGTGCCTCTAAGTGTGTAGTTACTGTCATCCAACCACCTCCAGGATGGGACTGAGCAAGTACTGGAAGAGCTCAACTTGGGAGAAGAGGAAGCGAAGGGGAAAATTTGCAGTCTATAGAAAGCTTTACATAAAGTAAAGCTGACAGCATGCTGTCTATTTGAAGTTTGGCCAGGAAAAGAGAGTGAACACACCTATGATTTCAAAAGTGCTCCGAAAATTCTAATCACCATAGGTGGCAAAAATATGATTTTTTCCTGTTGTATATACTCTGGATGCCTTCATCTTTTATATAGCATTTATCATCAATATATCTAAATGCTGACATCAAAGAGGCAATTGTATTTCCCGTGAGAGGAATAAGAAAGTTTGAAGGAAATCCAAGAGTTTGTGAAAGGGAGTTTGTGGCAGCGAGCTGGCTCAATTGAACAAGCATGGCTTGCAGCACACAGATCTGCTTCTGTAACAAGCATAAACACTTAAAACTGTATCTTAATGAGGGTCTGAAGTGCTTCTTTCCCCTTGCAAGCAAAACTGAAGTGGCTGATGGACTTCGCTATCTTTTTTTTTTTTTTTAATTCAAGCTTTACCATCCATCCAGTTTCCTCCAAGTCTGCTATCAGCAACAAGCATAAATGAGCCAAGGTAGGATGCTTCACACTCACCTTGCCTGGAGTCACAGACTGCTCCATACTTGTTGGGGCCATGGCCTGCTCTGTAGAGCTGCCCTGACAGCACACCCCTAGGAAAGCCGCACATGAGCTGTAGCCATGCTGGGTGTAGGCAAAGGATTTACCCCACTGCCTGCAGTGAGGTACAGAATGAATCACGCTCATTGAAAGAAAAATAAGGTGTGAGGAAGAGATATGCACGGGTTTACTGACAGCTTGACACGCAGCTGGAAACTGTAATGACATCAGCCTTTGTTCTCAAGAATTAGATAGGTGACAGATGTTGGATATGAATGTAGATTTCTCAAGGGAGAAAAGAAGTAATGGTGAAGGAAACAAAGCTCACAGCAAAGTAATTAAAACTATGAGGCCATGCAGCAACACCTCAGATTAAAATGCACGCGGAAACTAGCGATTTCCATAGGGAAGATGTGAGCTGGATGGAGCCTGGTAGAGCAGCAAGAATCTAAGACAATATCCATAATTTAGAAAAGACACCAGTGAAGCTTAGCATGCACCATATGACAAGATGCTCTGTGGTCTTTAAAATGTAAATTTTCAGCACAGCCAACTAAAATGTAACTGCTTAGTCATATGTCACCCTGAAATTGCACCCTGCATATGTTAATACTTTAATGTGTGGACAGAGGGGCCTATGTCAGGGCTCAAATATAGTGTCTATGCTAGAAAATATGAAGAATAAAAGAGTAATTCAAATTAAGTCACACAAACATGCAAAAGTTAACTCAAGCTCTGCCCAGTTGAAAAGCTCCATGTCTGCTTTGCTCTGAGCCTTTGATAACATGTTTGTTAACCAACGGTAGAAGTGATTGCTAAACAGAGACAGAGTATTTCATAACAGGCATTGTACTTCTGCTCCTCTCCCTGCACTCCTCCATTCCTAAATACTGGAGTCAATGTGGACCTGGTGGTGTGTGTCCAATATAGCTATCACATTTTCACCGTTAGCCATATTCTCCAGTCTTTCCCATGATCCATTCAAATTCTGTTGTATCCACTGGCAATGTGTTATTGTGTAGCAGGATACTAAAGCAGACTGGGGCAGCAGTGAAACTTCTAGAAAAAGCTTAGCTGTTAAACAGCTCAACCTTTTACGAAAATTCACAAGCCTCCAGACTGCACTGACATCTGCAGATTTTTAATAGGTTATGATAAGCTAAAGTTCAGTTTGTTTGTTTTTTTTTAAGACTTGAAATTAAAATGAAAGTAGCTGGTGATTTCCAATAACTATCCAAACTGTCTGCAAGTGTAAAGATAGCCTCATAGGATCTGGGTGGAGTGTGTGTCTGTGAGAGAGAGGGCAAGAGTGATAAACTCCAGACTGCTGCTGAAAGCTCAAAAATTTAGAAGAACCAAGTGCTGGCTTTCTCACAGCAGCAGAAAATAAGCTACAGGTGACTTCCTATTTGTGAGGTTGAAAAAAATAAATGGGATTCATTGTAATCCTATGCTATCTGAACACCATGAAAAGTGAAACAATAACAACACATCCGGCTTCTTCCACTGTGTCAGTCATTGCACAATGCTCCTCCTGCTGCAAACACTACATCCAGGGAACACTTTGCAATGACTCTGTGCACAGAGCATCAGCAGCTGGGCTGCAGTGCTTGGGATGCTTTTGTCGTTAGGCAGCACGACATTGCCTCTCCCAGTACCGGGGAGAGGAGCAGGATGCTACTGATTATAACTCTTACTGGTACAAATGCTTAAGAACAGACAAACAGACATTGCTTCCACATCCCTGTGACTAGTGGATGGATGATTAAAGCACAGTGGTATGGTTGGATGTTTTGTCATCCCTGACACAACATTAATTGTTGCTTTTCCTACAGTTGGTATAATGGAGTTAATGATGATATACATGGCGTTCTCAATTCTGGTCACCTTAAACAGGTGCCAGGCCTCCAGCCAGTCCAGGAGAAGGCATTATACCCCCTCTCACACTCAACCTTTTGTGCCACCCTTTGTCTCACCAAAGAAATTGGGGCCAGCTGATTGCAACCCTAGGCAAACAGGCAGAGACTAGGAAAGGGTGAGCAGAGGCGTTGTCTTGAGTGTTTGTTTATAGTCTCAATTTTTTTCTTTTCTCAGTATCCAAATCAATACTCAGAAGTTGGTGTTAATAGGCAGTAAATCAAATAAAATGAGTACCAAGTCAGCTCTTCAACTGCTGTAGGAGGAATGCCTCTGACAGATCCCCAAGGTTGGTCTATCACCTGCACAGCCTGTTTATGGACTCCACAAGAGGTGACACTGCAGCTGGGAGGAGGAGGAGTAGGCAAAAAAGACCTGTGGAGCATACCCAAGCCCTGAGGGATGATGCAACACAAGAGCCCTCAAATTTTGGGTCCCATCCGATGCTTCTCCAGTGTAAACCCTGCCAAGCAAGCATAAAAAGTAACTTTATCCATTTTTGAAATGGACTTCATTTGATTGATTCATTAAAGATTTGGGAGGTAATTCCATTTCTAGCATTTGCTGAGCAGATCCAAACATGGGTATTGGCGAAAGAGTAAATGAAAGTAGTTCAGAATTGCTGGTTCCTTTCCCTAGTTTTATTCTACTTCATACTTGTAGGATAACATTTACATTTGCTCACTAACCAAAATAGAATTTTAAAAGAAAAATACAGCATTGTCTGAAGTGCCTTCTGAAGTTAATCTGAAAAGAATTCTGGGAGAGATGATTACAAAACCCTCAAGTCAAGAAGCTTTATAGTCAGGCACTGACCACAAAGCCTGCTGTCCAAATTCTGATCTCAGAGCAGCATAAATCTAGTGTAATACCCATGGTTTTGGTGGAGCTACTCCAGTTTTACACAGCAGTAACTGGGAATTGAATATGGAACTTTGGCTTTAATTTTGTCCAAAAATGTGAAAGTAGAAAAAAAATATACTTTCGACATGGAGTCCCACAGGAATTCAGAGGGTCATCCCATTGAATCATTTTCCCTATCACTCCCCATGCCTTCCCACAAAAAACTGCAACTCAAAAAACTCTCAGTGTTTTGTCAGCTCAGCAAGAAACAGAAAAATACGGCACGCTTTGCTTGACATCCACATACAGAGATTAAACATAAGTGTGAAACATTTGCAATGTAAGACTTTTCATAACCTTCTTTGCAGTAGTAGTGTGAAGACCAATTAGTTATTTTCAAAGGCTTCTTAAATGTGCAGGTGAAATATAACAGCTATCGCATTAAGAATCATCATTATTAATAATAATAGCAGAGCTCTGGTTATGTGCTCTTTGATCTTTGCGGAGGTTGAAGGCTCACGTTTAGATTGCAGCATAAAGATACAGTGCAGAGGGAATCTGTGGGGAACATCTAGTACCCAGGATGTGGTTAGAGGCCTCAGCATCTTTCAGAGTGGTGCGTTTAGTGTGAGGGCTTGTCTGCATAGGGACTTACCCCTGATTAACTCCATGTGTGGACACTCCTATTCCAGAATAGTGGGTGGAGAACAAGGCCTTAGGCTGGAGAAGCATTGTCTCCCTCTCAGTATTATCCTTGGCCGTGACCCCAGTGACAGGTCCACACATCTGCTGAGGACAATCTGGCAAGGGAACACAAGGATTGCCTCTCCAGGCAGTAAAAAGGACCCATAGGCTGGGGTGCTTTCTGAAACAAAAGCCTGGCACGATTGCTTTTACATACAGCAGTATGGCAGGCTTTCCCAAATAGCTATGCATGAGAAGGAAAATTGGAACCAGCTGTGTCAGCATGTGCTGTAAATAGAATATATTTCTCAGGAAAACAGTCAGCAAAAATCGAGTATTATAATCTTCAGCTCAGTATTTGTATATTGCTAAAGCCAGAAGAAAATGTTAGAGGGGACAATGGAAAAGCATTACTCGTGTTAGAAGAACAAAGCATTAAAAGGGATGTTGACTGTGGTGTGAGGGCACTAGAAGGCTTGACAAAGAAAAAGCAAGTCTGTGACAACAGATGAAAACTCAAGAGCAGCATTATGGTTGTTTGGAATAGCTTGAATCAATATAGCCCTGAGAGTTTAGCTGGGAATCCACCCACTGTGTCCTGTAGCCAAGATGGGCGTACAAACCTCAAAATCCTTTAAGGAAGCAGTTTATAAAGCTGAATGAAGAAGACACTGAAGTGTTTTATCAGAATCTCTTCTGCTGGACTGTGGAATCTAAATGGCGGAGCCCCAAAGGAAAGACACAGCCCTGCCCAACACATAGGCATCGGCGTGACCTTATGGCTGTAACCTCCTTGGGCTTGCTTTTTGCAATATGCATAGCTGGGTGTTTTCATTGTTGTTAGCAGAGGGCCACTCGCTCTTGCAGCTAAGTTGTGTCGTGTTACTACGGGAATGTTTGCTGCAGAGAAGGGAAATGAGGGACAAGCCCACTGCATCTTGAGAGGCTCTTTGCTTGCCTGTTTGGGGTATTGAGGCCTACGCATCCACAAATATTTCCTTTGCAGTGCTGCAGGGTGAGATGTAGGCACAACAAATAGGCTGGTTATTGAGATATTTTCATAGGGGATAAGATTCCTGTTTCCTCTATGCACACTAGAGAAATTGGCTCTGCTTAAAGAAAGAAGGGAAATAGGGAATATCCGAGCCAGTCTTATTTCTGAAGTAATTTTATCACCTCTGTGCATGCAAATCTTGAAAGAAGTTGTTAATCTCTGTAAATATATTTATTGTTATGCCGAGCAGCAGAAGAGGAATGTGGATTTACAGTGAAGGCGGGGAACGGGCAGCCAGCCAGCCCAGTGGTGCCGCCACTGACTGATAGCACGGCCCCATTTCTTACATCTCCTGTTGCAGGCTTGAGCAGCTAATTCATTTGGTAGAGTAGCACACAGTATTACCCAGTTGTAGAGATAATCATAAGCTGTGTTAAATTCACTAGGCTGTGATTAGAGGTAGTCAAATAACCATTCATTTTAAGTAATTAAACTTCTTACACATCTAACACTCCATCTGCCTGGGAATTAAACACATAGAAAAAGAGATTTCAGTTACCTGTTCCTCACTTGTGGCTGTTTCACTAGTATAGTGTGTGTAGACATTTTAGTGTCTAGTTATGAGTAGCCTATACAAAACTTTGCTACTTGTGATTGCTTTCAACACCATCAAAGTCACATGGTGTCATTTCAATTGACTCTGTTCACATATCTGTATGAGGGTCTGAGCACCAGCAACTGGCGTCAAGACTGGTGGTCACTGGGTCTGTGTATCCTTGGGGCCACCAACAAGGGCAACTGTGCATATGCAAACGAGTGTGGGATCACTTGTGAGTATCAAGCATGACTTGCTGTTGAGTAGGTCAGGTGGTCCGGGAGCCACTCTGGGACACGTTATTCCTTCTAGTTACTGCAGCATACGCTAAGGCTTTCATTTCATATCACCGGATCTGGTTCATATTTATAATGCTGTACTCAAGAAGGTGGCTTATTTCTAATTTGTGCTTCATGGAGAGATTATTGATATATACTGTTATCAGACAATTGATAGGATGAGGGTAACAGCTTTAAACTGAAAGACCATATATTTCTTAGATATTAGGAAGAAATTCTTCACTATGAGTGTGGTGAGGCACTGGCACAGGTTGCCCAGAGAAATTGTGGATCCCTCCTCCTGGAAGTGTTCAAGGCCAGGTTGGCTGGGGCTTTGAGCAAGCTGGGCTAACAGAAAGTGTCCCTGCCATTGGTAGGGGTGTTGGAACTAGATGATCTTTCAGGTCCCTTACAACACAAACCATTCTATAGTTCTACGAATTAATACACTATTTCAACGTGAAGTGAAGCATCTGATTTCATGGCCTTTAAAAAAAGAAAGGTGCAAAAAAAATTGGGAACTTGTCTCTTTTTTTATAAAAGATATAGAAAATACAGAGTAGTGTGAAGAGTATTGAAGGTACTGGTACCATTAGCCCTAACAGAAAGTCCAGGTGGATGGCTTCAGTGGGTTCTTCCTGTTCCCAAAGCAAGTTGGATTTGAGACCTAAGTTTCTCCTGATCATCCAGTGGCTACTATTCCTACATCTCAGAGCTAGCAGAGCAAACAAGCACCTGCTGAAATCAGGTCAAAGGCCCAAGGAATATTTTCTAAGTAAAACGAAGAGGAGGCAAATCCATTACTGAATACTTAACGATTTGTATGTTAAGATCTGATTTTTCAAGGCTTGATATAATTCTTTTGAACACCTGGTGACATCAGTTGATGGAAATGATCTCATGTTATGCGTGGTTTGAGCAAATGACTCTATCCATCACTATATAAATAGATGACAGAGTAGAAAGGGGCAATTTTAAGATTTCATTTGCCTATTTCCTAAGGTGGCCAAGGTGAATTGCATCTAAAATGTATTTCTCTTCACTAGTGCTAGACAGGAGCCCAGTGTTGTTTGTTCACCTGACATCATATTCATTGTAGGCATCAAAAGTCAGGCAAGAGAATCCTTTATTGTTCAACTTGCCCTGGAGGAATAAATTTGCTTTTCATGCCATGCTTTTAGTTAAGCTTATTAGGTAGCATGTTGTAGTTGTGTGAACGTGTTGGACCTCCTTTTTTGTTTTGCACATCATACAAACTGAGCTGCCTTTGTCAAGCTCTTTTGGAGTCCCAAATATTTTTTAGTGAAAGAGTCTTTTAGAGAATACAGTGACACTATATTTTAAATTGACTTTTATAATTTTTCCTTGGGAGATTGTGAGCCCTTTTTATCCTTATTATCCTTTATTTCCTGGAAGGCATTTTCTGTTGTGACCCTAGCTGCTAGAAATTCTCCAGGCAAGATATTGCGTTTGCATAATATTAATTGGACCATCTGCATTTGATTGATGACACAATGGGGCCCCTAAAGTAGGTATTATTTTGGTCTCAATGTATTTAGTGTTTTACTGTGGCAATTCCCAGTGAAGTAACGAATATGCTTCTGAAACACTTGGCCTATATTCTGTGCTTTAGATGATGCACAGAGAAACACCTTGTTCATAAGAAAAGGTCACTTCAAGAGAGGTTCATGCTACTCACAGCCAGAATGTATTTACAATGTAATAACAAAGATAATCCTAGAGTGAGGAATGGATGTCATCTGATGCTCTTTGCAAGCTCCCGTCTTGTGACGCAATTGGGTATTTCAGTGTTTCACAAAGTTAACAGAGCAGTCTTTAGCACCACATATGAGGTGGATGTCTCCCACGTATGAGATGTGTCAAACCTGGAAGTTCACCAGCTGGCAACAAACATCAACCACTCTTCACTGTTAGTTTGCACCTGCATCTGAATACATTGATTTCTTATCATCTTGCAAAAGTGTCTGCAAGGCGCTGGGGTGGTTTAAAATTTTGTGAAATCTTACACATCTGGGATACATGGAGCAGCTATGGGTAGGTGTGTCTGCAAAGTTTCCATGAGAGATGGTGGCTTGTTTCTGCTTGTAAGATGAAGGTTGTATTTTTTCATATGTGTTTGCAAGCAATTACCTTCAGTAACGGCAGTTAGTTCAGTGTTGCCCAAAATTTACACAATAACAGTAGAGTTGCCCCAGAGAACCTCTCTTTATTTCCTTCTACATCACCTGAGCCACTGCTTACAAGGTGGTATAATAGGTTTGTGACATAAGCAGCTTTTAATTAAATCTGACCTAAGCTTCGCACACTAATGGGTTGTTTATTCTATGGTTTATGTTCACAAGAATGCCACAGCACCAGTCTCTGTGACCAAGGAAGGCAGGGCCGGAGCTGTTGTGTTCCAAGATCTCTTACGTTCAAGCTTCTGCAAGTCTTTAACAAAAGTATGGCACTCTCTGACACATCTCGTTCATGGCAGAGGTGTGTTTCTGGCTGGAGTTTTGAAAGCTGCACAGTTTTCCTTTAGAAATGCAATTGTAGCAGCTTCCAAGGAGAGCATTTGCTCATGACACTCAGCAGAAGAAAGGGACAGTGGTACCCAAAGCTTTTACAAGTCTTCCAGGCAGTGTCTGTATTAGCAATTTGATTTGAAGAGATTTTGTTTCTCTGTTTACCATGTGCTGGTTTTGTTCTCCAGGTAGTTTATGTGTTAATCAGATTTCTTTCAAAGGGAACTAAATCAGATGCTCTACTCCACTGCCTGCTGGCATCATTAGGTCCCACACCCATTTAAGAGTCTTGCCTGCAAGTGGGTCACCAAGAAAGTACACAAAGGAGACGCTTCCAGGTCAACAAGTGCTCCCACAGCACACCAGCATGCATTTACACTCCTGGCATCTATCACTATGCACTAACTTCCATCAATTAAAACATTTGGTAAATAACATAAAAATTTGGTAAATTAAATAACATAAATAACATGGTTTGAATGACGCTTGGAGTCTATTCTGATAAATTATGGAACCTGAGTCATGTTATAACACTACCTGTAAGGAATGGAAACCTCTTTAAAGCTGTTACAAAGGCAGATGATATAATCTCTTTTAAAGATGATGGGCCAGGTTACTCATTACTGTAACTCCACTGAAGCCCATACAATTACACAAGGGATGAGTTAAGTGCAGTGTTGATTTCTAAAGATCATTGCTTAGGTCTAGCATTTAGATCTTCTAAATATATTACGCCAGTGAAGACACATGGATAGCTCCCACAGAGATCCCAGTCACTCAGCTAACACCATGTTCATGCGCTCAGTTCACCCCACAGAAAACTGGGGAATTGCAATAAGTAAGTCATTGCTCAGAGAGGGACAGCAAAGACTGCATCCAAGAAATACTTCACTAGGATACGCTGTCCTTTGTTCCTTCTTTGTTGTTCGTTTCTTTCTTTTTTAACCAAACATTTACTTAAAATTCTCTAACGGTCTTTCAAATGACCCAAGTTTTGCTGTCAGCTTCAGAATTTCAATGAAAATAACATGGAAAATGTTTCACTTGAAACTTTCTGTGACATGCTTATTGGTTACAACTAGGAAAAGAGAGTATTAAATTGAGTGTATGGGTGCATTTGCCACAACAGAGTGGCAGCTCTGTTTTCAGCGTTTTGCTGTCTGATGGGCTGAGACTGTTCACAGCTAGCATTAGTTTGGAGATGAGGGTTATGTTTCAGGATGGCAAGGCACCAAGCTCTTTCTAGACTCTGCTGCAATGTCCAGGAATCCAGGAGATTTAGAAGCAACAAGGACTGATAGGATGCACCTGATTCTAGGGCAGGTTCTCATTCCTGAGCTGTGTTCAGCACAAGGCTTAGCTTAGGTTTAGGACCAGGGACATTGCGCTTTAAAAAAACAATGTTCATAGTCATGTCCTGCAATGTCTGTGGGCTTGCTGATGACACTGGTTAGTGGATGACATATGGCCAGAGGTAAGCACAGAGCTACGCTAACCTGTATCATAAGGCCTAAAATCCACACATTTTTTCTCTTGAGTGGTAACTGAGATCCAACCCTTTTAAATGTCAAAACATTCCTATAAGCAGGCCAACTAAGTCCAGCTGCTTGACTCCAACGTATGTTCCCAGTCAGTGTTCCTATACGGGAGCCAAGTCTTTTAAAAAAGTGGCAAAATCTTGTCAGTGCTTTGTGACAAAACAGGCTAGCTCTTTTAGTAATGTGCTATGTTGAAAATAGTAACCAAGGACACCAGATCTGTCCCCTCATGATGAAGGTGTCACGGGTTTAGGTTAAGCACTGAAGTGCACACTTAGACGCTTTGCTGAAGAGCAGAGGAGGGTCTGGTTTCAGGAAATGGGGCCAGCATATCTAACATTTCATCCTTGCCAAAGGGGAAATCCGCTCCCCTACTCTCTCTGGTGTGGCTGGTGGCTGCTTCTGTCCTCTTCCTTGTCCTAGTTCTGGCACTTGCCTGATCTCCCAGTCAGAAAAGTCAGCTCTCACAGCTAGGACAAGGGAGACAACAGTGAGCTCTAGCTCAGCAGTCAGACCCAAGTCTGCTGAGTGGCAGCCTAAAACTACAGGTCTGCAGATGTGTCATAAGAATTATGGATTTACTTAGACAAACGATCACCCTATCAAGGAGGAAAAATACTTCACTTCTTGATTGGTTGCCCATATCGCCCAGTGCATTCCTAAGATACCCTGGTGGAGAAGAGGCACCACATCCTTTCCTGCACACTGTGTATCCTACGTAAAGAGCACCCTGCCACCAGCTGATGGATGTGCTGTCCCCATTGCGTGCATCTCTCTCAGTAACTTGCCTTCACCTTTCCAACCACACCATCACTCTTTCCTGAGTGTGTATCCTGAAGAATCATTAGCAGAGAAAGTCTCAGAAGCATCAATCAACAGAACTTAAAAAAATGCATTTACATTTGAGATGTGAAATAGTATTTTCAAGGACAGATATAATGTATTAAATTACCTTAACAGCTTAGTAATTCTTAGCCACAGCTCTTTGGGTCTGTTTCAACTATTCTGTTCCGAATCCTGAGCATTAGAAATAATTTGACTATAATTTGGCTTTTTTTTTCCTCCCCATGTTGAGTATTTATAGTGGTTGAAACATTAGCTGAAGTTTTTCATTTCTCAAAAATCAGGTTTACATACAAATTTAAAGATTATCACTGAATCTGAATTTGTGTACAGATCAGTAGCTCAGACAGTCTTGTGATTCAGCATCCTCAGATAAGATCGGTCGTTGACCAAGCAAAGATAGCATACAGTCATCAACGGTTTTTTCCTAGTTCTAGCACATAATCAGGCAGACGTCAAAATACAAGGGTGAAACTGATAAACACCAGAAATTCGGAAGCTCAGCTGCCTTAAAATGAAGTAGAATCTCTCCTGCTGTTTCTGGCATAGAAAGAGAGAGTCATATATTTTCCCCTCTCTTGTTATTCCTTTCCAGCACTATTGCAATCCGAGGTTTCCAGAAACATTATGAACGCTTCCGTGCTGTATCTGCGTGTGGTAGGGAAGTGTGACAATTTTCATTTTATAGATGGAGACTAAGGCACAGAGGTTCAGAGAGACAGCCAGCATGACAGACAGAAAGTTTGTCTGGGAGTTTGGGACTCAGGCTTTGTCTCCAGGATTAACTTATGCTAACGTATAGCTTTTTCCATATAACTTGTATACTAGCAGCCCAGGACAGACCTGTCATTCTTCAGTAACATTGGCTTCTTAACTGATTGCAAATGTACAGAGAGGTTGTGGAGATCAGTCTCTGTTTAGTGCTTAAGCCATGCCACTTTTTCCCTGCTTGAAGTGTTGAATGTAGAACAGGCCCTGAAAAACCACCCCCATTCCTCAGGAAGAAAATATAAACAAAGATGGTACAGCAGAAAAAAATCTCTGTAGCTATTTAAAATGTAAGAGCAATAGTTTTGAAAGCTTTAACTAAATCTTTAATATTACAAATAGATTTCAGTTCACCCTATGCTTTTCAGGTAAATGCATATGGCAAGGGAAAGGGAAGTAGAATTAAAAAAGGTCCTCAGAAAGTATTTTTCTTGAGAAGAAGATTCAAGAAAGATATAAACTATAGAAGAAACTTTTCACAGAATTAAAACAAATGGAGTTACTTATGAAATGGATGAAACTGTATTCTTCAATGTTTGAAAAATATTAGCATATCAAAATGTCATGTATTGAAGAGAATTTTTTTCAATAGTCATCCTGAAGAAAGCATAGCTTTATTATACTCTTACAAAAATAGAAGTTACAGAAAAGGCAGAGCAAGGCCCTTCACAGAAGTGCACAGCAGGAGTACAAGTGGCAAAAGCACATATCCAAATTGCATTTAAAGAAATAAAACCTTATGATGAGAGTGATTAGGCACTGGCACACGTTCCCAGAAAGGCCACTGAATTTCTCTCCTTGGAGACTGTTAAAACTTAACTGATAAAAACTCAGAGAAACCTGCCCTAACTTCAAAGCTGGCCCTGCACTGAGTTGAGGGAAGGACTAGATGAACTCCAGAGGTCCTTCCAACCTGCAGTGGTCAGTGTTTCTGCAGCCAAATTCTATAATAGTCCAGCACAGGATAAATCTGTAATGCAGAAACTAGGGGTCAAACACTTGAAAAACTGGTGGAAGGATAATACATGACTATGTGTCCAGTGTGTCATTGCAGTGTACCCAACCCATTCAGTTTCTTTTGAATTATATAGAAAAAGAAAAGTGAAATGTCTTAACCTGTTAAAAAGACTTCAGCTAACTGTAGTGAGCTGTAGTGTTGGTGTTTTGAGAGATATTAGACTATTTGGACAAGTGGTTTGAATGATAAAATATGTTCTTATTAGACAGTTCAGCTTCATAGTTCAGCTAAATTCAAAGGCATCTAAATAGTTCTGGTCTTTCTCAATGCATACATCATCCTCAGTTTAGCAATATCCATTCGTAAAGTACAAACTGCAACATCTTTCCTAAAACATCTCTCCAGATCAAGAAAACTCACTGGGACTAATCAACAGTACACACTTCCAGAGATTTCCTTGCATTTGAGTTAGACATAGCTAGCATATTTTAGCTTTTTAGACTTAAATGTGACTTCTTTCTTTCCTCAAGGTAAGTCAATAGATTGAGGCAAGGATCCAGGCAGAGAGTTGGGTACAACTCTGTGGTTACTGGATCTCTGTCTTCATTGAAGAGCAGAAGTTGTCCGATGCAAAACCTTCTCTGTGATGTAGGGAGCTTGTGAGTTGCAGTGAACAGCAGAAGTAGACAATACCAGGGATGTCTTTTTTCTGTATGTGAATTTCTTGCTAAACAGGAAGACAGAACTTTTCTTCAATAGCCTGTGAATATCATAGAATCACACAACTGTTTGGGTTGGAAGAGACCTTTGAAGGCCATCTAGTCCAACCCCTCTGCCATGAACAGGGACATCTTCAACTAGATCAGATTGCCCAGAGCCCTGTCCAACCTGACCTGGAATGTTTCCAGGGATGGGACATCTACCACCTCTCTGGGCAATCTCTCCCAGTGTTTCACCACCCCCATACTAAAGAATTTCTTCCTTATACCCGGTTGAAATCTACCCTTCCTTCATGTAAAACCATTACTCCTTGCCCTGTTGCAACAAGCGTTGCTAAATGTTTTGTCCCCATCTTTCTTATAAGCCCCCTTTAACTACTGAAAGCTGCAAAAAGGTCTCCCCGCAGCCTTCTCTTCTCCAGGCTGAACAACCCCAACACTCTCAGCCTTTCCTCATAGCAGAGGTGTTCCAGCCATCGGATCATTTTTGTGGCCCTCCTCTGGTCCTGCTCCAACAAGTCCACGTCTTTCCTGTGCTGAGGGCTCCAGAGCTGGATGCAGGACTCCAGGTGGGGTCTCAGCAGAGTGGAGTAGAGGGACAGAATCCCTTCCCTCGACCTGCTGGCCACGCTTCTTTTGAAGCAGCCCAGGACACAGTTGGCCTTCTGGGCTGTGAGTGCACATTGTTGGCTCATGTCCAGCTTTTCACCCACCAGAACCCCCAAAGTGCTTCTCATCAGGGCTGCTCTCAATCCTTCATAGCCCAGCCTGTATTGATACCAGGGGTTTCCCCAACCCAGATGCAGGACCTTGCACTTGGCGTTGTTGAACCTCATGAGGTGCACACGGGCCCACTTCTTGAGCTCATCCAGGTCCCTCTGGATGGCATCCTATCCCTTAGGCATGTTGACCGCACCACTCAGCTTGGTGCTGTCTGCAGACTCAGTCCCGTTATCTATGTCACTGATGACATATTAAACAGTACTCATCCCAGTAGGAACCCCTGAGGGACACCACTTGTCACTGATCTCCATTTGCACATTGAGCTGCGGACTGCTACCCTCTAGATGTGGCCTTTCAACCAATTCCTCATCCACTGAACAGTCCATCCATCAAATCCATCTCTCTCCAGTTTACAGAGAAGGATGTTGTGGAGGACTCTGTCAAAGCCTTTACAGAGGTCTAGATAGATGACATCTGTAGCTCTTCCCTTGTCCACTGATGTAGTTACTCCTTCATAGAAGGCCACTTCATAGAAGGTCAGGCAAGACTTGCCCTTGGTGAAGCCACGCTGGCTGTCTGGAGTCACCTCCCTGTCCTCCATGTGCCTTAGCATAGCTTCTAGGAGGAGCTGTTCCATGATTTTCCCAGGCACAGAGGTGAGGCTGACAGGTTGGTAGTTCCCTGGGTCTTCCTTCCTACTCTTTGTAAAAATGGGTGCAATGTTTCCCTTCTCCCAGTCCCCAGGGACTTCACCTGAGTGCCATGATGTTTCAAATATGATGGAGAGTGGTCTGGCAACTACACCAGCCAGTTCCCTCAGGACTCTGGGATGCGTCTCATCGGGTCCCATAGACTTATGTACATCCAGGTTTCTCAGGTGGTCACAAATCTGATCTTCTTCTCTTCTAGTGGGAGGGACTTTGCTCCCCCAGTCCTTGTCTCATGGTCCAGCTATTTGAGAAGTGTGGGAGGAGAGGCTGCCAGTAAAGACTGAGGCAAAACGTTGTTGGGTACCTCAGCTCTCTCCTTGTCTGTTGTTACCAGTTTGCCAGTCTTGCTGAACAAGCGAGTACGCTTTCTTTGACCTTCCTTTCCTGGCTGACATACCTGTAGAAGACCTTTTTATTATTCTTTGTGTCCTTTGCCAAATTTAGTTCCATTCACGCCTTGGCCTTCCTAACCCCACCGCTACACAGCTGGGCAGCATCTCTATACTCTTCCCAGGATTCCTGTCCTTGCTTCCACAGCCTGTGCAGTTCCTTCTTGCCCTGTAGTTTGACCAGCAGGTCTTGACTCAAAAATATTTTAGTTCTGGATGAGAAAATTAATTATTTTTATGCTATCTCATTGTTACTGTTTTGAGGAGAAAAAGCAACTTTGACTGAAAATAATTTCCTTCCTTTGAGAGGAAAAGAAATGAGGAAAGAAGGCAAACTATACGGCAGAACAGTTTTCACTCTTTTTTGTCAACTTCAATTCAGAGACTGCTCTGTGTGCTTTTTTACCTTTAATAATAAACAGTTATATTGTTTCACATTTTAAACATTTTCTAGCAGGAACAGGAAGGAAACTGAGTTGGAAAGAGAAAAAAAAAGATTACACATTTTTCCTAATCTTTAATGTGTTGGTTTTTTTTTTTTCCTAGGGTATTTACATGATAGATCCTTTTGAAGAATTACATTGCTTGTGAATATTTTATGAAAGTGGATCTTAGATGAAATCCTGTTGAAATATTAATCAGAAAGATTTCAACCAGCTCTTACAAAGCCTTTAGCTTTATAATTTTCATTACAGCCTGTTTTCTTATCTAATCAGCAAAAAGCAGTGAAACAGACTTCATTTACATACCCACAAATGCAGTCTCAAAACACATCTACAAAAGTAACTGACCGAATTCATGGTAATGATTTATATTTTAAAAGGAAGAGTTGTAGCTCCTGCTACAAGTAACACTAACTTTCCCTTTAAAGGTCACTTATAAATGTTTTTGGTGATACTCCCCTGCTGATCACCAGCACATCCATGGGAGCATGTTTCGGCAGGCTTAGGAATATATGGTGCCTATGTTCCCTGCTTCCTGCCTTTGTTATGCTTAAATCCAAATTGCTGCTGGACTCCTTCCAACCACAATATGCTGCAGTGCACTGGAAGTGCTCTGAGAATTTGGTTTAAAAGCCAGAATATCTGGAAGTGATGACAGGCATCTGCTTAGAGGCGGCCAGACTTGACACCCGAACTCACTGGTACTACAGCCTTTTCAGGGAAGGACTTTAATGCCTTAGTTGAGCAGTTATTCAAAGCTGAGTAAAATCTTTCCACTGAGTGTATACTTGAGCACCATATTGGGTAGCAAACACTTCAATGAGTGCTTGGGATTTGGATTAAATACTTACATTTCAGACAGATATTGCAGAGAGATTCACATTCAGATAGATCTAGGTATATTAAGATAGAATATTCTTCCTTGTTATCTGTGTGATTAATGAGCCAGGGATAGAATACACTGTAACGTGAATGATCCCTGAAGGATCTGACAAGCTTGCAGGAAACCAGCAAGGGAAATGTGCATCAGACCTAAGCTATGCATGACGTTTCCCTCTGAATTAAATAGCTGAAAGTGTGCTTGGAAGGGTTTTCCTTGGGGAATTTTATGAATAAAAATGCTAAGCAGTTTATCTTAAAAGTAAAATACTCTGACCTGGACAGGAAGAAATAATATTTACTTTAACTCCTTTAGATCTGATGCTCTGGTGCTTATTGACTGACTTCACTGGGAATTTTATTCAGCTTTAAACTGCAGGAAAATAATTTCACAGTTAGCAATAAACATACACAGAATTTTGGAGTGAATGGGTAATTGTTATTTCCTACATCTGTACAAAATCCTTTTGAAGTCAATCCCTCTCTGCATTATCATCTTAAAGATTTTCCTCTGAGATCTTAAGTATTTTCTTGGAGGGACAGGCCTGTAGTTCTTCAGAGAGAACAAGAACATTTATTCTGTAACTGAAATGCATCCAAATTTGAAGCCATATTCTTCAATGTCATTAAAAGGAAAGTTAGGATGCAAGTATCAGCTATGCATTATGTTAGTAAGCCACTATTTCTACAGCATTGATTTCATTCTGGTAATAGCTGTCATAGTTAAACCAACTCATTACCTCATTCTTATACTGTCAGTGTAAAAATTCAGTCAGTAAAAATACAAAGTTTTAGTAGAAACATTGTCAATATGGCAAGGTACGAAGTGTGAGGGTAGATCTTGCAGAGCAAAAGATATTTCTTATAAAGTAACAGACAACTCTGTTCTAGAGATAAAAAATATACAGCTAAATACAATAAATCAAACTACATTCCATCAGTCTCTCTTTGTAATGTATGTTTTAGTAATGCTCCAAAATACACAGCAGCTGTAAAGTTCATTCAGGAGAAAACTAAACACCCTCCACATAAGTTTACTACAGCTTGTAACCCAATACTCTATCCTTGCAGAATGCTTTTTTTAAAGCCTAAGACTTCATAGCAATGTCTTATATTAATTTCTGCAGTGGTGGAATTTAAATCCCAAAGAAATGTGTTGGAAAACACTCAGTGCTTTTTGCTTCACCTAGCCACGCCACCAAGAGAGGAAGAAATGTGAGCATCTGCGCACTCTGCTGCAGAAAGGTATGATCAGGACATGAATCTCATTGGAAAAGCAAAAGCCATGGTGATGAAGCAGGGCAAGACAGAATGAAACCAGGCTTAGGGACCTTGAACACGTTGGCAAGATATTGAGGTGGATGGTTTGCCAAAGCTTATGTGACTGGCCGTTCCAGTTCAGTCCCCAAACGGAGAGGATAAGGACCTCAGTCAGGTCTTACACCTAACAGTGACACCCCAGCTGTGGGCTCCAGTGCCGGGCCTAGTATTGGCAGTGAAAATTCATTTATGCACACAGACAGATGCAGACACACACGCTTCGGCTGCAGCAGCTGGCACCAAACCCACTCCTGCTGGTCCCACCCATAGCTAGCACCTGGTCCTTGCAGCCCTCACACACACATGGGACAGAGAGTGAGATTATGCAGAGAGTTAAGTAAGGATTAAATCAGAAGGCAGGAGAGACTGCGGAGATCAGGAGCAGGGCTCAGGCAAACACGCCAGCAGCCCTGTTTCACACGTGATCCGCCCCTTCATACCCCTTTCTGTCTGGCCCCCACTGCCTTCTTCCCCCATCCCATTTCTTTACATGTTCCTTAAAAAATTTTGTATATTCCCACAGGACCACTTCAAATATCCCAAATCCTCATGTTCCTCCTGTTTTCCCCTTCTTATTCATTACAAACTCCAGGTTGGCCCTCTCCAAAGTTGTGCCCAGAGTTTCTCAATGGCTCATCAATTAGTGACCGGACATTTTTGGTCTTTGGCATTATCTCAGTTATCCCTCATCTATCAGGTTTGTGTCTCTGTTTATCACTCCCTGCTTTATATATTATCAAGTTTACATTGAAAATGACTTTAACTGCATAACCTTAATGAAGCAGATGCTCTCACCTTTCGCAAACCCTTATGCTACTTGAGGGGATTTGGTAATGTCTGCTTTATTTGACTATTCTTCCTGCAGGTTTTTTGCTCCAAGCAGTCCTATTTAGCTCAAGGTGTAGTATGTGCAACAGGAATGGGAGGCAGGGATGGTGGAGTCTGAGACAAGCTAGTAGGCAAAGAGCACTCTTCATTGCATGTTACTTTTGCAGTACTGTATGTATGGCCACTTGATTAGTGGTAAAAAAAAAAAAGTATTTGCAGAAATTAGTCTGCTGTCAGTTTTTCCATGATGTGAAATCTCCAGGAATCAGATGATCCAAAATTATTTAAACCAGACATGATTTTATTCAAGTAATTGAGGCTAGAATCAGGGTTGTCTGATGCTGCCTCTGTATGAGCTGAAGTTTCTGGGGTTACTGATGCAAGCATCCCTCCATTTCATCTCAAGAAGGGTGCAGTTTCAGCTACTGGAAATTAATATCAGCATCACTCTTCTATTGTGTAACAACTGACTTTTTCCATTGCCAATCTAGAAACAGTCCTATAATTTACCTGTGCAACGCATTATCAAATTTGGTGCTAATGCATTTGTAGAAATAATGAACGTGAACGTGGTGGACTCTAAATCATTGAACTTTCAACAGGAATTCCGAGAGGGGGAAAGGTGACTTATTTTACAAATGATGCAGTTCCTGCTGTTAAAATGAGTCAATAAAAGGCAGCGGGCACAATAATTATTGCACACAGTCATCTGATGTTTACTTCTGAACCTGATAAGGGGATATGTCAGCAAATTATACAGTGAGATTCCGAGACACTCATGAAGGAGGAAAGGATACTGAAACTTCTGCTAAGAGTGACTCACAGTGAGCATGTTGTCTGCAGACAGAGCAAAAGGACGTACCCAGGGCTCAATGATTTCCAAGTCGACTGCTGAGTGAATGCTAGAATTAAGATCAGAAATTTTCACGGACTGTACTGCTGTGGGTGATGCACGCTGTGGGTCAGTATACAACTAGGCTTCTAGAAAAAATCACTGTATTTCCTTTTGTTCTTAAGGGGCATAAAATTAATGCCACAAGGGCTGCTAACTGGGGTTTTCTCAAGCTGGCTAGCTTGTCTTTCACAATAATAACCTTGCAATCCATGTAAACAGGCAGAATTTTGCATCACACTAGAGCAAGAGGTATTTGTCTGCTGCTTGCCAGAAACTCTGAAATACATACATTCTTCTTCCCGGAATCTGTAAAAAAAATCTCTGAATCAAAACTATTTACAGGTACCCAATACTGGACTGGAAAAGTATTTACATTCCTAAATCACACTTAGATTCCTATTATCCCTCATATTATTTCAGGCTTCCAGAAGTTTCCTGCTGATAATTGCAGAAATTCCTTTCCCTCAGCATTGGGGCAGGCTGTGATTTTGAATAGCACTTGACATGCAGCCACATATTCTCATTTTTGCTACAAATACATGCTCTGGGTTTTAAGTGCTTGTTAAACACAGCCACAGTAACATTGTGGGGAAGCATCCCAAAATGACCTCTGCAAGCTTGAAACAAAGCATTCAGTATGCAACAGGCATCAGTCAAAGTTTCCCAGAATAATGAGCACTACACATGACACAAAGGATTTTGTGGCCTGAATGCTGCCTTTTTACCAGGAAGTGAGTTGGAAAAGACTTGGCTTATTTATAAATAAAACATAAATGTTTGGATGCTCATGTGATCAACAACATGAATTGCTCAAAGTAGATGAACGTAAAGATTAGTCCTAATTCTCTTTTCCCTGGCATCATGGAGCAGCACCTCTAGTATCAGCACTTACAAAAATTTTGAAGTAATGGGAGAAGAAAACCAGGGTAAATCACAGTCTGCTGTTTTCTGCGTGTCGTTTAAGATAGGAAGTTGCTTAATCATGGTGTCCTGTCCTGGTTTCTCCTTTCCCATAAATAATGTTGATAGAATTATGGCTTTGTGTTTCTGAAGTATCCCAACTTTTGCTGGCATTAACAGATTCAGCCAAAATAAAAAGCTCCATCAAAAGAGTGGGCCTGGTTCTTCTCTCCCTTCTCTCTGTTTTTAGTGACTCTGAAGGTACTGATTTCACTGGATTAACTCCAGGGTTAGCGCTGACTGAGCCAAGCCCTCCAACGCTTCACTTCAAGCACACAGGAGATCCCCTTCATGTTCAACAAAGTGCTTCAGCACAAATCAAAAGTTAAGCACATGATTTAGTCCCACCAGAGTCCCAGGGACTGAATCATGTGCCCAAGAGTTAATTGCATGCTTGAATGTTTGGCTGAATAAGCACAGAGCAACTGAACTACAGCCTTAAGCTAGCATGGGGAGATGACTTATATCGGCATTTGAGATTTAATTAGGAAGAGGCAGAGCACATTACTGCTGCTTTAGCTGTCCCCTCCCACAGTGGCACTTTTCCAAGCAGAACCCTTGTGAGATGGCTGGGGCCCAGGTCCCAAGGACTGTTCTTCCTCAGCTCTTGCAGCTCTGTGGCCACTCAATCAGAGGCCATTGGCCAGGCTTCGGGGCATTTGCCTCCAGTGGGGGATCTTTCCACCTTGCCATGCTCTGCTCCAGTCTCCTGTAATCTAAGAGCTCCTGATGTGATTTCTCAGGCTATGTTCTCAAAAGGGGCTGTGAAAGCCCCAGCCAGTCCTTCCCTTTCCCAGATATCTTCAGGTAAAAGTCTTCCAACCCTAGCTTCTCTAAATATCCAAAACAGCATAAATAAGCATTTCCACTTGCCCTGCCTGGGCAGTTCCACCTCTGCAGCCCCTTTTAAGGTAGACCTGTGAAAGCACACTGCTGCACCCCCAGCAGCCCTCCTGGGGCTGTGGTCCCCCTTCCTCCCCTCTCCTGTGTGCAGCCTTCATCTTTCCTTCTGCTTCCTCTCTCCCTGCTGGCAGGAAGCTCCCCAGATCCTCTGTAGCACATTTTTCCCCCATCAGGGCTCAGTCTACACCCCACCATGTCACTCCCTGTACTGGGGTCCCACACAATCTGTGTCACAGACCATGGTCTCCCCTAGGGATCCCTGGGCTCTCCCAGCCCAGAATTATGTGCATTCACCTTCCGGGGGGAGGGGGGGGGGGAGGGGGGCGGGTAGGGAGGGAGTTATTAGGGTGTCAGACATTAAGGCCAAACCCTGGGAAGCACAAGCAGACCATGGCTGCATTGCAACTCATCAGCCAGAGTCACTAACCAGTTATTTGTTGTACAGACAATTGCAGGGGTGCTCAGAGGTGTGAAACAGATGGCCATGGGCAAACACATCTCCCATGTCGCCCTGTTAGCATTCTTGATTTTCAGGAAACTCGGGGTGCTTGAGGCCCTGCTGCCTGCCCTGTTCCCCGGGGGCTGCCAGGACCGTGCTCCAGGCAGCAGGGCAGGCAGGCAGAAAGGGATTTGTGTCCAGCCTTCGCACGCTTGGCCAAAAGACAGCAACGCACGCAGGCAGGCGTTTCACCTCACCAGCCCAGCAGGCAGAGCCTGGCTTTGTGCTTGGTGCCTCCGTGTAATCATGATTAAAAACTCCAGGCATTACCTCCTCTCTTTGCCCCAAGTCTTTGCTCTGCCTAGGTTTTAGCTAGTCACCAGACACAGTCTGCTGCCAGCAGTGAGGAGCTACTTGTGGATTAACAGCCTCTGCTTTTCCAAAGACCTGCACCTTGCTGTGGCCCGGCTCTTCGCTGAAAGCTAGCCTATGTGCCACAGTTTACAGTGCAATCCCTAAAAAACCGTTCTGGGTTTGAGCCAAATGTACTGCAAACTAAGCTATTTTGACCCAAGCCAGCATGAGAAGTGCTCGTCCTGATCAGACTGTGGTTTGAACGTTTCAAATTTAAACCAATGTGAAACACCATGTACACAAAAGCTGGGAGTGGCCTGGGTATAGCACACATATCTGAGTCTGGGTGGGTTCATCATTTGGCAGAACATTAGCTGTGGTGTGTCAGGTTCGTTAATTGTATGTGGGCAAGAGCTGATGTAACCCAGAATAAGGAAATTATGTACAGAGCAAACTCAGTTATTATTTTGCTACCGTATGCTTGACTGACCTCCATAAATACAGTAGCGATCTTTAAGGTCTCAACCTTGTTTACAGTGGAATTTTTTTTTGTTATGTCCAATTAATTAAACAGGTAAATTTAACATTGAAGTCGAGCACAGCCAGATTACCAACCATTGCCTCTATGGAAAATTACTTCAGAACAAAGAGTCAGCATGATTCATACGCAAGTGCTTCCTTCTGCCATCAGCAAACATTTTGATCAGCACAGACCTTAGGTCCACACAGCACACCTCTCAGTCCTTGTCCTTCCTTGAGTCTACATGGGTTCACCTGGGCCAGCAGTGCATAGGTCTGTGCTGGGGGAAGAGGGAGAGCACCGCTGCATCTCATCCAGGTACAGGCTTGGGGTGCAGCTGGGACACATCTCCAGGCACGCAAGCACTCTCATTGCCATCGCATAAGACTATAAGGAAAAAAAGAATAGAGGAAAAGGGAAAATCCAGGAAAACGATAGTGAAATGCAGAGACAGAGGGAGAGAAGAGCAGCAAATAAATATGGAGTATGAAGACACAGAGCCCAAATTGAAAGAGAACTGCTCACAGCATTTTTCAGGTTAAAGCATCAGCTGGCCTTGGGAAAGAACCGCTCTTGGGAGAAAGAAACTATTTTAAGCTGCCCTCGTGCTCCTGTCCTTTCACAGTGACTCATGCTGTTATGCCTCCTCTCAGCTTCAAGGCTCAGTTCTATGCTAGGACTTCGATTGAAAACATCTGGAGCCTCGTACATACCTACAGACAGCATGTTCATCTTGGCTCCTACTGAAATCGGGGGTTGGGAGGGACTGCAGCACCCCAAACAATTCAAAACACAAACAGAAAAAGGAAAAAATAAAACCGAAATCACAAGGCTGCTAGAAAGTGCAAAGTGCAATGTCAGCACTGTGCTTTCCTGTTGGGCCAGCAGAGGTAGAGCGGTGCAAGTGACTCCTTTCCTAGCCACAATGGGAGTTTTTACTGAAACTGAATAGCATATTTCAGTCTGAACCCAAGGAAGTAGCTAAAGAAGTACCACCCAGAGGAAAATCAACGCAAGAGCTGAACAGTGAAGAATTCTTTTCACAGGGTGTATCTGTGTAGAAGACAATTTGAAGTCCCATTTCTCATCATCCTTTACAGTAGAAAGTATTTTTCAGTTAGGTCCTGAATGAAGCAACTTCAGTCATGCGGTCAGTTCCAGCCCAGAGCATTTATTCTGAAATAATCTCGTTCAGAAATGGTGGTGTATACAAAGTTGAAGACAGAGAATACCAAGGAGCAAGAAAATAAATGCCCTGACTTTTGCGGTACAGCTGCCTTTGCGTGCAGTCAGCCAGTGTCAGCGGTTATACAGTTGCCACTGTTAAATCATTTTCTAAATTCTGTCAGTTTTTGTTATTGTAGCAAATCTGACCTCATCCTGGTCGCATGCCAGGGCCAAAGAGCTGCTCTATTTACCCGCTGTTGATGCAATATCTAAACTCAAAAGGTTTGCAATAGCTATTTAGGATGGAGGGGGAGAAAAAAGCAGTGCTAATATGGCAACTTCTGACTGAAACATAATTTAAGGTACTTGCCAGTTTGTCTCATCTAAATCTGTGAGTAAAAGCTGCTTTTCGGTGGAGTTACTATAATCATATGCAGGCATTGGCTTTGCAATAACTTCATATAACACTTTGAATCTTCCAGTGGTTTTATATTAACTAGTTACACTTGCAAGTACAGAGAAACAAGACATTCTCTTTTTTGAGGATGGCATGCTTACAAGAGCTAGAAAGAAGATTGTGAAGAGAGACAGAAGAACAATGTTCCAATGTGCCTATCCCTACCCCCAAACAGGGGCCACTGTGCGTTGTTCAGGCTATTTGATTAACTCTCTCACTTGAGACAGACCCTTAGTCCCCAGATCCTACAGACTCCCATTTTGCAACCTCTTGCACCCAAGAATAAAGCCACACTGCCCAGCTTGCTTCTCCCCAAACCTTTCTTCCAAACCCTGTCCCCGTTAAGTCTGTCCCAGCTGCCAGCCTGGCCGCAGCTCTTGGTCTCCACTGCTGCTGCCTAGCAAGGTTCCAAGTGTGGGTACCACTCTGCTGATTGAACTGACAAAGTCTGCCCTGAGAAGGCTTTGGGAACAAAAGGTATGGTACAGGCAGATAAAAACCAAAATGCTATTTTTAGTCATGTTAAACATGGAAAGGTTTATGCAGACTATTTTAAATTAAAGCGCTGAGATTTCCTCCAAGGATACTTTTTTTCCTTTCTTTTTTTCTGTTATTTGAGCTACGCCCTTCACAAAAGGAACTATCCTCCTGTATTAACGTATGTATAGAGCACTATGCCAGCCATCTATCTTCTAGCTTGGCACATTTTTCCTTCAATGCAAATTCCAGTAAATATTTCTGTTAAATAGAGAGAAAAATGTTTTATAGATGCCATAAAAACCACTTTCTCTCTCTTAGCCAAACCACAGGAACTTCATAAAACGAGTTAATTTTCCATAATGCGTCAGAGATAACTGTGATCAATACAGTGGAAAATAATCTGTTTTAAATTCCTGACATGATAATTACACAAGGAATAAGTGTAATCTATGTCTGATAATTAGCACAAGAGTTAGTACTTACGTACACTGTGTCATAAAATCTCTGAGGCAGAAACTGAGATCATCTCTACCACAAATGGTATGTGAATCTAACTAAAAAACATAATGCATATCTGGTAAATCACTTATGTTATTTCAGGGAGTTTTTTCTGTTGTTGTTGTTGTTGCTGTTATTATTTTGTTCTTATATCAATGTAATGCTTTGGACATCTATCTTTTTCTGGTCAGATGTTCCTGCTGCTCAGCTCAAGCTTATATTTTTCACTGGCATCTTGTCACTGACCTTTTTGCTTGTTTTGAGTGTTTTTAGGAGGGCAGAAATATGATAAATTATCAGGTTCTTTCTTCTGATGTTATTCTACTCACTGCACTAGACCCAAGTAGATTGTTATATTTGCATTTCCTCCTTCCCAATAGAAAGGAAAAAGAAAATGAAAAAAAATATTTTCAAAATCCATGATGACTGATTTGCAGAATAGAGCTAAATCCCTTACTCTTTTCTGGAGAAATTGGCTTAGCAAAGAAATGGGCAAAGATTCAGCAGAAATCATGTTTCATGCTGAACAAAAAGGTCTAACGTGGTCACATGAGAAACTTTTCAAGGCTGCCAAGTTACCCAGGCTTTGCAGTGAGGTTGTTTCATTTTTTGTTGTTGTTCATAAATCTATGAAACACATTTATAACTGAGTATAAAATTCATCTGAAATTTCTCTCCTTCCTCTGAAGATTGGTGACTATTCAAAAATGTGCCAATGCTCTTCATTGTCCAGGAATCAAGTGCATTGGCCACAACTATTTGCGATGCCCAGGTCTTTCAGCAGTGTCAGTGGTGATGCTTGTGATGGCATACATCAGTCTTCCCCTTAGTCTAATCCCCTGCCTCACCTCTGCATAACTGCTTGTCCAAAAGTGCTGAAGCAGTGCATAGCCCACCACCTCTCAGGCACAACAGCTCCGTTTCCTGGAGTTATGGTGTTTTCCAAGCTGTTTCCTCACTGGCACAACTGCTAACCTGCTCTTCAGAAATATTCTCAAATCACAGCCTTTCCCAAGTATTTATTCTAGGTAGAAATATGTTAGCATACACTGGTTGAGTGTAGCTCCCAGGAAAACATAAGGGTCCAGGGATCTTCCTCAGCTCCCTCTAGTGTGTCAGCAGGACAGCAGATCATAGAGGTGAAGCCAGTAATAGTTTTTTGTATTCTTAGTCTTAAAAAACTCAGCACAGCTGAACTCTGCTCTGGCTCAAAATGCTTTTGCTCTCCTCGGGGCTTTTAACACACTAAGTCTTTCTCTTTTACCTCAGATCTTTTCTTCAACCAAGTAACGTTGCCTGGATCCTAACAGCTCCAGTGTTCCTTCAGTGAACTCCTTGGCTCAGCTGAAGCCAAAGACCTAAGTCCTCTGGCCTGCAGGAAAGGCAGGATTTCAGCTCTCATTCTTGCAAAATTTCTTCGTCTTCACTGTACACCTTCATTTTTATTTTTCATTTCCTATTTCTATTTCCTAAACCTTCTTCTTCATTGCTGGTTCATAGAAATTTGCTTCATATTCTCCATTTACTTGGCATTTGCTGCTTTTCAGAGGCTTGACTTCTTTTCTCAAGTTTTGCAGACATGCTGGTTGGGGTGTCTGTGTCCTGTTTCAAATAACATTTAGTGAGTGCAAAGTCTCACTGCAAAAGCAAATGTTTGCTCAGCTCCCAGAGCTAGCTGGCTGTTCTTTTATAGCACCACGCAGTGCCCATCTTCCTATCCTGGTCTGACTGTTTTCTTGGGTTTTAGGCCATTTCTAAAATACTGTTGCTTATGAATGCAAACAATTCAGGGCATTTGCCTCCTGAATGCAAACTGAACTTCTGATATCCTGACCCACGCGCTTTTTTAGCCCTTGATGCCCAAGTGATGCAACAGGCACAGTCTCAAAGAGTGACCTTTCACTTCACTGGAAGGATGCCCAAGCCTCCTCTTCCTCCTCATCCTCCTCTTCCTCCTCCTCGTCCTCCTCCTCCTCCTCCTTCTCCTCACTCTGTGAATGGAGATAATAAAGTGCCATGGTTCTGAGAAGGTTATTTGATGTGTGAATTGTTTTGACTACCAGTCCACAGCATGATAACAACCTGTCCTTGGTGATTGCTCCTTGGGTTGAATGTATTTAAAGTAGGAGCTTGCAGTTACTTTCAGGAATGCAAACAAGGGAAAAAGGAAGAGAAATACTGCAAGCCTGAATGGCGTCCTGCTGTCTCTTGTGAAAGGGACAAGGTACAACACAGAAAGAAAGGTTGATTCCATCAACCAGCTGGCTGCCCGGGTGATAAATAGTTGCCTTTACAGACCTAGAAACAATGTTTATTAATGAAGATTTCTATTTAGAACATACTTGTTATCTTGAGAACCATCATGTTGTGAATCTGCAGCAATACTCCTCCTGTTTTCACTACATGGAAGATGCATTTACACCACAGTGAGGTCCCAAACTTTCTTTGAAATGCCACCAAAAGGTATCTCTGTTTTACATCTGTATTCTGACTCTTTGAGGATTCAAAATCACTGCTTCTTTGGATGAGGAGCTTGCTGACACTGGTACCATTTGAAACTTGAGTCTTCAATTGGTTACTTATACAGCAGACAGCTTAAAAGAAAAGGCAGTTCTGTGAATGTGTGTTTTCTAGTTACGAAAACACCACCTCTTTCCCTGCAGGGATCAGGAAAAGGTTTTCTCTCTCATTTTTTCTTCCCTTCCTCACCAAAATTCATGTTCACTGGAATGCTTCCTGTTTAATTCACTGCTGCTTTTGCAGAGTCTTGATGCTGTTAACATTTCTTCCAGCCTTTCTACACGGTGGAAAGCAATGGTTTTCTTTGCGGTGTGGGATGTGATAACCAGAACTGAGCTACTATCTGAAAACATGTTTAGAAAATGGAATTTGTAGATGTTGTCTCTTGTGGCTGGAGTTACAGCAGCATTATTTTGGTTCCTGCACCTCAGCTTTAAAGAACGTCTTGAAAAATCAAGAGCTGGGTGAAGGATCTTTTAAAAGCTATATGCCATGCCTGTCTTACATTCTTAAGGCACATATTCTTCTAAAAATACCTAGTGGTTTGTGTCTAGATCATTTTACTCTGGACATCTGGGTAAATGCCCAAGCATATATAAATGAATAATGATGAGTCTGGCCATTTCTAATTTCCTTTGAGAACAAACATGATCAGTTATAAAACAGTAATTTGTAATCAGTAACTAATTAAAATTTTATCTCCTTGAGTAGGTGGTAAGAAATTAGGTGTGAGTCATGCTAATCATGTCTAGGCTAAACTCAGAGAACGAGCTTCTTTACTCCTTCCCTGTCAGGTGTGTTTGACAGCCTGTATCAGATTTTGTAGCATCGTTTTGGCTGTTTTTGAGTTTCCCCCTCTGCTTCCAAGTTGAAACTGGCAAAGCCTGGGTATGAACCAATATCGTGATGCCAAGGGTACCTGACCCTAAGATTCCCCTGCTGAAGGCCTAATACAATTGTTTGGTGTCTCTCAAGTACCATTTTACTTGACGTCTTTTGGGAGTGGTCCTTGCAGTCAGACATCTCCCTACTCCTGTCCAAGCACTGCTTTGGAGGGAGCTGGCTGGAGGAGCCTTGAGCAGAGCCAGTGTATGAGCCAGCAGTTAGTCAGTGTAGGCAATCACGCCACCAGTTCTCAGACTCACTCCTAGCCCTCTTGTATTTGGCAGATAAGCAAAGCCTTTAACTCATCTTCTAATGATGCCCTAAGGCTTATGTGGTTTGTTTCTGCAGCTCTGATACTTAAAATCAGTTTACAACATAAAATCTGTATCCTGCCATTCAGACTGACCTTGTCACAAGACCCGGAATTGTGTTTGAAAAGTTGTTGTAGGCCAGAGTACGGTAAGAGGCCACATCTGGAGTGGTGTGTCCAGCCTAGGGCTCCTGAGCACAAGAAAGGCATGCATCCAAAGAAGCGAGTCCAGCAAGGAGCTATGAATATGATTGAAGAATTGGAACATCTATGTACAGGGCAAGGCTGACAGAGCTGGAGCTGTTCAGTCTGGAGAAGAGAAGACTTAGGAGGGATTTTATCTATGTGTATGAAAACAGATGAAGGAATAAAGAAGATGGAGCCAGGCTCCTCTCAGTGATGACCAGTGAAAGGACGAGGCAATAGACACAAACTGAAATACAGGAAATTCCATTTAAACATAAAAAAATGCTCTTTCAGTCTGAAGGTGGTCAAACAGTGTAACAAGTTGCCCAGAGAGGCTGCGGAGTCTCCATCTTTGGAGATACTCAAAGTCGGACTGAACACAGCCCTGGGCAGCCTGCTCTATGTGACCCTCCTTTGAGCAAGGGGTTGGGCTAGACAATTGCAGAGGTCCCTTCTAGTCTCAGCTGCTCTGTGATGCTGTGAATAGAGAAGGATGTAAAAAGATGTCCTTATTATTATTTCTTACAGAAAATATTCTCAAGAAAGTAAGAGGACAATTTTTTTAATCTGTTTGACACATATAGAGGTACTGCTGTCTTATGGATAAGCCTGTTAGATGCTTAAGTGGAGAAACACACAGTTTTGTTGTGCTTATGAAAATTATGTGCATACAAATACAGTATGTATTTTATTTTTTAAAATTTGTGGTAGCTCTAAGTTCTGCAGATTTTTTTTTCCCTGTCTTTTCTTGTGACAGAATGGCTCACCACAGCCACCATTTTCAACCTCAGCATTGAGGAAGTAATTGTCATAAACATGAGGTCCTTTAAGGGGGAATGAAGAGAAGCCACATCTCCCCTGATGTGCCAGGCAGTGCAAATAGTTCTGTGGGGCTTCCTCACCCTAGCCTGGGCTCTGGTTCTGTGGCCAGCAGCAAAAAGTCATATCCACAAGTGGAAGGGGCAGCTTTTGTAAGGGGCAGCCCTTGTAGCAGGAAACAGCATCTGGCTGTACTGCTACTATTCTTCTCTGAATTTCCTCCAGTCAAATATCCAGAAAGTCTTGAAGGATTTAACGCATGAGCACACATTTTAAAAAATTAATAGCCTGGGGACTGAAGCTGACTTGAGGCTGCCTGCAAGGTCATAAATGAAGGTCATAAACCGAAGAACTGTTGTGGATATAATGTGCACAGGAATGATGGACAAAACAAGAACAGGAGCTGTTAAACCCAGAAAGATGGTCACAAGGAAAATAATGAATGATTTTCAGTAAAAAATAAAAGGTGTAGAAACTAGGAAGACTAGTCCTGACACTTAAAACAGTGCAGTCTTGTGTAGGAAAAGGGCAGGGTTAGAAAATCATTTTAATGATGATCATGTGCTTTTCCCCAAGGGTGGTGGACTATTTTCATAAATCTATGACTAATTTTTGAATTCTGGATCTCAAGCCAACTCTACAATTAGCTAAACCTTTTAATATTTTTAGTAAGAGTACTATATGGATGCTTCTAGCCAAGCTAGTCACACACAGGACCACAAAATTTTTTAAGAAACAGTCTATTATTGATGAAAGTTGAGGAGGTAAACAATGAGTTAATACTTCTTTCTATAATAAAAATGATCATATTTTTGATGTACTAGGTCAAATCTTACCCAGAACTACGACAAAAATAAGTGCTTTTACAAACAAAATGCTGATCTTTAGATATGAAAGACTTGTGTTTTTCTGCAGAAACATTACGGAAGACGGGAGGGGTTTTTTTTGAGAAGCTGAGGACTTCTCTGTGTGATTAACTGGTGAAGAGAGTAGTGAAGCTGCTACTAAAGAGAAGTGACCCAGCATGCTGCTATTGTCTGGCTGAATGTGAATCTACTCAGGATGCCAGTCATTTTCTTAATAATGAACTAGTGATATGATTTTGATATTAGTTTTGTAGGATTTCAGATAAACCCTTTAATCGTTTTGTAATGTTATTTTGTTAAATGATAAAATTCTTAAAGCTATACACTATTTCTGATTATTTTCTCTGCTTTATGTTAACTTCTCCAAACTCCAAGTTTTCTTCTGAAGTCTTTCAAATCTGTGAAGCTCTATAAAGAACTTTTTTTCATATTCATGTTGAAGTAGCTGAGCTTTGCTGTATCTTGAAAAGTTTTATCAAGTATTGCAATATACAAAAGTCTCAGAGATGCACATTAAAATTTTTTCCATAACGTTATTTATTTATTTATGCTGTATGATAAATAACCTTCTGGGTATGTAGCACAATTCTCATTCTTATGGCATTGAAAATTTATTACTGGACAAAGCAGTAAAATTTTACAGTACACTGTATCTTGGCAAAGATACCTCATGTATTTATTGACTGTGTAGCAGAGATGTATTCATTTCAGGCTTCTTGTGTCTCTGCTCATCGTTCTTTTGGCATTTCGTACTATTACTAGAAACCCTATGTCCAATTAAAAGGAATTGTTATGATGACTGTTTCCAGATCTGAGTCTTTGCAGGCACCTATTTCCGTGCTCCAAGTATAAAAAATAGGCTTGAGGGCTGTAAAATTTGAACTTCAAACCTGTTTAATCTGTACTGCAGTAAAAATATGATCTGCATTTTGGGTTGCATTCACTTACATCTTATGTATTTATTTTCTACCGTTAGGACATCCTATATACCCTTGCTAAGATTCTTAGTGTGGAAATTCTAGTATAACGTGGGAAGTCAGAAAGCAGGAAAAATGTGGTGGTGTGTAGACTCTCATGATACGTGTGGTGGTTGTGCTGTTGCAGTCTTTCTTACCTAGTGTCTGTAGACTAGTAGAGCTTGGGACAATCCCCTCAGTTGAATTTTGATCTCCATCCATCTCTCCTTGAAACACAAACCGTAAGGGAGAGTGACTGGACAACTGAAGACCTCTATTACCCTCACAATCATTACATAGAAACCACAGCCTGCTCAGCTTAGCTGTCAAGGGCAAGCACCCTGTATAGCAAATCCAAGACCCTGGTATTTTTGAAGGGAGGCAAATAAAACACAATAGATGCTTTACAGCAGGAAAAGGTTTTGTTTGGTTGTTTTGTGTTTTGTTTACTGACAGTGTTTCCAAACCCATGTTGCTGTTTCGTTCATGACCACGTTCCGAGGCTCTTAATTAATCCCTCTTTGCGCTTACTGCAGTGGTGCTGAGATGCTCCAGCCTCTTACGTGGCACTGAAGAAACCCATCATAAAGGGTTGAAGAACTTTTTCCTCCTCCCAAATGATATGAAGGGAATAACTCCAACAGTCGGAAGAGGTACAAGGCCTAGCAGGCAATAGATGTGATTATGGCTGTTTCAAGTTTGAGCCCGTTCTTGTGGGTAACAAAGGCAGTGGCGACGCGGTGACACATTTCGACATGTAATAGTGCCCAAAGTAAAAACAGTCCTCAGTCCCAGGTGCACACACTGCTATCAGGAGTAAAAGCACATGTCACTGTGACTTTACTGTGGCTAGATGGAGATAGCACAGTTTTAGCATATAACAGTTGTGTCTTCAGTTTTGTTATGCAGACACACAGAATCATATATGAGACTGCACAATAAATTGGCAGGATTCTACATGCCAGTTGTCTAATGCCTGTCAATATTTTGTGAGCTTTGGTACTAAGAAAATTCAAGGAGGAAAGTGAGGCAGGATGAGGAGAATGATGACGATTTTAATCACAGCTATTTTTCCTCCACTGCCAGGAAGGTTTGGCAGGCTAAAGCTGCGGTGTTGAGCTGGTGATGCTGTTACAGCTGTATAGTCTGTTCCACGGAGAGCAGCAGGACCATGCTGGGAGCTGTGATAGGGGGAAGGTGAATTTGGAAAGGAGACAGACCAGTAACAGCAGGGGTAGGTGGTCTAACAAGCAGGATGCAGTAATCTCAATCCTCAGTGAATCTGTGCTGTAGAAAGTAGCATATCTTCATTTACAAGCGCAAAGTTGTTGCTCAAGGACTATTAGACGTATTAATTGGCTCAGACCTCTGACCTTTGTTGCTAGACTCTGGGAACAAGTCTCTGCTTTGTCAGCAAGAAATGTGTACCTGAACTCCCATAGGGGTATTCTCCTCCTGAAATTACTTGATTTAAGGTGAGAGTTTGACTTACGTATTGCTTTGGTGTTGAAAGGTGCTTTCCACTAGCTGAAGAAGAACAGAAAATTTCTAGTAACTTACAAAAGGCTTAAAAAAGAAAACACAGTGTTTGCACAGATTAATAGATAGATGTTAGTGATTCCTCCTGAATTAAAATAATCAGCCTAAAGAAGCATTCTTTTTTTAACATATTCTTCTGTGGTAAACCTCATGTTTTACTGAATCTTTTTTTAAATGATGGAGCACTCGGTGGATAAGGAATTGGCTGGATGGTCACACTCAAGGAGTTGCAGTCAATGGCTTGATGACCAAGTGGAGGCCAGTGACAAGTGGTGTTTCACAGGGGTCGGTACTGGGAATGGTGCTGTTTAAGTTCTCTGCTGGCAACATGGACAGTGGGATTGAGTGCACCCTCTGCAAGTCTGCTGACGACACCAAGCTGTGTGGTGCAGCTGATGTGCTGGTGGTGAGTCACTGGCACAGGCTGCCCAGAGAAGCTGTGGCTGCCCCCTCCCTGGCAATGTTCAAGGCCAGGCTGGCTGGGGCTTTGAGCAGCCTGGTCTGGTGGAAGGTGTTCCTGCTCATGGCAGGGGGACTGGAACTAGACGATTTTTAAGGTCCATTCCAGCCCTTACCATATGATTCTATGATTCTATGATTCTGATGTCTTTTGTAAATCTGAGAAGATTTGGGATTGGTTGTGTTGCAAAAGTTGCTTTGCAAGGCATAACTTAGACCCATGTCTTACTTCAAGACAAATATTTTTCTGAATAGAATAAGGTTTTGTTTGTTTGCAGATTTTTATGGAAATGACAACGAGTTTGGAGTCTCTAAGACAGAAACCATGTGGCTTGGGTTACCTTACCTTCAGCAGATGCTATCTTGGTAATTATTACCCTGAAAGCATAGACCAGATTCATGTTAATCAAGTCATGTGTTAATGCTTCATCATGTAGTTCTGCTGCATCATTTTGTGATCCATAACTTAAACAGACAACCCTTCTTGGCAGTCAACTAACCTTAGACGCTTCCATTATTTCTGCTGTCTGAACTCATGAAAAAAAAAAATCATGATCTGCCAACTAACTGGCATATTTAAGATACAAAATTTGAGAGTACACCTCTCAAAAACCAATTACTAGCAGACTATACCTTTTCTCACTTACATATTGGCTAGATTTTGTAACTTCTACTTGATGATAAAGCTCCTTTTTCCTGGAAGCCTCCACTTCCCTGTGGATCCCACAAGCTGTCTGTGAGGATGTGGCAGTTCCAGGTGGCCATCTGTCTCTGCTTCTGGCCAGCCCAGTTCAGCCAGGCCTCCTGCTGAAGGGTCTGTGAACTGTCAGCAGGTCCAGCTGGATACCTTCGTAACAGCATCAGGAACCTGACTCACATGCTTACCCTTCACTTCTGACCACAGTACTTGCAATATCAGGAGGTGAGGAGCTGTAACATATTCTTTTTGGAAGTCAGCAGGAGAACTGACTGAGCAAGGACTCTGGCAACTTGGTTGTAGATAAGCATCAGTGGTCAACTTAGTCTAACAGCTGACCGTGCTGTCGTTTCTCATTCACTATAATATATGTAAACCTACTGGTATATATTTAATTTGCTTTTTTGTAAATTGTTTCTTTTCAAAGGGAAAAATACTCAATAACCTCAAAAATAAGAATATCAAAACGCTTTTTCTTATCTCCTACTGGATTCTTCATTGGAAGGGCAAACTTTCCTGGACAAGGACTAGTTTTCATCCCATATGTTGCTTAGGAGCAAGTCTCCCCACCTGAAAAATTAGTTCTGCACTAGATGCCTTACCTTAGAAGAGTTCTAATTTCTTTAGGTGTAGCAGCATTAAAAATGAATCCTGGAGAAAACACTTAAGCCCTGGAGCAGGCATGGAAGTTCAGGTACGTTGTCCTCAGTGATTTCAGTGCAGTAGTTTCAGGCACCTCCCAGCTCAGCGTGCTGTATTGTGGAATTGTCTGAGGCAGTGAACCTAGGTTTGACAAGGGATGGGCTTGCAAACCGAAGGTCCAGACCTTATCTTTCTGAAAATCAGTTTATTCCCAGCATAGCTCTTTCTACAGGACAAATAATGGTACAAAAAGATTCTTATGTTTGATTTGCATACTAATGTGGGAAATACCAAATCATCCAGGGTCAAACAGCAGCATGATAATATGGGACACAGCGTAATGCTCCCATGCGACTTGCTAGGACGTGTGGGCAAATGTGACCGTACAGAGCAAAGCTGGGTCTGGCACCTGGGCTTCTTTCCATGCACTCTCAATACCACCAGCCATTACAGTCTGGCTGCTCTCTGGGGAATGAACGCTGCAAACTGCTTAGTTTAAATCCATTTCCCAAGCTGTGGGGAGGAGGCTGTGCCCAGTGACAAGATGGTGTCCTTTTCTGCCAAAGCCCGAGTCCTCGGGAAAAATATTTATTAACCACTTAGACAATTTTGTAAAAGCAAGTGATGAAAAAAATGCTTTATTTGATGAGATTTACAAACCTTATAAAACCCGTTACTGGGCCAGTGTTACTTAGCTAATTCTGTTACCACTGTTGTTGAGCTTCTTTATTGTTTTTTTTCCTAGCATTACTCCATCTCACCTTACTTGTTTTACATATTATCTGAATTCATTAGTGGAGCAGAGATTTGAGCCAGCTAGATTTTACTGAAATGATATTACCTCACAGGGACGTGCAATCCATCAGACAGGATAAAGTAAACACTTCGTTGTGTCATAGTCTTCCTACAGCCCAGCCCATTTAAAATCCTGTATGAGACCACTGAAATCTCTAAGTAGATTACATGCTTGCCATTGTAATGTGGGGAATTGTGTCAGGAACAAAAGGTTTGTGTCCAGCAGTTGGCCACTCTTGCCTCAGTGAGCTGCACTGCTGGGAGCGGGCAGGCACCCCTGCTCCTGTCCAGGCGCTGGGACGTGGCCATGTCCTTTAGTCATTTAGAGCATTCCACATCTAAAGGGAAGGCACATTTTAAATAGAAACGGGATATTCCTATTTCGGTGTCTGGACATTTGTTTTAATATTTTTAAATACTTTAAGAGATGAACCTATTTCCTACTCTTCCATCAACACAAGCAAAATCTCAAAGGTGTGCATGATGAAACACCTGTGAATCCAACCTCACTGGCATATGGAAAGTTATCAACACTCTATTAGCAAAGAGTATTACCATTGCAGGTGCTATTCCTGCCAAACCTAGGTGTTCAGGCATCTCTGCTTGCCCCTGTGAGCCCTCTGAGGTCAGTGGAGCCCCTCGCAAGGCATCAGCCTGCTTAGCTGGCTGCTGGCCTTGGCTCCCCACGACGGCGGGGAAAGCCCCGGCCCTCCCGCTGCACCAACAACTGTGAGTGAATTCATGTGAGTCGTTAGCCTAATTTGCTAAATTGTCCATAAATAATTCCTACCAGCTGCACATTGCTCAGCACCACACCTCAGTATCTATGGAGCTGCTGTCTGCTGTGGCATGGAGAGGGTCCGAAAGCCTCTGCACCGCACAGGGCTCCCACAGCCATGGTGGGGATTTGCTCCTTTGTTTCTGGCTGGGAAATGGGCATGCTGCAGCCCAACTGGGAGCGTTCAGTGGCAGCTCTGATTCTCATTTTCTTGCCTCCGGGGCTGCCAAGGCAGCAGCTTCTTTGTGTGGCAGAAACATGAATTATGTGTTTGTGTTTCAGCCACCCTGAATATTCAAAATACCATAGTGACATTTACTAAGAAAAGACACTTCTGAAATGTGTATTAAAATCATTGTAAGAATTAACCTAGTTTTTTTCACCCTCTCTAATTGCAGAGAGCTACAATTTGGGTCAATCTGGAGCAAGGAGCAGAGAGGTAGAAGACCTGCTTATAGCTCACTGGAGGGACTTCATGGGATAACATTGCTCTGAAAAGTGCGATTGCAACAAAATGGTTCATAAAGGGAACAGAGTACACAGGAACTGTTTAAATATGGAAAAAATTTAATGTTTTCATTGTATTTTGGAACAGCTTTTGAAAAAGAATATTATATTGAAACCAAACAGACTGGAAAATGCTTTGGAATTTTACTAGGAAGAAATCTGAATTTTTGGGCTTTTATCCAGTTTAAAATAAAGTAAAACTCCAAATGTGAAACACTTTTCTGAACTAGAATTTCCATTCTTCATATGGCCATCATTGTATCATCCGTGCCTGACTTGCGTTGCAAGAACAGGATGTGAACGCAGTTGCAAGCTAAGTTTTTGTTAGTAATCAGATTCAAGGAGAGTTTATTCTTCCATACATTCAAATCTTCTAATCCTCTTCTTTTATTATTTTTTCCAGCTGATTTCCTATTGGGAGGGAAATTCCACTTAAATATGGAAAGAAGGAAAGTCAGAATGGGAAGCCAATTCCAGATTAAAGAAAATGTGTCTTGTCCGTATTACACATGTGGCAGGGAAGGAGTACAACTCTTTATAAGCAGAGGGTCTAGTGGAGACACTGTGTCAAGTTCTATGCTTCCAAAATTGTGAGAGTTTCCATGTGGGATTATGAAGGCCAATACAAGTTTGACTAATCTTCCTTCTGCATGAAATCCTTCGGATTCATCCATTGTACAGTCCCTGTCTTGTGGTATAATCTCAGTTACATTTTGATAGGCAAAGAAATGTCACAGAGCCCCACCCTACATGTCCCCTTCTGACATGTTCCTTGTGAAGAATCTCTGCTCAAATCCTTTGTAACTGAAGTCATCGGAAACACAGATTCGTCTGGTTCGCCTATCATATTGTGCTGCATGATAAGATATGATTCAAAGCACACCTATTTTTGCATCTGTTTTTCTGATCTCACCTGTCAGCCAATTGCTGTGTACATTGACCATTGCAATTAACACAAAATGCAAAGTGAAGATGTGCAATGTCCTAATTCCTTACACTAATCAAGGCAAACTCTTTGGAGAGGCCCCAGCTCCTTGTGTCTTTCACTTAGTACTCAAGAATTTTCTTGTCTTTTCCTGACCAGTTTTCTAACGTTGCTTTCAGGCAGCTGTGCACCACCCCACTGCTGCTACAGAGCTGCTGCGGTGATGGTGCTGTAACTCATGCAAGAGCCCTCTCCTTTCCCACTCCCCATCCTCGCACACCATCCCCTCGCACAGGGGAGGATGGCTGAGTGTATAGATGCTGTAGGGGCCTCTGTTGCAGCAGCCTTCCTGGGCGCTTTTGGTGGGTGCTGTAGCTTATAGTGGCCTTAAAGAGCAGCTACACCTTCAGAAATGCTCAGGTGTGTAGATTATTTTGGATGATCCAAGATGAACAGGGCTGCCTTGGGAAGGGTACCACTGCACTGCACATCTGGGTTTATGCAATGGGGTACTGTGTCTGATTGTGTAAAGAGTGAAGTTACACCCTAAACATGCTTGCAGGCCATTTGTACACTAGAGATAGCTCCATTAAATAGAATCTGTGTCCCACATCTAAAATCTCTCATTTGATAGGGCACAAGCTTTTAATCCGCTCTGAGACTGAAAGTCCAGATTCTTCATCAGGATGTCTTCTTGTTTGTGCTCTTTTTGCTGGTCTTGCTTCTCCTGTGTATTTTCTCTAATGCCAGTTCAATATGTATTCTAAATGACTTGGAAGCTCTCCCCTCCCTGGACACTTCAAACATTCAACAAATTGTGCATATAATCAACAACATACCATCCAATTGCCAAAAGCTGACCATTCTTCTGCATGATCAAATCACAAAATCCCCTGTGTCTGTATTCTATCTAGGGCATGGATTTAAAAGGCAGCTGTATTCTGACTTCTATTCATTTGTCTGGAGCATTGCACAAGCCATGCTAACAATTACGTAAATCAGCCTTTGTTTAACATTAACTGATAGTCTTTATTGATCACTGGCCAAGCTTCTTTTGAATAATCTCTATTTAATTCTGTATTTAAAATCTCTTCTGGGTGCTGTTATAAAAACCTGACCAATAAAGCCCTTTAAAAGAGTCATGTTACAGTGTCCTTCCTCAAAATTCAGCTTATTGCATTCATTGCCAAAACCACACTGAAACATTCTTTAAATGAGTATGAACTAGATGGACATCAGGGTTGTGTTTGATCCTTGACTAACTCAGTATACTCTGGGAGTGGTGTTGTTACCAGCTGACCCCCCACATCACTGGGACAGCCTCGGTGCACACTGGTAAGAGTGTTTGCTCTCTGGGACCTTGCCAAGCCAGTTGCACACCTGTGACCATGTGCAATGTCCTAATGTCCTAACAACCCCATGCACCAGTATAGGCTTGGGGTGGACCTGCTGGAGAGCAGCTCTGCGGAGAGGGACCTGGGTGTCCTGGTGGACGACAGGTTAACCATGAGCCAGCAGTGTGCCCTGGCTGCCAAGAAGGCCAATGGAATCCTGGGGTGCATCAGGAAGAGTGTGGCCAGCAGGACGAGGGAGGTTCTCCTTCCCCTCTACACTGCCCTGGTGAGGCCTCATCTGGAGTACTCTGTCCAGTTCTGGGCTCCCCAGTTCAAGAAAGATGAAGAGCTACTGGAGAGAGTCCAGCGGAGGGCTACAAGGATGGTGAGGGGACTGGAGCATCTCCCCTACGAGGAGAGGTTGAGGGAACTGGGCTTGTTCAGCCTGAAGAAGAGAAGGCTGCGAGGGGACCTTATAAATGCCTACAAATATCTGAAGGGTGGGTGTCAGGAGAATGGGGCCAAGCTCTTTTCAATGGTGCCCAGTGACAGGACAAGGGGCAATGGGCACAAACTGAGGCACAGGAAGTTCCGTCTGAACATGAGGAAGAACTTCTTCCCTCTGAGGGTGACGGAGCACTGGAACAGGCTGCCCAGGGAGGTTGTGGAGTCTCCTTCTCTGGAGATATTCAAGACCCGCCTGGACAAGACCCTGTGCAGCCTACTGTAGGTGACCCTGCTTCGGCAGGGGGGTTGGACTAGATGACCCACAGAGGTCCCTTCCAACCCCTACTATTCTGTGATTCTGTGATTCTGTGATTCTGTGATTCTGTGATTCTGTGACCATGCCCTCCCATCATGTCCTTTCCCCTGCCCCACCTCATGAGACAGGATACAGAAACAGGATGGATTCATGGCTCATCATTTTTACTACGGTTATTTATTGCCGCCTTGCTGTGTGGGCAAAACAAATGCGGTGAGATTTAGATTACAAACTCCAGCTAAGCCTTCCAGAATTGTCTGCAGATCCCTGAGTCAGCAGCATCCTGTTCCCTGCCTGGATGTAGCGGGAGTGAGCAGCCCTGCAGCCTAAGGGTGTGTTGCCCCACAACCCGGCAGCTGGATCCATGTGCTCCAGATGTGGATCCTGTCCTTAGAGCAGTCCTGTTGCTTCTGCACCTGCTGAGCTGGTAGCAGGGGTGGCAGAGGAGACCGCTGTTAGGTCACTGTTCATCTGGTCTGATGCACCGTCAGCTAAGTGATCTCATCTCGACCAATTATTGTCAGAAAAGGACTTTCACAGCCTGCAGAGGGATAGATCCCGTCTGTCTCTGAGCAGTAACATGCCTGGTCTTTGCTTATATGACGGACGCTTTCTCATGCCAGATGTGGTAGCTAGGCTGGCCAGCTAGAAAAATTTTAGTGGTTTCAGAGGGAGTGTGATAGCTCTTTCCTCAGCTGGGTCTGTTTGCCTACCATAGGCAGGATTTAATCAGTGTCAAAGACATTAAAGAAGAGCGAAGCAAATACTGCCTTCACTCTTGCTCTATAGATACAATCTGATATGCATTGGGTCTGCTCAGCTGCTTTAATGGGATAGCATTTACATGTGAGATTTGATCCTAGGGCTCTCTTGATATATCAGCTTTATGCTGCTTGCCAGCTACTCATAAAGATGTTAAGTGCCAGTTTATTCCAAGCCTGGAAATAAATTATATTGCGCTTCCAATATACTGCGTTTCCTCATTTCTTCCATCATTCCACTCTGGAAGAATTCTTAGTGTCAAGAATCTCTTGGCGTTTTTCATGTCTCTGGCTGCAGGTGTCCCCAGCACAATAAAGTGGTTTTGAGACAGTTGTGGTGAATATATTTAGAATAGAATAGAACTGAATAGAGTGGAGTGGAGTAGAGTAGAGTAGACTACAGTAGAGTAGACTAGAGTAGAATGGAATGGAATAGAATAGAATAGAACTGAACTGATAACCTAACACTGCCAAGTCCACAACTAAACTATGTCCCTAAGCATTTAGTTCTGTCCTTGCCGTGTCCATTTCTGAGAGCATTCATTTCCAGTGTACTCTTTGTTCTGCATTCTTATTTTCAAGGAATGAACTGTTTCTGAATGGCTGGGATCTTCTAAACTTTTAAAGGAGTTCTGCATATTCCATATCTAGGCAACACCACATTTTTTTGGCATATAGATAGGGTGGACTTAGGTAAGTGCTCACTATGCCTCATCTATATTGTCATAGAATCACTGAGGTTGCAAAACACCTCGAAGATCATCAAGTCCAACTGTCAGCCCATCCCCACCATGCCTACTAAACCATGTCCGGAAGTGCCATATCTACAAGGTTTTTGAACGCCTCCAGGGACGGTGTCTCCACCGCTTCCCTGGGCAGCCTGTTGCAAGGCTTTACAACTCGTTCAGTGAAGAAATGTTTCCTAACAGCCAATCTAAACCTCCACTGACACAACTTGAGGCCATTGCCTCTCGTCCTATCACTAGTTACTTGGGAGAAGGGACCAACACCCACCTCACTAGAACCGCCTTTCAGGTAGTTGTAGAGAGGGACAAGGTCTCCCCTCAGCCTCCTCTTCTCCAGGCTCAACAATCCCAGTTTCCTCAGTCGCTCCTCAGAAGACTTGTGCTCTAGAGCCTTCACAAGCCTCATTGCCCTTCTCTGGACATGCTGCAGCATCTTTGTGTGCTTCTTGGATTGAGGGCTCCAAAACTGACCACCATACTCGAGGTGTGACCTTGAGTGCTGAGTACAGGAGGATGATGACTTCCCTACTCCTGCTGGCCACACTATTTCTGATGCAAGCCAGGATGCCTTTGGCCTTCTTGGCCACCTGGACCCACTCTTGGCTCATGTTCAGCCGGCTGTTGACCAGCACCCCCAGGTCCTTTTCCACTGGGCAGCTTTCCAGCCACTCTTCCCCAATCCTGTACCATTGCGTGGGGTTGTTGTGACGTAAGTGCAGGACCCGGCATTTGGAGTAAACTTGTCTCTTGGTCAAGTTTAGCACTTAGCCTGTCATAGTTTTCTACAGGCACTGTGCAGGGCTCTGGGTATCATATATAGACACTGAAGCCATAATCTGGAAAATAACGGTAATCTCAAAAAAATTGGTTATGGCAGAAATTTCAGGTGCTTGGCAGAGTGTTGTCATGCAGCAGTGAGCCAAAGATTGGAGAAGCAGTTTAGAGGGTAAGAATGAAAACTTGCTGTCTGCTTGGGGCTGTGAAGAAGCTGTAGTTTGCTAAGAAGAGGTGTTTCTAAGCAGTGTTTCCACTTTTGTGCCACCCTGCTCAGGCCAGTGAGGGAGTTCCTCTGACCCATCAGAGAGCTGACCCAGCTCAGTAACCCACCCTGCAACTATTCACTCAGGTTCTGCCAAACCAGGTGTTCTGGACAGAGGATAACAAATTGCATCTTTAAATATTGAGGTTGCTTGACTTGGTCATGGGGACACAGCGAGGAAAAGATAGGAGCTGAATTCTGTTGTTTGCTTCCTTCTCTGATGCCTGGTGAGCACTGCTCCGAGCAAAGGAGCTTTCTCACTGTGGATACTGCAGCAGGTATGTGGCCAAAAGGAAATCACAAAAAGTAACGGAGAGATTCAGGCCCAAAGCACACAAGCTCATTTTGCAAAGTCTTACTGTACAAATCTGCATTCTCTACAAATATTAATGAAGCAGAGTTCAAGTTGTGAGGCATTTGTTAATTGTCATGAAACAAGTACTTAGGTGTAAGGGGCAACATGGTTGCCTCTGTAGTACAAGCCCAAGCAGGATTGCTCTGGCTCCTAAGCCAGCCAAATTGTCTTCCAGATGTTAAAGCCTGTTTCCACTCACCTCCCTGCCCAGGCCCGTATGAGAGGTGACCCACTACTATTGTGCTCCCATGAAAGGCCCTGTTTGAATTTAATGTGCAATTGGTTGGCTTGGCATTTGTGTTTTTTGTGTTCATTTATTCAAACTTGAGCTTGAAATTGCTCTCATCTACACTTGGAAATGTAACCATACCTAGCTCTCAAGTTTTATGCAGTATAGTTTTCTAGATACTCAATTTCACCCTTCAAATTCCAAAATGTAAATAAGATGTATGGAAATATATCCAACTTTCTGTCATTTTGAGTTATGATGAAATTATAACCAAACCAACAGAGTATAGATATTAACTCTTCCCTGTGGCACTACGTCCCTGATGGGTCCAAAATCAAAGGACCTGTAGCTACTGCATATTAATTTATTTCACTTCAGTTGCACTTAGAGGTAATAAAAGTATATTTTATCTTTGATGGAAAATTCAAAAACCATCTTTAGCTTTTATTTCTCTGGGACATAATCAGGGATAGAAATCCATCCTGTGTCTCAGGCATTTGAGGCTTGCTGGAGTGGAAGAGTTTTGGAGCTAGAAAACTGTTGCCTGCCTTATACTGCAGGTCCATTTCCCTCATTGATTGCTGAAACTAAGAAACTGTTCCTAAGGAAAGAAGTTATTTATTCTTTGTATTTATTAGTTCTACACTAAAGAAACAGGCAACTGTGCTAGCTTTTGTTTGTGCAGGCAGTGCAGCCTCACCCTGTTTCTCTTCAAATGGCTTGGACCAGCTCCGTAAACCGCTCAGAAACACAACACCTGGCAGTGGGGCTGCGCAAGCACCAATGCCAAAGGCACCCGCCTCTGCGGGACTGTGCTGATCCGAGCCCTGGCTGCCTTGTCCAGCGTCCCCTTTCCAGCTGCTGGTCCCCACGGGGACAGGAATGCTGCTGTCAGCAGGGAAAACCTGTCTGTCTGGCACCATTTCGACCGGTGGTTCCCGTAAGCCATCAAACTCATTCTGACCTGCAAACCTGCTCAACTACCACCTCCATGATTTGAAACCAGAGAGTCGCAGGTGGGTCAGAATGACCTGCTGCTTTTCTGCCCATGGCCCAGCCCTGAGGGATGGCTGCTCTCCTACCCTGCTGCATGTCCTGGTGCCCCATGGCTGCCCCGGGTGCCCTTCCACCAGCACGGTGACACTCCTTACCCCGGGATGCAACAGGTTGCAGCTCATCATACAGTTATCGACTCATTGCCTTTGTGGAAAGATCACTGCCACAGCATGGGGGAGCATCTTGTGCTCCCTCTGACATCTGGCTGCTTCACACAGGGAAAGCAGCAGGGCAAGAAGAGTTAAGTGAGCATCCCTGCCTGCAAGGGGAGAGATTTTTGCATTTAGGATACAGTGTTCATTTCCCCCAGCTAACACTGGAAGCGGCCAAAAAAATTTCTTCTTATGCCAACTCGAGCACACCAAAATGCCATTTAATGCAGAGTCCAAGTTTGGCCGGAGCTGTTTTGATTTAGTAATGTCTCTTACAAATACATGCCAAAGTAGCTAGTTTTCCAGTAACAACTTCAGCACTGGCACTACAACTTTATAGAGCAAATATGAGGTTTTAAAATCTCTAACAAATATGTTTTCAATTAGCTGTAAATATTAGGTCACTTTTGTGATTTTTATCTTTGAACTTTAAGATCAGGAGTTACGTAAAATGATACAATTCTGTGTTGGACGGGCATGAATTTGCTTTGTAAAAAAAAAAATTGGGCTTTGCTAATATGCGAGACAAAACAAAAAATTGCCTGATGTAAGACATACAGAAATTTACCCGCCTTTACAGAAAATGACTCGCTCCAGCACCTTGTTTAATGCACAGCACAGCTGAGTACTATATTTCTGCACACCCACCTTGAAGTGATCCTTAAACACATTACTGAAGATTCAGAGCAGGTTTTCAAGCATGCAAAATTCAAGCAGCATTCAGATTTGGATTTTGGTTAGGGAACTTCCATCTGAAAAATTCAGGTTCAGATTCTCAGTTCCTCCAAGGTTTCTAAGCTTTTAACTTTTTTGGTTTCACAGACATTACCAGATACCTCAACAAGGGAAGGTTCCTACTTCTTTATTTCCATCTCTTCTTATTTCAGTGATTATAAAGTGAGGAAAAACTTTAAGGAAAAATATCTTTGTGGGAAGTAAGTAACTTCTGGCAGGAATAAAATGTGATTTCTTAACAGGCACTATGGAGCAATGAACTTATTCATCAGCCAGTTCATATCTAGCCACATACTATGGTAAACGTGGTTTTGAATAATGTCTGCCTCTGAATCTTCTTTTATCCTGTTTCTTTCCTCATTTTCCTCCTCCATCCCTACACTCCCTTTCCAAATCATGCATAGATTCTCAGTCCAGGATATAAAGTCAAATCTGTGTTCCACAAACAACAAAACTCTTCAGGCTTTTCCCTTTATTTGGGGCTAAAAGTTAGAGCACTGTTAGTCTCCAACATGTGAAATATAAAGTTCCCTTAAATAACTGTACATTTTTTCAGGAACCTAACTTAGTTATTACCAGTGTCTGTGAATATCATTTTCCCTCACACACTCTTCTCTGCTAGTGAACACTGCACAGATCTGGGAAAGTGTTTCTTGATTATACTGTTTCTTTCATTGTTAAAAATAAAGAATTTGCTGAGCATTCTCTTTAAAACTGTGTCTATTTTCGTAGAGGAGGCTCAGTTTGGACATCAGCCAGTCTGTTAATGCAGGAAACTGGTCAGCTTGTACATAATATTTGCTAGTCCCTGCAAGTTTCAAGCTCTGCTAAAATGTTCCCAGTACATTAGTTGCAATACTAGAGAAGATCTCACATTTTTCATTTTTATTTAGTCATGAATAAGAACGCATTTTAGTTGTCAGCACAGTTACACTAAAAGCATCGCACACCTTAGGCTCTGCCTTAGTCTGCTCTACCTGGCTCTCTTGGTGCATTTGTTCTACTTACAGCAACCATAGATGTTTCCAAGAAACAGCTATTCTGAGAGGAACAAATGTTGGAAGTGTACATTATTGATGAAAGTATCAATAATAAAACATTTTATTTAGTAAATTAGCAACTGAATGTATCTCGCAGCTTTCTTACACCAGCTTTTGTGAGGAGGTGGAGAGCAAGGCAGAGCGGCGTGGCCAGCTCAGCCTCCAATGGGACCTCCCTCTCTTGCTCCAAATGCCAGCCTCCACTTTATCTATGAAGATATCTGTTAATAATATTAACAATGAAGTAAGGAAAGGAGTCTGTGCATTGCAAAGCAGGTGGAATCTTTCGTTACAATTTACAAATTGTCATATGTATTTTTCAGTCAGTTATAATGTTGTGCTTCATCCACAGCTACTCTGCTGGAGCTGGAGCTGGTTCATATGAGTCTGACCCCAAACTCCACTCACCAACCAGGAGCAGACTTGCTCCCTTCTTACAGCGACTCACAGGCAGAGTGAAATCAGGCTCATTGAGCAGAGCCTGAGATTTCTGCATTGTTGAAGGAGCATCCCAATTTTTTTGGACTGCCTCCAACCCAAGAAAATACACTGCAGCTGTGTATTTGGCCCTGGAAAGATGCTGTTTTTAAAGAAACTCTGCTTATCCACATGTGCAGTAGGTCACGGTTGAAGCCTCATCTGCTTGATATCCACTTTGATATTCAGCTAGTACAGACTTTCATGAGTTGAAAGTCAGGCTAACTCAATAAAGTGGAATGGTAAGGCGTAATCTGTTTCCATCACACCATTCTTCATACATCTCACTTGTGGCTTTATGGATTGGCAGGTCAACATCTCAATCCACCATCTATTCCACATAAGATTTACCTGGTGTTACCATGTGGCATCAAATCCCTGGCCTGTCTTTGGTTCAGAACAAATTCTGTTCTGTTTTAGCTGTGACAAAAATACTTATTTTTTCACCTAATAGGAACGTAGAATCTTCTTATGGATGGATACCTTTTAAGTTATCATCTTTGAAAAATTCCCCTGGTGTGCAACCACCTTTGAAATACAAGGAAGAAAAAGGTGAAATCTTTCATCAGAGTAAGAAATGAAACTGGAGAAAAACACGTGTACTTTTGGGTATGCATCTGCCCCCATTACGTCCTGAAGAGGTAGCTGAGAAAGATTTTGCGTATCCCAAACCTTATGAATTGTTGTTCAGTTTCTTTTCTTCAAGTGTTAGTAGTTACATTTATGAATACTGCTTCTTTTATAGTCTTAGACCACCATGACAATAAATGCACTAGGGCTTTAAGACTAGGGCTTTACGACTTAGGGTGCGGGATGGAGTCTTTCAAATCTAATGGAAATATATGGAAGCCATTCACACCAGTTGGCTTGAAATAGATTTGCCAGAAGGACATGTATTTTTATGTCTGTGATGTATCTCAGTTAAAATGTAAATTTCAATTCAATGATAACTTTACCCACCTGTCTAGATTCAGAAATCATTACTAGGAGCTAAAAAAAGGGAGATCTGGAGTTCTGTTTGGCGAAGTAATAAAAAAAATACATTCATACTGGCCATAATAGAAAAGATATGATATATTAGGAATAATGCTGGAAAATATCTCTAATTTTGTCCTTAACCTCCTTACTTAAATCCCAAATGAAGATAACACTACATTTAATATTGCATTTTTTAATCTAATTATTGCTAATTCAGCAGGATAGACTTGAATTCTCCTTTGTCCTGGAGAAAAACAATTTAGAGAGTAAATCTTGCTAAAGTTAATACGGACGCAACTTACACATTTCAGGCTAGATGGCAAGTATGATAGTGCTTTGCTTCAAATCCTAATGCAAGTGGGTTTTTTGGATACATCAAGATCCACTACACCCAATGCAGATTCTAAAACTACTACAGTTAATTCTGGTACTTTCTCAAAGCACTGTATGTAGAACATATGGCAAGTGTACAGGTCAGTGTAATTAACTTTTGAATCTAGGAAACTGCAAATCAGTACAAAATTTAACCTATGTGCATATCTGGAGAAAAACAAAAAGGAAACTTGACTTATGCAGTGGGTATGCAGTAGGATATTTCATTGGGAGCAGTTAGTAGTCAGAATGGGGCACATCTGCTGGTGACCGTTATGATGCAGAATTGCTGCACAGCAGCTGTTTTCAAAGTACAGAGAATGAATGTGAATGTATAGATGTGTATGTAACTATACAGGCATTCACAGCTTGCAGTCGTGGTCCTGATATTTCAGGCAACAGAAAATGCAAAAAGAAAATCAAAGAAGTGCTCATTTCACTGCAAGTTTGTTCTGCACCCGCTACACGTGTGCATGCTCCTACCCACATACCGACAGCAAGCAGATCTGATCTGTTTGAGCAAGGCCTTCACTTTGCATAGTAGCACAGTTCATTTATGGCAAGTCGCTCAGCATGTGGCACTCTCACAGGCACAGCAGCTCTTAGCGGAGTAGTATTATTAGACTGGAAACCTGCCTTCAAAAATATAAATATACAGTTATTTCCTGGTAAAACTACCATCAGATGGTATCTGTAATGAAAACCTCTCTTCCCACATCCATCCACTTCTGCCAAAGCTGTAAGGATTTTTCCACTCTTCCCTGACATTTCTAGCAGTGCTCTGGTCCTCTGATGTTTATGGCTGCACTGTAGTATTTTTCACGGTAGAACTCAGTTTAATCTATAAACACATCGTTTCCCAAATGGAAGTGCAAGTCTTTCAGACACAGCCAAAATTTCCTTTTGGTGACCCCTACACAAATTCAGCATCGTGTCTTTACTGGTAAGAAAGTTGTATTTTTACCTGAAGATACTGATGTGGATAACAGCTCTTGAGGCAGAACCAGGGAAGAGACAAAACACGTTGTCTTCTGAGGTCAAGGCCACGTCGCTCCCATGGCTGTTAAATCCCTGTCCTCCCGTTCCCACAGACAAGGACTGATGTGGTTACTATCACACCTGCTTACCTCCCACTCCCCAGCCCATGTAACTGAAGTTAAATGTCTTTTTTTTCCCCCGTGATTTTTATTCTGGTATGGGTCAGGGTCGACGGCCAATGGTGGGGATGACCCACAGAGATCAGAGACACAGATCTGGGCAAGGGGTGGGACCGGCAGGACTCAAGAAGAGTCAGGGGCTCACCCTGCTCACCCTGCAGTCCCCAAACTGAGCAACAGCCATGGATTTCCAGGGTGGCTCATTACTGGAAACATCTTCTTTCTTCAGGAAACCGTGTCTGCAAATGAATTCATGAAAGAAAAGTTCGACCTGGCAAATCGATTTTAAAGGGTTCTAGCTGCAGTGTAGCCATGTAGTTAGTGTTGGTACTGGGGCAATGAGCTCGGAGGGCTTGTATGCCTTGGCTTAGGCACTCCCGAGATGCCACTAGAAATTTCCTTTCCTGCTGTGCAGGAAATATCACACCATTACACTCAAAACCTTCTTCGGGGGCAAAGAGGAAGCATGCCATATATATAAATAAAGCCCAGACTCTATCGTTACTGTAACATAAATCTTAACAGTCTAAGTTGAGAATCATTATTAGTCTAGATGTTGTTATTGCAGGAAAAGGGAGACTAGTAATGCAGGTAGAGCACTTCTGTACAGAAAAAGTCTCAATAATAGCAACAACAAAACTGTAATGCATATATTTACTAGTTTCTATCCCTTCCTTTGGAGTTATGCTAACCCTTCCACTGCTCCTCTGGACATCCAGGAGCTCTGGATTGCTGGAGAGGACAACAGTGTTGACCATCAGTTCCTGGAGCCCCTTGCTGCGAGGAATGTGATGTTTGTGGTCCTGCATTCTTCTTCCTCCCATGAAATGCACTTGGGATCATTATTTTATGTTTGCCAACACAGTTTTACACCTTTGTTTTTCTTCATAGGTCTACAGCTCCATGCTACAAAGGTATTTACTATATATATGGTACCATTTGTGTATGTAAGATACTATTTTTTTGTTTTCTTTGTTATCCTTAAAAACAGTTTCGTCCAGCTCCGGGTCTGTATTTCTAAAACTGACCCCCGATGAGTTGTCTCCAGTGCCAGGCCTGTGCCCAATCTTTTATCACTCCATCCCTGTACACCTCTGCACGCTGTGTTTCCACTTCTCAAATCGTCTGTTGTCGAAGGCCTCTACTTCTCTGCCCTACATCATTGTGCCAGTCTTACACATCTCATTCGACATAGCATCACTGCTGCTACTGCCAGCTATATGAAACAACAGTTGTACCATGCAAGGATAAACAGAAGTAGAACATATTAGCCAGACACCTGAGCAATTAGAAAAATCGCTGTCACGGCTAAACAAAGTAAAACAGAGCTGCAGGCAGGTCAAGAGATGTTCTGACAGAGCATGCCTGACAAGCCTCACCCTCCAAATTCACTGCAGAGCTCATGGCCCCTTGCTAGAAGGCAATACCACATTGGAGGGCTTCAGGGTTACACAGAAAAATGTTGTTTCTGGAGATACTCGTGTTTCCGTAATGTGTCTCTAATAGCAAGACATTCATCCTGCACTTCAAATGTTTCAGAGAGTGTCATCCTCCAGCGGTAATCTGTGTGCAGGGACTGGGGAAGCTCTGTTTTTTCTTTTTAAGCTGCTGGGTTGTACTCATACCCATACAGTGAAGGTCAGTGCTGTGTCTAAAAGGTTAAGCTCAGCTCCTACAGCCAGAATGACTGTGGGCTAAGATGACTGAAAGCTGTCGTGGTGCTCTTGTGGTCTGGGATGTTCAAGGAGGCTGCAATAGCCCCTGCAGAACCTGCTGTCCAAAGTTTACCCCTTTAGCTGTTCTTTGCATGTCTGAAGTCACACTTCCTGAACGTATTTTAGGCCATTGCTTTTTGCATAAGTATTTTTTTGTGGCTAAATATAAATATTTCAAGGTCCTTTCACATTGTTGCATGCCTAGCAATGACAAATAAAAAAGTTTCGAATTCCAGTGGTTTATCACATGAAACAAAATTCTATGACTTATTCAGAAAGTATTAAGACTTTGGAGAAAAGGGTTTTGCAAGATGATCTGATCAGTTTGCCTGGGCCAGCACGTTTTGGACACCTCATGGGATCAGGGTTTGAGAACTAGAGCTGTGTCTGTCAGCCTTCCCATGAGATGGCAGCCCTGTCCCCAGTGCCAGCCCAGCTCCTGGCAGTTCACCAGCGCTGGGCCGGGACCACAGCACCATTCATTTGCAGCCCAGCCCAGGAGTGCCCCCAGCCTGGACTCTGTCTCCCAGCCCAGCCTGTGACACTGCCAGGCACTGGGAGCTGCGGAGCCTGGGAGCCAGGCACAGGGAGAGCAACGTCCGTGCCCTGGGATGCCTAACGCTGACTTCACGGGGAGACGGTCAAAATGCCTGCGCTGTGTCTGTGAACGGTTCTCTCCACCTCCTTTGCTCCTGTTTTAGTTTGAGGGGATAGCATAGAGTGGGAAAAAACGCTTTGCAAGGGCATTGCCTGCCCTGGCACCACAGAAGTACTGAAGAAAGGGGAACTGCAGTGCTTTCCAAAATAATTCCTACCTCTACTCCTCAGTGCAACTCCTATCTGCATCTTTGTCAAATGCACAACCTAATTTTTCAGCCAGATGTTTCCATGTCTTAATCATCTTTCAAAAATGTTAAAACAAATTCAAACTCCAGCTGTACTTACAATTAGTTTAAATTGTTCTTTCATACCAAACATACTTAACAGAGGCTGCATTATTTTACACCACATTGGAATTTCAAAAAGGCTTGATTTGCTCTCATATTATTCCTTTGCTTTGGATATATTTTATACATAAGCATTTCAGACATACTGAACATTGCTTACTGTTGCTGAAAAGACCCTTGTAATTAATAACTAAAAGCAAGGAAAAAACCTTTATAAAATATTTAAAAGCTGCAGTTTTCTAATTAGGACACAATATGTGAAAAGACCTCTAAAAACCCCACATTATAACAGAATTGTATATATTTAAACATGAGCCTATTAAAAAATAATAAATTCGATATGGTCTCTTTATTCCATCTCAGAAGGCTTTAAAACGTTTCTCACATGCTATAGTTGCCATATAACCATGTTTCCAGAAAATGAATTCAAGAGTGAAAATACAATTTATTACCCTAGAGTAATATTTAATGTGGCGATTCATCTCTTCTAAAAGCAGCTGCTTTCTTTGTCATCTTTGTAAGTAGCATTCATTTTCCTGGCATGAGCACAATTTACAAATTCATCCTGGTCCTCCCAAGATTCAGCTAGCATCATTAGCATATATTTAGCAGTGGCAGACAGTGACCAGCAAATGGCTGGCTGATGAGCTAATATGCTTCTGGGCACTTTTCCAGTTTGTATAAGAGAAAAAATACACTACTTCAAAAACTGCCAGCCACAAACCTATTAGCAGAAAAGAATAACAGAATGGCCTAAAAATTAAGCACTGAATTGGGGGTGTAGGTATACTGACATGTTGCCTGATGTTTGGAATTCTAGTTAAGATATGAAATTACCATCTGACTGAAAAGATGGTTCAGCACATTATCATCCCATTTAAGCTTTTCTGCCTTTGTTTTTTTTCAGTGATTTGTCAGTAATAGAAACGTAGGCATCTGTTGCCTACTGGCAGTGTGGGCAATAAATATCCAACAAACCATAGTGGAAAGATCCTGCTGTCAACATGAATTGAATATTTTTGTTTTAGCAAAGGATGTCACTTTCCTAACATATGTTGCTAAAGAAATATGCTCAAGAGCTGAGCAAGCATGTGCCTATCCTTTATTTTCTTCCAGCCTTAAAACAGAGATGTTACCTGCTGCTAAGAGGACTCCAAACCTTTTTCATAAAGCAGGCTTAACTAGTGTCTCAATGACACCCAGATCAGCAAACACTGACACAGGCGTGGAGTCCAATTCAATTAATCTTCTGCTATCTTAAATACACACCTGTAGAAGACAGTGAGAAAGCATACTGTGAGAAAGCATACTGTTGTTGCAGTCTACCCTAATCCTAATCCTAATCCTAATGTTGCAGTTTTACCCTAAACCAGGCTCATTTCCTAATGGTTGTGACCTCCCGGCCAATAAATCATCTAATGTTCTATAGATTTGTTCAGTCCATGAATTTTATTTCCATCCCAATGAGTGGTGGCAGAAGAAGGAAAACTCTACGGAGAACAGCTCCTCATGTTCTGCTGCATGCCCATCTCTTGTTCTTCCTAACATCAGTGACCAAGCAGACAAACAGTGCATCTGCATTTGTTGCTTCAGTAAGAACATTTCAAACATATAAACTAACTCTCAGGCAGATAGGAAACCTCCTCTCTGCAGGAAATTGTCTTTTGCAAACACTTGAAACTTTGGCCACTGGTTTCAGAGTACTTGCTGTCTGAGCTAGCACAACGCAAGATCACCACAGTGTATATGCGAAATATTGGGTGTTTTATTGCCATCATACTGTATTTGGCTGTTCTAACAGTTACCTGATAATGAGTAAGGAGTAACGGTTTTAAACTAAGGGAGGGTAGATTTAGACTGACACAAGGAAGAAATTTTTTGCAATGAGGGTAGTGAAACACTGAAATGGATTGCCCGGGGAAGCAGTGGAGGCCCCATCCCTGGAAAGATTCAATCTCAGGTTGGACGGGGCTCTGAGCAACCTGGTCTAGTGGAAGATGTCCCTGCTTACTACAAGGGGGTTGGGCCAGATGGCCTCTAACTGTCCGTTCTAACCCAAACCTTTCTATGATTCTATGATTCTATAACCATTTTGATACTAATGACTTCATTTTATAGATATTTTCTCTGCAGCCTAGGAGATGATTTTAAAAAATCTTAGCCCAAGACTTATCTTGAAGAAGGTGAATTGGGAAAGGAGTAAAAAATTGATGCAAATGTTTGCTCTTTCAGGACTGAAAGTGTGGGAGCAGCTATGCGGAACCAACCTCCAAAGGAACGTGGTGCATCAGGCACGGCAGAGGTCTGTGTCATGCCGCAGCGTCCATCCAGCACACAGAGGTGTGCTCATGCAGCAGCCACAGGCACCCCACTGGTGATATACAAGGTTCCCTTCAGCCGTCACACAGATTTACTTGGGACCAAAAGATGGCTCAAAGCCAAGACCTAAAAAAGCAATGGGTTATTTTTTCCCTCAGCAACTCCCTGTGATGCCTGTGGTTAGAAACAAAACACAACTTGGGCAGATGAAGTGGGTAATCTGAAAACTGTGATGCAAACCCCTTTATGTTCAGGGGTTACTCAATACTAACAGCGTGTAAAACAGATTCCCTTCCATCTGCAAGTTCCCAGACTCTGTCTAAATCCACCTGGGATCCATGAAGCAGGATGCGCTCCCCTGGGTCTGCACAGCTCGCACACCCCAACATGTCATCATTCATGTTTTCTCTGTTGATCGGGTCACTTCCTGAGAAGAAAGAACTCTTGCCATCTGCTCTCTTTTTTCCAGGTTATTTCTACCTTTCATTCAAAGACAATTTAAAGCAAAACCAATAACCAGCGTTTCCAGCTGAGTGTGGGTTCAAATGCACCTTGCATTTTGAATTTTCTAGAGAGAGGCTCTAGGCTTAGCTGGTAGGTCTCAGATCTCACCCTTGGCATGCTGGTCTTGGGACTGATCCCTCTGGAGCCATGAACTCTCCTCCCAGGTGAAAGCCTGCAGAGTTGATCATAGGAAATTGAACCCAGTTTAGGGTTTCAGTTTCTGGGCACTGCACTCAGAGACCACCAGATGCTTAAAAAAAGGTGTGTCAGGGTTCACTTTGCAGGTGCTTAAGTGCTCTTTAATCTAGACCTTGTTTTCCTTCAATGGCCTCAAGCACACCCGTCACAACTCTAAGAAGCTCAAGCAGAGTGAATCCATGCTGGTGAGTTTTAGACACACATTAAGCAACGACCTGCTTGACCCAATCTTGAGGGAGGTGCAAAGTGCAGCTGAGACAGCCCGAGGAATGTAAACCTGAAAGGGTAGGTGGCTAAGGAATTAGGCGCTTCCAGGATTGAGGGGTGGTTGATGAAGGTATTTTAAGTACATAATTTGGGAATTAGGTGCGTAAGTGCCTCCTTGAATGTAGTCCCAAACGTTCTTGTTCTGCAGGTCAGCCTGTATATTGGCGTCACTGCAGCCTGGGACACACCTCTGCTCTGGGCTGCTTGGTGTTCATCAGGACCATGAGATAGAGGAAAAACCCCCAACCAGGTTATCTCCCTTTTTACTGATAGAGATTAGGTTCTGCTCATTGTCAGACTACTGTCAAATTGCAAACCTTTGAGCAGGAGTTAAAAATGAGCCAAGAAAGAGTTCAAATTCACCACTGAAGCAATATCTCCCTGACAGTTATTCACAAGAGGATAAAAGGTATCTGACAGGTAAAATCTTGAAAAAAGGTTTCATGAATGTTTAATACAAGTTCTAGGAACACAGCCTGCCAAACAGGAGTAAAAAGTGAATGTAGAAAAGATACGTGTATGGTAAATCTATACAAAAATGGGAGTTGCTTCAGGCAGAACTTGCCTGACACACAGACAGTAAGGAAAAAGTTGAGCCACCCCCTACTCACAAATACATAGCTTATTCTGCCAGTTGCTACAGATCACAGACCCTGCGTGCCAGTTTAGCTCTACCAGCCCATTTCTGCCTGTTTTTCTTCATCAGGCTTGTACCTCCTCCAGGCAGCAGGGACAGTGGCTGCTCTGTGGGAACACAGTTCAGCGAAGGGTTGTTAGCAGAGGTATGGCAAGGTACAGTGGGAAGGGCAGAAGGAATGTCATGCCTCACACACGGGATAGTGTATTCGCAGAAATGCTGAGGACCGTGAAGGCTTGAAGAACACGTACTGAGTGACAGCTACATTTTCTTCTACCCCCACCTTTTCTGGTTTTGGGATTCCTGTAGATATGCAGCTACTCCAGCTCCTCTCAGGAATCTGACCCGGACTAGAGCAATGTTAGCATCTAATCCCAGTTTAAAAAAATGTTAAGAGTAAGAAAAGGTGTTCAGATTTTGTATACATCCCAGAATATATAGCAAATTATTTGGGGTCTTTTCTGTGCAGGAATTTTCAGACTAGTTCCATGTGTCAGTTAGGTATGGGAATTTAAGTTGTCAGAGCTGCATACCTCCCTATGCGAACACTGGGCATTCTTGTTCAGAATTAAACTTAATTTGATTTGCTTTAATTCATTAGCTGGGTAAATTAAGCTAAATGGCAATAACATGAATCCTGAATGAATACACGAACACAAGGGTTTAACATGGTTTAGCTAATCTACTTTAGAAAAATTTTCCTGACTCTCCCAGTAGACAACTGTTTAAGGCTAGAGCCTATAATGAAAGCAGATCCTGTAAGCCTAGCTTAAGGTGCCTAGCTCACAGAGGGGACCTCTGTATCGGGTGACGTGGGTCCCAGCACAGTTTGTATACACAGTTCCCAGAGAGACAAGTGAAAGAACATCTAGAAGAGGCCAGTGAAGGAATGAGCACTGCGATCATAGGCAGCACAGCCCCCTTGGGAGCCCACATCCTTCCTACACATCTTCAGACGAACATTTTCATAACCTGGGGACCTGCAGCCCAGGGTTCTCTTTGGAGGGTGGGCACCTTCAGTGTGTGCTTTTGAAGAACAGGGTAAAGCTCAGCCCTGAGAGATGCTGGTCGGACTGCCACTGCCTCCTGCACACTGCACTGGCTAGCAGCAAAGCAGCTTCACCCATGTGGAGGGGAATCTCAGCTCCTTCAGCCCCAGAGGTTCAGGCGCATATAACCCAGGAGCAAGCTCCTCTGTGATCTAGGGGTTCTCCTTCTCTCATTGTCTCTGAGCGCAGAAGAATGCCAAGGGAGGTTGTGAGATGACCTTGAAGCCCACTGCTTTGAGCACTTACTGCCAAAGGTTCCGGCTCCCAGGGCTGCTCCTGTGTTTACACCGAACAATATTGTATTTTAAAGAGAAACTGGCCACAACTGCCTTCTGTGGGATACTTCATTCTCTGGATGGGCACTTGTGATCTCAGAGTGGTCCAAATGGCACCCTGCATCATCCTCCACCTTCCTTCTCCAGCTGTCAACACACAGCTCCCCAGCCTTTGCTAGTGCTGCGAGAAAAGAGGCAATCGCTTCCTCCTTCCTTCCTTTCCTCCTGCCCTGACGAGTTCCAGACGGGCTTTTCTCACCACATTGGTACACTGAGCAATTCTCCAAGGTGCAGAGTCTGCCCTTTATCTGGTTACTGCTGTGAGCAGTTAAATTTCTCTCCTCCCCACCCCCAGGCAGGGGATGCACATTGCTCAATTCTTTTGGCCAGACAAATTCCTGAACTATGGTTCAAAGTGTGAGCAATCAGTTCTTCAGCTATGGCAGGCTTCTTCATCAGTGTATGTGCTGCAGGGGCATGGACACCTAAGCCTGGAAAATTACCTATCCGAGTCGCTGCGGGACTGAAGTGTCATTGCTTACAGCTACCTGGAGGAAAAGATGAGCAGAATGGGACAACATCTCCAGCTGCTCACCACTGCAGGGTGATGCATCAGCCACATTTTCATTCAGGGTTTAACATGTGTCATCACAACTTCAATCTTCCATCTGACTTCCATGCCACTCAAAATTCATCTTAAAGGCACCCTGACACATTGTTTACCTTAATCAAAGCAGAGATCCAGCTGCCTTTTGGCACACAGCTTGTGAATGGATGTTCCTTATGGAACAGCCCAAGCTGTCTGAGAGCAACCGCCTGTGCTTACTCAGAACTGAGTCCCAGGGAGACAGTGAGAATGGGAAAACCAAAAAAAAAGAAAATGCATACACTAAATTTTTGAAATTAAATTCTCTGCTGGAAAAGGTAGTTGAGCTTGAGCAGACAGACTTTCCTCACTGTCTAGCAACCCTTTGTTAGCACGTTCAGTCCTGTTCGCATGAATCTAGTGGACAGGCTGTATTTCTATACTGCAGCTACACTCGGGCACAACATGGAACTGGTACAACACCCTGTGAGCAGGGACTTTCCCTCCGATACAGCTTACTTCTCAGATCCTGAAGAAGGATGGAGACAAGATGTTTGCTTGCATTCCCAGCACTTCTTAAGCTCTGAAAAACCCTTGCTATTTTTTTTACAATTGTATGAAGTGAAACCTACCCATGATAGATTAAAAACTGGCACAGACTCAACACGGCAATTGAATCAGCGGCATGGTCCCCAATTTCTTCAGTTTAACTATTAGGGTAGTCTTCTTGCCTGCAACATTTCTCTGAGTGAAGCAAAACGAAAGCCACTGAATGCGGCAGAACCCTGCCAGGATGGCACTGGAGGACTCTGACACTTCTTATTTTGCAAGTGATGTTTTTCAACATTGCTCATGTGTTTGCAACTAGACCAGAAACTGCCTGAGAAACTGAAACTGGTGCTTGTGGCTCCTCCCCCCAGGGACCTTAAGAAGCGTTGGGGTGGAGGTGATGGGTATGGCACCCTCTCGAAAGAGAGGGAGCCAGCTGAGTACCCCTCAAGGTCAGAGTGGGAACTGAATGTCTCCTACAACTCTTACCTGAAAGCTAGTGAGTCAAAATGGAAGCAGGGGAGACAATCTGATAATATTATTTCACTACCTTTGTTTTCAACGAAGAACAGACTCTTGTTTTTTTTCCAAAATTAAAATCTTAAAAAATGGCATGGAGTGAATCCATATCTACTGTGAGAAATATAGCTGCCCTAATGCAGTACAAGTAAAACTTTGTACTGCCTCATCTAGCTCTTTTATTTTTTGTGTATTTATGCTATGCTCCTCATGTGCAGCATTATCAAAAGAGAAAAAGAAGGAATTGAAAATTTGTGATTTTACCTTCTCACAGAAAGTTTTCATGCTCCTTGGAAATGCCTTTCAAAACTAAAACCAGTAAAAAACTAAGTTCCTTCTGATTCTTTATTTCAAATGATAATGTCATATTCCCAAAACAGCACGGCTGGATTTTTATTAAAATTACTGGAAACAGCTTTTTGACAAGCAACTTCAAAATTCTGTTGTTTAGATTCAATTGTAAATCAGTGAAGGAAGGGAATACTCTGGACTGAACACTACTGGATTGATGGAGGGATGTAATTTCGACTCGCAGGGCCTCATATTCTTCCCAGTGGAGTCAAGCAAAAAAAAAAATCCCCTTGATTTCCAAGTGGAACCAAATTAAGTGCTTAGTTTTAAAGTGGCAAGTCTATCAGACAGTCAGTATGGGAGACACCTTTTAAGTTTAGAAACTTCAGAAACTTTAGAGTTTCACTCTGTCTAATAAAGTCACATGTATTGAAATTGACTCAGTGCATGCCTGAGCTCTGCTGCTATCCATCTGAGTCTGAAGTATACTGGAGTTACATTACTTACATATTACACAATTTCTATTTCTATGTATAGCACGTACCATACTGCACTGTGTTACATTGAGAAATTACTGAAACTACAAAAGCAGCATCTTAAAACTTTGGAAATGCCAGCAGTAAGGTTCAGCTTCTCTGTGAATATGCATCAAAAATGGGCTCCAACTACACGATCACACAGGACTTTTATGGGAAGGCCTTTCTCCTTCAGTTCACTGAACGAGCAGTACCTGACTGAACTTCCTCTACAGGCTTATATTACCCCACTGCTCTACATATGGCCCCATCCCTTATTTCCCATATAACATTCACACCTCACTCTGAAGACTAAGTATTAATTTCCTTAGGAAGGTTTGAGGGTTTTTTTAAATCTTAATAAAGCAACATCTGAAAATTCTATTTATTTCAAGGAGTTTATATTTGCAACATTCCAGCAAAATCAGCTGGGTTTGTTATTCCCATTTGGTGGCTGATAGGTTACAACTGTCCTCTAATTTGTGGTGGTCTGCTTAAAGAAATTAATTCCTGGTTATTTTTTTCCAGAGAACTTAGCATTTTCTATCATTTTTTCTATTCAAAGCAGAATGTCCACAACCTTCAGTGAGAACTGCAAACACCCAGCACTTTATTCAGAGCAAGCCCTGGTTTTAAACTCAAAATGGAGAGCACGCCCTTCACACAAATTATTTATTTTGTGTGGCTTAGATTGCATAGAAGAACTTGCATCCAGGCAGGGACAGAGTGGAGCTCTCCGAGCACCACGCTGCAGGCTGAAGGGGACCCTCACTTGATCTTCACGCTGCCTTTCCTTCTCACTGTGCAGAGCACAACTGGTACTGTGCAAAAGAAGTAAGGATGATGTAGAGAACAACCTCCCTGAAAGACCGCTTTATATCCTGTGCACTAGATCAGGCAGAGAAGCGGTGGAAAAACAGTTACGTGACCATGCATCATGATGTACCTTGATATATTAGGACACAGGCAACTTCAATTCTGAAATTTCCCGACTTCTTTTACCGAATGATCAATTTTAGCATTATTTAAGATAGTTATTTTTGGTGTGTGCAACTTCCTAAATTGATTCCCTCTTTCCTCCCCAACAAAAAACCCTAGGTAATAGAACATACGGAGCCGTACCGACACCCGCAGTGCTGCCTGAGAGTTTGCATTACGGCACCTCCTTCAGCCCCGAAATCCACCATTCATCAGTATACTTTAACTTTCCAACTGCCATGTCAGACCTTTGACCACCAAGCAAAGAAAGTAGTTTCTAAGGAGAGAAACAGAATGTTGCCATCCCCACCACCAGAAGAACGCAGGTCACCCATTTTGTGCCTGCTCATTATGGCTGTTCAGTAACAGCAAAAGGACACGGATGCTTTGGAAGCCCAAGGTGTAATCAGAGGCTGGAGAAACAGGCTTTTGTAGTCACAGGGCTTCCCGTCCTCACTCTTTTCCGATCTTTGTCCCCACGTGTTCCTCCCCAACTATCTCCGACCTCCACCTTGCTGTAGCTTCCAGGCCCAGCCTCAGACTTGCGTTTCAGGCTGCTGCTTCTCTCCTCCCATGGCCAGGCTCGAAGAGCAGCCACGCCAGGACCGATCAACAGCTTCTTCGCTCAGCTCCAGGCCTGGGCAGCTCAGCATCTTCTGGAAGAAGGGAAAACAGCTACAGAGGATGCCTCACTTCACCGCCCCTGACGGAGGTTAGAACCAAGACAGCTTGGAGCAAAGGGGAACTACAGAAAATCTATCTGTCAAATGCGAGCATAGTAGGGCCTGGAGAAACCTTAGTTTAACTTGGAAATATTTGGACAAATACAGGCAGTGAAGCAGGCCTATCTAAGGATGCAAAAGGTAATGAGTCTGCCAAATTTCAAGGCCTTTTTCCAAAGTATGAAAGAACTAAAGCTTTCCGGCCAAACTGTTTAGAGAATTTAAGAGGTGAAAAAACTTTATTTTTATGATCTCCTTCTGAGAAATAGCTGAACACCTTTCGTTTCCCAGAAGAATGCAGGCTGGAGCAGACAACCAGGATGGAAGATGTTAGGTGCAATAGCGAAGGTCTGGCAAAATAATAAGGTACTGCAAACAGGGTCTTGTAACTCACCAAAAAGACTGCTCTGCCTCACGAAATAGTACAGGTGTTTTCAGTGTAGGCATCTGATTAACTTTTTCTGAAAACATATCCATTTTATATGCAAAATAGTCTTCCATTCTGAATTTTTTCCAGATTTTGTTGGCGCTTGTCTTGAGTGTTTCATCACCACATAATTTTCCTACTGATCTCTCTAAGCTAGGTCTTATATCACTTGTAAATCAAACGTACCATGCCATTGGACCCTGAAACTGGTAGAGAGAATCTAGAAAACACGCATGAGTCATAAACCAAGGCAACTGTCTTTTCTGCAAGTATCAGATGAGAAAAAGGCCTGGAAACAAACTGATCTAATAATTTCAGTAGGTTGTTAATTTTTAAATGTACACCCTACAATCTGAATTGAAGCATTATTCACACTCCTCTTACCGGTCGTTCTAAGTAGGTATATTCCCCTGAAGGGTTCATTCCACAGTTTTCATTGCATTTGGCACTTTAACAGAAACCAATACCTCAGTGGACCTTCTTGCAGCTTCCAGTTCAACCTCTCGAACTCCAAACAAGTATACCAGATATTTACTACTTGTCAATGCAAAAATTGTGATGCATCAAAAACAAATTATAGGAATGGAATAAAACAAAGGCATTTCACATTATGCTATACAGCTCATTTGCTCTCCTCCACATTTATTTATTTAAAAAGATTGTTAGATTTCCTTTGATGATGCTTCCAAAGTCCCACACAATATTGATACACTTTACTGCAGCGTTACATTTAGCTCTCAGACCACACCATCCAGTAGTCCATCAGTCATGAGTGGTCAATGTCATACTTGTTCCAAATAAAATTAAAACCATATTTCTCGCATAGTGCAGTAAGCATTAATGGAGTTCAGGCTCCCTACATCAGTTTAACTCCAACTCCATAATGAGTGAGGAAATAAAAGAAGATGCTAATATGGATGTAGATTCGAACCCTTCCAAACATTGCAACAATTCAGATCCATGATTCCACTCAAGCTTTTTCAATACATCAAGTTTAACCCATTAGCACCCCCACTTTCCCCTGCCCCAAAAATTCACAAAGGAGAAAATAAGGTGAAGGCCATGACAGTTTATTTGGGAAAACTGTACCTTTCTGATAATGTTGTACGTATACATATCACAGCTTAGTTTCCTTCTGGACATGTACATGTCACTAATACTAACCTCCTAGAATACTTCAATTGGACCAAGATCAATTTCTGAACAGGTCTTAATACCTCCACGTAGAATTATTTTGATTGTAGTCTGATCTAATTACTGCAAAGACATTTTTAAAAAACAGTATCCGGCTTCAGCAAACATAAGCCATGGAACTCAGCTCAAACCTAGCTCATCACTATCTCACATAATTAAATGACATATGGGAAGCTGGAGTACTGCTGGGAAGAGCTTCTAGGGGAAGTGGTGGGTTTTGAGTGTAGAACGAGATGCCATGAGGAAGATAAAGAGCAAGTCAGGCCTATGACTATGGTCCTCATTTTGTGGTCAACCTTGTTTGCAGCACTCTTCTAGTTGCCTGGAAATGGAGTCTTTCCTCACTGATTGTCCTTTCTTTTACAAACACTGTTTTTTTCCTCTTCATTATTCTGTATTTTACTTCTTTGGGTATGTACTATAAGCACTGCCAAACACAACTTGCGCAAACCAGCAGTCTCCAGCATTTGGGGATGAATCTTAAAACAAAAACTACATTCTTACATCTATTCCTCTAAAATAGAGGTTTGGGGTTAAGCTACTGAAACGACTGAGCGAAAGAACTGCACATTTCTGCTGCATAGGTGAGGAATGATTTGTACTTAAATGTAACTGTTGCTTAACTTCCTTTTCCAGGCTTTCATTTGTTTAAGCTATCTTTGATTAATTCAATTAAAAACAAAAAAGTAAACATTTTGCTTCTGTGGAAGGTTTTGTTATTTTTGTTTAGGAGAAAAAAGATAGGATAAATAAAAACTCTCTTTCATACTGACCTATAAGAAGGAAACCAATAGGTAAGAAACACAGACTTCAGACTTAATTCAAGGGAAATAAGCCATAAAATTTTAAAAGATAGTGTTTACATATATATAAATGCACCCTGCTTGTCAAAAATATTTATACAAAAAGTAAGACAATTGTTAATTCTTGAGCGTTACAAACATAAAAATGCCACCTGTTTTCCAAGTCAGTTCAGCCAAGAGTTACTTCAGACCATTTGTATTACTGAACATCCCCAAAAATTTTTAACTTGGTAAACTAATGAATCACAGTGGAGTTTCAACTCAGACAACTGGCAACACAAATGCAAGTCTGAAGCTAAACTGAATCGGCGACTGAACAAGCAGCAGACCATTTCAAACTTAAAAAAATGTTCCAGCCACATAGCTTGCATTCATATCCCCTTGATATACATAATTTTTATTACACTAGTTCTTCAAATTTCCACTCACAGTAATGCTGTATACCAGGAAAAAAAACACCTCACTGTATTATGCATTTCAGAAAGGGAATTAAGTGGTGTGTTTTTGTGTATGTGTTTAACATCCTAGTACACGTAACAAGTAGTCTCCATCTTCAGGGAAAGTGTGAATAGATTTAAGTTCTCCTTTTTGAGCCAACACTTGTCGTAAGACAGTACTTGCTGTGCAAACTGGATGGCAGCTGATTTTTTTCCAGTCAGTGTGAGGTTTCATAAACAGTTCCTGTCATAGGCATCAACCCTTCATTCATTCAATCATAAAAATGTGACTTACTAGAAAAGGAAAAATAGAGTCTAAAGGCACAGAATCACATAGCTGCTCTAGTAGGAGTCTGTAAACAGAGAATTGTTTGAATTTAGGAAATCCAGATCTAGGAAAGTAAAAAGGCATCTGAAGCAGGCTTTTATCTAGCCAACTTCCTTAAAGACCCAAAGGGTGTTGAGGTCTACAAAGTATGCACTAAAATACCGTATTTCAAAAAGCAATAAGGCAAATAGTATACTTATTATTTCAAAAAAAGTTACAATGGTAGTGTAGGCATACACAGTATAACTTAGTTACAATGCGTGGTACTGTTTCTACTACATAGCCCTATAACTGTTTCCTTTCTACATAATCGGAGGTTAAACTGGGGTTCCAGGTGAACTCAAAACCATCCTTGTACCACCGTCTACCACTGGCAACAGCTCTTCAGCAGCAGCAGCATTCGCTCTGCCGCCTGGGTCATGTTCATGCTCGGGGAAGTCCACAGATCATAGTTCAGAGACTAAACACTGTCATACTTGTGAAGAGCTTCTTCTAGCTTTTGTGTCACTTTTTGAAAAAAGAGTATTTGCTGTTGCAAGAAATGCTGCATCTGTGATTTAAAGTCCCTCACACGGATTTTGTGGAAATGATTAATTTCTGCTAGGGTTGCAAAAGAAATAATGTTACAGCGTTCTTGAATGCCCTCAGCTTTTTGGAGCTCCATCTTCCCCTCTTCCACATGCCGCTTACTCTCCTTTACTTTGGTAAGGGCTCCTGCGTAAAGAACAAAACAAAATAGTTGAACTGTGAGGACAATGTAGACTCAACTACCGTACTTCAACAACTGACTTAATAAGAACAAGGGTTTGTATAAGGGTCATTCTAAATGTATTTATATGTGTGCATATATACATATATGAATGAAAAGCAATGAAATAAAACCTTTTTCATATCAAAAAAATCACAGAACAGTGAATCTCATTTAAAAAAACCAACCCACTTTTTTAAGGCTCCAGCTTGCAAAAGTTAGTGAAACATGCTTATTTCACATTCTTAAAAATCAGATGGTGTCCTTCAGAGAAGGACAAATAAATATACAAGTACCTGGAAAAAATGAAAGCACTAGAAAACCAGTCAGATCAACTTAAGCCTCCATAACACCAGAAAAATGACCTCATTAAGAAACTGGACTTTGTGAAACATCACTTTTGCCAAACTTTGTGAAATGTCAAAAGATCTGCATACAGAAAATCTTGCCAATACACCTTTTACACTACAGATACCCCCAAATTGATTATTGAGTACTAGACAATCAAAAAGTTTATTGGAAAGTGGCAGACATCCAGGTAGACCTAACAGTCTTGTAAGAGCTAGAAGAAAAACAGATCAAAAGAATTGACAGTCCTCCTTCTCCAAATAGCTAATTAAAGCACACACATCGTACAAAAATGAAATATAACCAAAACCAGACCTACCCAAAACAGACTCATACAATGATGGAATACCAAGATTGTTATAAGACCTTCATTTTCTTGAACTCAATTTCACATAGGGCAACTTCTTTGCCTTAAATACTACATACATATTTTATTCATATAACTAAAACCAATCAGACCAATACAGCTTTTATCTTCTCACAAGCTGCTAGTGATAGGACATTTTTCACACCCTTTATGCTCATGCTTCAGTTACTTGTTCCTTCAATTATCTGTAATGTCCTAACTCTCTTCCCTTTCAGATTACACTTCAGCTGACTACAGTTCACTGACAGGACTCCCTTCACATTGCCTTGAAGAAATGCTTTGCTGTACTTCCTACAGCGACACTAGCCAGCAACCTAACAGAGAAACCTCTCTGCCTGTATATTCCAGGGGGACAACCTCCACTCTGATCTGCTGAGGGAGCAGGTCTGTCTTCTCCTCAGCCTGAATCCACACATGTAGTAAACACCATTAAAATGTAAAAAGGCGGTTCATCAGCAGTAACACGATCCCCTGTTCTCTCGTTCCTGTGCCTGTTTAACAAGCCACTTCGAATGTGGCTCCCTGCAGTGCCCTGACACACCTCTGCAATTCAGATCCAGAGCACGGACCTGTCTGGGTTGCTGCTCGCACAGCGGGCTGGGAGGCAACCGGGGAGCACGGCCACTGCTTGCTGCATTTCATTCAAGTGCTTCTGACATTCCCCTGCCCGCTGTGGCTCACCCCCTGCCCATCTCCAGCCCCTCACCAGGCAGTCGGGGAGAACGAAGGGTCAAGGTATGCTTTTACTAGAAGCAAGTTAAAATATCAGATAATTTAGCAGACTGCGGCAAAAAGAGTTTGTTGCATTTTTGAAAGGAAATGGGGGTTGTGTCTTGCATTATAAATAAAATCTGGAATTCCTAAAATCAGAGAGGCATGCGTGACTTTTCTATATTCAACTCCTAACAACAACTTGTTAACAATTGTGGGGGTTGTTTTTAATTGCAAACACTTGGAAAATACTTCCTCTGTTATCAGTAATTCCATAGTCTTAACACTGTGTTTTTCTGCTTAACTTGACTTTAGGCTGTGCTGTATGTGGCATCTCCTGTCTGCAGCCATGGTATGAGTTCTCAGTCGCAAGCATAAGAAATTCCTGGCCAGTGTGACATACTTGCAGAAAGACTGTATGAAATATTTTCCTTTTCTTTTTTAAACTGTGTCGGGGAGGTTATAAACAAGGGAAGCATAGACCGCAGGCTGCATGGCCAAGGATGCTGGTATTTGAGTGGCAGAGGCCACGCTCCAAGTCTGGAGCACCAAGACGCTGCCCACAGGTCCAGGGCAGCGGCTCTCCCAGGGGCTGCGAGCTGGTGGCAGGGCTCCGCACCTCCCCTGCCCCCACCGCACGCTGGTGTGGTTGCTAGAAGCTTGGCACTGGCTGCTTCAGCTGATTGACCTCATCATCTCCAGCCTGGCCCAAAAAAACACCACTGAAAAATGTTTTCCACGTGCAGTGGTGCCAGCAGTGGGGCCGCGCCAGAAGATGTGTGTTTTCTGCTCTAAGGAGAGAGGAATCTGTGAGGTAGGGCACAATCTGAAAAATATTTAATCCCTTCTCTGCAGAAAAGCATGCTTCTTTCAACAAAAAAAACCCCAACCAGGCTTAGCAAAAATTTTCTCTGCATTCTGTGGGCATGGCAGGAATCCATGCATGGCTGTGAAAAACTCAAATTTGGGAGTTACTGGAAGCCAGATGGAGCTGGTTAAACAAACATGACAACTCTTCAGTTGTGATGTGGGAAACAGCTTTAGATGTTATTTCTAGAATGACCAAACTGGAAGAAAAATACTGAAATTATAGCATGAGCAACTGAAAGCATAACTAAGTTCTGGAGCATACCTAATCTTCAAATTACTTTACATCAATAAAACCCATACATTACCAAACAGTAAAGACCTCCAGACTAGACATATTATGTATTATGCATTTCTTGCAAACAAAAGGCCCAAGGCTTTATAATTAGGGAAAGGAATCAGAGAGGAAAACTTGCAAACATTAATACTGCTCTCTAATGCGTACGGATTCATACTGGTCCTATGGCCCAATTTCCTTTAAAAACTCTCCTTCTAGGCAGACTATAACCAGAGTTCAGGAATGTATTACAAGAACTTACAGTAGAGTACAAACTTGCTTGTTTTTTTGAAGTGCCTCTAAATTAAGTGGTTAATTATTAGTGAAACAATCTTAAAATAACTTCAAAGAGGGAAAATTTTAGCTTATTTTACGACAACCAACGAACCTTCCCCAAACACACAGAAATAAAGCCGATGTACTTTATTTTAAGAAGCAAATGATCATTTGTTCTAAAACATCAGTTTTAGTTTGTTTAGCATCTACTGAAGTTTGCAAGACACTTTAGTAAATGTTAGAAAAAATGTGTCATTAGTTTGCTTTGCTTTGCAAGCCACTTTACTAACAGTAACATATCATAACACAACACATTTCATCCCAAGTTTTCTCCAAACACTTCTCCATAGCCTACAGCCCTTGTATTTGAATGTACGTGAGCAAAACTCTGAGTGGGAGCAGAAATTCACTGATGTCAAGGGTGCAATAATCCAGGCAGGTTTCTAATGGTGACAGGGAGGAGGACAGGGTGAGGGAACTGGGGAGCAGAGATCAGCCCCTTGCTTGAAAACAAAGGTCTTGCTCAGAGATGCCCAAGTAGGGACAGCTCCCATGAAAACCCCTAATGCCTCCTCAGCCCGCAACTCCTAACCCGCCTCACCCCAGGCTGTACACCATGAAGTCCCCCACCTCCATCCTCACTAATCCCTCCACTGCCCTCAACTCCTAATCCAGTGGCTCCCACTCCCACTGCCACTCTCGCAGGCTGTGGAAGGTGAGCCAGACCCCCGCAGTCTAAGCACATCTGTGGAAACATCTCCTGGTTTCTGAATTTAATTATCTGAATCTGTTTGGACAAACCAAAAAAGCAAGACATATTAAAAAAAAAAAAAAAAAAAAAGGCAGAATTATGGCAGCCCTAGAAAAGGCTAACACATTTTAGGGAAAAGAAACAGGAGCCACCTCCTAATGCATATTAGCTCAAGGAAACCTCCTGCCGAATACATGTCTGGGATAAATATCCGCCAATGTACTCTTCCCAGAGGGATGGAATACATAAAAATAAATTCCTGGGTTTTTTTAGCTCCAGCTCTACAGATTCTGTAAAGCCTCGCCCATGCATTTAAAGCTTCTGGTCCAATGAAAAGACCTTCTGTCAGGAGATCATGTTCCAGGGATCAGGACTAGCTTTCAAGCAGCGAAGAGGGCTCAGATCAAAGATGCTGCAAAAAGCTGTGCTACATCTATTTCTGTTCTGAAAGGTGGGGAAAAGCAGATGTGAATGCTGTTTTTCACTGCCCAAAGCCTGATGTTAAACAGACAGTGGTGCTCACTGAATGCTGCTAAACGCTTAAGAAAAACTCACAGGTTTCAGTACTTGAAGTACGAGATTAGACAACAAAGATGCTATAAACACATTTAACAAGGGATATTTATAGTATTGCGCCAGCAGCCAAGAAGACAGACATAATGTAAAATTCCTGCTAGAAGTAAATACTTCCAACCTGTAAAACACACAATACAAACAGCAACTTAAATAGATGCTGAGGAGTTATCAGGAAAAATAGAAGTTTGTTAAGTCAGTAGGCTGCCCATGCAAATATGAGGTTGCAGTAAGGCCGGAAGAGTCATATACGCTCAGGAAAATCAAATAAAAAAAGAAATCCTGAACCTAAGAGCACTCAGGTTTGGGTCAAACAATCTGTTTCGACATCACCTGCAGCTTTATTACACTAATAAATGCTTGGAGATTCTGTGAAGAGTCAAATAAGGGTGGGTTTGAACCTGTACTTGAAACTGTACTCGCACTACCTCCTCATTGCAAGTGTCCAAATATACGTGTAAATCCATGCTGATGTATATGCGTCACCAAGCTCTCCAACTGCATGGTATGATCAGCCCACCAGCAGCCAGCCCTACACCACTTCTCCACGCTTAGTGTACATGACACAAGTCCAAACTGCAGCCTGCAACGTGACCAGAAGGCAAAATTTTTTGGGGCTCAGCTCATGAAGACTGCAATCAAGACTGCTCTTCACTCAACTTCTTTGTCTCACTTCAAGCCAGGTCTGTCCTGCGCCTGCCAGCACAGACGATGAGAAGCCAAAGAAGAGCAGTAACTGTTAAGGATGTTCCCATCCTCCCACTGCCCCGTTTCCACCTCTTCTCAAAGCACCCAAACACCAGCTTTCAAGCACTGCATGCAGCAGTCAGGAGTGAAACGTCAGCTGTGTCTGGATCTACTAATCCAAATAAAGACAAGCTGAGAGAAAGGGAATTCTTCAGGGCAGGAGCCCTTTTTGCTCTGTATTTGTGCAGTGCTCAGTACAGGGGCCATCTGTTCCATGGCTGGGCTTGCTCAATCCTTAAGAAACACAAGCAGTAATTACTGATGCTGTTCATAATGGTATCACTCTTTCTGAAAAATTATTGCTGTAGCAGCAATGATTTACGTGCATACAGTAATACTGCATATGGGGTGAAACGCAAAGCAGCGTCATCTCAACACTGCCAGAACACAGCACTTGAAGCAGCGGTAAGGGTCTGTTGAAGTCAGGGAGGTCTGCAATACACAGTCACTCTGAGGAATGTGTATCATCCATTAAGTCATCAATACAAAGTCTTCAGTACCTCACTCCAAAATACTTAACTTAAAAACTCACCCAGTTTGTAGGAGCCAACAAGTTAATTTTTTAGCTCCTGTAATTGTAATGCCTTTATCACTCCAGTTATTAACATTTCTTTCACTTCTGTGAAGAATTATGCTGAAACAGAGTAAATAGATTTCTTTCACTAGTAATGAGATAACAGCTTACCTATGTCAGTTGTGACTACAACACTCTTTCTTTCAGCAAATGCCCATGTTCTTGTTACTCTATTCTACACCTTGAGTTAAAGAATTACTGCAAAACAACTGCAAACCGAAGGAAAGAAGACATGGGGGGCAAAAAAAGTGAGCCCTGTGGTTCCCCTCGATACATTACACAGAACGTTATCTGATGAAATAGATTTTTAATGGCGCTGGGGAAAGGAGGGAGAGCGAAGCAGTGAGCTGGGTGCCAGCCCAGCAGTATGTACTGCTCCACACACAACGGCTCTCTACCTTTCCCTGCTGGCTCCGGTGCTGCCAGGAGGGAGGCAAGCAGGGCCGGCTTGCTGCAGCGCTGCTGGTCGTGCTGTGGGTGAGAAGCAGTCACCGACCAGAGGGAGAGAAATAGGGCACCTGGCTACCACCTCCTCCAACCACAAACCTGTACTTAGTTTCTATTTGTAGACCTATTCTTAAATGATACTGGAAAGGACAACAGCCAAAGGAAAAAAACCTGAGGCGGATGATGGTTCTCGCCTTGTCATCAGTGGTAACTGGCAAAACCAGAGTGCGCGATGTTCTTGACCGTCACCTTTGAGCAGTCCCCCAGCTAACAGGCTTCAGTGTGACAGCAAGACCTCGTGTCGAAGTTCGAAGGCTCCTCTGAGAGATGGCTCCCTCACGGGGAAGGACAGTTAGGGTCAGAAAACATTGTGATCTTCAAAGAAACACACAAGTTTGATAAAGAAGATCTTTCAGAAGTTGTACGTCAGAAAACTTGTGAAAATAAAATGACCTGTGCAATAAACAATTTTTCATCTTTCTACTACCAGCAAGCTACAAAATAAAATTTGCACATTACTTACTAGAAAGTAAAACAAGTGAATTATCCATGCCATTCAGCTGCGCATCATATTAAATGGTCTAACAGCAGGCATGATGTGTCCTTCAAAGCATGCTACCAAAGGGAGAGCTCTGAACCAGTCCAACAACCCCCTCTGCTTTACTTTTATTACAAAACACTGTGCTAATATGAGGCACCATCTCTAAAGGGGAGAAAACAATATATTCATGGCCATTGCTTTCAGCAAAGGATGCAAAAGCAGAAAATGTAACTAGAAATAAGTTTTCTTTTTCTTTACCTAATGGTCGTGTTATTTAACTACAACTCTTTGCTTGAAGATTTGAAAAGGCAAACCCCGGGTAGCCCACGTGCACGTAGCACAGTTTTGATTTACGCTCAATTCTCAAAGAAACAACTGTGGAGGAAACAGCACTATCTCTAATCCAGCAGACTGCTGCCAGAACAAGCCTGTCTACATGGCTGTCCCACTTACACTGGATCTAGCAAAGATGTTGTTATGGGATGACTCAAATGACTAATACAACAAAAAACTGCATTTGGCCTTCCAGGCCAGGGAGGGAGACAGTGGCTTAGTTTTATCAATGGTTTAGCTATGTGATCCAGCTCAGCCCAGCGCTACACAATCACCAGCTCCAACACAAGCGAAGTTGCAGAAGCTTCACTGAAGATTACACATAGCATGAAATCCTACCCTGAAAAAAAGCGCCCAAACTTCCCTCTCTCAATTCAAAGTGAAACAACGAAACAGTGTGTAGCAGAATAGAGATTTTACTACATTGACAGATTATTTGCTTAAGAATGCTCTGAGCACAGATTAACAAAAGAAGCCTACGTTACAGTCTGCAAATTCTTTACATTTTCTGGCCAAGATTTAGAATGGAATGCAGCATAATAGGAATTTGCCTGAAATTAAAAACAGAAGACTTCTCCAGTAGGGACTGAACTGTATGAAAGAAATGTCACAGGGAAAAAGTACCATTACAGTAATGAGTGTAGGAATGACTTGCTACTTTAAAACGTGAGTTTACAGTTTTAAACAGAAAAAAGCAAGTGATCTCCAACATCAAATGCAAAATGAAGTCGTCACTTGTTCTTTCTGAAAGTGCCAACACAACAGTGTTTTCAAAACCAGTCTTTCTAATTCAAAGATACTGTTCTCCTTGAGGGTGCAAGACTACTTTAATAATATTCTATTTTCCATAATGAAAGTTAGAAATATAAAAATAAAATCTATCAAATTTCAGTTACTCTAGTATTACAAGGGTTTTTTGTATAGATATGTGAAAATGGCTGCAATGCTTTTAGAATCTGCAGCCTAAAAATAGTTTAAAAAGTGAGGTTCATTTTTTATTATTTTGTGTCCCATTGCTCAAAAAAACACAGAATAAAATAATGCTAGCCTGTAAATCTATGCTCATAAATTACAGTACTGTGCTACCATTTAGGTTAACAGTGCCTGACTGCAGGATTATTAACATCAGACAGAACTATTTGTTCTTCCAGCTACCCTATTGCAAAGTTCATCAAAAGCTGTCACCCAGAGATGCATTCTTCAGCTGAAAATGAAATCACTTTCTAATCTACACAATTCAGAGATCACATGCAAATAAAACAGTCTTTGCTAGAGACTTCAAAAACTTGTTTCACTCTTATTTGGTGGTTTTAACACATACATTGATTTAATAAATATATAACCAATTAACGATAGTGTTAGAATGCACAATGTCAAATGTTACTCAATTTTAAAGAGCTACCAGGGTTAACAGATATTACATATGCCTAACCAATCTTTTTAAAATTTTCAATAATATGGTATTTAAGACCTAAATAGACTCATTGTAAATACATCTGCCAGCTGGTTTACACACACATAGGAAGAGCATACACAGCCAATTTATTTATCCAGATCTACAAGGACTATAATCATGCCTGTGCATGTTCAGAGGCTCCAAAATGCTCATGCTACTGAAAAACATTTAAATTATCACATTGGCAATGTGCATTTCTGTTCCAGAGTCCCCCAGAGGTATCCACAAGCTTTGGTGTGCAGCACTTCCAGTATGAACATCTTCTTGGGCCACACTACACCACACTGCTATGCGAGCAATAGTTTGACCCTTGGAAGAGTTGATAACAGGAGGTGAGAGCATGATGTCAAAATAAGTGAAAGAAACATTACAGAATTATAAGTTTATTGCACCTACTGCCCCGCATCTTCCCACTAACAAACCAAAAAAAAGCCCACAGTGCTAGGTAACTGCATGTAAAAACTGTGGAAAATTAGATGGAAGTTTTCCATTCAAATCTTGAATGCAGGGACTTTAAAACTAATGTATCTTTAGATGTATTGTACACAAACAGTGTTTTAAGCAAACAAATGACCTTATTTCAGCCACTAACACATGTTTAAACTGTGTTCATGAGTAGTTCTGACTTCATAGGTACCTACAGTGATGTCTGAAAGGAGGCCTGCCAGGAACAACTTGATGGTGTTTTGCATCACAGCCTGAGAGGCAAACACAAGGTAATGCTGGTTTTGCCCACTTCTAAGGCAGTCTGTACTTATTGGCACTCACATGTACCATTTAAGGAGTTTTTCACTGATACGGCTTCAGCTGACACTGCAGACTGGGGGGACAGAAAGGAGTGAAACTCAAACTAGGCTGGTCATTAGAAACACAGCACATTAGAAAGCCAGTCATGTTTTTCAGGGTTGACACACTTGCATTTTTAAGCAATCACAATTCGCAGAAGTATCAAAATGAAACCTTTCAGTGATTTTACGTACTTCTTACGGGTTTACATCTAAAAGGGGCACCAAGCAGGCTTTTAAGACAAATCTCCATTTATTCATAATATAAGTTGGTCTATTACAGTTTGGTCATCACAGGTTCTGAACACTGGTTTCTCTCAATTAGGATGCTAAGAACAGGCACTTTTCTGCTAGAATGATGCTACAGACACTTAATAGCTTTTGTAAATGCCCTGTTCATAATGCCGACTTCAAGACAACAACCTAGATCAGAAATGATGCTGTGCATGCATTATATAAACTAATTTTCAGTAAAACTGGTTAACAGCATATAAGCAGAAATGTCTCCTCTGGATCTACAGAAGACAAATATAAATCACGGCCAAAATGGATGTAAGCATCATTACATGAAATGGTAACTTCTTCGAAATTTTCTTAAGATTCATGGGATGTGGGTGGACAGGAAAAGACAGGTAACACTGCATATCAACAGCAATACACCGCTGTCGAGAGAAGCAAGTATAAATGCAGTTTCTACCAACTCTTACATCCCTACTTTACTGGTGCTATGAAAGACCTGGTTTTGGATGTTGTTCTCTTGTAAAGCCTGAAGGGAAGCAAAGAGAAAGCACAGTTTATGGTGTTTGCTTGTCCACCATCATCTGCTTAGCTCCAGTACTGTTCTAAGATGAACAAATAAAACATGCATGGACAGTTCAATGTAAATGCAGACATTGCTCCACTTTTTCCACAGTACCCTTTAAATGCTCTCACTTAGAAATCTGAACGCTGCAGTATCTCTGTAAGGACAAAAAGAAGCAGACTCGTTGTTGTAGGAAAAATATGTAAGGCAAATCATCACTAATGTTACCAATTAAAATAAATTCTATAATACAAAAGCAGAACATATGCACATTATAATAATATAATGCTATATTTGTATTACATATAAGAAATGTTATATATTATATATTGTTACCTTATGTTAATTTAAATGGGTCAATATATAACTGTTTAAAATTAATTAATGTATTACTGTGGTATGTATCATAATATCGAGAGTAATACAGTTTTATAATGGCAGAAGAGAATCATCTGTCTTTTTAGGAGGAAGGGAACTGCCTCTCTGTGCCTGCGCTTACACAAAACCGCAAGCAACTTGAAAATGTAGTGTCATTATCATATTTGGTAAAATAGTTTTATCTTCAGTATACTGCCAGTTACACAGCACAGCTATTCATGCATACGAAGATTCAAAATGATAAGCCTGAAAAAACTGGAATAGAGACTTACTTTTTACCATGGGACAAAAAAGCAATGTAAGCTCCCAACCACAGTGTGAATCTGCTTTTCACACTGTTATGAAACCATTGCATGTAGGCAGAAAAAGGGTAGCTTAGTTCATCACGATTACAGAAGTTGTCCACCCGTGTACCTATCTAAAACAAAGGCTGAAACCATCACACTTTTTCCTGCTCTGCTACAATAACAACCTGAAGTCACTGACAAGAGCTGAATAGATTGTTTAAATGTATATATTCTGTCACTGATTTAATGAGATTTCACTCCAAAATTTAAAACACGCATTTCACTAGTTTTTTTTCTTTTTCTAACTTTTGTTTAAATCCTTGTAGCCTTCATGAAAGACACAAACTAGACTGTGTAGAAAGCGTTTGCCATTTGTTTGCTCTAGTCTGCTGGTAAGACTCATGGTTTGGGGGCTAAGCCAAATGCGATTTCATTTTTTTTAATTAGGATTTTCAAATTCTGTGCTATTTGAACCAGGCAATTTAAAATACCCCAGGTACCAGCTGGATGAGTTTATGCAGTCTGCATACATTAACTTGGAATTTCAAATGTTCAAACAAAGTCTAACAATGAAGTCATGGAAAGATGCTGGAAAGGCTGAAACATGTCCTTGTTTCAAAGGTGACTCGCAAAATTTAAAAAAAAATTGGCCAGCTTGTTTGTTTTTGATAATGTGCTTACAAAGACATGGAAGAGCTCTGGGAGCTACTTTCCATTTTCAGTCTACCAATTCCTGTCTTTCTTGTTTGGGTGGAAGTCCTTACAGCAAGACCCAGAGTTCTTTCAGGTGCAAGAGAAGGGCAATGACCCTTTTCTGACCATCTGGCTTATTCATAAGCTTTGAGCTGAAAATGTATTACACAGTCTTTGAAATAAAATAACTTCCTCTTTCTACAAAAGGTGCAATTTAGGAAGTTGCAATTCCTTAATACCTAGAGTGTCCTGTCAATCTCCAGCTGTCCGCGTGGTTTTGCCAGCAGACAGGGCCTTGCTGCCTGCGGTGAGCAGGGACCTGTGAGAGCACAAGAGGTGACGACGCGTATCGCCTGCGGTCAGACCCACTACAGCCGTGGGCGCTGATCAGAACCTCTCCAGCCTGCTGGGACCACACTTCTGGTGTGCAGTGAGACTCACAGTCTCTCCCACGGGAGGAACAGTTATATCCTTCCTCTGCTGCCAGCTGTTTTAAGAAAAAATCATGGGGGTTTTATCAGCTATGGAATGTCTCTCTGTCATCAAATGTGTATGATACCAGACTAGCAGGTTTCAAAAGGTAATGGAAAAGAGAAAGACATCACGACTGCCTGAATCTTGCTGCCTTAGAAAGTCAGGGTAACAAGAGATTGTGGAGGGAGTGGAAAAGAAAAAAACCCATACTTTGAAAACACCCATGCATCTTTTAGGCAGACAGGGCATAGAAGTGGGTTTTATTCTCCTTCTGTTTAATCTTCTTCAAGTAAGGCTATTGCTCAGTTTTAGTCTTGCTTATCGTTGTCCTCTGATTTCACACATACCAAGGAAGACATAATTTTATACAGTTTCTAAATGTGAAAATTCTTTCACATTTTAACCACCTGTAAGTCTCAGTTTCCTTCAGGTTACCTTCAAATACTGGTTAGTAATATTGGGTTATTCAGCAGCAAGCAGATAATGCTACATCATCCCTGTGACAGCGATATGGAGGCTGACCGGCAAAAAAGTAAAAGTTGTCCTGGAGCAATCCATCCTGTCTCATCAAAGTCCTTAAACAGATGAAATTTAGGTACCCATCTCTTTTTACTGTTGTGAGGGTCATCTGGCTAGGATTACATGCCTAGCTCTTAGACAGTAGCTACCTGAGTTGAACCCTATGCAAACTGCATGTACCTGGGGGGTACCTGGATCCTTTTCCAGCCAGAATGTTAGTTTCGCCTGTAGTTTTGTAAGGTACTCTAAAAATACACCCAGCCCATTCTTTAAAGCTGATGTTTAGAATTATGTTTGCTTTGGGCAAGTAAGACCATTTGCTTTATTTTACTTTTTACAAACATTGATCAGGAAGCAAAAAGGTCATTCGGATTTTTTTTTTTAATAATTCTCCTAAATCTTGGCATGCAGAGGAAACAGAATTGCCACCTATATCTTAGAAAATATTTAGAACACTTCCTCAAATCTGTTTTGCAAAAATCAGAACCCGAAGTTTGTCTAGCATTAACATAATGTTAAGAGAAAGGAGAAATCTAGAAAGCAGAGACGAAACAGGATATTAGTCAGTATTTCTTTCAGTTTCAGGAATCACAAGCGGCCAATTATAGTAATTCCTCAAAAAAAACTTTAAGTAAACTTGAAAACCCATAACTCGTCTACTTTCACTAAGCAAATATGAAGACAACCTAGCCAGACAAGCATGAGCTACAGTACTAGCATACACTATCTCAGATTCTTACATGTGCACAATTTTTCTGAACCTGAACTTGCATGGGCCTGCAGTGAGCATTTATGTTGAAGACTACTGAAGTCAGAAGATCTCATCAGTTGAGTGAAGCTCTAGCAATTAATATTCAGGAATTATTCTGCCAAGAATGCCTAGGGAATTTCCACAAGTAGACCTCAAAAACACAGCAACGAATGCATTATCCATTACAAATGAAGACAGCAGGCTGCTTTTCTCCTCAAAATTAAAGCAACTGAATCTAGAATTTCTCGAAAGATACACCAGTTCTGCAAAAGAAAACGACAAAAGTGCAGCTCAGTTTGAGAGCCTACTAAACTTTATACTCCTCTTCTACAAATGTTTTGCCAGAGGCTAAAGAAAACTGAGTACATCTATCCAACATATTTGGATCTTCCACTCCAAAAAACACAGGTGTGCACAGGACTACTTTTATGCAAGCAGTATGGGGGGCTGAGGGCTAGATCTGTACAAGTATTTGGGTGCTTAGATGCTCAAGATACCACCCTGCCATCATCCACCCCTACAGGTGTCAGTTTTCCCCTAAACGCTTAGTTTTCCAATTAAAACCTATAAAACAACAAGTTGTTTGTAAGGAAAGTACGCCTTGGGGCTGATAGGCTCTGTACCAGCCTCAGCGGGACTCTCAAACCAAGCATTTCCAGATGGAAACGTGGGGTCTCTTCTGGAGCAGGAACTTTAGGTCTTCCTTTCCTAACAGAAAGTTCCTCAAACACTGGGTGCTCAATATGAACTAGGCAAAGGAATCTTTTAAACTCCTGTTGAAGCCATTGCCATAAGATAAAATACTAAAACTACTACTAAACAACAACAACAATAACCAGTTTGAAAATATTCCCACAGTACACTGGTTCACATATTTTACACAAGTGACCAAAATGGCAATCCCTTTCTGCACACTTCAGATCATGGAAGACGTCCTCAGAACAGGAGGACATCTCTGGATCCTAGAGCAATCAAAAGCACAACAGTTAACACATTTTCCTGCTGATATGCAAAAAAAGCAACAGCACAGCTTACATGGCTTTGGTTCATACTTTTAGGAGAAAAGACAAAGCCCGAAAGGAGGGAAAATTCTGTCTCTGACTTACAGATTCTCTGCCCTTCTTTTTGCAGAAGTTGCAGAAATTTTAAGAAAAACTTCAGAGGCGCAGACTTCTCAGTCCGTACCACAAAACACACCTCCAAAACACATTCAGCAGCTGTTCAACTATCTGCAGTACTGCAAACCCGTAACAGGACGATGCAATTGAATACTCTACTCACAGTCACAGGCATGTTTTGGGCACAGCTGCCTTTTTTTCAGTCCTTCTCAGGTCTAGGGGAATAAAGAAACGCAGTCTAGAAAAGGTCTTGGTTTCTATCCCAAGTGGACAATATATCTGCACTATCTAGAAAACAAACAAGTACTCCTAACCTAAGAGTTCCTCTTTTTAAAGGCACTGCCATATAAGCAATGCATCAACTAGTCTGCTGTTTCTACCACTTCTAAGGGCACTTTGGGGTCATTTGACTGCACAAAGAAGTTGTACACTGGAAAATAAAACACTTGAAGAAAGACAGGTCAACTCTATTTTTCAGATGATCTATTATCACCAACAGATATTTGTTTAGTCTATGCAAACAACAGTAATTCTCAAAACTGGCAACTATCCCAGCCTGTAAAATTAAAAGAAAACTCTTGTATTGTAGGAACACCAAACAGTTCCTATTTTCATCTGAAGTTTACAATTTGGAATCGAAATGCTACACCATGCTACAAGCAAGTCTTAGGAGTAATAAAACACCAGCAACATACTGAGGGTAAAAACCATCTTCTTCTCAGTTTTCCTCCAGTTTGCCTGTTTTGTAATGGGAACGACAACAACAAACACATAACCCAGTTCTAATCCTGTTCCTATCATGAACCTGGACACTCAAGAGAACAACCTCTCAAGCCAATGCCGTTTTGTGATGGCAAGTATGCACCAGGGATAAACACTGTGTTGAAGGCAGCGTTAGCCCAGAGGTGCTGGAGCACTAACACCTGGGTGCAGACCGCCTGTGCATTCCTCCAGCCAGCCTCAGGACAGTGGTCTGGCACAAAATCAACCCTACATACATCATGCTTGTGCATTCCTCCCATGGAAGCTCATTTAGGTGACCTTTCCCCAGTTCAGCAAGGTAAACCTAAGCAGTAGGCGCGAATTCAAACAGAATTATAAAAGAAACATGGTTGAGTCAAGCACGTATCTTATTATTCACAATCCTGTCTTCAAAGTCTCGTCTCCAAAAATACTGCAGCGAGTAACACTATATAGCCTTAAAGCTCAAGCATATATTATTTAAATAGTATATACAATCTGATGTTTTTTTCCACCTAGTAAAAAACCTTTCCCTTTATTTTTTTCCCAGAAACTTACAGATAATCCTATTACTAGTTGACAACTCATTTTAAAATGCTCTCCTCCCAAACACGAGACATTGCCAAGGCCACCCTTTTCTCCAAATTTAAAATACTTGACAGCTGTTACCAGAACACGATGCCTCAGCAGCTAACAGAACAAGTCCTCAAACGCTTGACTGCACACGTCCCTTTTCTCTTCAAAATAATACTAAGATTGTTTAAGTGCCCACTCACAACTTTCAAGACTCAAATGGAGAATGGAAATCTGACTTTGATGCATGCAATTTTTATGAAAAGCTCACTTTCTTAAATAACAACAGATTGTGCACTGTGTACCAGCTCTGTCTCCTCAGATTTTTCCAGCAGTAATGCATACCTCCCCGAAGCCTGTCTTTTTGATCTGTTGAAAAAACTCTTCCAGCACGTTTATAGGCAAACTCAAGGTACTGTTCCAGATGCAAAACCCCTTGGAATGTCACCTAAGGACACAAAAGACTAACAATTCAAGCTCTGCCTCTTGGGATGCAGAACACCACTTATTAATATCCAAAATAATTTTCAGTAAAGCTCATGCATTTTTTCAGGTAACTGTTACACACATCCATTTCTGCAGAGCTTATGTGATGTTTTCTTCATCTCTTTTACAGCTCCACGCTCCACATTTCCCTGATCTTCGAGTGGAAAACTACTGGTAGAGAACATAAAAGCAAAAAGAATGAAATATGGGCTAGTCTTCTCACAAAGGTGAAGACTATACGTGTATCATTAACTTCACAGCAGAGAAATAATCTGCACATATATAGTACTACACACATCTATTTATCTGAACAAATGTCCCTAGTTACACAGAAGGTGATTCTTTCACTTTTGGAGTCTCCCTCTCTCTGATGGATCACAAAGCACCATAGAAACAGCAACCTGAACCTCAGAAGAGTGTTTCAGCTAGAAGGAGGCTGAAAGGGTAACAGGTGAGCAACATCTTTTTACAATAGTAAAGGCAAAGGATGAACAACTTCAATTAAGAACACTGTGGCAGACCATTATTCTTACAAAGGCACCAAGAGAGTTTAATGCATGGCCGAACCAAGAAACCCCAGCAACTTCAAACACCTCATCCGACTGTCTGACACTGCAAAATACACACACCGCCATGCACAACTCAAACAAGGTGGTCAATCAGAGGAGCAACTGCATCGTCAGATTACCTCATATTTATTTTATACCAGATTAGAGATTTAAGATACCTAACGTACATCAAAGAGTAATAGCTGTTTTCATACCACTTGATCTCCACGGTTTGTAGACAAGCCTATTAATCTTTAACGTATCAGCACTACAGGCCGATGCGGTTTTTTTAGGAAATACGTCACCAAGCACAGCAACCTCCAACCAGTAAAATTCCCAACTATGTCTAGATCTTTCGCGCAGAATGAAAACTGTCAGTGACGTGTTTTTTGTATTTTAGCATCAGTTTACCTGAGTAAACATGGAAAGATTTCACTCAAGGCCAGCCAATCAGACGCAGGGCAAATTCAGCCCATGGTCCCCACACCTGTGTGCATACCACTGACACTTAAAACTTCATCGTTTCATAAAACACGTAAGGGTGTTACCTTTCTGCACATGGATGATGTCTGGGAAGTTGGCCAAATGCCCCTGATACAGCGCTAACAAATCCATCACAGGATCTAGGTCCTGCCGGGGCTGATCTGCAAAGAGGTCCCCAATGGCGTCGTAGGCTTCTGCAGTGAAGGCTATGGCTTGGTTGAGGCCAGCTGAAAAGGCCTGCTGGTCCAGCTCAAACGCCTGGCTGAGGCACTTAAAGGAGTGCCCCACCTTCTGGTACTCCTTCTTGAAACCAGTGACTTGTTTGCGGGCAAACTCATTGGCCGTGTGGTTAAGCTGCAAGGCGCTCTCGTCCATCTTCTTTGTGAAGGCTTTGAAGCCATCCACCTGGCTTTCCACCTCCTGCAAGTCCAGGATGGCCCCAGGGCCCGTGGGGACGCTGATGGTCAGGAAAAAGTTGGCACCCACCATCTCATCCTTCTCAGCCTTGCGCTTGCCTTGTTTCCAGGCCTTCTCATCCGTGCTGGGACAGGTGAGGAAGTGCTGGAAGGCATCGCACTGAGCCAGCACGGGGTGGCTGCACATATGGTCCATCCACCAGGCCAGGCCTTTGCGACGTTTGGAGATGAAGTCCTCCTCAAAGCGGCCGGTGGCCTGCTTCTCCGGCAAGTGGGGCACGGAGATGACGGGAAACTTCTCGGCCAGCCGCCCATAGAGCCAGTCGAAGTGCTTGTAGCGGCGGTGCACCTGCTGCCCGGTGTGGCTCGGCACCAGCTTGTAGGCGATGTAGCTCTTCATGCCCTTGAACTTGGTCTGCTTGGTGGGGTCCTCGATGGAGCATTGGAAGGGGTAGGGGTTCTCCTGCCACTCGGGGCCGCGGGGGCCCAGCACCACGCACAGCTTGTCCCCGTCCTTCACAAAGCCCGATGCCTCGCCCAGCACGAAGGCCTCCCCGCCGGACTTGACGAAGGTGGAGAAGCGGTTGAGGTTGCGGCTGACCGTGGCCGAGCTCTTGGCCCCGCCGCCGCCTCCGCCGGGCGGGTGCGGGTGTCCGGGCGGGTGCCCGGCCGGGTGCCCGCCGCGGGAGCCCAGGGAGAGCTCGGAGCGGGTGGAGAGGCGGTAGCGCCCGGAGGCCCCGCCGCCCGCTGCCTCGTAGTCCGGGTAGGAGCCGCCCAGGGCGCCCGGCTCGTCGGCCACGGTGGAGCTGTCGTCCCAGTCGTCGTCCCAGTCGTCATCGCTGCCCTGGCTGGGCTGGTAGGCGCTGCCGTAGGGCCCCGGCGGGAAGGGGTACCCGGCGGCGGCGGGGGGCGGCGGGAACGCCTCGGGCGCCGCGGCCGGGGGGGGCTGCTGCGCTGCGGGCTTGAAGGCGGCGGCGGCGGGGGGGGGCAGCGGCTCGAAGCCGCCGGCGGGGAGGTTGGCGTAGCGGGCGGGCGGCGGCGGCTCGGCGGCCGGGGCGCGGATCACCTGCACGTAGGAGGCCGGGAAGAGGCCGCGGTCGCCGCGGCTGTTGACGCCCTCCAGCCAGCCCTCGATGTCCTGCTCGCTGCAGAGGCTCAGCACCTCGTGCTCCCGCAGCGAGATCTCACCCGGGTTCTCCGACCTGAAGTCGTACAGCGCCCGGGCCCGCAGCGCCATGGCCGCCCCCCGGGGCGGGGGGGAGGGGGGTGCTCCCCGCTGCCGCCGCCGCCCCTCACCGCGCCGCGGCGGCGGGGCCGCGGCAGGCGAGCGCCGCGGCTGCCCTCTGCCTCCGCGTCCCGCCGGCGGGGACGCTGCGGCGGCTGGCTCGCCCGGCTCCGCTCGGCTGCGCTGCGCTGCCGCGCCCGCCCCGAGTCCCGGCTTCACCCTGGTGGGCAAGGCAGGGCGCGGGGGCCGGGCCGGCGGCCGTCCCACGTCGCCAGTTTCGCTAATCCAGAGCCGAGAGGCAGGGCGGAGGAGCCGAGCGCAGAGCGGCCGCCCCCATCGATGGCGCCCGGGCCGCCCCCTGGCGTCCGAGCGGCCGCGGGGTCCGCGGCGGGTGCTGCGGGGCGGGCCCCGCGGGCTGCGGCCCCTCCGCTTGCAGGCTCTGCGGAGCCGTTGGCCCCTTTCTCACAAGTCCCAGCAGATTTCCTCCGCTCAAGCACGTGGCGGCTCCTCCCGAGCCCCCTCGGAGGCGTTCACCGAAAAACGTGGCCGCGCCGCCGATGCTGGTGGTCTGCGGGACGGGCCGGACCCCCCCACAGCGCGTTTCTCCCTGCCCCTGTCGTTTCCCCCAGTAACTCCTGTGGCACCAGGCCCCGTGTTGTCCCATCCCGCTGATCACCTCTTCGTTCTCGTCAGATCTCTGGGTGCAAGTTTCTCTCCAGGTCTCTACTGTTTGCTAACAGGTAGAAGTTCTCTAGAGGAGATGCGCCGGTTTGGTCCCCAGCGCTTCGCGCTGCCCCGCCAGCATCCTGCCGGAGGACGCCGTTCTCTCTTGTTTCTCTGATGTAGTTCAAAGTGCACGTGGCTTCTCAAGGGTCTTTGCATCAAACAATCCATCCTCATTTGGGGGCGATGCACCGGAATGCCACGAGACTCGCTGCTTCCCTTCGTTGCTGGTTTCAGTGCTTGATACCTGGGTTTTGCTTTTGCTCACTGTTTTCTTTTGACCTTCATTTTTCCAATATTAGTGCATGTGTTATCACAGTACTTTTCTGTCACTGTTACCTGGCTGGGTTACCTAACATTTTCTTAGTATATCAGCTCACCCCAGCCTAGCGTTTTAGCCCCGAATTCCTTTGCTGCTCAACTCCACTTTAGTTGGTGCCATCTGTCAAATTTTGGCTTCTTTGATCACGGGGAGGTGTACACAGCACCGGCCCTGCTGGTGACAGATGGAGTCCAGCTGTCTCAAAGGGGAAAAAGGATTCTTGGCCACGAGCTGGCAGGGCTCATTGAGAGGGCTTTAAACTAGGTTCGAAGGGGGAAGAGGACATCGCCCAGCTCACTAGGGATGAGCCCAGGCTTGGCGTGCCAGGGTCAGGGGTCAGACTGACAGCCCAGCTCAAGTGTGTCTATACCAACGCAAGTAGCAATAAACAGGAGGAGCTGGAAGCCATTATACAGCAGGACGGCTACGACTTGGTCGCCATCACAGAAACGTGGTGGGACAACTCGCATGACTGGCATGCTGTCATGGATGGCTACAGACTCTTTAGGAAAGACAGGCCAAGAAGGAGAGGTGGTGGAGTTGCTCTATATGTGAGGGAGCAACTGGAATGCATTGACCGTGGCCTGGGGGCAAATGAGGAACGAGTTGAGAGCTTGTGGGTTAGAATTAAGGGACAGGCTCACACGGGTGACATTGCGGTGGGTGTGTGCTACAGGCCACCTGACCAGGAGGAGGAAATTGATGAGGCCTTCTACAGGCAGCTGCAGGCAGTGTCACAGTCACAGGCCCTGGTTCTCATGGGGGACTTCAACCACCCTGACATCAGCTGGGAAGACCACACAGCTAGGCATTCACAATCCAGGAGGTTCCTACAGAGCATCGATGATAACTTTCTGATGCACGTGGTAGAGGAACCAACAAGGAAAGGCGCTCTGCTGGACCTTGTATTAACAAACAAGGAGGGACTGGTGGAGGATGTGAGGGTCGGAGGTAGACTCGGCTGCAGTGACCATGAAATAGTCGAGTTCAGGGTCCTGCGTGGAGGAAGCAGGGCGATAAGCAGGATCAAAACCTTGGACCTCAGGAGGGCTGTCTTTGGCTTCTTCAAGGAGCTACGGGGAGGAATCCCGTGGGCCAGGGCTCTCGAAGGCAGGGGGGTCCAAGAGTGCTGGTCGCCGTTTAAACGTCACTTCCTCCATACTCAGTAGCGGTGCATCCCCCTGAGAAAGAAATCGAGAAAAGGAGGCAGGAGACCTGCATGGTTAAACAAGCAGATTCTAGCGGACCTCAGGTGGAAGAGAAAGGTCCATTGAATGTGGACAGAGGGGCAGGCCACTTGGGAAGAGTACAGGAATGTGGTCAGAGCGTGCAGGGATGCGACGAGGAAGGCCAAGGCCCACCTGGAATTGAAGCTGGCAAGGGATGTCAAAAACAACAAGAAGGGCTTCTTCAGCTACATCGGTAGCAAAAGGAAGACTAGGGACAATGTGGGGCCGCTGCTGAATGAGGCGGGTGTCCTGGTGACAGAGGATGCAGAGAAGGCAGAGCTACTGAATACCTTCTTTGCTTCAGTCTTCAGTGCCAAGGCAGGCCCTGAGGAATCCCAGGCCATGGGGGTAAGAGAGGAAGCCCACAGAGAGGATGACTGGTCGAGGAGGACTGTGTGAGGGATCGCTTAAGTGATCTGGACGTCCACAAATCCATGGGCCCCGATGGAATGCACCCACGAGTGCTGAGGGAGCTGGCGGATGTCATTGCTGAGCCACTCTCCATCATCTTTGAAACGTCCTGGAGGACAGGAGAGGTGCCCGAGGACTGGAGAAAGGCCAATGTCACTCCAGTCTTCAAAAAGGGCAACAAGGAGGACCCAGGGAACTACAGGCCAGTCAGCCTCAGCTGCATGCTGGGAAAGGTGATGGAGCAGCTTATCCTGGAGGTCATCAACAAGCAAGTGGAGGAAAAGAAGGTTATCAGGAGTAGTCAGCATGGATTCACCAAGGGCAAATCATGCCTGGCCAATCTGATAGCTTTCTACGATGACATGACTGGCCGGGTAGATGAAGGGAGAGCCGTGGATGTTGTCTACCTTGACTTCAGCAAGGCTTTCGACACAGTCTCCCATAATATCCTCCTAGCGAAGCTCAGGAAGTATGGGCTGGATGAGTGGTCAGTGAAGTGGATTGAGAACTGGCTGAATGGCAGAACTCAGAGGGTTGTCATCAGCGGCACTGAGTCTAGTTGGAGGCTGGTAACCAGTGGTGTCCCTCAGGGGTCAGTACTGGGCCCAGCCTTGTTCAACTTCTTCATCAACGACCTGGATGAAGAGTTAGAATGTACCCTCAGCAAGTTTGCTGATGACACCAAACTGGGAGGTGTGGTCGATACACCAGAAGGCTGTGCTGCCATTCAGCGAGACCTGGACAGGCTGGAGAGTTGGGCAGAGAGGAACCTGATGAGGTTCAACAAAGGCAAATGCAGGGTCCTGCACCTGGGGAGGAACAACCCCATGCACCAGTACAGGCTTGGGGTGGACCTGCTGGAGAGCAGCTCTGCGGAGAGGGACCTGGGTGTCCTGGTGGACGACAGGTTAACCATGAGCCAGAAGTGTGCCCTCGCTGCCAAGAAGGCCAATGGCATTCTGGGGTGCATTAGGAGAAGAGTGGCCAGCAGGTCGAAGGAGGTTCTTCTTCCCCTCTACACTGCCCTAGTGAGGCCTCATCTGGAGTACTCTGTCCAGTTCTGGGCTCCCCAGTTCAAGAAAGATGAAGAGCTACTGGAGAGAGTCCAGCGGAGGGCTACAAGGATGGTGAGGGGACTGGAACATCTCTCCTACGAGGGGAGGTTAAGGGAGCTGGGCTTGTTCAGCCTGAAGAAGAGAAGGCTGCAAGGGGACCTAATATATGCTTACAAATATCTGAAGGGTGGGTGTCAGGAGGATGGGGCCAAACTCTTTTCAGTAGTGCCCAGTGACAGGACAAGGGGCAATGGGCACCAACTGAAGCACAGGAAGTTCCATCTGAACATGAGGAAGAACTTCTTCCCTCTGAGGGTGACGGAGCACTGGAACAGGCTGCCCAGGGAGGTTGTGGAGTCTCCTTCTCTGGAGATATTCAAGACCCACCTGGACAAGGTCCTATGCAGCCTACTGTAGGTGACCCTGCTTCGGCAGGAGGGTTGGACTAGATGACCCACAGAGGTCCCTTCCAATCCCTACCATTCTGTGATTCTGTGATTTATCTAGCCAGTACCAATAGTACTCAAAGACCCACACAGCTCACCACACAGCCAGCTCCCTGGTGGCCAGCCCTGGGGAACATGTTCATATTGCATCACCTGTACCACCACCTCCAAACCCGAGCGCTGAAATTGCAGCAGCCAGTTTACAAAGAGCAATTCTGAGTATTGACACCAGTGCTAAAGTGAGAAGCATCAATCTTCTCCCGAGAGAGCTGGCGGCTGCCCAGGGTGGTGAGGCTGAAGACGCTGGCTTCCAGCAGCTCTGTATCAAGGCTTCTGGGTTTCCCTGCTGGCTCACTTTGTACTGGTGGAAGCACCCTGACCTGGCCTGGTCATGATTACCCCCCGCTGCAGGCTCTGAGGAGCTCCTCAAGCCCTGCATCAGTACTCATAGAACAGCCAGAGGTCATTTTCCGTCGAGGCTAGCGATCGCCAGCTTTCTGCCGCTGGCACGCCATCAGTGTCTGCCTTCGACGCAGACATGGTTCTCCTCTGCCAGGCGCAGAGATTGTCACAACACCCGATCCATGGTCCAGCGTGCTGCCCTCCACCTGTGTGGCCAACCTTGAGCAAGGACTAAAACCCTGACAAGATGTCAACGTGGATCAGTTCAACCCGTTCTTAGATTTCATCCCAAATTCTGACTCCTGCAAATCAAGGGAAGTGATTGGGGTTTTGTGTTCCAGGGTTATGCCTGACATTGACCTGGGCAGTCTTGTGTATCCATGTGAATCCTCATGAGTTAAACTACAGGAAAATTAGCTCCTGATCTGCATTTTCTATACCACTGTTTGTTTTATATGTATTTTACTGCACAATTCAACTCCTTTCTCAAAATTTTCTGTCCCATTCATCTTAAATTCAATGTCCTTAATCATTAATGTTTTCTCTGATATAGTCTCTTTTTTTCACATGAGGTGATCAGCACTGGGAATGACGCTGACCTACTTGATCTGTGTAAACAGGTGCATTTAGGATTTGCTTTCATTGAACAACCTGGAGAGATGAACAAGATGCCGTGCGCAGCTGCATAGCCAGTTCAGGAGCGGGATTTTGCTGCTCCAAGCGGTCGTGCCGATGGCTGTCAGGCTGTGGCTGTCACAGACAGGGCAGGACGAAGGGACAATGATGAGCCGGGTGCCTGAATGAATTCCTCGAGTGCAGAGGTTGGGGTGGCATCTGTCCTGCTTCCCCCTGCCCCCCTTAGCGCATCAGATCTGATGTTCTCTTAGTAGCAGTGGCTCAGTGTTTGTATCTCAAACGGACACAAGGGAAGACGCCACGTTCAACAGGTGTAAAAACTGCTAGCGGGAGAATTTGAAGGCAGAAGATCTGTAAGGCTGATGAGAATATTTCTTAAATAAGCAAGTGTAAACTAGTGAAGTAGTTATTCTCTAAAATCTTCCAATTTTATCTTGAGATTTTAACGAAAATTAAGTTGGGTGAAATTGGGTCGGGGCTTTTCAGACACTGAAACGCCATCAATAAAGCCAATTATGAAAGGAAAAAGTGTGTTATGTTATTTCCCTAGTGGACAAAACTGCAAAGAGAATTTGGAACAATAACAAGGTTGTAAATGACATTTTCCATCTTCCTCCCACCAGTGAGCCAACTCCGATTACCACTGTGTGCAGACTCTGTTGTGGATGTTAAAATTAATATTTTTAAAAACTCAACAGTTATTTTCAAGAAAACCAATCTGCAAAATTAGAAGCAAAGCTTAGACAGGTTTTAAAATCTTCGAGGAAGCCAGCTCCTTCGGCCCTTGGTAACAATTTACAGTGCTAAGTGGAAAAGCTGGATTGATTGAGCTTTGTTCCTCGTTGTTCAGACTAGAAGAGGCCAGGATTTCAAAGTAAGAATCGCACATATTGACTTACAGCATTTTAGCTGCACCAAGCATGTATCTGAATGCTTTGCTTGGTCCAGAATTTCTACCATCTTCATTGGGAATTTGAATTTTCAGGGTCAAAGTGAATGTTTTTCCAATCGTATTGAGAATGATAACCTATGATTAAGTGAAAATGTTTATTATTTGATGTGTTGCTGCGGATTTGTAATTTGGGGGGTGAAACTGAAAGCCAAACTAAAGTCAAATGGCTACCAATGTCTGTGTATGGGATATCTCATTGCTTTAATTTGGAGTTAGGTATCTCAAGACCCCTGAGAATATGTGCTGACTGCTGTTTGAAAGCAGCATAATTTATTTTTCTTCTCAGGGCAGAAGCTTAAAAGAAAAAAAAATTAGGAATATTATGGGGAAAAGGTAAGGATTTTCGGCTGTCTTAACTTAGGAAAAAGTGAATGAGTAGAGGTAGCAGAGCTCTGAAACCAAAAACAATGAATGTGTGTATCACCCTGTGTAACTTTTCCTTGAAGCCCGCAATTCTTTCCTCTTTATTTTGTTAATTTTCCTCTATGCTATCACTTTGCTGCTTTAGTAAGAATAGCAAAGTGATATACCATGAGAGAAGGTGAAGCTCTGGTGACACAGGCTTTTCATTATGATGATATCCCTTTGTGGATGCTGGAATAACTGTATCTGGATATTGAAAAGCATCCTAGTAGGAAGCACCCTGAATAGTGCTTTGTGCAAGGGAATCGCTACAGATGGGCCAGTTTTTATTAATATAATTTCTAAGAGCAAACTCCATCAAATGCTTACTCAGTAAGTGATTTTTTGTTGTTGTTTTTGCTATTTGTGTTATAGCTCTATATGATTTTGTTTTGCTGGTTTGCTTTTTGCTGGATTTTGTTTTGTTTTCTCATCATAACTAGAAGCGACTGCATTTTTTTTTAAGATGTAGAGGTGGACAATACATTTCACTTAAAAGGGGAATAAAGTGGAGGTTTTTGATTTCTACATTGTCTGTACCTGTAATGTCCAATTCCCAGTCCTCCCAGAGCAGCCGTTCAGGGTGCCTGGCAGGCCTGCCACTAGAGGGCACGAAATGATTTTAAACACTGAAGTCACCAGGCTAGAACTGAGTGAAGATTTTGAACTATCAGAGAAGTGAAGAGAATGCAATAAATGCGACAAATGTATTATTCTAGGGCTCTTTTGTCCAGCTTCTAAAATATCAAATATGATTAGCTTTTAAATTTTTGTAGAATCATTCTTTAAATCATAGAACGGGTGTCGGAAATGGGGACATTTTATAGTGTGCTATGGAATTTAGGAAAAGATGCAGTGGGATTTAGGAGAAAAAGAAACATTTTTCAAGTGGGAACATAAATTAAAAAATGCGTTTTTTAATGCAATTAAAGAAATTAATTAAGAAATTGTATTTTTTCTTTTTCAAAGGAGACTGTGTAAAATTAGAGATAAGTGAGCAGAAACGCTGAGGGTCTTGTTTGACTTTTGTGATACGTACTTGCTATCTCAGCCCCAGTCTGCGTAATAGACAACTGTTAGTCAGAAATTCTCAGCCCTTCATTTAATATTGCTGGGAATGCATGTCTGTCTCCATGCTTGTCTGAAGAGGTAATGTTTCATAACCATCTAAGGAGGCTGTCAAGACAAATGCATTACGTATGCAGTTCTTCCCCGCTGTGGCAGTGGGGGTATGTGCTAGACAGACATTCTGATGGTGCTGAGAGTCTTTCGTGGTCACAGACGAATGGGCCCGTGTCGACTGCCTGTCCCTTGTGACATGTATACAGGCAGAATTTACCTCCTAAACGTAAAGACTGAGACACAGCAAAAGAGGATGCATGAGCCTGCTGTGCTTTAGCTGAAGCTGTACCAGTCCTGCAGGAGTAATCTCTGTCTTATATCTTGGAATCCAATACCTTTCATGATAACAAACATTTTATAAAGAGCAAGACATTGAGCAAAGAGGGTAACTGGTAAGGAAATCCTCAGGCGAGGCCAATATTATGTCAATGTGCTGTATAAATGTGGCATGAAAATAAAAGTTATCTCAGCAGCAGACCCATTGTATAGGATGAATAATGTGTGGTATAGCAAGAATGAAGGATTGAGCATTCATTCATTTGCTGCATGCAGGTACCTCTGCCCTCACCCAGGACAAAGAAATTGCAGAGAGGACCTCCTTAGTGGGCTCTGTGCCTGTGTTAATCCTGGGGTTTGTAATGGGAAAATAAATGATACTGAGTTCTAGAAATCCATGGGGCTTGGGTCCTTTGGGATACAGAGGTTCACGTCAATCCTGAAGTTGCTCTGGCCCTGTGCAGAGAGGTGGCTGGCAAAGGCTGGCCTCAGAGTGAAGGACTAGTCACTGGCAGTGACAGTTATACCAGTCAATTGATCATGATGGATGAGCCTTCACTTGAGTTTATGTGTCTATGACTTTTTACTGTCATTGTGGAACCTTATGAGAGTGACGTCTCAGTCTTGGCTTGGAAACCAGAACAAGTTCTCACTAACTTAGGCAACAGCCTGGTTTTGATGGCAGTTTGGCCATCAAAGTATCTTCCATTCTCTCAGTGCTTCTGTTTAAGCTGGGACCATTTATTCTGCTAGCAGGAGGTAGTGACATTGAATTCTGAGTAAATGAGATCGCTGTCTTATCTTCAAGGAGGAAAAATTAGCTTGTGGTGTTGCTTGAGTACATGGAGTACAGAAAAGATGGCCAAGGAGGTGCTCACGTTGTTGGTGTCAGCTCAAGAGATGAGTTCTGAGAAGCTTGGTGGCTGTAAATAGCCTTGAGTTACTCTAAGGTAAATGTTCTAGATTCTGGGGTTTGCTGGTCTTTTGGCAAACACAGAGGCCTGCAAAGGATGAGGTGGTGAAGACGGCTCCTCCTGTGCTTGGTTTGGGCTGTGTATTGGTGAGAAGGTGAATGGTAAGAATTCTGTATCACAGGGTGTCACTTCCTTATTAAACCCTTGTTTCAGAAGGGATTTCAGTGGTGGAGTCATATCGGGCATTCCATACCATTAGTAAAGTATTAAGAGATGATAATTTCTGTATAAAAACAGTGTTAGAACCAACCTGTGGTTATTCTGTATGCATTTAGAAGAATGTTTTATTAGCTACCCATAAATACAGAATTGTATTTGTATAAGCAGAATTTTCTGAATTTAAAATATATTGTTATAAAAGGGCAAGCAAAAGCAGAAAGGGAAAAATTAAGACGCTGATAGCAAGCAATACTGATTGACAGTTATGAGAAAAAGCTAAAGGTATATTAAAAATTACATGGCCAGTGGGACAACAAGCAGGACATATTCAGGAAGAAACAAAATCCTAAAAATAGTTTAGATGAGTATGGCATGAAGATGACAGGACTGCCAATGGTGATACGGGAGAGATATGAAATACATCCAAGGTTATTCAATAAATATTTCTGCTCTGTGTGTGGAAAAATTATATTCACAGTTTTTAATGTTGATGAATTCCTTTGTGTTCTATTAGTAACAAAAGAGGATGTTTAGCACTTATATATCTTTCTAGCTCACAACATCAGGCTAGTAAAAAGACAGTCCCAAGAGCTGTCCAGACTATTACCTTCAGTTTTAGGGTAAAATTTATATCACTGAGCAAATCTCAGAGGGCTAGGGAAAACCTGCCTTTTTTTGGCTATGGCGATTACTAACACTTGAACAATTTATGGAGGGCTGTGATGTGTTTTCCATCAACAGAAGTTTTTAAATAAAGATTTGATGTCTTACTTCTATATGTGTTCTTTTTCAAGCATGTTATGAGCTTCACAAGGAAATTAGCAAGTGAGATGATGTGGATTCTGTTCAAGGGATCACACTGGGGATCATCATTGATCCTTCTGAGCTTTAAACCTACGGATGTGGAAACCTTAACTGCCTCCACACTGCAACTGTTTCAGGCTAAAATTTCTAGAAGGTCTTAGATAAATATTGCTATGGGTAGTATGATATAATGAGCCTCAGAATTCATATTTCTTCATGTATTTGCCATGGAGTCTCCTAATCTGCATTGAGTTCTTATCAGTTTTGTTCCAGGATCAAGCCCTAGGGCTTCATATATACATTAAGACAGAGACTGTATTTATGGTGCATCTTGTATGGTACATACTGATGATGACACCAGGACATGGATAATTGTGGTAAAGTTACGAAAAATATACTTGAAATACTGTTAAAATGCATACAGCTGTCACCACTGCAGGTAGCTCAGGAGCTTCTGTCTGCCTTGTAAGACTGAGTACAAGAATTATGTTTTTATTTGTCAAAACACCACTTCCCTTCATTCATTTTTCATTACAGCTATGATATAATGCCATTGCTTTTAGTTAAGACTTGGACTTATTGAAATCCAACATCCAGACTGAAAATCAGCTCCTTCACAGACAGAAGCTACGCCTGCTCTTAGTGCCTACACCACTGTGCTGCTGTGGCATCTGTGGAACAGCTAACTCCAGCAACCAGGCTAAGAGCAGAGTGAGAAATCCTGGAAAATGAGGAGTGGAACTAATAATAAAGGAATTCTTGCCACTGGAACACAAAATGTCTTCTGATCCCATCTTACCTACTAAAGAAGAGAGGGTGCACCCAATATTTTCAGAAATATTCCTACTCCCATTAAAAGCCAGATGTTGTAGTGTTACTCAGATGATAAAGCACATTTTGGTTCTTGGCTATGAACTGAGTAAGGAACATAAGACCTTAGAATGAATGTTGCCATCATGATAGCCCAGCGATTTCCTTCCCACTTTCCAATGCCCAGGGCTGTAGCTGAGCGGTTACTGAGTGACTGATGGGTGTCAGACTTGGTTCACTGCACCACAAGTATCGGATTGTGTAGAGAGATCTCAAATCTGCTGGATGCAACAGAAACTATAAAAAGGTAACAAGTTCAAGGTGTTTGTGGGTTTTCTGCCCACAGGGATCACGTATGTTTGTTACTTTGCTTTTGGAGACTAGTGATGATATTGAGACATTTTCTTCCTCTATGAAAGCGTTTTTCACTGTGCTTAGGTTCATGCGTGAAATCATCTTTTTCTGTTTGGAGGAGCAGTCTGACCAATTACGAAGGTAATCCTTCACTGATGGGAACAGAGAAGGCTCCAGAACACTTACTCTGCAGGGCTTGCAGCAGCATTTATCACTTATTCTGGGCCAGGAATTTGCAGGAAGCCAATAACAGGGTTCTTAATTTAACCACATCAGCATGTCTTAAACCTTTCTTAAGCTGTAGCTGTTCTGAAATCCTTTGCTGTTGATAAATTTCTTATTCTGCTGTCCGTGAGCAATATTAGCAGCTTTCTCCATGACATTCATATTCATTTCTAAACAGATTATAAAAGTAAAACATCACATACAATAGGTGAAAACAACTCTTTCCAGATAATTTAGAAATGCTCTGCCAAGTACTTTGAGGCTGTTCTGGTAAACACATAAGAATAATTAATTCAAGAACTTTCGATAAAATGCCACTAAAGAAAGGAGAGAAGCACTTTCCTCTGTGTTGTTCTTGGTGCTAAAACGCAGGAAGCCAGCAGCAGGTCCATACTCCAGTGTGGTCCCCATTACACCAGCACTCGGGTGCTGGGCCAGGGCAAGTTCCCATTCGCCAAGGACCATGGATGTAGGCTTTTGTAAAGCTATGGATGAAGAGAAGGTAAAGTCCGCCTGGATGCGTCCCTGCCATATTTTGGTAAGTATGTTCCAGTGGTTTCTGACTGACAGTGTTGTGTGTAAGCACAGACCTGGGCACGGAGTGATGAGAAGAGACCTATGGCATAGAACAGCCAGATGCCAAATTCTCCACCCAGTTTTGTGAGGCAGGCCTGTGTACATAAGCAGGGCTGTGTGTAACCATGGTATTAACATATATAGAACAGATGATAAGATTTTGTCTGTCTGGTCTAATTCCTTGCCAAGTTTCCAGTAGTTTAATCATGATCTAATTTGAAATAACTAAATCAGTTATGTTTTTTTAGAACTGCTTTTTCATCTGTAGGGCTATGAATACCATCGCTGCAATCACAGCTAGAATAATTTCTGTAATAACCTGTAATTTTAAATTATCAAATTTACAAAATCCTCTGTAAATGAAAATCACCAAAGCAGATTACTAACTGGTGAGCCTGACCTCCATCCCAACAGTTGTGCCATAAGATGATGTGGATATCATGGGTCTAAACTTGTGAGCTTTTATGAAGTTAGTGTGTAAAGTTTAAATCCAGACCTGTATCTAGAATTTATTTTTTTAAACACACGTTACATCTTCCATTAGATTCCTGGCTGAAGAAACTTCTTGACCTGAAAGTGCTGAAAATCTAGATCTGATTTTCTAGCATGATTGGTTATTATCTTAAACCAATACACAAATTAAACACAGACAACATGAGGGAAAATTGTGCATTGAGTACAAATGTAGGGACATATGTTTTATATTTGGTTTGGTTTGTTAGAAGACATCAGGTTCTTGACTTCTCTATTCAAAAAATAACACAATTGCACATGATGGAAATTTACAATCTGGACCTTATTCTGCATTTCTTGTACAAACTCCTGGTGAGTTTTAGCACAAATAATAAATAAAATGCAAGAATCGGACTACCCGCTTTTCTAAAATCAGTTGCTTCAAATATCTAGAAGTCTAAATAACCATGACGTAAATCTTTCTAATGAATGGGCGTGCACAGACATAGAAGCTTAGGGCTTTCATTTTAAACTAAAGGAACTCTCTGGCTTCAGCTAGCGAGAGCCTGGGTTTTGTTCATTGGATTTTTCTCATATTCTTGAAATTGTATTTGTATTCAGTTTCATTTGAATATGTTTTCAATTTGTCCAAACAGCAGATGGCTATCATAAAGAGTCTGTATTTAACTTGGCACTTTCCATTCCACATTCCTTTACTATTCATAGCACAGCAGTCATACTCATCTCCAGTACAGAGAAAAGGAGGCAGTTCGACTTGCAGCTGCAGATCTCCTCAGATGTTGGAGTATTTACAAACTCACTTACAGCATTTTTTTTTTAATATTGAGAAGACTAGATGCTAGATATTATAGGTGGATTTTTTTTCCTCTCTACCACTTTCATGAAACGAGAGACACTGGGACAGATATTAAACCTATGTCTATAGTACGGAACCCCTAACTTAAAATTAGTTTCACGCAGAGCTCGTGTTCATACAGGGAGAGTGGGGCTATACACAGGCAGAAAAATTTGCTGTTGAAGATGTAGTTGTGGGATCTCAGCCTAAACTGTCAAGCAACATAATGAATAAAACGTGTAATAATAAAGGTATCTGTGCTAGAGTAATGCCTTTTTATTATGGGGGCTTCACAAGGAAGACTTTGATCCTTTTAAGTATTTGTAGCAATATGTTTTTTCTTCAGTTGCTGATAGATAGAAGAACATGTTAAACAAAACCAGTTTGCTAAATGTCTTTGAATGTATTCTTTCAAATTAACTGGTATTTGACAAAGTATCATTTCTACTTACTGTGTTTTCAAGCAAATATAGTCAGGGATTATTTTTTTTTGTTATGGTTTCAAACATGCAACACACTTCTAAACAGTAATCTTGCAAGGCTCTTTTTGTATACAAGCTTGAACTAGAAAACAGTTTTTTTTTTCCTTGATTGTATCCTTCAATTTGTGTGCTTTTCCAGATTCTAGGGAAGAAGAATTTAATCTCAAAAATTAGAAAACACATTTTTTGGCACATAAATTAAATTTCCATAAGACTCACAGCCTTTCTATTGCTTTTTTAATGATTATGACTATGTATGACAAGTGCTTATTCCTTAGAAATACAACTCCTCCTACTAAATTCAGAAATGTACTTTATTTTCAGTACATTATCAAATAGATTATTTTTTTTCTTGCTGTGACTAGCCTAAATTTTCAACTTTTCAAAAGCCTGGCTTTCCACCACTTATGCAGCTGAAGGCAAGCAGTCTAGCATTTCACATCAAACAATGAACTCAGCATACTGAAAAATATATACAAAGATTTTTCTTTATCTTAATATAAATACAGCCACATACTCAGAACACTCTACAGTGTTGCTTGAATGGTATTATTTTGTCATATTAAGAATGATTTTATCTCACCAATAAACTATGGGCAAGACTCTAATTCTTTCCCACTGAATTCTTCATTTCAACAACCAAAATGCCATCGTGGCAGAAAAGGGCAGACAAGTCTTTGTTCTCCACTCCGTTAGGTAATTTGTATTGTCTGGTAAAGCTTCTGGATATGAAACCGTGTTCGTCCATCCTGGGTCCATGCTGAGCTTTGATCAGGAGCCAGCCTTCGAAAGTCTGAATAATGATATCTTCAGGGCGGAACTGCACAACGTCCAGCAAGACCTGAAAGCGTGTGCTTTCCTCGTCCCGGCCGCTCTCCCCTGCACCAGCTGTACTTTCTGTGACACATCTTCTGTTGCTCGGTGTAGCTGTAGAAGGGCCCGGCAAAGCGTATAAATAGTGGTCCAGTTTGTGTGCTTCCAGCTCCTGGGCAGCAAACTGCTCTTGATAGCGTACGGGGGTTTCCACCCAGTGTCTTATAACAGCTTCTGCCATTGCTGAGGCAGGAAGATAAGTTTCCGCGCCTGTCTCGCTGTGGGGAAGCTGCAGAGTCAGAGCAAACTCTTCCCAGCCGTATGCCTTACCCGCAGACTGGTTTATCAGTTGATGTCGCCTTTCGCTTTTAGCACAGGCAGAGCTTAACATTTAATAGGGTGTGCTGTGCTCCAGTGCCAGAGGACTTGTTTCATCTTTTATCCACTAACAATAGAGCACTATTTATAGTGCTGGGGTCTTGAGTGGCTTCAACACATGCACAGCTTTCGTGCGTAAGTAGTAAAAGCAAACTTTTAATGCACCTCCGATTATTGCAATATTATGATCTTTGTCATTAAAAATAATGAGCAGATAAATAAAGTGAAAGATTGTTTTGTTTAAATAGAAGTTTAATGATTCTGTTTTTCCAAGGGATACACAGGCAATAGATACAAACATTGTATTTCTTCTAACTGAAATACAAATTTACTGAGGAAGGAATTTAATTAGCTCAACAGTAGGAATAGAGCAGATTTCAGGTTAGGTAAACTACAGAATTATCAAGTGCGTTGGATGTTGTTGCAGAAGTTGTGCATAGTTGAAATATAGGCTTGCTTAACCATGTTATTTGTGGGAGGAGGGAACCATAACGATCCCTGCCCAAGGAGGGGGTGCCTGAAGGGCTGAGTCTGCAATCATAGTGACCTACAAACACAGCAGAGCCTTCTCAAGCACGTCAGGGAGTCAGACTCAAGAGTACAGGGAGAATGATAGTGAAAGCTCATGTTTCACAGCTTCCAGGAGAGGGCAGAGTTATTTTTCCCCAGGAGAACAGGAACCACAACTCCAAATCCTCAACGCTATCACATTGTCCCAGTAACATTCATCTTCTGGGGCTTAACAGCTTGAGTCTATGATCCCATGTACTGCCTGTATCTGGGGAGCAGGACTGATGACCTCAGTGATTCTCTGTGGTGTAATCTTCTTGCTACTCTGTGATCTCAGGGCAAATAATGGCTACAAGTGTTAACAGTTTGATTAACAAGACCTAAGAGAAGTGCAGTGAAAAGCGAAAAGCGTTTCCAAATTCTGGTATGCTTGCTAGAAAATCCCTCTAGCTGGACCTGGTAATGTAAAGCAGAATGCATTATGGCAACTAAAGGCGAAAACTGTTTATTTACCGCAGTCGCACTAATGCTAGAAATAATCAAACGAGATACCTTTATTCCTTCTTGTTTGGCTGTTGTTGTTCAGAGCTCTATCCCTCTCTTGTCCTTACATCTTCCATTACCATGTAAATGGCAGGTCAGTTTATAAGGGATTTTTGGTTGCTAATGGACTCATGAAGAAAGAAACATTTGAATTTTGATAGCTATCATAAATGAACTCCTGTACTGGGTCGATAGCAGAGCAGGATTACCAGACATGTCTATAATTAAAGTTCTAAGGTTGCTATTTTATTTTAGACTCATGTAGGCTGCGTTGCAAGGTAAGGAGATTTTTGAAGGTATGTCAAATGCTCAAGATAACTTACATTAATGGCCAACCAATATTTGAGTATTGTGGGAAAAGACAGTTATGCTACTTTATTTAACTGTCGGCTCTTCTCCTGTCAAGCTGCCCTTCAGAAATAATTTGAAAATGCAATTCTGAATGTATGGCTTGCTAAAATGGTGATAAAAATAACCTGGAGTGTTGCCTGTTGTCTGTTCAGCAGCTGTTTTCTGTTTTGCTGGCCAATGATTCACTTGATGAGGAAACTTTAACCCTGAAGCAAAGTGTTATGCCTGGTTGGTTGTGATATTATGCTTTTGGAGATTGGTGAAAGCTATTGCTGTCCCTGCTGAATTCTGTGATGATAGCCTGAGTTATTTTACTTCAATTTTGTACTTCATTAATAAATGTACTGTGCAGGAGTACTGCATTCTTCTTTTTTTTTTTTTTTTTTGTTTTAATTATTCCCATTTTCTCTGGAAAACAGTAAACTTGCCTACACTCACACCTTAAATGAAAACAGAAACCACCACCTCAGTGCAGCTCACTGTGGGACAGTTATATTTATTCCCAGGCACAGTTGTGATAGTCTTTCAAACGTCTATGTTAAGCATACTTGGAATGGGTCTAATTAGCATGAAAGATGCTTTGAATACCCTTTAAATTCATGTCATGTGCAAAGTTCTACAGAAGTTTATAGGATCCCTTTCTACTCTGTAGGGCAAGAAATCGGAAAAATTTTGGTGATGAAGCTGTGTAGCCTCAGACTGCTCTCCCCTCTTGCTCTGTCCTTGGTCCCAGTCCCTTCTTCTCTCTGTTTGCCACCTGAGGGCTCAGGAATTACCACCATCTTTCTTGTCTCTATGTTGCTAATATGGAGAATGTGTCAAGTGGAAAAAGAAAACACCCTTTAAGTACAAAGATCTGAGCATTTTATGTTTTCGAGCTTTCAAATTTAAATATGGATGTGGTGCTGTAATACTGAGGAACTTTTGATGCTTACGCTGCTGTACTCTTCAAATATCTATAACGTGCTTCAGTCGAGCAATGCATTTTAATAACAATTGATTCCTGAGGTCATTTTAAACTTTCAGAGCAGATTTGACAGAGGCAGGATCGATGTCATTATCACAGCTCACTGCCTTGCGTTTTCTTTCCCCGTTTTTCTGTGCATGCGAAGGCCTCGCCCCGTGCCGCACGGCCGGTTGGAAACCATGGGCTGGCATGGGAAGTGCTGCAGAGCTGCTCTTTGTGAAACTGAAGTGAGACAATTACTTGCACTTGTCAGTCCACGCTCTCTTCTGCTGATGGCACATGTTTATGGTTCCAATATCTTCTGGGGATTTTTAAAGTAAGTGAGCGGCATCCCTGGGCAATTTGCAGCGGTTGGCTGGGAGAAGCATGGTGCCAGGACCCGTGGGTCACACCGACATCTCGTGGTCAGACAGAAAATAGCCACGGAAAGGAAATCGCCAGCTGCCTGCTGCGTCCTAACACCAGCTATCATTACCACCCTGTGAGATAGTTGTGTGGAAAGACAAATCAAAGGAAGAAACGTGCAGGATTTTAACTTACAACAGGCTATTTTCAAGCTAATATAAGCCTATTTCTTAGTATTCTGGAGTGGGGGGAATAAAAATATGAAGTAATGGAAAATGTAGAAAGAAATTATCCTGGTAAAGCTGTATTGTAAGCTGCAAAAATGTGAGGTGCACCAGCTCCTGAGAATAACATATTTTTGAGGAGTATCTTATAGAAATACAGTGCATCCTCCTTGATACAACTGTAAAATAACAGATTGCCCTGTCACAATTCTCTGCATGCTAGATTCCCCCAAGAGAAGTACGTGTTTCAACTACCATTAAAATTCAGTCACTGCTGAAAGGGAAAAAAAAAGTGAAAAGGCTGGCAGGATGAAGTGAACAAGAACTCTTCTAGCAAAAGGTAACAGGCCAAATTCAAATGAGAGCCATTTTATCACCTAAAGGAATTTAGGCAGAGCACTGCAATTACTTTTACCAAAGCAACCAAATATGCCACTCATGAGCTACTTCACATGTCATTTGAAAGAGATGCTGTCACTTCAGGCTTGGCAACACATAAGAAACGTAAGGAAGGGTAGAACATGCTGGGTTTTACTGGTGCTGGCTCTGTTATACCCAATATGAGAGTTTTAAGCTTTGTGGTGATAACCAAAGAGCTAGATAGCAAAATAAAACACATGTGAAAATAGGAAGTGGGGTGAGACTTACGGAAACTGGATAGTAAAGAGCTATTTTCTGCATGGTATTTAATACATTTTTGTAGAGTGAGAAAATGATTGTCTCCTATTTGTGTCACTTTGAGTCCATTACTTCTTAGAGCTCTGAGTTGTCCTTTTGGCTGGACAACTCCAAATTAGATCTGGAGATATGTAAACTGTGAAGAAATAAAAAATGTAATCACAACTACTGCAAGTGATATGTAAACTCTGAAAAAATAAAAAATGTAATCACAACTACTGCAAGTGTCTAATCAGCAGATGCCAGGTGTTCTGTATTCAAGAATTATTGAGGGATTCTTTTTTATTAATATCTCATTCCGATCACATGGTATTTGTATTGGTCAGTGAATCACAACATAACTCTTTCTGCAGCAAGACTTCATGCTGTGTTATAAAACTTATAAATTCTAAAGGCTGTGTTGTTACACAGTCAGATTAACCGAAGAAAGGCTTCAGTCTGTGGGTCATGTCCTTCAAAACCTGGAAAAGGCTGGATCTGCCCAACCTCTTGGAAAATCTCTCCAGGGCACTGATGCTCACTTGTAACTATAAACTCAATCTCCCAATTTTAGGGGCCTCTTAAGAAGTTGAAAACTAATCTTGGCTTTTGCATTAAGAATCAAGTATTTGGTCATTTGTTAGGAGATGTGTAAGAAATACAGAAGTAAGCATGGAAAGGACTATTGTTTTGACACACTACATCCACTACTACAAAACATTTTTTTGACATCTTGAGATGATAGAAGGGAAGATGAAGGATGAGGATGAGGGGTAACAGGACCACAACAGCTGTTGTGGTAGCAACGTCTTTACAGAATAGTGAAGGAATAAAAATGCAACTTGTATAATAATGATTTTAAAATTTGAAGCTACTATAAAAGTTACTTTAAAGTGATGTCATGGAGCCCTTTACAAATGTTTGCTTTGTTATTCATATGGTTTATTTTCTAAACATTTTTATGTCTGTTATAGACAAATGCATCTGTGCCTCACAAATTCTTGAGGAACGCCCATAGGAAGCAAACTACAGTATTTTATTTAGAGTGATAATAATCTGTTCACTTCTTGCACACGGAACAGTAGGTAGGAAATGAACAATTAACAGAGAATAATGTGCCTAAGGGCTTGGAAGCTCTGCTTTGCCACTGAGAGGCAGGATCTAAGGCACTCTTGCTGTAGAAACAGTCTTATTTCTCACCAGTTAAAAATTACCTAGTGTTCCAAGAAGAATGCCAATTTTCAGGCTTCCTCCTCCTCTGCCTCACTGAAGTCTTGACTTGAGACTTGATAGGAATAACTCAAGGCAGTTGAGTACAGTAAGACTGGTGTATTTACTTTGGATCTGTTTAAAATTCATAGCAAGTGCTCACTTGCTTATTTAGGGCTATGAAACTCCTATTCCACAGATCGGATCTTCAGGTTTGCATGTTTTGAGGTTGACCACTTTGGTAAAAATAATAGAAGTACTGAATAAGAGAAGACTGAGAGGGGATCTTATAAATGTTTACAAGTATCTTAAGGGCGGATGTTGAGAGGATGAGGCCAGACACTTCAGTGGTGCCCAGTGAGAGGACAAGGGGCAACAGGCACAAACTGAAGCATAGTAAGTTCCAACTGAAGATGAGGAAGAACTTCTTCACTTTGACAGTGACAGAGCACTGGAAGAGGCTGCCTAGAGGGGTTGTGGAGCCTTCTTCTCAGGAGATATTCCAAACCCACCTGGACATGGTCCTGTGCAGCCTGCTCTAGTTGACCCTGCTTTGGCAGAAGGGTTGGACTAGATGATCTCCATAGGTCCTTTCCAACTCCTACCATTCTGTGATTCCGTGGTTCACTGGCAAAAATAGTGCCTCCTCTTGCCTGTCCACATATTGCAAGCCAACCAAAATCTGGATTCTATGTCAGAATTGTTCAGTGTTGGAGTTAGAACAATATTCTCATGTTGTCTTAATTTCCTGACTTTGGCAATGCCAGGAGGCCACAGAGGTTATAAAACCTGATGTTAGAAATCCTTTTTTGGTAGATGGAGTTTTCAGTTTAAGGACCAAATTCTGGTATATAAACTGCATAATCCTTTTATCTTCATAGAAGTTACACATAGTGTATACCAGTGTAGAATTTACATTCTTAATTTTAACATTATCACCCATACTAGTTCTGAAATTACATGTTCTTCCACAGTACAGGTTCAGCTCAGAAGACAGCACGTGGCCAGAATTTTCTTTAAGATTAAAGATTCAGTTTACTGTGAATCTTGATTTACAAGGCTTGGACAGTTAAAATATGCAACAGATATGAGTAGTGAATACTTTAACAAAGTGTTATGCCTGAAATGTAAAACTCATTTCTTGTCTCTCTTAGTTGAGCTTCTGTTCATACACGGTAGTATTTGAAAAATCTGAAACATGTTTTCTGGCCTGCTTTGTGCTCTTGCCTATATGCAAAGACTCCATGCCACATAGGTTGGAAAAAAATAGTGGGAGACTTGCTTTTCTTCTTAAAAAAGTAATTGTATCATGTAACATACTGGCAGAATCTCACTCAGTCTTTACCATATCCTCTAAGCAATGATATCTGCACCTCTGAACATTTATAACATATGACCAGACACTTGGTTAATAGGTAAGGTAGCACCTTCTTTCCATTACTACAATACTTTCCTCCCAATAAATATTTATCAATACAGCTATTTTTATAATACAGAGCAGAATTGCTGTGCAAAATCTGTTGCTTGTATGTTGTTCTACTTGAAGGTGGGAAGATACTTAATTAAACTTTATTGTGCTTTTATGTATAGATAGCATGTTGTTCCAGAAATAAAATGTTTGTAGTGCGATCATGAGAGAGCTGTAATGTTTATAAAGGCAGAATTAACTCCCATGCTATAGAAACTGTTTTATTTTCACAGCAGAAGCTCTTGTTTTCCATATTAATCTTTGCTGTGCCAAGGAGGTAAATTAGGTCTGTGCAGGCTAATAGGATAGTTCCGTAGTCATATTTGTAATACCGGACTTTATAATGATTACCTATGTTTTGAGAGAAGTTTCAAAAAATAATTTCAATCCCTAGCAGGCATTCCATATATGTTAGCTATTCCACATAGATTACAGCATTCTTTGGGGCCAGTCAAAGCTACTCAGACAGTGGAAGAGTATGGACTCTGTTATTTATAAAGTGAGGTGGGTCCTTTTTGTGCTAGGGATGAACAAAGCCACAGGAAGATCATTCAGAAAAGTTACCATAGGCAGAACCACAAACCACAGAGGGGACTTTGACATGCAGTCAAAAGAGTTAGTGCTGTTGGCATTTTGTATCAATTCAAAATATATTCAGTTATATGGTGAATGACTGATGGATAGGTAAAGAAGTTACAAGCAGAGACTAAGTGAAAGACAAAATGGATAAAGAGAACTCTAAAACTGAGGAAATTTGATTATTAGTGTACAAGCAAGCTCTCATTCGGCAAAATATACCGAGTGATAGTAGCCGAAGGCACCTGGATGTTGAAAAGTGAGTGAGTGTCTGTCCAGTTGCCCAGCTTCCTACTCACATTGCTATTCCTATACCATTCAGTGGGGATATCAGAGAAGTAAAGGTTGCAGCATTAAACCTTATCCTAGCAACAATCTAGGACAGAAAGAACCACCAGAAAGCTTCAGATGTACTCTGCATTGTCTCACTGCTATTAATTTTCTATCTCTGATGGAACTTTATGTGGAAACAAATAGCAAAGAAAACAATAAGACGATTAAGAACAATGACAGACTATTAAGTCACATACCAGTGGTTTACAGCCTATGACACTTTTTTCTACTGTCGCAATGTTAGATTTTTTTTTGGCAGCGGTTTTGATCTTTTGTGTACAACATTTTCAGGTTAAGCACATGACCCAGCTGAGGAGGGGATGCTTTCTAGTTCCTCTCTACTTTGATAGAGTTTGTAGGTAGTTTCTGATTTAGTTCTCCCATCTGAATTTGTGTAATTTGGAGAGAGCTCCCTTTTCTGCTCAGGAACAAGAATTAAGGTCTCAGTTTCCAAGTCATGCTTCATTCTTCCTGGGTATAGGGAACCACAGAGAGAAGTTAGCCAGAAGTGAGCAAACAATAGTAATGAACTCTTCTATGAACTGTAATTCTGGGAGGGCTAATGTGCACAGGCTGCATAGCAATAGAGATTTGTGACCGCCATACGAGTAACTGGTAATTCTGTAATCCAGGATCTAGTCTAGCACCGCAGAAAAGCAGCATCCTCTAAGGTTAGGTACTTAAATAGTGTAAGAGGACTCAGCCATTTTGAGAGATCAAATTCAGTTTCCTGTTCCTCTTATTTAATTTGCTCCAAGAGTAAACAATGCATCCTGATAAGAGTATCAAAAGACGTTGGACTATTCTGCAAGCTGGAAAATATTTTTTAGGTATTCTAATGCTGCAGTTCTACACACTGGTTATGCAAAAACTCAAAGTTAATATTTCTTCTCAGTAGATGTTTGATTTCTTTAGTCTTTGAAGTCACTTTGCATGCTCTGATAATAATTCTAATTTCCTGATCTAAAATGTCCAGCATTATCTTCACATATTTTAAGTTTATTTTTATCCATATCCAAGTATGAAGTAAGCATTTAGATAGCTAGGTAATGTGGTTACAAAAGATGCTTGCTACATACCAATTACAAGTCAGGTGCATGACCACTTGTAAAATTCAGCCCCATATGAACATGCAAAAGGTATTAGGGGTTTCCAAAATGCAGCTGCTACAGCCATTTGTCTTTAAGATCTTGTTATCCTTAATGTCCACATCTCATAGGTGTGGGTGAGTTCATTAAGGAGTATCTTTCTGCCTCTAAATTGGCTGCCATAGGAGACTGCCGCATGTCAGTTATGCCTTTTTTACAAAATAATATGGAGTTAATTGCCTGCATTTACAGAATGACTGGACTTTTCTGTTGTGCTACCAGATACAACCCCCTGTAGTTATTACCTCCAGATGTGGGGAGAAGGGCTACCAGAAATACCTGGCTCCAATCGCCCACATTTTGTTCAATTACAGCAGGTCAGAGTTGGAACATAAAGACCTGGTCTGCAGCAGTGTTAGGCACTCAGAGCTGTGCTTTCATATAAAATTAAAAGCTGGCTGGCTAGGATGCTACTTGAAGCTAAAAATTGCAGAATTCTGTCTGTCTTATACTAGGTACCCAAAATCAATAGATACTTTGACCTTTAACTTTCTGTGCCTCATTCCTGCTTCTGAAAGAAAGCAATAATAATATTCTCTCATCTTAAAGGATTGTTGTGAAAATGAACTAATTAATACCTGTGAAGCACTTAGATAGCATCATAATGCGTGCCAAAACAATGAATAATTCTGTCCTCAGACAGGATTTGACAAGTGGTGAGTAAATAATACATAGGGCCACACACAGCAATAATAACAGTAACGAAAAAGGAGAATTGACTATTGACTAAGATAGCAGTCAAGTGGAAAATATACAGTAGAGTTATATAATCAGATAGCACATCATAATGGACAGGCACATGCATGCTGAATTAAAGCTGCACAGGGTATGTGAAATCTAGCATTTTCTCCCTAAGTTCTGATTTCAACGGTAGTTTTAACATTGTGTTTTGAATATTTCCTGTACTACAACCACAATTGTTACTTTTCTATTCCTGTCCTTGGTTTTCAGCAGGATACACTATTCCCTGTGAGGATGTGGGATATGTGGAAAGATAGAATCACATTTGGAAAATAATTCAGATAGTAATGTAAAGTTTTCTAAAATGAAGTTAGATCTGACCACACTGTGACTCCCATCTACTCCTCCTCCATAAGAAATATGAGTCAGCTGATGTGGTAAGTTGAAACCTCTTGGCAGTTCCTTGCCTGGAGACCAAATCTATCAGATATGTTCTGCCCAGTGTCCCAGCGGAGATAAACTAGAACTTGCCCGTCTGCAGCAGGAATGGTATCAGCAAAGGCAAGTAGGACCTGGCAGGATCTATGTTCAAATGCCTCTGCTGCAAGTATCCATTTGTATCCCACTGAAATTACTGGGAATTTTACCAATATCTGTCTGCATGCAGTAATATGTCTTAGACCTCTGAAAGTTAGATATCAAGCAAGGACCGTGTGAAAAACATGTGAAATTACTGTTGTCGAAGGCTTGTTCAGGTCTGAGACAGTGTATTAATATTCATGCTGAACAGCTGAACAGGGTGAAAATGAAGAATTAGTGATCAGTACTAATTAGTGATCAGTGCTAATGAGGATCCTTTGCTCTAAGCACACATGTACTGTGCTTTTTGGTCCAATGTATACAGCTTTACTTGAAACATTCTCCCAGTCTCTGGTTATTTTTGTATCGCTGCTTAAAATTTTTCATGTGTTCAGAGTAACATTAATCTTTAGCCTTAATTCCCTAAGTAAGTATTAACAGAGTTACATGTTAATGAATTAACAAACTTACTTTCCGTGTCTTCTTAAACCCTCCATGTAGAAGCAACTGATCAAATTTCATGTTAGTTATACAGAAAGCTTATTGGTTTATTATTTAGCCAGGACTACAAAAAACAGATACGATCCGAATCTATCTAGCCTTCATGCTGAAATGAAGCAGAAATAAAATAGAACAGGTATTCCTCCTCACATTTTCTTCAGATGGGTTAAAGACAAGAAGCCTATATTTTGGTTGCTGGCCTCTCCCTCACGAGAAAAAAGAAAAACATGTTAATGGGAGTCAAATGACCCTGTAAAGCATGATTTGGACTTGCTCCCATAGCTGAAATCTATACAGTTACCATGTAAAGTACCTAAATCTAAATGAACTCTTAAAAAAGGTGACTATTGCGACCTGTTTTCCTGATCTGAGATTTGGTTTGGCTATAGTCTGTCGATGTCTTTTAAACTGTGATTTCCTTCATTCCTTCATGAGCCAGCTACTTGCCAGTTTTTCCCATCCTCAAGACTGTGTGGAGGATGCTCAAAGGACCAATGCAGTTAATTCCTAACCAAGAATTCTTCGAGATGGATTCAGAATACTCACTCCTTCCTCTTACTTTCCCCCACCTTTGGATCTGTAATTGCATGTAGGATAGATGAAAGAAACACACTGAAGCGTCCGAATTCACACGGTGTCTTTAGACCCTCATCCCAAACCCACATTGGAACAGTGGAGAAAGCGGGACAGTGGTAGTGTAAAGTTCCCACCCACGCAGTAAATTGCTGAAATGGAAATATATTTCCAAGTGTGCATGCCCTCTGTCATATTTATTCCCATACCCCTGACTGAAATGGAGCTGAGCTTCTCAGCTGCGTAAATCTGTTCCCTGCAGGTCTGGCACGTCTGCAGTGTTTCTGGGTTTGTGCTATACAGATGATCACTACAGATGATCACTAACTGGTTTTATCACTCACAAGATAGGTTTACAATCCAGCTGCCAAGACATTAGCAAGAAAGGATGGTTGGACTTGTGGTTAGGACACTGACTTGGAAGATAAAAAAATCCAATCTTGGTTCTTGGCTTTCCTGCAGGCTTTTCTGTACAACTTCTGGCAGGCAAACCACAGTCTTTCTGTCCCACTTTCAAAGGTTGGGGGAAAAGGTATCAGGATCCTAGCCCTGTTTAGATTACTGAGCTTTTCAGGAGAGACAGTATCATCTAACCCATGCATGCAAAAACTCTTACACAGAGACAAGATAAGGCCTTCAGAGGAAAAAGAGCAAAGAAGGTTCATAAGAATTCTAAGTATGAAGGTGTATCACTAGTGACAAAGATGAAATGGAGTTTAATGTGAATACATATTTAATATTCCTGATGAAACCCAAGAACAGCTTGCTGACTTACGTATCACAGGCGGACTTACTGGAAGGGATAAGCCCACCCCCCTCCTCCATTATGGCACAAGGTATGCCACTTGCTTCATAAGATGCGACAGTGTAGCAGCAGATGACTGCATCCAATGCTACAGGCTGGGTCCTCATTATAATGCAGCTGAAAATACAGAGTAGAGCAAGTGGAAGGTAAGTATACAGAGAATAAGAAAGCATGTAGTAATCAAGGTTTGTCAAATGGATGCATATTCAATAGAAACAAAGATATTTTCAGCAGATTCACCTTTGTTGCTGTTGGCAAAGTAAATGTAATTCTATTGCTGTCCTGTTTGTATAGCTGATGATCTTGCTCCAGTTTTATTCACTAGTAGAATATTAGCTTGCAAAGAAAACACAAAAAAGTGCCCATTCTAGGCTTGTCACACTGTAGTGCTATTAATGGATTTTAGCTACAAAGAGCTTTTACAGGATGAAATTGCTTGGGTTCAGTTTAAAATTAACAATTGTAGGCTCACCTTCCAGACCTCTCTTGGGCAAAGTTCATATTGAAATTGAATTTTCCATGTGTAAGGACTGAGAAGGAGCAAGGTACAAAAGGATTAAATACTTACTTTTATAATACCTGCACTGTAGAAAAAGTAAAAAAAATAAGCCTCAGAGACTTGTTGGACATTAATAAAGTGTCCCTGCCAATGGCAGGGGGGTTAGAACTAGGTGATTTTCAAGGTCCTTTTTCAGCCGTGCCCAGCGACAGGACAAGGGGCAACGGGCACAAACTGAAGCATAGGAAGTTCCATCTGAAGATGAGGAAGAACTTCTTCACTCTGAGAGTGACAGAGCACTGGAACAGGCTGCCCAGGGAGGTTGTGGAGTCTCCTTCTCTGGAGATATTCAAGACCTGCCTGGACAAGGTCCTGTGCAGCCTGCTGTAGGTGACCCTGCTTCGGCAGGAAGGTTGGACTAGATGACCCACAGAGGTCCCTTCCAACCCCTAACATTCTGTGATTCTGTGACTCTGTGATTCTGTCCCTTCCTACCCAAACCACTCTATGGTTCTGTGGTTCTATGCTTCTATGAATATGAAAAAATGTTGCAGTGATAGTAAGTGAGACAAGTGGCTGTATGTGATAAAGTGCTAAATTGCATATGTGAAAAATGTTGAGAATATCTGTGGATAATTGCAAGCACAAAAACACAGCAGTAAATTTATTGATGGAGTTAAATTTTCTTTAAACTGTCTTAGAGTGTCAGATGTTAGGTGTAGTCCCTGCTACCCTGTGTGGCTGAGGTATAATAAATGCTGTCAGATGCAACAAAATCTCTTACAGTGCATATTATATATATGCTGCTCACTCTGTAGGTACTATAACTCACACTTCCATGGTAGATGCTAGTAAGATAGATAAGGTTTAAAAAGTAAATCCCAGACATGAGAATTTGTGAGTACAGACTGAAAGAAAATTCAAAGCCATTTGTATGAAGTGTGCCCAATTATTACTAAGAATGTGAGGATTACCACTCGAGCAATAAAAAAGGAGCTTTGGTTGTAGTTTCTGACAAAACCCCACATAAGATGGATTTCAGATACACAATCCACAATCCTCAACAAACAAACCCTGGTATTCACAAGTATTTCACTCACCAGATCTTACATCACTTTTTCCTACATCCCAAATTTTGTCTTTTTCTTAATTTTATGCTTTGTTGGCTGGTTTTCTGTCACAGGAGCTGTAAAGCTTTTCCTGTTCTACTGTAGTGGTTTCCATTGCACTGAAAGTGGGAGATGTTTAGAAGCCATGTTTATCTCTCAAAACATCCTTGATGACTGTAAGAATTCCATTGCTGGTGGGGTGTTTTAGGTTTTTGCTTTGGTTGGGTTGTTCTGTGTTTGCTTTCTTTTTTTTAAAAAATTGAATCTGGAAAGCAAAAGATCTTTACAAGATCATTCGTTTATGAGTTCTTGAAAACTGGGGTTCAAAGCATAGACTCTCTCTTGGTTTATGCAGGCTTCTGTTCATAAAGCTGACTGTAACTAACTCCACCTTATTAGCCAGCAAGAAGTTACAGGAGTCCAGGACTTAGTTCTGAGTTAAAGTCAATAGGAGTCTGTTTATGTCTTTCAATCAGTCAAAAATTTACTAGCTTTTCTGATTGCAATCTCTCCAAAGAGTACGTGTACAAAACAGGTTCCATCCTTCCTTCTCATAACTTCTCATGTTGTCCTGATGTTTTTCGGGATAATGTGTAAAGGAATCAGAAGAGCTGATTGAGAATACACAATTTTCACACTCACTGAAGTCAAAACACTTATAGTGCACTTTGGTAGGCAATGGGGGCACTTCTTCTAGCATTAATTCTTACACAGAGATTTTCACGCGCCTCACCATCACCTAAAGAAATTTGCATTATATGATACCAGACTTGGCAAAGATAACAAAAGTTTGTTAAAAATATAGATCTATTATTTTAATTATTTTTATGAAAACTTTACATATTTATATTTAATGGCAAGTCTTGATACAGTAAAAGAGCATTGAGAACAAGTGTTAGCAAAAGGCTTTCTTTATTTCAGTCTTTAACTGAAAAACAGAAGGACAGCCGAGCATCTATAATTTAATGCCACAAGTTAAGGAATATCTGGTTTACAGAGAAATTTGGCTGAGACAGTGTGCGACCACAATATGAAGAGTGTGCAACAAAGAAACGCTTTTTATCCAAGATTACCATAAGCATACTTGGCATAAACCCCATGATTTTCTCTCTTAACTATATACTTGCAATTCCTTGTAAATAAGAACATGCAATAGTAGCTAGTCATTTACGGCTTGTATAAAATAAGGAGAGTATAAAAGAAATGAGCATTCTGCATATTCTTAATGTTTGCAATTACGTTTTACTATGAAGTGTATGGAATTGGTCTCATTCCCGAGTGTCTGCTAGTCTTAATGCTTATTTAACGGTGCAGAGCTACCGTTTAACGGTGCAGAAAGTCTGTCAGGAGGGAGTCTTCATCAGACGTTTCCCCATCCTGAGTTGCAGAGCAGGTTAATGGAACCTGAAAAGTGAGAGGCAGTAGTGAGGAATGCTGAGAGATGCCTTGATTCTAGACAACTTGCTTGTGCCCATGAACAGAACAGCTTTTTTAGGGTTCCTTGCTGATACTTAAAATCAGCTATTTGGCACCTCTATTACCCCTTTGAATCCCTTTGGTTAGAAAATACTAAATGAAGTATTTACTGTAGTAATACACTGCATTTTTAAATACAGTGACTAATTGTGATTATCTCAGACAGAAGCAGTTAGCGCAGATCTGCCCTTGACCATAGCAATGGCAAGTTCGCATTTAATATAAGTGTCAGTTAACACCTCTATTAATTGGGTACATCTTCCCAGTATAAACAAGCCAATGACAGCAGAGCACACTCTGTTCTTTCCACACTGAATCGTTCCCTGCCAGTAACCATCTTCTGTTCTCCAAGGCAAAGAAGCAGTTGTTCCTTTGTTAAATGCCAATAAGCCTTAGTCCATGCTTTTGTATGAACAAATAATTATCTATGTTTCACAGCCTGAAAAAGTCTCCATGTCATAGTTAATATACTAGGAAGTTACAATGGTCTTTGCCTCTAGCTGTTTTCCACACCTAATTTTACACAGTGCACATAAGCAGAATTAAATTGTTTAAATAGCGTAATGCCATACAGCTGGTTCAGTCAATGATGTCCTTAGCTCTTCCAACACTGTATTTTTCCCACAAGGATTATATGCGTTTTACCCTAACTACTGTTTTGCCTTATTTGGGAGGGGAAGAAAAATTTATCAAAAATTTTATTCTGCAGTGAGCAGTAAAGAACGTAAACAATGTATATATACACTATTATAGGTTTGAGCAGCTGACAGAAGCATTTTAAAACTGCTGTACAAATACCATCAGCATCCAAATAGCACTGCAAAAAGTAGCAATGGCAATAAAGGCTTCCTGAACCTTCCTTCAGACACCGAAGGAAAAAAGGGGCTTGCTACCAAACCATTCAATTTTTACTCATGGAAATCAGCTGAAATCTGTGGAAGCTGTTCTCACCAATACCAGTGGCAATAGTCAAGTTTAACTTCCAGGCACAGCCAAAGAAAACAACAGTATGTGACCTGGCTGCCTGTTTTGCAAGATCTTGTTGGAGGTAAAGCTGGAGTGTGCGAAGCGCAGGCCGCTAGTGTAACACATGGCAACAACCTGCCAGCATATTTTTGGCCGCCCCTTCCCTGCCCTGTCTGTGCAGAGTTGGGTGAATGCACCTCTGGGTGGGGTGGGAGCTGACAGCTGTCAAATGGGAAGAAGAGGAAGGAAGAAGAGGCCTTTAGGTTCCAAGGTGGGAGTGGACTGTGGAGGGAGGAGAGGCTACTGGGGAAAGGGGGAGGCAGAAGGAGGTGTCCTGTACGCTGTCACCTGAAGGCAGGAGGGCTAGTGAGTGCGTGGAGACACTCCACAAAGCCCCAGAACTTCCCTTCTGCTTCTACTTCCGCTTTCTATAATCCCACTCCTTTCCACAGACCTGACATTTTCCAGTCATACTTCCCATTAAAACCCCCTAAAGTAACTCCCAGACCGTCTTTCATTGCTTTAAATCAGTTCTAAAGAACAAAACCACCAAACAGGCCGAGGCCTCCCAATTCTATTCTTCACCAAAACATACTGATACTGATTGTTTTACATTTATTACTAATCAATCATGAGCTTCTGAGATTTAACAAAATCTTACACCTGAATCTTTCCAGGTGCCTAATTCGACCTGAGAGCTAAAATATTAACTCTATGCCTGTTAGGGCATTTTGTAAGTCAAGGAAATTAAAGAAGGAGAATCACGATATATCACTCCTATGGCATTCTTCAGCTTATCTTAGAGGGGAAGTGCAGAGGGAGGTGCTCGAGTACCGTCTTCAGTTTTGGAGCCCTCACTCCAAAGAAGCACATAGAGGTGCTGGAGCGTGTCCAGAGCAGAGCAACGAAGCTTGTGAAGGCTCTAGAGCACAAGTCTTCTGAGGAGCGACTGAGGGAACTGGGATTGTTGAGCCTGGAGGAGGCTGAGGGGAGACCTTGTCCCTCTCTACAACTACCTGAAAGGCGGTTCTAGCGAGGCAGGTGTTGGTCCCTTCTCCCAAGTAACTAGTGATAGGACGAGAGGCAATGGCCTCAAGTTGTGTCAGTGGAGGTTTAGACTGGCTGTTAGGAAACATTTCTTCACTGAACGAGTTGTAAAGCCTTGCAACAGGCTGCCCAGGGAAGTGGTGGAGAAACCATCCCTGGAGGCATTCAGAAACCTTGTAGATATGGCACTTCTGGACATGGTCTAGCAGGCATGGTGGGGATGGGCTGACGGTTGGACCTGATGAGCTTGAGGTCTTTTACAACCTTTGTGGTTCTATGCTGCTATGATATGCACTTTTTTCCCAATACCTATCTGTTGCCATCTGCCTGTGTTTAAAGGATACACAAGCTCCACTGTGTTCTGTTGTAACCTGTTCTCACTTTTGGTGTGTTCAATCTTTCTAAGTTATTATAACCTTAGAAAAGACAATAGGTATACTTGTTTGAACATAAACTATCATACCTTTCCCATGTAAGTGGGCACAGTAGTGAAATTACTTTGTATGAATTATAGCATTTGTAGAGTATCCAGCAAGTCAACCTTATGGAGAAAGGAATATAACAGGTCCTGAATGCCTCTTATGTTCCATTGCATGTGCAGCCTTCCAAGAGCAGTTCATGTGAAGGTGGAGGTGGTTATACCGATATTTAAGTGGAAGGTCTCAAACCTAGAAGGCACGATTCTCGAAAAGCACCTGGATTATCTTCTGTTCATGTTATTCCTACAGCACAGATCCCATTCAGATTTGTGTATGAGTTGCTTTTGGAAATCAAGGAGACATTTGAGTGATTTAAAAATGGAAGGTATTTAATTAATAGCCCCAATACAGAGAGATTAGTGAGGCTGAAAAAAAGACCACCGTGCAAAAAAAAGAAACAACACTGTTACACACATTTGCTTTCCTTCTTCCAGACGTATTTTCCAGTGTAGCGCGATTTTCTTAAGTTTCCAGTTTAAAAATACATCTTCTGTCCTAGTCGGGGAGCATGAAGTTGATTTATCTGGATTCTTTTGGCGTATCACTGCTTCAAACATTTTTATTACCTCATAGGTACAGAACTGTACCTACAGAAACATCGCAAAATGTCTCAGGAACAATTACAATTGAAACAAATGCTTCAGAGAGATACAATTTGTTTCTAAGACTTCCTAATTACCTTGTTGTTTTCAACTCACGGTATCTCCTTGCTTACTACATGCATTTTTCTCCTCAAGAATTAGTACACTGGCCCGTATTTCCTGCTTTTCACCTAAATGGGAATCCTTTAAAGAGATCAGCAGTTGATGTAACTTTTTTCCTGTTCCTTGTCTTCAAAAAGCGGCTTTTGCACAATGCTTTTGGTTAATCTGTCTGACCAACACAGGATTCTCCTTCCGGACTGGTACTGTTCAAGGCTTGTTACGATTTTTTGAGGTACTAGTATCTATACCTCAGATTTTGCTTCCAGAGTCTTATGCTCTGATGCTCTAATCTTGCCTTTTAATTCTGTTTCAGCTATATGTTGATAGGTGTACCTTACCATTAGTTACTGTAATTCAGTAGGAATATGCATCAAAGCATTTAAGCACACTTAGTCAGTAGGACTTTAAGACTTGCTTTAAAGAAAAAAGAGGTCCTAAGGATATGCTACATAGCAAAATACAGATTTAATTATAGCTTGTGTTCACATGCCTGCATAACTTAAATTAGCTAACATGAATAAAATTAAAATAGTTAGTTTGTGTCAAGTGGTAACTGGAGTTCAAGCTCTAAGGCTTGTGTTACTACTTTGTCCTTTCTCTTCTTAATGTACTACCCTAGATGAGGCTAAAACCTGGCTTCATTTCTGCCATAAAGGTGTATCCATACCAACAAATTATTTCTTAGTAATTTTGGGCATTTATTTTATCTTTTTTGCTAAAAGGCATTTGACTTTTCATTTAAGATTCAGAAAAAAAATAGGTTAAAACTCAAGTAAGTAGAAAAACTTCAAGCACAGAGACATTGTATCTGGTGTTCGTTATTTCCAGCGAGACACGAAATGTTCATTTCCACTGACAGCTGCAGTGCTTTGCTGGGTGTACTCTTAATACATGCTCTATTTAGACTACAGGCAAAGTTTAGTTGTACAGGTTTGTAGCCTCACTGACTTCTTGGGAAGACACGACTGTTAAGGAAAACACAAAGCTGAAGTATACAAGATGGATTAACATGTTCGATTAAGTGTGAAATACAAGGTCATAAGAAAAATGCAATTTCCTTTGTTTCACAATTATCTGATTTTTCTTTTGCTTTGAGACTTCATATTTCTTCTCACCAATTCATACGTGCCATTATTCAGTCTTGCTCTTTTAGGATTAAGAGAAAGACTGATGCTGGCAACAGTCAGACCCACGTCCCAGGTCTCTGCAGAGCTTTACTTGAGGCATCACCTTCCTCACCATTGGACAGGCAGCCCCTGTGGGATGGGCATTGTTGATCTCCAAACACAACAGAGGTATTATCTTGGTCATAAGATGGATTGTCTTTTAGTAATGCAATGGCATTTTTTTCAAACCTTCACAAGACTATGATTCCAGAAGTTCTGAAAAAATGAAGAATTTTCTAAGAGCAAGTGGGGAGGTGGAAGGCTTTAAGAACTGGATTCAAAATCAGCCCATTTTATAGCTTGAAAGACACAGAATACTGTCTCTCTGATGCTTTTAAGGGTAAATTTGGAACACAAGTACAATTCTGGCCTAACAGAGTTCTCATTGTGTGGTCAAAAACAATGGAAAAATGCTACAGATGAAAACATGTATTTGCATGTTAACACTAGAGCAAAACCCACAGTATAACTGTATTGTGTCTATTTGTTTATTCAGTAAAAAGGCAAAACAATCTGAACATGAGAGATAAATATTTGAATACTCAGTAAACAATATTCATACTAGAAACAAATGTATTACTTTAATCAGAAGTGTAATCCTCAAAATGTACTGCACTGAAGTCACAAAAATCCAAGGGTTCAGCTCATCCCAGAAAGCTAGACATTATGTGGAACGGGACTAGATTTCTTAGTGTTTGCCTCCTCGTTGATTCTCAGCAGAGACATGAAGGTATAATTTCTAATCCATCTCATGAAGGTATTTCCACAGTGCCCCAAGCAGTAGAGGGTTAAACAAGATTGCAACTGAAGTTTTTTTTTAAATCTTCACAATACCTTGCCATAGGAAACCACTATTTTCTACACTTCACAAAAAAGAAATCAAGCAAAGAAAAGTCAACTGCTTAGTCAAGTGTGTATGAGAAGAAACCCTAAAACCCTACAATGGCTTCCAAATTCCACTCTTAAACACAGAACTCCTGCTACCAAGGGAGATTCCCTATCTATGACCATTTAGTCCTCAAACTCTGCATTCAGACAAGGTTGCCAGTTTAGGACTAGGACTCTTGACTATTATTTTTATTGTTGTGGGACTCTTTCATGACCTCTCATTGAAAAGTCATGAAAAGAAAAATGAGTCCACAGCACTACCAACTTGGGGTGGGGTGACACAGAAATGAAAAAATATCACACGTAATTTTCAGTCTGCTCAGCAATATAATCTATTGATTAATCTATTCAGATTTCTTCATGCAAATATTCTTTACCAACAGTAACATTTTTGGTGTACAGGGAAGATTAAATAACCTACATAAAATCAGCTGTAATATTACAATTACTTTACCCATATCCCATAGGTTTAAATTAATTATTACAATTACACTAAATTTATATCTGTGTAACTACAGCCAGGAAACAGTTTCTGCTTTTGACCTTTTTTTACCATTAATATTTGCTTTTAGACTGCCTGTTGTTATTTTGCCAGTAAGGTTACTCAAAGGACAGAAAAACAGCTAAGGAAACAAGGAAAGGGAGGAGAACATGTGAAAAATCCTTTTCAAAATCTGCTTGCTTGCTTTCATATACACGTGTACTTTTGCAGGAAAAACACTTCAGCACACAGGGCAACCATAGCGTCAGAAGGTAGCAAAGCATTAGAGCACAGAGAAAGAGGAAGCGAAGGTTTTTGACTGGGAAGTCTTGCTTGTCCCATAGCACTCATTCACCTTTGCCTGCAGTATCTCTTCATGTTGACATTTGTCAATATATCAGATAAAGAGTTGCAAATCACTTCAAGTTTTGTTTACTCAGAGCAGCTTCTCCCTTTTGCTGGTAACAGTTACATGAGTTTGTTTAACAGCAGGCTCCAAGTCTCTCGCTGAAATTAGAGCTGCAACTACAACTGCCAAGTGCTGTTGGCCCTCTATTTAATGCTCAAACGCTCCCTATGAAAAAAACTCGTTCTTTGATTTCTGTGTCCACTTCTTCTTCCATTTTTATGCCCTTCTGGATCTTTCTAGAAAATAACTTTTGGTGACAACTGATCACACATCTTTACTGTTAAAATTTATATTTAGAAATCTATTACCATTAGGCCGTTCAAACACTTTCTTCCACCAGTTTTCCAGCTGCTGAACCTCAGATCTCCTATGAGTAGTCTTACTTCTTATTTCCAGCTTCTTGTCTGTTTTGCCAGCAAAGTCAGAGTCTTTTTGAACTAACCACAACTTGTATCTTTTAAGGTATCCAATTCTAAATTTCTAGCCATGTCTAATAAAGGGCTTTCGTCGCATTTGGGAGCATTTACACTACTGTGTGAGTATCCTGAGTCAAAGTGGTCCATATTTTTATGTGAGGCTTTTCTCTACAGATTTTATCATTCCAGAGTAAGGATACGGTATTAACATGGAGCTACATGTTACCATGTTTTGCTTTCTTGCTGCTAACTACCCTATGACTCGCCAAGATGAGAGTTTGTGTATGCCCTCTGATAACAACCTTGTACCATGGAAAACTCAACGTTGAAATATAATATGGGATGAGTAAGCTAGTCTGTTTCAGTACTTTCAGAGGCATTGAATGATTTTCCCTTCTATCTTGACATGTTAGTTCTGGCTGACAAGCTTCTTTACAAAGATAACTAACTTCTTTTCAGATGAAAGAAATCCTGCAGAACTTGCTAGGAAAATCTCAGTAACATGATGACTGCTGTGTAGGCTAGAAAGTACATATTGTAGGACACATCTTCTGTTTCCATTCTGCTATTTTTCAACACTCATCTTCACTTTATGTCATAAAATGAATGCACCATAAGGCCACACAATGGCCAAATGACTCGTGTGTTTACAGTGAACAGTTTACAGTGAACAGAACCACTAATATCTAAGCTTAGGCTTATTTCTCTGTCAATCAAGTCTGTGGGATTTGCAGCATATACGTTAGAATTTTTCTGATTTTGTAAACTGCTGTTTTGTTCAGCTCATGAGGACTTGTTTATAAGCTAGAAAGAAAATTTTGTGTATAAAACAGTCATTTGGGAACAAGTATTTTTCTTTGCATGTATAAACACATGGCATCTTCATAATCAGAGGTATCAGATTCATATAAAACAGAAGGGTCTTCTAGTTCATTGTCTCCAGATCTAAATCAGTGCTAACTAAACCACACCTGAGAAACATTTGTAATTCATGGCCACTCAGAAATTCTACTGCTTTTGGTTGTAATGCCTGTCTGCGCTAGATTACCCTTCCCATTGAAGTGTTTTCCAGTGTCTGGCCTAAGTCTCCCTTGCTGCAACGCAAGCCAATCACTTCTCTTCCTGTCATGACGTACTCTCTGTAGCAACTCTCTACATATGGATTCCATTTCCCCCTCAATCAACTCTAGAAGAAATAATTCCCAGTCTCTCCCATTACTCTCATAGGAAACACTTCTGAAACCTCTGCTTGTTCCTGATTCTCCCCTTTAGGCTCTCTTCTGGTCACCCTTCATTTAGAGCAGTGTCTAAAGGCACCAAATCTCAAGAGTGATGTATTACTGCTTCTAAAAAGAAGAAATAAAGGGTTTAAAAGGTTAAGAGGAAAGCACTACAAAATGTTAAAAAAAAAAATCATACGCAATGACAAAAGAAGAACAATGAAATACGCGTTTCTTGCAGCTCCTTTGTTACATTACTGAGAGACGTACTTTAGCCACCTCTGTTCACCCTGTAGTTCCCGCTGACAAAAGGACACCTCGTGATCACCAGAAAGTTGCCAGCAATGGCTGGGACTACACAGAAAACAGTCAGACCACTGAATAGCAGGAAGGGCCAAGCCTGCATCCCTCCTCCCATTCCTTAGCTATTAAAATACTAAATTTAGCAAATTTCTTAATGATTCAAAGTAAACAAATTCATTTGCGCTTACCTAAGTCAAATTTCATCTGCTATGTAGCTGTATTTGACATTGATTCCCAAAGTAAAGTAAGGAGGGTCAAAGGAAGCAAGTTCTTTGCAGACCAGGCATGCGAGGAAAATGAGTTATCCATATTTTGGGCGGATGGGGGGGAAAACCTTACGAACCCTGTCTGAGACTGACTGGGTGCTGTGACCGAGCCCATCAGCAACATGCCTTCATTAATTACAAAAAAACAGAGCAGCAATTGCAGTTACGCTTCCCCCACCCCAGTTTACTAAACCGAGGCGAACTGCTCGCCAGCACCCTCACGAACACACAGTTCTCTGCTCCCGAGTCCACGCTCACTCCTCCTTTGCTGCTTTCTTCACTTTTGCAATGGCTTTTACACCACTGCGGGGAACTTTATTACTCTTTTTATTATTATTTATTATTATATTATCCCACCTGATACTGTCTGTCTAGATTTCCTCTGCCCCAGTCACACCGCGAAGCCTCCTCCAGTTTCCCAGCCGGGCAGGTGCTGTCACAGGTCCGCGGGCAGGCCTTCGGCGCTGCGGGCGTCCCGGGCCTGCGGCAGAGCCCAGGGGCCAGCGCCCCGCGCACAGCGCAGGGCACGGGGCAATCGCGCTGCCGGACACACAACGCAAACTCCTTGCCTGCCGACACCGAATTTCTCAGAAATGGGCCTCTCGGAGGTTCTGCTGAAGGCGATTTAGCGGCTCCGCTCCCTCCCGACGAGAGCTCGCCCCCGCCGAGGGGAACAGCGGAGCTCCCGTCCCCAGCCCGGCCGGGGAACGCCTCCGCTCCCGCCGCCCAGCCCACCGCCGCGGGGGCCCTCGCCGAGGCCGGACCCGCGGGCAGCGAGCGGTGGCAGCTTCCAGCGCCGCGGCCCCGCGGCCAGGCGCCCGCCCCGACAGGCTCCGGCGAAGCCGCAGGCCCCCCGCTGCGAGCCCTGCCCGGAGGGGCCCCGCCGCCCCCCACCATCGCCCCCCGCCGACCAGGCCGCGGCAGGAGCCCCAGTCGCTTTCCGGAGCCGGGAGCGGAAGGCGGGACCGAACGGGCAGGCCTCACCCGCGACACCCCCGGGGCTTCCGCGGGCCCCGCCGGGCGCGTACGCCTTTAAGAGCGGCCTCCTCGGGCCCCACGTGTGCGATCAGCTGATAGCGACGTCGCGTGAGGCGGGGCGGGGCTCTGGGCGCTGGCGAGCGCTCGGGCGCGGCGGGCGGCGGGCCGGGGTTGGCTGCGCCCCCGCCACCCCCCCGCAACTCCCCCGGAGCCCCGCCCCCCGGAGCCCCGCCCCCCCGCGCGCAGGGCCGCTGCGGCGCGGCGCGGCGAGGTGAGGGCGGCGGGCGGCTCTGACAGCGCCGGCGGGGCAGCGCCGGCAGCCCCGGACCCTCCGCCGGCCCTCGGGGCGTCGTCGGCCGAGCCTCTCCCGGCCCCGCACCTTGCGGCGGCGTCCGAGCCCCCCGTGGCGCCGAGGCCGGCGGCAGGAAGCGCCGCTCCCCCGTGTCGGCGGGGCTGCCGGTGGCCCCAGCGCCGCTGTCAGCCGGGCGGGCGCCCGCCGACCCGGACACCTCCTCGGCAGCGCGGCGCCCGGCGAGGCCCGGCACATGGATTACCTGGTAGGTCCCCCCCGGCGGGAGCGGGGCGCTCCCCGCCCCCACCCCCTCAGCCGCGCCGCCCCCCGCCGCCGGCCCGTCGGACATCTTACCGGGCGCGCCGTGGCTGGGGTGGGCGGTGTGTGTGAGAGGGCGGTGGGCGCGCAGCCCTCCGCCGGGCTGCTAGCGGCCGGTGAGCCGGCAGGGTGCTGCTGGAGCGTGCGGCGGCCCCGCTCATTTGGCCGCTATTAGGTTGCTAAAGCCGTGACCTGGGTCGCTGTTTTTTTCCCTAAACGCGTGAGGTTAGGGCACGCTTGGGTGAACTAAATGGTCACCGTGGGCGGGCTCAGCCCTGCGCCCGGGCAGCGGGCAGGCAGGGTAACGTTTATCGCTCTTTAATGGCTTGTGGCTTTATTCGCCTGGGGACACGGCGTCGGCGGCCGGCGTGCGGGCCCGCCGGCCTGCCCTCAGCCGGGGAGCGCGGCGGCACGGCTGCGTGACGAGCCGCTGCCTTCGCTCCGCGCCGCGCCCGCTGGCCTGGTCCCGCCGGCGGGGCGGCGGGGGGGCGGCGGGGGCCCACTGCCGCCCTGCCGCTCCGAGCGCCAGCCTGGCGTCTGCGCCCGCTCCTCCGCTGTGACGAGCCGCCCGGGGTCGGCGGGGAGCGCAGCGGGGCCCTTGCGGCCTCCCCTGCTCGCTGTCGGTGCCCGGTGCGAGCTGGCGGGAGGTCTTCGGGGTCGGACACCGGACTCAGCCTTGCCGGGGTCTTGGCGCGAGATGCGCGTGGGTGGAGGCTGTCAAGAGGGCTTGGTCCGCCGGTCAAGAAGATCTCTGGAGCTGCCCTTTGTAGCGAGTTGCTTTGAGGATTGGCCGTGTTGAGACAAGAGCTGCGGGCGGTGGCTGACTTTTCCTTCTCCGACGATGAAATTAACTAAATCAGAAATATATTAAATATTTACTTAAATATTATTCCGGTGTCCATGTGGCTTAGACTCATTTTGGGGTTTTCAGCTTCATACCAGAAAAACCACCGTAGTCTTTTCTTCCTGAATTCGAGTAACAGTGAGAGAATAGAAAATAAGTCCTACGCGGCAGACATGGTGTAGGCAGGCTTCTCTTTGAGAACCTAGTTAATGAAATACTGATAATAAACTTGCAGTGTGCCAAGTGCAGCCTTGTAGCTCCTTGAGAGCCTGGAGCAGTTTCTTAAGACTTTTTCCTTAATAAACTTATATCCAGATGAAACTGGCCATCCTGTACTCTTTGAAATGCTTGCATTAACCTTTGTGACTGCTACAGGCTGCTGTGTGGAAGGCCAGTCACTCCGAGAACAATAAATTTAATAAGCCTTGGAAACTGAGAGTGTGTTTATGTATTAACTAAAGGGGGGAGGGGATTAAATAGCTCTATGTTTTTTTTCTCCATTTGGTTCTTGTCCTCTTTTCCGTTGGGTAGCCTTGTTTGGTGCCGTCTCTAAAAAAAACAAAGTGAACCTTCATGATAATGATATCCTGAGCGTTCACGAAATTTTTGCCTGGTGTTTCTGTTGTATCAGGGAGTGTCTCTAAAGACAGAATTTCTCAAGGCCTCGTCAGTCTCACAGTGCATGTTACAGTGGCCTATGAAACGTAAAGGATTCTTTTGATGTAGAAGTTGTTACAGATCACCCTGGTTAGCTTTTATGGATGGTGAAAGCCAGGGATTGGGGATAGTAGTTTAAGCAGGGTGCTGGGCCGCTGGTGCTGTGGGACAATCCAAGATGCCTTCATCTGTCACTGACCAGCCCTCATTGCTGGGGTTACCATCCTTCTTGTCCGTTGATCTTTGGAATGGTTGTTGCAGCTAGCATCAACTCTTTCAAACCAAAGGAGAAAAAGAAAAACAGGAAAGTTTTTAATTTTTTGCACCTGTGTATAACTTGGAAAGAAAATAAATTCTGTTTGGCAGCTCATGTATTTTCTCATGCATTTGTGCATTCCCATTCCCATCCCAGCCCTCATCTTCACCAAAGGCAGGAGATTGGTCCTTCTTCACCTTTCTCTGTTAATGGTGGTAAATAAAAAGTCTGCTCTTACAAAAAGGGTTGATGGTGGTGAGCTAGGCAACTAGTGCCAACTGGTTGTCTACAAACTGTGTTCAGCCTGTTGCCACAGCTTGGTCCTAGTGTACAGATGGGCCTACTCTTTATTAATGGAAGGCTTGCAGTTACAGTATGGACATTAACCTATAGACGTAAAACAAACACCTCCTCGTTATTTTCGTAGCAGCAGTACAAAAAAGCTGTGCATGTTAAGGAACTTTGTGGTTTATGCATTTATGTTGGCATCTTGCACCTATGTAGGCTTCAGAACTTATGCAGAAGGTCTGTTTGCTGGTTCCTCACACTGAGCACCTGTGTTGCAGCCTGCAGGCAGTGAGGTTTTCTCCTCTGCCTTCAGTGTGAAGCAGACAGCAGGGCAAAGGATGCAGTTGTTTCTGGCTGCAGTAGTCCCTTGACAGAGCATTAGAGAAAGTTTTGGTTGGCAGTGGGGTGGAAGGAGGCTAGCGTAACTGAGGTCAAGTTTGCTGCAGCACGGGTGCTGGAGTCGTTCCGTCTTGGCAAGGAGTCAGCCCTCAGCTAGCGCTTACTGGGCTTGCACAGGAAGGTTCTTTTCCTGATTTTTCCTGGGTAGGGCCAACATTGATGGAGACTTTTTTCTGCTGTGAGGAGCTGATCCCAAGAAATACTGGGCATCTGCTAATATCAGCAGGTTATTGAAAATGTTCAAAACTTGCTCAAAACTGAGTCAGTTGGAGCCAGCTTGGACTATGGCCCTGAAGCTCCTGTGGACAGATACCCAGAACCTGTGTAGGACCACTCCTGCTTGCAGTGTGATCCTTGATTCATGGTTAATACCATTTGATAAAGCATTGGTATCAGAAGACTATCTTCTGGGGTGCTGTGGTCTGGTTTTGCATTGTAACAGAAGAGTAGCATTAGCCCCTCTATCTTTAAGAGCTGGAAGAAACTCTTAAGGCTGGTGCCTTTTTAACTTTTGTATTGATACAATTACAATGTTAGGAGTGGTGTGGTTTTTTTTGTGTGTGGGTTTTTTTTTTTAATCAACATAGCTAAACCAGGCTCAACCTCTACAAAAGAATCCATCTTCACTCAGTTAGAGGCACCTTTTACTTATGCAGTTCGTCTGCTTATATTGAAATTAACTCCTTTAATTCGTACGATGCGAACACAGGTACATTAATGTAATTTGTATGTTTTTGTACCTATGTAATCCTGTGCTGTATCTGCAACCTTCTTCTGCTTCGTTCTTGCTGCATTGTGTCTGGAAGTATTATAGTGCATACACAGACTTGTGTTTGCTGGCCTATCTTCAGTAGACTACACTTAATTTAAGAAATTATGGCATGATGCATCTTGTGAAAAGCATGGCATGTGACCAATCTTACAATTTTTACTTGGAGAACTTGTGGGGAGACAATAGCAATGCTTCAGTTTTTCATATGTGATACTTGCAATGCAAATTTTAAGCTGCTGAGTAGACTTTCACAATATACTTCTTCAGTGGTGCCATCCGCTGCGCCAGATAAGGATCTTACACCGAACAGTTGCATGTATCAGCCTGATCTGTGTAGAGCTTCTAAAAGCTGCTTCTGAGGATGATGTAGAAATTTGAAACAGTGTGATCACAAAAGAAGTTGTCCTGTATGGCCCTGAGAGATTCTAAGATAAATTTGATAACCTGTTTTATTTTGTGTATTTATCATTTTTAATAGGATAGCTTATCCTTAAATTTTATCCCATAGTGTGTAGTATCTTAGTTACATATAGGAATGTTTTTTGGGCAGGCAATGAAGAGTGTATTCCAACCTGAAGCAGAAGATAACAATTCTTGCATGAACAACCGCATCAACTTCAGTGATTTTTTTTTACTTTTTTTTTTTTCTCAAAAGTTAAACGTGAACATGAATATTGCAATGTCAAGAGAGTGTACACTCTTAGGGCAGTAGAATCATTGTTGCTTTGTGTGGAATTTTTTTAAACTATAATAAGTTTGGATTTTTTTGGTTGTTTGTATATTTGTTAGCTGTTACAAAACTATCTTGCTTCTGTATGCGTGCACACAGAAGCTAAAACTTGGATAGTTTTTGAGTAAATTGAACAAGTTTTTCAAATTTTAGATGAATAGACCTTGAAGTGACTTCAGAGTTTCTTGATTTCTGAATGGCCTTGACCTCGAGTTCTGGATAGTTAGCGTTCAGGCAAAGTCTTTCTTGGCTTGGAAAAGCTGCATATACCAAGCTGTGGTGTTCCTAAAAATATTAGGTGATGTTAAAAGGAAAAAAAATGTTTCTGAGCAACTTTTCTTTCCTGCACAGTTTACCTTTAAGACTTTCCCTTTTATTTAATTGGACAGATTTGATTTTGAAAGTGGTAATACAGGATAAATCATAATCACTTAATGGTTCTGATCTACTTCAGATCCTGTTTTTCCACTGCGGTTTGCTGTTACATTGTTTGGTATCTGCAGGCCATAGGAAACATTCTTTCTTGCACTATAAATGTTATTATGGAGGCATCTGTTTGAAGGTTAGAGTCTTACTTCACCAAAACTTTTTAAACCAGTAGCTGCTGTCCTTGGACAAAGGGAAGATGGAGGAAGGTCCATACTAGGAAGCCTGGATTTTGCCTCTGAGGCACGTATAGTTTTTTGCTAGATCACCTGCTACATGAGCAACAAAGGTCTGTGTAGCCTTGCCCTCTTATAGTTTGTTGAACATCCCTCTCATCATGTGAATTTTATTTTTTGTCATGTAGCGATAAGGATTATTGTGACTGTCTGTTGACTCATCTATCAGCTGTAACATCCTTGAGATATTACACCCTCTGCAGAGCACAGGGGCTTGCATCTTAAGATACTATCCCTCCTTCAGTTTGGGAAGCTGATTTGGCACAAGGATGAGGGGGCTGACAGTTGTTCCAAGATAAAAATACAGCTGAATATGGGAAAGAAGGCAACTAACAGGTGTAAGATCAACTAGTGTACAGGGTGCATGCAACTCTGTTAGTGTTTGGGTCAGATGTGAATTTTTGAAGTGAATCTTCACGACCTCTGCTTACTGTATGTAAGTTTGCATTGCAGAGTGATCACAGGTCACATGAACTTTGTATTTTTCAGATGAAACCAGACTGGAAGATGCACTCAACTGATGGATTTTCAGTCCACAGGATCAGATCAGAACTAGTCTGAAGTACAGTGCCTGAAGTACGTAGTGTGAATACTTGGTCTTCAGTACCAGCTCTTGCTGTGCTGTACTGCTTGCTACTGTACGCATAGCCAGGGTCACTTAGTCTGGAAGTGGGGGTGCTGCTGCTTCTGATTACTTGCTGCATAACAATGTAGGAAGAAACCCAAAACAAGTGTCTGAGACCCTCATTCAAATAAGTTGTGGCTAGGTTCCCGTTGGTGTTTCAGCTCTATGAAGCATAATGTTCACATCTGAATCAACTGGGAATGGCAAATGGAATCAATTCTGGGAGATGGCCTCACTTGGATGAGCATGCTTCTGGTTTACTTAAGTTTGAAAGTTGAAGAACGTGATCTGGCTGAAGACCTGGAAGAGAGGTGCTCTGGAAAACAAATTCTCCTTTTTGGTGGAATCTACCTAACCAGTATTGCAAGCAGTTTTTGCTGAATGAAAGAGGTAATCGGTCATATAGGAAGGAAATAAAAATGTCGGAGACTTAACTCACTGGAAATTACCTGGCTGAACATAGATCAGTGAGCAGAAGTGTAGAATTCCTTTGCAGAAGATAAAAGTCAAATGCTGTATTTGCTCATCCTGCAATAGGAAGCATTATTGAATTCTGCAGGTAAACGTTTGATTCAAAGGCAGCTTTACAGACATTGAAACTTGATACAGCTTGCTTAGGAACACAAAAAATTGCCTTAATCTGATTATAGTTTCCAGCACAAGATTCTGTGAAGTCACAGGAGTGTTGCAGCACTAGAATGTTCATGCTCTTCAGATATACACACTGAAGAAACAAGTGAATAAGCACACTTAAAATCAGATTACTTTACCACTTTGGCTTTTCTGTGATGAGGATTGCAGTAGAGTGGTAGATGTTATTACATGAAAAAATGTCTCCCAGTTTCTGAAAATATGCTAGTCTGTGTTTGTTGCAAATAGCCCTATAGTATCCTTGTGAATTAGTCCCAGGTTAGATGTGTGTCGGGCTCCGTGTTGCTGTGCAGTATGCTGCTCCTGAATTCTTCAGGCGGACCTCCAAACCTCAGGCAACATGGTGATGCATTTCACAAAAGATTACAAATGCAAGCTTTTAAAAAGTGAAAAAATCTGCCTTTAGTAAGGACAGAATATTCCTCCTAATACCCCATACTGATTACCATTTTTGGCTTGTTGTCAGTATCATCAGCTCATGTTTTTCGCTAGTGCCAGCTTGTGATGTTTATTCTCTTAAACTGAGAAAGTTTTGTGATTATGTGAGTGTATCAGCTTTCCATTAACAAAAGAAGCATTTTTAGTTTCAAACTTAAAAGCACAAATGTGGGCCCAAACCCACATAAGGAAAAAAACACATGCCGTACTTAAAATCTTGTGATTGGTTGGGCTTTGGCTCTTAATACTCTGCAGTGTGTTGGGTTTTTTTTGCTATGTGTGCTGCAAACTGTCTGACTGTGTAAAAGTCCTTGGGGACATAAATAGGCTATTTGCAGTTGAATAAGAGGTTGGCGCCTCTCCTGCTGGAGGTCTTCAGAGTACAGAATTTTTCTTTTGTCTCACTGGCAGCCTGTTAAGGTGATTATATTAATTGCCAACGCGAGGATGTAAGTAGCTTCCTGCTACCTGAGGAAAAGACACAAAGGAGGAAGTCCATCTGACAAGTCCTCTTAGGTTTAGATGCAGCCCTCCCCTACGGCTTTGTTGCTTGTAAGGACAAACATCAGGAAGAATATGAATCTTTGTACAATGCTTTGCTTTTATGGTGTATGTTTTGGTGGTGCATTAGAAGAAAAATTTGTGCACAGAACCACATTAGCTTTTGGCATTGGAGAGTCTGGGGAAGCAAGGTGGCATCTAAGAGCCAGTAGGAACTGTTGGTAGGGGGAAGTGAGTTTGCAGGTTTTTGTTTTCTTGTTGTGACTTGGAGCTTTTGGATGAATGAAGCATCTGTTTTCTATGTTTTATTAGCTTTTACAGCAACTGCTGCGTGATCTTCCTTTATGTGGTTGTGCCTCTGATAGAGATGAAAAACTTCGAAACGATTAAAAATGGAGTCATGTTCTGTAAATTGTCAACAGTAAATTTCACAAATGGGCATTGGTAGCGCAGTGAGCAAGAGGGAGAAGAGAATGCAGAGATTAGAAGGGAATTTCACGTTTGTGTTTAGTTGTATAAACTGCATATGCTTTGGATGGGCTGATATGAGACAAATATTAAGAGTGCATATTGAACCTGGGAAAAAAAATCATAGTACCCTTTTTGATATTAGTAATAAAATGGCAGATGAAATTCAGTGCCGATAAATACAAAGTTGCATATATTTATAGTAGAAGTGACATGGCAGTACAGGTGCGTGCACAGGCCTGAAATACCATCAGAGCTCAGGAAAGAGGATCCTTCTTTAAAATGTCATCTCAACCCACATGTCTGCCAGCAAGTTTAGAGTACTAAGAAGGAAAACAAAGGAAAAATCTCATTTTTACACTGCTTAAATGTAAGGTTTGCTGTTGTCTTAAGTGCTGTATTTCTGGTTGCATCATCTCAGAAGGAGTATTGTAAAACCAAAGAAGATACACAGAAAGATGACACAACTGAAAGAAAACAATTGCTTCCGTACAATTGCTTCCGTTATAGCCTTTCAGTCTGAAGAAAAGACAGCTGAATGGTGTGGGGAAGCAATATTATAGACAATTTTGAAATCATAAAGAGAGGGTAAGTAGCCAATAAGTCATTTCTCCCAGTAGAACAACTCAATGACAGTTATAATCCAGGAACTGCTTTTTCACACGAGTATAGTTGAATTCTGGGTCTAGCTTGTGCAGTAACTTCAGGGAGGTCAAAATGAGTGGACTATGAATTTGTAGAGTTTCTTGGAAGACAGGCCCATTGTTGGGGGGAGGGTTATGAAACATGATGCTCAGATGCGATGGTAGTCTTGTGGAGATCCTGGAGCTGTGATTGCTGGACCCTGAGGATGTGTCCATGAGATATGGTTACCTGTATGTCCTGGTGCTTAGGCTGTGTGTGAAACAACTCCATCCCTCCTCATTGATGGGACAGTTAGATCTAGTTCCAGAACAGGAAATTGCAGTTAGAAAATGGAGATACTCTGGATGGTGTCCAGGAGTACTCCCCAGTGTAAGCAGAATTGCACTGACTGCACAGGAGGTGAGACTTTTTAATTCAGAGGGATTTATGAAGATACTTAATCTGCTCCAGGGACTTGCAGCTAAAGGGTTCCTTCTGCCTGGAGGTGCTGCCTTGACATATGAGTAGAGGCAATTTACCTTCCAACATTTGCATCCTAACCAATTTATGACTTTATACGTAGGGCCCGCAATACTGATAGAACCTGAAGCTGAACTCACAGGCTGTGTAGAGTGCAGAGTGATGATGCATTCTACAGTGAGTGATCTCTCAGTGCTTTATTCTTGCCTAGAAGCTTGCATCATTTCAGGTTTCAGCAAGGCTGGAGAAAAGGTCCAGAGTTTTTGAGAAATGTCTGTGTTGTTCCTGCAGATATTAATTTTGTGTTGGCTAATCTGCATCCTTCACTGTCTGAACCATTGCAGTCCTGGAAACAGTCACGGAAAACTGTCCTAGTGAGAATATTGCCTAAAAGAGGGGAGAGCATTGTTCTCTGGTGCATCCACTTGATTGCTTTTTATGATGACAAGAGAGTTCTTGGGTCCAATCCTATTTCCTGTTCACATATCATTGCCTTTCCATCAGCATGGGGTTTCTTCTAGTCTCTAAAATCGGATTTATTTTTCTAATGATTATCTACAAGAAGACTGATATTTTTAAAATCTAATTATTCAGCATTAAAGGAGAGTATGAAAATATTTTGTGTGTCTTTTATCCCTGAGAACTGTATTAAAAAAGAATTTGGGGAGTTTTAAATTGGAAATGTTACTAATGGAATGTGCTAGAGGGCTGTGACATCTTGTGCAGAAAGAGGAGCCTTTGAGTTACTGCTTGGAGTTCAGTACACAAGGCTTAGCAAACAGCAGTTCTGGTGAAAGTTCCTGCCACTTGTACTGTAGCATAGTTGTGTGTGCTTTTGGGTACCTACGAGTTCTTTAAAACACATAAGCTCTGAGAATATCCATACATATTGGTACCTTAAAATCTGCATGTTGTTTACGCTTATGTTGCTAGTTTTCACATTTTCTTACGCACTGAAAAAGATGCAGCTGAGAATGGAGGCGCAAAAGGTTTTTCTGGAAGGTTCAGTAATTCCAGATGATTACTGGGGTTGACCACTTCTTTATAACTGAGCAGGAGGGCATCTTAATCTTTAGTTTACTAAAGAAACGTATCACCAGAAAAAAACACAACAACTTCCTCTTCTCATACTGCTTTCTGGTTGTGTAGTCTTGGAGCTATACTTAGTGCTGTAATTTATTTAGGGTTATGGCAAAGCAAGCTGAGGTCAAGGTGGGTATTTCTGTTGGTTAGCAGCATTGAGGATACCGGCTCCTGAAATTCTGGCAGGTGTCGAGCCTTTTGTGTCTTTTTACGAGAAGCTGACCAGGATCCCGTCTTCCCTTTTGCCAACCCAGGTTCTTGAAACTAGCGCTTTCAACTTGGTGATTGCAGCTTTGAAGTGATCAGCTGCAGAACATGTTCTAATTCATCTCTTCAAAATTTGCTCTCTTGTAAATGTTATGGGTAGGAATTTAATTTTCAAGCCATGAATTTGTGCCATTTGTGCCATTGCAGATCAATGTGTGCCTGTGTCAGAGCTGTGTGAAGGTTTGTGAACAGCTGCAAGGCAGGCATCTTTCAAAGTCATTATGAGCAGTCACGTTTTCACAACATATGATTAAAATAACAAAGTTTTGGGCAAGTATGTATGTTAGCCATGAGCTTAGTTTCCAGACGGAGAAATTATTTAATATTTGTGAGGTGACCCTTTGCCTAAGCAGAAGGGTGCATATTGGCAGAGGTGCACGCTTATGTTGTTTGACATACTTGACCTGATGACTCCGTTTCTCACTTTAGACATGTGAAGTGACTTCTGTTAAGAATACTTCTTTGTAGAATTGTATCAAACATGGTATCTTTTTTGTAATATTTGTAGGTATGTTTTTACATTATTTTTTTCTTTTACTTTCATGCTTACCATGTAAAATCCTTTCAGAAAGCAACAATAAACTGTAAGTAAATTAAATGCAAATTCTCTAACAATTGTTTTGTTACCCAATTGTATGGTCCAAAATGAGTTGCAAAACCAAAGAAATGAAAGATTACAAGTATCAAGAATAAATTCCCCATTGTAGCAGGAGATTATCATGTATATTGTAATTCGGTGATGAGACTGATAATCTGTAGGATAGTGTCACTAAAGATGTAATTATTTAAATCAATTTCTGATGCTTTTTCAGTGATTAAACTGACAGTGTTGGGAGGGATGTAAATTTTCGGGGAGAAGGAGGAGGGGTGAATATAGGCGGGAAGCTAATAACAGCATTGGAATTGATGAGCTCCTTTAACACTGTGGATTGCAGATCATAAGCATTATCTTGGAGGCTTGTGGAAGGGATTAGCTTAATATTTCATGGGCATATGCATAGGGGGAACATTCACTGGTACTGTATGTGACAGCAGGAAGAGGAGGTAATTTCAGAATTTATGCCTTGTCATAGCTTGTTGATTTCAAAACATTAACAGTAGCGAGCTCAGCAACAGATGAGTAAGGTAACACAGATACAGCTTGCTTTATTCTACTGAAGCAGGGGTCGACAGGCACTCGCTGGTGAATTTGAACTGCAGCTTAGTTCTCTGGTGAACATGTAGCCTGGAAGTACTGCACAAAAACGAAAAAAGGAAAATTATTTATAATGTTGCACTTGTGCAGAATAAAACTATTTACATTGAGAAACTGTAATGGTTTGCTGCTGCTGCATGTTTACTTCCCGTGGAACCTGAAATAATATTTTACTTTATATACAAAGTTGAGTCTGCTGTCAACATAGAATCTGTCACGATACTGAAAATACAAATCACTGAATGTATTACCCTGTGTTTAAGTATGGGCTTAAATTGCAGCAGGCTCAGGTTAAACATTAGGAAACTTTCCAGTAGGAGGGGTAGTGAAGCACTAGATTGCTTAGGGAAGTCATCTACCCCTGGAACCTTTGGAACAGGGTCTGCGGATACTCTTGGAAGGGTTATCCGTATGGTTTGTAACACCACCCCACCACTTTGAGAAATCCTTTGTTACACAAAGTCAGTTCTATTCCTATTTTTCTGTGGCTTTTTTTCTGTGGGAAACTCGGAGCACAAGTTGTAAAATTTGATGTTTGTTCTGACAGCTGAAAAAAAAGAAAGAGAAAAAATATCCTGGCAATCTTAATGGTGCTTTGAAGCAGCATTTCCTTGTCAGTAATAATATTCTAGATTGCTTCCAGTAAAAAAAGAAAATCAGCCATGCTGTTGAGGTTTGCTCTCATGTTTTTGTGCTGTGCTTTTTGACTTTCAGACAGTGCAGTGAAGTACTGTTTGTTTAAAATTTAAATTTTAACAGAGCAAAAAAGAATGTTGTTACACATTTTTTATTACTCATAATTCGTAAGAGCTGCTCTTTTAATTTTTTAAATCATGATTCTAATTAAATTGGTAATTAAATTTTAGTTTTTTTGGGGGGAGAGGGGGTAGAAAGCAGAGATGGTGGGGGCAGAACTTTTCACTGATACTGTTTGAAGTCTGTAGCATCCAGCCCTTCACCTTCAACATCTTAAAATACATGCAGATAATGTGTGAACTTGTTAAACTTACAGTAAAAATGTTCCACTTGATTCCTTTAATTTTTACCTACGCCGACTTCTCAAATACCTTGTTTAAAGTAATTCCTGAATTACTATAATCGATAAATCATTGTAAGCCTTTTATACTTGACTGTATAAAAAAATCGCAGAGCTAAAATGGATTTTATTTTGGTATGTGGGGGGTTGCATTTATTTTCTGGCTTCTTTTTGCTGTTTAAAGAAGGTGTTTTTCATCTGTTTTGTCAGAAATTCGTAGTCCATCCTCAGCCTCTCTGGGTGACTGCAGAAGACATAGAATTGTGACATCACAACAGATTGGAAGTTGAGCGAGTTGAGGGTAAAAACTTTTAACATGATTATTCACAGCTGTAGGATCAGATTAAACAAAATATTCAAGACAGTAGAGAGTTCTATTTTGAACATGAAAATCTCAGAAAGTTAAAGGACTATGACTTCAGAAATGTGGGAACATTAAATTAAATGTGTTATTTTGGTATATAGAGGAAGAGAATTTGAATTTTGATACAGGGAGAGAAGAACTATAATATTTAAACATGGAAGCTCTTTACACTCCACTAAGAAGCCAAAAACATGTTACTCTCTTAAAATGTCTATTGCAGGTTGTTTTTAAACCAGAATAGGTAAAAATAAATGGGACTGAAAGCTTGTATGCAAAATGTTAATGTTGTGTACAGCCATTTTGGGGACCATTAGATAATTTGAGGCCTATAGTGAAACACTGAATTAGTAAGTGTAATGGTGTTGTCAGCTGCTTCTGTATGAAAAGTAGTAAGTATCTGCATAATCCGAGTTTATATGGCATTTTTCTCAGCTTGTTTAATACAGCCTTACTGAAGAAAGATAGTCATATACCATCAGGTGTTTCTTTCAAGGGAGAGGGGAGAGATGGGAAGAAAACTTATTGTTAATAAATAGCATTCTTGGTAATGTCTTTATTTTAATTTCTTTAGACTATGTCTGAATGTATCCAGCTCTCATTTGCTGTTTGTAGAATTGGCATTTACACGGTAAGGCAATGTTCTAACTAGCTAAATAATTTTTGTTAGTGTTAATGCCGTTTGAGTGAAAAGAAGTTACTTAATTTTTTGGGATCAGGATTAAGTAATGCAGTTAACAAAAGAGATTTGTTATATTAGTTTGTGTAATGGACTACAGCATGGTTTTGTCCTGTCAAAGATTTACTAACACCAGCACAGAAAAATCTTCAATGAAAAAGATGTAAAGAAAAATTCAGCCAGCCACTTGAGGTGTAAGAAAATTTAGTATTCGTGTGTATCAGTTGCTGAGAATTCTGGCCTGATGTAATTGTTGAAGCGTTTATATACATTTGTGTTTAAATATCCATGATGTTTGAGTAATGTCAGGTAGTAAAACGTGTTAGCTAAATGCACGTATTCTTGTAAGTTTTGTCTGGAGTGCCTTAATATTTTCAGAATGCTGTTAAGTTAAACTTCCCAAACCTTAATTAGGTTATATAAAAGAAATACGAAGTTTACTTCAAATATATGTCCCAAGTATGCTTATTTATTTTTTTTGCTGCTTCCATTTGTTCCAGTTCATGATGAGAACAATTAGATGAATGGGGTGTTAGAAATTAGTTGTGTAAGCTGTGCTTACACAATGTGTAGGACACTGTTGCTCAAATCCTTGAGCTTTAGCAGTGGGAATGCTGCTCCTACTGTTAATACCTTTCAGGAGGAAGCCTGGCACATACCACTTCCTGTTTTATTACATTGTGCAGTCAAAAGGGTGACTTTTGAACAACGGTGATTAGAACTGTGTACCACTAGTAAGTCTTACTTGAGGAGAGAATTACAAAGCTTAACATTTGCTTTTGTCCTTAGGATTTGGTTCCAGGCAGGGTTTAATACCTGCTTGAGGTTTTTTCGCGTTACATTTGCCTGCATTCTGTTTTCAACATCTCAAAGACTATTTTCTAAACAGTAGAAAATAACAGATTTGGGCAATATGGACAAAATCCTTATGGAGGAAACTGCTACTTGCAAAGTCAGACGCATATTTTCCTGTGGCATTTAAGTTAGGAAGACCTTCTCTCTCCAAATTCCTATGTGATAAGAGTATGCTTATCTTGAAGGATCAGAGGGGGTTACAGTGTAAAGTTTTAATGGCTGCAAGGTATGCAAACCATCTGCCAGTTCTTTAGAAGGCTATAGTAAGCTGTCCAAATTAATTTGAGAGGGTGTCCAAGTGTAAATGTGTGTGTATTGCAGAATCGTGTATAAGCAGAATACACCCTCTGAGGATCATTGGTTCTGTTTCAGTTTACAGTGGTTAAGTGTGGTGTGTGTCCTGCAGTGCACTGCGAAGTTGTGGTAGCTACAGTTACAGTGATAGCTGGATAACTGATACCCCATTAATGGCCTTTTGGGCAGCATAATATTTAATTTAATCAAACATTTTAAATTACAAAATATAAGGAACTAGTTTCATTTATGAAATTGCTGAGAGGAAGTGATTTCGTTGACTGCTGATACTTAAGGGAGGAAACTGACGAGGATGATGAGCAGGCTTCAGCGGGATCAGAGATGCACTGTTGTGGCCACAGTGTAGAGGGAGGACATACATCCCATGCGAAGTGCGTCTGAAGGCTAAAACAGTTCCTTTAGGAAAATGCTAGGAGCCAGGAGTACCTGTGTTTATAATAACGCCTGTCACTGGAAAGGTGAGTTTCGGGTGACGTGACTGGAGAGTGGATTTGGACACTTTTGGTACAAGAGTGGAAGGAGGGGCCCGCTGAAGTGAGGGCTGTGCTGGACGGCAGTGGGATAGTTCCTCCCTCCACACTGCGCCCTGCTCACCGTCTGTCAGGTAGCTCGGTCACCAGATTTATTGCTCAGGTACATGAGGAGTCTGGCAGCTGGCAGGCATGGTGCTCCCTACTGATGTCAAGAAGCAGAACACAAAACTCCAGTTCACTTGATTAATTCCTTGTATTTTGTATCTTGTATCGTGTGCTTTCTACTGCATACTGTTTTGCAGATTTAATAGGTTAGGGTTGTTTTTGTTAATGATTGATTTTTATCCAGAAGCTAAGGAGTCTCTCAAACACCAGTCCTTCCCAGCACCATGTGTTCAGCGTGTACTGTATTACTTGGACACTTCCTGTTCTGCACGTCCTCGTTGTACAGTGCTGGAAGGATCTTGCAAAAGCTCTTAGTGCTTTGGACTACAGGCATCTCAGTTGTTAGTCTGCTACCAGGCTGCTTATCAGTAACACTCTTGAGCACCCATTACTTCAGCTGTACTACTCCATTAAATAGGCTTCCTGTTTTTCAGGCCTGTACAGATTATGAGATGGAGGAAGGGTTTATGTAGTTATCCATGGCAAAAGAGGCTGTGTTGCCTTCAGCTACCGTGACTAAGAGGATAAAGCTTCATTGTCTGGAGCTAGGAAAAACATAGATCTTTGCAGGAGTGCAGAAGATGTGATTCCCATTTTGGAGGATTAAACCAGTTGAGATTACTTAGAAGTGTGTATCGTAAAAGGGGATAGTAGAAAGGCAGGGGAGGTTAATACAAAAACTGTATAGATGTTTATAAGGATCTGAAGCTAAAAGATGTGTATCCTAAAATAAAAACATTATCATAAACTTAAATGAAACCTTTTGGGATTAAAAAACCAATTAACCAGCCGATCAAAATAAAGCCCCATTTCCTCTGTGTTTTACACAGCTAGTGCCTTCTGGCAGAAGTACCTGTCTTTTCAGACGCATGTTTCTGCTTCTTCCACCATACTAGGGTCTGAGTCAGATGTGTCAGTTGGAAATTGGGAACAGGCAGATAAATTACTTCTTGAATCTGCATAACTGTGGAGATTGTAAGCATATGACAGCCTGTAGCAAAGTTTATAATTATATTGTCATTAACTTCCTTTCTGTTTCTGATTTAATTTTCTTAACCAGGTAAAAATCCTAATAAAATAATGATGGAAGGTTCAACCTACATGAACTTCAGAGGAAAAGTAATGCAAAATTTGTTGTCTTGTAAGACAGTTTTTATGATGGGATGTTTGCCACCTTTATGGATATTTAGGACTCCACCTTGGAAACAGTGTGCATGATCATACGGTTACACATCTTCTCTGGAAGGTTCTCTGATACTCTCTGTTGGGCTTTGAGACTTTTTTTCTTCTCAATTGTTTGCTTATAATAGTAAGCTTTTTTGAACAGGGGTAATGAGGTATTCTTTCCTGTCCCTACTTGCTAAAGGTGACTCCAGGAGTAACCAAAAAGTAATCTTCCTATTGCTTGTCATTTGGGATAACAAAACAAGGACAGAAGCCTCTGCAGTGGTGAGAACCATGCAGAAAAACTAAGGAAGCTTAGTGGAAGCATCGTCTTTTGCTGGTACGCAATAGAAAGAAAAATACTGGAAAAGAACATTTTCCCTTCTCAGGGAATTTGAAGGTAACAGTCTTCCTTGATTGCAGAATATCACATCAATAGATAAAACATTTAGAAAACACTCATTTAAAAACAAAACCGTAAGGATAAAGCCCTATGTAGAACTTTCTGCTTCTCGGATGCTGGGTATGGCAAAAGCGATGCACTGCAGCAGCACTGCATCAGTGTTGGCATTTTCTTCCTGAAAATGGTGACTAATGGATCTTTTGGTATTAGTAGCCTCTTAGCTTGAATTTGCACAGTGAGATATGGAAATAAATGATACATTTATACAGCTGTGTTTACTATAGTTTATGTATGGTAAGTATAATAAATGATGCAAACGTGCTTTTAGTTCTTGGATTAACTTACGTTTGTTTTTGTTTATAATGATAAATTCATGCTTGAAATGGTTTGACTGGAAACAGCTGGTGTGCTAAGGAATTTGTCTGACATGAGAACTAAACAGAAATAACGTTTATTCACGAAGTGGTGGAGGGGAAGCTCTTCTGAGAAGTCAGCTGAGGCGGTAACTAAAGGCGGTCATGGAATGGGAGGTAATCATGGGCGCGTATTTGGAAAGGTTCAGCATGGAAAGCTTCCTGTGAGACTCTTTCCCTCCCCAACATGGTTTCCCATTGGAAAATGCAAAGTTAAAGTAATAACAGAGCTCATATAGCATATCCTGTCTACTCCTCCCTTTCCCATGCAGTGTCCTTGACATGAGCAGCAAAACAAAAGCATAAAAGGGCAGCAGGAAAAAATCTCTTTATGTGCTACCCTTTGGGAAATGTGGACAATTCCATTCACAGTCAGTGTTGATATTCTGTGGGTAGACTGCTGGAAAGCAAAGGTATAAATGTTTTCAGCTTCCAGCCTTAAACAAAAGGTGCTTGCTATCACCAGAGTCTTGGCAGTGAGTTCCATTTGATGGGAGTATGTCCACTTTGTTGTTTCAAATCTGTAGTCAAACTGCTTGAACCATGTAATGTGCATTACAATGCTTGTAGTGTGCATTGATACCAGCCTAAACGGGAGAAAGAGAGGCAGAATGTTCTGGTGCATGTGGTGTTCTTTGCATATAGAAGTTAGATATACTGTGGATTTTTTTGCTGTGAGCTATGAGACTTTCCCTTCTACTTTTCTGAAATAAAGAAAGAAAGAATTGTGGCGCTTATTTTGTTTTTTTTTTCAGATGGGAAAATTAAAGACAGGTGAAGTGGGAAATCATCAAGGCTGGGGCAGGAGTGAGGATCAGAATACAACTTTCTACCCTTTCTCTCCATGGAGTTCATTGGTTAAAGTAAACTGTACTCTAATTGCTGAGCAGCTTCTCCTTGTGGCCAGAGCTCACATTATCTGCTTGAAGACCTCAGCAGCTTGGTCCAACCAATGCTGCTGTGACAGCATTACTTCCCTGAGCTATTAACTGATATATGCTGTACTTACAGCCCTTTGGCAACCTTTGACAACTAGTACTTGATTTCAGGTATGGTTTGCCAAATTAACCTGTTAATTTTTATCAGAATTAAATGTGTATTTGATGAACTTGCAGGCTGTAATAGAGCTTTGTCCTGAACTAGGGACATTGTGAACTTGGGTTATGATCCGTTGGACTAGTCTCTGCTGTTCATGACCCCTTCCTGCTCTAGAAAACAGCAGTTCCACAGACCATTAACTTTACGGAAGACTAGGAAACAAGCCCAGATCCTCATTACAAGAGTCTCAAACTTTTCTGTTCAGTCAAGTTGCCGTTCAGTTTGTATTTATCAAAGTTATGCGGTTAGTTATCCTGTGCATAACCACAGTTTTGCATCTTCCCTCTGGAAGTCAGGATTCCTGATCTTCAGTGTCGCTGTCTTTCCGGAAAATAGTTGTGTAATACATTGGCAAAATGTCATGTTTTGCCTTCAGTGGCTGGTCCGCATGAAAGATAAACTACTCCTGTAGGCTGAAGCGATGTAGGGGATGATTGCGTGAGCATGGAATTTTCCTGATGGCCTCTGCTGTGCATACTTTTTTTGTATAGTTTGCAAAGTAGCCTCTTTAATTATAAAAATAAAAAATAATTCTTTTAAATGAATAATAGATTTAAAATGTAAATTGCAAGTACATTGCACAGCAAAGGTATTCAAAATCCTGACAATCTGCTATGAAAAATACCACGTATTTTGGGACTCAGAAAGACAGCAGTGGGGCACATTGACTTACCAAGTGGCAAGTGTACAAATCCAGCAGTTAGCTTTATCATTTGAATTATAGACGGGGCAGAAAGGCTAGAAATGGCTTTTCAGTGAAAGTGAATTTTTTCTTTCACGTTCTGTAGTCCTGTGGTTGGGAGTGTGCATAACCGTGAGGTTTGCAAAAAAACAAGTTTAATTTGCAAGAATTCCTGAAGACTGGCTGGGTAGTTCTAAATTGTGGTGAGATATTGCCCTATGATTATGCTAAAAGTTGCATGCACTGCTCTGTGTTTGTGTGCATGTGTAATCACATCCTCTGTTTCGTACAGTTGCATAAATAAGAATCTAACAGGTGATTTGCAACTGGAAATAGTGAGTATCAGTAATATATACCATTCATAGTATTTGCATAGAGCTGTTTTAGGTGTATTTATTGTTTTGTTGTTACTCACACTTTTCCCAAAAGTGGTGTTGCTTTTGAGTAAGGAATTGTAGATACTTTCAGGTCGGTCTGTAGTTGCCTTTAACAGCAGCTGGACAACCACAATATATTAGAAATTATATTTCTTGCAGGATAATGACCTTTTTCACAAGGTGTCTAGTTACAGTAGAAGTGGGATCAATCTGTTCATCAGGTCTTACACTTGTTTTATTATGGTGAGCTCAAAAGCTTGTCTGTTTTCCTTAAGCTGATAAAGATTGCCTTTCCCTGTGAACATGTTTGCACTGTATCCTGAGGGCATCAGTGATATGTTACTACTATGATTACTACTGTAAATGGTTCAACTCTGTTTTCTGAAGACATGCTGCATTTGTTCAGGAATAGGTAACTTTTTAAGGGAAGAGGTCATACAAGTGGTAGTAGACTAAAAAAAATTAAAGCAAGTACATCAAATACCACAAAATTTCATCTGTTATGAGTTGGCTCTTTTTTTGGTGAAAAGACCCTTCTAATTCTTTCCATTAGTATGTGTCTGTCATTGGTGTTTTTAATGTGTCTCCTCACCATAAAGCTGAAAACATTTGCTCAGGTGTTGAAGATAGTTTTCAAAGTGGTCTGCTGAACTTCTTGCTGCTACAGCTTCTTTATAATTATAGTCTGCTGTCTTCAGAATGATTTTAGATTGTGTCCATGTGTAATTAAAGCCATAAATGCTTTTGGGAAGGTGGTTCTACAGCATTGCTTACATCCTTTTAAAGTAAATAGCCCTTTTTAAATCAGCCTTCTATTCCAATGTTTGTATTTTGAACAGTTTTATTATATTTCGCACAAATCTTAAGCCTATTTATATTTTGTAATATGAAGACCTTTGAGTAGTGCCCTTTCACTTTTATTGGCAAGGATTTGTGTAGTAAAAAATTGCATTGAATTTTTAATGGATTTGTATTACTGGGTATTATGTTGTTGTAGAAAACGGCAGTGTTTGATAGATACTGCAACTTCATACAGTGGTTCCACTGGTAGGAATGTGTATAAAGATACATACTTATATTTCAAAAGGTAGCTTTTGAGTAATTAAGTGTATTAGTATCTGAAATGCCATTCTGGGCAATAGACTTTTGGAAATTGGTAAGCTGTGAGAAGTGATGTCAAGGATGTCATGTGTCCTGGAAAGGAGCGGTTACTTACAGCTATCACATAGCGTGTTTTAACCAAGACTTTAAAATTCTGTTTCTGGTATTGTCACCGTTGCCTGTGTGAACGTAGGCAAATCTCTTGTACCTCCCTTTGCAGCAATATTTGTTCCAAGGCTTACCAAACATGCAACTTTGGTTTCTTAGCTGTATTCAGTCCTGTCAGGTAAAGCACTAGACCCACCGTGTTTCACTTACCACTTTTTACATCCCCTTTAAGAGCACACAAACACAAATTATTTGTTGTGCAGTTATTTTATTATATTTTGCATCTCAGGCCAAAATGTGATCTGTCCTTTTTGCTTATCATCTTACTCTTCGAGGAGCAGTACTCCTGTGTACTTTCAGTATGTTTGCATCTCATTGAAGAGAAACGTGTGTGTGCACACGCTTTCTTCAGTCCAAGTCATATGAAATACATCTCTGTGTCCTGTTTGAGATTAATAGACGTGGCAGAATAGCTGCAGGACTGCACAGAGGTGATTTAATTTGCAGCAGTTCTAGCTAGCACAATATTGAAGCCAGATACTCCTAATCTCTGACAATTCTGTGGCAGTGTGTTGGTTACCTGGTTCGGGAAACACGCATAACTCCCTCCTCACCTACTCAAAACTGCTGAAGATCCGCCAGGTGGTGTGGTTCTGCATGTTTGAAGTTCTTTTGGTTCAGCTGCTTATGGAATTACCTCAAGCTAATATGCTAATGTTTGTCACTGTGTTTTCCTCTTTCATCCCGCAGTTCAGTTATTCATTATTTTATCTGCTTTGCACATTCCCATCCTGTTCAATGGTCCCTTAAGCATCGTGTTTGTTTTTTTATGTCTCTGACGTTATCGTACTTCATCCTGGCCTTCTCTGTTAGATCAGACTTCTTGCCACTGAGAAAATTAATTCTTTTTATTCTGTACAACTCACTCTCCTTGTACCTCAGACTTGTTTCTTAGTGTTGCTTTATTGATTTCCTCCAGTTTTAGCACAGAGTGTTTTAACTTCTCCAGTTATTTGTTGGGGTGAGTGGTGGAACGGTGTGAGTGCAGATGAAACATTTCGAGGTAAATTGTATACTAGAATCTCTTTCCCTCAAATTCCACTAATAACCACTTTTTTAATCACTGTTCATACTGTAGTGTACTCAGACAACATACATTTCAATTTATGGAAGATGATTACTTATTCCCTGTTTCTAAAACTGCATGCATTGCCAAAACATGGAGGATTTTCGTAGCCAGGCCTGTGCTATATTAGTGTTCTCTTGAAGATCTGCTTACTTTGTTTTTCTGTCATCTTGAATTACATGGAAGAGATTCCAGTGTGTTTCTCTGGATTATATACTCTGAAGTAATAACCGCTCTGTATAGGCTCACACCTAGAGGCCCAACAGAGGCTGGTACTCTGTTTGATTCCTGATGTAGTCTCCGCTGGGACAAGCAGACTACAGGCAGATAGGGAATCTATCCAACATAGCAGTGTGCGTGGAAACTGTGCAGATTCTGTGCCATGTGCGCCTCTTGTTTTTGCGTGGAAAACAAGGTGGGATTTGTTGTGAAGTTGAGTCTGCATAGACAAAAGATCATGGAATGGTGAAGGGAAAGTAGGAACGAGCCTGTAGAGTAAAACCGGATGAAGACTTTTGATTATTGACATCAAGATTTGTGTTTCAGATGCTTGCATTTGCGCTTCATAAAAATTGTGTGTAGTTTTTTTCGTGGTTATTTTCTCTGTTTGAATTTACTGGCTATGGAAGAAAATGTATCTACTAGGAGAGAGGCTTAGAAGAGCAGGTTGGGTCACGTTGTGGGATGTTACAGAGAAGTAACTCTTCGTTTCAAGGGTTATGAAAGGCTTTCCACTGTAACATCTCACTTGACGTTGAACAATGATCTAACTCTGAAAAGGATCAAGTGTGCAAATGCATGCCTTGACATGCCAGATTAAAACAGAGACTCCAGTAGCATGAGAATCCCAAATACCTGACCTCAGCCTTGCAGGCAAGAGTAACATGGAGATATAAAAGGGAGCTCTAAATCTAAATACCCCATGAATAAGAAAGAAAAGTGTGTGTGTATATATATGTATGTATGTACATATATATATATATAAAAGTTGCTGTGGAATCATCTGTGCTAAGCCAGTGGAAATGTGAGGCTCTAGGACTATTGGATAATGAGCAAGAAAACCACAATAAAAGAAACTGAGGTTTTAGCTTTATGTTCTGCTGAGCCTGTAGTGCAATGTGAATTAATCTTATATAAGCTATCACACTCTAATAATAATCTAGTGGGTGATAAATCAGCTTCAGATGGAGAACATGAATAAACCTCTTGGTAAGTACGAAATCTGAATGTGTTTGGAAATGCTTGTGGCATTCTTCTTCATGATGGTTTTATTACTCTGTCAGCTTGTATTCCCGAATCTTGCAGCTAGTGGCTCAACTTTCAAACTTCCTGATGAGACACATGCTAATTTTTTTTTTTTTTCAGTGTGGTAAACTGAGGTGTAAAATGCAAAAAATTCACTCATATTCCACAGCAAGTTCTGGACCAGATCTTGTGGTTCTGAATCACAGTGCCTTGCACGATTGATGCCTCAGCATTTAAATTCTGACGTTAGCCTTCTGCTCTTTTTACTGTTGAAATTAGAACAGAATTAAAAAGTATAAGTTGTGATTGAAAATTTGTTTGTGAATTCTAGCATAACATTGAGAAGAGATAGGCTTGTTTTGTGGCTCGTTTTTTTGTGAGTTAGTGATTTTTCCTTTCCAAATTCCGTCATGTAGGAAGCTCCTCCCTGAGGAAGGAAGATGTTAGTAATTTGCTCAGTTTGTTGAATAATATTGCAAAGAATACCATTTGATTTCACGTTGTCACTACTCTGGCCTCTTTCTGAGCTCTTCCAAGCTTTCTTTTTAAGGTTTCTTTAGGTGAGATAGGTGCACCAGGTAAGCTGACATCTTTTCTCTCTTAGCATACAGTGCTAATTAAGTATCCGTTTTTTTCCATAGATGCTAACTGTGGTATCGTATGTGACCAGCGTTCAGGATTTTCTGTTTTTGATCCCCCGTTCCCTTCATTGCTAGAGTATTTTTGTTAAAAATCTTGTGTATATTTCAGCGTATGTATTGCCTGCTTACCACAACAACTGCTGCAAGGAAGGTCATCTGCTCTTAGTGACGAAAAAGTATTCAGTTCAGAACTGAAAAGAGAGAGTGCATAGCAAGTATGGTGCCAAAGGCTCTGTTTATTTATAAAAGCTGTACATAAGTTTTTATTATTATATACTTAGTGTCTTGAATTGTTTCAGGTCTTGGTGTTGCTGTTTAGGCAATGGGCACTGTCCGGTTATCATTTAAGCAAACTGGACACACACAGAATCCATGGGCCCTGATGGGATGCAGACATGAGTGCTGAAGGAGCTGGCAGATGTCATTGCTATACCACTCTCCATCATCTTGGAAAGGTCCTGGAGATCAGGAGAAGTGCCCGAGGACCGGAGGAAAGCCAATGTCACTCCAGTCTTCAAAAAGGGCAAGAAGGAGTGGAGGACCCAGGGAACTACAGGCCAGTCAGCCTCATGTCCATCCCTTGAAAGGTGATGGAACAGCTCATTCTGGATGTCATCTCTAAGCAACTGGAGGAAAAGAAGGGAAAAGAAAGTTATCAGGAGTAGTCAACATGGATTCACCAAGGGGAAATTGTGCTTGACCAATCTGATAGCCTCATGAACATCTGGGTAGATGAGGGAAGAGCAGTGGGTGTTGTTTACCTTGACTTCAGCAAGGCTTTCGACACAGTCTCCCATAACATCCTCCTAGAGAAGCTCAGGAAGTGTGGGCTGGATGAGTGGATGGTGAGGTGGATTGAGAACTGGCTGAATGGCCAAACTCAGAGGGTTGTGACCAGCGGTGCAGAGTCTAGTTGGAGGCCTGTAACTAGTGGTGTTCCCCAGGAGTCAGTACTGGGCCCAGTCTTGTTCACCTTCTGCATCAATCACCTGGATGAAGGGACAGAGTGTACCCTCAGCAAGTTTGCTGATGACACAGAACTGGGAGGAGTGGTGGGTACACTGGCAGGCTGTGCTGCCATTCAGCGTGACCTGGACAGGCTGGAGAGTTGGGCGCAGAGGAATCTGATGAAGTTCAACAAAGGCAAGTGCAGGGTCCTGCACCTGGGGAGGAACAACCCCGTGCACCAGTACAGGCTTGGGGCTGACCTGCTGGAGTGCAGCTCTGTGGAGAGGGACCTGGGTGTGCTGGTGGATGACAAGTTGACCATGAGCCAACAGGGTGCCCTTGTTGCCAAGAAGGCCGGTGGTCTCCTGGGGTGCATTAAGAAGAGTGTGGCCAGCAGGTCGAGGGAGATTCTCCTGCCCCTCTACTCTGCCCTGGTGAGGCCTCATCTGGAGTACTGTGTCCAGTTCTGGGCTCCCCAGTTCAAGAAAGATGAGGAGTTACTTGAGAGAGTCCAGCGGAGGGCTACAAGGATGGTGAGGGGACTGGAGCATCTCTTCTACAAGGAGAGGCTGAGAGAGCTGGGCTTGTTTAGCCTGAAGAAGAGAAGGCTGAGAGGGGACCTCATAAATGCTAATAAATATCTGAAGGGTGGGTGTCAGGAGGATGGGGCCAGACTCTTTTCAGTGGTGCCCAGCGACAGGACAAGGGGCAACGGGCACCAACTGAAGCACAGGAAGTTCCATCTGAACATGAGGAAGAACTTCTTCCCTCTGAGGGTGACAGAGCACTGGGACAGACTGCCCAGAGGGATTGTGGAGTCTCCTTCTCTGGAGATATTCAAAACCCGACTGGACGAGGTCCTGTGCAGCCTGCTGTATGACCCTGCTTTGGCAGGGGAGTTGGACTAGGTGATCCACAGTGGTCCCTTCCAACCCCTACCATTCTGTGATTCTGTGATACTGTGCTGTATTGCTTAGCTCTTAAACTGACTTCAGTTACTTTCTGATGGTTACGTCTGTGTTTTGTACTGAAAACAGAATCCTGATTTGAAGACCAAGGTTGGATTCTTCGTGGAGCTTTGCAAGAGTTATTTGGGATACCAAATGACTTTTGTAAAGGTCTTTTCGATGGCTGTTTTAGGTTTGTCAAGGTTGAATGCCTGCGTTTAAAAGAAAGACTTAATGAAGAAAAGTGCTTTATAGACAGATGAATTAATGGATTAACGTGTTGCTGATGCAAGATTTTGTGGCATGGATTGGTAAAGTATGAGAAGCCTCAGAAACAGAGAGTCTGCCTTGATGCACAAATGATTCTGGTTTTCATTTTCACATGATAGAATCGTAACAAACAGGGCTGACAGGAGTGAGAGTCATCCAATTCATCCCTGGCTCAGAGGCAGGATGATGGCCAAACCAGCCCTGACCAGACTGGTTCTCTAAAAAAACCCCAGCAGATTCCCTAATCTTCTCTGCAATCTCTTCCCAAGATCAGCTAGCCGTACTCTTCTACATGCTGTTTTTCTAAGATCTAACCTAAATCTCTTGTTAATCTTGCAATGGTTTAAGTTCTTCTTTGTCTTACACGTAGCAAACAGGGGGTTTGCTCTCTGTTTCTTTGTTGTTTGAAACTTGGTTGTCACATACTTTTTCAGCTTTCTGTAAATTAACAGGTGGGTCATTCTTTACAGAACCCCAAAGTTAGAACCAGAGTGAGGAGTTACTTGTGTGGCAGGTTACAATTCACAGGTGCTGCTATATAGCACCCCTTTGTTCTTTTGCCTTACTTACTTTGATAAAACAGGGGTCAGAAAAAGCTCATTATTTTCATGCTGAACATATTAAATCGCTCTGTAAGGATCTTTTATTGGGTATGTGCTCTTCTGTCAAGGATACCTGGAAAGACTCTTAGAAGATAAGCTTCACCAATGTTGGCATGTGATTTTATTGGGCAATAGAAACAACATAAATATACCTGGATTTTCCTAGAACAGTGGGTGAAACCATGAAACAAATTCAGTATTTTTTTCTTTCCCCTTTCTTAAGGGACTTACCTGTTGTGACTCAGCCCCTCTTTTATAGCAGTTGGGAAGATACGATTTTTATAGCAACAAGATTCTCGCCCCTGAACAACAGTAAACGTTGAATGAAAAGGCATTGCAAATGCTTCCGTCGTTGGGTGGTGTTTGGTTAGCAGGGAACTTAGATCGCTGTCAGGTCTTTATACTTTTTGTATTACTTACAGACCAATTAACATCAGCACAGCTGTTTGCTATGATCTTTTAGAGAGAGAACTCACTCTATTTCTGATTTAACAATAAGGAAGTTGCTATTTAAAACCTGGAAACCTTTTTATAGGGTTGAGTCAATGTATGGGATTTCTATAGAATGCAATGTTGTTTCTGTCTACAACTAAAACCTGGTAAATTTGAACAAATTTTAAGTTTGGTTCACATCCTGCTTGGATGCCGCCAAAGGCCGAGGACTGGCTGTTAGTACTAGGGGTGTTGTTAATTGATTGAGGACCATCTGCCTGGTTGGATTTATAGTCTACTAGAACTATTTCCTGTTTGGTCAAGCTTTTAGGAAGTGGCAAGACCTGTGGGGCGTATGTGTTGTTGCTTAAATTAGAGAGGGTAAGGTTAATTCACTTTTTATGCATAAGCATTAATATGGTTATGGTGATTAAACTGTAAATCTAAATGGTAGGTGTTTGTTTAGATTTTTGTTGCTTCATATAAAATGAATTAAATGGTTTACTGCCTTGCTGCACTTGAAGGAGTAAACAAAGTAGATTTCAAACCAGTAAAGGTGAGTAAGTTAATATTATGTTAACATAACTTTAGATTACAAAATTATTGTCAGTTTTCTAGGTTTTCTCTTAATTTGTGCTTTAATGATGTGGTCCTACTTACCAACTGCATTTGAATTAAAAGTTTAAAAATCTATTAGAAGTTTAGTAAGTTTTCTTGGAGGACTGTTCATTGATTTTCCTCACCAATTCTGGATTGCCCCTGTGAACTGAAGGGGCAAATAGCAATACTCATCAATGAACGTGATTCTCAGTGTTGTCACTTTAAAAATGGCAGAGCTGAGCTATGTCAAATCCAGCTTGTTTAGTAAGCTTAAGAGACAAGAGACTGTGCAGTTGGTTTTAGAGTCTCCTGACTTTGAAATACCTGTATACAATCTCTGAGCTGCAATTCCAAACTATTTTGTGTGGGGGAATTAATGTTTGAGTCCTGCATCTTGCAGGAAAGTTCATGTTAATTCTCTTGTTTGAAATAGAGCCCAACAAACAACTAGAAGTGGAATGAAGTTCAAGAGCAAAGAGAAGCAGCAGCAAGTTGTTTAGGAAGAAGAAAAAAAATATTGCTTCTACCCCCACCGCCCACATGGTGGAAGTGTGGAATGAATGCTCAAAATAGGGTGAAATCAAACCCAGAAAAATGAAAATCACATGAATGAAAACTACTTTCCAAACAATAAATTTTTGTTGTCATTTTTTTGAACAACATTTGTAAATAATTTGGTTTTGGGCTAATTCCTGTACTATAGAATTAAACAACAGATAGATTTTATTCTTATATCTTTATTCTTATGTATTATTATAATATTTAATTTTGAATGGGATCTTTATTTAAAATAAAGCCCAAGTATGCAAGAGTGAGCTGCTTTTGTGTGGTGTCACATGAGACTATTATCTAATAATTGGAGCAGATGGCTATATGCAATTTTTGTCTTAGAAGTACTTTTGTAAATGTAAAGGAAAACGTTACATGTTTAGAACTCGGCAGCACACACATTTCTTTTATCTGACAGCCTGAAAGCAGAATGCATACTTCAGAATCGTGATTTAATAAATTGAAATACATTTTACAGTGATGATGACATTGAGATGGTTTAAAGAAACATTCTCTCTGTGGTGAGGACTTATCAGTTGTGATTCAGTATTTTTGAACGTTGATTGGTCTTGGTGTGTTTTTTGGAACTGACACTTTTTTTTATTCCTCCCCTCTGCCCTGGCAGATAAGGCTTATTTTGGTCTTCTCTTACAGAAATATAGTGTATTATTTGTACTTCAAATCATATTTCTTGTGGTGAAATAGAGGATTATTCTAGTGTATGACCTTCTACTTGGTCAGGCAACAATACTAATTAATGAAATTAAAAGCAATTATGTATCAGGCCAGAGAGGTCCTATGGTAGTTTGTATCTCATGAGGTTCTGTATCCGGAGTACCTTCTGTGCTGTAAAAATGCTTTGGGCTCATTCTGGCTCCTTATCCAGAGTTCTCGGTATGTGGTATGAAATAAGTGATCAGCTTCGATAGTTTATGTCCTCAGTTTTTAGGAAATATGAGAAAATCTGCACTACTGCTGGTTAGCTTCTGTGCTGGTTAATTTATTTCAATGCTGGCTGTCGTCTTCTGTGCTCCCTCCAGGTGGATGAGGGGACTCCACTTGTGCTTTTCATCTCCTGGTCTGCTTTGGCTGGACTCTGTTTCGTGTTTGACAGGAGCCTAGCTGCACTTGCTCTCAGAAATGTGGGTATAGAGGGGAAGCCTGTATTTTCATTGAAGACTAACTTGAGTAATTAAGTTTGTGTCAGGCTCTAAGAGACCTAATACCTGGTCATGAGAGACCACGCGTGTGTATGCTGGAACATCCTTGTGAGGTAGCGTGCGAGGTCGGGCTGTCGTTGCATAACTAGCTTGAACGTGAGCAGCACCTGAGTGGAAGCTGTAACTTCTTGAGGTAGCCTGCCACTTAATGAAGGCGTCCAAAGTGCGAGCAATTCTCATTTATATTTAAGTTCAGTGCTGCGGTAATTAAGCCAGTAAAGGTTCTTAGGTGGTGTCTGTACCCAGTCCTACCTCTTTCAAAGGTGAAGAGTCTAAGGAACGGACAGAAAGCTGTAGAAAAACACTTGGTGAACGTAGCCTTCTCTGGCAAAGCTTTTTTTTAGCTCAGTCAAAATATTTTGATTGTTACATAGACCTATAAACAATTACATGACTATTTATTTCTGTAGTTCAACATCCCCCTTATATTTCTTTGTTTAAAGCTTAAAACCAACTGCTTCATGAGGAAACGATAAGGATGGCTTTATTTTTGTTGGGAAAATGCAGGTTGAAGGTTCTGAGTTGCTACACAGTGTGAATTGGAGGATATAAGTAACGGGGCCCTCCCTCTTTTAGCAGAAGCCTTTTTAAAACTTTACACAAAGGGGCCTACAAAACATGAAATAAACTTTTTTTCCTAAATGGCTAAACAGGATGTAGATATAAATAATAATTCAATACAAACTTATTTTGCTGGAGCTTTCTCACAGACTGCTTGTTGTAGGTTGAGAAATGTAGCTTCCTTTTAGAAGGGGTTCTTTCATTAGTTTCCGGACAGTGCTTAAGATGAATTCGTACCATGTAAAAAAAAAAATAAATTAAAAACTCCTGTTCCAAGTTGTTGTAATTTCTCTAAGTTAACAGTAATGTGGGGTTTTTTTTATTTGCTGTTTTTGAAATGCATTGTTCTTAATCAAAAATTGTAAATATTTTTCTTAACTTTTTGCAAAATGTGCAGAATGGGTGAGCAAGTACTGGGGTGGAGACTCCTACATACCATGTTAAGAAAACAGCTGTATAGATTCTGTCTTTTTAGAACATTCCTATTCAGCAGGTGAACACAAGTCTACTGAACATAGTCCCCACAAAATTGCATGCCTGTCTATTGTAACAAATACCGCTTTATCACTTCAAGCTATTTATTTTTACTTTGTTTAAATGTGCCTGTTCAGTACCTTTTCTGTGGTCTGTTCCATATAACTAATCTCGCTTGCTGACATGCACGTGCTGCATAGTAACAGGGAAATAATTTTTGAAGCTACCATAGACAGATTTTAAAGGCAGTGACAGAATGCGAAACCACTTCTAATTCTGGCTATGTGCTTGACTCTTTGTTTAATATTTATCTTGGAGAGACTGTCCTACCTTGAGGGCTAATCATGGTTGATGTAACCTGAAGGAAATAGTAGAACCTGACATTGGCTGTCATAGAGGAGTTGGGCAATATCTTTGTATGAAGGCAGGAAAGAAATGCTTGTCAATCTCAATGAAAGTATGTTATTACCTCTTGTTCAGGCAGGCTAGTTTTGAATCACTGGGGTGTCTTCAGACTTACACACTGGGCTTGAATTTGGGCTTGGTGTTCTGTGTTTTTGTTTTTTTTTTTTGTCAGCGAGAGAGTTTGTATCAAGTTGTTTCTCACTTTGAGTGGTGTTACCACACAACAGGCTTTGTATATTTTCACTCTTTTTTTCCCTCCTATAAACCTTATATTCTCTTATCCTGTAAAGTTAACTTTTCTCTGAAATGTTTCTTTTTCCACCCGTTTGCCTTTCCCAGCTAAATTTGAGATCATTCTCACAGCAGTTCTACGCTTGGCTAACCATACAGGTTTGCTAATTGTGTGCCCAATTCCTTCTCCCGTGGACCATGTTGTCTGTTGTCTCGGAAGTGTTTTCTCCATCTAGTCAGAACTAGTTTATAACGCCTGTGTCTTTCGTGTGAGTATCTGAATTGTTGGGGGGAGCCAGGATCAACTTTTCTGTCAGTGCTGTTAAGGGCTTTGTGCTTTGCCTTCTGCATTTGGTTTGCTTGGTGTTAGGGATTTATGTATTTATTTTTACATGTCCGTGGCTCAGCTTCTGCTTCACTCAGTCTCTTGCTTTGATGACATAATATATTTCAGACTTCTTGAACTGTGTCTGAATGGAACGACTCTTAGGATAGTCAAGCTAAGTTGTTTTGTCTGTGGATCAAAATCATTCTGCATTACTGTACCCCTGTTGTGTGTATTCAGGGGACTTTGAGGAGGGTTCTGAGACCCAAGAGGTGTATGCATGCAGTGCACACTCCTACTTCTTTTGGCTTTTCTGTGGTGGTTTCTTTAATTGTTACAAATTTAGTGCTTACTGTCTCAAGTGCAGGGTCTGCAAGATGTTAGCAGCAATTTCTATGAAGTTTCTTTCTGTTCTCCACACCCACCCACCCCTTTCCTTTTTTTCATGGTCCTTTTAAGCCAATTGCTTGTCTAAGCCCTGAGTTATAAGCCTCTGTCTTCGGCAAGCTACTGACTGCTAAGCCGTTGTTCTGTGTTGGCAAGCTCAAAACATTGGCAATTTCTCCTTTTTATTTGCTGGGGGAAGACTGGTGCTCTGGCTTTGGAATTTTTGTCTTGGAAATCTTTAAACTACTATGGGGAGCAGGAAAATGACTTTTAGCCCACGCTGTGTGCAAAAGATGGGAGAACAGGACAAAGTGAATGTTTGAGATAGCCCATCTCAAATCTTTACGTGGGTATCTGCTCGTGTGGAAGGTGGAAGTTAGTGACTCAACAGCGATCCTATCTGGTCCTGTGTTCCCACCAAAAGTGGGAAGAGTCAGCACAATGCTTAATCTTGAGTTTACTGAGAGTGTTTTCTACCTTAAATTGTGCTGAATACCTTTCATGCCTCTCTGAAGTTTCAGTGAGCACTTATTCACAGTGTTTCAAATGTGCACTGTTGTTAGGTTTTCTTCAATCTATAATCAGTAAAAACTTTCCCTAAATGAAGGGCTGTGGCTCTCAGGGGCTGGTAATATGCATCCTCAGAGAAGTTTTCGATCAAGCTTGATAATGATTGTAGCTTTATATTTTAAAAAAATGAAGTTGGGGGAGAGGGGAGAAAATTTGTGTTTCAGCAGTGTATCCAGTCTTGTGTGGGACTTGGGGAAAATGCTTATTTGTGTCGTGAGCAATTGTTTAGTTTTGTGGTAGCCTTTTATGGAGCATTGGAAGGAACGTGGAGAATGGTGTTCTCTGTGTTCTTAGATGCTTGCCTGGTCTCAGGTTCACATGAGCAGAGTCAACTTGACTGGTAGATCTGAGGTCAGACTGTCTGGAGTGTGATACTATTTTCATTTCCAGTGTGCTGGGAGGTGGTTTGCCCACTGGGCAGCGTATTTTACCCGCTCCGCACCCTATATGTGGAGCTCAGGCATTGATAATACCGCTATACTGCCAGTTCTTCGTTTGTGGCATTTGATCGAGTCTCCTGATGGCTGCAGTAATCTAGTGTAATTGAGGTATTGGGGTCTATTTTATAGTAATATTTGAGTAAAATTAATGGCATACAGGTTAATGTGTTGAATATGCTGGTGATCATTTCCATCTTTTAGCTATGCCATAGTTGCACTTTGTTTGAAAAATTAGTAGCAGAAGCAGTGACGATACTTGTAAGCAAATTGCTCAGCTGAACATGATCCGTTTTTCTGCCTGAGCTCCTGTCATTATTTTGGTTAATGCTTGTGCATTGCTAATTTGACTGTTTCATACCATGTATTGTTACATCGCTGTCTGCTTCAGTTGTCTTGCTGCTCACTGTGTGTGCTGCGTGACTGGTTGCAAAAGACACACCTACAGAGCTATAGCGTAAAGATTGCATGCTTCTGTACCACACAGGCATTGACTGATGGCTTGACACACTGTGGTTGCAAAGCAGTCTTTGCCTATTAAAACTTAGACGAGATTGCCACTCACTGTGTGTATGGTTTCGTGTACAATTACTGAGCAAAGTCCTCTGAAGTTTGAGAAAGTGATTATAAACCACTGATTTCCTATGTGATAAATATTCTTGATTGCCCTCTCCCTTCAAGGTGTGTGGATACTGGAAGACTGTGTGGTCCTTCTCTGCCCTTAGTTTTCAAGTGGACAGTCAGCTATTAAATGTGGTGTTAGTTTCTTTTTCCTAACGTCTCCAAGCCTTTTCCAGAAATTCATGGAGGATTTAAAAGAAGCGAAGATAACATGTTCTCCATAAACTTATACTGGCATTTCTCAAAAAAATGTTACAGACTCAGTTGATCTTTTGTATGTGTCTGTCTTCAAATCGTCCTCTCTGTTCCCTAGAGCTGTCTAGCAAAAGCTTACATTACCAGTGGTTAGTTAGCTTATCTTTAACTGCTAGTAGCAGCTTGTTTCTTCCAGGTCAGGAGAGTCCTGCTGGATCATCCAGATGCAGTTTCTGGATGTAGGGTATTCACTCCCTTGTCCTGAAGCGGCTGAGCTGTTGTCAGCAAAAGGCAGATAATTGTTCCCTGGATAATATAAGTACTTCAGTAGCTATTGTGAATTCTGTGTGTTTTAAATCTGGCTTGGTATTGTTGAATCTTTTGACTGATGGACTCTGGGCATAAAAATTAATTTTAAAATGCTATTTTGTATTTCATCAGATACTAAATGAGTAGGTATACAGAACTTCAACAGACTGTGGCATAACTTGTGATATCAATATACTATTTGAAAGCTGTAATTCAGTACAGGAAGTGCGTACTTGTAGATGACATTGAATTGAGTGTTATAAAAACATGGTCTGACATAGTCTTGGTATGTAAACCAATTTAGTTGTAAATCAATTTCGTTGTCTAAACTGTACACAGAGGTTTCCTAGATACCAGTTAAATGGAATGAAACCCAGAAATTCGGTACGTGGCAATTTAAAAAGAGAAGAGATTAGCTGAGTTCTAAAGGAGAAATCTGTACCCACTTGGAAATTTAATGCTTCGTGTTTTAGTGAATGTGAAATAAATGACCGGTGCAGCATGAATGCATGCTGAATGAAATAAGTGCATGTGAAGGCCAGAACCATGTGTTTGTGTATGTCTGTGTGTAACTCAGCACAGTATTTCAAGGATGTTAGCTTGACATGCAAATTGAGAAGTGACAAAGCTGTGACAATTCAGAAAGTGGACTCCTGTCACTGGTAAAGCCTACTAGCCCTTTCTTTAGCAAAAAGCAAACATGGATGCCAAAGATGTGATAGTGATGCAGTTAGATAAACAACTGTTGTTTGTTTACGTAAAGCATGACAGAGGTCTCTTCCCATCTGTCCTCTAAAAATGTTACGGAAATAAAATACCTCCAGCTCTCTTGAAAAACAAAAAAACCTGATGATTTTTAAATCTCTCTGAATATCTGATTTCAGAGGTCACTGCAGAATTTGGGGCTCTTTTCTTAGAATTGTGGCATTAAAGAGAAAAAAGGATAACTTTTGTAGAGCCAATAAATCAGATGCTCCTGGATTATCTTTTTCGAAAAACAGGGAGACATTACATTTCAAAATTTTTTTTTTTCCTTTTAAGAAATGTTGTACGCTTTTTCATAGTGTGTAGTGGAATGTTATGCCCACAAGATAGTTCCGAAGTTAAGAATTTAATAACATTGGAAGGATTAAACCTTTATATGATTATTTAAGTCATATTTGCACTGAACAGCAGAAGTTTTTTAGAGAAGACATTAAACCTCAGGTTTTCACAACATAACCTACAAACAGTATTTCATAGTCCTATACATGTATGCTTCAACTCTCCTTCCTACATTTTTTTTTTAGCAGCCATCATCAGGCATAGAAACTTACACGGAAACTAGAGTTTTGCTCTTCCTACTAAAACAGAATCCCTAAATGTCACATTCGGCTTTTGTGAAGTTGCAGTCTGTGTATGCTTACTCAGCCATGTTAAGCATTTTGTACTCTCTTCTGAAGTTTCTGTGCTAGAAAAGAACCTAGGATTAAAAAAAAAAAATGTCCCCTCCCCTTTGACAGATGCATCTATTGGCAAACTCATCCCAGTTTTAGCACACAATCAGCCATCGCTTTCTAGTTATGATCCAATGCAGAAGATATGGAATAGCTGTTACAGCAGTATGTAACTGGCAAAGATGAATGTGTGATGGTCTGGTACTGATGACAAAACACTCTGTGTCAATGTCCTGACATCTGATTTCTTCTTCTTCAGCAACATCTATAGCTATGGTCATATGCACCTTTGATCTATCTGGGCTGGATGGAGAGATGCATGGCTGCCTAGTTTAGCTGCTAGAATATCGTTTGAGTGCTCCCACATCTACTTCAGTACAAGGTCAGCCAGTTTAGCTTAAACCACTGTCTTTGATAGGTTAGGCGTTTGTCTCTTTTCAGCAGATGAGATTCTTCACATATTCTGTTCCATTGATTCTGACATGTGAGTGGCATTCTCCATCAGAAGACCTGTATATCGAACTCTTCCGGACCACTGGAAACTTATCCGTGCCATTTTAGAAACAGGAGTTGTATACAGGAGATGCTAGAACTGTCTGGTGGCAAAGCCAAGCAATCATAGGTTGGGAAATGCACAAGCAAGTTAATCCTGCCTAATTTGCCTTCTGTGTTTCATGTGTGTTTTCATCTGGATTATCTTTAATTACTTACATTGCTTTGTTTTCCCCTCTTCCTTTCCCCATAGGACCCGTGAGTCATTCATTGCACAGGATGGGTGGTGGTAATTTAATTAGCTCCTGTTAACAATTGTGGAGAAAAACAGAGGTGTTGTTGCGTCATGGTCTTCTCTGCTATTTGAACACTTCTATGAAGGTATAATTAGAACCCAAAAATAGCCATACTGGGTCAGACCAAATAAATCTCTTGACCAGCAACGTGCTTTACAAGAGCCATAAACAAATGCCTGTGGAGGAGTAAGAACAGGAAAAGTGTTATGTGCTACTGTTACCTGGTATCTTACAAGTTTCCAACTCTTTTAAGCGCAGGTGATTTTGTAGTTGGTTGTGGTTTATGACCTTATTAACACCAGTAGATTTTAATCCCTGAATATGTCAAGTATCTTTGTGAAGTCGGGCAGAATCCACAGCCTCATTTGGCAGTGAGCTGGAGGTTGTTCAGGTGAGCTACCAGTTACATGATGAACCACCTCTTGTCCTTTTGAAGCTATCTCCAATGATCTTAATTCAATGGCTCTTAATCCTTTTACTGGAAGAGACAGTGTGCAGTTACTTGGCACCACCCCCCTCTAAAACCTACTTAAAGCTTTGTAAATTTGTCAGACCTCTCCAAAATTCTCTTTTCCAGAATGAAAAATCTAAGATTACTTAGACAGCTTCTTGAAAGAAAGGCTATTCCATATTTTGATCATCCTTTTTATCCCTTTAGGAACTTTTTCCAGTTCTGTTACCCGTTTTGAGACAAGGGGAATAAAAAGTACGGTGTTAGTTATAAACATAGTTAGACTGACACATAGATTTATACAATGGCTTGATGATGTTCCTGTCTTTATTTCTGATTTTTTTTTTTTAAAGAACTGTGAAGGACCAAACTGCTGTTTTCATAGCAGTATCATAACCCAAAATCTCATTCCTGAGTAATATAATGGTCATCTTAGTCCCCATCAGCTTATTAGGACTGCAGTTGTTTTCCCTCCATGTAGATCACTGTATTTGTTGAATGTCACGTGCCATTTGCTGTCCAGTTAGTCGCACAGTGTCCCTCCATGAATCTTTAGTCTGTACTGTTTTGAATAACTGGATGTTGCTCACTGCTCACCTTTGCCATAGCAGATGCATCACAGATCCTTGAGAAATTTTGATCAGAGGGCTGGAACACCTCTGCTGTGAGGAAAGGCTGAGAGAGTTTGGGCTGTTCAGCCTGGAGAAGAGCAGGCTCCCGGGAGACCTCACTGTGGCCTTTCAGTACCTGAAAGGGCCTACAGGAAAGGTGGAGAGGGGCTGTTTACAAGGGCATGTAGTGATAGGACAAGGGGTAATGGATTCAAACTGAAAGACGGTAGATTGAACTAGATGGAAGGAAGAAATTTTTTACAATGAGGGAGGTGAAACACTGGCACAGGTTGCCCAGAGAGGTGGTAGATGCCTCATCCCTGGAAACATTCGAGGTCAGGTTGGACGGGTCTGTCAGCAACCTGATCTGGTTGAAGATGTCTCTGCTCATTGCAGCGGGGCTGGAACTCAAAGACTTTTAAAGGTCCCTTCCAACCCAAACTATTCTATGACTCTAAATTTAAATTCTAATTTTCTAATAAGTGGTTTCACTCCACTGCAGGAATTGACCATTTACTCTTCCCCTCTTTTTCCTGCGACTTAACCACTTACTTGTCCATACAAGTCTTTTCTTTTCCTGTCACAACCACTTGGTTTGCATAAGTGTTTGAATAATTTTTCAGAAAGCTTTCTGAAAATCCACCTTGACTATGCTTTTACAGGTCTCTCTGTGCCAGTCATGTCTACTATGTCTGGGTACTTCACAGATGCTGAATTTTTTTTTCCTCCAGAATTAATTTTTTTCCAGAATTCTCAGCCTCATAGAACATGCCATCCATTCGCTGTATGGATCCATGACATTGACTGTAGCAGTGACCAGGTCTTCTCTAAATCACACTCCAGCATCTCATGTTGGTTATCTGAAATAGCATCTGTCTTTGAAATGCCTAAGTGTTCTAACAGAGCCACTCCATGGCAGAAGCAGCGATAGAATTACATTTACCAATCTGGTAGTCTTATGCTTGTAATGAGAAAATCCCTTGCCCTGTTCAAATTTCTGAAACAAATGATGTTGCAGAGTCTACATATTTGTGTGACAGATGAATTTGCTGTGATTTGTCCTGTGTGAGTCAAGGATCGTTGCACTGCCATTGTCTTCACTGTCAAAATACGTAAGAAGGACAGGTTAACATCATTACCAGAGACGTTTCTTCGTCACTTCGTGTCTGAAGTGAGTGTTTATGACACCAGCTGGTCCTCTGGCACCACCTAGCATAGTGTGGTGTGCAGAGGGTTCAGCAAAGGCCAGAAATGCACACATTGATCCAAATAATGACATATTGCCAAAACGCACCATTGTGACAGCAAGCAATTTTAAAATCTTATTCACTGACTAGGCTCGTTTACTGTGCCCAGGAGTTGTGTGCAAAAGTTCGTGTTGTGTGAATGACTTGTGCTCTTGCATTTTGAACTACACATATCCATCTTCTGGGAGAACATAAAAAAAAATCATGTTAAAATTTCTGGAAAACATAAAATAAAATAGAATGTGTAACAGGAAAGAGCATGGAAAATTCTCATTTTCCCACAGTTTTATTGTAGTGGAAAAGCTGGGCTTGGAAAGAGGTGTGTTATGCACGTGAATTTTTTTTTTTTTCCCCATATCCAGAGTAGATCTGGATTTCATCACAATGTCCTGACATCCTGAAACGAGGTCTTATGCTCCCCAGCATTTGTTGGTAGTCAACACATGCTGGGGTGTGCCCTAAAGGTCGTGGTCGCCCAGCCAGTCAAAAGGTTTCTGCCTGATGCAATCTTGCAGCAGCAGGAGAGTGATAAATTAAAAATGGACATAGAGTGTATAATTGTCAGTAGATAGTAAAATACAGTAGATAGTTCTCTGATCTACTGCTTCTGTGCTGCAGGAGGGAGGAAGCACAGAGTGAGGGAAAGGGAATGGGTAGGAGGAAGGAAGAAGGGAAACAGAGGTTTCCTTCAGCCAGTAGCCATCCTCTCATGCTTCTGTTCATCTTGGCATTTCCCCAGGGGAAATCTAAAAAGATTTTTATTAACATTGTAGAGTACATTAAGACTTGTACTGTTCCAGTGTTGCCGTATGTAAAGCTGTTTTACGACATGGACAGATGGAGTTCTTCATTGGTGTATTTAAAGTACATGAAAACTTACTGTAACTAGCAAAGAAAACAGAAAAGGAAGAAAAAATAGAATAAGGGAAGTGAAAAAACAGGTAAGTAGATCTAGAGAACATATGTGGTAGACTGATTTGTAGGCATCATCAGGTCCATGCATGTACATATTTGTATAAACATCTCCCTCCTGCCCAGCTGCTTGCGTATCTGGTACAATTTTTCCATTGGCAAAAGAGAACTTTCTACAGAGGGTGGCTTTTAGGATCTTGAGTATAGACCACATAGCTGACAGCACAACAGGAAAAACAGGGAAATGTGTATACTTTGTGCAACTATGGAAGAAGACAGCCTTTCTGCTGGGTCTTAACGTGCTGACTTCCTGCAATGTTTGTAGTTACTAATTTAGTTGAGCAGAGTTTTAAGTTCTTGTGTAGATAGATTCTGTCTAAGTGAAGAACAGGAAGGTCAGATGCTAAATTTTATTTTTCATTTCCTCCCCCATTTTGCCAGTAACACTTGTTTTCACCCAGGCTGTGATGGATGTAGGTTAGATACTGTACCTTAGCGTGGATGAAGCTCAAGATGATGACTTACAAGTGGGGCCGGTCGGTTACTGTTGCTGTCTGATTCTGCATGTTGGATACTGTGGAGTCTGGAGGTCAATAACCAGATGAGATCGTGATTGTTCCAAGCATTGGGAATCTGTGTAACAGTTTCTCATGCGGGTTGGGAACGTAATGCTCGATAACTGGCCATGTAAAGAAAGCTTCTCTTAGTTAGTAATTAAACTGGTTGTGTGGTAGTTGTTCCTCTTTGTGAGCTTCCTCAAACTGGTAAGGACTTGTTTGTTATGGAAATGCTAGGTTGGGGTTTTCAAAGTTAGTCTTAAGGGTTAGTGTTTATGCAGTCCCATCCACTTGTTCTTTAAATTATGAGACTCCTGTAACTTATAGCCATGTCAGAAACTGTTAACTGCTACTTGCATTCCCTTGTCTGACTGCTATAGAGCATGCCTGTTAGCTGAGTGCACTCTCTCTGAATCTTCCTGCCCTCCTAATAAGATTGGAGGATTAACATCTGTTTCATACGCCACTTATCTTCCAAAGAGCTTTGTCACACTTCTGAGTTTTAATCAGTTTACTTAGACAAGAATCAAGACCTCCGTTACTGAGGTTCGGTAATCCCTGGCGTGAGGACTACACACAGCAGACTTTTTTTAAAAGCAAACATCAGGGTTCTGCGAATGAGTTGGGTGGTTTGAGCAAACTCACGTGTCCTGTGTTATTTTTTAGGAGTTGTGATGTACCTCTTGCTGCTCTTTGGCAATTTGGTTTGCTAACACAGGGGCTCTGTTATCACTCTGCTTGTCAGCAGCACATCTGCTTCCTGTTTTCTCTGATTTAGGTGAAGGCAGGTCTTCTCATTTATACTCTGCCTATGATAAGTTCTGTGATCCACAGAACTGATTTTTTTTTCCCATATATTTAAAATTATTAATTTAGGTTTGAATCCAGAAAAGTATGTGTTTTGTGACCATCACTTAATTTAGTGAATTTGTGCTTTATACTGACCGCAGGTGGAGCAGCACTGAGCTCTGGCACATGTGACTTTATTTTGCTGTTACTGTACTACTGGCTTGAAGAGTTGTGCAAATCTCCTCATACTTCTAATGAGCATACGTAATAGCAGTGTGATGGTACTTATGAAGGCCCCTCCTTCCCAGTCTCCAAGCATGCAGGCTCGCAGATCCCAATTAACAGGTTTTTCAAACTTTTCTGTGTTTTACTTCCATGACAGTGGCTTTGCAATATGCTGTCATCTTACAGATTGGATTTGTTGTAGGATTCTGTTCAACTGTTCAATTAACAGGTAAGATTAATGTAAATGAAATGTTGAAGAGCTCACTGGACTTCCAGTTCTGCATTGAAGCTTGACAGCACTGTGGACAGTGTCATGCCACAGTTAAGGTTGGAAGAAATCGTGGAGGTCTCCAGTGTGACTTCCTGCTCAAAGCAGAGTCAGCGAGGAGGTCAGACCACGTGGCTCAGGGCTTTTTGTAGTCTGTCTTGAAAACCTCCAAGAACACGGACCACATAGTGCTTTTGCGCAGCCTGTACTGCTGCTGCACTGTGCCTGCAGGCAGAAAGGCTTGCCCTTATCTCCAGTCTGAACTCACCTCCTTCCAGCTGATGCCTGTTGTCTCTCATCCAGCCACTGGAACAGAGCCTGGCAGGTGCTCCAGCCCCTGAGCATCCTGGTGGGCCTCTGATGGGCTCGCTCCAGTTTGGCAATGTCCTGGACTGGGGAGCCCAAACCAGAGGACTCGGTGTCTTACCTGAGCGTGGTGTAAGAAGTGCTGAGTCAAGGGAGATCATCACTTCCCTCCCATCTCCTGGTTCTGCCTGTGCTACTACAGTGCTGGATGCTACTGGCTGAGTCCAGGGTGGCCCCTCCGCAGCTCGCTGTCCCCCAGGGACTTTTCCTGCAGAGCTGCTGCCCAGGCAAGCAATGTCTAGCCTGGACGGTTGCCTGGGGCTCCAACTTCCCGGGGCAGGGCTTGGCATTTCGCAGTGCTGAACTGCACAAGGCCCTGTTCCTCCACCCTTGCCAGGTCCCTCTGGATGGCAGCCCTGCTCTACAGCGCACCAGCTGTTCCCCCTGATTTGGTGTCACCTGCAAACTTGACAAGAGTGGCTTCTCCGGGGTCACTGATAAAGTTGTTATGCAGGACAGGTCGCAGGTCGGGCTCCTGTAGTTCTCCACTTTGTTACTGTGGTGCAGGTAGGGTGTGAGCCATTAACTGCCAACCAATTTTTACCCCTCTTGAGTCGTCTGATTAAGCAGACTGTAAGGTTTTTCCTCTTGTAGAGGTCTTGCTCTGTGACTTTCCCAAGGACCAAATTTGGACTCATCAGCCTGTAGATCCTGAGACAGTTCCGGCTTTTTTTTGAAGATGGCATGACGCTGGCATTTTTGCACTTGTCTGGGACTGCACTCTGCGTTGGTCACCATTGAGATCAGCCAGCACCATCTTTGACTGCAGCCCTTCTGTGGGTCACAGTCTCTCCCATAGCCTCTGGCTCTGTTCTCGCACATTTCTGGAAATTCTCCTCGTGGACAGTCTGTGGGTGATGGTTTTGGCACAGCAGTGAGGACAGCAGTTTTTCTGAAGTGGAAAGGGATTAAGTGTCTTAAACTTGTAATGCAGCGGAAGAAGCTAAAGCACAGCGAAGAGACAAACTTCAAGTAACTTCTAAAACACCAACGTTTTTGGTTTATTTTCTGACCACATTTTACATTCCCTCAACAGTGTTGTAATCTTTAATTTAAAGAACGTGTCTGAACATGACGAATGTGTTTAGCTGTCTCGGATACTTACGATACCTTGTTGTTGGGTTTAAATAAGGGAAGGCCAAGGTAATTACTGGATCATTCAGACTTCTTTAGCTTCTTGGGAGGAAATCTTTAATTTGTGTCTTGCTGTTTCCAATACTGACAGGTAAGGCCCAAGAGCAGGTAAGAATTTTTAGAAGATGTTAGTAAAACTTGCCCACTTTCCTGCTGCGTTACCGGAGTACGAAGTGCCGCCTCTGTTGCGTTCAGTATGTAGGTTTGTACGGCGGTCCGGCATCTCCCGAACGTCCCGCTGGATTGAACTGAGGTGCTGGAGAACTCCCCGTGTTACGGGTGTGGCTTTGAGTTACGGATCTGTTTTGCTGGGAACAGCTAGGACACAGCAGCATCGGAAAATTACTTCAGCACTTATTTAGCACACTGTTAGTTTGCGGACTGAAAAGCCGTACACTGAGAAACGCGCTCCAGGAGGGGTACAGAGGGAGTTCAGCAGGCGCCTCCGAGGCAGCCTGCGTCTGAGTACCAGCTCCCACTCGGCCAGCCGCGCGTTGGTAGCAGCCACGGGGACTCCATTTCACGAGCCTGACCCGTTTCATGTATTTTCAGGGAGGTTTTTTTAAAGTCTGCTTGAAAAGAACCCCCAAAACCACAACACAGATCCGAAATCCTCTAAAATGAACCCAAAAGACTTTTATTTCGAACCTCTGTCTCTGTGGTGTGGCCCCCCCCCGTCTCCGCCGGCGGCCCTCCGGGTGCCGCCTTCGGCCCCTCGCCCCGGCGGCGGCGGCGGCGCAGCGAGCGCTGGGTGAGGGAGAGGCCGCGCAGGCCCCGACGCGGCGCGGGCCGTGTCCGTGGCGGGGCTCCGGGGCGCCGTGCCGCAGCGCCCCACCTGAGGGCGCCCGCGGTCCTCGCGGCGGGCAGAGCCCCTGCGGCTCGGTGCGGGCAGGGTCCGCGTTCCGGTGCGCGCCCGGCGTGCCGCGCTGTCACGAAGGCGCTGCTTTCAGGCAGACTTGGTCTGAGTCTGTAGTTGAGGAGGTGGAGGCCTGACTCCTGCTGGGGATGAACGTTTTCGGTCCCCACCAGCGGGGAGCGTGTGGTGAACGCGTTTCAGTGTGCAGAGGAGGGTGAGAGGAGGCCGGGACAAGCTTTGGAAGGTGAACTTTGAAGACGATGGGGAAGAGAAAGCCACTTCTGGTGGTCTGGGTTCTTTTCCGCACCGTTTGCCCCCGTGTTAGCATGCTCGCAGTACAGTGCCGGGCACCAGGTGCCCCAGTGGCTGGTGAACACCCAGAGCGGCTGCTGGGGCCGCGTGGTCCGAGGTGCAGGCAGCCGGCAGGAGCGGGGAGCAGAGCCTGGAAGCAGGAGCACCTGTACCGGGAGGAGGATGGGGCTGGCCATAAGCTGCATGTATAAGAGTACAGAGAACCTGCGAGACGCGGGTTGCTGGCAGGCAGCATCACAGAAAGGGAGAGCTGGCTCGGGGCGGTTCGCTCAGGGCGCGTGAAATGGGCCAGTGCCGCACCTCACGGAAACCGGGTGCTTCGGGCACAGGGCGGGTTCTGGGAGGGCGGGCGCCCCAGCCTGGCATCCCAGAGACGTGGTGCTAGCAACGTTTCTGCCTGCGGCCCGCAGCATTTCAGGGCTTTCGTCCTGTGGGAAGCCAAGAGAGAACCACTTGCTGCAGCGCTACCGCTCTGCAGGGAGGGTGACAACACGCAGCAAGCTTCCCCCCTCGCCTAAACTGGGGGGGGGGAGGGAGAGAGACAGGGTAGTCGTCTGTCTGTCCGCGGTTGCCTTGCAAATCTGTACAGCTCTTAGGCTCGGCATGATTTGCCTTAGTTTTGTTGTGTTTGGGTTTTTTTAAATTCGATTTTTATAGAAGCAAACCGCCTGTGACATATGAGTAATGCATAGTAGAGCTTTTACTCCCTGTAGCATTTGTGTGGGAGGTAAGAACATACAAACCGTCGTGCTTTGTACGTGTGATGCAGCTGGGGGCATAGTCTCCAATGTTCAACAAAAACGTAGTGAACACGTGGAATAATTGTGTGTTTACGAGGATTTTGTGCAATGCCTAATAGTTAAAGGTTGGCTTTAAACATTTTGTTTTTCTTGCAATCCATCTGTTTTTTTCCTAGCATTGCAGCTTTCTGAGTGTGCTTACTGCTGTGCAAATGACTTAGAACCTCTTTTATTCTTGTCGATTACTGGATTCAATAGTATCTTGTAACAGTGGGGTTTTGCTGTCTAAGTGTGATTTGGGGGTGGGAGAAAAACCCTTTTTTTGTTTGTTCTGAAGCAGCCACTTTTTTTAGCTTCCTAAAGTAATTGATGCTTCTTTTGTCACAACTGCTTCATCTCTGGGTCATAGTACAATTTTCGTTGGAGAAGGAAGCTTATCCATCTTTTGTTTCCTGATTATAACGTATTTTCAGAAGAGGAAGAGCAACGTTGTCACTGACTTTTCAAGGCAGGGTTGTTTTTGCATAGCTAATCCTTTGAAATAGGCGCAGGATTTTTGAGGCGAGGAGAAGATGGCTGTGACACCTTTACTACTCAGTTTGCCTTTCTGCCATTTCCATTATCTTGACTAAGCTATTAGGCTCTCCGGAAAAAGATGTGCCAGGAAGATAGATTTGTCTGGTTTGAAAAGAGAACCAATGTAAATCCCTTCTGGTTAGACAGTTGTGTCCTTGGGGGCGCAGGTTCTGAATTGTGTCACCTTAGGCCTTGTATTGCAAAGCTCATGAAGATGTAGTGCCAACAATTGCCAAGGACTACATAGAAGACAGTTTCCAGATATATGTGAGAGCGCACAGAGCCTAGAGGAAACCTCAGGATGCAAGCAAACAAGTTAGGCCAGCACTGAAATCTGGCAGTGGCTCCAAGTGAGAAGGGAGCAGGAGAGGGGGTGAAAAACAAGAGTACTTTACTCTTTAGTTAAAACTTTATTGTTCAACAGTGAGTAAGTTTTCAGACTCAAGGCAATGAGAATTAGAAAAAATATCTTGGCAGTTCTGAGCCAGAGCCTGGAGACCTAGCTGATTCACTGCAACACCTACTTATTTCGTAATGTTATGGATAGCTGTCACATGATCTTTTCAAACTCTTTTCTAGATAAATGTTCAAACCTGTAAAATGAGGGAATGGTTAGAATGAGGCTTCATGGGACAGCTGAGCTCCCTAAACAACTTGGCTGCTGAAAGAGGAGCCTTGCTCCGAGGTTTATGACCCTCTTTTCCCCTTGCTTTGACATGGGGGATAAAGAGTGTGTATGTGGTGGTCATACCCTCCAGGACCTGTTTGGTTTTCTGCCAGTTCAGCAAACTGTCTTATTTTTCTCACCCTTATGTTAGTTTTATGACAATTCAGTGAACTGAATCATAGGTTGGAAAAGACCTCTAAGATCATCAAGTCCAACCGTCACCCCAACACCACCATGCCTACTAAACCATGTCCCGAAGTGCCACATCTACACATTTCTTGAACACTTCCAGGGATGGGGACTCAAGCATGTCCATGGGCAGCCTATTCCAATGTCTGGCCACTCTTTCAGTAAAGAAATTTCTCCTAATATCCACATAGTCTCATATGAGGGATCACATTAGCACCAAGGGCTTGTGGCATGTAAGGGGCAGGAATATGCAGCAGGGAAGGGACACGGAAAGGGATGAGCCTACCCTGTTGATAGCAGTGAGCTGTTAGTTGTCTTATCAAACCTTTTGCTGCATCCCTTTGAGTTAATGTAGACTGAAAACTGTCCACTCCATGTGTGCTGTTGTTTTGTACTGTGAAGAGAAACGTCATCAACCTTTACTTTCACTGCAGATGCTCTGTACAGCACCTGTTAGATCATTTGATGAACCAACACAGCATGCTTGTTTGTAGCAGCACTGTAAGCCCTGCCTTCCTCTTACTTGCAGCATGGTACTAAAGTTTGGATTGGCATAATTCTCAAGATTTATAGAAGGTAGTGCATGGTGAGGCTAGTTCTCAGGTTTTTGTAGAAAATAGTGAAAGGACAGCTAATGCAAAGGAAGATGATCAAGGGTATTTTGTTCATATTTGTCCAGTTCCTAATGGGCAATGTACTAAAAAGATGTTTATTAGTACAAATCCTTCAGTTTCTATGAAAGGGAGTAGTGAAGTCTTGAGACGTATTCTGAGAGATATTATAAAATTACCTGCAGTGGAGGCCTTAGAGAATTCATTCAGCTCCTGAGCGGTGACTTGACTTACCAACATCCAGTTGCATTTCCATGAGCCTTATTCCTTTGTACCTACTAGATTTTCTAGGCTGTTCTCGTCTGCTGCTTTGTCATCTCTTTCTTCTAGCTTCTTTTAGTTGATGATAGTCCCAGAAACAGAGGAAAAGTAAAATGTTGAAGATGGAATATTGTAGCTCAGTGAAGTTTTGATGCTAGAGCTAAATTAACCTAAAGATTTAAGCCCAGAAAACTGATCACTTTCATTAACAGAGTTATTCTTCTGCTCACATGATTCTTGTGTTGCTTATGTAAGCCGTTGTGCTAGCAAAAGGGAAGCGTTGGTTTTGCTTCTCGTACAGGTTTACCATCTTTCAGATCTTGCTGTGCTTTTATACTTGTTGGCGGACTCGGTAATCTCTTCTGTATCTATCCCGGCCCTGTGTTCTTCTGGTAACCTTTATTTAACTGCTATTATTAAACTGCTATAACTCCTAACAACAGAAGCCTTTCCTCATAAGAGTGTACTCAATATTTAGAAGGTTCTCTTAATGCTGTACTGTTAGTTTTGTATGAAAATGGGTCAGTCTTCATGAGGCTTCCATGAACGCTCTTCTACATCTGGCATTTTCCAGATAGGTCTTGCCTGCACGTTAAAGGCTTTTTCCTTGTTCATGTGAAGCTGATGCTTTGTTGATATTAGACCTAGAAGCATCTGGTTGAAATCAGGATGTTAACCAAGGCAACATTCCAGTGCCAACTTTGCATGACCTAGTTCAGTATAAATTGCCGAGAAATTCTCGTAAGCTTTTCTTTCTTTCAGTTTGGTTTCATGCTCAAAGGAGGAGCCTTGTCTTGAACTGGGCTGTTGTGTCTAGGAGACCTGTGTAATCAGTCATCAAGGCACAAATTTTGTAAGGAATATGCGCCAAATGTTTTTCTCAGACATCCTTTATCATACTTGTGGGCATTACTATTTAGGTTTTTCCAGATCTTGAATTTGTCTCAGTCTTTTCAGATTAGTAAGTGACAAATGCCATACACAAAACAGGAATTGTTTTCTACACGTGGGAACTGAAGAACATTCTGTGGCATTCATGTGTACTAAATAGTCCCTCAACAGTGAAATAAAACTGTGCAAGGTAGGAGCACATGTCTTCTGTCTGCAAACTGGTATCTCAAATATGATAACTTGATTTCAACTTGATGATAAATTGCTTCAAGTAACATATTCAAGCTTTGTTATGGAAAAAGTGTGGTTTATACAATTTTCATATGCAAGTTATTAAATGTCAGCTGAATTGTCGGGGGGGTTTTCTTAGAATACTATATCGTCCATTTAGCCCCACCTTTTTCATTTTATTACACTGAGAGGACTAATAACATTTGTGTTGTGGCTTACTGAGAGCTTCATGCCAGGTAGAATATGTTTTTGTTTTGTTGTTATCCTCATTGACTCAACTCAACCTCAGATTTATCTCATATTTAAGACTCTTTTGTTTGTGCCTGTTTGGCTCATGAGAACATCTCCAAGAGTCTTAAAGGCCTCCTGTAGTTCAGAGTCATTACAGGCTTTTCTCACTAAACTGTTCGGAGTTTGATCAGAATAACATTACAAATGACCTTGTGCATTTTTCTGTATTTTTTTTGATTCCCACACTTTGCTTGGTACAAACTTGATATTAAATAGCATAACAAACTAGAAAGCTGTTGACATCTCATGTTTTTGTTGCTAGCAAGTATTGTTTGCATAAGATTATCTCCTGAGAGGAGAAGGGGTTGCTTTAGAGAAACACGCTTGCCTTCACTAGCCTAACCATTGATAATCTGTTCCAGCGTGGGTGTGTATACACACTCTTCTCTGAAATGTTTTCTCAGTCATGAGGTTTCCCTATAATAAGTTCCCAGCTGAGAAAAGTAAGTATGGTTTCAGCAGAAACTGATCTTACTTCTGAATGACAGTTTGGTGATTGTTGTTCCTTTCAAGCTTACCGCACTTAAAGTGAATTTTCTCTACTGTATTGGTCTGAATAAAAGCTGTGTAAACTGCTACCCAGTAATGGTCATCTACAGGCACCATTTCAATTCTTGAGTTAGTGCAGACTTTGCAGACCTGTTTGCACGCACACATAGACTATTTTTGGATCTAGATGAAAAATTTATAGTTTATTATTTCGCTTCTCAAAATGGTGTAGATAAAAGCTATTACTGTTTAAGACAAACTGTCTGCTCCCCGTTTGTGTTAGGAACTGGTTCTGCTTACTTCACTGACTAAAACATTGCTGGGGACCTGTGCCTTTCTGGGCGCTCCAGGAACAGTTCACTGAATTCCAGTCAGAGTTGGGCACATCTATTAAAATCACAGGGATCGCAGACATGTGACCAGCAGTGTAAGCTGGCCTGGAGAACATTTTACTGTTTCACGAAAGAGGGGCGAGCAGCACATCTTAACTCTTGGATCTGAAGTTCTCTGGAGAGATTCCTGCAAGCAAAGCTGAATTTCTTCCACAGAAGTCTGACACATTTTCTATGGAATTTGGTGAGATGCACCAAACATGAAACAAGAATTTAGTGTTTATAAAAAGCTTTCTGAAGTGGACAGCCAGATGAGGTACACTGAAGTCGATATGGTCTATCTTTTGGTAGGCAGTCATTTTCTGTCCTCCAGGCTTACTTCATTTGGCACATGGGAGTGGATGAGCAAAACACTTCCTCACTTGTGTTAGCTGCCGGGACAAAGGAACATGCTGTGACCTCTGAGCAGTAGCAGGAGTAGCAGCCATCTCACTTAAACACCTGCAGGTCTCTTGCCTGCCTTAGCAGGCTGCTACTGTGGCTTCATGGTTCCTCTTCCCCCTCTGCCTCCTATCTTTTCTTCTTCCTCTTGCAGAAGTGAGTTCTGCTTTTGAATGTTTTGCAGTCCCTATGACAGATGCAGGCAAGCAGGAAGCTTCTGCTGATGCTCTGTCCCAGAGGAGATCCCATCACTTCCATGGAAAGGTTTGCTTTTCCTCTTGGGCCTGACATGCGTCGGTGTCTGGAAGGAGGTATTTCTCTCTCAGCGTTGAAAAGATTGGGCTGCTCTGTTATAAATAGGGAATTGTGTTTACTGTGTGCAGTTTGCTCTGTCTGAATTGTCTTAAGTGAAATAAACCAATTTCGGCCTACAGCAGTTTTAACTCGGTGAACTCTGTGTTGTCCCGGTTAGTTACTTCTGCTCTTAATGTGAGTTGATTTCCGTGTCTGGGATGCTTCAGCGTAATACAGGCTTCTGCCAGCGCTGCAAGATGTTGATCAGCATGTGATGGCACTTGTGGAACCAAGCAGGGAGATACTTATCTTGAGGACATCCACTGCCTTCTTTCTGCTTTAGTAAAGCCATAGTTGTTGGTTATCGTATAAATGAATAGATGTAAATCCAGAAGTTAGTGTTTTGATTACCTTGTCTTTATTCATAATAAAGTCTGCAGATATCCTTGAAACAAGAACACCTTTTTGGGGTGAGGGTCAAAGTATCTAATTACGATTTGAATATTTCCACTACAGTCTGGGCAAGGTATTCTAGTTTTTAACTGCCTCTCCTATAACGAATGCCTGTTGCATTTTTGGTCCTCTTCTGTGTGTTTTAAGGAAGACTTTCCTTGCTCTTTTTTTTTTTTTTTTTTTTTAACAAGGCAAATATTATGAGTTCCTCATGCCCTCAGTTATCTGAGAAATTTTTCCAGTCCTTCACTGATTGTAATGACTCTTCCTTGACCCCTTTGATTCTATTTTTCTGCATATTTGAACATTCTTCTTCAGGGACATCAGGGCAGACAACAGCAGTGCAATGGGAATTATTCCTGTGTCAACTGCAGACATCATAAAACCTTTCTTTTCTAACTTGGTAATTCCCTAATCTCCACAGCAGACATCAGTCCTTTGAGGCTATGACTGATGCTTACAGGTGCCCCATGAAAATTTGGCTACCATGTCCAAAAGCATTTTCAGAGGCATTATTTTCCACGGTAGAAATTAACCATTGTCTTTCTTGTTTCTAGATGCAAATGTGCTCACCTTTGGGTGTCTTGTTATACCTACCATTGGCTGTGCTCAGAATAGTCAGCGTGGCCTGTGATTTGCTTTCTGCGACCTTCTTGCCAAGAAACCCAGTGCACATCCAGTTGCTTGAAACAGAATTCCATTTTGTAGATTTGTTCAAGGAGCGTCTGTTCCAAATGATGTTACTGTGCTACCAGACACCTAATAATGTATCAGAAAGCTGTGTTTTTCATGATTTATTAGTATTCTTTCTCTGTTGTTGATGGTCTTGGGCTTCTTTGGGATGGGTGCGGTTAAATGTCAGACAGCATGGGCAGGTCCCATGGGATCACACTAGAAGTGCATCACTCAGTGAAAACTCCTTGTTTACAGGTATATCCTGGAGCATGTAAATAAAATAAACTTACACAATTTTGAAAGTACTTTGATATTGGATTGTTCTAATGGATTAAGCAAAATGTCCTACAGTGCCAGGTGGAGTGTATTTCAGAAGACTAAGAATATTGCATAAAGACACAACTTCTTTAAAACCCAGTTTAAAAACAGTAAGTCTGTTGTTTGTAGACCTGTTGATTTTCATTCATTGTGTAGTTTAATTTACACAATCAAATCTCTCATCAGATATTTTACTACATAAAAATTACTTTTGTTCACAAAATCTACTTCAGGCTGACCGGCCTGTAATTGTTGAGGGCATCCAATTTGTCTCTTGTAAGTACTGACGTAGCACTTCTTTCTGTTCTTGTGAACTCTTCCAGTTTTTCAAACCTTAATGACAATAAGCATTACCAGTTCAGCCAGTACCTGTGCCATCTCTTTCAGCATGCTTGTATCCCAAGTTATCCAGCTTTGCTGATGTAGAAATGTCCAATTAATTGCTGCTGTTAAACATCTTCTTGAGTTACTGTTGGAATTGAAACTGTTTCATCATCATCATAAGAATCTTACTTGCTTTTTCTGAGACAGCTGTGTGTATTAAACTCCTGCTTTTCTTTGTCACTGTCAGAAATCCTGGATTTTCCATCTAATAATGGATTTTTTTTTTTTCACCAGAAGAGGACACTTTAAAAACTTTGTTTAACAATTCTAGCTGTTCATTTCTCCTTCTGTTCTTTTGCAGTTTATATAATTTTCTTTCAGTATTAATTCCCAGTCAGAAATTGTGCTGTGTTGATAGGACAACTGGTACACTCATAATGAAGAGATAAGATTTTACTCGGGCTGCCACAGATGAATTAATATCTTTTGCCTAAGAAAAATGAAATAGTCTAACTCATTTTCAATATGAGTATCCTGTTGATAACTATTTCTTTACTGTAGGCAGGATTTATTTGTCCTAAATCTAAACATAGAAGAAGTAGACTTGTGACGTTAGACGTTCATTTAAGAAGAGTCTTGCTTTTGGAGGTGCCTGTTTCCTTTTACTGGCTGTAAAGAAATAATTCGTTCTTAGGTTTCTGATTCGTAGGTGCAAAGCTGATAATGTTTCTTCAGATATAAAAAGAGGGAACTGCCAAGACAAGCATAATCTAGATTTCAGTTCCCAAATTTTGCTTTTCTGAAAGCAAGATTTAAAAAGTGGCTCTTTACAGATAGTGTGTGCCTTTGTCTCTTGTTCACTGGTGACTTCAAGTGAAAAAGGGAGTGTAGCTCGTAATAAAAAGGTAATGTCACACCTGACATCTGAAAGTCAATTTCTGTTTCCCCAATGGATTCATCAGGTTGAATTTGATAATCTAGCAGCTTGAGTCTATCAGCTTGCATGTTAAAATGTGTTCCTAGATCTGTTGAAGAGAGAGAATGATTAATATGGTCAGCACTTTCTGATCAGAACTGTATCAGAATTGAGTCTTCTTAGATTTCCAGTTCATCTGTATTTCTTTTTGTGTAACAGGTACAGAAAATTCAGAGAAAGCTGTGACTTGCTTTTGTGGGTTCTGCAGAGCAAGACATGCATCGAGTATGTTTGAACATTCTCTGAAGAGCTGTTTTAGCAAGAAAGAGGGAGGGAGTGACTGCAGAGGTCTTTTGGAAGAGCTTTTTAGATCTTAAAGGTGCCACTGAAAGAGAAGCTGCACAGCAAGAATAGAATAAGGCTAGAGGGCAAAATCTTCGGTTGCTCTGTGTGAAACAATGCAAAATTAAATGTTGATGTCTTGGTTACGTTTTGATAATAGATTGTTTTGTTAAAGAAGTTCCAAGACCACCATACCTGTAACATCTCTGCAGAGCTCTAGGGGCACACTGCACCTGTGGTTTCTGAAAGGTCATTCACATTTTGATAGAAACTGCCTAACAAAAACTCGAAGCACCACAAAATGACAACAAAACAGAACCCTCTGCGTGTGTAACTTCACAATATAGCAATTAGAGATTTCACAATTATTCTCACCTTTTTAAAGTTATCTTCAACATCTGCCAGCTGTCACTGTCAACTCCAAATTACTACATATGGTGACAAGTAACCTGCTTTAATTGCCATGTAATCTGTGAGACATGAGTAACTATGTACTGTAATTACATGGCACTTGCCTTACGCTTGAGGTGCTTACATGGCTGTTTGTACCCTGAAAAACAGTGATAACTTTTTTGTTTCCCGTAATGGAGTTGTTCAGTTTGTCTTCAGTGTAATTACATATTAAGTTTCACTAGTTTCATCATTATGATTATGCTGTGTGAGATACATTCCATTAACAAAATCCATTGTCTCTTTTCTTGAAATTATGTGCGTCAGTTTCTGGGGGATCCGAATGTGTTGTTAAGTGGAAGGGCACTTTTGGAGTGGAATTCTCAAGTATAACCCTTAAAACTTACCAGGCAAACTGGTTTCTGTTCAGTGAGAAAGTCAGTAGCACAGATAGATCCTTGTGCTTCTTTTTTACTAAATTCCTTGTCATACCATGATTGTGACTGAAATGAATTGGGCATGTCAGCAACTTCCTGGCAACTCTTTTAAGCAGCTGAATGAAATATCTTTTTGTTAGCTGGTGCACGGTTTATCCGCAAGCTTTATTTTAAGGGGAGGTAATGATTTGAGTCTATAGCATTTGACAGAACTAAAGTTGCTGTCATGAAATTCGAAAAATTAATGATTGTCGTGCTTAGGACACTGGGTGCGTGATTTGTGTAGCCTTGTGTGAAAACGGACAGCTTCTCAGGGCACAGACAGGTTTATTCCAGTCCGTACTCTGGAAAGCGGGAAAGGAGCGGCGTGAGTGTCCACGGGGGGTGCAGCTGCGCGGGTGAGGGAGCGGAATCGGGCACTGCACAGCTGGCGGCCACCCTGCGGGGGCCAGCTCCCCCCCTCCCCAGCTCCGCGTCGCGCCGCTCTCCTCCTCACACACTTGATGAGGAAAAGCCCCACGGCCCTTTGGTCGGCGTTCCACGGAACTGCTAGAGGAGCGTCCCGGTGCAGGTGCGTTCCCCGGGGTGGGCCGTCGGGTCCCGTCCGCCGCTGCCGTGCCCGGTGCGCGGTGGCCGTGGGCCGTGGCGGTGGCTGCGGGAGGCCGTGCGGCAGGGGGAGCGGCAGGTGGCGCTGCTGTCCCGCCGTGAGGTGAGGTGCCGCCGCGGCGGGAGCGGGGCCGGTGCTTCGGGGGGACGGCGTTGCCGGGGCCGGGAGGGGTAGGTCTTTGTCAGTAGCCGCTGAGCGCTTGCGTGTTCCCGGGTTGCCTGCTTTGTACCCGGTTCACGGGTAGGAGAGGCTGGCTCTGGTGCGGTGCCGTTGAACAGATGCGGCGAGGAGTTGCGGCGGTGCGTGCTCCGCGGGCTCCGGTCCCCGCGGGGAGTCACCTGCGTCCCGCAGGCACAGCGGCCGCGCCGCGGTGCGCCGGTTCGATCCCGTGAGCCTCCCGCTTCCCCGCAGCGAAGCGTCCCCGCAGCCTGAAAACTCGATGACTCACGGTTTATCAGCCTTTGGAGTCTCGAGTCAGGGCCAGCCTCTCCTGGCTTAGCTAGTACCGGAAATCTTGGTGGAGATTGCTTCTCCTTATCCATCAGGACGCTGGAGGGAAAGACTATGTGATCACTACTTTTTTGTCCCAGAGAGTCGTCTGATTGCAAAAAAGTTTTCTCTGCCTCCCCCTACTCCCACTTGTTGGTTGGGGTGTTACTCTGCTAGAAAAAAAGATGTATTTACTCTTATTCAAAAAAGGAAGTTACTAGAACTGGCCCTTCTGATGGCTTGTTAGCAGAAAGTTCCTCAGAGCATTTCATCTCCGTAGCAGTCTGAAGTTGTTTCTCTTCTGAAGTTTTTATTAAAAACCATATACAGAACGTAGATACATAAATTCTAAGACAATAGTAGATTTCCACAGAAGTACTGAGTTGGAAGATCATGAGGACTGTACTATACTTTTTTTTACGACTGTATTTCAGTGAGGCACCACAGCATCGTGGGTGTAACTGTGTGACTGTACTCCTGGAAGTGTAAATTTTTTCGAGTCAGACAGAGAGGTTTTTTGAAATTATTTGTGTTTGGAAGTTTATTTCCAGTGATTTTTGTGTGTTTGCATTAAGACTTACTGGATTTTTGCAGGTTCTGTGGAGGAGCTAAGGAGTTTACTTTTCTACAGTAATTTTATGAAATTAGGGATGCAGTATTTTGTGACAGGCGGTTCTTGTTAACATGCAAGTCTGTTTTTTCGGAAGAAGGGAATTACTAATATCAGACTATAAAAGTTTGAAATGTAGTTTTAGTAGTTACCTAACTTTCATTGAACTGTTCATGATGGCAGAAATAGATTTTGCCACTTGTCACTTTTTAATTTACAAAGAAAAGTATTTAAGGAGCTAGGATTGTGGTCTTGTGCAGATGTTTTCTGAATGAAATACCTATTTAGACAACTTCCAAAGGATAAGAGAAAAAGACTTAAATGATAGAATGTCAATTTTTAAAGATTAAGCTTGTATCAAAATGGTTGTTAAAACCTGCCTTTGCTTGCTGTTTTGATACATCTACGGTATCAGCAAACTGGCTTCATGCTACAGTTTTTCCAGAAAAACTATAGACTACTTGTTGCAAACTTTTACATCATCAAAAGAAAACAGAGTTAAATGGGAAATACAGTCTCAGTGGTCAGAAGGCTGGGACCAGTATAATTGCTGGAGGCTTAGTATTAGCAGATAATTCACAGAAAAAAAATTGGTGACAAAGCAGTTATGACAAAGCTAAACATCTGGTGCAGGTTGTTGGATTTGTTACATAATGCGTTACATTAAGTAAAAATTACAAGACCTCTTGAACGGCAGTAGTTTAAAAAACACCCCAGAAACAGTTGGAAATGAGATACGCAGAAACCTCCCCAGTAATCTTTGATTGGTGTGGTGTTTGTTTGGTTTTTTTGGTATTTTTTTTGTAGTGGGTGAAGCTTTATCAATTTAAAGTTTGTAGTATGGCGATGTAGTGCTTTCTGTACCTTTTTAAGCTGTATCGTGGAAAGTTTTGTTTTTTGGAGACAGAAGAAAAATTTGCTTTACTTTTAGTTTTTGCATAGCCAGACTTGCTCTTATGTTTGTAATATTTAGAGAAGTTCAATAGGGGGCCCTTGGTGCTTTGATCTAGTGCCATGGTGCAGTTTAATGAGAGAGGGGTTTTCAATATTGTCTGCAATATTACAAATTCTGCCAGCTTTGTCTTAAATAAGAAAATGCAAGATTTACATCTCGGAAACCTTCTCGTATTTCTGGGCACTCTTTCTGTTTGAAACAGGTAATTACAAAAACCTCCGGATCAATTTTTGTAAAGGGGCACCCTGATGGGTGCCATGACTGAAGTGTGACATGAGCCTTTTCCAATACAATGGGTGGCCTAACATTCCTTGGGAAGGCCAAGCTCATTAAATATTCTCTTCTTTTTTTCCACCCTCTCCCCCTCTTCATGCACTTAGCTTGAGTTGCGCTAAGTCTGAGGTTTCTTCACTGAGGACTTAGGAAAATTGCATAGAGTTCTCAGATTGAATTTTTTATGTGTATGACTTCATGATGGCATTAGCATGTGCTTTGATCCATGTGTGAATGGCACTGGGTCGGCTCTTATTGCCATATCCAGATGGTGTTACAGGGAACAAACAGTTGTGTTTTAGGATTTCTCAATAGACTGTCTAGACTGGTCTTGCAGCAGACAGATACAGCCACCCATCAAATTAGCGTTTGTCAGATTTATGGTAATGGTTCACCAAAGCCTTCCTGTCATTGACATTAAGATTTACGCCTCCAAAGTTATTTTGTCTTCCGCAGAGTGTAAAGTCTGATCGTGTGTATGTTTGCGATTATCTATGTGTAGATGTATATTTGCGTATATAAATTTTTAAATAAAGGGGAGGAAAGCAACTGAAGAAAAGTAATTGCTATGATAAGAGGCAGAATTTTTAAAGTCTTTTTTTTAAAGAGGCCGTTTCCTACAGCTGGATTGATTAGGGAAGCTTTCCCTCGCTCGTCCATCCCCTCCCTTCAAATGATAATACGGATGTTCTGTTCCAGACAGTGTCTCCCATGTGCCCTTTTTGGAAAGAAAAACATGTATGTGGATTACTACGGCTAGATTTTGCACTTTCATGTTACACTGGAGTAATATGAGCTGCTCCCTGTCCGCAGTGGGAATAACCTTTTGACAGGCACTATGTCCATTCTCAGTGGAAATGTTTTTCCAAGTCTGGCCAGGGCTCCTTTGATCGTGCCACCTCGAATGTAGGGGTCATAGCTACTATGCAATGTAAGAACCACTGGTGGCTGGCCAGGGGAGGGATGATTTTGAGGACAGCATATTTAAAATAAGACAAATGCCGTGGGGTTTGGGGTATCTTTTTGTTTTTATTTTTTTAGGGTGTCAGTAATTTGTGTTGCAGTGGGAATGTTAAGCAGGGGTGTTGGGGAAATTTTTAATTAAGCTGAACATGCTGGTACACTTCATGGTGGAAACAAGAGGTGGTGTAAATTTTAAATAGCTGAATTGCAGTGGCGAGCTTTGGGCTTGAACGTGCCAGAGCATGTTTTGGAAATGTTTTCGTGTTACAAGGATATTTCAAGAGTAGTGAAGGGAGTAACGGGATGATGAAAGGATGCAGATATTATAGTAAACTGTATATTTGGGGAATGCTGCCCGTTCGTGAAGAAACAATTTTACAAAATACTTGAATTAATTTGCAAGTCTGTCTGGGCTATGTGCTTTGGAAAGTCACTGCACTGTTTGCTAGGAAGAATTATGACCGATCAGGAATAAGACCAAGATTTGGATTAAGTATAAAGCCATTGTACAGATAGTTTTATCTTCTGCCCTTGCTATTTTTCTTGCTTGAAGGAGTTTTGTGACATAGGAAGAAAATAAATATATCCAATAAATATGTAAATAGAAAATAAATGTGTAAATATTAATTGACAAGAATCGGCTCCAGGAAATCACAGCTGGTTCTCCAGCAGGCAGTTCGCTATTCCTGCAAAATATGCCTGTGTTCCCTGTGTGCTGTTTTGGGGGCTCGCAACCTCTCTGCTGCGCAGCAGCAGTGTACCACTGAGTCTTGGAAAAAGCAGCTAGTTTATTCTTCATAAATCCATGGCCAGAGATTGTGATGGTGTAATCTTTGTTTATTGGGTAGATTTGTGTGATTTATGCGTTCTGAACGTGTTTGACTGTTACACAACTTTCCTCTGTGCGAATTCTTTAGTGAAAAGAATATAAGATATCAGACAAACAAATCTTTAACAGCAGGATAAGAATTATTTTCCTTTCTGCAGAGAAGGCATACAGCTTCCCCCCCCCCCCCATTTCTTGGGGATATTATCTGTCTGCTGCGACTAACAGTTTGTTGAACTTTGTTTCCACATTGTATTTTTCCATATCTCAGTGGCAACATCATTTTCTGACTGTCTTTGAGTAGAACAACAGAAATATTCCTGGCTTTGATATTTTCTTGTGCTCCAGTTTTATCAAAGTAAGCATATGTCACATTGAGATATTTTAATAAGCCAGTTAATTTTCCATATAAACTTAAAATTAAGCAATATTAATACAGCATTTAAACAGTTGAGCAAGCATTTTAACTTCACTCTAGTTTTATTCTAGTTTTAACTGGATGTTATGAAACATGCCTGCATACAATAAATACAGGTGGCATTTTTTTTTTCAAGACTCTAAAGTTATACTTGGTTGCTTTTTATTCCTTGCTCATGGTGCATTACAAAACCATACCCAGCCTTGCAATGCTTTAGATGGGATACTTCTCTTTGAAGTTTAAGAATTGAGATTTTTTTTCTTGAAGTGTACTTCTGATTTTATTCTCATATGGTGAGAACTGGGGATGGAATCTTGCTTTGTGATGTCTCAAGTTGTCTTAATCCACTAAAAGATTTTACATGGACAGTTTAAATTTTCAAGAATCGTTAGTTCTACAGCAAGACAGTAGTATTTATATAAGCATTGCTTACGTTAATGAATGTGGCTTGCTGATTTGAACATACCTTTGTTGCTTACTGGTTGCAAATTTGTCAGAGATGGGCTGAAAGGTGCACACTGTATTTTTATGTGTGTGTTTCGGTCCCCTCCCCCCGTCTCACTTTTGGGTCATCCTATACTTAAGAAATAAGTAACAGAAGGGCTAACGACAACCGAGGTCCTTGGCCCCGCCGGGCTCCCAGCAGGGTGGTGCGTTGTGCTGCCCGCGCTCGGACAGGCGCCGGGGGTGGCTCTGTGGCAGACCGCGGTCACTTCTGAGACCGCTGGTGCCGTGGCGAAGGGCGGCCTGCTCCGTCGGGACGCCTCGGAGCTGCGGGCCGGTGGTGCCGGGTGCTGCCGTGGCAGTGGCCAGCGGTGCTCCCTCCCGGGAAGAGGTGGCCCACCCGTGTCTCCTGGCTCTGGAGACACGCGGGCAGCGAGCCTTGGGACTGCTCGTTGGGCTTTGCGCTTCGAGGAGTCGCTGTCGTTTTGGTTTTTTGAAGGAGACTGATAACGGGTGATCAGCTGGGAAAGAAGGTGCTGCCATCTCCCCTCTCCTCTGAAAGCGAGGAGAGAGAAGCGGGAGCGGGGAGGAGACAGACTGTGGCGGCTGGTGTGCGAGGCGCGGAGGCTGAGGGGTGGAGTGAGAGTGAAAAGCAGGTGAGCAGATGAGACGGGCCTGATTTTTAAGAACAAATTGAGACCTGCCTGTCCCTGCCAGGCCAAAGGCGCGAGCGGTGCCTGCAGCTTGCCCGCACTGAAGGCGGAGCGGGGGCACTCTGCTGCTGGGCGCTGGCAGGGCCTCTGCTTCCAGGGCCATGGCCTGTGCTGGGAGGCCTCCGGTTCCTGCCCCTGCCCCTCGCTGCCCACGTCTGGTCACGTCTTGAGGAAAACAGCATGAGCGTGAGAGTGAAGCTGCCTCAGCTGGCCTCTCATCAGAAGAGACGTCCTTCAGAGCTGTGACCTAATTCCCTTGTCAGTGCACGCCATCTTCACACCCAAATTTACGAGTGTTTTAAATCCCAGCTAGCTGGCCCAGCTGGGAACATAAACTAGACCTCAGGTATCGTTTTAACTCAGTCTGGCAACCTGCCCACTGTGCAAATGAGGATACTGAGTAGGTCTGGCAGTCCTGCAGGGCTGTCCCACAGCTCTTCCAGAAGCACAGGCAGATGCTTGACAATTGCTTTTCACTTAAGATGGGGAAAAATTCTCTTCCCCCCTTACCATGAAAACAAAGCAAAAAAACCCCTTCCTATTGTGATACACCTCTAGAGGTATCTTCACTGGTAAAGAAACGGTAATTCGGGCAGTGGCTGCTCACCCTGTGACTAAGTTGATGCAGGTGCTTGGGTCTGAGCACCTGGGCGAAACAGGCAGTGAAACGAAGTGAAACCTACATTGGAGCCAGTAGGCTGTGGAAATTCAAATTACTGAGCTGTTCAAGCTTTTTTGAGGGCCCTACCCAGTGATGGTAGCTTTGTAAGGGCACTGTCAACTTATGAACTGTATTTGTTGGAAAATGTTATCACCTAAGACTGGTGTAGATAAAAGATCAGAAAAGAGCTCTGTAGACTTTGTGTTGCTTTCACAGGACACGAGGTTGGAAGGAATCCTGGAAGGTCTGTAGTCCAACCTTGTGGTCAAAGCAGGGTCAGGCTGAGGTCTGATTGGGTTGCTGAGTGCTTTATTCAGCTTAGTTCTGGTCTTGAAAACCAAGTGGAAGAAACTGTCAAAGATAAGGACTGCAGACCTTCTCTGGGCACTGCTGGACTGTTCCCGTGGGGAAAAAGTATTTTCTTATATCCAGTCTAAATCTCCCAGGCTTCAATTTGTCCATTGTTTCTTGTCGTCACTCCATTTACAGTGCAAGTATCCCTTCAGAAAGTTCCCAGGACATTTATCTGGATATCTCAATTGCTTTAGATTGTCTCAGAGATTATTCTGTGTTTGTACTGCTGTGGTCTCGTTAGATTTTATAAGTGAGATTTCTTTCAGCAGCGGGTGCAACTCAGACTGCAGTGTAGTCTTTGAGAGTTGGCACGTTCAGTATGCCACATGTAGTATAACTATAAAATAAATGTGAACAAATAGAAATTTGTACTTTTGGCAATATTGTCATTGAAACATAAGGAAAAAATGTGATGCCTGATGCATTTGCATTAACAAATGCCTGTTCTGAAAGCAGGAAATCAGAGTGGCTTTGTAAGTAACAAAGGGAAATGGATATTTTTTTTTTTCAATATGCTGCTGCATTTAGGGCTCAGAGTTGAGAGACTGACTGATTTCAATTTCATTTAGGAAACTTAGGGCATCAACAAAGACACTAAAGAGCCCGCATAACCAGAAGACAGCAACATGCTAATACCTTACTATTTTCACATAGCAGGGCAACCTGAAATTAATGGTAAACTAATAGCTGTGTGAAAGTAGATGTCATAATTCTTTCTGCTCTCCAGGTAGATTTTTCTTTAATGATTATCAAGTAGGTAAATGGTGTTTTCAAGCTCTGTTCATAGATTTGTCTTTTGTTTCCTTATAGCTTTTTGATAGCAATTACATGCCGAGCTGCATTCTAGTCTATGCACAAGTTGCAGTTTAATTAAAGTTGATTTAAAAACAGGTTAGGTAAGCAAGCACTAACCTGCGTGTGAAGATTCAATGAGTTATGTTTAGGCTAACTTTCATCATGCATATCTGTAATGTACGGGAGTAGCAAGAATCCACTTCTTAATTCATATTTGCTTTCTTGTTCTGCATTATCTGCAAGGGCTTAAGTATCATTTGTTTGTGTGTAGCTCCATATTGCCACTTGAGCTGTCTAGGGCCTATTACGCCTGTGTAGGTACATCACTTGTTTTCTTTTTAAATCGGTAAAACCCTGCTGTTGAACAGAGACAATGTTATGTTCTGCTTAGTCTGGATGCACTGGAGCTTTTCTGTATTGCATAGGATCTATAATGACTGTAAACTACCTAAAGCCTGTGCCTTAAGTAGTTACTTTTCTGCAGTGATACAATAGCATTCTTGACGTGCAGAGCTGCATATGAGTAGCCAGTATTAAAAATCTAGCATCAAGGCTGGAAAATACTTATTTAATACAAGACTTAACTAACTGAAAGTACTGTTTACTGGAGTGAGTGGCTTCTTTAAAAGCACAGAAAACTAGGAGTAGTTGGAACAGGAAAGACACGCGGAATCTAAACTGTGGGATGGTCTCTGCCTTGACTTATCTGTTTATTTATTTATTTTACCTCCGTCACATGAACTGCTTCCCAACTGGCAAACAACAGAATTGGGTAAAAGAAAGCTGCCATTGTTTTTTTGTCCCCTCCCTGCACTTGCTTCTGTGTAAAGCATCACTTGTTACCTTTTTCATAAGCTTTCCATGTGACTTTTTCAATGGCATTTTTTGTTCAGACAAAAATGTTGTAGGCATACTTGCTCAAAAGACATGGTAATGCAATATGAGTGTTAACTGAAACTCGGCATAGTGCTCTGAGATGGTGCTTTCCGTTTTTCTCTTTATAGGCAATGGAACTATTCCTATAATCGCAATGCTATCAAAGAGGAAGTTTTGCTGAACTAATAAATCTTTTGTGTTTGAGACAGCACCACAAGCATTTAGCTGCTGCAGTCAGCCGCTGTGGAAGTGAGCCTCCCTCCCCTGATTTGGCCTGTACCGATGGTCTCTCAACGGCCGTCATCACAGAAATTCATAGGGAAATGGATCCAGTCCCACTCCTTAGCATGAAATCAGGCACCAGATCTTGGAAGGTATCTGGTGACAGACCAGCAGGCAGCCCGGCGCGGGTGAGCAGCCTCCACGCGCTGCTTCGCGGGGCGTGCTGCCTGTCGATGCGGCTGAGACGCCTTGTCCCTGGGGCGTAGCGCTTGGTGATACTCGGCCTGGAGGTGGTGAATATGTGGATAACTATGCTTGAATACACATTCCTGGAGAAGCGGTGCAGTCTCCTGGACAGCCAAAGATGTGGAGAGTTTTTAGCTACTGTTACTATGTAAGCGTCCAAGAGTGCTACAGATAGCTCTCAATTACAAAACCAAACCAAACCCTTCCTCCACTTTTCAGGGTGTGGCAATCCTTTCAGTTATCTGATTTGGAAGCTGTAGCCTACCAGTGTCTAAAATTGGCGACTGAAAAAGAAAAATAAAGATACCCCTCCTGAAACAACAAACAAGCAAACCCCCCTGAAGGTATGAGACTATACCATAGGTAAGGTTCTTTTCTTGGTACATTGGTTTTGGTGGGCCCAATGTACGTGTACCGTATGTTGGTCCTGAATATGAAAACTTGGCCTTTACCATGCAGTACAGCATAACATGGCATGGTGTGCTTGTAGGATAAACACAACAGGGGAATTGCAGCTTTTCAGTATTAGAACATTTTTCTTTGGGTGTTTAGATGGAAGCAGTCACTGAAGTGAATTAAGCACAATTTCCTCTGTTAGCAGGCTATACAAAAGTGCAGAAAAAACAACTGGAATTTGCTGCAGTGTTCTAAAATATCTTCCTACAGACTTATGAATTGAAAACTCTGTCATAAGAAACAATTTGAATATTGGCTGAGTTGCTAAAGAGGAAAGTATAATTGCTAGATGATGTGTGAAAAGCCACTGGAATACTGCAGGAGACTTCACCGTCATGATGTTGAACATCTCTAAAAGTTTTAGGTGCTCAGGTTTCCAAGTGAAACTTTCCACCCTGCCAAAAGTCCGAAGTTCCATGTGTTGAGAATGGGAAAAGTTGTGTGCCTGTTCTCTCACGATGTGGAGAGTACCCAAGCCAACGAGTACACAATGCTAAAGGGTATGGCTGACATTTCTCCCACGTGATAAACTGTGTAAAGTGGTTGAAAACTGCAGGATCATTATGTCAGTATTTTTTCAGGGGAAGAGATGGTTTGAAAAGTGTAAACTCATATTGCTCCCTGTGACAGAAGAGAAAATAAAAGATTTTGCGCATGTATTTTTGATATTTTCTCATCTCTTGTCTGTATTGGAAGGAGAGGATTCTGCAGTGTTGGAGCAGTATTTTTTCCTATGCATGGGCAACGGAGGAATCAAGAAAGTATAGGATGTATGCTTTCTTTGCCATTATTTGTTTTCATTATCAATTTGTAATGGCAGAAATGATTACATCAAATCCTTCAAAAACAAATCCGTGCAATCTGGTTTTTGTTTTCACTGTCCTAAGATGTCAGTGATGAAGTCTGTTTTTAATAAGTAGCTAATGAGCCAGTGAAATAGCTCTAGTTGCTGAGATTCTTTCTGGGAAGATTGATTAAATTCTTCTATATACTACAGTAACAAAGCAGATCTAGAGTGCAACCAACACAGGAAACATTACAAGCCAATCAGTCTTCCACTGATGATGGTTCTTGCACTGAAACTGATGAATATTGCAGAAGTTCAGAATGCAGAATGGACTGGTACGACTTTTCAGATGTAGTTGGAATTTGTGGAATAGTAAGCCTTAGCAATCTTGCTTGTTTTTTAACCCTACTGTGACTGGCAAAGTATTTCTTCTAGAATTTTCTGAAGTTCTTACTGTGCTGACCAGAGATACAAAGTACATGTGCCAAGCACATGGACACGGTCTTACTCTGCTTCAGAAGTTTCAAGTTAAGATCAAAAGAATGTCCAATATATGTAAACTGTCATGCATCTTAATTTACTTTAAGTAAATAGCACATAATATAACTTTGTACTTCACTTGGCATGTTAGTGATGCAAAGGAGTTAAGAGTTCAGATTTTGTCTGAGCCAAAAGGTAGTGTTAATTCTAGTTTAAATAAGTCATCCACAATAAGCACTTAAGGGAAATTCAAAGCTATTACAGCAGATGGCCTGCCAAAAATCTTAAGTCATTTATGACAGTCTAATAATGTTAAATTCTTTGAACATGTGTAAAAATAGGGAAACTTGCAGGTCTAATTCCTGAAAATGTGGGCAGCACAGAATTGTATGAGAACACTGATAAATGAGTTGCACTGCAAATTTACACAGTTCTTTGTTATGTGCAGTTTGATTTAATGGAGTGTTTCATTGTGGATAGTTCAGCAGTTCCTCAAGGAAAGGCTTTGTTTTTGTTTACCCTTAGTGAGATTGTGTGTCGCACCTGCAAGGTAACGTTTTGGTCACTGTTTTTGTCTAGTCAGGTACCACCAAATTTTTTTTAACCAGAAAGCTGTGAAAAGGACTTTGGTCTCCTAAAATTCCACGTATGAGTTGCTTTTCTTTTCCAGATGAAACATACGTGATCGTGTAGTAGTGCAATACCATAATGCTGCTTGTGTAGACCTTTTCATTTTATTTTTACTGGAGTTGATCTTTCACGCAGCGTGACTTTTCTGATCCTTCTGAATCCACACAGCTTTAAAATTATGGAGTGAAGTCCAAGTCACATGTTAAATTTTACAAAAATATCTATACCCCATTTTCTGTGCTGGTAGGTTCACTAAGGAAATTCTTCATTTCTTGCTTCGGTATTATTTCAACTGGAATCTGTGGTATATGAAGCTGTCCCTGAAGGATTTTCTTCTGTGTTTGTCTGACACACGAGAAAATTTTTTCTAGGAAATACCACGGAGTAGTATGGTTGATTAGAGTAGAAAATATGTTGCTATTAAGCTGGAATGTAAGGCTTAGCAGAACAGAAAAGCACTGGACGGCAGGAAGAAGAATCATGATACATTTGTTATTAAAATGCTTCAGTGTGCCTGGAAGTCCAAGTAAGTTTTAATGTTTTTACAATGGACTTCATATGTATACTTAGTGCAGAAATACTCACCTGGTTTCATACTACTCAACGCTCTGCTTATTGTTGTCAGTGTGATTTTTCTAATGTGAACATTTCCAAATTAATTTGTGGTCTGTTGGAACTTCTTCTTATTTGTAGATGATTATTTTTCTTAGAATTTTTATTGGGGTAGGACTTAACTGTTTTTACCCTTTAAGAGGCTGCATAATCTCCCCAGCTGAAAAATCTTCAAACATTTAGACTACAGCTAAATAGTTCATTTTGATTCCTGTTTCTGGACAAGAGTCAAATATGAGACTGCTAAGCTTAGTTGTGTCCTCTTACAATAACCTACTTCAAATTACTCTAGTTCCCTTGTGCTAGGTGGCAGTAGCAATCATGATCTCGTGTTTTTTGTTGCCTTTAAGAAGAAAACTAGCATTGAAATTTGCATCTGCTTGCTTTTTTAGACCATGTTTATATGCTGAAGGACTCCTTTCTTTTGAATTACATATAGGTTGAATCAGTCCCAAAACTGAAGTCCAAGTCTGAACAAAATAATATTAAAAACAGCACCACATAATTATTACTTCTCTTTAGGGTATGGAACTTACAGTCTCTGCTGCTTTACACACATTGCACTGTGGTTTGGATCATGCTGGACTTCAGTGGTATTTCACTAATAACAACATAGTTTTTCCCCTTCCTGCTAGTATTTTTAGGTCTCTTTTTCAGCTCTTTGGCTGAATTTTAGTGTGCAGTCTGACATTATTTTCAACTTTGAGAGGTTAGCTACATTTAAAAATAGATTTAATAGATTTTGCTGGCTTGTTTCAAATAATAAAGTTAAAAAACAACTCATCTCGCTGCTAGTTTGTCAGTTTAAAAATTTAGAAAATGGCATATTAGTTTTGGAAGTCACAGTTTGCCTCATAATAATCAAAGGCCTTTCACTGTTTTTCAGGAAAATGCATTTAGATTTGTGAACTTGAAACAGCATATGTTCACTAGAATTTCATATGTTTTGGTTTGTCTTGAACTGTCTGCCTGGGTATTCTGTTCTTTTCCATCAAAATATCTCTGGGTTTAGAGAGTGCACTTAATTGCTTAAAAGATATGGGTTTTTTTAGTTTCCTGTGGTAAAGAATTTGGAAAATTCAATAGGAAAACAGTAGCTGTTAACAAATTTTCAGGTTTGAGCACTGTAGTTAATAGTGGCAGGAGAACTTCTGCTTCAGCATTCTGCTTAACTGGATGAGGCTTAAGGGTGGTTAGGATTATGCTTTTTCACGTGTAGCTCCATATTTTGTAGTTTGATTTCCTTGGTATTCATCAGTTGAGGATAATGACCTGACACAATTTGCAGGTGCTTCAGCTCCTTTGTTGCAGAAGACATAGGGGCTCATACTTTACATAGGGCACCAAGAGTTTTGCCTCTTGCCAGAGAACTGCGAACAGCATGTTTTTCTCATTTAGATAGGCTTTATAAACTGCTTGTATGAAATGAGTGGAAAACATTCTTTTGCAGTAATAACTTCAAATTCTAATCTCTCTGCTCTAGACCTGCAGAGCTGGCAGTGTCTGGAGTCTTGGAGGATCTCCTCCTTTTTAATTCGTTTGGTTCAGTATCTATCCAGAAAGTCCCCTCTACTTCCTGCTCACCTGTGCAAGACCAAGGAGATTGCATGTAGAGTTGATGCCTCACTACGAACCCTTAGTCTGTTGGGTTGTGGGGTTTGGGGCAGAGTTTTTACTTCCTACTGCTCTGCAGAGGTAGTGTTTTGATGGATAGTAGTACACCAGCACCTTTTTCTTGTCTCTGCTCTTCAAACCTGCCAAGTGAAGGTTCATCTGTGTGCAAGTTTATTCCACCTAGGCATAAGATAAAGTTCTTGTGCAGCCTGCTAGGAAATTAAGGTTTAATATCCCCATTTCATGAAAGTTTACGATAAAACATTTGTTCTGAAATACTTTTTTTCCTTCAAATGTCTTGCTTCCCCTGCTTTTATAGATTGCCCTTTCTTCCTGATTAAGCACTGATCTCTTTAGTTTGTGATTGTATGCTTTTGTAGCAATAAACTTGATAACATGAGCGTAAGGATTTCTTGCAAGGATGAGGAAACATGATCATTTACACATTTCTTCAAATAAGCACTTAAGAAAGTAAAATACTTGTGGTGCTTTTTCAGTTACTGTGATGTTTATTTGACATGTTTTAGTGTAGTTGGTTTCTTCTTAAGTGCTACACTTTGTAATTTTATTACCCAATAACATAATCAAACTGTGCTACACCCCTTAATCCTTGTATAAAATGGTATGCTATAGCCTGTGCCTTATCGTATCTTTTCATTGTTATAAATTACTTTGGAGAAATACGTATGAGCTGTGAATGCTTCCTTTTCAGTGAAAAATCTCTGTGGCATGAGAAGAACTATGCGCATCTCTTCTCATACTCTTGACATTCCTTGTGCTTCAGAAGTACTGATCTAATGATATGTAGGTAATTGGCAGTTACTGAAGTTTCACTGTAAAAGTTGTTTCTGTGTAATACCTTTATATTGCAAAATGCTAGCTTCCAGTTCTTCATTACAATCCTTTAATAATCTGTCAGTCCTTAGGGAAGTGATTGTGAAAAATTAAAAATACTTTAAACAAAAAGATTGAGTTGAAGCCGGTGTTCTGCTTTTACGACTAGTCGTATGTCTTAGTCTCTAAAAGACAGCTATCTTCTCTTTCTTAAGCCTGTTTTTATTCACTGTCTCACTCATAATTATGCTGCCAGCTCCAGATGGCTAATGTTTCTCTGATAGACTCTCATCATTATGGCAGTTCTCCCTGGTCCTCAGTGAAATTTTCTCTGTAGCCAGCAACAGGAGGAGTTTCCCAGCTTGGCAAGTTTTATGCTCATCTAGAATAAAGGATAAAATTTTTGTTCCAGTAAGAAACAGTGAGTCAATTGTTACTGAGGTGTCTGCAGCTTCCTTAGAACAGGTATTAAATCTCCCACAGCTGTGCCTTGAAGCAGGTGAGAGACTGAGCACCCCAGAGCTGTGCTCAGTTATCTGAATAGCATGTTGTGTTTATTGCTTCTTGGATTTATGATCGTATTTCATCAACAGAATGTATATTCTTAAGTAACAACCTGTTGCTATTTTAACTTAAGAGAATTCTTATGGAACTATTGTGTAATAATTATCTGAAAAAACAGACACCTAGCGCACCGGCAGTGAAAACAGGAGCATTGGGAAAAGCAGGCCCAAGGAAGGTTTCAGGCTGAGGGCTTTTACTCAATTGGAAAGTGTGCATTTGCTAGAGCTGCTTGGATGCTGCACCTACCCAAAGCAGAAAAATTTGAATCCCCTCAAAAGGCTTTCATCAGCTCTGAAACTAAAAGCAAATCTTCACCACAAAAAAACCCCAAAAGTCTGGCATAGTGATACCTTCCTGTGGTTTGGAGTATTTCATGCCCTTAACTGATAAAAAATGGTTGTAGTTTAACCAGGAGAAACGTGCTGGTCTGGGCTGTCTGCACCGCAGAGAGTGCACACTGACATAGCCGTGAGTAGGCACAGCTGTATGGCAGGCTGTGTTGTGAGCAAGGCCACAATAATCTGTGTTTGCAAAAAAGTAGAACTGGTTCTTGCCAGCTCCCATTTTTCACCCCCAAAAATTACTATTCAGCTGTGGCTTTTCAAAGACAGCTTAACCTTTAAATGTGTCCAGAATTTATCTACAAAATATTCTTTACCTTTTCTCTTCTCCCCCTTCACCCCCCCATGTAACTCAAGTAGATGAATAGGAATTGGTCAATGTTTATTAGAAAAAATTCTTGTTTGAACAGACTAGGGTGGTGGTTGTTTGGGCTTTTGTGGGGTTTTTTGTTTGTTTTTGTTGGCTGTTTTTAACAGTTCAGGCATGTGAAAACAGCTTCTATCTGTAGTTGACCTGTTGCTCTATATGATCCATTCCCTTCTGTGTCAGCTGAGAATCGCTATCTCAAACTGAGTTGTGTTCCCCAAACATTAAAGCACTAGAAGCAGAGTACCTGTTGGTTTTCTGTTTGAAACAGTTTAAAGGCTATGTGGTCCTTGATGCATGCACGCTCAACACTGTCAAATTTGACAGTTCTGATTTTACAATGCTAGATGAACAAAATAGCCTGTAGAGTTTTCATCAGCACACAGATTGGTGGCAGCTGGGAAACTTGGTGGTAGATGTGGATAAATAGCCAGGAAAAAAAAAAAAGCCAAACTTGCAACTGGAGAGAGCAGAAATGCGAAATGCCTATGGAGATGTTCTCAATGGCTGAAGTTTCTCAAACCTAACTCATTAAGAATTTGATTAAGGCAAAAACTGTTTTACCTTCAAAGAGGCTCTCATTGATTAAAATTTGAAGGATTTTTAATGGTACTCGAGATTTGTATGCCTTCCTCCAATTCTGTGTTTTGTATTAATGTTTTTGTGTGGGTCAGTCTTCTATTTCCTCCCACAGTTGTAGCGTGCTGTGCTAGCCAAGTAAAACTCTCATGCTATGTAAAAGGGGAAGAGAGGTTCCTGTATATGTTGCTACGTATTTCATATTCCCTAGATCTTTTGGTCAAAATAGATCTCCTCTTAGAGGTCCTTGTTTTTGTAAATATAGCATGCTGGGAAAGTAAAACAAAAAGAGCATGTAAGAGTAAAATCATTCATAGGGAGCCTAATGAATAAGAGTTGCCCATAGCCTGCAACTATACAATGCTTCAAATTCAACTCTGGAGATTGATAACTCTGTAAACTGGTAATCCTGTTAGATCTCCCAGTTGTGTCTCTGCCAACTCTGGTGTAATTTTTACTCTATTTTCTACTGTTGGAAGGCGGTCTAGTCTCCAGTGTTCCAAGCAGAAGAATTCTTTGGCCAGAAGACTTGCACTGCCAGCTATCACTGTTCTTCTGTCCACATTCTCCTTTTATCTAAACCCTCCCATTACTTCTTGCCAAGACTACATGTACACATTACTAGTAATGCTTTTCACTCTTACATTTGAATGTTAACCACATAGACTGTTCCTGTTTTAGTAACTTTTTTTGCATAAGTCTCTACTGGTGTCCTCTTTCCCTTGCCTCCTGAGAATTTTGGAGCAGCCAAGCATTCGCTGGTTTGCTAAGTTTTTGGTTGGGTAATTGCTAAATTTGCTGTGTGCTTCTTGTACTATGTGAGCAAAGAGAGAACTATTAACTGGGACCCCTGAACACGTAGGTTTAGACATGACAGTTGGAACTGTACTTCCTCTTTGAAGTACGGTCACACTACCATGATTTTGTTTAATTTTACTTCATGGTATTTTGTAAAATAATTCTAAAACTATTTTAGGTTTTTCCTTTGTCAATCGGTCCTTCTCTCCTGTTCTGTCGTTTGTTCAGATTTTCTTACTTTGACTGATACCCACCATCTCTGTGTACTTACTATACTACCTCAGCTGTGAACATGTTTGATAAGACTGGACTGTATATGTAGGACATAGTCTGGTCTGCTGTCTTAGAGATTTGGCCTATTTTCTCTCAGATTTGATGGTAGATGTTAGTTTTGAAATCTTTCATAAGAAAGAACAAGACATATCCTGGGGCTTAATCTCAGAGTAAACGTTGCTGTAAGTAAATATTAGGTATTTCTGTGTTGTGGTTTTTTTTTTTTCTCAAAACACACTTGGAGTTTCTCTAGCTTCCTTTGCTTTTCGATGCTCTCAGACATGCACGCAGCCCAGAAGCTGTTTTCTTTTACTTACGGTTATGATGCGCAATAACTGAAAGCGTGGGCTGAAGCTGGGTGGAAAAATTTTTCTGGAGTTTTGTCTGTTTGTGTAATGTTACTGATACAGTGGGTGAAAGAATTGATATCTTGTTACTCAGGCATGTATTAACTGGTATCACCTCAGTCCCCCTTGAGATCTTCTGGCTATCAATGCATGAGGTCACACTTCTCTTGTTTGTCATACCTGGCCATTCCTTATGCTTTTTCCAACTATATTTCAGAACAATTTGTTTGTGTTTATTTTAACTGAATATTTTTGAGACCCTTCTTGCTATAGAGATCATATTGTAACTTGCAGAAATCTCACTTAACACTTAATGATGGGTTTTACTCTCCTAGTGTACTTTGAATTTGCCTAGCAATTTCAGAGTACTACAGCAGCAGTAGTTTATCTGTTCTTTTTTAATGTATGGAATGCAATGCAAGTCTTCATATACTTTCGTCATCATCCAGTGTACATCTGAATTTCTGTTTGCATCTGAAGTATTTCTCTAGTTTTGGTGCTTTGAGGTTATTTGACCCATTTGGGCATGGGATTTGGATATAGAGCTGTACTGTTTTCATAAAGCCTGTGTTTTTTATATTATTGCAGAAGTAATGCTGTGTGCGCTGTGTATATCAAATGTGGATGTCTAAGGTCTTGTGTACCAAACTGTTTTCAAGAAGAAAGAAACATAGTGTACTGTTGCATTTAGGTGACATGTAGTCAGCTTTAATTAGAAAGATTAAAGAAGGGCAAGTGGTCTGTATGCTTGTTTCTGGTTTTTTGTTCCTATGTGATCTTACAGAACATAAGTAATTACTCATGCTATGCTGAACAAAAGGAAAGTGTAACCTACCTTGTAACACACATGAATCATGGAAAAGCTTTTTATGATTTCGCTCAAAAATTGTAAAGGCATGACTTTTAGCAAGCTTGAAAGCTTATATATGTATATGTGATCCATATGTATCCTTCGTCCTTGCTAGAAACTAGAAGTGACAGGTGGTGCTACGTCCTTAACTTTTGCACATTCTGGTGGTGCTGCTACTGCCTTTTTTGCTGGTATTTTCAATGATTCTTCAGGCTTTTTTGGTTTGGTTGTGTTTTGTTAGGTTGTGGAACAAACTGTTTGCAAAGGTTCTTGTTCACCTTTTTTGCCTTTGTCTCTTGCTATTAAATCTGAATGGACTGATGGGTTGAAAGAGATGAGTTACTCTTGTGCAGCAAAACAAATGGATGACAAACTGTCAGAGAGGAAACAACTTGAGCAATAATTCTACACTTGATGAAACCTAGCAATGTCCCACAGCCCCCTTGGAGCTTGATGTGACACTGCAGTAAAGTGAGTGGTTGTCGTCTCCTGTTCAGAGTAGCATCTATGCATATGTTTAACTGTTTTGCTGACTCAGCATTGGTTTATCATAGCCATGTGCCATTTTGTTTCATGTAGGCTTTTAATTCATACTACTGCTCTGAATATCTGAGTACATCCAGAACTTGATATTGTTTTTCTTCAGGCTTTCTTCAAGCATGGTGTGAATGGAGTGGAGAGTCAGAATTTGGTTTTGCTGCTCTTTCATTTACAGTGACTAAATAAGAGATTAAGGTCAGAGAGGCTCGTTTTCCTTTTTGGACATGAAGTTCTGTGATTTGTTTTGGCTGATTGTAGGGAAAGGTCTTCTGTTGCCATACAGCTTCTTCATGGAAGGTTAGATTTTTGACTGCGTTTATTGAATTTTTGTGGTTCTTAAAGCCCTGAACTTCTGTGTGAAGCCTTCACCCCAGAGCATTCCCTCTGATATCAGGTAAAACAAGTGATCTCCTGCCTTCTGCCCAGTTGTACAAACAAAGATACTGTCCTTCATCCTTGTGCAATGTGGCAGCCAGCAGATTGGCCATCAAAAACTGAGCTGAAACATTTACTTTACCCTTGAGATAGTAAAGACTTTATTTTCTTGAGAAATCCAAAAGTTGTTCTAGATTTTGGGCAGGATTCAACCCACAGTGATTGTATTATTGTCACTCAAAGGAAGAAATCATCATGACTGTGAAGTCTTTTGAATTGATATGCTCAGAACAGCAGTGTTGTATCTGGCTGCTCAGAAGTCAGCCAGTTCTTTATTCTTGACCTCATTTCCTCCAAGCCTTCTCTGCTGGTAGTGGAGTTGTCAAATCTGTCAAAGAATGAATAGGGCTGGTTTTGGTACTTGAGCCTGTGTCTTACATCTTGTTAAGCTGATGACTACACAGGGATTTTGAAAGTCATTTGAGATATGATTGCTGCTTTTGAGACTCCAGAAATGTGGCTCATCTGAAATACTGAGAATTTTTTGACAAGGATTGGTAAATAATTTCAACCAGTGAATCCAAATGTATTTCTTTTCTCAGTGGTCTAAAGGAAGAATTTGAGATTCCTGCTCCAGACAGTGTGTTGATATTTTAGTGTCCTGTAACATTTTTGTAAGGTAAGACATGACCAGGACTCTGTTTGCTCTATAGAACTGTCTCACTTCATTGAGAATTTGTTTTCCTCTGTCCTGTTTTATGTTATCCTCTCTTTAATCTATATACTTGTCCATCTTCCTGCAGAACAAGCTGATATAAAAGATGTGTAGACGTGTGTAGAGGGAGGAGTGCTTTTGGGTTCAACCAGTGGGCTGACCACTCGCTTGTGAAGATTGATCAGGTTAAGTGGATGGAGTGGTGCGGTAGGTTAGCAGGCCTTGAGATGGGGTCCCCTCTGTTGAAGTATGGATCGTTAATCCGTATTGGGACGGAGGAGCTTGAGTATAGCGGTCACTGTTTAGTGAGGTTGTTGCTGTTTAACAAGGTTTAATGAGGCTGTCGAAGAAGGTGACTGGTCATGTTTTTAGTAATTTCGTCTATGCTGAACATCGCTTCAGGATAGCAGTGGCTATGCGAGTACCCCTTCATCTCTTTTGTTAGCCACAAAATGAACAGCAATCTGTTGGGTTTTGTCCTCATAACTGTTGTCATATAGATGAAGATGAACCTTATCAATCTGGTATTTTAAGAACATGAAAGCAATGTCACTGGTTATGTGTCTTAACATCGGTAGTTTTTTCTTCTTCCTCCCTTTTTTTGTAGTGGTAAAACCAGCTGTGCAGTAGTATTGAAACTGAAGAGCCTGCAGCTTTAGCTCATAGTAAAATACATAGTTCTATTGTATGTTAAGGTATTCAGACACTTAAAATTTAGTTTACTTATATATCCCTTTTCTCCCCTGTCTCTCCTAGCTGTATGTAATTTTACTCAGGTGCCTTGAGTATTTTATTACTTGCATTCAATTACTCCTCTGCTGTCCTCAGTTCTTTTCTATCCCTAGTGTTACGACTGTCTACCTTGGTATTTTCTGCCACCTTTCACATTATCTCTTCAGGGTTTGAGACTTCTTTGTGCTTGTGTGATCTTGTACAGCGTCAGAGCTATTGAGCTTGCTGTGTGTAAATTTGACTTTTTATAGCAATGTCCTTGAGTTTTCATCGACAGCTTCAGATGATTAACCAGTCCTCTGGGTAGAAGTGTGTGCCGAGTACTAGAAGTCTGTTTGTTCAAAGATACCGTAATTGAAAAGTAGAATGCAAAGGGGGACCATATCCATAAGTATAAGCAAGAGGGGGAGGGGAGCAGAGTTATGGTTGAGCTTTCAGCCTAATTTCTGGATTTCAAGAGCTTTGAATGCTTGGTTTGTTAGCATTAATGTTACACTAACTTAGGGTATTTTTGCATGAGAGTGTGTGTATTTAATCAACCAAGCATGAAATCCCTTGCTTCTGTTTGTCCCTATTAAATAGCAGCAACAAAAGAAACAGACAGGAGATGGGTCCAGAACAAAGTGGAAATAATGGAGTATTTCACCCCAAAAAGGAGAGTGAAACGAGAAGTACAATGAGTAGGCAAAGACAGGCTCGATGGCCGGAGGCAGCATAATGTCTTGGAGAGAGCAGTAATTCAGGGACATTTGCTGCCCAGAGCTTCAATCTGTGATCTCTGAGCAGCAGATATATCAGAAGTGTTTGGCCACCTCTGCTATAGGCACAATATTTAATGCATTTCCAGGAAGAAATCTCCATAGGTCTTTAAAGGGACACTGTCTAGGACTGTCAGCTCAAATACTTATCCACCTAAACCTGGAATCATCTGATTGGGATAGAAATCCCTAAGGAGGAGTAGGACTGGCTACCTTCTTCCATTAGCTCTTGCATATGGTTATACATGAACATGCACATGCATGCACACATACAGGTAAAATGAAAGTAACAGTGGTGCTGAATATTGCACAGTTTTCTGCAGACTGCAGAACCTAATTACTCCCAGTTTCCTGAATAAATAATGTCTTTATTTCCAAAACTGGCTAAATGCATACATTTTTTCAAGATACTGTATTGTTTTATTTCCAGTATGTTAAAATCTGCTCATTCATTAAAAAAAAAAAAAAAGAAAAAAACAGTTAACTCCTGACTGTCCCTCACTGCCTCTTTGCCTGCTTCTTCTCCACATCCAATGGCTATAAAGAGTTTGGAGTGTGATGTTCTCAAAAATCATGAAAACTGACACTTTGTTTGACATGTCTCTCGCTTTAAAGTAGGCAGTGTCTTACCCTCATGGGACGAAAGGGCTCCAAAAAATGTTGTTCCTTTTTTGTGGCCAGCAGTGGGGCTGAAATGCATGACCATACCCCAAACAACATTTAAGTGACTATGCCTGCTAGCGCCACTTGACCCTGTATTTGCGGTAGTCAGATACTTTCTGTCTGTCCTCCCCGACACTCCCCCCAAGTGGCCTGATTTGCGTTTGAAGATTGTTTTATACCTAAAAGGCAGCCTTTTATTGGACAGTCACTCATCAAGCAAATCGGTTTTGGGAATGAATGGAAGAGACTTCCAGGTCCACATCTGACAAGTATTTCAAGACCAGTCAGGCTGTTAATTCGAATTCCTCTTGTACCCTTTGGGTTGTCCAAATGGAGTGGAAAGTATGCCAGATTTGGAAATGACTGAGTGCTAGTTGTGAACTGAACAACTCTGTCAATGTTTTTGATATATTTGTGTTTTGGATTTCAGGAATAGATTCTTCAGTCACTAATACACATTTCTTGCAGTTCTGTGCATTTCAGACTGCACTGTAATATGTGATGACGTCTTAAATAAATAACGGTGTAGCTCTAGCCCATGCTTTATAAAATATTTCAGGATGCGTTTCCTGTCCATAATCAAGAGCAGAATATGGGATGTAATGTTATTTGCATGGTCAATGACCTCTGAGTTTTCTGCTCTCCACAGATCTTGTGCAGCTACTAGATGCAGCTGCCAAAATTGTGACAATAGAGGCTTAGTGTCTATAATGGATGTTTAAATAGCCCTGACTTTTTTAGGGGCCAAGTAACTTTAAGCTGCTGAGAGAGCAGGAAGGCAGTGATCGGACTGTTTGTGTAGTGATATTTCCAGTGGAAGAGATGTTTGTTGAGTTTGAATAAGGATTGCGAAACAAGTTTATAAAATTTAAATACATTATTAGAAATATCCCCTAAAAAGGGCTGTAGAATTTCTCATGTCAGCCAGTGGTAAGAGCTGTATGCAGCAGCTTAAATTTCAGGAGTTTTTGAGAGCTAGAATAGTTGAAGTCAGCTCTCATTCAAACCGAACAAAAATATCTACTGAAGGAAAATGCCTTGCAGAAGGACAAAGTCATGAACATAACAAAGACAGGGGAATCAAATCAAATAAAATACAAGAGTGGCCTGGAGGAAGGAATTTCCCTGTCATGTGGGGTTCTGTGTCTGCTGTGTCTCGGGAACTTTCATACCTAACTTTGTTACTGGTGAAGGATGAGTGAGTGGGTGGTGGGTCTACGTATGCTGCTTTGGAAATGGAATTTGACCTGTATTTTTGGTCACACATTTACTCAAGAGCATGTGAAGATTGTCCAGACTAACTCAGACTTAAGGGATCTGGACTAAAGAGATACTGAACTTCACAAAACCAGCCTGCAGAGCCCCTGTGTCACCCACAGAAACTCCAAGTGTGTTCTACAAAGAGCAGTAATTATATTTGACAGAACTGGAGGTTATTAAATGTTGTCAGGGCCGCAAGAGTTGTGTCTGGTTGCATCAGAACTGGCACAGTGTCTGGACAGAGAGAAGCACAGACTTTCATCAGCTGATCTATTCCTTTGTTTTTCAATATGACATTAAGAAGTTGTCGGAAAAATGCTGTGCTGATGAGGACATATTGAATCCTTTTTAAAGACTGGCTGCAAAGGGCCTGACACACAGCGTCAGGAGTTCTGGCAAGCTTCGAAAAATTTTATGTGGCCTTCAGTGTGATATCCATTAAGTGGAAGCTCTGTTTGAAGAAGCTTATGTTGTGCAATGAACTCAATTGGCCTTTCTCACTTAAGTACCAGAGCAGAATATTTGCTGTGGCTTTGCAGAAAGCGTGTGATAAGTACTAACTGACGTCAGTGAATAAAGCTAGAAGGCATGTTTACTCTGTTTAGCTTTGGCACACACATAAAGCAAACCTTCTTGAAAAAAATAATTTTTGAGTCAAATTTTAATAGGGACAAAGTTTTTATTTTTAAAATGTGTTGCCTTTGGTCAGCTTTACTACTACTGTAAATGTTTTTACTCCCAAAATATTTCCTTTCACGTTTTTAAAAGGTGTTGAAGGAATTTCGTAACTTTCCCTGAACTTATCTTTTGCTTCTTTAATTCAATGAAGATTTTTTCGGCAAAGTGTATAACAACTTACCATCTATACAGAAAGAATCCAATAAAAGTTCTGCATTCAGTGAGCTGTCTTTTTATAGTCATGCTCTCTTCGAATGGCTTCGTAACAGAGCCAGACCCCATTATTTGCAGCAGTGTCTTACTGGCATCGGTTAAGTTTCTCTGCTCCTCCAGTAGTCCTCAGCGAGAGATCCTGGGTAGTCACATAGACAAATTAGGTTAGGGTTGTAAAGACTGGATTTCTTGACTCAATCCAGTTATTGGCTTGTGGTTAAGATGGAAAAAAAGAGCTAGGACTATGTAAAGATGGAATGTGTGAGAGAAGAGTGACTACACAAACATATTTTCCCTTCGTTGTTATAGCACATGTATTCCTCTGATAGGAAGGGGGCAGATACTGGGGGGAATAGGTGTTTATATGTATTGGGATGGTAGAGGCCTGTCTTGGACATTAGTGTGTGATTATACCCCATGCCTTAAATATAAACTTCCTGGCTTTCCCAGAATGTTACATTTTTAGATTTTTACATTAAAAAAATCCAAATTACGTGTAAAAAAAGGTCTGATGAACCTTAGTGAGGGCTTAAAGGACCTTTTGGATGAGCTTGGCCTGCTTCAGCAATACTCTTGAAGAGACGCGAGTAGAACTCTGAAGTATTCTTTTTGTGAGAGACTTTTATTCTTTATATTGTGATTAATTTATACTTCTCCAGAGAAAGGAGAGATCTACATATTTATACCTAGAGCTATGTCCAGCAAATTTTATTTCTTTACAAGCTGTACTGTTTAACAGCTGATATTGTAAGGTAAAACACATGACAGAACAAGCCTGGGAAGGACATCAATGGAGCAAAGTTCAGGTAGTGCCTGGCCAGTAGCTGCTCAGGAGCTGCTCTGATGTTCACACCAAGTATTGTATGAAATTAGCACAGGAAGCAAACTCATGCATACTTAACTGCAGAGTTGAGTAGAGCATGTGCTTATCTCGCTGTATCTGCATGGTTAGTGCTATTCAGGAAATGGATATCACTTTCCTAAATCCAGTTTCATGAGGTTTAGGTGAAAAGTTAACAAGTGTATTTATGTTTTCTTATAAAGCTGTTCTAGATTTTAGTTGCGGTGGTCTCAGTCTGTTAGTTGTTGATTTTGTCAAAATAGTTAGTTGGAATAATAATTTCCTTCTCTCTAGTGCCTTTACATTTATGAACTTGATTTTTAGAACCTTGTTGAATAAGCATTTGCAAAAAAAAGTAACTTAATTTTATTTTTATGTTTGTTTTTCCCTACCCTGGCAGTGTTTTAGAGCACTTTGCTGCAAGGGGCCACCACCACCACGACCTGAATATGACTTAGTTTGCATAGGCCTCACTGGTTCTGGCAAGACAAGTCTTCTGTCACAGCTTTGCAGTGAAAGCCCGGAGAACATAGTGTCTACCACAGGTAAGATGGTGCCTTTATTCTATAGTGCGCTGTAACATTGCCTAAAGCTAACTTTTGAAACATGTAGTAAAGGTGGTAGAGAACTTCAGCTTAGTTATCTTGCTTTTAAAGTACTTAGTGGATTGATTTGAAGCTACCACTACTTACTGTTTCGGTGTTTGGTCAAACACTGGGGAATATCTGTGAAAATACGCAATTTGGAATGCGTTTAAAATCAAAACATACACTGTGATGTAATGAAGTAGAACCATTGGAAACACACAATAGCAGTGTAGTGTAGACACACATTAAAAGGTTTCTTCTTTTTTTGCTTTTGGTTTTTAAGCAGTCTTGTTATTTGAACAGAAAAGAGGAAAATGTGCTATAAAATAGAATGGGACAGTGATGCTCTGAATTTTAACTTGGGATCCGGGGCTGCATCAAGAGAAGCGTGATCAGCAGGTTGAGAGAGGTGATTCTGTCCCTTTACTCTGCTCTCGTGAGACCCCAGCTGGAGTCCTGCGTCCAGCTCTGGAGCCCCCCATATAAGAAGCACATGGATGTGTTGGAGCGGGTCCAGAGGAGGGCCACGAAGATGATCAAAGGGCTGGAGTACCTCTCCTTTGAAGACAGGCTGGAGGAGTTGGGGCTGTTCAGCCTTGAGAAGAGAAGGCTCCGGGGTGACCTTATAGCAGCCTTCCAGTACCTGAAGGGGCCTACAGGAAGGATGGAGAGGGGCTTTTCACAAGGGTGTGTAGTGATAGGACAAGGGGCAATGGCTCTAAACTAAAAGGGGGCAGATTTAGATTAGATATTAGGAAGAAATTCTTCACCATGAGGGTGGTGAGGCACTGGAACAGGTGGCCCAGAGAAGCTGTGGCTGCCCCCTCCCTGGCAGTGTTCAAGGCCAGGTTGGATGGAGCTCTGAGCAACCTGGTTTGGCAAAAGGTGGCCCTGCTTTTATGGCAGGGGGGTTGGAACCAGATGATCTTTAAGGTCCCTTCCAACCCAAACCATTCTATGATTCTATGATTCTGTGATTTATTTCTTCTCATACTTGGTCAGTACTGCCTTGTGGTATCTGCTAGCAACCAAAAGAATAAACGTGATAGAAATGTTTATTTCCGGTGATAATCCTTTGTTTTTAGATCAGCAAAAAGACTTTTTAATGTAGTAAGTGCAGACTGAGGTGAGAGAATCAATTTACAAAAAGTTTCAATGGCATTGAGGAGATACATAAAAACAGAAACAACCACCATGACTGAAAGGTATCTTAAGTCTGAAAAATTTGAATGTGCACACTGATACAGATGAACCAGAAAGCCCAACACTGAAGAGTATTGTGATTAAAAATAAACCAAAAAACCCAAAAAACAAGACAGCACCAGAAAAAACACAAACGAACATGTGGAGTGAGAAAAAGGAATACCTCTCTGCCAAGTTCATAAAGAGGACAGATTAGGTCATAGTGGTGGATGAAATCTGGTTCTGTGGCTGCATCTGTTTACTAAGGTTGATTTTCTGAGGGAGCAGACAGAATGTGTTGTGCAAGTGACTTGTGTTTGTAGTTATGTGGCTTTATATTGTAGCTGTGGTTCATGTACTTGAGTTTTATGAATGTCCTTTAGCAGCCCTTACTGGTTTTCAGTGTATCTTTGTCTAAATTACAGTAAGGTAAGGTTATTTAATACAACTTGTAAGTAAACATATTAAAACAGGTACAAGAAAATACTGTGGTTTTGCTGTGATTAATAGTTAACCCATTGTCTTCACAGTCGTGTTACTGGGAATATGAAAGAGATCTGACAGCATTTTGTGGAGGAGGTGTCAATGTCTAACACAAAAACTTAGAAGGGAACAGTACAGTAATTCAGCCTTTTTTTTTGTCTTTTTTTTTCCCTCTCCTGAGCTTTATCTTCAGACTTCACCTGGAATTAGCACAAGTTATGCTTTAACACTTTAGACACTGAAGGAAATAGTAACAGCAATATAAATAGCAGTATAGATCTATCAGAAGATATAATGAAAACATGATTAATTTTTAAGTTAAATGTCTTACATGTATCTAGATAGTTGCAACAAAATACTATTATTTAGCTAGGTGACTTGAGGACAAAATCAGACTGCATTCAAACAAGGATGATGCATTTGTAGGCTATTCAACTTATAAGAAATCTACTCATATGTACCGTATCTGTGCTATATCAAAACATATTGTTGAGAATCCAAGAATACAACGTGACAACTCTTGCACTCAGTTTTCAAACTATAAGTGTATTTTTGCTTTTCTCATCAACACCACTCAGGTCCGTTCCAGTTTTTCCTCTGTTCTAGGAAGAGTTTAGGATTTCTTTTAAGACAACAACAAAAAAAGCATTTCTTAATTACTCAGTTCAGAATCATGTTGAAACTACTTGTACTAGATGGAAATAAATTTAATGTCTGGGCATCTTATGCTGAATGAGCAGACATTTTTTCCTGTACAAAGTATTATATACACTTAGGTGTATGTATGCAGTAAACACGCAGAATTTAGTATAGCGTATATTGATGGATTGCTGGGAGCCTTTCACATTGCATTTCTCTTTGGCTGTCTGAATTTCAGTTAAGGGAAAACCTCACACTTTTAAAAATTTTTTTGAGTTTTAGGCATATAACAGTCTAATAGGGGGTTCATAGATGCTTCTAGTGTGCTTGTAACCATTTTAATGCATACCACTTAGGTCTGTAAAAGCATCTTTCTGTTAATAACTTCTATAAACAGGAATAATACTCTAGGTGTTACCAAAACCTGTGAAGTTTAAATGCACTAAACTGATTTGAATTGCATGTTTTCTTCCACGTCTCCTAAAAATTGCAGAAGGATCACTTCATATTACTGGTAGTCTGAAGTCTCAACTTTTGTTCTGTATGTATTAAAAGATGGTTTTATAAAGATATGTTCTTTACAAACTCCTTACCAAATGGTACAAGGCCTGGATAGAAGTTTTGTGCTGAATTTTATGTGTGCCAGCTATTTAATAGTATCATTACAAATTTAATTTTCAAATACTGATTCATCCCCCATGTGTCCGTCCCGTCCCCCCCCAATAACTTTTTAAATATCATATTGAAACAATTTCACATGCAAAATCCTGGTTCTTGATGAAGAAAGTTGTCTTTTCTGAATGTATGCAATTGATTACAAATGGCCTGTTTAACAAATAATAAACTAATACTCTTTATTTCTGTTCTTAGGTTTTAGTATAAAAGCAGTGCCATTCCAGAATGCCATCTTGAACGTAAAAGAACTTGGAGGTATAGCATTTATTCATTTGATTGTAAAAACGTGCAGTGTATGAATCGCATTTACCAAACTGTTAGTTGTTTTAAAGTTAAAAGTAATAAATCAATGTGGCTGGAATTTAAAGTCAGTGTTTCATGACAGCAGATGAAATTGAGAAAAACTGCGCAAATGCTGACTATAGAGAACAAAAAGTAAAAAGCAGGAGGAGTGGAGTGTGGAGAAGTGTGGTGTATCTCCTTAATGTAGTTTCTTGGATTGGAGTGGTTAAGTTACACAGAAATAGAAACTGAACTGCAGTTGTAGTACAGCTCACGTGGCAGCTCAAGGAAGTGAGTTCCCTGTGTCTGTTGTATGTATAAGAGTTTACTTACGAGCACATGCTCAGGTAACTGTGAACATTTGGCAACACCAATATTTTTGCTGCACCACTGAAAGTGTTGCAAAGGCAGCCAGCTTCCAATGAGTTGTATTTTTTGAGATCTATTCTCTTGTTGGATTTTTTGGGTTTTGGAGGGATGACTGTTTTGTCGTCGTGTTTTTTTCATTGTCTCTATACAGGTAAGCTATTAGGCTGCCCAGTTCTGACCCAGAGTCTTAAGTGATCAAGAGATAGCTCCGTTAAAAGGAAGAAAGCCCTCTCCTAAGGAGAGTTCTTGTGGAGTCTAATTTAATGCAATATTATTCTAATTAAAAAACACGTAGATCTTCTTTATATTCTAGAATTTCTGTAGATCTTCTTTCTTATCTGTGTAAATGTAGTAGAATGAATCTTGAGGATGTTCATTAGATTTTGAGCAAGGTTGAAGCCTCTCTTAAATGCTCTGGGATAGAAGTTAACTTGGTTCTTGAAGGAAATTTCATGAGATCAAATCAAGTTTCATAATGGTTGTCTTGTCTGAAGCTGTTTCAGGAAGGCTTTGAGATAAGCACATATTAAATGGGTAGCATTTCCTCTGTACTGCAGTTGCTCCATGGATTTAAACGTGCATACTCTTGTTTGAGCATATATACTGTGAAAGAAGCAGAAGTTTCGTTTGATAAAGGAACCACTCCACAGGGATAGTATTGATTCTACTTGAGTGTCTTCTCTACATAACGTGCATTTAGGTCACTTTTCTTTTTTTTTTTTAGATAGGGTAAACCTTTTGCAGCCCAGTTTATATATTCTGCTGTCTAATCTCTATGAAATACATTATTCTTACAGGTAAATGCAGTTTTTGCATCAAGAATTGAATCTGAATGTTCTATAGCAGATCCTCATTAAAACTTCTTCCTTAACCTTTTCTCAGCATAGAACTTTTATTTTATGCAGCTATGTGTGTAATAGGAAACCTTATCTTAGTTGAGTGCTTTCATGTCACATGACAGGATGTCCTGAACTAATCCAGAATATTTGATTTGGTTTTTTTTCACACATTTATCTCTTCACAAAGACAGAAGAATTGTCAGAATTTTTTTACTCCACCTTTTGATTTCTTTTCCCTTTAGCTATGGATGTATACATGTCATACTTAGAAATGACATTGTTTTTTCTGTGAGATATTGGAGAAAAATGCTAATTCTGATAGCTTTTCATTGCCTAGGTAAGGGAGCTAAGGCAAGCTTCCAAAAGTTTGTTTTCTTTTTGAAAGTTGGTGGTCAGTGTTTAATCTTCTAGTTCAGAGATGTGTTCCTATTTGATCAAAGGTAAAGCCTGAGTATGCATGGTATGAAAATAAAGAAAAGCATCTTGCATATTTAATCACAGCTGAATTTTATTTTGGAATGTCTGCTTCTGGTGTTGAACAGAAGCCTATGTTTTTTTTCTGATTCCTTGTTTTTGCCTTCAATTTTTATGGTATTGTTGGCTGAGTTCTCTTTACTGTATTATGGAGGTCTTGTACAGATATTTCATCTTGGGAACTCGGAGGAAGGTAGAAAGGCATCTGTTTTTAACAATCACTACCTGTTGTTGCATGTTATTCAAAGGGTGAAGTTCTATGTAGTTTTAATTTTTGATACTTTTCTAGTAAGTTTTTATTTTTGATACTCTGTTTTAAAATTGTCTTTTAGGTTTAGGTAACTGAAAGCTTCATATGTCTTCATAAAGCAATGTATTAACAGCCACTATTTAAAAAACTTAAGCAGAAGTCATACTGTTTAAGGTTCTTTTATTCAGCTGCCAAGCAGTTATGTGAAACAGATGCTGACTGTGTAGTATCCTTTTTGTTTGGTTGAAGCAATATCCTTCCTCAAGGTCAAAGATGGTGCTAGTTTTCACTGTGCTGGTTGCGTTCTGGAGCTGCTAATGAAGTCAGGTTTTGTTTCTTGATTTCTGTTGGGACTGTGAATTTTCAGGCAAAGGGTATAGAAAATAGTCTCTCTTCTTTTGTCTTTTCCTGGTCTGATTATCTCTTCATCAGCCTTTAGGATTAGAGACCTGGAGCAAAGTTTGCTGTTGTCTTTCTGCAGAAATTTTGGTTTGAAGTACATGATAATAGAATATTAAAAAAAAAATCCTATTTCTGAATTTTTTTTAATGTGTTTGTTTCCTAAGCCAGGATGCTTTCTACCAGCAAATAAGATTTTTATCCAATTTCATAGACATTAAACATTTTGTTTCAAAACATTGAATTTGATCCCAAATAAGTAAGAATATACGTAACTTTCAAATCAAAGTTAGGCCTGCTTGAATTACTTGAAAAGGAGATCTTGCTTTATTTACTGACCAAGTTGAACTACCTGTTCTCAAAGTTTCTGTTTTGATATGCAGATAACCCCTTCCTGCTCCCTGAGAAATTAAAAAAAAAAAAAAGAATTTTCTTTCAAAAAATTTAGTCCATAAAATAATGTAATTTAGATTACTGGGAAGATGTGCTGTGCTCTAGTCCTCATTCTTTCAGAATGTACTTTTAGCAGGATAACTGGAAATATCTCTCTATATTATGCAACTCAGCTGAGTAATGATATAGAAAGAAATTACACGTTTGAAGATTTCCTGTTACAGTACAGCAATCTCTGTTGGAAACTAAGGATGAAATAGTGTAGGATGAACGTAGAGGAGAGTGGGGAAAGGCTGGAGACATAAGCCAGGTGATAACATTTGTTGTTCAGTAAGTTCTAACAGTGTTTTGCTGAAAGAAGCTTGGGATGCTGAATGCTGAGGTTTATTCTCAAGACAGAGAATAAATGTGCAAAGGCAACAGGATGCTCTTTTTTTTTTGTTCTAACAAATTCCAACCTGGAGACACGGTGCCTGAAACTACCATTTATTCAGCCTGTTTATTCAATCATTTGCTGTTGTAATGCTGTCATTCATCGTGTCTGTTGTGACATAGATACTTATTCAGGCCTAAACGAAGATTATAGATGCTGGAGGTCAACTGATACTTTACAGTTGTTTTTTAGAAGAAGTCTGTTTTGTAATTTAGTTTGCTGTCTTCTAAAGGCAGGCCTAGAAACTACTGGTGAGATGCCACACAGTGAACCTGGTCAAATTTAAAAGATTGATTCTGGATGTGACAGGTCTTTTTCTTCTTACCAAGTTTAAAAGTACTAACAACATGTTAGAGGGTTTAGTAGCATTCTGTTTTGTGTACTAACATATATTGTGTTATGTTGGCGTTACGTTTTTGTAATCCACCCTAAGGCCTTTTTCACAAGCACAGAGACTCAACATGATGTGTAGTCATCTTTGAAACCTCATTGAAGACAAAATGCATGAAGTGCTTAGCAAGAGCGGAATGGTTAGTATCAGGGATGCTGAAGTCTCCAGTTGGCTGAGCATGCCCAGGAAAAGAGAGATGAGAGCTGTCCTCCCCACTGCTGTTCCTTCTTAAACTTCATGACCAAAGTCATAAATTTGCACTCTTGCGCCAGCTAAATTGATTGTCTAGGTGAGAGCTTGAGAACAAATAACTTTAAATAGGATTGGTTAAACAAAGCATGCGTATTTTGCCTTAATTTGGAAGTAAAGAGCAGAAGAAGAGAGAGTAGGAGGGGGAGTCACACTGTCATGCAATCCAAGTTGAATGGAAAATATGAACCCCTGGAGAAGACAACAGCAATTGTTAGGTGGTATCTGCCTTGTGAAGAAATGCGGGAGGAGGCAGAAAATAATGTTGAGCTATTAATTAGAATCAAAATTTGAATAGTTACGAAAAATCACTCTCCTCCTTTGCTCTGTGGAGGCAGAGGGGAGTACTGAACACCTTTCTAGCAACATAGCCTGGCAAAGCAGCTAAAATTTCATTGTTAGTCATCAGAAAACCAATCCCACAAGTAAATGCCAGCCTAAGTCATCTTCACAGGGACACACTGACACAAAGTGATAAAATATCCATACTGTATTTGACTAAAAGGCAGTTGACACCGCTACAAAATCTGGTTGCGCAGTGCTTGCAATGTCATCTGCGACATAGCTGTGTCTAACAGTTTACAGAATGTCTTAGCAGGTGACATTTTTAGATGACCCTGATGAGTTGTCCAAGCTGTGAGTCGCACAGAGACATTCAGCTTCCGAAAGTATTAAAGTTAGATCTGTTTGCTGTCAATCATACTCAGCCTACTGTTCAAATGGTGCCTAAGCTCTGTCACATAGTTTCCTCATTTCATAGATAAGAGAGGTCGTTTACACCTGCTTACAGATCTCATTGACTTGAGTCCTGAGGAAGCTCTGATAAGGATTCAGCATTAACGATCTTTCCACTGTTCTTTGGAAATACTGTTCTTTTTCTACAATTAGCTTTTTACAGTGTGATAGACAACCTGAGGCCTATCTTAGTCAAAACAAGTAGGAGGCATGCAAGCAATGCCTATCAAAGCTATGTACAGCATGATAAGCAAAACACAGAATTTCCTAGTTACATTTTTTGTGGGGCAGGGGACTGGTTCGTTTTGTTCGTGGAATGTTTCATGAGGAGAAATGTAGAACCTTTGGTCTGCCAAAAAACCTCCGTCTCCTGTTGGGACTTGTGACACTGTTTTCTTCAGGCTGAATCGAAGGATAGAGTATAGCAGCCTAGTTTAACATCAGAAATGATACCTACATTTTATGAACTCTCCACCCCCCCTCCAAATAAAAAGAAAAAGTTTTAACTTTGATTCTAGACAGAAAAAGTCTTGATCCTTTCAAGGGCTTAAGTGTTTTCAAACTGTTGTGAGCCAGTCAGCAGAAGGGCTAAACAGACAGAAATAGACAGCTGTGGTAGACTTGCTGCTTCCTTTGTATGCCTACTAGTCTTAAGTGCCATAGAGAAAGATGTGGTTTGGGCTTTATTTGAGATTACCTGCTTTGTTACCGAAGGTGTGACTGCAGCTCAGAGGAGGGTGCATCTGAGCCTTGCAGGGTGCTGGCAGCACTCGTCAACTGCGGGAGTTCTGCCACTGGTTGTGAGATCCGGGCTGTTGCCGAGTCCTCTAGCAGAGGTGGAAGAAGGGCAGAGATGGGGTAATGGGTAAAGGAAACTCAGATGATTTATTTGTCGCAAACCATTCTTTGCTAACCCTAGAGGACTGACGGTGGTTTTTTTGCCTTTAAAAAAACAAACAAACAAACAAAAAAACAAAACCAACTTTTTTAAAAAAAGAGGATCAGGGGTGATTTTGAGAATGGCTGTCTTACATGAAGTCCAGTTTAACGTGGTGTGCCACCTGCTGCAGACTATTAAAGCTTCAGACTTCAGGCTGAAAGAAGTGTTAGAGCATATTGCAGGGCACATATTTTCTTATATTTCTTTTGAAATAATCTGTAAGATTTTTTTAATGAACGTTTGAAATCGTCTTTATGTTACTGACTAGAAAAGGAGATTTTTGTTTCAAATTGCATGTTTTATTTTAAGATGATAATAAAGTACACATCCTAAGTAGATCAAACTGACTTTCTGCAGGCAAGTGTAGATATGGTGTTTTTAAAGCTTCCAAGTGCTTGCAACATAAATGTTGTTCTAACATTTTTAAATACCAGAGTAGGTGGAAACTCAAAGTTGGAGACGGCACCTAAGTTAGCTAATAGGGAAAATACTAAAGCTTGACTTCCAGACTAATCTCGCTGGGGAAAGCTGGAAGGCAGACAAGAGATGACAGAGATGGTTTCCATAAACTTCTGTTTGATAAGAAAAATAAAAGAAACAAGAAACTTCTGTGTATTTCTGATTTTTATATATATTGAATATAAAGGCAGAAAATTTATTGCTCAACATTTCTTGTTTTTTTTTTTTTCTTTTAAACTGTTCAGAGTGTTGTGGAATTGGTGCAGTGAATATAGCTGATCTAGCAATCTCAAAATGCTCCTCTTTCAGGAAAAAAACCTACGAATTTCTTGCTGCCATACTTGATGTATGATGGCAGGAATGCAAGCCCGAAAGGCTAGAGGAAGCAGGCTGTAGTCGCTCGGTCTTAAACCCTAGGAAGAAAATGTCCTGGGACTTTTGAGCCTTGAGGAAGGTTTTGGTCTGGCGTCTGTATTGCTGCTTAGCGTTAAGCAGTAGCAATAGAAAATGGCCATCGAATGGTGACTGACCACCCACGGGAGCCTTCTGTATAGTGTGTGTGCGTGGATGTGTCTGTCGGTGTTGACTAACTGTGCGTACATACAAAGTGGCTGTCTTGGAAAAGATTTGCTACTTTTTTTGTGATAAAAAGGAGCTAACAGGTTGAAGAATAGCTAGTGTTAAACAAACAAACAAACAAGATCTATATGCTGTATTTCTTCAAGGGGACTGCTGGAAGACCTAAACAGAAAGTATGCCTAATATAGGCAGGGAGCAGCCACATCTTAAAAATGTGTTAAGATTTCTAAGATTTCAGGCGTCTTCCTGATTACCTAAGAAAACATGTCAGTTCTCCTTGTGGGGAAGTGATAGGAAGAGAAGGTTATAAACGCGATGTAGATTTAGAAACAGTTATTTCAAAATTCTTTTTGTAAGGTTTTCTTGGGATGGAAGGGTAGGGTGTATTTAAAGATTTTGCAAGAATAGGTGAGAGATTTTTTTTCCCCTTCCTTTCTTTCTTACTCCCCCATCAATGGGCTAGTCTTTCAGGCAAAAAGATTTGGTGGTGCAGTTGGCGTCTTTTCGTTGGCATCTTTTCACCTTTTTGCTAATTAGAAAGAGTCTGTTTAGTATCAGTAGAGGAATTATCTATATAATTTTTTAATCAACTATAAAACCTTCAAAGTAGATCGCTGTCTTTATTTCAGGTGAGTGGCTGTTATAGTGGGAGTGGTAGAGAAACTGTTTGCAGCCTGCGTATCTCCTTCTCTGGAGATATTCAAGACCCGCCTGGACGGGGTCCTGTGCGGCCTGCTGTAGGTGACCCTGCTTCGGCAGGGGGGTTGGACTAGATGACCCACAGAGGTCCCTTCCAACCCCTACTATTCTGTGATTCTGTGATTCTGTGATTCTTTCATGGCCCTAGGTTAACTATTTTTGGTGGGAAAGAAAAAGCGTTCTTTCCTGGGTTTGAGACTATAACTTCTCTGGAGCTGTGATGTATTTTGAGGTGAACAAGAGCTTTCAAGTGCAGGCTAGACTGTCTTGAAGCAAGGGCTGTGTGACATTCGTTGTGCTCTCAATGGAGATTTTCTGCAAGTTTGACAAGTAATATATTTGACACCTTTAAATTGCTTTCAGTGAATGTCTTCTGTAACGCTATGTTCTGTTCTCCTGAAAGTACTGAAAAGGAGGATATTGAAGGTAGCCTCAAACTGCTGTGAGTGAAGACGTAAACAGAAGTATTCATAGTTGAAAGGAAGATTTGCAGTTTTGCATAGTATTTACAGGATTGCATAATTGTGCAACCTGTTTTGGATGTGTATTAGACTGCATGTAACTCTCAAACTCTCCCCCCAGCTTCCAAGGGGCATTTGGGAGGGTACTGTGGGCGCTGATACAAATCGTAAAATGGTGTTAATATGGACACACTATACTCTTGGCTGATAATAAAAAATAGTTTATTTACTTCATATTTTAAAAATTACAAATGAAAACTTTCTGAAATTTTGAGCAGTTAGTTGAATAAACCTGCTTGTTAGTAATGCTGAATGACTGGGGTTTTTAATTACAGCTCTGTGTCATTTCTCTATAAGGAGAGGTTGGGTTTTTTTCCTTTGATAAAGTAGTTCAAGACTATGTTTGACTGAACACTATCGTTTCTTTTCTAATAAATGCTGTGATTGTGTTGTAGTGTGGTGTCATTCCCCCTGCCCCAATTTATTTCTAAATGGGTTGTTTTAGTCACATCACAGGACTCGACCCACTCCAGTATGTTCGTTGCTGAGGGCAACAAGTCGTACACCTAGGCATGAGTAGTGGCTTCAGCCGTCACATTTTAGTGAACCTTTCACATAGCACATTCCCTAGATCTGATGTGAATTGTTGTTACGATTTTATGATGTTTCGGAGATTTTTACCCAAGTTACTTCTCTTTCTTTTTATCTTTTTTATCTTAGTTTAGGCACAAAGTGGTTGAAGAGTCAGCCATGTGCCTGCGAAGCTGTTGGAGAAACACAAGATACTAGGCTGACAAACCTAAATGCTTATCTTGTGTGTTACTGTTGTTTAATAGGACATTTTGGGTACCAGTGAAGTTTCTGATTTTATCTAAGTGGTCTCTGAGAGCCTGAAGTTTAATGGATGCACATTACATTCTGGATTGCCGAAGAACTTGGATTTTGAATTTCCCTCTCTTAGAAACCTTTGGAACAGATGAAAAGATTAATTCATAGGATAGTCTGTGCTAAACTGCACCTTTAAAAACAACTGTTTGCTCTTAAAGACTGAGTTTGTCATGTCGTAAAGTGCAATGGCTGGGTTGCTATTCACAGGACAGTGTTCTCTGCCCAGGATAACTCCACAGCGTACTGCCTAATACTCTGGAGGAAGGAGCTGAGAGCAGGTTATGCTCCCTGGATATGAAGAGCTAAGGCAAAAGAATATAAGCTGATTTGTCTTGTAGAAATTGCAATTTCCAGTTGCTGATAGGTTATTGATGCCAAGAATTATTTTTCAAGTGTATTTGCTATAAAATTGAGTTAAAATGACACCCCACAGTACAGACTTTCTCGAGTCTTCTTTTGTCTGCTTAGTGCAAATTTTTTAAACCTCAGGCCGTGTTTTCCTCAGAACTGAAGTGTAAGCAAGTTCAGAGCAGAGCATTATTCTAATGGCAGATCCTGAAGGAAGCACCAAGTTTTGTTGTACGTTGTTAGTTGGTTCTTATAACTATGCTGCGATGACTGACCAGGGCTGGAGAGAAGAGGGCTGCTATGCTTTGATGGTGTTTCTTTTCGGGCAGTTGATGCGCAGAAACAAAGTCGAGCAGCTAAAGAGCCTGAAGTAGAAAAGGCAGGACTGTAAAGTCAACAAATCGGCATACTGCTTTTCTGGTTCCAGTGTCCCATATATGGGTCCAGGATCTGCTTTCTTCCGTATGCCAGGGTGCAAGAGGTCAAATGCTCTGCAGTTCACCGCATAATTTTTCTCTTTAGAAATAGCATGGTTACAAAGATAAGACTCAAGATCTGTCAGCAACATGTGATTGAAAAGTAGCTGGCTGAAGCTTAGAGTAAATAAGACAGATGTTATGTTGCTAGGAAAAAAAAAAAACCTTCAAAGAACTGATCATGGTGTTGGCCTTTCAGTTCATTGAAAATGGTTCTCTACCAGTTTTTAAAGTAATGTGATACTTCAGATGCCTGTGACACTGCTGTGTGTGGCTATGTAAATAGTGTTCCTCCTGGCAATTTGCTCTACTTGGTTCTGACATAGACAGCTGTTTGAAAGACTGGGACATCTAAGAGATGCTATGAAATTCTCTACAAGTACAATTGGTAGATATTCCGGTGGTACAGAAACGTAGAATTAGCTTTCAATGCAATCCCTCTTCTGTATAAGTAATGTTGATCTTCAGAAGTTGGTGATAAAATAAATGAAACACCTATCCTGTTTGTGCATTGTTACTTTGAGTCCGGTTAAACTAGTAGAGTGATTAAGCAAGGTCTTGACTGAATCCCATGGCCATTTACCTTGAAGTAATCAACTCTTTAGATGTCTTGCAGAAAAACACTTCGGGTGTGGCTTCAGTATTCTCTGTAGAAGAAAGTATGTGTTCACAACATTCGTTAGGCCACTTAAATTGTTCTAAGTGTAAAATACAGAAACAAAGTACTTATGGTTCCAGTGTGGCTGGTACAGAGGAGACAGTAACTCCATGGAGCGAGATTTGGGTACTCTGAGTTGGGTGTCCAAAGTATATGGTGTAAATTCCTTTTTAGATATTTACTTCTTCAGCTTTGTTTAGTGACCGTCTTTTCTGTTGTACAATGTATAAATGGAGTGAACGTTTTAAGTATCATATCAATGTTATAGTATGTTGCACAGAACTTTTGTGTAGTTTTGTTTCACTAAAAAATAGAAGTTTATTATTATCAGCACTTGGTATCTGTGTTTACATTAAAGTTCAATTATCCCCATCTCAAAGAAAGAAAAGTGTCTGTAAAGGATACCTTCAGGACATTTCTGTAAATCACTGTCTCACAGACATGTCAAGTTTTCTAGTAGTGTATTGCTGCTGCTGTTCACTTTTCCGTATTCGTCCCCATGAGTGTAGTGCCGGATTCAGACATACAAAGAATAGCCCATATCCAAGTCATAGGTCAGATGGTTTGACAGCTGTCAAGTAAATTTCTTTTTCCCTACCTCAATGTTACAACTTATGCTGCTCTCCAGGGGACACGAAAGCTTTCTGTACATAACCTTGTTGCTTGTCTTCTGTTGAGATGGCTGAGTGCTGCTGAACTGTGTCCTAAAAATTACTGTGGCACATAAACCTGTGCAGTCAGTCATGTGTCTACTGTTGTGCTCTTCCAGAATGCTTAGTGTGGCTGACAGAGGAAAAGTAGATGAAATGAATGCCTTTGCATGTTGTCGCCATAGCTCCTGATTCACTATTCAACTCACTGTTGTATCACCATTCTACTCACTACGTGTCTAATTACTTTCATAGGTTTTCCTGACACCTTTTTTCCCCAATTATGAAGTGTTTGCCTGGTGGTTTGGGGGTGAACTGAAAGTCCTTATCATGCTTGGCAATAAGCAAATGGCATGACAGAGGCTACAGATTACGTCAAGGAGCTGCAGGGCTAAGTGAAAAAGAATGGGCAAAGGTTTAGATCCTAGTAGCAAGATATTTCAGTGAGAAGGTCTAGGATTAGGCTATGTGGCACTGGAGGCATGGTAGTTCTGCAAGTACTCATTAATGGAGCAGAAACTTTCAGGGATGAAAACTGCATTGAGTCAAATTCCTTATTTAAACAATGTTAATTTGACATTTGTGTGTGTATTTGGTTTATGGATGCTTTTTTCCTTTTTATTCTTTCAATGCTGATTATTTAGGAGACGAATTTTTGTCCACTGCTTTGATTGTTCTAAGTAGAAGGGTTATTTTCAGATGTGTTAAATCTGTTTAATTATTCTTGTTTTAATTAGTTCTTATTATTGTCTTGAAAGGGGCTGACAATATCAGGAAATACTGGAGTCGTTACTACCAAGGATCCCAAGGGGTAATATTTGTATTAGACAGTGCCTCCTCTGAAGATGATCTAGAAACTGCTAGGAATGAACTGCATTCAGCTCTCCAGCACCCACAGTTATGTACTTTGCCGTTTTTAATACTGGCCAATCATCAAGACAAGCCAGCAGCTCGCTCCGTACAAGAGGTATGTTAACAAGGCAGCATCTTGCCTGTTTGTATTTACTGCCTACACACCACTGACCCAATATTACTTACTACCCTGACATCCTAATTAAGAACTGGCCTCCGTCACTCTGTGTTATAAGTGTGCAGATCAAGAACAGTCCCAGCCCCTAAAAACTTAGTCCAGTGCACTGTATACAGGCCTAGCTGTTCTGGAAAACAGGTGAGTGATACTTGGATAGAAACAGTTCTTCCACTTTTACCATCTTTTGCTTAAGGGAGAAAAGAAGTTTTTAAAATACTCTTTATCCAAAGTTGGTGGGACAGAGATATCTATTTTAATTTTAGCTTGTTTTTTTTTATTTTCTATTAGTTTTAATCTTGCACTATGCCATTACTCCGTTCTTTGCAACTACTTAAAGCAATAGATTGCAGCCATAGGTTGTCTTTTATGTAAACTCTTTTTCTGAACTGAGCTGTACTGATGTGAGGGCAGAGTTGCAATTCCTGTTCTGAAGTCCTTAACTTGTTCTGATTTTGTTCTTTTAAGGAGTAATGTCTTTGACTAATTTGTAGCTATCACATGGTAAGTTGTATAATTGTTTTATTTAGTGTACCTTTTAAATTTCTGAAAAATTCATCTTACCTACTTTCCTATCATGTTGCATACCTTTGAGGAAATGCTGAAAGTTACTGGTACTTCATGAGAAGCTCTACTTACCCTTCTGAAGTTATAGGAAGAAGTTAAAATTTGGTTGTGTCATTCTGCTCATAAATGTCATTTAAAGGACTCTTCCTATTAAAGATTGTATGTGAAATCTCCTGTTTGGTATGTGCGTGGTGTTTTTTGTTACAGCAGAGTGAAAACTCTTTCAGCACCTTACTGTGTTGCTGTGTTGTATTTAAACTGGTTGCTTTCTTAGGTGTACTTCTTTGTCTAAAATATGATCTTTCTGAAGCGTGCCAGTTCAAGTCAATGCAAAACTTACTGATCTTACTGCTGTTTGTACAGTATAGTTGTATGTATTTTCTATACTGCTTTATTGCTATTTATGCCTCCTTTCTTAAGCAAAAAAAATAGAGGATAAAAAGTTAAGCTAATTATGTGTTAGCATGGAGAATTGTAAATATGACTGGAGTATAGTGATGTTTTTAGTATGAGAGGAAGAGAATAAGTGAGAACTGTGTAAGCTATACTGTAAAATGTTTAATTAAGTTGTTGGCCCTTTCCTTCGAGAATCCGGGGGGGGGGATGGGGGAATTTGTATCTAGTATATCAAGTTACATAAAAAAGTAAACTGAAATGATGCAGGGATAGAATCTGCAAGTTCTAGCTCTTACTCATCTAAAAATAGATTTAGGAAAAAAGTAATGAATAGTTAAAGGAAATGTAATATGAATTTTTATATATGAGTTTATTAATTTCTTCTGGTTTGTTGTGCATTGTAGAGGCAAAGCGTGTATTCCTAAGTGTATATGTAAAATGACGATATCCTGAGACACAACTGATTTAATTTTGTTCATCCAAGAATACCTAGGGTGTTTTGATTTTTACTTTTTTTCATAGAGCAATACAGATTACAGTTTCCATCAATGGAAATGCTCATTTCACGTGATTAAAGAATTTTTTTATTTTACTGCTTTTTTCCTTTTTATAATGGCCAAATTTGGTTTAAAGTTAATTGAGGATATTGATGCAATTTAAGAAGTATTCCTTGTCCCGTTTCGTAAGAATAGTGGATACAATGCCAGTTAGTTTGCTTTACAGCAAATTACACATGCAACTCTCCATTTTGCAGTTGACCCCAAGTGGACAGACTTTTGGGCTTAAACTGAATCTTTGATATATTCAGTTATCATTTCTCCTCAGTTTCTCCTCATCCATCATTACCAATTGCTTGTTACCTCAGTAGAGGAGTAGATCTTTATATGCTTACAATAGCATTTCATTATTATGTTTCTGATGCATATTCTTTTAAAAAAAATCTTTTGGTGTAGTGTCATAGCAAACAAGTCTTGATTGCTACTTGGAGTCTGTATGAAATGCTGAACACAAGAATTTTGCTGAATGTGCACAGCTTACGCATATTTTCAGGAAAAGAAAACTGTCAAAAGCTCAGTGTGTGTCTTTGAAATTTTTTTAGTTAAGAATAGTGGAAATCAAAATTAAAAAAAGAAAAGAAGGAAAACATCACAAAGTGGTTAACAGTGTCCCTGAAAAATGATGTCTGGTGCTGGCTGTGGATACAAAGTGGGAGCACTGTTCGTTCAGTTTTGCCAACATTAAAATGGAGATTTCTTGGTTTCCTACAGGCTTCGCTGTACTGTTGACATGTGAAGTGAAAGTAAAATGCTGAGTCATAAGGCCATTCCTTATTTAAAAAAAAAACAAACGTACTTAAGTATTTAATAAAAGTGAGGTGTTGAGCACTGAGCATTTTATTAGACATTTTTGCAGAAGTCCATTAATTATAGGTATTTCCTTGCTTTTTTATGTGTCAGAAGACAGACAAATCACGGTTGAAGTTTAAAAGTATGTACACATTCTTTTAGGCAACAAATTGCCTTTCTTTAATGGATATGAAAGGACCCCTTGGAGTATAATTAAAGAAAACGCCCGAGTTGAGTGGTTCTTAATAGGAATTGTAGAAAAATATTTATCTACAAGAAAAATCCTTCACAAAACTGTGCAAGTGCCAAGCAGTTTCTACAACAGATGTTAGTTAATTTATTGTTGGGAAGTGCGGTTGCTTCAGTTTTTCAAAATTTTATATTTTATTTTAAAATGTTTTCTCCATGCATTGCTTGGGTAAAAATGATATTGTAGAAGCTGCATGCTGTAAGTATTAAGCAATGTCGTGAACAGTTCAGTTCAAAACTATGATGACTATTTATAAGAATATCTAAATAACTTGTTTAATTTATGAAATGTAATTTAACCTAATTCATTTTGCAGGCGTCATTGGAGAATATACTTCATATTATTGAAGTGATCAGGAAAAATTCCAGGAGCAGCTGAGTTGAAATACTAATCAGTCAATGTAATCCCTTTTTCCTGTGTTCAGTTGCTGGTTGGCTGTTTTCCTAGTTTTTTTGAGTTTAAAATGAAATTAAAGTGCATTTAACATTTCATTCTAGAAACTATGAATGAATATGGCATTTTAAATATTGTGCCTCTTATGACGTCCCTTATGTCAGCTTCTATGGTGTTTATTCCACCTTCACTTGTCAAAGATATTTGTAAGTTGCTTTGTTGTTCTTGTGACAATAGTACATATTGAAGTGTTTTCCAATAGCTGCGAAGTGTTTTCAACTGAACCATGCTGAAAGAAGTATAAATAAATATATTAACTGGATTCGGAAACTCAGACAATCGTATTTGAGTCCATAGGTATGCTGCAAAATAACCTTGTTTTAGATTAAAATTGCAGTAATGAAGAATTAATCATATGTAAATCAGTTGTGACTGCTGTTTTGGAAACCTTCTGAATTAGTGAATAAAAATAGTTACAAGTGAAAAATAAATTTAGTTACTCAGCAGATGGGAAGATGGCGGTGTATCAGTTTGGCCACTGTTTCCAAAATACAGGGTGCAATTCTAAGGCAGTGTACCTAATTATGTATTTTTATAGTAAGTATCTTGCTGACAGAGTGTGCTTTTGGTTTTCCATCACGAAAGTGCTTTTGTTTATAACAAGTGTTTTTTATTAGTCAGATTTCTGTTACAGGATTAAAATATTACAGGAGATTTACAGTGATAAAAGCGCTGTGAAATTTTATTTTGGAATGTATGCTACTTTGTGTAATTATACTGGAAGCTTGATATTGCAGTGGATTCCTGTGATTTGAACCAGTGTGCAAACTGGGAGTCACTTTCCTCCCAGGTCAGAGCAATATTTAGGAGTCGCAGATAGGATGAGTTGGAAGTTGTCCATAGTCACTGTGTTTTACGAACAGGCTGTGCTGAACAAACGCTTGTCTGAATCTGTTGAGGACTTCTAGAAGCCGTGTAGGACTGGCAAAAGGAGAAGCCGGATCAAGCCATGAAGCTTTGGCAGTTCAGTGGTGAAGCAGCCATGTGTTTGGCAGCATGTTTATTTTGGGGGGTTTCTTTGGGTTTTTTTGTATTTAAGGCTATTTTCAAGTTTGCAGTTGGACTAGATGATCACTGCAGGTCCCTTCCAACGGAACTGTTCTAATCTAAGATCATATATGTGGAGACATTCATAGAGTATAACCTTTTGGTGGGTTTTAGTTACCCAAAAGTCCAGGCAATTAATACATTTGTTTCATATATATAAACTTGCTGATCACCAGTACTAGGGGAAATCATTGAAGATATGTTCTAAATTCCCGTTTTAAAAGATGCTAGAACTTTTTACTACAGACTTACTAGTAGACAGTGAATCCAAAGTCTTCTCAGTCTATTTTAAGATTATGTTATCTTTCTAAATATTGTTGTCAGGAAAAAAAAAGGTGAAAAGGTCATGTAGTGTGCTGATCACAAGTGCTGCTTTTCTCTTGCAGGCAAGATCTTACTTTAAAGTTGCAGTACAGACGGGCATGTGAAACTCCACAGGAAGGTCTTCCAGATTTTCATTTTTTCTTTGATAGAGCAAGATTTGAAGTATCTTTGAATTATAAGCAATATTTTGAAAAGCAGGTTTGAAATCTTGATCCCATGTTTACATAGATTGTGATGTATTTATCTATCTGAGAGCATTTAAAGGCATTTGGGTTTTGAATCAAGGACAGTGTTTAATTTGGTTTTCTGCTAGCAGAAAATTGGACTCCTCTTGTGAAAAGAGCCACCTTAGAGATGTGAGGGCTAGTATCTGTTACTCTGCCAGTTTCTTCTCTGTTGTTTACATCTGGAAATAATCTTGTAGCTAAACAGTGTAGTCTCCATTCAGTAAGTGTATTAAAGCTAAATAACCACGGCAGGAGACTGTCCAGGTTTGTCAGCATCTGTGGAGGCTTTTACTGGTGCCAGGGAGCTGGAGCGCTCTAGAAGCTGCATTTTCTAGGCCTGCTGATGCTTTACGGTCTGAGTTGGCTGCAGATGACAGGCTTAATTCCAGAATATAATTACTTCTTTTTATTTTGGCATCTTCGTACTTTTCTGCCATAGTTCATACGTTCTGTAGTTTTGGCTGGTTAGGGGAAAAAGGTGGTTTTTTTGGAAACCCTTTCAACATACCAGTTGTAGATGTCATTACTAACAATCTGAAAAACTGCATTGAACAGTGACATGTGAGGAGATTTAGCTTCAGAGAGTGTACAGTACCTCAGCTAAGTTTTGAGCAGATAATGCCTCCATCAGCAGGTACTACAAAAACTTAGCCTGAAACTGAGAGTGAAAATGGAAGTGGTCTCTGCAGTCTGTCCCGTCCTCACCCTTGTCAAGCCTCTCAAATTAGTTGATGTATCTGAATTTTTAAAGACCAGCTGTTGCAAATCTGTGTACTGTATGACGGGGACATCCATATTAAAGTTAAGTCAGGGGCAGATTTTTTGTTCCTCAAGAAACTGTTTCTGAAGTGATTTATCTTCAGATTACTGCAGCAAATAGCCAAAATATGGATTCCTACCCTGTTTTGAGATCATAATGACCTTAATGACCTTAATATTTGCAATCCCCTCACTGCAAATACTTCTTCTCGTCCAAGGTGTATCCCCTGATAATTTAAGATTGTTTTGGAGCTGGACTCCACTATTTTGAGTATTGGCTGCTTTGTTCACAACTGTGGCCTTTGCAGGAACAGAGGAGTGATTTGTCAGACTTCAGTTATGAACACATTTGCAGAAGAGGAGGACATTATTAAAATGATGCTTGGGAAATAATTAGTTTTGCCATGTTAAGAAGAATGCAGAAATAGCTCTTATTTACATGTCTCATAGGAACTCCCGTTCCAATTAAAGAATGTCTTCAGATCGGTTAGGAAGACGATTTATATGCAAAAAGATCCTAAAATAAAATAATTAAATAAAATACAGTATAAAAAGATAAATTAAAAATAAACTGTGAGTAGATCTACTTCCTAGCTAGATGTGAACAGCAAAACAATTTCATACAGTTGCAAGATTCTGTTCGATTTAAATATTTAACAGGTAGCGTTTGCTTTAATCATTGCATAGTTGGAATAGTTACTAATAGTAAGTCGGGTAGTAAATATTTATTACTGCAAAATGTAGGAGACCATATAAAGAAATCAAAATGAGAAACTGAATATCTTGGAAGAAGCTGGATTTGTCTGTTTTCTTTGAGTCACTGGCATGGGAGGAAGTAATGGTGAGCAAATAAGAAATTAAGGTGATCTGAAAAGGAACTATAGAGTCTTTTTAAGGATTTGTATATAAATCTGTCTAGAATGGCTCTACTTTTTGTGAAAATTCCTTTATAAAAAGGTGACATGAAGAATCCAAGCAGTAAGCATACTTTATCATAGAATAATTTGGATTGGAGGGGAGCTTTAAAGGTCATCCAGTCCAACCCCCCTGCAATAAGCAGGGACATCTTTCTTCCACTAGATCAGGTTGCTCAGAGCCCCATCTAACCTGACCTGGAATGTTTCCAGGGATGGGGCATCCACCACGTCTCTGGGCAACCTGTCCCAGTGTTTCACCACCCTCATAGTAAAGAATTTCTATCTTACATCTATTCTGTGTCTACCCTTTTTCAGTTTAAAGCCACTACCCGTCATCTATCATTACATTCCCTCGTTAAAAGTCCCTCCCGATCTTTCGTGTAGGCCCCTTTGGGGTACCTTCATGTAGGTATTCTTTAGGTACTGGAAGGCTGCAATAAGGTCTTCCTGCAGCCTTCTCTTCTCCAGGCTGAACAGCCCCAACTCTCTCAGCCTTTCCTCATAGCAGAGGTGTTTCATCCCTTGGATTATGTTTGTGGCCCTCCTCTGGCCCAGTTCCAACAGGTCCATGTCCTTCCAGTGCTGCGGGCTCCAGAGCTGGATGCAGGACTCCAGGTGGGCTCTCACCAGAGTGGAGCAGATGGGCAGAATCCCCTCCCTTGAGCTGCTGGCCACGTTGCTTGTGGTGCAGCCCTGGATATGATTTGCCTTCTGGGCTGCAAGCACACGTTGCCAGCTCCTGTCCAGCTTTTCATCCACCAGTACCCCCAAGTACTTCTCAGCAGGGCTGCTTTCCATCCCTTTATCCCCCAGCCTGTATTGATACCAGGGGTTGCCCCGACCCAGGTGCAGGAGTCTGCCCTTGGCCTTATTGAACTTCATGAGGTTCACACAGCCCCACTTCTTGATCTCATCCAGATCCGTCTTGATGGCATCCTGTTCTTCTGGCTTGTGAACTGCACCACTTGGTTTGGTGTCATCTGCAAACTTGCTGAGGGTATATTCGATCTCACTATGTCATTTATGAAGATATTAAGCAGTACTGGTCCCAGTAAAGACCTCTGAGGGACACCACTTGTCACTGATCTCTGTCTGGATATTGAGCCTTTGACCACTACCCTCTGAATGCCACCATCCAGCCAATTCCTCATCCACTGAACAGTCCACCCATAAAATCTGTATCTCTCCAATTTAGAGAGAAGGATTTTGTGGGGGACCGTGTCAAAGGCCTTGCAGAAGTCCAGAGAGACAACAACTGTAGCTCTTCCCCTGTCCACTGATGCCAACACTCATCATAGAAGGGCATGAGGTTGGTCAGGCAGGACTTGCCCTTGGTGAAGCCACGCTGGCTGTCTCGAATCAGCTCCCTGTCCTCCATGTGCCTTCGCATAGCTTCTAGGAGGATCTGTTCCATGATCTGCCCAGACACAGAGGTGAGGCTGACAGGTCGGTAGTTCCCTGGGTCCTTAGCATGGTCCTTTATGTGAATTTCTGTTTAATTTGTGTTTTACAGTAAATAAAGCCACGGCAGATAAAATCCCTGATATGTTTTCATTAGACTGAAAGATTAATTGGAATTGTTGGTAATTTTCAGGCAAATAATGTGGCCCATTTAAGAAAGATAAGTATACTGCTGAATACCAAATTCTTAGTCCTGCTCTTGACAAAGAAATAATTGTGCAAGGAACGGACTTGAAAGAGTGCCCCTAGAAACTATGAATTGGAATGAGCCTCATGAAAATGCAGACAAAAATGCTTGAGCAGACCTATGAGTGTGCACATATTGCACAGAGTACAGGGAGCTGAAGAACAGGAGTAGGGTAGCTAAGACACAGGAGTCAAAGTAGTGTCCGCATACACCGATTTCATGACATCAAACTGTTGTTAGAGTAGTGTATCTTTTGAATGATCCTTGCAGCTAATGGTGCCAAGTACAGCTCTGCCATAAAGCTGCGTGTTTTGGAGTAGGTATTGAAGTGTATTGCAGTGTGTAGTTTCAACATCAGTAACTTTATTTCTAAACCACTTTTTGTTTCTGCAAATGGTTGTTTTATATGTATATAGTTGAGTGTACTTGGAGTATTTCTTCTGTCAGCAGTATTGGCTTGCATGCATCTTTGCCTATTCCATCCTCGAGGTGTGACAGTCCAGCGGTTCATGTGACTGTGTGATGAACTGGTTTGGGCATAAAGATTACTTAACTACTCCCCTCCTTCATCCTCGTCTTGTTTTCAGACAGACTCAGCTCGCAAGACAATTGAATAAGTTAGTCTATAAGCACAAACAAGAGGTGGGAGGAAGGTGAGAGTGGAGGTGGTATTGGTGCAGAAAAACGGAGGTGTGGAACGCTAAAACCCGGTGAGACTTGGACCTTCCTCTCTGCCACCCTTCCCACTCATCTTTTTTGCTTGTGCCACTGCAATGAACCTCACTAGAGGAACGTTATACAGGAAATTCGGGGAAAGAATTTTTTCCTATCACTTAACAATAAAGGCCCTGGAATAAGTGTGCAAGTACTTTTACTGGGGTGCTTTACTTTTACTGAGAGAGGTATGAAAGAAGCAGTTGTTTTCACTATGTGCTTTGAAAAGTAAATGTCCTTGTTGTCTTTCTAGCCAAGGAAGAAAACAGAAAATGTGCTTCAAAGACAAGGAGTTGGTTGTGTTTGCAGAAATAAACATAGTGAGTGTGAGGGTAGAGCGTATTCTGTATAAATAAAAAGTGAAGTGATTAGAGAAACTTTCTAGTGCTTTCAGATACAAAAATGCATATTCATCTTTTAGTAAATGTTCTTCATAAACATATATATACTTACGAATGCTGATACAGTATTCAGTAAAGACTGCTGGAGCTGAGAAGAGCTCAGCTTTTTAGAGTTCTGTCTGAAACCTGTTTTGCTTGGTCAAAAGTTGCTGGACTTTAGTAGAGAATTAAATGAAATCCTGAGGCCTCTTGGATACAGATCTGACTATATGATCATTATGATCCTTTTGGGCCTCTGTGATACTGCTGTTCAGAGGAATTCCTGAGCACTCGAAAATTTAGTTACTCTTTGAGACATTTTGCATGAGCAAGAAAGATATCTTTCTTTCAGAATAAATAACTATTTCAAATGGAACAATAGAGTAGCTAGATAACTGCTTTCCAAATACAATTCTAGAATTTTTTGTAAAAGGTCTCCAGAACAGATGAAAAAGAATGGAAAAGTATTCAGTAATGCATTGGATCAAGTCTGTGAAAACTCTGCTATTGTGTAAGTGATTTAGGATGTGTTTGTCTTTCAGACTTCCTTCTTGAATTTACTAGAATGAATTCCTGAGTGCAAGCTGCTGTTTTTTAAAAGATGAGGACAGAAAGTATCAGAATGTCTTTAGTGCTAGAATATGTTTACTAATTGAAGGGAAATTATCTATATTGTGAACCGTCTATTTACCACACAAGAGGCTCTCAGATCATTTTGCGTAGTTGAACTTTTTTCTATATCATTTATATTTGTTATTCAAATTAAGACATGAATTTAAAAAAAAAAATTCAAGTTGATGATCACATCAGTTATGATCTTCATTACATTAGATTAGGCATGCAGCGTGTAAAATAAATTTCTGGTCTCAGTCCATTCTGCGGGAATTACACTGCATGGGAGATGATGATGAGCATCTTTATTGGTCATGCCCAGGAAATTCAACTAACTGAAGAGGAGAAAATCTACCCATTTCATATCCATGTAAGTAGTTAAAGTTGGAGTTTAATTATATGCCTCAAAGTCAGAAAATTTTCAGCTGCAGCAGCACTACCTGCACTGTGAAGTAACATAGATTAATATTGTCTGTAATCCCCAACATCTCGAAGAGCTTTCCGGGAACATGTGTATGCAGAATTTCTTTAAACCTCAATCAAATAGAAGGTGCTCAGCGTTCAGCTGGGGTGTGGGATGCTTTTGGTACCTCTTCAAACTCAGCATCTTTGAAGATGCTTCAGGGGAGTTTCTCTGGAGTATGACATCTAACAGGGGGCGAAGCAGAACTGAAAATTTATGCAACTTTAGTCCATCAGAGGCTGAAACTACTGTAGATGGTTGAGCATAAAATTCATGTGAGAGGGAACAAACTGTGCAGCTCTGGACATGGAGATGATGATGGCATACCTCTGAGACTTCACAAAACAATGACGTGTTTCCAAGTGACAGGATAGGGAAAGGATCATCCTTGCATCAGTGTTCCGGATGCATGTTACTGGAACAATGCTGCAGTTGCCAAAGACCAAGAAGGAAAGACCTACCATTATAAGGTGAGATGAAATGCTTTTTTACCTGTTCTCAGTTCTGAACTGATTTCTCCCCACCCCGCGATTCCTTCAGGCGATTATGCTCCTGCAAAAATCTCAGATGCCATGTGGATGTGAGGGAAGCCAAAAAAATCAAAGGTTATTCCCAGGTTATGACTTCGAGTGTTGGGCAGGACATTGTAGTTTTTGAAAATGGGATAATCCAGAGATAAGGAGTAACAGGAGTAATGGGACTAGTGACAAATTTTGTGCACGTCTTTCCCCTCTGCTTTACAGAGTTTACTGGCAGTAATGCAGAAGAGGGGATTAGAGAGCGATCTAGGGTTGAAACAGAAAAGAAGAATGGAAGGGAGTTTGGCAAGTTTAAAAGCGGTGAAGGGTCCCACAGTTCAGCAAGGGCAAGAATGGGGTACAGCTGAGTTTTTGCTTAGAGCAGTCGGTTGGAGGCCGCCTGCTGTAGGGAATGTATGCTGAGGACAGTGTCCATTATTTCTTCAGGAATCTCCTCTGTGCAGTGCACAATGACATTTGGTTCAAAAAGAGGAAACCATCATCCCACCCGCTTCTTTCAGTGATTTAGCAGCAGATGCAGACATACCCCTGAAGAAACATGAATTATCCACTCTCTAGCATCTGGGAACAATCGTCTCCATAAGACTAGAAGCAGAGTGTTTAATATAATGACGTTATTCTAATGATGATTTGTTGATACTGTAGCATATCATTAGTCATGCTATAATCTTTATAAGCGTAAATGTTTTCTCAAAATAGTTTAAATGTTTGGAAAATCTGTTACAGGAGTCTGACGTGAAACGGTAGCTTGTTCTGCGGGAGTCTGAACAGCCTGAAATTTTGAGTTAGTCTGGAAACGAATTATTAGTGAAGGATCATACAAATAAAGTGGGAAATGTACTAAAAAAAAAAAAAAAAAGACAAAACAATGAAATTTTTTTTGCTTGAAAATGTGTTAATGGATTATTTGGATTTACCCAGGTCATTTTTTTTTTTCCCTAATGTTGACAAGAATGAGCATTAACAGTGCGTTGAATAATCCATGGCAACGCGTGTGCAAAATTTTGAATATCTTTGCTTTTCTTATCTTCTCTGTTGTCTGTGGTTGTTCAGCTTCTGCTCAGATGCGGAGTTGCAGGGGTCAGCAATACTCTCTTAAAACTGAAGGGTCAGGATTCATGTGTAGGCCTTTTTAAAGTTAATGCATGCTGAAGTTCCTTTTTCAAGTATTAATACACGCTGTGGAGCATCTAGCAAACTTAACAACAAGAAAACCTCCAGCCTCCACTAGTGAATGGGCTTTTCTTAAAGGGCTGTTCATCTCAGCCACACATATGTATAGAAGAGGATAATTGGAATTACTGCATATATCATTCTGTATTTGCTACAATTGCATTATTTATTCAAAATTAAGTTGTCTCACCTGTCTCTCTGGAAATACAGATTCGTTCTATAAAGTTTTTCCAGTATTGTTTCATAATGCATTACAACACCATTGGCATTCTCAATTTGTTTTTTATGTTACTGTGGTAATAAATGCTAAGAAATTATTTACTGAAATTGTGTGAAAACATTTGAGTATTTTAGGGATTTCTTTCCTTTGATTTCCTATAGCTTTGTTCTATTGCAGTAATAGCTTTGCAACAGACCATGTATTTACTACAAATGTACTACCAGATATTCTGTTCCAATTTAGATACCTTTGTTCCTCTTTCCCAATTATGCTTTTACTTGTGGCTGAGGCTAGAGGAAGTAAGAGAGTGAAATTTTAGTTACTCTCTAGGGCAGAAAAATAAAGCTCTTCAGAGTTGTAAATGAAAAGATGCTCTGTCATCAGTACTGCAGGAAACTTTGGGGTCCCTTTAGCTGCAGCAGTGTCTTCATTGGCGGGACAATGTATATTTGTTTTAAAAATAGATAACTCATTTTGAATAAGCAGAGTTATCTGTGATTGTTAAAATGCATTACGTAGGTTAATCTTGTCATACTTCATTCATTCAGGATAAGTAGAGACTATCCAATGTTGCTTTCAAGAGCACGTGTGCACAGAACTTTGTTGGACAGCCAGTGCTCTTTGAGTAGTTTGGTCTGTTCTGTGTATCAAAATTCGTTACTTACAGATATAGTTGTTATTTTATTTTAAAATATTCTTTTTCTTGTTTTGGATTATTCTGTAGTTTTCTTAGTTGTCTTTAATAAATTGCTGTATGTTCTTAAAAGATGAACAGAGGCTACAGAAATGGTACTGCACATTCTTCAAGTATTGCATGTGCCTGCACATCTGTCATGTACCAGAAGAGTTCAAACTACGTAATTTTGGTTGACTGCTTTTTCTGTGGATGTACTACCTGTATCATTTCTCATGAAGTTCAGAATGCATCACGTGTTTATATTCGAGTTAGAAGTAAATGAAAATTGATTTTAACTGCATTTTTTAATAATTAAATATTTATATGATGGAGAGAAAATCCCCCAGTATTTTCCATTATTATTTCTCTTGGTAATTTTCTTAAGGAAGTTTTGCAGTTTATTGAAATCTCACTCTTAGCACTTAAAAAATAATTTCACTCTTAGAACATCTTCTGAAAAACAAGGTATTCCATTTTAAAGCCAAAATGGAGTGTTGTTAAGGGGGAGAAAAAGCTTAGTATCTTTGTATTCTGATTTATTATACAGAAGGCTGTTTTTTAACAAAAAAGGGTCTTTTTTTTTCTTTTTTCCCTCCACTATTCTCAGTCTCTTTTGATCATTGATCTGGGTGACCCCACGCTCAGGGGTTTTTTCTTCATTTGACATGGACAGATTTTTGAAGTATAGCTCTCCTTTGGGAACCTCGGGCAGTTCCACTTGACTAACCTGTGATCTAATGAGCAGTAATGCAGGGTTACAGTGACCATTTTGTTTGCTTTGAGGGAGGATGGCTAGACAGAGAGTGGGAGAGAGGCGGTGTCTGTGGAGAAAAAAGATGCAGGGTGATCGAACAGTGTGAAAAAGACTTGTTAGCCCACATTAGTGTGCCTGATTTACTTCACAACAGGTCAGGAAAGGCCAAAGACAGGGTTGTCATTAAATTGCAAAGTTGAAAATCCTGGTATTCAAAAGCATTCAGATTTCTGAAAGTTGTAAATTAGAAAGTTTGTGGTTCTTGTTGAATTTGCCAGGAAGATATACAGAAGTACCAGCTTCTCTAAAACATGAAAGGTACATTATAAAATCATGCTGTAAATATAAAAAGAAAACCAGCTTTTTAAAGTACTTTCATGGTTGACTGTTTTACAATGAGACTGGGTGCGAAAGAAAGGCCAAACACTAACAAGGTCGTTGCACTTTCTTTATGAGCCCTGGGGACCCCTTAATTATGTGCCCGTGCTGCTTATTTTGAGATTTGTGGAGTTTATGTGTGCGCGTGTTCGTATATTATATAATTTTTATTTGTATTTATTAAATACACACACATATATATACACATATGCATATATGTGTAAAAAGAAAATTCTAGTACCAGTTGCCCAGGAACGTAGATTTCGAGTCTTCTGCACTGTATTACGAATTTTTGTTCTTGTATCCTTTATTGTTTCTCTTGGAGTGAACATTTAAAACACTAATCTTCATGCCATTGGTCATGAAGTGAACACAGGTTTGTCTTACATTTACACTTACAAAAAACAGTTGTCTTTATGTTCTCAGAAATTATTCTTCCTAATAGTAAATGTTGCTTCCTAACACTTGAATCGGACTTAACAGGCTGTAGTTAGGACAGGCTAATATACTTCATCATCTTTGGCTATTATTTGCAGATTTTTTATTGTTGCTTCGCCGTTGCAAAAAGAAAAAGTTGGAGCTACCTATTTCTGAATTTACATTTCCTCTTCTGTTTCATTCACTCACTTGGCAGTGGTCTGAATCTCCATGATTTTATGAGTACAACTATCATGCAGAATATCCTTTTAAGCTGTTGCATTGATAGCTTCTAACACACAACAAAGTCTTGTCATTGCTATTTCTGATCTGGCTGTCTTTAGTAAAAATTGAAGTGCAGCTTTTTAGTTGTATTATCATTGTGCATTGAAGCAGTAGGTAATAAAACAAATGGGTGGTCTTAGGAGTAACGTACGTTTTTCTGTCTGCTACCAGAAGTTTCACTAATTGATTCTTACTCCTGCTGGCTGTCAAAAATCAGTTTTCCACAACTGGCATACAACTGTGTTAACATTTAGATTGTACTGTGTGGACAGAGTTTGTTGTCTTGATCTTGGTGTGTCTTATTACAGTTACTAAATGTGCAAAATTAGAAGTCTGAGAACAGCTGACCATAATTAAGAGAATTTTTCTTATCTGACTTCAGGAGCTGTGCTCCCCTTGATCATTCAGATAATTTCGTTGACATTAAGAGAATGTCTCTTCTTTGTTAAAAGGAAGAGAACACAATAGTATGTCAGGCTGATCATGTTGAACATTAAATTTTGGTTTTTACTTGCATTGGATTATGTATTAATATGTGGTGCCAGATTATTTTTGGTTTATCTTTATCCTCTTTTGTTTGCAGTGAACATACGGTATAGTTTTACCTTCTGATAAACTGAAGTTTGCAGGACAGTTGAATGTAGGAAACAAAGTAGATTTTCTATATGTAGTGCTGCATTTCTTGAGAACTTTCCCAGTGTGTCACTCCTGTTTTTACCACATTGAAAAATTCACTTAGAGTTTTGATACAGAATTAATTTATTTGAAGCAGTGTAGTGTCCAAAGCAGCTTAGTTGTTACTAGACTCAAAGACTAGTCTGAAAGAATATTGCCAGGGTACCTTCCCATTTTTTTGATTGCTTTAGGTGATATTTAGTTGCAGCAGCTTGGTGGGGATACATTCTAGGAAACTGCACTTGACTAGCTTTCTCTGTAGCTTTAGGTCATGTTAGTCAATGCAAACTTATTAGGGCATAAAATGATGGGAAAATGTTTAACAAATCAGAATACTGAATCAAAACACACTTAAGCTTTACTGCTATTCTTTTTCCATTGACTTTCTCCATTCCCTAAACGGCGTTGTCTGTGCAGTGTCTATGCACTCTTTATTAGCTCTTTTATTTGATTTAATTATTCAGGTACTCAGTGTGTCTGAATTAAGTCATCTCCGCCAATCTGCTTATTACAAAGCATTTGGTCAGTGAGAAGAGACTAATGTCATCTTGCTGGATTAATTTTTGAGGGTGTTTGTTTAGAAATCAAGATACTGGAGCAGTGTTTCAAAATTGTCTTACAAACAAAAGTTAGTCCAAGAGTAGATTAATGTACTGATATTGCCAGTTGCAGGCAGTGGAAGAGTGAATATTACTTACCCATTGGAGTAACATGGCAAATTTTCATATATTCTTGTTGCTTTCTTAAAGACATGAGTAGTTTTTACAGGTTGGTGTCTGGAAATTCTTTTAAAAAACACAGAAAGTTTGCTACCATGTTAATTGTTTTCAGATAAACTTTCCAGGTGTTATGTGGAAAGACTAAGATCTTCTTGGACAATAATATTGTTGGTTGGTTCCGGCATACCGCTCACAAAACAAGAGGGGATATGGCTGAATGCAGGCTTTTGGAAAATTTTACTTCCAGTTCATAATTACTGTTTAAGAAAGCATTTCTTGTAAGACAGAGATGTTAACTTTTGATACAGTTATTAAAATGAAACATAGATGTTTTTTCTGTTTATTGGTATGTCACAATAGATAACCTGCAGCAAAACATTATACCTTGCTGCAGATTAAGCTGTAGTTCCTGCAGGTTATCCACTGCAAAATCTTTAGTGATGTGGAGTGGTTATGACTTAGTCCACATCATGGATGGGATGCAACCACTAAGGTTTAGCGAAATAGGAGAAATAAAATATAAAAGTAGTTGTAGGTGCTTTTTTACTAAAGAATATGGGTGTGCCTTCTTACATTTCTCTAAAGTCATTATTTGTGTCTCTGGGCTATGTTTGAGAAATATACCTCTAAAAATATTCTAAACTGGAAATGCAGTAGCTTGTATGTTGCATAAAAAGTGAAGTGTTACGCTATGCCAATGGACTCCGACAATTCAGATTTTAGTAATTGTAAAATGGGCTTAAAATGCTCCACAGATGTATTTGGCTATCTCTCCTTTTGGAAGTCATTCCCCTGTGCAGTACGAAAAATCTTCCTTAACTAAGAAAATTAGTTCAATAATGCCACCCTTCCCCTGCATAAATAAGAAGGTGGGGGTGGTAGTACTATGGTCTGGGAAAGGAAGCAAAAATGCATGCTTGGATGTCCCGTTGCCGGCTGTTGTAGGGGGTGTGCTTGCCAGCAGTTTCTGGCAAGCTTACTCGTTCCAAACCCTCTTCAAATTCTCCAGGAGTTTAAAAAGTCTTTTGCCTGCTAGTCACCTTTCACTTACTTGTAATGTAGAAGCAATGTTTATTGACTGAAGAACTGCATGTTTTGAAATCAAGACATTGAACTAAGTTTTTGTTTTGTTAAATGTTTGTTGACATTTACTTGACACCAAGTTGAGTTAAGAAGATGGCTGTTAGTGGGCCAAACAGGGTCAAAACTTAAAGGGTCTGCTCTTGAGGGTAATAAAGCCCAGGATTTGGCTGATGTTTTTTGTGCATGTAGAAGGCAGCAGATCAAGTCTCTGACCTCTGTGCAGGGGGATGGATGCTTCAGAAGTGAGCTGTGTTCAAAGTGTAGGCCAGCAAAGCGGCATCTCCATTTTTAGTAGAACCTGGCTGAGAGATAATTTAAAAATCTACTGTGTTTGGCAGTGGGGCATGTGGAGCCACCTTGTGTTAGCATGTTTCAGTCATGGTCTGGTGTTTGAATTCTCTTCTGTGTACCGTTGATGAGGATGTGCATGGGTCTGAATCTCCAAAAGACACCTGAAGATGCAATGAGCAATGCGTATGAAGTTTCACTCGATAAAAATGTCATTTAGGGTCTGCAGCCGTAGCCAACGCTGTGCTGGGGAGGAGACCCTGATAACTAAAGACTGTGCCCTAAAACACTGTTGGAGAAGCCAGTTCAGGCAGAGAGGGGTTGGAGGGAGAAAACAGATACAATGAAAGAGAAGGACCTTGACTAACATCCTAGGCAGAGCCATGGCTTGAATGCAAAATACTTTGCAAAACTGTTCTGCTCGGAAGGGTTCAGGTTCATAATAATATTTCTGTTCTTTTCACTCCCATTTTGTTCTCAGACACACAAAAACTGAAGAGCGACAGAAGTTATAAATTGTTGTGCCAGAGACAGCTGGAGTTACACTGCACCTTCCTTTGTGGTTTTGAGACAGAAGGCTGTCTGGATCTTTTCATGCATCATGCTCCCCCTACTTAGGTCTTTAAGTGAAATTGTAGTGTAGTATTGGGACATGTCAGTCTTCTAATGTATGTGCTTGTCATCTCTGAGGTAAGGAAACAGTCTGCTACTCATTTTACAGAATTTAAGCACTAGTAGACTGTCAGCTACAACGGCAAAGCTAGTGGCCATCTAATTATTGGTGATTCCAATGTGAGTTTGAATCTGAAGCAGGAATTAAGAATTTAATGCGAAAGTTTGCACAAACAGGACAGAAGACTATGGTGTCCCAGCTGGTGCTGTCACTCTAATCATTGAATATTTCCGGTCTTCTGCTTTCCCAAGATGGCTCTGCTTCAGCCAACATCACAGTACTTTTACTTCCATAGACCCTGATATACACAAATTGAAGAACTGTGGTATCAGTCATGAGAACTGTGGTCATGAGGAGTCCTGCACTGTACATATGTTACTGTTAGGGCCACAATATTGTCTTCTCTGACTGGAGGAGTTATGCAAGTCGTTTAAGCAGTAAACTATTATGACATTTTTCTGCTCCTGGGGCTTTAGAATTATTTAAACTTCTCTGTTCTGAAAAGTACAATTTTAAGTATTCTGAGAACCTGCAATGAGTAACTGAAAATGCTTGAGAATACAGTACGTATCGTCTCAGTATTGTGATCAGACAGTGAGGGAAAAGTTGACTTGCCCTGCTCAGGATTATCAGTCAGGGGCTCACTATGTTAGTTTTTTGACTAAAACGTGTCAAACGCTGGAAAAAAGTGCCAAAGCTCATTAGGTTGTTCTAGTGTCACTGAAAATTAATTCTGATTTTTTGAATTAAGATTGGATTTAAACTCTGAATTTATATTCAAAATGCAATTTTTTAGTGTACTTCTGTAACCTGTCAGTTTGTAACCTGTTTAATAGCAATAGCTGCAAATTAATTGAAAGAAATAGTACTATTGCTCTGACATGTGAGCATTGCGTCATTCAAAACCTTTTTTGACCTTTTGAAAAAGCTTTTGATTTATTTGGTATCAGTCTGGATTCTCTTTTATTATAATAATTGGAAATAAATATAGCTCTGTCAAGTTCTAAAATGGCATTACTGAGTTACCCAAGACACAGATACTATACAGTATCTCCTAATTACTTATTTGTTATAAAAAAATTATTCTGCATACTTCATTCATTTCAGAATGTACAGTCAGTTTCACCACCTCATATTAAGGATGTCTGATCTAGAAAGTTAAGTCATTCTCCGAGTTTAATATTTTTTTATATCTCTGGTGATTTAATATTCTCTATTTGTGTGATTATTTGCCTCTTTGTCATTCAACTGTGGTGTTAAAGAATGTGGGAATAGTGTTCCTATAAAATATTTTTCAGATGTGTGAAACGTCTGTACTGAGTTGGTCATTTTGCTAGTATACCTATTGAAGACCGTAATTTTCTGTGTCTTGTAGATTTAAAATTCTTTTGTACTGCTTATATTATTTCAGTTGTTTCCATGTCTTTTTGCTTGACGGTATGTTCTTAATGGAGGTTTAATTCATCTTATGTGCAAAAAATAATCATTCCTATTCAGAAGTATTTCAGAATCAATAAGTCAGAATGTGGGTGCTAATATTCATACTGTAAGTGCTAATATACTGAATATAAGTGCTAATAAATAACGACTCTTTAATTTTGTATTAAGAGGTGGAAAGTAGTCTCAACTGGCTTACGTAGTGGAGTTTTTTGCAAGCTTTGATAGAATTCTGAATTTTTCCACATGTGAAAGAGAAAGCTTTAAATCTGATTCCCTGTTCTCTTTTTTTGGACCTTAATTGTTGCTTCATCAATTACTTTGTTCTTGATTTAGACTGATGAGGCTCTTCAGGAGTCAAGTTTATGGGAGTTTTGTGAAGATTGGTATTAAATATTACTGCTGAAAAGTGTAGCAATCCTGTACCTATTAAAGGAATTTGCAGCTTGAGCTGCACAAAAGACTCAGCAAGAAACCTATGTAGTTCTATAGAAATGCAGGAAAACTCTGCCAGAAATCCTGCAAAGCACCACAGGATTCCACAATTTTAGTGTTTTATTCAGCTGACTGCACTCTAGACAACTGCCCTCCCTCTGCAACAGTGATAGATCTGATCAGGCCCAGCAGTCTCACAATCTCGTTTTCTCTGTTATATCTTCAGACTTTGCTTAGATGGCTGCTTTGTGTAGTGCTCGGAAATAGAGAAATGTTTTCTTATTTGTAGCTTTTGTTACTCAGATGTGAACAATTATTTGTCACCATGATGTTTATGATTATCTTACTTGAAAGTACTCTGAAAGTCTTAATTTCTGGTGATACGAGGAAAATGAAAGTCTGTTCTATCTGAGCAAATTTCTACTTCATGGCTGTTGAAAATAGTTGTGTTTCAGAAAGAGTTTGTGTTTGTCACTTTATAGTTTAAATCCTCTCGGATATTAAATTGGATTTCTATGTATCTACCCTTTTAACAGAATACTTGCTGTTCCTACAGAGAAAGAGCTATGAGTACCACCATCATAACCTTTCTGTTCATGAGCTTCAAGGTACTGAGGAGGATTTCCAAAATAAAACTTCATAATTTTCTGTGCCAAGTGTGATTCAATACCAAAAACCTTCCAACAATCCCATACTACTTCTCCTTTAAATTGTGTGCTGGGTCCTGGATGCTGCAAGGTTTTACTTTGCTATGGTACTGTATTTTAGGGCCACGTCAGCATTTTTGTATTTCATAGCACTAGGGAAATATTATTATTTACACATAGCAGCTAAAGTTTTGTCTTGGAAGGGCCAAGCCACATGTCTCTTGTAGTCTGTCTCTGAGGCTGGCAGGCTATTGTTAGAAGAGGCAAGGTTTGTTTTTGTCATGCAGTAATAATCTCCTGCTTGTCTTTGCAGACCTGAGTATTTCATCTTAAATTTTAACAGGCAGACAACAAGGGAGGAGAGATGATGAGGGAAAAAAGCAAACTAGAGTCCTAGAAAATTCCTGTGCATTCTTTTTTTTCCCCCATGAAACTAGTGCTGCAGAGAAAAGAATATTTACAGACAGGGTGTGCCAGCTAGTGTCACCAAGCATTGAGTAGGAAGAAGAATGTGAAAAATCAGAAAGTGTGAGGTGTGCTTTCCTGTTTGCCTCCCCAGAAGAACTGAAACTGTCGGTGTTTGGGACTCCTTGCCAAAAGCTGACAGCCTCACCTGTCTACAGTGCTCTACGAATCTGTTCTGGTGACCATTTCCCCTCACAAATGTGTGTCTGAGAGCAATTAATATTCTACCAAAGAATACTGAAAAAAAATTAGGTATGTGTGTGTCATGTAGTTACTGAATTCTTTAAAGATAAAAACAAAGGCCACCACAGAAGCAAATTAAAGCCCCTGGGAGCTGACATGGTTATTGAAAGCTTTAACAGAGCTGCCCTGCCATAGAAGCCTGCTTTCCTATTGTCATTCATTTTGGTCTCTGAAGAGGAATTTATGATCAAAGTTTTGTTTGAGCACAACGTAATGGCACAGTTAAGCGCTCAGATTAGATTTTGGCAAAGTTGGCCAGGTCTTTGGTTATTGCTTGGTTTTGGATTTTTGTTTTCCATATGGCATGCATCCTGTAGTGAGAAAAGTGTTGTACCCCTGAAAATGTTTACCCCTTAAAACAGAACTTTAGCCAGGGTGGGGTTTTAAGGCAGCTGTTAATCATAGCTCCAATTAAAAAAAAAAAACAACGTGTAAGGATCTGTGTACAATATTTTTGTTGAATTACATTAAATCTGTGGTTCTTGTTTTGTATCTGCTACTACTATTTCACGATAAGCTCTAATCTGGAGCATTTTCTGTGGGTGACATCTCACAACATAAATAAAAACTGTGGATATTTAAAATATTTTAATTCATAAGATGCTCCTATGTATAAAATTTCCGATTTAATGACTCTCCAGCAAAATCAGTGAATGCCCACTGTCCAATTTTTCAGTTGCTATTGGCAGAAAGAAGTTATATTGTTGGCAATTGGTATACCATAATATAATTGTTTTTCATCTTACAAGCTGATTACCAGTTATTTTCCTTTGATAACATACACAATTTGCTTTAAACCCAGGGAGGCTTTTGGGGGAGAGGAATTAAGATGAGAAATAGCTGCTGTTTACAGTGGGAGATGTCAATACAATTATTGAGATGTTAGGAAATACAGGTTCATTTCTTGGCTTTGCTGTGGGCTTGCTGCACAGATCTACAGTTGATTTTATGGAAGTAGGTTATTTCTGCATTCCAGCTTATGTCCATATACAGAGTCTTATAAATGCTCTAGGATGATAAGGACAAGTCTGTAGTTCTGAACAACTTGGAGATCCAAGTACAGGTGGAAGAAAAGTTGATTTCTATGACAGAAAAGCAAAGCTCCAAAGATTTTGATGGTGAAATGAGTTGTGTAAACTAATAAGAGGTCATTTAAGACAAGATCTGAGTGTATTCAATTCCCTTAACATACAGTTGTGCTGGTATACGTTGAAATTTTAGAAGGAGCTTTAGAAATGCTGTCTCATGGTGTGATCAAAGTAACAAGAGCAATCAGCCAATGTAAGTTTTGTGTCTTGTATGCCCATGGGAAACAGGAGTATTTGTCCAGTCGTATATATAGGAGGTTTATAAAAGGAATGCATTAGAAGCTAAATAATGGATTTAAAAGACTGCCTTTGGAGTGCGTTGAAAGAAAGAAATCACAATAGAGGTCCCCCTCTGCTGGTAGAGAGTTCAATGTTCAAGACATTCCAGTGTGTCTAGACACAGGTAAAGTTGATTGAATCTGAACATGTATAAGTGATAAAAACCCTATTGTTACACAGTATAAATTATTGCGAATCTACTGAAAGCATTTTAAAGTGAAATACAGTACAAATGAAGTTAACAAGTTCTCTGTTTATTCATTTCAGCTGGTACATAAGTAATTTGTGTCAAGTGCCCGACAGAGAGTGTACACTGTGTTGTCAATTTGTATTATACCTAACCTGTGGCACTGTACAACTTGTTGTTTACCCATTTCAGTGCTGTTTAAGAATTTTGTTCTGGTAAGCAGCCTTTTGCCCTTTACAGAATCACAGAATCACAGAATGGTAGCGGTTGGAAGGGTCCTCTGTGGGCCATCTAGTCCAACTCCCCTGCCAAAGCTGGGTCTCCTACAGCAGGCTGCACAGGACCTTGTCCAGGCGGGTCTTGAATATTTCCGGAGAAGGAGACTCCACAACCTCCCTGGGCAGCCTGTTCCAGTGCTCCGTCACCCTCAGAGGGAAGAAGTTGTTCCTCATGTTCAGATGGAACTTCCTGTGCTTCAGTTTGTGCCCATTGCCCCTTGTCCTGTCACTGGGCACCACTGAAAAGAGTCTGGCCTCATCCTCCTGACACCCACCCTTCAGATATTTATTAGCATTTATGAGGTCCCCTCTCAGCCTTCTCTTCTTCAGGCTAAACAAGCCCAGCTCCCTCAGCCTTTCCTTGTAGGAGAGATGGTCCAGTCTCCTCATCATCCTTGTAGCCCTCCTCTGGACTCTCTCCAGTAGCTCCTCATCTTTCTTGAACTGGGGAGCCCAGAACTGGACGCGGTACGAGGGCAGAGTAGAGGGGAAGGAGAACCTCCCTTGACCTGCTGGCCACACTCCTTTTGATGCATCCCAGGATCCCATTGGCCTTCTTGGCAACCAGGGCACACTGCTGGCTCATGGTCAACTTGTCATCCACCAGGACACCCAGGTCCCTCTCCACGGAGCTGCTCTGCAGCAGATCCATCCCAAGCCTGTAGATTTTTCAATTCAATTTAATTAATGATCTGCTTAAAATACTGTCATATGTGTGATTGTCAGGAGAATTTCTCAAGTCCTTCTTCTGTGGTGGGAGACACTTGTGCCAAGTTCTGCATGTTTACATTGAATAGTCATGAAGAAGAGTGAAAATTTTAGGGGTACTGGGCGTAAGAGAAATAGATTAGTCATGGTGAGAAACAGGTACAGTGATCCACTAAGAAGTGAACCTGCAGAAAAATACAAACGAACAAACAAACAAAAAACCATCTTAAGTGAATCTCCCGAAGACCAACATAAATTCCTGCTGCCTAGTGTGTTTGTCCTGAGACTGACATGAAATCTGTTGTCCAAACAGCCCCAACAGTGTGATACCTTTTCCTCTACCAGAGAAGAGGTTGCCCATCAGGAAGGGAAATAATTCTACTCTCTCTTTGCTGGTTTCTTTTAGCTAGGTAGGTTAAAACTCGCTCTTAGCTTCAGATTTACTGTTTAGTAAGATGGTGGATGATTTCCTTATTTTAAAATGTAAAATGTTGTGACCCATTTTTTACCTCTGTGTGTATATATTGGGGGTGTGTGAAATAAAATATAAGTGGTGACTACTTTTTTAGAAAACATGCCAAGGTTTTAGGTTCTGAAATATATTCCAAAATTGTTTTATTTTGGTGTGACAAATATTAATGTAACTTTGATTAAGTACTTCAAATAAATATTATGTATCTCAAGTAATTTCCATTTCTTATGAATATAATTATGGCTCTATTACAACTGTAAATCAAAACCTTTCTATAGTTCATGTGTTTAGGTACTAATAAAGAGTGAAAATGACCTACTCTGTTGCATACAAAACACAGAAATTAACCTTTTTTTAATAAAGTAAAGCATTTGAATGTAAGAGTTAAATTTGCTTATGCAGGTGTAATGTTGTCTCTCTGTTCATCTAGCCAGTGTAAATGAGACACGATGAGGTTTTGTTCCCCTCAGAAATATATAGCATAAGGGGACTGTGGATGTGTCGAATTTCTAATAGCAAAGAAACAGCACCATCCGTCAAAGGGGTTTTCACTTTCTCTTAAGCACTGGGCAGTCTTGTAATTCTTACAACATGTTTTTGTAGCTTTTTTTACCTAAAAAATGATAGGCAATGTTAATACTGTCCCACTTCTTTCCCTGTGCTCCTGTGTTTAGTATGAGTTGAGTGATTTTAATGCCTAAGAAAGCAAGTACGCCTTTTGCCACAAAATCTGATTATGGCATTTTTTAAATACTTCTGGATTTATAAAGGCCTTGTTGGTAATACTCTCTGTTCTTTTGAGAAAAGTAATGCTGGCTTTTTGATCACCTAATTTGTTTTCATAGAACTGTGAGTGTCTGTGGCAAATATTAATCCATATCTATTGTAATTTTTCTGTTTTGTTTGCTTCTATTAGACTTAAATTAAGAGCAAGCATGACTTCTCAACCTTAGGTTTGATACTTGCCTTTTCAAGATGGTGTAACCTCTGACTACCACTAATCTGTTGCTTTGTTTTTTAATATTTTCTTATTAAGCTATGACTAAGTATAAGCAATTACTCTTACAAATGAGTTTATAATTGCAACTTTTCTGATAATTTAGTTTAGTTTCATTTTCTTTGAACTTAAATTATTTTAACCATTTGCAGCTAAGTTTTGAAGCTGGCTGTTCAGAACCGTATTACATGCCTGCTCTATAAACTAGATATTAGTGTAAACTAATGAAGAATAGAGTTGACTTGAAAATTTGGCTACTCCTATATGCATGGTGAGTTCAAAATTATCCCTGTTTATACAGCCTTTGGCAATTTAACCAATGTGTTTTGTCACCTGCTTTGCCGTCTCGTGAAGCACTGGAACATTTATGAAGAAATAGAAAATACAGCTTTGAATCCTTGACGCCTTTTAAATTAATGCACATATTGATAGTGACAGATTGCTGAACTTGGCGTTAGACACTTAGCTGTGTTTCTTGCCAAAAGTAATCCAGATGTGCATAATTTATCCGCCTGCCATATGTGCACTGACATGTCTTTCTGTAATCAACTGTCTGTTGAGCATTGTTAAACAGTTAAGTGTTGTTTATCAACTATCTTTTTGAATAATGCTAATAAGTCCTTTAAGTAGTTAAGGAGCACCAAGGTCATAAAACAACTTTCTTAAACTGAAGAAAGCAACTTGAGATTTTTGATTGTCCAAAATGCATGCATGTTCAGAAAAAAATCTTTGGTATAAGAAGCTTATGTACAGACCATTTTAGATGGTGTTATACAACTGAGAAGGGTGCATATTTTACGTAATCTCATTATTATGGGACAGGTCTTTGTTGTGACAGTATAGAGGATGTTGCTAGGGAATAATAACATTAATTAATAAGAATTTTTTTTATGTGAGGTGTTTGTTGAAAGGAGAAAATGAACTTAACTTGACAAGCAATAACCAAACATGTCCTGGCATTAAGTTCAGAAAGAGTTGTAGGAGGACATTTGTTTCATTTGAAATATTTCATCATATGATCGGAAGAAACAACTCCCATTTTATGGCATGTTTTGCACTGCGTGTTTGTTCTTCAACTGTCCTCAAAGTTATTTATTGATTAGTAGTATTACATGACCTGAATGGAAAAATTCCTATGCAAAATATTCCCCTTTTGTTTCCTGTATGCTTACGCTTTCAGCCCCATTGACATAATGTTACCAGAATGTTATCATGGATAATCTAGCTTTCATCAGTCTCTCTGAGTCAGATCCCAGTGTTCACCTTGGAGGTATATAGGGAGGTGTGTGGTGGTCATGTAGAGCAAAATGCACGTAATGTCTCATGGTTCTGAGTTTCCCCTGAGGAGAAGGGTGTCTGGCTCTGTCTGATGTTCCTGTGCGTACAGGCAAGTATTTATCCCCACAGTTATATAGATACTTATCTGTTGTACATAGGCCTGTCTTTGTAGCAATCTTCTTTTGGTTTTTGAACTCCCCCCCAGCAGTTGCATAACTTGTGGCATGATTAGGAGCTGCTCTTCATCATCCTGGGAGGTCTCAGTCATGACCTTTCAAACTGTTGTTCTTCGTCATTAAGAGGAGACTAGGTGTACATAAGCTGTTGAGGGCACCAACCATAAGGTCATCCAGATTTAAGCAACTCATCTTGATTTGTAAAAGAAAAAAAGTAGAATGCCTACATAACAATACATACATGAATTGGGGTTACCCTGCTAGACACAGTAATGCGGCGAACAGTTCTGGCTGCCATCCTGTCAGAAGCCATCTTCGCTGAAAAGGTGAAAAGATGCTCCCCAGTTTGTAGGAGCATGCTCCTGGTTTGTAAGCTTTGCTGTTTAAACTCCTTAAGATTTCGACTTGTCTCTCTGACCAATGCATGTGATCTAAATGGAGATACTAATTCAGTGTATTGAGATGTTGTTACATTGCTGTAGTTCTCAAAGATTCAGGCCCTGTGGATATGGTATGGCAGAACAGCTGCATGCAAGTACTGGCATTAAGCAGGGAAGTTGGGAGGCTTCTTCAGAAAAGTTTGCTGAGTGTTGGTGGACAGTTCAAGATCTTATGAAGTTGCTAGGGTCTTAGTTAAAAATGATTGTGAATCATGGATTAACACTGATCCACGCTGTTGAACTTCTGTGCTCACTAAACTGTGCTACAGCTACTAGGATCTCTGCTCTTTCAAAACAAACAAACCAAACACCAACATCAAAGGTCTTTGGTGTGTTCTCAGCTGCTTCTGGGAACTGATCATCATATTGAGCTGTCTCCTAAAGTATACAATTTTTGTCTAATTGTCTGAGTTACTTAATGTTTACTTGTTTAATGAAAAACTAGTAACATGCAAGATACGGGGAAGCACGTTTTCTGAAGATACTATCTTTGTTCTTGATGAAGGTGCAGCTTCTTACACTTGAGAAGCAGTGTGGAAGCCCAATATTCCATAACGAACCAGAAGTTTGCACCACGGATGACTCTTTGTTCCCTGAAAGGAAACCCAAACTTATTTCAACAATTATTTCTTGTAATGTAAGTTTTCTTCAATAGTGTAAATAGACATTTTTGGAAATTGAGATACGGTTAGGAAATAATCTTAGAATTTTCAGCACATCTTTTTCTTATCGATTCTTGGTGTTTTGACCTTTGTTTTAAACCATAGTAAAATGGTGGGTGCGAATTCTGCCGTTACTTAAAAAAACCCACACACATCACCAAAAAACATTGTCATCTGTGATCTGCCTTCAGGCAATTTATTTCAGAGGTTAATGTACTTTATTAATCCACATTCAGCATTGTAATTTCCCTCAGCTTTATAATAATTTACTAAAGTGTACTCTTTCTTATTTGATCGCTTCTGTTTCTAAGAGAACAGTATCTTTGTAAAGAATTCCAGGAGAGAAAGTATGTGTCTTCTCTTCAGAAAATGCTAATGTAAATCTTAAAAGTATTGATGCTTGCGCTTTGTGAAATACTGTGGTATTTTCCATTGCCCACATCTTAGCTAGTTTTATAAACATCTGAGAAGCCTTCAGCGTCCACAAGCCAGTGACATACATGGCTTTTATGAAAAAAAACCCAAACTTTTTTGCTCTGATTACTTATGTCCTGAACTTGCTAGAGCTGTCATTGTTTGCTGCAGAATTACACCCTGGAATCTTAATTTTTAATTTCTTTTCTCAGAGTGTTTCTGTCTCAATTCTGGGAGCCTTCTGGCTCTTCTTTAAAAAAGGTACAGAGTTTAATAAATGTTACTACAGTATTATATTACATCACCATCTGAAAATTAATGATTGTGGCATTTTGAAATTCTTATCACTGGTCATTTGGTCAGCGTCAGTGACATGTTGGCCACTTCTAACATGATAGTTTTGTCATTCCAGATGTTTCCTGGTAGGCAAATGAAAAGGGAGTGTGGGGAGGAGAGGAAAGATCATTGAAAATTAGCCTGGATGTGTGTGTGTATGTTTACATGCAACTCCCAGACAGTGCTGCGGTGAACATCAGTTGAAATATTGTATATGTGTGTATTGTACTTTTACAACCCAGCAGCATTTACTCATTTTAGTTTGTGTTCAGTTACATTTACCAAAAGACTAATTAGCGTACTAGAAAAGTGGTTTTGGCCAACAAAGAGCTAGCCTGACAACTGAACTCTCTCATTACATTTCCATCTATCTGTCTTGCTAAAAGTAGACAAGACCCTGGACTGACTATAGTTTGAAAGGTTAGTTGAAAAGATTAAAGGTGACCTGTAAATGGAAAATGGCAACTTTGCGCTTTTGGATTCTAAACACATCTGGTCTAGTGTTCCTCTCGTTGAGTGGTAGGTCTGCCAAGACTTGTTGCAGACTTTGTAGAGCAGTAATAATAAACCTGTTCAGAGAGTTTAAAAGAACTTGGCATGCCATATGACAGGTTCTCGAGTAGTTCCGTTAGGAGCCAAGTGTACTGTAATAGACCCCTTTTAAATTTTTGGCTTACACGAAAACTGGAGATGTCTGTGTTTTCTCCTTCTCTCCCCCCTCCACTGAAGTGCAAAAGGCAGATGAGTTTATTAAAATACTTCTTTACTGTATGTTATTGAGCTGTGAAAGAGACCAATAGATAAACATTATTGTAAGTTTGCAGATGCATTCTCATTTATGCCTGTAGGCAAGATAAATTTATCTACTTATGTTAGAGGAGCCTTTAATCAGATAATCTGTTATTGCAAGTAGTTTAAATCATGAGGTGAGTAGTTTTTAAACAGGCCTTTACAGTGTGTGTAGACTTTGCTGGTCCTGTTCTTCATCATGAGAAAAGTGAAACGCAATCAAGTATAAAGAACATAAGCAGTATCCTTTTCTCTCTTACCTTCAATACAGTGCATGTAACTGCAGACATATACAATATTTCTAGATGAATATACAGCCCATAAAATATTGCTCATTAGATTATAGAGAAAGGAACAGATCCAGTTGTTTGGATAATAACATCCTTCTAGAGAAGTAAAAAAGTGACAGGAGGATCGACGTATATACAAATAACATTGCATGAAAAATCTGGCCTCATCTATCTGGAGGTTAAGGGGGCTGAGATTATAACAGAGGCCTAAGTTTGTTATGTCCAGCATGAATTTTCATATGATGAAAAGTTCTGTGCTTTTATGAAGAATGAGTTGACTCACTGTGTTGTACATGCTCATGCTGGTCTTCAGGTCTGGTTTTTATACTGGTCTTACGGAATTCTCACTTTACACAAGGGTATCTGTGTCTTAATATATGGAGACCTTGATCACCTTTGACACCGACATCCTCTATTGCTATACTGGAAAGAGTACGCTGTTCTGAAAGTGTTTTCATCCTACTCAGGGAGTGGCAGGAAGTGAATGACACACAGAGATACTTTAAGTGGTTGGGCACAAATTTACTCAGAAGAAATCTTATGGTCATGCTTCTTTCTTGCGTACAGGCCAAGCATTTAATGGGTTGCAGCACAGGGCTGTATAGCTGAGCCAAAAACTTTTGGGGCAGAATCACTTCGGTCTAGCCATGTGATTCATCTTGGTTTTAATCTTCTCTCCTTTCCTCTCTGAGGGAGAGGTCACTAAGAAGGGGATAGCTCAGAAGTCATCAGAGAAATCCCAGATTTCATTTATCTCTGAGAATCAGTCTTTTTTAATTTTTTTTTTTAATTTACAGTGGTTATTGTTTATAGTAGATTTAACAATCTTGCTTTTCCCAATATTTTCAAATCCTATTGCTTTCATGCAAGCAGTATCCCTTTAACGCTGCCAGGAAAGTTTTTTGTGTGGGGTTTTTTCTTGTTGTTTTGGGTGTTGTTGGGAGTTCAGGCATTGGGAGTTTTGTTGTGGGGTTTTTGGGTTTTGTTTTAATTTTTTAAAGCCACTGGAAACTAAGCTAGTGAAAAAATCACATTGCTAGGAAAAATCAATGTCGTGCAAGTAATGACTGTTTAACATTATGGCATCCTGGAGGAAACTACTTTCCAGCTTAACACAGAGGGGGGGACAAGACAAATAGAAAGGAGAGAAGAACTTGAGATGCGTAGGAGATTTTAGAGGATTAAGAGAATGCTTGAGGACTGATCACCTAATCTGCTCACCCTAGATAATATAAAAGGGAAAACAAGAGGAGGAGGAGACTGAGCAGGCATACTAATCTATAGCAGTTGTAATTAAGGGAAGAATTATTCATCTGTCTTCTCTCAGAGATTTCTAATGATTTGACAATCTATAGTAATTTTTTGTTTAATACAGTAAAAAAAATGCTCCACTATCCTTTTCACTTTGATCACCTAAAATAAATTAATGATACCAAAATATCCAAGAAAAGAAAGACCAGTTAACAGGTCTTCTATTCTTCCATCTCTTCTAGCCCCAAAACCTCAGATTCCTCCTCCTCTCAGTGAAATGTGGAGTACTGCAGACTTCGTTTACGCAAATTGAGTAGGATTTTGCACTAAGGCAGAGATGAGACATGAATGGTGGAAGCTGAATCAGGAGTTCTGGACTCGTGAATATAATCCGGTCCATTCAGGAAGCTTTTAGAGTAAGATTAAGTATATCTTTCAGTATTAATTTCCCCTGAATTTCAGTAGTATTAGCTTCTCTTAACATTACTTATGATGAAAATCTGCTTTTCTGGGAAAGGTTCTCAGGATCATTTTTAAAGATTCTGAAAAAGAAGTGAAATACACAAGTCTTTCTCTCAGGTTTTAGAAAATCATGGGGGGAAAAAGTTTTCTGAAGGGATCAGTCAATCGCATTTGTTGAAGTCATGTTAGTGTGGCCCTGAGCTCGGGATGTCCTGGCACTCCGCACACCCCTGCAGGTACTCCCCTCTTGGTCTGAAGTCATGACTTAGCTTTGTGTGGTTGAAACCCAGGCAAAGAAAGCTCAGGTCTGCCCAGATTTTGGAGATACCTATGTAATGGTCATTTTGTGAGGGGGATTGTATTTCTTTGCGTACACTCGTGGAGCACAAATAAGATCACATTAATTTAGGCAGGTACTGGCTCAGCAGAAGGATGGAGCCACTGTATGTATTAATGTTGTTAGCTGTATACATACTACATAGAAACGTTTTCTACTACTGGTCGCTGAGCATGTAACTAATAGAGAACAGAAGATTGCACTGCATTCAAAGAAACAAATGTTCTGTGAAGTACAGAACTGGCAGATGAACGGCATTGCTCCTCAGCACTCACAGTGCGGTCCCTGCAAAGTGGAACTCTTCTGTGGTCTGAATGCTGGGCCTGGTACCATGCTTGCTACTGCTTTCCAACGTAGCTTGAAGATGAAGATGCGTTTTACAGAGAAGCCACGGGATGACTGCAGTGTGAAAACATTAACTATTTTCTTATTCACTTCTCCTAAATGCCTTCTGGAGTTAAAAAAGTAGCAGTGCAGGAAGCTGGATCCTTCGTTTTGGAATGCTAAAAGAACACTGATAAGGTTTTTGGGTTTTTTTAATTACCATTTTTCTTGATGCTTTTTGGAAGTTGTCATTACAGTTAGAAAAAACAGTAATTCCTGTTTGTAAAGAGTTTTAGCATTACTGGGTTTGTGCTTGGTTTAGCAGCCTTGACAATATTTGCACAGTGGTGACCAAAAATCTGGAGATGCACGTTTAGGGAAGAAAGTGAGTGTTGTGTTAGATTAATTGATCTAGTTTGCTATCATGCAGCATCGCTGCAAACGTAGGTGTCTTGTGATGTGATGGACCTCCTGCAAATAGCTAATCGACTCTGATCTCTGTTAATTAGTGCAAGTAAATCTTATAATGAAGCTTTGAAGAGAGCATCTGAAGTAGATGAAAGCTGAGGCTTTACTCAGTGTCAGGGCCTTGAAGTTAATTATTGGGTCCTGTGACCCAGCAAAAGGAAGACTCACTGATAAGGTAGTCTTAGTATAGGAACTTCTATTGTCGTGGTATTTTACAATTTATGTGAATTGTATCACCACCTCTGTTTCACTATTGCAGTGCTTCAGCACAGAACTTAAAATAATTAGACCAAAACCTGAGGAAAGGCATCTCTGTATTATGCTTAAGACACAGTTTAAATATAGAGATCAGCTTTTCTAATATAAAGAAAAATTAAATTCTTAGAATAGTATATTTATATTAAAATAGATTTTTTTTAAGATGGATATTAATCTTCTGTTACTGAAAATGCCTTGATTTTTTTTCCCCCACTGACATTTGAGATTTATCTCTAACAATGTCAGACAGTAGACTCATCGTATTTCTAGTGTATCAGCCTAACCTAGGTGTAGGGAGTAATACTTTGTAAGATAAGTTCTCAGATAATTGTTACTTTTTTATGTTGTATAATTTGTTTATTCTATAAAAATATACATTCCAAGTTTTATAAATGAGCAACATAATGTTAAAAAACTGCTATAAACTGTTCTTCAGGTGTCAGATTTCAATGATCAGAAAGACTGAAATGAAACTGGAACACTCTCAATCCCCAATAGACATTGCCATGGAAAAAAATTATAGGCTTTGATGAATTTAAAGGGTTTAGATATTTCCCAGAAACACAAACTAATAAGAATGAGAAAGACTGAGTGTTATAATACGAACAGGAAAGATTGTAGGTCGTCTTCACTGGAAGCTCGCGATGATTTGTTTGTTCTCTGTGACCTAGTAATTTGAAATGGAAATTTTTTGTGAATCTAGTTGTGTCTTCCTTGTAGGGGCTTAGTTCGTGCATGCTAGACAGCAGAAGTTTAGGCTTGCAGCTCTGAAGTTAAACACTTTTTGATAGTGGCTGTCTGATCAGACTTGTTGCATTCTTTCACTAAAATAGAATGACTTTGCTAAATTAGAGATGGCCATGTGAGATACTCTTGGAGTTTCAGGGTTTTTTCAGGTTTTATATTCATTGCAGATGTCAAAGGAGAAAGATGTTCCAGAAGAGTTAGAGAGTGAGAACAATTTTAATGGACTCTGATTTTTGGAAGCACTTCTTTTTAAATCTATTTAGAGTAATGTCATGATGTAATTTGTGGAGTTGCATTGCTGTATAGAAACTGCCTTTGAAGCTAAGTTCTCAACACTCATTGACAGAAGATGGTTTAAAGGACCCAGCTGCTAGCTAGGGAATTTGTCCTTGTTTGCAGGTATAATAAAAGATGAGTTGCGTATTTTGTTAGTCTGGGAATGGGAAATATGCCATATTGCTTGCTTCAAGATTAATACACAGAAGTTGTTTATTCATCTTATACCTATGGAAGATGAGGGCTTTATTTTCAGAATAACTATTAAAATAATCTTTATTGTAATATGTAAAAAATACAATTTTTTAAGTTGATTAATACTAGGAGGGAATGCTCATTAAGGTGGCTAGCAATAGCAAAACACTTACTTAGAATAATTGTAGATAATGTTGGTAATTAGAATGTTTTTTTGCATGCTATTTATAATTTCTATTGATTATTACAGATAAAGAGCATCACTGTAGGAGGTTTTTAGATGTTAAAAAATGCTGGAGAAATCTGCCTTCCAAGCATGCAAAGTTTTCTAAAGAAAACTGAGTTTGTAGAAGTTAATTAAGCTAGTTTGTGTGGGATGTATTATAACCAATGACAAAACAGACATCTGCCAAAATACAGCAGTGGAATTTCCTAGTATAGTGGACAATCTTGTACAGTGCAGAGATGCAGAAACTCCTGCTTTATTCTGCTTTGTCATAAACTGTGTTCTATCTGAAAATAGTGCAGCCTGAAGGAATGTCATAGAATACGGCCCAAGTTGCATACCTGAACTGTATGCAGGACAGAGAAATGCGCCCAGCAAGAACGTGGTTTTGTGAAATGCGTGCGTTACGTGAGTCAGCCATGGCTGTGAGTGTTTCCTTTTGTGCCATGATGTGAGATGCACCCTTCACTGAGGCTGTGGCTTCATCAGGTCTAGGAGTTTCCAGTGTGAAGGCTATGATTATTTCCTAATTGATGCTGGCTGGTGACTCGGGCATGATTTTTCCCCAGCTTGTTGCTGAGAGCTCTTGGCCAGGCTGAGGAAACAGGGTAGGGTGGGACCAGTGCCCCAAAGCAGGATGACCATGTAATCTGATACGGCAGAGTAATAACCATGTAAGTTATGAACACAGAGGTAGTGTCGTTTCTTTGCCTCTCAGCGTCATGTGGATGAAAAACTGAGTTTTTAACCAGACCCTTTCCTCAGAGATACAAAGTTTTTAATACGCCATTCCTTACCTGTCTTCTCACTGCAGTAACAAAGTAGTATCTGTTTCCTCAACTCTGGGCTCCAATTTTGCCTGGTTTTATTTAACATGACATTGAACTATTCCCCTGTACCAGCTGAAGGTGGTTTGATGGGTTGCAGTTTCTCTCTGTGTAGATGCAGATGGGACCTGGGAACATTTTGGATTTCCGTAGCTATGTCCAAACTAAAAGTTTTACAGAAAAATATCCTGATTAACTTGATGCCAAAACCAGTGAGCTAATTCCTGGACATGGTTTGGTAGTCGGTGTTCCAGGGATCATTCCCAAAAGGCGGTTTCTGTGAGGCCACTGTATTTTGCAGACTAGGAGGTTTTACCACCCTAGACACATGTCATTTTGTACCAGTTGGCCTCAGTTCCCCGGAATGTACTTATGGATGTGTTTAATTTACTGTTACAAATGTGTCTGAAAAGTTTGTTGTAAAGGAACCATTTTGGCTGAAGAAATGTGATGTGAAACTCTTCCACGCTTGGTGACAGTGAATGGGTTGTCACTAGCAACTTCATCTGGTTATGAGGCAGTCAGCTCCGTGGCTGTGGGTGAAATTGCTCATGTGTGCTGAATCGTATAGGCGGCAGTGCATACAGAGTGCTGCTCTGCTACGTGACTCTTCCATGAATGCTGTTGCCCTCTCAACTCTCTGGTTGTATCTGGTAATCCCTTGTGATTCTGTAGATACTCATAAAACGTGTGTAGCTAATAATTTTCTTTTCTTCCTCTTTTGGAAGTCACAGTATCTATTGCTGCATTTTCACTTGTTCATTTTAGTTCAAGTTCTCCCCCTTTGGCTCCCGTGTGGTTATCAGAATTCATGCATCTCAATTCAGATGAGCTCAGAAGTATTGATTTCTGTGATCCCTTCATACAAATACTTAGTTTTTAATTAACCTAGGAAAGATCTGTTTCAAAGACATTATACTTTATGTATAATAACTATTTTTAAAACTGTTGAAAACCATTTTTAAAACTCTTGTAGATAATTTCTTTTAGAATATTTAGCTTGTGATCATTCTAAACAGCTTCTAAACCAAGAAGAGTGAGCGTGCATAGATGTTTGCTTTCTCATTTCTTATTTGTAGGAATACAAGTAGCAGTAGGGCTTGAGCTCCTCTGTACTTTTGCATGAGAACTAGGGTTCTGTCCAACTACTGTCACTGCCTTGGCTGTAAAAGGTACTGCTGGCTTGGACTCTGAATAGGACCATTGTGAGTAAACTGGGCTTGTGCAAGTTTTATGTAAGCATGAGTTAAGTCTTCGGTGTAACGTAGCACCAGTTAGAAGTAAACAGGCTATGATTTCAGTGCTAGACACTGCCTTAAGGCAGAATAAATTACACTGTCATGCAGAGGATATGTAGCTGCTGCTGGTTTGGTGTTTGATTTCTTCACTGTCACATAGCTGAAAGCTGTCCAGGAGAAGAAGAAGTATAAACTGACAAGGGAAGAAAATGACCAGATTATGGAGACTATAGGGGTGAGGAATAGCATATATACTTAGAGTCATTTCTATACTACTAGCAGCTTGCTTTTATGTATTGGTTCATTCTTAGTGAAAGTGTTGGCTCCTGAGAATAAAATGCTTCCAAAACTGGCAATTATCAAAGACTTAAAGGGTTAAATGCTGGTGGAGTGTTTTAGTAATCAGTCACGGAGCTGGTTATCATCTGACTGATGGAAGTGCACTTCACGCTGTTAAAAACGTGTATGTCAGTAATGTGTATGACTTCTAGTATACAACAATAGTTGTCTCGAGTTTTGAAGAGAGTTCCTGGAAGTCTCCAAGATTAGAAAAAGACTTGTTTGTAACAGCATGTAAAAATACCTAGACATCACCTCTGTCATTATGTGCGTCTCCAAAAGAGTCAGGGTTTTTCAATCCTAAATTTTTAAGTTGGAGATATGCAATTTATCAACAGGTTCTTTTAAATACAGTGCTGCTACTGCTAATCAGTGAGTGGATGGCTAACGAACTTCTGGGAACATATCCATAACAAGTACTGAAAAATCTGGGAGGTATTAGCACAAGGCATATGTAATTGAAACCTTCAGAAAGTATTAAAAAGCTCTGGTAATAGTTGCCAATAAATCTCGGGAAGTGAAACATCTCTGACCTGCGGAAGAATGAAGTATAACTGTGTGCAGCAGTATTCAAGATCACCTTGCATGTCTTGCCCAGATGCTTTCAGACATCTCAGCGCCACGACAATAACCACCTGCATGCTTGTACACAAATTCACCCCACATCAGAGAGGATGCCGGGACTGATTTGTGAGGAGTGAGTAGCAAGGGTTAATATATACAGCTTAGGTACACATAGACTAAGAAGGAAACAGCTGTCTATAAATTATTGAAGAATATTAAGGAAGAGAAGGGATTGTTCTGTTACGTGTAGTGATGGAAATTAGTACTGATGACATTAAATAACGGGAAGAAACTTACGTATGGAATACTATCATTATTTTTTGGGATTCTTCTCTCAAATGATATTGAAGGCATTGAAGAGAAATGGTATAAAGCTCAAAAATTACAGCCTTGAAAGTCAGAGCAGGACAAGTACTAGAATCTTATTGCAAGAAGTTGTCTTGTATTGGGAAGCTGACGCAAAAAACTCTGTTCTTCAAGATACTGTGCTGTAGCTGTTTAGACACATTTTTATTGCCTTTTCTTCAGTGTTTCCAAAATACAGATAGAATTGAGTCCCAGTAGTTCTGTGAGGGAACTGAAAATTCTTCCCTTCAAACTAGGATTGGAAAGCCAAGAAGCTGGCTGGGATAAGGGGAAGAAGAGATGTAATGACAGTCTTAGGGGCTTTCTAAAGAAAATTTAGTTACCAGCAATGGTAACTGCTGGCCCAAGCTGGTCCAGGTAGCTGTGGTAAAACCACACTGGAAAAAGCTCTGGTGCTTTCATTAAGAGCAATATAGGGATGTAAATATACAGGTTACCATAGTTTATTCCACCACCCTAAAGTGCTTGCTTTTTAAGTTACCAGAAAGCCTTGTTATCACCAATGAGAATATTTTCTTTAAAAGTAGATTTTTGGCTCTGAATTCCTCAGGCAAATAGGTTTTGTTTTTGGTTTTTTTTTAACAGAATATTTTGTAGAATTTAAGGGAATTGGAGTGACCAAATTAATTCTGTTTTGGGAACTGGTGTTAAAACTAGAGCAAAAGGAAGATCTGCAGAAAATCTTCCTTGAATAAAAATAGCTAAATAGATAAATATACCTATCAGCATCTTCACCAAACACTTTTCAGTTGTTATTGTAATATCATATAAAACATATTTTATAATGAGGGAAATAATTTGGTGTGCATTTTAAAGTCACAATCATGACAGGAAGAAGAACATTACTTTATGACAAGGGATGTGCTGAGTACCATACAATATATGTCTCAATGTTTATTTTTTTTTCCTCTGAATTAGTAAGTTAATCTCTTTAGTTTTGGAATGTATTTGTTGGTTGTCTTAGTATGTACTCAGATTTCCGTCAATCCAAATGGTTAGGAAAAAAGGCAGTTGGAACTATCTTTTGTGTGGAAACTTAAATTTTCTCCTCGGTTGCTGGGAACAATTAGTTGCAGGGAATGGTAAGAGATATCCCCATTCTCCAGTTCTCCCTCATGAATTGTTATCAGCAATTACTGCTAAATGAAATAACTTGGTCATCACTTCTGCTGTAATCTCTCTCTTAAGTGTGGTAGCCAGATATCCCATATAATCAAAAAAGTTTGGTCAATGTGAGTGAATCCCACTGATTATTATAATTTTCAAGATGCTGGTGATGTATCCAGGATAAAGCTTTTTGTCTACTTTCCATCATTATTCTGTCTGTCATTTAATGAAGTCAGCATTTCATATGTAACTTGTTGCTAAAAAATCCAGACTTCATGCCCTATCTTGAAGCAAAGATGAATAAATACTGCTGTATCAAATTATGTGTTTCATACTAAAGATTATCAGAATGTCACTGAGATGAATTCAGTGCTGCTTAGAAAAGGAAAGCAGATGGAAGGTGGTAGACGGGTTTTGTAATGGGTAAATAAATAATGCTATGGTATATTTAGGTTATGCTGAGCTTTATGAAATAGGTTTGATAGTCCAGTGTTTTTCCAAACTACATCTACAAGTTGTATGGATATCAGTTTGTATGGATACCCTTGTTTCCTCACAAACGGTGACAACTTCATTTAGAAGTACGTCAAGTTTGTTCCAGTAGCTGTCCTGTTTTAGGCTGAGAAACTAGGGCATCGACAGTGTTGTTAAGATAACGTCTAGGTTGCTGACCTTTTTTCCAACATATTTACTGTTTCAGGCTATCATTTAAGTAAGAAGAGTCATTCTAGTGTTGTTACAAAATATAAATTCGTACTATATTAGTGTGAAATAACATTTGGGAAATTCCTCAGCTTATACAAAATCTGCTACAAAAATCTCAACGTTCCCCCCCCCCCCCCCCCCCCCTATTCTACAGGCAACTTGAAAGTATTTTTCACTTGGCATAATTATGAGGGTGGAGTCCTTTTAAAATCATGATGAATGCATTCAGCTGTTGTTTTGGGAATTTAGTGATCAGTCTTTTTCAGTATCCAGAAACAGGACAACCTATATAGTGACTGAAACTTTCTTTTGCAGCATTGGCGTGAAGGTCTCAGTTCTCAATTTCAGTTATTCGGATACTGCAGTTAAGACATTACAAAAAGTGTGAAGTGCTTTTTAAAAAGAAGTTGTAAAGTGCATTTTAAAAATGCTTACTGTAAAATGGAAATTCCTGCACACTTTAGCAGTATAGTCAGTAGAAAAAAATAAACAAGCTGTGAATAAGAACATGCTGATTTAAATAAATTCCGGGACAAACTGAACTAGAACAGTCCATGTTCAGTACTCAGTCCTTCCAAGAACGGAGCATTTCAGTTTAAAATCCATACAGCTATTTTCCCAGGGTAGTAGTTACATGAAACACTGCGGGTTGTAATAGATTTCAAGATCCCAAGCTGAGGAGTGTATTTACTCCCAAGTCTGTGTTTTGTAGTGATTGTGCAAAAGGAGGATAATTGACCATATGATACATTCACAGTACCTTGAGAAACTCTAGAAGGTGTCTGCCAAACACAAACACAATCACGTGTGAATACACGTCCCACTTACCTGTGATTAGTTTGAGATTTTATTTGGAACTGGACTTTTAAAATTGTTTGGCTGGTTTATGATGAAGATCCTGATGTCAGTATCTCAGAGGCAATTAAGCTCCTGCACATGTTGTGGAAATAGGCAGCTGGGTGGAGAAGAGTCAATCCCACAGGTGCCCTTGACAAGGAGGGGTCTGCAGCATGAAGTGCCAAGGGTCAGAGCTGTACAGAAGGCCTTGCTCTGTCCACATGGGATACACACCTTGTGACTGTAACTAGAGCTAGTTAGGTTGGGTTGTTTGGTTTTTTTCTGAAACAGCTTGCATAAAAATATCCTACTGACATGTTTGTTTAAGGATGGTTTGAAACTTTTCTTCTTCCCCCCACCTCCCCCCCCCAGTCATCCCCTAAAAGGTAGCTTTTTCCAGCTTGTTTCTCTGCCTTTATTCTCCCCTCAAGCATATTTGTCCTGGGCTTTTAGTTAAAAACGTGAAAAAACAAGATAGTCTCTTTTAAAGCCTGGAGTGTTGCTTTTATTGACCTTGGCAAAAAGAAGATGCTTTGAAACTTAGTAAGTGGAGGATTTTCTTCATTAACCTTTTATTACTCACTACAGTGTTTCCAAATGCAACCCTGCAGCCAGTGAGGTACTGGGTCCTGGGGAGGTATGAAAGAAGACAAGGTGACAATTTCCACAACAGGACGAGGGCACCACGTACCCCAGATGCCCTTTTTGGGCAAGGGGAGGGCAGGTCAGATGCCTGGCTTCATCTCTCCCTCTCGTTTTCAGGTTTGCCTGCCTTTTTCAAAAGTCTCTTGCTCCTGTTGATTTCTTCATAGTTTTAATAAATTGTGGCATGCTACAGGAATTCATCCCAAATACTCCTTGTTTATTGCGTGCAAGCCTGCATCAAAAACAGCTTGTGAAAATCCAGGCTTACTCCTGGTGAACATGGTTTCTTCGGCAAAACAAAAATGAAAACTTAAATACTGTAATTAAAATGAACTGGATAAAAGATGCAAAGAGTCTATAAAAAATTCCCAGTCTTGCAGTATAAATAGCAATGGAGTAAGTACATTACTCCTTTAAGTAAATAACGGCTAATAGTAGTAAGGGAGTAGTGTTTTTACTCCTTTAGTCTTTGCATAAGGCTCTGTGTATAGTTTTTCTTCCTTTGCAAGTTGCTTTTAGAAGTTTGACGGTCATCCAGTGAAAACTGGTTGATTTTGGATTTAACTTATTATATTAATGTGTAATTACTTTTACTGGCTGTACTGCTAGGACTGGGTTGGTTAGTTGGTGTCTGTTGCTTCTGATTTGGAAATACCTCCATCCCTTTTTGGTACAATGTTTGAGGGGGTTTTTTTTACAGCAAACAGGGACATACTGTAGCTGTCAGACTGAGAATAAACGCAAAATTAAAGCGTATTTGATACAAGAATTAGATGACAGAAGCTTTCTCTCTGTGTACTTAAAAATGAAAAGAGGTATGTTCTAATAATCTTTTGACAATATGATTTATTACCAGTTTATAAGTTCTAAAAGGATTTGGCGATTAGAACAACTTACGTATATTTTTTGTGCTACATTAGCCTGAATAATTTGACATTCAAACCTGTTTATGAATTAGGTTAACTATTTCTGGACCTTCAGTTGGAGGAGAGGAGGGATGGGGTTATTTTCTTCACCTGGTCACCTCATCAGTCGTTACAGGTGCCTCTCTCTGTAGTTAGGGTGCTGAAGCAGAACAGTCTTAGCCTTTTGCTCACCCTTGCAGTTCCTTTTGCAGTTTGGGTAAACAGTGAGCAGGGTCTCGCTTTTTGATCTATATTAAGCCTCTCCTCCTAGAACTTGACAGTTAGGCTATAATATTAACACCAGAGCTGGGAAAAATACTGCTGTTAACAGAATGCCGTTTATTTGTTCGTATATGTAAGTGAGAGGCAAGAGAACTCCATAGGTAATAGCTACTATTGTATTCTTTTTTTTTTCCTGCTGACTTCATATCTGTTTGCTTGGATTTGTGTCACAGGGTGCCTGGGAATACATTATCCTGCTACTTAAGAAGGAATCTGAAAATTCAATTCTGAATTGATCGCCTGCTCCATTATACACAAAAGCCATTATTAGCACAGGTCCTTGTGTGTCTTCACAAAGGTCTATAGCAAGGAAAGGTTTATGGTGAGACATAGAATCATAGAAAGTTTTGGGTCGGAAGGGACCCCTAGAGGTCATCTAGTCCAACCTCCCTGCAGCGAGCAGGACACTGCTAACTAGATCAGGTTGCTCAGAGCCCTGTCCAACCTGGTCTTGAATGTTTCTGAAAAATGAGGTGGGCCAGGAATACGAGGCTTTTCTCCATGTTAACAGTATTGTAAATTTTAAAATACATCAATTACCACTTCAGTCAGATTTCCCTACATTAGTAGCCTGTGAAATAGAAAATACTGAAAATATGGACTTGTATAACAGTTATAAATGTAGATGCAACATAGAACTTGCAGCTTAGCTATACCTGAAGGATTTGTCCAAAGCGTGTTTAAATTACAGTTTATTGTTAAATTAGATGTTCTATGTCTAGACAAGTATTTCATCTGCTCTATTCATCTAACGCTTTTTCTGCTCTCTTAGTTTAAGAGAGCTGCCTCCAGCACGACCCCATTCATGGGAATGCATCATGTAATCAGGTGAGAGTATTGAATCTGAAGTTTCTGCAAAAGAATAATAAACATACTAAGGTGATGAAGGGAGTGAAGACATTGCTTCATTTTGTCAGTAAATAGGGAGTTTAGGAATGTATAATTTGTGCTAAGATAATAATCAAGGAGTGTCAACACTGATTCTTCTGTGGGATTTTTTTCCTCTGTGATTTTAAACCTTTTAAAATCTGGATACAGACAGGGATACAGCATGGTACTGCAGTCAGTGTTGGGATCTCAGGCAGTGTGTTGCTGGTTGTTGGGCCTGGACACTTGCATTAGCTTTTACAGTGCCTGTGTAAGAAAACAGCAAGTTGATTTAGCGACCTTGGAAAAGCTCTAGATGGCTGGTTTTTCAAGCAGATGTACCTTTTTTCTTGGCAAGTAGTTTCCATGCAAAAACATATGCGTTAACTGATTGTGTATATGTCTTATATGCACTTTTTGTCAGTGGCTTGAGAAGTTTCTCTCTGAAGAATGACTGCTATGCTTCCAAAGTGCAATATCTCAATATCTTTCAGATTTTGGAGTTCTGAAAGTGAAATACGAGCTGGTTTTGAAGATATTTGTCTGAAATACGCAGAACAGATATAACATCTTCCTTATCTTCCTGAAACAAATGAAGGGAAGGGCTGCTGTTTAGGATGATGTCCATTCACAGTTTTACATTTAGATCTATTTGTCTGTTTTCCTTTAGTCAATATTTTTACCTTTTTTATGCACATGCCCCGTCTGACAAGAAATAGCAGTCTTGGACCCCATGGACTACTGAAATGCTCTGAGTATGGAGTACATTATGGTCCTGGGTGGGACAGGATGGATAGACAGGCTGAAAGTGTTAAAAAAATAAAATAATTTTAAAAAATATATCTGAAGACTGAAGCTGCTGGGAAATACATTTGCTCGAAAGAGTTGTGGAGCTTCACTGTACCTCTGCTTTGCACCTAACCCAGACTGCATGAAAGCTGTTGAAGAAACATAAAACCTTAACAAATATCATCAGTGGTTAGAGCTTTCTCTTCAGGGAAAGCATGAAGGAGAGAGCACATTAAGAAACAAATATTTGTTGAGCCCCATTGTTTGCTGGTGGAAAACCTTTGTGGAGCATGCCAAAGACTGCATTGTGGCAATCTGGGAGTAGAATCGAATGTTTTGCTCCCCTTAAGTACTTTCTATGATCCATAAAAGCATTTTGATATTGAAGTTTAGAATCTGTTTCTGTGAATTGACGATAGAGGTTTATGCTTGACATTTGCTATAGGTCATTTTAGAAGACTTCTGTTACATTAGTGTTGGAAGAGGGCGAGAGCAGGAGTTCATATTGTAAATGACCTTAATAAAATTAAAACTAATTAAAACAAAGTCTTTCTAATCTTACAGAGTATTTCCCAATATGTTTTATAAACTGTTTATATTTTGCTCCTTACTGAATTGTAACTTGAGTGAATTTTGAGAAATATTTTAAATAGTGGCTCTAGACTTCTTGGTATTTGTAGTAGACACATCTAAATATAATTAATCCCCTTTTGGCGAATACCGTATTCTGTAGTTGAGCTAAAGATACTCTTTGCTATAGAGCCTTAGGGATTACACCTGAATTTCATTAAGGAAGTCTCAGTAATATCCAGAGGAATCTCCCCATGTAGAATTACTTTGGACTGGTTAGGACAAGACGGGATGCAGCCCCTTCCCCCCCCCCACCCCACCCCAAACAGTTGTATTGGTTGCTGTTTGCAAGAGTGAAATTGTATTGAGATGAACAGGATATTGTCTGTGAATAATTCAGAGAGTGAAGACAGATGTATTGTGCTGGAGTCACATTGTGCTGGAGTCACATTTTCAAGGCATGATATGTTTTATAAGCATTTTTTTTTTAAATAAAATTGTCACATATACAATACAGAATACAAAGAGTGGGTGTACAATACAGGATGTTGGGAAACAGATTAATTAAAAGAACACCAATTAAAGGTGACTGAAAATTCGTGGGCTTTATTAAGTGATCCTGTGATGGTCCATTTGTCTCTCAGAGAAGAGCTTTGATATTATAGGCTCTTCCCCACAGACTATTTGTTTAGTATCTATTTTTCCACAGGATAGGTCCCTGCTTCTTTCATCATCTCTTTTGGTGCAGAAAAATTAATAGGGGGAAGATGTGAAAATAGTTGAGGCTTCTGTTCTATGTTTCATTTTGCTTTTTTTTTTGTTTAGGGAGAAAGAGTCATGGTCTTCTCAGGAGAAAAAGGAAAAAGGAAAAACTAACTTACCTGCTGCTGTGCAGAACAGAGCCCACTTTAAGAACTGAGTTATGTATGACAGGTGTTAAGAGTATTGCCTGTGCTTAATGTCCTGCCAAATTAGAAACATGAGAGGAAATTTTTGTCTTATCTGGAACTAAATGCCTGACACAGATTTTGAAGTATTTGTTATTAATCTTAAGTGCTGCATTTTTGCTTTGTGCTGTAGACAATCTCTGTCCTGGGATTTTTAAGTTTTAAATCTGGAGAGCTGTCGAGGACCAGTAGATCAGTCTGTTGCACTCTGTTGGAGATTAGTCCAAAGCTTGAATTATCTTGACGCTTCCTTTCTCACAACCCATTTCTGCACAGTATAGAACAACTTTTGTCTTTGTCACAATTTCCTCTTGAGAATTGAGTTCTGAAACTGCTTAAGCTCACTCACCAGGCATTAAAGTACCTGGATTTGAAACTTCTAAACAAGTTTCTTTTCTGGGAACACTTACTCTCAGTGTTTGTCAATTTGTTACAGCTTGGACTAGACACAACTCTGGGATGATAGCTGTGCAAATGTGTTCCTGCAGGCAAGACCTTTAAAAGTTTACAGAAGGATTCCAGGTCTGTTTAAGGTTCTAACTAGGTCATTTCAAGGCTTATATAGAGAAAACATTTTTTGAAAATCTTAGCTTTCTGCTGGCTTGGCCAGCAGTTCCAGACTGTCATACAGTAATGAATTTCCTGTCATTAAGCTGATTGCTTCTGTAACTAAATGGATGGGTTTTTCCTCCTCCTGAATTAACATGCCTTGCAAAAGTATATATGGCAAGTAACAAAAGTTTATGTAATTAAGAGCTCTGTTGTATACAGTGAGATAGTGATAGTCTCCTGAATACTCAGGTGAGCCCTGTTTATGTCTAGTACTGTACATGATTTTTCAGAGTTATGAGGAGCTCTATACAATTAATTGTTCTAAGTTGTTACTTTGATAGATAGGTTTATTACCAGTAAAACAAGTTCGCATTAGAAGTCCTGCATGTTTAGACAACTTCTGGCATATTTACAAGTGTCTTAAGAACTGTAGAACTGGGATTTTACAAGATGAAGAGTCATAAGAGTTTTGCAGGCAGATAACTGACTATAGGAGAGTTTTTCTGTTGTTTTACCATGGAGATGATGTCTGAATTTTTCAGGGGAAGTGCAAATTTGATGTACTTTTGGTAGTTCTTAAAATATTAATGCTTCCCAGTTTGAAAAGCTCTTATTTATTTCCAACTACTTCTGTTGCCTTCCTTCAGAGGAAAGGTAGAAAAATAGGAGGGAGTCTTTTGCTAGCCGCTTGAAAATTTTGGAGACTTGAGCAAGTTATAAGCCATTGAAAATTGTCATAGTCTGTCTAGCTTTTCCTTTGTACAATGTGTTCCTGGATTCCTGCCAAAATCACTAAGCATTATTAGCACAACACTTGAACCATCTTAGTGTCTTGCGTCAGTATGACACACACAATTTAAACTCCAGACAGGACGCAGATAAAATAGTGGTGGCTACGGCTGCAGCTGCTTTCCTCCCTCTAAATACCCTTTGGACCAGACAAAGGTGTCCTAGGGCAGGTAATCAGAAAAGCATGAGATCAGGTGTCATGTCTGCTGACTGATGTTAATAATCTGTGCTTTCATAATCACTTATTACAGAGGAAGGAATTCTGACCTACCCAAGACTACTCTGCTGTGAATCCTCTCTGTCATTCTTCTTCATCTGAAGATGCCTAAACACCTTTGTAAGCCTGGCCTTTCAATTAGGAATAAAGCTCCAAAACAGGAGTTTCTCACCCTGTTTTGCACTGTGCATTGCTCCCACAGAAATCGACTGCCTTTTGGTAATTGTGGATTTCAATCTAGGAGAATTAAACTAAAACTGAGGGCTTCTGGCTTTTTAACTGGATGATAGAAAAGTAGATCCCTGCTGGTTAGCCACAGATTGTCATGCAAATTGGGTGATTATGCTTTCTTCATTTGGTCTAACCTGCACGTAGAGATGGAGAACTCATTCTCCAGAGGCTGCCCACTGATCAAGGAGGCATCTTTACAGCAAATAGGATTTGATGTGTGTGATTATTTTGGTATCTTTATGGCAATTAAGAGGGCAAAATGCAGACTTCATAAGCAGGCTTACCTCACATTTTTCCTCACTTTTGAGTGCTTGCTTTTACAGCCTTACTGAAATTTGAGGAGCAGAGAATCATAAATGGTGTGGGATTGTCAGACTAACATATAGAGGGACTTCACTGCTAAGGGCTGTGGACTTGCTTTTAGAGAAACAGCTTTAAATTTGTTTCAAATGGTGAGACAGATACAAGATTGTGGCAGCTGGTTTGATGTACAGTCAATAGAAATGGATGGCAGAGAAGCAGTGTTCAAGCCAGTTTGGAGCCAAAAGGTGCAGCGGGCTCTGGGAAGGGTTTTTTAGATTAGAGGAAGAGTAAGCCTGACCGTGCCACTCCTGACTCTGATATGGGTGTGTTCATTCACAGAGCACGTGCCGGTTAGCTAGTTTCGGTTCCTATTTTTGCATTGTACTTTAGGTTTCCTTACATCTACACATTCATGAAAATCCTATAGGACAGATGAAATGTTTTAGTAGAATGGATGTTGCTAGCAGGCGGGATGCTTGACATTCATTCTTCAGGAGAGAAAGCTTCAATGATCAGATCGAAGAGTTAGGACTGCTATGGCAGTCTTAGGACTGCTGTGGTAGTCTTCTGCACTTTAGCAGCCAGGTTGTTTGGGGTAGAAAACAGCCACTGGAAAAATTCAGAAGCTTTTAAGAGTTCAGAGTGGAATGAGGGAAGCAGGAGACTGAAGCTGGACTGTAAAACAGCTAGACCTGAAATGTGTCTGTTTCTCACAAGATGTAGATGAGTGGATGAAGATAAAGAGCAAGAATAAACAGCAGATGGAAATAATGCAGAGTGGAGCAGGCCAGAAAAATAATCACTTTGTCATTGAGTATGACTCAATGTATTTTCTTCACGACTCCCCACGTCATGCCTTTGGGCATCTTCTCTAACCAGGGCATGAAGAGCCTTGTGATGATGTCCAGAACACTTTTGTTTTCTGCAGTGCTGCATTTGTTGTCATGTTGAGAACATTTTTCTAGTAAATGGTTTTATGTTTTTTGGCCTTACCATCTTCTGAGACTGGGTAGTTGATTTCCAACAGACCTGCTTTTTGTGTGCTCAAACTTAGGTTAGTATGTGCCAAAATAACAATGATGTGCCAATGTCTCTTGAATTTGTTTATGAAGAAAGGGAAACACTGAATGTATTGCTTTTCTAAACATATGCGGTAGTATATTCAATGATATATCTGAAACACAAGTAACCATTGCAATTCCGCGTTGAGAGTTTCAAACTTGTAATTAAGTGAAATAAACTCATTTTTATGTAATGTTGATAATGCTGGCAGAGAAGGATAAGACAGGGTATTACGTGACAAATGAGGCTTATTTAGTGATATGTTCTGTTACTTTGGCTGGATTTGGGTGCCTGGCAGAATTTCTTCTGCGTTGAAAAGGGGGAGACATCTTGGTTACCTATTCTCTAGTTCTTCATTTGATAACAAGTGAAATAATATTTTGTTTTGTTTTGGTTTCCCCTGGGAGTCCAGAGTTTGCTGTTTTCTATCTGAAGATTATTGGCTACCTCTGTCCTGATTGATGTATTTGCACAGTTGCACATGTTTTCTATCGTCATAGAACAGATTTAATGCATGGTGTTAAGTTTTGGGTTAGCAACGTAACTGCTATAGCAGAATCAGTAATTTCCTGTTATGAAGGTGAGGAACAACTTCGAGTTGATGCCTAAAGTTTGTGTAAGTGTTTCTGGAATTCTAAACACATCATTTCCTAAATTGAAACAGCAAGTTTCTTAATGTTTGTTGTTTCAAAAAATACACAAAAAGCTGGGGAACTTTTTTTTTCGTTTGGATGGCAAATTTCCTTGTACGAAGGAAAGAGTAATGAAAACCTTCAGAATAGGACAGATGAATGTTCAGACCTCACATTTTCTGTACAAATGCTGGATGAAAACCTTTTCATATAGACCAGGCCTTCTGTAGATGAGGAGTATAGAAGAGTTTAGAGGACGTGGAATGCAGAATACCTGGATCTACGCTCAACATTGTTTCCAAAAGACTGAAGCATTGTGGTGGATGATGTAACATTAGGAAGTATGCCAAGAAAGGTATCACTTAAAGCTTGTCTGCATGGAGAAATAACCTAAAATATCTGTCAAGGAATAGCTCTTCTACAGTAGCTCTCTGAGAGGATGTTAAGAGTGCCTTTTTTAGTCCACTCTGAAAGTGGATTAAGCTAAACCACAGAGAAGCTTTTAGTAAGTGTCCGTGGTGGAGTTTGGATGGAATAGCTGTAGTACTTCCATGTTTTCACAATCCCTTCCTCACACAGACAAGCCTCTACAACAGTTTTGACCAATTCTGGGAGAATTTTCCTTTTTGAGTTTGTGACAGCATACAGCTTCCAAAACCCTTCAAACTGTATTTATGAAGTAATAAAGAGACAAATGAAGGCTCTCAAAAATTCTATGACTGTAACTTAACGCTGGGCATGACCAGTTAAATATGCTATACAAATACTGATTACAAATTTCTGCCTCACACTTGATAGCAGAATACAGGGAAGTGCCTGCTCTAGGTGACCCTGCTTTGGCAGGGCGGTTGGACTAGATGACCCACAGAGGTCCCTTCCAACCCTGAACATTCTGTGATTCTGTGAAATCAATTCAACCTGTACAACTTTCAAGCTCATAAAACTCCTGTGTTTCTGGCACAGAGGAGGCCAAAATGTTTTCAGATAGACTATGTGGAAAGTCAGGTTCTGGAATCCTTCAGCCTTTACGGCTGAATCTGAATAAGAAAGCAAAACACATACCGTGAACACGGTCAGAAACTGTAGTCTAATATATTTTAGCACGAGCCTAAGAAAAGTGTTGTTGTATGTTTAGTGCTTGAAAAGAAGGTGGTGCTCAGCAGCATCTCACCAGAAGAACAGAAACTGTGAACAGGATGCAATTCAATTTATGATCCTTGTTGCTACAATCTCAACAGGTCCTTCTAATATTAAAAAATGTAATTTTGTAAATGCTTCAAAAATAATGTTTACCACTCCCATCAAAGATGCCTTGTTAGGTACATATATTATTCTAACATATCATTTTGCATGTTCACAATAAGATTATATTGCTTTATAGTAAAATTCCCGTGTTTCAAAGCTTTCAACTGTACATACTATACTAAGGTTTAAAATACGATTCACAAACAGAAGATAGCATAATTTGTTATGACTCCTTTTTAAAAAGTGGGTTAAACCCGTTCTTTGCTACATGAAGGAACTTCCTTGTTAATCCAGCAGCGCATTGCCATACTGTTCTCATGCTTTTCCATGCTTCAGATGAGACATTTCTGCCCCTTCTGCAGCCAAGAACTCATGTGCCAGTAACTGTTCAGCACAAACAGAAAGTGTTGGGGGGTTTCCCACTGGGGCAATGCGCCTTTTAATGTTACTTAGATTCTCAGCTCCTTGGGAAGGGTACAGACCCTAGCCCGTGTGTTGCGTACTGTGTGAAAAATACTGATGTGTCAGAAATGGGGAAAACCTACAGGTTTTGGTGTTTGCAGCATGTGACCTGCCGTGGCCGAAGCACCCAGCAGCTCCCAGGTGGGTCATGCAGCATGCTGAATGAGATGCGGGCGGCAGGGTCCATCAGGCTTTCCCCTGTGGAAACCCCTCTCCTGCAGAGAGGCCACAGTTGGTCCTCCCTACTTTTTACATGGTAAAATATTTGTTCTCCGGTTTTGTTTGCAGGGTAGTTGTGGAAAATGTATCACTTTTATACAAGAGCCAATCTTAGCAGTAGGACAGGAAAGGCTGTTAATGACTGGGAAGTTGTCAAAGCTTAGGAGAGCCAAAATAGTAAAGACATTGATCCCACTTCTCCGCCAGTTTAGTCTGCTCCTATTATCTGAATGCGATGTGGTTCATAGTCAAAACAACATGGGCAGCTATAATAGATTAAAACTGCTTTTCGTCTTTTTCTTCTAGAAAGACCAAACTTTTCCCTTACCGTGTTTGTGACTTTGCTTCAAGAACATAGGGCTAGACTTTACGGTTTGTTTAGCTATGAAGGGATGACAGACTAGGGGGGTGGTAAGGGGAGCTTAGTTTTGGAATGTAAATACATGTAGAGCTCTTCTCCTTTTGTTTAGCATCTCTTTAAACTAAGACAAAAAAAATCAGTGAATGAATGAATAGCAGCATGGTGAAATACCTAAATGTTTGAGTTAAAATTTTTGGATGTTTGAAATCCTATTTGGATCCTTTTCCCAGATCGCAGTGCATTCATATGCACTCAGCAGGAAACTTCATGGAGATGCACATTTGGGCAGAAGGTCTTTGGCGGTGCCTTTTTCTTAACTTGTGTCTTTTCTTCTTTTGAAGAAAGTAATGGCTTAAGTCTGACTGAAGAACAATCTTTTTTGTATGTTCCTTATAAGAATTTACTTATGGTTCACAGATTTTACCCGCCATCTATGTCTGCAGTCCTTTGGATTTAAAACAGCATATATCCCTCTGCAGACAACAGGAAACGCCAAATTAAAGACTTAATGACATACTGCTGAAAGAAGACAAAAGGTGACAAATTATAAAACAGCCAGTGAAACTTTTAAAGAAAATGCTGAAAAAAATCCCACATTCAATCAGCTTGAAAAGGATAAGGATATTGTTACACTTGCAGACACGTTAATAGAAATTAGACTGAATCATGCTGAATATAAACTTTAGCATTTAAAAAGAACTAATAGGTTTCAAAAAGTAGTGATTTCCTAGAGCAAAAAAACCAGGCTTCTGAGTTTAAAAAAAAAAGTAAATACTTTGATATGTTTTAACCTTGTTGTTATTGGTGACTAAACCTCAGACTCCATTTTTGTGATTGTAAAACCAGTGAATGTGTGACTTCTGCCCTTTAAAAATTACTAACCTCTGTTGCTGATGCAAGTGCAGTTGTGTTCACTTTCCCTGCAGTTGCACCCGGGCTGTGTCCTCCAGCCTGGCAGCCTCTGGCTTGATTTACAATGGGTGGAGCATCCTTTGATCTCCTGTTGAGTTCTGGAGAGATGGTGGAAGAGGAGTGAGATGAGTGAAAAACAGAAGGGAGGGGGAAGTACACAGATGAAAAAGCAAGGTGGCAGACCTTTCCTCACTGATCCCAGTGCCTTGATCCCTTGATTTACTTAATCATTTTAATGTTTCAGTTCTTTGATGGTAAACATTTTGTGTTTTATTATCCTCGAAGCCATGAACTTAATTTTGGACTGTAGCACTCATAACTTAACAGGAGGTGCTGTGTTTGGTTGGGAAATGGCAAGAATGTGAACAACCGTTCAACTGGTAGTTTTAAGAACAGTTGAGTGGCATTTATGTTAGATACTGTTCCCAGTTTACCTTAAGGAGTCGTATTTAAAGGGTTACCTACTGAGTGTCTTGCTGATACCAGTCTGAAATCAGATCAGAGGGATGTCACTGTGAACAATCATCATGATAGGACTGTGGTGAATCTGTTTATTCCTATGCTCCTAAAATTTTTTTATAATCCGGTCACTGGCACTGCAATTTTTCGAACTATTCAGCACTTGTTTGGTTGATAAATGCTGTTGATGCATTGGGTTTTTTTGAGCTTTTACACTTTGGAAAAAAGAGGAATGCTTGATGGGGATTCCTAGTGGAATCGCACATTAAGAGAGAGAGAGCTCTTTATTCATGACTCCACCTCTTATGAAAAGAAATGTTTATAAACAGGAACCTTTGCAGGCCTGTGTGAAGTGTAGTATTCATCTAACTCAGTTTATGATGATAAATTCCATTGCTCACCTAATATTCAAATAAGCTTCTTAATCCTCTGTGTATGCCTTTATACTCAAAAGAAACTTGCCATATATACATTTTTGTTTTTTATATATGTAAAAAACTTAGTCATCTGCCAGTATGTTGAGAATATTCTGACCAGCTGTATCTCCCTTTTAGATATTGTCTGCATCCATCTGTTGTTTGTGTTGTTACATGTGCATTGTAAGCTCTGGGGCTGAGCTTCTCTTTTGTATGTGCAGCATCTTTTGCAATGGTTACAAGTCAACAGCTGCACATCGGGCAATGCAGTAAAACAAAATAATGAACGAATGTGTGTGTGTGTCAGATGAGCCGCTGTCATTGTGAATGTGCAGCACTGAGAAACATAGTAGGATGAGTGAAATAGAGAAGACCCACCAGGTTATTTTATTTGGCATTGTTCTTGATAATATAAGAGGCCAATTTTATTTCTTTGGTTTAAAGCTGGAGTGAAGCATTTACCCCACCTCTTCCCATATGGCAAAAAGTTTGCCATTGCAAAAGCACTGTTTTTTGACTGCTTCAGCAGTTAGAATCTTGCTTGATTTTTACTTGGGCTTGCTTTTATAAAGTGTCAAAGTCCATTTGATGTTTGTCTTTAAATATCATGCTCCTCAAAATGTTTTTAAGCCAAAGTGCTACCTAGTCTTTTAAAAAAATACGTGGATAGTCAAAGTATAGTCATTGCTTGATGGTCTGTGCTCTCGAGGGTGTTATCCAGGCTAGTTTTGAAGAACTGAACAGCCACACTGTATTTATGTGCATCTTAGGAGAAATACAGATTTGTGAATTCTCTCGGGCTGGAGCTGAGTTTTAATAGATGTCTGTACAGCATATCATACAGTGGGGCCCCAGTCTCTAGTGGCATTTGTAAATTCTACTATGAAAAAAATAATAAAGGAGAATCTTCTTGAAAAGATAATTTAGCCTCAGGGTGTTGCCTTTTTGTGCAAATACATTTACACACACACACATACATACACATGTATATATACACACACACTCAGCTATTCACTTACTAGCAGTTCAGCCAAAATTTTGTTTTAATACCTATGGAACCATTAATTCCTCATTTGAAATAGAGGAGCTGTTCAAATTGAGAAAAATTCTCCAAATTTAATTTACAAAAAATTAAAAGCAAAGATCAAGTATGGGAAATGAATTTTTTTAAAAAAGTTTGTTTCTCTTATTCATATGACAAAAAATATTAATCAGAATATTCCCTAGTGATTTGCAGCATCTGGCAGAAAGGGAGAAGCAGCAAAACCCTGGAATATGATAATCTTGCAGAAGAAATGAGTAACCACAAACAGTATTTAGCAAGTGAGTTTCAACTTTTAAAATGTAGGCTCTCTTCTTGTATGGTTGTGCCAGAAAGCAAAAACAAAAGAGCAAAAAGTCAGTAATCTCAGATAGATCTGAAACTAGCTACAGTGAAAGGAGTTTCCTGATGATGAAGGCTACCTTTGCACAGCAGCAAGGAAAGGGCCACTGTCCCTCCAGAGGGACAGTGAATGTGACTGTGTTTGAGGGGGTTGGTTGGCAAGGAGTGGAAGACAGGGAAAAGAGATGCAGAGAAGGACTAACAGGGTTAGGGCTGTTCCTTCTTTAGCACTTTCTACCTTTCCATTTGTGGTTGGAGGAAGATGAGAGCCAGCTGTTGGCTCACCTGGGTTTTTCAGGAGCCTCTGGCTCCTAAAATTAAACTTCATGGGTGTGGAGAACATTTTTTTGTTACATTTAGGTGCTTGCAAATAGAAATAGTTCGTAGGTTCTGCTGAAAAACAAATAATAGTTATGCCCAAAGCTAATTTTGTATTAAAGGAAAGTACATACTTTCTGAGCAAGTTCAGGTACAATATTCCAACCATACCAATATAAAATTAGCTCTCTTTACAGCTGTAGTTTCTCTTGATGCAAATATTGTTTTAAACCTGGTTTAGAGTCTGTGGAGAGTGCATGGTGGTTTGTCCTAAAAACTATCCTGTGTTTATGCCCAGAAGCTGGCTGCCCAGTGTGTTACAGCGGTGTCAGTTTGCAGGAGGGGAACCCTGTGCCACTTCAGCCTTGGGTCTGAACTGCAAAGCTTCCAAAATTGCTAGTAATTGTGGTAATGTGAATCAGGGGTTTTGTTCTTTGTTACTGAGAAGTCCAGCTATTCCAGAAATTAAGACCCTCAATTAAATTTGTGCAGGCAATCAAACTATCATCAAATGGCATCAACTTTTAGTAAGATATGGTCAGAATAATCTTCTGCAGTGAAATCCCTACAGGCATCGAAGGAATGGTGCCGTTAGGAACAGACCTGCCACTGGCAACGCTCCAGCCCTGCAGATGTGAGGCGGAGGAGGTTCTGCAGGATTAGGCGAGTGGAGAATATGCTGTGTTCAGCCTGAAAACTCTACCCTGGTTTACAATCCTCGGTTGCTCAATATGGGTAGAAGGTGGCAGAAACTAAGAATGTTTAATAAAATTGCTGAGGCAAGAAGTGAAAGCAAAAGATGAAAAAAAAAACCGAATAGAAATTGAACCATGTTTGCAGTAATTTAGAAAGCATTCATAGTTCAGCCTACATACAAAAGGGCTTTTAACTTCTCAAAAATGCTTGAATAAATAAATAAAAATCCATGATCTTAAGACCAGCCCCATGAAAACTGTCAAATGTGTTTTAAAGGAATGATTTTAATGGTCGGTTTGGTGTGTATTTTTGATGTCGTTGAAACACAACTCTCTTGTGGTACACCATACATTTTAAAGTGGTTTATCACTGTTATCTTGGCCACCACCACTATTCTGCATTGAGCCAGTGGGACTCTTCACCACTCCACTGAAGTTTTCTAACCACTGAAATGCGGCATAACACAAAACCTAACCAAACATCTGTAGCTTACCCTACACGCTACTTGAAATGGAGAACCCAGTTCCTCACTGTCTGGTCTGATTTTCTAGGACCACGGGGTATTTTTTGTTTCTTTGTTTTTTGTGTTGCATTTTTTTGTCCTGGTGTTGGTTCTGTGGCACTCTAAATACAGCAAAGTAAAAAACAAAACTAACAACCCTCCCCTCCAAAAAAAACCTCTGCACTTATTTTTGTTAGCTAGAAAAGTCAAGGTCTTTATTTTATACGTAAGAACTGTATTGTTTTGTAGTTAGAATGCACTCACCTAGCTTTTCACCAGGTTGCTTGCTCTCCTGTGTGAGACTTTACTGCCTTTCCTTCCAGTACCTTTTCCTTACGATGACCTGCTCATAGGGATGTTAGATTTAGCTGCTCTTCTTCTGGGAGTTCGTTCCCTGCACCCTGACTGCTGCTTCTTGAAATTTGCTAGTTGTGCAGCTAGAGACGTGAAGCAGCCATTTGTTACTTGGCTGGTGTCACCTTCCTCTCTTTCGTCCCAGACGATATGTTTTCCTCTTGTGTTTTTATTCTCAGTATGTTTGTGTAGCACTTTACCAAAACAGATTGAACTAGTGTAATGGGTTTTATGTGTCAGTGATAATCAAAGCCGTGGTCCTTAAACTGCTTTGCAAAAGGTTTGGGTTTCCTCAGTATTCTGAGGTCTATTTGGAAACAATTAGGTCTGTTTTTAGGAAAGAGATCCTTCGGAGTTTGAACAGTTTTTCTTATTCCAGACTGAAAAATTCCAATAAAAGCAAGTTTTCTACTGAGTGGTTTAAATAGTTCTGGGAAATGACAATCTAGATTAATTTTTTATATTTCAACTTTGCTGTGAAATTGTCTGAAAGATACTGTTGCTGCAACACAAATTAAACATGTAGTGTAATACTCCTCAGACAAATGCGGAGTTTTATAGGCAGGTTTATATTATTGTCATGTCTGTACCAGGACACAGGTTTCAATCAAGGTTTAAGGCGGGGGGGGGGGCTAGCCTTGTCATGTGTAGTATGTATGTTTTGCTGAAATCATTTGCAAATAACCGCATCTGTTAGCTATTGGTGTCCTTGCTTAATAGGCAAGTTTAAAATAACTGCTTATACTTATGTGCTTCTGATTCTTTCTTTTGCAAAACAGATGAACCTCTGTATTCCAAGAATTGTTCCAAATCATTTTTTCTGGCAGTGCTGTTACTTTTTGTCATTGTATGAATTAAAATATACTTTCCAGCTCTTGCCTAAGTTGTCAGAAAAAAGTCTCTATAGAATTAACATACATACAGTTTTTGCAATCTTTTCTTTTTCTTCTTTTTTTTTTAAGCAATGTTAAATTTGCTTGAGCAACATCTCTTGTTTTGACTAGTGGAAGATCTAAAAATACACTACTGTATTGACTGAACTAATTACATTTCAGTTCTAGCCACTACCATCTGGATCTCTGTCTTTCTGGTTACATTTTCATTGCACAGATTGCACACGAGTGATTAGCACAATGAGCGGGTTGTCCAAATTTTGTTCTGGGTGTTAGCAGCAGCTTTGCAGAGCCACACACAAGTTGCTGTGCCCTTGGTCTTCCCCTGCAGATACTGTGTGTCAGTCGGGTCAGCAGGGATTGGAGAAAGTGGAGAGGGTCCAGTGACAAGCTGACAGGGTGGTCAGGGGCCACCTTCTTACCAAGAGAGGCTGCAAGGGAGCTGGGCTTCTCTGGTCTGGCAAAGAAAAGGCTGCAACACAGTCAGAATAGTTGCTTAGTTGAGAAGCATTTAGAAATAGAAAGATAATGAAATCAAACTCTTCTTAGTAGAGCCAGGTGACATGACGTAAAGAGTAATAGCCAGAATTTGTGGCTGGAGTGGCTTAGGCTGGACATCAGGAAGGAAATCTCCCCCAGGAGAGCATAGCTGTGCGGGGACAGAGGGCTTGTGGAGTCTCTCTCCAGAGATTTTCAAGACTTGTGGAGGTAAAGCCACAGCTAGCTTTCCTGGCAATGATGTTAGTCCAGGCTCCTGCCTGAAGTTACGCCAAGTGAACTCCACAGGTGCTGTTTCCCTTTGCTGGGGTTCCCTGGTGCCCATGAGCAAAACCTAGGTGGGATTGTGGTTCCTACTAGTGAATTACAGGTAAAGTTTTCTGCTCAAGGCAGGTGATCTGCCAGACCATAGATTTCAGCCTTGGTAAAAAGTCATTACGTAACTGAAACTTTCTCCCTCAATCTTTTCAACCCATGCATCACTTAAATTCAGCATTTTGCATGCCTTGCTATACTATAGAGGAGATACCTGACTGGTATAGTTACAAATTGCAGGCCAAGTGTACACCACCTGAGGGAGGTCTAGCTGAAGCTATCGAGTTTAGTTAGGTTGAAGGCCCTCCTGAGCCTGGGTGAAAGGTTCCGTTCCACAAGTGTGCATTGGGCAGTAGTGATTGCAAGAAGTGTTAGGGTAACCCTTGGCAATAATTTGCTCTTCTTTCTCTGTTCTTCCTGCTGTTCTAAGGTCATTTTTCTCTTCTGTCCTGGTATTGTAACATACAGCTTGTTGCTGTTAGGAGAAATTCTCAAGAGATAGCTTGTGAATAAAACAATGAAACCAGAGATAATGATACGCATGACTCTGTCCCCATCGATGAAAAGCAAAGGTCATTTATTTACGTGCCTAAGAAGGAGTTAGCTAGCATTGCCTCTGAAAAGTCTACAGAAGGCTTTCAAAACATAAGAAGTGTTTAAATTGTACCAACCCAAGTCACAGAATTTCTTGTAGAAATCGTTCAAAAAGCAGCATTTTAAGAGCCAAGATCTTGCAAACCACCAGTGTTAGCAAAAACAGTAACATTCTCCCAAGCAGGTTGTAGAAAAAAAGCTGGTATAATGACTTTGATCTCTGTCTGTTTTATAATACAAAGTAGTTCCTTCAAAGACACCTCATCCTACAAGCCTACCTAATCATTGCATTTGGACAGCCACATTTCCTCCTCTTAACTCTTGTTCTTTAAGATACTTGATTTTTAGAGACTAACGTCTCGTGAATGGGTGCAGTTAAATCTAATGCTACATGCCAGCTCTGCTTTTACGTATGTCAACTTGAAGCCTTTAATACTAGTTGAGTGGAATTGTTACCTGAAGATATGTTACAAGTAGACCTCATGACCAGAACAGGCAGCATTTGAATTACTAAACTTTACATCTTAACAATGTAAACTTGGTCAAATAGATTCAACCTTATCAAATGTCTTTTTTGCGTACGTTCATGCGATACTGCAGTACAGGTAAGAAATGGTCATGTTCACTGTAGAAATCTTTATTGTTTTTGTGAACCTGCCAATAATTTGAGCATAAACACATTTTAGGGGACGCTGTCAACAGCAAATAAGGTGTGAAGCAGTGCTGATCAATTGGGAGCTATGTACTACAGTGAGGTATGAATAGTTCCCAGACAATTCCAGTGGTGCGTGGGTCGAAAAGGTTGATGGAGAAAGTTTCAGTTACATACTGGATTAATGACCCAGCTTGATTTTTTTTCTTTTTTTGAAGTTGTTTTCTCTCAGTCCTGTGCTTGGCCACTTTTTCCTTGTTCTGAAGCTGCAAATTAGCATTCCTGATAGCTGTACTAGCACTGCTGTTGGAAGTGGAGGGTGGAGGTATCTTTGCTGTGAGCAGAATCACTGAAATTCTGCATCATTTTATGCACCCTCCTCTCTTTTTGGAGAGAGATGTTTGTTCTAGGGTGTCTCTGTGACTGGTTTTACAGTGCAGGCACACTGCACTGTCACGCAGGAAGAGGGGGAACTTCTTCCAGTCACTCTGTTGCAGAGACTGGTGAGTGGGATACTTCTCCAGAAGTGAAAACTTGAGCTAGTTCTGCTTCCACATTCCTAGCTGTTTTCTATCCCATTATACTACCCAAATGTTTGCCAGTCAATACTACAGTAATACCGTTTTGCCCTCTGATTATTTTCCATTATTTTGTGTTTACAAAGCAAGGCTAAACCATTATTTTTTTCATTTGTATAGGTCTGTTTTCTGTGTTTAGTCATTGGGCCAAAGCAGCTTCTCTTCAAGAGGGATCAAAAACAATATGTCAGTGATAGCATGAGGTTTATGACCCACTCCATGGGGCATAATTAAGCATGGAATTCAGCCCCTTTTTGCAGAGTAACTTTTGGCACATCTGGTTTAAACAGTTTTAGTGCAGCGAGGAGATAAGCAGAAGTTTTTTGCAGTGGATTAGTTTCAGATGAGGTATAGGATCCCCTCAAATTCAGGTTAGCATAAAAAGTACACCAATGGAACAGCCACCCAAGAAAAGTGCATAGTCATCCACTGAATATGTGAAAATAAATAGTAGGCCTACAGCACAATAAATAAGAAAGAAAAACCCAAAGATCTTGTCACAGCCCCAGAAAGAAATGTAGAGTAATCTCACACCGAGTCTGAGTTCTTTTACAAAATCCCTGTTCTTTCACTGCTTACTTTGCCAGAGCACCTCTGATCCAGTTTTATTCCACGTTCCCCTTCAGTATGTTCATGTTTTTACAGATACAGTACATTTTATGACACCCACTAAAGTTATCTGCTGTGAAATTCAATTGTTTAAATACTTTGTCCTTTTGTTACCCTTTTCTAATGGATTGCCAATACATACTGCTTTCTCATCAGATGCTGATGGTCCCTCTAGCAGACTTCACTATTCTGTAAAATGGTGATGAACACACAATATGGCTTGTAGGTAGTGCAGTACAAAGTAGTTGTTTCAGCACTTTGCTCTTGAATAGAAAGTAGAGTCCGTGTCTGTTTAATATTCACTAGGCTATCCCGGTGTTTAAGGCATGTTGCTGGTAAATATGCCTCTGAACATTCAGGTGTATTATTACTGCATACACTTTAGAAAAATATTTTTACTCATTTTAGAAGACAGTTATGATATGGGGGAGAGTTTAACTAGTATATGTGTAAATTAAGGCAGTATTTTTGAAGGCCTTATGAAGTCTTAATAAGAACTGTGTTTATTTCTGTTAAAAGGTAGGAGACCTGGTCTGAATGGGTGACTGCTGGGTGTTAGCAGACTGGCATAAATAAAGGATAGTACATCATCATGCAGATTAATTTTTATGTAGAACATTTCTAGTTCACATTTTACTGGTTAAATGATATTCGGTTGTATGTTTTCTCAGAGTAAACTGGTTGAGAATCCGGGAAATCTGGTATTTAGGCGGTCTGTTGTAAAATCTTTGAAGTATCTCAAAGAAGGTCTCACTTTTTGCACAGATGGCAGAAATACAGTAGCTCTTGACCAATCTGCTTGGGGAAGTTGAAATGGTACAAAATACGTTGAGTGAATGCAAGTATTTTTAAATTTAGGTGGAAGTACATACAGTTTAAGTCACTGTAGGTGGTCTCAGTAAAGCCATTTCAGATGAGAAAGAGGGGTAGTGTTTTCATTCCCTTGTGTCATATGTACATTATCATGGTTCAAGTTAAACTATTTCAAAAATAATTGGAACATGAAGAAGCTGGTTACTAGCAAAGTTAATTCAGCCCGCCTCCTGCTGTAAACGTTTTACACTCTGGAGAGATATATTTTGTTAAAAAAAAAAAAGACAGAGAAGTAAAGGAGAAATGCGTTGTTCGATCACGTAGTTAAGTAACTGACGTCTTTTTATGATAATACATTTGGGTGGTCTGTTCTTGAAACTCTTGATTTGTTAGGAAACATTACCATTTCCATAAGTAATCTCTAAGTCCTAAATATTTTGAAAAAAATTTACATTGTGGTATTTCATCAGTGCATTACTCACCAGTTAAACTCTTTAAACTGCTGTTGCTTGGCATTGAAGAGGGCTTCCAGGTTTTTTTTCTGTCAGCAAAAACTTCTGTAGATTATAATATTGCTTGGCAGAGCATAGAGAATAAATACTAGAAAACCAGATGATTTAAGAGAAAATAAATGGAAAGACTTGAATCTCATTTTGCTTTTCCTTGGAAAAAGAAGTCTCTGTAGTTTACAAAACGTAGAAAGTTTGAAATTGCCTTCAGCCCCAATGTTTGTTTAGGTGTGGTGACCCTTTTGTATCCTTGTTGTAGTTTCCTCTCAATCAGCACAATTCTGATTGTCCCCACTGGACACTGTGGAGATTTTAGAGGCTTGCTTGCTGCAATGAACCTCAATGATTTTGAGGTTAGGCATGCTGCCACCAAGTCTAGCATCATTTTAACTGCCAGTGGTAATGAGCTGCTGAGTTTTTCAGATTAGAAGAAAAACAACTTGAATAAATTTAAATATTATGCTAATGTACGTAAATACTAATAGATTGAATAACATTCCTGTAACCAAAGCAACCTACTCAAAACCCATTTTTGTAGACTCAGTTGACTGTCAGGTTCCTCATTCTGTGCACAAATGTTTAAACTTTAGGTACCAGCAGGAAATAGCTAATGCACTTGATACTTCCTATAGTTTATAGTTGGTGAAGGGTCAATATTAAAATATTTCTGTGATGCAGTTGGTGAAAACATTCTATGATTTTTCCCCAAGCCCGATTTGCAACACTTTTGCTTTACTTTTCTAGATTCATAAACATTTGTAGAACCAATTTTTGCAAAAGAAATACACTTGTGGAAACCCACCTGACCTTTTTAAAAAATACAGAAAAAAAGAGAGATAAAACTAGAATAAGCTGTAGTTATTTGCTAAAGATTTTAAAGATTAGCATTCTTCTCAGTTTATTTTCCATGTGGTTCCACTACTGTGAAGTTACAGGTTTTGTTATAAAACAAAAATGGTGACTGGAGTTGAAGTAATCCGATGCTGGAGTTATTCGGAAGTTCAAGACAATGTTAGATTTCCTTCTTTAGGACGTTCAGGAATCATTACACTACCATCCCCTTACTCCGAACAAGAGCAAAGGTGGGATGTGAAACTAGAGCCCATTGCTTCTCTGCTTTTTACTCTGTGCACGCTGCTGCAGGAGCAGCAGCCAGGCTACGGGGCGTGAGCAGCTAAATGCTGTGGCTGCATCCTCAGGACGGGGGTTTGATCGCTCGCACACAAGCCTGAGCTGATGCCGCGGGTATGACCTGATGAATGCTTAGAAAGCTGTGGAGTGGTTATGCATGCTGTTCGCAGGTGGGAGCTCTGCCCAAGAGAGGAGTCTCTCTAGGGAAAGAGCAAAGTCCTTTCTTGGCATGGCTCAGAGGAGTGCCGATGCCTCCTACTAACGCTCAAGTTTCTGCTGACTGTCTAGACAGTTTCCACTTGGTAACTCTGCTTTTGTTTCTTGTGATGCTCTGTGTCTGCAAAGACTACGTTCATCTCTGACAAGAGCATTCTCCATGGCTTGAATAAGTGAAAGTGATCAAAAACTGTAGAGGCAGGTTTTCCCGATAAGCTTTGTCTCAAGTCCTTAGTCATATGCCTTTGGCAAGTTGTTCACCATTCTTGAAGTTAGGAATAGTGGTTTTTATTGAAATAGAAAGATCAGGCAGTGCACAGCTCCTACCATTCACAAGAAGTTTGCGTGTTCTGAGGGGAAAAGTGCCAGTGCTGGCAACTCTTTAACTATATTATTTCTCAAGCTAGCAGAACTTCAGTGTGTCCACTGTATACACATTTACCATGGTACTTCCTGATTTATGATGACTATTTATAAAAAAACCCCACGACCCTGCAAAAAAACCAACCCCGCCTTGTGAAGCAAACTTCTTGCTTTAGCTACTGCAGGCTCTTAACTTCGTTCTTCTAAAATCCTGAACTTTTGATATGGATGCTGATTATAACTTCCTTTAGGAATGGTACTGTTAATTTTCCTTTTAAAGTTAAGTTTTTGACAATAGCAGATATATATTCATAGCTTTTTTTCCAGGTACCAGGATAAGAAAGGGGGTTCGCTGTAGCAAAAATGGGCCATCTTTCATACTGTCTTCAGCTTGAAAATGTAATTGCAACAACCAAAATGAAAATGGAGTGAAGACGGGTTTTGTGTGGATCAGCCACAAGCTGTTTCAGAAGTTATGCCACAATACATTGGTTACTGGCCCTTAACTGCAATGACATATCCAGCAGTGTGAGTGCTCCTGCTTTATTTCCTGAGCAAAGTAAAATGGGCTGGTATAATCTACTGATGAAGACAGTTTAACTGTTTCTTTGAGCTGAAATGTACTGGAGCTTACACAATTAGTTACTTTACCTTGCTCAAGTGAGTGTGTGTGTGGGGAATGACAGTAGAAACATCTGCAGAACAGTAACCTTATTTACTGCTACAGCTGTTAAGCAAGAAGGTATCTGATTCCCCTTGGATCCATTTATATCTGAGACTTGAAAAAGGGCTATGCCTGTACCTACATCAAGTGCTGTGTAAGAGTTGGGATATGCCACATTCAAGCTTTATAACCTTGCATCCTTCTAATATTTTGTTAATCTTGCTGTGATATCTTGGATCTAGATAAACTGAAGTTGCTTGCACAAACTAAAGTCCTGTTTTGGATCATTCATAGTAATTTTTTTAATTCTAAATCATACTAAAAATAGTAATAATCACCGGCACACTGCTCTGAAACTGGTTGGAGTCATGTAACATGCTGCGCCTGGGTTGATCTGCGAGGTGGCAAACGTATCGAATGGGCAAGTAGTAACGGACTTCCCCTTAATGCAAATGAAATGCGTTTCCAGACAAAACTGGATTACTTAGTTGGGTCTTAGCTGATGGCAGTAAGCACTCTTCTGTGGCCTGCTCCTCTTTCTTTCATGGACAGCCTGTTCTTACAGCTTTGTCAGGTAGTTCATGTTTGCCTCTGTTGGTCAAAAAATCATGGAAAAATTAGTTTTATTTGGGAAATGTGTTCTTATCAATTGTAAAACTCCCAAATGCAGACTAGTACCTGGATACTGTTAAACACCATATATGAAACAGCACTGTACTGTCTCTCTTAAGGATCGTATGTATACCAAGGCATGCAGCGAAGGATTAAACAGACATGCAAGTAAATCTCTCCCATAAAAAAGATATTGTGTTATATTGTATATGACCTGTAGCACAAGACACTTTTATGAACTGCTTATCCACTGCCATCCCAGCCCTCCTCCCCTGTCTGGTACCAGCACTCTCTATAAATCATCAGTGTTTCTCTCTTCTTCTTAATATCTTCCTGCTCTAGTTACGTTCAATTTTTAGTAATCCTTGAATTAATACTAAGGACATTATTTTTTTTAAATGCATTGTTTTGCTGGGTTTTGCCTTTAGGTTATACTTCCTGCAAGTGATTACCCTGATTTTAAAGATAGTCAGGGTAAAAGAACTGCTGCAAGAACCATCTGTCTGGACTTACTAAATGACCGAGAGGGTGCTTGTCTGGGTGATCTGCATTTAAATTGTATCATCTTATCCTCATTATCTTTTTGTGTGATTGTCTGGGGATTTTTCTGAAGGATTCCTTTAGCATAAATCACAATGTATGATTTCTGATACCTCATTTTTGTCTGTGTAGCTTAAACCAGAAATATATTAAATTTGGTCCTTAGAGTCCTCTTGGGTCATTCTTTTTTGTGCCTTTTTGAATTAAATCCCTTTCTCCCTCTCCTCTTTTTTTTCATCCCTGGATTATTTGTCCACTGGAAAGAGCTGATGTCTGAAACTTACTGGGGGGGTGTGTTCCCCAGGCTTTCAGAGTGTATTTGTGTTAACATATTAATGTGTTTTTTCTCATATAATCTAATGATGGTGGCATTTTTAATCAGTTTTGAAGGACCATTCTGAAACAGCCTGTGAAATTTGAAAAATACTCCAAAAGGAGCTCTCTGACTAGGTCTGAGATACTCATTAACAAACATCCATAAATTCATAATTGCAGACTGGCTTCCTTGTTTACCATTTTTCTTTCATAATGACAATGAGACATGACAGCTAGTCCCAGGGGATCACTGCACTTCTCTGCTGGTTGATGTCACTCTGCCTTTAGACCTGCGTCTTGCAGAGCAACCAAGGGACTCACTGAACTCCTGCAAATGTGCTACCTGTCATGTCTCATTGTCTTAAAACAGACCTGTCTGATTACTGAAATGGAGAAATATTTGTGCATAAGAGTTTAAACTCATCTTAAAAAGACTGCCTCTGCTTCTGTAACAGATCCAAAAATGAGATATGGTTTAAATAAAGAACGTAGGAAAAATGTTTCAAAGATTTTTGTTTGTGAACCTGCATTTCTTTATTTTGGTGTTGGGAAAAATAACAAATTGTGACTTTCAAATAGATTGAGGTCTTCCACTCTAACGGAAGTCTTCTCGTTACATATTTGTTACTGGATTTCTACTCAGAATTAAAATTCTGCTGCTCAGTTGGTAGATTCTCAGCGTGAAGTGAAAACCCGATTCCAGACTTTCTTGAATTTAACTGGTTTACTGTAAAATTTGGTCAGAATTTCCTGTCCTGGTATAAACCGTTACTTTTTTGGCCTTGATAATAACATGCTTTTGTACATTTATTGTGATTATTAAGTAAAGGCTGTTTTTGCATTATAAATTCTTTGGACTGATCTTGATGTCCCCAGATACTTCTCAGTTGGCTGCTATGTTCTGGATTCTGGACTGAATTTTAGACTGGTGTTTGGATCTGCTCAAATGTGGCGCTTAAACTCAAATTGTCATTTTTGGACTAAAAGAGCAAGCAAAATTTTTCCCTGAAGGTTTGGATGTGTTCATCATTCAGCCTTAAAACTGTTAAGCTTGCAAACAATTTGAACGTGATTACTCTTCTGCAGAGCTGTGTCCTCCAAACAAAATTAATGGCAAAAATACTTTTGAATTTTTGTGGGAACAGAATCTGGCTCTTACAACCTTGTTCAATGTGCTTCTATTTCCGAAACTGTCTCAGAATTGGTATTGTCAGTGTGTTCGCAATGATGCTCATGCCTTTGGGCCACATGGCCAGTTGGTCCACCAGTACGGCTCTACCAGCAAGGAGCAGTTTTAGCCACCAGGAGGATTCCAGCTGTGCCAGGAGCCCCCCATGCGGTGGCATGGACCCCTCCCAGTAGCCCGGCTTTGGAGGTGCAGCTGGAGGCTTCCCATGCTACAAGGGGATCAAAATTTCCGTGTACAAAGGTGGCTTCAACTTGATTGGTGCCTTGATGAGCTCTCATTACTTGCCCAACTCAGAGAGAATGTCCATCCTGCTCTAGCATGCTGAGATTTCTCAAGTATCTTGCTCTGACAATCATGAAATTACATGTCCTTGCATATTAATCACTCCTAATGCATTTCATCTCGGTGCTGCCTACCATTTCAAAGTCATGGTCTCACTTGCTCTCCTCCAAGAGGCTGGATGCAGTTGTTTGGGCGATGGTTGCATTTCCTTGTCAGCCGCCTTGGCACGTGAGGTGGTGATACCCCCACACATACGCAAATTCTATGTGATCCTTCCGTAAGTACCTGGTATATTCTGCTTCCCTCCTCCCCCCAGTAGTAAATGCTGGATCACCGAAACAGAACTAAAAAGTAAAAACCTCCGAACCTTATCGCTGGGACAAGAAGCAGTACCTTGGACTAATTTCCGAATATTTACCTTTATTACAAGTTTAATAATTAGTAAATAATTAGTAATTAGTAAGATGATGCACACTAATCATCTTGGTTTGACACCTCACAAATTTCAGCCACCATTTTTAAGGGAAGACAACAACCTATGTCTGGAAAAGTGACACTGTGAGCCATTCCAACACTATGTTTAATTACATGAACCTGGCTTCTAAGACAAGAAGATGTAATTGCAGAAAGACACAAAATATCTCTGTAATTACCATTTTCTTAAACTACTTGAAAATGGTGAGAGGGACCATATTGCAAATCTCTAAAAATAATTTGTAAAGTCATAATCATTATAAAACAGATTTACTTGTGAAGACAGTATTACACGTTAAGGGTAGTCTGTCACAACGTGTAGTACATATGTGACTTGAAAAAACAAGCCATAAGAACTGTATTAATGACAAATTTTATTTTTGTTCTGTCATTTTAATTGATGTAGAATTGTGAAAATTAGGAAGTAATTTATAATCTTTTTAAAAATTTCATTTAATCCTAAAAACATTTTTTTAAAAGAAAACCTAGGTTTTGAAAATGTGGGCCTACTTACATTTTGTGGAAACAAAGCAGAAGAATACCCTTCAATAACTAATCTCTCATTTTGACCACCCCACCAGTACTTGTTTTACTTTTTCCTTCATTTTTTTAACTTTAGATTCTATTGCTGGCTATATTGGAAAACTACTAAAATGCTATCATTTTCCAGATAATGTTCTTAACTTCTTGGCATATGTTCCTTCTTTCAAACCCCTCAGGATAATCCACAGCTCCACAGAAACATGAGTCAAATACATTACAAATTTCCCTCAGAGAATCAACATCTTTTCCAGCTGTTTGGATAGTCTGTCTAAAACCTGACCAGACCTCTCATCTCCCAGTATTGTTTTGGGCTTTTATTTTTTAACTTTGATTTGTTCGATGTTATAATTTCTA